>NC_133086.1:11118922-14061422 GCF_019914945.1 Typha latifolia | reverse complement strand
TAGTTCCATCATTTATTTCTGTGATCTGTTTTTCTTTATTCATTACTCCCTAAGTTCTTATGTTACAAAGGTTCTCTGTTCTTACATTTTAATCATATTATTTTTATTGTAATAATTTGCAATCAGACAAATGATTGTACTTGGAACAAGATATCGTCTACTGTCCTGTCCAAAGAAGAAATTCAAGATCTCTTTTGAGTTATGAGAAATGGAGATTAAAGAGATGAAAATTTGAGATCTCAGCAGAGAAAATTCAGAATAAAATTTTTCATTAATTAGTAGAATGTGAATAAAAAGTTTTGGATAAGATCATACGTGACTTCTTATTCTCTTCAGGTCCATGTCTTTCTTTCGTTTTTCTTTGTCCTCTTTCTTGTCAGTCAATGATTTCTTATATAAAGTGTTAAGACTACATGCTCAAGTCAATTATTTGTTGAATAAATCAATAAATTATGTTTAGACATAATTTTTCTTTTCTCTTGCTTGTGAGGTGTGTGATAGGTTTTTGCCATTTACAATCCTATGATGGATCTTTGGCACTAGAGTGAGCCTGTTAAATTATGTTTCCTGACCCTTTGTTTCCTTTTTCTTTACTTCTTCCTATTCCACTTAATGTTTTCTCATAAAATTCAGCAACCATTAATTACTTATTTTTCTTAATTTCTAATATTAGAAGTTAGAACCCTAGATAAATATTTACATTCCTAACCCTAAAGATTAGCAATTTTTGTGTTTCATTTCTATGTGAGTTTCTCAAGTCTCAACTTGTTGATATTTGATGGGTTTTTGTACTAAAAGATAGGCTACAGAATAATTCCTTCAAGATCTGAATTTATTATTGGAATCAGTCCATGCAACCGTGGAAAAATATTCGTCAAATATTCTCCTGTAATTAGAAAATTACGAAACTAAGTGGATTAGATCCGTAACTCCCTGATCTATAATTTTCGTATTTACACCCTTCACAGATTCGATTGCAACTAGGACGAAAACACAAAAGAACGTGAGTGATGGTGATGGTGACGGGTGAAATAAATGTTACGATTATGGAGGATTATGGAGATGAAGGTGGATAGTGGATATGGTAAGGGATATAGACGAAGGGGAAGAAGTGGTCGAAATCCCAAAGAAGAGAGGAATCGACAGTCGAGGGAGATTAGAAGTTAGGAGAGACCTTGTCAATGATAGAGGTAGAAGGATGGTGAAGAAGGAGGAAGGAGATTATGGTAGATAGATGATAGAGAGGCAAGAAATCAATATTCCGATAGCATAATGAATTTGATTGCCATCCACATATTTATAGATGCTAGCCAACAAGTCCTAATAACAATAAGTAACCCTAATTCTAGAGGATTCCCGCCGATCGCATTCGAACGCACAAATGGCGTACTCTGTATGTGCGAACGCGATGCAAGCGTTTGAACGCGGCGTTCGAACTCTCCCGACCGCGTTCGAACGTGCATTACGCGTTCTCTACATTTGCGAACCTGATGCAGGCGTTCGCAAGGGCGTTCGAACGCGACCCCTCCTGCGTTCGAACGCGATCCCTCCTGTGTTGGAATACGATCCCTCCTGCGTTCGAACGCGACCTACAGGAATTTTATTTTAATAAAAATATACAACTAATGCAGTAAGAAAAGATCCTAACTAAATGTATCAGTTCACCACGCTTCCCCCACCTTGCCCTCAAGGTGAAAAGTCGGGGAAACGCTCCAAAATGTCAGTCTCTAACTCCCATGTCGCTTCATCGGATGACTTGCCAAGCCACTCGACTACAAGCTCCATCTCTAATCGGGTACCATGTCGACGTTGGCACTTGATCACCAATGCGCTCCCTTAGTAATGAAACATGAAAGACAGAATGCACTCTCGACCCCTCCGACAGCTCCAAATGATATGCAACTAGATCGATACACTCTAACACTCGAAACAGACCAAAGTAGCGATGTGCTAACTTTTGGTTACGCATCGGACGCAAAGTCACCAGTTGATACGACTGTGCCCTCACAAACACCCAACTGCCGATGTCAAACTCCTATTCCCGATGGCTGCGATTATAAACTTGCTTCATGCGGTTTTGAGCAAGTTTAAGATGGGCACGCAACCTCCTCAATGTGGCGTTTCTATCTATTAAAGCTAAGTCCACCTCCGTCCGATCTGCAGATGCCACTGGATTATAGGCACGTAATGTCGGAGCCGTGCGTTCATACACCGCCTCAAATGGAGTCATGTCGATGCTGCTATGGTAGGCGGTGTTGTAAGACCACTTCGCCCACGGTAAGAA
This sequence comes from Typha latifolia, assembly GCF_019914945.1. Classification (NCBI taxonomy): domain Eukaryota; kingdom Viridiplantae; phylum Streptophyta; class Magnoliopsida; order Poales; family Typhaceae; genus Typha; species Typha latifolia. The sequence goes on along the minus strand of NC_133086.1, from coordinate 14,059,138 downwards.
CTCCAACCATCATCTCAACATATCTCCAACAAAGCACCTAAAGTACTGCTTAATGCCTCGATTGACCACCGCAGTTTGGCCGTCCGTCTGTGGATGGTAGGCTTAACTGAAGTTCAATTGAGTCCCTTGCAATATGAAAAACTCAGTCCAAAAGTAGCTCATAAATACACAATCACGATCCGAGACAATCGTGCATTGCATGCCATGTAACTGATCAACATCTCATAAAAATTTCAGCTATTGACTTGGCTGAAAATGGATGTGACAATGCCGAAAAATGTGCATATTTGCTCAATCTGTCAACTACCACAAAAATAACAGAATAACCACGTACCAGCAGAAGACCTTTTATGAAATTCATAGAAATATCTTCCCAAACACGGTCCGATATAGGTAAAGGTTGAAGTAATCCGGTCGATTTCAATATGGTTGCTTTGGCCCTTTGCCGACTTCGCAAGCATGGACAAAACTTCTCACATCTCGTCTCAATCCTGGCCATGTGCAACTCTGAGACACCCTCATGATCAACCTCTAGAGTTTGGTAGAAGTGCTCCAACAATTTCTACCGCAATCTATCATTTGCAGGCACCGAATGTATCCTGCGGTCCAATAGCAAACCGCTTCGATTCTCCAACTTTGAATAGCGCTCCGGATCATCCAACACCTCCTGCAATAATCTCAAAACATTTGGGTCAGATGTACATACATACCTAAGCTCGTTAAGGAAAGAAAAGGTAGGAGAAAAATAGGCTGCAAGCTCGGTGGTATCGGGTCAGCGTGATAGTGCATCCACCGCTCTATTTTCAGTTCTCTTGTATTGTATTTCATAATCATACCCTAACAATTTTGTGACCTATCTTTGTTGTGTCGGAGTATATGCACTGTTCCATAAAGTATAGAAGACTCCTTTGATCAATTCGGATGATGGATTGCCTACCGATCAAATAATGCCTCCACTTTGTCACCGCATGCAAAATTGCCAACATCTCTTTTTTGTAAGTCGATAGTTGTTGAGATTTTTGTAATAGAGCCTTACTAAGAATGGCAATGGGACGTCCTCCTTGCATAGTACAGCTCCTATGCTAATTTTCGACGCATCACATTCCACAACGAACTCTTTGGTGAAGTCCGGTAGAGCTAGAATGGGCATCGTTGTAATTGCTGTTTTCAGTTTTTCAAAGGCTGTAGTGGCTTCATCCGTTCATCTAAAAGAGTCTTTCAACAAAGAAGTGAGAGGAGCAACGATCTTGTCATACCCGGCGATGAAACGGCGATAATATCCGGTCAGACCCAAAAATCCTCGCAATCCAAGTGGTCATGTATGTAACTTTTTGAGGATCCGTGGATACACCTAACACTGAGATAATATGGCCTAAATACTCCACTTGTAGTACTCCCCATAGGCACTTGGATTTCTTGATCTTCAATTGGTTTTGCTTCAATAAATTCAGTACATCCTCTAATTGCCTCAAGTGCTCCAATTCGGTCCTGCTATACACCAAAATGTCGTCAAAGAATACCAAGACATACCTTCGCAATAGAGGCCGAAAAATATCATTCATGAGGCCTTGAAAGGTAGCTGGAGCATTGGTGAGACCAAAAGGCATTACCCGAAACTCGTAATACCCGTCCGGAGTTCGAAATGCAGTTTTGTGCACATCGCCGGTTGAACTCTAATTTGATGATACTCGGCACTCAAGTCAAGCTTGCTGAATATAGTCACCCTTGCAAGCTCGTCCAACAACTCCTCTATGACCGGAATGGGATAACGGTTCTTGGCGGTAATAGCGTTTAGTGCCCAATAATCAATACAAAAATGCCATGTCCCGTACTTCTTTTGCACCAATAGCATAGGCGATGACTATGAACTATGACTTGGTTGAATGAGGCCTTGTTCTAACATCTCGGCTACCATCTTAGAAATAACTTCTTTTTGCACATGTGGATACCGATATGACCTCACATTCGCCAGTGCAGCCCCGGGCACAATTTCTATGCCGTGGTCCACCGTTTTCCTTGGTGGCAACTCCTGTGGCTCCCCAAACAGTCTAGAAAAGTTATTTAATAAATTAAACAATTCAATTGTAGTACCTGAACTCATTTGAGGCTCATCTCCTTCTGGTCCTAATTGAAGAAGATAGGCCAAATCATACGCATAAGGCAGCCCTACCATCGGCTACATTGCAGGAATCAGCGAAGATCGAACGCCATTAAGCCGCACATCTTTATTTCCTTGTTTAAATTTTATCTACATGCTCCGGAAATAAAAAATGACGGGTCCCAAGCTTTGTAACCGCTGAGTGCCAAGGAAATGCCCGCTTCTCGCAGCGCCAATTGATACAAGTCCACAATGATGTCGTGTCTTTGCACTCGTATACCGACCCGGCGACACAAGCTCTCCGCTTTAAGCTTTGTGCTGTCTCCAATAGCAACATCAAACCCCGTGGTCGGTTCAACATCCAAATCCAATCTCCTCACTAACCTCTCGTCTAGAAAGTTGTGTACTCCTGGAATCGATAAGGATGTGCACACAATGCTTTCTAATGAGTCCGTCCACCCATAACGTCCTCGGCGTGGAAGTGCCCGAATATGCATGCATCGATATTTTAGCTTGGATATCTTCCTCCGCATCCTCCTCAACGACCTCCTTATGGACCTCCTCTGGACACTCTCCATCATCAACAATCTCATTATCCTCCTCGAGACCGTCGATGAGCATCATACTCCCGATCGGTTTGGAACATCGATGACCGGGGTTGAAACGTTCATTGCTTCGAAAGAAAATGCCCTTCGCTCTTCGCTCCTCCACCTGGGCAGGTGTGAGGGTTTGAACCGTCTTGTGCCTCCTCTAACATCAGAGGAAGGTCTCAAAGGTGGTCGTGGTTTAGTACTAGCAGTCACTGTCTTTGAACCCGCAGAATTCTCAGCCGGCGTTCTAGCCGCAAACCGCCTATCTCAGTTGCCCGAATTTGTTTTTGTTGCCATCTTGAGAGCCTTATGTTTTTGCTCCATCCTCACGGCTTTCTCAAAGACCTCTTCAAGAGTGGTAGGAGAAAGAGCACGGACATCCACGTGTATCTCATCTCGTAGCCCTGAAATAAATGTGCTCATCAATGTCGGTTCGGGCCAAGGTGGCTCACAACGACTTCTAACTCTTTCAAATTCTGCTTGTTACTCCAATACGGTCGTCTTATGAACTATCTTGTTTAATGTGGCAGTAAAATCTTTATATGCCGCTATCCCAAATCTGCGTGTAATCTTACTACAAAAGTTAGCCCAACAGGTAAATCTTCCACCACGAATAATCGATCTATACCAATGCAATGCCGTTCCTTGGAGGTGAAAGCTTGCCATCTGGACTTTTGTGTCCTCCGTTGTGCCTTGACAATTAAAGTATTGTTCGACTTGAAACACCTAATCTGTTGGACCACCGTCTTAGAATTTAGGAAAGTCCAAGCGTGCGGTTCTCTCCCGAATAGCATTGTCGGGTTCGCGAAAGATCCTTGGTTTAGGTTTGAGCCTTTGTGTATGTTGATCACCTTTTCTAAATCCTCGAGCATGTCCATCACTATCTCCAAAGGGATCAACCTCATCCTCAAAGTGCCAATCCTCATCATAGATGAAGAGCACCGGTGCCGCATGCCTCTCGAGTTCCACCACCGTCAGTCTTGGGTTTTATATCGGAGGTGGGGGATGATGTGTAAGCATAAGTAAGAGGGGATCATTGACACTAACATGTCGCATCTGAACCTGTGGGGTATCGAATCGGTGTGGTTCCACCGCTGGTCCTTCTTAAGGTATCGATCTTCGTCGAGGAGATGACGAAGCTGATCGGTTCATGACATATTCTTTTAGATCATTGTGATCCTTTTGTATTGCATCAACTCTATGCAGCAATGTTTGGAACATGCCCTTAAGTTTATCCACTAAGCCCATATTCACACCCATGGACGTTGGTTGACTCGGTCCGACCGTGGTCGCTCCAAATGAATCGGCCTCACGGTTAGGGTTATCGTGGATCGAGTCTTCCCTTGTCGGTGTGCTCTCCATTGGTCTCTTTATTTCAACCATTAATGGAGGCCTGAGGTTCGCATGGCTCTGATACCAAATTGATGGATTCTTGTACCAAAAGATAGGCTACGAAACTATTCCTTCAAGATCTGAATTTATTATTGGAATCAGTCCACGCAACTGTGGAAAAATATTCGTCAAATTTTCTCCTATAGTCAAAAAATTATGAAACCAAGTGGATTAGATCCGTAACTCCCTGATTTACAATTTTCGTATTTACACCCTTCGCAAATTCGAACTGCAACGGGGACGAAAACACGAAAGAACGCAAGTGATGGTGGTGGTGACTGGTGGAGTGGATATTAGGGTTATGGAGGATTATGGAGATGAAGGTTGATGGTGGATATGGTAAGGGATATAGACAAAGGGAAAGAAGTGGGCGAGATCCCAAAGAAGAAGGAGAAATCGACAATCGAGAGAGATTAGAAGTTAGGAGAGACCTTGTCATCGGTAGAGGTGGAAGGATGGTGAAGAGGGAGGAGGGAGATTAGGGTAGATAGATGATAGAGGCAATAAATTAATATTCTAATAGCATAATGAATTTGATTGTCATCCACATATTTATAGATGCTAGTCAACAAGTCCTAATAACAATAAGTAATTCTAATTCTAGAGAATTCCCGCCGATCGCGTTCCAATGCACCAAAAGTGTACTCTGTATGTGCGAACGCGACTCCTCTTGCGTTTGAACGCGACCTACAGGAATTTTATTTTAATAAAAATAAATAACTAATGCAGTAAAAAAAAATTCTAACTAAATGTATCAATATTATATAATTATTTGGAGTGAAATTGGTTGCCCAATAAATATAGTTCCAACAAACTATTTCTTTTCTTTCGTATCTACTCTTTTTACGAAGATTCAACTTCTATGACTGTCCTATGCCTTGCACCCGTCTTACTTCTAAATAGATATTAACATCTATCTTTCTCTTTTCCTTCATCGCCACTGAGACACTTTTTCTTCAACAGAAATGATCATTGCGTAATTTTACAACTTGAATTGCGAGTCTATTATAATTATTTTTGGGCATGTACTGGTCCACTTTTGTTGGATTAAATTATTTTACAAATTATCAAAGAAAAAGGAGATTTTTCTAGTCAAAAAGCTGATTTAGTTCTTATTAAAGGGAATTTGAGCAAATAATGGTTCACGTGTAAGGGAAAAAAAACTAGAAACATATTATGATATTCCTTGCTTTTCATAAGAGACTATGAGAGCATTGCATTTGTAAGAACCAGAAGAAAAAAAAATGATGATCAGGGGTTGAGAGAGGAGGGTGCACGTGCTCTCCATGTGCAACCCCTCCCCTCTCCCTCTCCGGCACGCGACAAAGCCAGCGGAAGATCTCGCCGAATCCAATTCAGATTCGGGATCTTTAATCTATAAATTAAAAACCCTAATCTCTCTCTCTCTGCTTAACCACCTCAATCTTTTCTCTCTCTTCTTCCTCCCCTCTTTTGCCTTCTTTTTCCTCACTGACAGAGTCACGCCATGGAATCAGCCTGCCGGAGAGCCACCGGAGACCACCACGTGACTCCTTGGTAAGCCCTCTCCCACCCCTCAAAATTAATTTCAGTTTATTAAGGTAAAATAAAAATACCTAAATTTGGGGGTTCTTCGGCTTCGCCGGCAAATTAGGTCGGCCGGCGGCTTTGGGTCGCTGCCGCTCCATCTGGAAGCATCTTGCCGTTGGCCTCGTGCCGTGGGCGTTCACCGTTGGAGCCCTCATGGCTCCGGTCGCCGTCCTCGCGAGGTGGAGGAGAACCAATCACTTGATTGGTTTGTATTTTCTTACATTAGTCGCTGCAGTAGCCGCCGGCGTCTTCCTCTTTCTCTTTTTCTCTCTCTTTTCCTTTCTCTTTTTCTCTCTCTCTCTCTTCGGCTTGGAGAAGACAGACTCGAGCAACCCGAGTCTGGCCTTCTTCTATCAAGTGATTGGATTCGGGTCGGGTTGGATCCGAATCCAAGGAACCCGACCCGATTCCATTAGTTAATTGGATTGGGCCTTGGGCCTAATCCATTTAAGTGTGGGTTGGTTGGGTTGCGGGCCAATTGCAGCCCATCCCAACTGATTTGGGCTTATTTTGGCCCAAATTATTAATTTTTTTAGTTAAATTATAGGAATTTTTTTTATATATATTTTTAATTAAAAATATTATTGTTATTATTAAAGGTGGTAATTTTTAGCACGTGAGCTAGGGATTTGAGATTCAGCTGTCTTGCTTAGACTCAGGTGAGTGGGTTCACTCACATATTTATTTTGTTATTATTTTCATCCGTACGTGCAAATTTAATTGTTATATTTTTCTGTGTGCATTTAATCATCATACTTAGTGCATCACCATACTTTATGCAAATATTGAAAAAAAAAACGAGACTAGCATTGGTATGACTTTGAGAATAGTCCTGGTATAAATCGCTTGCGATTTTTCATGGTAACTCAAGTCTATCTGGAAGTCCAGGGGAAAGTTTTAAGTCAGATCACTGCGGTGACTTTGTTAGGTGACTCTGGCAGAGTTAGGGAACAGTCTTATGATGAATGAGAAATTTCTAGGTGACTCTAACTTCTTTCAAAGGTTAGTGAAAAAGACAGAATGTGTTGATCACATAGTGATACTATCTGATGACCCTAACCGGATCAGCTATGAAGAAAAGTCCCGAGCGTCATCTCGAGGTGACTTCTAGTTGACGTGGATCCACAGGGTTTAGACCCATTGAGATATTTGACAGTATAAATATTGAAAAGATGTTTATATGTTGAAACTGTGCAAGATTACAAGTTGTGACTCTCTCTATTGTTATCATTGTTATTATTTGAAGAGTATGCCTATTGCATATTGTTATGGATATTGTTGCTTTTAGTTTAATTTTATTCAGCATTATTATGATTAAAAATTTATTTGGTTTTCAAGTAGATTCTACTCACTGAGCTATAGTTGTTGTCTCATAGATTCTATTTTTATATTTATTTATCTATCTCAGGTAATAGTCAGCGGGGCGACTGAGCGAGATGTACCCGGACTCCACCTCCACTTAGAATTCACCTATTTACTTTTCCGCTCTTTTGGATTTTATGCTTTAGATTAGAAGATTTTATTTATTTCGTTAGAGACTCAAAAACAATAACATTGTTTTATCTTTATTGCAATTAGTCTTAAATTTTAATAAAGCAGATATTTATTTTATTTATTTAATTGCCATTGTACTCGTAGAAAGTTATTATTAAGGCTTCGTGTATCTCAAGCATATTGAGATGCATGGCCGGTCATAATTCCTATTTTGGATCGTGACAGCATTGGTTTGTATTTTCATAGGAATTTTTCAGTATTCCATTATTAGTTTTGATTGGTTTAATAGAATTGATATTGAGGGTTCTCTCTTACTACTCTGTTATGTACCTTACTTGATAGTATTTCATTTCAATCAAAAAGGTAGCAAAGGATATTTTTGTAATTAGCCTTAAATGTTTTATTACCTTTTGATTATATGATTTTATCTTGAGATCGTCTTCTCTTAGTCGGTGGAAATATATGAAGTAACTGTTTGAAAATATGCAATGATGTGATCTTACCTTTCAACAATTATTTATCAATTATTATTTTCTTACATTAGTTTATCTGACTGACCTATTGAATTTTTCTTCATCCTTAAGATTCTTTTGGTACATTATCTACCTTTGATGGTTAAATTTAGCACTCTGTCATGTTTACATTTGTCTAGTCCGAGTTAAATAACTGTAAAATAGCTCTATTTCAGACACATTGTGGAAATGCCATCAGTGGACTGGCAAGAGGTGGCTGACAATTGGTTTGGCAATTGCTGCTGCTCATTTGGAGGTATAAGTGAGAAACTGGTATCTCGATATATTAACAATTACAATTGTTCACAGGGAACATGTCTTCTAGATGTTGCTTCAATTACTGTCTGTAAGGATGATCTTGAGGGGTATACATTTCACGAAACCTCAGATGAATATGTACAGCAGAAAACAGTTGATAATGTAGGTTTATTTAAAGAAGGCAACTATAGAAGTCTTCATGAAGACATCCCTGATCTCAGTACTACACAACCTTATGCTGCTGGCAAGGTGGAGAGCATGAATTTGAGTCCTCAAATAGAAACCTTTGTTCATCAAATGGATTCTACTTTGTCTTTCCCATTGCTTTCGTCAACTGATTGTTTCAGCAATTTTGTTGAAGAAAACAAAGAGAATGGAAATCTAGCACAATCTAATTTGGCAGAGACACGAGATGTTACTGCTGCAGATTTCCTGAAACTTAACTTGGATTGTTGTCCTGAGAATATGGAAAGAACTTTTCAACAGTCTGCAGATGAGTTATCCTCGGTGAATCCATGCCATTGTTGTAATCATACAAAAATTTCTGAGAAAACTGTTCATGATTTCTCAGTCACACCAATGGAGAATCAGAAGATCATAGATAGTATGTTGTCCCAAAGAAGTTGCAAATGGCCATATAATACTTATCTTGGTGGTGGTTTTCTTTTTAAGTCCTCCAACCTTTCGAGTGATGTAGAATGGGTTGAATTTTTATGTAAGAACTGCTCATCACCTCTTGGATCATATCCTTCTAAAAGCACAAAAGGACCAGTAGATGGAGGGGTACGGCTATTTAAATGCTATATTTCTACTTGCGCTCCTGTTGGTGGACTTCATGATGTGTTGAGGTTAGATGCTGCTAATGATGTATAACTCCTAGTTTTGAATTACATGCAAGTGCACTCATGCATATGGTCTCATGAACACAATTTCTAGCATTTCATGAATATGAGTACATTAAAAGCATCAGATTCTTTTTGTAGAAGTTCTATATCCTTCTAAAGGAGAATATTTAACCATTTCATAATGTTTTGATCGAAATTATAATTGGATTATTCATCTGATGTTATTAACTCATCAATTGTTCTAAAAACTTAAGGTTAGAGAATTGGTAAGTTTTTATATTCTAATACTTGCTCTTACTTTTGAGCTTCTGACAGTTTGATAGGCCTGGGAAGTGGGCTTAACTTAAATAGTGGAGGTTTTATATTTTAAATAACAAATAGGCCTGTTTGGGTATTTCTTGCTCAAATAACATATTAACTTACTAAACACTCTAAGAACCTAAGCTATTAGAGATTGGTGGTTTTTATATTTTACATTCTAACATATGCATATGTAGCAATTTCATGCATATAATACTATAATAAATTTTAACATATATGTGCGTCAAGTTATTGAGTCTACTGAAAACATTTGGTATGTTAGAAGCAATTCTTTGAACAAGGAAGCACCACTATGACTCTATTAGGAATGTTTAGAGACAACTGTTGCAGCCTTTTCATTTTTCCTTTTCTAGAGCCACTTTAGGAAAGTAGTATATGATTGGGTAAGACATAAAGGTTCTCATCCAAGTGGTCTCTGAATACCAATTTCAGTGGTTTTACCTTATTCCTTAACAAGATATGCATCATATACGGAATGCTGAAAATCATGTTTGAGCAGTAAAATGATAATGAGCTGTATTGCTCTTCTTTGGGCAGGAAACATTCTGCGCAAAAAATATTTGTGAATTTGCTGGTTGAATGTGCAGAAGATGAAATTTCTTTCCGCACAATTGTCAAGGATTTAAAAAGCAAAACTTCAATGCTGCAGCTAGTCCTTCTAAGTATGAAGGCATGGTGTTCTACTGGCTACTGCTTTGAAAATGATTCTATTGGACCACATTGTACCCCAGACCTGCGACCTGTTGCAAAGGTATTGTTTTCAGACTGTAGTACTGCCTCAGAAGCTGATTCAAGGTATGCTATTATATCATATATTAGTTCTGTTTCACATTTTCTAGTTCAATATATAATTAAAAAGTTAAGAAAATGGAAAGCTGCACTTGTTTTATGTGCAAAAGAGATCAATGATGTGCAGTTGTAGTTACTAATTAAAAACCATTTTGCATAATAGTTATGTGAGGAAATATTAGATAAGCTATTTCTATATAAATTAAAAAAATTTCCATGGTTTTCAGTTTCGGCTGATCCTGAGGGGGATCGGCCGAAACGGATCGGGTCGATCCCGATCCCAAGCTGGTTTGGCCGAAACCCAATCCGTTTCGGTTCATCCAATCCCGACCGAAACGGGTGGGAATGGGTCGAATCCGACTTGGGGGACATCAATAATTGATGTCCCCCCCCCCCCTCGCCCGCCCGCCACCTCTCTCTCTTTTCTTTTTTTTCTTTCTTTCTCATGGGTCTCTTTTTCACCGGCGACTGAGTAGATCTCCGGTGATCTCGACCTCCGACGAAGATTCAATGACCTCGATCTCTGGCGACCTTGGGTGAGTTTTTTTTTTCAATTTTTAATTTTTTTTTTCATTGTGCAGTAGCTGCACCTGCAGCAGGTGCTGCTGCTGCTTATGCAGTTATGTTGCTCAGCACCTGCAGCAGTTGCAACAGGTGCTGTTGCTGTTGTTTATGCTGCTCAGCACCTGCAGCAGCACTATTGGGCCTGATGTTCCGCCTCATAAATTTTAAATTATTTTATATTTTATTTTGATTTTTGTTTATATTTTTTAGTTGCAGAGTTAAAATATCAATGGCTCTAAAGGAGAAGTCATATGATACCGACATTAGGTGGCAACATTGCAACTGGTGTGGAAAGGAAATGAGTAGTGGTGTCAGCCGTTTGAAAGAACATTTAGCTAGAAGATAAGGAAATGTAGCAGCATGCACTCAAGTGTTCTTAAAAGTTAGAAACCAGATGTTGGCTCATTTAATTAGCAAAAATAAGGATAAACAATCTACATAACAAAGAGAGTCAATGGTTCGTGAAGAATTGATGCATAATTCTGTACACATTAATGATGATAGCAGTGAGCAAAGTGAGGAGGATGAAGAGGAGAGCCAGATGAGGAGGGCAATGAAAGAGAGTAGAAATATGTATAGAGAAGAGGAAGAGATGAGAAGAAACACTGGTGGTAATTTTTAGAGATTTAGATCAGTAAATATATGAGGAGAGAGAACACGAGGGCAGCAGTTCTATCCATAGGACTCTTGGTATTACAGCAGAGTCTGAAAATATTAGACCAATGGATACATATCTTCAGAAAAAATGGGTTGTATACAGACTTCTATCAAGACAACTCTCAAAAGAATTAAAAGTGCAAATAAACACATTGGTAGGGTTATCTCTAAATTTTTCTTCTACAACTATATTCCTTTCAATGTAGCTAATAGTCCTTACTATCACACTATAGTGGATGCTATACAATCAATAAGACTTGGTGTTTTACCTCCTAGTTCAAATGATATTGCTACTAAATATCTTGACTCAGAGGTAGATGAACTTTATACTTACATTGAGACATTTAAACGGTATTGGGATGAATTTGGTTGTACACTAATATGTGATAGGTGGAGTACACAAAACAGAAGAAATATAATTAATTACTTAATATACTTTGGCATGGGGATAATATTTTTGAAGTCTGCGGATACTATTGCTCATTTTAAAAATACAGATTATATTTGTCAATTGATGGATGAGGTGGTACAAAAAATCGGTGAAAAAAGAGTAATTCAAATGGTTACTGATAATGGGGCAAATTATAAAGTTGCTGAAAATTTACTGATGATAAAAGGACTTCATTTATATTGGACGCCATGTGCTGCACATTATATTAATCTAATGTTAGAGGATATTGCAAAAGAGCCCGAAATTTACATATTCATATATGAAGGTCAGAGGTTAACAAATTTTAGATATAACCATGGTTGGGTTTTTAATTTATTCAGACAGATGACTGGTGGTAGGGAGATCATCGGACCCAGCGTCACTAGATTTGCTACTCACTTTTTAGCCTTAGAGAGCATCATGCGCTACAAGGATGATATTATGTGAATGCCTACATCATAGGAGTGTGGTATATAAAAATTAAGAATATGAAACCTAAAGATAAATCTTTAGATTAAACTTTGAAAAATATGGCTCTTGAAAATGCATTTTGGGATAATATTATAATTGCCACCGCAGTATTTGAGCCTCTTGTTAAAGTATTAAGACTTCTAGACAGTGATGATAAGTCTGAGATGGGTTTTTTATGAGGCAATGGACATAGCAAAAGAATCAATAAAATAAATGTAAGCCAAAGTTATAGAAAAGTGGTGGAAGATGATTGATTTTAGATTAAACAAACAACTATATAGAGATATACACGCTGCTGGTAGGTATGCTTTTAAGTTTGAAGTTTTAATTTATTAATTTATTTTTATTTATGAATATTTAAAAACTTGAATGCTTACAAATTTTAAATTTCTATAGAATATTTTCTTAATCCAAGATTTTAATTATCTAAAAATGCCAATAATGATAGTGAAATCTTGTTGGGGGTTAGGAAGGTAATCAGCAAGCTTGATGTTACGGATCAGATCTGGAATGATCCGTCCGTAGGATGATTATAAAAATTTAGGTGGAGGTAGCCTCGTGAGATAAGGTTCTAATAGCTCTTGTTTCACCTAAATCGGAGGTCAGGTTGAAAAGATAAAATAAAATAGTGGAAATAGGTCAGGGAGGGCAGAACGGTAATTTTCGTCATTGTGGCAGTCGTCAGAGGGTGGTGGACGACCGTGTAGTAGGGTGGCTGCTGGAGGTAGGAGGTGGCTAGGGTTAAGATTTACTCTTATGAAGATAAAGACAATCCAACGGTTAATGTAAAAAAGATAAGGGCGAAAATAATAACTGGCTAAACTTAGATTCATTCAATTCAATTCCATTCCATAATTATCAATACATGTCCACTCCTATTTATAGGAGTAAAAATCCATAGCGGATCGGATCCACATACGGATTATCCGATTTATTTGAAATTCAAACAACAAGATAAACCTAGCTAACCAACTAAATCAGCCTTCTTTATCTTTCTCAGATTAATCATTTGTTTCACCATAGATAGATTTCGAATCTAGAAAAGTCGTGAATACCAAAGTTGTAGATCTAGAGGTTGGCAATCTTATCCAGCTAGTTTGATATTATTCGGATGTTTATAGAATATTCTACGAATATTTTTCCGAAACTACACAGAGCTGGATTTAACTAATTAAATAAAATTCCAACCTTCTAATTAAACCAAATAAGCAAATAAGATAACTAGACTCAATTTATTGAGCCCAATCTCTCATTGATATGATCCGATCTGACTCGGTTCGCATCACTTGAGCCCGATATTCATAAACAAACTCTTTGCGATAAAGAAGTGAGTTATGATTCAATTAAATAATTTTATTATTATTTGTTTCAAGTTTTAACTTTCAATATAATCAGTATGCAATAAGCCAATAATATATTTCTGATTTCGGATGGAGAGATATAGATTGAGAGCTGGGCAATTCAGTACTGCTAAAGTTGCTGCAACTGTATCTTATAACACTCCAGTTGAATAGTGGTCTATCTATGGATGGGAGGAGGTACCAAATTTGACGCCAATAGCAAAGAAAATTTTAAGTCAAATTATGTTTTCATCACAATGTGAAAGAAATTGGACTATTTTTCCTTAATCCACACAAAAATACGCAACCGATTGATAATGGAAAGATTGGAGAAGTTAATTTTTTGTCATTATAATATGAGATTGAAGGAGATAAATTTAAGAAGAAAGGTAGAAAATGAACAACTGATTGATTTAAATCATGTTTTTGATGAAGAAGACCCTTTGACTCCATGGATCAAAGAAATAGAGGATAGATTATTAAATGACAGAGATAACCCATAGTTAAATGAGATATTGGGAGAGACTATGACGAGGGTAGAGGCTAGTACGAGTCGTTCAGTAGCGAGAGATAGTATACCTATTAGTACTAGTCATAGTCTTGATAATACATATGGTGGTGAGATCGTTTCATTTACATTTGTTGAGGAAAGTCAAGGAGGCATAAGGATTGAAGACAGAGAAATTGAGGATGTATATATATATCAGCGACGTCGTCATGAGAATGTTGCTTCCTATAATTATGGTACATCGAGTATTTATTATTTGAAGCCATCACAAGATCCATATGCTAGTTATTATCATTAGTATCTTCAGTATTCTCAGGCACAAGATTCAAATGCTGGTTATTATCCTCTTTAGATGCAAGTCACACAACAAGATCCATACAATATGACTAGTATAATAGAATCACTTTTTGAAGCATCAAGTCCTAGACATCAATATTTACAAACTTATGGTGATTATGATGATGAAGATTATAGAAATTTACGAGAATCAGCTCAATATTCATCAAAGTTTTAAATTTTGAGTAAGTTAATACATTTTTTTAGTTTTTAGACTTTATATGTGAGTAATTTATGTTTTCTTATTTTTCTGTCATTATATTTTGAATTTATATAATTAAAAAATAGTCCAATCCGATACGAACGGCCGATACGACCGATATGTATTATTTTTCTAGACGGCCGATACCGATCCAGATCCCGATACTAGGAACCTTGGTTTTTTCTCATTGTTTATATTTATTAATTTGCTAAATGAACCTATGTCTCGCAATTAGCACTCAGTTTGTTAGCTCTAGGTCACGAAATGCCTAAAAAGTGGTGCATGCACCCACATATGCACAAATGTTCTTTTGACCATGCGGCATATACAATATTAGGATAACACCTAGTCATAGTCAAGCTAGACAATGTGGCAATGCACAAGCCTTCATATTCTCACACATTTTTTAGGTAGACAAGTTAAGCATGCAAATTTCTACCTAGTTACTTTTGCTCTCGGGTGTCTAATTATAGATGTTTTGATATCTAGCTAGTTTTAAATCTTTTGACTGATACAACAATGATTCCACGTTAGAAGGTTGAGAATGTGACTACCCTAGTCCCCTCACCGGTGACTTTTGGTTTAACCATAAATTCCCACCATCTCTCATTTTTGTCTCTAAACTGAATCTTAGTGGTCGAGACATTTGATTTGCAACTTGTTAGTTGAGAGTTCGAGTTCTCGCTGAAAAATATATGATTTAGATGAGATGTCATAAGTTCTCATCTTTCGAAAAGGGATATGATACTAATTTTAATTTTCCTTGTTCTTGTTGGATGTTTACCTTGACTTGTTTTTCAATTATTTTATTAATAGACAATACATGCACTTGCATTTGCAGCTTCAATTGCTTGAGCTATCTACTGGCTTGACCACCTTCATAGTGTAGTAGTTTTAACATTGATCACCGGTTTAGATGTTGACTTTGTGTGTCATATATTTATGGGAAATTTGTATCTAACACCCTGTCTTTTAGCTAAATTTGCATTTACACCCTACATTTTTACTATTTGCAAATTGAGTCCTATGATTCAGGGAATATGTGCAAAAAATACCTTGGGTTAGATTTGAACGAACGCCATGAGAATATTCCATTAGTTAAAGATATTTTATTTCTAAAATACTTGAAATGCCCTTAAGTTGACCGTTGGAGTCCTCGAGTCTCACCCGTGCCCCTAAGGTTGATCCCTAATCTTGGCGGAGCTGTCGCCAAGGGATCCTCGCCCCTCGTCGGCGTCCTTAGGTCTCACCGACGCCCTTGACCCTAGGCCACGTCCCTGAGGTTGACCCTCGTTCCCGGCGGAGCTGCCGCCAAGGGAGAGTAGTCGGCGGAGTCCCCGATCTCGGTGACGTAGCCGAGATCTTGTGCTTGATCGAGCATTCGACGTCCTCGATGGGGGATCTTGCGCTTAGGCCATACCTCACTATCCAACACCTCGACCACCACATTGCTCCCTGCCATCACGTCGAGGACGCCAGATCCCGGCAAGAGGTTGGGATGATGAGGAGGGAGGAGGGTTGGGTTTAGTTGGTTAATTGGTTTGGGTTAGGTTGGGTTTAGTTGGTTAATTGGTTTGGGTTAGGTTGGGTTTAGTTGGTTAGTGGGTTGGGTTAGGTGTTAGTTGGTTAGTTAGTTTGGGTTGGGTTTAGTGGGTTGGGTTGGGTGTTAGTTGGTTAGTTGGTTTGGGTTGGGTTTAGTTGGTCAGGTTTAGTTGGGTTTAGTTGAAAATATTTTTGTAATCTTCTTAATATAGTTAACTTAATCCAAATGTTGGGTTAAATTTAGATAACAGATCTAACGGCAGGGTGTTTTTTGTACATATTCCCTGTATTTATTTAAGAATGCGTCAGTTCTGCTAGCTGCATCATGTACGTGAACTTTTGTCACACGCTTGATGGAAACTTATAGATGTGGTAGATTTCAGATCACACAAATGGTTTTGAAGGCTGTCTTGATAAAGTTGTTAATATCCTGCATTATACTACACCTACTTCTGGTGAAGATATCCATACCCTGCATCATCAGCGAAGTCTTAGTCTCAAGAGTTTATCCAGAATGAATGCAGAACAGATATCAACCACTTCCTATTGTGATTTACATTTGTGGAAATAGAATTCCGTGGTTGTAACAATTAGAGAGGAATGTGTCCACTCTTTTAACTGCTAGTTTGCATGGCAATATGGAAGATGATCATCTCTGTTAATATCTGTCATGAATCAAATCCCGTTTTATTTATAGTTCACCACAGGACGTGCTAGATATGAATTTAAGTTAACTGTAAAATATCAGATGTTATTGGTCTTTTACAACGAATCTGCTATTCTGCTGACAAAATTTCCTGTGGTTTTGGTTCTAATTCCAACTCCTGTTATTTTCTGTGTGCAGGGCACTAAATGATTGGTCCACTAAGCATCATGCTGAAGAGGTATATATGATGAGACATCAAATAGAAGAACTGACCAAGTACCTCAAGTCAGCTAAGAATGGCCTTCCATTTTCTTGCTCGTCTTTACAAGGAATGCACGTGTCGTCATTAGATCGGTAACTGATTATGATATACGAGTAATGGTATCTATACAATCCGGCATCAGTATTGCCCTTCACAGCTTATTATGATGTATGTATATTTGGCAACTCATTTCTTACTGAACCTCTATCTGCTTTCAGATGTAAAAATCTTTGTAACAATCTTCTGCTATTTGCTCAAAGTCATGGCAGTACATGCTAATACTAAACTCTAGGATTTGGTTATGCTTGATTTTCCAAATGAATGCTGGATCATGTTGTGTAAAGGTATTTCAATTCATATTAGATTCAAGTTTGTTTGGTTGATAAGAAGCAGAGAAAAGGAAGTAATGAGAATTTTTAGCAAAATAAGTAATCATGGATTTTAGTTTTTTTTTTAAATGTTTGCTAAAAATGAGTAATGATTATAATTAATAATTATATATAGTATATAAAAATGTGGGAAGAGTGATTGAAGTAAAGCAAGAAAAGTTGAATAATTTTAAGAAAGTGGAGAAATCATTTCCACTCTATTTTTGTATCTGAACACTAAATCGTTAAGACTTTTCACAATTTGTCACTTTCATCAGAGTTTTGACCAAAATAGCATTGTTTTCAAATGAATTTATTAAAACGGACTATTGCCTAAACTTATTGCCAAAATGGATTACTGTCTAAACTTATTACCAAAAAGGGTTAAATTAATTGTAGATCTACTTAAAATGCTAAATTGTTTAATGTTTTATTTTTGAAGAAAAATGCTGATTAGATAGGCACTTTTCTTAAAAAGAGATGCTAAACAGTTTGACATTTCTTTTATGCACTTTCAGATAACGATTACTAATGTGATTGTAGTTGAGCTTAAATAAAATGCTAAACTTGTCGGCATTTTATTTGCCTATAAAGCACTTGTGTCATTACTATCAAATTTGTTAATCTCATATGTGACAAACTTTATATCCAATTGACGGTGGTCTTTATTCAAGAAAAGATTGAGGCAAGTATGTGGACTCTTATATTTAGTAATTTTTCACATTCTATGTCTCTTACATAACACTTCTCGTAAGCTCCATTGACATACATATTCTTGTTTATACTTAGCATATAAAATATTAGATTTGGAAGCGTTAACTTTGAATAAATCATGCATGCTAATTACATTTCTCTTTAGATATATTTGTATTTCTTCTTTGTTAATAAATAGCATTCCAACACACAAATCATACCAGTATACCTCGAAGGAGTAGATAGGCCGATAAGTGGATTAATAACATCAACACTTTGTGTTAAATCTACATTGTAGAATTGCAGCATTGGGTCAAAACTATTAGTTAGATTGATTGCAGTTCCATCAAACTCATCATCAATTGAATCACTTTTTAACAATGCATCAATATTTTCTTCATTGAATGTTTCAAATAGTTCACTATCCTGTAGTAATATTGTATAATACATGGTCACTAATTGTTCATCTTCAATAATACATGCAACAACTGTGTCAAGACACTTACAAGTGAAGTCAGTCAGACAAGTCTCATTCCAAACTGAGTTCTTCATCGGCTACTACAACGAGCACATCAAATGTGCCATTTCTATCGATTTAGATGATGAATCTTATGAACCAGAAAGGGAGTTCTAGTTTTAGTTTGTGCATGAACAATTTGATGCTATCCAAAATCAAGGTGGCTTAAAAATTCAGATTATAAGAGTGGCTATTAGTGTGGTAGATATTAGGGCAAATTAAGAAAGCATTCAAGCTGAACAAGCTCAACAAAGTTCCATCTATGTGATCTTTGCCAATTTGGGACAAAAGGGGGAGAGGTGATAGGCTTACTAAGTTTAGGGGGGTGTCTATGGGGAACTCAATGGGTTTTAAGAGTTTGGTTTAGTTTTCATTTGTTTATTTGTTTTAGTTCTGATTGTTTACTTGGTTACTACTACTTGAACTTTTAAAAATCATTGTGGTTTAATTACTTATCTCTCTATATCTACTTATCCTTTTATCACATGATTTTCTATTAGGATTTGACTTGTTCCATTTCTTGTTTTAATTTCTAAGTTCCCATAGAAAATAAAGTTTCTAGCAGGTGCGTTGAAATGCTAGGAAAGGCCGTTTGAATGCACCGTTCGAACACAAATACAGCGGCTTATTAGGACCGTTTTGTTTCCAATGTCGGCCCTATTGTATTTACTACTTTTGAGTCTATAAATGGGATGTCAACCTCATGTCTTTTGCATATTTTTTAGTGTCTTTTGTTTCCTTCAAGAGCTTCTTACAAAGCAACCTTGGGATTGCAATATTAGTGTCATCGCAACACTAGTTATGGATTTTCTCCGCACATGCTCTCAATGCCCTCAAAACTCATGGGCCAAAACTCAAATGAGGCTTACTTTCAAAATGTAACGCCCCACAAGACCTTTGAACCCCTCGAGTTACAGTATTGCGGATGCTCATACTTAATAGTATACGAGAACTATTGAGAAGCATTAAGTGAGCTAGCTTCACAACTGAATTCATGTTAAATTAGCCTTCCTTATCCTTCTCAAAATGATTCCTCATTCTACCATAGATAGAGTCCGAATCTAAAGAAACCTTGAATACGAAAGTTGTAGATCAGGACGTCTTCGATCTTCTTCAAGTGCTTTCATAATATTTGGTCATCTGTAGAATATCCTTCAAATATTTTCCCAAAACTGCGCATAGCTAAATTAGTTAACTAACAAATTCTAACCTAATAAGACTCTAATTAAAGCAAATAAACACATAAGATAACTAGACTCAATCCATTGAACCTAATCTTCCCTTGATATGATCTGATATGATCCGGTTCGCATCAAGCTCTTTGGCTTTGAGGAGAGCGAGCTTAACTACAAACGCCTCTACTTGGAGAGAAGAAGAGAGGAGATAGGGGTGACAAGCCTTCTGTAACATCCACACAAAAAAATTGGGCACGCACATGCACTGAGCTTAGGGGGCGCACGTGCGCCTCTTTCCTCCCTTCCCCCTATCTCTTTTCTTCTTTTCTAGCTCTCCTTCCTTTTCTTTTCTTTTTCTTTCCTTCTCCCTATCCATAGCTCATTTTCCCTTTTCTTTCTTCTTGCCAGAATCGCCAACCCCGTGGATTGAAGCACTAAAGCTCCTTTATTCTCCAGGTAAGTTTGATTTACAATTAGTTAATTAATTTTGCATTTTTCCTCTAGTGTGCCCTCCTCTCGGTCTCATCGTGATCCAGCCGGCTCTCGACTTCGTGCCTTGCCGTACTAGTTCGGTTGTATCACTCGCCACCAAACACGTGCCCCTTATGTGGATAGAACTCACATGATCTACTAGTCAATATTTCAATACAAAATTTAGAGAAAAAACTCACATTTCTATAAATAATACAGACAAAGAAGCCCATAATACTAAAACCACAATAATACATATCCACAACAAAAATAAGACAAAGCTCACGCAAGAGCTACAAGCCATTTAGCTTAATTTACATATATAAAATAAAAATAAGAGCTAGAAGACTCAAAGTTAGTTTCATCAAATCCTCCACGGGCCCGGAGTTTATCTACTAATATGAAAATAATTCACCAAACGGTGGTGAGTATAAAACCCAGCAAGTATTCACTACTATAGTCTAAAAGTAGTGCGATGAAAGATGAAACAATAAGTAAATATGAATATAAGCATTATGATCAAATAGAATGCATCAGTACCACATACTCATCATGCTCATCCAATGTGCACATGCATTAGCAATCGATAACCTACCACATATCATCCAGACTATCAAGTCTTCAAACTCGAGCTCACACCGAGCTCTACCTAGAGGCCATGTCAATGTTACACCACATAACATGCATCCTCTCAGACTACCAAGTATGTAACTTATACTCTTGCAGAGCTACGCCCATAGGACACATCGTTATCTCACACCTGACCACATGCATACCCCCAAGGAAGGGTAGATCCTAGTGCCAATCCATCACTCGGCAAATAGCATGACCAATTATTTATCACCGTAGACTATGGACTTTAGTTGTAAGCCCATCACATAGGTTAGTATCGCACATTGATACTACCATCCGAGCCTTCGGCTCCACATCATCGCACCATTGTGCGGAAATCATGAGTCGTCGTTCACGGACGCCCTACCCTACGTCATCAGGTACCACTAGGTCTATATCATCTTACCCTTTTCTCTCTATCTTAAACACCCTAAAGGGTATGACTCTCATCGATCGATAGTAAATCGCTCATCACCTATCGCTTGGCAAAATGGCTACTTGATTGTTTGTTATTAATAGATTGAGACCTCAAGCGTGAGCTCTAATATATATATAAGTATAATAGTATCCCTCGCCTCTAACCCTGGTTGGGGAGGTGTCAGGTACAATCGAGACATAGTAGTCGCCCCCTTTATGGTCGTGTACGTGCACGCAAGTGGCATGATATTATATAACACAACAAGCATAATATAACACCCATCATTATCATATTTTGCATGCTAACACACATATTCATACTTAATAAGTATGCGCAGAAATCATGATATGCAAAATCTTATTGAACAGTCAAATAAAATTAGCATGCATGACGTGCAAAAATAATGGTAAGGAAAACGTGTGCATATGCATGCTATGAATGTGATGATGTCATAAGATAAGTTATTTCATTCTCTACACTACTCTTAGATTATAGAAGTTTCACTTGCTTGAACTGTTTTTATGATACTAGCTGACATTGCTCCATGGGATCATCCTCGGAGGCCAACCATTATTCACCGATTGGAACGTCTCCAACGACCTCTACGGTCAACTCAAATCTAATCAAGATGTTTGCAGATTTGATGGAGACACAACGAGCCATGCAAGCATCAATGAAAGACATGACTCATGTCCTCTTAGGCACATCGAGGGGTACAACGACGATTGAGTTCCCTACTCGAGCCCGGGCTGCACCACACCACGATGACAATGACGAATGGGCAGATTATGAAGAACCAGCGACCCCTTGATATCGTATTAGGGATGGTGGATTAAACCCAAGGGAAAGAAGGCCCAATCGACATGAAAAAGAAGAACGTAGAGTCTGTGCGAGGGATCGTTCGCCTCAACTTCCCATAATTTAATGGAGGCGATCCACTTGATTAGGTCTATTGAGCAGAATAATTTTTTGAGTACCAACGAACACCTAATGCACAAAAGGTGTTATTGGCATCATTCCACCTCGAAGAGACCACCATCCATTGGTACCAAGCGATGAATCAAACTCAGCCCTAATGAACATGGGAAGAATTCGTCGATGCCATTTGCATTTGTTTTGGACCTTCCAATTTGCACTAGATGACGTGGATGCAGATGATGTTGCTAAACTAGAGAATGAGATTTTAGATGAAGGGATTACTGTCCAAAGACCTCTGAAAAGCAGCTTGGAAGTCCAAGCCGAAATATCATTCCTTGCTTATGTCGGATCCACCGCAACAACTACTCTCTGGGTTGATGGCACCGTTAAGGGCTATGTTGTGCGGATACTCATCAACATTGGAAGCACCCAAAACTTTGTGGATGAGAGACTAGTCCAGAGGATAGGCTTGACACCGGAGCCAATCTTAGGCTTTGGCGTGATGATTGGAGACGGCACGACCCTTCGAGCAAATAGCGTGTGTCAACGGGTATCCTTATAGGTCCAAGAACATGCCTTGGAATTGGACCTTTGCCCATTGGCTCTTCACGGAGTGGATGTCATGATAGGTACTCAATGGCTCTATGGCTTGGGTCCCATTACATTTGACTTCAAGGATATGTGGCTCGAATTCAAGTTTAAAGGGAAACATGTGTGGTGGAATGGGATTTAGCAAGGTACGAGCGCCAATTTACAATCGATGGTTGGGCTGCCTCAAATTGGGTATCATGAAGACTTATTACAGATGATTGGGATGTCAAAACCTCCTTAGGTTGAGGAAGACACTGGACTTGCCTCGATCACCAACATCTCTACTCGAGACCATGGTAAGCACGACATTACAGCGGGTCAAGTCGAATTCATGTCAAATCGGGTTGGCCAACTTAGCCCCTCTTTTGAGTTCAGAACCTCCCAATAAATCAAAGCTTATGGGATCTTTGTAACAACCCAACCTTTAAAAAAAATTTCCATGGCATGATGTGGCCAGCCACAATGTGACCAGCCTTGTGCCATGGTCGGGTGGCGCGGGCTAAGGGTGCCACGCACCCCCAGCCGCTGGCCCAGCCAACCAGGCCAGGCCAGCTAGCTCCTGTGGGCCCGTCGGCGCCGCAGCCACAGTGCCGACGTCCCTACCACCTTCTCTCTCTCTCTTTTTAAATCTCTCTCTCGGTCACCCTCTCACTCTACTCTCTCTCACACTCTTGTTCTCTCCTCATTGCCAGCACTAGCCCGCCGCCACCTAACCTGGAACCGCCAACGCCGGTGAGCTCTCTCTCCTCTTTCTTCTTCTCTATTATTTTCTCTCTCTCTCTCTTCCTCCTTAGCTCGGGTTCGCCAAAGCCGAGCCGCCAGCGAGAGGCCGGTCGCTAGCTGGCCAACAGCGGCCGGCACCCTCCCTGCCGGCTCGGGTCCGCGCCTTCCTTCCTTCTTCTCTTCCTCTTTCTTCTTTCCTCTTCCTTTCTTCTTCTTCTTCCTTAGCTTCTTCTCCTTTTTCTACACAGTGCTGGGCCGAGCCCAGCACTGTAGCAGGCAGTGCTGGACCGAGCCCAGCACTGGTGACACCACCAGTGTTTTATTTATTTATTTATTTTATTCTGTTTTATTTTATTTATGTTATTTATTTAGATATTTCTTTCTTAATTAGTGCAAATATATTATTTAAACAATAATTATTTTAATAGTAATATATATTCTTCAATATAATTATTAGTAATTATAATTTGTATAATTAATGATTAATTAGGTATAAATATAGGTAATACTTCCGACTATGGTAGAATATCTGGTGAATATTTTCCCTCAGTTGTGCGGAGTACTTTCCTGCAACCAATCCAGATCGGGAAGAAGACGTCGGGCTATAACATACAATCTACGCATATTTTCATAAATATATCAAAGACTTTTAGATTACTTGTGCTTATATTGCGCATAACCTACAGATTCTTTTAGAGTACTTGAATCAAAGAAGAATAAGACGAGGAAGATAAACATTGAACAAGATGGGAAAGAAGTTGAATTAAGAAAATATCTTCCAAGATTGTCAAATAAAGACCCTTTTAGAGGAAAAAACAATACAAGAAGATGGAAAAAGAATAAGAGGAAGAAGATGGAAGAAGGAAGAGAGGGAAAGGAGTAGGTATTTAGAAAATTATGCTAAGAAGAAGGAAATAGATTATTTGGGTATTACTAGGACATGATAGTCTTTGTTTAGTTTGTTAAAGCTAAATTAGTAAAAAAGAAAAGTAATTTGACAGAAATTAGTTCTTCTATTTTAGGACATGTCAATCCTTTTTTCTAAGGCTAAATAAGTAAAATAAGTTCAAAAGTGTTGAAAACTGAGAAACTCAAATATGTTAATTTAAAAATTAGGAGGCTTTTCATGCCAATCGCTTCTTCAACCCTCGATAATCATGAACTCTGTTCTGGCTCTCCTAGTAAATGTTAATTAATCAGAGCATAACCACATATTCCTTCTTTAAAATAATAAAAAAGAGCATAAAATTAATTGAAAAAATAATATATATTCTGTGAAGAACAAGAGGGAAAGCTGCTTTACCTTCCATTAAATCGCATGTGCCCTTAGGGGTGAAAATGGGTCAGTTCAAGTCTGACCCGATCCTCTACCCGATCTGGATCGGATCGGATACGAATAAAAAAATCTTATCTGATCCGAATTCGGATACGGATACGGATAGGAGTATAGTAAATTATTCGAATCCGAATTCGGATATGGATAGTCTGTTAAGAAAATATTCGGATTCGGATACGGATACAAGTAATATTATCGAATACGGATTCGGATAATAAATATCTATTTACCTGCTATTTAAATACCCAACTCATCTATTACACCCTAGCCCTACCCTCTCAATCTCCCCCAAATCCCTATTGAGCCCGTAGCCACCTCCACCCCCAACTCTAAGGTCTTTCCTCGGCGTCCTCGCCATCACTAATCACTGAATGCCATTACCTCCCCTATCGCGGCGTCACCAACCTCGCCTCCTCCTGTTCCCCTCAGTGAGCTCGACTGTAACAACCTAATAAAAAAAAAAGAATTTTGCATGGCACGTGTGGTCGACCTCGTGCCATAGCTGCTAGCGCGGGCTGGGGGTGCCACCCACCCCCAATTGCTGGCCCGGCCAACCAGGCCGGGCCAGCTAGCTCCAGTGGACCCGCCAACGCTGCAGCCACAGCGTTGACATCCCCACCGCCTCCCTCTTCCCCTTTATAGTTCTCTCTCTCTCTCTCTCAAACTCTTTTTCTCTCTCTCTCCCACTGTTATCGTCGCCGCCGCCGTCCTTGGAAACCACCGCTGCCATCTTCGCAAGCAACGGTGAACCCCTTCCCCTCTCTCTCTCTCTCTCTCTCTCTCTCTCTCTCTCTCTCTCTCTCTCTCTCTCTCTCTCGCTCACACTCGAGCTCAGGCTCGTCGAAGCCGGGCCGCGAGCGAGAGGCCGGCCGCTGACTGGCCAGCAGCGGCCAGTGCCCTCCCCGCCGGCCCAGGTCCGCACTTCCCTCCCCTCCTCTCTTTCTTCTCTTCTTCTCTTCTCTTCTCTTCTTCTTCTTCTTCTTCTTTCTTCTTTCTTCTTCCTTTCTTCTTCTTCTTCCTCTGCTGTTTCTTCTCTTCTTTGTTTTTTGCTACAATGCTAGGCTCGGCCCAGCACTGTAGCAGGCCAGTGTTGGACCAAGCCCAACACTAGTACAATAATCCTTATTTTCATTATTTAATTATTTAGATATTTCTTTCTTAATTAATACAAATAGATTTAGACATTAATTATTGGATAATAAAATATATTCATCAATATGATTATTGTTGATTATAATTAATTAATGATTAATTAGGTTATAAACTATTACGTATAAATATAGGTAATACCAATATTTATTTATTTATTTACTTATATGTCTAGTTTAATAGATAGATTTGCAAATTATAATTATTAGATTTATATTCTAATATTCTTATGATATATATTTTACGTAATTCTATTAATTTATTATATATTATTATTCTACAACAAATAAAATACTAGGCTTATTTAGTTATTTATTTATTATTTTATCGAGTAAAGACTGCATTGTCCCTAATTAATCAAGATAGAGTATGAATTATAAAATTAATTATAATTAGACCAACAATATACTTATAGTTATTTATCCTTTTATTTTATTTTATTTTATAATCTATATATTTAGAAATATTCTTATATAAAAGAAAACAAACCTCTTCTCCTTATACTATAATTAGCATTTTATGATAATAGTATAATTATAGTATTTGAATCATTTCTATAATATAAATCTAGTTATGTAATAAAAAATAAAAAGAAGTAATTCTAAACCTAATAAACTTTTATATTTTAATTGAATTAATTCTAATTAAATAAACGGCTAACATCATACTACTTAAATATTTTTAGATCTCGAACCCCATATTTGAGGTTTGGCGGATATGAGGGATGTGTGGTTTGTGTCTTCTGATCAAGTGTGAGTAGTATTATCCCCTAGACGCCTTTCTTAAATTAGGTTATAGTATATATTATGTACATGCATGTTTTGACCTCCAGCATGATTATATAACTTTATCTAGAGATGATTATAGTCAAGCATATTTTTATCATGCATAAAATTAGGCTGATCTTGGATATGAGTATGGTGATGATAAATAGAGATGATTATACTGTTATGACTTTATGTTGGAGTGATTTCTAGTATGAGTGTGCATGTGATAGACTAGCAAGAGTATGCATGTGTTAGATACATGGTTGGAGTCTATATTGCATCATTTTTTCTGTTGATTCATATTCCACATAAATTTTTGTTATGCATTGACTCATTATCGTAATGGATATATGCATGAGATTTGGCATTTAGAAGGAAAGCATGAAATGTAATTGATAGGATAATTGATAAAAATCGTGAGGATACCCGAGTAGGCGCCAGGGTTAGGGGTGCCTGGAGTAATGATTATGGTCGTTGATATGCGATATCTCGTGGCCTATGTCTGAGGTTAGTTGAGTCTGTGCACATAGACAATCGGACACATGTCGTTCGCTATGGCATATGTGGCGAGTTATCCTCACGAGGTTTCTATCGACTATGTGGGTACCCGGTCTGGATGGATGTTGATACCCTAGTGGGTGGCGGGGTATGATTATATTTGAGATACTCTTGCGGGACACGAAGTATGCTCTGAGCCTTCGGACATAATGTTGAGACCGGGTACCAGGTGTTGACTGTGCATAGTGGTCTAGTATGATGATATTATACTGAGATATTGGTGATGATTGTGATATTGAGAAATGCATATGATTTCATTATTATCTGGTTACCTGATTATCGAGTGATCAATATGCATCATATATGGTTGTATTTGATATCATAGTATGGTCATGGTCGGCATGCATCGTGTGTCATATTTGAGAGAGAGTTGTGATGATAGTATAATATGGAGATCTGTTTACTCATTGTCGAGGATTATATACTTCTTATCAGTTACGACATACTATCTACTTTTCATTTATATATTATTGAGGATATATTCATATACTCATTCATGACATGATGCTCTTGCTAATTCATATTATCTAGTACATGATTTACTCTCTATTTGACATCACTAATTTAGGGTAAGATCTATTCACTTAGCATTTTGCTCATTACTCTCTTTATTTCTTTCTTTTTAACCCTCACAGATATTATGGTACGTGATATCGCTTTGAGATACCTTGATGAGATATTTTAGACCAAAGATGAGGTAAGTTATAAATGCGAGACGGTATAGATGATAGTTTATATAGAAATTGAGTTGTACCAGTATTTGATATTTGTACCCTTTTATATTAGACGACAATCTATATGATATAGGTTGAATCATGGTGTACTCTTGTATTAGTTGTTTTACTTGTATCTTGATGGTTTGTTGTGGCTTGTGTGGGTCATGCTAGATTATGCAGTGGTTTAATGTATATTATTGTGGATGACGACATTCATATGTTAACAGGTTTATTTGATTAATAGTATGATTTATTTAGTGATGAATTATGTGATCATAGATAGGTTAGCAGGTTTTATTTGATGATGTCATGATTATATGTGTACAAGAGAGTATCTGTGCATGACGGGCCCAGCTTGACTTGTTGCGTGCGCTGCGCGTGCCGTGTGGGCGCATGGGTGTGCACATGCCCGTGCCGAGCGGAGGCGTTACATCGACGGCTTGCCCACCTAAGCTCTCCTGCCATCACCATTTTGTCGCTTCACTAAGCTTATCCTCCCTCCTTTAGCTCGTCGTGATCAAGCTCCAGCGCCATCGCCACTTTGTCACCGTCACCAAGCTCCGCCTCCTCCCTCCTCAAGCTTGCTGTGACCAAGCTCCACCGCCGTCACCAAGCTTCACCTCCTCCCTCCTCGAGCTCGTCGTCACCAAGCTTTGCATCCTCCTTCCTCAAGCTCGCCGTCACCAAGCTCTGCCGACATCACCACTTCATCACTATCATTACTATGTTGCCATCGCCAAGCTCCATCACTTCACCAATTTATATGTAATTTGATAGGTAATTTGAGTTAAATTATCTATTTATAGGTACTTTCATTTATAGCCTAGAGTTAAATTATCTATTTTTGCTAGTTAATTAGTATTTGATTTATTTTAATCTTCTTTTTTACTTAATTAGCATTTGGTTTATTTCATTGTTTTGGATTCAATGCAATTATTTGATTCTGAATTTTATTTTGAAAGTAAAATTCTAAGTTTACATTTGATTCTAATTCTTTTTTTTTACTGAACATCTAATTCTTGTTTTAAAAGTAAACTTGTAAGTTTACATTCTTCTTTGTTAATCTATGTGGCTGTTAGATCTTGTGTGTGTTAATTTAATTTTCCCGAAGTTAATGGTAACTTTTGTCTCGACTTTGTATTTGAATATGTGTTAATTTTATTTTTTAAATTAATGTGAATGAAGTGATTGTATGTTGAAGTTAATTGAACTTTGTGTAGTTCTATTTGTATTAATGGTCAATTAAAGTGATTTATTATTTTTTTTATTAATTGTGTCTAAAAGAAAGGATCTGTTTAAGATTCAGTATATATCCGTTTTAGATCTGATCCATATTTGTAAACTATTTAATCTGTATTCGAAAATTATTTGTATTCGTTTAGTTAGAATATAATTTTAATTTATCAAATATTCTTACTCTATTTTCACGCCTACTTGCTCTTCCTCGCCAATGCTTCACTTGGACCGCTTCACCTTCTTTGTTTATTCCTGACGTTTTACGAGATAGAAGTTTTAAAAAGCTGTCACTCTTGAAAGTGGGATACTTCGGTTTTGAGATCGGAGCAATGGCGTGAACGAGGTGGATGTCTCTCTCTATCTCCGACCGAGGACAGTGCATCTCCTTCTTCGCTCTGCTACTGGAGACCGAGTGCGATCCGGGTCTTCGGAAAACTACAATTTTGAGTGCTTTGAGAGCATAAAGCTACAATTTTAAGGGCTTTGACTGGGAACTATGTTTTCCAAGAATGTGTAGATCGGTTCAAAGATTGTTCGCGAAAAGAGTGCTCCTGAGGAGTCGTATGCTCATCTAAACCAATAGAAAGAAGAGGGTCGAGACGCAAGAGAGGAAAGCACTCGAAACTTTAGGAGTGAATCCTGGGGATTACTTCCCTGGTTGATATTGTCGTCGTATTTAGTCGCTCTCTCGGGCATTCATTCCCAATCCACATCACCACCCATTTCGGGAGGTAATTTCTAGCGATGGGTATGGTAAAGAGAGGGAAAGGGAGGAGGAGCGAGGGAAAGGGTGGGACCCATAAATACAAGCCGCATATGGTAGCCCTCCTAAAGTTACATTGAACCTCACGTCCGTTACATTGAACCTCGTCTTGGTTGCCCTCCTCATCGGCCTACATAAAGGCAGAGGATTCGGCGAGTTTAGGATGCAAACGTCGAGTTGTTCACTGGAGGAAGGAGACGAGATGGCAGCGGCGAATGATGACTGTGTCTGTGCCGATCCTACGAACGGCGCCCGAGCTGTTACGAACGCATCCGCGATTATTAACCTCGACCAGTGAGTATTCTCACCGTCTCTAACAGTTCTTCTTCTTTGTTTTATGTTGGATCATTTCACCTCACCGGCGGTGAGAAGTTTTTAGGGTTTTGATCGTTTAGAGGATTTTTTGAGTTCAAGTACTGGGGACCGTTCATTTGATCCCAAACGAATCTGGGATCCGTATCAATATATGGAAACGATCGATCAATCTTTGTCAAATATTCTTCTTGCTTCGTTTGAAATCTATCTTCCATATTTAGAAGAAATTTTCAGTTAGTTATAGACATCCTTCTCCAATTAAATCAAAATTATTTGCACCACTGCCTACATGGCAATCCTTGTTAAAATAGGAATTTAGAGAAAACAAAATGTATATCTATAAGCTGTCTTGAGCATGAAGGACAAATTTTACTTTTACTGATCAAATCAATATGCAAGTTCCTCCTCCTTAACTAACATTTGCATAACGATACATTGATGTGAAAAATTATGCAGTGGTGATCCGACCATGTTCGAGTCGTTTTGGAGGCGGATCGGAGAGAAGGGCACCATTGTCATTCCGGGGTGGCAGACCATGAGCTACTTCTCTGATGCAACCAAATTGTGCTGGTTCCTCGAGCCCGACTTTGCCCACGAGGTGCGACGCCTCCATGGTCTCGTGGGTAATGCGGTAGTCGAGGAACGGCACGTTATTGTCGGCACGGGATCCACTCAGCTATTCCAGGCCGCGCTGTATGCCCTTTCTCCTCCTGATGCCAGTGAACCGATGAGCGTCGTATCCGCTGTGCCATATTATTCAGTAAGTTACATTCTCTCAAATAGGTGTAAGTGGAGTTTTGGACATGTTAGTACTTCAGGAGATGTAGACTTTGAAACTGTAGGGTGAACGTGAAGAAATATTTTCTATAATTGTCAGATGCATATACTTAAATTACTTATCAACTATCATGCCTTCGCCTTAAGTTATTTCCATAATGATGTCTCTAATATCGTTGACACAAGATAATAAGATAAGACTACTGTATGGAGACAGTGGTAGTGGGCTTACTGCTAAGGTATATCCATTGTTTATTAAGTAACCTTGTCTCTTTGTTCCCATTTTTCCACTACTCCCCACTCTATTCATGTGATGGTTAATGGTCTTGGGTAGACAAATTCGGGTTGGAACTTTATTATTTATTAATTATCATTCCATCTATGTAGATCTTAATCTTGATTTGGATAGTCTATCTATTCATCTTTTCCAAATCAAAGAAAGCTACTGACATAGAGCCTGCATGTGTTGATAGTAATATAGACAGCCGTGCTACATGCAGTTTGTTGGATTCATGTGATGTGTCGTTCCATTAATATGCCTCTATTTGTTTACATTCTCTGGAAAGCACTCAATATGCATTCAATACTCTTTTGTGCATTATTTTTTCTTTTATGTTTGGTTCTGCATTCCTTTTGACTTGATTTATGTTTAACCTGACCGACATTTTGGTTCTCAAATAATTAATCAAGTTATTCCACATGCTGAGCAGTTGACATCCAACATTAGAGAATGAATCAAATTGCTTTCCTTTCTTAGTTTCCTGAAGAACTGTAAAGTTCCATACTTTTCGTCTGATTATTGAGAAGTTTGTAGTTTAGTTACGTCCATTAATTGCATATATAGAAGAAAGAGACGATCGATTTAATGTCTCAAGTGAAGATATATAAAAAGTAAGACTAAACGTCTTCATGGCAGTCGTATCCATCGGTGACAGACTACCTCCGGTCAGGTCTTTTCCGGTGGTTCGGTGATGCACATGCCTTCAAGGGCGAGACTTACATCGAGCTGGTCTGTTCGCCAAATAATCCCGACGGCACCATCAAGGAAGCCGTGCTGAAATCTAAATTTGGTAAGACGATCCACGACTTAGCCTACTACTGGCCTCAGTACACCGCCATAGTTGGCACAGCCGACCATGATATCATGCTCTTCACTGTTTCTAAGAGCACGGGCCATGCTGGAACGAGACTTGGGTATGAAATTAACTACGAACACGTATATCTGATGACATTCAGATAAGTTGATCTGTAGTAATATTTGAGTAAAAAATCTACAGGTGGGCTCTAGTGAAGGACAGGGATGTGGCAAAGAAGATGGTCAAGTTTATTGAGCTGAACACTATCGGAGTGTCTAAAGACTCGCAGCTACGAGCAGCCAAGATCCTTAAAGTAGTCTCAGATGGCTATGAGCTCCCGAATCCAGATGGTATGGACAAGCTCTTTGACTTCGGCCGACGTCTCATGGCGGCGCGGTGGGAGAGGTTGCACGAGGCCGTCAAGGCCTCCGGATTCTTTAGCTTGCCCGAGTTCTCTTCTGGGTTCTGTACGTTCTTCAAAGAAAGGACGGCAACGTATCCTGGTAGGTAAATTTTGTGCCAGTTTCTAGCAACGATTTACTTGATCATATATTTACGCATCTGGGCTTTCCATCTTCCATGGTTGTTCACAGCTTTTGCATGGCTCAAATGTGAGAAAGAGGAAATCAGAGATTGCGAGGGCTTCCTGAAGGAACATAATATTCTAACTCGGAGTGGCAAGCATTTTGGCGTAGCATCCAAATTCGTTCGAGTTAGCATGTTGGATAGGGATGAAAACTTTGATCTCTTCGTCAAACGAATATCATCTCTTGGTTCCTCACATTTATCCCAGAAAGTTTGACAGGAATGTTATGAGTGAGCAAAAATCTTTTATTGGTTCGTCATTTTTTATTCTCATGTTGCGTTTATGCACCTTTTCAGACTATAAATTTTAATTCATTTGTGGATAAGCATATCCCATTGTTTTCTTTCCTTAAAAATAATAAATGCCGAGTTATTTGTTACAAAGACATGTAAGAAGCTATAGCTCCGTCCCACCATTATATATATATATATATATGTATACGCTTGATAGTCAATTATTTATATTTGCTTGGGCTGAGTTGACCAAGAGAATGCAAAATTGGTGCAACCAATATTAACTCTAGGTTTTATTTGCTTTGAGTCTCCTAAACTGATTTAGTAATTAAATATTTTTTTATCTTTTTCATATCTAATTAAATTTACTTTTAAGAAAATCAAGACTAAAAAATAAGACTAACTAATTGAGTTCGAAGTTTAATCTTAAACCAAAAGGAGTTTTTTACTATTGTAGATTTCTACGCAAAATATTATATTTAAATAGGAGTCAAATTTATTTACACAAATAG
This sequence comes from Typha latifolia, assembly GCF_019914945.1. Taxonomy (NCBI): domain Eukaryota; kingdom Viridiplantae; phylum Streptophyta; class Magnoliopsida; order Poales; family Typhaceae; genus Typha; species Typha latifolia. The sequence goes on along the minus strand of NC_133086.1, from coordinate 14,025,802 downwards.
GTGACTTTTACTACACATAAATGCCATTTAGGTATATCAAAGAAGAATCCCTTTGAGAGATTTTAATAAAAATTGCTAATTCAATGAACGAATTTGGAATCCTAGTCTTTTATTGCTTTAGGAATAATGCTCTCTAATAGTTATTCATACTTTTAACCTATGATATTTATTTTAAGAATAACTATTTTTATGTTCACTTATAAAGTAGAATAAGATCGTAATAGTTACTTTTGATGTGATATAAATTAAAGATAAAAAAATAGAAAATATATTTTCCCTTTTATAAAGATTATGAAGATATCATTTGAATTGATATAAAATAATTAAATTGGTAGGGTAGATGAACTACTAAAGCACCATAATCTATGCATATTATATATATCATCCTTCTATATATATACAACTTGTAGGTCGTTGCTAGGTGTGCAAAACTTGAGAGGTCGCCAACTACATATGCAATGCATTATCATAACCATATTATATATATTATTTGTTGTATATTATCATTCTATGTATACAATAGATACATAAATATTATATATGTAAGCAATGAGTACATATTTACATTGTGTACTCAATGTTTGCCATTTGCCATAAACATTGTATTAAAGTACTATATTTTTTTAACATTTATTTTTGGAATGACTATTTATATGACTCAAATAACACTATCTAAATTACTGTATAGCCTTTTAAATCTAGTTTCACATGTTGTACCCATTTTTCCAATGACATGGTTAAGAAATATTAATGCCCGTCTGGACCATTGAAATTATTTTCCCTCTAAACCTAATTTTCACTTACATCAATTTTTCTAAAATATGGTTAAGAAATATTAACATCTATTTTGACTATTAAATTATTATTATTTTTCCTTTAAACCTGATTTCCAAATGTATACGCATTCTTTCAAAGCATAGTTGAGATATTAACGCCCCTTTTGATAGATAAAATTATTATTTTCCTATTTAAACCTGATTTTCACAAGTCGTACCCATTTTTTACTAAAACATTTACGAAGTATTAACATCTGTTATGACCCATTTTGACTTGCTGTACCCATTTTATACCTATTTTGCTTTTTAAACCTGATTTTTTTTACATGTTATACTCATTATTCCTAAAATATAATTAAGAAATATTAATGCTTGTTATGACTATAGAAATTATTTGGTTTTTAAACCTGATTTTCACGTGTTATACCCATTTTCCCTAAAATATGATTAAGAAATATTAATGCCGTTTATGATCAATGAAATTACTATTTTACCCTTTAAATCTATATTTCACAACTTTTCTTCATTTTTCCTAAAACATAATTAAGAAATATTATTGCCCATTTTGACCGTTAAAATTACTATTTTTCTTGGTTTTCACATTTTATACTCATTTTTTCTAAACCGTGGTTATAAATATTACCTTTTTTTTATGATTAGAATTACTATTTTGCTTTTCACATATTACATGTTTTCCCTAAGCTTATGGTTAAAAAGATAATATCAGCCATTTTCTTAGCTAAATTTTCTATTTTACCTTTTAAACCTAATTTTCACACGTTATACCTGTTTTTCCTAAAATATAGTTAGCACATCTATTTTTCCTAAATCAGGAATAAATTTCAGTGAAAAATAAGAGAGATGGGTAGTAGGAAACAGAAAATTGAAAGACAAATTGAGTAGAAACTTTAAGTTTGTGGAATGATATAGGTAGGTGGTATCTAGGAAGAGGAGAGGGAATATCTCAAATAACTTCACTCAAATTAATATTTAAATGATAATTGAAGTTTACCTATGGTATTAGATTTAATCTTGATGAATAGTATTTATAATTTAGAATAAGGCTAATATTAAATTTATTTGCGATTCTCAATTAAGATGTCCTAGTCCAGAATAAGAAACAAAATATTCCTAAACGCTAGTTTAGCAAATTGAAGGATTAGTGTAAAAATCATTCATTCATTGATTTTGTGATACTAATGTTTTCCTAGATTTCCTATCTATGGATACACAAAATTGTTCACAAATAAAGTAATGTATATTCAATTAAATAGCTAACTCAAAACAATAATATTTTATAGAACGGGTACATAGTGCAAAAATAAAATCACGAGGAAGGACTTGGTTAAATCGGAAGTACCTCCACAAATATATATTCTACATCTAAAAGCCAACTCATGTTTATTCTTCTCCACAATTTATGAGATCTAAGTATGACTATAACGTTAGTCATGCTATGAGTATTAACCATAGCAGAAAATAATTTTCTCCTACGTCATAAATGCAACATTAGAGATAACACTAGAGCAAAATATTTCATCCCACATAGTTTTTGCTATTCCATGTAGTCTGGTTCACACATAGAATATGATTGAAATAAGAATAACAATTGCTATTTATTATTACTAAAATAAGATATTTATTCTAAGAATAACTATTCATATGTTCACTAATATTTTAAAATAAGAGTATAATAATTATTTTTACTATAACAATGTTATAATTTTGCGATGCTTTTGTTAATGACATTACTTTATAATGCCATTAATATATTCTTTTAGTAGCATTACACAAAAACTGTTGGCGTAACAGTACTCATAGCTTAATGCTGTAAAATATGTACTTTTATCTACACTTGTTATATAAGGCCGTTAAATATAAATTTTTAGTAACATTAGGGAAATGCTAGTAAACTAAATGATAAAATAATTGGGTGAGCGAAAGGGTGCGGGCTGCATATATCCTTTTAGTGGCGCTAGTCAAAAATTTTTTGGCATATGTATTATTACAACAATACTCATAGCTTAATGCAACAAAAGATACATTTTTATTTACACTTACTATTTAATATCGTTGAATATATATGTTTAATAGAACTAGCGAACTGCCGCCAAAATAAACATTGAGAAAAATTTGCAAGCAAAAAATTGGGCTGAACAAAAATAATAAAATTGGGATGAAGTCCAAAAGAACAAAAGAAAAAGGAAAAGAAAAGAAAAACTTTTTTCGCTAAATCTCTTCTTTCTCCAACCAGCCTAGACCTGATCAAAGGCGCACGCTAAGCCCGGTCCAGGCTTGCCTATGCCCAGCCCAGGCTAAACCCGACCCGGACCTGGTTTGGGCTCTATTGCGCCCGAGCCCGAACTACCCATGGGCGGCATAGGCCAGCCCTTTGCCCGCCTAGCCCGACACGGAAGCTCGCTCGTTTGGCCCGCAACTAGGCCCGCCCATTCTACTACAGTAGCTCGTCATTTTGCTACAGTGAAAAACCAACGAAAATTTTGGTATTGTACCGTTTTACATTTTTTTAAGCACACATTTAAATTTTTTTAATATATTATTTTTTTAAATGGAGGAACATAAATATTTTTTAAAAAATAAACTAGCGGTAAAAAATTTCTAAAAATAGCTAAAAGGTGGGTTGGGACGAATGATTGGTGGGTCGGGCTGGCCTGGCCTAGCCCGGCTAGCCTATTCTCTCATTGGTCGATAGGCGGGACTATTCTAGCTCAACCCGACTCGAGTGATTAGTGGGTCGGGCCGTGAACAAATACTTAACCCCGGTTGGCCCGGAAAGCCCGCTTGAACCTGACCCGGCCTTCCCAATGATCATGTCTAAATCAACCCTAAATACCTTTCATTCCTAAAAAATTAGCATGTGCGCTTAGGATGGTGGAGAGAAAGTGTGGCACCATTGATAGTGCCGTCTCAAATGGCGACGTCAAAGCCAATTGTCGGTTCCACTTCCAATCCAATGACTCTAACTAACCGCTCATCTAGAAAATTATGTGCTCTCAGAGTCGATTAAGATATGCACACAATGTTTCCTATTAATGATGTGATTCGGATTTGATCGGATCGATTCGCGGAGACATTGGGCTTGATTTATTCTTTACTTATTTTATAATATAAGCATTTTAGTAAGTCTAGTTTAGTCATATGAGTCATTAAGGTAAGTCTAGGTATCCTCGACAATAAGTAAACAAATCTCCATGTCATAGTATCATCATAACTCTCTCAAATATGACACATGATGCATAACGACCATGACGATGCTATGATATTAAATACAACCATATATGATGTATACTGACTACTAGATAATCAAGTAATCAGATGATAATGAAATCATATGCATTTCTCAATATATCAGTCATCAATGTCCGCTCTATATGTCATCTTCATATTAGACCACTATGCACAGTCAACACCCGGTATCCAGTCTTAACATCAGAGCATACTCTGCCATTCGCAAAGAGTATCTCAAATATAACCATACCCTGCCATCCGTTAAGGGTATCAATATCCATCCAGACTAGACACCCTTCTAGTTGATAGAAATCCCATGATGATAATTCACAACATATGCCATGGCGAACGGCATGTGTCCGAATATCTACTATGCACACAGATTAACGACCTCAGACGTAAGGCCACAAAATCGCAACTATGTCGAGCGATCAATCATCCACTAAGCGGTCCTAACCCTCGTGCCCACTCGGGTATCCTCACACTTTCTATCAACTATCCTATTAATCATATTTCATGCTTCCCTTCTAAATGACGGATCATATGCATATATCCAGTACGATAACAAGTCAATGCATAATAAGAATTTATATGGAATAGGAATCAAGAGAAAAATAATGCAATATAGTCTCCAACCATGTAGTCATCACATGCATACTCATGCTAATCTATCACAAGCATACTCATGCTACAAATCAATTGGACATAACATTATAACAATATAATCATCTTTCATCATCTCTATATATCACCAATGTACTCATATCCAAGATTAACCTAATCAAATGCATGATAAAATATGCTTGACTGTAATCATCTCTAGATAAAGTCATATAATCATGTTGGAGGCTAAAATATGCATGTACATAATATATAATATAACCTACTTTGAGAAAGACGTTTAGGGGATAAGACTACTCACCACCACTGCAAATACCAAACAACCACTCGTTCACGGTGCTACGACAATGATCAAGCCTCGATAGCTAAGTCCACGGGGTCTTGAATAGAGGGATCGGGATATGAAATTATTTATAATAAATAATGTTAGTCTTTCTATTCATTAAAATTAACCCGACTAAAAGATAATTTCTTGTTGTAATCATGTACTCTTCATTTCTATATTTGTTTTGTTATTTATTAACCATAATTATATTATTTAATAGTATATTTAAAACATGATTATCTGCCTATTATTCTCTTTAATAATTAAGAAAATAAGAATTAAGTTACTGCAAATAATTACGCAAGAATATACGTACATAACCCTAATAATTACTATTACCTACCTAGAATTAAAATAGTATTTTATGTTGTAGGTATTTTGCTAAACATGATATAAATAGATTTATTTACTAACTATGATATAATTATATTTAATTCACATAAATTAAATACATTAAATTAACTAAACTAATTGAATAATTAATAACATAAACAAATATAATTAGTAATCAATAATATGCATATATATATACACTGTGCTAGGCTCAGCCCAGCACCTTGACATAGCATGTGCTAGGCTGAGCCTAGCACCTCTTGCAGGGTGCAATCCGAGAGGAGGAAAGAAGGAAAGGAGGAGGAGAAGAAGAAGAAGAAGAAGAAAAAGAAAACGAAGGAGAAAGAAAGGAAAGGGGGTTGGGTCATAGGGGAGGGTTACGGCCGCTGGTGGCCACTCAACGGTCGGCCTCTCATTGGCGGCTCAAACCTCCGGCGTCTCGAGAGGAAACTGACAAGGAGAAAGAGCAAGAGAGAGAGAGAGAGGTTCACCGGTGGACAGAAGGGCCAACGATGGCTTTTTCCGGCAGCCGATGCATGCTGGTGCACTAGATGGAAAGAGAGCTAGAGAGAGAAAGAGGTCGGGAAAATGTGAGGGAGAGAGAGAGAGAGAGAGAGAGAGAGCTGGTCATGCGACGGCGGCGGAGTGGTCGGTGGGTCAGGTGCCACCTCCACGCGTTGTCGCGGCGTGTAGTAGCGTGGCTCGGTGGAGGTGTGTGGCACCCCCACCACTGCCACAACATGTTGTGCATGTTGGGAACGAGGCCGGCCACAACGTGGCTAGTCGCATCGTGCCCAACAGTTTTTTTTACCCTACTTGGGTTATTAAATTTTCCTTCCCCCTTTATAAAAATTTTGACCTTGAAATTTACATACCTCTAAACAATTCTGGATATTTGGATCGTATCTCATCTTCACATTCCGAAGAAGCCTCTTCTACTGTATGGTCCCTCCACAAGATTTTTACTAAAGGTATAACTTTTGTTCTTAGTACTTTATCTCTTCTAACAAGGACTTTCACATGCTGCTCTTCATATGATCAATTTTGCTACAGCTGAACTAGTTCATAATGAACCACATGCGAAGGATTTGATATACATTTCCTTAGTACTGACACATGGAACACATTATGAATTTAAGCTAAGTTAGGTGGTAAAGCTACTCTATAAGCTACAGGCCCCGCCCGTCCAGGAATCTCATAAGGTCCTATATACCTAGGACTTAACTTCCCTTTCTTTCCAAAGCGAAACACACCCTTCCAAGGTGAAACTCTTAAGAATACTTTCTCCCTAACCTGAAACTCTAAATCACGCCTCCTATTATCAGCATAACTTTTCTTTCTACTTTGTGCCACCTTCATATGTTCTCTAATTATCTTTATCTTCTCAACTGTAACTTGCACTAGTATTGAGTTTTCAACCGTCTTTTCTCCAACTTCTTCCCAATCAATTGGTGATCTGCATTTCCTGCCATATAAATGCTTCATAGGGAGGCATACCAATGCTAGCATGACAGCTGTTATTATAAGCAAACTCTATCAATGGTAAATATTTGTCCCAATCCAATCCAAAATCAATTACACATGCTCTCTGCATATCCTCTAATGATTGAATAGTACGCTTAGATTGACCATCTGTCTGAGGATGATAAGCTGTACTAAACTGCATTTTTGTTCCAAAAGACTGATGAAACTACTTCCAAAATCTGGACACAAAATAAGGATTTCTATCTGAAGTGATACTAATAGGAATTCCATGGTGAGCAAAAATTTTATCTCTAAATAGATAGCTAACTTTTCCATTGAATCAGTAGTACTAACTAGTAAAAAGTGTGCTGATTTGGTTAGTCTATCAATAATCACCCAAATTGCATTCTTCCCTTTTTGTGTCTTTGGTAATCCTGTCACAAAATCTATATTAATATGTTCCCATTTCCATTTAGGAATCTGCAAAGGTTGTAATGCGCCTACAGGCCTTTGGTGCTCAATCTTGACTTGCTGACAAGTCGAAACACTTAGCCACAAATTCCCCAATATTTCTTTTCATTCCTTCTCACCAGAATTTCTTCTTCAACTCATGATACATTTTTGTTCCCCTGGGGTGTATAGCATAAGCAGAAGTATGAGCTTCATTTAAAATTTCATTTCTAAGTTCTTCACAATTAGGAACATACAATCTGCCTCTAAAACACAGTATCCTAGTAGAGTCTATAAAGAAATCTGGTTTACTAGAATTCTGTACTCATTTCACAATTTGCATAGCCTTAATATCAGTTTTTTGAGATGCACTAATTCTATCTATCAATGTAGGTTTGATAGTAAATTGTGCTAGTAAACTAACTCCACTACCCTTGGTCACAATTGGAACTTCTAGCCTTTGCAGATCCTTAAGTATCATAGTTTGTTGAGTCTATAAAGAAATCTGGTTTACTAGAATTCTGTACTCATTTCACAATTTGCATAGCCTTAATATCAGTTTTTTGAGATGCACTAATTCTATCTATCAATGTAGGTTTGATAGTAAATTGTGCTAGTAAACTAACTCCACTACCCTTGGTCACAATTGGAACTTCTAGCCTTTGCAGATCCTTAAGTATCATAGTTTGTTGGGTAATTAAAAATGCTCAACTCCCAACTGACTTCCTACTTAAAGCATCTGAAACAATAGTTGCTTTATCTGGATGATAATTTATAGTACAATCATGATCCTTCACTAATTCCAACCACCTCCTTTGCCGCAAATTAAGTTATTTCTGAGTAAACAAATATTTAAGACTTTTATGATTTGTAAAAATTTCACATTTTTCCCCATATAGATAGTGTCGCCAAATTTTTAGAGAAAACACTACAGCAGCCAACTCCAAATCATGAGTAGGATAATTCAGTTCATAATCTTTTAATTGCCTAGATGCATATGCTACTACATTACCATTCTGCATTAAAACACAACGTAATCCTTTGCGTGAGGCATCACAATACACTTGAAATCCTATTCCACTGCAAGGAATAATCAGAATTGGTGCACAAGTCAATCTTCTTTTTAATTCTTAAAAACTATTTTCACTCTTCATTCCACTCAAACCTTTGATTCTTCCGAGTCAACCTGATAAGAGGCATAGCTATCTTTGCATATCCTTCTACAAACCTCCTATAATACCAAATCAGACCAAGAAAACTACGCACTTCCGTGATATTAGTTGGTTGACTCAATTTCAATACAGCATCTATTTTGGACTGATCCACACTGATCCCTTCCTGTGATACTACATGTCCCAGAAAGACCACCTGCTCTAGCCAGAACTCACATTTCAAAAATTTGGCAAATAACTTCTCTCTCAAGATCTAGAGAATTAACCTCAAGTGATACTCATGTTCTTCCTCACTAGCTGAATATATTAATATATCATCAATGAAAACTATTACAAATTGATCCAAATAAGGTTGGAAAACTCTATTCATCATATCCATGAGAATACCTAGAGCATTGGTCAATCCAAATGGCATAACCAAAAACTCATAATGTCTATATCTAGTACGAAAAGCAGTTTTAGAAATATCTTCCTCGCGGACTTTTAACTAATGGTAACTAACCAGTCCTCAAGTCTATTTTTGAGAATACTCTAGCTCCCCTTAACTGGTCAAACAAATTATCAATGCGAGGTAGAGGATATTTATTTTTTATTGTCACTTGGTTCAGTTGTCTATAGTCTATACACAACCTGAGTGTCCTATCCTTCTTCTTAACAAAAAGAACAAGCACTTCCCAAGGAGAGACACTAGGTCTTTCTTATAAAGCCTTTATGTAGTAGTTCTTCCAACTATACCTTAAGTTCTTTCAATTCTATTAGTGCCATTTTGCAGGGGGCTTTAGAAATAGGTGAAGTATTAGGTGCCAAATCAATTGAAAAGTTTACTTCCCTATCCGTGGGTAATCCAGGGAGATCATCTAGAAAAACATTAGGAAACTCTCTAACAACGCGGACATCTTCTAATTTGATCTGTTTATCAATATCTCCCGATAGGCTAGCTAAGACACCCATACATCCTTTCTTTAATAACCTACAAGCTTCAAATGCGGAGATTATCTCCATAGGGCTGCTGGATTTATTGCCCTTAATTCTATATTCTATCCCATTAGCTAAATTCATCACAATTTCCTTTCTATAGCAATCTATCTTGGCATGATATACAGTTAACCAATCCATCCCTAAGATAACATCAAAATCTGTCAGATTTAGTGGCAAAAGATCTACTTTGAACTCCCTATCCCCAAAACTAACTATGCAAGATTTATAAGCAGAATCAATAACAGTTGTCTCTCCTACTGGTGTGGCAATCAATAGAATATCCTCTAAAGGTTCCATTAGTATATTGGCATGTCAAGCAAAAGAACTTGAAATAAAGGAATGTGTGGCACCCGGATCAAATAAAACTTTCGTTATATGAGAAAATAAATTCAGAGTACCTGTGGCCACATCATTAGATGCCAAAGCATCGTGTAGTAGTGTGGCTCAGTGGAGGTCTGTGGCACCCCCACCGCTGCCACAGCATGCTGGGCATGCTGGGCACGAGGCCGGCCACAGCGTGGCCGGTCTCGTCGTGTCCAACAGTTTATTTTTACCCTACTTGGGTTATTACACTAGTCCTAGTCAGACTCATTGTAACCATCCTCTATATATAGAGGAGTTGGGCTCCTTTATTAATTATCGAAGCATTGAGAAATTATTCTCCCTTTATCACAGTAGTAAGGATAAAATTACCTAGGAGTAGAAGTAAATTAATCTCCCTTCATAATCATCGCCATTGCTGCCTTTCATCTTCCTCACCATCACCATCACCACCGCCATGATCCCTTCTTCTACCCTCTCTATCTACCATCATTCACTCTAATCATAGCCTACACTCCCTTGTTATGGACCTTCTCTAGTTAGTCTGTAATAATTTGGTATTAGAGCCGTCGTTATCCTTGGACCAGATGACAACCACATGAGGGATAGCAGGAAACGTCCGGGGAGACTTCTACGGTCAGGGATTAATCGTCGGTCATGACTACCCGACCACCCAAGAACACAAGTCCATCGCCAGAATCGTCGACCCAACCACCCTTGACAGCTGAATCGAAGGTGCTTCAATCCTTGCAATCAATACAAGGATTCATAGCTAAGATGGTGTCCGCTATTCGTGTACTCTGTGATGAACGGACTCCACAAGCACAAATCGAGAGGAATGTTGCAGCTCCCAAACCGATGAGCATTGAACAAGTTGAATAGGAGGATGTCGTAGGGTTTGGAGTAGACCTATCACATGGTGTGCACAACAAATGGCTGAACTCGCTAGGATTAGTTGCACGAGATGGAGTTCGACGCATTGAAACTCCACCACATCCAATGGCTAGGACTTGGTCAAACCTGACGGTGCCTAGATCTTGGCCCGAACCACCCACGCCTAGGGACTGAGCCACCCACAGTTAGGGTTAGGCCTGAAATAGAGCAGGATAGACCCTGGCATGAACTGCTCGCACCAAGACTAGGGCTTGAATGACTCGCAGCTAGAGATTGGCCCAAGCCACATGCAGCTAGGGTAGGCATTGATCCGAACCAATGGGTCATGGAGTCGATGCCATAGTGGGCTCCCTCCACATGGTAGAAGGGACCCGTGCAAGGAACGAGGACATGCCATCCATGAAGATAGGACATTTGTAGGGGCTTATGTTTGAATTGTACGACTTGATTTCCCTAAGTTTGCTGGAGGCGATCCGCTAGACTAGCTCTATTGAGCGGATCATTTCTTCACCAACCAAGGGACCTAGACCACTAGAAAGTTCTAATAGCCTCGTTCCACTTAGAGGATGTTGCGATCAGATGGTTCCAAGTGGCACAACGAACTCAATTGTTTTGGTATTGGGATGAGTTTACCATATGTACTCGTGATAGGCTCTGATACCACTTTGACAAGCTCTAATATCAATTGATAGGCTCTAATACCAATTGTTAGGCTATGGTACCAATTTAATAAGCTTTGACACTAATGATAGGCTTTGATACCAAATGATATGTTCTTGTACCAAATGATGAGATCTGGAACTAAAAGATCAGCTACGGAACAATTCCTTAAGATCTGAATTTATTGCAGGAAGCAGCCCGCGCAACTGTGAGAAAATATTTATCAGATATTCTCCAGTAGTTATAATATTACGAAACCAATTGGGTTGGATTCGTAACTTCTCGATATACAACTTTCATATTTTATGCCCTTTGCAGATTCGAACTGTAGCAGAGACGAAAATACAGAATAACGTGGGTGATGGTGGTGATGACAGGTGGAGTGGATGTTAGCATTATGAATGGGAAGATGAGGGTGGATTGTGGAAGTGATTAAGGGAAGTAGAAGAAGGGAATGAAGTGGTTGAGATCTCAAAGAAGAGGGGTGGCTTGATAGTCGAGGAAGATTAGAGAAACCTTGCCAGCGGTAAAGGTGGAAGGATGATGAAGAGGGAGGAGGGAGGAGTCTAGAGAGAAGATAGGAGGCAAGAAATCAAGAATCCAATTTCATTGTGAACTGCCATCCACATATTTATAGAGGCTAGCTAACAAATCCTAAAACAATATGAAACTCTAAGAAACCAACTAAACCAGTATTCCTTATCTTCTCCGATTACCTCTTGGATTAAGCTTTCGTTTTGTCACAGATAGATTCTGAATCTAGAGAAGTAATGAATATAAATATTGTAGATCTAGAGGTTGGACCTTATCCATATGGTTTAATATTATTTGGATATATGTAGAATACTCTACTAATATTTTCCCTACATTGCGCAGAGTTGGATTTAGCTAATTAAATAAAATCCTAACCTACTAAGACTCTAACTAAACCAAATAGCCATATAAGATAAGTAGACTTAATCCATTGAGCCTAATCTCCTTTTGATGTGATCCGATTTGATCTGATTCGTATCAATCCATCACGCTTCCCCCACCTTGCGCTCAAGGTGAAAAGTCAGGGAAACACTCCAAAATGTTAGTCTCGAACTCCCATGTCACCTCATCTAATGGTACCAGATTGGAGACGGAGTGTGTATGCGTTGTCCCATAAAGTATGGAATACTCCTTTGATCGGTTCAGATAATAAATCACCTACTGATCAAATAAGGCCTCCACTTTGTCACTGCATGTAGAATTGCCAATATCTCTCTTTCATAAGTTAATAATTGCTAAGATTTTTGCGATAAAGCCTTGCTAAGATAGGCAATGGGACGTCCTTCTTGCATTAGTATAGCTCCTATGCCAACACCCGATGCATCACATTCAATAATAAATTCTTTGGTGAAGTCCAGTAGCGCTAGAACGGGTGCCGTCATCATTGATGTTTTTAATTTTTCAAAGGCTGAAGTGGCTTCATCCGTCCATCTAAAAGAATCATTCTTCAACAAAGAAGTGAAAGGAGCAGCGATCTTGCCATATCCTGCGATGAAGCGTCGATAATATTCGGTCAACCCTAAAAATTCTCTCAATCCGATGGTAGTAGTAGGAATAGGCCAAGCTGTCATACATGCAACCTTTTGAGGATCTGCCGCTACACCATCCACTGAAATGATGTGGCCTAAATATTCCACTTAGAGCATCTCCAATGCTGGCTCCATATTTGGAGCCCAAAGGCTCTAAATATGGAGCCAAAAATGGAGTAAGAGCCCGGTGCACTCCAACGCATCGGGCTCCATATATATTAAAATAATAATATAATATCTATTATTATATTAGTTATTTTAAATTACTTAATAGATCATCTTAGCATTATTATTTTTTAATAAAAAATATATGGTTAAAAAACTCTCATTGAGATCTTTAAAATAAGACTAATATTCAATAGTTTTAGAAGTAATTTTAAATTACTAATTTTTTAATTAAACGCATCGAAATTACACTCAACATAGGAAGATCCAAGATAGAGAGGCCAATTTTGAGCTTCGAAATGCACTAATTGAATACTTATGGCAGAGGCACGGGAATGAAGGAATATAAAATTTAATGTAATTTTTATTTGATGTATTTTATTTTTAATGTATTTCATGTTTGATGTATTTCATATCTAATGTATTTTAATTTTTAATATTTATATTGGGGATAATTTTGAGTAATTATATTTTAGGATACATAATTTATTAGACTCATTTTTATAAATAATAAAAAAAATTAAATTTAAATTAACTCATTTTTATAAATAATTTAAAATTTAAAATTTAAATTAACTCAAAAATAATTTAATATTAGACTCATTTTAAAGGTCTCGATGAGACCTTTCCAATGGTATTATTTTTGTTAAAAACTGATTAGTAAAACTAATTATATACTCAGTTTAACTAACTAAATTATTTAATAAAGGATACCAATGGAATTAAAATTATTGAATATAACAATTATTGGGCAATTTTGGTATTTTCAAAAAGTTGATATGACAAATGGAGCTCGGCTCCATTTTCATGGTGGGGCTCCAAATTTGGAGCCCCACTATTCCTAGCTCCAAATTTGGAGCTAGGTTTAGAGCCCCATTGGAGCTCAACCGAGCTCCAAATTTGGAGCCCGGTTGGAGTTGCTCTTATGGTACTCCCCATAGGCATTTGAACTTTTTGATCTTCAATTAGTTTTGCTTCAACAAATTCAGCATATCCTCCAAATGTCACCAATACTCCAATTCAGTCCTGCTATACACCAAAATGTCATAAAAAATACCAAAATATACCTTCGCAAGAGAGGCCAAAATAATTCATGAGGCCTTGGAAGGTAGCTAGAGCATTGGTGAGACCAAAAGGCATCACTCGAATCTTGTAATGACCGTTCGGAGTTCAAAATGCAATTTTGTGCACATCCACTAGCTGAACTCTAATTTGATGATACCCAGCCCTTAAGTCAAGCTTACTAAATATAGTCACCCTTGCAAGATTGTCCAGCAACTCCTTGATAACCGAAATAGGATACCGGTCCTTGACGGTAATAGCGTTTAGTGCTCGATAATCGATACAAAAATGCCATGTCCCGTCTTTTTTTTGCACCAAAACCATGGAGAATGAGTATGAGCTATGACTTGGTTATATGAGACCTTGCTCCAACAGCTCGGCTACCATCTTTGAGAAAACTTCTTTTTGCACATGTGGATATCGATATGGCCTCATGTTCGTCGGTGCAGCCCCGGGTACAATCTCTATGCGATGGTCCGCTACTCTCCTCGGTGGTAACTCCTGCGGCTCCTCAAACAGTCCAAAAAAGTTATCTAATAAATTAGACAATTCAATGATAATACCTGAACTCGTTTGAGGCTCATCTCCTGCTGGTCATAACAGAAGAAGATATGCCAAATCATACGCACAAGGCAGCCCCACCATAGGCTACATTGCAGGAATCGACAAAGACCGAACACCATCAAGTCGCACATCTTTTTTTCCTTGTTTATATTTTATCCACATGCTCCGAAAATCAAATGTGATGGGTCCCAAACTTTGTAACCATTGAGCACCAAGGACAATGTCCGCTCCTCGCAACGTCAACGAATACAAGTCCACAATGATGTCGTGTTCTTGAACTCGTATACCGACCTGGCGACACAAGCTCTCCAGCCTAAGCTTCGTGCCGTCTCCAAAAGCAACGTCAAATCCCGTGGTCGGCTCGGCATCCAAACTCAATCTCTTTACTAAACCCTCGTTTAGAAAGTTGTGTGTACTCCCCGAATCGATGAGGATGTGCACATAATGCTTTCTAGCGAGTTCATCTACTCGTAACGTCCTCGGCGTGGAAGTATCTGAATATACATGCTTGGATATCTTCCTCAATGCACTCCACAACGGCCTCCTCATGGGTCTCTTCTAGACACTCTCCATCATTATCAATCTCATCATCCTCCTTAGGACCATCGATAAGCATCACACTCCTGATCGGTTTAGAACATTGCTGACCGGGGGTGAAACGCTCATCACATCGAAAGCAAAGGCCCTTTCGCTCCTTCACCTAAAGTGTGAGAGTTTGAACGGGCGGGGGAGGGGGCGGGGGGGGGATCTTGTGGGGGGATCTTGTGCCTCCTCTAACGTCGAAAGAAGGTCTCAAAGGTGGTCGTGGTCAAGTAGTCGCAGCCCTTGTTTTTGAAACCACAGAATTTCCAACCAGCGTTCTAGGTGCAAACCGCCCATCTCGGTTGCCCCAATTGTTTTTCGCTGCCATCCTCACAGCCTTCTCAAAGGCCTCCTCAAGAGTAGTAAGACATAGAGCACTAACATCCGCTTATATCTCCTCTCGCAGCGCTAAAATAAATGTACTCAACAATGTTCGGTCGGGCCACGGTGGCTCACAACGACTACTAACTCTTTCAAACTCAGCTTAATACTCCAATACGGTTGTCCTCTGAACCATCTTGCTTAATGTGGTAGCAAAATCTTCATATGCCATTGTCCCAAATCTGTGTGTAATCCTCCTACAAAAAACAGCCCATCCGGTAAATCCACCACCATGAATAATTGATCTATACCAATGCAATACTGTTCGTTGGAGGTGAAAGCTTGCCATCTGGACTTTTGCATCTTCCATTGCACCTTGACAATCAAAATATTGTTCAACTTGAAACACCCAATCCGTTGGATCACCGCCTTGGAATTTTGGAAAGTCCAAGCGTGCGGTTCTCCCCCAAATAGTGCTGTCAGGTTCGTGAAAGATCCTTCGTTCAGGTCTAAACCTTTGTGCATGTTGATCACCTTCTCTAAATCCTCGAGCACGTACATCTCCAACTCCATAAGGATCAACCTCATCCTCATAGTGCCAATCCTCCTCATCGACAAAGCGCACTAGTGCCACGCCTCTTGGGTTCCACCATCGCCGGTCTTGGATTTTGTAACGGAGGTGGGGGAAGATGTGAAGGCATAGATAGGAGGGGATCATTGACACTCATATGACGCACCTGGACCTGTGGGGTATCGGTTCTATGGGGTCCTACTGCTGGGCCATCTTGAAACTCCATTCGTCGTCGAGGAGATGATGAACCCAATTGATTCATGACATATTCCTTGAATTCATAGTGATCCTTTTGTATATTGTCAACTCTATGCAACAATATTTGGAACATGCCCCTTAGTTCATCCAAATTTGAACCCATGGACGTTGGTTGACTCGGTCTTGTCGTGGTCGCTCCAAAGGAATCAGCCTCATGATTAGGATCATCGTGCATTGAGTCCTCCCTTGTCGGTGTGCTCTCCATAGGTCTCCTTGTTAATATCATATTCCTTGTTTCAACCATTAATGGAGGTCTGAGGTTCGCCTGCTTTGATACCAATTTGTTAGGCTTTGATATCACTTTGATACCACTTTGATAAGCTCTGATACCAATTGATAGGATTTGATATGATACCACTTTGATAAGCTCTGATACTAATTGATAGGCTCTAATACCAATTTGAGAAGCTCTGATACCACTTTGATAAGCTCTGATACCAATGATAGGCTATGATACCAAATGATAGGTTCTTGTACCAAATGATGAGATCTGGACCCAAAGATCGGCTACAGAACAATTCCTTAAGATCTGAATTTATTGTAGAAAGCAGTCCGCGCAATTATGAGAACATATTCGTCAGATATTCTCAGGTAGTCAGAAAATTACGAAACTAATTGGGTTATATCCGTAACTTCCTGATATACAACTTTCGTATTTATGCCTTTTTCAAATTCGAAATATAGCAGGGACAAAAATATGGAATAACGTGAGTGATGGTGGTGGTGACGAGTGGAGTGGATGTTATTGTTATGGATGGGGAGAAGAGGGTGGATTGTGGAAGTGATCAAGGGGAGTAGAAGAAGGGAACAAAGTGGTCGAGATCCCAAAGAAGAGGGGTGCCTCGATAGTCGAGGAAGATTAGAAGTTAGGAGAAACCTTGCCAGTAGTAGAGGTGGAAGGATGGTGAAGAGGGAGGAGTCTAGAGAGAAGATAGGAGACAAGAAATTAAGAATACAATTCCATAGTGAAGTTGGCTGCCATCCACATATTTATAGAGGCTAGCCAATAAGTCCTAAAACAATATGAAACCCTAACAAACCAACTAAACCAGTATTCTTTATCTTCTCTGATTACCTCTCGCATTAAACTTTCGTTTTGTCACTGATAGATTCCGAATCTGGAGAAGTAATGAATATAAAAGTTGTACATATGGAGGTTGGCGACCTTATCCAACTTGTTTGATATTATTTGGATATGTGTAGAATATTCTATGAATATTTTCCTGAAATTGCGCAGAGTTGGATTTAGCTAATTAAATAAAATCCTAACCTACTAAGACTCTAACTCAATCCATTGAGCCTAATCTCCTTTTGATGTGATCCGATATGATCTGATTCGTATCAACTCGGTTGGGTCCAATTGAGTATAAAGACTTCCAAGCAATCTTGACTAAGCTAACTCATGGACCATGGTCTGAGCTTATCAAGAAGAGTTTGAGAGAATTTTCAATCATGTATCGGGTTGGTAGCAACTTTATCAGTGGACTCAGGTTTGACATACAAGTGGAGGTCAAGGCCAGAGGACTAGGACATTATTGGAGGCCTTTTCTATAGCGGCCATGATGGAGGAGAAGGTCAAGGAGCTTGGAAGAACTCCAAGGTGCCAGCCCTACTGACTAGATAGGTTCCCGACCAGCTCCATCGAGCATTGTTGGATTTGGTCCTCACTCGGCCGCAAGGAGGGAAGTCCCTACCACCTAGTGCTCCTCTCACTGATTTGGAGGGCAACAGAAGAGCTTCTCCCGATGGCTAACCCCAGCACAAATCGAGGAAAGGAGGGCCAAGAGTTTGTGCTTCTACTACAACGAGAAGTTTGCTCAGGGCCACAAGTGTAGAAAACAACTTGTGACAATCATGTTCCTTAGAGGAGACGAAGAGAAAGAAATGGAGTCGTGGGGCGATGAAGAGGAGGTAGCGGAAATGGAATCCACGGAGCACAATGATGTGGTGCATGCCGAGATGAGCTTACATGTAATAGAGTTGAGATACTCCTAATCAACTTGGGCAGCAACACATAATTTCATGGATGAGGAGTTGGTGTGACAGATTGGATTGGGGGTGACTCCAACCATCAGATTTGATGTAGCCATCATAGATGGCATAGTCTTGCGGACTGATAGTAGGTACAATGGATTTGAGGTGTAGATCCAAGGTGAGAAGTTCCGGTTGAACTTGCACCCATTAGCGCTCAAGGGGGTCCAACTTGGTCCTAGGAGTTCAATGGCTTCAGGGCTTAGGCCCAATCCTAGTTGATTTTAGCATGATGTAGATGAACTATGAGAATGAAGGGAGACCAATTCGACTCAGAGGGTAGCGGCCATACCCTAGGTTTAGCCTTCAAGTCCTAACTGAGTTACCACAAGCCGATTGCCATGGCTTGTTGATGCAATTGGTCTCAACCATGGAGAAACTGAACCCAGGTAACACAATACCTGCTTATTTGGACTCACTTTTCCAACGGTTTGATCAAATATTCGAAGAACCGCATGGACCATTGCCGATCCGAGACCACGACCATCGGATCGAGATAACACTGGGAGCCGGGCCAGCAAACATGAGGCCCTACTGATATCCACATGCTCAAAAGGATGAGATCACAAGGTTGGTACGACATATGTTGGACTAAGCATCATCCAACCAAGCCATAGTGCCTACTCTTCACCAGTCCTATTGGTGCGAAAGAAGGACAACTCATGGCGATTCTGCGTGGATTACCGAGCACTAAATGCCATCACCATCATGGATCGGTATCCGATATTGGTTATCGAGGAATTGTTGGGCGAGTTAGTCGGTGCCACCATCTTCACTAATAAGCTAGATTTGCAAGCTGCCTATCACTAGATTAGGGTTCGGGTGACCGACGTTCACAAGACAGCCCTTTGAACCCATAACGGGCATTACAAGTTCCTTGTAATGTCCTTTGGCCTGACCAATGCCTCGACAACTTTGTAAGGACTGATGAGCGATGTATTTTGCCCACTCTTTGATGGTATATTTTGGTGTTTTTCAATGACATCCTAGTTTACAGTTGATTGAGAGAGGAGCACCTACACCATCTCTGGACAAATCATGGAGATACTACAGGTGCATGGACTGAAGGTGAAGAAAAGCAAGTGCCTTAGGGGGGGCAGCCACGAGTTGAGTACCAAAGGCAGTTCATCTCTTCCGCAAGTGTGGAGGCCGATCCAATGAAGGTGGCTAGTATGGTGTGCTGGCCACTACCGAAGATGCCTAAGGAGTTCTAAGGCTTCCTAGGCCTCATCGGCTATTACCGTCGATTCATCCAGGGCTACGAGAAGATTGCAACTCCACTGACCTCCCTACTCCGCAGATGGGTTTGAGTGGAACGACAAGACAGAATGGGCATTTGAAAACTCAAGCAAGCCATGACCGAGGCGCCCATTTTAGCCCTACCAATTTTCACCAAGACCTTTATTGTTGAGTGTGACGCATTTGGGTTTGGAATCGACGCAATTTTGATGCAAGAAGGGCGACTAGTAGCCTACATGAGCAAGGCCCTCTCGTAATGGTCCCGCATATTGTCGATGTACGAGTGAGAGATGTTAGCCATGGTCTCACCAATCAAAGAAGTCTGCCCTACTTACTCGGCCAAAGGATTCACACTCTAGCGCAACAAAGGTGGCTCTCCAAGTTGCTTTGGTATGACTATGACTTGGTTTACAAAAAGGGTTGCCAACTTGAAGGACCCTGTCAATTCCAACCCTCTCGCACAAACCAGATGTTGTCGAGCTAGCCACCTTGTCAATTCTAACCCTCCCCTTGTTGGACCGGATCAGGGATGCTAACTTGAAGGACCCAAGCCTAGTGGTACTTGCGACTCAAGTGACTTAAGACCCATCAAGTCAGATTGAGTATAGCACGACAGACAGATTAGTGCTCATGGGGGATTGGATCCTAATCCTAACTAATGCAGACTTGCAAACAGCCTTAATTAGCCACTTCCACAACTCACCCCTCGTGGGCCACGAGGGCATCTTTCGAACCCACAAGCAACTATGCCCTAGTTGCTTGTCAACCGACATGAAGAAAGACGTCTGCAACTATATCCGCACATGCGAAGTATGCCAACGAGCCAAAGAAGATTCAACTCGACTAGCCGGCCTTCTCCAACCCCTTCCTGTGCCTGAGAGAAGCTGGGATGATATTTCAATGGACTTCATTGAAGGCCTACCAACTATCCAAGGGCAATCGGTTATCATGGTGGTGGTCGACCGCCTCTCCAAATATGCACATTTCTCAGCGCTCGCCCACCACTACACTGCATGGAAGGTCGCGGAGGTTGTCGTTCGCGATATGACTAAACTTCACGGGATACCATGATCTATAGTGTCTGACCGAGATCCATTGTTCACTAGTAAGTTCTAGCAAGAATTCTTTCGTCCACAGGGCATGATGTTTCGGATGAGCTCGGCATACCATCCACAGATGGACGGGCAGAGAGGTCTTGAACTAGTGTTTGGAGCAATACCTACAATGCTATGATGGAGAGTAGCCAAGGCGACCGCTCAACTTCTTACCATGGGCGGAGTGGGCCTACAACACTGCCCACCACTCAGCCATAGACATCACGCCATTTTAGGCAGTTTATGGTAGGTCGCCTCCTAGCTTGGTCTCCTACAGACCGACTCGATGAACGAAATGCATAGACATCGAGGAAACCCTAGTAGATAGGGATGCTCAGATTCGACGACTAAATGCCAACTTGGCAATTGCACATAACTGGATGAAGCAGATCTATAATTGGCAACACCAGGATCGAACGTTCGAAGTAGGATATTGGGTGTACATCAAACTCTAGCCCTATCACCAGACCTCGGTTTGACCCATCATGAACCAAAAGCTGGCACATAGTTACTTTGGGCTGTACCAAGTGATTGAACGGATAGGCAAAGTGACCTATCGATTTGATCTTCCAAATGACTTGCAAGTGCACCCAGTGTTCCATGTTTCAACTTTGCGAGCCCGAGTTGCTGCCAAGACAGCTGTTGCAGCAAACATACCCGATCCAGCCACACATGACCAAGAGCCTATGCCACTTTGGGTTCTAACCAAGAGAAGGATTCCATAGATTGAAGATTGATCACACAAGTATAAGTGGAGTGATTCAACAGACCAACGGGAGATCCGATTTGGGAGTCTGAGTTCGAGTTGATGCAGTGCTTCCCAGACTCCTCACCTTGAGGGCAAGGTGATCGAAAGCATGGTGGAGAGATATGATCCAGGTGTGATCAGATAAATTCACGGGGACATTGGGCTTGATTGATTGGGTTTATTTATCTTTTAATTATTTTCGTGATGTAAGCCTTTTAGGCAAGTCTGGTTTAGTTATGTGAGCCATTAAGGCAAGTCAAAATAAGTCATGACAGCTCTTAAGGCAAGTCTGGCTAAGTCATGTAAGTCTCTAAGGCAAGTCCAATTAAGTCATGTAAGCCTTTAAGATAAATCCTAATTCAACTCCTATCAACCTTTAGGCTAGTCTTAGAGGGACTCGTTGTAACCGACCTCTATATATAGAAGGGTTCGACTCCTTGTTAAGCATCCAAGAAACATTGAGAAAGTATTCTAGCCTTGAGTTTACTTGAGTAAGAGTAAGATTACTTAGGAGTAGAAGTAAATTAATCTCCCTTCATCACTGCCATCGCTACCCATCATCTTCCTCACCATCACTATCGCCATCATCGCTCCTTCGACCCTCTCCATCTCTACCATCATTCACCCTAATCAAAGCATACACTCTCTTGTTGCATATCATCTCTAATCGGTCCGTAACAATTTGGTATTAGAGCCGTTGTTATCCTCAGCCTAGATGACAAACACACAAGTGATGTAGCAAGAGTAACCGAGGAGACTTCTACGATCAGGGATCCACCACCCGCGAGGACTACTCGACTACCCAAGAACACAAGTCCACCGCCGGAACTGCCGAACCCACCACCCTTGACAGCTTAGTAGGAGGTGCTTCCATCCTTGCAATCAATACAAGCATTCATGGCTGAGATGGTGTTTGCTATTCGGTAACTTCGTGATGAATGGACTCCACGAGCACAAATAGAGAGGAGTATTGCGGCTCCCAAACTTATGGGCATTGAAATGGTTGAAGAGGAGGATGTTGTAGGTTTTAGGACCCATCCAATGGACGAACCCACCAGGGTTAGGCGCACGAGATGGAGTTTGGTAGACTAAAACTCCACCCCATCCAACGACTAGGGATTGGTTTGAGCCGATGGCGCTAGGGCTTGGCCCGAACCATCTGCACCTAGGGCTTGGTCCTAGCCATCCGCAGCTAGGGTTTGGCCCAAAATGGAGGAGGGTAGACCTAGGCATGAACTACTTGCACCAAGACTAGGGCTTAAGCGACCCATGGCCAGAGATTGGCCTGAGCCACCTACGGTTATTAGCACAGGCAATGGTTCGAACCAATGGATCATGGAGCCGATGCCACAGTGGGGCCTTCTCTCAACGGTCACGCCAATTGTTGATGTATGAGCAAGAGATGTTAGCTATGGTTCACGCTGTTCGTAAGTGGTATCTATACTTGATTGGAAGGCAGTTCATAGTATGCCCCGATCAAAGAAGTCTAGCCTACTTACATGGGCAAAGGATCCACACTCCAGCGCAGCAAAGGTGGCTCTCCAAGTTGCTCAGGTATGACTATGACTTGGTTTACAAAAATGATTTGGAGAGTGGCATAGTCGATGCACTCTCGCGACAACCTAATACTGCTGAGCTAGCAACCCTATCAGTTCCAACCCTCCCGTATTGGACCGGATTAGGGAGGCCATCTAGAAGGGCCCAAGCCTAGAGGAACTTGCTGCATAGGTGACTCAAGACCCATCAAGTCAGATTAAGTACAGCACGAGAGATGGACTGGTGCTCAAGGGGGATTGGATTCTAGCCCCAATTAATGCAGACCTGCGGACTGCTTTTATTAGCCAGTTCCACAACACACCCCTCACGGGCCACGAGGGCATCCTTCAATCCCACAAGCGACTAGGCCTCAATTGCTGGTAGACCGGCATGAAGAAAGATGTGCGCAACTATATTCGCACATGTGAAATATGCCAACGAGCCAAAGCATATTCTTCTCAACTAGCCAGCCTTCTCCAAATCCTTCCTCTGCTTGAGAGAACCTGGAAAGATATTTCAATGGACTTCATTGGAGGCTTACCAACTGTCCAAGGGCAATCGGTTATCATGGTGGTGGTTGACCGCCTCTCCAAGTATGCGCACTTCTCAGCGCTTGGCATCCCTAAATTTCATAGGATATCAGGATCTATTGTGTCCGACCGAGATCCAGTAGTGTTCACCAGTCAGTACTGGTAAGAATTCTTTCATCTACAGGGCACAACATTCTATGAGTTTGGCAAACCATCAACAAACGAATGGGAAGACAAAGGTCTTGAATTGGTGTATAGAGCAATACCTATAGTGCTACATTGGAGAACAGCCACGGTGGTGGCTCCAATTCTTAGCATGGATGGAATGGGCCTACAACACTGCCCACCACTCAGCCATAGACACATAACACATTGTTTGAGGTAGTCTACGGTAGGCTGGAGTTTCATGTAGAACCAATCTCCTACACACCAACTCGAACAAAACCCACGGACATTGAGGAAACCCTAGTAGATAGGGATGCTCAGATCCCACCACTGAGGACCAACTTGGCAGCTGCACAGAACCGGATGAAGCAGTTCTACAATGGCAACACCAGGATCGGATGTTCATAGTAGGAGATTGGGTCTACAAGAAACTCCAACCATACCATCAAACCTCGGTTCAACCCATTAAGAACCAAAATCTGGCACATTTGTACTTTTGGCCGTAGCAAGTAAATGTAGTGTTCCCAGACTTCTCATCGTAAGGACAAGTTTGTCAGATTGTTGAGTGATGTGATCCGAATTTGATTGGATACATTCGTGGGGATATTGGGCTCGATTGATCGAGTCTATTTATCCTTTAATTATTTTAGGATGTATGCCTTTTAGGTAAATCTAGTTTAGTCTAGTGAGTCATTAAGGCAAGTTCAAATAAGTCATGACAGCCCTTTAAGGCAAGACTAGTTAAGTCAAGTAAGCCTTTAAGGCAAGTCCGATTAAGTCTTGTAAGCCTTTAAACAAATTTTAATTTGAGTCATATCGGCCTTTAGGGCTAGTCCTAGTCAGAATCTTTGTACCCGACCTCTATATATATAATGGTTGGGCTCCTGTATTAACCTCTATATATATAATTGTTGGGCTCCTGTATTAAGCATCTAGGCATTGATAAATTATTTTAGCCTTGAGTTTATCTTAGAACTAAGAGTAAAATAACCTATGAGTAGAAAGTAAATTAATCTCCCTTCATCATCGCCATTGCTGCCCTTCATGTTCCTCACCAGCACCACTGTCATCATCCCTCCTTCCACCCTCTCCATCTACCATCATTCACCCTAATCATGTAACGGCCCAAATTTAGAAAAGATCTGGATTTGAAGAAGTTGCAGATGCTCCTAGGCGTGATAATTCTCTCGTTGCGGATCGAGAGAGGGTGGCCACGACCTGGGGGAGGAGTGATGGAGGATGGCTGCAATGGAGTTGTAAAGGGGAATTTCGGAGGTGTTGGAGGAGACTATTTAGATTATGGCTACTCCTAGGGCTAAAACTTGCTAATTCATTTCACAATGAGCAAAAGAGCTGCACATCACAATTTGTAGGTGGCTAACTCTAAATTAGGCCAATTACCCTCATCTGAATTGACTAATGCTAATAAGCAAACTTAGACCAACTAGGTCTAATAAACAAATGCAACAGACCATAAGGTCTTAATTGAACAACTTAAAGGAATTAAGCAAATCTTAGATAGATATTGTGTGCGTCCAATAGTAGATCAAGTGATTTTTCTTGGTTAGGCTAGATCAGCTTGGGCTTGGGTGACAACACTCCACCACGCTTCCATTCACCTTGTCATCAAGGTGAATATTCTGGAAAGCGTTGCATCAACTCTGACTCCAGTAGGACTTGGGTCTCAAGTCGACCTCCCAACCTTGTTCTTCGCTTGGCTAGAGTCTGAAGTGGAACTGGATCATGGTCTTCTGCGATGGGCTCAGGAAGTTGATCCAGCACGACCTTCTCAGCTCCAACTCGCGCTCGTGGAGCCGACACATGAAATACAGGATGTATCCTCACATCATTCGGCAAGTCCAACCTGTAAGCTACCTCACCAATTTGCTCCACGACCTGGTATGGACTGAAGTTACGATGAGCTAATTTCTGGTTGGGCACCGGTCGAACTGAAATTTGGCAATATGGTTGCGATCATAAACTTGATGCATCTGATTCTGAGCTTGAGTTTGATCTAGCTTCAATTTCCTGAGTTGCTCATCCCACTCTCTGAACGCCATTCTAGAAGATATGCACAATAGTGGGTGGTGGTCTTCCGTAGACAGCTTCAAAGGGTGTGACACCAGTAGCAGAATGGTGGCCGGTGTTGTATGCCCACTCCGCCCATGGGAGGAATTCCAGCCATCTTCGTAGTTGCTTGCCAGCATAGCAACATAGATATTGCTCAAGCAACAATTAACTCTTTCAGTTTCCCCTCGGTCTTTTGGTGATGTGCCATTTCAGTCCAGAACTTGCTGGTGAAGATAGGACCTCGGTCGGACACATTAGAGCGTGGAACCCCATGGAGATGAACCACTTTGCGTTTAAAAGCTTCTGCCACTGTCCGAGCCGTGTAAGGATGACTTAGCGCGATGAAATGCGTATAGTTGTTGAGGGAATCAACCACAACCATGCTCACAGATTTTCTCCGAACCATTGGCAGGCCTTTGGTGAAATCAAGTGAGAGGTCCTCCCAGATCTGATTCGGTATGGGCAGCGGGTTTGGTTCACTCAATCTTGACCCGTTGGCATGTATCACAAGCCTTGACTTTGGCTCGAGTATCCTTCTTCATCCTTGTCCATCTACAGCTGCATTTAAGATGGAGATAAGTTCTAGTCATACCTTCATGGCCGGCTGCTAGAGAGTCAAGGAAGTAGCTGATTAAAGATCTTCTAAGTTCAGCATTTGTAGGCACCATAATGCGCACTTGAATCAAAATTAGACCATCCCTCATGGTGTGGTCCGGTTCAGCCAGATTTTGCTCAACTTGAAGTTTGTTCTTCTGGAGCTCTGACCTTCTTTGGTTGTAGTCCTGATTCTGTCCAATAGAGGAAATGTTGGACTAGACAAGTTTGCTGGTTCGGCCGGTTCTGGTTGGCTTGATAGAGCATCTGCAGCACCATTTTTGCTGCCCTTCTTGTAGACCAAGTCGTATTCGTACCCAAGTAAATTAGCTAACCATTTTTGCTGTGCTGGAGTATGGATTCACTGTCCTAGGAGGTATGGCAGTGATTACAAAATGAAGCGGCGCCGAAGTAGATAAGGTCTCCAGTTCTCAATTGCATGAATCACAGCTACCATCTCGTGCTCATAGGTGCTGAGATGGCGTGATCTCTCCAAAAGAGCCTTGTTCAGGTATGCTGTTGGTCTTCCTTCCTGTATCAAAATTGCTCCTAGACCTATCTCCGATGCATCACATTCCACCACAAAGATCTTAGTGAAGTCGAGTAAGGCAAGCACTGGTGCACTTGTCATAGCTCGTTTCAGTTCCAGAAATGCAGGAGTGCAGTCAAAGGTGCCGTGATCTTTCCATATCCCTGAATCAACCGTCGATAGTTTCCGGCAAGCCAAGAAACCCTCTAAGCCCCTTGGGTGTTCTCGACTTAGGCTAGCTCACCATGGCCGTTATCTTCGAATCTGCCTCTACACCATTGACTGAGATTATGTGGCCTAGATAATCAACTCGAGGCTGAGCCCAGGAGCATTTACTACTTTTGACTCGGAGGCCATGCGAGTCCACGATCCCCATAACTATGTTTAGGTGGTCCATGTGCTCCTCACGGGTTCTTCTATAGACAAGAGTATCATCAAAGAAAACCAGAACATACTGCCTTAGTAGGGGACGGAACACATCATTCAATATCCCTTGAAACATCGCTGTGGCATTCGTGAGGCTGAAGGGCATCATGAGGAACTCGTAATGCTCATCATGAGTCCGGAAGGCTGTATTATGAACGTCTTTTGCTCGAACTCAGATCTGGAGGTATCCTGCGCATTGATCCAGTTTGTTGAAGATTGCTGCACCCGCCAACTCATCTAGGAGCTTCTCAATGATCGGAATAGGGTACCGGTCTTTGATGGTGATCGAGTTAAGGGTGCAGTAGTCCACATAGAACCGCCATAAATTGTCCTTGTGCACAAGAACTACTATTGAAGAGCAGGCGCTATGGCTCGGTTGGATGATCCCCTTGATCTAGCCTTGTGATTGCCTCCTTGTGAGCATGCACCAGCCTTGTGATTGCCTCCTTGTGAGCATGCACCAGCCTTGTGATTGCCTCCATCTGAGCGTGAGGGTACCTGTAGGGCTGTACATTGGCTGGACCAGCTCCTAGTGTAATCTCAATTCGATGGTCACAAGCTCAAACTGGGGGCAGCCCTTTTGGTTCTTCAAATACTCGTAGGTAGGCTTGCAAGATAGAATTTAAATCAGTCTTAATTTCATTACCCGGTGCTCTGGGTCCTTCTCGGGATGAAACTAGCCGCATCAATAAGCTATGGTAGCCAGCTTGTGGAAGTCCTTCTAGGGCCTGAAATGATGCTTCTTGGGTCGGTTTGATCCCTTCTAGTTGCACCTTCTTTTCTTTAGATTTGAACTCCATTCGCATGGCAACAAAGTGTAATGTGATGGGACCGAGCACTTGGACCATTGGATTTGTAAGACCAGATCCGCCCTTTTGAGAGTGAGGGGTTATAGATCGAGCTCAAATTTGTACCGCCGTTCCTAAGACCATTCCTGATCCACTGGTCCGCCCCATCTCTTGCAGCTTCTCCTCCATGACCTTTGCACATGTATAGGTGTCCAAGAGGGTCATTGGATTCATGGCTCTCACTTCAGCTCGGATTTCAGGTTTGAGTCCCCCAATGAAAGCTGACCATAGCTGCGAGTCAGACCATCCTCTGGTTCAATTTCTGATTCAGTCGAACTCAGCCTTTTATGCTTGCACAGTAGTTTTCTGCTGGAGTCATTGTAGAGCTTCCTCGAAGTTCTTGTAGTGGGTTGCACCGAATTGCCTACATATGGCATCAGCAAATTCAGCCCAGGTCTGAAACGGTTTGGTACGATTGGCAGCCCAGAACCAATCACACACCTCATCTTGTAAATGGAACAGTGCGAGTTGGATTTGTTGGTGCATCGGGGTCCCTTGGTAGTCAAATAGCTACTCGACTCAATGCAACCGGTTCAGCGGATCTCCACTTGAAAACGTAGGAAAAGTCAACTCGCAAAGTATGAACTTGAAACTCTAGGGATCTGGTTTTCATCTCCACTTGCAACCAGTTGTGCGCTCTATACCCTTGAACTGGTGGAACTCTTTGGTGTGGGTACCATTGGCCCGATTGCTGTCTTGGCCCTCTAGCCCACGGATCTGCTTCTTCTGGTTCGATGTTGAACCGTGCAACTTGTGGCTCAATCCGCATGCCTGGTTTAGTAGGGTGAACCCAAGATTGAAGTGGTTCATTAAGAACCCTGGGCATTGGATCTGGTTCATAGGTTGCACGATAAGATTAACCAAGTACATCTTGGGTTAGGCCTTGAGGAATGCGCGCCCTAGGTCTTGGTCAGCACGAAATCCTGCTGAGAATTTGTTGCAGCCGTCGCTGCTGCTGGTGCAGATGCATAAGGAGATCCTTGACGACCAGAAATAAGGGAAAACATCATTTCAAATTTTCTTTCGAATCGTGCATCTCTTTCCTTCTCTCTCACATCCTGTAATTGCAAAAGGAAGGCCAGCCACTCAGGTGGTGTTGGTGGTAGTGCCGCCATGGTTGGAGTTGCCTAATCTCTTGATGTGTCGACGTTAGGGAGGTGTCTTCAGTACCTAGGGGTGAAAACGAGTCGGATTAACTCCGACCTGACTCGCTATCCGACCCGATTCGGATCGGATTCGGATAAAAATTTTCTATCCGATTCGGATACGGATAGAATTTTTGAAAAAAAATCAGATACGGATTCAGATACGGGTCGGATATATTTTTTGGATTCGGATACAGATATCGGATATCCGTTTATCCGCATATTTTTTTAAAATGATTTACAGTTTTTAATTTCCTTATTTAAATAGTAAATATTAATATTATTACTAATAATACATTATATATTATTTATAGAGATTAATTTCTCTAATTTTAAAAATTTCACATATAAAAAAATTATTTAGCGTAGAACTCTTAATAATTTTGTGTTAATTATATATAAATAAAATATTATAATTATTTTAAATTCAATCAATATCCGTTTAAGATCCGGTCCTCTATCCGAAAATTATCCGTAACCGTTTAGTTAGGATATGGTTTTAAATTTTGCTATCCGTCTAATATCCGTATCCAGACTAAAAATATGGATCCGGATATGGGTTGAGCACTATCCGATCCGTTTTCACCCCTATCAGTACCTGATGATTTAGAGGTGTGGGGAACTTCATCTGCTGCTGCTCTAGATATGGTTTGTGGCATGGAATGTTTCAAGGAAGGAAGGCCTTTGGTACCAATTGTAGCAACCCAAATTCTAGAAAAGCAGATGTGGATTTGAATAAGTTGCAGATGCTTCTAGGTGTGGTAATTATCTCGTTTGGGGTCGAGAAAGGGTGGCCAAAACCTGGTGGAGTGGTGGAAGACGGCTGTAGTGGAGGTATAGAGGGAAATTTCGGAGGTGTTGGAGGAGGCTATTTAGATTATGGCAACTCCTAGTGCTAAAACTAGCTCATTAATTTCATAATGAGCACACACACAATTTATAGATGGCTAACTCCGAATTAGGCTGGTTAGCTCTCATCTAGACTGACTAATGCTAATAAGCAAACCTAAGATAGATAGTGTGTGTCCAATAGTAGATCAAGTGATTTTGCTTGGCTAGGCTAGATCAGCTTGGGCTTGGGTCAATAACAAATCGAAGCCTACACTCCCTTTGCGGATCTTCTCTAGTCGGCGCATAACATTCAGGACTAAAACATGAAACACTGGATGGATGCGAGATCCCTCGAGCAACACCAATCTGTATGCTACCGGGCCTAGCCATTCGAGCATGCTAGTTTTTGGTTGCGCACTTGTTACATACCGACTAGAGATGATACGCAACAAGGGAGTGTAGGCTTTGATTAGGGTGAATGATGGTAGATGGAGAAGGCGGAAGGAGGGATGATGGCGGTGGTGATGGTGAGGAAGATGATGGGCAGCAATGGCGGTGATAAAGTAAGATTAATTTACTTCTACTCCTAGGTTATCCTACTCTTACTCCTAAGATAAACTTAAGGCTAGAATTTATACTTTCTCAATGATTGGATGCTTAACAAGGAGCCCAACCCCTCTATATATAAAGGTCGATTACAATGAGTCCCAGTAGGACTAGCCCTAAAGGCTAACATTACTCGAATTAGGATTTGCCTTAAAGCTTACATTACTTATTTCGACTTGCCTTAGTGGTCCACATAACTAAACTGAACTTGCCAAAAAACTTACATCATAAAATAATTAAAAGATAAGTAGACTAGATCAATCGAACCCAAAGTCCCTATGAATTGATCCGATCAGACTCCGATCACATCACTCCACTATGCTTCCCACTACCTTATCCCCAAGGTGAGAATTCTAGGAAGCACTGCACCAACTCGAATTTTGGGAAGCGTTGATCCGTTGGACCACTCCATTTGTACTTGCATGATCAATCTTCCATCTACCCGAATCCTTCTCTTGGCTAGAACCCAAAGTAGCATGGGCTCTTGGTCATGTGTGGCTGGATTGGGTATGTTCGCTGCAACAGCTGTCTTGGCTGCAACTCAGGATTGCAAAGCTGAAACATGGAACACTGGGTGCACCTAAGTCATTTGGAAGATCAAGTTGGTAGACCACCTCGCCTACCCGTTCAATCACTTGGTACTGCCCAAAGTACCAATGTGCCAACTTTTTTGGTTCATGATGTGACAAATCGAGGTTTGGCAAACGGGCTTGAGTTTGAAGTAGACTCAATCTCCTACTACGAACATCTGATTCTAGTGTCGCCGATTGTAGATTTGCTTCATCCGGTTCTGTGCAAGGGCCAAGTTGGTCCTCAGTCATCGAATATGAGCATATCCACAAGGGTTTCCTCGATATCCATGCGTTTCCGTCCATCGAATCGGTGCGTAGGAGACAAAGATAGGAGGCAGCCTACCATAAACTGATACACTTAGATAGGATCTTTTCTTATTGCATTAGGTGTTTATTTTGATTAAAATAAAATTCCTGTAGGTCACATTCGAACGCAGGAGGGGTTGCGTTCAAACGCCCTTGCGAACACCAGCATCAGGTCTGCAAATATAGAAAATGCATATTGTGCGTTCGAGTGCTCGAATGCCTACATCACATTCACACTTACAGGGAACGTGTTTTGCTGCATTCGAACGTGATCGGGCGCGTTCAAATGCGATCGACGGGAATCCTCTAGAATTAGGGTTTCATATTGTTTTAGGACTTGTTGGCTAGCCTTCATATATATGTGGATGGCAGCCAAATTCAGGATGTAATTGGATTATTGATTTCTTGCCTCTTATCTTCTCTCTAGACTTCTCCCTCCTCCCTCCTCCCTCTTCACCATCCTTCTACTTCTATCGTTCGTTGGCAAGGTTTCTCCTAACTTCTAATCTCCCTCGACTGTCGAGCTACACCTCTTTTTTGAGATCTCGACCACTTTGTTCCCTTCATCTACATCATTTATTCACTTCTACAATCCACCTTCATCTCCATACCCATCCATAACCCTAACATCCACTTCCACAATCCATCTTCATCTCCATACCCATCCATAACCCTAAAATCCACTCCACCCGTCACCACCACCATCACCCACATTATTCTGTGTCTTCGTCACTGCTAACATTCGAATCTATGAAGGGAATAAATACGAAATTTGTAGATCAGGAAGTTACAGATCTAACCTAATTTGTTTCGTAATTTTCTCACTACTGAAAAATATTTCACGAATATTTTCCCACGGTCGCGCAGACTTATTCCACTAATACATCCAAATCTTGAATCGTTGCATATCCTATCTTTGGTATCAAATCTTATCAATTTGGTATCAGAGCTTATTAAGTGGTATCAGAGCCTATCAAGTGGTATCAGAGCAGGCGAACCTCAGACCTCCATTAATGGTTGAAACAAAGACTATGACATCAACAAAGAGACCTATGGAGAGCCCACCGACAAGGGAGGACTCAATCCATGATGACTAACCGTGAAGTCGATTACTTTGGAGTGACCATGGCAGGACTGAGTCAACCAACGTCCATGAATGCGAATATGGATGAAATTTGGGGCATGTTCCATACATTGATGGATAGAATTAACTCAATTCAAAAGGATCGTAATGATTTCAAAGAACATGTCAAGAATTGATTTGATTCATTATTTCCTCGACGACGATCAGAGTTTCAAGGACCAGCGGTGGGACCTCATCGAACTAATATCCCACAGGTCCAGGTGTGTCATGCGAGTGTCAATGATCCCCTCTTACCTATGCCCACACATCATTCTCCACCTCCGTTGCAAAATCCAAGACTGACGGTGGTGGAACCCGAGAGGCGTACAGCACCGGTGCGCTTCGTCGATGAGGAGGATTAGCATTATGAGAATGAGGTTGATCCCTATGGAAATGATGATGGTCGTGCTCGAGGATTTAGAGAGGGTGATCCACCTGCATAAAGGTTTAGACCTGAACCAAGGATCTTTTGCGAACCTGACAATGCTATTCGGGGGAGAACTACACGCTTGGATTTTCCAAAATTCTAAGGCGGTGATCCAACGGATTGGGTTTTAAGTTTAACAATATTTTGATTGTCAAGGTACAGTGGAAGATGCAAAAGTTCAGATGGCAAGTTTTTCACCTCCAAGGAATGGAATTGCATTGGTATAGATCGATTCTTCGTGGTGGTGGATTTATCGGATAGACCGATTTTTGTAAGAGGATTACACGCAGATTTAGGACTGCGGCATATGAAGATTTTGCTGCGACATTAAGCAAGTTGGTTCAAAGGACGACCATATTGGATTACCAAGCTGAGTTTGAGAGAGTTAGTAGTCGTTGTGAGGCACCTTGGCCCGAACGTACATTGATGAGTATATTTATTTTGGGGCTGCAAGATGAGATACAAACGGATGTTCGTGCTCTATATCCTACTACTCTTGAGAAGGCCTTAGAGAAGGCCCGTGCGAATGGAGCAAAAGCATAGGGCTCTAAAGATAGCAGCAAAAACCAATTTGGGCAACCGAGACGGGCAGTTTGCTCCTAGAACGCCGGCTGGAAATTCTGCGGTTTCAAAAACAGCAGCTGCGAGTACTAGACCACGACCACCTTTGAGACCTTCTTCCAATGTTAGAGCAGGCACAAGACCCCCCCATTCGAACTCTCACACCTGCCCAGGTGGAGGAGCGAAGAGCGAAGGGATATCGATGCATGCATATTCGGGTACTTCCACACCGAGGACGTTATGAGTAGACGGAGTCCTTATAAAGCATTGTGTGCACATTCTCATCGATTCGGGGAATACACACAACTTTATGGACGAGAGGTTAGTGAGGAGATTGTGTTTGGATGTCGAGCCGACCACGGGATTTGACGTTGCTATTGGAGACGGCACGAAGCTTAAGACAGAGAGCTTGTGTCGCCGGGTCACTATATGGGTACAAGGACATGACATCATTGCGGACTTGTATCCGTTGGTGCTACGAGGAGCGGACATTTGATTTCCGGAGCATGTAGATGAAATATAAACAAGGAAACAAATGTGTGCGGCTTGATGCTATTCAGTCTTCGCCAATTCCTGCGATGCAGCCTATGATGGGGCTGCCTTATGCATATGATTTAGCCTATCTTCTTCAGTTAGGACTAGTAGGAGATGAGCGTCAAATGAGTTCAGCTACTACCATTGAATTGTCTAATTTATTACATAACTTTTCTGGACTGTTTGAGAAGCCACAGGAGTTGCCATCGAGGAGAGCGGCGGACCATCGCATAGAGATTGTACCTGGGGCTGCACCGGTATCTACATGTGCAAAAAGAAGTTATCTCAAAGATGGTTGCCGAGATGTTGGAGCAAGGCCTCATTCAACTAAGTTATGCTCATACTCATCCCCCGTGCTTTTGATGTGAAAAAAGGATGGGACATGGTATTTTTGTGTCAACTATCGGGCACTAAATGCTATTATCGTCAAGGGCTGGTATCCCATTCCGATTATTGAGGAGTTGCTGGACGAGCTTGCAGGTGCGACTATATTTAGTAAGCTTGACTTGAGGGCCGGGTATCATCAAATTAGAGTTCACCTGGCGGATGTGCACAAAACTGTATTTCGGACTCCAGATGGGCATTACGAGTTCCGGGTGATGCCTTTTGGTCTCACCAATACTCTCTAGCTACGTTTCTTGTGAAGGTATGTCTTGGTATTTTTTGACGAAATTTTTGCGTATAGCAGCACTAAATTAGAGCATTGGCGACAGTTGGAGGATGTGCTAAATTTGTTGAAGCAAAACCAATTGAAGATTAAGTAGTCCAAGTGCCTATGGGGAGTACCACAAGTGGAGTATTTAGGCCATATCATTTCAGCGGATAGTGTAGTGGCGGATCCTTAAAAGGTTGCATGTATGACTGTTTGCCCTATTCCTACTACTATCATTAGATTGTGAGGATTTTTGGGTCTGACCGGATATTATCAACGCTTTATCGCCGGATATGGCAAGATTGCTACTCCTCTCACTTCTTTCTTGAAGAACTCTTTTAAATGGACAGATGAAGCCATTTTAGCCTTTAAAAAATTGAAATCAGCAATTATGATGGTACCTGTTATAGCACTACCGGACTTTACTAAAGAGTTCATTGTGGAATGTGATGCGTCGAGTGTTGGCATAGGAGCTGCACTTGTAACAACCCACTCCCCCTCCCCCCTCCCCAAAAAAAAAAGAATTTTGCATGGCACGACAATATGGCCGACCTCGTGCCATGGCTGTTGGCGCGGGCTACGGGTGCCACGCACACCCAGCCGCAGGCCTTGCCAACCAGGCCGGGCTAGCTAGCTCTAATGGGATCGTCGGCGCCGCAGCCATAGCGCTGACATCCCCACCGCCTCTCTTCCCCTTTATAGTTCTCTCTCTCTCTCTCTCAAAATCTCTCTCTTTCTCTCCCAGTGTTATCGCCGCTACCACCGTCCTTGGAAACCACCGCCTGTACCTCTGCGAGCGACGGTGAGCCCCTTTCCCTATCTCTCTCTCTCTCTCTCTCTCTTGCTCACACTTGAGCTCAGGCTCGTCAGAGCCGAGCCGCCGGCGAAAGGCCGGCCACTGGCTGGCCAGCAGCGACCGGTGCCTTCCCCGTCAGCTCGGGTCTGTACTTCCCTCCCCTCCTCTCTTTCTTCTCTTCTTCTCTTCTCTTCTCTTCTTCTTCTTCTTCTTTCTTCTTTCTTCTTCCTTTCTTCTTCTTCTTCCTCAGCTCCTTCTTCTCTTCTTTGTTTTCTGCAACAGTACTAGGCTCGGCTCAGTAGTTTAGAAGGCCAGTTCTGGATCAAGCCCAACACTAGTGTAATAACCCTTATTATTATTATTTATTTATTTAGATATTTTTTTCTTAATTAATACAAATAGATTTAGACACTAATTATTGGATAATAATATATATTCATCAATATGATTATTGTTGATTATAATTAATTAATAACTAATTAGGTTATAAACTATTACGTATAATTATAGGTAATACCAATATTTATTTATTTATTTACTTATATGTCTAGTAGTTTAATTGATAGATTTGTAAATTATAATTATTATATTTATATTCTAATATTTAAATGACATATATTTTAAGTAATTTTATTAACTTATTATATATTATTATTCTACAACAAATAAAATAATAGGCTTATTTAGTTATTTATTTATTATTTTATCGAGTAAAGACTGCACAGTACCTAATTAATAAAGATAGAGTATGAATTATAAAATTAATTATAATTAGACCAACAATCAATATACTTATAGTTATTTAGACTTTTATTTTATTTTATAATTATATATTTAGAAATATTCTTATATAAAAGAAAACAAACCTTTGCTTCTTATACTATAATTAGCATTTTATGATAATAGTATAATTATAGTATTTGAATCGTATCTATAATATAGATCTAGTTATGTAATCAAAAATAAAAAGAAGTAGTTCTAAACCTAATAAACCTTTATATTTTAATTGAATTAATTCTAATTAGATAAATGGCTAACATCATATTACTTAAATATTTTCAGATCCCGAACCCCTTATTTAAGACCTCGTGGACCTTGCTAGCGATGAGTGTCACTCGGTTGATTGGCGGATGTGAGAGATACGTGATTTACGTCTTCTGATCAAGTGTGAGTAGTCTTATTCCCTAGACGCCTTTCTCAAATTAGGTTATATTATATATTATATACATGCATGTTTTGGCCTCTAGCATGATTATATAACTTTATATAGAGATGATTACAATCGAGCATATTTTTATCATGCATAGAATTAGGCTAATATTAGATATGAGTATGATGATGATAAATAGAGATGATTATATTATTATAATTTTATATGAAGATGATCTTCTAGTATGAGTGTGCATGTGACAGACTAGCAGGAGTATGCATGTGTTAGATATATGGTTGAAGACTGCATTGTATTATTTTCCTCTTGACTTTCTTACCACCTAAATTCCTATCATTGACTCGTTATCGTACTGGATATATACATGTGATCTGACATTTAGAAGGAAAGCATGAAATATGATTGTAAGGATAGTTGATAGAAAGCGTGAGGATACCCGAGTAGGCGTTAGGGTTAGGAGTGCCTGGAGTGATGATTATGGTCGCTGATATGCGATATCTCGTGGCCCATGTCTGAGGTCAGTTGAGTCTGTGCGCACAGACAATCGGACACATCCGTTCATCAGGGCATATGTGGCGAGTTATCCTCAAGATGTTTCTATCAACTATGTGGGTGCCCGGTCTAGATGGATGTTGATACCCTATCGGGTGGCGGGATTATATTTGAGATACTCTTGCGGGTTGCAGAGTATGCTCTGAGCCTTCGAACATGATGTTGAGACCGGGTATCGGGTGTTGACTATGCATAGTGGTCTAGTATGATGATATTATACCGAGATGTCAGTGATGATTGTGATGTTGAGAAATGCATATGATTTCATTATCATCTGGTTACCTGATTATCGAGTGATCAATATGCATCATATATGGTAGCATTTGATATCATGGCAACATGGTCGGCATGCATGATGTGTCATATTTGAGAGAGAGTTATGATGATAGTATAACATAGAAATCTGTTTACTCATTGTCGAGGATTATATACTTTTATTAGTTACGACATATTATCTACTTGTCATTTATATATTATTGAGGATACATTCATGACATGATGCTATTGCTGATTCTTATTATCGAGTACATGATTTACTCTCTATTTGGCATCACTGATTCGGGGTAAGGTCTATTCTCTGAGCATTTTGGTCATGACTCTTTTTATTTCTTTCTTTTTAACCCCCACAGATATTATGGTACGTGATACTATCTTGAGATACCCTGATGAGATATTTTAGAGCAAAGATGAGGTAAGCTATAGATGCGAGATGGTATAGATGATAGTTTATATAGAAATTGAGTTGTACTAGTATTTGATATTTGTACTCTTTTGTATTAGACGATGATCTGTATGATACAAGTCGAATCATGGCGTACTCTTGTATTAGTTGTTTTAGTTGTATCTTGATGGTTTGTTGTGGCCTATATGGGTCCTGCTAGATTATGTAGTCATTTAATGTATATTATTGTAGACTGAGATATTCATATGTTAATAGGTTTATTTGATTAATAGTATGATTTATCTGGTGATGGATTATATGATTATGGACAGGTTAGCAGGTTTTATTTGATAATGTCATAATTATATGTGCACAGGAGAGTATCTATGCGTGACAGGCCCCGCCTGACTTGTCGTGTGCGCCGCGCGTGTCTTGTGGGCCTGTGGGCGCGTGGACGTGCACGTGCCCGTGCCAGGCGGGGGCGTTACAGTACTAATGCAAGGAGGACGTCCCATAGCCTTTCTTAGTAAGGCTTTGTCACCAAAATCTCAGCAATTATAGACTTATGAGAGAGAGATGTTGGCATTCTTCATGCGGTAATAAAGTGGAGGCCTTATTTGATCAGTAAATGATTCGTTATCCGAACTGATCAAAGGAGCCTTCCATACTTTATGGGACGACGCATACACACTCCAGCATAGCAGCGATGGGTCACAAAATTGCTGAGATATGATTATGAAATCCAATACAAGAAGGAAATGGAAAATAGAGCGGCGGATGCACTATCGCACCAATCCGATACCGCTGAGCATGCAGCCTATTCTTCTCCTACCTTTCCCTTCCTTGATGAGCTACGGTATGCATGTACATCTGACACAGATATTTTAAGATTGTTGCAGGAGATGATGGATAATCTAAAGCACTATCCAGAGTTGGAAAAACGAGGCGGGTTGCTGCTGAACCGCAGATGTATTCGAGTGCTTGCAAATGATGGATTGCAGCTAAAATTATTGGAGCACTTCCACCATACTCTAGAGACTGGTCATGAGGGTGTATTGAGGACATATAGGAGGATATCTCAGAGTTGCACATGGCCAGGATTCAGACGGGATGTGAGGAGTTTTTCCCGTGCTTACGAAGTCTCTCAAAGGGCTAAGTCAACCACATTAAAACTAGCCGGATTACTTCCTCCTTTACCTATACCGGACCATGTTTGGGAAGACATTTCTATGGATTTCATAGAAGGTCTTCCTCTGATATGTGGTTATTCTGTTATATTTTTGGTGGTTGATAGACTGAGAAAGTTTGCGCATTTTTCGGCATTGTCACATCTGTTTATAGCCAAGTTGGTGGTAGAAATTTTTGTTGAACTTCAGTTCGGCCTACCAGCTGCAGACGGACGGCCAAACCGAGGTGGTCAATCGAGGCATTGAGCAGTACTTGAAGTACTTTGTTGGAGAGATGCCGAGACGATGGTTGGAGTTCTTGCTTTGGGCGGAGTGGTCTTAAAAGACCGCCTACCATAGCAGCATTAGCATGACTCCATTTGAGGTAGTGTATAGATGCATGGCTCCGATGTTACGTGCTTATGATCTAGTGGTATCTGTAGATCATACGGAGGTGGACTTAGGTTTGATGGATAGAGACGCCACATTGAGGAGATTGCGTGCTCATCTTAAACTTGCTCAAAACCGCATGAAGTAAGTTTATGATCGTAGCCATAGAGAGCAGGAGTTCGACATCGGCAGTTGTATGTTTGTGAGGGTGCAGCCGTATCGACAGCTGCCTTCTATCCGATGTGTAACCAAAAAGTTAGCACATCGCTACTTTGGTCCGTTTCGGGTGTTGGAGTGTATTGGTCCGGTTGCATATCGTTTGAAGCTGCCAGAGGGGTCAAGAGTGCATCCTATTTTTCATGTTTCATTGTTGAGAGAGTGCATTGGAGATCATGAGATTGTTGGATCGGTTCTACCGGAGCCATTGGAGGAGATAGAGATCATAGAGCCAGTTTGAGTACTTGCTAGACGCCGACGACGACATGGTACCAAATTGGAGATGGAGATTCTAGTTAAGTGTCTTAGCGAGCCATCCGATAGGGTGACACGGGAGGATCTCCTCATGGAGGTAGATATCGGGGAGCGTTTCCCTGACTTTTCACCTTGATGGCAATGGTAGGGGAAGCGTGGTGGGCTGATACACTTAGATGGAATCTTTTTTTATTAAATTAGGTGTTTATTTTCATTAAAATAAAATTCTTGTAGGTCACGTTTGAACGCAGGAGGGGTTGCGTTCGAATGCCCTTGCGAACACCTACATCAGGTTTACAAATACAGAAGACGCATATTGTGCGTTCGAAAGCGGTCGGGCGAGTTCGAACGCAATCGGGCACGTTCGAACGCGATCGACGGGAATCCTCTTGAATTAGGGTTTCATATTATTTTAGGACTTGTTGGGTAGCCTCTATATATATGTGGATGGCAGCGAAATTCAGAATGCAATCAGATTATTGATTTTTTGCCTCTTATCTTCTCTCTAAACTTCTCCGTCCTCCCTCTTCACCATCCTTCCCACCTCTACTGTTGGCAAGGTTTCTCCTAACTTCTAATCTCCCTCGACTATCGAGCCACCCCTCTTTTTTGGGATCTCGACCACTCGTTCACTTCATCTACATCCTTTAACAACTTCCACAATCCACCTTCATCTCCATACCCATCCATAACGGTAACATCCACTCCACCCGTCACCACCACCATCACCCATGTTATTTCCGTGTTTTCGTCGCTGCAACCGTTGTGAAGGGCGTAAATACTAAAGCTATATAACAGGAAGTTACTAATCTAACCCAATTGGTTTCGTAATTGTCTGACTACCGGAGAATATTTGATGAATATTTTTTCACGATCGCTCAAACTGATTCCTGTAATACATCAGATCTTGAAGGAATCATTCCGTAACCTTTTTTTGGTATCGGAACTTATCAATTTGGTATTAGAGCTTATCAAATGGTATCAGAGCCTATCATAAACTGCCTCAAACGACATTATATCTATATGGCTGAGTGGTGGGCAGTGTTGTAGGCCCACTCCACCCAAAGTAAGAAGTGGAGCCATCGCCTTGGCTGCTCTCCGGGGTAGCACTATAGGTATTGCTCTAAACATTGGTCCAAGACCTCTGTTTCCCCATCCGATTGTGGATGATATGCTGAGCTAATCCAAAACGTCATGCCTTTTAGACGAAAGAATTCTTGCTAGAACTTACTAGTGAACGCTGGATCTCGGTCCAACACAATAGATTTTGGTATCCCGTGAAGTTTAGCCATGTCGCGAACAAAGACCTTTGTGAACTTGGAGAAGTGTGCATACTTGTAGAGGCCGTCGACCACTACCGTGATAACCGATCGCCCTTGGACCGACGCCTTCAATGAAGTCTTTGAAATATCATCCCAGATTTGTTCGGGCATGGGAATGGGTTGGAGAAGGCCGGCTGGTCGAGTCAAATCTGCTTTGGCTCATTGGCAGACTTCAAATGTGCGGATGTAGTTGTGCACATCTTTCTTCATGGTCCACCATCAATTGATGTGATCCGGGTTTGATAGGATCAATTCACGGGGACATTGGCCTCGATTGATTGAGTCTATTTATCTTTTAATTATTCCATGATATAAGCCTTTTAGGCAACTCTAATTTAGTCATGTGAGCCATTAAGGCAAGTCAAAATAAGTTATGACAGCCCTTAAGACAAGTCAAGTCAAATAAGCCTTTAAGGCAAGTCCAATTAAGTTATGTAAGTTTTTAAGACTAATCCTAATTTGAATCGTGTCAGGCTTAAGGCTAGACCTAGTGGGACGCATTGTATCCGATCTCTATATATAGAGGGATTGGGTTCCTTTTTAAGCATTAAGAAAATATTCTAACCTTGAGTTTATCTTAGGAGTAATAGTAAGATAACCTAGGAGTAGAAGTAAATTAATCTCCCTTCGTCACTGCCATCGGTGCCCATCATCTTCCTCACCATCACCGCCGTCGTCATCCCTCCTTCCACCCTCT
This sequence comes from Typha latifolia, assembly GCF_019914945.1. Taxonomy (NCBI): domain Eukaryota; kingdom Viridiplantae; phylum Streptophyta; class Magnoliopsida; order Poales; family Typhaceae; genus Typha; species Typha latifolia. Next base: position 13,983,684 of record NC_133086.1, on the reverse strand, counting down.
CCATCTACCATCATTTTGTAATAACCCAAATAGTTGGAAATAAAAAGAACTTAATTTGCTAGGCACAATGCAACCGGCCACGCTGTGGCTGACCTTGTGCCCAACATGCTTTGCATGCTGTGGCAGTGGTGGAGAAGCGATGCACCTCCATCGAGCCACCCCGTTTGGACATCACAGTGATGCGTGAAGGTGGGAACGAGATCACCGGCCACTCTGCTGCCGCCACATGATCACCCGGACCCCTCTCTCTTCCTCTCTCTAATTATCTATTTCTCCTCTAATTCTCTCGACCTCTCTCTCTCTCTCTCCTTCTAGTCTCCCAATAGCCACCGACAGCTGGGAAGAGCCACCATCGGCCCTCCAACCCGCCGGTGAGTATCTCTCTCTCCTTCTCTCTTTCTCTCCCTCTCTCTCTCTCTCTCTCTCTCTCTCTCTCTCTCTCTCTCTCTAGTTCTCTTCCTCTCACTATTTCTCCTCGGGGCTGTAGGAGGACAGAGCTGCTAGCAATCGGCTGGCAAGCTGAGCGGCCGCCACCAGTGGCCGTTCCCCCCTTATAGCCCGGCTCCCCTCCTTCCCCTTCTTCTTCTTCCTTTTCTTCTCCTCCTCCATCTCTCGAGTGTCTAATGTAGTGGTGCTAGGCTCAGGTCGGCGCCCCTATAGCGGGTACGCATGGGTGCACAGCTTGGCCCAACGCCGGTAGCACTTTGGGTGCTGGACTTGGCCCAGCGCACATGGCGCCTAGGGTGTTAGGTTCGGCCCAGTGCCCGCAGGTTTGTGGGGCTGGGCTTGACCTAGCACCCTAAGGCTGTGGGGTGCTGGGCTAAGCCCAGCAATGTGCGTAATTTATTTTTTAAAAATTTATTTGTTTACTATTTAAATTATGTTAGATCATGTTATTAGTTATTTAATTATCATAGTTAATCTAATGAATTTAATTTATATGAATTAAATCTAATTTTATCATGGTTAATAAATAGATATAATTATACCAGGATTAGCAAAATACATGTAATATAAATTACTATTAATCCTAGCTATATATAGTAATTATTAGATTTATGTACATATTTTCATATGTAATTACTTGCATTAATTTAATTCTTATTTTCTTAATTATCAAGGAGAATAAGAGGCAAATAATTATGTCTTAAATAAATTATTGGATAATATAATTATGGTTGATAAATAACAAAACAAAAATAGGAATTAATAGTATATGATTACAAGAGAAATTATTTTTTGGTCGAGTTAATTTTAATTAGTGGAACGACTAACATTATATTTTTTAAATAAATTTAGATTCTGACCCCTTTGTTCAAGACCCTGTGGATCTAGCTATCGAGGACTGATCGTTATTGTAGCAACGTGAGTGGTTGTTTGGTAATTACAGTTGTGGTGAGTAGTTTTATCCTCTAGACGCCTTTCTTAAATTAGAATCTATTATATAATTATGTATATGCATGTTTTGACCTCCAGCATGATTATATGATCTTATCTAGAGATGATTTCAGTCGAGCATATTTTATCATGCTTTTGATTAGTCTGATCTAGAATATGAGTATGCTAATAACATATAGAGATGATTGGAGATAATTATACTGTTATAACTTTATTTCGAGATGATCTTTAGCATGAGTATGCATGTGATAGACTAGCAAGGATATACATGTGTTAGATATATGGTTGGAGACTGCATTGCATTATTTTCCTCTAGACTTTCTTACAACCTAAATTCATGATATGCATGACTTGTTTTGGTATTGGATATATGCACATGATCTATCATATAGAAGAAATGCATAAATAACATATATAAGGAAGTTAATAGAAAAAAGCATGAGGATACTCGAGTAGGTGCTAGGGTTAAGGGTGCTTGGAGTGATGATTATGATCGCTGATATGCGATATCTTGTGGCCCATGTCCGAAGTAAGTTGAATCTGTGCGCATAGACAATCAGACACCTACCGTTCGGCAGGGCATGCGTGTGGCGAGTTACACTCATGTGATTTCTATTAACTGGTGGGGTATCCGATCTAGATGGATTTTGATATACCATTAGCATTTGGCAAGCTATGCTTTGAGCCTACGGGCATGATGTTGAGATTGAGTACTAGGTGTTGACCATGCACAATGGTATGTTATACCGAGATGTCGGTGTTTATCGTGATGTTGAGAAATGCATATCATCTCATTATCCTAATATACTTGATTATCGAGTGGTCAATATGCATTATATGTGTCATATTTGAGAGAGAGTTATGATTATAGTATCATATGGATACTTATTTATATATTGTTGAGAATTGTATACTTTGATTAGTTATGATATGATATGTACATTTCATTTATATATTATTCATGATACATTCATATATTCATTCATGACATAATGCTCCTATATAATTCATATTATCTAGTACATAATTTACTCTTTATTTGGCATCACTGATTCGGGGGTAAGGTCTATTCACTTGGCCTTAAGCTCATGGCTTTCTTTGTTTTCTCTCTTCCAAAAACTCAAGAGAACAAGTGGAGTAGGATACTTCCTTAGAGGTCTTGCCAGCGGGTGAAGGTTAGAGTATGGTTAGTATTATACGCTAGATGCGTTATGTTATATGATGTATTAGTTGACATATCAAAGTGTCTTTATCCATGTCTTATATTTTAGCATATGACTTTGTACTTGTTGAATTATGTATATACCACCGTTGTGTATATGTAATAGTGAAACGCTATTGCTGATGTGTTGTGGCCTGAGTGGGGCCCTATTAGGATTATCTGTATGTTGTTGACGGTCAGACTTGAGTTATTCTTAGTTTAGATGTTGTGGATAAAATTATGGTGTTGATACAGGCTTATTTAATTATCGGCAACTAACCAAGTTACCAGGCGCCTTGCACGTGCCGTGTGGACTCGTGCCGTGCACGTTTTTAAGGTGAGGGTGTTACATTTTATGTGGTATCAGAACCTAGGTTTGATAAGTATTCGGCATATCATCAAGAGTATTTCTACATTGTCACTTGGAGTCTAGGGAAGTATTGCGATTTAGTATTATGTAAGAGATAAATTATAGAGTTTTGATTGATCACTAATCAGTTTATGAACTATATTATTTCCACAAAAAGATGCCGCCTCGTCGCAGAGGTTCACAGTCTAGGGGTCACAGCAAAGGCCCCTACTGAGACCCCAGAAGTTCCTCCACTTGTAGAGGAGCCTGATTCTATTTCGCGCTTCCTCGATAGTCAAGAAAGACTTGTTGAGGAAATCCTTTGGGCAAACTAGCTAGCATATTACTAGAGAGTACTAAGCCACCTCATATAGCGGGTATCACCTTAAATAAGTTTATGCAACTGAACTTCCCGATTTACAGTGGAGGCCAGTGGATGGTTCTCGAACATGGAGAAAATGTTGGATAATCTAGGGTGTAATGATCAGCAGAAGGTAGCCTTTGCTACCTTTATGCTCAGGGGTGAGGGAGAACAATGGTGGAGCGTCACAGAAAGACTGATAAAATCAATGATAGGGGATGCCGTCATCACTCAGGAGTTATTTCTGGATGGCTTTGATCAAAAACATTTTCCAGCCTAGAGGAAAGAAAAGATGGAGGAAGAATTTTTTACATTTACATCAAGGTCCTATGATAGTGGTAGAATATGAGGTTAAGTTTAATGCATTAGCTTCTTTTGTGCCCCCGTCAGGTTCCAAATGAAGCTGCTAGTGCTTGGCCTTTTAAACATGGGCTGAATTATGCCATACTGTCAGAGCTTGGTGGCAGCAGGCCTCATTCCTTATGCCGATACAGTAGAGAGGGCTGTGGCACTTGAGGGGTTGATTCAGGAGGAGAGGGCTATGGAAGCTCGGTGATCTGGGACATGGGCAAGGCGGGAGTTCTACAGCTCCTTATGCTAGCTAGAGCTTACCGTGTTCGTAGTCACAGTGTCACCCTTCCTATCATCCTTATCGGGAAAGTTATAGTGCTGGTTCATCTACTAATCGATCTAATTCACGAGGATCTGGGGGACTCAGCCAAGAAGTATCACAAATTAGTGTGACTGGGCCATCATCAAATAGTAGAGGAGGTGGGATTGCTAGGAGATCATCAGGACAGGGTCTACCTTGTTATGGATGTGGCAAGTTTGGACATCAGTTACGTGATTGTCGCAACCATTTCTTATGTTATCAGTGTGGACAGCCGGGTCATATGGGCTGTAATTGTCCTCGTGTCACCTCCACTTTTACCCCTGCTGCTGTTGCATCTTCAGGTGCTGCACTTCTGGGGCCTCAACTGCTGCTGGGCGAGGCAAGGGAATTGCCCCTTTCAGCTTGGGCGAAAGTCTAGTGGTGGTCGGATCTTCGCGATGACGGAGCACGACGCTTTGGCATCCAATGATGTGGCTAGAGGTACTCTGAATTTATTTTCTCATACAGAGGGAGTTTTATTTGATCCAGGTCCCACACATTCCTTTATTTCAAGTTCTTTTGCTTGCCATACAAATACACACTAATAGAACCTTTAGAGGATATTCTTTTGATTGCCACACTAGTCAGAGAGAGTTATTATTGATTCTGCTTATAAATCTTGCATAGTTAGTTTTGGGGATAGGGAGTTTAGTGTAGATCTTTTGCAACTAGAGCTGACAGATTTTGATGTTATATTGGGGATAGACTAGTTAGCTGCATATCATGCCAATATAGATTGCTATAGAAAGGAAATTATGATGAACTTAGCTGATGGGGCAGAATATAGAATTAATGGCAATAAATCCAGCAGCCCTATGAAGATAATCTCTGCATTTGAAGCTTGTAGTTTATTAAAGAAAGGATGTACAGGTGTCTTTAGCTAGCCTATGAGCAGATACGGATAAAAAGTCTAAATTAGAAGATGTACAAGTTGTTAGAGAGTTTCCTGATGTTTTCCCAGATGATCTTCCCTGATTACCCACGAATAGGGAAGTAAGCTTTTCTATTGTTTTAGCCCTTTATACTTCACCTATCTCTAAAGCCCCTTATAGAATGGCACCAATAGAATTGAAGGAACTTAAGGAACAGTTGGTGGAATTACTACGGAAAGGCTTTATAAGACCTAGTGTCTCACCCTGGGGAGTGCCTATTCTTTTTGTTAAGAAAAAGGATGGGACACTCAAGTTGTGTACAGACTATAGCTACATACCAAGTGACTAGAAAGAATAAATATCCTCTACCTCGCATTGATAATTTGTTTGACCAGTTAAGGGGAGCTAGAGTATTCTCAACAATAGACTTGAGGACTGGTCACCATCAGTTAAAAGTCTATGAGGAGGATATTTCTAAAACTGCTTTTCGTACCATACATTATGAGTTTTTGGTGATGCCATTTGGATTGACCAATGCTCCAACTATTTTTATGGATCTAATGAATCGAGTTTTCCAACCTTATTTGGATCAGTTTGTAATAGTTTTTCATTGATGATATACTAATATATTCAGCTAGTGAAGAAGAACATGAGTATCACTTGAGGTTAATTCTTCAGATCTTGAGAGAGAAGAAATTGTTTGCCAAATTTTCAAAGTGTGAGTTTTGGCTAGATCAGGTGGTCTTTCTAGGACATGTGGTATCACAGGAAGGGATCAATGTGGATCAGTCCAAAATTGAGGTTGTACTAAAATGGACTCAACCAACTAATTTAATGAAAGTGCATAGTTTTCTTGGTTTGGCTGGCTATTATAGAAGATTTGCAGAAGGATATGCAAAAATAGCTATGCCTCTTACTAGGTTGATTCCAATGAATCAAATATTTGATTGGAACGAATAGTGTGAAAATTGTTTTCAAGAATTAAAAAGAAAATTGACTTGTGCACCAATTCTGATTATTCCTTATAGTGGGATAGGATTTCAAATGTATTGTGATGCCTCACGCAAAGGATTAGGTTTTGTTTTAATGCAGAATGGTAAAGTAGTGGCATATGCATCTAGGCAGTTGAAAGATTATGAACAGAATTATCCTACTCACCATTTGGAGTTGGCTGTTGTAGTGCTTGCTCTAAAAATTTGGCGACACTATCTTTATGGGGAAAATGTGAAATTTTTATAGACCAGAAAAGCCTCAAATATTTGTTCACCCAGAAAGAGCTTAATTTGAGGCAAAAGAGATGGTTGGAATTAGTGAAGGATTATGATTGGACAATAAATTATTATCCAGGTAAAGCAAATTTTGTTACAGATGCCTTAAGTAGAAAGTTCATTGGGAGTTTGCAAAAGCTAGAAGTTTCAATTGTGACCAAGGGTAGTGGAGTTGGTTTATTAGCACAATTTACTATCAAACCAATATTGATAGATAGAATTAGTGCATATCAGGAGACTGATACTAAGGCTGTGCAAATTGTGAAACAAGTACAGAATTTCAGTAAACTAAATTTCTCTATAGACTGTACCGGGATACTGCGATTTATAGGCAGATTGTATGTTCCTAATTGTGGAGAACTCAGAAATAAAATTTTAAATGAAGCTCATAGAAGCCTATGCTATGCACCCCAGGGGAACAAAAAAGTATCATGAGTAGAAGAAGAAATTCTTGTGGGAAGGCATAAAAAGAAATATTGGAGAATTTGTGGCTAAGTGTTTCACTTGTCAACAAGTCAAGATTGAGCATCAGAGGCCTGCAAGTACATTGCAACCTTTGCAGGTTCCTGAATGAAAATGGGAACATAATATGAATTTTGTAACAGGATTACCAAAGACGCAAAAAGGAAAGAATGAAATTTGGGTGATTAAGAATGAAATTTGTCTTGTAAATGTTGGTTGCCTGACCCTTATCTTGTGATAGCCGATTGGCAAATGTAGATTGGTGAATCTGGTTGGCAAATGTAGATTGGTCTTAAGGTTGATGATAGTCCATTCGGCTCTTCGAAGACTTGATCAAACCCTTGGAGAAGTGAGTCCAAATCAGCAACTATTGTGTTACCCGTGGTTGAGATCAATCGCATCAATAAGCGATGGCAGCCGACTTGTGGTAACTCGCCATGAAGGCTAGCCCTGGGGCTTGGCTGCAACCATTCGAGTTGAATTGGTCTCCCCTCATACTCGGAGTCCATCCACATCATGCCAAAATCATCTAGGATTTAGCTTAAGCCCTGAAACCATTGAACTCCTAGACCAAGTCAGCCCCCTTGAGTGCCAAAGGGTACAGGTCCAATTGGAACATCTCACCTTGGAGATGCACCTCTACTCCATCGCACCTACTATCAGTTCGCAGGACTATGCCATCTCCGATGGCTACATCGAATCTGATGGTTTTGAGTCACCGCGAACCCAATTTGTTACACGAACTTCTAATCCATGAAATTATGTATGCCGCCCGAGTCAATTAGTATCTAGACTCGGTGCTTCTTGATCAAACCTTCTACCCGTAGGGTTCGAGGTGCTCGCAAAACTGAATAGGCATGCACCTCATCCTCATTGTCTGCGGCCTCCACATCTGCTACCTCCTCTTCATTGCCCTATGGCTTCATTTCACCCTCCTCATCTCCTCCGAGGTACATGATCGCCGCATGTTATTTTCCACACTTGTGTCCTAGAGAAAACTTCTAATCGGAGTAGAAGCACAAACCCTTGGCCCACCTTTCCTCGATTTATGCCGTGCTTAGCCATCGAGAGAAGCTCTTCTGTTGCCCTCCGAAGTAGATGAGAGGAGCAATAGATGGTAGGGCCTTCCACCTTGCGGTCGAGTGGGAGGACCAAATCCAGCATTGCTTGATGGAGCCGGTTGGGATCCTCTCTATTCCGTAGGGCTCCATGGATAGCATGTCCTCGTTTCCCCCATGGGTCCCTTCTGCCACATGGAGGGGGGCCCCAATTTGGCATCGGCTCTATGACCCTTTCGTTCGGACTATTGATTGCCCTAGCTATAGGTGGCTTGGGCCTATCTCTGGCTGCGAGTCGCTCAAGCCCTGGTCTTGGTGCAAGCGGTTCATGCCATGGTCTACCATGCTCTGTTTCAAGCCAAACCCTAGCTACGGGTGGCTCCGTCTAAGCCCTAGCCGCCGTTGGGTCAAACCAAACCGTAGCCATTGGATGGGGTGGAGTTTCAGTGCGCCAAACTCCATCTCGTGCGCCTAACCCTGGTAGGTTCCTCCACTGGTGCACGCCCTGGGTCCTTCTCTTCAACCGGTTCAGCGCGCATATGTTCGAGACCCACAACACTCCTCTCTATTTGTGCTTGTTGAGTTCGTTCATCACAGAGTTCACAAATAGCAGACACCATCTCAGACATGAATGCTTATATTGATTGCAAGAATTGAAGCACCTCCGGCTGAGCTATCGAGGGTGGAGGGGTCGGCGGTTCCGGTGGTGGACTTGGGTTCACGGGTAGTCATTGCCAGTGGTGCATCCCTGACCGTGGAAGTTTCCTCGGTTACTTTTGCTGCCATCCCTCGTGTGATTGTCATCTGGTCCGAGGATAATGACGGCTTTGATACCAAATTGTTACGGACCAACTAGAGGGCGAAAATAGGGACTATGGCAGTGGTGACGGTGAGGAAGATGATGAGCAGTGATGGCAGTGATGAAGGGAGATTAATTTATTTCTACTCCTAGGTTATCTTACTCTTACTCCTAAGATAAACTCAAGGCTTGAATATTTTCTCAATGCTTTGATGCTTATCAAGGACCCTAACGCATCTCTATATGGAGGTCTATTACAACGAGTCCCACTAGGACTGGCCCTAAAGGCTGACATGACTCGAATTAGGATTTACCTTAAAGGCTTACATAACTTAATTGGACATACCTTAAAGGCTTTTATGACTTAATTGGACTTGCCTTAAAGGCTTACATAACTTAATTGGACTTCTCTTAAAGGTTTACTTGACTTAGCTAGACTTGCCTTAAGGGCTGTCATAACTTATTTTGGCTTGCCTTAATGGCTAACATGACTAAACTAGACTTGCTAGAAAGGCTTACATCATGAAATAATTAAAAGATAAGTTGACTCGATCAATCAAGCACAATTTTCCTGTAAATTGATCCAATCAGACCCTAATCACATCAGCACTAGTCTTAGAGTCATTTGCCAATATGGCTAAACTCACACAAACACCAATTCGCTGATCTCACGATCATAGACTTATTTGATGCGATTCTGCATCTCTGTCATGTAGGTCCTCAAGTCTCGTTTGGGTAGCATTTCTATCAATCAGCTCTAGGTCTCAGTCTTCGTTCGTGCTATAGAGGCTACGGGGTCATAGGTCCACAAGGTCGTTGGTGGCCTACTATGCACTACCTCATAAGGGGTCATCTGAATGCTAATACGCGTAACACAGTGTAGTATGACAAATTTGCCCAAGGTAGATAATTGAGTCATCTCCTATGGCGCTCTCCCATAAAGTAGTGAAGATATTACTCGGTGTCCCAGTTCCTCACTTTGGTTTGGCCATCGATTTGCAGGTGGTAGGCCAAACCAAGGTCTAGTGGGGTCCCTTGCTGACATCACGTATAAACACCTCTGCTACGGTCTATGCAGAGAATGGGTGTATTAGGCTAAGAAGTGGGCATACTTGCTTAGTCTATCTACCACCACAAATGTGACTGAGTACACCCGCACTACTAGTAGCCCTTTGATGAAATCCATAGAGATGTCCTCCCAAACTCGATTTGACCTCTTTGCTCCCACCAAGTCCTCTAATTCATCCTCCACTACTTCATCTTCCTCCACATCCTCCGCTTCCTCCAAAACCATCACCGTGGTAGCAGGTCCAGCACACATTTGTAAATAGGAGTGAATCATTCATCACAATAAAAGCACAGCCCATTAGCTCTTGTTGCTTCAACTTGGGCTTGGGTAAGTCTTCTCATGGTAGCTCGAGGAGGTCCCCTCACCTCTGGTTGTGGCCATGGAAGCAGGCTTGCACCCATTGTCCTTGGTGGAGCCGCTTGCACATGATGTGCGGTAGCGGTTTGCCTAGGCACTCCTCTAACCTCCTTGGTGCTCCAGCCTGCTTTTGCTGCCAATCGAAGCTCCCTAAGCTTCTCTTCCATCAATTAAGATATGGCAAATGCCTCCAGCAGTATGGTTAGTTGAGTAGCCTTCACTTTGGCTTGAATGTCCCGCCGAAGGCCACTAATTTGAGGGTCCAAACTGGACGCAAATAACATCAACACACTCCTCCCACATTCGATAGGGCTGAGCTCGGTTCGTGGCTTGGTATCATTGGATGGCGGTATCTTCGAGATGGAAGGATGTTAATAATACCTTTTCTGCATTAGGTGTTCACTGGTATTCAAAAATATCCTCTGCTCGATAGACCTAATCGAGCAGATTGGGGTGGAAAGTTGAGGCGAACGATCCCCACACAGATCCAAGTTCTTCTTCTTCATGTTGAATGGGCCTTCTTTCTCTTGGGTTTAGTCCAGCATCTCTAGGATGATATCAAGGAGTCGCTGGTTCTTCATAATCCATCCGCCCATTCATCATCATTGTCATGGTGAGACGGATCGAGTGCTCGGTTGTGATGAAAAGTCGGCGCTGATACATTACGCCTTTTTGGCGGCGTAGGCAGCAAGGGCCCCCTAGCTTGGCCATCCATGAAGTCCTCATGGTCTTCCTCGTCTGGCATGGAATGGTGGATGCAGTGTCCTTTGACGAAGAGGTGGTTCCATAGGTGGTGCAATCCGGATGTGACTAGGAAGCTCAATTGCTACTGTGCTTCCTGGTGTGCCCAACTGTCCTAAGTCATCGCTTCCTTCGACGCTTGCAATGCAACTTCGTCATGTCCTCGAACATCTTGATCGGATCTGAGTTGATAGAAGAAGCAATTGGAGAAGACCTAACTAGTGAGTTTGGGTTCGTCTCTAAATAGACCATATCCATGACCTCCCCTTCGACAGAGGAGCCTTCATTAGGTCTCAGCGCCATGGATCTAGTTGTGGCATGGTGTCCGAGGAACGGCTAGCTCGGATGTCGGCAAGCACTCCATGTAGTGGGAGGAAAATAATTGTTAAATATTCCCCCCATAGTACAAAAATTACGAAACTAATTGGATTCATTTCATATCCTCCTGATATACGTTTTTGATATTCACACACTCTGTAGAATCAGACGGCAGCTAGGCCGAAAACAAGAAAAGTTACAGCAGAGGAGGAGATGACGGGTAATGGTGATGATGGTGGTGATGGAATGGTTGCACGAGTTGCTGTTGGGTGAAGGAAGAGTACAGAAAAGGTGGTTGAGAAGAGTAAGGAGGACCCCACAATGAGGCGCGGGCTAGGAATAACCGCTGTCAAGGTGGCACACAGCTAAGGTTTGAGCAAGGAAGGAGAAAATTTAGAATAAAGGAAGAAGGAAGGATAATAAAATATTCATTGATTGTTCCAATAAGGTTGTCTTCAACATATTAAGAGGCTAACCTAACAAGCAAAACTAACAAATGATAAATCTAGAAATAGTGCATTCTCGCCGAGTGCATTCAAACGTGCAATTTGTGTGCTCTGTATGTGTGAACATATGCAGCCTAGGTGAACACAATTTTGCGACCTCCCTATGTTTGAGTGCGCAGCCAGAATTCTTATTCTTGAAGAAAACTAAGAAACCAAAACAAGAAAAGGGTCCATAAGTTGTATCCATGCACGAGATGACATAGTTCGAATCACATCAAGATAGATCCTTGGTTCTGGTGGGGAAGGTGGAGCTCAGCCCCACAGTAACAGCCCAGGTGAAGGTGGAGGGTGGCGTTAGGCCAGTGAACACTTGCAGCTCAACCGTGTGCCCTCATTCGTGACGAGCACAAGCCGTCCATCTTCTTGCCTAGTAGAGACCGTAAAGTTCGGTCTCATTCCCGTGGGCTGCGAAAGTAGGAGGTCACCATGGCCTTGCCGAGCACCTCACTGTAGTCCTACCCGAGTGGAGAAAGAAGGGACGGGGAAGGAGAAGAAGAAGAAGAAGAGGAGGAGGAAGAAGAACAAGAACAAGAACAAGAAAGAGGATTGGGCCGCAGGGGAGGAGGGGTACGACCGCTGGTGGCCACTCAGCGGCCGGCCTCTCACCGGCTGCTCAAACCTCGGTGGTCCCGAGAAATAGCTCTAGATAGAGAGAGAGAGAGAGAGAGAGAGAGAGAGAGAGAGAGAGAGAGGGAGGCTCACCGATGTTAGTGGAGGTGGCGGCGACAACAGCAGGCCAATGGAGTGGTGGCGGTAGTAGATAAAGAGAGAGAAAGAGAGAAAAGTGAGAGAAACCGAAAGAGAGAAAAATAACGGGAGAGAGGCGATGGGGAGGGAGGCGGCGGCGGAGCCCATCGTGCTAGCTGGCCCAGCGCTTGCGGCGCGTGGCGTCCTCCCCATCTGCCACTGCATGGCGCAAGGCTGTCGTGCCATGCAGTTAATTTTTTTTTAAAGATTGGGTTGTGTTACACACTTCTCGAAGGGTTTGATCAAGTCTTCGAAGAGTCACATGGAGTACTGCCGATTCAAGACCACGATCATCGGATCAAGATCAGACCAAGAGTTGGACCAGTGAACGTGAGGCCATTCCGGTATCCACATGTCCAAAAGGATGAGATGTTTTTGGACCAAGGCATCATCTAGCCGAGCTATAGTGCCTACTTTTCACCGGTGCTCCTTGTGCGAATGCAGGACAACTCATGGCGATTCTGCTTGGATTACCGAGCACTAAATGCCATCACCATCAAGGATCGATATTTGATACGAGGAATTATTGGATGCATTAGCCGGTGCCACCATCTTCACCAAGCTAGATTTACAAGGTTGACTATAACCATATCAAGGTCCAGGCAACTGACTTTCACAAGACAGCCTTTCGAACCCATGGTGGTAATGCCCTTTGGCTTGACCAATGCTCGGCAACTTTTCAAGGGCTGATGAACAATGTGTTTCGCCCATTTCTTCGACAGTATGTTTTGGTGTTCTCTGATGACATCCTCATTTACAGTCGATCGAGAGAGGAGCACCTGTACCACCTACTGATAGTCATAGAGATATTACAGGCACACGGGTTGCGGGTGAAGAAAAGCAAGTGCCTTTGGGGGCCACGAGTTGAGTACCTAGGATACTTCATCTCTTCTGTAGGTGTGGCGGCCGATCCCGTGAAGGTGGTTAGCATGGTGCTGGCCATGACCAAAGGCGCCGAAGAGCTCCGTGGATTCCTTGGCCTCATTGGCTACTTCCGTCGATTCATCCAAGGCAACGAGAAGATTGCAGCCCCGCTGATCACCCTACTCCGCAAAGGCAGGTTCGAGTGGGACAACAAGGCAAAACGCGCATTTGAAGAACTCACCACGACCTTTTTTGTCGAGTTGACACATCTAGGTTAGGGATCGGCGTAATTTCGATGCAAGAAGGGCGTCCTATAGCCTACATGAGGAAAGCCCTCTTGCAATTATCAAGCCAATTGTCCAGGTACACGCGAGAGGTGTTAGTCGTGGTCCACACTATTAGCAAGTGGCACCCATACATGATCGGAAGGCGGTTTCACAGTGCACACTAATCAAAGCAGTCTACCGTACTTACTCGGGCAAAGGATCCACACTCCGGCACAACAAAGGTGGCTCTCCAAGTTTCTCCAGTATGACTATGGCTTGGTTGACAAAAATGGTTCAGAGAACGGCGCAGCCAATGCACTCTCGTTCCGACCTAATGCTGTCGAGCTAGCCACCCTGTCGATTCCAGCCCTCCCCTTATTGTTGGAATAGATTAGGGATGCCACCTTGAAGGACAAGCCTAGTGGAACTTGCAGCTCAGGTGACACAAGACCCATCAAGTTAGATCGAGTACAGCACAATAGATGGACTAGTGCTCAAGGGGGACCAGATCCTAATCCAACTAATGTAGACTAGTAGACCGCCTTGATTAACATGCCGAGCAAGGAAGGGCTCTGATACCAATTGTAGTGGCTCAAATTCTAGAAAAGAAGATATGGATTTGAAAAAGTTGCAGATGCTTCTTGGTAATTCTCTCGTTTAGGGGTCAATTCTAGAGGTGTTGGAGAAGGCTATTTAGATTAGGACTAAAAGTAGCTGATTCATTTCGTAATGTGTAAAAGAGCAGCACACCACAATTTATAGATGGCTAACTCCGAATTAGGTTAGTTAACACTCATCTTGGCTGACTAATGCTAATAAAAAAACTTAGACCAACTAGGTCCAATAAGCAAATGCAACAGGCAGCAAGGTCTTAATTAAACAACTTAAAGAAAATAAGCAATCTAAGATAGATAGTGTGTGAGTCAAAAAGTAGATCAAGCGATTTTGCTTGGCTGGGCTAGATTAGCTTGGGTACCACAACAGGGTGGCAAGATGGACGTGGAAGGTGGAATAATGGCTAGGGTTAGGGTTTTGGAAGGTGGATATGGCAGTGGTAGTGGGGACAAAGCATAATGCTAGACAAAAGAGGGAGAAGTGGTTAGTACTATCATACATAAAGAAACGACGACATCAGCATTAACCACAACAAAGGATTAAAGTTCGGTGACAGAGAGAGGGAGTTTGCCCGAGTGAGCGAGGAAGAAGAGTCTTGCGGCAAAGCCAATGGGTCCAATATTCATTCAATAATCCTCATTAGGGGTTCACTATTGATTATGTAGTGTCCCTAATCGACTAGATTGGCCCAACTAGGCTAGCTTGGGTCAACCGACTTATAATCAACCAATTCCTAACCCATTGCAATTAGGAGCACACCACAATAGGTTTGGCGGCTACCTAACTTGACTCGACTTGGTCGACCTAGCATCTTCAACTTGAGTCCACCCAAACTCAAACCAACTCTAATGCATAAATCTAGGATTAGGCTCTAGCCTAACCACTAATAAGCAAGTAAACCCGAACCTCACTTGATTAACCGGATGGAACAGGCTCAAGTACGACTAATCCACATAAGCAATAACTTGTCCACATAACCAATAACTAAGACACATAAGCAAAAGCAACTAAAAAGCAAATGCACGGATAAATATAAATAGATAACTAGCTAGGGAAATGACGTAAATGCCAATGACTACATCTTTGCGCCAAATTGACTTACAGTTGGGTTTGCCCTGAACTACCATCATTTTCTATCAATGACCCCCTGAATATTTTTTTATACATAATGACACCCCTAAACTTTTATTTTTTGTACATAATGACCACCTAACTAAGTATTTCTGATAGTTCAGGGATCATTATGTACCAAAATAAACTTCAAAGGGTCATTGTGGAAAATAGTGATAGTTGGGGAGGTGAATAGTAAATTAACCCTATATATAATGTATTTATAAGATATGATCCGAGTTTGATCAGATCAATTCATGGGGACATAGGGCTCGCTGGATTGAGTCTAAATATCTTTTAATTATTCATGATGTAATTTAGACATGTGCGCCATTGAGGCAAGTCTAGTTCACTCGAGGAAGCCTTTTAAGACAAGTCCAATAAAGTCATTTAAGCCTCTAAGGCAAATCTGAATCTGAGTCGTGTCAGACTTTAGGGCTAGTCCTAGTGGGACTCATTGTACTTGACCTCTATATATAGAAAGATTGGGCTTCTTTATTTAATCCTCCAAGCATTGAGAAATTATTTTAGATTTGAGTTTATCTTAGGAATAAGAGTAAGATAACTAGGAGTAGAAATAAACTAATTTCCCTTCATCACCAATATCATCGCCCATCATCTTCCTCACCAATACCACCATTGTCATCCCTCCCTCCTTGCACCCTCTCCATCTACCTTCATTCACCCTAATAAAAGCCTATACTCCCTTGTTGCAAATAAACTCTAGTCGGTCCGTGACAATTTGGTATCAGAGCCATTGTTATCATCGGACCAGATGACAATCACATAAGGGATGGCAGCAAGAGTAAATGCAGAGACTTCTACGGCATAGAGTCCACCACCGGCAACAACTAGCCCACTACCCAAGAAAATTCCACCATCAACAACCAAAAACTAGATAAGGCAACCAAAGATAGAGACTCACTGATCTTAGGTGGAGGCACCTCCGTATTCTGAGGCATCAACCAAATACCATGTACAGTACTACCCTTGGTGCTACCTGAAAAATAGCATTCAGATCACCTGGTGAAAGATGGGGGCAATCTTCAAGTGGATCAAGAAGTTTTGACTATATAGAATACTGAGTTGAGGATACGGTATGGTATGATCAATGATTGTTGATATCATTTGATGGAGAGTGCCATTTTTCCTTTAATAATCCCGGGTGAATCATCAATGTCAAGTATGTCATCTTTGAGTCCTATTTCCATTGATCATCCTAAAATCTCATCTCAACGTCTTTGTAGTGAGTCACTATTCCAAGCAAGAATATAAAAGTACCAGAACTCGTATGATCGGTCGAACTCACGAGCTCAAAATTGTGAGGTTGAAAGAAAAGAAAAGAGTTTTATCATCTTTTTCCATCTTTCACCTTCGATTTCCAACAGATGATCGGCTGATTTTCAATTCACTTCTCTCTCTCTCTCTCTCTCTCTCTCTCTCTCTCTCTCTCTCTCTCTTCGAGCTCAATTCCCTTCTTACATTTACATTTTGCTAGCCATGTTTAACTTATCATGCCATTAGCACACATGCATAACCATATAGTACTCAAAACTTCGCTAGCTAGGGTTAGGGGTGGAGGATATTTATATTATTACATAGTAGGGCCCACACTTGAGGTCTTAATTTGTTAATCCCAAACAATCAAGCAGCTATTTTGCTGGGCGATGGGCGATTTTCTATCGATTGATGAAAGTCAACCATTTAGGGTGTTTAGGCTTAGAAAGAAAATGGTGGATGACATAGACCTAGCGATACCCAATGACATAGGGTAAGGGCATCCATGTGCAACTGCTAATGAGTTTTCACACGATGATGCAAATTTGTGGAGCCCAAGCTCAAATGGCTGTATTGATGTGTGATATTGATTTAAATGATGAGCTTATGATTGGAGTCCTTAGTCTATAATGGCGGACAACTGATCATGTTGTTCGCCGGGTGACAAGCAAGCGATTCTACAGCTTGGGTCTACCCTCCATTGGGGGTCGTTGTGGTTGTTGAGCATGGTGTTGGTGGCCAAGAGCCTATGTGGAAGGCATGCCATGTGTAAGTGATGGATATGGTAGTGGTAGTTTGGTCGGACCATGCTAGCCAAATACATAACATGCATGTTTCATTTTACGTCATGATGATCAGTACATAGTTGCACATGCATTTTTTATGCTAGGTGTATTATTATCCGTAATGCTTAACTATGATAGTGCCACTGAATGTTAGGCTCATTCCGTGTTGATATATTATGTAGATTGATTAATACTCTAGTGGGAAGCTTGGCAGTAGTTTATCTTGTAGGATGATAGGCCCCTTTCCTTTATAAGGGGTTTATATTGTCCCCTTATTTTATCTTACTTTTAAGCATGTACTCTTGTAAGGGTTTCCACCCTTTTTTATGTATTTGGATGGATTTGCTATGGACCATAGGCCTCTTGCTGCTTCTGTTTTATTTTCGGGTCTGTTAGTTCTTGATGGTATGTTGTTAAGCGCCTAATCGCCTTGCCTCACATCAACCTCCGTTACCTGGCCTCACCTCGCCTTGACCCACCTCAACCTCTGTCACTACGTTCGGACACGCCACACCTAGCTTCCATCACCGTTGAAGCTAGCATCTACCCCGTTACTTTATATTTTGGGCCATCTATTTTTTCTTTTCAATTAAATCCGTGTGGATGCAATGGGTGTCTTCAGGTGTTTCATTAAATTCACTGGACTTCGTCACTAGCATACATGTATCCCATCAAAGCTTGCTCCTTAACTGGTTACTTAGCTTATCAAGATTCATGCTGTTCTACCTATAGTGTTGCCAATTGGCCAAGCGAGAGGCTTGCTATTAGAGTTTTGTTCTATCTCCTCTGTTTTTTTTTGTGCTTGAGTTCTTGTTATGATACCTGCATTAACTATTGTTCAATCTGTACTACAGCCAAGTATACGACTTGCTTCTAAGGCTCTTTCCTATTTCCCCTTATCATCCTTTGTATCAAGTTGCAATCGTATATTGAAATGAATGATATGATTAGTCTACGGACTTTCTTTAAAGAAACAAAAAAAAAAATTTCAAGGTTATAAGCCAATCAAGGTCGATTTGAAATTAATTTTGTGCTTGAATCAGAATTGAGCTTGAATTAATTCAATTCTAATTCGTGTCAACTTTAAGCTTGAGTCAAATCGAGCTTAAAGTAGCCAAACAATTATATTGTAGATTCGGCCCTAAATAAGGCTTGGATCAAGCCTAATTCAAGATTGAAGTAGACTTAACAATATTTATACAAATAATTTGAA
Organism: Typha latifolia; assembly: GCF_019914945.1. Classification (NCBI taxonomy): domain Eukaryota; kingdom Viridiplantae; phylum Streptophyta; class Magnoliopsida; order Poales; family Typhaceae; genus Typha; species Typha latifolia. Next base: position 13,965,395 of record NC_133086.1, on the reverse strand, counting down.
CTACAAAAACACGGTGATTACAAAACCTAAACTATAATTAAAAAATATGTATTCCTAGACCAATAGTTTCTTGTATTACAGTTATTGGTTAAAAACGATAGCCCTAAAGAAACTAATATTATGAAGTTTTAGATTTTGATTGAAGGTTCATATTAGTTATATGTATTATATATTATTTAATTTTAAATATTATATTATTATTTTCAGTCTGATACTAAGTTTGATCGAGCCACCTCATGACCAAGCTCAGCTCGAAATTAACTTTGAGCTCGGTCCAGCTGAATGGTATTGTAATTATAGTAAAATTACAATTTTATTTTACAATTACAGTAAATTGGTCGAAACCTCGGCATAATACGTACGCTTCTTATTTAGGATGTTGATATGCTGCTCTAAAGTCTGCATTTAATAACAAAACCGTTAGCATATGGTGTGAACAGTAAAAAAATTAGATAAATAAATATAGTGAGCAGTCAATTTTGGAACTTATAAACGGTTTATAAGTTCCAAAATTGATCAGACGTGGCAATGACATGTCCTACTTTAACAACTGATTTGCCAAGGATGTCTATTCAAGGGTCCACGGGGTCTCACATAAGCGAGTTCGGGGTCTAAAAATATTGAAGCATCATGAAGTTAGTCATTAATCTAATTAAAATTAATTCATGTAAAATATAAATGTTTATTAGGTTTAGAATCACTTTTTTTTATTTTTGATTACATAACTAGGTCTATATTATAGATACGATTCAAATACTATAATTATATTATTATCATAAAATGCTAGTTATAACATAAGGAGAAAGGTTTGTTTCTTTTTATTTATAATATTCTAAATATATAATTATAAAGTAAAAGCTAAATAATTATAAATGAGATATAAGTATAGATAAGATCTATTTATAATAAATTTATAATTCTTAGCCTATTTTGATTAATTAGAAGTTATATAGTATTTTACTTAATTATGCAAAATAATTAATTAATTAATAAGACTAGTATCTTATTCTACACACGATAGTATATAATAAATTGTTAAGATTACTTAAATTGCATATATTATGAATATCAGTACATAAATCTAATAATTATAATTTACAACACTGTCTATTAATCTAATAGAAATATAAATACATAATTAAATAAAAAAAAAAGTATCACCTATATTTATGCATAATACCTAGTTAATCATTAATTATACTAATTATAATTAATAATCATCATGTTGAAGAATATACATTATTACTAAAATAATTAATGTCTAAATAATTTATCTACATTAATCAAGAAAGTAATACCTAATTAAATAAATAAATAAACATAAAATAAATTAGATAATAAAAACAATGTCATTAGTGCTGGGTCGAGCCCAGCACTGTTGTAGAAGCAGAAGGAGCTAAGAGAGAAGAAGAATGGAAGAAGAAGGAAGAAAGAAAAAGAAGAAAGAAGAAAGAAAAAGAAGAAGAAGAGGAGAGGAAGAAAGGAAGGGAGGAGGACTTGATGCCGGCGGGAAGGGCACCGGCCATTGGTGGCCAGCCCACAGCCGACCTCTCGCTAGTGGCTCAGCTCAGGCGAGCCTGAGACAAAGAGCAAGCGAGTGGGGGGGGGGAGAGAGAGAGAGAGAGAGAGAGAGAGAGAGAGAGAGAGAGAGAGAGAGAAGAGGCTCACTACATCAGTGGAGGCGGCGACAGCAGCTGTAGGCTGACGTCGGTTGGGGGAAAGAGAGAGAGAGAGAGACCAAAAAAAAGAGAGAAAGAGAGATTTATAGGGAGAGAGAGGCGGTGGGGGGTTGGCGGCGGCGCTGGGTCCCGCCTCGGCCAATTGGCAGCAACCGGATGGCTAAAACGACGTAGGGGGTGCGTGGCACCCCCAAGCAGTTCCCCTATTCCATGGGCACGAGGCCGGCCACAATCGTGCCCATAACAATTTTTTAGGTTGTTAACAGAATCATGTCATAATTGATCAAAATATATAATTCTCGATACTGTTTAAACAATCTCCATGTCATACATTATCATAACTCTTTATCAAATATGACACGTATGATGCATTCCGACCATGACCATGCTATGGTATCAAAGGCAACTACATATGATGCATATTGATCACTCAATAATCAAGTATATTAGATGACAATAAAATCATATATATTTCTCAACATCTGAATCATCAATGTCATCTCTGAATATCATCATACTCGACTACTATGCACAGTCAATATTTGGTACCAGGTCTCAAAACATAGCCCGAAGGCTCAGAGTATACCCTACCAACCGTTAAGTGTACCTCAATCATATAATCATACATTGCCAACCGTTAAAGGTACCTCAATCATATAATTATACTCTGCCAACCGTTAAGGTTACCTCAATCATATAATCATACCCTGCCAATCATTAAGGGTATTATCATCATCCAGACCCGGATACCTAACTAGCTGACATAAACCAATGAGGATAACTCGGCACATATGGCCCGGTGAACGGCATGTGTCCGAATGTCTGCTGCATACACAGACTACTGACCTCAAACGTAAAGTCATATGATCGTGATTGTGTTAAGCGATCAATCATCTCTAGGCACACCTTAACTCTCATACCAATTCGGGTATCCTTATGCTTTATACTAGCTATCCTATCAATTAGATTTCATTCTTTCCTTCTAAATAAAAGATAATATACATTTTATTCAGTATTATAACAAGTCATGCATATCAAGAATTTAGATATAAAAAGTGTCAAAAGAGATAAGATGTTATGCCATTTACAGCCATAAATGCATCTAAATCATAACAGTATAGTCATTTCTAATCATCTCTATATAGCATCAACATACTTATATCCAAAATCAGTTTACTCACATGTTGATTATATATGCTCGACTTAAATCATCGATAGATAAGATCATATAATCATATTGAAGACCAAAATATGCATATAGTTAATTATATAATTTATTCTAATTTAAGAAATGCGTCTAGGGGATAAGACTACTCACCTCAGATTAGAAAACCCAACACATGTATCCCTCACGTCATCGCTAATAAGATCAATGGGGTCTCATATAAGGGATTCGGAATCTGAAAATATTTATATAATATTAAATTAGCCGTTTATCTAATTAAAATTTGTTAATGTAAAATATAATGATTTATTAGGTTTTAAAATTTCTACTTATCTTTATAACTAGTTAGATTTATAAATATAGATAAAAAAACCTAATTATAATTAATAAGTTCTGTCGGATATCTTGTCGCATCATGGTAGGTCAGCCTATGATTTAATAAAATAAAAGAAAGGTCCGGCGCCTATATCAGTATGTATGTAGGTATCATGTAATAGTCATACTGAATGAATCATAAATGCCGCAACAAAGAATCATATAAGTATGTTCGGTGGGAGGTGACCAGATGCATAGCACGTCTGCCTCGTGGACGTAGTTTCATGATGCATGCACAGTAACGCTGGGATAGGGTTCGTGTACTTTGTGGCTGCGATCGAAGAAGACGACAGCAGCGAGAATGTGAGCGGTCGGGAGATGCGTTTCCCAGTCCCAAGGCATGCACGCAGCTAGCGTGGTGGTCACACTTCCCGAACCTGTTTTGTTTGACGCAGTACAGTTTACTATGGTCGATCCATCTCTTCTATCTGCAGTGCGCCTAAGATAGCTTAACTGTGGAGTTTGGTGGGTAGCATGCATGCAATGTCCGATCAGTCGTGGAGGTAAAAAGTTGTCTTGTCAAAATGCCCTTCACCTTGATTATATATAGTTTCTCTCGAGCAAACCAAGTTCATGGGACATGTTCTTTTTTTTTTTTTGATAATATGAGCTATATTTAGCTGGCTTAACGCCCGAGTGGGGTTAAGGCGTCGAAATTTAGGCAGTTACAAAGTTTCGTGGGGATGGAGTCCTCCAGACTTAACCGGACCGAGTGGGATGCAGCCTTACCCCGTTTGGCCGCCCAGTCGGCCGCACGGTTGGCTTCTCTATATACATGGATGAGTCGATAGTTTGGGAGAGAGCCGAGTAGTGATTTGCACTCAGCAACTAGGTTTCGGAGCTTCCACGGGCAGCCGAGCTCTGACTTCATGATCCGCACCAGCTCGAGTGAATTTGTTTCTACCACCACCTGTCCTTGGTCCCTAGCTAGGGTTAGCCCGAGCCAAAGGGCCATACCCTCGGCTTGTAATGCCGAACCTGCCGGCGTGGGCTCCCAAGCTACCTGCAGGAGTGCGCCGTCTGCCGACCTGAGCACAGCTCCAACTCCCGCTTAGTAGTCGCCCGGTGAGTGGGCGCCATCCACGTTCACTTTGATCCAGCCAGGGGGTGGGGCCACCCATCTGCATTCCTTCCGAAGCCTAGTGGGCTTGAGCATTTGCTGGGTTGGTTTGGCGTAGTCCCGAGCGAGTTGCACCGCCCTGCGTACTACCGTTTTCGCCGTGTCGTTTTCTCCTCGGAACACCCGTGCATTCCGCTGTTTCCACACCGTCCAGAGGGTTGCCGCGATTAGGGCTTTGAATGCAGTGTCCTGTGCATCATCACAGAGCCAGTTTGCTCTTACGTGGCTCACCTTAGTTGGTGTCCAGTCTTGATCTTGTGCTAGCAGGGCCCACACCTCTAGCGCATATCTGCATGAGAAGAATAGGTGGTCTATCGTCTCCGGGTGGATGCCGCACAGGGCGCACTTCTCGTCTGGCCCGATGCGAAGCCCATGTAGGTAGGCGCGAGTGGGCAATATGCCCCAGCAGAGTTTCCATATAAACAGGTGGACCCGCGGCGCCAAAGGGAGCTGCCACAGCGCTTGCCACCCTTCCCAGCTGGCTGCCGGGTTGAAGGTGGGTGTAGATGGACTTAGCTCGTGGCTCTCCTTCCCGGTGTGGCCACCAAATCCATTTATCTAGCTCTTCTGTCCTCATCGATAAAGCCACAGTGATTTCGAAGGCTAGGTCCGACCCGGCGTCGGACAGTAGTCTTTCGCTTGGCCAGCCCTTCAGGTCGCTCACCATCAGCTTCTCATCCAACAGGCTAGGGTGCATGCAGCGCGGTTGCCAGGTCCACGGTATTGGTGTTATCCACGAGTCTACGGCTGCCCGCGTTGATCGGCCGTTGCCCACCAGCTTGCGGCAGCCTGCTCGCATGGTTATGGCAGTCCCGGTTAGGGCCCGCCATACCTAGGAGGCCTTGGGTGGCGTGCTCGGATCCCATGGATTTAGCACCCCATATTTTGACGTTAGGATGCGAACCTATGGTTTATCTACCTGTTCAGCACTTGGAAGAGCAACTTCCCAGCTAGTGCCGTGCGAGCCTGCGTGAGCTTTTGGATGGCCAGGCCTCCTTCTTCCTTAGGGCGCGTTGCTGTATCCCAACCGATGAGATGCATTCCGCGTCTGCTGCCATTTTCCCATAGGAAAGCTCTGGCTTTCTTGGGAATGGCTTCCAGGACTGAGTCCGGCAGCCAAGTGCTGCCCATCCAGTATGCGGGGATCGCCAGCATGGTGGCCTTGATGAGCGTGAGCCTGCCGGCCATCGAGAGTACTCCTCTTTTCCAGCCCGCTAGCTTCTTCGCCACCCGTTCGACTAAGCGACTGTGTTCCTTCACCTTGATGCGTTGGCCTGAGATTTGGACACCTAGGTAGGTGAAAGGCATGCAGGCCGGTCATAGTCCGAGGGAGTTGCAGATTATCTCCTTCTCTTCAGGTTTGATCCATTGTGGCAGGAAAAGCTCTGATTTTTCGAGGTTGACCTTCTGGTTTGTCAGCCGGGAGTACTCCTCCAGGCAGTCGAGGATCGCCGACACAGTAAGGGGCGTGGCTTGGGCTGTGACCAGTAGATCGTCCGCATATAGCATATGTGTGAGCTGGACATCCCCCGTTCTGAACCCAAGAAGCTGGCTTGATGCTGTCTTTTCGTTGAGCAGACTCGTCAGGTTTTGGGAGACCAGAATGAAGAGGTATGGCGATAGTGGGTCGCCTTGCCGAAGGCCGCGGTGTGGCAGCAGCCACTCTGTTTGCTGTCCGTTGATCTGGAACGCGAACCTAGGTGAGGTAACGCATGCCATGGTCCAGTTGCACCATTGCTCAGGGAATCCCATTCTTGTCAGCGTTTGGTGCACCACTGCCCAACTGATGCGGTCGAAGGCTTTCTCCATGTCAAGCTTGAGCATCAACAACGGTGGCTCTCCTCTATTGTGGTGCATCGAGTGAGCTATTTCCTGGGCCGCCAACGTATTATCTGAAATAATTCTGCCGGTAATGAAGGCCGCTTGCTCCGGCCCGACTAGCCTGGGTAGGAGGGCTTTCATGCGTTCCACTAGGATTTTGGAGATGATCTTGTAGCTGACATTGCACAGCGAGATTGGGCGGAAGTCCTTTACACATGTGAGACTATCCTTTTTCGGTATTAAGGTCACTAGGGTTCTGCCCCAGTGGTGGGGCATGGAAGCATGGTGGAAGAAGTGGCTTATGGCTTCGCAGAGGCCGCTGCCCATGACATCCCAAAATTTGATGTAAACTTCCACCTGCAGACCATCTGGGCCTGGTGCTTTGCCCCGAGGGAGGTTCCACAAGGCTTTTTTTATTTCTGCCTCTAATACTGCTCCGGTGAGTTTCTCGGCTTCTTCTGGTGATATCCTAGGCAAGGATGGCCAGCTGGGGTGATGCGTTTCATTATTACTTATCGGGCCCCATAGTTTGCTGTAGAACGCGTGGAAGGTCTCCTCCACTTCTTCCTTAGTTTGGACCCACCTTCCATCACCTTGGAAGATGCCGGAGATCCTATTGCGGTGTCTTCGGATCGTCGCCGTGAGGTGGAAGAATTTGGAGTTCCGATCGCCTTCTTGTACCCATTGGAGTCTTGATCTTTGTAGCCATTTTATATTGATCTGTCTACTGAGGACTGACTTGAGGTTGTAGAGGCTGCGGAGTCTGCCAAGTCCGTCAGCGGGAAGGTTTCCGGCGGCATCCAGCTGCTCGGACTCCTCTAACTCCTGACAGATATCGACTAGCTTGGCTTCAAGGTCGCCTACTGCTTCCCGACTCTAGCGTTTCATCTTTGCTTGGAGTTGGCAGATCTTGTGGGTGAAGGTGTGCATGGGATTGCCTCGGCTTCCGGCAGCCCACACGTCCCTCGCTATCCGCTCACTCTCCTTGTATTCGAGCCAGAGCAGTTCGTAGCGGAAGGGACACGCTTTTGGAGAGATTGTCCTCGGGGTTGACAGGAGTAGTGGGGCATGGTCGGAGGCTGTGCGATCGAGATGTCTGACTTTGGCCATTGGGTACAGGCCTAGCCATTTGGTGTTTGCCAGCACTCGGTCCAGCCTCACCCATATGCGCTGACTCCCATCTTGGTTATTGCACCACGTATAGGGCAGCCCCTCGAAGCCGAGGTCGCATAGACTAGTTGCTTCAATGAAGTCCGCAAAGGCTTTTCCCTTCGGGCCGAGCTCGATCGTTCCGCAACTCTTCTTCTCATTGGTGCTGAGATAGGCGTTGAAGTCCCCTGCCACCACCCAAGGAATGTTTATGGCGGCGAGCTGGAGGAGCTCGTCCCATAGGTGTTGTTGTTCTCTTAGGTTGTTGCTTGCATAAACCACTGACATGAGCGTGGTGTTGCCCGTCTGGGAAGTGAAGACTAGGTGGGCAGCATATCGTGAGGTTGCTAGGATATCCACCCACCCCAGCTTGGTCTTCCACATTACTATGATCCCACCGGAGCTTCCTACCGCGGGCACTGAGAACCAAGACCAGCATCTCCCCACTGCTTTAGCCACCGTGGCTGCCTTGGCCCAGTCCGCATGTGTTTCGAGTAGGACCAGAATTTCCATCTTGTGCTCCCGGTTGAGGTCCCGACATCTATCCAGAACTTCTTTTTTCATGGCGCCCCTACAGTTCCATATCGAGGCTTTATTCATAAGTAAACTATTGAAGGTGTGGGGGTCCTAGTGTAACCTGCCTCTCTTAGAGGTAGGTGCTCTCTCCGTGCCTACTGCTGGCTCGATTGCATTGCCCTCCGTTTCCATGGAAACATCTTCTGTGTGCGTGGCCGTGGATGGGGCCACCAGGGCCACATTCACCATTATGTTTTTGGACTGGTAGGAGTGCTTGCCGGACAGTCAACACTAATCCTTCGTGGCTAGCCTGAGAGCTGGGATCCTTGGAGGGTTCCGGCGTGGTCCGAAAGCTCGCCATTCCGTCTTGGTATATCTCTGGCGGGTAGGTGGACGGATGTGTCTGTCTTCAGATGGTTTTGACGTACGCGGAGCGAGCGGTCCCTGCATGGCCTGAGCCTAGGCGTATGTCAATCCCATTTATGGTGGCCACCCTATTGGCTTGGGCAGTCTCTACGTCTGCATGTGAGCCTGCTGTTTCTTCTGCCTTGCCATCGCTTCCAATTAAATGGGCATTCCACGTGTCGGGTGCAGGTTCCTCCCCGGTGGTTGCTTGCATGGTTGGTGCAAAATTACTCTCACGTCTGGGTCTGAAAGCTTGCTTGGACGCCTCTCTTTGTGAGCTTCGGTAGCGTGTGGCGCTGTTCTCCGCTGCCTTGGATTTGCCTCTGTCTTCTTCTTGGTGTACCTCGCCTTCTTTGGGGTGCGAGCTGCTCTTTCCGTCAGTTCGAGGGCTGCCGTTAGGCGTTTTCCTCTCGACCTCTTGGTGGTGTTTTGGGTAAGTTGACGGAGCATGTTGGTTGGGTGGCCAGCCGGGCTGCTTTTTTGCCGTCTCCGTGATCTCCCCGGGATCTTGGTTGGTTATGCCATTTAGGTGCAGCCTGGGCGGGATGCGCCATCTCCTCCTTGGCTTTTGGTGGCTCTGCCCGCGGCCTCCTATTGGCCTTCCTTTGCACCGATAGCCATGGGCCGTAGACGGAGCTAGCTTGTGCTGCTTCAGGTTCTATTGGAGTGAATCCTTCACCCTTATTGACCGACCTCTTCCTTGGCTGTTTCGGCCTGACCTTTCCCTCCGGGTGGTTTTCCTTCCTTGCTAGGCTCCTTGCACCGCTCTTCCTTGTGTCCTATTCTTCCACACTGGTAACAGATGGCTGGGATACTCGTAGATGATCGTCTGTTCCAGCTCATCCTCTTTTGGGCCAAGCCACACTACTGTTTTCAGCGGCTGCGAGAGGTCGATTTCTATGCATATGCGAGCGAAATGGCTTCTGGTGTGGTCCATGGTTGTTTCGTCTACACCCAGAGGTTTTTCAAAGTAAGCTGCGACCTGGATGAGGGCTTCCAACTCCCAGTATTCCTTTGGGAGGTTATGGAATTGGACCCAAGTTGGAGCAGTATCAAACGCTGCTAGGGATGGTCTGAAGTTGTTCTGCCCTGGAATCAGCTTCAAGACTTTCCCGGTGATCGTCCATGGGCCGTTTCTCAGCACATAGTCCATGTCTTCGTCCTTGTCGAACCGGAATGCGTAGAATCCATTATCCATCTCAAAGGCGGAGAATCCTGAGATGCCTCGCCATAGTCTCGCTAGAATGCTTTTGAGTCTCTCTAGAGGAAGTCCTCTACCCAGGAACTTCCCAAAGAGGGTTCGCTTCCATTTTTCCCTGCATTTAGCCAACACCTCAGGGTCGACAATGACACAGTCTGTCGTTTGCTGCTTGAGTTTGGCAAGTATTTCTGCCGGGATCCTCCCTATATTATCCTTTGGCCGCCTGTTGCTGGCTGCTACAGAGGCCCAGGTTCTATGGTGTGTCTGCTCGGGTCCTGGGGGTGGATGTGCTTCCTTTTCTTTAGCTGGCTTGGATGCCGTTGCTCTTCTGAGGTGGACGTCTTCTCCTCCAGCGGGGGCTGGGGGCCTATTGCCATCGTCTTCTGCTTTGCGAGAGCTCTCCATTTCCTTGTCTCTTTGTCACAATTTTGTCAATCGAAAAAAAACTAACGACATGCCATGGGACATGTTCTGTATGTGAATCATATCCCTACATAGCTCTATGCTATTGGTATAAGTTAACTTGGATGATAATAAGAACGTCCCGCGGCTATGCTTCATTTTGGATTCACGGACATGTTCTGTATGTGAATCCAAAATGAAGCATAGCCACGGGACGTTCTTATTATCATCCAAGTTAACTTATACCAATAGCATAGAGCTATGTAGGGATATGATCTAGAAATTTTGCTTCAGCTGCTGACTGCTATACTTTTTTAGGTCATTAATAAACTTTATTTTTCTAGGCAGTTGCAAATATGGGAGCTCTTCTTTTCCTTTTTTGTCCCTTCAACATGGCGTGGGCAAATTGTTTTATTACATTTCAATTATATATTATTGAGGTTATATTTATACACTCATTCACAACGATTCATATTATCTAGTACATGATTTACTATCTGTTTGACATCACTGATTCGGAGTAAAGTCTATTTACTGAGCTTTTTGCTCATTACTCTTTATTTTTTTTAACCCCTTTAGATATATGGTACGTGATAGCGACTTTAAATATCTTGAAGAGATATTTTAAAGCGAGAATTATGTGAGCTATAGACGTGAGATGGTATAGAATATAGTTTAACTAGATATTAAGTTGTACCATTATTTGATATTTATATTTTATTGTATTAGACAGTGATTTGTATAATACATGTCAGATTATAGTGTACTCATACATTTCATCTTTGTGCCACGCGTGCCGTTCCTAATTTCGAGACCCATCAACAGGCTCCATACTACCCTCACCATGAGAGAGGTCTTGAGAGAGAACCCCATAGGTAAAATTATCGTAAAGATACATTTGATTTTGAAAATAATAGGGGGTTTGGAGGCAATGTGGCCTTTAGAGAATCTCAAAACCATGACAATCAAATTATAAAAAATATTAAGGTGGATGCCCCAGCTTTTGATGGTCGCTTAGATTCTGCTATATTTACTGACTGGCTTCGTGAGATGGACCATTTCTTTGAGTGGTATGATCTACCAGAAAACTGACGTGTTAGATTTGCCCAAATGAAACTAGTCGGCCGGGCCAAACTGTTTTGGCAAAGTATAGAACAACAATTAGTGCAACGAAACCAACCTCCCATAATTCATTGGCCTGAAATGAAAGAAAAATTAAAAGAAAAATATTTGCCACATTCTTATCTTGGTGACCTTTTGGATCAATGGAATAATTTTAAACAAGGAAATAGGCCTATGAGCAATTATGTCTCCCAATTTGAGGAATATATGCTGAGGTGTAACGTTGTGGAGGATGAGAGGATGACACTGAGTCGTTTTAGGCGTGGCCTTAACGACGACATTCGAAGAGAGATTTCCGGGAGGTTACCTCCTTGGACCAAGCTTACACTCTTGCATTGAACTACGAGATGGTTAATAGGCAACAATTGCCTAGGCGACCAATTGGGCGCACCCCCTCCCAGTTACACACCTGCTGGCGTAAAAGTTCGACCACCATTGGTACCTACCAGAACTACCCAAACTGCCGCACCTGCCCAATCTGACAAAGGGAAGGGGCCCCTCCATGAAATTGCACCTGTTAATGACCCCCATCGATGTTACAAATGCCGACAAGTTGGACATATAGCCTCAAACTGTCCTCGAAAGACCCTTTATCTTGGGGAACAAGATGACATTATCGGAGAAAATGAGCTCGATGAACAAGTTTATGAACCTAACCATGATGATGTCCAAGATAGTGATGAAGATCATGATTATGGAGACCATACTGTTGGTGTTGTTCGTTGCGCTTGACGCAACCCCGGGAGATCGATGATTGGTGAAAGAATGCAATATTCCACACTTACATTAAATGTGGGACTAAAGATTGCAAAGTCATCATCGACAGTGGGAGTTGTATTAACGCCGTCTCTTCTAACGTTATATCTCGCCTGGGGTTGAAGTCTGCACCTCATCCGAATCCTTATAAGGTATCTTGCGTAAATGATTCTTCCATTGCTATAAATGAGAGATGCCTCGTTCCTATCACTTTCCTTTCTTATAAGGAAGATGTGTGGTGCGACATTGTGCCGATGGATGTAGGGCATATTATTTTAGGCCGCTCTTGGTTATTTGATCAAGATGTAACTATTTTTGGGCGTTCCAACTCGTGCTCTTTCAATTTTGAAGGCAAAAAGATAACAAGAAAAATGCTCCAAGTAAAAAGGGTTTGCACATAATAAATTCTAAAGAATTTGAAAAGGAAACAAACCAAGGCTCTATTGTGTTTGCCGGATGATCTGCCAGACCAATTGCCTCCTTTACGCGATATCCAACATGCAATTGACTTTGTCCCTGGAGCGTCCCTCCCAAACATGCCACACTATCGAATGAGCCCCAACGAACATGCTGAACTGCAACATCAGGTAAATGAACTTCTTATGAAGGGTTTCATCCGTGAGAGCCTAAGCCCTTGTGCTGTGCCTGCCTTGCACACGCTAAAGATGGATGGGTCCTGGCATATGTGTGTCGATAGTCGAGCCATCAATAGAATAACAGTCAAATATCCTTTTCCCATTCCACTACTTGATGACATGCTTGATATGATGGCGGGAGCTTCAATTTTCTCTAAGATTGATCTTAAAAGTGGTTTTCACCAAATCTGAATTCACCCATGCGATGAATGGAAAACTGCTTTTAAGACGAAAGACGACTTGTATGAATGGTTGGTAATCCTTTCGGTTTATCAGATGCCCCAAGCACTTTCATGCGTGTTATGACACAAGTGCTTCACCCATTCATGGGCAAATTTCTTGTGGTGTATTTTGATGACATTTTGATCTATAGTCAATCAAAAGAGCTTCATTTGGACTATTTGCGTCAAGTCTATCTAGCGCTTCGTGCTGCTAAACTCTATGGCAATAGGAAGAAGTGTTCTTTTTCTTGTCGATCAAGTTATCTTCTTAGGATTTGTGGTTACTTCAGAAGGAGTCCGCGCTGACCCTGAGAAGGTCAAGGCAATTGTTGATTGGCCAAAACCACGAAATATTCATGATGTGCGTAGCTTTCATGGCCTTGCTACTTTTTATCGCTGCTTCATTCGAGGGTTTAGTACTATCATGTCGCCGATCACTGCTTGCTTGAAGAAAGGAGATTTTCATTGTCGTAAGGCAGCAGATAAAGATTTTGAAGAGATTAAGAAGAAAATGACAATAGCGCCTGTAATGCGTCTTCCTGACTTTTCTAAAGCTTTCGAGGTGGAATGTGATGCCTCAGGAACGGGATTGGCGGTGTCCTTAGCCAAGAACGCCATCCTATTGCCTATTTTAGCGAAAAACTAAATGAGGCTAAGAAAAAGTACACTTATGATAAGGAATTTTATGCGGTTATTCAAGCTTTACGCTATTGGCGCCATTATTTACTTCCGCATAAATTCGTGTTTTATTCCAACCACGAAGCTCTTCGATTCCTAAATTCTTAGAAGAAACTAAATTCGAGACATGCTCGTTGGATCGAGTTCTTACAGGATACACTTTTGTACTCAACCATAGAGCTGGGGTTGAGAATAAGGTGGCAGATGCGCTTAGCCGAAGGGTTTACCTTTTGTCTGCCATTAGCATCAAAGTCACTGGTTTTGACAAAATGAAGGAAGATTATACAACTTGTCCGGACTTTGGTGAAATCGTTCTGACTTTGCTAACTGATCCGAACTTAGCTTTGGACAGTTATTCCCTCCAAGAAGGTTACCTGTTTAAGGCTAACAAGCTTTGAGTTCCCTGTACGTCTGTGTGTGACTTCCTTGTTTGGGAGATCCATGCCGGCTGTCTATCGGGTCATTTTGGACGTGATAAGACCATTAAGGAAGTGGAGCGCCAATTTTATTGGCCAAGTCTCAAACGTGACGTTGCAAAATTAGTTGGTCAATGTAGGACTTGTCAGTTAGCAAAAGCACAGAAAACAAAACATTGGACTTTACACTCCGTTACCTGTGCCTGATCACCCGTGGCAGGATGTTAGTATGGATTTTGTCCTGGGCTTGCTTCGCACATTTAGAAAAGATGATTCAATCCTCATGGTTATGGATCGCTTCTCTAAGATGGCCCATTTTATTCCCCTCTGATGCGTCACAAGTGGCCAAATTGTACTTTGCCCATATCGTCAAGTTATATGGTCTTCCAAAAACTATTGTTTCCGACCGGGATGTTTGCTTTATGAGCTCTTTTTGGAAAACCTTATGGCACATTGTTGGCACAAAATTAAAATTTTCTAGTGCTTATCATCCTCAAACCGATGGTCAAACTGAGGTTGTTAATCGTAGTCTTGGAAATCTTTTGCGCTGTCTCATGGGTAATCATAACAAAAACTGGGATGTCATTCTTCCTATAGCCCAATTTGCATATAATAACTCTATTAATAGGTCTGTTGGCATGAGCCCATTCAAAGTTGTTCATGGTTTTAAAGCACACAAACCTCTAGATCTGTTGCCTATGTCATCTCATTCTAGAGTCTCTGAGTCTGCTGAAACACTTGCACATCATGTTCATTCTTTGCATCAAGAGATCACTAAGCGAATTGAGGCGAGTAATCACCAGTATAAATTACATGCCGACTTGCACAAACGTGCCAAGGAGTTCGATGTTGGAGATCATGTTATGATTCATCTCAGACCCGAACGATTCCCTTCGGGAGCTATTTGGAAAGCATGCCCGTAGTGCAGGACCTTTCCAAGTTCTGAAACGTGTTGGTGCTAATGCTTATGTCATTGATATTCCCCCTGATTATGGCATTAGTTGTACTTTTAATATTGAGGATCTAGCAGCCTACCATCCACCAATGCACATTCCCACCGAACCCTATGCTACATCTACTACCCTTCCAGACATCCCTACTGTGCCACCTACCACTTCTCCGTTCCCATCCACATCACAAGAAAAGATAGACGCTATTTTAGATGATCAAATAACATCTATTGCAGAACAAGGGGTTCACCGTTTTCTCGTTTGATGGCATGAGCGACGAGAGTCTGATTGTACGTGGATCACTCGCGAGGAGTTACATCAGCTTGACCCTGACATTTCGGAGTACTATCAGAGCCACTCGATTGGGTCGAGTTTCTTCCACCCCAGGAGAGTTGGTGGGGACACCACTTTTTGCCATGTTTATTTTCGTAAGCACAAAAGGGCTGCACCCGTGGCCCTTTAACTTAACGAGGGTTGTGCCTAGTCACCTTCTAGGGCTATTTTTTAATCTTGTCTTTTAGTCACCTTCTAGGGCTATTTTCATCTTTTATCTTTTACTTTATTTGGCCTATATAAAGGCCAAATAAATATTTTGAGAGCTTTTGCCTATTGAGTGTTTGTTGATGGATTCCAACGTCAGTGGATTCCGACACCCCGATTGGTAGATTCCTCGGGTTTGATTATTTCTCCCAACTTTTTCTTCTTAACTCTACAATCAAGACGTTGTTCTGCATCACTTTTGCTCATCACTCTCTTTATTTCTTTTCTAACTTTCTCAAATATGTGGTACGTGATAGCGACTTGAAATATCTTGAAAAGATATTTTAGAGTGAGAATGAAGTGAGCTATAGACGTGAGATGGTATAGAAGATAGTTTAACCAAATATTGAGTTGTACAATTATTTGATATTTGTAATTTGTTGTATCAGATGGTGATTTGTATAATACATGTCCAGATTATAGTGTACTCGTATATTAGTTGTTTAATTGTATCTTGATGGTTTGTCGTGTCCTGTCCTGCCAGATTATATAGTGATCTAGCTTATATTATTGTGGACTTGGATATTGATAGTATGATTTATTTGGTGTTGGATTATGTGAGCATGGATATGTTAGTATGTAGTATTTGATGATATCATGATTGTATGTGCACAGGAGTGTATCTGTGCATGATGGGCCCCGCCTGTCCTGTCGCATGCGCTGCGCATACCGTTGTGGCGCGTGGGTGTCCACGTGCCCGTGCTAAGTAGGGGCGTTACAATATCTACATTTCATTTATTGAGGATACATTAATATATTCATTCATGACATAATGCTTCTATGTCATTCATATTATCTAGTACATGATTTACTTTTTGTTTGGCATCACTGATTTAAGGCAATGTCTATTCACTAAGCCTTTTGCTCATGACTCTTTTTATTTCTTTTCTAACCCCCTCAAATATGTGGTATGTTTTAACGACTTGAGATATCTTGAGAAGATATTTAGAACGATGATGAGGTGAGCTATAGATGTGAGACGGTATAGATGGTAGTTGATATAAAAATTAAGTTGTATCATTATTTGATATTTGTACTCCATTATATTAGACGAAGATTTGTATAATACAGGTTGGATTATAGTGTACTCATGTATTAGTAATTTTAGTTGTATCATAATGGTTTGTCGTTGCTTGTGTGGGCCCTACCAGATTATGTACTTGTCGAGTATGGTTGTTGTGGATTTAGATATTCATATGTTAACAAGTTTATTTGGTTGATAGTATAATTTATCTCAGATGGATTATGTTGAATATAGGTGTATCTATGCGTGACGGGCCCCGCCCGTCCAATTGTGTGTGCCGCATGTGTCACGTGGGCACATGGGCGTGCATGTGCCCGTGCGAGGCGCATTACACAAGCACTCCATAAAGCTGTTACTATTGCTGTTCAATACAACTGCGAACGTATTCAATACAATTGCTGTACTGATGATGTACCCTAGTGCATTCGCGACATCATTCGCCAAAGCAAGTCGAAATGTTGTTCTTTGTTATATTTCTCTTTTGTACGAGCCTATAGAACATGTAATAGGGCACTACTGATTGGGCTGTTCATTTTGGTAGGCATCACACACCATTGACACTATGGGAGGGGACCACTGTTTTGAAAATTGGAAAAGGTTGACACTATGGCACTTGCATAAGGCAGGCTGCCGCCTTGGCAAGCCGCCTAAGGGCCAAAAGGCACTAGGCGGGGGCCATTCACTCGATAAGGCGAGATGTTGATTTGGCCCGCCAACCCGCCTTATCGGGTTACAAACGGGTATAGGGTCGGGTTATTATCCACTAAGAAAACTAACTCATTAACCTTAATATAAAAGCTTTCCTCTCTCGCTGCTCTCCTCTCCCGAGTCTCGACAGAAAAATTAGAAACCCTAAATGGCCTAATCCTCGTCGGCTCTCCCGTCCATGACTGGTAACAGCGAGCTCCACGGTAGCTATAGTGGTTTCATGCAGCAACAATGAGAAGCGGACGAGTTGGCAGGGAGCGAGAAGCGGAAGAGGTACGATCCTCTTTCCCTCTCTCTTTCACTCTCTCCCTCTCACACACTCTCTTTCTCTCTCTCTCTCTCTCTCTCTCTCTCACACACACACACACACAGCCCTCTTTTTCTCTCTCTCTCTCTCACTCCCCCTTCATAGTCACTCTCTCAATCAAACAGATTGAATGTCCTTTTTTAAAAAAATCTGTTTTAATCAGTTAATCAATTATGCTACGCAATTAGACAAAATGACAAGTCAAAAGTCGACTGAATTAATTATCTGTTGAAAAATAAATGCTTGTAAAGTTGTAAATCAGTAATTATCTATTAATCACTTAATCCGTTGAAATGTTTTAATCTGTTAAATGTTAATCACTTAGTAATTAGTCTATTAGTTCGTTTGTCAGTAATTACATATAAGTATGTAATGTATATTATATTTTTTATTTTTTATTTTTTTATATTGAAAATGCTAAACCGCGTTGTCACTTGCCTTGTCGCCCGCCATCCGCCTAGGCGCTAGGCGGTGGGGTGATCACCCGCCACCCGCGGCCGCCTTTCAAAACATTGGAGAGGACACTAATCATCTTCCTCCGAAGCTGGCTGTTCTCGTTGCTATTGACTCCCCATATTAATCAAAATTTAGGAAGTCCTTTTCTAAAAAATAGCTGATCGCCTCTCATTTGTGGTGAGGCCATATATAATCTGTGGTGCGCCCCAATGAGCATTATTGAATGAATTAAATCTTTGCCCCATCTCTATCTCTCTCTCCCTTGTATGTTCTCTTTCTTTGTCGACTCCGGCCATGGCCACCACCACCCTTCCCTTGTGTTTAATAGCTGCTTCTTGTCCTTGAGAGTCGGTCCCCTTTTGCCCCTTCGTCTAGCTACAACACTATCCCACATCTATCTCAGCCATCGACCACTATCCATAACCCTAACTCTAGCCATTTATCCATTTTCCACCATCCACGTCCATCCTGCATCGGCTGACTTTTGATCATTGTATTAGCCATAATTTTCGATCTAACAATCCAAATGACAAGATCTCAATTGCATTGGATTCCATACTTTAGAAGGAACAAATATCTGAATCTCAGATAATTTTGAAGGTAGATCAGCCAACTCGGCCTTTAAAAGTTCTGTCTCAATACTGTCCAGAATTGCATTTCAAATCAGATCCATCTCAGACGAGGGTGATCGTAATAGCAGGTCGAACCTTGGCCTACACACAGACATCATGACCACCAAATCCGTGACTGAGGATGATGTACTAGAGACATCAGTGTGCGGAGAGGAGCAAGGGAGACTTACCCTCCTCAAAACTCCCTAATGCATGAGAGCACTGCTCAGATGACGGCGATCAACCAAAACTGCGCCAAATGAGACCTTCAGCATCGGTTCTGATCCCTCCAGCCCAACCACCGGCCCTTCAAGCTCCTTTCATTCCTCCCTACCAGAATATGGAATCCTTGCTGCCGCATCCATGAGTGGCTAGAGCAGCAGACACAACCTTCGAAGAATCTACCAATGACGGGTATGAGAACTTGTTTAATTTGGCAAACTTCTAGGAATATGATGATTAGCCAGAAGAACAAGACCTGGAAAACACGTTGAGCTGAGGTAAAAAGGAGGAGAAATCATCAAAGAATGGGGCCACATCCTCTCTAGTCAGGTTTTGATGAGAGTTAGATACGGACGATAACCATGGGATCCAAGGCTGAAAGATTTGGGTAGATTTTTCCGAATTCAGGAAGGAAGAGGTTGATTGGTTGTATTGAGCATAGCAATTCCATGCTTTTCAAAGGATGCCGAAGAACCAAAAGGTGAGATTAGCAAGTTTCCATCTAGAAGGATCAGCCCTTCATTTGTACTGTACTGTCGGGCGACATTTAGTTGCCAGCCTCACTAAATGGTTTAGAGCAGTGGGTTATGATACTTGCATATCAATAAGAGTATGATCGCATCATCGCTCGATTGTTTCCACCTTGGTCGGATGAACTTTAAAAGAATACTTTAATATTGGGTCTTTGGAGCGAAATCCAAGCAGATGTCGAAGAGGAGGACTTTGAAGATGCCATACTCATGGAGAAGAAAAATAAGGGCCTCCAAATTTAGATGATGACTTTTGGACTCAGTGAAGAGGCAAGGTGCCAGGTTTGGTGAACTCGATGGTGAAAAACTTTCTATTGGACTAAAGATGGTTGCTAATGGTTCAAGACTGAGGCCACCATTTCGGGACATGAGAGGGCTAGACCTGTTATTTGAACTGTAACACCTTCCTAGGAGGAGACGACCCAACAATAACATCGAAATATGATGTCCAATCTCCGAGGCGAAAGCTAGACTTTTTTGTGAACCTTCAAGGTTAATTGTGCACTTGAGATTCAATGGCTGGATTAGCAAATGATTTTAGTGGGTTGGTAGTGTAACAACTCAACCTTGAAAAAGAGAAAAATGTTACGAAGCACTATAGATGATCCGCAACAAGAGAGTGTAGACTTTGATTAGGGTGAATGATAGTGGATGGAGAGGGTGGAAGGAAGGATGATGGAGGTGATGATGGTGAGGAAGATGATGGGCAGCGATGCCGGTGATGAAGGGATATTAATTTACTTATACTCCTAGGTTATCTTACTCTTACTCCTAAGATAAACTCAAGGCTAGAATACTTTCTCAAAGCTTGGATGCTTGACAAAGGAACCCAACCCCTCTTATATATAGAGGTCAGTTACAATGAGTCCCACAAGGACTAGTCCTAAAGGCAGACACGACTCGAATTAGGATTTGCCTTAAAAGCTTACATGACTTAATTAGACTGGCATTAAAGGCTTACTTGACTTAACTAGACTTGCCTTAAGGGCTGTCATGACTTATTTGAACTTGCCTTAATGGCTCACATGACTAAAGTAGACTTACCTAAAAGGCTTACATCATGAAATATTTAAAAGGTAAATAGACTCGATCATTCGAGACCAATGTCCCCGTGAATTGATCCGATCAGACCCAGATCACATCACTCCACGCCTCCGACCACCTAGTCTTTAAGGTGAGAACTCTAGGAAGCGCTGCATCAACTCGAACTCGATTTGGAGAGCCACCTTTGTTGTGCTGGAGTTTGGATCCTTTGCCCAAGTAAGTAAGGCAGACTTCTTTGATCGGTGTGCACTATGAACCTCCTTTTGATCAAGTATGCGTGCCACCTGCTAACAGCATGGACCAGGCTGATATCTCTCGCTCGTACGTCGACAATTGGCGTGACCGTTGTGAGAGGGCCTTGCTCATGTCGGCTATGGGTCGCCCTTCTTGCATCAAAATTGCGTCGATCCCCGACCCAGATGCATCAATTCAATAATAAAGGTCAAGGTGAATCTGGTAGGGCAACACAGGCGCCTCAGTCATGGCTTGAGTTCTTCAAATGTGCATTTCGCCTTGTCATCCCACTCGAACCCGCCTTTACGGAGTAGGACAGTCAGCGGGGTAGCAATTTTCCCAGAGCCCTTGATGAGCCGACGGTAGTAGCCGATGAGGTTGAGGAATCCTCAGAGCTCCTTGTGTGTCTTCGATCGTGGCCAGCGCACCATGCTAGGAACATTCACGGGATTGGCCTCCACACCTACGAAAGAGATGAACTGCTCTAGGTATTCAACTCGTGGCTGCCTACAAAGGCACTTGTTTTTCTTCACCTTTAGCCTGTGCACCTGTAATATCTCCATGACGGTCCATAGGTGGTAAACAAGGATGTCGTCAAAAAACACCAAAACATACCGTCGAAGGAGAGGGCGAAATACATCGTTCATCAGCTCTTGAGAAGTTGCCGGGGCATTGGTCAGGCCAAAGCGTATTAGAAGGAACTTGTAATGTCGGTTATGGGTTCGAAAGGCTGTCATGTGAACGTTGATTGCCTAGACACTAATTTGGTGACAGCCGGCTCACAAATCTAGCTTGGGGAAGATGGTGGCACCAGCTAACTCGTCCAATAATTCCTCGATAACCTGTATCGGATATCGGTCCTTGACGGTGATCGCAATTAGTGCTCGGTAATACACGCAGAATCGCCACGAGTTGTCTTTCTTTAGCACTATTAGCACCAGCAAAGAGTAAGTGCAATGGGCTTGGCAGGATGATGCCTTGGTCCAACATCTCTCATACCAGCCGTGTGATCTAATAATCCTTTTGGGCATGTGGATACTGGTAAGTCCTCACGTTCGCTGGTCTGGCTACCAGTGTGATCTCAATCCGATGATCGTGTCTTCGAGGACTTCATCAAACCCTTGGAGAAGTAAGTCCAAATAGGCGGCTATTGTGTTACCTGGGTTCGGTTCCTCCATGGTTGAGACCAACTACATCAACAAGCCATGGCAACCAGCTTGTGGTAACCCAGTTACGGCTTGAAACTTCGAGTTGAATTGGTCAGCCCTCATACTTGAAGTCCATCTGCATCATGCCAAAATCAACTAGGATTGGGCCTAAGCCCTAACGCCATTTAACTCCTAGGACCAAGTCAGCCTGCTTGAGCACCGACGGGTGCAGGTCCAACTAGAACATTCCACCTTGGATCTGCACCTCAACTCCATCGCACCTACTATCGATCCGCAAGACTGTGCCATCTCCGATGGCTACATCGAATCCGATGGTTGGAGTCACCCCCAACCCAATTTGTTGCACCAACTTCTCATGCATGAGATTATGTGTGCTGCCCGAGTCAATTAGTATCTCAACTCGGTGCTTCTTGATTGAACCCTCTACCCGTAGAGTTCGGGGCACTCGCAAGCCCGAATAGGCATGTAAGCTGAACTCGGCATGCACCTCATCCTTGTAGTCCCCGGCCTCCGTATCTGCTACCTCCTCTTCATCGCCCCTTGGCTCCATTTCGCCCTCCTCATCCCCTCCAAGGAACATAATCGTCGTAGGTTGTTTTCCACACTTATAGCCCAAAGTAAACTTTTCATCACAGTAGAAGCACAAACCCTTAGCCCTCCTCTCAATTTGTGCAGGGGTTAGCCATTTGGAGAAGCTCTTCCGTTGCCCTCCGACGTCGGTGAGAGGAGCACTAGGTGGTAGGGACTTCCCCTCTTGAGGCCGAGTGGGAGGACCAAATCTAGCATTGCTTGATGGAGTCGGCCGGGATCCCTGTAGGGCTCCATGGCATCTTCAAGCTTCTTTGTAGCTCCTTGACCTTCTCCTCCATCATGGCCGCTGTAGAAAAGTCCTCCAACAATGTCCTAGTCTGTGGGGCTCCATGGCCTCATAGGCCTTGATCTCCGCTTGTATGTCGGACCTGAGTCCACGGATGGAGGTGCTGCAGAGGGCTGAGTCTGACCAACCCGGTACGCAGTTGCAAATTCTCTCAAACTCTTCCTGATAAGCTCAAACCATGGTCCGTTGAGTTAGCTTAGTCAAGATTGCTTGGAGGTCTTCATACTCCGTTGGACAGATGGTTTGCGCCTATTTCTCTTTTAGTTGATTCGTACTTATGTAAGCCCTTGAGGCAAGTCTTGTTAAATCATGTAAGCCTCTAAGGGAACTTTAATTAAGTCATATAAGCTACTCAGGCACGTTCAAATAAGTCATGTGAGCCTTTAAGGTAAGTCCTAGTCGGAGTCGTATAAGTCTTTATGCCTAAGTCCAAGAAAGACTCATTGTACCTGACCTCCATATATAGAGCGGCTGGTCTTTAGGAATCCAAGTATTGAGAAACTATTCTAGTATTGAGTTTATAATAGGAGTAAAAGTGAGATAATCTAGGAGTAGAAGTAAGTTAATCATAGAGCGGCTGGTCTTTAGGAATCCAAGTACCTGAGAAACTATTCTAGTATTGAGTTTATAATAGGAGTAAAAAGTAAGTTAATCATAGTTGTTAAGTTAGAGTCCCTAATTCTATCTCCAACCGATAGCAATCACCACCTCCAGCAGCCACCATACCCTACGGCCGTCTACCACCACCCTTGGCCGGCCGCCATCTTCTGATAACCGCCTCAATGTCACATTTTTACCATTCTGCCCTATTCTGACCTTGCTCCACTATTTTAATTATATCAATTTATCCAGACATTCAATTGATGAATAACTTGAGCCATTAGAACCTTAAGTCAAGAGGCTACCACCACCAAAAGTTTCACAATTTTTTTACGGCTGGATCGGTCCAATTCGTAACAATTGGTATCAAAGCCAATGTTCCTTGGACAATGCTGAACACGTGATCCAAAGCTAAACTAGGGAGGAGCGCGGCCATGGAGGACCAAGAACTCGTTTTCATACTAGTGGAGGTTTCCTCAGTATCACTAGCAATCATCGACAATGAGCCGCCGATGTGGATGAAGGTATCTTTTTAAATAATTTGACAGAATCGAAAGAGAACTCTAATAAGACCCCTCGAAGGCTCTCCAAGCCATAATGAACCGATGTGGCTCATTATGGCCACCCCCGCACTACTAGCATCGCCGTACATGGTGGAAACTAGTCAGCCACTGCCACCAACTCGAAGCCAAGAGGGAGGGGACGAGCTGGCTCAAATTGTGGCGTCGACCCATCCTCCTATTTTGGTGGAGGTGCCTCCACTATAGCAGCCCCGCAGCAGTAGTGGTTGCGGGGTCATCTTCTCCACCCACGTTCGGAGGTAAGGCCGAAAGCCCTAGCTTTTCCATCGATGGTCATTCAGATACTTTCGGTCCAAGCCACCACAGATGATGGCACCTTCCTTGGACGGTGATTCATACTTCTTTTGTAAGCGCTTAAGGCAAGTTTCGTTAAGTCACAAAGCCACTAAGACAAGTTCAATTAAGTCATAAAAGTCCTTATGGCAGTGATGATAGGAGATTAATTTTCTTCTACTCCTAGGTTATCTTACTCTTACTCTTACTCCTAAAATAAAACTCAAGGCTAGATTAATTTCGCAATGCTTGGATGGTTAACAAAGGTGCCCAACCTCTCAAGGTACAATGAGCCCCACTAGGACTAGCTCTAAAGGTAGAAACGACTCGAATTAAGATTTGCCTTAAAGGTTTACATGACTTAATTGAACTTGCCTTAAAGGCTTACATGACTTAACTAGCCTTGCCTTAAGGGCTATCATGATTTATTTGGACTTGACTTAATGGCTCACATGACTAAACTTGGCTTGCCTAAAAGACTTACATCATGAAACAATTAAAGGATAAATAGAGTCGATCAATCGAGCCTAATGCCCCTGTGAATCGATCCAATCAGACTCAGATCACATCACTCCACCACACTTCTGACCACCTTGCCCTGAAGGTGAGAATTCTGGGAAGCGCTGCATCAACTTGAACTTAGACTCCCAAGTCAGATTTCCTGTTGGTCCGTTGGTCCACTCTACTTGTACTTGTGTGATCTCAATCTTCGATCAACCAAAATACTTCTCTTGGCTAGAAACCGAAGTGGCTTGGGCTCTTGGTCATGTGTTGCTGGATCGAGTATGTTGGTTGTAGCAGCAGTCTCAGCATCAACTTGAGCACGCAAAGATAAAACATGAAACACTGGGTGCACCTGCGAGTCATCTAGAAGATCAAGTAGGTAGGCCACCTTACCTACCCATTTTAATCACTTTGGTATGCCTCAAAGTACCTATGTGCCAACATTTGGTTCATGATGGGTCAATTTCCTATTGCAAACATCTGATCCTGTTGTCGCCTATTGTAGATCTGCTTCATCCAGTTCTCTGCAACCGCCAAGTTGGCCCTCCGCCATCGGATCTGAGCATCCCTATCCTAGGGTTTCCTCGATGTCCATGCGCCGAATCGGTGAAGAGGAGACCAAGGTAGGAGGCGGCCTAACAGAAATTGCTTCAAACAGTGTGGCTGAGTGGGGGGAAGTGTTGTAAGGCCCACTCCACCCATGTGAAGAATTAGAGCCACCGCCTTGGCTTCTCTCCAGTGTAGCACCGTAGGTATTGCTCCAAACACCGGTTCAAGACCTTTGTCTACCCATCCGTCTGTGGATGGTATGCTGAGCTCATCCAATACGTCCTACCGTATAGACGAAAGAATTCTTGCCAGAACTAACTAGTGAACACCGGATCTCGGTCGAACACAATAAATTGTGGTACCCGTGAAGTTTAGCCATGTCACGAGCGACCTCCGCGACCTTCCATACTGTGTAGGGCTGGCTGAGCACAAAAGAGTGAGCATACTTGGTTGGAGAGGTGGTCAATAACCACCATGATAACCAATCGCCCTTGGACGGTTGGTAGGCCTTCAATGAAGTCCATTGAAATATCTTCCCAGATTCGCTCAGGCACGGGAAGGTGTTGGACAAGGCTGGCTAGTCGAGTTGAACCTGCTTTGTTTTGTCGGCAGACTTCACATGTGCGGATGTAGGTACGCAGGTCTTCAGGTCCACCAGCAATTGTGGCCTACTTGCTTGTGGGTCCGAAAGATGCCCTCATGGCCACAAGGGGTGAATCATGGAAGTGACTAATCAAAGTGGTCCAATCCCCCTAAGCTTGAGTTCGTCTATTGTCGACAATTGGCACTTTCGTTGCGAGAGGGCTTTGCTCATGTAGGCTACGGATCGCCTTTCTTGCATCAAAATTTTGCTGATTCGGGGCCTAGATGCGTCTCACTCGACAACAAAGGTCTTGGTGAAATCTGGTAGTGCTAACACAAGCGCCTTATTCATGGTTTGCTTGAGTTTTTCAAATGCCTGTTTCGCCTCGTTGTTCCACTCAGACCTGTCTTTGCAGAGTAGGGCGGTCAACAGGGCTGCAATCTTCTTGTAGCCCCGGTTGAATCAACGCAGCCAGTAAGGCTAAGAAAGCCTGGAAGCTCCTTGGGCATCTTCAGTAGTTGCCAGCAAACTATGCTAGCCACCTTCGCGAGATCGACCTTCATACCTGTGGAAGAGATTAAGTGCCCTACGTAGTCAACTCGTGGGCACTTGCTTTTCTTCGCCTTCAACCAGTGTGCCTATAATATCTCATTGACTGTCAATAAGTGTTGTAGGTGTGCCTCTCTCGATTGGTTGAAAATGAGGATGTCGTAAAAAAAAACCAAAACATACCGTTGAAGGAGTGGGAAAATTCATCATTCATCAGCCCTTGAAAAATTGCCGAGTTATTGGTTCGGCCAAAGGAATGACAAGGAACTCAATGCCCGTCATGGGCTCGAAAGGCTGTCTTGTGAACGTCGGCTGCCCTAATCTGGTGAAAGCCAGCTTGCAAATCTAGCTTGGTGAAAATGTTGGCACCGGCTAACTCATCCAATAATACCTCGATAACTGGTATCGAATACCAGTCCTTGATGGTGATGGTATTTAGTGCTCAGTAATCCATGTAGAATTGCCACGACTTATCGTTCTTATGCACCAGTGGCATCAGCGAAGAGTAGGCGCTATGACTTGGTCGGATGATGCCTTGATCCAACATCTCTCGTACCTGCCATGTGATCTCCTCCTTTTGGGCATGTAGATATCGGTAGGGCCTCACGTTCACTGGTCCGGCTCCAACTGTGATCTTGATCTGATGATCACAGTCTCGAATTGGTGGTAATCCATGTGGCTCTTCGAAGACTTGATAAAACCTTTGGAGGAATGAGTCCAAATCAGCGACTATTGTGTTACTTGGGTTTGGTTCCTCTGTGGTTGTGACCAACCACATCAACAAGCCAGAGCAACCAGCTTGTGCTATTATGGTTAGGGCTTGATAGCTAGCCCTAGGGTTCGACCGCAACCCTTCGAATTGAATTGGTCTCCCCTCATCCTCAAAGTCCATCCGCATCATGCAACTAGGATTGGGCCTAAGCCCTGAAGCCATTGAACTCCTTGTACCAACTCAGCTTTGAGTGCCAACGGGTGCAGGTCCAACATGAATATCGCACTTTGGATCTGCACCTCAACTCTATCACGCACCTACTGTTGGTCCACAAGATTGTGCCATCTCCGAGGGCTACATCGAATCCGATAGTTGGAGTCACCCCCCTACACAATTTGCACCAACTTCTCATCCATAAAATTATGTGTGCTTCCCAAGTCAATTAGTATCTCAACTAGGTACTTCTGGATTGAACCCACTACCCATAGGGTTCGGGGTGCTCGCGAGCCCAATAGGCATGTAAGCTCAACTTGGGATGCACCCCATTCTCAAGGTCTGCGGCCTCCATATCTGCTACCTAGAATTTCATCGCCCCCCGGCTCCATTTTGCCCTCCTTATCTCCTCCGAGGAAAATGATTGTCATAGATTGTCTTCCACACTTGTGGCTCAGAACAAACTATTCGTCGCAATAGAAGCACAAACCCTTTAGCGATTCTTTCCTTGATTTGTGCTAGGGTTAGTCGTCTGGAGAAGCTCTTCTGTTGCCCTCTGAAGTCGGTGAGAGGAGAACTAGATGGTATGGACATTCCCCTTGCGACTGAGTGGAAGGACCAAATCCAGCACTACTCGATGGACGCGGCTGAGATCCTCTCTAGTCCGTTGGGCTCCATGGACCATGGAACTTCTTCGTAGCGCCTTGACCTTCTCCTCCATTTTTGCCGCAATAGAAAAGTCCTCTAATAATGTCCTAGGGCTCATGGCCTTGACCTCCGCTTGTATGTCAGACCTCAATCCTATATAAAGGTGCCGCAGATGGTTCAGTCTGTCTAACCCAGTACACAGATGCAAATTCTATCAATACTCTTCTTGATAAGCTCGGATTGTGGTCCGTTGAGTTAGCTGATTCAAGATTGCTTGGAAGTCATCCTTACTTAGTCGGACTGAACTAAGTACATAGGGCACACGCAAACTCGTCCCAAGACGGAAACAGTTGAGTTCTTTGTGCCACTTGGAACTATTCGATCGCGATATCCTCCAAGTGGAAAGAGGCTATTAGGACCTTCTTGTGGTCTGGGGTCCATTGATAGGTGAAGAACTGATCCGCTCGATAGAACCAGTGCAGTGGATCACCTCCTGTGAACTTGGGAAAATCAAGCCGTATGATCCGAACTTGATCCCCTACAAATGACCCATCTTCATGGATGGCATGTCCTTGTTCCCTGCATGGGTTCCTTCTACCATGTGGAGGGGGGCCCATTGTGGCATTAGCTCCATGACCCATTAGTTCCGACCATTGCCTGTCCTAGCCGCAGATGGCTGGGGCCAATCTCTAGCTCTAGGTCACTCGAGCCGTAGTCTTGGTGCAGGCAATTCATGCTAGTCCAAACCCTAGTTGCAGGTGGCTCGGTTCAAGCCGTGGGCGCGGGTGGTTTGGGCCTAGCTCTAGCTGCCATTGGATGTGGTGTAGTTTCAGTGCATTGAATTCCATCTCGTTAAACTAACCAATGTGGGTTCGGCCATTGGTGGTGTGCACGCCCAGGGGATAGATCCATTCCAAACCCTATGGCATCCCCTTCAGCTGGTTCAGCACTCATCAGTTTGGGAACCACAGCACTTCTCTCTATTTGTGCTTGTTGTGCCCGTTCATTACAAAGTTTTCAAATAGCGAACACCATCTCCACCATGAATGCTTGTATTGATTGCAAAGATTGAAGCACCTAGGGCTGAGCTGTTGAGGGTGGGGGTGTAGGCGGCGGTTGTAACGGTGGACTTGTGTTCTCGCGTTGTCGAGTAATCATAACCGGCCATGGATCCCTGACCGAAGAAGTCTCTCCAGTTACTCTTGCTGCCATCCCTGGTGTGGTTGTCATTTGGTCCGAGGATAGCGACGGCTCTGATACAAAATTGTTACGGACCGACTGTAGAAGATCTGCAACAAGGAAGTGTAGGCTTCGATTAGGGTGAATGATGTTGGATGGAGAGGGTGGAAGGTGGTGATAGTGAGGAAGATGATGGGCAGCGATAGCTGTGATGAAGGGAGCCAAATCCCACTATATATACATGACTTAACTTAACTAGACTTGTCTTAAGGGCTACAATGACTTATTTCGACTTTTCTTGATGCCTCACGTGACTAAATTAGACTTGTCTAAAAGGCTTACCTCATGAAATCATTAAAGGAGTTGACATCCATCTTGGATCCTTATTGATAGGATTATAATATCTTTATCGTGATTGTTATACATCATATATTGTTATATTGGGTGATGTTATATTATGATTTTTTCATGAGATATATATTTGGTTGAGAATAATATTGATTTTCTATATATATTATTGAGGATATATATATATATATATATATGTATGCTCATACGTGACATTATGCTCTGTTCTGATTTATATTATACAGTAAGCATAATTTACTCTTTGTTTGGCATCACTAATTCGGAGTAAGGTCTATTTAGTAAGCCTTTACCTCATGACTCTCTTTTTTATTTCTTTACTAATCCCCAAATATGAGTTACCAGATTGGGACTCGAAATATCCTGAAAGTTCATTTTTAGGGCGAAAATGAGGTCAGCTAGATGAGAGCTAGTTTAAAAGTACCTTAGGTTGAAATTGAGTTGTACCAATGTTGTATATAATAGTTGTATCAGTTACTTCTTGATGGTTTGTCACGGCCTGTGTGGATCCTACCAGATTATATAGTGGTCCAGCATAATTATTGTAGATTTGGATATTGATATGCTAACAGGTTTTTTAAGATAATAGCATGATTTACCTCAAGAATTATGTGACTACAAGTGTATTTGTACGTGATGGTCCCTTCCTTTCCTACTGTATGGTGCGTGCTGTGTGGGCGCATGGGCATCCACATGTTCGTGCTAAGCAGCAGCGTTTCAAGTAGATTTGGGATGGCGGACGAATCTACCATAATGGACATCGAAGTGGAGATTGGCTAGGGTGTGGTTGTGCTCAACTTAGGCAGGGCGGTAAGGTAGAGTTAGTGTGCGAAATGGTTGTAACTGTTGTATAACCAAGAAAGGGATGGGTAAGAAGGATGGGCTATCTCTTAGGGATGAGAGGTGCCGGCTAGACATGGAAGTAGGCAGCCATGCTCACCTAGATGGTGGCCAGGGTTTCCATGGCTTGGAGGTAGTCAAACAAGGAGGAAGAAGACAATCTTGTGAATTAATTCAATAATCCAAGATAGCGTGATTAGGGGCGCACCATTAAAGTTATAGTGGCTCCCAAATCAACTTAGTCGACCCAGCTTGATTAGCTAAGGTCCAATCGACTTAACCAGACCATAATGCAGCAATTAAAATGATTAGGTGCGCACCATAGGAGATTCGGGTGGCTACCTATCGAACAGGCTTGACTCGACTCACAATTAATCAAAACGAAACTTGACTCGACCAACTCGACTTTAAGTCAGATTTGACTTCCTATGTAATAACACCTAAAAACTTGTAACAACCGGCCTCATGCCCATCATCATAACTACCTCAAATATGCTACATATGATGCATGCCAACCATGAGCACAATATGATATCAAATGAAGCTACATATCATCATAATGACCACTCGAAAATCCGCTATATCAAATTTCCCAACATCTAAATCATCAATATTGACTCTGAATAACATCATCATACTAGACCATTACGCACAGTCAATATTTGATACCTAGTCCCAAACCCAATTTGAGGCTCAAAGCATACCCTGCGTTGTGCTATGGGCATCATCATCATCCAAACGGGTACCCAACTAGCTGAAAGAAATCAAATGAGGATAACTCGCCACATATGCCCAGGCGAACGGGATGTGTCCAAATGTCTACTGCGCAAAAACCCTAATAACATCGGACGTCTATAAGATCGCAACTATGTTGAGCGATCAATCAAGTCCAAGCACGCCCTAACTCTTGTGCCCACTCAAGTATCCACATGCTTTCTATCAATGAGAACTCATGCATTTCCTTTTAAATGATAGAAATAAAATTCCATATGACGTGACTCAAATTTAGGCTCCTCTTTTCAATTCTTTAGGATAGGAAGGAAAGGACAAAAAAGTGTATTGAACCTCATAAAAAATCGGGTAGATCCAAGATCGAATTTAGGAAAATTGAAATAAAATTTTAATTTGTATCTGGTCTAGGGCAGGTTGCATGAATTCATAGCATAGAAAGAAAATATTTAACTGAAATATTGAGATTTAGGATCATATGCATTTATCCAGTACTCTCACAAGTCATACTGATGTGATCCGAGTTTGATCGGATCAATTCACGGGGACATTGGGCTCAAATGATCGAGTCTATTTATCTTTTAATTATTTCATGATGTAAGCCTTTTTAGGTAAGTCTAGTTTAGTCATGTGAGCCATTAAGGCAAGTCCAAATAAGTTATGACAGCCTTTAAGGCAAGTCTAGTTATCCAATTAAATCATGTAAGCTTTTAAGGCAAATCTTATTTCGAGTTGTGTCAGCCTTTAGGGCTAGTCCTAGTGGGACTCATTCTAGACTTGAGTTTATCTTAGGAGTAAGAGTAAGGTAACCTATGAGTAGAAGTAAATTAATATCCCTTCATCACTGCCTTCCTCACCATCATCACCTCCATCATCCCTCCTTCCACCCTCTCCATCCACCATCATTCACCCCAATTGAAGCCTACACTCTCTTGTTGCGGATCACACAAGTGATGGCAGCAAGAGTAACCAGTGAGACACCATGGCTAGGGATCCACCACTGGAGACGACTACCCGATTACCTGAGTGCACAAATCCACCACCGAAACCGCCGACCCCACCACCCTCGACATCTCAACCGGAGGTGCTTCAATCCTTGAAATCAATACAACCATTCATGGCTGAGATGGTGTTCGCTATTCGTAAACTCCGTGATGAACAGACTTCACGAGCACAAATAGAGAGGAGTGTTGCGGCTCTCGAACCTATGAACGCGAAACCGATTGAAGAGGACAATGTCGTATGGTTTGGGGTGGACCCATCCCTTGGGCGTGCAAACCAATGAACGAACCCACCAGGGTTAGGCGCACGAGATGGATTTTGGCACACTAAAACTCCACCCCATCCAATGGCTAGGACTAGGTCTGACCCGACGGTGCCTAGGGCTTGGCCCAAACCACCTGCGCCTAGGGCTTGGCCCAAACCACCTACGCTTAGGGCTTGGCCCAAACCACAGAGTGAGGTAGACCCTGGCATGGGACGCCTACATCAAGACTAGGGCTTGAGCGACCCGCGGCCAGAGATTGACCCGAGCCACCTATGGCTAGGGCAAGCAATGGTCCAAACAAATGAGTCATGGAGCCGATGCCACAATGCGGCCACCGTCCAACTGGCAGAAGGGACCCATGTAGGGAACACGGACATGACATCCATGAAGAGGCTCATTCCCGTACCAAGGGATCACTTCTTCACCTACCAAGGGAGCCCAGACCACTAGAAGGTCCTAATAGCCTCATTCCACTTAGAGGATGTCGTGATCAGATGGGTCCAAGTGGCACAACGAACTCAACCATTTCCGTCTTGGGATGAGTTTGCGTCCGCCCTATGTACTCGATTTGGTCCAACTTAGTATGAAGACTTCCAACAAATCTTGACTGAGCTTAACTCAATGGACCACGGTCCAAGCTTATCAAGAAGAGTTTAAGAGAATTTATGCAACAACCTAGAACTAAAAGAAAATTTTTAATCAAGAACTGTAGCAAGCAGTGCTGAGCCTAGCGTAGCACTGGTGAATTGTTTTTATTATCTAATTTATTTTATGTTTGTTTATTTATTTAATTAGGTATTGCTTTCTTAATCAATGCAGATAAATTATTTAGACATTAATTATTTTAATAATAATATATATTCTTCAACATGATGATTATTAATTATAATTAGCATAATTAATGATTAACTAGATTATAAACTATTATGCATAAATATACGTAATACTTATTTTTATTTAATTATGTATTTATATTTCTATTAGATTAATAGATAGTGTTGTAAATTATAATTATTAGATTTATGTACTGATATTCATAATATATGCAATTTAAGTAATATTAACAATTTATTATATACTATCGTGTGTAGAATAAAATAGTAGTCTTATTAATTAATTAATTATTTTGCATAATTAAGTAAATACTATATAACTTCTAATTAATCGAAATAGACTAAGAATTATAAATTTATTATAAATAGATCTTATCTATATTTATATCTCATTTATAATTATAAATAAAAAGAAACAAACCTTTTTCCTTATGTTATAACTAGCATTTTATGATAATAGTATGTTATAGTTTTTGAATCATACCTATAATGTGAATCTAGTTATGTACAAAATAAAAGAAGTGATTTTAAACCTAATAAAACTTTATATTTTGCTTGAACTAATTCTAATTGGATAAATGACTAACTAATATTACTTGAACATTTTTAGACTCCGAACCCCCTTATTTGAGACCTTGTGGACGTTGCTAATGATGTGTGACGGTTGATTGATGGACGTGAGGGAAACGTGTGTTAGGTTTCCTGATCAGAGATTAGTCTTACCCTCTAGACGCCTTTGTCAAATTATGATATATTATATATTATGTACATGCATATTTTGGCCTCCATCATGATTATATGACTTTATATAGAGATGATTTCAGTCAAGCATATTTTATCATGCATTTGATTAGGCTGAATTGGGATCTGAGTACATTGGTGATATATAGAGATGATTGAAGATGATTATACTGTTATAGTTTTATGTCGAGATGATCTCTATCATGAGTATGCATGTGACAGACTAGCAGGAGTATACGTGTGTTAGATATATGGTTGGAGTCTGCATTACATCATTTTTCTCTTAGCTTATTTACCACCTAAATTCCTGAGTTGCATGATTAGTTGCAGTACTAGATATATGCATATGATATATCATGTATAGAAAATTATAAATATACATGTGTATGTGATGTGATGTGATGGCTAGAACGATATCTGGTCCGAACTAGTACTGGACATACTCTTAGCGTATGGCAGAGTATGGTGATGGCTGATGGTTGTACTTTTAGCGTTTGATAGGGTACAACTATCATTGATATACCCTTACCGTATGGCAGGGTATAATTACTTTCTTCTAAGATACCCTTAGCGTACGGTAGGGTATGATTTATCTCCAGAGATACTCTCTTAGCGTATGACAGGGTATGCTCTGAGCTTGGGGCCGGGTACCATAGTCCAGCATGGTGGATGATATTCAGAGTTGAGACGGATGATTGTGATACTGAGAGATATGTGGATTATATTTGGCTCTGACATATACGATTATCTAGTGGTTGGCATGCACATCATCATTGATGTGACTAGTACCATTGGATTATGATTGTTATACATGATATGTTGTTATATTTGGTGATGTTATATCTTAATTTCATCATGAGATATATTTTTGGTCGAGGATATAATATGCTCATTCATGAGAATTTATTTTATTCATATATATGTCATTGAGGATACATATATACATGCTCATAAATGGCATCATGTTGCTTTCTGATTCATATTTTTCAGTATATGATTTACTCTCTGTTTGGCATCACTGATTCGGAGTAAGGTCTATTCACTTAGCCTTTTTCTCATGACTCTTTTTGTTATCTCCTTTCCAAAAACCCAGGTGAACGAGTGGAGCAGGATATTCCCTTGGAGGTCTTGTTAGTGAGTGAAGAGTAGAGTGTGGTTAGTGTTAAATGCTAGATGAGTTATCTTATCTGATGTATGAGTGGACATCCCCCAAAGTGTGTCTTTATCCTTGTCTTATATTCTAGCAGGTGACTTTGTACTTGTATAATTACGTATATACCACCGTTGTGTATATGTTCTGGTGAAAAGCTCTTGCATTTAACCGTCTTCGAAGAGCCGCATGGACTACCACCGATCCGAGACCACGATCATCGGATCAAGATCACACCGGGAGCCAGACCAGCGAACGTGAGACCTTACCGGTATTTACATGCCCAAAAGGATGTGATCACACGGCTGGTATGAGAGATGTTGGACCAAGGCATCATCCAGCCAAGCCATAATGCTTACTCTTCGCCAGTACTACTAGTGCAGAAGAAAGACAACTCATGGCAATTGTGTGGATTACTAAGCACTAAATGCCTTCACCATCAAGGATTGGTATTCGATGCCGGTTATCAAGGAATTATTGGACGAGTTAGCTAGTGTCACCATCTTCACCAGGCTAGATTTGTGAGCCGGCTATCGCAAGATTTAGGGTCCGGGCAGCCGACGTTCACAAGTCAACTTTTCGAACGCATGACGGGCATTACAAGTTCCTTGTAATGCCTTTTGCCTGACCAATGCCTTGGCAACTTTTCAAGGGCTAATGAACGATGCATTTTGCCCGCTCCTTTGACGGTATGTTTTGGTGTTTTTTGATGACATCCTCGTTTACAGTCTATCAAGAGAGGAGCACCTACACCACCTACGGACAGCCATGGAGATATTACAGGCGCATTGGGTGAAGGTGAAGAAAAGCAAGTGCCTTTGGGGACATCCACGAGTTGAGGACCTAGGGCACTTCATCTCTTCCATAGGTGTGGAGGTCGATCCCGCGAAGGTGGCTAGCATGTGATGCGCTGGTGACAACCAGAGACGCCAAGGAGCTCCGAGGCTTCCTCAACCTCACTGGCTACTACCGTTCGTTCATCTAGGGCTATGGGAAGATTTCAGCCTGTTGACTGCCCACTCCATAAAGGTGGGTTTGAGTGAGACGACATGGCGGAACGCGCATTTGAAGAACTCAAGCAAGCCATGACCAAGGCACCCGTGTTAGCCGTACCAGATTTCATCAAGACCTTTGTTGTCGAGTTTACGCATCTGGGTCAGGGACCGACACAATTTTGATGCAAGAAAGGCGACCCATAGCCTACATGAGCAAGGCCCTCTCACAACGATTGCGCCAATTGTCGTCGACATACGAGCGAGAGATGTTAAGCCGTGGTCCATGTTAGCAAGTGGCGCCCACACCTAATCGGAAGGCAGTTCAGAGTGTGCACCGATCAAAGAAGTCAGCCCTACTTACTTGGGCAAAGGATCCACACTCCAACACAACAAAGGTGGCTCTCCAAGTTGCTCGGGTATGACTATGACTTGGTTTACGAAAAGGATTTGGAGAACGGCGCAGCCGATGCACTCTCACGCTAACCTGATGCTGCCGAGCTAGCCACCCTATCGATTCCAACCCTCTCCTTGTTGGACCGGATCAGGGATGCCACCTCTAAGGACCCAAGCCTAGTGGAACTTGCGGCACAGGTGACTCAAGATCCATCAAGTCAGATCGAGTATAGCACGATAGACGAACTACTGCTCAAGAAGGACTAGATCCTAATCCTAACTAATGCAGACTTGCGAACCGCCTTGATTAGCCACTTCCACAACTCACCCCTCATAGGCCAGGAGGGCATCTTTCGGACCCACAAGCGACTATGCCTCAATTGTTGGTAGATCGTCATGTAGAAAGACGTGCACAACTATATCCACACATGTGAATTCTTCCAACAAGCCAAAGTAGATTCGACTTGACCACCAGCCTTCTTCAACCCCTTCCCATGCCCGAGCAGATCTGGGAAGATATTTCAATGGACTTCATTGAAGGCCTACCGACTATCTAAGGGTGATCGGTTATCATGGTGGTAGTCAACCGCCTCTCCAAGTATGCGCACCTCTCAGTGCTCGCCCACCCCTACACTGCATGGAAGGTCACGGAGGTCTTTGTCCGCGATGTGGCTAAACGTCATGGGAAACAACGATCCATTGTGTTCGACCGAGATCCGGTGTTCTAGTCAGTTATGGCAAAAATTCTTTCCTCCACAAGGCACGACATTCCGAATGAGCTCGGCGCACCATCCACAGACGGATGGGCAGACAGAGGTCTTTAACTAGTGTTTGGAACAATACCTACGATGCTATGCCGGACAACAGCCAAGGCGATGGCTCAACTCTTACAATGGGGCGGAGTGGGCCTACAACAGTGCCCCCACTCAGCCATAGACACCACGCCTTTTGAGGCAATTTATGGTAGGCTGCCTTCTACCTTGGTCTCCTACATATCAAATCGATGAACAGAATGCACAGACATCAAGGAAACCCTTGTGGATAGGGATGCTCGGATCCGATGGCTGAAGGCCAATTTGGCGGTTGCACAGAACTGGATGAAGCCTATCTACAATCGGCAACACCAAGAGTACATGTTCGCCATAGGAGATTGGGTCTACATGAAACTCCAGCCCTACCGCCAAACCTCAGTTCAACCCATCATGAACCAAAATCTAGCACATAGGTACGTTAGGTTTTATTAAGTGATTGAACGGGTAGGCGAAGTGGCCTACCGACTTGATCTTCCAGATGACTTGCTGGTGCACCCAGTGTTCCATGTTTCGGCTTTGCGAGCCCGAGTTGCAGTGGAGACAAATATTGCGTCATGTAAGACTTTAAGAGAAGTCTAATTAAGCCATGTAAGACTTTAAAGCAAATCTTAATTCGAGTCGTGTCAGCCTTTAGGGGTAGTCCTAGTAGGACTCGTTGTAACAAACCTCTATATATAGAGGGGTTGGGCTCTTTTGTTAAGCATCCAAGCATTGAGAAAGTATTCTAGCCTTAAGTTTATCTTAGGAGTAAGAGTAAGATAACCTACGAGTAGAAGTAAATTAATCTCTCTTGATCACCGCCATCGCCCATCATCTTCCTCACCATCACCACCGCCATCATGCCTCCTTCCACCCTCTCCATCTACCATCATTCACCCTAACCAAAGTCTACACTCTGTTGTTGCGGATCATCTCTAGTGGTTCATAACACATACAATTCATAAATTTAGGTAGTAAGGAGGTCAAAGGAATATATAATGCAATGCAGTCTCTAATGATATATCTATCACATGCATACTCATGCTAATCTATCCAATACATACTCAAATTAGACATGATCTCAAAATAAAAACGTGATAATATAGTCATTTATAATCATCTCTATATATCACTAGCATACTCATATACGAGATCAATCTAATCAAATGAATGAAAAAGTATGCTCGAAACCATCTCTAGATAATATCATATCGATATAATATATCCTAATTTGAGAAAGATGTCTATAGGAAAATACTACTCACAATCTAATCAGAAGATATAAACCACATATTTCTCCCATCAGTCAATCAAACGTCAACTCATCTCTAACTGGGTCCATGGGGTCTCAAATAAGGGGTTCAGTACCTGAAAATGTTTACGTAGCATGAAGTTAGTCGTTTATCCATGGTGAAATGTTCTGGTTGGACCTACACCCGTTGGTGCTCAAGGGGGCCAACATGATCCTTAGAGTTCAATGGCTACAGGGCTTAGGCGCAATTCTAGTTGATTTCGACATGATGCAAATGGACTTCAAGTATGAGGGGCGACCAATTCAACTCGAATAGGTTGCGGACAGAGGGTAGCCTTCAAACCTTGATCAACTTACCACAAACTGGCTGCCATGGCTTGTTGATGCGGTTCGTCTCAACCATGAAAGAGTCGAACTCGGGTAACACAATAGCCGCTGATTTTGACTCACTTCTTTGAGGATTTGATCAAGTCTTTGAAGAGCCGCATAGGCTATCGCTGATCCGAAACCACGACCATCGGATCGAGATCACACTAGGAGCCAAACCAGTGAACATGAGGCCCTATCGATATCCACATACCCAAAAGGATGAGATCACACGGCTGGTATGAGAGATGTTGGACTAAGGAATCATCCAGCCAAGCTAAAGTACCTCCTTTTCATTGGTGCTTACATGACTTAACTAGACTTGCCTTAAGTGCCTACATAAAAGATAAACATGACCTAGAGATAAATGACTTAGCTAAATCAGCCTTCATTATCCTTCTCCGAATAATTCTTCGTTCTGTCATAGATAGAGTCTGAATCTGGAGAAACTTTGAATACAAAAGTTGTAGATCAGAAAGTCTTCGATCTTCTCCAAGCAGTTTCATAATATTTAGTCCTCTATAAAATATCCTTCGAATATTTTCCCAGAACTGCTCAGAGCTGAATTAGTTAACTAATAAATTCTAACCTAATAAAACTCTAATTAAAACAAATAAACAGATAAGATAACTAGACTCAATCCATTAAGCCCAATATACCCTTGCTATGATCCAATTTGACCTAGTTCGCATCACCAATAGTCTCTAAAAGATGATCAAAAGAGATAATAGATGACTCCTTAGGGTTAGGTTAAAACTCCCCTAAACACCATATAGAGATAAGGCAAAAGAAATCTCCAAATATATTTTGTGAAATCCTTTAACTAGATAAAGATTTGCGATGTTGTTTGAACGTGATGACTTAAAATCTAAAATTCCAAGCCCATTTGAATCTGTGTTTGAATATCACCATGAACACCTACAACTCTCACAAATATAGTCTCTATATTTGAGAATATTCTTAATCGTGATGTAACATCTTGCGAACTTCTTACCAACACTTTCCATAAAACTTATCTTTCACTTCAATTTTTTTTATTTTTAAATTGATTTTCTTTGTCAACCTTCATATCAACTTTTGCATATGCTCATAATTCTAGACATTATTACATATTTTTCCTATTTTAAAATATATTTCTTATTACATAATTTTTCATCGTTTTCCTTTGTGTGGCGAGTTGCATTATGTATCATTATTATGATATAAATGAAATCCTCCGCCTATCGAGCTTTCTATCCAGAAAAAAAAAGTTAGTAACAAACATTGTCAACTCGCTGCAAATTGAGTCTGGCCTTATTCAAAAACACTGCGTGATGCCCTTTTTGGAACTAATTGTTGCCATACGAAAAGCAATATTATATAATATTAGAATTTTATTCGAAAATATAATTTTTGTTCTAGTTTCTTTAGAAATATAAAATAACTTTTTTTGTTTCAAGAATGAAATAATGACTGTCCTTCTATAAGCATGTTACACTAGCTAGTATGCTGTCTTTGATATTTAGAAAACTAACTGAAGAGGCGGTATAGTCAAATGTTGGCTGGATGGTGACAGTGTGTCTCATTCTTGACAGAGAGAGATAGTGAGAGATCGCAAGAGGCGCTTAGGACTAGGAATCCCAACCTGGTAACGAGTACAATCCCAGTATAGGCTAGTAAAGAGTAAAAAATCATTTTAAGATAACTAAGTCCTGTTCACTTCAAGAATATTTTTTTTATATTTTAAATACAACTTGTTATTGTAAAATAACGGTTAAACATAACACTATATATTAAAATTATATCTTCTACTACACATTAACCCAATTACAAATTTATCATTAATATCTATCTCATCAACCTATTTTATGTTAAATCAAGGAGTATTTATAGTAATTTCATAAAAAATATATTTTTTCTCATTTTTTTTCTTCATTTTATATCATATCAAAGATAATTATTATACCTTTATTTTCTAATATAAGTGAACATAAGAATAATTACTTCTAAAATAAAAATATTATTTCAAAAATAAGAAAAAGTAATACATATTCTAGAATTTAATCTTATTCCTAAAGTTAATGAGTTCTAATACATTATGTGCATCTCCGGGGACTACTAAGCCCTAATCTCACATTCGTTGAAGTCAATTTACTCTTCAGATATTTTTTTGTAAATGATTGCTAATGAAAACTTTCAAAATATAATAATCACAATTGCATTCTTTTCAAATATTTATAATTAACATTAAAATCTTGACTATTTCCAAAATATTATTATAATTAGTTTTTTTAAATATTCCTAAAAGATTATTACTATTAAAGGTAACAATCACATTTAAATAGCTAAAGTTACTTTTATTTATTGAAGTATAGAGCATAAAATATTTATCAATAAGTTTTGTGTTGCATAAAAGAATATTTTTTGTCTTGCAATATTATAGTGAAATATTGAATAGCTTTTGAACAATTTTAAATAATTGATACTAAAGCGAAATAATTTTTTTAATTTTGATCAACCAAATTTAAACTATCAAAATGAATTTTTTAAAAATTTATAAAGATTTTGACGGTAATTATTTTTTAAAAAATATAGTGGTCATTACGATATTTGAAAAAAATTCAGTGGTAAATGTAAAAATGTAGCTGGTCCTTAACTTTTCATATTTTGACCGCTAATAGAATAGTGCATAATTAGTCAAATAAAGATTCATTTTGAATAAATATAATTATATTTAAATCTAAATAATACTAATTTAACTGGACATCGTTAAATTTTTACTTCGCTACAATTTTTTTTTTTTTTTGCATACGTAAATCTGCTTTCTTTTCCATCAGGTTTTGATGGAACGGTGCAAAACCTAGTAAATGTACCTTGTGGTGACCAGACCATGCAGACCACACTATCAGTC
The DNA here is from genome assembly GCF_019914945.1 of Typha latifolia. Classification (NCBI taxonomy): domain Eukaryota; kingdom Viridiplantae; phylum Streptophyta; class Magnoliopsida; order Poales; family Typhaceae; genus Typha; species Typha latifolia. The sequence goes on along the minus strand of NC_133086.1, from coordinate 13,924,058 downwards.
GCGATGGAGACATCGTGAAAGATCTGATTGCTGTCGCAGAGGCGATCTTTTGCTGGGGACGTGGGCCCTTCCGAGGCCAATGCCGAGGAATTGGCATTGTGATGGACGTGACCGCTCCCGCTCCTCCCAACAAAACCAAAGGACAAAAATGACCGAACAATTGCGTGCTCTTTGAATTTTAAATTTTCATTTATTTTCCGGCCCCCTCAAACTTTTGTTTTATTTCCCTTCCCTTCTCTTTCCATATATGTAATATATACTCTTTTTTTATTAAGGACCGAGTACTAGGTCAAGAAAAATACAAGGTTGCTCATGTTCACTGTCATGTCAAAATCTAACAGAGTCCTGTGCAGAATCTTTCTACATATACAATAGTAATGGCAATACTTGCCAAATATGAACGGCAACATGGTGATGTTGAAGGTGACATATGAGCAGCCCTTAACAAGCTTTATTTTTACCATTAAGAAACAATATTTAAGCTGACTACCTTTATATAATTAAGGGGTTAAAAGAAAAGCAAAAAAAGGGCATGAAGGATAACAACTTAACAACCTCTCTGCTTTAGCATCTCATGAATAAAGACGCAAAATGTCCAGTAAAGGGGTGCAATCAGTAGGGCGTTTCATGGTGAGCTACAGCAGATCGATAAAGATAAGGAGTTATGTGTCAAATCAAGCACGGATGAGACTCACTGATTGGGTTGTTCCCACACATTAACATGGTTGGTGGGTAAAGGGGGTCAGAGTTGTCTTCATCCATACTTCCCAAACCCAAACACAAATCTATACCTACGTGTGAACTCAAGGCTTTCGAGCATGAATCTGAGGACGATCACAAGGAATAATATTAGGTTAACCAAATAAAGTTTGAACCTTCCTTTATTTAGAATATGTGCTTGTGGAAAGAGTTGCTTTCTGTCCCTTGGTCAAGTCTTTTAATCTTAGAAATATATAGATGTCAAGAAAGGAAGAGAAGCCAAATATATAGGGTTTAAAGTTTATCTCATTAGACCTGGAAAACACCATAACCCATAACGCAATACCTCTAGCTAGACAAGAGAAACAGTAAATAATGTGGATGATGAACGTGAGATGACTTGTGAAATATTTTTCAACATGGTGCAAATAAAAGATTGAGCTTTCTCTGAAACATAAGGATCCACGACCAAAACTAGCAAGGGAATTTGAATATATCGTTCAATTAGAACGTTATACGTCTCTTTCTAAATTGCATTCTTTTAACTAAACTGACTAAAATTAATTTTAAAGCACAGAAGAATTCTTAGGCCAACCAAATGTAAACATTTCCAAGTTGATCATTTCTGCATATGTTTCAGTTCCTTGGCCAAGCATCTGTTTCACCAAGCACTAAGCTAGCTAAAGTTTCCACATATGATACTCGTACTGCAAAACATGAAACTCCAACAGAAACAAGAACATGAGTTAGAAAATAATCTAAGAACCTAAATGTTAAATATTATAAGCAAGGAAATCTTCCTAGAATGTTGCGTTAAGTTCCTAAAGGAGATGTTGAGAATAACATACCTCTTAAAAATTCTCTTAATGCAACTCCACCCTAAGGAGAAAGGGAACAGTATATTGTTTATTATATATAAGATTTAATTCGAGACATGGATTTCACTCAATATAGTCCTTCACGGGGAGAAACCAGAAAGGATTCAAGTGAAACACATTGCCTATGACATACATATAATTCTCAAACAATTAAAGAACAGCAAAGCTTACCTTGTCCAGAGATACTGACTAATCTCCACTTATCATAGAGAGAGAAGAAAAATCCTACAGCTACTTACCATCTGACTCTACCTAAACTTGCTAGTACTCCTCTCAGGCGACATACTGCTCTCCCCTCTTTCGTTCTGATCCATCTCTTCAGAAGCATTGCTCTCTCCTGAAGGATTACTATTGGTCCATGAAGGAGGATAAGGCACAGAAACATACTCAACTCTTTGATAGCTTCCAATCGGCGGTGTCGCCGCAGCCCTCAATTGCTGCACGGGCATTCCTGTCGGGACATCACCGCAGGCGTAGCGAAGCAATTCGGCATTAGCGGCATCGAGCTCCATTTGGAGCCACTGCACCTGCTTCTGGAGTACTGAGATGGCACCGACGCAGCCGTAGACGGGATCCTTCACCCGTGCCTCGGCCTCATAGGCCAGAGAGTTGACGGCGTCTTCCCTCTGGTGTGGGAGGAGCTCGTTTAGGAGTTTTGTGACGTTGCTAGCGCCAAAGATCTTGTGTACGTTGGCAAACTTTTGGGGTTCCTCTGGGGGAAAGTAAGGTGCAAAGATGCAGCCTGGCAAGCACTTCCTCCTCAAGAACTTGCAGGCGGCGCAGGGAGGGTTGGAGGAAGAAGGGTTTGAGGAAGCCATGCCCCACACTGCAAAGATAAGAAATAATGATGGAAAAGACAACAGCTAGCTACTTTGATCTAGTTGAACTCATGAAGAGCTTCCATTCTAGGGTTAGGGTTTGGTGATGTTGGTGGTGACTGATTTCTTTCCTTTCATAGGGAAAATTAAAACAGACATCAAAACCAACCAAGTTTTACATCTGGTTTCTTTGGTTGAGAAGCTTACTTAACTTCATACAGAATAGAGAAAAAAAATAATAGGGAAACTTATTGATCTCATAAAATCTAGTCTCCCCAAGTACCAAGCCAAGCTAGATCTTACCAATAAGTTCCTCAGAATAGTTAGGGTACTTTCCTTTCTCTCATGCCCATGATTATGTTGACTGATTTTTATTGTGGTACTCCCATCACATGGAAAAAAAAATACAAATAAGAAACCATCATCTTGCCTAGAAGAAAACATACACTTGCAAGTGAAGTTTCCATGTCAAGCCTCCTCCTGACTTTTAGGCAGAGAAATCTACTTCTATCATACATGGAAGTGCCAGATGCTAAATATTACCTCTATGAGACCCGGGAATAGATCTGATAAGAGAGAATGGCAAATGAATCCACTCTCGTTCAGCTTCAGGTGCTCATACTCTTGCAGAATCCAAGATGCTAAATATTACCTCTATGAGACCCGAGAATAGATCTGATCAGAGAGAATGACAAACGAAACCACCCTCGTTCAGCTTCAGGTGCTCATACTCTTGCAGAATCCAAGAAGCTGCATTCATATTTATGATATAATGAAAGTCCAAAGATTTTATTTCTCTTTGGGGTGGTGGGGGGTTTAGGGAGACAACCAAACTCTCATCCGGCGAGGAAAGCTGTAAACACTGCAGAACGGAGGAAAGCAAGTTTGACAGACAGGAGCATTTAGGGACAAGTAGAAGAAAATGGAAGTCTAAAAGAAAATGAAAATAAATAAAAGATGGACTGTGGCACTGCACCCTTGACAATCTTGCACCGGACCATCTATGCTCATCTTATGATGGAAAATAAATGACGTGCAAAATAACATATATATTTATCATGAGTAATGATTTCTACTGTCAAACCATAATGGATCTATCTAGCTACTCAATAATTAAAAAAATATTAATAAAATTAAACAAATAAGAGTAAAACATATTGCCATTAAGGTAATTAAGACAAGCAAGAAGACTAATTGTTGAACATTACGAAGGGGCATATCTCTGGAGTCCACAATGAAGTGAGTCGTAGGAGATTTACGCACTGCAGCATTGTGATTTAAATACTAGTGGATAATTTTGCTTTTCCAGCGGGAAGTATATATAAGAAGAATAGTTAATGATAATGAACCTACGTACATAAATTGAAATAGTTAATTCCACTGTTGCTCATCAACAATTATTAAATTTTATCCCTTCAATAATTTTTTTTCTTTTCGGATAATTGTTGTTGTTTGTATGGTGATTATCGTAATTATGAAAATTTTATTTATTTATTTTTGAGAATGGTACTTTATTACCTTTTAGTTAATTAGGAGGAGTTTTATGCACGACATAGCATTTATCATATTTCTGTAGCTTTAATTTCCCTAGTAAGGTCATTATGTCTGGAATCTATCAGAATTTGTGGATGTGTGAGCTCCTAGATCATTTGATACACTAGGCGTCTTTCAACAATATAAATGTCAAAGACGCCTAGTGTATCAAATATTTGCAATCATTGGCTCACATGGCCTTTGTTGTTATACGCATTTGTATGCATGTCCGTTAGTGGTCAGTCTTGATACAGTTAAGACTTAAATCATTAGTCCAGATTAGCAAGCAATTCTTGATATCATTGACACCTGAACGAACCCATTTGTTATAGCTAATATGGCGTAAGTTGCACATTTGACGCCATTTTGTAGTTTTTCTATTTTCCCATTAAAATTCGAGGCAGAACACAATCCTTTACAGTCATGTTACTATCCTGATGAAAGAAACTAATTTGCGATGAGAATGCTGGCACATGTTATCATGGTTGTTCTGAAGTTTGTAAGATGGATCTTGCTCTTGTATTAATTTTAATTTTTCAATACGACAAGCTATCACATTGTCCTAATGCATGCATGATAGTGCTAATCATGGCTGTACGATGATAAAATCCAAGTAATCAGGAAATTACACGGCCACAATTTACGAGAAGCTCGGAAAGTGTAAATGGGCGAGCTATAATATGATCCATTATTCATGCTCCCCATCCCGCTCCCCAAATGATTAATTACAAGCTAACTAATGATGCATTCTGCACGATAGTCGTAATTAAATTTGATTTTTATAGTACCTTAACACACTTGCATTCTGCGGTTATATATCTAGTGTTCATTCTCTTTTGCATGAGTTTTTACTTTCATATTTAAGCGTGCATATTGATTCTCCCTCAACTGTACAGAACTGTCTGCAATACAGATCGATCCCAAGTTGGTTCATATTAGCCGACCATATGCAGCTTCGAATGGTGTCATGCCATTGGTCAATAATATTATAATACCCGCCACCAAACACATGCTCCTCACGTGGATAGAATCCACATGATTACCACGTGACTTATTAGTCAATGTTTTAACATAATATACAAACAAAAAAACCTACATTTCCATAAATAGAACAGACAAAAAGAAGCTCATAACACCATAGGCTACAATAAGCCCCAAAATACGTATCCATAGACATATGAAATGACTTACGCAAGGGCTAGAAGCTATTTAGCTTAATTTACAAAAATAAATAAACAAGAGAAATTAAAGATAATTCTTCGCCAACTCCGTCACGAACTCTGGCTCGTCAACTAATCCGAAAATATTTCCACCAGAAAGTGATGAGCATAAAGTTAAGTAATTTTTTATTTCTACAGTTTAAAAAGTAGTGCAATAAATGATGTAACAATAAGTAAATATGAATATGCGCATCCTGATCAAATCAATGTATCAGTCTAGAATATCAAGTCCTCAAACTCGAGCTCACACTGAGCTCCGCTCATAGGCCATGTCAACACCACACCACATAATATATGTTATCTCAGACTACCAAGTCTGTAATATAGGCTAATGTAGAACTACGTCTGTAGGCCATATCAATTCTCACATCTGACCACACACATATCCCAAGTGAGAGTAGACCCTTGTAGTAAAATCGTTAGCCCATCACCCGATGAATAGCATGACCAAATTGTTCACCACCGCAACCTAAGGAGTTCAATCGTAAGCCCATCACAAAGGTCAGTATCACACATCGATAATACCATCTAAGCCCTCGGCTCCACATCATCACATCACCGTGCTGAAATCATGAGCCATCGCTCAAAAACGCCCTCACCCCACGTCATCTAGTACCACTAGGTCTATGTCATCCTACCCTTCTCTCTGTCTATCTTAAATACCCTAAAGGGTATGACTCTTGTCGATTGATAGTAAATCGCCCATCGCTTGGCGAAACGACTACGTAATTATCTGGGATCAACAAACAAAGACCTTAGGCGAGGGCTTTAATATATATAAGTATAAGAATATCCTCCACCCCTAACCCTGGCTGGGGAGGTGTTGGGTACTGTCGAAACGTAGTAGTCACCACCTTTATGGTCATGTAAGTGTACAAGTGGCATAATATTGTATATCATAATAAACATAATGAAACACATCATTATCATGATTTAAATGCCAACACACATGTTCATACCTAATAAATTTGCGCAGAAATCATGATATGCGAAATCTTACCGAACAGCAAAATAAATTACCATGCATGACATGCAATAATAACAGTAAAGAAAACTTATGCACATACATGCTATGAATGTGATGATGTCATAAGTTATTTCATTCTCCACACTACTCTTAGATTTAGGAGTTTCACTTGCTTGAATCGTTTTCCTGATACTAGCTGCAACTATGCCACAAGATCATCCTCATAGCGTACGGAGTCCACCTCAATATAAAAAGTAAATAAAAAGCATAAGCACAACAATCCTATCACTAATTAGTTAAATAATCTTACTAGCGTTCATTATAGGCTTGGGTAGGTCCATTTGCAAATTTTTATATTTATTAATTAGGTTGAGCTAGCATAGTTGTACTAGCGCCTAACACGTTATTAAAAGCAATTTAAAATAATTCACCTCAAATTCTCGTTATGGATTAGATCGTTTTGCTAATTAAGATAATCTGCTTAAGTACTGGATAATAAAATCAGAAAGAGTATTATGTCATGAATGAGTAAATGAATGTGTCCTCAATACTACATAAATAAAATATAGATAACATGTCATGTCATAACTGATAAAAATACATAATCCTCAACAAGGAATAAACATATCACCACGTCATATGATTATCATAACTCTCTCAAATATGACACATGATGTATGCTGACCATGACAATGCTATGATATCAGATACAATCATATATGATGTATATTGACTACTCAATAATCAGGTATGTCAGATAATAATGAGATAATATGCATTTCTCAACATCACAATCATCACCAATATCTCGGTATAATATCATCATACTAGACCACTATGCACAGTCAACACCCGGTACCCCGTCTCAACATCATGCCCGAAGGCTCAGAGCATACTTTGTCGTCCACAAGGAGTATCTCAAATATAATCATACCCTACCATCCGCTAAGGGTATCAACATCCATCCAGACTGGACACCCTTCTAGCTGATAGAAATCTTGTGAGGATAACATGCCATATATGTCTTGGCGAACGGTATGTGTCCGAATGTCTGTTGCGCACACAGACTAACGATCTTGAACGTAAGGCTAATAGGATCGGGACTATGTCGAGCGATCAATCATCCACCAAGCGCGACCCTCGCGCCCACTCGAGTATCCTCATATTTTCTATCAACTATCCTATCGATCACATTTCATGCTTTCCTTCTAAATGACAGATCATATGCATATATCCAGTACGATAGCAAGTCAATGCATAACAGGAATTTAGGTGGAATAGGAATCAAGAGAAAAATGATGTAATGTTGTCTCCAACTATGTAGTCAACACATGCATATTCATGCTTATCTATTACATGCATATTCATGCTACAAATCAACTGGACATAACCTCACAACAGTATAATCATCTCTCATCATCTCTATTTATTACTAATGTACTAATATTCCATATCAGCCTAATTAAAATATGCTTGATTATAATCATCTCTAGATAAAGTCATATAATCATGCTGGAGGCCAAAACATGCATGTACATAATATATAATATAACCTAATTTGAGAAAGGGATCTAGGGGATAAGACTACTCACACCACTGCAAATACCAAACCACCACTCCTTCACGTTGCTACTATAACGATCACGCCTCGATAGCTAAGTCCACGAGATCTTGAATAGGGGGTTCGGGATCTGAAATTATTTATAACAAATATGACAATCTTTCTATTAATTAAAATTAACCCGACAAAAGGATAGTTTCTTATTGTAATTATGTACTCTTCATTTCTATATTTGTTTTTGTTATTTATTAATCATAATTATATTATTTAATAATGTATTTAAAATATATTTTATCTGTTTATTATCCCTAATAATTACTATTACCTACTTAGGATTAAAATAGTAATTTATATTGTAGGTATTTTGCTAAACATGATATAATTAGAACTATATACTAACTATGATATAATTATATTTAATTTGTATAACCTAAATACATTAAATTAACTAAGCTAAACTAATTGTGCATATATATATATATATATAGTGCTACCGGCACCATGCACAGCAAGGCGCTGGGCCTAGCCCAGCACCCCTTACAGGGTGCAGTCAGAGGAGAGAAGGGAAGGAGGAGGAGAGGAAGAAGAAAGAGAAAAAGAAGAAGATGAAGAAGAAGAAGAAAGAAGAAGAAGAAGAAAGAAGAAGAGGGTTGGGCCATGGGAGAGGGGTGCAGTCGCTGGTGGCCACTGAGCGGCCGGCCTCTCGCCGACGGCTCAATCCTCCGGCGGTCCCGAGAGGAAGCCGACAAAGAGAGAAAGAGAAAGAGAGAGAGGTAGAAAGAGAAAGAGAGAGAGAGAGAGAGATAAAGAGAGAGAGAGAGAAAGAGAAGGAGAGAAGCTCATCGGCGCTAGCGGAGGTGGCGGCAGCAGTGGGTAGAGAGAGAGTGTTTGAGAGAGAGAGAGAGAAAGAGAGAAAGTTGAGAAAGAACCCGAAAGAAAAGAGAGAGAGAGAGAGGAAGAAAAGGGAGAGAGGCGGTGGGGAGGGAGGCTGCGGTGGCGGCGGGGGCCCACCGCGCTAGCTGGCTCGGCCAGGTTGGCCGGGCCAGCGCTTGGGGTGCGTGGCGCCCATCTCCGCTGCCACTGCATGGCACAAGCTGTCGTGCCATGCTCTTCATATGATAAATTTTGCTGCAGCTAAACTGGTTCATAATGACATGCGAAGGATTTGATATATATTTTCTTAGTACTGACACATGGAACACATTATGAATTTGTGCTAAGTCAGGGGGGGTAAACCTACTATATAAGCTACAGGCCCCACTTGTCCAAGAATCTCATAAGGTCCTATATACCTAGGACTTAACTTTCCTTTCTTTCCAAAGCAAAACACACCCTTCCAAGGTGATACTCTTAAGAATACTTTATCTCCAACCTGAAACTCCAAATCACGCCTCCTATTATCAGCACAACTTTTCTGTCTACTTTGTATCACCTTCATATGTTCTCTAATTATCTTTATCTTCTCAACTGTAGCTTGCACTAGTATTGAGGTTTCAACCTTTTCTTCTCCAACTTCTTCCCAATCGATTGGTGATCTGCATTTCCTGCCATATAATGCTTCATAGGGAGGCATACCAATACTAGCATAATAGCTGTTATTATAAGCAAACTCTATCAAGGGTAAATATTTGTCCGAGCCCAATCCAAAATCAATTACACATGCTCTCAACATATCCTCTAATGATTGAATAGTACGCTCAGATTGACCATCTGTCTGAGGATGATAATCTGTACTAAACTGTAGTTTTGTTCCAAAAGACTGATGAAACTGCTTCCAAAATCTAGACACAAAATGAGGATCTCTATCTGAAGTGATACTAACAGGAATTCCATGGTGAGCAAAAATTTTATCTCTAAACAAGATAGCTAACTTTTCCATTGAATCAGTAGTACTAACTGGTAAAAAGTGTGCTGATTTGGTTAGTCTATCAATAATCACCCAAATTGCATTCTTCCCTTTCTGTGTCTTTGGTAATCCTGTCACAAAATCCATATTAATGTGTTCCCATTTCCATTCAGGAATCTGCAAAGGTTGTAGTGCGCTTGCAGGCCTTTGGTGCTCAATCTTGACTTGCTTGCAAGTCAAACACTTAGCCACAAATTCCCCAATATTTCTTTTCATTCCTTCCCACCAGAATTTCTTCTTCAACTCATAATACATTTTTGTTCCCCCGGGGTGCATAGCATAAGCAGAAGTATGAGCTTCATTTAAAATTTCATTTCTAAGTCCTTCACAATTAGGAACATACAATCTGCCTCTAAAACGCAGTATCCCAGTAGAGTCTATCGAGAAATCTGGTTAATTGATTACTTGTTTCACAATTTGCATAGCCTTAATATCAGTCTTTTGAGATGCACTAATTCTATCTATCAATGTAGGATTGACAGTAAATTGTGCAAGTAAACCAACTCCACCACCCTTGGCCACAATTGGAACTTCTAGCCTTTGCAGATCCTTAAGTATCATAGTTTGTTGGGTAATTAAAAATGCTAGACTCCCAGCTGACTTCCTACTTAAGGCATCTGCAACAACATTTGCTTTACCTGGATGATAATTTATGGTACAATCATAATCCTTCACTAATTCCAACCATCTCCTTTGCCGCAAATTAAGTTCTTTCTGAGTAAACAAATATTTAAGACTTTTATGATCTGTAAAAATTTCACATTTTCCCCCATATAGATAGTGTTGCCAAATCTTTAAAGCAAACACTACAGCAGCCAACTCCAAATCATGAGTAGGATAATTCTGTTCATAATTTTTTAACTGCCTAGATGCATAAGCCACTACATTATCATTCTGCATTAAACACAACCTAATCTTTTACGTGAGGAATCACAATAAACTTGAAATCCTATTCCACTGGAAGGAATAATCAGAATTGGTGTACAAGTCAATCTTCTTTTTAATTCTTGAAAACTATTTTCACACTCTTCATTCCACTCAAACCTTTGATTCTTCAGAGTCAACCTGGTAAGAGGCATAGCTATCTTTGCATATCCTTCTACAAACCTCCTATAATATCCAGCCAGACCAAGAAAACTATGCACTTCCGTGATATTAGTTGGTTGACTCCATTTCAATACAGCATCTATTCTGGACTGATCCACACTGATCCCTTCTTGTGATACTACATGTCCTAGGAAGACCACCTAATCTAGCCAGAACTCACATTTTGAAAATTTGACAAATAACTTCTTTTCTCTCAAGATCTGGAGAATTAACCTCAAGTGATACTCATGTTTTCCTCACTAGCTGAATATATTAGTATATCATCAATAAAAACTATTACAAACTGATCCAAATAAGGTTGGAAAACTCTATTCATCAGGTCCATGAAGACAGCTGGAGCATTGGTCAATCCAAATGGCATGACCAAAAACTCATAATGTCCATACCTAGTACGAAAGGCAGTTTTAGAAATATCCTCCTCACGAACTTTTAATTGATGGTAACCAGTCCTCAAGTATATTTTAGAGAATACTCTAGCTCCCCTTAACTGGTCAAACAAATCATTAATGCGAGGTAGAGGATATTTATTTTTTATTGTCACTTGGTTCAGTTGTCTATAGTAGTCTATACACAGCCTGAGTGTCCCATCCTTCTTCTTAACAAAAAGAACAGGTGCTCCCCAAGGAGAGACACTAGGTCTTATGAAGCCTTTTAGTAGTAGTTCTTCCAACTGTACCTTAAGTTCCTTCAATTCTATTGATGCCATTCTATAGGGAGCTTTAGAAATAGGTGAAGTATCAGGAGCTAAATCAATTGAAAAGTTTACTTCCCTGTCCGGGGGTAATCCGGGGAGATCATCTGGGAAAACATCAGGAAACTCTCTAACAACTCAGACATCTTCTAATTTAATCTGTTTATCAGTATCCCCTCACAGACTAGCTAAGACACTTGTACATCCTTTCTTTAGTAACCTACAAGCTTCAAATGCAGAGATTATCTTCATAGGGTTGCTGGATTTATTGCCCTTAATTCTATATTCTCCTCCATCAGCTAAATTCATCACAATTTCCTTTCTATAGCAATCTATGTTGGCATGATATGCAGCTAACCAATCCATCCCCAAGATAACATCAAAATCTGTCAGCAATAGTGGCAAAAAATCTACTTTGAACTCTCTATCACCAAAACTAACTGTGCAAGATTTATAAGCCGAATCAATAACAACTCTCTCCTACTGGTGTGGCAATCAACAGAATGTCCTCTAAAGGTTCCATTAGCATATCAGCATGGCAAGCAAAAGAACTTGAAAAAAGGAATGTGTGGCACCTGGATCAAATAAAACTCTTGCTATATGAGAAAATAAATTCAGAGTACATGTGGCCACATCATTGGATGCTAAAGCGTCGTGCTCCGTCATCGCGAAGATCCGACCACCTCTAGACTTTCGCCCAGGTTGAGAGGAACCTGCTCTAACAACTCCTCTGCCTCGGCCAGCTGTAGAAGAAACCCCAAGAGGTGCAGTTCTAGAAGATGCTGCAGCAGCAGAAATTGGGGCTGTGGCGGCGCTTGGACAATCACGACGGATATGACCAGGCTGCCCACACTCGTAGCATAAACGTGGGTTGGGGCAATCTCGAAGATGATGCCCAAACTTCCCACGCCCGAAACAGCTACGACTCCTCACTGGTGATCCACCAACAAATCCAGTTCCTCTGCCCTCGGAAAGTGGTCCAGTCACACTAACCTGAGACACTGCTTGGCTAAGTCCTCCAGATCCCTGTGAATCAGATTTGTTAGTAGATGAACCAGCACTGGAACTTCCCCGATAAGGATGGCAAGAAAGGCGACGCTGTGACTGCAAAGGCGGTAGGCTCTGGCTAGTAGAAGGAACTCTAGAACTCCCGTCTCACCCAAACTATGTCCCAGATCGTCGAGCTTCCATAGCCCTCTTCTCCTGAATCACCCCCTCCAGTGCCAAAGCCCTCTCTACTGTATCAGCATAAGGGATGAGGCCTGCTGCCTCCAAGCTCTGACGTATAGCATAATTCAGCCAATGCTTGAAGCGTCGAGTTCTGGCTGCTTCATTTGGAACTTGATGGTGTACAAAACGGGCTAAAGCATTAAATTTGACCTTGTACTCTGCCACCGTCATAGGACCCTAACGTAAATGCAGAAATTCTTCTTCCATATTTTCTTTCGTCCAGGCTGGAAAATTCTTTTGATCAAAGGCATCCAAAAATAACTCCCAAGTGATGATAGCGTCCCCTATCTTTGAATTTATCAATCTTTCGGTAGCTTTCCACCATTGCTCTGCCTCACCTCTGAGCATAAAGGCAGCAAAGGCTACCTTCTGCTGATCATTATATCCTAAAGTATCCAACATTTTCTCTATGTTCGATAACCATCCACTAGCCTCTAGTGGATCAACACCTCCACTGTAAATTGGGGGGGTTTAACTGCATAAACTTATTTAAGGTGATGCCTGCTGTAGGAGGCGGCTCAGAGCTCTCTGCTGATATGCCAGCTCCTCTACCTCGAAGGATTTCCTCAATAAGTCTTTCTTGACTATCCAGGAGGCGCGAAATAGGATGACACTCCTCTACAGATGGAGGAACTTCTGGGGTCTCAGTAGGGGCCTCAGCTGTGGAGGTCACCCTAGACTGTGAACCATTGCGACAGGGTGGGGCATCTTTCTGTAGAAATGATCAAATTCATCAACTGATTAGTGATCAAGTAAAATTCTAAAGTTTATCTCTTGCGTAACCCTAAGACAGCAGCATTTTCCTAGACTCAAGGTGACAATGTACAAAAGCTCTTGATGATATGCCAGATACTTAACAAATCTAAGCTCTGCTACCACTCTAAAATGTAACACCCAAACACTAAACACATGCATGGCGCGAGCCCACACGGCACGTGCATAGCACCTGACCATTCGGTTAGATACTGACAATCAAATAAACCTGTAGCAACATCATGATTTTATTCACAACATCTAAACTAAGAATAACTCAAATCTAACTGTCAACAGCATACAAATAACCCTACATGGGCCCCAGACTGGCCACAACACATCATCAAGAACTTTTCACAATTACATATACACAACAGTGGTATATACATAATTATACAAGTACAATGTCACATGCTAAAATATAACACAATGATACAGATAAGCTTTTGAGGATGTCAACTATCACATCAGATAAGATAACTCATCTGGTCTACAACACTAACCACACTCTACTCACCAGCAAGACCTCTAAGGGAGTATCCTGCTCCTCTCGTTCACCTAGGTGTTTGGAAAGGAGAAAACAAGAGAGTCATGAGCTAAAGGCTTAGTGAATAGACCTTACCCTGAATTAGTGATGCCAAACAGAGAGTAAATCAAGTACTGGATAATATGGATCAGAAAAGTAATATGTCATGAATGAGTAAATGAATGTGTCCTCAATAATACATAAATGAAATATAGATAACATGTCATGTCATAACTGATAAAAATACATAATCCTCGATAATGAATAAACAAATCACCACGTCATATGATCATCATATCTCTCTCTCAAATATGACACATGATGCATGCCGACCATGACAATGCTATGATATCAGATACAATCATATATGATGTATATTAACCACTCAATAATCAGGTATGTTAGATAATAATGAGATCATATGCATTTCTCAACATCACGATCATCACCGACATCTCGGTATAATATCATCATACTAGACCACTGTGCACAGTCAATACCCGATACCTGGTCTCAACATCATGCCCGAAGGCTTGGAGCATACTCTGCCATCCGCAAGGAGTATCACAAATATAATCATACTCAGCCATCCGCTAAGGGTATCAACATCCATCCAGACCGAGCACCCTTCTAGCTAATAGAAATCTTGTGAGGATAACTCGCCACATACGAACGACATGTGTCCGAATGTCTGCTGCACACACAGACTAACGATCTCGAACGTAAGGCCAATAGGATCGAGACTATGTCGAGCGATCAATCATCCACCAAGCGCGACCCTCACGCCCACTCGGGTATCCTCATATTTTCTATCAACTATCCTATCAATCACATTTCATGCTTTCCTTCTAAATGACAGATCATATGCATATATCCAGTACGATATCAAGTCAATGCATAACAGGAATTTAGGTGGAATAGGAATCAAGAGAAAAATGATGTAATGTAGTCTCCAACTATGTAGTCAACACATGCATATTCATGCTAATCTATTACATGCATACTCACGCTACAAATCAACTGGACATAACCTCACAACAGTATAATCATCTCTCATCATCTCTATTTATCACCAATGTACTAATATTCTAGATCAGCCTAATCAAATGCATGATAAAATATGCTTGATTATAATCATCTCTAGATAAAGTCATATAATCATGCTGGAGGCCAAAACATGCGTGCACATAATTTAACCCATTTCACCCTTTTCATCTCCTCCAAGGAACATGATCGTCGCAGGTTGTTTTCCATACTTGTGGTCCGTAGCAAACTTCATCGCAATAGAAGCGAAAATCCTTGGCCCTCCTTTCTTCGATTTGTGCCGGGGTTAGCCGTCGGGAGTAGCTCTTCCTTTGCCCTCCAAAGTTAGTGAGAGGGGCACTAGGTGGTAGGGACTTCCCCCCTTGAGCCCCTAGAAATGGCCCTTCTTCATGGATGGCCTTGTTCCCCGTGCGGATCCCTTCTGCCATTTCGAGAGGGGGCCCACTGTGGCATCAGCTCCATGACCCATTGGTTTAAACATTACCTATCCTAGCCGTAGGTGGATCGGGCCAATCTCTAGCTATGGGTCGTCTACGCCCTGGTCTTGGTGTAGCGGTTCATGCTAGGGTCTTCCTTGCTCTATTTTCAGCCAAACCCTAGCTACAGGTGGCTTGGTCCAAGTCCTAGATGCGGGTAGGTCGGGCCAAGCTCTAGGTGTCGTCGGGTCAAACCAAGCCCTAGTAGTTAGATGTGGTGGAGCTTTAGTGCGTCGAACAACATCTCATGCGACTAACCCTGGTGGGTTTGACCATTGGTGTGCACACTGAAGGGATGCATCCACCCCAAACCCTAAGCATCCTCCTCTTCAACCTATTTAGTGCTCATCGGTACGGGAGCCGCAACATTCCTCTCTATTTGTGCTCGTGGAGTCCGTTCATTATGGAGTTCATTATGGCACCATCTCAGCCATAAATGATTGTATTGTTTGCAAGGATTAAAGCACCTCTGGTTGAGCTATCGAGGGCGATGGGTTCGGTGGTTCCGGCGATGGACTTGTGTTCTCGGGTAGTCCGGTGGTCGTCGCTGGCGATTGATCCCTGACCGTAGAAGTCTCCTTGATTACTCTTGCTGCCATCGCTCCTGTGGTTGTCATCTGGTCCGAGGATAACAACAACTCTGATACCAAATTGTTACGGACCGACTAGAGAAGATCTGCAACAAGGGAGTGTGGGCTTCGATTAGGGTGAACGATGGTAGATGGAGAGGGTGGAAGGAGGAATGATGGCAGTGGTGATGGTGAGGAAGATGAAGGGCAGCAATGGCGATGGTGAAGGGAGATTAATTTACTTCTACTCCAAGGTTATCTTATTCTTTACTCTTAAGATAAATTCCACGCTAGAATTATTTCTCAATGCTTGGATATTTAATAAAGGAAGCCAACCCCTCTATCTATAGAGCTCGGGTACAAAGAGTCCCACTTGGACTAGCCATAAAGGCTGACACGACTCGAATTATGATTTGCCTTAAAGGCTTACTTGACTTAACTAGACTTACTTTAAAGGCTGTCATGACTTATTTGGACTTGCCTTAAAGGCTCACATGATTTAACTAGATTTGCCGAAAAGTCTTACATCATGAAATAACTAAAGGAT
This sequence comes from Typha latifolia, assembly GCF_019914945.1. NCBI lineage: Eukaryota > Viridiplantae > Streptophyta > Magnoliopsida > Poales > Typhaceae > Typha > Typha latifolia. The sequence goes on along the minus strand of NC_133086.1, from coordinate 13,907,533 downwards.
AAATAGACTCGATCAATTGGGCCCGATGTCCCCATCAATCGATCTGATCAGATCCGGATCACATCATCAGCTAGCTTCATTCCACTTGGAGGGTGTGGCGATTACATGGTACCAGTCAATTGAGCGAACTCGACCATTTGAGTCTTGGCAGGACTTCACGGATGTGGTTTGTGCTTGGTTCGGTCCGACCTAGTATGAGTAAATTTAGGCCATGTTGACTAAGCTTACCTAGTTAACAACTATTCAAGCTTACCGGGAGGAGTTCAAGAAAATTTGCAACCGAGTCACTAACTAGTCTGACTTGGCTGTGAAGAGTACCTTCATCAGTAGGCTCATGCTTCACATTTAGGCTGAGCTCAATGCTTTGAGGCCCACTACTTCTGACGAGTCCTCCTTAGCTGTTCTATTGGAGTCAATGTTGGATTAGTTGAACCAGATCCGCAAAGAGGAGAGAAGAAAAATGGCCCACTAGAGACTGCATCTGTCCTGACTTAGCCTATGTCGACGCAGCCTAACCATCAAATGATATCGCACCACTTTGTACCTAATGACTTGTCGGAGTGCTGAAGGAAAGGCTTGTGTTTTTACAGTGATAACTGATTTACTCCCCGACGTAAATGCAAGTGCCAACCATCTCACGTTCTTAGGTGGTCATAGAGAGGATGAACCTGAGTCTACTAATTTGCATGATCAGCTCTATGAGTACAAAGACTTTAGGGATTAGTCACCTTGAGGACAAAGAGTTGGAAATGTGGTGGATTGATACAATCTGGGTCTAATCGGATCGAATCATAAGGACATTAGGCTCGATGGATCAACTTTATTTATCTTTTAATTATTTCATATTTATCTCTTATGTGAGCCCTTAAGGCAAGTCTAGTTAAGTCACGTAAGCAATTAAGGCAAGTTCAAATAAGTCATGTGAGCCTCAGACAAGTCCTAGTTCGAATCGTATAAGCATTTAGGACTCATTGTACCGGACCTCCATATATAGAGGGGCAGGGGTTTAAGCATACAAGTATCCAAGAATTGAGAATTAATTGAGTTTAGTTTTCTTTATCACATTTACCGTTTTTACCGTAGCCGTTAGATTGTCTTTATATTCATAGGAGTAGATCATAATCATATAATTCTTCCAAGCATCCAAATCCTAGCCACCATCTTCCTCCGGCAACCTGCCTACAATACGGTCGTCGACCACCACCTTTGGCCGTCCGCCACCCTCTGATGACCACCGTAACAACGGATATTTACCTTTCTGCTCTGTTCTGACCTTACTCCACTATTTTAATTATATCTTTTAATCCAGATATCCGATTGACATGAAGCTAGAGCAATTAGAATCCTAACTGATGAGGCTACCACTATCTATATTTGCATAATTTTATTATTTTGGATTGGTCTAGATCTGGTTCATAACATTGGTATCACAATCGACGTTCTTCAGAAGATGGTTAACACGGGATCTAAGACAAAATTGGGTTCAACAATGGAGGACGAGGAACTGATGGGGGTTTCTCCAGTACCAGCGCCACTACCAGCACCCGTTGACAACAAGCCACCACCATTGGCGAAGGTGATATTTGAAATAATTTTGGCCGAATTGAAGAACTCGAAGGAGATCCAAACTGCCATCAAGGACTCGATCCAAGCCTTGACGGTAGTTCTACTCGCCCACCAAGGCCAACTCGCACTGCCAGCACCACTAGTGCCACTGACCATGACGAAATCCGGTCAGCCGTAGTAGGAGCTACCCTAGCTTCCCACCGAACCTCGATGTCAAACGCTTTCCTCGGACCACCTATACCCGAGCGCAAGCTGCCGTTCGCACTTGCACCCACTAGAAGACCGCCGACGATGGTGGTTTATGCACTCCAAGGACGATCGCCTGCGATAGTCGGCGATAGTAAACCCACGGATGGTGGCCACAGGTTCGGCACTCCAACGATTGCCAACATTCACGAGTGGCTTCCTTGTGCCGATTGTCAGCCAGTGGGGGCCCACCGCAGCTGTCATCAATCATTTGATGGTCGAAGGTAAGAGGTACCACCGCGGGAAGCTACCCCTACGTCAGGGTGGCTCTGCCGGTGATGCGCCATGGCTGCCTTGTACGTCAGGGTAGCTCTGCCGGTGACGCGTCAGGGTGGCTCGGGCACCTAATATACGGCCATATCCACCACCACCCTTGGCCATCAGTCACCGTTCGACGCCCACCGCAACGTTGGATATTTATCGTTATGCCCCAGTTTGACTCATGAGACTTCCTCCATCTAAATTTTCATAATTTTATTACGATCGAGAAGGTCCAGATCTGGTTCGTAACACGCTGCATCTCAAAGCCGGATGAAACAGGGACATCGCAAGCATGAATTTGTAGTGGGTATGGATCTTTGTGCGGGCTTGTCCTATCAGTTCTTTGGTCCATATATGGTGTTGGACCGTATTGGACTCATAGCCTATCACTTGGAGCTGCCTGAAGGGACATGAGTAAATCCAGTCTTCCATACCTCTGTTCTAAAAGCTATAGTTTGACATGATCTAGTCATAGGAGTTGACTTATCGAAGCCTACCAAGGAGCGTGAGAAGGACGAACTTGTACGACTCCTAGCTAAGTGGTGACATCGACGTGACGGGCGAATGAAAGATGGAAGTTTTAATGGAGTGGATTGGACGGCCCACGGATGATGTGGGAGTTGGAGGACGACGTGATAGACCGTTTTCCTCACTTTGCACCTCAAGGACCAGGTAAGGGAAGAATGGTGGGTTGTTGTGGTTCTTGATTAAGATACAAATTGGACATGACCAACTCGCTTTGAACTGGATCATTTTTTGTTTTGGAAAAATAACATGACTTCTAGCGAGTGTGTTCGAACGCGATCGTAGGGCGTTCGAATGCCTGCATTCCATTCGCACGTACAAAACAATATTTTTGGCCGTTTGAACGCGGGCAATCAAATGTCTGCATAGCATTTCACACATGTAGAAGAATTAGCCGTTCGAACGTAGCCGATGGGCATTCAAACGGCCATCGGTTAAGTTGTTTCATATTAGGTTTTGTTTTGGATTTTTGGATGATTGACTAACCTCTAAATATGTTGAAAAGTAGCTAACTTGGGATTATTGATTATTGGAACTTTTGTTTTGCATCTAGGTTTGAGCCAACCTTCTCCCTCCTTCCTCCTCAGTATCCACCCTGAGCTTCCTTCTACGACTGAGGTTAATCCTCCGTCATTTATCCGTCCTCACTCTAGTGATCGACCATACTTAAAAGCTCCCCTCTCCATCTTCATCTTGTTAAAGATACTAATCCATCCACCATAAGCATCATCAACTTCCATCATCGACATCCATCCCGCCAACTCCTAATCTTTGGTCATTATTTCCTCCATATCTTTTGATCTACCTATCTGATCGATGAGATTCCAAACTTCCAAAGAAACAACATACCCGAATCTCAAATCATTTCAACAGTTGGATCGATTCCTACCCTTCGAAAGTTCCATGTTAAGTTTTGTCCAGAATAGCAACTCAGATCGATATTTATCTTCCTCGAAGTCGATTGCAGCATCAACCCAGAAGTAGCAGCTATTGTCATCGAAACCACAATAGTTTCACTAGCCGCTGGCAATGCCTATAAGCCATCTAGGCTGGTCCATGGGGTTTGGCTTTGGTTCCCCAGGCCCTGGTGCTTTCTTTTAGTTCTTGGATGCAATGCTTCAACATCTACCTGTAATTCACTCTGCAGCCCCCGCCAATAAATTAGATTTCAGCAAAACCGTCCAGCTACGGTCGATCACAATGTGCACTAATCCTATCGAACTCTTCTTGGTATGCTATGACTATAATTTGCTATACCGTCTTTGTGACACCCACACTCTGAACACGTGCATAGCACGAGCCCACACGACACGTGCATAGCACCAGAGCAATCGGTTTGTTACTGACAATCAAATAAACACGTAGTAACATCATAATTTTCTCCACAATATCTAAACTAAGAATAACCCAAGTCTAACTGTCAACAGCATACAGATAACCTTACTTGGGCCCCACACAGGCCACAACACATCATCAAGAGCTCTTCACAACTACATATATACAACAGAGGTATATACATAATTATACAAGTACAAAGTCACCTGCTAAGGTATAAGACAAGGATACAGATACACTTTGGAGGATGTCTACTATTACATCAGATAAGATAACTCAACTGGCATACAACACTAACCACACCCTACTCCTCACGCACCAGCAAGACCTCTAAGGGAGTATCCTGTTCTTCTCGATCACCTGGGTTTTTGGAAAGTAGAAAACAAGAGAGTCATGAGCTAAAGGCTCAGTGAATAGACCTTACCCCGAATCAGTGATGCTAAGCAGAGAGTAAATCAAGTACTGGATAATATGAATCAGAAAGAGTATCATGTCATGAATGAGTAAATGAATGTGTCCTCAATACTACATAAATGAAATATAGATAACATGTCATGTCATAAATGATAAAAATACATAATCCTCGACAATGAATGAACAGATCACCACGTCATATGATCATCATAACTCTCTCTCGAATATGACACACGATGCATGCCGACCCTGACAATGCTATGATATCAGATAAAATTATATATGATGTATATTGACCACTCAATAATCAGGTATGTCAGATAATAATGAAGTCATATGCATTTCTTAACATCACGATCATTACCGACATCTCGGTATAATATCGTCGTACTAGACCATTGTGCATAGTCAATACCCGGTACCCGATCTCAACATCATGCCCGAAGGCTCAGAGCATACTCTGCCATCCGCAAGGAGTATCTCAAATATAATCATACCCCGCCACTTGCTAAGGTATCAACATCCATCCAGACCGGGCACACACATAGTTGATAGAAACCTCGTGAGGATAACTCGCCACATATGCCCGGGCGAACGGCATGTGTCCGAATGTCTGCTGCGCACACAGACTAACGACCTCAGACGTAAGGCCAACAGGATCGCGACCATGTCGAGCGATCAATCATCCACCAAGCACGTCCTAACCCTCGCGCCCACTCGGGTATCCTCACGCTTTCTATCAACTATCCTATCAATCACATTTCATGCTTTCCTTCTAAATGACAAATCATATGCATATATCCAGTACGATAACAAGTCAATGCATAACAGGAATTTAGGTGGAATAGGAATCAAGAGAAAATTACGATATCGATCATGCCTCGATAGCTAAGTCCACGGAATCTTGAACAGGGGGGTCGGGATCTAAAATTATTTATAGCAAATATGTCGGTCTTTCTATTAATTTAAAATTAACTAGACAAAAGAATAGTTTCTTATTGTAATTATGTACTCTTCAAATATTTGTTTTTGTTATTTATCAATCATAATTATATTATTTATTTGTGTATTTAGAATATATTTTATCTGTCTATTATTCTTTTTGATAATTAAGAAAATAAGAATTAAGTTACTGCAATTAATTACGTAAAAATATACGTACATAACCCTAAAATTCCTTAGGATTAAAATAGTAATTTATATTGCAGGCATTTTGTTAAACATGGTATAATTAGAACTATATACTAGCTATGATATAATTATATTTAATTTGTATAACTTAATTACATTAAATTAACTAAGCTAACCTAATTGTGCATATATATATATATATATATATATATATATATATATATAGAAAGAGAGGAGAGAGAAAACAAAAAAAAAACAGAAAATAGAATTGCATTTAGTGCTGGGCTCAGCCCAGCACCATGCACAGCAAGGCGCTGGGCCGAGCCCAGCGCCACTTGCAGAGTGCAGACAGAGGAGAGGAGGAAAGAAGGAGGAGGAGGAGAGGAAGAAGGAAGAGAAGAAGAAGGAGAAGAAGAAAGAAAAAGAAGAAAAAAGAGGGTTGGGCCATGGGGGAGGGGTGCGGCCGTTGGTGGCCACTTAGCGGCCGGCCTCTCGCCGACGGCTCAATCCTCCGGCGGTTCTGAGAGGAAGCCGACAAGGAGAAAAAGAGAAAAAGAGAGAGAGAGAGAGATGGAGAGAGGGAGAGAGGAGGAGAGAGAGAGAGGGAGGGAGGCTCACCGGAGCTAGAGGAGGTGGCGGCGGCAGTGGATAAAGAGAGAGAGTGTTTGGGAGAGAGAGAGGGAGAGAGAAAGGTTAGCGAGAGCTCAAAAGAGAGAGAGAGAGAGAGAGAGAGAGAGGAAGAAAAGGGGAAGAGAGGCGGTGGGGAGGGAGGCTGCGGCAACGGCGGCGGGGGCCCACCGCGCCAGCTGGCTCGGCCAGGTTGGCCGGGCCAGCGCTTGGGGCGCGTTGCGCCCATCTCGGCTGCCACTGCATGGCACAAGCTGTCGTGCCATGCAGTGCAGAAGTAATTTTTTTTTTTTTTTAACCTTGGGTTATTACAGTCTTGGTGAGCAGAGCATCGAAATCATCATATCCAGCAGTCCCAAATCTTTCCACAATGCCCCTCGTAAGATCAGTCCACATTTCAAGCCGCCCATTCCTTGTAGCACCTCAGTACAATTGAAGGGCTAGCCCTTCAAAGTAAAAGCTTGCGAGCAACACATTGGAGTCTTTTGACGTCCTTCGGAACTCAAAAAATTGCTCGGCCTAGTATATCCAATAAAGAGGATTGCCATATTGAAAAAAAATCAAGACATACTGATCGATCCTGTACACCAAAGTTGTTTTGTCGCCGTAGCCTTGACCTGCCCTAGCTGCGGGAGGGTGTTGTTGCTATGGGCATCGCTCCTCCTCGACATGAAATCACGCCGGTGTTCCTAGGGATCTCGTTAGGTTGCTCAGGCCTAGAGATAGGCATGGCCTCTCGTGCTATGGGGTGTGGAAGGAGCGGCTCATTATTGTGGCTGATGTGTTCCACAATAGGGCTAGTTAAATCCGATGGTTGATGCCAAGGTGTTGAGGTCTTGCCTCGTTCCAAAAGCAAACCATGAATCGCTTCACGTGCAGCGCAGTGGTCTTCCTTGTTCTCACCACTAGCCTTCACCAACCTTTCTAGGATCATGTTGGTGGGTGCTAAGGTTGGCATCAACACTGACACGAGGCCTTCCGTGGTTATTGGACTTTCTAAGGTTGGCATCAACACTGACACACGCCTTGGTGTTTCCATATTTGCGCCTTCCTTCGATATGTATGGGTCTTCCGTTTGCCTTCTAGCAGTCATAGCTCTAGGCGTTGCCATTAATGATCCATCCGAGGTCAGCCTGGCTTTGATACCACTATTAGACCTGATCTCGGCTAGCCGATCAAGCTCTGGTGCAAGAAGGCAGTCCATGCAGTCGGAAGAAAATATTTGCCAAGTAATCTCCTGTAGCCAGAAATATATGAAACAAGATGGGTTTGATCCATAAGTTCCTGATCTATGTTCTAATTTTTATGCCCTTCACATATTCGAACTGTATCTAGGGCAAAATATAGTGAAGTTATGAGGGTGGTGATAATTGTTGGGATGGAGTCAGTATGATTTGCACAAGGTGCAGCAGGATGAAGTAAGAGGCGGTGGTGGAATGAAGAGGAGAGATCAAGGATGAAGATGGAGGCGACGGCGGTGCGAGGCAGCTCGGTGGTTATGATGGTGGAGATGGAATAATGCCTAGGGTTAGGGATAAAGCATAAAGCTAGATGAAAGAGAAGAAGTGGATTGTACTCTCAGGGATGAGAGGGAACTATCTGACGTAAGGGAAGGATGGCGACGACATTCTCCACGGCTTAGGAAGAACCCTGGTGATGAAGAACGATGTCTCACGAGAGGGAGAGCGAGGGAGAAGAGTTTTAGCAAAGCCTAGGGTTCCAATGTTCATTTCCTTTGGTACAACCCTAATGAGGCTGTCTTCCAAATATTAAGAGGCTAGCCTAGCAAGCAAATAAACAAAAGATAACCCTAAAAACAATGCATCCTCGCATGGAGCATCGAATAGGCAAAAATAGTTCTCTATATTTGCTAACATGCGCGTTCAAACAGGGTGTTCGAATGTGACTTCCTGGCATTCAAATATGATAGCCAGAAATATTTATTCCTCAAAGTAAAAATTATTTATTCGGGGCTAGTTGGTTAGTCCAAGCCTTATCTAGCTGAACTATATGAAAGTTCCTGATTTACGTTTTTAATAATTATGCCCTTCGCAGATTCGAACTGTAGCTAGGATGAAATACGGCGAAGTTATGGTGGTGGTGGTCTTGTTGACGGGATGGAGTGGATGTGGGTTTCAGGTAAGGTTTGCACAATGTGGAATGGGGTGAAGGAAGACAGGGTAGAATATAGTCAATATCCCACGGCGGGAGGGTCCAACAGTTGAAGAAGGCTAGGGTTAACTGGCAACCAGGTGGAATGTGGCTAGGTTTTGAACAAGAACGGAGAAGCTTCATATTAGAGGGGAGAAGATATGTTAACTCAATGATTCGTTCAATAAAAAACCTAATGAGGCTGCCATCTACATATTTTTAGGCTAGCCTAGCAACCAAACAACTAAGAAAATAACTCTAATACAATCAATCATTATTGGGGCATACAAACGGCCTCGTGAGGTGTTTGAAAGGTCAAAACAGGGTCTTTGACTTTGTGAACGTGATGCAAGTATTTGAATGCAACTTCTATGTTTGAACGCCCCAACCAGAAAAGCTTATTCACCAAAACATCCTTAATTTAGGTGACTCAAGCTGGAAATAATTAAAAAGTGCTGAAATCTCTCTCTCTCTCTCTCTCTCCCTCCCTCTCTCTTTTTAGATAAGTGACTCAAGCCATGAGCCTAATGTCCATGAGGTGGTCCGGTCTAACTCGGATCACATCAATCCATCATGCTTCCGCTCACTTTGTCCTCAATGTGATAGGTGGATGAGTTACTCTTTCAAGCTTGCTTCATTCAGTTCGGGCAGATCAGTCCAAACTAGCATTGCTGGTTTAACTCAAGTCATTTGCATCCACTTGAAGTTCAGCTCAATCACCCTTGATGCATTACAGCAAGCTCACTTAAGCTTTGATTTATTGGGAGGATCTTGACTCAGAAGATGGGCTAAGTCGACTAAACTAATTTGATAAAATTTGACTCGACCCTCGGTTATGTCGCGCTCACCATGGTCTCGGGTGGAGCTGCCGATGGCTGGGGCAAATCTAGAGTGTCTACTACAGCCTAAAGAGGTTTAGGTAGCCCAAACATCTGTAATAAGCCTTCATAACATCCACTTTGGCCAGCCCAACCATCGATTGCAAATTGGCGCTCTTAATTTGCCAAATTCCATTCCACCACACATTTGTGTTTTGGCTTGCATCTCTCATTACAATAGAAACAATGCTCCTTCGCTCTTCTATCTTCCACTTGGGCTTGTGTGTCATTGAATATAGGCTCTAGGCGGTTCCCTCACCTCTAAAAGTGATCGTGGAATGGGGCAAATACTAGCTGTATTAGGCCAATTGGGGTGATTGGTGCGGCTGCGGGTTTTGTCAATGCGCATCTGTTGAGTTGAGTCAGTTAACTTAAGTTAGTTAGTTTTATATATTTTTTTGAATTTTAAATAAATTGGTTAATTCGTATGTGAATCTGATTCGCTAGGGATATTTACTCAGATTCATTCAATGATATTTATCAACACATGTCCACTCCTATTTATAGGAGTAAAAATCCCTACCGAATTGGATCCACAAGCAGATTATCCAATTTATTTAAAATTCAAAACAATAAAATAAATTTAACTAACATCTGATTACTAACATTTGTACAGGAGGAACGTCGGCTTTGATACCAATGTTAGGAACCAAATCTCGATCAATCTGGAAGAAAATTGAATATTTTATGTGGTGGTAGTTAGGGTTCCAATAGTTCTTGTATCATAAGAATTTGATGTCGGATGAAAAGTGAGAAATGAAATAGTGGAGGAAGGTCGAAATAGGGTAGAATAGTAAATATCCAATGTAGCGGTAGTAGTCGGAGGGCGGTGGACGACCAAGGGTAGTGGTGGATGGTTGTAAAGTAGGGTGTCTGTTGATGGAGGAAGATGTATAGGGTTTGGAAGATCGGAATGCTTGTACGACTATGATCTACTCCTAGAAAGATAGAATTGATCTAACATCTGTGGTAAAAGATAAAAACAAAACGAATACTGTGGCTAAACTAAAATTCATTCAATGATAACTATCAACACATCTCCACTCCTATTTATAGGAGTAAAAATTCCAAACGGATTGGATCCACACACAGATTATCCAAAACAATAAGATAATATATAACTAACTAATGTAAGTTGACTACACTCGACTCAACCGAATTAACTCTAATCCCATAGTTGGATCATAACAATCTATGTAACGCCCCCGCCCAGCACGGGCACGTGCATGCCCACGTGCCCACACGGCACATGCCACGCAACAAGTCGGGCGGGGCCCGTCACGCACAGATACTCTCCTGTGTACATATAATCATGATATTATGAAATAAAACCTGCTAACCTATCCATGTGATATAATCCATCACCAGATAAATCATACTATTAACCAAATAAACCTGTTAATAGATGAATATCCCAGTCCACAATAATATACATTAAACCATTATATAATCTGGCAGAACTCAAACTGGCCACAACAAACCATCAAGATACAACTAAAACAACTAATACAAGAGTACGCCATGATTCGACCTGTATCATACAAATCATCGTCTAATACAAAAGAGTACAAATATCAACATACTGGTACAACTCAATTTCTATATAAACTATCATCTATACAATCTCGCATCTATAGATTACCTCATTTTTGCTCTAAAATATCTTATCAATGTATCTTAAGGCGATATCACGTACCATAATATCTGTGGGGTTTAAAAAGAAAGAAATAAAGAGAGTCATGAGCAAAAGGCTCAGTGTTACACTAAATTAGTGATGTCAAACAGAGAGTAAATCGTGTACTGGATAATATGAATCAGCAAGAGCATCATGTCATGAATGAATATATGAATATATCCTCAATAATATATAAATGAAAAGTAGATAATATGTCATAACTGATAAAAATATATAATCATCGACAATGAGTAAACAGACTTCCATGTTATACTATCATCAAAACTCTCTCTCAAATATGGCATATGATGCTTGTCGACCATGACCGTGCTATGATATCAAATGCAACCATATATGATGCATATTGATCACTCGATAATCAGGTAACCAAATGATAATGAAATCGTATGCATTTTTCAACATCACAATCATCACCGACATCTCAGTATAATATCATCATACTAGACCACTGTGCACAGTCAACACCAGGTACTCGGTCTCAACATCATGTCCAAAGGCTCAAAGCATACTCCGCCACCCGCAAGAGTATCTCAAATATTTATACCCCGCCACCTGCTAGGGTATCAACATCCATCAAGACCGGACACCCTTCCTAACTGATAAAAATCCCATGAGGATAACTCGCCACATATGCCCTCACGAACAACATGTGTCCGAATGTCTGCTGCGCACACAGACTAATGACCTCGGACATAAGGCCAACAGGATCGCGACTATTTCGAGCGATCAATCATCCACCAAGCGTGTCCGAACCCTTGCGCCCACTCGGGTATCCTCACGCTTTCTATCAACTATCCTATCAATCACATTTCATACTTTCCTTCTAAATGACAGATCATATGCATATATTCAGTACGATAACAAGTCAATGCATAACAGGAATTTAAGTGGAATAGGAATTAAGAGAAAAATAATGCAATGTAGTCTTCAACTTTATCCTCAACACCTGCAAACTCATGCTAAAGATCAACTGGACATAACCTTACAACAATACAATCATCTCTCATTATCTCTATTTATCATCATTATACTAATATTCAAGATCAGCCTAATTATATGCATGATAAAAATATGATCGACTGTAATCATCTCTAGATAAAGTAGTATACTCATGCTAGAGGCGAAAACATGCATGTACATAATATATAACAAAACATAATTTAAGAAAGGCGTCTAGGGTATAAGACTACTCACCCTGATCAGAAGACGCAAACCATATATCCCTTACATTTGCCAATCAACCGAGTGACACTCATCGCTAACAAGGTCCACAGGGTCTCAAATAAAGGGGTTCGGGATATGAAATTATTTAAATAGCAAGAAGTTAGTCGTTCATCTAATTAAAATCCGTCCATGTAAAATATGATGATTTATTAGATTTTGAAATTTCTACTTATCTTTATAGCTAGCTAGATTTTTAATTATAAATAAAAATATAAGTATAGATAAGAACTTAATTATAATTAAATTATATCATGATTAATTAGGGGCTATGTAGTCATTACTTTGTAAAATAATAAATAAATAATTAAGCCTATTATTTTATTTGTTATAAAATAATAATGTATAATAAATTATTAGAATTATTTAAAATATATCTCATAAGAATATTAGTATATAAATTTGATAATTATAATTTACCAATATATATATATTAATCTAATAGAGATATAAATAAATAAATATGAGTATTACTTATATTTATTGATTATACAAATTATAATAAATACTAATATTATTGAAGAATATATATTATTATTAAAATAATTAATGTCTAAATAATATATTTGCATTAATCAAGAAAATAATACTTAAATAAATAAATAAAAATAAGGATGATGGGCTTGGTCCAGCACTGGCCTCCTACAGTGCGGCCCGGGCCGGCGAGGTGGGCATTGGCTGCTAGTGGCCATCTAGCGGCCGATCTCTCGTCGGCGGCTCGGCTTCGACGAGTCCGAGCCCAAGGGCAAGAGAAAGGGAACTAGAGAGGGAGAGAGAGAGAGAGAGAGAGAGAGAGAGAGAGAGAGAGAGAGAGAGAGAGGAAGAGAGAGAGAGAGTGGGAAAGAGAGCTTACCCCAGTGGCGGTAGGCCGGCGGCAGCAAAAGGGAAAAGAGAGAGAATATTAAAGAGAGTGAGAGAGAGAAGAAGAGAGAAGGAGAAAGAGCTCACCAGCGCTCGCGGAGGTGGCGGCGGCGGCGACGATAGGGCAGCCTCGGTGAGAGAGAGACAGAGGTTGGCGGTGGCTGCGACGACGCTGGGTCCCACCGCAGCAAATTGGCTGCAGCCGGTTGGCTATGACGATGCGAGGTGGTGCGTGGCACCTCCCCCACGCTGCCCCATTGCATGGGCATGAGGACAGCCACACTATGGCTGGCCACGTTGTGCCCATGCAAAGATTAATAATATAATTCTTTAAGGATAGGTTGTTACAATCTACCATGCTTCCGAGACCTTGTCCTCTTGGTAACTAACACACGAGCTGGATATTTTGGTTTACGCTGTGCTCGTAGGTCCATGGGTCTTCTTGTAGATACTACAAAGTCGAATGGTGCGGGCCCAGCAATTCGTTCCACTACTCATCCTTGGGCTTGTACTCAGACTCTAGGTCATGCACATAAGTCTCAAACTGGTTCACACAAGATGGTCTAATTAGATCACGAAAATAGTTCACATAAGATGGTTTATGAAGTCGAGATACGTTCACTTCATCTCTCCCACTCATTAGCCGAAAACTTATGTAGGACCTGCGACCATGTGAATCAGGTTCGCTGTAGCTTGAAGGGCTATTGACGGTGACATTCTGGTTGGTTCTCGAACGTGCCGTTGGCAAGGATCCGGTGCAGAGGTCCCGTGGAAGGGACAAGATGTGGCGACGAGGACAAGAAGCAGCTTGCCGATCGCCGGTGGAATGCTAGGGTTTTTGGCCCTAGTTTTCCACCGTTCCTGGGCCCTTGCTCTGGGTGCTTCTCTGTCATGACAACGGCGGTAGTGAGCATCTTCAATGGTATAGGGGCCTCCACCTCAGTTGGAGGAGGGATTGTGGCCATGAGTTAGGCTAGCACTTCCCCTCCCTCACGACTTGGATCGTTCACGCCATGGGGGCCATTTTCGGCCTAGGCCAGCGATGCTGGTGGCACAGGTTGGTCTCACTATGCTAGGAGAACGGTTGTCAAGGCTTGGATTACCTTATTGATCCTTTTGGAGCCCTCATTCGATGATTCACTCAATGAGTCCACAGATTCTATTCTTCGCCCACAACAAATTAGCCAATGAATTTGTGTAGCGCATGGTTCATCAACCTCATAAAAGTATTCAGTGCATTTGGTAGACCAAACACTATGGATCCCAGTTGAAGGAGCAGTTAGAAGGTCTTCAATGATCCTTGCAATGATGGAGATGGAGTACTTGGCATCAGCAGAATTCTCAAACTACGGAACCAACTGGTCCCTGCCCGCCCTTCTCTATTTTGAGGGATGGCATTACCAACTACTCATACAACCTATAAATTCTTTTGAAGGGTCTTCCATTAATCTCCTTCCTTCATGCAAATTTTATGGTAACCACTTCTCAGATCGATCTTTGAGAAAAGCTTTAAACCATGCAACTCATCATGCTATCATCCAAACGAGGAATAGGGTACGGTACTTTATTGTGATCTTGGTGATGGCTCTGCTGTCCACACACATGCTCAAATTGCCATCTTTCTTTGGTACTAGAAGGGCTGGTACCAAACAAGTGCTGATTAATTCACGGACATAGCCTTTCTCCAACAACTCAGTGACTTGTCTTTGAAGCTCTTTCGCTTCATTGGGATTTTTCCTATAGGCTCGTCGGTTTGAAAGGGTAGCTCCAGGAATAAGGTCAATTTGGTGTTCAATTCATATAATTGGCGGTAGCTCCTTTTGTAATTCTGCAGGAAACACATCAACAAATTGAGACAGAAGTCTTTCTATTTCTCGGGGTAGAGTATTATGGCTTTCTTCAAGAAATGAGACTTCCTTGGCAAATATAAGATAGACTGCTTTTCGAAGAATTCAATGCTTGCTCAACTTCTTTTCACAAAGAAAGTGTCTTTCCTTTCCCTTTTCTCCTTGATTTTGCGTAATTGTTGTGGGCTGAGGAGAGCCATAGTTATCTTCTGACCATTAAAAAAATACGTTCTCCTGCTAATAGTGCAACGAGTATGAAATATGTTCTCCTGCTGCTTATCTTCAGCTACAGCTTGTAAATTCCAAGGACAAATTACAAGTCATTCATATTCATCGAGATATTTGATGGTGACTTCTTTTGGGTTTTCTTCTTCCACTTCCAAATCAGCCTCACTAACCATTTATTGAGTTTCCTGATCATGACTCTTTTGTTAGGGCACTCAGATGCGATATAACCGCCGTAACACCCCTGCTTGACACCGTCACGTGCACGCTCGCGCGTCGACACGGCAGGCGCGTCACAAACGACAGGACAGGTGGGGTCGACGCACTAATAAGCCATGAGCTCACATACTCAATCATAAAATAAATTATGACATCATTAAATAAAACCTGCTAACATATCCATATTTAAATCCACATCAATCATATTACATAGCTATATAATCTAATAGGGCCCACACAAGCAACGACAAACCATCAAGATACAACTAAAATCACTAATACATGAGTACACTATAATTTGACCTATATCTATATAATACAGTACAACTTAATATCTAGATATACTATCTTCTATACTATCTAAAATTTATAGCTCACCTCATTATTGCTCTAAAAATTCTTAGGATATCTCAAGTCGCTATCATGCACCATATTATCTAGGAGAGTCCGAAAAGAAATAAAAAGAGTCATGAGCTAAAGGCTTAGTGAATGGTCTATCCCGAATTGGTGATACCAAAAAGAGAGTAAATCATATACGGGATAATATGAATCACATAGGAGCATCATGTTATGAGTATATGAATGTATCCTCAATAATATATAAATGAAATGTAAATATCATGTCATATCTCGACAATGTATAAACAATCTCCATGTCATACCATCATCATAACTCTCTCTTAAATATGACATCATCATCATAACTCTCTCCCAAATATGACATCATCATAACTCTCTCTCAAATATGACATCATCATAACTCTCTCCCAAATATGACATCATCATAACTCTCTATCAAATATGACATCATCATAACTCTCTCTCAAATATGACATATATAATGCATGCTGACCATGACCATGCTATGATAAAAAATACAACCATCACATATGATGCATATTGACCACTCAATAATCAGGTATATTAAATGATAATGAAATCATATGCATTTCTCAATATCTCAATTATCAATGTCATCTCTGAACGTTGTCATCATACTAGACCATTGTACACAGTCAACAACTGGTACCCAGTCTCAACATTATGCCCGAAAGCTTAAAGCATACTCTGCCATATGAAAAGAGTATCTCAGACATAACCATACCGTGCACCTTTCTTGCTGATAAAAATATGTGAGAATAACTTAACATATATACCCTTGCAAACGGCATGTATCCGGATGTCTACGCGCACACAGACTAACGACCCTGAACGTAAGGCCACAGGATCGCGACTATGTCGAGTGATCAATCGTCCACCAAGCGCGTCCTAACGCTCACGCCCACTTGGGTATCCTCACACTTTCTATCAACTATCATATCAATTAGATTTCATACTTTTTCCCTTCTGAATAACATATCATATGTATTTTATCCAGTAGTATAACAAGTCATGCATATTTGGAATTTACATAGAAGAGGAGTCAAAATAAATATATGATGCGATGAAATCTCCAATGGTATATGTATCAATTCATGATAGAGATCATCTCAACATAAGTCATAACAGTATAATTATCTCTAATCATGTCTATATATCATCAGTATACTCAAATCTAAGATAAAATATGCTCGACTGAAATCATCTCTAGATAAGATCATATAATCATGTTGGAGGCCAAAACATTCATATACATAATTATATAGTATAACCTAATTTGAGAAAACCATTTAGGGAATAAGACTAATAAGACCCAACACACATATCCCTCACATCCATTGATCACTAGCAAGGTGCACGGGGTCTCAAATAAAGGGTTCGGGGTTCGAAAATATTTAGATAGTATAAAGTTAGTCATTTATCTAATCATAATCTATTCAAATAAAAAATATAATAATTTATTAGGCTTAAAAATTAATTAGATTCATAAGATAAATTTATTTGTGATAATATTAATATGTTTATACTATAATTTATATTTATTAATAAGAATCCTAGTTTGCTAAATATAGAGTAAGTAATATAGTAATTTATCTCTTTTTGTATATAATTAATGGCAACAATATATATGATTTATAAAAATATAATCTTATTTAATTATTTTGTGATACTTACTCTTATTTAATTAATCATAAATTATATGAAAAATAGCCATAATCCTATTATACAAAAATAATATACAAAGCTTAGTATTTCATTTTATACAAAGCAGTAGACAGTAATAAGATGCTAAAAGTAGTTATATAAAATATAAATATAAATATAAGATTATTATTAATAAGGCTACATGTATTAATCTAATAAATAAAATTTATATGGAAATATTTATAGTTATAATTAATAACTTATTATACTAGTGAGTGTAAATTACCAAAATAATTAATTATCTACATAAACTAATTTACCTACATTAGAAAATAAATTATATAATTAACAGAAAAAAAAAACAAAATTCCTCTTTGTAACAGTGCTGAGCCCAGCACTATTGTAGCAAGAGGAGGAGGAACCGAGGAGGGCGAAGAAGAAAGGAGGAAGGAAAGAAGAAAGAAATGAGAAGAAAATAAGGAAAGGAAGAGGTGAGGAGATTGCGGACTCGAGCCGGTGGGGAGGGCATTGGCCGCTGCTATGAGAGGCCAGCACCACTTCAACAAGCCTAAGCCCGTGTGTGTGTGTGAGAGAGAGAGAGAGAGCGAGAGTGGGGGAGAGAGCGAGAGTGGGGGAGAGGAGCTCACTTCTAAGGGAGAGAGAGAGGCAGTGGATGAAGGGAACGGCAGCAGCTACTTGTTATATTTAACATCACGGCTTCTTTTGGGAGGTCTTGATTCGGTCACTTTCACTTTCTTCCTCGAAGGTTTCCACTAGGGGTTTATTTGGAGACCCCGTTTTTGCTTGCTTTGAACTCCAACTATTGGAATTCCTTGAAGAAGGTTGTTTACTCATGGTGGACGTGATGGACCCAGTTTTTTTTGTCTCTCCACCTTCACGTTTAGCTTGATGACATCTTCAAAAGAACACAAAATGCTGAAGTTCAACTGTGTCTGCAATTTCTTTGTTTAATCCTCCCCAGAATCGAGCAATTGTTTAATATAGTCTTCTATACACATTCCACCTTGTTTAAGACTCTGCAAATGAATATATAGGTCTTGACAATAATATTCTGGTACAAAATGCCTTTGCATTAATCTTTTCATAAGTCTCCAACTTCTGACCTCTTTTTCTCCATCTCTTTGTCGTTGTGCCTTTAGTCTTTCCGACCACAAATTGGCATAATCAGTGAACTCAAGGGCAGCAACTTGACATTTTTGAACCTCTGAATACTCTTGGTATTCAAACACCTTTTCTACCCATTGCACTCACTCCAAATATTCTTTAGGAGAACTGGTGCCTTTGAATGGAGGAATCTTGATCTTCATGTTGTTTCCTGGATCCCTTGGCTGCCTTCCTGGTCTTGGTTGCTCCATTGTGTCATTCCCCATGAGAAGCTCCTCATTTTCCTCTTGTTCAACCGCCTTTGGTACTTGATAAGCTTGGTATTGCACCGTTAGCCTCTCCACCATCTCATCTTGTCACCGGTGAAGCATAAAGTTTTGAGTTTGCTCCGAACTAGCTCTTCTCGGATTGCTGGATTGATGTTCTCCCTTCATGAGCCACGAATTTTGACGGAGAAAAAAATTACCAAAACGAACCAATATGCTCTGATACCAAAATGATGGGCCTTCACAATTCCCAAAAGGAAGAAATGAAAAGAGAAGAACTAACAGCCTTTGTTTGATAAGTTTGGAATGCCACAAACAAATTCTGTTACGGTAATTCACCACACTCAAGAAGAAGGTGAGTGAAAAGAATTTATAGATTCGCCACTAAACCAAGGTTTAGATAAGAATTTAGTAAACTCTTAAGGAAGAGAAATTCCTGAACTTATTTCTTGTCCATTCCACTTCCAAAACAAGCCTTTTCAAAGGCCAAACAGATTATACTTCTCAAAAGCTAATAAATGGCCACAAAACAACATTAAATGGCCAGCACACTTATTAAGCTAAAGAAACTGAAAAGACACTAAAAGATGAACGAAAATGAAAACTAATCTATATTATTCTGGTCCTGAAATAGGCTGAATCATGCACGACTGTAACCCAAGTTAAGTACTCTCAGAGATGATCAAAGTGGTCCCTTTAGAGGGGTTGGGCTCCTTGTTAAGCATCCAAGCATTGAGAAAGTATTCTAGCCTTGAGTTTATTTTAGGAGTAAGAGTAAGATAACCTAGGAGTAGAAATAAATTAATCTCTCTTCATCACCACCATCGCTGCCCATTATCTTCCTCACCATCACCACCGCCATCATCCCTCCTTCCACCCTCTCCATCTACCATCATTCACCGTAATCAAAGCCTTGTTGCGAATCATCTGTAATCGGTCCGTAACAATTTGGTATTAGAGCCATTGTTGTCCTCCGACCATATGACAATCACTCGAGGGATGGCAGCAAGAGTAACCAGGGAAACTTCTATGATCAGGGATCCACCACCGGTGATGACTACCCGACTACCCGAGAACACAAGTCCACCGCTGGAACTGCCGACCCCACCACCCTCGATAGCTCAGCTGGAGGTGCTTCAATCCTTGCAATCAATACAAGCATTTTCTGAGATGGTGTTCGCTATTCGTGAACTCCGTGATGAACGGACTCCATGAGCATAAATAAAGAGTGTACACGAATGATGGCTTAACCGGTCGAAGATGAGAATGTCGTAGGGTTTGGGGTGGACCTCCCAATGGATGATGAATCCACAAGGGTTAGTCGCATGAGATGGAGTTCAGCGCACTAAAACTCCACCCCATCTAATGCTAGGGTCCCTATCCACATGGCAGAGGGGACCCACGCTGGGAACAATGACATGCCATCCATGAACATGGGCCATTTATAACGGGTCAAGTTCAAACCATATGGCTCAATTTCCCCAAGTTCACGGGAGGCGATCCACTAGATAGGCTCTATCAAGTGGATCAATTCTTCACTTACCAAGGGAAGGCCCTAAGAGCCTCATTCCACTTGGAGGATGTCACGATTAGATGGTTCCAAGCAGCACAACGAACTCAACCATTTCCGTCTTGGGATGAGCTTGCGTCCGCCCTACGTACTTGGTTTGGTCCGACTGAGTATGAAGACTTCCAAATAATCTTGAGTAAGCTAACTCAACAAACCACGATCTGAGCTTATCAAGAAGAGTTTCAAAGAATTTGCAACCGCGTACCGGGTTGGTCAAACTCAGCCCTCCACAATACCTTCATCAATGGACTCAGGTCTGACATACAAGCGTAGGTCAAGGCCATGAGGCCTACGACATTGTTGGAGGCCTTTTCTACAGCAGCCATGATAGAGGAGAAGGACAAGGAGCTACGAATATGCACCCAAGTGCCATGGAGCCCTACGGACTGGAGAGGATCCCGGTGGGCTCCATCAAGCAATATGGTTTTTGTCCTCCCACTCGACCGCAAGGGGGGAAGTCCCTGCCACCAACTTCAGAGGGCAATAGAAGAGCTTCTCCCAACAGCTAACCCTGGCACAAATCGAGGAATGGAGGACCAAGGGTTTGTGCTTCTACTATGACGAAAAGTTTTCTTTGGGCCAGAAGTGTGAAAAACAACCTACGATGATCATGCTCCTTGAAGGAGACAAGGAGGGCGAAATGGAGTCGTGGGGCGATGAAGAGGAGGTAGCGGATATGTAGGCTGCAGACGATGAGCTGCATGCCGAGTTTAGGTTACATGCCAATTTGGGCTTGCAAGCACCCCAAACCCATTAGATAGAAGGTTCGATCAAGAAGCACCGAGTCGAGATACTAATTGACTCAGGCAGCACACAGTTTCATGGATGAGAAGTTTGCATGACAAATTGGGTTGGGGGGTGACTCCAACCATCGGATTTGATGTATCCATCAGAGATAGCACAGTCATGTGGACCGATAGTAAGTGCGTTGGAGTTGAGGTCCATATCTAAGGTGAGATGTTTCAGTTGGACTTGCACCCTTTGGCACTCAGGGGGGCTGACTGCTTCATGGCTTAGGCCAATCCTAGTTGATTTTCGCATGATATGGATGGACTTCGAGTATGAGGGGGGACCAATTCGACTAGAAGGGTTGTGGCCGAGCCCCAGTAGCCTTCATGCCTTAACCGGGTTACCACAAGCCGGCTGCGTTGGCTTGTTGATATGGTTGGTTTCAACCATGGACAAATCAAACCCAAGTAACACAACAGCCGCAGATTTGGTCTCACTTCTCCAAGGGTTTGATAAAGTCTTTGAAGAGCTGCAGGGACTACTGCCGATCCAAGACCACGATTATCGGATCAAGATCAAACTAGGACCCATACCAGCAAACGTGCGGCCTTACCAGTATCCACATGACCAAAAGGATGAGATCACACGGCTGGTACGAGAGATGTTGGATGATTCCAGCCAAGCCATAGCGCCTACTCTTCGCCGGTGCTCCTAGTGACCGAAGACGACCAAGGAGGTCCGAGGCTTTTTTCGGCCTCACCGGCTACTACCGTTGATTCATCCTGGGCTATGGGAAGATCGCAGCCCCACTGATTGCCCTACACCGCAAAGGCGAGTTCGAGTGGGACAACAAGGCAGAACATGCATTTGAAGAACTCAAGCAAGCAATGATTGAGGCGCCCCTGTTAGCCCTATCAGACTTCACCAAAATCTTAGTTGTCGAGTGCGATGCAATTGGGTCAGGGATCTGCGCAATTTTGATGCAAGAATGGCGACCTATAGTGGCAATTTGTCGATGTACGAGGAAGGCCTTCTTGCAACGGTTGTGCCAATTGTCGATGTACGAGCAAGAGATCTTAGTCGTGGTCCATGCTGTTAGCAAGTGGCGCCCATACCTGATCGAGAGGCAGTTCATAGTATGCACCGATCAAAGAAGTCTACCCTACATACTCCGGCAAAGTATCCACACCAGCGCAACAAAGGTGGCTCTCCAAGTTGTGTATGACTACGACTTGGTTTATAAAAATGGGTTCAGAGAACGGTACAACCGATGCACTCTCGTGCCAACCTAATGCTGCCGAGCTAGCCACCTTGTCGATTCCAACCCTCCCCTTGTTGGATCGGATTAGGGATGCCACCTTGAAGAACTTCCAGCTCAAGTGACTCAAGACCCGTCAAGTCAGATCGAGTATAGCACGAGAGACGAACTAATGCTCAAGGAGGACCAAATCCTAATCCCAACTAATGCAGACTCGCGGACGGCCTTGAGCCAGTCTAGTTTAGTCATGTGAGCCATTAAGTCAAGCCAAAATAAGTCATGACAACCCTTAAGGCAAGTCTAGTTAAGTAAAGTAAGCTTTTAAGACAAGTCCAATTAAGTTATGTAAGCCTTTAAGACAAATCCTAATTCAAGTGGGACTCATTGTAACCGCCCTCTATATATAGAGGGGTTTGGCTCTTTGTTAAGCATCCAAGCATTGAGAAAGTATTCTCGCCTTGAGTTATCTTAGGAGTAAGAGTAAGATAGTCTAGGAGTAGAAATAAATTAAATCTTCCTTCATCACCACCATCACTATCCATCAAGTCCTCACCATCACCACCGTCATGATCCCTCCTTCCACCCTCTCTATCTACTATCATTCACCCTAATCAAAACCTACACTCCCTTGTTGCGGTCCGTAACAATTTGGTATCAGAGCCATCATTATCGTTGGACCAGATGACAATCACACGAGGGATGGCAGCAAGAGTAACCGGGGAGACTTCTACGGTCAAGGATCCACCACCGGCGACGACTACCCGAGAACTTGTCCACCGTCGGAACTGCCGACCCCACCACCCTTGACAACTCAGCCAGAGATGCTACAATCCTTGTAATCAATACAAGCATTCATGGTTGAGATGGTGTCCACTATCTGCAAACGGCACCTAGGGCTTGGCCCAAACTACCTACAATGCCTAGGGCTTGGACCGAGCCACTGGCGGCTAGGGTTTGGCTCGAAATAGAGCAGGGTAGACCTTGGGATGAACAACGAGCACCAAGACTAGAGCTTGACCGACCGACGGCCAAAGGATGGCTCGAGCCACCTACGGCTAGGGCAAGCAATGGTTCAAACCAATATGTCATGGAGCCGATGACATAGTACAGCCCCCCTCCACATACCATCCATAAAGACGGGCCATTTGTAGGGGCTCAAGTTCGGAACATTGACTCAATTTCCCAAAGTTCGCGAGAGGTGGTCCACTAGACTAGCTCTGTCGAGCAGACAAGTTCTTCACCTACCAAGGGACCCTAGACCACCAGAAGGTCCTAATAGCCTCATTCCACTTGGAGGATGTCGCAATCTGATGGTTCAAAGCGGCACAACAAAATCAACCGCTTCCGTCTGCACCTACCAAGGGACCCCAGACCACTAGAAGGTCCTATGTACTGTGTTTGGTCCGACCGAGTATGAAGACTTCTAAGCAATCTTGACTAAGCTCAACGGACCACGGTCCAAGCTTATCAAGAAGAGTTTGAAAGAATTTGCAACCACGTACTGGGTTAGTCAGACTTAGCCCTTCGCAGCACCTTCATCAGTGGACTCAGGTCCGAGAGATGTTGGACCAAGGCATCATCTGGCCCAGCCATAGCACCTAAATGCAAGTGCAAAAGGACAACTCATGGCGATTCAGCGTGGATTACCAAGCACTAAATGCCATCACCATTAAGGACCGATATTCAATATCGGTTATCGAAGAATTATTGGACGAGTTAGCAGGTTCCACCATATCTTCACAAGCTAGATTTGTGGGCCGGCTATCACCAGATCACAGTCCAGGCAACCGACGTTCACAAGACAGCCTTTCGAACCTATGACAGGTATTACAAGTTCTTTCTAATGCCCTTTGGTCTGACCAATGTCACGGCAACTTTTCAAGGGCTGATGAACGATGTATTTCACCCACCCTTGGATGGTATATTTTGGTGTTTTTTGATGACATCCTCGTTTAGAGTCGATCAATAGAGGAGCACATACACGACATACGAACAGTCATGGAGATATTACAGGTGCATGGGATGAAGGTGAAGAAAAGCAAGTGCCTTTTGGGGTAGTCACGAGTTGAATACCTAGGGCACTTCATCTCTTCCACAGGTGTGGAGACCGATCCCGTGTAGGTGGGGCTAGCATGGTGCGATGGCCACGACGGGAGACGCCCAGGGAGCTCCGAGGCTTCCTCATCCTCACCGGCTACTACCATTGATTCATCCAAGGCTACAGGATGATTGTATGTTATGGACCAGATCTGGAATGGTCCATCTGTAGGATGATTATGAAAATTTAGGTAGTAGTAGCCTTACGAGATAGGGTTCTAATGGATGGAAAGATATAATTAAAATAGGGGAGCAAATTCAGAATAGGACAGAATAGTAAATATCCGACATTTCGGCGATCGTCGGAGGGTGGCAGATGGCCATTAGATAGGGTGGCTGCTGGAGATGATGTGGCTATGGGTTGGAGGTAGAATTAGTGTTTCTAACTTAGATCTACTCTTACAAAGATAACAACAATCTAATGGCTACGGTAAAAGATAATGACGATAAGTAATGCAAGGTAAATAAACTTAACTCAATATTCATTACATTCAATTCCATCCTAAACTCAATATAGAGGACGGGTACAATGAGTAGTACTCGGTCTAGCCCTAAAGGCTTATACAACTCGAACTAGAACTTGCCTTACAATTACATGACTTAATTGAACTTGGCGTAGTGACTTACATGACTTAACTAGACTTAGAGATACATATAACTTAGCTAAATTTGCCTTCCTTATCCTTCTCGGAATGATTTTTCATTCTGCCATAGATAGAGTACAAACCTTGAATACAGAAGTTGTAAATCAGGACATTGTTGATCTCCAAGTGGTTTCGTAATATTTGGTCATTTGTGGGATATTCATTGAATATTTTTCTAAAACTGCGCATAGCTAAATTAGTTAACTAACAAATTCTAACCTAATAAGACTCTAATTAAAGCAAATAAGTAGATAAGATAACTAGACTCAATCCATTGAGCCCAATCTCCCCTTGATGTGCTCTGATCTGACCCAGTTCGCACCATTGTTGCCCCGCTGACCGCCCTACTCTACAAAGGTGGGTTTGAGTTGGACGACAAGGTGGAACGCGCATTTGAAGTACTCAAGCAAGCCATGACTGAGGCGCCCATGTTAGCCCAACCAGACCACCAAGACCTTTGTTGTCGATTGTGACACATCTGGGTTAGGGATCGGTGCAATTTCGATGCAAGAAGGGCAACCCATAGCCTACAAATGCAAGGCCCTCTCTCAATGGTCGCGCTAATTGTCGACATACAAGCGAGAGATGTTTACTGTGGTCCATGCAGTTAGCAAGTGACGCCCATATTTGATCGGAAGGCGGTTCATAGTGCGCATCAATCAAAGAAGTCTGCCCTTTTTACTCGGGCAAAGGATCCACACTCCAGCGCAACAAAGGTGGCTCTTCGAGTTGCTCGAGTATGACTATAACTTGGTTTACAAAAAGTGTTCAGAGAATGGTGCAGCTGATGCACTCTCGCGCCAACCTAATGCTGCCGAGCTAGCCACCCTATTGATTTCAACCGTCCCCTTGTTGGACCGAATCAAGGATGCCACATTGAGGACCGACTTAGGTGATTCAAGACCCATCAAGTCAGATCGAGTACAGCACAAGAGACGGACTAGTACTTATGGGGACCAGATCCTAATCCCAACTAATGCAGACTTGCAAACCGCCTTGATTAGCCACTTCCACGACTCACCCCTCGCAGGCCACAAGGGCATCTTTCAGACCCACAAGTGACTATGCCTCGATTGCTGGTGGACCAGCATGAAGAATGACGTGCGCAACTACATCCGCACATGTGAAGTCTGCCAACGAGCCAAAGCAGATATGACTCGAGCAGCCGGCCTTCTCCAAACCTTTCCTAACACGTTAACATGACCCGTCTAACCTGTTCATTAAATGGGTCGTATTAACAGGACACAACAAACAAAGTATTATTAACCCTATAAAATTTAATATTTATTGATTCACAAAAACAAAATAATTTCTTTTTATTTGAAAAAATATACAATTCCAAATATTCAACACAAATCTATACTAATTCAACTACCAGCATTCAACATTAAGGAAATAAATTTAGATACTAATTTTAATTTGAATTTACAACCTACAAATCTCACGGCAATCATAATATAATTTCAAGTTCATAATATATTACAAATTGCAAATAAAAAAAAGCAAATAGTATTATTAGGCCTTCCTTTTATTATCCAAAGATCACCGCCAAGTCAGAAAAAAAAAAAACAAAAACAGATGAGAATGTTACATCTTCTATTACAAACTGCCAATAGTTGTAATCTTATGACAATTACAACAAAATTTCAAGTTCATAATATATTACAAACTGCAAATAGTTAAAAAGAGAGTAAATAATACCCATTGGGCCCTCCATTTTATTATCCGAAGATCACGACCCTGTCAGAAAAAAAAAAAAAAAAACAAAAGAGAATGTTAACTAAGATAGAGAATATAGAGTACAAAAAATTTAATTAGCAGTAGATGTATAAAGAAATTTTGTACAAAAAAACCGAAAAGATAGTACCTGTTATAGTACTTATACTGGACATATTTCATGTATACATCATCTATAGATCTAGATGCCATAAAATCACTGGACACTAAACTAAACTAAACTAAAACTAAACTAAATAGATGGATCAGTCAAGATAGGCAATAGCTTTTATACTCTTTTGTATATTACAGAAAAAAATATGATTTGTACAAAATAAATCATCTTTTACAGAATCAAATATGATCTTAGAATAATAAAAGAGCTATCTTAGCTACTACTATGATGCCTCCAACATGATCTTCCAGACAGCCAAATGCAGCATGGTCAAATGGAGAGAGTGCTAGATTTAATATAATCATTTGTGCATGAGCTGCATTTGGGGCATAACAAAACCCAATGAAGCTAGGTATTGGGGCATGAGCTGCAGCACATGGAGCCCTTATGGGCATCTCCCTAACATCTTAAACATTGTAAAGGCTCCAAAAGGTACTGTCGTAAAATAACTTTCTTCTCTCTGTTCTTACTTGTTAGGCCATGTGCACTGCACATGATGGCTTGTGGGAGCATCTACTGCCAAGCAGGAGCATTTTGAGAATGTAAGGGAGAGTGAATATAAAAATCGACAAAGTAAGCAATCAGAACTATAGGCAACTTGAGTATAGATGGAGCTTACCTGACTCAGAAGATGATCCAAAGAAACATATGGGGCAAAGAACTATCAAAGACAAAAAAGATGGCCATATAGACAAATATTTGTATGAAAGCATAGTCAAATATAAAGTCAAAATTTTGACCAGGTGATGATGCTATTGGAAGCAACCCAAGCCAATCAAGGGACGTTCATGAAGAGAAGATACTCTGAAATTGTTTAGATGGAAGATGCTGAGACAAAATTCTACCCTTTACCAGACATCTGCAGAAAAAGTGTGAAAATTAATAAGCTTTGTAAGCAGTCAAAATATAGCATTAAATCAAGACAAAAACCTAGAAATCTTTACGTTTTACTGATGAAAACTGAAATAACTTCAGATATCAATATTCTTTCATTCATACTCAAAAAAGGAACAAGAGTTATATTTGCTAAGCCACATCAACACCAGCTACCAACATATATACACAAGTTTCAGGGTTAATCTAACAGCTGCTGGAGGCAGCGAGAGGCCAGCGGTGTGGAGGAGGCAGCGAGAGGTGATAGGCAAGCAATGGCAAGAAGGAGATAGGACTTTCGAGAGGCAAGAGGAGGCGAGAGGCGAGAGGTGAGATGAAGACTATGGCCTCTGTGGCAAGAGGCGAGAGGCGGTGGAGATGGGTGAGGCAATGTGAGGGTGAGGCAGCTGGGAATGGGTGGATCGGAGTGAGGATGAGATTGTGTTAGGGGTAGGTTAGGTTTAGTTTAGTTTATATATTAAGGGTCTCGACCTATATACTTAAACGGGTTAAACAGGCCAAAACAGGTTAGTTATATAAACCCAAACACGACCCAATTATTAATCAGGTTAGGTAGGTTGACTCGTTTATGACCCAAACCCGATTAAGAGGCGGGTTATCGTGCTCGGTAATCGGGTCAGGTCAAGATTTGCCACCCGTACTTCCCGTGCCTAAGCAAATCTGGGAAAATATTTCAATGGACTTCATTGAAGGCCTACCGACCATCCAAGGGTGATCGGTTATCATCGTGGCGGTCGACCACCACTCCAAGAATGCACACTTCTCAGCGCTCGTCCACCCCTACACCACAAGGAAGGTCGCGAAGGTCTTCTTATGCGATGTGGCTAAACTTCACGGGATACCACAATCTATTTTATCCGACTGAGATCTGGTGTTCACTAGTAGGTTCTCTCAAGAATTCTTTCGTCTACAGGGAATGACGTTTCGGATGAGCTCAACATACCATCCTTAGACGGACAGGCAGAGAGAGGTCTTGAACCAGTGTTTGGAGAAGTACCTATGATGCTATGCCGAAGAGCAGCCAAGGCGGTGGCTCCACTTCTTACCATGGGGCGAACTGGACCTACAACACTGCCCACTACTCAGCCAAAAGACATCACATCGTTTGAGGCAGTTTATGGTAAGTCGCCTCCTACCATAGTCTCCTACGCACCGACTCAACAGAGAGAACGCATGGACATCGAGGAAACCGTTGTGGATAGGGATGCTTAGATTTGACGACTGAAGGCCAACTTGGCGGTTGCACAAAACCGGATGAACCTGATCTACAATCGGCGACACCCGGATCGGACATTCGTAGTAGAAGATTGAGT
This sequence comes from Typha latifolia, assembly GCF_019914945.1. NCBI lineage: Eukaryota > Viridiplantae > Streptophyta > Magnoliopsida > Poales > Typhaceae > Typha > Typha latifolia. Next base: position 13,878,518 of record NC_133086.1, on the reverse strand, counting down.
CTACATCAAACTCCAGCACTATTGCCAGACCTCGGTTCAACTCATCATGAACCAAAAGCTGGCACATAGGTACTTTGGGCCATACCACGTGATTGAATGGGTAGGCGAGGTGGCCTATTGACTTGATCTTTCAAATGACTCAAGGGTGCACCTAGTGTTCCATGTTTCAGCTTTGCGAGCCCGAGTTGCAGCTGAGATAGTTGTTGCGGCAAACATATCCGATCCAGCCACACATAACCAAGAGCCCATGCCACTTCAGGTTCTACCGAAGAGAAGGATTCGGGTAGATGAAAGATTGATCATGCAAGTACAAGTGGAGATGGGAGTCTGAGTTCGAGTTGATGCAGCACTTCCTAGACTTCTCACCTTGAGGACAAGGTGGTCAGAAGTGTGGTGGAGTGATGTGATCGGGGTCTGATTGGATCAATTCACGGGGACATTGGGCTCGATTGATCGAATCTATTTATCTTTTAATTATTTCATGATGTAAGTCTTTTAGGCAAGTCTAATTTAGACATGTGAGCTATTAAGTCAAGTCGAAATAAGCCAGGACAGCTCTTAAAGGCAAATAGTTAAGTCATGTAAGCCTTTAAGGCAAATCCTAATTCGAGTCATGACAGCTTTTATGGCTAGTCTTAGTAGGACTCATTGTAACCGACCTCTATATACGGAGGGTTTGGCCTCCTTGTTAAGCATCCAAAAGCATTGAGAAAATGTTATAGTCTTGAGTTTATCTTAGGAGTAAGAATAAGATAACCTAGGAGTAGAAGTAAATTAATATTCTTCATCACCGCCATCGCTGCCCATCATCTTCCTCACGATCATCACCGCCATCATCCCTCCTTCCACCCTCTCCATCTACCATCATTCACCCTAATCAAAGCCTACACTCCCTTGTTGTGGATCATCTCTAGAACACGCAATTTTGGGTCATCTTCCTTATCATCAAGAAGGATTCCAAATGGACAATACCCAGCGGCCATGTGCGGCCTTCCTCCATTCAGTAGTGTGTTGCACGATTGTTAACTCGTCGGAGAACTCCATTATAAAATCCAAAGATTCCAGCAATTGGGCTCGTTGGAGGAAACTGTTGCCTTGAAGCCGGGGTCATCTTTTATTAGATTAATACATGTAATCATATTGATAATAATCTTATATTTTATATAGTTAGTTCTATTAAAAATAATTAAATTTTATAAGTTTCTATTAACGTTTATGTATGCTTATACATGCATATATTTAATACATTTGAGTATTCAATGTGTTTCTAGCACCTTATTATTATTATATATTATTTTCTATGCAATAAAATGCTGAGCTCAGATAATTACTTTTGAATTTATGAATAATGATTAATATATGTATGATTAGTAACTAGTTAAGTAAAAGTAATAATTGCCAAATAATTGAATAAGGTTATCATAATTATATATATATAATGTATATCAAGTTATTTAATAAAATCAAATAATTTATTATATTTTACACCAATGAATTCTAAATGGGATAAACGGCTGACATCATATCATTTAAATATTTTCAGACCCCGTGGATCTTGACAATGAGTTGATGTTTGACTGACGGACGTGAGAGATGCGTGGTTCGTGTCTTCTTATCAGACTGTGAGTAGTCTTATCCCTTAGACGCCTTTCTCAAATTAGGTTACATTATATATTTGTGTATATGCATGTTTTGGCCTCCAGCATGATTATATGATTTTATCTAGAGATGATTATAGTCGAGCATATTTTATCATGCATTCGATTACGCTGATTTGGAATAAGAGTACATTGGTGATATATATAGAGATAATCAAAGATGATTCTAGTGTTATGATTGTTTACCGAGTTGATCTGTAGCATGAGTATGCATGTAATAGATTAGCATGAATATGCATGTGTTGACGATACAGTTGGAGACTACATTGCATCATTTTCTCTTGATTCCTATTCCACCTAAATTCCTGTTATGCATTGATTTGTTATCGTATTGGATATATGCATATGATTTGTCATTTAGAAGGAAAGCATGAAATGTGATTGATAGGATAGTTGATAGAAAGCGTGAGGATACCCGAGTGGGCGCGAGGGTTAGGACGCACTTGGTGGATGATTGATCGCTCGACATGGTCGCGATCCTGTTGGCCTTACGTCTGAGGTCGTTAGTCTGTGTGCGCAGCAAACATTCGGACACATGCCGTTCGCCAGGGCATATGTGGCGAGTTATCCTCACGAGGTTTCTATCAACTATGTGTGTGCCCGGTCTGGATGGATGTTGATACCCTAGCAGGTGGCGGGCTATGATTATATTTGAGATACTCCTTGCGGATGGCAGAGTATGCTCTGAGCATTCGGGCATGATGTTGAGACCGGGTACCGGGTATTGACTGTGCACAGTGGTCTTGTATGATGATATTATACCGAGATGTCGGTGATGATCGTGATGTTGAGAAATGCATATGATTTCATTTTTATATGACATACCTGATTATTGAGGGGTCAATATATATCATATATGGTTGCATTTGATATCATCGCATGGTCATGGTCGACATGCATCATATATCATATTTGATAGAGAGTTATGATGATCATATGACATGGAGATTTATTTATTCATTATCGAGGATTGTATACTTTTATCAGTATGACATATTATCTACTTTTCAATTATGTATTATTGAGGATGCATTCATATACTCATTCATGACATGATGTTGCTTTCTAATTCATATTATCCAGTACATGATTTACTCTCTGTTTGGCATCACTGATTCGGGGTAAGGTCTATTCACTGAGCCTTTTGCTCATGACTCTCTTTATTTCTTTTCTAACCCCTCAGGTTTGTGGTACGTGATAGCGAGGTGAGCTATAGATGCGAGATGGTATAGATGATGGTTTTTATAGAAATTGAGTTGTACTAGTATTTTATATTTGTACTCTTTTGTATCAGACGATGATTTGTATAATACAGGTCGAATCATAGTGTACTCTTGTATTAGTTGTTTAATGGTATCTTGATGGTTTGTTGTGGCCTGTGTGGGCCCTGCCAGATTGTGTAGCAGTCTAGTGTATATTATTGTGGACTTATTCATATGTTAACAGGTTTATTTGGTTAAGAGTATGATTTATTTGGCGATGTATTATCTGATCATGGATAGGTTAGCAAGATATTTTTTTGATGATGTCATGATTATATGTGCACAGGAGAGTATCTGTGCGTGACGGGCCTCGCCCGACTTGTCGCGTGCGCCGTGTGTGGATGAAGAACTGAGCGACTGATACCTTATCATGCCAACCCCATACCGCCTAGCTCGCAGCTTTCTTTACACCTTCATTTCCCTTCCTCTAGGAGCTGAGGAAGGCAAATACCATGGATCCAGAAATAGTGAAGATGCTCTAGTTGATCCGGGAAGCCATGCAAAGTTGGAGAATCAAGGTAGTTTAATGCTGGACCAGACCGTAGGTGCATCAGAGTGTCTGCGGACTATAGGTTGTAGTAGAAATTGTTGGAGCACTTCAACCAAACTCTCAAGGTGTGCCATGAGGGAGTTTTGAGGACTTACAGGAAGTTGTCACAGATTTGCACATGGCCGAGGCTGAGGCGTGATGTGAGGGTCTTCATCCCTGCATGTGAAACCTGTCAATGAGCAAAGTCTTTAACCATGAACCCAGTAGGATTGTTGTAGCCTCGACCTATATGGAAAGATATTTCTATGGATTTCATAGAAGCTCTTTCGTAGGTACGGTTATGATGCTATTTTTGTAGTGATTGACAAGTTAAGCAAATATGCACATTTTTCAACGCTTGGCCTGAATCACCTGCGCCTAGGGCTTGGACTCTGCCACCCACAGCTAGGGTTTGGCCCGAAACAGAGCAGGGTGGACCTTGGCATGAACCACCTCCACCTTCAAGTACTAATGATGGTCAAACCGTGAAGACCGTCTAAACCGTGAAGACCATCCCTTCTCCGGTTGCGGTGGAGCACCCTCTATCCTTGCAGATGGAGCCCTCCATTTTAGCAACACCGGAGCAGCCCCCAGTGACAGCCCCATCGTCATCTTCCCTGGTTGAGGTGGAAAATAAAGGTCAAAACTCTAGTTTTTCAACGATGGTGATCCAGCACTTTTGGTCCAAGCCACCACTATCAATCAGAACCTTCCTCGCACCACTTGCACTGGAGCCGTAGCCTAAACCACATGCACTAAGACCTTGGCTTGAACCACTCGAGGCTAGGATTTGGCCCGACTCACCCATGGCTAGGGCAGACTATGGCTTGAATAACGGGGCCCTCGAGCAGAACCTATCATGGGGCCCCCCTCCTCATGGCAAACGAGGTCCACACGAAGATCGAGGATATGTGATTCGAGAGCATCGGAGCGTATGAGAACCACCATAGAAACCTTGAGGACAAGGTGGTTGGAAGCGTGGTGGATTGATGCAAACCGAGTCAGATCGGATCACATCAAGGGGAGATTGGGCTCAATAGATTGAATCTAGTTATCTTATCTACTTAGTTGCTTTAATTAGAGTCTTATTAGGTTAGGCATGGAATTGAAGGGACTAAGCCACCCATAGCTAGTGTTTGGCCTGAAACAGAGCAAGGTAGATCTTGGCATGAACCACCTCCACCTTGAAGTACTAATAATGGTAAAATCGTGAAGACCATCCAATCGTGGCAACCATCCCTTCTCCGGTTGCGGTGGAGCACCCTCAGCACCCTCTATCCTTACAGATGGAGCCCTCCATTTTAGCAACATCAGAGCAGCTACCAGTGACAGCTCCATCGTCATCTTCCCTGGTTGAGTTGGAAAATAAAGGTCAAACCCCTAGTTTTTCACCGATGGAGATCCCGGCACATTTGGTCCAAGCCACCACTGTCAACACCTTCCTTGGACCACCTGCACTCGAGCCATGGCCTAAACAAAACATACACTAAAGCCTTCGCTTGAGCCACTCGCGGCTAGGATTTGGCCGGACTAACCAGTGGCTAGGGCAGACTATGGCTTGAATAAGTGCGACCTAGAGCAGAACCTATCATGGGGCTCCCCTCCTCATGGTAGATGAGGTCGACATGAAGATCGAGGAAATGTGATTCGACAACATCGGAGGGTATGAAAACCACTATTGACACATTGAGGACAATGTGGTCGGAAACGTGGTGGATTGATGCAAACCGGGTCAGATCGGTTCAAATCAAGGGGAGATTGGGCTCAGTGGATTGAGTCTAGTTATCTTATTTGCTTATTTACTTTAATTAGAGTCTTATTAGGTTAGAATTTGTTAGTTAACTAATTCTGCTCTACATAGTTTCTGTAAAAATATTTGAAAGATATTCCACAGATAGCCAATTTTTATAAAACCACTTATAGAAGATCGAAGATATCATGATCTACAACTTTTGTATTCAAGATTTTTCTAGATTCGGACTCTTTCTATGGCAGAATGAATAATCATTCCGAGAAGGATAAGGAAGGCTGATTTAGCTAAGTCATATTTATCTCTTATGTAAGCACTTAAAGCAAGTCTAGTTAAGTCATTTAAGCTACTAAAGCAAGTTTAATTAAGTCATGTAAGCCTCTAAGGCAAGTCCTAGTTCGAGTCATATATATAAAGGGGCTGGGCTTCTTTGTTTAGGCATGGAATTGAATGGAATGAATATTGAATTAAGTTAACTTTACTTACCTTATATTACTTATCGTCCGTATCTTTTACCGTAGCCGCTAGATCGTCGTTATCTTTCTAGGAGTAGATCTAAGTTAGAAACCATAATTCTACCTCCAACCGATAGCCACCATACCTCCAATAGCCACCCTATCCTACGGCCGGCCACCACCACCATTAGCCGTCCGCCACCCTCCAACGACGATCGCAATATTAAATATTTACTATTCTACCCTGTTCTGACCTTGCTCCACTATTTTAATTATATCTTGCATTTAGACATCCGATTATTGTGAAAGCAAAGCCATTAGAACCCTATCTCGTGAGGCTACGACCACCTAAATTTTTATTTTCTTACGTGACAAAATTTTGACACTGAAATTTATCGACATTTTGGTACCTCCGTATATGATTATTACCATGCTTTGCTGACCAAGACCGTTCAGAAGACGATGATGGAAGCTCTCAAAGATGAGTTCGAGAGGATAAGTGGCACGTGTGTTCCTCCTTAGTCAAACCTACAAGTGAAATCCACCTTCTTTACTGGACTGCGGCGTGACATCCGGGCTAATGTTAGGGCATTCCATCCGGCCATGCTGAAGCAAGCTATCAAGGATGCTCTCTTGATGGAGAAGAACTATATGAAGTTTGATAGCAAAGAGTTCGTGGACCAGTAGTAGAATGCTTGTATTAGCTCGATATGTTTTTGCTAGGCTAGCCACTAATACATAATGTGGATGGCAGCCTCATTCGGGATTATGAATGAAATTATCAATTTATCCTTTCTTCTCCTCTCTAGACTAAAATCTTCTCCCTCCTCTCTCAAGCCCTAGTAGTGCACCCTCAATGCTAGTTGCCCCTAACCCTCGTCAATCAGACCCTCTCTCCTTCTTGGGACACCAACTCACTTCTCCCTCCTCTTCCTTCACTCCATGGCCCTCGTGTAACCCCTATCATAATCCACATCTACTCCATCTCCACCATTAGCATCACCTCCCATCACCAACCCTTCCATCGAGACACCACTGTATTTTATCCCTAGCAGTGGACCTGAATCTACCAAAAGACATAAGTCGGGAAGTTATGGATTGAATCCAACTAGTTTAGTAGTTTTATGACGATGGTACAATATCTGACGAATATTCTCCTTGGACTATGCGTACTGTCTTCCTGGACCTGAGCTTGATTTGGGCTGAGTTCGGTTCATAACAAGGACATTTGACGTATGGAAGCAACGCTTTAAGATGTTAAAAATAATGCAACCATTTGGGTGGGAAACTCTAGGAAATATTGTCAAACTTTAGAAATGCACGTGAACATGATAGTTATTTGGCTAGGGCATTAACAAGTCAAACTTTAGAAAATGATGACAAAGTATTGCCCTCAAGACAAGAATAAATGAATATACATTTGATGGTAATCAACTCATAAATAATATCAGCTCAGTTGTGGGAAGGACGGGACAAAGGTATCATGTATTGTTGTTGGATTTATGTATTACAATTTACATATATTACATTTTGTAATCAATTGTTATTTATCAGATAGAATAAATGAATATACGCGGTTGTATGCTCACTCCATCCATGGGAGGAATTCCAGCCATCTTCGTGGTTGCTCGCCAGCATAGCAATGTAGGATGGTAAAGCTCATCTTCAACTCGGTACTTTGGAGATGTGCCATTTCAGTCCAGAACTTACTGGTGAGGATAGGATCTCAGTCGGACACAATAGAGCGTGGAACCCCATGGAGACGAACCACTTCGCGTATAAAAGCTTCCGCCACTATCGAGCCGTGTAAGGATGACTTAGAGCGATGAAATGCGTGTACTTGCTGAGGCAATCAACCACAACCATGATAACAGATTTTCTTTAAACCGTTGGCGGGCCTTCGATGAAATCAAGTGAGAGGTCATCCCAGATCTGATCTATATAGGCAGGGGTTGTAGCAAGCCAGCGGGCTTAGTTGACTCAGTCTTGACCCATTGGCATGTATCACAAGCCTTGACATAGGCTCGCCTATCCTTCTTCATCCCTATCCATCTACAGCTGCTTTTAAGACGGAGATAAGTTCTAGTCATAATACCTTCATGGCCGGCTGCTAGAGAGTCATGGAAGTAGCTGATTAAATCTCTTCTAAGTTCAGCATTTGTAGGCACCATAATGCGATTTTGGATCAGAATCCGGCCATCCCTTTGGTCCGGTTCAGTCTGATTTTGCTCAATTTGAAGTTTGATCTTTTGGAGCTCTGAGTCTTCTTTGGTGGCAGTCCTGATTCTGTCCAAGAGAGGAAATGTTGGAACAGACAAGGTTGCTAGTTCAGCAGGTTCTGGGTGCTGCTTTGGATCAGAATCAGGCCATCCCTCATGGTGTGGTCCGGTTCAGCCTGATTTTGCTCAAGTTGAAGTTTGATCTTTTGGAGCTCTGAGTCTTCTTTGGTGGCAGTCCTGATTCTGTCCAAGAGAGGAAATGTTGGAATAGAGCATCTGCAACACCATTTTCGCTGGCCTTCTTGTAGACCAAGTGGTATTCATACCCAAGTAACTTGGCTAACCATTTTTGCTGTGCTGGGTTCGCTGTCCTAGGAGGTATGGCAGGAACCGCTGATCAGTGTGCACAATGAAGCAGCGCCCAAGTAGATAAGGTCTCAACTTCTCAATTGCATGAACCACAGCTAATATCTCGTGCTCATAGGTGCTAAGATGGAGCGCGATCTCTCCGATAGAGCCTTGCTCATGTATGCTATTGGTCTTCCTTCCTGCATCAAAACCGCTCCTAGACCTGTCCCCGATGCATCACATTCCACCACGAAGGTCTTAGTGAAGTCGGGTAAGGCAAGGATTGGTGCACTCGTCATAGCTCATTTCAATTCCAGAAATGCAGATTTAGCTTTTTCACTCCAATTGAACTCGTTCTTGCACAGAAGTGTGCAGTCAAAGGTGCCGCGATCCTCCATATCCCTGAACGAACCGCCGATAGTATTCGGTCAAGCCAAGAAACACTCTAAGCTCCTTGGGTGTTCTCGGCTTAGGCCAGCTCACCATGGTCGTTATCTTCTCCGAATCTGACTCTACACCATTGGTTGAGATTATGTGGCCTAGATAGTCAACTCGAGGCTAAGCCCAGGTGCATTTACTACTCTTGACTCGGAGGCCATGCGAGTCCAGGGTCCCTGTGGTCCATGTGCTCCTCTCGAGTTCAGCTTTAGACGAGAATATCGTAAAAGAAAACCACAACATACCACCTTAGTAGGGGATTGAACACACCATTCATTAGCCCTTGAAATGTCGCTTGGGCATTGGTCAGGCCAAAGGGCATCACGAGGAACTTGTAATGCCCATCATGGGTCTAAAAGGCTGTCTTGTGAACGTCTTCTGCTCGGACTTAGATCTCGTGGTATCCTTTGACCAGATCCAATTTGGTGAAGATTGCTGCACCCGCCAACTAGGAGCTCCTCAATGACTGGAATAGGGTACCAGTCTTTGATGGTGATCGAGTTGAGGGCGCGATAGTCCACACAAAACCACCATAAATTGTCCTTCTTGTGCACTTCTTGTGCACAAGAAGTACTGGTGAAGAGTAGGCGCTATGGCTCGGTTGGATGATCCCTTGATCTAGCATCTCACGCACCAACCCTGTGATTGCCTCCTTCTGAGCATGACGGTACCGGTAGGGCCGTACATCGGCTGGACCAGCTCCTAATGTGATCTCAATCCAGTGGTCACAGGCTCGAATAGGGGGCAGCCCTTTTGGTTCCTCAAATACTCGTGGGTAGGCTTGCAAGATAGAATTCAAATCAGCCTTAATTTCATTACTCGATGCTCCAGGTCCTTCTCGGGTTGAAACAAGCCGCATCAATAAGCTGCGGCAGCCAGCTTGTGGAAGTCCTTCTAGGGACTGAAATGATGCTTTTGGGCTCGGTTTGTTTCCTTCTTTCTAGTTGCACCTTCTTGTTGATGCGGCTTGTTTGATGCACTTGGTTCATCTTATCGTGCAGCCTATGAACCAGATGGGACCGAGCACCTGGAGCACCTGGAGCCATTGGACTCCTAAGACCATATCTGGCCCTTTGAGAGCGAGGGGTTACAAATCAAGCTCAAGTTCGTATGCGTGTACGCCGCACCTTGGCTCGCTCTCATTTTCCTTCAGTCCTAAGAACCGTGCCATCTCCAATCGAGACATCGAACCCAATAGTAGGAGTTATGGTCAAGCCCAATCGTTGCACCATCTTCTCTACAAAGTTATGGGTGCTGCCCGAGTCAATCAAAATCTCAACTCGGCTTCGTTTGATCATTCCTTCTACCCGAAGTGTCCTAGGAGTCTCAACTCAACGTGCATCATCTCCTCTTCTTCCGCAGCCTCTTCATGGTCTTCATGCCCATCTTCCCATTGTTTAGTTCCCTCCTCTTCTTCGGTGGCATCAAGTAGCATCATCGCCGCGGGTTGCTTCTTGCACTTATGGCTCGGTGTAAACCGTTCGTCGCAATGGAACCATAAGCCCATGGATCTACAATCGACTACTTCAACAGGTGCTCGAGGCGGTGGTAGGTGTGCACTCAGTGCTCCTCAACTCAATCCCGTTCCAAACCTAGGGCAAGGTCTGAATGGAGTCAAGCTTGATGTAGGATGTGTAGGACGTGTGCTCTTCCAATCCGAGGCCATTCCTGATCTGCTGGTCCGCCCCATCTCTTGCAGCTTCTCCTCCATGACCTCTGCACATGTATAGGGGTCCAAGAGGATCATCGGATTCATGGCTCTCACCTCAGCTCGGATTTTAGGTTTGAGTCCCCAAATGAAAGCTGAGCGTAGCTGTGAGTCAGACCACTGGTTCGATTGCTGATTCGGTCGAACTCAGCCTTGTACGCTTGCACCGTGGTTTTATACTGGAGTCAATGTAGAGCCTCCTCGATGTTCTTGTTGTGGGTTGGATCGAATCACCTACATATGGCATCAGCTAACTTGGCCCAAGTCTGAAACGGTTGGGTACAATTGGCAGCCCAGAACCAATCACATGCCTCATCTTGTAAGTGGAACGACGCGAGTCTGACTTGTTGGTAAGCCGAGGTCCCTTGGTAGTCAAATAGGTGCAGTGAATCTCCACTTGAAAAAGTAGGAAATTCAAGTCGCAAAGTACGAACTTGAACTCCAGGGATTTGGTTTTCATCTCGACCCACTTGAGCCCAAGGCTGGTTGTGCGCTCTATACCCTTGAACTGGTGGAACTCTTTGGTGTGGGTTCCATTGGCCCGATTGCCATCTCTCTAGCCCACGGATATGTTTTTTCTAGTTCGATGTTGAACCATGCAACTTGTGGCTCAATCCGCGCGCCTGGTTCAGTAGGGTGAACCCAAGCCTGAACTAGTTCATTAAGAACCCTGGGCGTTGGATCTGGCTCATAGGCTGCACGATAAGATGAACCAAGTGCATCTTGGGCTGGGCCTTGGGGAGCGCGCCCTATGTCTCTTGGTCTGCACGAAATCCTAGGGGCTCTTGAGTATTTGTTGCAGCCGTCACTGCTGTTGGTGCAAATGTGGAAGGAGATCCTTGACGACCAGAAATAAGGGAAAACATCATTTCGAATTTTCTTTCCAATCGTGCTTCTCTTTCCTTCTCTCTCACATCCTGCGCTTGCAAAAGGAAGGCCAGCCACTTAGGTGGTGCTGGTGGTGGTGGTGCGACCGGAGGTGGTGCCGCCATGGTCGGAGTTGCCTAGTCTCTCGATGGTGTCGACGTTAGGGGAGAGGTGTCTTCAGTACTTAATGATTCAGCTGCGTGGGGAACTTCATCTTCTACTGCCCTTCCTACTCTAGATCTGGTTTGTGGCATGGAAACGTTTCAATGAAGGAAGGGCTCTGATACCAATTGTAGCGACCCAATTTCTAGAAAAGCAGATATGGATTTGAAGGAGTTACAGATGCTTCTAGGTGTGGTAATTCTCTCGTTTGGGGTCGAGAGAGGGTGGCCACAACTTGGTGGAGGAGTGGTGGAGGAGTCTGCAATGGAGGTATGGCTACTCCTAAGGTTAAAACTAGCTGATTCATTTCATAATGAGCAAAAGAGCTGCACACCACAATTTATAGGTGGCTAACTCCGAATTATTAACCCTCATTTGGACTGACTAATGCTAATAAGAAAACTAAGACCAACTAGGAGGTCTAATAAGCAAATGCGACAGATGATAAAGTCTTAATTGAACAACTTAAAGGAAATAAGTAAATCTAAGATGGACAGTGTGCAAGTCCAACAGTAGATCAAGTGATTTTGCTTGAGTAGGCTAGATCAGCTTGGGCTTGGGTCATAACATATTTCAGATAATTAAGATTTATTAATGTCAATAATGGACAAAATTTTGATGTAAAGGTTAGAAGCCGTCGCTTCCCAAAGGGTATTAGAGATGCAGTTAAAAAGTATGTCTATGGTCAACATCGAGAGATTTCGAATGATACCTCCTTTGGACATCCTGTGGACTTCCCTTTTATCGACACAAATAAGCCATTGTTTGAACAAGTTATTTGTCAATGGTCTAAGGAGGATGGATGTTTCAAACTAGGTAAAGTCAATATGAAACTAACCTCTAGTGATGTGGGTTTTTGGGGCTTTCGTTACAAGGGGAGCTAATATCTCTTGGTAGCAATGAGGATGTACCTCCCTAGGTTCGACGACATGTCATAGGGAAGTTAGATAGGGCTTCAATTGATAGAGTACTTCAAAAATTATGCTCTAGAGATTGAAGACATGAAAGATTTTGCACAATTTTTTCTATTGTATTTTTTCAACGCAGCAACTATTGCTGCCCACCTCAATTTTCCCAGTATTTTGCAAACATAAATGAGATAATCAGCTACTCATGGTTTACATCAATCTATGACTTTCTGATGCTTTCAATTAGGAAAGCTCAAGGTCATCTCCAGAATTTATAGAGACAATAGCGAGGCAAAGTCATATTTGTGAACAAAGCAATAATTTTGTTGCCAATGTTTCTATACGAGTACACTTCTATAGCAAGTGATAGCTCAGTTCCATATCTGTTCCCTCGGCTATTTTGTTGGACTGCTTTAGTAACTCAAAGAAGTAGCTATCACTTACTATAGAAGTGTACTCATACAGGAACACTATCTACACTTTAACACACAATAAGATATAATTCTTATGAGAATGTGTGTGTGTGCGTGTGCGTGTGCATGTGCGTGTGCGTGTGTGTGTGCGTTAACATTAGATTGAATTCATCTGGTACTGTAGGTATCTAGCTCCTAATAACTTCTTTTATACGTGTTAATGAAAGAACCAAAATTATTTTATCATCCTATTTGCGCATACTTCTGTACATAACTCGAGGCGATACCTTAACTAGGCGGCATAGAACAAGCTGTAGTTAGTAAAGCAAAGAAGATCACTACCCTGATAAGGTGAGATTTAGACATCTATTTCTTGGTTGCTTCTTGTGTATATATAATAGTTGTTATACATTTTAGCTGTCATTTGGTGCAGCCCTGGCAGTAAAGGAAGGCATCTTTGAGATTGACCCAAGATTATGATGCTCTTGATGTTGCAAACAAAATTAGTATCATCTAAGCTAGAGATGATGCTGGTAGCGAGCTATATGCTTTTGCTTTGAGTGAAAATTTCTCATAATATTTAACATGCCACTTTGGAAGCCATCATTTTTATTGTAGTTGATTTTAGTGTGTAGCTCTTCGAATATCAAATATCAACAAAGTATTCAATAGGCCATTTTGTCTTGTGGCATATTTTAGTTGTAGAATCTGGACCTTCTGTTCTCTATTTTGTATCTCTTAATTATTGTGGAGTATATTATATTTAATTATTATGCAGATGCCTCACATATTTCTTTCGTTAGATAAATTGTATTGAGGTTTGATAAATTATACGTAGGGATGGAGATGATATGTTGCTTTACAATCATATGCAATGAGTTTCTTTTGAATGTTATAAAGTTTGTTTATGTGACCTATTTTTTAGCACCACTTTGTAATGGTGACCAGTTTTGGTAAAGTAAATATAGCTTCAATGTCTTGTAAAATATTTTATTATATAAAAAGATTACAAAATTTTGTAGAGTTCGATGACTTTGTTGTTAACCACTAATTTTTCAAGAATTGTGGTATAAATTTTTTACCATAATATGTTTTACATACATACCAGCTCAAAATGCATATGTATGCTTCCACCATAGTAATGAGAACTAGTAGGGGTAAAGCGTGATAATGCTTGATATTTGTTTTGAACCAGATCTGAACTGATCCAGATGTAAGAAAATTATGAAACTTTAGGTGGACTTAGCCTCGTGGGTTAGGGTTCTAATGCTCTAGTTTTCCTAAATTGGAGGTCTGGATAAAAAGTTGAAAATAAAATAGTAGAGATAGGTCAGAATAGAGCAGAACGGTAAATAGCCGATGTTGCGGCGATCGTAGCAGGGTGGCGAATGGCCAAGGGTCGTGATGGAGTACTGTAGGGTAGGGTGGCTACTAGAGGAAGGTGGTGGCTAGGGTTTGAAAGCTTTGGAGGTTCTACGGCTATGATATACTCCTAGAAAGGTAAAGACGATCTAACGACTACGATAAACTGATAAATACCGTAATAAGAGTGACCGAGAGAGTGATAGAGAGAGACAGAGAGATTTAAAAAGAGAGAGGGAAGGCGGTGGTGGAGGGGTAGCGGTGACGCCGGGGCTCGTCGCGGCCAGTTGGCCACAGCCGATTGGTGATGACAGTGGCAGTGGGTGCGTGGCGCCCCACCACGCAAGCTGCATGAGCAGCTTGCTTGGGCACGAGGCCGGCCACAGTGTGGCTGGCTTGCATGGGCACGAGGCCGGCCACAGTGTGGCTGGCTTGCATGGGCACGCAAGTTGATAGTCTCATGAAGCAACGGTTGTTACATTTTCCTTCCCCCCTTATAAAAATTTTGACCCCAAAATTTAAATCACGCTGGTATTGTAAGAAAATCCACATATCTAGTTCTAGTGCCTTTTTAATCTTATAGCATCATCAAAAAAAAATTTGCCAAAACGAATTTTGACGGAGAAAAAAATTACCAAAACGAACCAATATGCTCTGATACCAAAATGATGGGCCTTCACAATTTCCAAAAGGAAGAAATGAAAAGAGAAGAACTAACAGCCTTTGTTTGATAAGTTTGGAATGCCACAAACAAATTCTGTTACGGTAATTCACCACACTCAAGAAGGTGAGTGAAAAGAATTTATAGATTCACCACTAAATATAGATTAGTAACCCAAGTTAAGTAACCCAAGTTAAGTACTGAAATAGGCTGAATCATGCACGAATGTAACCCAAGTTAAGTACTCTCACAGATGATCAAAGTGGTCCCTTTAGAGGGGTTGGGCTCCTTGTTAAGCATCCAAGCATTGAGAAAGTATTCTAGCCTTGAGTTTATTTTAGGAGTAAGAGTAAGATAACCTAGGAGTAGAAGTAAATTAATCTCTCTTCATCACCACCATCGCTGCCCATTATCTTCCTCACCATCACCACCACCGTCATCCCTCCTTCCACCCTCTCCATCTACCATCATTCACCGTAATCAAAGCCTACACTCCCTTGTTGCGGATCATCTGTAGTCGGTCCGTAACAATTTGGTATTAGAGCCATTGTTGTCCTCGGGCCATATGACAATCACTCGAGGGATGGCAGCAAGAGTAACCAGGGAAACTTCTATGATCAGGGATCCACCACCGGCGATGACTACCCGACTACCCGAGAACACAAGTCCACCGCTGGAACTGCCGACCCCACCACCCTCGATAGCTCAGCTGGAGGTGCTTCAATCCTTGCAATTAATACAAGCATTTTCTGAGATGGTGTCCGCTATTCGTGAACTCCGTGATGAACGGACTCCATGAGCATAAATAAAGAGTGTACACGAATGATCCCTGAACCGGTCGAAGATGAGAATGTCATAGGGTTTGGGGTGGACCTCCCAATGGATGAATCCACAAGGGTTAGTCGCACGAGATGGAGTTCAGCGCACTAAAACTCCACCCCATCCAACGCTAGGGTCCCTATCCACATGGCAGAGGGGACCCACGCTGGGAACAATGACATGCCATCCATGAACATGGGCCATTTATAACGGCTCAAGTTCAAACCATATGGCTCAATTTCCCCAAGTTCACGGGAGGCGATCCACTAGATAGGCTCTATCAAGTGGATCAATTCTTCACTTACCAAGGGACCCCAGACCACGAGAAGGCCCTAAGAGCCTCATTCCACTTGGAGGATGTTGCGATTAGATGGTTCCAAGCAGCACAACGAACTCAACCATTTCCGTCTTGGGATGAGCTTGCGTCCGCCCTACGTACTTGGTTTGGTCCAACTGAGTATGAAGACTTCCAAGCAATCTTGAGTAAGCTAACTCAACAAACCACGGTCTGAGCTTATCAAGAAGAGTTTCAAAGAATTTGCAACCACGTACCTGGTTGGTCAAACTCAGCCCTCCACAATACCTTCATCAATGGACTCAGGTCTGACATACAAGCGTAGGTCAAGGTCATGAGGCCTACGACATTATTGGAGGCCTTTTCTACAGCAGCCATGATAGAGGAGAAGGACAAGGAGCTACGAATATGCACCCAAGTGCCATGGAGCCCTACCGACTGGAGAGGATCCCGGTGGGCTCCATCAAGCAATATGGATTTTGTCCTCCCACTCGACCGCAAGGGGGGAAGTCCCTGCCACCAACTTCAGAGGGCAATAGAAGAGCTACTTCCAACAGCTAACCCTGGCACAAATTGAGGAATGCAGGACCAAGGGTTTGTGCTTCTACTATGACGAAAAGTTTGCTTTGGGCCAGAAGTGTGAAAAACAACCTACGAAATGGAGTCGTGGGGCGATGAAGAGGAGGTAGCGGATATGTAGGCTGCAGACCATGAGGATGAGCGGCATGCCGAGTTTAGGTTACATGCCAATTTGGGCTTGCAAGCACCCCAAACCCATTAGGTAGAAGGTTCGATCAAGAAGCACCGAGTCGAGATACCAATTGACTCAGGCAGCACACATAGTTTCATGGATGAGAAGTTTGCATGACAAATTGGGTTGGGGGTGACTCCAACCATCGGATTTGATGTATCCATCAGAGATAGCACACAGTCATGTGGACCGATAGTAAGTGCGTTGGAGTTGAGGTCCATATCTAATAAGGTGAGATGTTTCGGTTGGACTTGCATCCTTTGGCACTCAGGGGGGCTGACTGCTTCATGGCTTAGGCCAATCCTAGTTGATTTTCGCATGATATGGATGGACTTCGAGTATGAGGGGGGACCAATTCGACTAGAAGGGTTGTGGCTGAGCCCCAGTAGCCTTCATGCCCTAACCAGGTTACCACAAGCCGGCTGCGTTGGCTTGTTGATATGGTTGGTTTCAACCATGGACAAATCAAACCCAAGTAACACAACAGCCGCAGATTTGGTCTCACTTCTCCAAGGTTTTGATAGTCTTTGAAGAGCTGCAGGGACTACTGCCGATCCAAGACCACGATTATCGGATCAAGATCAAACCAGGACCCAGACCAGCAAACGTGCGGCCTTACCAATATCCACATGACCAAAAGGATGAGATCACACGGCTGGTACGAGAGATGTTGGATGATTCCAGCCAAGCCATAGCGCCTACTCTTCGCCGGTGCTCCTAGTGCGGAAGAAGGACAACTCATGGGGATTCTGCGTGGATTACCGAGCACTAAATCCAACTGCCATCAACGACCAATATACGATATCCATTATCGATGAATTGTTGGACGAGTTAGCTAGTGCCACCATCATCACAAAGCTAGATTTGCAGGCCAGCGATAACTAGATTAGGGTCTGGGCAACCAACATTCACAAGACAGCCTTTCGAACACATCATGGGCATTACGAGTTCCTTGTAATGCCTTTTGGCCTAACCAATGCCCCGGGAACTTTTCAAGGACTAATGAACTATCTATTTCGCCCCCTCCTTCAATAGTACATCCTCGTTTACAGTTCATCGAGAGAGGAGCACCTACACATCTACAGATAGTCACGGAGATATTGCAGGCACACTGGCAGAAGGTGAAGAAAAGCAGATACCTTTGGGGGCAGCCACGAGTTGAATACCTAGAGCGCTTCATCTCTTCCGCAAGTGTGGAGGCCGATCCTGATAAGGTGTCTAGCATGGTGTGCTGGCTGTGACCGAAGACGACCAAGGAGGTCTGAGGCTTTTTTCGGCCTCACCGGCTACTACCGTTGATTCATCCTGGGCTATGGGAAGATCGCAGCCCCAATGATTGCCCTACAACACAAAGGCGAGTTCGAGTGGGACAACAAGGCAGAACATGCATTTGAAGAACTCAAGCAAGCAATGATTGAGGCGCCCCTGTTAGCCCTACCAGACTTCACCAAAATCTTTGTTGTTGAGTGTGATGCAATTGGGTCAGGGATCTGCGCAATTTTGATGCAAGAATGGCGACCTATAGTGGCAATTGTCGATATACGAGCAAGGCCTTCTTGCAATGGTTGTGCCAATTGTCAATGTACGAGCAAGAGATCTTAGTCGTGGTCCATGCTGTTAGCAAGTGGCGCCCATACCTGATCGAGAGGCAGTTCATAGTATGCACCGATCAAAGAAGTCTGCCCTACATACTCCGGCAAAGTATCCACACCAGCACAACAAAGGTGGCTCTCCAAGTTGTGTATGACTACGACTTGGTTTATAAAAATGGGTTCAGAGAATGGTACAGCCGATGCATTCTCGTGCCAACCTGATGCTGCCGAGCTAGCCACCATGTCGATTCCAACCCTCCCCTTGTTGGATCGGATCAGGGATGCCACCTTGAAGAACTTCCAGCTCATGTGACTCAAGACCCATCAAGTCAGATCAAGTATAGCACGAGAGACGAACTAATGCTCAAGGAGGACCAAATCCTAATCCCAACTAATGCAGACTCGCGGACAGCCTTGAGCCAGTCTAGTTTAGTCATGTGAGCCATTAAGTCAAGCCAAAATAAGCCATGACAACCCTTAAGGCAAGTCTAGTTAAGTAAAGTAAGCCTTTAAGACAAGTCCAATTAAGTTATGTAAGCCTTTAAGACAAATCCTAATTCAAGTGGGACTCATTGTAACCGCCCTCTATATATAGAGGGCTTTGGCTCTTTGTTAAGCATCCAAGCATTGAGAAAGTATTCTCGCCTTGAGTTTATCTTAGGATTAAGAGTAAGATAGTCTAGGAGTAGAAGTAAATTAAATCTTCCTTCATCACCACCATCACTACCCATCGACTTCCTCACCATCACCACCGTCATGATCCCTCCTTCCACCCTCTCCATCTACCATCATTCACCCTAATCAAAACCTACACTCCCTTGTTGCGGTCCGTAACAATTTGGTATTAGAGCCATCATTATCGTTGGACCAGATGACAATCACACGAGGGATGGCAGCAAGAGTAACCGGGGAGACTTCTACGGTCAAGGATCCACCACCGGCGACGACTACCCGAGAACTTGTCCACTGTCGGAACTGTCGACCCCACCACCCTTGACAGCTCAGCCAGAGATGCTACAATCCTTGTAATCAATACAAGCATTCATGGTTGAGATGGTGTCCACTATCTGCAAACGGCACCTAGGGCTTGGCCCAAACTACCTACAATGCCTAGGGCTTGGACCAAGCCACTGGCGGCTAGGGTTTGGCTCGAAATAGAGCAGGGTAGACCTTGGGATGAACAACGAGCACCAAGACTAGAGCTTGACCGACCGACGGCCAAAGGATGGCTCGAGCCACCTACGGCTAGGGCAAGCAATGGTTCAAACCAATATGTCATGGAGCCGATGACATAGTAAAGCCCCCCCTCCACATGCCATCCATGAAGACGGGCCATTTGTAGGGGCTCAAGTTCGGACCATTGACTCAATTTCCCAAAGTTCGCGAGAGGTGGTCCACTAGACTGGCTCTGTCGAGCAAATAAGTTCTTCACCTACAAAGGGACCCCAGACCACCAGAAGGTCCTAATAGCCTCATTCCACTTGGAGGATGTCGCAATCTAATGGTTCAAAGCGGCACAACAAAATCAACCGCTTCCATCTTCACCTACCAAGGGACCCCAGACCACTAGAAGGTCCTATGTACTATGTTTGGTCCGACCGAGTATGAAGATTTCTAAGCAATCTTGACTAAGCTCAACGGACCACGGTCCAAGCTTATCAAGAAGAGTTTTGAAAGAATTTGCAACCACGTACTGGGTTAGTCAGACTTAGCCCTTCGCAGCACCTTCATCAGTGGACTCAGGTCCGAGAGATGTTGGACCAAGGCATCATCTGGCCCAGCCATAGCACCTAAATGCAAGTGCAAAAGGACAACTCATGGCGATTCAGCGTGGATTACCAAGCACTAAATGCCATCACCATTAAGGACCGATATTCAATATCAGTTATCAAAGAATTATTGGACGAGTTAGCAGGTTCCACCATATCTTCACAAGCTAGATTTGCGGGCCGGCTATCACCAGATCACAGTCCAGGCAACCGACGTTCACAAGACAGCCTTTCGAACCCATGACAGGTATTACAAGTTCTTTCTAATGCCCTTTGGTCTGACCAATGTCACGGCAACTTTTCAAGGGCTGATGAACGATGTATTTCGCCCACCCTTGGATGGTTTATTTTGGTGTTTTTTGATGACATCCTCGTTTAGAGTCGATCAATAGAGGAGCACATACACGACCTACGAACAGTCATGGAGATATTACAGGCGCATGGGATGAAGGTGAAGAAAAGCAAGTGCCTTTTAGGGCAGTCACGAGTTGAGTACCTAGGGCACTTCATCTCTTCCACAGGTGTGGAGACCGATCCCGTGAAGGTGGGGCTAGCATGGTGCGCTGGCCATGACGGGAGACGCCCAGGGAGCTCCGAGGCTTCCTCATCCTCACCGGCTACTACCGTTGATTCATCCAAGGCTACGGGATGATTGTATGTTATGGACCAGATCTGGAACGGTCCATCTATAGGATGATTATGAAAATTTAGGTAATAGTAGCCTTACGAGATAGGGTTCTAATGGATGGAAAGATATAATTAAAATAGGGGAGCAAATTCAGAACAAGACAGAATAGTAAATATCCGACATTTCGGCGATCGTTGGAGGGTGGCGGATGGCCATTAGATAGGGTGGCTGCTGGAGATGATGTGGCCATGGGTTGGAGGTAGAATTAGTGTTTCTAATTAGATCTACTCTTACAAAGATAACAACGATAAGTAATGCAAGGTAAATAAACTTAACTCATCATGAACCAAAAGCTGGCACATAGGTACTTTGGGCCATACCACGTGATTGAATGGGTAGGCGAGGTGGCCTATTGACTTGATCTTTCAAATGACTCGAGGGTGCACCTAGTGTTCCATGTTTCAGCTTTGCGAGCCCGAGTTGCAGCCGAGATAGTTGTTGCGGCAAACATATCCGATCCAGCCACACATAACCAAGAGCCCATGCCACTTCAGGTTCTACCGAAGAGAAGGATTCGGGTAGATGAAAGATCGATCATGCAAGTACAAGTGGAGTTGGGAGTCTGAGTTTGAGTTGATGCAGCACTTCCTAGACTTCTCACCTTGAGGACAAGGTGGTCGGAAGTGTGGTGGAGTGATGTGATTGGGGTCTGATTGGATCAATTCACGGGGACACTGGGCTCGATTGATCGAATCTATTTATCTTTTAATTATTTCATGATGTAAGTCTTTTAGGCAAGTCTAATTTAGTCATGTGAGCTATTAAGTCAAGTCGAAATAAGCCAGGACAGCTCTTAAAGGCAAATTAGTTAAGTCATGTAAGCCTTTAAGGCAAATCCTAATTCGAGTCATGACAGCTTTTATGGCTAGTCTTAGTAGGACTCATTGTAACCGACCTCTATATATGGAGGGTTTGGCCTCCTTGTTAAGCATCCAAAAGCATTGAGAAAATATTATAGCCTTGAGTTTATCTTAGGAGTAAGAATAAGATAACCTAGGAGTAGAAGTAAATTAATATTCTTCATCACCGCCATCGCTGCCCATCATCTTCCTCACGATCATCACCGCCATCATCCCTCCTTCCACCCTCTCCATCTACCATCATTCACCCTAATCAAAGCCTACACTCCCTTTGTTGTGGGTCATCTCTAGAACACGCAATTTTGGGTCATCTTCCTTATCATGAAGAAGGATTCCAAATGGAGGATACCTAGCGGCCATGTGCGGCCTTCCTCCATTCAGTAGTGTGTTGCACGATTCTTAACTCGTCGGAGAACTCCATTATAAAATCCAAAGATTCCAGCAATTGGGCTCGTTGGAGGAAACTGTTGCCTTGAAGCTGGGGTCTTCTTTAGGTATTGGATAGCCACGGCAAGTACTCCGACACAACAAAGATGGGCTACCAAATTGCTGGGTTATGACTATGAGATCTAATACAAGAACTGGATGAAGAACTGAGCGACTGATACCTTATCATGCCAACCCCATACCGCCTAGCTCGCGGCTTTCTTTACACCTTCATTTCCCTTCCTCTAGGAGCTGAGGAAGGCAAATACCACGAATCCAGAGATAGTGAAGATGTTCTAGTTGATCCGGGAAGCCATGCAAAGTTGGAGAATCGAGGTAGTTTGCTGCTGGACCAGACCGTAGGTGCATCAGAGTGTCTGCGGACTATAGGTTGTAGTAGAAATTGTTGGAGCACTTCAACCAAACTCTCAAGGTGTGCCATGAGGGAGTTTTGAGGACTTACAGGAAGTTGTCACAGATTTGCACATGGCCGAGGTTGAGGCGTGATGTGAGGGTCTTCATCCCTACATGTGAAACCTGTCAATGAGCAAAGTCTTTAACCATGAACCCAGTAGGATTGTTGTAGCCTCAACCTATATGGAAAGATATTTCTATGGATTTCATAGAAGCTCTTTCGTAGGTACGGTTATGATGCTATTTTTGTAGTGATTGACAAGTTAAGCAAATATGCACATTTTTCAAAGCTTGGCCTGAATCACCTGCGCCTAGGGCTTGGACTCAGCCACCCACAGCTAGGGTTTGGCCCGAAACAGAGCAGGGTAGACCTTGGCATGAACCACCTCCATCTTCTCCGGTTGAGGTAGAGCACTAATGATGGTCAAACAGTGAAGACCATCCCTTCTCCGGTTGCGGTGGAGCACCCTCTATCCTTGCAGATGGAGCCCTCCATTTTAGCAACACCGGAGCAGCCCCCAGTGACAGCCCCATCGTCATCTTCCCTGGTTGAGGTAGAAAATAAAGGTCAAAACTCTAGTTTTTCAACGATGGTGATCCAGCACTTTTGGTCCAAGCCACCACTATCAAGACCTTCCTTGCACCACTTGCACTGGAGCCGTAGCCTAAACCACATGCACTAAGACCTTGGCTTGAACCACTCGAGGGTAGGATTTGGCCCGACACACCCATGGCTAGGGCAGACTATGGCTTGAATAAGGGGGCCCTAGAGCAGAACCTATCATGGGGCCCCCCTCCTCATGGCAAATGAGGTCCACACGAAGATCGAGGATATGTGATTTGAGAGCATCGGAGCGTATGAGAACCACCATAGAAACCTTGAGGACAAGGTGGTTGGAAGCTTGGTGGATTGATGCAAATCGAGTTAGATCGGATCACATCAAGGGGAGATTGGGCTCAATAGATTGAATCTAGTTATCTTATCTACTTAGTTGCTTTAATTAGAGTCTTATTAGGTTAGGCATGGAATTGAAGGGACTAAGCCACCCACAGCTAGTGTTTGGCCTGAAACAGAGCAAGGTAGATCTTGGCATGAACCACCTCCACCTTGAAGTACTAATAATGGTAAAATCGTGAAGACCATCCAATCGTGGCAACCATCCCTTCTCCGGTTGTGGTGGAGCACCCTCAGCACCCTCTATCCTTACAGATGGAGCCCTCCATTTTAGCAACATCAGAGCAGCTACCAGTGACAGCTCCATCGTCATCTTCCCTGGTTGAGTTGGAAAATAAAGGTCAAACCCCTATTTTTTCACCGATGGAGATCCAGGCACCTTTGGTCCAAGCCACCACTGTCAACACCTTCCTTGGACCACCTGCACTCGAGCCATGGCCTAAACAAAACATACACTAAAGCCTTCGCTCGAGCCACTCGCGGCTAGGATTTGGCCCGACTCACCAGTGACTAGGGCACACTATGGCTTGAATAAGTGCGACCTAGAGCAGAACCTATCATGGGGCTCCCCTCCTCATGGTAGATGAGGTCGACATGAAGATCGAGGAAATGTGATTCGACAACATCGGAGGGTATGGAAACCACTATTGACACATTGAGGACAATGTGGTCGGAAACGTGGTGGATTGATGCGAACCAGGTCAGATCGGTTCAAATCAAGGGGAGATTGGGCTCAGTGGATTGAGTCTAGTTATCTTATTTGCTTATTTACTTTAATTAGAGTCTTATTAGGTTAGAATTTGTTAGTTAACTAATTCTGCTCTACATAGTTTCTGTAAAAATATTTGAAAGATATTCCACAGATAGCCAATTTTTATAAAACCACTTATAGAAGATCGAAGATATCATGATCTACAACTTTTGTATTCAAGATTTTTCTAAATTCGGACTCTATCTATGGCAGAATGAATAATCATTCCGAGAAGGATAAGGAAGGCTGATTTAGTTAAGTCATATTTATCTCTTATGTAAGCACTTAAAACAAGTCTAGTTAAGTCATGTAAGCTACTAAAGCAAGTTTAATTAAGTCATGTAAGCCTCTAAGGCAAGTCCTAGTTCGAGTCATATATATAAAGGGGCTGGGCTTCTTTGTTTAGGCATGGAATTGAATGGAATGAATATTGAATTAAGTTAACTTTACTTACCTTATATTATTTATCGTCCGTATCTTTTACCGTAGCCACTAGATCGTCGTTATCTTTCTAGGAGTAGATCTAAGTTAGAAACCCTAATTCTACCTCCAACCGATAGCCACCATACCTCCAATAGCCACCCTATCCTACGGCCGGCCACCACCACCATTAGCCGTCCGCCACCCTCCAACGACGATCGCAATATTAAATATTTACTATTCTACCCTGTTCTGACCTTGCTCCACTATTTTAATTATATCTTGCATTTAGACATCCGATTATTGTGAAAGCAAAGCCATTAGAACCCTATCTCGTGAGGCTACAACCACCTAAATTTTTATTTTCTTACGTGACAAAATTTTGACACTGAAATTTATCGACATTTTGGTACCTCCGTATATGATGATTACCATGCTTTGCTGACCAAGACCGTTCAGAAGACGATGATGGAAGCTCTCAAAGATGAGTTCGAGAGGATAAGTGGCACGTGTGTTCCTCCTTAGTCAAACCAAGTGAAATCCACCTTCTTTACTGGACTGCGGCGTGACATCCGGGCTAATGTTAGGGCATTCCATCCGGCCATGCTGAAGCAAGCTATCAAGGATGCTCTCTTGATGGAGAAGAACTATACGAAGTTTGATAGCAAAGAGTTCGTGGACCAGTAGTAGAATGCTTGTATTAGCTCGATATGTTTTTGCTAGGCTAGCCACTAATACATAATGTGGATGGCAGCCTCATTCGGGATTATGAATGAAATTATCAATTTATCCTTTCTTCTCCTCTCTAGACTAAAATCTTCTCCCTCCTCTCTCAAGCCCTAGTAGTGCACCCTCAATGCTAGTTGCCCCTAACCTCCCTCGTCAATCAGACCCTCTCTCCTTCTTGGGACACCAACTCACTTCTCCCTCCTCTTCCTTCACTCCACGGCCCTCGTGTAATCCCTATCATAATCCACATCTACTCCATCTCCACCATTAGCATCACCTCCCATCACCAACCCTTCCATCGAGAGAGAAACCACTGTATTTTATCCCTAGCAGTGGACCTGAATCTACCAAAGATATAAGTCGGGAAGTTATGGATTGAATCCAACTAGTTTAGTAGTTTTCTGACGATGGTACAATATCTGACGAATATTCTCCTTGGACTATGCGTACTGTCTTCCTGGACCTGAGCTTGATTTGGGCTGAGTTCGGTTCATAACAAGGACATTTGACGTATGGAAGCAACGCTTTAAGATGTTAAAAATAATGCAACCATTTGGGTGGGAAACTCTAGGAAATATTGTCAAACTTTAGAAATGCACGTGAACATGATAGTTATTTGGCTAGGGCATTAACAAGTCAAACTTTAGAAAATGATGACAAAGTATTGCCCTCAAGACAAGAATAAATGAATATACATTTGATGGTAATCAACTCATAAATAATATCAGCTCAGTTGTGGGAAGGACGGGACAAAGGTATCATGTATTGTTGTTGGATTTATGTATTACAATTTACATATATTACATTTTGTAATCAATTGTTATTTATCAGATAGAATAAATGAATATACGCTGTTGTATGCCCACTCCACCCATGGGAGGAATTCCAGCCATCTTCGTGGTTGCTCGCCAGCGTAGCAATGTAGGATGGTAAAGCTCATCTTCAACTCGGTACTTTGGAGATGTGCCATTTCAGTCCAGAACTTACTGGTGAGGATAGGATCTCGGTCGGACACAATAGAGCGTGGAACCCCATGGAGACGAACCACTTCGCGTATAAAAGCTTCCGCCACTATCGAGCCATGTAAGGATGACTTAGCGCGATGAAATGCGTGTACTTGCTGAGGCAATCAACCACAACCATGATAACAGATTTTCTCTAAACCGTGATAACAGATTTTCGATGAAATCAAGTGAGAGGTCCTCCCAGATCTGATCTACATAGGCAGGGGCTGTAGCAAGCCAGCAGGCTTAGTTAACTCAGTCTTGACCCATTGGCATGTATCACATGCCTTGACATAGGCTCGCCTATCCTTCTTCATCCCTATCCATCTACAGCTGCTTTTAAGACGGAGATAAGTTCTAGTCATAATACCTTCATGGCCGGCTGCTAGAGAGTCATGGAAGTAGCTGATTAAATCTCTTCTAAGTTCAGCATTTGTAGGCACCATAATGCGACTTTGGATCAGAATCAGGCCATCCCTCATGGTGTGGTCCGGTTCAGTCTGATTTTGCTCAATTTGAAGTTTGATCTTTTGGAGCTCTGAGTCTTCTTTGGTGGCAGTCCTGATTCTGTCCAAGAGAGGAAATGTTGGAATAGAGCATCTGCAGCACCATTTTCGCTGGCCTTCTTGTAGACCAAGTGGTATTCATACCCAAGTAACTTGGCTAACCATTTTTGCTATGCTGGGTTCGCTGTCCTAGGAGGTATGGCAGGAACCGCTGATCAGTGTGCACAATGAAGCAGCGCCCAAGTAGATAAGGTCTCAACTTCTCAATTGCATGAACCACAGCTAATATCTCGCGCTCATAGGTGCTAAGATGGAGCGCGATCTCTCCGATAGAGCCTTGGTCATGTATGCTATTGGTCTTCCTTCCTACATCAAAACTGCTCCTAGACCTGTCCCCGATGCATCACATTCCACCACAAAGGTCTTAGTGAAGTCGGGTAAGGCAAGGATTGGTGCACTCGTCATAGCTCATTTCAAATCCAGAACTGCAGATTTAGCTTTTTCACTCCAATTGAACTCGTTCTTGCATAGAAGTGTGCAGTCAAAGGTGCCGCGATCCTCCATATCCCTGAACGAACCGCCGGTAGTATCCGGTCAAGCCAAGAAACACTCTAAGCTCCTTGGGTGTTCTCGGCTTAGGCCAGCTCACCATGGTCGTTATCTTCTCCGAATCTGCCTCTACACCATTGGTTGAGATTATGTGGCCTAGATAGTCAACTCGAGGCTGAGCCCAGGTGCATTTACTACTCTTGACTCGGAGGCCATGCGAGTCCAGGGTCCCCATAACTGTGTGTAGGTGGTCCATGTGCTCCTCTCGAGTTCTGCTTTAGACGAGAATATTGTAAAAGAAAACCACAACATACCACCTTAGTAGGGGATGGAACACATCATTCATTAGCCCTTGAAATGTCGCTTGGGCATTGGTCAGGCCAAAGGGCATCACGAGGAACTCGTAATGCCCATCATGAGTCTAAAAGGCTGTCTTGTGAACGTCTTCTGCTCGGACTTAGATCTCGTGGTATCCTTTGACCAGATCCAATTTGGTGAAGATTGCTGCACCCGCCAACTAGGAGCTCCTCAATGACTGGAATAGGGTACCAATCTTTGATGGTGATCGAGTTGAGGGCGCGATAGTCCACACAAAACCACCATAAATTGTCCTTCTTGTGCACAAGAAGTACTGGTGAAGAGTAGGCGCTATGGCTCGGTTGGATGATCCCTTGATCTAGCATCTCACGCACCAACCTTGTGATTGCCTCCTTCTGAGCATGAGGGTACCGGTAGGGCCGTACATCGGCTGGACCAGCTCCTAGTGTGATCTCAATCCGGTGGTCACAGGCTCGAATAGGGGGCAGCCCTTTTGGTTCCTCAAATACTCGTGGATAGGCTTGCAAGATAGAATTCAAATCAGCCTTAATTTCATTACTCGATGCTCCAGGTCCTTCTCGGGTTGAAACAAGCCCCATCAATAAGCTGTGGCAGCCAGCTTGTGGAAGTCCTTCTAGGGACTGAAATGATGCTTTTGGGCTCAGTTTGTTTCCTTCTTTCTAGTTGCACCTTCTTGTTGATGCGGATTGTTTGATGCACTTGGTTCATCTTATCGTGCAGCCTATGAGCCAGATGGGACCGAGCACCTGGAGCACCTGGAGCCATTGGACTACTAAGACCATATCTGCCCCTTTGAGA
Organism: Typha latifolia; assembly: GCF_019914945.1. Taxonomy (NCBI): domain Eukaryota; kingdom Viridiplantae; phylum Streptophyta; class Magnoliopsida; order Poales; family Typhaceae; genus Typha; species Typha latifolia. The sequence goes on along the minus strand of NC_133086.1, from coordinate 13,850,113 downwards.
GCGAGGGGGTACAAATCAAGCTCAAGTTCGTATGCGTGTACGCCGCACCTTGGCTCACTCTCATTTTCCTTCAGTCCTAAGAACCGTGCCATCTCCAATCGAGACATCGAACCCAATAGTAGGAGTTATGGTCAAGCCCAATCGTTGCACCATCTTCCCTACAAAGTTATGGGTGCTGCCCGAGTCAATCAAAATCTCAACTCGGCTTCGTTTGATCATTCCTTCTACCCGTAGTGTCCTAGGAGTCTCAACTCAGCGTGCATCATCTCCTCTTCTTCTGCAGCCTCTTCATGGTCTTCATGCCCATCTTCCCATTGTTTAGTTCCCTCCTCTTCTTCAGTGGCATCAAGTAGCATCATCGCCGCGGGTTGCTTCTTGCACTTATGGCTCGGTGTAAACCGTTCGTCGCAATGGAACCATAAGCCCATGGATCTACAATCGACTACTTCAACAGGTGTAAGTCAGTGCTGGTTACTCCTCCTCTGCCCTTCATCATCGGTCAGGGGTGCTCGAGGCGATGGTAGGTGTGCACTCAGTGCTCCTCAACTCAATCCCGTTCCAAACCTAGGGCAAGGTCTGAATGGAGTCAAGCTTGATGTAGGACGTGTAGGACGTGTGCTCTTCCAATCCGAGGCCATTCCTGATCTGCTGGTCCGCCCCATCTCTTGCAGCTTCTCCTCCATGACCTCTGCACATGTATAGGGGTCCAAGAGGATCATCGGATTCATGGCTCTCACCTCAGCTCGGATTTTAGGTTTGAGTCCCCAAATGAAAGCTGAGCGTAGCTGTGAGTCAGACCACTGGTTCGATTGCTGATTCGGTTGAACTCAGCCTTGTACGCTTGCACCGTGGTTTTATACTAGAGTCAATGTAGAGCCTCCTCGATGTTCTTGTTGTGGGTTGGACCGAATCGCCTACATATGGCATCAGCGAACTCGGCCCAGGTCTGAAACGGATGGGTACAATTGGCAGCCCAGAACCAATCACATGCCTCATCTTGTAAGTGGAACGACGCAAGTCTGACTTGTTGGTAAGCCGAGGTCCCTTGGTAGTCAAATAGGTGTAGTGAATCTCCACTTGAAAAAGTAGGAAATTCAAGTCGCAAAGTACGAACTTGAACTCCAGGGATTTGGTTTTCATCTCGACCCACTTGAGCCCAAGGCTGGTTGTGCGCTCTATACCCTTGAACTGGTGGAACTCTTTGGTGTGGGTTCCATTGGCCCGATTGCCATCTCTCTAGCCCATGGATATGTTTTTTCTAGTTCGATGTTGAACCATGCAACTTGTGGCTCAATCCGCGCGCCTGGTTTAGTAGGGTGAACCCAAGCCTGAACTAGTTCATTAAGAACCCTGGGCGTTGGATCTGGCTCATAGGCTGCACGATAAGATGAACCAAGTGCATCTTGGGCTGGGCCTTGGGGAGCACGCCGCGCCCTATGTCTCTTGGTCTGCACGAAATCCTAGGGGCTCTTGAGTATTTGTTGCAGCCGTCACTGCTGTTGGTGCAAATGTGGAAGGAGATCCTTGACGACCAGAAATAAGGGAAAACATCATTTCAAATTTTCTTTCCAATCGTGCTTCTCTTTCCTTCTCTCTCACATCCTGCGCTTGCAAAAGGAAGGCCAGTCACTTAGGTGGTGCTGGTGGTGGTGGTGCGACCGGAGGTGGTGCCGCCATGGTCGGAGTTGCCTAGTCTCTCGATGGTGTCGATGTTAGGGGAGAGGTGTCTTCAGTACTTAATGATTCAGCTGCGTGGGGAACTTCATCTTCTACTGCCCTTCCTACTCTAGATCTGGTTTGTGCCATGGAAACGTTTCAATGAAGGAAGGGCTCTGATACCAATTGTAGCGGCCCAATTTCTAGAAAAGCATATATGGATTTGAAGGAGTTACAGATGCTTCTAGGTGTGGTAATTCTCTCGTTTGGGGTCGAGAGAGGGTGGCCACAACTTGGTGGAGGAGTGGTGGAGGAGTCTGCAATGGAGGTATGGCTACTCCTAAGGTTAAAACTAGCTAATTCATTTCATAATGAGCAAAAGAGCTGCACACCACAATTTATAGGTGGCTAACTCCGAATTATTAACCCTCATTTGGACTGATAATGCTAATAAGAAAACTTAGACCAACTAGGAGGTCTAATAAGCAAATGCGACAGATCATAGTCTTAATTGAACAACTTAAAGGAAATAAGTAGGGTAGCGGTGACGCCGAGGCTCATCGCGGCCAGTTGGCCACAGCCGATTGGTTACGACAGTGGCAGTGGGTGCGTGGCGCCCCACCACGCAAGCTGCATGAGTAGCTTTGCATGGGCACGAGGCCGGCCAAAGTGTGGCTGGCTTGCATGGGCACGCAAGTTGATAGTCTCATGAAGGTTGGGTTGTTACATTTTCCCTCCCCCCTTATAAAAATTTTGACCCCAAAATTTAAATCACGCTGGTATTGTAAGAAAATCCACATATCTAGTTCTAGTGCCTTTTTAATCTTATAGCATCATCAAAAAAAAATTTCATAACATCATTAATATCATAAAAAAAAAAGTCTGTATATTTGTAATTAAAATTCATCACCCAATTACACGATCTTCATGCTATAATATTCTCATCCTCTCAATCAACGTCCAAAACTAAACTAATAATCAAAATATATTTTCACTATCATACAAGATATATCATGAGACTATCAACTTTAGTAACTATCATCACCCTATATAATTCATCTTATTACCATTCTTTCCATCTAATCAAATTCACACAATCAGCAACTTCTAAACTAAACCTACTATCATGTCATCCAAAAAGATATACATTAAGTCTCCACTACCGAAATAATTCATAATCCAATCCATGTCATATTTTCTATGCTCATTACCCTATTTGGCAATCATCAACTTAAAGATTTAAACAAGACGTTAATTCTCTAGTAGTACTATTGGACAAACATATCCCTATTAAATCATCTATCTTGTCGGTACAATTAAAATTTTATACCTACTAACACAAGTATCTTGCAAACATAATTTATCATCTAATCATCCCAAAAATTCTTTTCCGTATACAATCTACATTTATCTATATTACATCACCTAATATCTTTTCCACTATACCAAATCATCACATATCTTACTCATTCATCCATAATCAATAATTATAATCCTCATAAGAATCAGAATAGTCTCTCTGTACATATATCTCTTTACATCAATCTCCTAATTTCAAATATATCCATAAAAGATCAAAAATCCCAAAAATATGCTATATCTGTTCAGAATAACCTCCAATCTACTGATAATAATTCTTCTACATAAATAAATATCTTTACATGTTTAGAAATTTCTATACTTTATCATACATCATATGAACATGTCTACATCTCCAATATTATGCTCCACAGATAGGGGTGAAAACGGGTCGGATTAACTCCAACCCAACCCGCTATCTGATCCGATTCGGATCGGATTCGGATAAAAAAATTTCTATCTGATTCGGATACAGATTCGGATACGGGTCGGATATATTTTTCGGATTCGGATACGGATATCGGATATCCGTTTATCCACATATTTTTTAAAATGATTTACAGTTTTTAGTTTGCTTATTTAAATAGTAAATATTATTATTATTAACTAATAATACATTATATATTATTTATAGAGATTAATTTCTCTAATTTTATAAATTTGACATACAAAAAATTTATTTATCATAAAACTCTTAATAATTTTGTGTTAATTATATATAAATAAAAATATTATAATTATTTTAAATTCAATCAATATCCATTTAAGATCCGATCCTCTATCCGAAAATTATCTGTATCCGTTTAGTTAGGATATAGTTTTAAATTTTGCTATCCGTCTAATATCTGTATCTGAATCCGTATTCGGACTAAAAATATGGATCCAAATATAGATTGAGTATTATCCGATCCGTATCCGATCCGTTTCACCCCTATCCAACAGACTACAACACCTCGACATCGATAACATCAATGCATAATTTAGTAATATCTCTTCGTATTCATTAGTCGCTCAAATAAATTCTCAATATACCAATATCACAAATTATTTCTATCAATATCGTCAAAATATCAAAACTTAATAATCTCAACATCACAATCTAGATCTCTATCTCAACCAATTAATATTAAACTCATCGAGATTGACTACCAACGTAATCCTAAAATAAACCGACAACTACTATACTTGATGGTTTGCCAGATCATCCTTAAACCTAAGCTCTGATACCACCTGAACTGTAACGCCCCCTCCCGACAAGGGCACGTGCACGCCCATGCGCCCACACGGCAAGCGCGGCGCACGCGACAGGACAGGCAAGACCCATCACTCACAGATACTCTCCTGTGCACATATAATCATGACATCATCAAATAAAACCTGCTAACCTATCCATGTCCACATAATCCATCACCAAATAAATCATACTATTAATCAAATAAACCTGTTAACATATGAATATCTAAGTTCATAATAATATACACTAGACTACTACATAATCTGGTAGGACCCACACAGCCACCAAGAAACCATCAAGATACAACTAAAACAACTAATACAAAAGTACGCCACGATTTGACCTGTATTATACAAATCATCGTCTAATACAAAAGAGTACAAATATCAAATACTGATACAACTCAATTTTTATATAAACTATCATATATACTGTCTCGCATTTATAGCTCACCTCATCTTTGCTCTAAAATATCACATAAGGATATCTCAAGTCAATATCGCGTACCATAATATATGTGAGGGTTAAAAAAAATAAAAGAGTCATGAGCAAAAGGCTCAGTGAATAAACCTTACCCCGAATCAGTGATGCCAAACAGAGAGTAAATCATGTACTGAATAATATGAATCAGAAAGAGCATCATGTCATGAATGAGTATATGAATGTTCCTCAATAATACATAAATGAGAAATAGATAACATGTCATGACTGATAAATGTATATAATCCTGAACAATAAGTAAACAAATCTCCATATCATACTATCATCATAACTTTCTTTCAAATATGACACATGATACATGCCGACTATGACCATGCTATGATATCAAATGCAACCATATATAATGTATATTGACCACTCGATACTCAGGTAATCAAATGATAATGAAATTATATGTATTTCTCAATATTTCAGTCATCAATGTCAGCTTTATATGTCATCATCATACTAAACCACTATGCATAGTCAACATCCGGTATCCGATCTCAACATCATGCTCGAAAACTCAAAGCATACTCTGCCATCCGCAAAGAGTATCTCAAATATAATCATACCCTGCCATCCGCTAAGGGTATCAACAACCATCCAGACCGGGCACCCTTCTAGCTGATAGAAACCTCATGAGGATAACTCGCCACATATGCCCTAGCGAATGGCATGTATCCGAATGTCTACTGCGCATACAGACTAACGACCTCGGACGTAAGGCCAACAGGATCGCAACTATATTGAGCGATCAATCATCCACCAAGCGCGTCCTAACCCTCGCGCCCACTCGGGTATCCTCACGTTTTCTATCAACTATCTTTTCAATCACATTTCATGATTTCCTTCTAAATGACAAATCATATGCATATATATAGTACGATAACAAGTCAATGCATAACAGGAATTTATGTGGAACAGGAATTAAGAGAAAAATAATACAATATAGTCTCCGATCATGTAGTCAACACATGCATACTCATACTAATCAATTACATGCATACTCATGCTTGTCAAAGGTAATGCCTTACATACATACCAGCGCTCATTACATGTGTATGCTCCCACCATAGTAACGGGCGCCAGTAGATAGGTAATGCATAAGGAGAAGAGGTCTATTTCCTTTTATATGAGAGTATTTCTAAATATATAATTATAAAATAAAATAAAATAAAGGCTAAATAACTATAAGTATAGACAATGTCTAATTATAATTAATTTTATAATTCATACACTATCTTGATTAATTAGGAACAATGCAGTCTTTACTCGATAAAATAATAAATAAGTAACTAAATAAGCTTAGTATTTTATTTGTTGCAGAATAATCATATATAAAAAAATTAATAGAAATACTTAAAATATATATGACGAGGGTATTAGAATATAAATCTAATAATTATAATTTACAAATCTATCTATTAATCTAATATACATATAAATAAATAAATAAATATAAGTATTACCTATATTTATACCTAATTAATCATTAATTATAAATATTATCATTAATAAAATTATATTGAAGAATATATAATATTATTAAAATAGTTAATGTCTAAATAATCTATTTGCATTAATTAAGAAGAAAAATACCTAAATAAATAACTAGGTAAACAGATGATAATGAAATCATATGCATTTCTCAACATCTCAGTCATCAATGTCCGCTCTATATGTCATCATCATACTAGACCACTGTGCACAATCAACACCCGGTACCCGGTCTCAACATCATGCCCGAAGGCTCAGAACATACTCTGTCATCTACAGGGAGTATCTCAAATATAATTATACCCTACCATCCGCTAAGGGTATCAACAATCATCCAGATCGGGACCCTTCTAGTTGATAGAAACCTCATGAGGATAACTCGCCACATATGCCCTAGCGAACGGCATGTGTCTGAATGTCTGCTGCGCACACAGACTAATAACCTCGGATGTAAGGCCTACAAGATCGTGACTATGTCGAGCGATCAATCATCCACCAAACGCGTCCTAACCCTCGCGCGCACTCGGGTATCCTCATGATTTCTATCAACTATCCTATCAATCACATTTCATATTTTTCTTTTAAATGACAGATCATATGTATATATCCAATACGATAACAAGTCAATGCATAATAGGAATTTAGGTAGAACAGGAATCAAGATAAAAAATAATGCAAATAGTCTTTAACTATGTAGTCAACACATACATACTCATGCTAATCTATCACAAACATACTCATGTTACATATCAACTGGACATAACATTATAACAGTATAATCATCTCTCATCATCTCTATATATCACCAATATACTCATATCCTAGATCAACATAATCAAATGCATGATAAAATATGCTCAAGTATAATCATCTCTAGATAAAGTCATATAATCATGCTGGAGGCCAAAACATGCATGTACATAATATATAATATAACCTAATTTGAGAAAGACGTTTAAGGGATAAGACTACTCACTATCACTGCAAATACCAAACAACCACTCGCTTACGTTGCTACGACAACGATCAAGCCTCGATAGTTAAGTCCACGAGGTCTGGAATAGGGGGGTCAGAATCTGAAATTATTTAAGTAATATGACGTTAGCCGTTTATCCCATTTAGAATTCATTGGTGCAAAATATAATAAATTATTTGATTTTATTAAATAACTTGATATACATTATATATATAATTTAGATGTCCTTATTCTAATTATATATTAGGCATATAATAATTAACCTCTTTAAGCATAAAAGAATCAGATATACAATAATATAATTAAAATATATGTACATAAAACAACTAACTATAATTCAATTATTAGGCAATTACTACTTTTACTTAACTAGTTACTAATCATACATATAATAATCATTATCCATAAATATAAAAATAATTATTTGAGCTCAACATTTTATTGCATATAAAATAATATATAATAATAATAAGGTGCTAGAAACACATTGCATATTCAAATATATTAAATATATGCATGTATAAGCATACATAAACATTAATAGAAACTTATATAATTTAATTATTTTTAATAAAACTAACTATATAAAATATAAGATTATTATCAATATGATTACATGTATTAATCTAATAAACAATGGCTAAACTATATATAATTATATGCAAGTGTTTATAACTATAATTAATAAATTAGTATACTAAAATACTTAGCTAATACTTATACTAGTGAGTGTAAATTATTAAAATAATCTATTTAGATAAACTGATTTATCTAAATTTTAGAAACTAAATCATATAATTAATGTAACAAATTAAAAGGGAGCAGCAATTCTCTTGTCATAGTGCTGGGCTCGGCATTGTCTACTATAGTGCTGGGCTGAGCCCAGCACTATTACAGAAGGGGGAATAGCTGAGGAAGAAGAAAAAGAAGAAAGAAGAAGAAGAAAGAAAGAAAGAAAAGAAGAAGAAGAAGAAGAAGAAGAAAAGAGAAGAGAAGAGAAGGAGGAGGAGGGATGAGGGAGCGGACCCAGGCTGGCGGGGAGGGGCTCGGCCGTTGTTGGCCAGCTAGCGGCCGCCCTCACGCCGATGGCTCGGCTATGGCGAGCCCGAGCTCAAGGCAAGAAAGAGAGAGAGGGAGAGAGAGAGAGAGGAAGAAAAGGAAAGAGATGGGGAGTGAGAGATCTCATTAGCGGTGGTGGCTCCAGGGAAGGTGTCGGCAATGAGGAAAGAAAGGAGTGCGAGAGAGAATAGAGAGATAGTAGAGTGAGAGGGTGGCTGAGAGAAAGAGAAAGAGGGAGAGAGAGGAAAGAGAGAGAGATGGTGGAGGGGAAAAGGACGGCAGTGCCAGGGCCCGCCATGGCCAGCTGGCCGTAGCCGGTTGGCTGCGACAGCGGTGGTGGGTGTGTGGCGCCTCACCATGCATGGGCACAAGGCCACCTTTGCCCCTTTTTTTAACCCTACTTGGGTTATTATAGTTATAGATTAGCATGGGTATGCATGTGTCGACTACATGATTGGAGACTACATTGTATTATTTTTTTCTTAATTCCTATTCCACCTAAATTTCTATTATGCATTGACTTATTATCATACTAGATATATGCATATGATCTATCATTTAGAAAGAAAGCATAAAATATTATTGATAAGATAGTTGATAGAAAATGTGATGATAACCGAGTAGGTGCAAGGGTTAGGACGTGTTTGGTGGATGATTGATCGCTCGACATAGTCGCGATCCTAGTGGCCTTACGTCCGACCTCGTTAGTCTGTGTGCGTAGCAGACATCAGGACACACGTCATTCGCTAGGGCATATATGGCGAGTTATCCTTACGAGATTTCTATCAGCTAGAAGGGTGCCCGGTCTGGATGGATGCTGATACCCTTAGGGGATGGCAGGGTATAGTTATATTTGAGATACTCCTTATGGATGGCAGACTATGCTCTAAGCCTTCGACAATGATGTTGAGATCGGTACTGGGTGCTGATTATGCATAGTAGTCTAGTATGATGATGACATATAGAGCTGACATTGACGACTAAGATGTTAAGAAATACATATAATTTCATTATCATTTGATTACCTGATTATCGAGTGGTCAATATATATTATATATGATTGTATTTGATATCATAACATCGTCATGATCGGCATGCATCATATGTCATATTTGAGAGAGAGTTATGATGATAGTATGACATGGAGATTTGTTTATTCATTATCGAGGATTATATAATTTATCAGTGATGACATGTTATCTACTTTTTATTTATGTATTATCGAGGATACATTCATATATTCATTCATGGCATGATGCTCTTTCTGATTCATATTATTCAGTACATGATTTATTCTCTGTTTTGCATTACTGATTCGGGGTAAGGTCTATTCACTGAGTCATTTGCTCATGACTCTTTTTATTTCTTTTCTAACCCTTTCAGATATATGGTACGTGATAGTGACTTGAGATATCTCAATGAGACATTTTAGAGCGGGGATAAGATAAGCTATAGACGTGAGATAGTATAAAAGATAGTTTAACTAGATATTGAGTTATACCATTATTTGATATTTATACTTTATTGTATTAGATAGTGATTTGTATAATACATGTCAGATTATAGTGTACTCGTGTATTAGTTATTTAATTGTATCTTGATAGTTTATTGTGGCTTGTGTGGGTCCTACCAGATTATGTAGTAGTCTAGTGTATATTATTGTGGACTTGGATATTCATATATTAACAGATTTATTTGGTTGATAATATGATTTATTTGGTGTTGGATTATGTGAGCATGGATATATTAGTAGGGAATATTTGATGATGCCATGATTGTATGTGCACAAGAGTGTATCTGGTGCGTAACAGTCCCGCTCATCCTATCGCATGCGTCGCGCTGTCGTGTGGGCGCGTAGGCGTTACACACTCTCTCTCTCCCTCTCTTTTTCTTGCCTTGAGCTCGGGCTCGTCGGAGCTGAGCCGCCGGTGAGAGGCCAGCCGCTGGCTGGCTAGCAATGGCCAGGCCCCTCCCCACTAGCGCGGGTCCGCTCCCTCCTCCCTTCTCCTTCTTCTCTGTTCTTCTCTTCTTCTTCTTCTTCTTCTTCTTCTTCTTCTTCTTCTTCTTCTTCTTTTCTTTCTTTCTCTCTTTCTTCTTCTTTCTTCTTCTTCTTCTTCTTCTTCTTCTTCTTCTTCTTCTTCTTCTTCTTCTTCTTCAACTGTTCCCCTTCTGCAACAGTGCTAGGCTCGGCCCAACACTGTAGCAAGGGATTGCTCCCTTGCTATTTGTTTACATTAATTATATGATTTAGTTTCTAATATTTAGGTAAATTAGTTTATTTAGATGGTATATTATTTTGATAATTTACACTCACTAGTATAAGTATTAGCTAAATATTTTTAGTATAATAATTTATTAATTATAATTATAAATACTTGTATATGATTATATATAGTTTAGCCATTGTTTATTAGATTAATACATGTAATCATATTGATAATAATCTTATATTTTATATTGTTAGTTTTATTAAAAATAATTAAATTATATAAGTTTCTATTAATGTTTATGTATACTTATACATGCATATATTTAGTATATTTGAATATACAATGTATTTCTAGCACCTTATTATTATTATATATTATTTTCTATGCAATAAAATGCTGAGCTCAGATAATTATTTTTATATTCATAGATAATTATTATTATATGTATATTAGTAATTAGTTAAGTAAAAGTAGTGATTGCCAAAAAATTGATTTATAGTTAGTTATTTTATATACATATATTTTAATTATATTATTATATATCTAATTCTTTTATGCTTAAAGAGATAAATTATTATATGCCTATAATTAGAATAAGGTTATCATAATTATATATATATATATAATGTACATCGAATTATTTAATAAAATCTAATAATTTATTATATTTTACACCAATGAATTCTAAATAGGATAAACAGCTAACATCATATTACATAAATATTTTCAGGTCTCAAACCCATTATTTGAGACCCCATAGACATAGTTGGCAATGAGTTGGCACTAGGTTGACGGATGCGAGGGATACATGGTTTGGGTCTTTTGATCAGACTATGAGTAGTTTTATCCCCTAGACGCCTTTATCAAATTAGGATATATTATATATTATGTACATGTATGTTTTAGCCTACAACATGATTATATGACTTTATCTAGAGATAATTTCAGTCAAACATATTTTATCATGCATTTAATTAGGCTGATCTGGGATATGAGTACATTGATGATATATAAAAATGATTGGAGATGATTATACTGTTATGATTTTATACCGAGATGATCTCTAGCATGAGTGTGTATGTGATAGACTAGCAGGAGTATGCATGTGTTAGATACATGATTGGAGTTTGCATTATATCATTTTTCTCTTGGTTTTTTTACCACCTAAATTCCTGAGTTGCATGATCTGTTGCAGTATTAGATATATGCATATAATCTATCATGTATAGAAAATCGTGAAAAATACAATGTGATGACTGAAACGGTATCTAGTCCGGACTGGTACTAAACATACTCTTAGCGTATGATAAAGTATAGTAATGGTTGATAGTTGTATTCTTAGCGTATGATAGGGTACAACTATCATTGATATATCCTTAAAGTATGGCAGGGTATGATTATTTTATTCTAAGATATTCTTAGTGTATGACAGAGTATGATTTATCTCCAGAGATACTCTTAGCGTATGATAATGTATGCTCTGAGCTTGTGGCATAATGAATATCAAATTTGGGGCCAGATACCGTAGTCCAGCATGGTGGATGATATTCAGAGTTGAGACAGATGATTGTGATAGTGAGAGATATGTTGATTATATCTAGCTTTGACATATACGATTATCTAGTGATTGACATGCATCATGCATCATCATTTATTTGACTAGTATCATTAGATCATGATTGTTATACATGATATGGTTTATCATGGTCTGTGTGGGTCTTGCCAAATTATATAGTGGTCTAGTCTATATTATTGAGTACTTGATATTAATATATTAACAGGTTTATTATGATTTATTTGGTGATGAATTATGTGAGTATATATATGTTACTGCTAACATATATGTGCATATGATTGTATTTGTGCTTGACGGGCCTCGCCCGACCTATCGCGTGCATCGCACGTGTCATGTGGACGCGTGGGTGTGCATGTGCCTATGTCGAGCAGGGTGGGGGTTACAAATGTAATTCTTTTTATCAACTAATTTTTGTAAAGTTGGTAGGTAGCATTTTTTATGACCAAGAAGTTCATACGATCGGCTCAAATCGGTAGTGTAATGGTTTGAATGAGATCTCAACAGCGTTTAGTTCAGCTGATCATCTATGTATTTAAGAATGCTCTGCCCGAACCATATTTATGGTTGGACCTCTTCAATGATAAAAAAATAATGTAGATTTTATTTCCTTCTAATACTAATAAGAAGGATCCATCCCCAGTCTGCGCACCTATTCCAATTACTTATATTGTATCTTTCGTCTTCGCCTTTTCGACCTCGCTAAGGCCGAAGGTTTTAGAAGATGGCCACCATCACCATGAACTCCCTCCGCAAATCAAACCCTAACTCCGATCCCAAACCTAATCTCTCCCTCTCCTCCACTCCAGTGAGGAAGACGAGCCTCTTGAGATCGAGGAATCAGGTCGCGTTTCCTCTCGAGGAGAAAAAGTTCGGCGTCTCGATTCGAAGGAAGCGTGGATTTGCAGTAGTAGCGGCTCTCGATTCGTCTACGATTAATGAGGCTGGGCTCCTCGAGTTTGATCACCGGAATCCGGCCATCTCGGCGTCGTATCGGCCGCCGGATATCCCCAAGCCCAATCAGACTGTGCTGGAAGCGCAGGCCAAGGTTTGCACAGGGCCGGAGCAGACGAGGCCGCTTAATGAGGAGCAGGCTATGAGGGTTCTTGACACTATTATCAGATCAGGTGATCTCAGCTCTGTTCTTCTCTGTTAATTAATTTGATTTGGTGCTTTCTAACTTGTTTCCAAATTTGGACGAGCAAATAGATATGAGGAGTTCTTTTTTTAATATTTTTCTACCGAAGTCGGCTACCAACTACTCAGGACGATGCAGTTATTTTCGTACTAAATTTTGCTTTTCACGACCCGCTATCCTAATACCTTTCCTCAAGTTCAGAAACAATGTATTATTTTATTTTTTATGACAAAAAGGTTAACTGATCAAAGGCATCTGAACCCTTCTCTCCAAAAACAAAAAGACATCTGAACTGACTTTTAGGTACTTTATCGTCCTTAAAATTTATCATGTGTAACTTTTGAAGTCTTGGAATCAAAACATTAAAGACAATTGCTAAAGATAGGTGGATTTTTTTTTTGCACTTGTTGTCTACATATAAAAACTAATGCATGTATATTCTGAACTGATGTAAACCAACCAAGTCCGGTTTTATTGTGAATAACGTAGATGGAAGTAGTTTAAAGATTGTTATTGGTGAGTAAATATGCTCTCCTAATATTTTCTGTCTCTTAAGCTCGGGGAGAAATCAAAGATGAAGTAGTATCCAAAGCACAACTTGGGGCATTCTTTGCTGGTATGACAATACGAGCAAATGCTTTTCCAGAAGCCACTCAGTGGAGTGAAGGCGAAAGGCGCGCTATGAATATATACTGGCCGCGCCTTGTTCAGGTTCTTCCACCAGAGATAATCTTTATAGCAGATCCGGAAGGCACAATCATGGGAGCAGGTGTAGGACCACATTATGTTGGCCAAGGAACTGCTGAGATGAGACTGGTCGGTGCTTTGAGGGAAGTTTTGGCTGGTGGTCATTTAGGTTATGAGGAAGTTCAAGGCATTCTAAGGGACGTTCTTCCTATTAATACAGAGAGCAATAAGTCGTCAAAGGTTAGTGACTCATTGCTTGCTGCATTTTTTATTGGACAGCGGATGAACAGAGAGAACGATCGTGAGCTTAAAGCATATTGTCTAGCATTTGATGATGAACTAGGTAAGGCTTATATTAGGAGATTCAGCTATTTGTGGAAGATAGTATTTCTTTGTCCTTGATTTGTGAGAATGCACAAAGGATTTTACTTCTAATATCTTCATTGTCTATAGGTGCTCCTCCTGTTGCTGATGTTAACTCCTTGACTCACTATGGTGAACCTTATGATGGAAATACACGCTTCTTTAGGAGTACATTATTTGTTGCTGCTGTGAGAGCTTGTTATGGTGAATCTTGCTTGCTCCATGGTGTTGAATGGATGGCACCCAAGGTCAGTAGCATTCAATTGTCACATACTTTCTGTCCAAATCCCTTTGCAAAGCTTCAAAAATCATCTTGCCTTGATAGTCGTGCAATGGACTTTGTCTGAATTACTTAGTTGTTAAGGTTTTCAGGGCGGCATAACAGAAGGACAATTGCTTAAATTCATGGGAGCAAACACCCACTTATCTCCAGCTCAGACTAAAACATTGTTAGAGGTCCACTGCAATTCTGCACCTAATTTGCAGCCCTTTTTTTTTTTTTTCTGTTTTCTCTTCTTTTCTCCTTCCATTTCAGTATCTGAATATGACTATTCCAGGATGAAAATGTTGGCTTTGCGTATATGGGTCTTCAAGAAGCTCGTCCATCCTTGTAAGGATACATAGAAGTTCTTGAGTTCAGTCTATTTATAAGGATATTCCTTTCTTTTCTATTCATTCTTTCATTAATAGTTATTCTCATTGATGGTGGACAATGTTAGAATATATTTTTCTCGATCATAGGTGTTGTTTTGGTCCAGAGTGGATGCCACTAAATGAAAAGTGCTAAAGTGTCAATCTTTTCCTCGCTCCATTGGACCATCAACATTGTATATAGATTAATGTTTGTTTAGTTGTTATTAGGATTAGCATTAATGGTTTGCAATCAATGGTTTAAGAAAATATAGACAATAGGAAGGTGGCAAAGATGTTCCGTAGCCTGTAGGCACTCCGCAAATGCCTAGGTCGGTATCTAGAACTAAAGCTATAATGCAAAAGTTGTGAAACCTCAAAATATTCATATGGTGCAAAACACCCTCTATCAGTCAAAAACATAGGTCTTTTCAATGTTGTTACAGAAAATAATAGAAAGTATGACAAAATAATAGGAATTAACAAACCACTTAAAATGTGAAAGATAGGTAGGTTTGGATTACCATGTTACTAATAATAATGTGAAAATGTGGAATTTTAATTTAGTACTTTTTGGTAACTTATATGTCTTTTAATGGTCTTAGTTCTATTTTTACTTTTTTAGAGTTCCAATTTCTTTAATAAGGCTGAAATTTAAGAAATCATTTGAGTGACACATAAAGGGTAGACTACATGAAATTTCGTGTATATCTTCTAGTGATTACCAACTTAATGGATTTTTCAAAATTTTCCAAAAATTTGGTTTAAGGATTAGGAGTCCAATTTGTCCTTATTTTATTGAGTTTGAGGTTGAAATTATAGGAGTTGATTTTGTATGTACCATTTGAAGAGTATATCTAACAATTTCTTCCAAGTGATAACAAAATTTACATTTTGTCCACTTTTTTTATTCTCAATTTAGTAACTTATGTAAACTGCATAAAAGTAATTTGCCTAATTTTATTTGAAATTAGAGTTTGAAGCCTATAAATTCATAGGAGATGAACTAATTTATTCATGTGTTCTTTCCTAGAAAGCACGAATACTCCAAAATAGGTGGAGTATCCATATCCAATGTGTATCGGATACGAATACAAGTCGGATATGCACGGATATGTATCGAAAATATTTGGATTAAAAATAAATTATTTTAATTACTATATTCAACACTTTTGTTTCTTTTCTTTTTTTCCTTGAAGTTGGCGCAAAAAGATAAATATGTTAGAATAGGCCATAGGGTTTGTATAAAATGTTTTGATATTAGGAATATGTTAGTATAGGCCATAGAGTCTTTTTAAATTTTTTTGATAATAGAAATATATTAGTTTAGGCCAGTAGGAGAAATATTTTAGTCCGCAAATGCTTTGATGTTGACAATAGATTTATAAATATACTTTTTATTAGTAATTTATTAATGTATCCTTGCTGTATCTGTATCCTATTTTTTAAGCATTTGTCGTATCCCCGTATTTGTATCACCTTATCGCTGTAATTCATATTCGTATCCGTGCTTCATAGGACTTCTTTCCTTTGACTTATCGCCAATTTCAGAAACTTTCTTAACATTCTTGAATTTCTAGTTTTCTGAGTTAAAATTAAGGAACTTTCTCAAAATTTTGGCCAAAATGTGTTCATGGATTCTATCTCCTATGTTTATGAGCTTCACCCAAATCATGGAAAAGGAATCAGGCTTAATTCTTGCTTTTAGTTTTTTCATGTTTCAGTTTACAATTAGCTTTAGGGTGTGTTTAGTTGATGGAAAATAAGGAAGTGAGTTCTCCACTTTTTTTGGAACCATTCAACTTTCCTTATTTCACTTCCTATTCTAAAAAGAGAGTGACACTTCTCACATTTTTATTTATTGTATGCAATCATTAATTACAATAATCGTTTACTTTTAACTATGGATGGTCGTGTCGATTGGCACTGGCCGGGTCGACCGGCACTTGCTGTGCTAGTGGCATACCAGCACATGGCATGAGGGATGTCGTACGACACTTGTCCTATTAGTTTTGCCGCGACCTCGTCGTCGAGCTTGCCGTCGCCGATCGCCGAGTCGCGGCTTGTCGCTCGAGTTTGCATTCCCGTCGGGTGTCCTAGAGAGAGAGAGAGAGAGAGAGAGAGAGAGAGAGAGAGAGAGAGAGGGTCGGTTTAAAAATTTAAATTGCGGATTCAATCCAGATCCGCATCCTCTTAAGTTTTTAAATTGACCCTCTCTCTTTCTCCCTTTCTTCCTCCCTCCCTCTGGCTAGGGCACCCGATGGGGGTGCGAAGTTGGCGACGATCCATGAAGCACGGACACGAACACGACACAATACGGACATGGCGACACGACAAATTTTGAAAATATAGGACACAGACATGACATAGGACATGGCGAAAAAAAAATATTATTGATACATCTAAAGTAAAAGTTTGCAATTTAATAGTGTTAAATACACATACATCAAGCTATAAGAACTAAGAAGTATACGTCAAGCTGTAAGAACTAATTTAAAGATAAGAACAAAATTGAAAGACAATTAAAAGTGTACAAAATTCTAAAAAGATATTAGATTATTATTACAAGCCCCAAAAATGCAAAACATGTCCAACTGTCCAAGTAACTGAGTTCCACAGAAGTTTAAAAACTAACAATCATTACAAAATAGCAACATAAGGTAGATCATTCATCTTCAATTGCCTCATTGCCTTCATCAACAAACATTATAATCTCCAAATCCGGTTCATCAATTGAGAGATCAGTAAACTCTAACATTCCTGCACCATTAAAGGAATCATAAGAATCTCCTCCGACATTCCACATCTTGGTCTCCTCTCTCAAATAATCTGGAGACCTGATAGAAGGCGAAGATTAGTATGCACATATACTAAATCTTCAGCTCTTTGTGGAGTTATCTTGTTCCATTTCAATGAATGGATGAAAGAATAGGTGTTCCAGTTCCTCTCACAACCTGAAGAAGAGCAAGGTTGCCCAAGTAACCTAAGTGCTAAATTATGAAGAATAGGAGTAGAAGCACCATGAGCAACCCACCGCATGTTTGGATCGAACTCATTTCTATCTGCTATCGAATCATACTCAGCAAAACTTTTGGTTGATGTGGAGAAACTAGTATACTCTTGGTATGCCATTTTTCATTCTTCTGCATTTGGAAATAACCTTTTTAAGCATTTATTTCTCATATTAGAAATTTCCAAATCCTTATGTGGTGGTACACGATTTGGATCCTCTTGAATCCATGATGAGCTATAATACCTATTAACATAATCATCTAATTAGTAAACAATAGCAATGAAAGAACAATAAAATTTTTAATCATAAGAAAAAGGACTATAGAAATTAAATTAACCTTAGATTCAAAAAATGTGCTAAGCAATGTAATGGTGTATTGCTTTTGTCCCATCTATCCACTAGGATCTTGTGCACCACTGAATAAAAAATAGATTCCTCACATTCTTTCTTGTTTTCATGCACAAATATGACTCTCTTCACTTTTTCAATCATTGTATCCCACATTTCATATATTAAATGTAAGCATGGTTTATCTGTGTCTGCAACCTGTAGCATACTGTATATAGGTTCTGTGAAGGCAAGTATATATTCAATTTTATCCCACCAAATGTCATCGAAGACTTTATTTTAGACAAATTGTGCTTTGCCAATATCATCTTCCCTATAAGAACTCCATTTATCACTGATTACCATTGATTGAAGACCCTTCTTGATCTTTCTGAATCTTTTCAACATTATAATCACTGAAGCAAAGCGAGTCTCCACAATTGCAAGCAATTTTAAGTTGACAAATTCATTAAAAATAGTCAACCTTATTGAATGTTGCATGATGAAATTTTTTATGCACATTACATCCTCTGCAATTACTGAAATCCAGCTACACTCATCAAACACAATCTCATTTGCCTCAGTGTTTTTTGGTACACATATGTTCTTCAAAGCTAGGTTGAGACCATGAAATACACATGGAGTCCAAAAAATATGAGAAAACATTGCTTCAAGAAGCATCCCTGCTGCCTTACAAACAGATGCATTATCCGTAACCACTTGGATTACATTATGAGGTCCAAACTCTTTAATGATTTTAATGATCAAATTAGAGATAAATAATTTGTCTTTATATTCTCCTTCACAATTCATAGCTCTCAAGAACATAAGCCCACTCTCAGTCATCGCTAAAAAATTTATAAGCGGTCTCCTCTGTGCATTAGTCCAACCATCACATACAATACTCAGCCCTTTCTCCCCTCATGTGCTTCTAATAGGGTTCTCTTGTTGAAGTAGTGTAGTTTTCAACATATTGTAGCCAGGGGGCACAAATCCAAAAATATTATTATTTGCTGTAAATGGAAAGGCTCTAACATAGTGAGGGTTCCTTGCCAGATGAAAAGGCAACCCAGCTGAATAAAACATTCTTACAATCTCACAATATACTTGATTGCAAGCACCAGAATTAAATGAATTCTCAATAGGTGTCATTCTTCTTGTTCTTTTTTTTTCTTGATGTCCCTCCCATATCAAAACCTACACCTCCAACTAAGCTACTAGAAAATGCCGCTTGTCCAAATTATGGCAAAAGAATTTGTTTATCCATCGAATTTTTAATTCTCAACTTGGCCATATCAACAACCCTTTTCATTTCCATAACATGTTCACTACTTACTTTTGGACAACCTCTAATTCCATGCCTACTAATTTTCAATAAATGAACCTTTACTCTATAATATGATTCCTTGTAGACTTGTTGACAATAATTACATCTAAAATTATGATTTCTTCCACCTTCTCCCAATTTCTCCATCTTAGTAACATATCTCCACAAAGGAGCATTATCATCCACAGAAGATGCAGTATTTTGGCTGGAATCAGGACTATTTTTAGTATTCATTTTTCTTCAATCGCAATAAAACTATATTAGTAAAGAGATATGTATTAGCAGATTAACAATTTAACAGATAGAGAAGCTTTAATATAATTTAACAATTTAATAACAAAGATTAAAATAACTAACATAAATTAAAATAATTTAACAGAGAGAGTGAGAAAGCGATAGAGAATGAGAGAGAGAGAGATAGTGAGACAAAGAGAGAGACAGCAGAGAGAGAGAGAGAGAGAGAGAGAGAGAGAGAGAGAGAAGAGAGAGAGAGAGAATGAGAGAAAGGGAGGAAGAGACAGAGACATAGAGATAGAGAGAGATAATGAGAAAGGGAGGGAGGGAGGGAGGGAGGAAGAGACGGAAAGAGAGAGACAGAGAGAGAGAGACAACGAGAGAGAGAGAGAGAATGAGAGAGAATGAGAGAAAGGGAGGGAGGAAGACAGAGAAAGATAATGAGAGAGAGGGAGTTAGGAAGAGCCAGAGAGAGAATGAGAGAAATGGAGGGAGGGAGGAAGAGACAGAGAATGAGAGGGAGGGAGGGAGGAAGAGACAGGGGGAGAGAGACAAAGATAGGGAGGGAGGGAGGGAGGAAGAGAGAGAGAGAGAGAGAGAGGGACAGGGAGAGAGAAGAACCTGCGTCCTCGCCGTGCTCAGCTCGTCGCGCTCGCTCAGCACCCCGTCGCGCCTTGGATCGTCACTCGACAGCTACTCGAGGGTTTTAGGGGTTCGATCGAACGATTCGTGCTCAACAGTGAAGGTGAGAACGACGATTTGGGTTTTAGGTTTTATTATCGGGTTTGGATCCGGGTTAACAACATTTGACTGAACTCGACCCGACCCGTTAAATATTATCTAAAATACCGCTCGTGTCCCTGCTCGTGTCCTAACAACGTTTGATATTTTTTTTTGGAAACTCCGGACCGCTCGTCATCACTGTTTACAAGTCTTAATACTTTGACAAGAGGCTCAAATACTGCGGTGGCAATTGTAATATTATCCCAAAATGTATTTCCAAGAGCCATAATTTTTAAAGTTTCACCTAAAGATTTATCTTTAGGTTTCATATTCTTAATTTTCATAGACCACTCCTGTGATGTAAATATCCGCATAATATCATCCTTGTAGCGCATGATGCTCTCCAAGGCTAAAAAGTGAGTGGCAAATCTAGTGATGCCGGGTCTGATGATCTCCCTACCACCAGTCATCTGCCTGAGTAAATTAAGAACTCAACCATGGTTATATATAAAATTTGTTAACCTCTGACCTTCACATATGACCATGTCAATTTCAAGCTCTTTTGCAATATCCTCTAACATCAGATCAATACAATATGTAGCACATGGCGTCCAATATAAATGGGGTCTTTTAATCATCAGTAAATTTCTAGCAGCTTTATAATTTGCCCCATTATCAGTAACCACTTGGACTACTCTTTTTTCACCAATTTCTTGTACTACCTCATCCATCAATTGACAAATATAATCTGCATTTTTAAAATGAGCAGTAGCATCCACAGACTTCAAAAATATTGTCCCCATGCCAGAGTACACTAAGAAATTAATTATATTTCTTCTGTTTTGTGTACACCCATCACACATCAGTATACAACCAAATTCATCACAATACCGTTTAAATGTCTCAATATAAGTATGAAGTTCATCTACCTCTGAGCCAAGATATTTAGTAGCAATATCATTTGAACTAGGAGGGGGAACACCAGACTCTACTGATTGTATAGCATCCACCATAGTGTGATAGTAAGGGCTATCAGCTAATTGAAAGGAATATGGTTGCAGAATAAATAATTTAGAGATAGCTCTATCAATGTGTTTCTTTGCATTTTTAATTCCTTTGAGAGCTGTTTTGATTGAAGTCTGTGTACGACCCCTTTTTTTTGAAGATATGTATCCATTGGTCCAATATTTTCAGACTCTGCTGTAACACCCATAGTCCTATGGGTAGAACTGCTGCCCCCATATTCTTTCTCTCTTCGTATATTAACTGATCTAGATCTCTGAAAACTACCACCAGTGCTTCTTCTCATCTCTTCCTCTTCTCTATGCATATTTCTGCTCTCTTTCATTGCCCTCCTCATCTGTCTCTTCTCCTCATCCTCCTCACTTTGCTTACTGCTATCATCATCAATCTGTACAGGATTATGCATCAATTCTTTACGAATCATTGACTCTCTTTGTTGTGCAGATTGTTTATCCTTCTTTTTGCCAATTAAATGAGCCAACATCTGCTTTCTAACTTCCAAAGACACTTGAGTGCAAGCTGCTATATTTTCTTGTCTTCCAGCTAAATGTTCTTTCAAACGGCTGACACCACCACTCATTTCTTTTCCACACCAGTTGCATTTAACGCGCCTTTTATCTTGCCCAATAGTGCTATAATGTTGTCACCCAATGTCAGTATCATATGACTTATCTTTTGGAGCCATTGATATTTTAGCTCGCAAGGACTGTAACTAAAAAACATAAACAAAAATCAAAATAAAATATAAAATAATTTAAAATTTATGAGGCATAATTGCATAAGCAGCACCGGGTGTGAGAAGTCGGTGTCACGCTCTATTCATTGTGCTAAGAAAGCAGCGGCGTGAGCACTTGCCTCTGCAAAGCAAGCGTAGCGGCCGGCTTGCTTCTTTGCCCAAAGACCTTCTTTGCGCAGCTGCTATACAAGGAAAAAAAAACTAAAAAAAAATTTACCGAAGGTTGCCGGAGATCGAGGTCATCGGAGAACGTCGCCGGAGGTCGAGGTCACCGGAGAGACGGAGATCTACTCACTACTCAGTCGCCGGGGAGAAAGAGAGTAAGAGATCCGTGAGAAAGAGAGAAATAAAGAAAGAAAGAAAAGAGAGAAAGAGAGGAAAAGAGAGAAAGAGAGAGAGAAAAGGGAGAGAGGCAGGTGGGGGATGGGATCGCCCGATCTCGATCCGTTTCGGCCGATCCCGGCCGAAACTGGGAACCTTGCCCAAAACAAACACAGGCTTATTTTCCTGACATTTTTTATAAGTTTTTAGAAATTTTATTGCATTTTTAAATAATATTTAAAATTTTATATAATGAAAAATTAGTTCGATCCGATACGAGCGATCGATAAGGCCGATACATATTGTTTTTTCGGACAGTCGATACCGATTTTGATCTCGATATTGGAACCTTCGTCCTGAACTTTCTATTATTTATAAGAAGGAAGTTTTGGGAACATTCGATTTAGGATCAATAGATGTATTCTCATAGGAACCCCTCCTAGTCTTAGCTTTATTATTCCTTTTATGAGTCACTTTAGAAATAGCAAGTATATCATCATAAAAATCATGTATGTCATGAAATTAAAAGATGGGTCACATGTGCCAGGTGGAAAAAAAATCTTGATCTAATGTCACCTTTAATGTTGCATCTATGACAAGTAGGAACAAAGATATTTTATAAATATTTTTTCTACTCATAGTATGCATATCATCATGGTCATGCATAGGTCTCACAAAAATATGAGTTGAGTAAATATCACCTTGTTTTCTTGAAGTAGATGGTACACTCGAGGTGGTGTTTCTCATGTACCCTAGCCTAGCCTCTCCTTGTTTTTCTTTTGCGCTCCAAGATGTTGATTTAATCTGTACAAGCTGTCCTAAAATTTTTGAACATATGAATTAATCTTTAAAATTTTAGATTCTGACCTTTTGATTTTTTTAAAGTAATCCCTCTTTTGAATTAGCTTGTACATTCTAAAAAAAGAATTTTGTCCAAAGAGAATTTTCAGATTGAGATTTAGAGAGATTTTCTCGGATTTTTATCTAAAGTCTTATGTTGTGTCTTCTCAAGCTCCGCCTTAATCTTGAGGTACATCTGTTCATCGTTGACCACTGAAAGTTTTTCCATAATCTTCATGTTTGATATCTTTAATTTCTATAACTAACAGAAGAGCATATCGTAAGCCGTTTGAATATCGGTGCCGATGTCCTCGTCATTGTTCTTGTCATCCATATGCTCATCTAAAATAATCTCACAAGACATATTAGTGAATATGGTAGTTGTGACAACATGATTTTCTTGGTTGGACTCAAATTCTTCTTCAACTGAATTTTTCGGATCATTTCGTGTTGCTTTCATCGCCTTTTCAATTGGCTTTCGATTTAAACATTTTCTTGACATGTATTCATATTCTTACCGCTTGTAGCATTGAATCTTTTTACCAAATTCGGCAGTTTGAGTTGAAGCAGGAGAAAGAGTCGGTTCACCCGATAAATTTTCTTTTTCAAAGTCCTCTCCTTTTGAGTCTCCTGCTATATTGTTAGTTTTCTTATTAATTTTTTAAAACTTTTAAACAAAGAAAGCTATAAATCTCCACGTCGTCATTAGAATTAGTCTTTTTTTTTTCAGAGACAATAAATCGACATCTTTTACCTTTTTAGGGAGACAAGAAAAATTCATTAGTTTGTAAATCTCCTACCAAATCTTTTACTTTGATAGTGTCAACATCTTTATTTTTCTCAATTACAGATACATTTGGAATCTTTAGGTAGTGATGGAAGGATCTTCATGGCAATTTTACTTTCAGGGATATTTTCGCCAAGGTTGAAGCTAGTGTTCACAATGTCTCTTAGCTTGATGTAAAACTCGTTGAAGGTCTTTGATTCTTTCATATATAGCGTCTCAAATGAAGTAGTCAATTTTAAAGTTTAGAAATTGTAATTGCATGTATCCCTTTGTGTGTAGTCTCTAATATGTCCCATGGTTCTTTTGCGATTTCAAAATTGTTGATGTGTCTGAACTCATGCTGAGTGACACTGTTTAATATGACATTGATTGCTTTGCTGTTCAAAAAATATCTTCTATTTTTTATGACCATTAACTTGATAGAAGCCATGTTTCTCAAGCAATTCTAAAATATAGCCATGTTGTTCCTGTTTTTGCAACAACTGGATCTATTATTTGGAAAACAACTTTTCAGTTCTAACTCATGATTTACTGCAGATATTCACTCATTGGGCTTAGGGAGCACATAAAGAAACGTCCACCATTGGCAACCTCTGAGAAAGTTCAGCAGTTTGTTAGAGTGAGTGGCACGCTGAACACATTATATATAAGAGACTGGCTGTTGATGAAATCTTTTAGCATTTTCTGCTATGGAAAGGGCTATGAAAATCAGAAGTTTTCTTGTCTGTAATGTTTGTCACGTCCTACCAAATTCATTTTCTTCTTCTGCTTCTCTCAAAAGTAATAGTTTATGGATGTTTCCCATATATTTGAATTACATTTCACTGATTAGTTCGTACTTGAAGTTGATTTTATTAGAATTTGTTACACTCACTAAGCACATAATCCTAAACATATTTCTTTTTTACTTTATATTTTTGTTTGTTCATTTGATAATTAGATAAACAAACAGCATTCTAGATGATGTGAATATCCAACATATTATGTTAATTTTGTTGTCGTCCCATTTAGTTATAGAAAATTGCCAATAATGTAGCACATTGTTTGATGCAACTTCATTCACAAAAAGTAAAAATACGGACTATTTTATTATGAAAGTTACTCTCTCAGGCTAGAGCTAATATATTTCTCAGATAAGAGAATATATATCATTAACTAGGTGAATGAACCACATGGGAGAGTGAGAACTGAGTTAGGTAGCCAGCCTATCAGGCATCTACATTGCCAAACCTTGGAATAAAAGTAAATGAAACTTTGCCAACATGAATAGCTTGTGACCAAACTTAAGGACTTTTGCTGTTCTCCTATTCAAATAGCTTTGCCTAACCAATTATCTTACATTTATGAGTTGTAGAATGTTGATCTTTTATTTGTTGTTTATGATTACTAAAGATGAACCAAGACGATGGTCACATCATTTTCCAACTTATTTAAGGTTCTTTTAAAATAGTCCTAGTCATTTAACATAATGGTTTTGTTTCCATTGACTTCAGCACAATATGATAAAAATACTGTATTATTCCATTCAAACTTGTAGGAATCACGTAAAGTTAATGATATGCAGTGTTTTGAAAAGCAGTAATGGCAGCCGCCATGGCAGGCGGCGCACCAGCTGCCCCGCAAAGTAGCAATGCAGCCTGCCAAAGGTGGTAAGGCCACATTGGCTCTCTGGAAGGGCCGCTTTGGTGCCTAGCGGCCCGCTTTGTTGGTAGACACGAGTTGGGTCCGTAGATGCCTGTTGGGTTTTGGCTAACTTGAAAAACATTGTGATCGATCTCCTTTTCTTATTCAATCCTCTTATTCTTCCCTAAATCCATCTTTCGATCCTTGTCTCTTGCGTGGTAGCGGCAACATGAGCGCTGTGGCAAGCCTTCTCTCCCTTTTCAAAGACACCGAGATGTTGATCTCTCTTGCTCTCTGCTTCCCTCCGTTTCAAGCTTTTTTTTTCCTACGTTTTCAATTTTGGCCCCGCTATAAATGGATGACAGACTGGCATTTGAGAGTATTGAAGGGTAGTATGGGGATTTTTTAGTTTTCTAGCTACTTGTAATCTTAGCGTTAATTTTTAGCTATATTGAAATTGATATAGCCAAGACCTTGTCATGAGTTGGATTCGAACCAACACTCAGAAAAGAAAGAACTCAAATCCTAGCGAATTACCAAAATATTGTGACTTTTGGTTACCCGATTCACCAAAAAGGCTACATTTAGGCCGGCCCCTCCATTTATATTAGAATCCTATAGACTGAGGTTTTCCTTTTAGCGATCGGAATACGAAATATATTATATATCATATATAAGTTTTTAAAATTTTTTATATATTAAAATACTACACCACCTTGGCTCCCGCCTTTCTCCCATGCACTAGGCAGTGGGGTGAGACCGCTTGCAATTCACAACCCCTTTTCAATACACTGCTCTTTTGTTTATCTTCTTGTTTATTATCTTGTTTGTTGGGCCGGTAACCTTATTAGAGGATGAAAATTGTTTGATGGACCGGTAACCTTATCAAAGGATAAAAAATGTTTGATGGACTGGTAACCTTATTAGAAGATGAAACCGCAACACTTTTGGTACTTGATAGATTTATTTATCATATTAGCGTATCTAGATCGCTATATCTACCAAGGCAGTTCTCCTACTCCGCAATCTCCATTTCAAGTTGCCGCTTCTTTTTTATTGTAATATGCATGACTATCATTGTTTTTGCCAAACATTTCTTTTCTAGACTAACTCGAAACCGGAGTTTTGTAATTTACACCCTTTTCCACCATTATTGTATACTAAGGTCACTTTCTAGACAGACTTTCCTTTCTTGTTTCCCCCCTACATAATTTTCTACCACCATCTTGTTGCCCCACAGTTATATCATCCCCAAAGCATTGCCATTGTTCCTGTCTTATATCAAGGGCTTGACTAAAACTATGCTAAGATAGTGTAGTAATTCATTTATTTCAGATTTATTCTCTGAACCATGGCTTTCTCATCATATTGTTTGAACCATAGCCGTAATCTTTCTTTAACCCATGTGTGTTTGTTGTATGAATTTTTATTTATCCTTCTTTTGCTATCAAGGGCATACCTCTACCTTAGGGGTGTCAAAATAAACGAGCAGCTTGAGCTCAGCTCGGATCTAGCTTAGCTGAAGCTCTGGCTCGGCTCGGTTTGGCTTAAGCTGGGCTGAGCCTAAGCTGGAGTTGGCTCGGTCCGGTTCGGTTCAATAGGCTTGTCTTAAATATAATATTTATTAATATTATATATAAATATATTCATAGCCATTAGATCTTTGATCTAATGGTTACTATCATCCTATCTCCACCTAACCCTAAACCTAAATCTAATAAAAATCTCTCCAACAAACCCAACCTCCTCCACCATCGACTAGCTCCTCTGGCCTTTTTTGGCGGTCTTCCTCTATAAGCATCGGTGTCGGCCTCCTCCATCGTCCTTGGCATCAGTGTCGGCTTCCTCTACCGTCCTCGGTATCGGCATCATCCTCCTCAGCTTCCTCCTCCTCATCCACCTCTCTATCGACAAGTCAAGCCGTCGTCACGGTTGTCCCCACCGCTTCCTCCTCTTCCTCATCTAATCGAGTTCGAGCTTGGTCTGACCCATCTCGAGTTGAAATGAGCCGAGCCTAAACACCTTTGGAGGGCTCGAAATTAGTTTCGAGGCGAGCCTATACTATCGATGTGAGTTTGTGCATTTGCAGAATTTGGGGAAAATTGAAATCCATTTCAACTACCTCATTTTTGCTAATTAGGTATTAGTAGTTTATGATCCTTCTAGATTTTTTTGAGATACATTTGCAAGCTTCTGTTTGTCAGATCCTTAGGTGGTCAATTGCTGCAAGTGTGCATCTTATAATAATGACTTAGATTGCTTCTTCCTTTATACTTCTCCAATCTAGGTTTTGTAGAAGTTAACCAGGACATCCATCCATTTGATCTTTTCCTCAGCTTCTGAATAATAAAATTTAGAAAGCTTACATTGCTATATAATTCCTTTCTTTTACTTAACGAGGAATAGTGTTTTGAATGATGGAAAAGGCAGTTGCGCCGCTAAGCCGATTGCCGCCGGCGAATGGCGGGTAGCTGCCTAGACTGGTCGACGCTTCTGCCAGCTACCAAAGCGGATTGGAAGCAGGTTGGATGTGGATCGTGTTTAATAACTAATCACTAGCCCACTCCATATAAAAAAAACAAACCCTTTCGCTGCCCTCTCTCTCTCATAGCAATTCTCTCATGTGGTGGCTAACGGAGGCAGCAAATGGTGGTGTCAAGCAAAGGCATCAAGTGGCAGCGGCAAGCGAAGGTGTTGAGCGGTGGTGGGAAGCAAAGGCTCGAAGGCGCCAAGCAGCAAGCCAAGGTGTCGAGAGGCAGCGACAAGTAGACCGGGGTGCTAACTAGACGGTGATTTTGTTGAAGCTGTGGATTGCCTCATCTCTTCTTTCCTCTCTTTGACATTGGAAACCACCAATTTTTTTTTCTTTTTTTTCTTTCTTTGTGCTTTAATTGGTGGGAAAAGGTTAACATCTGAGACCACAAACATTGGAAACCACCAACTATTTTATTAATGCATTTCAATTTTCAAACCACCAACTATTAATATTATTTCAGATCGTGATAATTTACTATTAAGATGTTAATGAAATATGTATACATACTTGTGAATTATAAATTTATAATCTAATATTTTTATGGTTGTGAACTACACTATTAAAATTTTATAAATGCTATATTAGTATATATATATAACATAGAAAATTATTTTTTATTATTTTTTATATATTAAAATTACTAGACTGCCTTAGCACTTGCCTTCCGCCTAGGTGCTAGGTGGTGGGGTGACCGTCGGCAATCTGTAGTCGTCTTTCAATACACTCATGATATGTAGTGGATTTTGGCAACCAAGAACTGTTGTATATTATATAATGTATATTTTTCTGAAGTTTGAGCATAGTATTGGCTCTTAATTACAGCAGATTTCAATTGACGTATATGCATAACAAGTCTAACAGGTTGTTCTTGTCTGCTAAGGCATGTGGGAAGGAAGCTATTGTTACCGGCTTTTACCACGAGGGCTATGAAGACTCATTGCTAATGCTTATGAGAAGAAGAAGTGTTCATTCTGGTTTGGTTGTAAAGGTATGTGAAATCATTTGTTATTTCATGACTGCTGTACTTTGAGGTTTGATTGCTCTTTATTTCTTTCTTATCTGTTTACCTATTCCGTGGTAGCTTAGATTTTGTCTTTTTGCTTTCTTATTTTACCCGAACTTATGGAGATATCAATTTGTCTACAAGGAAACTATACGAAACTATCATGGCTTTGATTAATAAAAGAAAACTAAGGGGCGTTTGGCAGCCCAAATTACCAGAGTAATTTGGTCAAAAACCTGGAATTTCATAATCTTGAGTAAGGTGTCCATTTTCTAGTGTGTTTGGATGCTCATTTGTTATATTGAAATAATCTGCTATTATAGAAAAATACAGCATGTAGGATGTTAGGACTGTCCTTGCCACTACCACCCATTGTAGCAACCTCTTTGGCTGCTTCCAATGGCCGCGAGATCACAAGTTGCAACCATCACGGCTAGCATACTAACCACATTTATAATTATGATCTTTCAACCCATGTCACTGGGGTCTGACAAACTTCCATGAGCTTTAGTAATGTTTTTGTGTTTGATAAAACTTGTTTGAAATTTTATCAAGCTTTCAACCCACGGCTGAGATATGGCTCATGTCGGTTGGGGTCCAATAAAGTTCCTGCTACAGCTTCGGTCAAGCCAAGTCCCCTTGGGTGAGTATGGGGATTGGATTCCTATTTTATTTTAATTGCTGCTATTTGTTTATTATATTTAGTCCTTACATTAGAACTATTTGCTTTTAAGTATTTAAGAGCCCAATCCGGATGGGCTAGCTGAACCGGCTCGATGGTAGCCACCTATATAACATTGTGGTGCGCACCATATTAAATTATTGAAGGAATTGATTTTTTTTTTTTTTTGCCTCAGCTCTCTCCCTCTCCTTCACCCTTGTTGTCCCCTCCCACGGCAGCCACCGCCACCTACCCCCATCAATTGGCCAACCATCCTAGTCCCTTAGGGACGGCTCTACTCCTTCCCTCTTCTTCTATTCTCTATATAGTTGCTCTAACCGTCACCATCTCTAATATTTCACCACCACCAACCCTACCGGTGCCACCCTATCATTGCCGGCCTACCACTACCATCCCTCACATAGTCCGTGCCTGCACCCAAGGACTCCAAAACCAGTTTGGACCTTTATCCCACAGGTTTGTCTCTTTGACCCTCCTCCACTGATTCAATAATATCTCTAGATCTAGCGATCCAAATCTTGAGATATTAGATTCATTGAAAAGCTCTTTTTCAGGACTACAATATATTCAAATTTTAAGAGCATCCGACTAGTAGAACTCTCACGATATTTATTGAAAGTTCTGTCCAGAACCAATTGCGAGTTGGATTGATCCTCTTTGAGGGGAGATTGTATCGGTTTCATGACATTAAATAACATCTTAACGCTCGATGAGACTTGTTTGTAAGTTAAGGTATCAAATTTTAATCACAGTAAGGGCATATTTTCTGTCTGTTTATTATAATCAAGTTATTTGAGCTTTTTATCGAAACATTACATGTGCATCATCATTTACTCACTGGGATTATTGTAATCATCCCCATGGATCATATTCCCTTCTGCCCCACATTGTGGTTGGCACTGGGAAATTGCTCTGCTGTGGAGTGCAGTGTTGAGTTGTTTGGGCAACAAAAACTGCTGTGACGAGCCTACTAACCTTCCTCTCAACCTTTTATTTCAATAGTCTTAGGGTACCCAGAAAGTACCATCTTTTCATTACTCTGGGAGTAATTCTCAGAGTAATCCTTGTATTTTAATACTCTGGATACCAAATCTAGAGTTGCCCAACTGAGTTCCCTAATGGAGCTCATCTGGATTTCATATTTGGCATGGTTCAAAGTTTCAGTTGGTTTTCCTTTCGGTTCCTAAAGAACCAAGATGCTACGAAGTTTTTCGTTTGTTTCAGTTGCTTCAGCTCTAGTTGCTATGATGACTGTTCGAATTTTCTGTTAATATATCAAGATTCAAACAAACTCCGAAATGTTACCAGAAACATTTCAGATAAAATACACGCATAGCATTATGAAAAAAATAAAAAGTACTAGAGGCCAATTGGTTATATTTACTTGGTTTGGTACAGGCTGCATTTAGGTGAAATTCAGTGTGACATCTGAGACCAAACTTAGAAAAGTTGGTATTGGGCCTGTTTTAGGCGGAATGCAATGCTATCTTTGGGGAAATTTTTAAACCATGCTCCTTATGGACTAAGTTGATCTTGCTGAACCCCATGCCCCTTAAAAGTGTTTTCATTTGGGATGTTTAGCCTAGTTTTTTGTAAGGTGCACGTTATAAATATAAGGATTGGTTGGCACAACATGACAGGTGCCGCAGCCCTTGCCTATCGTGCCGTGAGAAAAGAGGCTCCACCATTGGTCTAGAGGGAGAGAAAAAGAGGAGAGGAGAGCGAGATTAGTTATCGTGATGTTGTCACCTAGTTGTCCATCGCCTTGGCCTTGGGTGCCCTAGCATCAGGAAGAAGATAGAGGAAGAAGGCAGGCCCTAAGCAAGGGTGACGGCTACCGCGGCGGCGAGTATTCACAGCAATTCGTAGGAGGCGAGATGAGAGGTGCCATGCGGTACCCCTCGTGCCACGTGCCAGTCCTATCCCGGCACGGCAATCCTTGGCTGGGTGACACGTGCCGGTTCTACCTTGGCATGGCAATCCTTGATACTAATTCTCAAAACTTGTGGTTTTGTACCTATCTGCTGACATGTGATTTATCTCAATGTAGGGTGAGGAAGGTGCACTCTCTATGACAACAAAGGCAAGATCCATCCATGCATCAAAAGGCCTTCCAGTGAACCACTGTTCAGGGTTTCGCTCACCAAGCTCTGCAATTTCCTCAACCATTGATGGTATGAAATGTTAATTTTCTTTTTCCTATGCATATATCTTAGCATGGATACTGTTGCTAGTTCTTGGTGGGTTCTTACTGCATTGTTATTGGGAGTTCATTTTCTGAAGTAGTATATTTCAATACTCAATTAATTTACAGACTGACAAAAGTACTATCCATGTAAACCAGCTATTTACTATACTGCTTTTTGGTTAATATTTTTAGGGAAGTTTGACTGCTTTTTCGTTATTCTGGTTAGGAATTTCACGTGAAAGCTTCAATATTGTCGTGAATGCCACTGATTATGGTTTTGAATCCACAGATACTCCAAGGACAGATAGATCAGTAAGCTTCTCTGTATCTTCTATGTTCCTTTGTATCAATTCACATGCATGTGATGATTTTAAAGCAATTTTAACACCTTAATGGCCTAAATGCCTAATAGCTAATGGACAGCAACATTTCATGACTAATTTCTAACAATATTTCTGAGTAGAAAATGAATGAGAACGAGTTGAAAGGGTATAATGTAACAAGTATGCGTACTGCAAAGTAATTTATATTGATATTGCTGCTTTGAATAAGATCTCACAGCTAATGGTGGTGTCTGAATGTTGTGTTCTGCACATATTTAATGTGGAAAATCTTGATGAAGATTAAGTGGATAATATGTTAATTGTGTGAAAATAGATATCATAGTCATTTAAATTTTGGTCATGGAAATCAATTAAAGAATTTTCTCCATCCACTTAATCAGGTCTTGAGAAATATAGAGTTGGGTTTAGCGGCACTTGGTGGTGAGAAAGGACCAGCCTACGACAGGATTGTACTTAATGCAGGAATTGTTGACCACTTATTGGGCTGCAGTGGAGCAGAGGATACTACATCAGCACTGAACCGGGCAAAAGAAGCTATTGATAGTGGTAAAGCTTTAAAGAGGCTCATGAATTACATACAAATCTCTCACAAAGTATAGTCTTGCTCCTGATTAAGCATATGTGCCTACCTATAATATCTGGTTGCCCCCATAGCTGAACTGGAATGGAAGGGGCAGTGCAGTGGGAACTTGTAGGGAGTGATCTATACCTGCGCATACTACCAAAGAATAGACAAAGGAAAAGGAACATTTATAAAGACCATGTTTGGAAGTTTTTATTCATTCCTGTTCTTTTGACTTCTTTGTATTCGTAAGAAACAGAAGCTAAATTTTGGCTGTTCTGTTATAAGATACAGAAATACACCGCCAACTTTTCCACTGGAATGAATTTTCAGTAAGGTGGTTCATTTGATAAAATTATGGTACTATTGTGTGAAAGTTGATTTAGGAAAAATAAATTACATTTCATACCCTCTATGTTCATGATCTTGTGTTTAACACCATGCCTCTTTAGTATTTGAACTTTGGGCCCCTTTCGCTTAGCCTTTATCTCAAAGCACCATAGGCTAGTGGATCTATAAGGGAAGATTATTTCGTAAGAATCGAACTTGATTCATCATAGATTAGTTTCTCTAAATTTTTATGGAAAGTCAAAGTTTTATTTGATTTTAAATCTTGATTAACATGATATATTTTTAGAATAGAGTATAAAATAGGAGGCCGATATGATCCAGGTTCACCTGAGTCTGAGACTGAGTGAGTAGATTGAATCAGTCTTTTGAGTCTAGGACTCAAACCTGATTCGATCACATGGGAGAATAGTTTATTGACCTTATTTTTTATTTTCTTATGTGGATTATGATACAGCTAGGGCTGGATCTAGTTGTGCCTCAAAAGAAATAATCTTTGTTTTGAAGAATAAAGGTTTTTGACTAGGGCATTTGAATGTTAGGAAGTTGCATTCGAACACCCTATTTGAACGCATGCACTTGTTCGCACATATAGAGAATGGTGCGCCATAACGAGGATGCAGGGTTATCTTTTGTTGTTTTGGTTGTTAGGTTAGTCTCTAAATATGTGGAAGATAGCCTCATTGAATCTATCAAAGACTATTAACGTTCTCTTTCCTATCTCTTCCTTATCTCTTTCTCCTACTTCTATCTCCTTCCTCCCTCAATCTAACTTTGCTTATCAAGGATTGGTCCAATCTCTTCCCCTTCGTCTAGCTTTAGGCTTTATCCCACTACCGCTATCATCACCACCTTTCAAAACCCTAACCCTAGCCATTATTCAATCTTCGACCTTCAACGACCATCCTGCCACCTACTAACGCCTAGTTAGTATTTCCTCCACAATTACTGATCCACACCTCCAATCATTGTGGTTCTGGTTGTGTTGGATTTGTGACTTTCAGGAGTATAACTTGTCAGAATCTAAGATTTTTTTGGACGGTTGGATTGGTCGGCATTGTCCTCCAAAATTCCAATTCCAAATCTGTCTAGAGTTAGTCCTTGATGCGATCAAAACCACCCAGAGGTGATCGTATCAACTTGATATCAAAGCAGGTTGATCCTTGGACCACACGTGGAGATGATGAACACCAGATCAATGGCCTCAAGGTGTGTGACGAAGGAGAATATTTAGGGGCCATCAGTGCACGGAGAAGAGCTCAAGGGGTACTAACCTCGAAACTCTCTAGACATGCTAGTGATCGATCGAGTCTAGATTCACCCTTAGCCACCGAGGCCTTGATGCTGGAGCTCATGAGAACCATGGAGTGGAAACAAGATCAGTTGATCCAATTGCTCACCGAGCCTATCAATATGACCCGAACCAAACTAATCCGGCGTGATCGGGCTCCTACATCTGAACTAGGAATTTTATTACATTTCTTTGGGTCAAGACCTATAGTTAGAATCCTATTGGTACTCAATCCAACAAAGGACGCATTCTAGATGAACCAAGAAAATAACCCGTGGGCTGGACTCGAATCCAAGTCCGAGCAAGAATTTGAGGGATTGAGGTGGCACGCACCACAACGAAGAAACTGACAGCAGCAGCAGATGTTGCACCCTCATGACATGCCATAAGGGTTTGAGTATGACCCAAATCGCGAGAATGCACTTAGGGGGAGAACCGCACAGCTCGACTTCCCTAAATACAAAGAAGGAGATCCTCTCGAGTAGATTTTTTGGGCAGAACAATTCTTCAAGTTTCAAGGAACCTCCGAAGCTCACAAGGTAGTCATGGTGTCATTCCATTTAGAGGACGCTATGCTTCGGTGGTTTTGCTCGACAAGCTTGCACTATGAGTCCCACACCTCGATTGAGTTTAGCGATGCATTCAATAAGCGGTTTGGACCAACTGGCTATGACAACTTCTATGCCATGCTGACCAAGGTGAGTCAAAAGACAACCGTCAAGGCGTATGTGGAGGAGTTTGATATAATCCATAGTAGATGTTACCCACATGGTATGATCTTCACCAATGTGCGACATTTTTGTCTGGTCTCTATGGCGAGATCCAAGCTGATGTCAAAGCCTTGAGACCGAACACTGTGGAGGAGATGGTAGAGGATGTGTTGCTGATGGAAGAGAAGCGTAGAGAGTTGAGGTCGAATCAGCAACCAACTTGGGTTGGGCGAGACACACGACAACTTAGCCAGTCGGATGCACCCACCTCAACGAATTAGAGACCTACTGCTATTGATGCTAGACCGAGGCCTCCATTTAGGCTTTCTAACAACATAACGGAAGCCCTAGCCCCCTAGAAGGACCCTCACACCTACTCAAGTGGAGGAACAAAGATCCGAAGGGCTTTGTTTTCATTCTGAGGAGAAATACATGCTGGGTCATCGCTGCACACAACCTATGGGCGTGGTTCTCCTTCTCGACGATCTAGAGGATGAATAGAAGGACTTTGCTGCCGCAAAAGGTCCAGAGGAGGAGCCTTAGGAGCTTATGGTGGTCGAGACGGAGGAGAATGATGGAGACATGGCCATTAAAATTTTGCTACACACATACTCTGGAATAGTGGCGCCCAAGATGTTGCGGATAGAAGGTATGATTAAGCAAACAGTAGTTAACATTTTAATTGACACAGGGAGCACTCATAACTTCCTAGATGAGAGGCTAGTGAAGAAGACAAACCTAAGCCTCACCTTTCAGTAAGGAGATGAGGTGGTGTGGCTAGAAGCTAGCTATGCCATGGTCCAACACTACGTCTCCTAATATGAGAGCCATGTCGGGGTGATTATGGGGTATTTATGTACTAACACCCATTGTGCTAGAGCCAAAGGAAGGTATAGCCGCTGACCTGGATAGGTTGTTGTAGGACTTTAAAGACGTGTTTGAGGAGTTGCGAGGGCTGCTGCCCACTTACGGGCATGAGCACCGAATCTAGATTGTACATGGAGTCGAACTACCGAACATTTGATTGACCCTATCGGTACCCTCATATACAAAAGGAGGAGATTAACAAGATGGTCAAGGAGATGCTCAAGCGAGGCATTATTCAAACAAGCCAAAGTGCCTTCTCCTCACTAGTGTTGCTAGTGCACAATAAAGACAGAAGTCAGAGATTTTGTGTTGATTATCAGGCTTTGATTGCAATCACCGTGAAGGACCACTATCCCATTCCAGCGATCGAGGAGTTGCTGGATGAGCTCATAGGATCAGCCTATTTTAGCAAGCTCAACTTGAGGTCCTGTTATCATCAAATTAGGGTCGATCCAGCAAATGTACACAAGACAACATTTCGAACTCATCACAGGCATTATGAGTTTTGGGTCATGCTATTTGGTCTCACCAATGTACTGGCAACTTTTCAACGGCTCATGAACAATATCTTTCACCCCCTTTTGTGTTGGTAGGTACTCGTCTTTTTTGACAACATACTTGTGTAGGAAACAGAGTGAGCACTTGCGGCATGTGGAGGAAGTCTTGAGCATCCTGGGGCAAAACTAATTGAAGGTGAAGATGAACAAGTGCCTTTGAGGATAGCCAAGAGTTGAATACTTGGGCCATATCATTTCAGCAAATGGAGTAGAAGTTGATAGGCCTTCACAAGCTCCAAAAGGAAGAAATAAAAAGAAAAGAACTAATGGCCTTTGTTTGATAAGTTTGGACTGCCACAAACAATTCTATTAGGGTAATTCGCCACACCCAAGAAGGAGAAGAAGGTGAGTGATAAGGATTTGATAGATT
The DNA here is from genome assembly GCF_019914945.1 of Typha latifolia. Classification (NCBI taxonomy): domain Eukaryota; kingdom Viridiplantae; phylum Streptophyta; class Magnoliopsida; order Poales; family Typhaceae; genus Typha; species Typha latifolia. The sequence goes on along the minus strand of NC_133086.1, from coordinate 13,812,836 downwards.
TGCCGCTAAACCAAGGTTTAGATAAGAATTTCGTAACTCTTAAGCAAGAGAAATTTCTGAACTCCTTTAATGTCCATTTCACTTCCAAAATAAGCCTTTTCAAAGGCCAACAAATAATATTTCCCAAAAGCTAATAAATGGCCACTAAACAACATTAAGTGATCAGCACACTTACTAAGTCAAAAGAACTGAAAAGGCACTAAATGATGAACGAAAATGAAAACTTAATCCATATTATTATGGTCCTAAAATAGGTTGAATCAGGCACGAATGCAACTCAAGTTAATTACTCTCACAAATGAGTTGATCTCCACTTTGTTCTTTGCTGAGCTTCTATACTGGCCAATTTCTCTACAAAGAGTTGCTTAAGAGTAGTTTGAAAAGCCTTAGACTTAGAACGAGTAATTAGCCCAGAACTAGAAGCTAACAACCTAACATGAGGCACATCATCTCAGGTTGATTTGGATTTGTCCTCAAATCCAAAAAGTCATCATCCTCAAAGTATGGAGTTAAATCCCTAACATTGAAAGTTGTAGATATATTGTAGTCCCCTAGTAATTGAATCTCATAAGCATTCTCATTTACCTTTTCCAACACCTTGAAAGGTCCTTCGGCTGGGGGCATGGGTTTGGATTTTCTCTTGGTTGGAAATCTTTCTTCCTCAAGTATATCCAAACTAAATCTCCTGGATCATATCTAACTTGCTTCCTTCCTTTGTTGGCAGCCTTCTCATAACTTGCATTTTGCTGCTCAATTTTCTTCTTAACATTCTCATACAATATTTTGACAAACTCTGCCTTTTGTGTGCCATCTAGACAAGCTCGCTCACCAGAAGGAATCGGTAATAGATCAAGTGGAGTATTTGGGTTGAACCCATAAACTATCTCAAAAGTAGTATATTTAGTAGTCCTACGCAAAACTTCTGTTATAAGCAAACTCAATAAAAAGCAGACACGTGTCCCAATTCTTCAAATGTTTATGAATAATAGTACGAAGTAAAGAAAAAAGAGTTTAATTTACCACTTCAGTTTGTACTTGATGATGTAAGGAAGGATTCTAAGAACTCAACCCGCTTAGCATGCCTCCGATTAAACTTGCTTTGCCCCTTTAAATGTTTCAAAGCTTTATGATCTATGTGTACAATAAACTCCCTTGGAAGTAACCACTATGTTTGATTTCCATACAGCTTCTTGATACATTAAATCAATGTTCAGATTAGTGCATAAAATTTCTTATCATAAATGAAATAGTTCAAGTGAGCACCATTTAACTTCTCACAGAACTCTTCTCCTGAATTAGGATAGCTCCTATTCCCACCCGTGAACCATCGCATTTGATCTCAAATATCTTCGAAAAATTTGGAAGTGCTACTGGTGTAGTGTAGAGCTTCTCCTTGATTAGTTCAAAACTCTTTTGTGTTGCTTCATTCCATGCAAATTCTCTATTCTTCTTGATACATTAAGTCAATGGAGCAAGTATAGGACTAAAATTCTTGACAAATCTCCGAAATGCTAGTTGGAGTTGGCCATTCTCTTATAGCTCTAACCTTTTCTTCATCAACCTCCACTCTCAGATGAGAAACAACATAGCCGAGAGACACCACTCTATCTTTGCAAAAACTGTATTTCTTTTGATTTCCATACAGCTTCTCTTGCCTGAGGACCTCAGAAACTTCATGAAGGTACTTCACATGCTCCTTAAATGTTTGGCGAAAGATCAAAATATTATCAAAATACACCACAATAGATTGGCCAATGAATTTATGCAGTACATGGTTCATCAACCTCATAAAAGTACTCGGTGCATTTGATAGACCAAATGGCATTACCAATCACTCATACAACCCATATATCAACCTCATCTTCCATTTGGCAGTGATCACTGGAAGGCGATAGTTAGGGTACTCAGATATTTGAGATACACCACTAACTATGGATTGCACTATTCAAGATATCCAGAAGTACTTGAAGGGTACAGTGATGCAAACTGGATATCTGATACAAAAGATACCAAATCCACGAGCGGATATGTCTTTACACTTGGAGGTGCATCTATTTCATGGAAATCTTCTAAACAAACATGTATAGCTAGATCTACTATGGAATCTGAATTCATAGCATTAGATAAGGCTGGAGAAGAAGCAGAATGGCTTCGAAATTTCTTAGAAGATATTCCTATGTGGCCAAAACCTGTGTCCGCAATTTGCATACATTGCGATAGTCAATCGGCTATAGGAAGGGCACAGAGTCAGATGTATAACGGTAAGTCACGACATATACGTCGTAGGCATAATACAGTGCGACAATTGATCTCAAATGGTATAATATCCATTGATTATGTAAAATCAAAGGATAACATCGCGGATCCATTAACTAAGGGTTTAACAAGAGATCGAGTATATTGTTCATCGAGGGGAATGGGTTTGAAGCCTACCACCTAGAGTAACGACACAACGGCAACCCAACCTAGTTGACTGGAGATCCCAAGATCTAGGTTCAAAGGGACAACCGAGTTGTGGGGGCGTTCTCTGAAATCACTAAGGAATTAAATTTCCTACACCTTTCCTGTGATGACATAGTGATAAACCTGTACTAAGTGTTAGGGTAAGCAATGCTTTTAATGACTCTTATACTTTGGAAATCCAAGTGGAGTATGGCAGGATACTCTTAATAAGAGGTCACCTATGTGAGTGTGAAGTGGGCCGCTTCTATGAGATGACAAGGCTAAATCTCTAGAGCACTCAAAGAATTACCAGGCGCGTCCAGGGCCGAAATGGACACAACATATAGAACCGACTGTGTTGAAAAGAGCTGTGTGAGTATTATTGTCTTGGTTTATACAAAAGCTGAACAGTTCAAGACATCATGTTCACTGGTTAGCGAATAAACCCGATAATACTTCACTATGGAAGGTTCAAAGCCAAAAGCTACCTATCCTGATGCGGTAACTTTTCGTTGTACTCTCGATCAAGTTTGCATTTCATATGCATTTTCAGCCAATTCATTCATGTGGGGGATTGTTGGTAATTTCATGATTTTGACATGAATATTTTATTAATTTTGAGCTAAGTTTTAAGTGGGGCCCACACATTATTAATAATGGTTTAATGGTGGAATCAATTTAGCTCAAAGTATACTTTATTGTCATATATTCACTTAATCAAATTCATGAAGAGAAGTGAATGATAATTGGCTCTAAAGTGGGTATCATAGCAATGGGAAATAAAGGAAAGTAAGTTTAGTACCATATTGGATATTTGAGAAATGTTAGTATGGTATATAAGCAACAAACTTCCTATGGGCTTTGGGCCCCAAAAGGGGTACCTATTTTGTGGGTAAAGGTTACTATGCAACCTAACACACACACACGCGCCGCCCGGCCCGGCTCGGCTCGGTTCGGTTCGGTTCGCACGGGTCAAAGTTTGACTATCACAATGTATCCAACACTAGACTTTGAGGAAACCTTCGAATCAGGGAACTCATCAAGTATATCATCCAAGTGACGAATACGGTAGCGGTACTTTATTGTGATCTTGTTGATGGCTCTATTGTCCACACACATCGGTACTGAACAAGGGCTGATTGATTCACGAATATAGCCTTTCTCCAACAACTCAATGACTTGCCATTGAAGCTCTTTAGCATCCTCGAGATTGCCCTATAGACTGGTGAGTTTGGAAGGATCGCTCCTAGCATAAGGTCAATTTGATGCTCCATTCCTCTAATTGGTGGTAGCCCCTTTGGCAATTATGTAGAAAACACATCAACAAACTGAGACAGAAGTTCTCCTATTTCTGGGGGTAGAGTTTGGCTTTCTTCAAGAGATTTCCTTGGCATATATCATTTAAGGAAAATGAATAAGTATTTTTGTAGCCATCATGAATCAGATTTTGATCATATTGCCATGGCCTTCCCAAGAAAAGATGGCTTGCACTCAACAACATCACAAAGAACCTGATCTTTGTAAAACTTTCCAATAGAAAAAGGAACTAAAACTTGTTTTGTAACTTTTACCTCTCCACAATCGTTCAACTATTGAAATTTCTATGGTTGAGGGTGTTTGGTTGTAGCTAGACCGAGTTTCTCTAACATTATACTAGAAGCAACATTTGCACAATTGCCACCATCGATGATAACTCCACACACCTTGTTGCTAAATAGTGCATTTAACATCACGACTTCTTTTGGGAGGTCCTGCTTCAATCACCTTTTCTTTCTCCCTCAAACGTTCCACTATGGGTTCATTTGGAGACTCCTTTTTTGCTGGCTTGGCACTCCATCTATTGGAATTCCATGAAGAAGGCTATTTACTCCCGACTGGACGAGATGCAACAACCTTGATTGGACCCCGTTTTCTTTGTCTCTCCACCTTCACTGCTTGATGACATCTTCAAGGAACACAAAATGCTGAAGTTTAATTGTGTCTACAATTTCTTTGTTTAATCCTCCTAAGAATCTAGCAGTTGGTTGCTCTTGTGGTTCTTGCACTTTGCACCTCATCATCAAAGGTTCAAACTCTTTAACATAGTCTTCTACGCACATTCCACCTTGTCTAAGACTCTGCAAATGATTATACAGGTCTTGATGATAATATTCTGGTACAAAACGTCCATTAATCTCTTCATAAGTCCCACTTCTGACCTCTACTTCTCCATATCTTTGTCATTGTGTCTTTAGACTTTCCCACCACAAATTAGCATCATCAGTGAACTCAAGGGCAGCAAGTTGACATTTTTGAACCTTTAAATACTCTTGGTATTCAAACACCTTTTCTACACATTTAAACACCTAAGTGCATTCACAAAGACAGAGAACACACAAACTGTGTTCAAAAACTGCATTCAAACACCTGAATGCATTGGCAAAAACAGAAATCACTCAAGGTGCATTCAAATGCCTTTCGGGCGTTTTTGAATGCACTTGACGAAGATGCTTTGTATTAGGACGTGATTTTTAAGTTGTTTTTGCTAGGTTAGCCACCAATACATAATGTGGATGGTAACCTCATTAGGGTTTATGAATGAAATTATCAAATTATCTTTTCTTCTCCCCTTTAGACTGAACACTTCTCCCTACTCCTTCAAGCCCTAGCCATGCACTCGATGACACCAACTCACTTCTCACTCCTCTTCCTTCACCCTACAGCCCTCAGCAACCCCTATCATTACCCCATATTCATTACATATCCACCATTGTCATCACTTCCTGTCACCAACCCTTCCATCGAGATTCGATCAAACTTTACCCCTAGGAGAGATCTGAATTTGCGAAGGGCGAAAGTACCAAAACGTAGGTCAGAAAGATATGAATCAAACCCAATAGGTTTCATAAATTTTTGATAACGGTACAATATTTGGCGAATATTCTCCGTGGTCTACACAGTCTGTCTTCCTGCAACCGTGGTTTATCCAAGCTGAGTTTGGTTCATATGATTCTTGGTATCAAAGCTGGTCGAACTTTGGCCACCCATGGTTACAACAAGTTCCACGGCTAGAAGAAGGGAAAAAGAGGACCACGTGGGAGAAACTCCTCAAAGAACTCAAGCGGACACACCTCCACCCGAGGTTGAAGCGCGACGCGAGGAAGTGACTCCGTCACCATCTACCGGAGCGCCAATGGTCTAGATCCCTGATCTCAACCATCTCATCCTCAACCTTATCGCAAGCACTAATGAGAATACTATGTACTTGAGGCCGATGAGTGAGAGGCAAGACCATTTGTTGGAGGGACTCGAAAGGTTAAACTCGGAGAGCTCTACCCAAGGAATGATCCCAAAACCTCAACGCTAGTTATATACCTCCACGACATGAGGGGTTGCTGCCCAACCCTAGGGAGCATCATCCAAAAGTAGAAGGCATCAGAATAAAATAGCCTGGAGGTGAGAGGGCTAAATTATCAACCAGCACCACTTGGACGCCACCCGAGGGCCGAACCGGTGGATTGGACAGACTCCAATCACGACGACTTCCTACATGGTGTTCCTGACCGGAGGAGACCCTTCCCTCAGACATGAGCAACACCCTTGACCCGTTAGAGGGGGTTTGGGCTTGGAACCAAACCAAGAGAACACCAGTTAGGATCGGACTACTTGCATGGAATTCCCAAAGTTCAAAAGCGATGACTCGACTGAGTGGATATATATGGCCAAGAGGTACTTTTGTTGGCAAGGTACCCCTGAGGACCGTAAGGTTTTACTAGCCTCGATTCATCTAGAGGAGTTGGCCCTTAGCTGGTTTAGATCACCGGATGCACAAAACGTGGTGAACAAATGGGAAAATTTTAGCACTGAAATTATCGACGTTTTGGTACCTCCGGATATGAGGATTACCATGCCTTGCTAACCAAGACTGTTCAGAAGACGACGGTGGACACTTTCAGAGATGAGTTCGAGAGGATAAGTGGTAGGTGCATTCCTCCTTGGTTAGACCTACAGTTGAAATCCACCTTCATTGCTGGATTGTGGTGTGACATTTTGGCAGATGTGAGGGCATTGTGTCCGACCACAGAAGCAAGCGATCGAGGATGCTCTCTTGATAGAAGAGAAATATATGGAGTTGAGGTTGATAGTGAGGAGTTCATGGATCAGTAGAGATGGATGGACAACAGGACGTCCACCACAACCCACGGCATACCGCGGGCAACCAGGCCGCAGTTGGTTCACTGGGTTCAAGGGCACCTCTTCGGGTGTCCAATGATGTGAAGGGTGCTGTCAAGACCGCTGGGAGAGCCTAATAGCTACCTAGATTGAGGAAAGAAAGGCGAAAGGATTATGTTTTAGGTGTGATGAGAAATTCGTCCCTGGGTATTGATGTGCAAGACCGATGGGTACCGATATGTTGATTAACAGACTCGAAGGTGCTGAAGAGGATCTACCTAGATGGACCAGAGCATGATGTTACAATTGAAGAGAGCCTAGAGGAACGAGGAGGAGCTAGAGGTTAAGGACATGAAGGCAGAGATCTCATTCCAGGCCTATTCCGACGCCAACGCACCGAAGACCCTGCGGGTGGACAAAATCATCAAGAAGGTCATCGTGCACATCCTAATTGTCCCTAAGAGCATGCACAACTTCTTGGATGAGCATCTGGTACGGAAGCTAGGCTTGGTGACCGACCCTATTGTGGGATTCGATGTGGCCATTGGAGACAGAACAAACCTCAAGTTGGAAGGCATGTGTAGCGGAGTCCAATTGTGGGTGCAAGGCCACATGTTCACAATGGATTTGTACCCTATTGTCTTGCGAGGAGTAGACATTGTTCTTGGAACTCGGTGGCTGTGAAGTTTGGGACCTGTAACGTTTGACTTCAGAGAGCTTTGGGCGAAGGGTGCGGCTACAAGGCCTTCGACCTGCAACCGGTGCTAGTTTTCAGCTCCCATCTGGTTTTTTGAGTTCCCACGATGATGCCTACATGTTACAGCTGGTTCCTATTGATTTAGAGATGAGTGGAAGCTCAGGAATATCCCCTGATATTGTTGAGTTGCTACAGGAATTTTAGGCCTTGTTCGAGGAGCCGAAAGATCTACCCTTGGCACGCGACATTGATCATCATATCGAGATAGTTCCACGGGCTGGTTCAGCAAATGTCTATCCTTATCGATACCCTCACATTTAGAAAGAAGCTATCTCGAAGATGGTGAGTGAGATGTTGGACCAACGAGTCATCCCATCGAGTAAAAGCTCATATTCTTCACCAGTTCTACTCGTGCGGAAGAAGGACATCACTTGGCAGTTTTGCGTGGACTATCGGGCGCTTAACTCCATAACCGTCAAAGATCGGTACCCAATATCGGTGATCGAAGAGCTGCTGGATGAGTTGGCGGGAGCAGCACATTTCAGTAAGCTAGATTTGAGGGCTAGGTACCACCAAATCAGAGTACACCTGGCCGATGTTCACAAGACAGTGTTTCAGACTCATGATGGCCACTATGAGTTCCGAATGATGTCTTCTAACCCTTGCTGCATCGATATGTTTTGGTATTTTTTTTATAACATACTTGTCTATAGTTGGACGCAGCAAGACCACTTGCAACATTTGCACACAGTGCTGATTTTATTAGAGAAAAATGGGCTGAAGGTGAAGGACTCCAAAAGCCTGTGGGGAGAGCCTCAAGTGGAGTATCTTGGACATATAATTTCAGCCAATGGAGTGGCAGCGGACCCGGGAAAAATCTCTTATATGGTGGCTTGGCCAATGCCGAAGAATCCTCGCAAGTTGCAGCTTTCTTGGATTGACTAGCTACTACCGCAGGTTCATGGCCAATTATGGGAGGATCGCTGCGCCACTTATAGCACTATTGGAGGATGGATTCAATTCAACGGATAAAGCCACTATAACATTTGAAGACTTGAAGGCGGCGATGATTTCAACAACTGTTCTTTCCCTACTTGATTTCAGCAAATAATTCATTGTGGAGTGCAACACATTGAGAACGGGTATTAGGGTTGTGTTGATGTAGGACGGAAGGCCCATTGCCTTCCTAAGTAAGGCTTTGATGGGGAGATCTTAGCAAATGTCAACTTATGAAAGGGAAATGATGGCAATCTTGCATACGATTATGAAGTGATGACCTTACTTGATCGGTCGACACTTCGTGGTTAGAACTGATCAAAGAAGCTTGCAAGAATAACGGGTACACACCCTAGCATAGTCGAAGTGGGTGACCAAGTTGCTCAGATACAATTACGGGATCACCTACAAGAAGGGAAGCAAAAACCGAGCAGTTGATGCACTATCATGCCATCCGGCTACTAGGGAGCTGCGGAGGGCTAGTGCTAATGATCCATAGGTATGTAGGCTACTGCAAGAGGTGGCAGCAGATCCGTCAAGCTCGAAGCTCAATGCACGCAACGGTTTGTTGGTAGAGTGCGAGCGGATACGAGTACCGGCTGACTCAACACTTTGGGCTTGCTTGCTAGAGCACTTCCATGGTATTCTCTTCTCTTCTTCTTCTTCCTTCTTCTTTCTTCTTCCTTTCTTCTTCTTATTCCTCAGCTGCTTCTTCTCTTCTTGTTTTACTGCAATAGTGCTGGGCTGGGCCCATCACTATACCATGCCAGTGCTGGGCCAAGCCCAGCACTAGTACTAGCAATCCCTTATTCTTTTTAATTTTATTATTTATTTATTTAGGTATTTCTGTCTTAATTAGTACAAATAGATTTAGACATTAGTTATTTCAATAATAATATATATTCATCAATATAATTATTGTTAATTATAATTAATTAATGATTAATTAGGTTATAAACTATTACACATAAATATAGCTAATACTTATATTTATTTATTTATTTACTTATATGTATATTAGATTAATAGATAGATTTGTAAATTATAATTATTAGATTTATGTTCTAATATTCTTATGATATACATTTTAAGTAATTCTATTAATTTATTATATATTGTTATTTTTGTAATAAATAAAATACTAGGCTTATGTATTTATTTGTTATTTTATAAAGTAATATCTAATTAATCAAGATATAATTATAGTTAGGTTTTCATCTATATTTCTATTTTTATTTTTATTTGTAATTAAAAATCTAGCTAGTTATAAAGATAAGTGGAAATTCTAAAACCTTCTAAATCATCATATATTACATTAACGGATTTTAATTAGATGAACGGCCAACGTCATGCTACTTAAACATTTTCAGATCCCGAACCCCTTATTTGAGACCCCGTGAACCTTGCTAGCGATGAATGTCACTCGATTGGTTGGGAGATGTAAGGTATACGTGGTTTGCGTCTTTGGATCAGAGTGAGTAGTCTTATCTCCTAGACGCCTTTCTCAAATTAGGTTATGTTATATATTATGTATATGCATGTTTTGGCATTTAGCATGATTATATGACTTTATCTAGAGATGATTACAGTCAAGCATATTTTTATCATGCATATAATTAGGCTGATCTTGAATATTAGTATGAGAGATGATTGTATTGTTGTAAGGTTATGTCCAGTTGAACTTTAGCATGAGTATGCATGTGTTGACGATACAATTGGAGACTACATTGCATCATTTTTCTCTTGATTCCTATTCCACCTAAATTCCTGTTATGCATTGACTTGTTATCGTACTGGATATATGCAGATAATCTGTCATTTAGAAGGAAAATATGAAATGTGATTGATAGGATAGTTGATAGAAAGCGTGAGAATACCTGAATAGGCGCGATGGTTAGGGCATGCATGGAGATGATTGATTGCTCGACATAGTCGTGATCCTGTTGGTCTTACGAGACATGTGCATAGTAGACATTTGAACACACCGTTCGCTAGGGCATATGTGGCAAGTTATCCTCATGAGGTTTCTATCAACTATGTGGGTGCACGGTTTGGATGGATGTTGATACCCTAGCGGGTGGCGGGGTATGGTTATATTTGAGATACTCTCACAGGTGGCAGAGTATGCTCTAAGCCTTCAGACATGATGTTGAGACCGGGTACCAAGTGTTGACTGTGCATAGTGGTCTAGTATGATGATATTATATCGAGATGTCGGTGATGATCATGATGTTGAGAAATACATATAATTTCATTATCATCTGTTATACATGATTATCGAATGGTCAATATGCATCATAGGTGGTTGCATTTGATATCATAGCATGATCATGATCAGCATGCATAATATGTGTTATATTTGAGAGAGAGTTATGATGATGGTATGACATGGAGATTTATTTATACATTGTCGAGGATTATATATTTTATCAATTATGACATGACATATTATCTATTTTTCATTTATGTATTGTTGAGGAATATTTATATAACATGATGCTCTTTCTGATTCATATTATCCAGTACATGGTTTACTCTCTGTTTGGCATCACTGATTCGGAGTAAGGTCTATTCACTAAGCCTTTTGCTTATGACAATCTTTATTTCTTTCTTTTTAACCTCCACAGATATTATGGTACGTGATACCGCCTTGAGATATCCTGATGAGATATTTTAGAGCAAAGATGAGGTGAACTATAGATGCAATACGGTATAGATGATAAGTTTATATAGAAATTGAGTTATACCAGTATATTTGTACTCTTTTGTATTAGACGATGATTTGTATAATACATGTTGAATCATGGCATAGTCTTGTATTAGTTGTTTTAGTTGTATCTTGATAGTTTGTTGTGGCCTATGTGGGTCCTGCTAGATTATGTAGTGGTTTAGTGTATATTATTATGAACTTTCATACTCATATGTTAATAGATTTATTTGGTTAATAGTATGATTTATTTGGTGATGGATTATGTGATCATGGATAGGTTAGTAGGTAATTTTTGTTGATGTCATGATTATATGTTCATAGGAGAGCATCTATGCGTGACGGGCCCCGCCAACAGCGTGCGCCGCGCGTGGGCGTGGGCGTGCACATGCCCGTGCCGGGTGTGTGCGTTACAATTCAGGTGGTATTAGAGCTTAGGTTTAAGGATGATCTGGCAAACCATCAAGTATAGTAGTTGTCGATTTGGTTTAGGGTTATGCTAGTAGTCGATCTCGATGAGTTTGATATTAATTGGTCGAGATAGAAATCTAGGTTGTGATGTTGAGATTATTAAGTTTTGATACTCTGACGATATTGATAGAAATAATTTGTGATATTGGTATTTTAAGAATTTATCTAAGTGACTAATGAATAGGAAGAGATATTACCAAAATCATGCATTGATGTTATTAATGTTGAGGTGTTATAGTTTGTAGAACATAATATTGGAGATATAGACATGTTCTGATAAAGTGTAGAAATTTGTAAACATGTGGAGACATGTATTTTGTGCAGAAAGGATTATTATTAGTAGATTTGAAGTTATTCTAAACAGATATAGCACATTTTTGGATTTTTGATCTTTTATGAATATATTTGAGATTAGGAGATTGATATAAAGAGATATATGTGTAGGGAGACTATTTTAATACTTTATGAGGGTCACAATTATTGATTCTGGATGGATGAGTAAGATATGTGATGATTTTGTATAGTGGAAATGATATCAGGTGATGTAATATAGATGATTGTAGATTGTATATGGAAAAGAATTTTTGGGATGACTAGTATGATAAATTATGTTTGCAAGATGATCGACAAGATGGATGATTTATAGGGATATGTTTGTCCAATAGTATTACTAGATGATTAACGGCTCGTTTAAATCTTTAAGTTGATGATTACCAAAGAGGGTAATGAGCATAGGAAATATGACATGGGTCCAGTTATTAGATTATGAATTATTTCAGTAGTTGAGACGTAAGGTATATAGTTCTGGATGACACGATAGTAGGTTTAGTTTAGTAGCTGCTATGTATGTGAATATGATTAGATGGAAAGAATGATAATGAAAGAAATTATATAGAGTAATGATAGTTACTAAGTTGATGGTCTCATGACATATATGACAGTGAAAGTATATTTTAATTATTAGTTTAGTTTTAAACATTGATTTAGAGGATAAGAATATTATAACATGACGTTCGTGTGTTTTGGTTGATGAATTTTAATTACAAATATACATACTTATTTTTTTTTATTAGGTGATGTTAATGATGTTATAGAAAGATTTTTGATGATGCTATAAGACTAAATTGTTTAGTATATGTGGTGGGCTTTGTATAGAGGATGTGATAGAATATTAAGTTGAAACTCTTGAAGAAATATGAGGTTTAAGTGATTTAATTAGAAATGAGATATGTTGGTTTTAATCATAGATATTAAATTAAGATATTATGTGCTTGGACAAGTTAGTTGTTTTGATGATACTAATTGGAGAGATAATTTGATTGAGTTATTCATAGAGCCTATAGATATGATTATTTATTATGACTGATAGATAATTTGGAAGTTGAACTACTTGCTTCATAGGACGGTAATGAAAAGAATATAGAGTGCTACGATATTTCATATATAGTGAATCGATGGATGTTTATTATACTGCTAGAAGATAAACAGATAATGATGTATAGGGAAGTGATTATTTTAGCATTTGTTTAACCGTTGGCTTTCATGTTCGATTATTACTAGAGGTTATTGAGTGAGCATTTTAGAATGATGATATTGATCTTAATAATTGTAAAGATTTACAGGCTTACATTTGAGTCTTAAAATAAAGATACTTGATTGGAAGATAATGATTTCATGATTGGTTCCATTATAGTTGTGAAAATTCGATCTTTTAATGAATTGCAAAGTAAAATGGAAGATATACTAGTAAGGTTGTAATTTATATTTTTGGATGTTTTCTAATCTATATGAATCAGTTAATGTCAGTTATTTTAGCATTACCAATTCGGGAGATTAATCTTAGTAGCTTTAGTTCATGTATTTATGGATTTGTCTAAGATATGTTTATGTATTCTTAAATATCAAGTATGATGGATTAGTAAATATTTATGTGTTAATGGATTAGTATTATGAATTGAATATTATATCTGTCGACGTATTAAAGACATTATTGATTACTTAGTAGAACTCAGTGGATAGTCTTTGGATTTGAATATCGATATCATTAAGTGATATTTTGGTGGATATACTAGTAGTGATAGTAATTAAATAGATAATGATCAAACTGAAATTATGTGAATCAAGGAATGAATAATTTGGATACATAAATGATTGATAGAAAAATCATTATAAAGTTTATCATATATGTTTCTTGAGATAGTTTGGATTTAACCTTTCAGATATTGCAGATTAAGAAGAAAGATAATCTAGAAAATCAGAAGAGGATATAAATTTCGTTTGAGGTTGCATTAGGATTTACATTGATAGGTTGGATTTGATGCACTGTATGTTATTCTGAAGGATGTATTAAGAATACACGTTGATATTGTAGTCTTATATGGATAGGTGTGTGATCTATTTATATTGACTTATTTAGTAATTTGTATAATAGTTTAAGCATATGACTAGTGTACTTTAAATTAGAGAGTTTGTGCTATCGCCTAAATTTTTTGAGGATATCGGTTGATGGTAAGTATGTTTAGGTTAGTGACATAATTTGTCTAGAAAGAGAAATATGAGTTAAATAATTTGGATGTTCTTGAAAAAACTTGTATTTATCGTTCTACTTGGTATTAGTGATACTATTGAGGGATAATTCACTGAGTATGTTTGGGATCGGAGTATATATTCAGTAGATTGGAGATAATTTACTTAAATATGTTGTATCACATTATCATAGGTGATTATGGCATTACGATGTGTATTATTGTAGTTAGCACGAAAAGTGATAAATTGGGATAGCTTGAGGTATTTTGGAGTAGAATATGATTCAATTAATAGAAAAACTGTACTCTTTCTTGCATACCAGTGGTATTATTGATGTATATAGACATGGTATGATTACCTGACTGACCCAAATCTTGTGTCTATATTTGAAAATTTTGGGCACGACGTGGCCGACCACATTGTGGCCGGCCTCATGCCCATGCAAGCTGCTCATGAAGCTTGCGTGGTGGGGCGCCACGCGCCCACTACCGCTACCGCAGCCAACCGGCTGCGGCCAGCTAGCCCGCGGCGGGCCTCGGCGCCGCCGCTACCCCTCCTCCACCACCTTCCCTCTCTCTTTAAATCTATCTCTCTCAGTCTCTCTCTCTCTCTCACTCTACTCTCTCTCCACTCTCTTTTGCACTACTTCCTCTCCTCGTTGCCGACGTCGGCCCGCCGCCACCTCCCCTAAAGCTGCCGTCGCCGGTGAGATCCCTTATTTCACCCTCTCTTTCTTTTCTTCCTCTCTCTCTCTCTCTCTCTATCTCCCCCTCTCTTTCTTGCCCCGAGCAGCGGCCGGTGCCCTCCATGCCGGCCCGGGTCTGCACCTCCCTCTCTTCCTTCCCTTTTCTCTAATCTTCTTCTTCTTCCTTCTTCTTTCTTCTTCCTTTCTTCTTCTTCCTCAACTGCTTCTTCTCTTCTTATTTTTTTGCAACAATGCTGGGCTGGGCCCATCACTGTAGCATGCATGTGCTGGGCTAGGCCCATCACTGTAGCATGTAAGTGCTGGGCCAAGCCCAACACTAGTACTAATAATCCCTTATTCTTTTTAATTTTATTATTTATTTATTTAGGTATTTCTGTCTTAATTAATACAAATAGATTTAGACATTATTTATTTTAATAATAACATATATTCATCAATATGATTATTGTTAATTATAATTAATTAATGATTAATTAGTTGTATCTTGTGATTAATAGGATAGTTGATAGAAAGCGTGAAGATACCCGAGTAGGCGCTAGGGTTAGGGGTGCATAGAGTGATGATTATGGTCGCTGATATGCAATATCTCGTGGCTCATGTCCGAGGTCAGTTGAGTTTGTGCACATCGATAATCGGACACATGTCGTTCGCCAGGGCATATGTGGCGAGTTATCCTCACGAGGTTATCTATCAACTATGTGGGTGCCCGGTTTGGATGGATGTTGATAACCTAGCGAGTGGCGGGGTATGATTATATTTGAGATACTCTTGCGGGTCGCGGAGTATGCTTTGAGCCTTCGGACATGATGTTGAGATCGGGTATTGGATGTTAACTATGCACAGTGGTCTAATATGATGAGATACTGAGATGTCGGTGATGATCGTGATATTGAGAACTACATATGATTTTATTATCATCTGAATACCTAATTATCAAATGGTCAATTTACATCATATATCGTTGCATTTGATATCATAGCATGGTCATAGATGGCATGCATCATGTGTCATATTTGAGAGAGTTATGATAATACTATGGCATTGAGATTTGTTTACTTATTGTCGAGGATTATATGCTTTTATTAGTTATGACATGTTATCTACATTTCAATTATATATTATTGAGGTTACATTCATACTCTCATTCATAACATGATGCTCTTTCTGATTCATATTATCTAATACATGATTTACTCTATGTTTGGCATCACTGATTCGGGGTAAGGTCTATTCACTGAGCATTTTGGTCATGACTCTTTTTATTTTTTTCTTTTTTACCCCCACAGATATTCTGGTACGTGATACTGCTTTGAGATATCCTGATGAGATATTTTAGAGCAAAGATGAGGTGAGCTATAGATGAGAGACGGTATAGATGATAGTTTATATAGAAATTGAGTTGTACTAGTATTTGATATTTGTACTCTTTTGTATTAGACGATGATTTGTATAATACAGGTCGAATCATGGCGTACTCTTGTATTAATTATTTTAGTCATATCTTGATGGTTTGTTGTGGCCTGTGTGGGTCCTACCAGATTATGTAGTGGTCTAGTGTATATTATTATGGACTTTGATATTCATATGTTAACAGGTTTATTTGGTTAATAGTACGATTTATTTGGTGATGGATTATATGATCATGGATAGGTTAGGAGGTAATTTTTGATGATGTCATGATTATCTGTGCATAGGAGAGCATATGTGCGTGACGGGCCTCGCCCGTCCTGTCGCGTGCGCCACGCGTGCCCTGTGGGAGTGTGGGCGTGCACGTGCCCGTGCCGAGCGGGGGCGTTATAAATAAGTCATGACAACCCTTAAGGCAAGTCTTGTTAAGTTAAGTAAGGCTTTAAAGCAAGTCAAATTAAGTCATGTAAGCCTTTGAGGCAAATCCTAATTCGAGTCGTGTCAGCATTTAGGGCAAATCCTAATTCGACAACCCTTAAGGCATGTGGATCTTCTCTAGTCAGTCCGTAACAGGACAGGAGGGAGGAGACAATGACCAAAGAGGCTTGCTTGGCTAGGGTTCGAAGGAAGGAGGGATTGGAGCTAGGTTGAGAAGGGAGAAAGGCGGTAGTAGGAACTTGATCAATTAGTTGATGCTTAATCTAGGTTGCTTTCCATATTATATATTAGAGGCTAACCGGTTAACCCAAATCACAATTCTTAACCAAATCACATCAAGTCCATCAATAAACCAAACCGACTAACACAAACTGAAATTAAATTAGACCTAGTGATAAATTAAACAACTAGCTAGATAAGTGACTCAAGCAATTAGCCTAATTTCAATAAGGTGGATCGGTCTGACCCAGATCACATCAATCCTCAACCAAAGGGTCATATAAGGTTTCACTACGCCATGCCCGGCCTCCTCCATGAGTTGTGCACCTTTGGACATCATTGGCATTTAGACTAAGCGAGCCCATGGCTTGCCGAAGTCACCATTGGAGTTTGAGCTCTATCCACCAATCTTCTTTGATGTGAGTGCTGCTCTAGCTCTTCCTAGAGTGGTGTTAATCATTATCGGCCACTCTCAGCTCCAAGACACACTACATGGTTTCGAGACGCTAGGACTAGCCACGATCTATTCTATCAAACTAACTCGAGATCTAAACATCGATTGGTCCTTGGATCTATTATGGCCAATACGTTGCGCCCTTAATTTGGGTTGTAACTGACATGTTACGAACCACTAGAGATTATCCACAACAAGAGAGTGTAGGCTTTGGTTTATTTGGACTTGCCTTGATGCTCACATGACTAAACTAGAAGTGCCTAAAAGGCTTACATAATGAAATAATTAAAACATAAATAGACTCGATTAATCGAGCCCAATGTCCCCCTGAATTGATCTGATTAGACCCGAATCATATCACTTCACCATGCTTCCAACCACCTTGTACTCAAGGTGAGAAGTCTGGGAAGCACTGCATCAACTCGAACTCAGACTCCCAAGTCGGATCTCCCATTGGTTTGTCGGTCCACTCCATTTGTACTTGTGTGATCAATCTTCCATCTACCCGAATCCTTCTCTTGGCTAGAACCCGAAGTGGCATGGGCTCTTGGTCATGTGTGGCTGAATTAGGTATGTTGGCCGCAACAGTTGTCTCCGTTGCAACTCGGGCTCACAAAGCTGAAACATGGAACGCTGGGTGCACCTGCGAATCATCTGGAAGATCAAGTCGGTAGGCCACCTCGCTTACTTGTTCAATCACTTGCTATGGCCCAAAGTACCTATATGCTAGCTTTTGGTTCATGATGGGTCGAACCGAGGTCTAGCGGTAGGGCTGGAGTTTGATGTAGACCCCATCTCCTATTGCGAATATCTGCTCCTAGTGTTGCCAATTGTAGATCCGCTTCACCCGATTTTATGCAATTGCCAAGTTGGCCTTTAGCCGTCGGATCTAAGCATTCCTATCCACATGGATTTTCTCGATGTCCGTGCATTCCGTATGTCGAGTCAGTGCGTAGGAGACCAAGGTAGGCGGTGGCCTACCATTAACGGCCTCAAAAGGCTCGTTGGTAGATTTCACATGTGTTGATGTAGTTATGCACGTCTTTCTTCATGTCGGTCCACCAACAATTGAGGCATAGTCCCTTGTGGGTCCGAAAGATGCCCTCGTGACCCACGAGGGGTGAGTCGTGGAAGTGGCTAATCAAGGCGGTTTGCAAGCCTGCATTAGTTGGGATTAGGATCCGGTCCCCCTTGAGCACTAGTTTGTCTCTCATGCTGTACTCGATCTAACTTAATGAGTCTTGAGTCACCTGAGCCGCAAGTTCCATTAGGCTTGGGTCCTTCAAGGTGGCACCCTTGGTCCGGTCCAACAAGGGGAGGGTTGGAATCGATAGGGTGGCTTGCTCGGCGGCATTAGGTTGGCTCGAGAGTGCATCGACTGCGCTATTCTCTTAGCCCTTTTTGTAAACCGTCATAGTTATACCCGAACAACTTGGAGAGCCACCTTTGTTGCGCTGGAGTGTGGATCCTTTGCCTGAGTAAGTAGGGCAGACATTTTTCATCGGTGCGCACTATGAACCGCCTTCTGATCAGGTATGGGCGCCACTTACTAACAGCGTGGACCACGGCTAACATCTCTCGCTCGTAAGTCAACAATTGACGCGACCGTTGCGAGAAGGCCTTGCTCATGTAGGCTATGGGTCGCCCTTCTTACATCAAAATTGCACAAATCCCTGACCTAGATGCGTCACACTCGACAACAAAGGCCTTGGTGAAATCTGGTAAGGCAAACACGAGTGCCTCGTTCATGGCTTGCTTGAGTTCTTCAAATGTGTGTTCCGCCTTGTCATCCAACTCGAACCCGCCTTTCCGAAGTAGGGTAGTCAGCGGGGCTGCAATCTTCCCATAGCCCTGGATGAATCAACGGTAGTAGCCGGTGAGGCTGAGGAACTCTCAGAGCTCCTTGGGCGTCTTTGGTCGTGGCATACACACCATGCTAGCCACCTTCGCGGGATTGGCCTCCACACCTGCAGAAGAGATGAAGTGCCTTAGGTACTCAACTCATGGCTGCCCCCAAACGCACTTGCTTTTCTTCACCTTTAGTCTGTGCGCCTGTAATATCTCCAAGACTGTCCGTAGGTGGTGTGGGTGCTCCTCTCTCAATCGACTGTAACGAGGATGTCGCCAAAAAAACACCAAAACATACCATCGAAGGAGTGGGCGAAATACATCGTTCATCAGCCCTTTAAAAGTTGTCGGGGCATTGGTCAAGCCAAAGGGATTACAAGGAACTTGTAATGCCCGTCATGGGTTCAAAAGGCTATCTTGCAAACGTCGGCTGCCTGGACCCCGATTTGGTGATAGCCGGCTCACAAATCTAGCTTGGTAAAGATGGTGGCACCAGCTAACTCATCCAATAATTCCTTGATAACCGGTATCGGATACTGGTCCTTGATGGTGATGGCATTTAGTGCTTGGTAATCCATGCAGAATCGCCATGAGTTGTCTTTCTTTTGCACTAGTAGCATCAGCAAGAGTAGGCGCTATGGCTTGGTTGGCTGATGCCTTGCTCCAACATTTCTCGTACCCGCCGTGTGATCTCATCCTTTTGGGCATGTGGATACCAGTAAGGCCTCACGTTCGCTAGTCCGGCTTTCAATGTGATCTTGGATCGGTGATAGTCCATGCGGCTCTTCAAAGACTTGATCAAACCCTTGGAGAAGTGAGTCCAAATCAGCGGCTATTGTGTTACCTAGGTTTGGTTCCTCCATGGTTGAGACCAATCGCATCAACAAGCCATGGCCGCTGGCTTGTGGTAACCCAGTTAGGGTTTGAAGGCTAGCCCTAGAGTTTGGCTGCAACCCTTCGAGTTGAATTGTTCTCCCCTCATACTCGAAGTCCATTCGCATCATGCCAAAATCAACTAGGATTGGGCCTAAAGCCTTTGAACTCCTCGGATCAAGTCGGCCCCCTTGAGCGCCAATGGGTGCTGGTCCAATCGGAACATCTCACCTTGGATCTGCACCTCAATTCCAGCGCACCTATTATCATTTTGTAAGACTATGCCATCACCGATGGCTACATCGAATCCAATGGTTGGAGTCACCTCCAACCAACTTCTCATCCATGAAATTATGTGCGCTGCCTGAGTCAATTAGTACCTCTACCTGTAGGGTTTAGTGTTCTCGTGAGCCCAAATAGGCATGTACGCTTAACTCGACATGCTCCCCATCCTCGTGGTCCATGGCCTCCATATCTGCTACCTCCTCTTCATTGCCCCACGACCTCCATTTCGCCCTCCTTTCCTCAATTTGTGCCAGAGTTAGCCGTTGGGAGCTGCTAATCTGTTGCCCTTTGAAGTCAGTGAGAGGAGCACTAGGTGCTAGGGACTTTCCCCCTTGAGGCCGAGTGGGAGGACTAAATCCAGCATTGCTTGATGGAGCCGGTCGAGATCCTCTCTAGTCCGTAGGTTTCCATGGCATTTGGAGTTGGAGCTTCTTCGTAGCTCCTTGACCTCCTCCTCCATCATGGCCACTGTAGAAACGGTTTCCAACAATGTCCTAGGCCTCATGGCCTTGACCTCCGCTTGTATGTTGGACATGAGTCCACTAATGAAGGTGCTGCAGAGGGCTATCTGACCAACCCGGTATGCGGTTGCAAATTCTCTCAAACTCTTCTTGATAAGCTCGGACTGTGGTCTGTTGAGTTAGTTTAGTCAAGATTACTTGGAAGTGTTCATACTCAGTTGGACCGAAATGAGTACATAGGGCGGATGCAAACTCATCCCAAGACGGAAATGGTTGAGTTCGTTGTGCTGCTTGGAACCATCTGATCGCAACATCCTCGAAGTGGAATGAGGCTATTAGGACCTTTGAAGGTCTGGGGTCCCTTGGTAGGTGAAGAACTGATCCACTCGATAGAGCCAGTCTAGTGGATCGTCTCCCACGAACTTGGGGAAATCGGGTCATATGGTCCGAACTTGACCCCTACAAATGGCCCGTCTTCATGGATGGCATCTCCTCGTTCCCTGCATGGGTCCCTTTTGCCATGGCATCAACTCCATGAGCCATTGGTTCGGACCATTGCCTGCCCTAGCCATAGGTGGCTCAGGCCAATCTCTAGCCGTAGGTTGCTCAAGCCCTAGTCTTAATATATGCGGTTCATGCCAGGATCTAGCTCGCTCTGTTTCGGGCTAAACCCTAGCTGCGGTGGCTCGATCTAAGCCCTAGCCGCAGGTGGTTCGGGCCAAGCCCTAGGCGCCGGCGGTTCGGGCCAAGCCCTAGCCATTGGATGGGGTGGAGTTTCAATGCGCCGAACTCCATCTCGTGCACCTAACCCTAGTGGGTTCGTCCATTGGTGTGCATGACCAAGGGATGGGTCCATCCAAACCCTACCATATCCTCCTCTTCAATTGGTTCCGTGTTCATAGGTTCGGGAGCGGCAACACTCCTCTATATTTGTGCTCGTGAAGTCCGTTCATCACAGAGTTTGCGAATAGCAGACACCATCTCAGCCATGAATACTTGTATTGATTGCAAGGATTGAAGCACTTGCAACTGAGATGTCGAGGGTAGTGGGGTCGGCGGTTCCGGTGGTGGATTTGTGCTCTCAAGTAGTCGGGTAGTTGTCGCCGGTGGTGGATCCCTAACCGTAGAAGTCTCACTAGTTAGTCTTGCTGCCATCTCTCGTGTGATTGTCATCTGGTCTGAGGACAATGACGACTCTAATACCAAATTGTTACAATCCACTAGAGGTGATCTACAACAAGGGAGTGTAGGCTTTGATTAGGGTGAATGATGGTAGATGGAGAGGGTGGAACAAGGGATGATGGCGGTGTGATGCGAACCGGGTCAGATCGGATCACATCGAAGGGAGATTGGGCTTAGTGGATTGAGTCTATTTATCTTATCTGCTTATTTGCTTTAATTAGAATGTTATTAGGTTAGAATTTGTGAGTTCACTAATTCAGCTCTGTGCAGTTTTGGGAAAATATTCGAGGATATTCAACAGATGACCAAATATTATGAAACCACTTGGAGAAGATCGAAGACGTCCTGATTTACAACTTCAGTATTCAAAGTTTCTCCAGATTCAGAATCTATCTGTGGTAGAACGAAGAATCAATCTGAGAAGGTTAGGAAGGCTGATTTAGTAAAGTCAATTTTATCTCTAGGTCATGTTTATCTCTTATGTAAGCACTTAAGGCAAGTCTAGCTAAGTCAGGTAAACCACTAAGGCAAGTTTAATTAAGTCATATAAACCTCTAAGGTAAGTCCTAGTTCGAGTCGTATAAGCCTTTAAGGTTAGTCTAAGGCAAGTCCTAGTTCGAGTCGTATAAGTATTTAGGGCTAGTCCAAGTAGGACTCATTGTACCCAACCTAAATATATAGAGGGGCTGGGCTTCTTTGTTTAGGCATGGAATTGAATAGAATGAATATTGACTTAAGTTAAGTGAGTTTATTTACCTTGCATTACTTATCGACTTTATCTTTTACCATAGTCGCTAGATTGTCGTTATCTTTCTAGGAGTAGATCTAAGTTAGAAACTTAATTCTACCTCCAACCCATGGCCACCATTACCTTCAGCAGCCACCCTATCTTACGGCTGTCCACCACCACCCTTGGTCGTCCGCCACCCTCCGACGACCGCCGTAACATCAAATATATACTATTCTGCCGCGTTCTAACCTTGCTCCACTGTTTTAGTTATATCTTTTCATCTAGACATCTGATTGATGTGAAACAAAAGCCATTAGAATCCTATCTCGTGAGGCTACTACCACTTAAATTTTCATAATCATTCTACGAACGGATCGTTCCAGATCTGGTCCATAACACGGTAATGATGGTGAGCAAGATGATGAGCGATTGGCAGTAATGAAGAGAGATTAATTTACTTCTACTCTTAGGTTATCTTATTCTTACTCCTATAATAAACTCAAGGCTAGAATACTTTCTCAATGCTTGGATGCTTAACAAAGGAGCCCAACCCTCTATATATAGAGGTCGGTTACAATGAGTCCCACTATGACTAGCACTAAAGGCTGACACGACTCGAATTAGGATTTGCCTTAAAGACTTATATGACTTAATTGGACTTGCCTTAAATGCTTACTTGACTTAACTAGACTTGCCTTAAGGGCTGCCATGACTTATTTGGACTTACTTTAATGGCTCAATCAGTTAAGCCCAATGTCCCCGTGAATTGATCCGATCAAACCTGGATCACATCATGACATTACACGAGTGAACTCCGGCATGATATTCAAGCTAGGAAGAAAGCGGCTCGATCACACTCACTTGTGGGTAACTTCCACAAGACTAGGTTGATGGAGGAAAAAGACAGCTGCAAGCTGAACAAACATACCTCAGCTACTGTCGACTCAGGCAAAGACATCCAAGTAGACTCGATTAGTCGCGTTCAAACGCAATTTCGAACACCTTCATACATTCGCAAATACAGAGAACCTATTTAGCGCGTTCGGAACATATTTATCTTGTCAAACGCATTTGAATGCGATCAGCACACTGTATTCTTCTAGGGCTATCTTATAATTAGTTTGCTTGTTAGGTTAGCCTCTAAATATGTGGAAGGCAAACTGATTGAACTATTGATGAATTCTTAAAGTTTTACCTTCCTATACCTCTATCTCCTTCCTCTAATGGCATCCATCATTGGATGTCATCTCCTTCCTGCTTCAATTTGACCGTGTCATCTTGCCTCTCAAGGATCGGTCCACCCTTTATCCCTTCGTCTAGCTTAATGCTCTACCGCACCATCACTGCCATTGTCACCACCAATACTTAACCATTATTCCATCTTCAATTAATCACGTCCATTTCGCCACCATCAGATCAACGGTCAGTATTTCCCTTGTAACTTTGATCTACACCTCTGATCGATGTGATTTCGGATACTTTAGATCCCTTACTTCAAGAACAATCAAAGTCTTAGGTCTATTGGATGGCTAGATCATCCACAGTTCTTCTCGAAAGTTCTGCCCTAGATTGAAACCGGGACTAATCTCAAGTTTCATTCGCAACTTCATCAAGCTAGATTGTAACAATGGTATCAGAGCCAGGCTGACCTCGAACGTACTATTGATGACGACGACTCGAGCAATGGCTGCTGGAAGGAAAACGGAAGATATAAACGTAACGGAGGAAGGCGCAAACAATGAAACACTAAGGCATGAAGCACGAAGAACAGATCTTTCCTTGGAAAGTCCAATGTCTACAGAAGGCCTCGCGTCTGCGTTAGTGGTTGCCTTGGCACCGACCAACATGATCTTAAAAAGGTTGGTGAAGGCTAGTGACGAGTACAAGGAATACCACAGCACCACTCGCGAAGCGATTCGTGGATTGATGTTGGAACGCGGTGAGACCTCAACACATCGGTGCAATCATCAGGTCCGGCTATCCCTACTGTGGGTCATGTCATCCACAACAATGAGCTGCTCCTTCCATACCCCATGGTGCGAGAGGTTGCGGCTAACCCTAGACTAGTGCAAACCGAGGAGAACCGTAGGGCTCGGGTGCAAACTTTACATGAAGGTGATGAGGAGTGGGTGAATTATGACGAGGTGGAATGATGTGATCCGGGTTTGATATGATCAATTCACGGGGACATTGGGCTCGATTGATCGAGTCTATCTATCTTTTAATTATTTCATGATGTAAGCTTTTAGGCAAGTCTAGTTTAAGGCAAGATGAAATAAGTCATGTCAGCCCTTAAGGCAACTCTAGTTTAAGGCAAGATGAAATAAGTCACGACAGCCCTTAAGGCAAGTCTAGTTAAGTCAAGTAAGCCTTTAAGGCAAGTCCAATTAAGTCATGTAAGATTTTAAGGCAAATCCTAATTCGAGCTGTGTTAGCCTTTTGGGCTAGTCCTAGTGGGACTCATTATAACTGATCCCTATATATAGAGGGGTTGGGCTCCTTGTTAAGCATTCAAGCATTGAGAAAGTATTCTAGCCTTGAGTTTATCTTAGGAGTAAGAGTAAGATAACTTAGGAGTAAAAGTAAATTAATCTACCTTCATCACCGCGATTCTGTGTGGATTACCGAGCACTAAATGGCATCACCATCAAAGACTGATATTCAATACCGGTTATCGTGGAATTATTGGACGAGTTAGCTGGTGCCACCATCATCACCAAGCTTGATTTGCGGGCTGGCTATCACCAAATTAGGGTCCAGGCAACCCCAACATTCACAAAACAGCCTTTCGAACCCATGACAGGCATTACGAGTTCCTTGTAACCTTTGGCCTGACCAATGCCCCGACAACTTTTTAAGGGCTGATGATGATTGTATTTCGCCCACTCCTTTGATGGTATGTTTTGGTGTTTTTTAATGACGTCCTCGTTAACAACTGATCAAGATAAGAGCACCTACACCACCTACGGATAGTCATGGAGATACTATAGGTGCATGGGATGAAGGTGAAGAAAAGCAAGTGCCTTTGGGGCAGCCAAGAGTTGAGTAACTAGGGCACTTCATCTCTTCCATAAGTGTGAAGGACGACCCCACAAAGGTGGCTAGCATGGTGCACTGACCACTATCGAAGACGCCCAAGGAGCTCCAAGGCTTCCTCGGCCTCACCAGCTACTACCATCGATTCATCCAGGGCTACAGGAGGATTACAGCCTCGCTAACTGCCCTACTCTGTAAAGCCGGGTTCGAGTAGGACGACACGGCGGAACGCACATTTGAAGAACTCAGGCAAGCCATGACCGAGGTGCCCATGTTAGCCTTACCAGATTTCACCAAGACCTTTGTTGTGGTTGTAGCCTACATGAGCAAGGCCCTCTCACAACGGTTGCACCAATTGTCGACATACGAGCGAGAAATGTTAGCCGTGGTCCACATTGTTAGCAAGTGGCACCCATACCTAATTGGAAGGCAGTTCATAGTGTGCACCGACCAAAGAAATCTGCCCTACTTACTCAGGCAAAGGATCCGCACTCCAGTGCAACAAAGGTGGCTCTCCAAGTTGCTCGGGTATGACTATGACTTGGTTTATAAAAAGGGTTCAAAGAACAGCGCAGCCGATGCACTCTCGCACCAACCTAATACTATCGAGCAAGCCACCCTGTCGATTCCACCCCTCCCCTTATTGGACCGGATCAGGGATGCCACCTTGAAGGACTCAAGACCCATCAAGTCAGATCGAGTACAACACAAGAGACAGACTAGTGCTCAAGGGGATTGGATCCTAATCCCAACCAATGCAGCTTGTCAACCGCCTTGATTAGCCATTTCCACGACTTACCTCTCGCGGGCCACGAGGGCATCTATCAGGACCCACAAGTGACTATACCTCAATTATTGGTGGACCGGCATGAAAAAAGACGTGCACAACTACATCTGCATATGTAAAGTCTGCCAACGAGCCAAAGCAGATTCGACTCGACTAGCCAGCCTTCTCTAACCCCTTCTCGTGCTCAAGCAAATCTGGGAAGATATTTCAATGGACTTCATTGAAGGCCTACCGACCATCCAAGGGTGATCAGTTACCATGGTGGTGGTCAACCGCCTCTCCAAGTATGCACACTTCTCAGCGCTCGCCCACCCCTACACTGCACGGAAGGTCGCGGAAGTCTGCGTTCTTGACGTGGCTAAACTTAACGGGATACCACGATCTATTGTGTCCGACTGAGATTCGGTGTTCACTAGTAAGTTCTGGCAAGAATTCTTTTGTCTACATCGTACGATATTCGAATGAGCTCGGCATACCATCCACAAACGGGCGGGCAAACAAAGGTCGTGAACTGGTGTTTGGAGCAATATCTATAGTGCTACACCGGAGAGTAGCCAAGGCGGTGGCTCCAATTGTTACCATGGGTGGAGTGGGCCTACAACACTACCCACCACTCAGCCATAGACATCACACCGTTTGAGGCAGTTTATGGTAGGCCGCCTCCTACCTAGGTCTCCTACGTACCGACTCGACAAACAAAATGCACGGACATCGAGGAAACCCTTCTGGATCGGGATGCTTAGATTTGACAACTGAAGGCCAACTTGGCGGTTGCACAGAATCGGATGAAGAAGATCTACAATTGGCAACACTAGGATCGGATGTTCGCTGTAGGAGATTGGATCTACATCAAACTCCAGCCCTATTGCCAGACCTCGGTTTGACCCATCATGAACCAAAAGCTGGCACATAGGTACTTTGGGCCATACCAAGTGATTGAACGGGTAGGCAAGGTGGCCCACCAACTTGATCTTCTAGATGATCGCGGGTGCACCTAGTGTTCTCTGTTTCATCTTTGTGAGCTCGAGTTGTAGCCAAAACAGCTGTTGCGGCCAATATACCCGATCCAGCCACACATGACCAAGAGCCCATGCCACTTCGGGTTCTAGCCAAGAGAAGGATTCAGGTTCTAGCTAAGAGAAGGATTTGGGTAGATGGAAGATTGATCACGCAAGTACAAGTGGAGTGGCCCAACGGACCAACGAGAGATCCGACTTGGGAGTTTGAGTTCGAGTTAATGCAGCGCTTCCTAGACTTCTCACCTTAAGGACAAGGTGGTCAGAAGTGTGGTGGAGTTGATCCACGGGGACATTGGGCTCGATTGATCGGATCTATTTATCTTTTAATTATTTCATGATGTAAGCCTTTTAGGCAAGTCTAGTTTAGTTATGTCAGCCATTAAGGCAAGACGAAATAAGTCATAACAGCCCTTAAGATAAATCTAGTTAAGTCAAGTAAGCCTTTAAGGCAAGTCCAATTAAGTTATGTAAGCCTATAAAACAAATCCTAATTCGAGTCGTGTCAGTCTTTAGGGCTAGTCCTAGTGAGACTCGTTGTAACTATAGAGGAGTTGGACTCCTTGTTAAGCATAAAAGCATTGAGAAAGTATTATAGCCTTGAGTTTATATTAAGACTAAGAGTAAGATAACTTAAAAGTAGAAGTAAATTAATCTTCCTTCATCATCGCCATCCGAGTCCATCATCTTCCTCACCATCACCACCGCCATCATCCCTCCTTCCACCCTCTCCATCTACCATCATTCACCTTAATCAAAGCCTACACTTTCTTGTTGCAGATCATCTCTAGTTGGTCCGTAACAGACTGACTCTCAAGGACAAGAGGGGGCAGTTGGACATAGGAGAAGGGCAACAATGATGGTGACCGCGGCCAAGGATGAAGCTCGATAAGAGAGAAAGAGAGAGAGAGAGAGAGAGAGAGAGAGGGAGAGAGAGAGAGAGAGAGGTCGCATGAGAGGGAGAGATGCGCAACCAAGTATTTATAGGTGGCCTTCGTACAAGTGACCGCATCAACTCAAATCAACTAAAGGTAAAAGCAAATGAGTCTAGTACAAGAACCAAATTGCTAAAGCAAATAATCTAATTAAACTAAGGGATTTCAACTCCTATCTGGTCAGCCTGAGACAACTGGGTTGGCTAAGTTGTATCACTTTCAATCATGTCAACCTCAAAAACATCATCAGTTTGATGACTAACATCAAAGATATTTAATTTGCAATTATATTACCAAAAGACAACTTCATAATCTCATTTGATAGTGAATGACTACATTAGCGATGGCTAAGAATAGTCTTCCTAAGATCACAATATATGATTGCTAGTTTTGAACAGGTTCAGTATCAAGAATTATGAAATCCACAAGAAAACTGAATTTGTCTTCCTAAATCAGAACATCCTCTAATTTGAGTTGGCTTCAACTCTCCAAGACCTAATTGCTTATAAATTTAGTATGACAAAAGATTAACACTCGCACCTAAATTCTAAAGGGCTTTATCAATGAGATGATTGCTAATGACACAAAATAGTAGGACAACCTTGAACCTTAAACTTAGGTGAAATGTTGTTTTTGATGATTGAGCTTACTTACTAAGCTAGGACTGCCTTCATTTGCACTTTTTGATGGCATTGAGTAGTACAAAGATCCTTCAAAAATTAGCATAAGTAGAAACTTGCTTGATGGCATTGAGTAATACAATGTTAATTTCAACTTGCTTAAATAGTTCCATCATCTCACTAGAATTTGCTCCTACTTTAGCCTGAATTAGTCTTTTGGGGAAACGATGCTTTGTGAATAAAAGTCTGATTAGATAGATTGCTAGACTTGGATAAAGACTGACTTGGGTTGCTAGAGCCATTATAGGTGAACTATCATAATTATTTTGTGGAATATAGAAAATGATTTTCTCACCCTCCGAGATAGATTTTTCATGATTTGGCACTTCAACCTTATTGTTGACATCTAGACCTAAGGGAAATGACTGACTCAACTAGTTTATTGTGCACACCTGAGATGGATGGCTGGCTAACCTCATATTGGCTATGTGGGTTAGGAATGGGTTGATTAGAAAATTTCCTTGTTCTCTCGCACTAATCTTAGATGCTAATTGTCCCACTTGATTTTGAAGCTAAGAAATGTCTTAGAAAATTTTATATTGGTAGCTTATATTCTCTATCATCGCCTCTAAGTTGGATGGTTGTTACTGAGATCTGATTAAGAGGAGGGGCATAAGAGAAAGGCTAAGCAGGAGGACGAAATTGGTTAAATATTGGTGGCCATCAGTTTATTGGAGGTTGTTGTGGCCTCCAAGAAAAGTTAGGGTGATTTCGCCAATTTGGTTGAACCCATCTTGGTACCTAAGGGCAAACCATTGCAGTGTGCATAGGACTGGCACAAGCACTACAAACATTAGATTACGCCTGATTCATAGGTTTCATTGTTTGGCTTAACATAAGGGAATCAACCTACCTAGACAAACTATCAAGTCGTGCATTCATACTTATCTTAAACTTCATAAATTCCCCTATTAGATTGCGACATCCCACGGCTTTCAGTAGTAAAATTTTATTGTTGAAAATGTTTAGCTATTCTTTCAAAAAGAGCCCATGCTTCAGCTATTATACGACCACTCTATGCAAGGTAAATACACCAACCATTTCCTTGGATGATCTACCACAGAACACCTTAAGTATTACTAAATGTCACTATTGACAACTTCGATTTAACTATTTGTCTAGAGATGGCAGGCCCGTGTTCCTTGTAATCTAAAGAGCTCGATCTAAAAGTCACTAATGTATACGCGATCCCTATCGGAGATGATCATCTTTGGCATCCCATGCAACTTTGCTACATCTCGTACGAAAATTTTAGCAACCGTCTTTTGCTAAAAATGGGTGCAACAAGGCTGAAAAGTGAGCATACTTGCTCCGCCAGTTGACCACCACTAAGACCATTGAGTACAATCTGACTTTGGGTAGACCCTTGATGAAATATATCGACACATCCTCTTAAATCTACTCTAGAATCAACAATAGTTTGAGCAGTCTGGCTAGCTTGAGCGACTTTGTCTTTACTTGTTGACATATTTAACACTCTTTGACATAGATCTTCACATCTGCTTCATATACAACTTTGAGCCAATTGCTTATAGATCCTCAATACTCATTCATGGCTCGTTGTTGGAGTGTCATGGAATTGTTCCAATAGTCGACAGTTTGTCTCCAAGTTTGCGGGCACACGGATGCACCCACAATCCAAGATTAGCCTGTCCTACCCCTCAAGCTCCAGTTGTCACATTGGGTCAGCCACAATCTCCTGTAACACATCCAAATAATCATGGTCAGTTGCATCTGCATGCCTCAGTCCTCCGAGAAGGGAAAAAAAGGAGCGGAGAAGGCTACAAGCTTAGCCAATGCCGAGTTGTGCGATAATCCATCCCAGTTTTTGGTCCCCTTCTTGTACACCCATCTTTGCTATGTGGGACTGTGATACGGAAGGCTTTGCTGGTCTATCCAGATCAAAAAGCGATGTTCCAATGAGGTAGGGATGCCATTTGGTGATCGCATGAAGTATCACTAACATCTCCCGTTTGTAAGTGGCCAATTTGTCTTGAGCTCTCAAATAATGCTTTGCACAAGTAAGCTACTGGTCTTCCTTCCTGCATTAGCATCGCCCCTATACCAGCACCAGTGCATCACAATCGATAACAAATTACTTGGAGAAGTGCAGCAAAGCAAGAACAGGGGGTTACAATTATAGCAGCTTTGAACTCCTCAAAGGCTGTTGTGGCCTTATCTCCCAACAAGAATTTGTCCTTCCTTAGTAGAGCAATTAGCAGAGCGGCAATATTTCCATATCCAACAAAGCACTGATAGTACACCATTAAACCGAGAAAACCCCTCAATTCACGGGCATTTTCAATTTTGACCACTCACTCCACCATACAACATATCTTCTCAAGTTTGGCGGGCCACTCTATCGGCTAAAATAACATGCCCCGAATAATAGGCACTTTGACATTTTGACTTCAAGCTCATGCTTCTTCAACAAGTTCAGCACCTCTATAGAGTGCTGCAAGTGCTCAACCCAAGATTTGTTATATATACGAATACCATAAAAAAAAAAACTAGCACATATTGATGATGCAAGGGACGGAAGACATCATTCATCAAGCCTTGGAACATCGCCGGTGTGTTCGTGCACATCCTCCTCGGTCTCACTATCACCGTACTGATTAACCATGCACAACGGTGTCTTGATACTGAAGTGAACTTCTCGTTTCAGACAGAAGCACAACCCTTTGTCCCTTAGCTCCCCCACCTGGGCAGGTGTTAGAGTTCGCATAGGGGTCTCCTAGGGGCTATTTACATATTAGTAGAGGTTCGAAAAGATGGCCGCTGTCTAGCTGCACCTACAGGAACTCACGACGAGTAAACCAAGCTGTCGGCTACATGCATTGACCTAGGTTGTCGCTTGCTACTCAACTATGGCCTTGAATGCCCTCTAAGTATGATACATTTTGATTACGAATGTATCAGGGTTAGATTTGTCTCAACGTCAAATCTGGAAATTATTGGTGATTGGGCTAAGGCAAGGCGTAGGATATGATTTCGGTAGTGGATTTAAGCATGTGAGTAGGCTAAATCAATGAGAAGAACGAGAGAAACACACTGGTGGTGGTGGTTTGAGCAAAGGACATGGCTTGATAGATTATAACCTAGGGTGAACGTATGTGGTAAAAGATGGCAGATTGTGAAAGGTGTGATAATGGAGTGCCTAGAGGTATTTGTTGATATTGTGAGCGTGAAGGGACGAGGAGGGAGAAGGGGTTGGCCTAAGGAACGAGGGGAAATAACAAGAAGTTAAATGAGAGAACTTGGGAGAGAAATAGAGTTTTAGAGGGCTGGAGAAATATAGAAACTAGAGAGATAGGTTTTCAACCAAATAATCAACACTTAATCAAAATAGGCTGCCTAGACACATTTATAGGCTAACCCACGTCGTAAAGACCCTAAAGAGACCAAATACAAAGAGAAAAAGAACACGTCCAAAAATATGAAACAAACTCGACATCAGTTTTGCTCTTCATTTTGCCATAGATAGAGTTCAAATCTAGATAAACTTTGAATAGATCAGGATGCCATTGATCTTATCTAATTAGTTTCGTAATTTTTGGACCTCAGATGAATATCTTACGAATATTCTCTCAAAACTGTGCAGATCTGAATTTAGCTAATTAAATAAAATTCTAACGTAATAAGACTCTAACTAAACTATTAAAGCAGAATATAAATAGACTCAATAGTCTAATGTCCCCATGATATGATCCAATTTAACCCAGTTCATATCAATCCACTATGCTTCTGATCACGTTGTCCTCAAGGTGTCCATGGTGATTTACAAACTTTCATTCGCTCTCGAACTTTACATCCTTGATCTCCTTGTGGATCCCATCTACCACGTGGATAGGAGTCCCACAGCGATTTCTTCTTCAGGGCCCCACTGGTTCGGGCCATAGTTGTTATGACCCAAACCCAAGCTGATCTAGCCTAGCCAAGCAAAATCACTTGATCTACTATTGGACTCACACACTATCTGTCTTAGATTTGGTGAAGGTAGCATACAGATTGGACTTGCCTAATGATGTGAGGATACATCTCGTGTTTCACGTGTCAGCTCTACGAGCACGAGTTGGAGCTGAGAAGGTCGTGCTGGATTGACTTCCTAAGCCTATCATAGAAGACCATGATCTGATTCCACTTTCGACTCTAGCCAAGCGAAGGACACGGCTGGGAGGTCGGCTTGAGATTTAAGTCCTAGTGGAGTGGATCGGTGGACCAACTGAGGACTCGACATGAGATTTGGAGTCAGAGATGATACAACGCTTTCCAAAATATTCACCTTGAGAACAAGGTGAATGGAAGCGTGGTGGAGTGTTATGACCCAAGCCCAAGCTAATCTAGCCTAGCCAAGCAAAATCACTTGATCTACTATTGGACTCACATTATCTATCTTAGATTTACTTATTTTCTTTAAGTTGCTCAATTAAGACCTTATGGTATGTTGCATTTGCTTATTAAACCTAGTTGGTCTAAGTTTGCGTATTAGTATTAGTCAATCTAGAGAGGGTTAACCAGCCTAATTTAGAGTTAGCCACCTATAAATTGAGGTGTGCAGCTCTTTTGCTTATTATGAAATGAATCAAGTAGTTTTAGCCCTAGGAGTAGCCATAATCTAAATAGTCTCCTCCAACACCTCCAAAATTTCCCCACTACACCTCCATTGCAGACCGTCCTCCACCAGTCCACCAGGTCGTGGCTATCCTCTCTTGACCCCAAATGAGAGAGAGAATTACCACACCTAGAAGCATCTACAACTTCTTCAAATCCAGATATGCTTTTCTAGAATTTCGGCTACCACAATAGTCCACCCTATCCACGGGTGGCTCTAGCCAAATAATCACTGTAGGTGGTTTTGTCAAAGTCGTAGGTGTCATCAGATCAGATCCAGCCGTAGTCGTCCGATGAGGTGTGTTTTCAGTTAGTGGCTCTTCATCTTGAGGGTCAGCCTTTGGTGGGACCAAGTCTTGGGATGTGCACTCAAGGGGTGTATCCACCCCAAACTTGAGGGTGTTTACAACCGGTCCGGTGCACTCCGATTAGACCATTGTGGTGTATGGGTTCTACTATGGTTAATTCATGGTTGGGCAGCAATGGGTCTTCATGGTACAGGAACTATACCAGGATGGGTGGAACAACAATAGGTAGAGTCACCGGTGGAGGAACTTGCGGTTCCAACCTCCGACATGATGTGTGTGTACCTGAACAATTGACAAGAATTTCTCATATCTCTTCTTGACTCTTTTGAATCATCTCGATGTGTTATCTGGGCCCAGCAGTTGGTTGGTCGTCACCAAGTCTCCACATGCCATATATTTTGTATGTGCTATGGTGATCCAAAGTAAGGTGGCTATAATACCCAATTGATACGTTCCAGTTACAAACATATCGGGGTTCAAATGGTTTCGACATCAAATCTAAAAATTATGGGTGATTGGGCTTAAGCAAGGTGTTGGATACTATTTCAGTGGCAGATTTGGCATGTGAATAGTCTAAGTCGATGGGAAGAACGAGACGAATGCGCTAGTGGTGGAACAGGGGGTTGGCCTCAGGGACAAGGGGGAACAGCCATATGAAGGAGATATAGAAATTAGACTATAGAACTAGGGAAAGAATAGGCTGTCTACACACATTGATCCAAAGTTTTCAACCAAATAATCAATGCTTAATCAAAATAGGCTGCCTACACACATTTTATATGACCCTAAAGAGACCAAATACAAAGAAAACACGTCCAGAAAAATAAAACAAAATCGGCACTATGTTTACTCTTCGTTCTGCTGTAGATAGACTCTAAATCTTGATAAACTTTGAATGTGAAAGTTGTAGATCAGAATGTCATCGATCTTATCCAATTGGTTTCATAAATCTTGGACCTTAGATAAATATCTAATGAATATTCTCTCAAAACTGCACAAATATGAATTTAACTAATTAAATAAAATTCTAATCAAATAAGACTCTAACTAAACTATTAAAGCAAATAAGTTCATCGAGTTTAATGCCCCTATGATATGATCTGATCTAACCCAGTTCATATCAAAGTATTTGATGTTTGTCCTCCATAAGTAACGTATCCTCAATGACTTGCCACAGATCCATAGGTCCCAGCACTCGAACGTTGGCTTGAATGTCCTCCTATAAGCTAGGGATGAATGTCGATTTGAGCTGTAGGTCCAACTACAATGGAGTGCATAGGCTGGACACCCACTCAAATTCTTCCTAATAAGCTCCCACTATCATCTTCTAGACTGTCTTCGTCGAAATAGCCTGATTTTCTGCCCTTTTCTTGTACTGCAACTCATAGTCACACCCTGGTAACTTTGTGACCCATCTTTGCTATGCCGATTTTATATCCTTCAATCCATGAAGTAGGGGAGATTTCTCTAGTCGGTTCAGATAATGAAATGAAGACCTACTAAATAGGGCCTTCATTTAGTTACAGCATGTAGTATCGCCAACATCTCTCTTTCATATGTTGATAGTTGCTATGATTTTCCAGTCAAGACTTTGCTTAGGAATGCTGAAGGTCTACCTTTCTAATGCAGCACATTCAATGACAAAAGTTTTAGAGAAGTCTGGTAAGCTAAAACCGAAGCCGCCGTCATAGCAGCCTTCAATTCTTCGAATGCTACTATTGCCTTTTTCACTCCATTCAAAGGCATCCTTCTTCAATAAGGCGGTGATAGAAGCAGCTATCTTGCCATACCTAGCGACAAACCTCCAGTAGTATCTCATCAAGCCGAAGAATCATCAAAGTTCTCGCATGGTACAAGGTTGAGGCCGTCCAATCATGCAAGCCACCTTTCTTGGGTCGACCGACACCACATCCGATGAGATTATATGACCCAAATGTTCCACCTTCCACTGACTCCAGAGGCACTTAGACATCTTCACCTTTAGCGGATTGATCTCCAATAACTTCAACATTGCTCAAAGATGCTTTAATATGTCATCAAAAAATCCTAGGACATACCACCGCAGAAATGGACTAAACATGTCATTAATTAAGGTTTGAAAAGTAGCTAGTGCATTGGTGAAACCAATGGGTATTACTCGAAACTCGTAATAGCCTTCATGAGTTCGGAATGTTGTTTTATGTATATCGGTGAAATGGACCCTGATTTGGTGGTAGGCGACTCAAAGATCTATTTTGCTGAAGTACGCTACGCCCACTAACTCGTCCAGTAGCTCCTCTATCACCGGTATGGGGTACTGGTTCTTGATGGTTTTGGCATTTGGTGCACCGTAGTCAACGTAAAAATGCCACGTCCCATCCTTCTGAACTAGCATAACTAACGATGAATATGCACTCTGACTTGGTTGTATTGACTTAGATTCATCATCTCTACTACTAGCCTTGTGATTTTCTCATTTTGGACATGCGGGTGCCTATATAATCTCTATGAGGTGGTATGAATTATTAGCCGGTGGTAGTCCTTTTGGTTCTTCAAATAAACAGAAAATCTAGTTAGCAATTGAATTAATTCCAAAGCCATACCAGAGCTTGTAAACTTCCCTGGTACAACGGGAGATAACTGCAAGTAAGCCGTCTCGTGCACTCCTAGTAGCCCTATCATTGGTTGAAAGGTTGGAGCTGGCTATCCTTTAACACCATCAAGCTACTACACCTTCCGCCCCTACTATCGCTAAACTCTACAACCATTGGGTGCTTAGGATGATGTAGGCACCCCTGAGTGCAAGAGGGTATAGGTCCACAATGATTTCATGGCTTTGTACTTTGATTTCCACTCGGCAACATAGGCTACCCACCTATAACTTGGAGGTGTTGTCAATGGCCACCTCGAATCTCGACGTCGACTCTAGCTCTAATCTTAACCTCTAAACCAACCTCTTATCCAATAGGTTGTGTACTACTCGAACCAATGAGTATATGTACACAATACTTATTGATTTCACCACCCACCACCCACTTAGAAGAGTTTTTGGTGCGGTGGTTCCCAAGTATACTTGCATTGATATCTCCGCATACACTCCTTGCAAGTATAAAGAAGCATACAATATTAATACTCATCGACACTGAAAGCACACACTTAGATGAATGGTTAGTCAACAAAGGATTACATTGACATCATAGCCAACCACAAACTTTGAAATGGCAATTGGAGATGGCACAATATTACAAGAGAGCGGTGTATGCCATGGGGTTCACTTTTAAAGTATTAAGGCCACTCTTTCACATTGGATCTTCACCTATTGGCTCTCTAAGGACCGAACCCAATGGCTTCAAAGTTTGGATCCAATCACATTCAACTTCGTGGAGATGTGGACGGATTTCAAACAGATGGCAAAACATCTAAAAAGAATGCAACAACAAAATTTTGAAGAGGGAGAGAAAAAATGCATTTGGGTTTTTTTGCATCTTCGATTTGGCATTGTTCTGTTTTATCTCAAAC
The DNA here is from genome assembly GCF_019914945.1 of Typha latifolia. Lineage (NCBI taxonomy): Eukaryota > Viridiplantae > Streptophyta > Magnoliopsida > Poales > Typhaceae > Typha > Typha latifolia. The sequence goes on along the minus strand of NC_133086.1, from coordinate 13,775,368 downwards.
GGACAAGATGATTTTTCTTCCTTCAATGGATTTTTCTTCCTGTGATAAATTATCTGCAAACCTTGGATTACTCTACTTCTACATTTTCTCTTTCGTCTTTTTTCATTTCAGTACTTCCACTTTTACATCAGCGAAAGAAGCTTGTGCGCTGAATTCCTCTATAAAGAAAACGAATAAAAAGACACGTAAATCTCAGCGGGATCTCACCAAGGCCGTAATATCTACTTAAGAAGTGCCAGCAAACCAGGTAAACCAGCAATAGTTGTTTACTCAAAACTGATTTAAGAAAATTATAACAAGATGAACTTCATGATTAAAGCACTAATGATTTGTAGAAATAAAGAATGCAACAGTTTAAAGGGAGATGGAGAAAGAAAATTCTGAGCCAGATGCCACTACACTTGAAGGGCCGCAGCAATGGAACCAGCAAGGCTGAGGACTTCAAAGGGAGGTCTGTTTTGAACCTCCTTAACCGTAAGGGGGCAGGAATCAGTAATCCAGAAGTTGCTCATCCCATGCTCTGGACCCACTGAAACAGTACAAAATGGAAGCAAGTGGTTATCATATTTGATACAAACCATATAAAATGTAATAAAAGACTGCTGTTAATGCATTGTAATATATGCCCAGATACTTTTTGGTCACATGTTTCTCATGTACTTGTGAGAAGCAACTGCCATGAGGGAAGCGGGAAGTAATTACATAGCTTCAAGATCTTGCTACATGTTCAAAGCACAAGAGTGCAGAAAGACATGTTCCATCCTTTCCCACCTTTCCTGTGGCATCCCCCATATGAGAGGGACCTCCTATAGGACGCAACAAGGGGGGAAAGGGAGGGAACAGTTGAACAGGATGCTTGCAGAACATAAAATCATAAGAATTCCAAGATTCTCTGGAATTAATGGAAGCATACAAGAAAAAGTGTAAGATATTTAACTAGAAACTCGATCTTCAAATCGACAATGCCAGAATCTAGAATAAGTGTAAAACTAAGTTCAAATTAGATCAAACTACCATACAAGAAAAAAGTAAATTGGTCAACCATTTCTGCAATGTACATCAGGTGAAGCAGATTCGTACCTCCATTGTCGTACTGAAATCTCTCCCACGACTGATTAGGGAAGATACCATGGGTCACATAGGCGCTAATCTTTGCTGCTCCATGAGCTGCTAATACTTTCTAAACCAAAGAAAACTGTCATTTAACTTTGCATTTAACTTCCGAAGAAGTTAGTGTATCCATGAAGCACTCTAATGCTACAAAAGCAGGGACCAAAAAGAAACACCAGCAAATAACATGCTGATGAGTGTTTCATACCTGGCATTCAATGAGAGTACCACCAGATTGCACCAGATCATCAACTATAACAACATGGCGGCCTCTAGGATCACCCTCCTTTAGTCGTACAAATCTTTGGTTGCCTTCTCTTACTTTGTTGCATATTATCTGCAGTGTGGAGAAAAAAAAACAATACCAAATGCAAGTCATCATGCAGCACAGTAGGCCAAAGCCAGTTTTGCACTGCAATAGTTTCAACCGAACATTACCACAGGAAAATGTTGAAGTTGCTTATGAAATCGTTTCCATGCACCATCATCTGGAAAAGCAATTGATATCTGAGAAAGATAGTAAAGCATAAGTCATCACATTCGATTGTGACAGAGCTAATAGATAATTGTATAATCATTACAAAAGATGTCTTGTAGCCATTTCTAGGCATTGTGTTGTTAGTTCTGGCAGAAGTCACTACTAAATCAGGCAGGTTCTAACAGTATGAAATGATTCCAACCACAAATCAGAGTAATCGACAAAATTATTCCACAAGAAAGGAGTTTATCTAGCAAAATATCACTATTTTTATCGCAACCAAAACTTGTGCCTAGGGAAATTAAACTAGCTTCTGCTTTCAGTTTAATAAAGTTGCACTATCACTGGAATCCAGAAATTGCATAACAACCAATAGCAGTGCACATGATAGCAGTGCACATGATACTTCTTTTAGCAGTCATGTACACTCACATTTTCTGAATCAGATAGTTGCTGAAGCCTATTCTTCAGCAAAGGCACCCCACTCTCAAAGCATGGTAAAACATAATCTCCAAAGTAGAATCTTTCCTGATTTATTCAAATGCAATAGGATATCAATGATAAAACAGAAAGACATCAAGCATTACTAAGCTTCGAAAGTAGAAAATACCTACCGGCAACGCATGAATATCAAAAATTACTAAACTAGTTGGTCCACCTCTTGATATCGGTGTATTAGATAAAATTCTAGCAAGGGTGAAAGCTGTTGCTACATCTCCTTCATCTTCCATACGCTCATAAGATCCCGTTGGAAAAAATGGTAGCACAACTGTAAATGAGGAGATAAACAACCTTGGCAGAGCATAGATAATTGATAGTTGCTCAAATATTACTTTAGGTGAACTAAATGATGCCAAAAAGGCTACATGTTGCCCGCGGATTCCATGAGCATTTGAGATGAACAGGTTGGGGAATCCATCCTCAAACTTCCTGGAAAATAAACATACTCATGGTATATGATTAGAAAAAGAGATATACATCAGATCCTTTCAATTCTTTCTTTGGCTATATGACGCATACAACATCTTAACTTCCTTCACCAAAACGAGAAAGCACAAAGAAAGAAAAAAAAAGATAGAGGTTGCTTCTTATAAAGACTACCTAGCAAGTTCATCCCCCCATCTCAATGGTATATCCTCGTAAAGCTTGTTTATATTAAAAAAAGTACAGCATACCAGGTGATATGTTACATGACTTGCCTTATCCTCCAAATGATTCACTTAAAGAAAGATGATACTCTACATTGTAACTATAACCTCACCAATGAGGAACTCAGAGAACCTTCCTGCATACTTACAAACAACAGAAGAATAATCTAGAAAAAATATATGATTTTTATTCACTTGTCAAATAACTTCCATCTCCTCCAATAACTCTTGCAGATTTTGTTTCACCAACTAAAGCGTGTACTAGAAAAGTGAGTGTGGTAAATGAATATGGAATCTTAATAGATTTTAACCATTAATAAAATAAAGAGAAGGCAAATTTCCAAGTAAACACTGCATTTTGCATTTATTATCCTTTACACCCTGCCTTTCTGAACTTCATGATCTGAATTTATTGCTTAAAAAGTACCTTTGAGGGTTTAACTTCATGATATAAACACATAATATTCTGTTTATTCATTTGACAAGTATAGTTACTTTAACCCATGCTCAAGGTAAATCTCAATTAGGCAGACTAATGGGAGGGTGTTTTTCAGGAAATAAAAGCAAAAAAGGTCCAAAAGGCAGTGTAAATCATAGTAAATAAAAAAATACATCATATTTTTCATACATTTGCCTAAGTGGAATTGCATGGGGAGAAAGGATCTACAATATCACCGTAGTCGACCCTAATTTATAATGCCTAAAGTGGACAGCCACTACTTACTACGGCCGATAATAGCCAGGCCTATTATAAGAGTCCTATTTCCTAAGTGAAACTCTTTCAGGTTCCCAACTTCCCATATTGTGTTCTTACTTCCAATTGAGGCACAATTCCTTCCAAAATGAGACTATTTCTCCAACATCTGGTTTTATGGAAGTCACTTACAGGATCATTTGTTTGTAAAAAGTGAAAGCGGAGAAAGTGATCTTGGAAAGTTAAAGTTCCTAGGAAACTTACTTTCCGACAAAAGTTATCACTTCCTAGTGTTTGGTGAGAATAGAGTGAAAAATTGGAACTATCATTTCTTACCTTTTCTTGTTTGGTTGAGGAAAGTGGAAATCAGAAGTAAAACTTTAAAGACAAAAAAGAATGATCTTTTTCCAACTATACCCTCCAAAGTTTGTTATTTAATTGTATACTCATTTAACTATTATATTAATGTGTATGCCTTCATAGTTTTTGCATGCATACCTTTAGGTTAAATTTTAACAATTACATTCTTAGTAACTTAAAATAAGAAAAAAAAAACATAAATACCCTTAACTAAAAGAAATGCATGAAAAGAGGAACAGAGCATTTCTAATTTTCTACAATTAAATTGGTGTAATAAGAGATTGAGGGATATACACGTAAATATAACATTAAAGGGTAGATATGCAAATAAGAGATTTTAGAAGAGTATATATGCAAATAATGATAATAAGAATTTATCAATAATATGGGTTGGGAAGTAAAGTTTTTTAATTATGGTCACATGCAAAGTAAGGTTCCCATTATCGGAACCGGGATTAATATCGGTCGCTCATATCGTATCGGACTATTTTTTAATTACTTAAAAACTCTAAGTATTAGTTAAAAATGCAGAAAAGTTTCTAAAAATTTAGAAAAAATGACAAAAAAAAAGAAATAAAAATTACTTACACATGAAGCCTAAAAACTTAAAAAATGTATTAATTTACTCAAAATTCAAAACTTTGATGAATACCGAGTTGGCATTCATAAATATTTTTAGTTTTCATCATCATAATCACCATAAGTTTGTAAATAATAATGCCTAAAACTTGATACTCTTAAAAGTGATTCTATCATACTAGTCATATCATATAGATCTTGTTGTGTGACTTGTGTCTAAGAAAGATAATAAACACTATACAAATCTTATGTCTGAGGATACTAAGAATAATAACCCACATATGAATCTTGTGACGCCTCCAAACAATAAATACTTGATGCACCATAATTATAGAGAGCAACATTCTCATAACGATATCGCTAATATGTATGTACATCCTCAGCCTTTCTTTCATTCCCTATATGTCTTTTGTAACAACCCAAAATTTTAAAACATAAATAAATAAATAAAATAGAAATAACCATTCAGATAATGAGGAATTTCGTTTTATCTCTTTATTTTAGGATTCAAATTAAATTAAATTAATTTTTTAAGTATATCTTTAAGATGTTAGAATCCCTATTCTAATAAGAATCTTATTATATTTTTTAATTATAAAAAGAGGACCTAGAAGAAAACCCTAGATGGGATTTTTAAGAGAGAAGGTACAGAGAAAAGAAAAAAAGGAGATTATTCTTAAGATAGAAGAGAAAAAAAATAGAGATGAAAACATGCATAGAGTTAAGAAAATAGATGAAAGAAGAGCTTATCATACCAAAAATAGAAGAAAAGGAAAGAGAGGGCAATCATGGAGCGCATCGAAATCCGTGCAGATTACGATTAGGATGCAAAAATCAGATTATATTTTAATTGAGCGATCAAGACAAGTTTCCACTCATATTTTATTAAAGTTCTATTATTCAAAGATAGAATTGATAAATTGAAAATATCTCTTTTTATTTATTCTTATCATGTTTAATTTTATGAGATAAGAAATTATGATATGATGATATCAATTATGCAACAAGTGTAGGAAAATTTAGAAATTCATTGTTTGAAGAATTTTCAATAAAAAATTAGAGATGTTAAAATTATTTGTCTTTTATAGAAAATTCAGATTTATTATTTTCGAAATAACAAAAGGAATTTGTTGTTTATATTTTCGAAATAAAAAAAGAAATTTGGTCACGAATCAGAGTACCCATAAAAGAGACAATATAACATTTTATTAGTTTTGACGGTTTTCCATGATAGTAAACTTTTAGCAGAGATTGATTCGTTTTATATTGATTTATTCAAATTGAGATATTATGAATGATTTATTATTCGATTTCCATGAAAGTACACTTTTAGCATATCATTTTATATTAATTTATTCAAATTGAGTTAATATGAATGATTTATGATTTTAATTTAGCATATATGGAGTTTGAATTTCAGTACAAGAGATAAGAAAATTATTTATTTTCCAAGACGGCTTATATATATTATTATGATTCTTTTTCTACTACTATATGTATCACATTTCGATATTTGTCATTAAACATATTATTAGTAGAATGGGTTACTTGCTCGACATCTAGCTTATGAAGACTTATTATTTTGAAGGAATTTAAAAAGCCGCTTAGTGAGGACTCTGAAGACTGAGTATCATTTTCCCTGTATCAATCTATTTTAGAATTTGATTATTATTTCGCTTTTCGTGTTTTCTCCGAATTTTATCATAGAGATTCACGGCTATCATGTTCCCGGATTGGGGCATGACAGAATGGTATTAGAGCCTAGATTTTTGATCTACTAGTAGATTTATTGCGGAGATTCAATACTCAGAGTCCTTTAGATTAACAAATCAAGATTTTTATGACAAATATTTTTTTATAAAATTATTTAAGTTAGATAGTTATATCAATATAGTATGTGATTATCAGAGTAGCTAGCGGAAGCGTGGAAAATAGATTTATTTCTGACGTTAGTGAGAAGATAGATGAATTGCTGTTATGATGATGATGATATGGATACATTGATTTATTATAATTATTGTGATGTGGATGGGAAAGGAGAAATGGTATGTGGCACAGCAAGGATGTCTGGAAGGGAGATATAGCATAGGGTTCGGTGGGGATGTGCATAGGTGGATGGTAGGCTGCTAGATCCTCAATATTAAAAGTACAACTAATGCCATAATTAGAGAGAATATCAATGACATAAGCATTAGCACCTACACGTTTCAGAACTTGGAAAGGTCCTGCACTACGGGCATGCAACTTCTGAACAGCTCCTGAAAGAAATCGTTCGGGTCTAGGACGAATCATAACATGATCTCCAACATCGAACTCCTTGGCACGTTTGTGCAAGTCAGCATGTATTTTATGATGATTCACTTAGTGATCTCTTAATACAAAGAATGAATATAATGTGCAAATGCTTCGGCAGACTCAGAGACTCTAGAATGAGATGACATAGGTAACTGATCTAGAGATTTGCATGCTTTAAAACCATGAGCAACTTCAAATGGGCTCATGCCAATATACTTATTAATGGAGTTATTATATGCAAATTGGGTTATAGGAAGAATAGCATCCCAGTTTTTGTTATTATTACTCATGAGACAGCACAAAAGATTTACAAGACTACGATTAACGACCTCAGTTTGACCATCAATTTGAGGATGATAGGCAGTAGAAAATTTTAATTTTGTGCCAACCATGTGTCATAAGGTTTTTCAAAAATAGCTTATAAAGACAATAGTTTTTGGAAGACCATATAACTTGACGATATGGACAAAGTATAATTTTGACACATGTGACGCATCAGAGGTCTTAGCACAAGGAATAAAATAGGCCATCTTAGAGAAGCGATCCACAACCGTGAGGATTGAATCATGTTTTCTAAATGTGCGAGGCAATCCTAGGACAAAATACATACTAACGTCAGGCATAGGCAACAGAGTGTAAAGTCCAGTGTTTTGTTTTCTATGCTTTGCTAACTAACAAGTCCTACATTGACCAACTAATTTTGTGTCGTCACGTTTGAGACTTGGCCAATAAAATTGGCGCTCCACTTTCTCAATGGTCTTATCATGTCCAAAATGAACCGATAGGCCACCGGCATGGATCTCCCAAACAAGAAAGTCATGCACGGACATACGGGGAACATAAAGCTTGTTAGCCTTAAATAGGTAATCGTCTTAGAGAGAATAACTGTCCAAAGCTAAGTTCAGATCAGTCAGCAAAGTGAGAGCGATTTCGCCAAAGTCCGGACAAGTTGTATAATCCTCCTTCATTTTACCTTTTTCGTAGATGGTCTCAGTGAGAGCTACTGTAGTCTCCCCCATTGACCTTCTTTTGTAGATAGAATCTTCAATGAGTGGAAAGGACTCCCAGACTAGCTCCGCAGATAGGCCCTAAAAAGAGAAGAAAGGCTGAGGGTCAAAAAGTCGATTCGACGACCGAGTCGATCCCAAGAACTACTGGTCCTAGAACCAGAAATAAATAGGTGTAATTGAGCATATATCATATCGGGGAGGACAATAGTATTTCATTGCTTTTGTCAAACCCAGTGACTTTGATGCTAATGGCAGACAGAAAGTTAACCCTTCGGCTAAGCGCATCAGCCGCCTTATTCTCAACCCCAACTCTATATTTGAGTACAAAAGTGTACTCCTGTAAGAACTCGATACAACGAGCATGTATCGAATTTAGTTTCTTCTGAGAATTTAGGAATCAAAGAGCTTCGTAGTCGAAATAAAGCATAAATTCATGCCGAAATAAATAATGGCACCAATAGCGTAAAGCTTGAATAACCACATAAAATTCCTTATCGTAAGTAGAGTACTTTTGCTTATCCTCATTTAGTTTTTTGCTGAAATAGGCAACAGGAAGGTGTTCCTGGCTAAGGACACTGCCAATCCCGATGCCTGAGGCATCACATTCCACCTCGAAAGCTTTAGAAAAGTCAGGAAGACACATTACAGGCGCTATTGTTATTTTCTTCTTAATTTCTTCAAAAGCGTTATTTGCTGCCTTACTCTAATGAAAATTTTCTTTCTTCAAGCAAGCAGTGATCGGCGACATGATAGTACTAAACTCTCGAATGAAGCGTCGATAAAAATTAGCAAGGCTATGAAAGCTACGCACATCATGAATATTTCGTGATCCCAAGAACTACTGGTCCTAGAACCAGAAATAAATAGGTGTAATTGAGCATATATCATATCGGGGAGGGCAATAGTATTTCATTGCTTTTGTCAAACCCAGTGACTTTGCTAATGGCAGACAAAAATCTTCTTAATCTCGTCAAAAGCGTTAAAAGCGTCATTTTCTTCTTAATCTCGTCAAGCGTTATTTGCTGCCTTACTCCAATGAAAATCTTCTTTCTTCAAGCAAGCAGTGATCGACGACATGATAATACTAACCCCTCAAATGAAGCGGCGATAAAAAGTAGCAAGGCCATGAAAGCTACGCACATCATGAATATTTCGTGGTTCCGGCCAATCAACAATTGCCTTGATCTTCTCACGGTCAGCGTGGACTCCTTCTGAAGTAACCACAAATCCTAAGAAGTTGACTTGATCGACAGGAAAAGAACACTTCTTCCTATTGCCATAGAGTTCAGCAGCACGAAGCACTAGACAGACTTGACGCAAATGGTCCAACTGAACCTCTTTTGATCGACTATAAATCAAAATGTCATCAAAATACACCACAAGAGATTTTTCCATGAATGGGCGAAGCACTTGTGTCATAACACGCACGAAAGTGCTTGGGGCATTTGATAAACCGAAAGGCATTACCAACCATTCATACAACCCGTCTTTCGTTTTAAAAGCAGTCTTCCATTCATCGCCTGAGCGAATTCGGATTTGGTGATAACCACTTTTAAGATCGATCTTAGAGAAAATTGAAGCTCCCCGCCATCATATCAAGCATGTCATCAAGTCGTAGAATGGAACAATATTTGACTGTTATTCTATTGATGGCTCGACTATCAACACATATTTGACTGTTATTCTATTGATGGCTCGACTATCGACACACATACGCCAGGACCTATCCTTCTTGGGCGTGAGCAAGACAGGCACAGCACAAGGGGCTCTAGTGGGGACACCACTTTTCGTCACGTTTATTCTCTTAAGTACAAAAGGGCTGCACCCATAGTCCTTTGGCTTAACGAGGGTTGTGACTAGTCACCTTCTAGGGCTATTTTCATCTTTTGTCTTTTACTTTATTTTACCTATATAAAAGCTTGTAATCATCTTTATGGACTAATGAATATTTTGAGACCTTTTGGCTATTGAGTGTTTGTTGGTAGATTCCAACGTCGGTGGATTCCGACACCCTGACTGGTGGATTCCACGAGTTTGATTATTTTTTTCTACTTCTTCTCAACTCTACAATCAAGACGTTGTCCTGCATCAGCTTTGGTATCAAAGCATATTGTTTTCTAGTTTATGGACACTCCATCGCCTGGATTCTATGCAGCGCCTCATCTTTTCTTCGTCAGATCAATCGCTCCACGAACACCAGATCACTACGAGATCCGTCACCCAATAACATTAGGATCGAGATCCGAGTTACGCGAGGAGATCACCCTCAAGGAGGAAAAACAATAAACCATTACCATCACCAAATTTCCACACAAGGAAATAATCACAAGTATGCTTTATTCAATAGATTTTCTTTCCCTGGATTAGATTAAAAAAAAAGCTCTGAAAAAAAAAAAAAAAAAAAAGAAAAAAAAGGAAAGAGCTCTCTGAAAAAAAAAATTCCGAAATTCAGTTTATTTGTTTCATCTTTATCTTTAATTTTGAATTTCGAAATTAATTTTAGAAGATATTTTTTTTGTTTTCTTATTTACCTTTCCTTAATTTTAGAAAATTAGTTTCTATAATTTTGGGATTAATTTCCATAATTTTGGGGATTAGTTTCCACAATTTTAGGGAGTAATTTCCATAATTTTAGAAATTAGTTTCTACAATTTTAGGGATTAGTTTCCACAATTTTAGAGAGTAGTTTCCATAATTTTTGAAAATTAGTTCCCTAATTTTAGGATAAATATCTATCTTATCTACTTTCCTAACTTAATCCCAACCAACCCAAAACCTAAACCCATTAACCCACTAGCCTAAACCTCTCATCATTCCAAAACCCAAAGAACACTAACCAACTAAGCCCACCAGCCTAACATAGCCCATCTTTTAGCCTTAGCGAATCGGTAGAAACTTATCCAAAACCGACTCATTTACCTACAACCCAATCCAAACCCTTCGTCATCTTCTCCTCTTTAGCCTCAGCCGTCACTCACATCCATCATCTCATCTTCTTCGTTCACTGACGCTGTCGCCGACCTCCACGGACGACGCCACCGCTGATTTCCACGGCTCTTCCTCTGCCGTGCCACCATCTTCACCACCACCACTACCTACCACTGCCCCCGTAGCCGCTGTAATCCCTGCCACAGCCACCCGCCACTGCAGCCTCATCGCATCCATCCCTGCCGCAGCCTCCCCTATTGCTGCTCAGCACCACTGCAGCCCTTGCCGCGGCCGCTGCTACCGCAGCCACCCACTGCTGCAATTTCTAGCCGCAGTCGCCCATCCGCAACCATCTTTGCTGCTACAACCACTGCTGCCACTCCCACCGCCCCTACCGCAGCCCATCTCCACCATCGCCGCCACTTTACTACTGTCGTCGCTGCAGCCCCTACGTGGTCCTGCCACTGCATCGTCGCAGCCGCCGCTGCCATTCTTGCAGCTCCCTGCCACCATAGCCGCCGCCACTGTCCCTACCACCGTAGCCGTCGCCACCGCCGCTGTTGTAGGATTTTGGCCACCGTTATCATGACCACCATCTATAGTTAACATGCGACATTCGATAACATCTGTCCTTTCTTTACTGTTATTAGTTAGTCTTAAAATAGCAATTGTCTTTCTGTTGGTGTGAATCATAACCATATTGAGCCTGTTATTGCCTGCTATTGCCTATCTATTTACATTGCTTAATTCATTTGTTTTATTTCAACAAGCGCTTGAGCCTGCTATTACGTACCTACTTTTTTTATTGTTACAAAAAAAAACAATTAATATTAACGATAGAACTGGCTAGGTTAGAGGGAAAGTCTTGACATATCTGCAGTCCTCGTCTCGATCTCGGGAGCTTATACTACTAGTTTGCAATTTTTTTGCTGAGTCTGACTAGCTCTTACTAAAAACTTTATAAGTGGCTGTAGGTTATTCAGGTTATTACTCCCTTATTGTTCGTGATGATCTCATAGATTGTATATCATCATCCATTTATTGCATTTATTTCTTCAGTGGTAGAGACACATTATATGAACTTTCGTAGTGGTAGGAGAGTCTCTCACCCTTCATCCCAGTCTGTTATGGAACCTAATACCATGGAAGATTTTCGTCGCTTTTTACAAGAATCCATTGAAACCATTACGACCAGATTGGACGACTTCAATGCTCGTCTTGACGCTATTCAGATGTCTCGTGACTAACATGAGACCAGGAGTGACGTCGGTGTGTCCAACACAGGTGCCACGCGTGCCGCTCCTAATGTCGAGACCCATCGACAGGCACCTTCACCATGAGAGAGGTCCTGAGAGAGAACCCCATAGGCAAAATTATCGTGAAGATACATTTGATTTTCATAATAACAGGGGGTTTAGAGGCAATGTTGCCTTTAGAGAATCTCAAAACTATGACAATCAAATTATAAAAATTATTAAGGTGGATGCCCCAACTTTTGACGGTCGCTTAGATCATGCTGTATTTACTGACTGGCTCCATGAGATGGACCACTTCTTTGAGTGGTATGATCTACCAGAAAACTGACACGTTAGATTTGCCCAAATGAAACTAGTCGACCGAGCCAAACTGTTTTGGCAAACTATAGAACAACTTTTAGTGCGACAAAACCAACCTTACATAATTCATTGGTATGAAATGAAAGAAAAATTAAAAGAAAAATATTTGCCACATTCTTATCTTGGTGACCTTTTAGATCAATGGAATAATTTTAAACAAGAAAATAGACTTGTGAGCGATTATGTCTCCCAATTTGAGGAATATATGTCGAGGTGTAATGTTGTGGAGGATGAGAGGATGACACTGAGTCATTTTAGGCGTGGCCTTAACGACGACATTCGGGAGGTTACCTCCTTTAATCGAGCTTACACTCTTACGTTGAACTATGAGATGGTTAATAATAGGCAACAATTGCCTAGGCGACCAATTGGGCGCAGCCCTCCAAGTTACGCACCTGCTGACGTAAAAGCTCCACCAGTATCAGTACCTACCAGAACTACCCAAACTGCCGCACCTGCCCAACTTGACAAAGGAAAGGGACCCCTCCATGAAACTGCACCGGTTAATGACCCTCGTCGATGTTACAAATGCAGACAAATTGGTCATATAGCCTCAAACTGTCCTCGAAAGGCCCTTTATCTTGGGAACAGAATGACACTATCGGGAAAAATGAGCTCGATGAACAAATTTATGAACCTGGCCCTGATGATGTCCAAGATAGTGACGAAGATCGTGATTATGGAGACCATACTGTTGGTGTCGTTCGTTGCGCTTTGACACAACCACGGGAGACCGATGATTGGCGAATGAATGCAATATTCCACACTTATATTAAATGTGGGACTAAATATTATAAAGTCATCATCGACAATGGGAGTTATATTAATGCCGTCTCTTCTAGTGTTGTATCTCGCCTAGCGTTAAAATCTACACATCTGAATCATTATAAGATATCTTGGATAAATAATTCTTCCATTGCTATAAATGAGAGATGCCTTGTTCCTATCAGATTCCTTTCTTATAAGGAAGATGTGTAGTGTGACATTGTGCTGATGGATTTAGGGCATATCATTTTAAGTCGCCCTTGTTTATTTGATCATGATGTAACTATTTTTGGGCGTTTCAATTCGTGCTCTTTCACTTTTGAAGGCAAAAAGATTAAGATAAATCCTATGTACCCTAAAATAATTAATAAAGATAATAAGAAAAATACTCCAAGTAAAAAGGGTTTGCACATAATAAATTCTAAAGAATTTGAAAAGGAAGCAAACCAAGGCTCTATTGTGTTTACCTTGGTGGCTCGTGAGGTTGGGAGCACTACACTCACTCCATCATCCAACGAATATGCTCCTATACTAAATGAGTTTCAAAATATGTTCCCAAATGATCTGCCGGACCAATTGCCTCCTTTACGCAATATCCAATATGCAATTGACTTTGTCCCTAGAGCGTCTCTCCCAAACTTGTCACACTATCGAATGAGCCCCAAAGAACATGCTGAACTGTAACATCAGGTAAATAAACTTCTTACGAAAGGTTTCATCCGCCAGAGCCTAAGCCTTTGTGTTGTGCCTGCCTTGCTTACGCCCAAGAAGGATGGGTCCTAGCGTATGTGTCGATAGTCGAGCCATCAATAGAATAACAATCATATATCGTTTTCCCATTCCACAACTTGATGACATGCTTGATATGATGGCGGAAGCTTCAATTTTCTCTAAGATCGATCTTAAAAGTGGTTATCACCAAATCCGAATTCGCTCAGGCGATGAATGGAAGACTGCTTTTAAAACGAAAGACGGGTTGTATGAATGGTTGGTAATGCCTTTCGGTTTATCAAATGCCCCCAAGCACTTTCGTGCGTGTTATGACACAAGTGCTTCGCCCATTCATGGAAAAATCTCTTGTGGTGTATTTTGATGACATTTTAATTTATAGTCGATCAAAAGAGGTTCAGTTGGACCATTTGCGTCAAGTCTGTCTAGCGCTTCGTGCTGCTGAACTCTATGGCAATAGGAAGAAGTGTTATTTTCCTGTCGATCAAGTCATCTTCTTAGGATTTGTGGTTACTTCAGAAGGAGTCCGCGCTGACCGTGAGAAGATCAAAGCAATTGTTGATTGGCCGGAACCACGAAATATTCATGATGTGCGTAGCTTTCATGGCCTTGCTACTTTTTATCGCCGCTTCATTCGAGGGGTTAGTATTATCATGTCGTCGATCACTGCTTGCTTAAAGAAAGAAGATTTTCATTGGAGTAAGGCAACAAATAACGCTTTTGACGAGATTAAGAAGAAAATGATAATAGCGCCTGTAATGTGTCTTCTTTACTTTTCTAAAGCTTTCGAGGTGGAATGTGATGCCTCAAGCATCGGGATTGGTGGTGTCCTTAGCCAGGAACGCCATTTGGTTGCCTATTTCAATGAAAAACTAAAAGAGGCTAAGCAAAAGTACTCCAGTTACAATAAGAAATTTTATGCGGTTATTCAAGCTTTACGCTATTGGCGCCAAGCATGAATTCATGCTTTATTCCGACCACGAAGCTCTTTGATTCCTAAATTTTCAAAAGAAACTAAATTCGAGACATGCTCGTTGGATCGAGTTCTTACAAGAGTACACTTTTGTACTCAAACATAGAGCTGGGGTTGAGAATAAGGCAGCTGATGCGCTTAGCCGAAGGGTTAACCTTCTGTCTGTCATTAGCATCAAAGTCACTGGGTTTGACAAAATGAAGGAAGATTATAAAACTTGTCTGGACTTCGGTGAAATCGTTCTCTGTTTTTGCGAACTGATTTGAACTTAGCTTTGAACAATTATTCCCTCCAGGACGGTTACCTATTTAAGGCTAACAAGCTTTGTGTTCCCCGTACGTCCGTGCGTGACTTCCTTGTTGGGAGATCCATGCCGGTGGCCTATCGGGTCATTTTCTACTGCCTATCATCCTCAAATCGATGGTCAAACCGAGGTCGTTAATCGTAGTCTTAGAAATCTTTTGCGCTGTCTCGTGAGTAATCATAACAAAAATTAGGATACCATTCTTCCTATAGCCCAATTTGCATATAATAACTCTATTAATAGGTCTATTTGCATGAACTCATTTGAAGTTGTTCGTGGTTTTAAAGCACGCAAACCTCTAGATCTATTGCCTATGTCATCACATTTTAGAGTCTGAGTCTGCCGAAGCATTTGCACATTATATTCATTCTTTGCATCAAGAGATCACTAAGTGAATTGAGGCGAGTAATCAGTAGTATAAAATACATGCCGACTTGCACAAACGTGCCAAGGAGTACGATGTTGGAGATCATGTTATGATTCATCCTAGACCCGAACGATTCCCTTCGGAGCTGTTCGGAAGTTCCATGCCCGTAGTGCAAGACCTTTCCAAGTTCTGAAATGTGTCGGTGCTAATGCTTATATCATTGATATCCCCCCTGATTATGGCATTAGTTGTACTTTTAATATTGAGTATCTAACAGCCTACCATCCACCTATGCACATCCCCACCGAACCCTATGCTATATCTACTACCCTTCTAGACATCCCTGTTGTGCCTCCTACCACTTCTCCTTTCCCATCCACATCACAAGAAAAAATAGACGCTATTTTAAATGATCAAATAACATCTACTGCAGAAAGAGGGGTTCACCGTTTTCTCGTTCGATGGCACGGGCGACCAGAGTCTGATTGTACGTGGATCACTCGCGAGGAGTCACACCAGCTTGACCCTAACATTTTAGAGTACTATCAGAGCCACTCGACTAAGTCGAGTTTCTTCCACACCGGGAGAGTTGGTGGGGACACCACTTTTCATCATGTTTATTCTCATAAGCACAAAAGGGCTGCAGCCATGACCTTTTGGCTTAACGAGGGTTGTGACTAGTCAACTTCTAGGGCTATTTTCATTTTTTGTCTTTAACTTTATTTTCCCTATATAAAGGCTTGTAATCATCTTTTATGGGTCAATGAATATTTTGAGATCTTTTGCCTATTGACTGTTTGTTGGTGGATTCCAACGTTGGTGGATTCCGACACCCCAATTGATGGATTCCACGGGTTTGATTATTTTTCCCTAAAAACTAAACTCTACAATCAAGACATTGTCCTGCATCAGGCTCATTCGATAGTGTGGCAAGTTCATTTACCTGATGTTGCAGTTCAGCATGTTTTTTGGGGCTCATTCGATAGTGTGGCAAGTTCATTTACCTGATATTACAATTCAGCATGTTATTTGGGGCTCATTCAATAGTGTAGCAAGTTTGGAAGAAACGCTCTATGGACAAAGTTAATTGCATGTTGGATATCGCGCAAAGAAGGCAACTGGTCCGACAGATCATCCGGGAACACATCTTGAAACTCATTTAGTATAAGAGCAGATTCGTCGGATGATGGAGTGAGAGTAGTGCTCCTAACTTCACGAGCCACCAAGGCAAACACAATAGAGCCTTTATTTGCTTCCTTTTCAAATTCTTTAGAATTTATTATGTGCAAACCCTTTTTACTTCGAGCATTTTTCTTGTTATCTTTATTAATTATTTTAGGGCACATAGGATTTATCTTATTCTTTTTGCCTTCAAAAGTGAAAGAGCACAAATTGGAATGCCCAAAAATAGTTACATCATGATCAAATAACCAAGGGTGGCCTAAAATGATATGCCCTACATCCATCGGCACAATATCACACCACACATCTTCCTTATAAGGAATGTAATAGGAATGAGGCATCTCTCATTTATAGCAATAGAAGAATCATTTACCCAAGATACCTTATAATGATTCGGATGAGGTGTAGATTTTAACGCTAGGCAAGATACAACGCTAAAAGAGACGGCGTTAATACAACTCCCACTATCAATGATGACTTTGAAATATTTGGTCCCACATTTAATGTAAGTGTGGAATATTGCATTTATTCGCCAATCATCGATCTCCCGGAGTTGCGTCAAAGCGCAACGAACAACACCAACAGTATGGTCTCCATAATCACAATCTTCGTCACTATTTTGGACATCATCGGGGTCACGTTCATAAACTTGTTCATCGAGCTCATTTTCCCAGATAGTGTTTCTATTCCCTAAGATAAAGGGTCTTTCGATGACAGTTTGAGGCTATATGACCAACTTGTCTGCATTTGTAACATCGAGGGTTTAATTAACAGGTGCACTTTCATAGAGGGGCCCCTTTCCTTTGCCAGGTTGGGCATGTACGATAGTTGGGATAGTTTTGATAGGTACCGATGGTGGTGGAGCTTTTACGCCCGCAGGTGCGTAACTGGGAGGGGTGCACCTAATTGATCGCCTAGGCAATTATTGTCTATTAACTAAGTCGTAGTTCAACGCAAGAGTGTAAGCCTAATCCAAGGAGATAACCTCCCGGAAAACTAACTCTCTTCGAATGTCGTCGTTAAGGCCACACCTAAAATGACTCAATGTCATCCTCTCATCCTCCACAACATTACACCTCAACATATATTCCTCAAATTGGGAGACATAATCGCTCACAGACCTATTTCCTTGTTTAAAATTATTTCATTGATCTAAAAGGTCATCAAGATAAGAATATGACAAATATTTTTTTTTAATTTTTCTTTTATTTCGTGCCAATGATGTGAGGTTGGTTTCGTCGCACTAAAAGTTCTATACTTTGCCAAAATAGTTTGGCTTGGCCGACTAATTTCATTTGGACAAATCTAACGCGTCAGTTTTCCGGTAAATTATACCACTAAAAAAAGTGGTCCATCTCACGGAGCCAGTCAGTAAATACAGCAGGATCTAAGCAACCGTCAAAAGTTGGGGCATCCACCTTAATATTTTTTATAATTTGATTGTCATGGTTTTGAGATTCTCTAAAGACGACATTGCCTCTAAACTCCCTGTTATTATGAAAATCAAATGTATCTTCACGATAATTTTGCCTATGGGGTTCTCTCTCAGGACCTCTCTCATAGTAAGGGTGCCTGTCGATGGGTCTCGACATTAGGAGCGGCACGCGTGGCACCTGTGTTGGACGCACCGACGTCACTCCTGATCTCATGTTAGTCACGAGACATCTCAATAGCATCAAGACGAGCATTGAAGTCGTCCAATCTGGTCGTAATGGTTTCAATGGATTCTTGTAAAAAGTGACGAAAATCTTCCATGGTATTAGGTTCCATAACATACTGGGATGAAGGTGAGAGACTCTCTTACCACTACGAAAGTTCATATAATGTGTCTCTACCACTAAAGAAATAAATGCAATAAATGAATGATGATATGCAAGCTAAGAGATCACCGCGAACAATAAGGGAGTAATAACCTGAATAACCTACAGCCACTTATGAAGTTTTTAGTAAGAGCTAGTCAGACTTAGCAAAAAAATTACAAACCAGTAGTACAAGCTCCCGAGATCGAGAAGCGGACTGCAGATATGTCAAGACTTTCCCTATAACCTAGCTAGTTCTACCGTTAATATTAATTATTTTATTTTATTTTTAACAAGCAAAAAGAAGTAGGTAGGCAATAGTAGGCTCAAGCGTTTGTCGAAATGAAACAAATAAATTAGGCAATGTAAATAGGTAGGTAATAGCAGGCAATAACAGGCTAAATATAGTTATGATCCACACCAATAGAAAGACGGTTGCTATTTTAAGACTAACAAATAACAATAAAGAAAGGACGGATGTTACCGAATATCGCACGTCCAGGGAGGCTGGTGGTCGTGACAACTGTGACCGGAATCCAACAACAACGGCAGTGGCGATGGCTGCGGTAGCAGGGACAGCAGCGGCGACTGGGGCTGCAAGAATGGCCGTGGCAGCTGCAATGATGCAGTGGCAGGACCGCGCAGGGGTTGCAGCAACAGCAGCAGCAGAGCCACGGCGACTGCTGTTGAGATAGGCTACGACAGGAAGCGGGTGGCTGCAGTAGGGATGACCGCAGCAGGGGCTGTAGTGGCGAGGAGCAGCAGTAGGGGAGGCTACGGCGAGGTGCAGCGGCAGGGATGGCTGCGACAAGGACTGCAATGGTTGGGGGGGGCACTGCAACGACAGTGAAAGGCAGTGACGATGGTGAAGATGGCGGCACAGCAGAGCAAGGGCCATGGAAATTAGCTGCGTTATCGTCCGTGGAGGTCGGCGGCAGCGTTGGTGAACAGAGGAAGATAGGATAATGGATGATTGTGACGACTGGGGCTAAAGAGAAGGAAGATGATGATGGTTTTGGATCAAGTTGGTTCAGTTGGAGATTGGGTTTAGTTAGGTGGGTGTGGGTTGTGGGTAAACGGGTCAGGTTTGGGTAGGTTTTTACCGATTCACTAAGGCTAAAATATTGGCTAGGTTAGGCTGGTGGACTTAGTTGGTTAGTGGTCTTTGGGTTTTGGAATGATAAGAGGTTTAGGCTAGTGGGTTAATGGGTTTAGGTTTTGAGTTGATTGGGATTAAGTTAGAAAGGTAGATAAGATAGGTATTAATCCTAAAATTAGGAGATTTAATTCTCAAAAATTATGAAAACTACTCCCTAAAATTATGGAAACTAATCCTTAAAATTGTGGAAACTAATTCCCAAAATTATGGAGACTACTCCCTAAAATTGTGGAAACTAATCCCCAAAATTATGAAAATTAATCCCAAAATTATGAAAACTAATTTCCCAAAATTAAGGAAAGATAAATTAATTTAAAAAAAATTATCTTCTAAATCTAAATATCTAAATTTCTAAATTTTCTAAATTCAAAATTAAAGATAAAGATTAAACAAATAAACTGAATTTTGGAATTTGATTTTTTTTTTTGGAAAACAGGGAAAGAAAATCTATTGAATAAAGCTTTGTGATTATCTCCTTGTGTGGAGATTTCGTGATGGTAATGGTTTATTGTTTTCCTCGTTGAGGGTGATCTCCTCACATAACTCGAATCCGAATCCTAATGTTATCGAGCAACGGATCTCGTAGCGATCTGGTGTTCGTGGAGCGACTGCGTAGAATCCAGGCAGTGGGGCGTCCATAAACTAGGAAATGATTTACTATAATACCAAAGCTGATGCAGGACAACGTCTTGATTGTAGAGTTGAGAAAAAATAGGGAAAAATAATCAAACCCGTGGAATCTACCAATCGAGGTGTAAAAATCCACCGACGTTGGAATCCACCAACAAACACTCAATATGTAAAATCTCTCAAAATAATTATTAACCCATAAAAGATGATTACAAGCTTTTATATAGGCAAAATAAAGTAAAAGACAAAAGACGAAAATAGCCCTAAAAGGTGACTAGTCACAACCCTCGTTAAGCCAAAGGGCCACGGGTGCAGCCCTTTTGTGCTTACGAGAATAAACGTGACGAAAAGTGGTGTGTCCCCACCTTCTTTTATCTTGCCTAATAGTGCTGCAATGTTATCTTTCTTTTTGCCAATTAAATGAGTCTATCTATTTCTAACTTCCACGGCTACCTGAGTGCAAACTGCTACATTTTCTTTCTAGCTAAATGTTCTTGCAAACGGCTAACACTACCACTCTTTTTTTTCCACACCAATTGCATTTATCACATCTTTTATCTTACCCAATAGTGCTGCAATATTGCCATCCAATGTCAATATCATGTGTCTTATCTTTTGAAGCTATTTTAATTTTCAATTTTTCACTATAACTCTATAAGTAAACATAAACAAAAATCAAAATAAAATATAAAATAATTTAAATTTTAAAAAAATAAAATCCTCTTAATTTTTTTCTATTTTTTTCCTCTGTTCTCCCTTTCCCTTTTCTCTCGCAAATCTTTGTTGTCGCAGCAACACCTATTGCAGCAGTAGGAAGAGAAAGGAAAAAGAGATAGAAAAACTAAACTAAAAAGAAATTAAAAAAAAACTCACCCGAGATCGCCGGAAGTCTAGGTCGTCGAATCTTGGTCGAAGAATGTCGCTGGAGGTTAAAGGTCGCTGGCGATCTACTCGATCGCCAGTGGTGAAACCTTGGAAGATATGAAAAAGAAGAAAGAGAGAAAAGAGAGAATGAGAGAAATAGAGTACGAGAGAATGAGAGATAACTGAGAGAGAGTGGAGACATCAATTATTGATGTTAAAGGAACCAAAGATCTTGAAGTTTATTATGATACTACTGCAAATAGATATCTGAATTAATTTGCTCATATTTCTTCATTTTTTATGGTAGCATGATCGAGATAATAATGCACCATCATTACCATAATAACATCATTCAAGTAAACGTTTTGTCCTCCAATACATCTTAATCATATGACCCAGGCCCAAACATGTATGACTTTGTCACATAATTACTCCTCAATAGGTATTGACTGGAAGTCTTCTATGTTGGATGAAGTAATTACTTCATGATTGATTTGTTTCTACTAGCTATAACTAATGGTTCTTCCAATATCATTCAAATTGTAACAAGGAAATAAATCGATTTAATTATGCAGCCAAATTTCATCGCCTTTCCATGTGGGCTAATTTACCTTAGAGGGCAACTCAACAAGTTACGAGGTTTCTTGAGAGCATTCATGCGACAATCCATGACCAATCATGCTTCAACCTATCCTCAACCCTACTGGTGTTGTAAAGATGGCTACATCGATAGAGATTAAGCAAGATTTATCATGCTGGAAGACAATGTGCAACAACAAATTCTCTTGTGGCAACCATCATTGCTCCAATATCTAGTGAAGGACGAGCCATGTAAAATGACAACATTCCTCAATTGGCTCCACCAAAGAACACAAATATTAGAACGAGATATAGTCCATTGATTAATGCAATGAAGAACAACTGCACACATGCCAATTATAAACTGGTACCATGCCTACAAAATGCAACCGATATAAAGAATTACAGCATCATCATTCAAATCAATACCATAGAAAACAGACAATCAATCTCACTACTCCTGATGGTTTTCATAGAAGATGAACAATATGAAGTTGATCAAGATGGAGATCGGCTGCATGAAATATGAGGATAAATGTGACAATCCAAAATTTATAAAATAAATAAATAAGAAATTAGACATTTAGTTTACTACGCTACATTTTAGGATTGGGATTAAATCAAATCATTTTTTATATTTATCTATTAGCTGTCTCTTAAAATAATGAAAGAGATTAAAATCCCATCTTATGAGGACTCTATTATTTCTTTTGTACATGTATAAATAAAGAGTAAATTTTAGAGAGAAAGAAACCCGACACAAGAGAGAAAAAAATTGAAATAACAAGCAAATCATACCTGAGAGGGATAGAAAAGGGAGATGAGAAAGAGGGGGAGAGAAGAAAAAAGAGCAGATTTGATATGGAGAGAGAAAAAGAAAGGTAAATCAAAAGAAAATAGTGAAATGCCTTGAAATCCATGCAGATTATGATTAAGAACCAAAAATCGGATTATTTGGGATTAAGCAATCAAGGTATGTTCCCACTCATTTTCTTAAATTTTTATTATTCCAAATAGTAGAGTTGAGTAAAGTATCCCTTTATATTTTTTTTATCATATCCAATTTAATGAGATGAGAAATCTTGGCATGGATAATATTAGCATAGGAGATTAAGGATTCATTATTTGAAACTTTTCATCAAAGAATTGGAAATATCAAGATTATATGTATAGAAAATTTAGTTTATCATGTTTTCAAAATAAAAAGAGATTATGATTGTCTTTATATTTCTAACAAATTATAAATATCTTGACTATATGGAAATTCCAGATTTTGTAAATATGTATTAGTATACTTATTTATAGAAAATAAATAGAAGAGATTTTTATTCAATTGATATGTTTTATTTGCAAAAAATAAAATATAAGATATCTTTATTTATTTTATTTTCATAAAAGGTTATTTATGAGATAAGAATTTTTATGAGATCAAATATTAGATTATTATCTATTCATTTCTACACTTATAAAGAAGAATTGAGATATATATATTTTATAAATACTGATACCTTGTCTTTTGGATAAATCATACATAAATTGTATTTAGAAGAATTGAGAATTCGGATGTTAGAGGAATTATGATATCTGAAATTTAGAGTGACGATGGAAAAATTATGATATTTGAAACTTAAAATGAATCAGTATAAATAAATATCAATAAAAGCAAGGTTCAGAATCCAAACTTTTGAAAAGTTAAGTTTAGAGAAAGGATTCATAGAATATAATGTTACAACGTGCTGTCAAATGACTTTGACAGGATTAGGAAAAAGATTCTTAGATTTTCATCCATAATGACTAATCTTATTCAATGACTAGCAAAAAGGTTGATGAGGCACTGTAGAGATACCTACTGTGATCCTAATGAGATATTTATCAAGTTCGATGGGTTTCCATGATAATACGCTTTTAACATATCTCAATTCTATTGTTACATTGATTTATTCACATGAGATATCATGAATGTCTTATAATTCAACTTAGCATGTATTGCATTTTGAAAGGAAGATAAGAATGTTTTTTTTAAGATGGATTATGTATATCGTTATGATTCATTTTTCGTTATTATATATATCATGTGTTGATTTTTGTCATTAGACAATTCCTAATAGAGTGGGTTACTTGTTGGGCATCTAGCTCAACATGTCATTTTGCAACAACAAAAAAATTCACGAAGCCAATTAAAAAAGACTCTAAAGACAACGTATTACCGTTGTGTCAACCACCTTTTAGAATCTGATCATCGTTTGGATTTTTGTGTTTCTCCAAATTTTAGTCTAAAGATTTGCGACCATCATGTTCCCAAGTCGTCATGTTCCCAAATTGGAGCATGACAATTAAAATATTTCTCTAGTGGTTCAAAAGTTAATTTACACTAACAAAATTCCTCCTTAACAGTAGCATAATATTTCAAAGCAAGGAGCATTGAACCAAATGGGTTTATGATGTCATCACTACTAGAGGTACCAATGAAAATGTATCATAGCTAATGGTTGATAAGTTGAATATATCTACTCAAGATCATCTTGACCATTCCTCCATAAGATGAAATCAAAAATGTTGGAAAAACAAAAATGACCAAAAAAATGTTTTATAACTCTCTCCACTAGCCAAGTCTATAAAGATTGGGCCCTCTTTGATATGGTCAACATGGATGCTTCTTCTATGCTCCTTGATCGTCTATGGGAGTTTGATATCAACTCTATTTATTTGTTTTACGAGAAAATATGTACTTTCTACAAGGATGAAGAGAAATTTATCCTTGACACCTATGGGTAAGAGGAACATGCAACACCCATATCAAAGATGAAGGAACTTGCTCTTTTATTCAGTTACAGAGAGCATGAGTGTAAGAACCAGAAAAAAAAAATTTAGGGGTTGAGAGAGGAGGGTGCACGTGCACCTCTCCCTCTCTGGCACGCGACAAAGCGCAACGGAAGATCTCACCAAATCCAATTCGGATTCGGGATCTTTGCTCTATAAATTAAGCCCTAAATTTTTCTCTCCCCTTAATCCCCCTCAACCCCCTTCTCTCTCTTCTTCCTCCCCTCTTTCGCTTTCTTCTTCCTCACCGTCGGAGTCACGCCGTGGAATCGGCCTGCCGGAGCGCCAACGGAGACCACCACGTGACTCCTTGGTAAGCCTTCTCCCACCCCTCAAATTTAATTAAAGTTTAATAGGGTAAAACGAAAATATATAATTTGAGTTCTTCAGCTTCACCGGCAAATCAGGCCGGCCGGTGACTTTGGGTCGCTGCCGCTCCTTCTAGAAGCGTCTTGCCATTGGCCTCGTGCCGTGGGCGTTCACCGTTGGAGCCCTCGTGGCTCCGGTCGCCGTCTGCCATGAAATCGATCGCCGTTCGCGGGTTCTCCTCCACCTCGCGAGGATGGCAGCACCGTGTGGGTGTTGGGGAGCTAAAGGTGCGGCCGGCAAACCGTCGCCGCGGTGGCCGCCGGCATCTTCCTCTCTTTTTTCCTCTCTTCGACTTGGAGAATACAGACTCGGGCAACCCAAGTCTGGCCTTCTCCCATTAAGTTGTTGGATTCGGGTCGGGTTGGATCCGAATCCAAGGAACCTGACCCGGTTTCATTAGTTAATTGGATTGGTCCTTGGGCCCAATCCATTTAAGTGTTGGTTGGGTAGGCTGCGGGCCAACTGTAACCCAGCAGCCCAACTAATTTTGGCTTATTTTGGCCCAAATTATTAATTTTTGAGTTAAATTGTAGAAAATTTTTAATATTTTTTTAATTAAAAATGTTATGGTTATTTATTATTAAAAGTAGTGATTTTTAGCACGTGAGCTAGGGATTTGAGATTCAGTTGTCTTGTCTAGACTCAGGTGAGTGGGTTCACTCACATATTTATTTTATTATATTTCGTACCTTTGTCAGACCATATAAATTTTCTGTATACAAATTTATTTATTTCATCCATACGTGCAAAAATTTAATTATTAAATTTTCTGTGTGCATTTAATCATTATACTCAGTGCATCACCATACTTTGTGCAAATATTGAAATTAGTGAAAAAAAAAGACTAGTATTGATATGACTTAGAGAACAGTCCCGGTATAAATCGCTTGCGATTTTCCGTAGTAACTCAAGTCTATCTGGAAGTCCAGGAGAAAGTCTTAAATCAGATCACTGCGGTGACTTTCTTAGGTGACTCTGGCGGGGTTAGGGATCAGTCCTAGGATATATGAGAAATTTCTAAGTGACTCTAACTTCTCTCAACGGTTAGTGAAAAATACAGAATGTGTTGATCACATAGTGATACTATCTGATGACCCAAACCGGATCAGCTATAAATAAAAGTCCCGAGCGTCATCTTGAGGTGACTTCTAGTTGATGTGGATCAACAGAGTTTAGACCCATTGAGACATATGACAGGATAAATATTAAAAAGATGTTAATATATTGAAACTGTGCAAAGTTACAAGTTGTGACTCTCTATTATTTTCATTGTCATTATTTAAAGGGCATGTCTAATGCAAATTATTTTGTATACTGTTGATTTTAGTTTTTTTGAAATTACTTAGTTTTCGAGTGGATTTCACTCACTGAGCTATAGTTGTTGGCTCATGGATTTTTTTTATTCATTATCTATCTCAGGTAATAGTCAGCGGGGCGACTTAGGATCCACCTGTTTACTTTTCCGCTCTTTTGGATTTTATGCTTTAGATTAGAAGATAAATTTATTTCGTTTATAGACTCAAAAAAAAATATCATTGTTTTATCTTTATTGCAATTAGTTTTAAATTAATTAAAGTAGATCTTTATTTTATTTATTTATTTTTGTCATCGAACACATAGAAAGTATTATTAAGGCTTCGTGCATCTCAAGCATATTGAGATGCATGGCCGATCATGATTCCTATTTCGAGTCGTGACAATGAGTCAAAGGAAAGTAAAAGATCTTAACCTTGATAATGTGTGGGGTATATCCAATTACGAGATTTTGCCTATTTGAGGAAATTCTATTACTCATATCATAACCTCAGTGAAATCTTACAAAATCTACCACATTACTTATGGGCATTACATGTTTCAAGATATTGCAAGGCCAAATGGAGGATTTATTGCTTAAGACATGCCAGAAAGCAACTCTCCTGATAGCACTAACTTGGCTTCTCCCCTTTCAAACCTGTCCAAGCTGAGCTACTAAAAGATGCAAGGAAAAATAAGACCTCCGCCCCAATTTTATTTTTTCTCCTAACTTTAGATAAGTAACACAAGTAAAAGATTTACGCTGAATATGAATTACTGACTTAGAGATCACACATCTCATAAAAGAACAACTTCCAGTGGTGTGGTAAGGTACAACAAATTTGATCCCAAGAAGATTGGTTTTTTAGAAATACTAGGCAAGACAAATGAAATGCCTACAATAAATGATTAGTCTTACGAACAGCAATGAGATTTTGAAGACATCCAACATGGAGTTGTCTGAGATATCCTTTAGAAGCAAGTACATCGGCAGACCCAAGGATTAGACATTATGAAGCACAGGGAACTAATGTAGCATCAAAAGAGACCTAATTCATATAGGTTTCCTAGGTTTACCTAATGCTCATAGATTTTCTAGGCTTTCCTAATTCTCATAGCTTTCATGGTTGTGAGATTACTTCCTATTTCCCAAAGAATTACTAGTTGTACGATTATTTTGTTCTTCCTGCTTTTTCTTCCTAATTTCCTAAGGATTGCTACTTGTAGTTAATTATCTAATTCCAAAACAGTTTTCTATTTCATGATGCTTACTAATCTCTTAGTTTCCTACTAATTATCAATTTATTGACCAGGTGGTTTCCTAGTTTCTTTAGAACTTAATTTATTACATTTGCTCTACTTAAGCACAGAAGTAGTACCATGGAAGCATTCTCTTTTGACAAAATAAACTATTGATTCTGGGAAGTTTTTCTTTATCTTCTCACTTATTTGACATTGATCACAAAAATTTTATTTTTCTTCTTCTTCACTGCACTATTTTCTCTCTTTTCCTCCACTTTTGCTGTTATTTTTTGTCTCACTTTAAAAAACAAAGAAATTCTGCCAATACGACCGATACAGCCAAAATTGGCTGATCCCAAACAGAAACCGAACACTACACTAGTTTCAGATCAAGATTGGGATCAGTTATGGCCAATCTGACTCGGGATCGTCCGATTTTGGGAACCATGTTAACAACTCAATAGGCAACATATAGTATTCAAGTGAGAGATGACTAAAAATTTATTGATTATGAGAATTAGAGGATAGCATGTAAAATACCTTGAGAATAATATATACAAAAACAATGTCATCCGGAGAACATAAGGAAGCAAAACCTACTAATGAGGAAGAGCCAAAAACCAATATGATCATAACAAGTCATAACACACTAGAGTACCTATTTTGGCTTGAGTTTGCACCCACTATAACCTTGGACACTAGTCAAGGCAGCTATAGCACATGATTTGTCCGGAAGGTTTGAGAAACACCATGATGATTGCCACAAAATATTTTTAGGAAAATATTTTCTTTCAAAACAGTAGACCCTTATGGCTGAAACTGTTCTCTATGAAAGAATTCTACCTTATGCCAACCTACAATGCATTTTGAGTCTAGTATCCTACATTTTAAAATTGCTAACTTCTCCAAATTTCCTTCCTTTACACATTTAACTTATTAGACCATTGGCACATGTTATTTACTTGGTGGATCAGATATATTATCACGGAACTTATCTGCATGAGCTAGCTAGTGCATGAATTGCATTACTCTCTACCTTATTGTAAAAAGATACTCTTTGCAGCACGAAAAGCTTATCACTGCCATAATTAGTTGTTACATCTTCTGTTTTAATGGCTTAGCCATGTTGGCAGTGGGCCAGGTCAAAGGGCAATAAGGTCATGTAACTATTAGCAAGAATAAGCTTAATAGTTGAGTATTTATGTTCTTTTTCTTATGGTATCAAGTGTAGTAGGCTAAGGGAGTTATCTGTTCCTAGTTTGTTGGAGAATTGGTTGTAAAATCTTTTATTATAATCACACAAATAATAGAAGGAGACCATCTCCAGATTTCATTCAAAAATTGCTTTGGATTTCTAGATTGAGACCATGTGGAGTCTCCATAATTCCAGTCCACTTTCTCTAAGTATTTTTATCCACTATTGTCCATCATTCTCCTTCGGTTTCGAAATAGGGAAGTCTAAATCACAGTCTAGTAAGGCCCTAGATTATACACCAATTTGGTATCAGGGCTGGAGGATGGATGAAAGGGTGGATTATCTCAAGACTTTTTTGTTCAATCTATGACGAACAATTTGAGGCAACTAAAAGAGCAATTGGAAGAGGTTGTTCAAAAGCTTTTGCATAAGGAGCAGCCTACTTTGAACGTCCACGAGAATTATGACAGACCAGCTGAAAATCATAGGAGCATTGGAGGTTCACAAAGCACAGGACAACAGAGCATCATAGCACCTAAGCTCGTTAGCTTGATTTCCCATGGCATCATGGCAGACCAAGCTGAATAGTTTTTTCATTTCCAGACTAAACCTGATGCAGATAAAGTGGCACTTACCCTTTTCCACCTCGAGAGGGATGCACAATAGTGGTGCCAAAGGCTATGCCAAGGGGGGTGAGCTGGGAAGGGATACCCCAAAATGGGGTAAGTATCAGTATCCAACAACGTATCGGATACGGATACGGACTGGATACATATCCGATACGTTTTTAAAGTATCCAAAATAAAAATAATTAATTTTTATTTTCGGATACGGGTTGGATACGGCTGGATATGTTGGGGATATGTTAGGTTAACATTTTGGATACAACTTGAGTTTATTAGGTAATCGGGCGGGTTTAATTTTATAAACCCGTTAACTTACTCCGACCCATTTGCATTCCCCCCTCTCTCAAACCAATTCGTGCCCTAGCCCACACCATTCTCCCCTTCTCTCTTGACAGCCACAATGACGCTGTTCTCCCTCTCTCTCAACGAATGATCCAATGATGACGCCTTTCTCCTACTCTCTCGACAAATGAGCTGACAGCGACACCATTCTCCCTCTCTTGGCACTCGACATCAACGAGCCGAGGACAATTGCCAACCTTCCTCTCTCTCTCTCTCTCTCTCTCCCCACGCCAGTATTTCTTCTCCCTTTACTTGTCTATCTTTTTTCCTTCAATTTCTTCTCGATTTTTCCTCAATTTTTTCTCGGTTTCTTTTCTAAATTTTTTTCATCTGATTTCTTCCACTTTTCCCTTCTCAATTTCTATTTTCAGTTTCTTTCCTTAGTTTTTTTTTCTTTTTTTCTTTTTTTTTCTCAATTTTTTCTCCCTTGTTCTCTGAAAAACATTTTCACATAAATTGCCCATATTTTCTTCTCTGAATTTTCCTTCTCCTATATGTTAAATTTTTGTGGAATGGTTAGTAAAACTTCTTTGTTTTATTTCAAAGAAGAAAACCCAACTATATGTTAAATTAGAATGTTAGAATGCTTATCTTAATACTAACAATTAGATTAGTATAGTGTTAGAACTTAGAATTTCTCTGTTTTATCTTTACCACGAATAAATGGCTACTGAAAGTATAAATTTTAATACTAGTATCAAAAAGTAGCACAAATTCTAGAAAGAACCAAGGTTCTAGATTTGCTACGATACAATAAACACTTTCTTGATTCATTCCCATCCAATCAAAAAAGTGTATTTTTTTATTGGATTGATTGATTTCTTGATCAATTGTGAGAGACAAAATATCTTTATTTTGCAATTGGTTTTTTATTTTTTTGTCAGTCTTAGTATTTTTATTGATTTTGGTACCGATATGTCTATCAATCCAGGTCTCAATATCAATATTTTTCCTAAGACAAAAACAGAGAATTCTACAGTCAAAATATTTTCTATCTAGATTTTTATGGGTATAGTGTGGCGGCAGATGATAGTGCCCCACTTTGGAAATATGTAACCAAATTAAAAAAGATAGGAGCAGAAGGGAATACTAGATTTCAGTGCAATTACTACTAGCAAATATATAAAAGATCTTATTAAAGAATGAAGGCTCATGTGATGAAAATTAGTAGATCTAGAATCAAACCATGCCCTAAATTAAATAGTCACCATATTGTGGAGATGAAAAGGATTATGGAGGAAGTTGAGTTAAAAATAAAAAGCTCTATGCCAAAGTCAATACCATTACCAAAGTCAACTCAACATGAAACTTCTAGTATACCCTTTGCAACTTCTTCTATGGACAAAAGAAGAGAAGAAGAACTAGAGAAATAGCTCTTGAGAAGTTATTTAATACGGTTTCTCGTAATCAGTTACATAGTGAAATTGCTAGAATGTTCTACTATGTTGGGTCACCTTTTCATCTTGTTAAGAGCTCATATTATATTAAATCTTATACTTTTATTTAATATGGTTTCTCGTAATCAGTTACATAGTGAAATTGCTAGAATGTTCTACTTTGTTAGGTTACTTTTTCATTTTGCTAAGAGCCCATATTATATTAAGTCTTATACTTTTGCAACTAATAGTCAAATAATAGGTTATTTGCCTCCTATATATAATATGTTGAGAACTATACTTCTCCAACAAAAAGGGGCAAACAATGAGAAGTTATTAAAACCCATTAAGAGCACATGAAGGGAAAAAGGGGTTAGCATTGTGTATGATGGCAGGACAGATGTATAAAGAAGATCTCTTATCAATATTTTAGTAGTTATTGAGAGTGCTCTCATACTTTTGAGAGCTATAAACTATGAGTATAAAGATAAATTATATTATATCTAATTTGATCAGCAAAGTAATTAAAGAAATCAGGGCACAAAATGTGGTACAAGCCATAACTAATAATGCACATGTTTGTAAATCAGTTAGGATGCTTATAAAGGCTCAGTATTCAATATGTTTTGGAGGCCATTCAACTTTGTATTAAATGTGCCTCAAAAAACACTGAGGGGAATGAGCTTATTTTTGCTGTTGAATATCTATTGTGGCAGAAGATATGATGTGCATCAAAAACTTTATCATGCAACACTCTATGCGATTTATTATTTCAATGAATTTGTAAATTTGAAGTTACTTACTATTGTAGATAAATGTTGTCTCAATTATTGTAATGCTGAAGAGATTCAAAACTATCAAATTTGGGCTACAAACGATGATTATTATTGATAAATGAAATACTTATAGAGCGAACGATGTAAGAAAGGCACAATTTGTGAAAGAGAAGGTATTTGACGATATATAGTGGGACAAAATTAAATATCTATTATCTTTTATTGAGCATATTTGTTCAATGTTGAGAATTGCAGCATTTGCTAATATCAACAAACCTTGCATCTATTTGATTTATGAGATATGGAATGATATAATTGAAAGAGTGAAAACAACTATATACGTCTCATGAGACGGAAAAGGAAGTTGAAGAGTCCTCTTTCCTATTAGGTTGTGCATAAAATTATAGTTGATAGATATGATAGAAGCAATACTCCTCTTCAGTGTTTAGCACACTCGTTGAAATCTAAGATAAATCCAATGCTTAAAATTGTATTACATAGTTATTGGTTCATTTTGGTTTATAGTTTTATTAATTTAATTTGTGCACTCTTCTTACTAGGTATTATAACGCAACTTGGTTTAGTGAGGATCCAAATGGCACTCCTCCACAAAGACCTAGAAATTTCTCGTATGAAAAACAAAATAGGTTCTTTCCAAACGAGGATGAGAAGAGAATTATAAATAATGAGTATACAAATTTTTCAACTGCTACAGAGGGTTTTAATAAACATGATTCTATTAAAGATAGAGAGATTCTTGATCCAAAGAAGCGGTGGGTCATTCATGGTGCTTTCACACTTAATCTTCAAAATTTAGCACTCAAATTACATGGGCAACCATGTTCATCATCATGTTGTGAGAGGAATTGGAGCATATATTTATTTATTCACTCAACGAAGAGAAATAAGATCACTTAACAATGACGGAAAGATCTAGTTTTTGTCTATAATAATCTCTTTAGAAGATCGACCGAGTATATAGAAGGGAAGACCAAAATGTAGGATATTAAAGGAGATTCTTTTGATTCATTCAATAGGATGGGTATTCTAAAAATTGTTGACCTCTCGCTTGATGAGCCTGATTTAGAGTCCATCATATCATTGATGAAGGCAACAAGGAGAATGACTTAAATGGAGATGAATGGTTAATGTCATTGCCAATTACACTATTGATTTATGACTACTCTCATTTTAGTGTTATGCAAATTATGAAATGTTGATCATTGATGTAAACTTTAATATTTGGTGGATGTACTTTTGTAAACTTCAGTGGTATCAGCCTGAGTTGCTCATATTGAAAAAAATAATATTTATTATTCTCATTTTGGTGCATTAATTGTTGAATATTGATGTATTCTTTGTCTTATTGTCTTTGATATCTACTACTCTCATTTACGCTAAAAAATGCTTAGCCGAGCCATCACTCGAATTATGCAAATGACGATTACAGACTTGAGGGAGAGATAAGCTAAAGCTAAAGGTTTGTGCTTCAGATGTAATGAAAGATATGTTCCAAGTCACTAGTGTAAAAGATTATTTCTTATTGAGGCTTGCAACAGAGAAGCAGATGGTGATGTCATCATGAAAGATCTGATGTCTCTCTTTTATTCTATTGGCGCTTGGGGCTCCGCTGCTCTCTTTTTTCTCTCTTTGCACTTGGGGCAATGATGCAGCTAGTGAGGAGTAACCAAGCACGTCAATATATGATCAAATTTGGGTTTTTCTATGAACTTTTGGAGAATAGTATGCATTTTTTACCATATGTTACATTAGTTAGCAATATATGAAAGTGTATTTGTACTAGTTTATTTATTGCCATATCCACGCCCTATCCACACCATATCTTTTAAGAATTTACTATATCCTAGTTTCCATATCACTGTATCCCATATCTCGTATTTGTATCCGTCTCCGTGCTTCATTGTTTGTAATTTACCCAATCTTTAATCTAATCTTGTGAATAATAAAAGGAGATCATCTCGAGGCTTCATTCAAAAATTGCTTTGGATACTGAGGCCATCATGAGTCTTCGTGATGTGATCTGGGTCAGACCGGACCACTCGTGGGCATTATGCTCATGGCTTGAGTCACTTAGCTAGATAGAGTTAACTTTAGCACTTAATGTAAGTTATTTTTAGCTTATGTTAGTCGAGTCGATTTAATATTGGACTTAATGTGGTTTGATTAATAATTATGGTTTGTGTTAACCGATTAGCCTCCAATATATAATGTAGAGTGCAATCTGAATTAAGTTTTTTGATGAATAAGATTTTTGACTTAGGCGTTCGAATGCTTGCATCGCGTTCACACATAGAGACACTATTTTGGCTATTCTAATGCGTCATGATGCCGTTTGAACGCCCTTGGCGAAATTCATTATATTAGGGTTATTTTTCTTAGTTGTTCAGTTGCTAGGCTAGCCTCTAAATATATGGAATGTAGTTTTATTATGATTTTGTCAAAAACATTATCATTTTGAATCTATCTTCTCTCCTCCAATCTAAAGTTTATCCCTTCTCGCTCAATCCCTAACCGCACGGCATCTCGCCGCCGATTACTTCTAACCTCTTTCATCCATTGGAACCCTCCCTCCTCTTCGGGGCACCAACACATTCTCCCCTATCATCCTTCACCCTGTAGCACCTTGTGCAAACCCTACCTATAACCCACGTTCTCTCCATCTCCACCTTCACCACTACCACCTGTCATCAACACATCCACCAACTCCAAACCTCAAAGGAAGCGATGACTCAAGTCCTAATGGGCGCACCAAAGAACACGACGGCAACCGAGCTTCCTGCTCGCACCTAAGTTGCACCATCGATGGAACCACCCCTTCATCAAAGGACTATCTCCATCACTCTATGCTAGACCTGAGGAAGACTATGAAAGCTTCATAGGGGGCCAACCTAGAAGCCTCTTGTTGCCCACACCGCAAGAAAGGTGTACCGAACCAACACCTATTTTTCACCGCAACTAAGCACCTATTCCATCTCATCATGAAGATGATGAATGTGCGGACTATGAGGAACTAGCGACCCCTCGATATCATCCTTGGGTTGCAAGATTGAATCCAAGAGAAAGGAGGCCTAATTGACAAGAAAAAGAAGGCGATGTCCGTGCGAGAACCGTTCGCCTTAACTTTTCACCATTCAACGAATGCGATCCGCTCGATTAAGTCTATCAAGCTGAGCAATTCTTCAAGTACTAGAGAACACCTAATGCACAAAAGATGTTGTTAGCATCTTTTCACCTTGAAGACACCGCCATCCGATGGTACCAAGCCACAAATCGAGCTCAGCCTATTTGGATTCAATTTGGGCCCTCTGATTATGAAGA
Organism: Typha latifolia; assembly: GCF_019914945.1. Classification (NCBI taxonomy): domain Eukaryota; kingdom Viridiplantae; phylum Streptophyta; class Magnoliopsida; order Poales; family Typhaceae; genus Typha; species Typha latifolia. The sequence goes on along the minus strand of NC_133086.1, from coordinate 13,740,421 downwards.
CTTCCAAGCTTCCCTCACCAAGCTAACCCAAAAGACTACGGTAAGGGAGTACCAAGAAGAGTTTGAATGTGCAAGCAATCGAATAAAAGGTTGGATGGATTCCCAACTCAAAAGCACGTTCGTGAGTGGCCTTCGACGGGACATCCAAGACAAGATGAAAGCGACCAGACCAGCTACCCTTCTCGATGCTTTCTTCACTGCCCAGGTGATGGAAAAGCTAAGAGAGCTTCAAAGCACATCAAGGAGCACTTGGACAAAACTTAAGGCGAAGGATGCGCATTGGCAGCCCGCAGTTGAACCCATCACGCCGATTGATATATATCGCGTATGCCCAGGTGATGGAAAAGCTAAGAGAACTTCAAAGCACATCAAGGAGCACTTGGACAAAACTTGAGGCGAAGGATGCGCATTAGCAGCCCGCAGTTGAACCCATCACGCCAATTGATATATCGCGTATAGCTAGTATACACCTCATTCCACGGTCGATTCCACAAGTGAGAGGACCTTCTAGAGCCCCTATTTAGTGACGCACATAAGCCCAAGTGGAAGATAGAAGAGCGAGGGGGCTTTGTTTCTATTGTAACAAAAGATACACGTCGAGACACAAATATGCTCGAACAGCAGCAACAATAATGGTGCTAGATGATGTAGATGAAGATGATATTGCTGAACCAGAGAAGAAAGTTTTAGATGAAGAGATTGTTTTTCAAAGACCTCTAAAAAATAGTGAAGAAGTCTAAACCGAAATCTCATTCCATGCTTATGTCGGATCCGCCGCATCGACTACTCTTCAGGTTGATGGTCCCATTAAAGGCCATGTCATGTAGATACTCATCGACATCGGAAAAACCTATAAGTTTGTAGATGAGCAGCTAGTCCAGAGGATGGGCTTGATATCGGAGCCAATCTTAGGCCTCAACGTGATGATTGGAGACAGCACCACCATTCGAGCAAATAGCGTGTACCGACGAGAAACCTTGAAGGTCCAAGAACATGCCTTGGAATTAAACCTTCACCTATTGGCTCTTCAGGGAGTGGATGTCATGTTAGGCACTCAATGGCTCTATGGCTTGGGTCCCGTTACATTTGACTTCAAGAATTAGTTGCTAGAATTCAAGTTTAAAGGGCAACATGTGCGGTGGAATGGAATTCGGCAAAGCATGAGCACCAATTTGCAATAGATGATTGGGCTATCTTATATCGGGTGTCACAAAGACTTATTACAAATGTTAGGGCTACCTAAACCTCCTTAGGCTGAGGGAGGCACTCTAGATTTGCCCCAGTCATGGACAGCTCCATCCGAGACCATGGTGAGCACAACAAAGGGACTCAAAGGACTCGAGTCAAACCAGTGATGCTAGTTCGGACCGATCTGCCCAAACCGAGTCTAGAAAGACTAAAAGACCAACTTATCCACCCATCACTTTGAGATGATTCGGATTAAACCGGACCACCTCGTGGACATTAAGCTCATAGCTTGAGTCACTTATCTAGATAGAGAATTAATTTCAGCACTTAGTTTAAGTTATTTTCAACTTACGTTAGTCGAGGTAGTTTAACATTGGACTTAATGTGGTTTGGTTAATAATTATGGTTTGAAATAACCCAATTACCTTACAATATATAATGTGGATTGCAACCTAAATTAAGGATGTTTTGATGAATAAGGTTTCCTGACTGAGGCATTCTAACACAAAGAGGAAGTGTTCAAACACCTGCATCGCATTCGCACATACAGAGATACTATTTTGGTTGTTCGAACTCTTCGCGAGACGGTTCAAACGCCCTCGACGAGATTGATTGTATTAGGATTAATTTTCTTAGTTGTTTGGTTGCTAGGCTAGCTTCTAAATATATGGAAGGCAGCCTCATTAGGGTTTTATCAAAGAAATTATCATTTTAAATTTATCTTCTCTCCTCTAATCTGAAGTTTCTCCCTCCTCGCTCAATCCCTAGCTGTACGTCACCTTGCTGCCGGATACCTCTAGCCTCTCTCGTCCGTCGAAACCCTCCCTTCTCCTTGGGACACTAACACTTTCTCTCCTCTCTTCCTTCACCCTATATCATCTCGTGCAAACCCTACCTATAACTCACGTCCACTCCATCTCCACCTTCAACACCACCGCTCGTCATCAACACATCTACTAGTTCTTTACCGATTTTTGCCCTAGCTATAATTTGAATTTGCGAAGGGCGTAAATATCAAAATCATAGATCAGGATTACGGAGCGAACCCAGCAGGTTTTGTAATTTTTTGGCTATGAGAGCATCCCTGCACTCAAGCTTGAATCGGTAGCCGAGATCGGGTCATAACACTCCATAGTTCTGGTTCACTTCCTCTAATTTATATCAACCCAGTATTTTCCATTGTTCTCCTTCCCAGTTTCAAAATAGGGAAGTCTAAATCAGAATCTAGTAAGACCCCGGATTACACACCATTAGTTGACTGTTAACAACTTCTTTTTCAAGTGTTCTTCCTTTATACAGCTAATGTTTTCAAATTAAAAGGTTTTTCGAAAATGTATGCACCAGTCTGCATTACCAATAGGAAAAGTATATGAATCTTTGCAACAGAATAAAGGAATTACCTCCAAGAGATGGAGCGGAGCTCAATGGCATCACTCTCCAAGACGATCCGCTCGGCGAGCTCCCTCATCTCCTCGCAGTAGAAGAGCAGCACGTTCTTCTTCGGCCGCTTAGGAGGCAATGCTACCGACGTCACCACCGCCAGTGAAGCCGACGACGTTGCCATATGAGACGAGGGAGATATCTGCGGTACGTGGAGCCGACCTCCACCGCCGGTGCTCTCTTGGAAGAAGTCCAAGCTAGTGAGCTCCGATCGGATCCCTGCCCCCTTCCCCCTCGGGACGAGTGGAACAAATCGAGCTCGGAAGGATTGAGGCTTCGAGAGTACCTTGGGTTTAGGTTTAGGGTTAGGTTCAGGGTTGAGGGAGTGGAAAGAGGGGTAAGCGGAGGCCATCTGATCTCTTCCCCGTCTCTATTTTCGCCGTCGGGGGTACGCTGCCAACTTCCTCGCTCGGCCTCCCCAGGGCGGTATTCAATCTCGTCACGTACTACGCACGTGATCGGCAGCGCTGACAGACAAGGAAGAGAGGGCTTCCGGGGGTGGGGCAGTTTACCGACGAAAATAGTGCTACAGTAATTTTATTTTCCGAATTAGATCACTGTTTAAACTAGTTTTTAAATTAGTACTGAAAATCATTTCTCCAACAGCAATTATTATCCGTATAACCAACTAACTCCCACTTCTAAGTAATTGGCTAAAGTGATTAATGAATCGCTCCATAAGAAAAAGAAAGTGATTCAAAAATCAACATTTTGCACATAGGCGATGTGGCTCATAAATAGTTTTATAGGAACGTGATTCATGAGTCTCAACAATCGCTCTCTCAAAAAGTCTCAACACCTCTTCCTTACGGTCCTTGTGTGTTGTCAGCCGATTACCAACAAGTGCGGCATTCCTTCTCTCTCTCTCACGGCATTTTGTTCCCTCTATCTCAGTGTAAGCTTTCTCTCGCACTCATGGCATTTCCTCCTCTCTCTCTTTCTCTCTCCTCTCTCTCTCTCTCTCTCTCTCTCTCTCTCTCTCTATATATATATATATATATATATATATGAGAGTGATTTTAGTGCAGGGTTTAAGGTTTATTCTCATCTTGATTCAGTTTTATATACTTAATTTGGCTTGGGATATAATTTGGCTTGAGCCCATCTTTTTAGACATGCAACTCATTATTGGCTTTAATGTCTTCTCTTAGATCCTTTTTGTCTTAATTTTGATATTATTATTTCTGTCAATAGTTGAAACTTTCTTTGTAAGGTCCCTTGTAAAGCTGAGGCACCTAAGGAAAATGATGTTAAATCTTGTCTAAACTAATTGACAACCCTCCAAATGATTAACAACACTGATCATATAATTCTACCAAATTGTTTTCTATCTACGTTTTGGTCCTTTCCTTGAGTTCTTAGCTTTTTATTTTCTTGCTGATTATTTACTTTTTCAAATAATCTTGGTCCTTGAATGAAACCATGACATACTTTTTTGTTCACTTTGTATGTTAATCGTCTAAAATCTACATGTGTACAAATGGGGAGAGGATGAGTATCCTTTTGGGTTGCATGATGTTGTTAGGTTGAAACTTGATAATAAGGCTGCAACAAGTTGATTTTCGGACCTATGGTTCGACTAAGAATTATGTAGTAAAACAATAGTGAATAGGTAAGATAAATCATTTCCATGGTTCGACCAAGAATTATTTGTTAACCATTTCCATCTTATTCTTGTTACCTTGATGATCAAATAATCTTTAGGGTGAAAGTTATCTTCCAACAAGAGAAGGATGCATTAAATCTATAACCCTTTAGCATTGGTGGTTCTCGGTGAAAAGCTTTTTGTTGATTATATTATGGTAGGATTGATAGGTTATATTTTGAACAATAAATTATTCTCGATGCTAGGATTGCACTAAAGATTCTAAGAAAAATGGAACAATTCTTTTATAATTGGGATTGTTCATATGATGATGTATTTCAATTCTAACTGACCAGTGAAGTAGTTTCAACTATCAATATGTTATGCCAAGCCAAATTTCATTTATTTAATAAATTCTGATATTTTAGGAAGTCATTGTAGTTCTTCAATTAAATATTTGGCAATTTTTGTCATTATTTTTTATACAGATTATGGTTTCGAAATCAATGTCTATCGCTTGTTATTATAGTGGCTTAATTATGAGAGGGCTCAATAGTGTTAAATATGATGGGGAATAAAAAGACTTGTTAGAGTAGATAGGAGATCAACATATGAGGAATTATTGGATAAAATTTGATACTTACCGAACTAAGTAGGGATGATGAAACTTGGAATTGCATTGTAAGATATGCAATCTTGGTTGTGAGTTCGATACTATGCCGATTGTTGATGACGAAAGTGTAGATGCAATGCTTGATTTACTTGAACAAAGTGGTGGTTTGGTGGAATTATTTATAAAGTCTACTCCAAATAATAGAGTGCATGGTGGTTTGATGGAATTCACTACTTTGCATTGATATGAACCGAGCGTCTACTATCCGATCAAGCTCGGATGTAGGAAAGCAGTTTGCGCAATTGAAAGAAAATAATCACAAAATATTATATCCTAGAGAGAAAATTACGACACCAGTGGTGGTCGATCTGCAACTTCCTGATCTACAATTTTAGTATTCACACATCTATAAATTATGGCTGCAGTTGGGACAAAAATACACAAAAAGTGGGGTGAAGATGGAGATGACGGTTGATGGTGATGGTGATGGTGATGATGGGGTAAGGGATGAAAATGGTGATAGGATATGTGGCTCGTGGTGTTAAGGGGATAAGGATGAGGGGGGAGAAGTAAGTTGGTCAAGATCCCAAGGAGGAGGGAAGACTCGACAGTCGAGGGGGATTAGAGGTCACCGGCGTCGAGATGGCACATGGCTAGGGCTTGAATGAAGAGGGAGAAGAATTAGGGCAAAGAGGAAATGAAGGAATAGAAAAATCAATATTCATTCCTCATCCTCCTTTAGGTTGCTATTAACATCTCAAGAGGCTAACCTAACAAGCCAAAATAATAAATAATAACTCTAGAAACAATAAATTCTCTTGTTCGAATAGGGTCGAGTTCATTCGAACGCGTAATTCGCGTTCACTATCAATGCGAATGTATGAAAGCGTTCGCACGCGGGCATTCTAACGGGATCGAGTGTGTTCGAACGCACAAAATGCGTTTTCACAAACACGACATATAGAATCCTTATTTTTATTAAGGAAACAACTAAAATAAAATAAAAATAGACTCCCATAGGTTGTATCTATGCTCGAGGTAACTCAGTGTGGTCCGAGTCACATCATGCACACACAATCTAATGAACAAGTGATATCTCAACCATCATATATGAATTTTCATGAATAATATTATGCCAACCTAAGTTAACCAAGTATCAACCTAGTGATATTTGAAGCACCAGCTGATCTAAATTATCAAGAAGGATATTATGCAGGTCCAAGTCACTCAAGTTTTAATAATATGAGCCTTGGGATATTGCAACTGTGATAAGCTCTGATACCAGATTGATGGGTTTTTGTACCAAAAGATAGGTTATGAAATAATTCTTTCAAGATCTGGATGTATTATAGGAATTAGTCTGCGCAACCCTGGGAAAATATTCGTCAGATATTCTCTTTTAGTTAGAAACTTACTAAACTAATTGAATTAGATTCATAACTTCCTGATCTACAACTTTTGTATTTACGCCCTTCGCAGATTCGAACTGCTATGGGGATGAAAATATGGAATAATGTGGGTGATGGTGGTGGTGACGGATGGAGTGGATGTTAGGGTTATATATGGGTATGGAGATGAAGGTGGATTGTGGATGTGATTAAGGGATATAGACGAAGAGAACGAAGTGGTCGAGATCCCAAAGAAGAGGGGTGGCTCGATAGTTGAGAGAGATTAGAAGTTAGAAGAAACCTTGCCAATAGTAGAGGTGGAAGGATGGTGAAGAGGGAGAAATGAGATTAGGGTAGATAGATGATAAAGAGGCAAGAAATCAATATTCCAATAGTATAATGAATTTGGCTGTCATCAACATATATATAGAGGCTAGCCAACAAGTCCTAAAATAATAAGTAACTCTAATTCTAGAGGATTCCCACCGATCGCGTTCGAATCTTGAGAACCAACCAACGATTCACGCCTAACATCACTACTACCATGAGTGCGAGTCTTGAGATAACAAACTTACGCACTGTGTAGGTTTCATCACCATCAAGGTATTTTTGATGTTATCACTACACGTTCTTTACGAAGTACAGAAAGAGGTGAACATGACCAAAGAGTTAATCTGAGTAACAAAACTTGCACTTGTGGAAAATGAAGACAATATCGATATCCTTGCATGCATGTAATTGCCGCTTGCAAGTTTATTTAACTTGACTGGATGCAATTTATTGATAAGATATACACAATTGAAACATATATGAACAAGTGGGGGATCTGAGCTTACATCACTTAGCGATCAAGGTTATTGGCCCGAGTATGATGGTCCAATTTGTTACCTAATCTATTAATGAAACATATTCATAAAGGGCGGCCAAAATCGACAAGGATTCATAATGAGATGGATGAAAGGAAAGGGTGTCAAACAATCACATGTGGGCGTTGCAAACAACAAGGCCATAATCGACGAACTTGTCATGTTACGAATGAAGAGTTAAACACAGACATTATTTTAAATGTAATAATCTTGCATTTTCGTAAATATTTAGCATGTTTACTATCTTATGTGTCATGTTACTTTTTTTTTATGTCATGATCTTTAGCATACTTATGAATGCAATTTTATGTAGTTGTGAGCGCATGGGTGCACGTGAGGATCCAAGCACTATAAATGGATCTGTTTTAAGGTTGCAGAAACAACATAGATCTGAAGCTATTTGGAGAGGTGAGGTAAGAGTTATCTTTACCCTCTCTCTCATATTTACGTAATAAATTAAAAAAAATTATTGTATATTATGACTACCATAAAATTCTATATAATTTTGTTGCCTCTCATTGAGCTGTCTATGTCCTTAATCCAAAAGATGCTCATTCTTTTTAAACTTTTTATTAGATGATTCATATGACATACTCGAAGTGGTTCATGACTTATTTTTGTTTTTGCAAATTGTAGGATCCGGATAGCCTCACTTGTCGACATCATACATGGAGTTTGAGACAATTGGTACCACATTCACGAGTTCTTCGCCTTCTTGTTTAGAGCGGATTCTACTTTGCCTATAGAGTAGTAGAGATTACTATTGACTGGGCACTGATTACAGCTCTAGCTGAGCATTGGAGGTGAGAGACACACATTTCATCTCACAGTTGGGGAGGCCATCGTGACTTTGTAGGATGTGGCAAAACTTATGGGTTTGCGTGTCCATGGTCCAATTGTCACTAGTAGCATAGATTACAATAGATGGCCGGAGTTGTGTCTAGAGATTTTTAGAAGTTATGCTACCTGAGACTGCTATGTGATATTCATCAATCTGGATGCAGTGCGTGACACATTTGTGATGCTACTTGCAAATGCTAATGATCAAATTGTACAGAGATATGCTGGAGCCTATATTTGACTTTTGTGTGGCTGCATTTGGATGACAAGTTAGGAGCTGCAGTCTAAATGATGTATTTATCTCTACTACGGGACTTGTAGTATACTAGCACCGGTAACTAGGGTAGTGTAGCACTAGCAATACTTTATCGAGAGTTATGTCGAGCTTCTTGCCTCAGCGCATTAGAAATTGTTGGCCCTCTAGTCTTATTATAGATATAATCTACTTCTATTTGTTTTGGTTGTTATATTTATATTTATGAGATATATATATATATATGTCGGTAAACCAAGTTTGGGCATGGGAACGTCTACATGTTGGATGACCAAATAGGCTCCCACCTCCTATTGAAGCAGTTGGTGATTAGATTGTGGCATGAGGCCCAGGGTGATCGGCCACCCGTAGTACCACCCACCCCCACCTACAGATCCACTTGGTGCAAAATGGTAGTGCCGCTTGATTTTTTAGCACAATCTGGCACCACATATATTGTGATATTACAGAGATCAGCTAGATCAACAAAAAGATGATCAAGTAGTTAATAGTTAATAATAGAAAGTAAACGTCTAATTTTCACAATCCGGCACCACATGTATTTTTCACTAATTATTTTGCTCTAATGCAGATGATATGGGAGCCATACACTGAGGATGTCATGGCTACTTTACTTGTCATATGTACATTAGATAGTCACATATGGAGGACTAAAGCTCCACTCATATACTTTGATGTGGTGGAGTGGCATTTTTCTAATCGTGTTATGCAACAGTTTGGTCGTATACAGCAGATCCTAGTAGCATATAATATAGAGAATGCACTTTATGAGGTCGATAAGAGTGGAAAAAGTAGTTATCACTGGTAGATGCATCATACAACCTACATTCGTATATGGGAGCAGCGCATAGATAGAGTAGTGAATAAGTCCCCACATATTGAATTGATGAGATTTATTGACCACTATATGGAGTGGTATAGAACGATCACCCGATGACTTATTTCTCCTTTATCTGATCGACCCCACTTGCGATTTCATCCATCTAGTAGCATCATCGAGACTATGGTATGTATAGTTTTTTACAACGAAATTTATTGTAGTATTATGTATATTTGACTTGAAATTTCCTCATAGGTTCTACTTTGACGAATATTCATACAAGAGGTATGAAAGCACTACGGATGTGGAGTAGTCATCGGGGGTGTCTTACAATAAAGGAGATGTGTGAGATATGTGTGACAACATTAAATAAAATTGATGAGCCATGACGTCTTGCTGCACATCTACCTCACGAGGATGTTGCAGTTCTAGCTCATGAGGACTTTGTAGATCCAGCACATGAGGATTCTGTAGCTCTAGCTCACGAGAACGCTGCACATTTTGAGATTGAGGTCTCCACATCCTAGGTGACGCAAGAGCCATCTACACGAGGGAGAGAATGTGGTAGACGAGGACGGGGACGGGGACGAGAATGAGGACATAGAGAAAGAGAACGAGAGGAGTCTTCTAGACCATTAGACGAGGGATTGGAGGTAGAGGCTCCTCGTGATTGATGTCCCCCGAGAGGTAGAGGCTCCTCGTACATAAAAACGAAGGTGTGAAGGTTTCTTTCCTATAAACAATAGGATGATACTTATTTTTATTTTTAGTTTTAGTCTATTCTTGTAAATATTTGGGGAGTTATGATGTATTCTAAATTTCTTAAATTTTTTGGCTAAATATTATTTTGGTTTTATGGCAAGTTTCATATATTGTTAGACTCATTTTGTTTGAATTCAAATTTTAATTTCTGGTATATAACTCAATTTTTTTTGTACAGGTTAAATTTTATATTTTCTTTGCACGTAGTGTGTATCAGAATCATTTTCTAGGAAAGCGATTATTATCAAAATGCTCCTATGTGCAAAATGTTGATTTGTGATTAGTTCCTTGCAATCGTCTTGCTTTTGGATAAAGCGATTTATGAATCACTTTCCCATATAGCGATTCATTAATCGCTTTCGCCAATTACTTAGAGGTGGGACTTAGTTGGTTATAAGGATTATAGTCATCCGAGAAAGCGATTTCCCTATAGTACTAGTTTGGGAAATAAAAATCACTGTAGCAATATTTTCATCAAAAACTCCAATAAAATCCATTAAGTTTTCCATTTTTCCTTAGTTCAGTCTATTTTCGATTTCTTTTACACTTACGATTTTTTTCTCTTTTTTTCAACTTTACACTCGAGTATGGTTGTCCAATAAAAAAGCCTGCAATTAAAAACTTTGATATAAAAAGGTCATTTATTCATTTTATTCCTTCATACTTGGAGAACAAATAGGATTTTGCTTAGGATATCCGTCGTAAGCCATCACCTTACCGATTTTGCTTCATCGACTTTGTGCTTCCGCAAAATCTCATTTAGGGTTTCATCAAAGGTTATTCTTCATCACCGGCAAGCAAATCAAATCTTTTGCTCCTTTTGTTTGACTAGTTATTTACATTCTCATAGTCAAAATTATTTTATTATTTAGCATTGCTAGTATATGTATAAGAGTGTTAATGTATATATTTAATAGCATTGTTTAGTTATTTTTGTAATATTTTGAGGTAATTATTTAAAGTTTTTCCTCTTAAATTTTTGTCAAAGTTTGTTATTTTTGTCTGTATTCTATGGTGAAGGTTCTTCTAGTTTGTAAGAATTTGTAGGATTATTTATTTAGAAAGCCCTCTTGAATTTGTGGGACTATTTATTGAGAAAGCCCTCTTGATTTCGTGAGACCATTTATTGAGAAAGCGCTCTTAATTTCAAAGGACAATTTAATTAGGTTTCCATTTTTTTAGTTAATAATATTAGGATCAGTAGTTTGTAGTTAAAAATATTAGGACCAGTAGTTTCACATACCATAATAGCTGTGGGGGGTTAAAAATAAAAAAATAAAGAGAGTCATGAGCAAAAAAACTCAGTGAATAGACTTTACCCCGAATTAGTGAAACCAAACAGAGAGTAAATCATGTACTAAATAATATGAATCAGCAAGAGCATCATGTCATGAATAAGTATATGAATGTATCCTCAATAATATATAAATAAAAAGTAGATAATATATCATAACTGATAAAAGTATATAATCATCGACAATAAGTAAACAGATTTCCATGTTATACTATCATTACAACTCTCTCTCAAATATGACACATGATGCATGCTGACCATGACTATGTTATGATATCAAATACAACTATATATGAAGCATATTGATCACTTGATAATCACGTAACCAAATGATAATGAAATCATATGCATTTCTCAATATCACAATCATCACCGACATCTCAGTATAATATCATCATACTAGACCACTATGCACAGTCAACACCCGTACCCGGTCTCAACATTATGCCTGGAGGCTTAGAGCATGCTCTGCCATCCGCAAGGAGTATCTCAAATATAATCATACCTTGCCATTCGCTAAGGGTATCAACAACCATCCAGACCGGACACTCTTCTAGTTGATAGAAACCTCATGAGGATACCTCGCCACATATGCCCTCGCGAATGACATATGTCCGAATGTCTGCTAGGCACACAGAATAACGACCTTATACGTAAGGCCAACAGGATCGCGACTATGTCGAGCGATCAATCATCCACCAAGCGCGTCCTAACCCTCGCGCCCACTCGGGTATCTTCACGCTTTCTATCAATTATCCTATCAATCATATTTCATGCTTTCCTTCTAAATGCCAGATTACATGCATATATTCAGTACGATAATGAGTCAATTCATAACAGAAATTTAGGTGGAATAGGAATCAAGAGAAAAATCATGCAATGTAGTCTCCAACTGTATCGTCAGCACATGCATACTCATACTAGTCTATTACATGAACACTCATACTAGAAATCACTTCGACACAAAGTCATAACAGTATAATAATTTCTATTTATCATCACCATACTCATATCCAAGATCAGCCTAATTCTATGCATGATAAAAATATGCTCGACTGTAAACATTTCTAGATAAAGTCATATAATCATGCTAGAGACAAAAATATGCATGTACATAATATATATTATAACCTAATTTGGGAAAGGCATCTAGGGGATAATAAATCGAGTGACACTCATCGCTAGTAAGGTCCATGGGGTCTCAAATAAGGGGTTCGGGATCTAAAAATATTCAAGTAACATAAAGTTAATTGTTTATGCCATTATAATCCGTTTGAGTAAAATATGATGATTTATTATATTTTAGAATTTCTACTTATTTTTATAACTCGCTAGATTTTTAATTATAAATAAAAATAAAAATATAGATAAAAACCTAATTATAATTAAATTATATATTGATTAATTAGGGACTATGTAGTCATTACTTTATAAAATAATAAATAAATATATAAGCCGATTATTTTATTTGTTACAAAATAATAATGTATAATAAATTATTAGAATTATTTAACATGTATCTCATAAAAATATTAGTATATAAATTTAATAATTATAATTTACAAATCTATATATTAATCTAATAGAAATATAAATAAATAAATAAATAAATATGAGTATTACTTATATTTATTATAATGCACCCACCCGGCACGGGCACGTGCACGCCCATGCACCCACACGGCACGCGCGGTGCACGCGACAGGTCTGGCGGGCCCGTCATGCACAGATACACTCTTGTGCACATATAATCATGACATTATCAAATAGTACCTACTAACATATGCATACTCACATAATCTAACACCAAATAAATTATATTAATCAACCAAATAAACTTGTTAACATCTGAATATCCAAGTCCACAATAATATACACGAGACCACTACCTGATCTGGCAGGACCCACACAGCGCACAACAAACCATCAAGATACAACTAAACAACTGATACACGAGTGCTCTATAATCTGACATATACTATACAAATCATCATATGATACAATAAGGTACAAATATAACAAACAACGATATAACTTAATGTTTGGTTAAACTATCTTCTATACCGCTTCACGTCTATAGCTCATCTCATCCTTGCTTTAAAATATCTAATCAGGATATCTCAAGTCGCTATCACATATTATAATATCTAGGGGGTTAGAAAAGAAATAAAAAGAGAGTAATGAGCAAAAAGCTCAATGAATAGATCTTACCCCAAATCAGTAAAGCCAAACAGAGAGTAAATCATGTACTGGATAATATGAATCAGAAAGCAATATGATGCAATGAATGAACATATATATATATATATATATATATATATATATATATATATATATATATGTATCCTCAATAACATATATATGAATGAAATCAATTCTCATGAATGACCATATTATATCCTCAACCGAAAATATGTAACATGATGAAATTACTATATAACATCACCGAAAATAACGACATATCATGTATAACAATTATGATCCAATAAAACCGATCACATCAATGATAATGCATGATGCATGCCAACCACTAGATAATCGTAGATGTCGAGGCCAGATATTATCCACATATCTCTCACTATCACAATCAACCATCTCAACTCTGAATATCATCCACCATGCTGGACTACAGTATCCGGCCCCAAACTCGATACACATCATGTCACAAACTCAGAGCATTCCCTGTCATACGCTAAGAGTATCTCTGTAGATGAACAATATCCTGCCATACGCTAAGGATATCTCTATAGATAAATCATACCTTGCCATACGCTAAGGGTATCTCAGAAGAAAAGTAATCATACTCTGGCATACGCTAAGGGTATATCAATGATAGTTGTACCCTATCATACGCTAAGAGTACAACCATCAGCCATCACCATACTCTGCCATACGCTAAGAGTATGTCCAGTACTAGTCCGGACCAGATACCGTTTTAGCCATCACATCATATCACATCACATCACATCACATACACATGTACTTTTATGATTTTCTATGCATGATAAATCATATGCATATATCCAGTATGACAACAGATCATGCAACTCAGGAATTTAGGTGGTAAAGAAGCCAAGAGAAAAATTATGCAATGCCGACTCTAACCATGTATCTAACACATGTATACTTTTGCTAGTCTATCACATGCATACTCATGATAGAGATCATCCCGACGTAAAAACCATAACAGTATAATCATCTCTATATATCACCAATATACTCATATCTCAGATTAGCCTAATTAAATACATGATAAAATATGCTTGACTAAAATCATCTCTAGATAAAATCATATAATCATGCTGGAGGCCAAAACATACGTGTACATAAGATATAATATATCCTAATTTGAGAGAGGCGTCTAGGGGATAAGACTACTCACCACCACTACAAATACCAAACAACCACTCGTTCACGTTGCTACGACAATGATCAAGCCTCGATAGCTGAGTCCACGGGATCCTGAACAAGGGAGGGGGGGTCGGAATCTGAAATTATTTAAATAGTATGATGTTAGCCGTTTATCTGATTAAAATTCGTTCATGTAATATATGATGATTTAAAATGTTTAACAATTTTTACTTATCTTTATTACTAGCTAGAATTTTTAATTATAGATAAAAATAAAAATAAAAATATAGATGAAAACCTAACTATAATTATATCTTGATTAATTAAATATTACTTTATAAAATAATAATAAATACATAAGCCTAGTATTTTATTTGCTACAAAAATAACAATATATAATAAATTAATAGAATTACTTGAAATGTATATCATAAGAATATTAGAATATAAATCTAATTATTATATAATTTACAAATCTCTCTATTAATCTAATATACATATAAGTAAATAAAGAAATAAATAAATATAAGTATTACCTATATTTATGTGTAAAAGTTTATAACCTAATTAATCATCAATAAACTTTAATTAACAATAATCATAATGATGAATATGTATTATTATTAAAATAAATAATGTCTAAATCTATTTGTATTAATTAAGAGAGAAATACCTAAATAAATAAATAATAAAATTAAAAAGGATAATGGATCACTAGTACTAGTGCTGGGCTTGGCCCAGCACTGGCCTGCTATAGTGCCAAGCCGAGCCTAGCATTGTTGCAGAAAAATAAGAAGAGTAGAAGCAGCTGAGGAAGAAGAAGAAGAAAAGAAGAGTGAAGAAGAAGGAAGAAGAAGAAGAGAAGAGAAGAGAAGAGAAGAAGAGAAGAAAGAGAGGAGGGGAGGGAAGTGCAGACCCGGGTCGGCGGGGAGGGCACCGGTCGCTGCTAGCCAGCCAGCGGCTGGCCTCTCATCGGCGGCTCGGCTCCGATGAGCTCGAGCTCGGGCGAGAGAGAGAGAGAGAGAGAGAGAGAGAGAGAGAGAGAGAGAGAGAGAGAGAGAGAGAGAGAGAGAGAGAGAGAGGAAGAGCTTCTCATCGGCGACGGCGGCTTCGGGAAGGTGGCGACGGGTCGACATCGGCAATGAGAGGAAGGAGTGCAAGAGAGAGTAGAGAGAGAGTAGAGTGCAAGAGTGACCGAGAGAGATAGAGAGAGAGATTTAAAGAGAGAGAGGGAAGGCGGTGGAGGGGGGGTCTTGGTGGTAGCTGCGGCGGGGGGCCCGCCGCGGCCAGCTGGTCGCAGCTAGTTGGCTGCGGCGACGCGAGGGGGGCGTGGCATGCTCCCCTCCTGCCACTGCATGGCACAAGGCCGGCTACACTGTGGGCGGCCACGTCGTGCCAGGTAACTAGTTTTTATTTATTTATTTTTTTTAGGATTGGGTTGTTACATTTATACCTAATTAATCATTGATTATACAAATTATAATTAATACTAATCATAGAAGAATAGATATTATTATTAAAATAATTAATGTCTAAATAATCTATTTGCATTAATTTAGAACGAAAAACCTAAATAAATAACATCAATAAAATAAATAAATAATTAATTAATTAAAAAAATTGCCATCAGTGCTAGGCTTGGCCCAACACTGTGCAGAAAAAGGAGCAGCAGAAGCCGAGGAAGGAGAAGAAATAGAAAGAAGAAGAAGAAAAGAAGAAGAAGAAGGAGAAGAATAGAGGTGTAGCCCCGGGCCGGCGGGAAGGGCACCGGCAGCTTGTGACCAGCCAGCTGCCAGCCTCTCGCTGGCGGCTCAACTCCGACGAGCTCGAGCCCAAAGCAAGAAAAAGAGAAAGAGGGAGAGAGATAGTGATAAAGAGAGAGAGAAGAAAGAAGAGGAAGAAGGAGGAGGCTCACTTGCGGCAGCACGACGACAGCGGCGGTGGGTGAGAGATAGAGAGAATAAAAAGATAGAGAGAAAGAGAGGCGGTGTGGGGGGGGGGGGGGGGGTTGGCGGTGGCTGCGGCGACGCGAGGGGGTGCGTGGCACCCCCCCCTCCCATGCTGCCCCATTGCATGGGCAAGAAGCCGGCCACACTGTGGCCAACCACGTCGTGCCCTTACAAAGATTAATAATAATTTTTTATTTATAGGATAGGTTGTTACAATTATAGATACCGTCAGCTTAGAGCGTTATGCTATTGCCAATGGTGAGGTTAAGTACCACCATCGATTTGGTAGTGAGTGAGTCCAATCTTCCAAACCAACTGCTCATTGAGGAAGTTGTGCGTACTCCTTGTATTAATAAGGATACGCACAGTATGCTTCCTAATGATGTTGTCCACCCATAGGGTAGTCGGCGGTGTCACTAGTGGTAATCCCTTTCCTCATCTTCCTTCCCCCCTCCTCCATCTACGTTTCTTCTTCTTCTTCTTCATATTCTTTTTAAGGAAGAGAGAAATATTATGAAGAAGATAGGGGTAGGTATTTATAAATTCTTCCGTAGTTAGAAAATTACAAAACTATATGGAATCGATCCGTAACTCCCTAATCTATATTTTTTGTATTTACACCCTTCACAGATTCGAAGTGCAACTGAGACGAAAATACAATATATTGCGGATGATGGTGGTGGTGACGGGTGGAGTGGAAGTTAAGGTTATGGATGATAATGAAGATGAGGGTGGATGGGTGATGTTGTTTAAGGGATAAAAACGAAGGGGAAGAAGTGGTCGAGATCCCAAAGAAGAGAGAGGACACGATAGACGAGGAAGATGAGAAATTAGGAGAGACCTAGCTAACGGTAGAGGTGGTAGGTTGGTGAAGAGGGAGGAGGGAGATTAGGGTAAAGAGAAGATAGAGAGGCAAGAACCTAATAATCTAATAACATAATGATTTTGGTTGCCATCCACACCTTTATAGAGGCTAGCCAACATGCCATAATAATAATAACTAACCCTAATCCTAGTGAAATCTCGTCGATCGCTTTCAAACGCGCTCGATCGCATTCGAACCCACAAAAAACATTCTCTGTCAATGCGAACGCGATGTAGACGTTTGAACGCATTGTAGGCGTTCGAACGTGCGCGATCGCATTTGAACACGCATTTTGCTTTCTCTGCTTTTGCAAACCTGATCCAAGCATTTGCAAGGGCGTTCGAACGCTATCCCTTCCACGTTCGAACATGATCTACAGAAATTTTATTTTAATAAAAATAAACAACTAATACAATAAGAAAAGACTCTAACAAGGTGTATCAGATTGTTGATCTTACATTATCAATATGATATAAATTTTATGGTCAAAATTTTTATGAGAGAAGGAAAATATAGCAATCTAGCCTTAAAAATAAATAATAATAATTAAAAATAAAAAATAAAGCAAAACAATGGTTGCATGGCAGGACCTTGTACCATGTAAACCGTGGAGCGCGCTAGTGGCGCCACGCAATCCCAACTGTCAGCCCAACCAACTAGATCAGGTCAGTTGATTGTGGTGCGCCCACCACAGCCGCAGCATTGACACCCACGCTACCTCCCTTATCGTCTTCTATATATATATATATTCCTCTCTTTCTTAGTCTCTCTTGTTCTCCTCTCCTCTCTCCCTCAAACTCTCTCTCTTAGTCACCGATCTTGACCATCCAAATCACTGTCACCATCACCGTCAAGCTACCATTGCCAGTGAGGCTTCTCCCCTTCTTTTCTTTTCTCTTCTCTCTCTCCCTTTTGGGTTTGGGTTCGCTAAAACTAAGCTGTCGATGAGAGGCCAGCTGCTAGCTGCTAACAGCAGCCGGTCCCCTCCCTGCCAACTTGGATCCCCCTCCCCCTCCCCTTCCCTTCTCTTCTCTCTTCTTCTTCTTTAGTTCCTCCTCCTCAGCCTATCACTATGCAGAGGGATTTCCCCTCTTTTTTCTTCTAATTATATAGTTTATTTTCAAAATTTAAGGTAAATTGGTTTAGTTAGACAATTCATTATTTTGATAATTTACACTTAGAAATATAATTATTAGCCAAATATAATTAGTACAATTAGTAATTAAGTATACTTACAAGCATTTACATGTATATAAATATATATCTATAATTTATATATTATTAACAGATTTAATATTTATAGTTTTAATAATTAAATTCATGTATATTTTTGTTCATGCTCACAGTTATGTAATTTTAACGTCTAACATATATTATTATGTATAGATGAAATAATAAGATAACCTTTTTATTATATATAACAACCCAAAACCCCCCAAAAAACAATTGGGCACGACGTGGCCAGCCACATTGTGGCCACATTGTGGCTGACCTCGTGCCCATGCATGGTGGGGGCGCCACGCGCCCACTGCTACTACCGCAGACAACGGGTTGTGGCCTGATGGCCGCGACGGGCCCCGACGCCGTCGCAACTCCTCCACCGCCTTCCCTCTCTCTCTTTAAATATCTCTCTCTCTATCTATCTCTCTCTCGGTCTCTCTCTCACTCCACTCTCTCTCCACTCTCTTTCCTCTCCTCGTTGCCGACGTCGGCCCGCCGCCACCTTCCTGAAGCTACTTTCACCGGTGAGAAGCTCTTCCTCTCTCTCTCACTATTTTTCTCTCTCTCTCTTGCCCGAGCTCGAGATCGTCGGAGCCGAGTCGCTGGCGAGAGGCCGGCCGCTGGCTGGCCAGCAGCGACCGGTGACCTCCCCGTTGGCCCGGGTCCGCAATCCCCTCCCTCACCTTGTCTCTTTCTTCTCTTCCTCGTCTCTTCTTCTTTCTTCTTTCTTCTTTCTTCTTATTTCTGGTTTCTTCTTACTTTCTCCTTCCTTTTCCCTTAGCTCCTCTCCTCTCTTCTTCTCCTCCTTCTCCTCCATTCTTCTTCTTCTTCTTCTCCTCCTCTTTATTCTTCTGCTTTCTTTCTTTTTCTTCTTCCTCCTCGGCTTCTACTACTTCTTTTTTCTTCTCTTCACAGTGCTGGGCTTGGCCCAGCAGTGATGGCAGTGTTTTAATTAATTAATTAATTAATTAGTTATTTTACTGATGTTATTTATTTAGGTTTTTCCTTCTTAATTAATGTAAATAGATTATTTAGACATTAATTATTTTAATAATAATATATATTCTTCAATATGATTAGTATTAATTATAATTTATATAATCAATGATTAATTAGGTATAAATATAAGTAATACTCATATTTATTTATATCTCTATTGGACTAATATATAGATTGGTAAATTATAATTATGAAATTTATATACTAATATTTTTATGAGATACATTTTAAATAATTCTAATAATTTTTTATACATTATTATTTTGCAGCAAATAAAATAATCAGCTTATGTATTTATTTATTATATTATAAAGTAATGACTACATAGTCCCTAATTAATCAAGATATAATTTAATTATAATTAGGTTTTTATCTATATTTATATTTTTATTTATAATTAAAAATCTAGTCAGTTATAAAGATAAATAGACATTCTAAAATCTAATAAATCATCATATTTTACATGAACATATTTTAATTAGAAGAACGACTAACTTCTTGCTACTTAAATATTTTCAGATCCCGAACCCCTTATTTGAGACCCTTTGGACCTTGCTAGCGATAAGTGTCACTCGGTTAACTAACGAACGTGAGAGACGCGTAGTTTGTATTTTCTAATCGGACGGTGAGTAGTCTTATCCCCTAGACGCCTTTCTCAAATTAGGTTATATTATATATTATGTACACGCATGTTTTGTCCTCCAACATTATTATATGATTTTATGTAGAGATAATTACATTCGAGCATATTTTATCATGCATTCGACTATGCAGATCTCAAATATGAGTACATTGGTGATATATATAGAGATGATTGGAGATGATTCTATTGTTATGATTGTATACCGAGTTGATCTGTAGCATGAGTATGCATGTAATAGATTAGCATGAGTCTGCATGTGTTGACAATACAGTTGGAGACTACATTGCATCATTTTCTCTTGATTCCTATTCCACCTAAATTCATGTTATGCATTGACTTATTATCGTACTAGATATATGCATATGATCTGTCATTTAGAAGGAAAAAATGAAATGTGATTAATATGATAGTTGATAGAAAGCGTGAGGATACCCGAGTGGGCGCGAGGGTTAGGGTGTGCCTAGAGATGATTGATCGCTCGACATAGTCGTGATCCTGCTGGCCTTATGTCTGAGGTCGTTAGTCTGTATGCGCAGCAGACATTTGGACACATGTCTGAGTTATCCTCACGAGGTTTCTATCAACTATGTGGGTGTCTGATCTAGATGGATGTTGATACTCTAGCGGGTGGCGGGGTATAGTTATATTTGAGATACTCTTGCGGGTGACGGACTATACTCTAAGCTTTCGGACATGATGTTGAGATCGGCTACTGGGTGTTGACTGTGCATAGTGGTCTAGTATGATGATATTATACAGAGATGTCGGTGATGATCGTGATGTTGAGAAATGCATATGATTTTATTATCATCTAATTACCTGATTATCGAGCGATCAATATATATTATATATAGTTGCATTTGATATCATAGCATTGTCATGGTCGACATACATCATGTGTCATATTTGAGAGAAAGTTACAATGATAGTATGATATAGAGATTTGTTTACGCATTGTCGAAGATTATATATACTTTTATCAGTCATGACATGTTATCTACTATTCATTCACATATTCATTCATAACATGATGCTCTTTCTGATTCATATTATCTAGTACATTATTTCTCTATTTGGCATCACTCATTCGAGGTAAGGTCTATTCACTGAGCCTTTTGTTCATGACTCTCTTTATTTTCTTTTCTAACCCTCTTAGATATGTGGTACGTGATAGCGACTTGAGATATCTTGAGAAGATATTTTAGAATGATGATGAGGTGAGCTATAGATGCGAGACGGTATAGATGATAGTTTAACCAGATATTGACTTATACTAGTACTTAATATTTGTACTCTTTTATATTAGACGATGACTTATATAATATAGGTCGAATCATAGTGTACTCTTGTATTAGTCATTTTAGTTGCATCTTAATGGTTTGTTATGGCCTGTGTGGGGTCCTGCCAGATTATGTAGTGGTTTAGTGTATACTATTGTGGACTTATATATTCATATGTTAACTGGTTTATTTGGTTGATAGTATATTTTATTTGGTGTTGGATTATGTCAGCATGGATAGGTTAACAGGTAGTATTTCATAATGTCATGATTGTATGTGTACAGAAGAGTATCTGTACGTGACGGGCCCCGTCCTGTCGCATGCGCCGCGCATGCCGTGTGGGTGCATGGGCGTGCACGTGCCCGTGCCGGGCGGGGGCGTTATATTATATGTGATTAAATATTCTAATTACTATTTTACTTATATTTTATCTATATTTAAATATAGTTAGCCTTTTTATTTTATAACTATATATTTAGGCTATTTTTATAAAAAGAGCAACCCTTTTATTCTTACTTCAAAACTTGCAATAGTATATTTATAGTATCAGAATTATATCTATTATATAAATCTAATAAAAATAAAAAGAGAAACTCTAAACCTAAAAAATCATTATATTTTATGAATAAATTTGTAATTAGATAAATGGCTAATGTAGTATCTTAAATATTTTTAAATTTTGAACCCCATATTTGAGACTCTATGAACTCTGCTAATAATGATTTGATGTTTTGTGGGTGAACTTTTTGATATACTTTGCTTATTCTAATCGGATTGTGGTGTAGTCTTATCTCGTAGAGAGTTTTTCCATATGTTGAGTGCTGCAAAAGCATAGCTATAACCCCCTAAAATTTAGGGCTCCTTATTTTTATTATGATATATTACATATTATATATATGTATTTTATTTTAGGCTACAATGATTATATGAACCGATATAAAGATGATTACAATTGAGCATATTATATTATTACTGTCCTTAGCGGATGATAGGGTATGCTTTGAGCCTTTAGGCATGATGATGAGATTAGGTACCGAATCATCCCTTGATCCAAAATTAGCCCATCTCAGTCTTCCATTTTGGGATGGTTGCTAGGATTCACTATTAGCGCACTCTGAATCTGAACAAGGTCCTAATCAAGGCTTGTGGTTGTCCTCAAGTTTGCGAGAAAGGGCATGCTGAAGGCTACCAATTCGCGAGGCTCAAGATGGCGTGAAAGAGCATCCACTACTTGATTTTTAGTGCCTTATTGCAATCGCCCTCAAGGAATATTATTGTCGATCTGAGTTGCTATTATAGATAGAACAAAACATGAAACTTTCAAAGGCAGTAGGGATCAATCTAACCATTGAAATGATCTAAAATTCGAATATGTTATTCCTATGAAAGTTAGAAATTCAATGCAATCGGGATCTCATAGATCATTAGATAGATCATTAGATAGATCAATAGATCATTAGATAGAAATTCAATGTTATTCCTATGAAGATGGTAGGACGGACAAGAATGATAGAAGTTGGTTATGTGGTTAGGGTTAGGATTATGGAAGATGATGATGGCTGTGGTAGGTGGAATAGTATCTTGAACAAGATGAGAGAGAAAAAGTTAGCTTCCAAATATGGCTAGTCGCAAGAGTAAGGAGGGAGAAGCGATAGAGGAGTAACCTTGGCTGTAGAAGTTAGCTCGGGGTGTATATCGAGGGGGAGGAAGGAGGAGGGAGAATGTTGGCTTAAGCATAGATGCAAACAAAAGCTCTAATAATCAATAATAAAAAAATGGCTGCTATTCAACATATTTGGAGGCTAGCCAATTGTCCAAAAATCATAAATAAATTCTAATATAAAACAACATAACCGACAGGAGTTCAAACGTCCTTCGACTACATTCGAAAGGCCAAATAGAGGGCTGTGTATGTGTGAACGCTGTGTAGGCATTCAAATGTCGCGTTTGAACATCTTCAACCGCGTTCAAACGGCCAAAAATATTTGTGAACGTTGTGTAGGTGTAACACCCTGCTATCAAATACACATGCCCCTTGCCCCTCACATGGGTGAAAATCACGTGATTTCCACGTGAGATATTGGTCTAGGTTTTAACATAATAATCAGGAGAAAATAATACAAACTATAAAAGCCTATAAGACCAAAGGCCACTACAAGCCCCCAAAATGCAATTTTGAAAAAAGAAGTAAGTGCCCACGCATTGGAAACAAGCCATCTAGCTTAATTACAAGAAAAAAAATAATCAAAAGAAACTAAAACTAGTCATTGCTAGATCTTGCCATTTATGATACTATGCAATTTGTGCCACCTGATGTGCATACAGCCCGACATGTTCCGCAGTTGCTTCAACAGCATACCAAGAAAGACAAGGTACCATTTGTACAAATAAGAATCCCCTTCCTTACATGATTTTTCCACGGGCTAAGAGCCATCTACCAATCTAAAAAATATTTCCATGAAAAGGTCATGAGCACAAAGACCAGCAAGTATCGAGTGCTATAGTCTAAAAGTAGTGCAATCAATGATGCAATAATAAATAAAGATAAATATGTGCCTCATGATTAGATCAATGCATCGGTACCACATACTCAATATTTTCATCTAATACGAACATGCATTAGCAATCAATAACCTACCCTGCATCAGTCGAGACTATCAGGTTCTCAAGCTCGAGCTCACATCAAGTTTTGCCCGTAGGCCATGTCAACACTACACCACATAATATGCATCATCTTAAACTACCAACTTTATAACTTAGATTTATGCACAGTTACACCCATAGGCCTCATCTCATTAGTTAGTATCGCACATCGGGTACCTCTAGGTCTATGTTATCCTACCTTTCCCTTTCTCTATCTTAAATACCATAAAAGGTATGACTCTTGTCGATCGATAATAAATCGCTCATCACCTAGCGAAATGACTACCTAGTTGTTTGTGATCAACCTGGCTGGGGAGGTGTTTTGTACTGTTAAGATGTAGTAGTCACCCCCTTTATGATCGTGCACGTATGTAAGTGGCATAATATTATACAACACAATAAGAATAATAGAACACACATAATTATCAAATATTACATGCTAACATAAATGATTATGCCCAATAAATATGCATAAAAATTATGATACGCAAAATCTTACCGAACAACAAAATAAAGTTAACATGCACGACGTGCAATAATAATAGTAAGGAAAACATATGCACATGTATGATATGAATGTGATGATGTCATACGATAAGTTATTACATTCTCTACACTACTATCAAATTATAGAAGTTTAACTTGCCTAATATTGCTTTCCAAACAAAAGGTTATAATCGCGTCATGGGATCATTCATACATAGTACAGAGTCTAACTCGATAATGAAAGTGATAGAACATGAGCATAACATTCATGCCACTAAATAATTAATTAACCTTACTGACATCCACTATAGGCTTGGGTAGGTCCATCAAATAATTCTTTATATTTATTAATCGGGTACAGTTAGTACATTAATTACGACGGTCCGATGCACCATTAAGGGTTATTAATTAATACAATTCAATCAGATTCACCATTCCGCCAATTGTTGTGGACTTAAAGAAAATAAAATAGATCAGGCTCAATTAACTTACTTTATTGCATATAAATGCATGTCTAATAGAATTATCAAAACTCTAAAAAGAACTAAATCCCCATTAAAAACAAATTCAAAGAAGTACTCTCATATCAATGTCTCATTTATTAAAATATTATTTTATAATAATTATTATGGTTAACTAGACTACCATCTAAAGGTGATCAATATTTAAGGTTCAATTGATAAGAATAAAATAATAAGATGACTAACATAAATTAAAAATAAATATGGTTAAGAAATCTACTTGGGTCGGCTCAAAGCCGAGCAAAAACCCACCAAGATTGGGCCCAAAACCTCAACACATTTAGGCCAAAAAGCCTCATGAGCTGGGCCATAGGCCAACCCACCAAAGAATTGGGGCTAGGACATATCCTAACCCACAACATATTGGGTTGGGCTAGGAACTGCCCAACCGACCAAAGAATTGGGCTGGGTCACAACCCAACTCACAACAGATATTAGGTTGGGCTAAATAATAGGACTGATGATAAGTCACGGAACGATTCTTTCAAGATCTGAATTTATTGCAGGAAGCAATCCGCGCAACCAAGAGAAAATATTCACCAAATATTCTCCCATAGTTAGACAATTATGAAACTAAGTGGAATCGATCCGTAATTCCATAATCTACATTTTTTGTATTTATGCACTTCGCAGATTCAAACTGCATCTGGGATGAAAATATGATATAATGCAGATGAAGGTAGTGGTGACAAGTGGAGTGGAAGTTAGGGTTATAGATGATAATGGAGATGACGGTGGATGGGTGATATTATTTAAGAGATAAAGACGAAGGGGAAGAAGTGGTCGAGATCCCAAAGAAGATGGAAGACTTGATAGACAAGGAAGATTAGAAGTTAGGAGAGACCTTGCCAACGGTAGAGGTGATAGGTTGGTGAAGAGTGAGAAAGGAGATCAGGGTAGAGAGAAAATAGAAAGCCCAAAAACCAATATTCCAATAGCATAATGATTTTGGCTGCCATCCACATCTTTATAGAGGCTGGCCAATAAGCCATAATAACAATAATTAACCCTAATTCTAGTAGATTCCCGTTGATCGCGTTCAAACGCACAAAAAATATTCTTTGTCGATGTGAACGCGATGCAGGCATTCGAACGTGCCCGACTGCGTTCGAATGCGTATTTCACATTATCTATTTTTGCGAACATGACGTAGACGTTCGCAAGGGCATTCGAACGCGACCCCTTCCGCGTTTGAACGCGACCTAGAGAATTTTATTTTAATGAAAATAAATAACTAATACAATAAGAAAAAACTCTAACAAGGTGTATCAGTTGGGTCGTAGCCCAACTCACCACAACTTGGGTTAGGCTACTTGTAGCCCAACTGTAACAATCCAATCTTAAAAAAAAATCTTTGCATGGGCACAACGTGCACAGTGTGGCCGGCCTCGTGCCCATCCAATGGGGCGGGCAGCATGGAAGGGGTGCCACTCACCCCCTTGCGTCGCCGCAGCCAATCGGCTATGGCCAGCTGGCCGCGGCGGGCCCCAGCGCCACCGCAGCCACCGCAGCCACCGCCAAACCCCCCTGCATTTCTCTCTATCTTTTTCTTCTCCTTCCTCTCTCTCTTTCGGTCCTTCTCTCTCTTTCTCCTCCTTCCCTCAAACTCTCTCTCTCTTTCTCTCTCTCGCCGAGGCTGGCCTATCACCGCTGCCTCCATCCTTGGGTACCACTACCGCCAACTCCGCCACGCCGGTGAGTTCTTTCTCCTTCTCTCTTCTTCTCTCTCTCTTTTCTCTTCCTCATTAGCTCAGGTTCACCAGAACCGAGCCGTCGACGAGAGGTCGGCCGCTGGCTAGCCAGCAGCGGCCTGCGCCCTCCCTGTCGTCCTGCGCCCTCCCTGAGCCCAGCACTAATGGCAGTTTTTTTAATTAATTAATTATTTATTTATTTATTTATTTATTTTATTTATGTTATTTATTTAGGTTTTTCCTTCTTAATTAATGCAAATAGATTATTTAGATATTAATTATTTTAATAATAATCTATAATCTTCAATATGATTAGTATTAATTATAATTTGTATAATCAATGATTAATTAGGTATAAATATAAGTAATACTCATATTTATTTATTTATATTTCTATTAGATTAGTATATATATTTGTAAATTATAATTATCAAATTTATATACTAATATTTTTATGAGATACATTTTAAAGAATTCTAATAATTTATTATACATTATTATTTTGTAACAAATAAAATGATCGGCTTATGTATTTATTTATTATTTTATAAAGTAATGACTACATAGTCCCTAATTAATCAAGATATAATTTAATTATAATTAGGTTTTTATCCATATTTATATTTTTATTTATAATTAAAAATCTAGCCAATTATAAAAATAAGTAGAAATTCTAAAATCTAATAAATCATCATATTTTACTTGAATGGATTATAATGGGATAAACAATTAACTTCATGTTACTTGAACATTTTTAGATCCCGAACCCCTTATTTCAGAAATCGTGGACCTTGCTAGCGATGAGTGTCACTCGATTGATAGGCGGATGTAAATGATACATAGTTTCTATCTTCTAATCAGTGTGAGTAGTCTTATTCCCTATACGCCTTTCTCAAATTAGAATATATTATATATTATGTACATGCATGTTTTGGCCTCTAGTATAATTATATGATTTTATTTAGAGATGATTACAGTCGAGCATATTTTATCATGCATTTGATTATGCTGATCTGGAATATGAGTACATTGGTGATATATATAGAGATGATTGGAGATGATTCTACTATTATGATTGTATACCGAGTTGATCTGTAGCATGAGTATGCATGTACTCATTTATGACATGATGCTCTTTCTTATTCATATTATGTAGTACATGATTTACTCTCTGTTTGACATCACTGATTCGGGGTAAGGTTTATTCACTGAGCCTTTTGCTCTTGACTCTTTTTATTTCTTTTCTAATCCACTCAGATATATGGTACGTGATAGCAACTTGAGATATCTTGAGAAGATATTTTAGAGCGATGATGAGGTAAGTTATAGATGAGAGACGGTATAGATGATAGTTTATATAGAAATTGCGTTGTACCAATATTTGATATTTGTACCATTCTATATTAGACGATGAATTGTATAATACAGGTTGAATTATAGTGTACTCTTATATTAGTCATTTTAGGTATATCTTGATAGTTTGTTGTGACCTGTGTGGGTCTTGCCAGATTATGTAGTGATTTAATGTATATTATTATGAACTGGGATATTTATATGTTAACAGATTTGTTTTGTTAATAGTATGATTTATCTAGTGATGGATTATGTGATCATGGATAGGTTAGTAGGTTTTATTTGATGATGTCATGATTGTATGCGCATAGGTGAGTATCTGTGCGTGACGGGTCCCGCCCGACTTGTCGCGGGCGCCGCACGTGCCGTGTTGGCGCGTGGGCGTGCACGTGCCCGTGCCGGGAGGGGGCGTTATACCAACCAAGTCCATGTCGGGCTAGGCTGCACGCAGCCTAGCCCAATCATGCAACACCCCCTCCTTTATCTCCCAAAGTAAGCTGAGGAGGAGGGGAGAGGCTGCTGGTGAACACCACCGTTAGCAGCCGACCAACACATGTCCGCCCCCTCCTCTCTTAGCTCGGGGGAGTGCATGGCACTCGGGTGGCTGACCGGGGTCTAGGGTTGTCGACGACAAGGAAGAAGGGCCCCTCTTCGGCCGGGGGCCATAGAGTTTGCCCACACCACTGCCCTAGCTATGAGAACCCCGAAATAAGGTGCCAACGGCTTCCCTTTGCAGAGGGGAAACTTCTCGAATGGCCAAGGAGGAGACATCAATGATGATGGCAAAAAAAAAAGCTCAAAGCCGATGAGAGGAGGCTACCATATGTAGCCTCCATCGGGGGATGAGACGATCCACAAAGGGCATCACCGACATGAGGACGTTCTGGTGGAAGAGGACGTTCTGGTGCATCAATCCTTGAGGTTGCTGTTTAAGTCTCTCTCTAATCTCTCTGGCCTCCTCTCGTAAAAAAATTTGACGCGCCTCCTCTCTCTCTCTCTCATCTCTCCAGCTGCTGTTTAAGTCTCCACGTGCCATCTACCCCGAGAGTTCGTCGGCATTTGTCTGCGGTGTCTTCGCGCCTCCTCTTTCTCTGAATCTCTCCAATTGCCTCCAACCGCGGTGCCTCCCAGCTCCCACCTCCGTCTCCATGCGGGTGCCTGCTACCTCCTCTCTCTATCTGAATCTCTCCAACCTCCTCACCCTCATCGGATCTCTTCGCTATTCTTTGAAGAAGATATGGATACCACATCTAAATTGGGGAGGAATTATAGGATGCCGATGTTGCCGGTTTACCTTCTTCGGTGACGAGATGGGGTTAGATTAGGGGAGATTTAGAGAAGAGGGGGCTTGACTTGCTCTCATGGTTAACACTAACCACTTTTGTTTTGAGTTGGGTTGCTCTCAACTCTCCTACTACTACAAAGTTTAAGTTCTTAGTATGAAGTGCAAAATTATATTCACATCCTATATGTTTTTATAATCTTTTTACAGTTTTATGCTCCGTCTTTTTATATTTACATTTTAAGCCTTGTATTTTTGAATTTTATATAAGATTTATATTAAACGAGTTAGACAGGTTAGACAAGTCATGTTAGCGTATTGTGTTAACTCAACCCGTTTATTAAATGGCTTATGCTAGTCAGGTCGTGTTACCTATTTATTAATCAGATTATGTTTGTGTTTACCAAAATGTAACTCATTTATTAATCGGGTCGTATTCGTGTCAAGATAAAGTTGAGCCAACCTAAATCCGATCCGACCCGAACCCACTTAACCCAACTCGATTGCCACCCCTACATGCCCCCTCATGTGCGCACCTTAAGCCACAGCGCACGTGCGGGTCACATGCGTTCCAGTTTCTTTTTTTTCTTTTTTTAACTGGATGTTCGATAAAAAATAGGTAATCTATTCCCTTTTTCAACAAAAAAAAAATGATCTTGGAGATTGTGTAATGCTTACTCTCAAACTCTTTGTTTACACAGTAGTGATATTCTTTGTTTCCCTATTTTTTATCAAAACTCTCAAACTCATAACCACATAACTCCTAGATAACTAAACCTTTAAAAGAAAGATCACACTCCTGATATCATTCCTCGTTCACTCCACCACTATTTTACTAATTACATAGAATTTTAAGAGTTTATACTCCGTCCAATCATGACTAGTCAACAGTCATCCACTAATAGAGATTCAAACCTCACTAATTAATAACTTTCATATTAATGATTATCGTCCGACTCAGAAATGACATTAGATAATACCCACATCATGCTGCTTTCAATTATTAAATAACTCTTTAATCATCAAATCCAAACTCAGACAAAAGAATAGTCCACAACTTAAGCCAACCACTTTGAATTAACCAAGGAGTAATTAAACAACAATAAGCAATCTCCACTAACATTCTTATTAGCCAAAAGCACAAACATACTTTTAATTAAGGTAAGACATTAACTATAAACTTGAATCGCACTCCCTCACATTTTATTTTGCATTAACATCTCAATTATTTAAATAGACAAATACAAACTAATAGTTGAACTACCAGTGACATGTACCTAGTACAGGCCCCTACGCCAAAGCGATCTCCTCTAAAAGTCAATAACTCACTCTTAGCCAACTTCTAAGCTTATTTGGTAAACCTGAGATGCATGCACATAGTCACTTGTCATAAAAGTCAATCCGTGAGAATACATAATATTTTTTTGAAACAAAAACGAAAAGAAATAACTTAAAACCAGATAATTTTTAAAAATATCGTCAAAATAAATATGATGCACCATGAAATATTAGACAAGTGACAATCGTGTTAGCAATCAATCTACCTCCTAATTTTCACTCTGACCAACTCATCTCTCACAACAAATGAGTTGCACAACTCAACAATTGAGATACTCACTAAACCTCTAAATTAAAGAAATAAACACATTAAGGTATAATAAGGGTCAATTGCCAACACTGACCAGAACGATTAACATCTCTAACATCAAAACTCAAGAATTTGAGCGCTAAACTACTCATTGACCCACAATCACTCACTATACTATGACGTGGTAATCTTGATCCGCTTAATTAGTAGGATAGATGATAGACTCTGATACCAATTGATAAGCTTTGATACTAAATTATTAAGATCTAGAACCAAAGATAGGCTACGCAATTATTCCTTTAAGATATAAATATATTACAAAAATCAGTCTACGCAATCGTGGGAAAATATTCATCAAATATTCTACGGTAGTCAAAAAATTACAAAACTAATTCTGTTAGATCTGTCACTTCCTGATCTACAACTTTTGTATTGCCCTTCACAGATTCGAACTATAGCAGTGACGAAAACACGGAATAATATGGGTGATAGTGGTAGTGATAGGTGAAATAGATATTAGGGTTATGGATGGGTATGGAGATGAGGGTGGATTGTGGAAGTGATTAAGGGAAGTAGACGAATGAAACGAAGTGGTCGAGATCCCAAAGAAGAGGGGTGACTTGATAGTCGAGGGAGATTAGAAGCGAGGAGAAACCTTGCCAATGGTAGATGTGGAAGGATGGTGAAGAGGGAGGAGTCTAGAGAGAAGATAGGAGGCAAAAAATTAAAAATCCAATAGTATAATAAAGTTGGTTGCCATCCATATATTTATAGAGGCTAGCCAATAAGTCTTAAAATAATATGAAACCCTAATTCTAGAGGATTCCCGTTGATCGCGTTCGAACGCACTCAAAAAGCCCATTCTCTAGATTTGTGAACGTGACACAGGCGTTCGAACGTGGGCGTTCACAAGGCGTTCACAAAGTGTTCAAAGGCGGGCGTTTACAAGCGTTCACAAGGCGTTCACAACGGCGTTCGAATGTGACTCCACCTACGTTTGAACACGACCTATATAAATTTTATTTTAATGAAAATAAACACCTAATGCAATAAGAAAAAAATCCTAACTAAGTATATCAGCCCACCACGCTTCTCCCACCTTGCCCTCAAGGTGAAAAGTCAGGAAAACGCTCTAAGATATCAGCCTCCAACTCCCATGTCACCTTATCAGATGCTTGCTTAGCTAATCAACTAGAATCTCCATCTATAATTTGGTACCATGTCGTCGTCGGTGCCTAAAAAGTAGACGAAGTGGCTCTACAATCTCTATCTCCTCCAATGGCTTCGGTAGAACTGATCCAGTAATCTCATGATCTCTATTGCGCTCCCTCAATAATAAAAC
Organism: Typha latifolia; assembly: GCF_019914945.1. NCBI lineage: Eukaryota > Viridiplantae > Streptophyta > Magnoliopsida > Poales > Typhaceae > Typha > Typha latifolia. The sequence continues at coordinate 13,708,137 of NC_133086.1, read as the reverse complement.
ATGGAAGACAGGATACACTCTTGACCCCTTCGTTAGCTCCAAATGATATGCAACCGGACTAATACGCTCTAACACCTGAATGCATCCGCGGTCTAGCAGCAAACCGCCTCGATTCTCTAACTCTAGATGGTGCTTCAGATCATCCATCACCTCCTATATCAATCTCAAAATATCTAGGTCAGATGTACATGCATACCTCAGCTCGTCAAGGAAGGGAAAGATAGGAGATGAATAGGCTACACGCTCGGCGGTATCGGGTTGGCGCTATAGTGCATTCGTCGCTCTATTTTCCGTTCCCTTCTTGTATTGAATTTCATAATCATACCCTAGCAATTTTGTGACCCATCGCTGCTGTGTTGGAATTGTCGGGTTGGCGCTATAGGCCTCCACTTTGTCACCGCATTCAGAATTGTCAATATCTCTCTCTCATAAGTCGATAATTGCTGGGATTTTTGCGAAAAAGCCTTGCTAAGATAGGCAATGGGACATCCTTCTTGTATTAGTACAGCTCCTATGCCAACATCCGATGCATCACATTTCACAATGAATTCTTTGGTGAAGTCCGGTAGCGCTAGAACGGGTGCTGTCGTCATTGCTGTTTTTAATTTTTCAAAGGCTGAAGTGGCTTCATCCGTCCATCCAAAAGAGTCATTCTTCAACAAAGAAGTGAGAGGAGCCGCCAATGCTCTATTTCAGTCCTCAAGAGTGGTAGGACAAAGAGCACGAACATTCACCTGTATCTCATTCCGCAGCCCTGAAATGAATGTGCTCATCAATGTCCGTTCGGGCCAAGGTGGCTCACAACAACTACTAACTCTTTCAAATTCAGCTTGATACTCCAAAATAGTCGTCCTCTAAACTATCTTGCTTAATGTGACAGCAAAATCTTCATATGCCACTGTCCCAAATCTACGTGTAATCCTCCTACAAAAGTCAGCCCAACCGATAAATCTTTCACCATGAATAACCGATCGATACCAATGGAATGCCGTTCCTTGGAGGTAAAAGCTTGCCATCTAGACCTTTGTGTCCTCCGCTGTCCCTTGATAATCAAAGTATTGTTCCACTTGAAACATCCAATCCGTTGGATCACTGCCTTTAAATTTTAGGAAGTCCAAGCATGCGGTTCTCCCTCGACTAGTATTATCGAGTTCGCGAAAGATCATTGATTCAGGTCTGAACCTTTGTGCCTGTTGATCTCCTTCTCTAAATCCTCGAGCACGTCCATCACCATCTCCGAAGGGATCAACATCATCCTCTAGGTGCCAATCCTATTTATCGACAAAGCGCACCTATAACAAACTTTCCTAAAAAGAATTTCAAATTAAAAATTTTTGGGCACGACGTTGTTGGCCTCATGCCCATACAAGCTGCATGAGCAGCTTGCGTGGGGGGTGCCGTGCGCCCCAGCTGCGGCCAGCTAGCCAGGGTAGGGCCCCCGCCGCCGATGCCAGTTTTCGCTACCGTCTCTCTCTTTCTCTCTATCTATCTCTCCCTCTCATTCCTCTTTCTTAAGCTTCCCCATCTCAATAAGTCGGCGCGGGCCACTTTTGTAACGTCGCCGCCCGGCATGGGCATGTGCACACCCACGCGCCCACACGCCCACACGCCCACACGACACATGTGGCTCACGCAATAGGATGGGTAGGGGCCCGTCACGTATAGATACACTCTTGTGCACATATAATCATGACATCATCAAATAAAATCTGCTAACATATTTATGCTCACATAATGTAATACCAAATAAATCATACCATCAACCAAATAAACCTGTTAACATATAAATATCTAAGTCCACTATAATATACACTAGACCACTATATAATCTGGTAGGACCCACACAGGTCACGACAAACCATCAAGATATAACTAAAATAATTGATACACAAGTACACTAAAATCTGACATGTATTATTTGTGTTACTATAGGGGAATAATAAAAAATAAATCTTCTCTCTTTCTATCTATTCAAAAAATAAGAATTCTCTCTCCTAATGAGTGCAAAATTAGAAAAGAGAAAAACGGATTTAATGCTAAACCTTGAATGAGATGGGTGATTTGGTCCATTAAATGAGTAGAAGGGTATTACGGTCATTTACAACTAAAAGAGGCTAAAGTTGCAAAAGAAAGCTAAAATAGGTAATGAGATAAAAATATAAATGATTTTGGTTTATGGTGCAAATTGCCTAAGATTTAATTAGGTTAATATATAGTTTAAATATTAAATATACTATTTTATTTATGAGTAAATATTAATTTGATAAAATATTAGTTTATTAATATTATAATTTTGATGTTATTAGTACATATAAAATTATTTTAATAATAAGATAATTTATAAAAATATTATATCAATTAAATACTATATTATTAAGAATTTTATAATATTTATATTGAAGTATGTACAATTAAAATAATATTTAATAATAATAATAATTTTTAAAATGTGCTTATTTTTATGAAATAATATTAAATTATTGATATTTATGATGTTTAAGTTGAATTTTATTTATTTAGTGTAAAATAAAAAATATGATAAGAGATAAGAGAGAGTAGAGAGGAGTGATAAATTATGATAAGATGTTGATAAGATATTTGAAAGAGAGAAAAAATAAGTAAGGAATTATGATAAAATATTTGAAAGAGATAAGAGATGAGTAATAAATTATAATAAGATATTTAAGAGAGATTATAGTCAAATCAAGGGTAAATTAATAATTGAGTTAGTGTATGATATAAGATATAATTTTGATAAATAGTATTTATATTCTGAAATAAGAGATATGGTTATTATGATATTTAACTGTTATTCTAGAATAAGAGATTGTATTCTGGAATAAGAATTTTTGTTATTCCTAAAGTAAATGGGAGCTAAAGAAATATTTGCCGTGATTCTGAACTTTGAAGTATTATATTCCATAGCTGTGCAATATCAAAACACTATAGTGTTAACTTAAACTTTCATCACCTAAGAAACCTTTTTTGTATTCATCACTACACAATATGTAGTTAAATACATTATATTTTCAATTTTTACTTCTAGATATGGACAATTTTTAGGCTGAATATATGAATTTACCTCAGTATACAAATTTATGGTGCTGAGCTACTCCCAAATCATAATCAAAATAATGAAAAGTATAATGCAATAAATTCAATGCACATATTTAAGTTCTTGAAGTGACATAATTAGCTTTACAGTAACATACTACAAGGATTACTATCACTTAATCTTCAGAGTACCATTTTTATTCCTCTTTACAGTGGCTGGAGACAATAATAACTTATTATTAGGTCTGTATATAATAATTTTTGTCGACATTATTCCTTCTAACGTATATAGTAATTTATGACAATACATGCTCCAGCTCTATTGAGTCCCGTCCTTTTCTTTTATCTTGGTGACAGTCTTTGGGCGGGAAGATTTACCTGTGATGGCCTTCTTTACTTTTGCAATTGAGTGCTTGACCTTTGATCCAACACCAGATAAGATGTTGTGAGATTTCTTATGTGCTGGCTTTAACTCTGCCTCTCTTGCTTCCAATATCAGTTCGATGTTGTGGCCAGATTTCTCAGTTTTATCTTCATCTTCTTCTTCCTTTTCACTCTTCTCATCATCTGTTTTCTCTTCCTCAATATTTGCATTTTCTACCTTTTCAGTTTGTTTCTCACCTATGCAGGTATTTGGCTTGTTTATCTCCATTATCTTTTCATCTATTTCAACTGCTTCATTGGCAAACTCTACCACAGGATCAGGTTGCTGGACCTTTTGTGTATCAGTTACTTTTTGCTCTTTAGGTAGATCATTCTTTATCGCTCCTGATGGAATTTCAATGACACATTTTCTTACTTCTCCTTTGTTTACAATGATTTCTTCTTGCTTCTCCTTTTCATTTTCAACTATGATACTTTCTGGAAGAGTTTTGAGAACATCAGGAGCCTTGTCTTCAATGTCAGAAGATGTAAAGGATTTACCGGTTTGTTGACTATTAAAGTTTGGTAAAAGCTCTTCTTTGTGAAGCAAGCTGTCTGCATTTTCAACTGGTACAGCTGTTGAAGTAATCTTTTGCTCAGATATTTTTTGCTCTTCAGGTAAATCATTCTTCATCACTCTACTTTCAGTAACACTTTTTCTTACTTCTTCCTTTCCAATGATATTTTCTTGCTTCTCCTTTTCATTCTCAATTTTGATATCTTCTGACAGAGTTCTGAGAACTTCAGGAGCCTCATCTCCAATGTTGGAAGATGTAAAGGATTTATCAGTTTGTTGGCTATCAAAACTTAATAGAATCTCTTCCTTGTGAAACAAGCTTTCTGCATTTCCATCTGGTACAGCTATTGGAGGAATTTTTTCCTCAGGTACTACATATGGAGCTTCGTTTGGAATGTGACACAAGGTTTCTGCACTTTCTCTTCCTTGTTGAAAACTATCTTCCTTAGAAGCCTCTGGGACAATTGGAATATCAGTATCATTGTTCAGGCTTCGGCAATCCTGTTGTCTTGCCATTCCTCTCTCTTGGTTAGTTGTAGGAACTTTATCTTCCAGTGACAAATCTGTATTTCTGATGTCTTCAACATCCACTTTCCTATCTGGTTCACTTTTCTCTTCTGATATGAGTTCAAAAGAGACTTCCTCATTTACATCTTCATCCACTGTTGATAATTGAGGTGCATTATGAATATTTTCTACTATTGAATTTTCTTTAACCTTCTTGGAAACATGGATTAGTTCTTCCACCAAATCATAACCACTTTCAGAAGTTTTAGGATCTTCTGTTTTTCTTTCTGACATTGTATCATATGTTATCTGCTCAGCGGACAAGGAGACCAAGTTTCCTTCTTGCTTTAGGATGCTCAATTCACTGTTTTTCTTAGAAGTTTCGTCTTGTGATTTTTCTTCTTCTACATTATCTTCAGGCTTCACTTCCAAGGTTCCATCAAGCTTACCACTTTCTTTTTGCAAGATTCGGTCCATTAAATAACGTGATACCGGCAATTCATCATGCTGAATGATTTGGTTATCTTCGTTTGTTAAATTATCAGTGTCAGTTTGATGTCTCTCATTATCTGCATTAAGTGCATCAAAAATGAATGCTGAATCGGTGGAAACATGCACAAACTTCTCAATTTCAGTTGAGCCCTCCAAAGCTACAGTCTCCTTGGCGAACTTGTAATGCATTTCAGTTGTCCCAATTTCTTCCTCTGTAACTTCTCTCACCATCACCCCAGAGATTATCTCAGGTTCATCTCTTAGATTTGGCATGGTTTCTCCACCAGATGCAATTGCAACAGATGAAACATGAATATTCTTCTCTTTGTCCTCGTCCATCATGAGAATTTGCTCTGATGATATAACAACAGAGTTTGTAACCTGAAAGTAGGATATCTTTGCTTAGTTACAGAGGAGGAGAGAAGTAGAAAGAAAGAAACATTTTATATGTGATAACACTATTCTGACCTCATCACTTGGTTCTTCATTTACTGAGTCCTCAGATTCATTAGGTTCCAATTTGTTTCCCCAATCGGTGCTTGTTGCTTCATTGTCATGTATCTGAGATGATACATGGTTCTTTTCATCTCTTGCATGAGACAAATCAGGAGTTCCAACAGCTATATCTTCCTCTGTGATATTCTTTATTTCCTTGTTTGCATTAACTGTTCCTAGATTGTCAAAGGTTGTCTTTGCTACTATTCCAAGCTGCACATCTGCTTTTTCCTCATCACCCAAAAGAATGCTCTTGATTTTCTCAGTTTCCTGAAGATTCTCAAGTTCTGTGCCCTCCAGTTCTGCATAAGAGTCAGATGCTTCGACATATTTAATTTCTTCAACTGGCTTAGATGTGTCAAATAAATCATCAATCAGCTTTGTTGGGAGTCCGTCATTTGTTGACTCCAAATCCACTTCTTCTAAGATCTGCATTCGAGAAACTCAGTCAATCATACTATATTAAAGTATGTGCACAAGATGAGGGAAATAGTAGAAATTCATGATGTTTATAAAGGATACAAATGGAAAAGAGTTCAGTGCTACTACGAATTACTGTTCTTACCTCCTCTGTATCATCATTGACATGCAACATCTCATGACCATGAGTATGCATCTTGTCTTTGTATTCTTGAATGACTCTTTCGGAGCTATATCCAACACCTAAATGTAGAAGCTTTTCATTCTCCAGGTCTTCTGTTATCTTGTTTTCTGGTCCCTCTCTAGTATTTTCTTTCTCTTCTAGATTCACATTGTTGCACTTAGCTTTGGTGATTGCTTCAAAGACTTCCACTACTCCTTGTATTTCATTAACTTTCTCTTGTTTCTCCTCTTCCATTTCCTTTATATCTATGGTATCAAGTTCTTTCTCATTCTTGTTTTCACTGTGCAATGCTAGCCCATCTGTTTCATCACCATCTTCCATTTCATTGGAAATGTTGGCAGCTTTCTCAGATTGCACATTCCCCAATTTTATTATCTTGATCTCTGAAATTTTGTTCTCTTCTGAATTGTCCTTATTGTACCCACGGTTGTAAATCTGTTCTGATACCTTTAAGGATAACTGTACTTCAATTTTCTCCTCTTGCTCATTGTCTTTCATTTTCTTTTCCTCTGCATTTTCCCCAATCTCTTGGTATTCCTTGTTTTCCTTCTCTGACACAGTTTGCTCTTTTATTTCACTATCTTTCCCGTTATACTGTTTTTGATCTTCAAAACCTACTGTACGGGCATGTGTTTCCAAATCATATTTTAATAAGGATCCTCTTAAAGGTAAAGAATCATCATCAGCTCTTTCATCACATGATAATTGGAATTTATCTTCCTTTTCTACTGCTGATTTAGTGTTCTCAGATGCCAACTTAGAATCTTTAACCTGCATAACAGAGAAAATATCAGCTTAATGCTAATGATTAATGACGATAGAAACTAGAAGGATTAATGAGCATATAATCTTCCTGTAACCCAACATTCACTGACCTCTTGATTGTTGTGTTTTGGTGCTTCTTCAGATACGATTTCTCCTGCTGCATTCTCAGTGTCGGGAATCGATGCTGGTTCCGTACTAAGCAAGTTGGATGCTATCGCAATGCATGCATCTAGTTCTCTTATTGGTGTCTCTTTTTCTTTGTTCTTTTCAGGGTCTAGTTCTTCCGAGACCAATGTAGATGCCTTGTTTTCTTCATCATTTCCCATACCCTGAGATTGAACTTTTTGCATGGTTGATAGCACACTGACTCCATCAGAAATTGTTCCATCGTCACTTTTTCTTTCTTCTCTGGATTTTTGGCTAGGTTCATTGCCTTGTGATAAAGAAGCTATGCTGCTTTTCATTTCACTAACAATTTCCTCAAAAGTAGTTAGTGTACCTTCCATTGAATGATTCTGAGTTACTCCTGTCCCAGTGGTTATCTGTTGACTCTGTTCTTCATGTAGTATTGCAGAGGCTTCTTCTGTCTCCTCAGAATTATTATTGTTTTTGGAGGCATCAACATCACTGATGTTGTTCTTAGTTAATGTTTCCTGAGTCCATCTGTCGTGATCAGAATATACCTCATGCTTTATTTCTACCTGTCTTGTCTCCTCAGCCAGTGCAAGAATAAGGGGTAAATTGTCTTGAATCTTGGTTATGCATTTTTTCTCCTTTGAATTTACAATGTCAAATTCCCTACTCTGAGAGTCTAAATTGTAATTCTGCACCAGAATATTACCAGTTAATTTTTGAGACAGTAATTTAAATAGTTTATGTTTAGCAGAGAAACAAGATAGGTTACTATATAATGCTAATCACGAGACAGTAGAATTATGAAAAATTCACAGTTCCACTGTGCTCCTATAACAAGTCACATAACATATAATTTGGGCAGAGTCCTTGGAACATGACTTACATCCTTGAACATCTCATCTTTGGCTTTGGCAGGGTATGCCCCAGTTATTTCTTCCATATTTTGCTCTGTGGAGGATACTACTACATAGTTGGGCTGCATTATAAGATTGCAATGAAACTTGTATGCGGAAATAAAATAGAGTAGAAATAAGGAAGAAAATTTTGCCAGTAACTAACCACTTGATATTTAAAATGGTTGTTCTCCATTGTTACATCATCCACAGTCGCTAACTCTCTCTGACCTTGGTGTAGGCTTTTCAACGCTGCTTTGTCAGCCAATGGAATTGTTGTAAGTGTAGCATCATCAATCATTTCATATGTGTCCACCATGTCCTTTATGCTTGAATTCTTGTTGTCATCCTGTTGCAATACAATTGTATTCTGCATTACAATTAATCACATCAATGGTATTGTGACACCAAAATTTTTATAGCTCTAAAGTTTTAATTACATGATACAATTATTCACTATATTGTTGTGGTCAAACCTCTTTTTTTGGAGATCTTTCTTCAAAGGCTTGGACTTCATCTGCATTTATCTTCATATCACCAGTTTCTGAAATTTGGATCTTGACAGGTTCGCAATCTGCTGTCTTTTCACTGTTCTGTACTACTGTCTTAATCTGTATAATGGACAGCTTCACCAAATCACTAATAACTACAGATAGTAAATAGAGTTTCTCTATTAAATTCTGTGATTATTATAGCATATCCTGAAGTTACCTCTTCTGTTGTAACTTCGCTCTTTTCATTATCTGGATTGCTAGGTGCAGTTTCTGGTTCTGCATCATCACATATCTTTTTCCCTTCCTTTTCATGCAGTCTTGTCTCAACAATATTCCTATCATTATCAACGGTCAAAGAACAAGCATCTGAATGTTTAATCTCTTCCTCAATTAATTGCCCCTCACCAAATTCACCAAATCTCTTGATCCATTCACTAATCATACTGGGGGAGGACTTCAAGGGAGTGTGTGAAATTTCCTCATTCTTTGGTACCTCTTTATCTCTCTTCTCTTCAAGTTCTATTTCATAGGCCTTTCTAGGCACATTCTTTTCAGAGGTTGATCCTGATGTCTTGTCACTCTTACTGTCTTCCTCTTCTTGCATTGGATTTATAGTGCTATCTAAGCTTGATCTTGATGTTATACTGGCAGGTACTTTGTCCTCAGCTAATGCTAAAATATCAATCCTTTGGTGAAGTTCAGTTGATCTAGCATCAAGACCACCAAATTCTAAGCTGCCCGTGGCCAAATCTTGTGAGTTGGATAGAGATTCATTCATAATATTGAGCATATTATCTTCCATGTTCTTTTGGATCTCATAATCAGTTTTACTAATTGTCACTTGATTGTTATCCTCAGGCACAGTGACTGCTTCAATTACAGCTTCAAGCTTTTCAGTGTCTATTTTTTTGTCATGCTCAGCAATTTCTATATTTTCTGCTGTTTTGGTACTTTTACCAATCTGCTCTGCACACACATATTTGGGCTCTTCGTCATGCTTTTTGTCAACTTTGTCATGTATTGCTTTCATCACCTGCTCATTCCTATCAGGAATATCACCTGTGTTCTTTTGTACAAGATTCTCATCCTCCACTTTTGCAGCTTCAGCACTCTCATTCATATCATTCATTACAGGGATCTATTCGAGGATTGAAAACGACAAAGAAAAAAGGGCTCAAATGAAAGTTTAATAGGGAAAAACAAAAATTTGTTGAACTAGTTCATACTTCTGACCATTTTATTAAACTTAAAGGTTTTTAATCAGATAAGTAAACAAACCATCTTGTTGATGTCGAGATTGTCTATTAAGTTGTGGTTCTTGGTGAATTCTGTCTCACAAGTTGTATTTTTATTTGGGTCCTCAATTACGGATTCAGTAACAATTTTGTCCTCCTGATAGTCTTCCTCATCTTTGTTCCCATCAGCTTCTGTACCTTCTTTGACGTTGGTAATCTGATAAAGTTCTTCAGAGAATGTATCTAGGACTTCTTGATGCTTCTCTTTAATTGCATCAGCAATATCATCTATATTTTTCTGTGCACTTTCCCTATCCTCCAAAGTTGCAATTTTAGTAGCACCATACTTACTAGGAACTTCAGGAACCTCCTTTATTATTCATCAATAGAAAAAAAAAAGTTTAGATTATATGTATACAAATTTTAAGGAGTGGTGGAAGTTTTACCTCAACTTTATCACCATCTTCGCCAACCCCTGTGGCTTCTGATAAATCAGTCTGGACCTTAGCTATGATAAAATCAAATGTCTCAGGCTCACTGCTTTCTTTGTCAATGGATTGTAGAATTCTGTCTTTGGTGATAATAGTTTGATGGGATTGTTCTTCAAATTTGAGGTCTTCTTCATGATTTTTGTTGAGAGAAGTGCATATTGTTTGTACAGAGCAGATATGTTTATCAGGATTATCTTTCAGATTCTTTTCTAGACTTTCCTCCTCCACTGTATTTGCCATTACATTTTCCTTGTTCACATCAAGTTCTTCACATATCTGTTTCAAAATTGATATATGAAATTTTTTGTTTAGATGGACATTTGAAAAATAATTCAATGTGGTGAAATTATTGTATTATCTTCTGATAAAATACTACAGAGGTTATTTAAATATAGGTCATTGGATATAGAAGAGAACCATTTTCATGATGTTAGGATCTTCCTTTGAGTTCTCATTCTTGGTAAGTTCTTTTTCTGATGTTGTATCTTGTTTCTTGTCTTCAGATACTGATTCTTGAAGATACTGGCATTCTTGAAGATACCGGCATTCCTCTTCTTTCTGGTAATCTTTGTCTTTGCTGTCACTGCTCCCAGTACTTTCCTGAAGTTGTTCTTTACTTGCAGAATCTGTTGCTTCTTCATGCATTTTGTCCACTAGATCATCCTTGTGCTGTCCAATCAACAGACATGTATTAGAGGCATCTAGTTTGTTGCTGATATTTTTGTTGTCCATCGTTGTAGGTTTAGAGTCACAATTCTGATTGATGATGTTTGATATCTGTTTGAAATGTAAATGGTATAATTGAATTTGAGCCAAGGAGTTGGCATAATAAAGTTGTAAATGGTCAAAGAATGGACTTGATCGGAAAAAATGGTAATGAACTAACTTCAATGTTATATTTGGGCTCTTGCTAGTAAAGTTCCATGAGTGTTTCCTTAGACTAGCTTTAGTGTATAATGACTTGATTAATTGACAATATCCACAACAATTGTAGAATGCAGAGCCTTAAGCCCTAACAAGGATTTGCCTGATGAGGACAATCTGTGGTAAAAACATGTTAAAAGCCTTTACCTATCCTTTTATCTCATCTTTCATAGGACAGGTTTCCCGGTAAAGGCCGCAGGATACATTTATGATGTATTCATTTCTTTCATCTACCAATTGTTTTTTTGGGTTTGATATTTGTGATCGTTGAACTTGTAAAAGATCTCAAAGTGGATCTGAATGCTGGGGCCTAGAAATTTGACAAAAATTCTCTTTTAAAAAGACCAAGAAAATTTATGTCTTGCTTCACTATAAGTTTATTTACTTATTCATGTGCCATAATTAATTAATCTCTAGTTACAATATATGTTTATTCACATACATATCTATGCATAACTGGGAAACATGGATACTTCAAAACTCTAGCCTTATCGAATCGGATACAATATTATTGGATGCTTCTTGGATACGTGTCAGATACTTTCTTTGTTAACTCATCAATTGCTCTAAAAGCATATACTTTTAGAGTATGGTGGTTTTTATATCTTATATTTTAACACTTATGATTTCTAAGCTAAGACATTTTGATAGGCCTAAGAAGTGGCTTTAATTAGATGAGTGGGGTTCTATATTTTCAGAAAAAGATGGGCATAGTAGGATTTGAACCAATGACTCTCTGGCTCTAATGCCATATTAACTCACTAATTGCTCTTAAAGCTTAAGCTGTTAAAAGAAGGTGGTTTTTATATTTTATATTTTATCATCCTTTACATATCATATTTTTTGGAAAGAAAATAAAAAAAGGGATACTCTTAGATAATAGATATTTCCATGATACTTGTTAGATACTTTGAGAGTTCAAAGACAAGTCAAATTAGAGGTTTTCTGTCAGGTCAAGAAGGTTTCAGTTGCAACAAAATTGACCCTAGATGTTATTTTATTATATGTCATCTATGAATTTGAATTTTGAAGGGTATCTTATCAGATTTCATGCAACAAATGCACAATTAACTCACGATGCAGAAACAAGTGCAGCTTTCATTGTATATTCTTATTGCTTGAGTATTTCACAAGTTCTCTTTTTCTACTTTCTGCACTTAATCCATTAATAAACTGTAACATGATAAAGGATTTGAAAAGGGACAATTTAGGATTTTCGTTTTTCAAGAGAAAATTACAAATAACACCCTATATTTTGACTTATTATAAAACATAAATAAAGTCCTCTCTTTTTATTATTTATAGATAGAGCCTCTTATTTGCTAAAGGACTACGAGCAACGCTTTGAGTTAAGTTTAATTTAACAATTACCCAACAAAATGAAATAAAAAGTAGAATATTTCGTCCATTTAAACTGATAGTTTTATACTTCCTAAATTACCCTTATCTTATGAGATTTGGATATGATTTTAGTATTTTAGAGGCTTGATTTGATTTGATTTTGTTGAAAATTGGTGTTTTGGTTTGTCTTGAAGCTGTTTTGGAGATTAAGTTAACCTGATAATTGGGTTGTACTATATATCTAATGATATGGTCCGGCTTGGTACCTTTTTAGCAAATAAGGGGCTCTTTTTGTAAATAATGAAAAGAGGGCTTTATTTGTAATATAGTCAAAACATTTATAAGGGTAAATTTCAAATTACCCTATGGTTAGGCCTAAATTTTACTTTACCCCTGAACTTTTATTTATATCACTTTGCCCTCCTATGATTTAGATTAATGTAAAACTGTTAACTTTTTCCTCCGAACTTAGAAAAAAAAATATAAACTACTATAATACCCTTATGAATCTTCTACCCATATTTTAAACAAAATGAGCTTTCAACCTCTTTTATCTTCTCCTATCTATGACTACAAGCCTCAAATCTTAGTAGTTATCTGTAAGAACTGAAAATAATAATAATAATAATAATAATAATAAATATCTCTGGGAACATATGTGCACTGCACATGCGCACCGCACCCTTTACCCTCTTTGCCGGCACATGATGAGGTAGCCGCAAGTATTTTGGCGGAATCCAAATCTTATTTACATTTGGGTTTTTCTCTATAAGTTAAACCATAAATTCTCTCTTCTTTACCCTAGCCTCCTTTCTTTTTCTTCTTCTTCTTCTTCTTCTTCTTCTTGTTCTTTCTTTGCCGTCGAAGTCACAACGTAGGATCGAATCACCAGAGCATCGTCGGAGCAATAGGACACCGCCACACAACTCGTCGGTAAACCTTCTCCCACCCTCAAAGTTAATTTAAATTTAATAGGTTAAAATAGAAATATCTAATTTAGAAGATCGCTATAAGAACTAAGAAAAAAAAATTTCTTGGAGTGCACATGCACCCCTTCACCTTGTCCCTCACCGACACGCGATGAGGTAGCCACGAGTATTTCGACCGAATCCAAATCTAATTTAGATTAGATTTTTAGCTATAAATTTAAACCCTAAATTCTCTCTCTCCTTCACCCCAGCCTGTAAGAACTAGAAAAAAAAGGGGTTGAGAGAGGAGGGTGCACGTGCTTTGTACGTGCAACCCCCTCCCCTCTCCTTCTCTGGCACGCGACGAGGCGCAGCAGAGATTTCGCCAAATCCGAATCAAATTAGATTTGGATTTTTTTAATCTATAAATTAAACCCTAATTCTCTCTCTCCTCAACCCCCAGCCTCCTTTTCCCTTTTCTTCTTCTTCTCCTCCTTCGTTTTCTTCTTTCTCACCGTCGAAGTCACACTTCGTTCCCTTCGTCTATATCCCCAAATCACATCCACAATCCACCTTCATCTCCATATCCCTCCATAACCCTAATATTCATTTCACCTGTCACCACCACCATCACTCACGTTTTTCCATGTTTTTGTCCCTGCTACAGTTAGAATCTGCAAGGGTGTAAATACAAAAGTTGTAGATCAGGAAGTTACAGATCCAACCCAATTAGTTTCGTAATTTTTAGACTACCGGAGAATATCTAAAGAATATTTTCCCACGGTTGCGCAGACTGCTTCCTGCAATAAATTCAGATCTTAAAGAATTGTTCCGTAGCCGATCTTTTGGTTCCAAATCCTATCAATTTGGTATCAGAGCCTAACAAATTGGTATCAGAACTTAACAGATTCTAACCGGATCAGCTATGAGAAAAAAACATAAATGTTATCTCGAGGTGACTTCTAATTGATGTATATCCATACGGTATAAACCCAATTGAGACAAATAATATTATTATTATTGAGAAAAATTTCGATATGTTGAAACTAAGCATGTTATGAGATATGACTTTCTTCTATTATTATTATCGTTATTATTGTTACTTTAAGAACATGTTTAGTAAAATTATCATTTTATATCGCTGAATTTAGATTTTTTTTAACGTTATAAATTTTAGATTTATTTGGCTTTCGAGTGGATTCCACTCATTGAGCTATAGTTGTTGGCTCATGAATTTTCTCTTCTAATATTTCAGGTAATGGTTAGTATGGCGGCTGAGCGAAATGCACCGGGACTCTACCTCCACTTAGGACCTACTCATTTACTTTTTCGTTCTTTTGGCCTTTATGCTTTAGACAATTTGTTAATTCAATTCTTTTAGAGATACATTAGTCATGACATTGGTTATTTTCATTACGATTATTTTAAATTATATAAATCAAATTCTTTTTTTTATTAATTCTTGTCATTGTGTATTTAGAAAGTATAATTAAGGCTTCATGTATCTTAAGCGTGTTGAGATATGTAAGAACTGAATTTTTTTTTTTTTAAAAAGAAGGGGTTGAGAGAGGAGGGTGCACGTGCAGTCCCCTCCCCTCTCTCCGGCACGCGATGAGCCAGTCGCTGATATCTCGCAGAATCCAAATCTAGTTTAGATTTAATTTTTTTGCTCCATAAATTAAACCCTAATTCTCTTTCTCTCTCCTTAACCCCCTAGCCTCTTTTCCCTCTTCTTCTCCTTCGTTTTCTTCTTCCTTACCGTCAGAATCACGACGTGGGTTCGACCCGTCGGAGCATCGCCGGAGTAAATAGGGACCATCATGCTCCTTCTCGGTGAGCCCTCTCTCATCCCTCTAGTTTAATTTTAATTTAATAGAGTAAATTAGAAATACCTAATTTCGGTGTTGCAGTCTCATTGGTGAACCTTATTGGCCGGCGGCTTCGGGTCGCTACCGCTTTGTCACCGAAGCTTCGTGCTTTAAGCCCGGTGTCGATGCTATCTTCTATGAGGCCCTCGTGGCTCGGGTTGTGGTTGGCCATGGGTGGGAAGTCTTCCACTGTTGGTTGCCATGATTGACCTTCCCTCTGGTATAGGTCGTCGAGGTCGCTAGGAAAGTTTCGACAAGGTCGATAGGCTGCTGGCGATAATGGTCGTCGGCGATGCTCTCTCTTCCTTCCCTTTCCTCCTCTCTTCTTTCTCCCTCACCGATCTTATTGGGGAAGAAAAAGGTTGGGCTCGGGTTCAACTCAAGCCAACCATTTCCTTCTCTCAAGTTCGAGTCTGGGTTGCGGATCCGACCCGACCTCTAGCTTTAAGTCATGGGCTGCAGGTCGACCTGCAGCCCAGTTCCTTGTTGGCTTTGGATTGGCCTTGGCCCAGCCCAATTAGCATAAAGTGGAAGGGTGGGTGCGGGACACCTGCAGCCCAATTCAATCCAATGGGTTTTGTTCAGCCCATTATAGTTATTTATTTGGTTTTAAAAATTCAGAAACTTAATTAGGGATAAAAATTAAATTATGGTTACTTTTGTATTGTTTAAAGGTGGTAATTTTCAGCACGTGGATTAGAGACTAGAAATTTTAATTATCTAATCTAGACTCAAGTGAGTAGGTTCACTCACATATTTATTTATATTTGTACCTTGTCAGACCATATAATTTTCTGTGTGCAAATTTATTTATTTCATCCTTACATGTAAATTTAATTGTTATATTTTCTGTGTGCATTTAATCGTTATACTCAGTGCATCACCATACCTTGTGTAAATATTAAATTTTAGTGAAAAGAAAAAGTGAGACTAGTATTGATACGACTTAGAGAACAGTCCCGGTATAAATCGCTTGCGGTTTTTCGTGGTGACTCGAGTTTATCTGGAAGTCCACAGGAAAGCCCTAAATCAGATCACTGCGGTGACTTTCTTAGGTGACTCTGGCGGGGTTAGGGAACAGTTCTAGGATGAATGAGAAATTTCTTAGGTGACTCTAACTTCTCTCAACGGTTAGTGGAAAAGACAGAGTGTGTTGATCACATAGTGATACCATCTGATGACCCTAATCGGATCGGCTATGAAGAAAAAGTTCCGAGGGTCATCTCGCGGTGACTTCTAGTTAATGTGGATCCACAGGGTATAGACCCATTGAGACATATGACATTATAAATATTGGAAAGATGTTAATATGTTGAAACTGTGCAAGGTTACAAGTTGTGACTCTCTATTGTTATCATTGTTATTATTTAAAGAGCATGCCTATTGCAAATTGTTATGTATATTATTGATTTTAGTTTTTTTCTATTCAACATTAATAAGATTAGAATTTATTTAGTTTTCGAGTAGATTCCACTCACTGAGCTATAGTTGTAGGCTTATGGATTTTTTTATTTATTTATCTATCTCAGGTAATAGTCAGCCGTGGCGCTGAGCGAGACGTATCCGGACTCCACCTCCACTTAGGATCCATCTATTTATTTTTTCGCTCTTTTGGATTTTATGCTTTAGATTAGAAGTTAAATTTATTTTGTTTAGAGACTCAAAAACAATGACATTGTTTTATAATTATTGTAATTAGTTTAAATTTAATAAAGCAGATCTTCTTCGTTTATTTATTTTTGCCATCGTACACTTAGGAAGTATTGATAAGGCTTCGTATATCTCAAGCATATTGGGGTGCATGGCCGGTTATGATTCCTATTTCGGGTCGTGACAAGATACATGGCCGGTCATGATTCCGATTTCGGGTCGTGACATTATCTAACTATCATAATTGGAATATTGATATTTACTCAAACAATGAGATTATTATTTAAAATGTGTTTTCAGCCCTTCTATCTTCTTCTATCTAAAGACTACAAGCCTCATATCCTAGTTATTATCTAACCATCAAAATTAGATTATTAATATGAACTCAAACGATGAGATTATTAATATCATAGAAGTATTATGGTAATTTATGAGTTTCTATTAAGTTTGGACGGAAAAGCTAATGATTTCATATTAGTCTAAGCCATAGGGCAGCAATGCGTAATTTATCCTATTTATAATTTTCTCTTCTTTTAAAATTAATGCAGAAATGCCAAGGTCAAATTTTTGATACCTTCTCATCAGCACCCAGTATATGTGTTGTAACTTCAGAAACCACCTCAGATGCTGTTTGTTCAGGCATTACAAATACTTCGCCTTTTTCTTGAATGACTTCTCCTTGCTTCTCTGCAGAGCCTTTCTCCCCATGTTCTTCTTTTGTAGAAACACCATCTTTGGAGAAGATGAGTTTCTCAGAAGCCTCATTTGAGAGGTTTTCAATCTTACTTTTGCATTTTTCTTTCTCCAGTAAATTATTTTGAATTTCTCCACTTGATATCTCTTCTATGCTGGTCACTTTGTTCAGATTTTCTTCAGAAAGTTGCATTACTTGTTTCACTTGATTTAGCTCTGTTTGTATCTCATTTTCTGTTTTCTCCTCATCAAAGTTTGGTTTTGTCATGGTCTCATTTGCTTGTTCAACTCCTGTGATAATGAGTTTTGTGTTTCTGTAATCTTCTATCCTTTCGCAATTATCTGTTTGAGCTACCACCTCTAGAAATCCATCTGTATCTCTGTTGTGGTCTTCATTCTCAGTTTTCTCTGTGCAGATCTCTTTAACCTCATTTTCTTTTGCAATTATCTGTTGGAAAGGAGGCCCCTTTCTGGAATTGTCTAGCTCTATCGCTTCAGCATAAGCACTTGTTTCATGAAAAAATTCTACTGAGACTGATTCTGTAGCATTTTCAATATTTTCAATCTCTAATTCTAATTTGACCTGATCAATGATACCACATACCTCCGTTGTAGCTTCAACCAACTCTTTTCCTAAAGGGTTCTCACCAACTTTCTCACATGAGTTCTCATTCTTTTCACTTGCAAAATCCACCTTTTTGCTTGTACTAGTCATGCTAAAATTTTCACCTGAACTATCAAGCCCTATATCTTCAGCATAAGTTACTGTTTCACAACAAAAATCTTCAGACACTAATCCTGGAGGCTTCTCAATACTTTCAAATTCTAAGTCTAGTTTGACCTCATCAACAACACCACACGCCTCCATTTCATTTTGTCCCTTCTCACCAATTTTCTCAAATGAGTTCTCATTCTTTTCACTTGTGAACTCTATCTCTTCACTCAAATTATTTGGTGGTGGATTCTGCAAAAAAGTACATTAATAAGAAATCTGATAACATTGCAAGAAAACATTAACTAGGATTTTAAGTTTACAAATTAGGACTAGTTAAGAATTCTACCAATAAAGGATAACAATAAGTGGAAAATAATTGATATACTTGTAAATGTGCAACAGTAGCTAGCAGAGTTCCATAAATGAAGAGATCTTCCTTTGGCAGAAGCTTTTATCCTAGAGAAGATAAGATTCTTTCCGTGTCTAGAGATGAAGGCAACTTCATAGGGAAGCTAATATCTTTCTCTAATCTTCCTTGTCTTGACTTTTCCATAACTATAGAAACTTCCAAGGCTCAGCTCCTTGGTTGTATGAGCCAAAACTGCATTCAGTTATGGTACATCTCTACTCATCTTTTTTGGCCTAAGAGGTTTCATGACAATATTCCCTAGCCTAATTTCCTCTACTTAGATATAGATAAATATGCACAGTTATGCTCTTTATTAGAGTTATTAGAATTTCTATTTATCTTATTTTATTGTGAACTTGTGTAAATAGGGCTGAGCCCTCTCTTTCAACATAATGAAACATTTCACCAAAATTCTCTTTTCTTCTCCTCTCTCCAAACCCATTCTAGGTTTGGATTTCTTATTGTTTCACTCTTGAAAGCCAAAAATTTAGGGGCAGAACTTAAAAAGGATGAATTACATGAGAATAGAGTAAGATAGCTTGCAGCCTTGCACATGTCCAATGCAGACCACATAGAGCACCAGTATAGATGGATAATTTTATTCACATGAAGAGATTAGTAAGAAAATACAAGATAATAGAGAATAGAGTAAGATAGCTTGAAAAGCTTTGCACATGTCCAATGCAGACCACATAGAGCACCAGTATAGATGGACGATTTTATTCACATGAAGGTTCCTTATAAAGAAGGGAAAGACCAAAACTAACAATGAAGAAAATTAGTAAGAAAATACATGATAGAATTTGGCTTGGCACAAACCAACGCTTTAAATATAGATGAATGGCGAAAGAGGATTCATATAGTCGATCCCAGATATTGGGACTATATGCTTGGTGATTATTGTTGTATTAAATGAAGCTTGTGGTCTACATGAACTAATTATCACCATGGGCCAAAAATGTAATTGCCGCTATCATGTTTGTCAGAACCAGAAAAAAAAAAAATATTTGGGGGTTGAGAGAGGAGGGTGCACGTGCAGCCCCTCCCCTCTCCCTTTTCGGCACGCGACGAGGCGCTGATAAGGGGGGATTTCATCTAATCCGAATCGGATTAGATTTGATTCTCTTCTAATCTATAAATTAAACCCTAATCCTCTCTCTCCTCAACCCCTCCCTTTAGCCTTCTTTTTCTCCATCGTTTTCTTTCTCTTCTCTCCGTCGGAGTCGTCGCTGTGGGATTAGATCGCCGAAGCATCGCCGAAGCATCGCCGAAGCATCGCCGAAGCATCGCCGAAGGATTTTAGGGCCACCACACTCCTCCCCTGTGAGCCCTCCCTCATCCCTCTAGTTTAATTTAAATTTAAATAGGTAAATCAGAAATACCTAATTCGCGGATTTCGGCCTCGTCGGCAAATCTGGCCGGCCGGCGGCTTCGGGTCGCAACCGCATCGTCACCGGAAGCTTCGTGCTCCAAGCTGGTGTCGGTGATGTCCTCTAGGGAGCCCTCGTGTCTCCGATTGACGTCGACTTCGGTTTCGGCCGTCGGTAGTGAGTTCTCCATCTCGTGAGGACGACGAAGTAGAGAGAGAGAGAGAGAGAGAGAGAGAGAGAGAGAGAGAGAGAGAGAGATGGAGCCGGTCGTGACCCGCCGCCGGCAGAGTCATTGGCGACCACTCTCTCTAGTTTTCTCCCTTCCTCATGTTGGACGCGAGAGAGAGAAGAGGGGTGGGTTGAACTCGGGTTTAACCCGAGCCAACCCCTTTTTCTTTTAAATTCTTGGTTGGGTTCGGGTTCGGGTTTGGATTTCGGATCCACAGACCCGACCCAAACCAATTAAATTGGATCGGCTGTGGGCTAAACCGCAACCTAATCCATTTTCTCTAGGCTTTGGCCCAGCCCGATTAGCTTCATTTTTGGAATGGGCCGGGCCAGCAGTAGCCCAACCCAATCCAATGGGTAAATTTAAACCCATTTTAGTTCTTTTTAGTTTTTTTAATTTTAAAAATATTGTTATTATTCAAATTAAAAATTTTGATTATTATTTATTATTTAAGGTGGTGATTTTTAGTACGTGAGCTAGAGATTTGAGATTTTGGTTGTCTTACCTAGACTCAGGTGAGTGGTGCACTCACATGTTTATTTTATTGTATTTCGTATCTTAGTCAGACCATGTAAATTTTCTGTGTGCAATTTATTTATTTCACCCTTACGTGTAAAAATTAAATTGTTGCAATTTCTGTGTGCAAATCTATTTATTTCATCCGTAAGTGCGAAAATTTAATTGTTATATTTTCTGTGTGTATTTAATTATTATATTTAGTGCATCACCATTCTTCGTGCAAATATTAAAATTTATGAAAAGAAAAATGAGACTAGTATTGGTGCGACTTAGAGAACAATCCTAGTATAAATCGTTTGCGATTTTCTATGGTGACTCAAGTCTATTTGGAAGTCCAGGGGAAAGTCCTAAATTAGATCACTGCGGTGATTTTTTTAGGTGACTGTAGCGGGGTTAGGAAATAGTCCTAGGATGAATGAGAAAATTTCTTAGGTGACTCTAACTTTTCTCAACGGTTAGAGGAAAAGACAGAGTGTGTTGATCACAAGGTGATACCCTCTGATGACCCTAATCGGATCAGCTATGAAGAAAGTCCCGAGCGTCATCTCGAGGTGACTTCTAGTCGATGTGGATCCACAGGGTTTAGACCCATTGAGACACATGACAGTATAAATATCAAAAGATGTTAATATGTTGAAAACGTGCAAGGTTACAAATTGTGACATCTCTCTATTGTTATCATTGTTATTATTTAGAGAGCATGCCTGTTGCATATTATGATGGATATTGTTGCTTTTAGTTTAATTTATTCAGCATTAATATGGATTAAAAATTATTTGGTTTTCGAGTGGATTCCACTCACTGAGCTATAATTGTTGGCTCATGGGTTCTATTGTTTTTTGTATTTGTTTCTCCATTTCAAGTAATAGTCAACGGGGCGACTGAGCGAGATGTACCCGGACTCCACCTCCACTTAAGACTCATCTATTTATCTTTCTGCTCTTTTAGATTTTATGCTTTAGATTAGAAGTTTTATTCATTTAGTTTAGAGACTCAAAAACTTTAATATTGTTTTATCTTTATTGCAATTAGTTATAAAATTTAATAAAGCTCATTCTTATTTTGTTTATTTATTTTGCCATCGTACACGTAGAGAGTATTAATAAGGTTTTGTGCATCTCAAGCATATTGAGATACATGGCCGGTCATGATTCCTATTTTGGGTCGTGACAATGTTGTACCATTTTGAGATAGGAAATATAGCACTACCTAGTATCACATAGGAAATACTATGCCGTGCTAGATGCCCTAGGGCCAGACCTTTTGTCAAAGATGATAAATCAGCTTTGTTTCAGGTGGTGATTTTTAGTACGTGAGCTAGAGATTTGAGATTTCGGTTGTCTTGTCTAGACTCAGGTGAGTGGGTTCACTCACATATTCATTTTATTTATTTATTTGCCATCATACTCGTAGAAAGTATTATTAAGGCTTCGTGTATCTCAAGCATATTGAGATGCATGGTCGGTCATGATTCCTATTTCGGGTCGTGACAATGTTGGTATCAGAGCCTAAAATTTTGTTATCCTAAATCACCCTTAGAGTTGTGTGGAGGTCCGTGGCATAAGCCTAGGTTCGTTATGAAAATTTTATTATATTCAGTAAAATTATTCTTATCTCATTTATAAATCTTGAAGGGGTAATATGTATATGCATCATCGTCGACGAGGAGCTGCGGCCTAGAGTTTATCTCCGGAAAGGAGTAGGGAGAAAGAGCCGGCTCCTGTTCAAGCGCCAGCTCTTGCACCAACTGCTATTCCTGGTTCGGGATCGGAAACTGCTCCTACCCAAGCTCCTACTCCTATCCAGACTCCTACCCCTGCCCAGATCCTCAGTCCTACCCCAGTTCTTGCTACTCATACAGTGGTATCAGTGCTACAGACCCTTCTTCAGGCCATTGGAGGACAGTCATCGCAGACTCCGGCTACATCAGAGTCAAGGCCCCTTAGTCTAGATAGGGGTACAGTGTTTGAAATTTTTTTGAAGGCATCTCCATCTACCTTTAGAGGGACTACTGATCCGATTAAAGCAGAGGCATGGCTGCTGCGAATCGAGAAGATATTGCGAGTATTGGATTGTCAGAGGATCAAAGGGTTGCCTTGACGACCTATATGTTTGAGGATCGAGCAGAGCATTGGTGGCAGATGATTGAGCGCCAGTACATTGGATGAGAGAAAGAGCTGACCTGGGAAAACTTTAAGAGGATTTTCTTCGAGAGGTACTATCCTCGGGCCTTAAAGAAAAAGAATCACGATGAGTTCTTTGAGCTATGACAGGGAGGCATGTCTGTGGTGAACTTTGAGGCGAGGTTCACCGAGCTGTTGCGATTTGTTCCACATATAGCAGCGAGCGAGGAAGAGAAAGTTAGCTTTTTCGAGGGTAAGTTGCGGCCAGCCATCAGAGATGGGATTTCACTATTCCAGTGTTAGACACTTCTAGAAATGCTGTCTAAGACACTCCTCGCCGAGAGAAATATTGGGGAGCTTCGCCGAGAACGAGAACAGCAGCATCCACAAAAGAAGCCGAGGAGGTATCAGGAGCAAAACAGAGGTGGTCAGTCGTCTGGACAGCCCTTGAGGGCCGGGAGTGGACCAAACCCTTCTAGGGGAGGTCCTAAACAGAGTCAGCTTAAAAATTGTACGAGGTGTGGATGTTCCTATTCGTCTAGTGTTGGGTGCAATGGAGTACCCCGAAGCTGCTACAACTGTGGAAGACCCGGCCACTTGGTGAGAGATTGCAGAGCACCAAGTGGGGGATGGCGTCCAACTTCTCAGCAGGATCAACAGCATCGACCGTCCCAGTCTGGTGCAGCGAATAGTAGGCCTCCAGCGAGTAGCAGAAATCCATGAGTGAGGCCAGAGAATAAAGGAAGAATTTATACTTTGACGCAGGAAGAGGCTGAGCACTCACCATCCGTGGTGCAAGGTACATTATCTATTTCTTCCATACCAGCTAAAGTCCTTATAGACTCTGGAGCCTCACACTCTTTTGGTTCACCTGATTTTCTTTCCTTTCTACCTATCGCATCTGAGATTATGGAATCATATTTAGCAGTGACTACACCCATAGGGAGGACCATACTTTTAAATCTTATTTGCAGATCTTGTTTAGTAGAGATAGATGATCATAAACTTCCAGTAGATCTTATTTGTCTAGACATGCATGATTTTGATTTATACTAGGTATCGATTGGTTATCTGCACATCATGCTATAGTAGATTGTAGAATGAAAAGGGTTACATTTTATATCCCGGAGAAGCTAGAATTTTTCTTCCAGGGTGAGTGGAAGATTCTTACGACTAGTATTATCTCAGCACTTCGAGCAAATCGATTAATGAAGAAAGGATGCCCAGGCTTTTTTGCATCGGTAGTGGGTGTGGAGCGTGCAGAGCAAGAGACTCATGAACTTCAAGTGGTAAATGAATTTCCAGATGTTTTTCCTGAAGATCTACCTGGTCTTCCACCCGATAGAGAGATAGACTTCACCATAGATTTGCTCCCTAGCACTGAACCAATATCAAAGACACCCTATAGGATGGCACCAGCATAACTTAGAGAGCTGCAGACCCAACTTCAAGAGTTGCTGGATTTAGGTTTTATTCATCCGAGTGTATCACTTTGGGGAGCACCAGTTCTATTTGTAAAGAAGAAAGATGGGTCGATGCGTCTTTGCATTGATTATCGGGAGTTAAATAAAGTCACTGTAAAGAATAGGTATCCATTACCCCGAAACGATGATCTTTTTGATCACCGCAAGGCTCTTCAGGTCTCCTTAAAAATCAATTTGAGATCTGGTTATCACCAATTGAAGATTAAGAATGAAGATATTGCAAAGACTGCATTTAGGACTCGCTATGGCCATTATGAGTTCTTAGTGATGCCTTTTGGCCTTACAAATGCACCTGCAACTTTTATGGACTTAATGAACGGAGTCTTCAAAACCTTCTTGGACCAGTTTGTTGTGATATTCATTGACGATATATTGATCTATTCCAAGAGCAGGGAAAAGCATGAGGAACATCTGAGGACAATACTTCAAACTCTTCGTGAGGAAAAGCTTTATGCAAAGTTTAAGAAGTGTGAGTTTTGGTTGGATGAGATGGCTTTCTTAAGACATATAATCAGCAAGGATGAAGTCAAGGTTGATCAAAAGAAGATCGAGGCTGTTAGCAAATGGCCAAGGCCTACTTTAGTATCTAAAGTACATAGTTTCCTTGGATTGGCAGGCTACTATAGAAGGTTTGTGGAAGTATTTTCACAAATTGCCTTGCCACTTACTCACCTCACCAAAAAGGGAGTGAGATTTGAGTGGTCAGATGATTGTGAAAATAGCTTCCAAGTGCTCAAGCAGAGATTGATTTCAGCTCCTATCCTTTCATTTTCGACAGAGGGCGGCAATTTTGTAATTTACAGTGATGCATCCCGACAGGGTCTCGGTTGTGTTTTGATGTAGCATGGAAAGGTGATAGCTTATGCTTTTAGACAACTTAAGATTCATGAGAAGAACTATCCTACTCATGACCTTGAGTTGGCTACGGTGGTTTTTGATTTGGCGTCACTATCTTTATGGAGAATCTTGTGAAATTTTCACTGATCACAAAAGCCTCAAGTATATTTTCACTCAGAAAGAACTTAATTTGAGGCAGCGCAGGTGACTATAATTAATCAAAGATTATGATGTTAGTATCAATTACCATCCTAAGAAGGCAAATGTGGTAGCTGATGCTTTGAGCAGGAAATCATCAGAAGGGCACTTATCAGCACTTGTCAGCAGTGTATTATTGAAGAATTCAGACGCTTGAAAATTGAGGTAACACCAAATCCAGAGAGAGCAGCTATTTGCAGCTGGCTAGTGGTCAAACCTACATTTTTAGATCGCATCCAGGCTGCTCAATTAGAGGATGCCAACCTCAAGAAGATCTTGGAAAGATTAGAAAAAGGAGAAACTCTTGGCTATTCGAGATCATATGAAGGACTAGTCAAGTATCATAATTGAGTCTGCGTCCTAGCCAGTGAAGAGTTAAGGAATGAAATTATGTCAGAGGCTCATAGTTCAGGATTCAGTATCCACCTAGGCAACACGAAAATGTATAGAGATTTACGAGAAAACTTCTGGTGGAATGGCATGAAGAAGGACATAGCTAACTTTGTGGCCAGATGTCTCACTTGTCAGCAAATCAAAGTTGAGCACCAAAAACCTGTAGGGATGTTACAGCCTTTGCCTTTATCGGAATGGAAGTGGGAGTATGTGACTATGGACTTTGTCTCAAGATTTCCTCGCACTAGATCAAATTATGATGCAATTTGGGTGATCGTGGACAGACTAACTAAGTCTGCTCACTTTTTGGCTATTCGTATGACTTACTCCCTAGATCGTCTTGCACAACTTTATATTAGGAAGATTATTCGACTCCATAGCGCACTTTTGTCTATCGTATCTGATCGAGATCCTCATTTTGTTTAAAGAGCATGCTTATTGCAAATTGTTATGGATATTGTTGATTTTAGTTAATCTTATTCAACATTAATATAATTTAGAATTTATTTGGTTTTCGAGTGGATTTCACTCACTGAGCTATAGTTGTTGGCTTATGGATTCTTTTTTTTTGTATTTATTTATCTATCTTAGGTAATAGTCAGCGGGGCAACTAAGCGAGATGTACTCAGACTCCACCTCCACTTAAGATTCACCTATTTACTTTTCTGCTTTTTTGGATTTATTTATTTTGTTAGAGACTCAAAAATAATAACATTGTTTTATGTTTATTGCAATTAGTTATAAATTTAATAAAGAAGATTTTCATTTTATTTATTTATTTGTGTATCTCAAGTATATTGAGATGCACGGCCGGTCATGATTCCTATTTCGGGTCGTGACATGAACACGATAGGGCAATATATGTGTAAGTGGATCCTCTTTTGGTAATAAGTGCACTCCATTAATTTTCTCTCAAGATGATGTTCAAAAGAGGGAAAGAAGAGATGTAGATCAATCAAAATTGGGAATTTAGTACCATTTCCACGACAAGGGGTTCATATCTAACCAAGAAATATTAATGGAATAATAGATATTTTGACATACTAGTTGCTGATGAATTAACCAGTCTATTGATGAAAGTGATTAAATTAGCTTGAACAAGACTGATTTTTGTAGAATCTTTTTGGGATGAGAATTATTTGAACTTGACCAAGAACTGCTATGCCAATGGGAAACGTGGTACGGTGTGTGCTGGCAGCACTCCCCTATGCCTAAGCATGCCACCCCGTGCCGATGTGTGCCATTGTCTGTATCGCTTGTATTGCTAGATACGATGGATTTGTTTTGAGTACCACCTCATACCTATTTAGCTTAGACAAAGAGACTTCTTTTTGAGATCTCTCTAGTCTTTATTGGTAGGCTTGTTTCCCAAACCAAATAGAAGAAAAGAAGGAGAAAGAGAGATTTGGGAGAGGAGGTGGATCCAAGGATGAGAACTTCATTAAAAGATATGCATTTTTATTTTTTTCTTCCTAATTTCTTTGGTTTAGAAACCAGATCCGAGATTAATCATCCTAGTCATAGCAAAATGAAGCTAAATCTATCATTTGTACGAGTCATTCTATATAGGTATAGCATTTTATGCTAAAACTGTATAAAATAGTCTTTAGTCTTTAAAACATAGGAATCAAGGGGAAAGGAAAATCATTTGATACTATGAGTTGAATCATACTTTTTATTGACATTTGCTATAGTGAAGTCTTTTACAACATTATCTAGGGATAAAAGACTCTAATGTAGGCTTTAATACATATATTAGAACTTAAAATATGTATAAATATCCTAAAAAAAACTTATTTAGAGATGTGCTAGTGTACCAATGACACACTGGGGTGTGTTGATTGGCATGTGTTGCGCCAGTGGGGTATTGGCAGGCATGTGCCATTGGTGTAGCAATCATTGAACTTGACAATAAATTCTCAAATATTGGGCAACAAATAACCCATTACACTGACTTATATTAAATTATACCCAAGTACTCAACTTCTCTCCTTAATAGTGAAATCAAAGTTCCTATATGTAAAACCATCCAAAAACAATCTAAAAGATGATGTTATACTCGATGGCTGGAATTATATCATTTCAATATGCTATACATTATTAAGGATAAATATGTGCTAAGAAGATATGGCTTCTATGATCAAAATTTGTTCCAAACATGAGAAAGCTAGCTCTTACTCGGGCTTGGCTTGATGAACACTACTGACTTCATTTACAAAATTCAAATTGCAAAAACTTTTGAAAGAAGATGAAAAGGATGGGATAGAGATCTTTCTTTCAGATACCTGACAAGCGGGAATTAGTTCATTTGGCAATTCTGGAATAGAGTCATGAGAAATTCCTTCCATACTAGTTGGTGATCCCTCTTTGTCTATCTTCTCTTTTTCCAGGTTTATGATTTCTATTAGGTCAATTTCCTTGTGCTCCACTTTTAGAGGATCTTCAAGCATATGGTCCTTTGGCTCATGTAACTTTCTTTGTTCCACAAGTACCTCATTGTTTATTTCTTCAACATGCTCGTTAGTCTTGACTAGTGAAGTTTCTTCTGCATATTCCGTTTCGGAAGTTTCTGCTTCTACCGACTGGCCAACGACATTGATGAAACTTTGACAATTGGATGGTTCCATCTCTGTTAATTCAGACTTATCAACTGCATTTCTATGACACTGGCTGTCGTCCATCACTGGAACTCCTTCCATACAAGTTGGTGATCCTTCTTTGTCTATGTTTTCTTTTTCTGGGTTTATGATTTCTGTCAGGTCAACTCCCTTGCATACAACAATTACAGGATCTTCAAGCATGTGGTCCTTTGGTTCATCATGTACTTTTCTGGGTTCCACAGGTTCATCATTGTTTATTTCCTTAACATGCTCTTTTTTCTTGAATAATGAAGTTTCTTCTGCATTTTTTCTTTCTGCAGTATCTGGTACTACTGAATGGCAAACAACATTGATGAAACATTGATAATTGGATTGTTCCATCTCTGTGAATTCAGACTTGTCAATTGCATTTCCATAACACTGGCCTCCATCTGTCATTGGAACACCTTCCATACTAGTTGATGATCCTTCTTTGCCTATACTTTCTTTTTCTGGGTTTATGATTTCTGTTAGGTCAACTACCTTGCATTCAACATTTAGAGGATCTTCAAGCATATGGTCCTTTGGTTCATCAACTTTTCTGTGTTCCACATGTACCTCATTGTTTATTTCTTCAACATGCTCCTTGGTCTTGATCAATGAAGTTTCTTCTGCATTTCCTGTTTCTGAACTATCTGGTACTACTGAATGGCCAACAACATTGATGAAACCTTGATAATTGGATGGTTCCATCTCTGTTAGTTCAGGCTTATCAACTGCATTGATATAACACTGGCCTTCATCTGTCACTAAAATTCCTTCCAATCTAGTTGGTGATCTTTCTTTGTCTATCTTTTCTTTTTCTGAGTTTATGATTTTTGTCAGGTCAACTCCCTTGCATACAACATTTAGAGGATCTTCAAGCATATGGTCCATTGGCTCATCATGTACTTTTATGTGTTCCACAGGTATCTCATTGTTTATTTCTTCAACATGCTCCTTGGTCTTGATCAATGATGTTTCTTCTGCATTTCCAATTTCTGAACTATTTGCTGCTACCAAATGGCCAACAACATTGATGAAACCTTGATAATTGGATGGTTCCATCTGTGTTAGTTTGGACTTGTCAATTGCATTTCTGTAACACTGGCCTCTGTCAGTCATTGGAACACCTTCCATACTAGTTGACGATCCTTCTTTGCCTATCTTTTCTTTTTCTGGGTTTATGATCTCTGTTAGGTCAACTACCTTGCATACAACATTTAGAGGATATTCAAGCATATGGTCCCTTGGCTCATCATGTACTTTTCTGGGTTCCACAGTTTCCTCATTGTTTATTTCTTCAACATGCTCTTTAGTATTGATTAATGAAGTTTCTTTTGTATTTTCTCTTTCTGCCATATCTGCTACTACTGAATGGCCAACAACATTGATGAAACCTTGATAATTGGATGCTTCCATCTCTGTTAGTTCAGACTTGTCAATTACACTTCTATAACACCGGCCTCCTGTCATTGGAACTCCTTCCACACTAGTTGGTGATCCTTCATTGTCTATCTTTTCTTTTTCTGGGTTTATGATTTCCGTCAGGTCAACTCCCTTGCATACAACATTTGAAGGATCTTCTGGCATCTGGTCCTTTGGCCCATCATGTACTTTTCTGGGTTCCACACGTATGTCATTGCTAAGTTTTTCAACATGATCTTTAGTCTTGACTAATGAAGTTTCTTCTGCATTTTCTATTTCTGAAGTATCTGCTACTACCGAGTGGCCAATAACACTAATGGAACCTTGATAATTGGATGGTTCCATCTCTGTTAGTTCGTCAACTGCATTTGTATAACACTGGTCTTCATCTGTCACTGTTTCAGATGTTTCCACTGGCACTTTCTTCTCTTGTTCTTCTTTCATTGACTGCATCTCATCAGCTAATTGTCTGTTGAAAGAAGCATTAATGTTCCTATTATCAACTTTCTCTTCTGGGACTCCATCTCCTACACCATCAGTTGAATCTGTGTTCTCTAGATTTTCCTTTATTACATCTCCTGAAATCTCTGGTGAATGTGTAGGAATTGCTGACACTTCACTTTCTCTCTCATCAACTGCTTCACCAAATTCTTGATCCCGTTTGAGCTTTTCTTCTGGGTTGACTTCAGCCTCATTAATCATATACTCTTCTCTCCCCAAGATTTTTTCAATATACTGGGTGGCATCATTTGTTTGAAGGTTGCTTTCTCTTTGCAAGACAATGCGAGCTTCTTCAAGGCTCGTAACATACACTTGGACATTCTGGATGCTTTGTACTTCTACATTTTCTGAGACAATGATGTCCATGTGTCCATCTTGTACTTGTTTCTTATTATCTAATTCTTTATTCTTTACATTTTTGCTCACATAAAAGGTCTCAGGGCCTTTGTCTATCTCTGCTGAATCAGTACTCCCAATATGTACTGCTTCGTTATCAACAGAATGAGACTTTTCCACGTTCTTTTTCATCATTGCAGTGCTCGAGTTATTATTGATTTCAATGTTCTTGTCATCCTTGCAAATTTCCTCTGTTGCAGCGGCACTGGTGGTTTGCAACTGTTGTGGTGCCATAACTCCCTGGTCCACTATATCTGAAAGCACTTGATTCTTCTTCACATGTTCTTCTTGTGGTAGCAACATAATTGATAGCTCATTTACTGACACTTTTTCTAATGTCTTTCCATAATCAGACGTGTCAGGATGTTGAGATCCGCTGTCTGACCTGAGTCCTTCTGTACTTTGTTCTTTTTCAGGATCCCTTTCCTTGTCCTCTCCATCTTCTTGAGGGCAATGTTCTTTCGGTTCCAGAACAGAAAAGTTGCTAGATCTCTCAATTTGTTCATCACCATTCTGCAGATCTATCTCCAGATTCTCTGATACTGACAGTATGTCTGGGTTCATACTTCCAGTTATATTTGGTTTTACCATTTCTGATTCACTTTTATCTATGAATTCTTCCAAATTTTTTTCTGTTAGCTCAGGATAGATAGATTTCTCCTGCTTCAGATCATCGACATGATCCTTCATGTTCTCTAGGTGTTTCTGTTGGTTTTCCGTAGTGTTCTCTGTACTTCTATTCACTGCCTTTTTCTCTTCCATAGGAAAATCAATTTCAGTTATCGGACTGGCAACAATTGTTTCGACTGCATGATCCAGAGATTCCAGACTTTCCTTTTCCATGGCACTATCATGTGCTTCTCTACTATTATGAAGATTGTCACCAATCATAATGTTGCATTGCAAAGCTGTCTCTTTAAGTGCCAATTTATCACTTTTATAGTTCATTTCCTCATCTTCTGCTGATTCAAGATTAGGTTCTCTACTTTTGTCAGAAATCTGCTGGATGTTATCCTTGTTTTTGGCCATCTCCTTTTGCAATATAATGTCATCTGTGACTTCAATAGCTTGTTCATCTTCTACCTTTGAGTCCTCATTTTCAAATTCTGGAACAGCTATATCTTCTGATGATATCTCTCCATCAGTTACAGGATTATTATCATCTATTGTAGCTTTTTCATCCATTATATTACTCTCATCAGTTTTTGGAAGACTTTCTTCCCTTGGAAGATCTTCTGTAGGCCCTTTATCTTTTGTCAAGTGTAATTTGTGGGTTTCATCTTTTCCCTTTCCACATTCATCATTCTGATAATATTTTGAAAGTTCTCCACTCTCTGGAATATCTTCTTTACCAGTGCTTTCTCCTTGTAGAACAGAGAAGGAATCACTTAAAGCATATTCTAAAGGAATCTGAACTTCCATAAGTGCTTCAATAAAACTTTCACTATCAGAAGTATTCAGAGTTCCTTCAGTAACTGAATCTGAAGCTTCATGCAAACTGCTGCTCTTTTCTGTAGCTCTGGCATCACTTTGATTTTTCTCAATATTTTCTATGTTATGCGAGGAAACTGAACCAGAAATATTACTTTTTATATCCAAACTATTCAGATACTTCTCAATATTTCCCACCAATTTGTTTTCATATTCTGGTGGATTTGCAATGTGAACAAATCCTAAATCTGTAGTTTCCCCTTGTTTGTTCTGCAGAAAACATGACCCTCTAGATTGTTAAGCTTCAAAAGATCATACCCTTGTATGATGAGATTTCAGCAATCATTCTAATATGTCAATGATCAGAGCCAAGTGATAGTATTATTGTTAGAAATATTACTGGTAAATTATATGAGCTCGTATCCTCTTTAGACTCATACTAGGACAAAATAATATTCTGAAACAGAACAGAAAAATTAATCTTAGGACAGAAAATATCCTCATGGCTATGATTATTTTAGACATTCATTTATATTATGTTAGTGTCTTATATCAGTTTTATGTACATGAAGTGAAATGAAGATTGAACTTCGAAGAATCAATAAGTCCTGGATGCAATGCCAACAAGAGGTCTGATGGATAACTCCAGGTAATGGCTGAATGTGATAAAGAGAGAGAAGAGGAGGGAGAAGATGGTTGGTGCCCAAGGAGGAGGGGAGGTCTGACAGAGGAAGGGAGGGAGAAACCGGTGCCAATAGAGGCTTATGACTAGGTGTTGAAGGAGGTGGGGAAAGGAGGATAGGTCGAAGATGAGAGGAAAGATTAGGGAAATGATCAATTTTCAATTCCTGATTCATGCAGGTTTGCATGCTAGTATATATTGAAGGCTAACCGATTAATCCAAACCAAAATTATTAACCAAAGTACTAAACCACATCAAATTCATCAATAAGCCAAATGACTAACACAAGCTCAAATTAAACTAAACCTAGTACCGAATTAAACAACTAGCTAGATAAGTGACTCTCCATAAGCCTAATGTCTACAAGGTAGTCCGGTCTGAACTGGAATCATATCAAAATCAATTACTAACAGAATGTGATTGAGGCAGTTGAAAGAGCATGGATCTTTTATGTCCTAAATTCCTAATAATGTTGCTTACACAATGTTCTGCCCTAATAGTTGGGCTTTTAGCTGGGGAGTTGGAGGTTCTACAAGGTCATCAACTCCAGATCTTGTACAACAATTAGAGCTAACTTGTCTCAAACTACTGCTAGCAGGCTAGACACAAAGATGTGGTATGTGCTATCTCATGTGAATACACTAGGGTCTACTGAAGAAATTAACTATGTAAACATTTACTTCTGACCTTTGCTACTAGTAGGGGTGTAAAGGAGCCGAGCCTGACCTGTGGTCAAGGGCAGCATGGGGTCGACCGCTTCTTCCCGTCCTTCCGTCGGGGAACAAATATATCGCAGAAATGTGTTATCAATCGAACAAGATCGAAAAGCAACCGGGCTTGAGTTGAGTTGGATCCCCTAGCACTAACTCTTCGATATATTTCTTGCTCAAATTATCAGAAGCATTATGAATTTAATAATAGGAACAGATTTCCTTATTTGTGCTACTCCGAAGATTTCCTAAGCAAAGTGATAACTCTTCCTCAGCCAGGCGTGAGTGAGCCAAATCTAGCTCAGGCTCGGCTCAAAATTATTTTTGAGCCTTGTTTGATATTTAGGCTTGGCTCAGCTCAAGTCGAGCTGAGCTAGCCTGAGTCTGAGCCTGATTAGAGGAGGAGGTCGATAGAAGAGGAGGCCAGAGGAGGAGGATGAGGAAGCAGCCGGAGGAGTAGGAGGAGGCCGGAGGAGGAGACGACGAGAACAACCTTTCTCTATATCTAAGTCAATAGGCCATTTTCTGTCACGACCCGGAATAGGAATCATGACTGGCCATGCATCTCAATATGCTTGAGATACATGAAGCCTTAATAATACTTTCTACTATTACAATAGCAAATAAATAAGTAAAATGAAAAATTGCTTTATTAAATTTCATACTAATTGCAATAAACATAAAATAATATTATTGTTTTTGAGTCTCTAACGAAATAAATAAACTTCTAATCTAAAGCATAAAATCTAAAAGGGCAGAAAAGTAATTGGGTGAATCCTAAATGGAGGTGGAGTCCGGGTACAATATGCAATAGGCATGCTCTTTAAATAATAACAATGATAACAATAGAGAGAGTCACAACTTGTAACCTTGCACGGTTTCAACATATTAACATCTTTTCAATATTTATACTGTCATATGTCTCAATGGGTCTAAACCCTGTGGATCTACATCAATTAGAAGTCACCTCGAGATGATGTTCATGACTTTTCTTCATAGCTGATTCGGTTAGGGTCATCAGATGGTATCACCATGTGATCAACACATTCAAGTTTTTTTCACTAACCGTTGAGAGAAATTAGAGTCACTTAGAAAATTTCTCATTTATCCTAGGACTGTTCCCTAACTCCACCAGAGTCACCTAAAAAAGTCACCGTAGTGATCTGATTTAGGATTTTTCCGTGGATTTCCAGATAGACTTGAGTCACCACGGAAAATCGCAATCGATTTATACTGGGATTGTTTTCTAAGTCGTACCAATACTAGTTTCATTTTTCTTTTCACAAATTTCAATATTTGCACGAAGTATGGTGATGCACTGAGTATAATAATAAAATTTTTATTATTATTTATTATTTAAGGTGGTGATTTCTAGTACGTGAGCTAGAGATTTGAGATTTCGATTGTCTTGCCTAGACTCAGGTAAGTGGGTTCACTCACATGTTTATTTTATTGTATTTCGTATTTTTGTCAGACCATGTAAATTTTCTGTGTGCAAATTATTTATTTCACCCTTATGTGTAAAAATTAAATTGTTACAAATTCTGTGTGCAAATCTATTTATTTCATCCGTACGTGCGAAAATTTAATTGTTTTATTTTCTGTGTGCATTTAATTATTATATTCAATGTATCACCATACTTTGTGCAAATATTAAAATTTGTGAAAAGAAAATTGAGACTAGTATTGATACGACTTAGAGAACAGTCCCGGTATAAATCGTTTGCGATTTTTCGTGGTGACTTAAGTCTATTTGGAAGTCCAGGGGAAAGTCCTAAATTAGATCACTGCGGTGACTTTCTTAGGTGACTCTGGCGGGGTTAGGGAACAGTCCTAGGATAAATGAGAAAAATTCCTAGGTGACTCTAACTTCTCTCAACGGTTAGAGGAAAAGACAGAGTGTGTTAATCACAAGATGATACCCTCTGATGACCCTAATCGGATCAGCTATGAAGAAAAGTCCTGAGCGTCATCTCGAGGTGACTTCTAGTTGATGTGGATCCACAGGGTTTAGACCCATTGAGACATATAATAGTATAAATATCAAAAGATGTTAATATGTTGAAAACGTGCAAGGTTACAAGTTGTAACATCTCTCTCTATTGTTATCATTGTTATTATTTAGAGAGCATGCCTATTGCATATTGTGATGGATATTGTTGTTTTTAGTTTAATTTATTCAGCATTAATATGAATTAAAATTTATTTGGTTAGTGAGTAGATTCCACTCACTGAGCTATAGTTATTGGCTCATGGGTTCTATTGTTTTTGTATTTATTTCAGGTATAGTCAGCGGGGCGACTGAGCGAGATGTACCCGGACTCCACCTCCACTTAGGATTCACCTATTTACCTTTCCGCTTTTTTGATTTTATGCTTTAGATTAGACATTTTATTTATTTAGTTTAGAGACTCAAAAACATTAACATTGTTTTATATTTTTATTGCAATTAGTTATAAAATTTAATAAAGCACATTCTCATTTAAATTATTATATATATATTTTTTGCCATCGTACACTTTAGAGAGTATTAATAAGGCTTCATGCATCTCAAGCATATTGAGATGCATGGCCGGTTATGATTCCTATTTTGGGTCGTGACACTGTCGGAGTCACGCCGTGGAATTGGCCTGTCGGAGTGCCGCTGGAGCCATCGGAGACCACCACGTAACTCCTTGGTAAGCCCTCTCCTACCCCTCAATTTTAATTAAAGTTTAATAAGATAAAATAAAAATACCTAAATTGGGTTTTGCAGCTTCATCGGCAAATCAGGCTGACCGGTGGCTTCGGGCTACTGCTGCTCATGCTCAAGAGCTCCAAGTCGTTGGCCTTGTGCCATGGTTGCCTTTTGGGAAAGCCCTCATGGCTCCAGTCGTCGTTGGCTTTGGAGTCGGCCATCTGCGGTGGGTTCTCCTCCACCTCGTGAGGATGACGAAGTCGCGAGAGAGAGAGAGAGAGAGAGAGAGAGAGTCGAGGGGCTTGAGGGTGGTCGTACCCCGTCGCTCCCTCAACTCTTCTCTTCCTTGCGTCGGTCGTGGGAAGAAAAGGAATTGGGTGGGGCTCGGGTTTAACCCGAGCCAACCCTTTTCTTTTGAGTTCGGGTTTGGGTTTGGATTTCGGATCCAAAGACCCGACCCGAACCACTTAAATGGGTGGGCTGCGGGTTAGCCCGTAGCCCAATCCACTTATTCTGGGCCTTGGCCTAACCCGATTAGTTTTATTTTTGGAATAGGCCGGGCCAGCGGTAGCCCAGCCCAATCCAATGGGTAATTTAACCCATTTTAGTTCTTTTTAGTTTTTTTTAAATTTTAGAAATATTGATATTATTCAAATTAAATATTTTATTATTATTTATTATTAAAAGTGGTGATTTTTATTACGTGAGCTAGAGATTTGAGATTTCGGTTGTCTTGCCTAGACTTAGGTGAGTGGGTTCAGTCACATATTTATTTTTATTATATTTCGTACCTTTGTCAGATCATGTAATTTCTGTGTGCAAAAATTTATTTATTTCATCCTTATATGCAAATTTAATTGTTATATTTCTGTATGCATTTAATCATTATACTCAATGCATCGCCATACCTTATGCAAATATTAAATTTTAGTGAAAAGAAAAAATGAGATTAGTATTGTTACGTCTTAGAGAATAGTCCCGATATAAATCGATTGTGGTTTTTCGTGGTGACTCAAGTCTATCTGGAAGTCCACGGGAAAGTCCTAAATCAGATCACTGCGGTGACTTTCTTAGGTGACTCTGGCGGGGTTAGGGAACAGTCCTAGGATGAATGAGGAATTTTCTAAGTGATTCTAATTTTTCTCAACGGTTAGTGGAAAAGACAGAGTGTGTTGATCACATGGTGATACCATCTGATGACTCTAATCGGATCAGCTATGAAGAAAAATGTCCCGAGCGTCATTTCAAGGTGACTTCTAATTGATGTGGATCCACAGGGTATAGACCCATTAAGACATATGACAGTATAAATATTGAAAAGATGTTAATATGTTGAAGGTAGATGGGACACTGATGTAGAGGGATAGAAGGGAGAGATTTGTAGGTCTTTTTGTCTTATGTAGATGAGATAGTTTTGACTACACTTTTTTTTTCTAGCATAAGAAGGAATGTAAACGAGCCTATCAAGTCGAGCTTGAGCAAGCCGCTTTGGCTTCAGGCTCGGCTCAAAATTCAAATCAAGCCTCAATTTTGAGCTTGGGCTCGGCTCAGTTGAGCCCGAGCCTCAATCTAGCCGAGCTCGAGCTGCTTGTTTATTTTGGCACCCATAGCTACTAGATTGGAGGTTGACATCTTTTGTTTTAATATGCACAACTTTGATGTGAGAACCAAAAAAAAGGGGTTCATGTGCACTACACGTGCGATCCCTTCTCCTTCTCTCACCTCTTTTGTGACGAGGAGGAGGTGGTCATGAAATCCTCGGCCGAATCCTTATTGAAATCGGGATTTGCCCTATAAAACAAAACCCTAACCCTAAATTGGGGAGGACACGCCGAACTCCCCCTCATTTTCCCCTTTCTCTTATCATCATCATCATCATCATCTTCTATTTCTTGTCGGAGTTGGGACCTCGGATTGGATTGCTGGAGCACCACCGAAGCAATCAGAGATGCAACTTGACTCATCTGTGAGTGCTCTTCCACCCCCCACAAAGTTAATTAAAATTAAATAGGCTAGAAGAGAAATACCTAATTATTTGGGTGTTGGCAAAGCTCGTCGGCCGGCGGCTTCGGGTTACCGCTGATTGTGCTCCGAAAACTTTGCGTCGTTGGCCTCGTGCCATGGGTACTTCCTTTGGAGCCCTTGTGGCTCAAATTGCTGCCGGCCTTGGGGTTGACTCTGATTGTCGGCGATCGATTCGACCTCCTCCCTTCTCGAGCATGTGGCTGTGGTGGTGAGGAGCCGTTGGGTACTACCGATGGATTTCCGACAATGGTGATTGTCGGTACCTCTTTCTCTCTCTCTTTCTCCCCCTCTCTTTCTCTCTGGTTGTCAATCCCCTCGAGGAAGGAAGTAGAGATGGGCTCTGGCTCGACTCGATCCAACCCATTTATGTTATTTGGGTTTGGGTTTGGATTTCGGATCCAAAAGACCCGACCCGACCTGACTTAATAACTATGGGCTGCGGGTTAGCTTGTAGCCTAGTCCATGAGATTTGTGTGTGAATTCAACAATCATGATGTTGGTTAAATAAAAATCTTGTTATTTATTTATTTTTAGAGGTGGTGATTTTTAGCATGTGGGTTAGGGATTTTCGTTGTTTCACTTAAACTCAGGTGAGTGGGTTCACTCACGTATTTATTTTATTTATTTGTCTTGTGTTTGGGCTTTTTATCTGATCACATATAATTCAATGTGCAAATATATTATTATATTTTTGTGCATTATTATGTTCTGTGTGCAAAAGATAAGACTTAGTATATTGCTATACTTTATATGATCATTAATATTAGTGAAAAAACCTAACTGATATGTGGTAGGACTTTGAGAACAGACACAGACTAGATATTCTTAGTGCATCTCCCTGTGGTGACTTAAGACTACCTTAAAATCCACGGGATAGACCTATTGCTGATCAACATATGATTCGTTTAGGTGACTCTGGTACGGTTAGAGAATAGTCCAGGGAACAGACCTATACCTGATTAGCATATGATCCGTTTAGGTGACTTTAGCACGCTTAGAGAACAATCCCAGACTAGATTAGAAATCTCTCTAAGGTGACTTTAATCTTTCTCTAGAGTTAGTAGAAAAGATAAGGTGAGTTTATCACATAGTGACACCTCTTAGTGACCTTCACTGGATTAACTATAAGGAAAAGACTCGAGTGCATCTCG
Organism: Typha latifolia; assembly: GCF_019914945.1. Classification (NCBI taxonomy): domain Eukaryota; kingdom Viridiplantae; phylum Streptophyta; class Magnoliopsida; order Poales; family Typhaceae; genus Typha; species Typha latifolia. The sequence continues at coordinate 13,668,752 of NC_133086.1, read as the reverse complement.
AGATGACTTCTAATTGTGATATGGATCCTCAGGCACAGTCCCAAGTTGAGACATATGACATTATTATTGATATTGAGAGAAATTTAGTATATTGACACGAAATATGTTATGAGATATGGTTTACTCTGTTATTATTATTGTTATCATAAGTATACTTAGTGAGATTCTCATTTTATATTATTAAACTTTTATTCATTTAAAGTTATGTTTATGCATTCGAATTTATTTGAGGTTTGAGTGGATTCCACTCACTGAACTATAGTTGTTGGCTTATGAGTTCTCTCTTCTAATATTTCAGGTGCTGATCAACATGGCGACTTGAGCGAGATGCATCGGTACTCCACCTCCACTTAAAATTTTACTATTTTGTCCATCGGTTGTATTAGACATTTTATTCTAAACCATCTATTATTTTAGTTTGATTGGTGACACATTATCGATGACATTGGTCTTTTCTTTATTATTAGATTATAATTATTTGAGTTAGCTATTCATAATTAAATTCTTGTTATTTTAGGACTTATAAACATATTAGTTAAGGCTTTGTGTATCCCAAGTGTATTGAGGTACGTGATTGGTCATGATTTCGATTTTGGGTCGTGACATTTGGTGTATGAGAAAATGATGATGTTGGAATCTTTATGAGGCTATGAGTATATGAGGAAATTATGGGTCCTAAAATGTAGAAAGGGAAAGTGAGTGGTAAATTAATTAGGGATGAGGAAGTTCTCACAAGCGCTATGAATATTGACAAATGATTGTTGGCTCTTTGGTATAGCTCCCTAAAAAAATGTAGCTTTCGAATTAAGATTTGATTCCTTTTATAAGTGCAATACTTTTATAATGACAAGTTTGTGGACAAAATCACATGTAATTGAGTTGTACAAATTAGATTCATATATATAGTCAAGGCACGTAGCTTATGGATGATCAAATCGTGCAAAGAAATTAAGTCATGCGAAGCAAAAATTTTAAATTCAGCAAGCAGAGTTTAAGACCTCATGCAGACGACGTCAAGGGCATCCAAACAGCTGTAACGCTTCTCTTAAGAAAACTTAAGTGGCGTCCGGATGATGCGTGCAGGACAGCAAAGGAACTGAGAGCCTGAATTTTGATTAGGAATGAATTTGGAGATTCCATAAGTTCATTTTCCTAGATGTTTGTCACCTCTTTTTAAGGGATGAAGAGCCAGAGGTTAAGACACCTATCTAAGTGATAGTTCTACGAATTTTTATTCTCATCTTAGAAGAATTTTCTAGTTCCCTCATGGAAATAAATTCATTTTTTGTATGAGGAGAGCTTGATCACATGTTCAATTGCTTGTACCACAGTTGGGAATGATTCATATGCATTGGAGGAGCTGAATCGTTTGTCGATATCTACCACTATTGACACACTTGTGTTTTGATGATTGATCTGTCGCTTAGGTGCTTACCTAAAAGGGGCAATATTTTTCACAAAAATACTTAATTACGCAGTTTGTGTTCAAAATGTTACTAAGCACTACGATATTGAAGTATCGGGAGATGTTGTAAGTAAGTTTTGTTTCTATCACTTAGTGAAATTAAATCGATCAGTTTTGTGCAGGTCCAACATTTTTTTCTCTATATGCTATAGAGGTTTTCCACATTAAAGAAACGAGCCGTGGTGTGTTTGTTATGTTTACTTTTTCTATTCATTATCGATTTTTAATTTCCTACTCGCACCTAGTTTTCCGCTCACAGACTTGTGTTCAATAGGTTATTTTCATAATTTTAGTAGTATTCAGATTTAGTTTTCTTACTTGGTTTCAAATTTTAAAATATGATTCAAAGCTGATTTTGTTAACCTAGTAAAATTCGGTTTTTCTAAGCAAAATCGATTTTGTTTTTGACTTTTGACTTTTATTTTCAATATCTTTGAACTTAGTCAAACTCGAAATCTTATATTTCCTAAAATTTTCAATTGGTATCAGAGTGGGTTTCTTTTATCTTAAAGCTCTATCTTTTGAGATATGAATTTTTGGGGTTTCTTCTCGTTTACCTTCATCATTTATAGCCTTGTCGATTATGAGTTTTATTAAAAATCATATTGTGTTAATTGATGATAAGGAGAATTTGAGTGATTTGGTCAAGGATGAATCCTATTCCGAGAAGGAAAATCACATTGCCTTCTACTACTTCCTTGTTATCTAGTGGCTGAATTCATTATAATATTCCATTGCTTGTGAACTCTAAAGATGATGAATATTCTAAGTAAGAGGAGCATGTAGCTCTAGATTTTTGTTGTCTATGATGATTCTTTTGAAATATCTTTTCCAAGAAGACAGATTGAGAATGAGGATAATGAAAATGATGACATGGATCGACAAGCCGCCTACAATGCCTTATTTGAAAAGTCCTATAAATTGAAAAAGGCAAGCTTGAAACTTGTACGAAAGACCCAGAGCTTGTTCGATAGAGAATAAGATGAATGAACTATTAACAATTTGTGTTAGGACCAAAAAAAAAAAAAAAATTTGGGTTGAGAGAGGAGGGTGCACGTGCTCTGCACGTGCAGCCCCTCCCCTCTCCCTCTCCGGTGCGCAGTGGGAAAGAAGGGATTTCATCTAATCCGGATCGGATTAGATTTGATTCTCATCTAAACTATAAATTAAACCCTAATCTTTTTTTCTCTCTCTCTGCTTAATACTGATAACCCCCCAGCCCTCTTCTCTCTCTCCTTCCTCCCTTCTGTCGCTTCTTCCTCACTATCGGAGTCGTCGCCGTGGAATCGGCCAGCCGGAGCGTCGCCGGAGGAAATTGGACCCACCACACTCCTCCCCGGTGGTGATTTTTAGTTCGTGGGCTAGAGATTTGAGATTTTGGTTGTCTTGCCTAGACTTAGGTGAGTGGGTTCACTCACATATTTATTTTATTGTATTTCGTATTTTTGTCGGACCATGTAAATTTTCTGTGTGCAAATTATTTATTTCACCCTTAAATGTAAAAATTAAATTGTTACAATTTCTGTGTGCAAATCTATTTATTTCATCTGTATGTGCGAAAATTTAATTGTTTTATTTCCTGTGTGCATTTAATTATTATATTCAGTGCATCACCATACTTCGTGCAAATATTGAAAAATTGTGAAAAGAAAAATAAGACTAGTATTGATACGACTTAGAGAACAGTCCCGGTATAAATCGTTTGCGATTTTTCCGTTGTGACTCAAGTCTATCTGGAAGTCCAGGGGAAAGTCCTAAATTAGATCACTGCGGTGACTTTCTTAGGTGACTCTGGCGAGGTTAGGGAACAGTCCTAGGAAGTATGAGAAAATTTCCTAGGTGACTCTAACTTCTCTCAACGGTTAGAGGAAAAGACAGAGTGTGTTGATCACAGGGTGATACCCTCTGATGACCCTAACCGGATCAGCTATGAAGAAAAGTCCCGAGCGTTATCTCGAGGTGACTTCTAGTTGATGTGGATCCACAGGGTTTAGACCCATTGAGACATATGACAGTATAAATATTAAAAGATGTTAATATGTTGAAAACGTGCAAGGTTACAAGTTGTGACATTTCTCTATTGTTATCATTGTTACTATGTAGAGAGCATGCCTATTACATATTATGATGGATATTGTTGCTTTTAGTTTAATTTATTCAGCATTAATATGTTTTAAAATTTATTTGGTTCGAGTGGATTCCACTCACTGAGCTATAGTTGTTGGCTCACGAGTTCTATTGTTTTTTTTGTATTTGTTTATTTATTTCAGGTAATAGACAGCGGGGCGACTGAGCGTGATGTACCTGGATTCCACCTCCACTTAGGATTCACCTATTTACCCTTCCGCTCTTTTAGATTTTGTGCTTTAGATTAGAATACTTTATTTTATTTTATTTTATTTTAGAGACTCAAAAACATTAACATTGTTTTTATTTTAATTGCATTTAGTAATAAAATTTTAATAAAGCACATTCTCATTTTATTTATTTATCTTGTCATCTATACGTAGAGAGTATTGGTAAGGCTTCGTGCATCTCAAGCATATTGAGATGCATGGCCGGTCATGATTCCTATTTTGGGTCGTGACAATTTGACTAATGAAGTGGGGGAACTTACATAAGAAAAAAATGTTTCAACTGGATTTGAAAAATTCCTTATCTCTCTCTCATGATTTAGCTTCCGGAAAAGTTTCCTAAATAAAATTAAAATTTTGGAAGCTCATATGCAGGAACATATAGAATTTAAGAAAAATTTAAATGAGAGAAAAGGAATTAAAATTTTGATTTACTAAAGGCTAACCAATCTCTTCAAAATTTCTATATAGGGCCCTTAAAGCTCAATAGGCATTTCGAAGCTCAAAAGAAGGATGTAGAATTGGGATCTCAAAGTGAAATATCTAATTTCTATTCTTCGACAAGAAGACAACGCTCCAAGTGGCAGGCGAAACCATATAAAGCTCAAAAGAAGGCAAAATTGAAGGAAAGGCTAGAATACAATGATAAATCCTCTACATATGCACCTTCTTCTTTTAAAAGAGCAAGGTAATGTACCTTCGGCCTCTTCCTTTTCTGACTTGTGATGCTTCTAGTTGGAAAAATAGTTTACTTTGCCTAAGCATGCTAAGAGTATAAATTGTGAGAAAGTTTTTGCTAAGTATGTTTATGTGAAGAAACATGATGTGAAGCTTAATATAAGTATGAAATAATTAGTTAGAAAATTGCATGTTTCTACTTGTCATAGGTGTGATATCAAGGGCCATATCAAATCTAAATGTTTTATTCAATGTGGTAAGACTTCGAATAATAACATGTTTGATGCTCCAAGGCACTTCAATTATTTTATGCGAAAAAGATTTGGCGTTTGCAATGATATATATGATTTTTGTGATGACATACTTGCTACTTCTCATGTGAATGCTCTTAATTTGAAAATGCGAACCGTTTGGGTGAGAAAAAGTGATCTCACTGCACCCCTTCCGGATGGTGCACTTCAATGATTCACTCTTGCATTACTTCGGCTTGGGGGAGCATATTAAAAATCTTTTATCCCGAGCTCTGAATTTTGGGCTTTTTTCATTATTTTTCATTATAGCCCTATCATTGATTTTCCTTAATACATCTTGTGATTTAGATTGGATTTGATTTTGGTTGTGGACTTAGTGGTTTAGTGCAGATTTTCGTGTTTTCACATTTTGGCCCTTGTGCCGGATTGATGGACTTGACAGATTTAGTTGCTTTGTCCTCTTTTGAACATGATGGATTTATGAAATTGCTAAAATCTGAAATTCTGAAATTCTGAAATCTGAAATCTGAAATTGTTAATTGCTGGAAATTGCTGAAAATTGATTGACATCCTGAAATTCTGAAAATCTGAAAACTGTTTTTGTGAATTTGTTTATTGCTGGAATTTCTGGAAATTTGAATGATATTTTTTCAATTGTTATTTGCTGAATTTCTAGAAATCTGTAAATAGCTGAAATCTGAAAATCTATTTTGCTGAAATTGTTATTTCCTATATTTCTAGAAATCTGAAATCTGAAATCTATTTGATTGAAAACTGAAAATTGAAAACTGAAAATTGAAAACTGAAAATTAATTTGATTTCGGGCGTATTTGATTGATTTTATTTTGGCCCTTGATTGGATTTTGCGGATTTCATCATTTGGACTTCATTCATTGTCTTTTGATTTGATGGATTTTTATTTACATATCTTTTGATTGAGATTTTGTTTTTATTTTTTAGATTAGATTACTTGGCGCGTTTTCTTTTCTTTCATTATTTTCAGAAAAAAAAAGTCTGAAAAATTGAAAGATACTAAAAATACTTTGAGATGGAAACTTATATTTTTGAGTTACATTGATTACCTATTCATTGATCATTATATCTTTTTTGAATATGTTAATATATTATTCTCATGAATATAAATTGTCATATTTAATATTTTGCACATTGGATTGACAGCACATGACCCTAAATTTCTAGTAGATTGCATAATGATGTGATCCGAGTATGATCGGGTTGACTCAAGGTGACATTGAGCTCGATGGATCGAGTCTATTTATTTTTTAATTAATTCATGATGTAAATTCTTAAGGCAAGTACAGTTAAGTTATATAAGCCCTTAAGGTAAGTCTAGTTTGATGCGAACCGAATCAGATAAAATCGCATCATGAGGATATTGAGCTTGATAGATCGAATCTATTTATCTTTTAATTAATTTATATTTATCTCTTATGTAAGCCATCTGTCAAGTCCTGTTAAGTCATGTAAACCACTAAGACAAGTTCAATTAAGTCAAATACTTAATCTAGACCTTGACGACGGTTTTCTTAGCCCAGCACAGCCAACCCGCGCTGCCAGCACTGCCAACACCTCTAGCTCTGCCAACCATGACCGAAACGCCACCCCATGGCGAGCAAAATCCGAACTAACAGAGGTGGAGGTGCCAGCCCAAACTTCAACCCCGCCTCCTCCTCCGGCCGCGGTGGAGGTCCCTCCACCACTGCAGACCATCCTCACAACCACCAACAACGGCCGCGGGGTCATCTTCCCTACCCGCGATGGAAGCGAGGGCCAAACACCCTAGTTTCCCACCGGTAACGAACCAAGCTCTCTCGGCCCAAGCCACTACATCCGGCACCTTCCTTGAACCACTCACATCTGAGCCATGGCCTAAACCGCATGCATTAAGACCTTAGCTCGAACAGATTGTGACTAAGATTTGGCCCAAGTCCCCTGTGGCTAGGGCAAACTATGGCTCGAATAAGTCGGCCCTAAATTCTACCATAGAGCCCTTCTCTTCATCGCAGATGAGACCCACATGGAGATCGAGGACATGGAGATTGAGAGCAATGGAAGGTATGGAAACCACCCTAGACACCTTGAGGACAAGGTAGTTAGAAGCGTAGTAGATTGATGCGAACCGAGTCAGATAGAATCGCATCATGAGGATACTGGGCTCGATGGATCGATTCTATTTATCTTTTAATTAATTCATGTTTATATCTTATATAAACCCTTAAGACAAATCTTGTTAAGTCATGTAAGTCACTAAGACAACTTCAATTAAGTCACGTAAGCCACTAAGACAAGTTCAATTAAGTCATGTAAGCATTTAAGACAAGTCCTAGTTCGTGTTGTATAAGCCTTTCGGGCTAAGTTCGAGTAAGACTCATTGTACTCGACCTCTATATATAGAAGAGCTGGCATGACATTCTTTGTTTAGGAATCTAAGCATCCAAGCATTGAAAAATTATTTTAGTCTTGAGTTTATATTAGGAGTAAGAATAAGATATTCTAGAAGTAGATGTAAGAACCAAAAAAATAAAATCTCTCGGAGCGCACGTGGGCTACACGTGTGCACCCTTCTCTCTCTTCCTCACTGGCACGTGATGGAGTAGCCGCGAGTTTTTCGGCCGAATCCAAATCTATTTTGAATTTGGATTTTTCTCTATAAATCAACTCGAAAATCCTCTCTAGGAAAGGAATCACAGCCCTCTTCTTCTCTCTTTCCACTTCCATATCTTTGTTCCCTCTTTGCTGTCGAGGTCATGATGTGGGATCAAACCATCGGAGCATCGCCGGAGCATCAGCCAAAGCATGCAGACCACCACGCGACTTGTTGGTAACCCCTCTCCTATCCTTCATAATTAATTTAAGTTTAATAAGTTAGAATAGAAATGTCTATTCTTGTGGCAAAGCGGCGTCGTCGGTGAATCAAGTTGGTCGGCTGCTTCGGGTCGGTACTGCTCATGTGTCGGAGTGTCGTGCCATTGCCCTCGTGTCGTAGGCGTGCTTCTTTGGAGCCCTCGTGGTTCAAATCGCCTCCACCCATGAGTAAGGAGCATTGGTCATCGACGATGGCCTCTTCTCTACCTCGTGTGGTTGCTATGGCCGTGATCGTAGCGGGGAGCATAGGGTATGCCTGGTGACCACCGACGGCGGCAGTCACCGGTGGACTCTCTCTTTTCCTCGCATCGATCCTCTCGAGGAAGAAGGGTGGGTTAGGGCTCGGGTTAGACTGAGCCAACCCCTCCCTTTTTTTTATGATACACTTAGATAGGATATTTTCTTATTATTGCATTGGGTGTTTATTTTCATTAAAATAAAATTCCTGTAGGTTGCGTTCGAACGCAGGAGGGGTCGCGTTCGAACGCAGGAGGGGTCGCGTTCGAACGCCCTTTCGAACGCCTGCATCAGGTTCGCAAATACAGATAACGTCTTTTGGTGCGTTCGAACGCGATCGGGCGCGATCGAACGCGATCGACGGGAATCCTCTAGAATTAGGGTTTCATATTATTTTAGGACTTGTTGGCTAACTTTTATATATATGTGGATGATAGTCAAATTCATTATGCAATTGGATTATTGATTTCTTGTCTCTTATCTTCTCTCTATACTTCTCCCTCCTCCCTCTTTACCAAGCTTCCACCTCTACAGTTGTCAAGGCTTCTCCTAACTTCTAATCTCCCTCGACTGTTGAGCCACCCCTCTTTTTTAGGATCTCGACCACTTCGTTCCCTTCGTCTATATCCTTTAACCACTTCCACAATCCACTTTCATTTCCATACCCATCCATAACCCTAACATCCACTCCACCCGTTACCACCACCATCACCCACGTTATTATGTGTTTTCGTCTCTACTACAGTTTGAATCTGCGAAGGGCATAAATTCAAAGTTGTAGATCAGGAAGTTATGGATCTAACCCAATTGGTTTCGTAATTTTCTGACTACCGTAGAATATTTGACGAATATTTTCCCACGGTCGCGCAGACTGATTCCTGTAATACAACAAGATCTCGAAGGAATCGTTGCGTAGCCTATCTTTGGTATCGGAACTTAACAAGTGGTATCAGAGCTTATCAAATTGGTATCAGAGCCTATCAAGTGGTATCAGAGCTTATCGTTTTAGTTATGGGTTCGGGTTGGATTTTGGATCCAAGACCCAACCCACACTATATTAGCATCCCATAGCCCAGTCCATTATTAAAGTTTTGTTGGGACTTGTTTAATTGAAACCTTTTTGGGCTGCAATCCAGCTGCAACCTAGCCCAGCCCAATCCAATGGGCTTAAACCAACCCATTTTAGTTATTTAATTAGCTTAGAAATCATGATATTAGTTAAATTAAAATATGTTATTTATCTATTATTAAATGTGGTGATTTTTGTTAATCCATGGACTAGAGATTTCAATCAGTTCAGCTAGACACAGGTGACTGGGTTCACTTAAGTATTTATTTTATTTTTTCATTTTGTATTTTGTGTTTTTTTTATCAGATCACGTATAATTCATTGTGCAAATATATTATTATATTTTTTTTGTGTATTATTATGTTTTGTGTGCAAAATATAAGACCCACTGCATTGCTATACTTAGTGCATATAGTCATTTATATAACCGATAATATTAGTGGAAAAATATAATTGATACGTGGTAGAACTTTGAGAATAGACACAGGCTATATATTTTTCGTGCATCTCCCTGTGGTGACTCAAGACTACCTTGAAGTCCAGGGGATAGTCTTATACCTAATCAACATATGATCCATTTAGGTGACTCTGACACGCTTAAAGAACAATCCCAGGCTAGATTATAAATCTCCTTGAGGTGACTCTAACCTTTCTCTCTGGTTAGTGGAAAAGACAGGGTTAGTTTATTATATAGTGATACCCCCTGGCGATCCCAACTGGATTAACTATAAGGAAAAGACTCGTGTGCATATCGAGGTGACTTATAATTGATATGGACCCTTAGGGACAGTCCAAGTTGAGACATATAACATTATTATTAATATCGAAAGAAATTCAGCATGTGGACACGAACCATGTTATGAGATATGATTTGTTTTGTCAGTACTTGTACTGTTATTACTATTATTATCATAAGCAAGCTTAGTAAGATTTTCATTTTATACTATTGTACTTGTTTTTATTTAAAGTTGTGTTATGGATTCAGATTTATTTGGTTTTTGAGTGTATTCCTCTCACTGAGCTATATTTGTTGGCTCATAGGTTCTCTTTTCTAATATTTCAAATGTTGATCTACATGGTGATTGAGCGAGATGCACCGAGACCTCACCTCCGCTTAGGATTTTACTATTTATCTATCGGTTGCATTAGACATTTTATTCTAAACCATATGTTATTTAGTTTGATTAGTGACACATTATCGATGATATTGGTGTTTTTTTAATTATTGGATTAAAATTATTGGAGTTAGTTGTTGATAATTTAAATTCTTATTATTTTGGGACTTAGAAAAATATTGGTTAAGGCTTCGTGTATCTCAAATGTATTGAGGTACATGGCCGGTTATAATTCTAATATTGGGTCATGACAGTAGAAGTAAGTTAATTATAACTGTTTATTTTCCTAGAAGTAGATCTAAGTTAGAAACTATAATTCTACTTCCAACCCATAACCATCATCACCTTCACGAGACACCCTATTTTACGGCCGTCCACCACCACCCTTGGCTGTCGGCCACCTTCCGACGACCGCCATAAAGTCGGATATTTATTGTTCTACCCCGTTATGATCTTGCTCCACTATTTTATTTATATCTTTTCATCCTGACCCCCTATTTAGACAAAACAAGAGTCATTAGAACCCTACTAAAGAGGCTACTACCACTTAAATTTTCCTAATTTTCTGACATTCGGATCGGTCCAAATTTGGTTCGTAACATAGTTAAGTTAAGTAAGCAATCAAGATAAGTCTAATTAAGTCATGTAAGCCTTTAAGGTAAAATCTAATTCGAATCATATAAGCCTTTTGGACTAGTCCTAGTGGGACTCAATGTACCTAACTTCTATATATAGGAGGGGTTAGGCTTTTTTACTTAATCGTCTAAGCATTGAGAAATTATTTTAGCCCTGAATTTTTCATAAGAGTAACAGTAAGTTAATCTAAGAGTAGAAGTACATTAATCTCTCTTTCTCTATCTTACTTCATCTTCTTTCTCCACTATCACCATCACGATCATACCTCCTACAACTAAGATCACCAATTTTCATTCTCTTCATCAAGCATCATTCAACCTAACCAAAGTGTAGACTCCCTTGTTGTGGATCAACTCTAATCAATCCGTAACAATTTGGTATTAGAGCAAGTCCTTGTTGTGGATCAAGCCTAGTTGGTTTGTAACTCATAATATTCATATTTGATCATATAATTGACCATTAGCCTTGCTGCAATTGCATGTTAGAAAAAAATCTTCAAAATTGCATGGACAAGACTACATTGAATGATAAGTGTGAAAGCCATCTTGACATAATTCAAGGAAACTTGACTCATTGTGGCTTTACAAAGTGACTTGGCTTAAAAATTGAAAATAAAAGGACAAAGCTACCTTAACTTTAAGTGTGAAAATCGTCATTGCAAATCTTTATTATCTTCATGCTATATTATAAGTTGGTTTTGACTTCTATGCTGATTACATATTGACTTATGTTTATGAATTAGTGCATAATTGAATTTTCATTGAATTTACTACTTAAAATCATGCATAATAACAAAGTGCTTAATTTCCATATGGTTTGATCCATTATACATCTCTAATCAGAGTTTAATATTTTTTTATTTGGATTAGAGTAGTTTTTTTATTGAATTTGGAATATATCAAATTGTCCAATATTGAAAAGTTTCAAATCATTTTTGACTTAGTTGGATTTCATGATTTTTACTTTTTTTTTGTGGATTTTGGCCTTAGGTTGGTCAGAGAAATTATTTTGAAGGTTTTGAAAAAAGAATGTTTTGCAGATTTCTCAATTTTTGAATCAAAATTGAAAATTTTCTAAAAAAAAAATCAGTTCTGAAGTTCATCCCGACAAGCCATCGCCCATGCAGACGACATTGGGGAAAGGCACCTTTTGCCCTAGCCTTGTCCGGACAGTACTCTCATGTCAGGACGCCATTGCCAAGATGAGAATTCAATAGTTTTGTTTTGATTTATTGTGTTTGGATTTGACTGAAAAACTACTAGAAAAACACAGGTTTTTAATATGGATTTTCAATTTGACTTTCAGAGTTTCTTGGTTTGGCTTGTGGATTTTTTTAATATTGTTCAAATGATCTTGTTTTCATTCTTTTGAGCAGTTTATTTATCTGTATGACATTTCACTGTTACTTGCTATCTTTGTCAATTTATGACAAAAGGGGGAGAGTTTGTTTGAGAGAGAAACAGTTTTCATTGATCTCATAAGCTTTACTCACGACTTTATGTTGACTATTTAAGTTTAGAGCTTACTTGCATATGTTTTAAAAACTTGATTTGATGTTGTTGCTGAGAGCACATCTACATAGCATAATAAGTTTCATGTATTGGATATATTGATTGCTGAAATTCAATTATAAAATTGACTTGGGAATTGCTTTAAAAATTATATCTCAAATTGTTTTCATATAACATATGTTTTCCATGGGGTTTCTAGTGTTTTTTTTTTTTATCTTCATAGGGATTAAATGCTAAGCTCATGTGTCTTGACTTTAGGATTTTTTTTAGAAATTATGTTCTATCACGAAATTGCCAAGAAGTAGATTGTAAGTGCAATATTTTTGTAGTGGCAAATTCATGGATAATTAAGTTGTATTCAAGTCATAGCTTATGGAAGATAAGATCGTGCAAAGCGAAATTCAAATTCAGCAATAGGATCTCATCTGGATGAGGACTAGGGTACTTGGACGATTGAAACACTTCACTTAAGAAAACTGATAAGGACGGAACGTCCGCTTCAATATCTGGATTGATTGCAGGAAGCAGTCCGCGCAACTAAGGAAAATATTCACCAGATATTCTCTCGTAGTCAGAAAATTACGAAACCAAGGATGGTCAATCCGTAATTTCCTGATCTACGTTTTTGGTAATTATGCCATTCACAGATTTGGACTACAACTGGGACGAAAATATGCTAGAGTGGGAGTGATGGTGGTGATGACGAGTGGAGAAGATGATAGGGTTATAAATGATAATGGAGATGAGGGTAGATGGTTGATGTAGTTTCAAGGATAAGGATGAAGGGGGAGAAATGACCGAGATCTCAATGAGGAGGGAGCACTCAACAGACGAGGGAGATTAGAAGATAGATGAGACCTTGCCAATGGTAGATGTGGCTGGTTGGTGAAGAGAGAGGAGAGAGATTATGGTAGAGAAATTAGAGAGGATAGAGTAAGATAAAAACCAATATTCGTTTATCATAAGGATTTTGGCTGCCATCCACATCTTTTAAGAGGCTAGCTAACAAGCCAAAATAGCAATTATTAACCCTAATACTAGTGGACTCTCGCCGATCGCGTTCGAACAGGGTTGATTGCATTTGAACGCACAAAATACGTTCTCTGTGGTGTGAACTGATGCAGGCGTTCACCCGCGAGAGTTCGAACGTGCCCGATCGCATTCGAACGCACATTTTGCATTATCTATTTTTGTGAATTGATGTAGGCATTTGCAAAGGCGGTCAAACACGCTCACTTCCTCGTTCGAACGCGCTCACTTCCTCGTTCGAACGCGACCTACAGAAACTTTATTTTTTTGAAAATAAACAACTAATGTAATAAAAAAAAGACTCTAGCAAGGTGTATCAGCTCACCACGCTTCCCCTACCTTGTCCTCAAGGTGTAAAGCCCGGGAAACGCACCAAGATGCCCGTCTCCAGCTCTTATGTTGCCTCGTCGGATGGTTTGCCAAGCCACTCTACTAGGACCTCCATCTCCAGTCTGGTACCATGACATCATCGGCGCCTCGCAAGTACACGAATTGGCTTCACAATCTTTGTCTCCTCTAATGGCTCCCGTAGAACTGATCCAATGATCTGATGATCTCCAATCCGCTCCCTCAGCAATGAAACATAGAAGACCGGATGTACTCTCGACCCCTTAGGCAGCTCCAAGCGATACGCAATTGGACCGATACGCTCTAACACCCAAAAGGGACTGAAGTAGCAATGTCCTAACTTTTGATTTCGCATCGGATGGCAAGGTCACCTGTCGGCACGGTTGCACCCTCACGAACACCCAACTGTTGATGTCGAACTCCTGCTCCCGATGGCTGTGATCATAAACTTGCTTCATGCGGTTCTGAGCAAGTTTAAGATGGGCACGCAACCTCCTCAGTGCGGCGTCTCTATCCATCAATGCCAAGTCCACCTCCTTCCAATTCGTAGATGCCACATGGTCATAGGCACGTAATGTCGGAGCCGTGCGCCCATACACCACCTCGTATGGAGTCATGCCAATACTACTGTGGTGGGCGGTATTATAAGACCACTCCGCCCACGGTAAGAACTCCAACCATCGTCTTGGCATCTCTCCAACAAAGCACCACAAGTACTACTCAATGCCTCGATTGACCACCTCGGTTTGGTCGTCAGTCTGTCGATGGTAGATCGAACTGAAGTTCAATCAAGTCCTCTGCAATCTGAAAAACTCCACCCAAAAATTGCTCACAAATATATGATCACGATTGGAGATAATCATGTGTGGCATGCTATTTAACCTAGCAACATCTCTCATAAAAATTTCAGCCACCGACTTGGCTGAGAATGGATTCAACAATGTAGAAAAGTGCGCATATTTGTTCAATCTGTCAACCACCACAAAAATAACAGAGTAGCCACGCACCAGCGGAAAACTTTCTATGAAATCCATAGAAATGTCTTCCCAAACACGGTCTGGTATTGGTAGAGGCTGAAGTAATCAGACTGGTTTTAATGTGGTTGCGTTCGCTCTTTGACAGATTTCACAAGCATGAACAAAACTGCTCACATCTCGCTTCAGTCCTGACCACATGCAGCTCTGTGATATCCTTCTATAAGTTCTCAAGACACCCTCATGACCATCCTCTGGAGTTTGGTAGAAGTGCTCCAACAATTTTTGCCGCAATTCGTCATTTGCAGGCACCCAGATGCACCTGCGGTCCAGCAGCAAACTGCCTCAGTTCTCTAACTCTGGTTGGCGATCTGGATCATCCAATACCTCATGTAACAACCTTATAGAATCTGGGTCTAGGTCAGATTGACATGCATACCTCAGCTCGTCAAGAAAAGAAAAAGTGGGAGAAGAAAAGGCTGTGAGCTCGACGGTATCGGGTTGGTACGATAGTGCATCCGTCGCTCTATTTTCGGTCCCCTTGTATTGAATTTCACAATCATACCCTAGCAATTTCGTGACCCATCTCTACTGTGCTGGAGTGTGAATTCACTGTCCCATAAAGTATGGAAGATTCCTTTGATCGGTTCTAATAATAAATTGCCTACAGATCAAATAAGGCCTCCACTTTGTCATCACATGCAGGATTGCCAACATAAACCTCTCGTAGGTCGACAATTGCTCGGATTTTTATGATAAAGCTTTGCTGAGAAAGGCTATGAGACATCCTCCTTGCATTAGTATAGCTCCTATGCCAACTCTCGACGCATCGCATTTCACAACAAACTCTTTGGTGAAGTCCGGTAGAGCTAGAATGGGCGCCACTGTTATTGCTGTTTTTAATTTTTTAAAGGCTGCAGTGGCTTCCTCTGTCCATCTAAAAGAGTTCTCAGCAAAGAAGTGAGAGGAGCAGCGATCTTGTCATACCTGGCGATGAAGCGGCGATAATACCCGGTCAGCCCCAAGAAGCCGCGCAATCCTATGGTGGAAGTAGGGATCGGCCAAGCTGTCATGCACGCCACTTTTTGAGGATCCGCCGCCACTCCTTCCGCTGTTATGATGTGGCCTAAATACTT
Source organism: Typha latifolia (assembly GCF_019914945.1). NCBI lineage: Eukaryota > Viridiplantae > Streptophyta > Magnoliopsida > Poales > Typhaceae > Typha > Typha latifolia. The sequence goes on along the minus strand of NC_133086.1, from coordinate 13,653,063 downwards.
CACTTGTGGTACTCCCCATAGGTATTGGACTTCTTAATCTTCAGCTAGTTTTGCTTCAACAAATTCAACATATCCTCTAAATGCTGCCAATGCTCCATTTCAGTCTTGCTGTACACCAAAATATCATCAAAGAATACTAAAATATACTGTTGCAACAAAGGCCGAAAAATATCATTCATGAGACCTTGAAAAGTAGCTGGAGTATTGGTGAAACCATATGGCATCACCCGGAACTTGTAGTGCCCATTCGGAGTTCGAAATACAGTTTTGTGCACATCCGCCGGGTGAATTCTCATTTGATGATACCTGGCCCTCAAGTCAAGTTTGCTGAATATGGTCACCCTTGCAAGATCGTCCAGTAGCTCCTCGATGACCGGAGTGGGATACCAGTTCTTGATGGTAATAGCGTTTAGTGCCCAGTAGTCGACACAAAAACGTCACGACCCATCCTTCTTCTGCACCAATAACACGGGCGATGAGTAAGAGCTATGATTTGGTTGTATAAGGCCTTGTTCCAACATCTCAGCCACTATCTTGGAGATAATTTCTTTCTGCACATGTGGATACCGATACGGTCTCACGTTCGCCGGTGTAGCCCCGGGCATAATCTCTATGCGATGGTCCGCCGTTCGTCTTGGCGGCAACTCTTTTGGCTCCTCAAACAATCCAGCAAATTTATCCAATAAATTAGACAAATCAATTGCAGTATCTGGACTCATTTGAGGCTCATCTCTTGCTGGTTATAACTGAAGAATATAGGCCCAATAACTCACACAAGGCAGCCTCACCATCTGCTGCATCACTGGAATCGACGAGGACCGAACGCCATCAAGCCATACCTTGTTTCCTTGCAAAAATTTCATCCACATGCTTCGGAAATCAAATGTGACAGGTCCCAAGCTCTGCAACCACTGAGTGCCAAGGACAATGTCCACTCCTCGCAGCGCCAACGGATACAAGTCCACAATGATATTGTGTACTTGCACCCGTATATTGACCCGGCGGCACAAGCTCTTCGTACGAAGCTTCGTGCCGTCTCCAATAGCGACCTCAAACCCCGCGGTCGGTTTAGCGTCCAAGCTCATCTTTCTCACCAACCTCTCGTCTAGAAAGTTGTGTACTCCCGGAATCGATAAGGATATGCACATAATGCTTTCTAACGAGTCCTTCCACCTGCAATGTCTTCGGCGCGGAAGTATCCGAATATGCATGCATAGATATCTCAGCTTGGATATCTTCCTCCGCACCCTCCTCCACGTCCTCCTCATGGACCTCCTCTGTATACTCTCCATCATTTATAACCTCATCATCCCCCTCGAGACCATCGATGAGCATCACACTTCCGATCAGTTTGAAACACTGATGACCGGAGGTGAAACATTCATCGCATTGAAAGCAAAGCCCCTTCGCTCTTCACTCCTCCACCTGGGGAGTCTTGTACCTCCTCTTATATCGGAAGAGGGTCTCAAGGGTGGTCATGCTCCAGTACTAGCAATCAATGCCTTTGAACCTGTAAAATTTTCAGCTGACATTCTCGGTGCAAACCGCCCATCTCGGTTGCCCCAACTCACTTTCGCTGCCATTTTTAGAGCCTTGTGTTTTTGCTCAATCCTTACGGCCTTCTCAAAAGCTTCCTCAAGAGTGGTAGGACAAAGAGCACGAATATCTGCCTGAATCTCCTCTCGCAGCCCTAAAATAAATGTGTTCATCAATGTTAGTTCGGGATAAGGTGGCTTACAACAACTACTAACTCTTTCAAATTATGCTTGGTACTCTAACACGGTTGTCCTCTAAACCATTTTGCTTAATATGGTGGCAGCAAAATCTTCATACGTCGCTGTTCGAAATCTACGTGTAATCATCCTACATATTTTTGCCCAACTGGTAAATCCTCCACCTCGAATAATTGACGATACCAATGCAACGCCGTTCCTTGGAGGTGAAAGCTTGCCATCGGTACCTTTGCGTCCTCTGCTGTCCCTTGACAGTCAAAGTATTGCTCTACTTGAAACATCCAATCCGTTGATCACTGCTTTGAAATTTTGAAAAGTTCAAGCGTGCGGTTCTCCCCCAGATAGCATTGTCGAGCTCACGAAAGATTCTTGGTTCAGGTCTAAACCGCTATGCTTGTTGCTCTCCTTCTCTGAATTCTTGAACACGCTCAATACCATCTCCGAAGGGATCGACATTCTCATCAAAGTGGCAATCTTCTTCATCGACGAAATGCATCGGTGCCGCACGCCTTTCGGATTCCACCACCGCTGGCCTTGGGTTCTGTATTGGAGGTGGGGGATGATGTGTAGGAATAGGTAAAAGAGGCTCATTAACATTAACATGTTGTACTTGGACCTGTGGGGCGTTGGTTCGGTGTGGTTCCACTGCTGGTCCTTGAGGCACTAATTTTCGTCAAGGAGATGATGAAGCCGATTAGTTCATGACATATTTCTTCAAGGCATTATGATCATTCTGCATTGCGTTTACTCGATACAGCAATATTTGGAATATGCCCCTAAGTTCATCCCCTAAGCTCATGTTCACACCCATGGACGTTGGTTTACTCAGTCCTACCGTGGCCGCACCAAGGGAATCGGCCTCTCGGTTAGGATTTTTGTGGGTTGAGTCTTCTCTTATCGGTATGCCCTCCATTGATCTTCTTGATGATGCCATCTTCCTTGTCTCACCATTAATAGAGGTCCGAGGTTTGCCGGGCTCTGATACCAATGATAAGGACAGAACGTCCTCTTCAATATCTGGATTAAATGCAGGAAGCAGTTTGTGCAACCGAGGGAAAATATTCACTAGATATTCTCCCATAGTCAGAAAATTACGAAACCCAGGGTGGTCGATCTGTAACTTTCTGATCTACGTTTTTGGTATTTACGCCCTTCGTAGATTCATACTACAATTGGGACGAAAATATGTTAGAATGGGGGGTGATGGTGGTGGTGACGAGTGGAGAAGATGATAGGGTTATAGATGATAATGGAGATGAGAGTAGATGGTTGATGTAGTTTTAGGGATAAGGATAAAGGGAGAGAAGTGGCCGAGATCACAAAGAGAAGGGAGGACTCGACAGACAAGGGAAATTAGAAGATAGATGAGACATTGCCAATGGTAGAGGTGGCTGGTTGGTGAAGAAGGAGGAGGGAGATTATGATAGAGAGACTAGAAAGAGGATAGAGGAAGATAGAAACCAATATTCATTCATCATAATGATTTTATCCACACCTTTTAAGATGCTAGCCAACAAGCCAAAATAATAATTATTAACCCTAATACTAATGCACTCTTGTCGATCGCGTTCGAATGGGGTCGACTATGCTCGAACACACAAAATACGTTCTCTGTGGATGCGAATTGATACAGGTGTTCGCACGCGCCCGACTGCATTCAAACGCACATTTTGCATTTTTTATTTTTGCGAACTGATGCAGGAGTTCGCAAAGGCGTTCGAACTCCACATTAGAACGCAATCTACAGAAACTTTATTTTTTTGAAAATAAACAACTAATGCAATAAGAAAATACTCTAGCAAGGTGTATCAAAAACTTAACTATTGTATGGACAGAGTTTCGGCAATCCAGACGACGTCAAAGGACAGCAAAAGAAAATTTAGATTTAATTTGGAGATTTCTTTGGTGATTTGTCCTAGTACGAATTATCAATGTTTCTTACTCTATAAATAATTAATGGCCAGAGGTTGACAAACCATCCAAGTGAGAACTCTAGGAATTTTTATTCTCATCTTAGAATAGTTCATTAGTTCCCTCATGGAAATAAATTCAAATATTATGTGAGGAAAGCTTGAGTACCACAATTGAGGATGATCCATATGCATAGGAGTAGTTGAATCATTCGTCGATATCTATCGCTCGAGTCTTACCAAAAATAGATGACCTTATTCTCAAGATTAGTTAATCATACAATTCATGTACAAAAGATTACTCAAGCATTACAATGCTAGAAGTAAGATTAATCGATTGTAAGGTCTGTGGTTTTCTCCAATGATGGCTTTGCCATTAGCACGTGCCTTGTCATGCCACTATCAACACGCCCTTACGTACCACTAGCACGTATTTATAATATTTTTAATAAAATATTTAGGATATTTAGAGATATTTTTGGGTCTTCAGTATGTTAATATTTAGTTTTTTTATTTAAATATATGTATTAAAACCTATATTATAGTGTTTTATCTTTATAATATTTTTGTAAATGACCTATTTTATTAAATATATAGCAAAAGTTAAATAGAAATATTATTCAACACATAATATTAATTGATAATAGTTCATAATCTAATTGAACACATAATATTAATTGATAATAGTTTAATAATTAAAACTAATATCTAGTTGAATATAAAATGAAGAAGAGTATCAAAGACTTTATTTGTCGGCACAAGAATAACATGAGAATGTTGTATTAAATACTATTGATATTTTCAAAACTCATCCACTAATAGTATTGCTCGTTGTAATATCTCAATAGCCTTCGTTCAAATAAGAATTTTATAATTCTTTTATGATATAATATGAATATTGAACATGCACGGGAATGACCAGCACTGGCATAGGCTTAACACACTATAAGCATATACAGATTGTAAATATGAAATATAATAAAGGTGTTGTGACTCTGGTGGGTGTGATTGATATGATGGTAATGATGATGAACTCATATTATTCTATAGGCGCACCTTTCCTGATGCCTTACTACCTATAGACTGAGTCTCGTCATTTCATCATCACCATCATCATTATCATCTCTAGTCTTATCATCATCAATTTTTATCTAAAACTTCTAAATAATCAATTGATAAAAAATTTAATAATAATTAATAGAAATGGGAAATTAGAAAAAAGAGGGGCTTCATGTGGCACAACGATAGGCACGCGTCGTGCCATTGTTGGCACGACCATCCATGGTTTTTTCCTCTCTATGCAAGAGAGGTTTTCCATGCTAAAAACATATCGTGGTGTGTTTGCTACGTTTACTTTTCTATTAGTTATTAGCTTTTCATTTCCTATTAGTACCAGGTTTTCCACTTATCAACTTGAGTTCAGTTTTCAAAGATTGAGTGAGATCCAAATTTTCTTTTCTTATTTGGTTTCAGATTTCAAAATACAGTTCTAAGTCAGTTTTTTCAAACCTAGTAGGATTCAGTTTTCCTAAACCTAATTGGTTTTGGTTTTTGAGTTTTAACTTTGATTTGGATTGTTTTTATTTTTTATTATCTCTAAACCTAGTCGAACTAGAAATTCTATCTCCTCCGATATTTTCACTTTTCCCTTAACATCAGAATCAAGCCGACAACTGTAAGGTTTTGCGTGTTTAGAAGATGATTAAGAGTTGGCTTGTGATTGCATAGTAGATTACAATAATCAGTTTAAATCTTTAGTTTTAGGTTTTTGAGGCTGGGATCTAAAAGTAGTAGTAAGGTGGATAACACAGTTATTTCACTATGGGAAAAGAGTTAACCTAGTCAGCTGAAAATCAAGTTAGATAGGATTACTTTAGGTTTCTAACGTGTACTCAGTTGTAGCCTAGTGAAAGTAGACAAAAGAGACAAGTGGGATGTAATTAGGGTTCTTGCATATGTAAGACAATGACCAATGACTTACTAAGCTGTTGTTCATGTTTTACTGAACATACTAAGAAACATGGAAAAGAAAGATCAAGGGATAAAATAAGAACCATCATGCCTGATGCCATGCTTAGGAAACTACCCCAGAATGTTAGATCCATTTTGCCTATTGAACGTAATGTAGACGAAGTGAAAGAACTATTCTGCAAATAAATCAAGCAACTAAAACCATCAAGGAAGGGCTATCTGCTATGCAAAACTTTGATGATTTCTCCATTTAGAGTAGTTGGTTGGTTAACTATAGTAGCAAAAGAATAGTGTTGAACCTACAATTTCTTTATTTGATAGTAAAGCTTAATGAAGAAGTTTCAAATCATTTCATATGTTTTTTTATATTGGCTCTTAGGAAGCAATTCTATATTTGTGTCCATATTGGATACCTCATGAATATGTATAAGATACTCCTTAAGCATCCGATCTAGTAAAGTAAAGATGAAAATGTAAATAGTGTTGATCCTACAATTTTGTTATAAGATAGTAGAGCTTAGTGAAGAAGTTTCAAAATATTTCATGATTCTTTGATTAGAATATTTCTAGATATACTTATTAAGAAACTTATTAAAGGTCAGTGAATTGATTCTGAGGCATACTTTGAAGGTCCTTATTAGGTCTCTTGATTGGTAACTAAGAAGTAGAATTTTGCTTAGACATCCAAATATATTACAAATTTATTGGTCATATGACCAAAATGCCCTTGGCTTAACTGTCAATGGAGAAAATTAGAAACCCAAATGTCTAAATTAAATATATTACTAGAATTTAAGTACTTTTAGATGACATTGGTTTTTATTTTATTTTAAGGGGTCCCTTTTCAACATTTTTGAGGATCTTTAACAATAGTGTCTGTTAAAGTTCAGGTTCGCTAGACTAAGTCTGCTGGGAAGTGGCTGTACTACGAAGAAGTTGCCTATCTATAAAATAAGTGGAAACTTGAAAGATACAAGGAAATTGGTAAGTCCCTTGAGAATGATATATGTTGTCAAGGAAATTGGTAACACTTTGACAAGGTACTACTGGGGTGAGCTAAGAAGATACAGCAACCATATGTAGGAAACAATGGCATGATTTATCCGCCAAAAGTAAGAACCAGAGCTTGTTTAAATAATGATAATTTGCTTTGAATTTATTACTGCAGGAAGGGAAACTTGAATAACAAGTGCAACATTGATCAGACATGAGAAAAAGATAACTCAAACACATATAATTGGAACAAAACTTATTCTAGCATAGTGCAGGTCATATATTTCATAAGCCCTTAATTGATATTTTTGGCATTCAAATCAAGCTACTCATCCCTGACATAAAATGATATGATAGTCTGGTCACAGAGAAATAATTGTATTAAAGGAAAAACAAATAAATACTTTTCACTGAATTAATATGAATCAAATCTTTATGTTATAATCTAGCATCATCAAAACAAGTTTGTCACAATTTCATGGATATTTGTTTCTGATTACATAGATGCAGAATACTTTGTGGAGAAGTATATCAGTATCGTATGCATGTATCTGGTCCACATTAAGATGGAACACTGTTAAGATAGAAGATCATAATTGTCTAAACAACTATCTTGGTGATTAGATCTAAAAGTCTCTGAACCTAATTATCATGACATTTCATGAATCAAATTGTTAGTGTCATAGTTATTACTAATTGTTGATATTTGATATATTGCTTCTCTGTATTTTCATGAGATCAAAGCAGCCATGCAAGAGTAACCGACTACTAATTGCAAATGAAAGAAAGAGCTGTATGGATGCATTTCTATACTGAAGAATATTACGAGTCTATCAGAGTTATCTCATGCGTATTTCTAGAGAGGTAGGCAGTGCTGAAAGAATGGAAGCATGAAAGCAATGTCTGAGGTTAGTCTTTCCTCACCTTCTTTGCCATGGGTTCCTCCAGCATTGCTGCTTCAGTCTCCATTGCTTCATAAGAGGATGAGCTGAATAGCTAGAGAAAGAGCCTTTCGAGAAATAGTTTGAGGAGGCTTCAAAAGAGTGTGGTCTTTACACTAAACTTCTCTTCTCATTTCTTTAATGTCTTGAGAGCAGTTACGAAAATAATGTCGGTAATGGCTATAATTTGTAAGAATTGTACCTTTAAAATTTTTTAATTAGGCAGAAGTAATTATCCCTAGAAATATAGATCACTGAACATGGGAACTTGCATTATATGACAAAATGCCACTTGTTTGATATACCACATGATGGTGCTGGCCCAGCCAATGTTTTCTTTTTCTTTCCATAGTTAATTAGGTTGGCATGCTTGTACTGGTTGGTTCCACAAGCCTCTGCTTTTCTTGTGAAATTACTGGTTTGCCTATCTATTATTGATATAGACTGGCACTAATTATTTTCCTTATGTCAGAAGGCAAAACATCAATCGTGTGAAGGACTGGCTTTTGAGACCTTGATTTTTCCACACCAAAGGAGGGCAAAAGCTGCTTCCGTATCTAGAATTGCTAAATCTTAGTTATTAACAACTCTAGAAAAGTGAGTGTTGTACTGCTTCTGGGTGTTTAGGAATGCTTATTGGTTCTTGAGTTATTTCTGTGTGATATGATGCTACTAAATACCAGTCAGTGTGCTTTAGAGTTTCTTACAATTTTGAAGCTTATTATTCTAGCCTCCAGAGAAGTCCAAACAAAACTTGTTTCCTTTGACTGCTAGATTATAAAACTTGATATGAGCAAGCCGCCTAAGATGATAATGACAATGCCAATCCTATTGATAGACTAATAAAATTGAAGTAATTATAATAAATTAGTCAAATGCAGCCTACTAAACTAACAATGACTATTCTTTGGGATTATTTCTTTTTTCACTCCCAAAACTACTAATTTTTTTTTTAACAATGACGTTGGAAACTATTTTTTAGTACATAATGATCTTCTAAACAATTAAAAATAGTTTCTCATTCTTTTAATTAGATTTTTGTTATATATAAGTTATCATGTGATAGTTATGTGATAAAAATATGGCATATTTACCCCCTTCATATGCGCGTTTAAGTCAGGCACAGCTCTCGAGAGATTTTTATGTTGACAAAAATGGAGGGGGCAATTTAGCTATTTCTTGGATTTTGTCAACGACGTTAATGGGGTGAGATATTTTTGATAATTTAGGGATCATTGTGGAAACGAGTAGTAATTCAGGAGATAGAAAGAAAATTATCTCATATTCTTCTTCTCTCTTATTCCACTTTGGTTTTATTAACCTTATTTTTATAGAATTTGGGGTGATTTTAAGCAAAAAGCCCTTCAGTTTTCTAATTGGCAAAAATAGTCTTCTCATTATCAAATTATAATTTCAAGTTTGTTTATCAATTTAAAATAATTTACCCTTTCTCTAACCCACATAACCGTTTAATCTCGTTGAGCACATTGTTAAAAATTAGATCATGCATTTTGTTTAAGCGATGTGTATAAATTATATATGTGATGCGTGATGTTTTTTTTTATTTTGATATATATATATTATTAAAAATTAGAGTGCACATTTATATAGGCTATGCATATAAATTACATAAGTTATGTGGCATTCTTTTTTTTAAATCTTGATGTGCATATTATTAAAAATTAGAGTATATATTTTGCATAAACGATGTGTATAAATTATATATGTAATGCATGACGACTTTTTTAAAATCTCGATACCTATATTGTTAAAAATTAGAGCGTATATTTTGTATAGACGATGTGTATAAATTATATAGGTAATGTATAATCTTATTTTTTTAAAGATGCAGTAGTTTTTTTAGAATTTGTTAGGCCTTAATCATTAAAAAAGACTCAAAATTATAATTTGATAATGGAGGGTTCTATTTCTGCCAATTAAAAAATTGAAAGATTTTTTTGCTACCAATTGCCTCTAAATTTGCAGTGGAAAATTTTGATTACCATTTGTTTTTCAATTTATGTGAAAATTTCAAAGGCCCCTTACACTGGAAGCCCCCATGGATTCCAAATAATTTAAGATTTTATAAAGTTCTACTGGCTGAAATATGTGTCCAATCCTTTTCATCTTTATCTAGCCGCCAACTACTGCGATAAGATGCGACTCGTCTTTGTTGGCTTCCGATAGTGAGGGTCTACAACAACCGAAGTTAGTGAGTTTTTTCTTCTTCTTCTCCATTTATTCGCATGGAATCGTACGTCAACCTCTCTTGAAAGCTACACCATGAAGTTCCTATTTCACCATTATTGATGTAGTTTGGAAATTTTAATTCCTACATGTTAGAATGAGAGATGGCTTCTGATCTTCTAATTTGAAGGTATATTCCTGGGAGTTTGGAAAACATAGAATGAGTGGTCCTTCTTGCAAAGGGTGAAGAAAGTTGCCATCATTATTGCAGAATGGTAGCTAATTATACAAGAAACCAAGGCAAAGAAAATAGATATGATCGGCCGACCATGCTAAAGCTTTATTGTCATCTTCTGCCGCCCCTAACGTAATCATTTAAGACCCATATAGCAAGTTGGTTCCTGTATCGGTGCGTGTGGAAAAAGGAGAATATGGCACAGGAAGGTTAGAGACCCTTCTAATGTAATTGGGGACAACGATCAGAGAACGATAATCTTTATTTATTAAAATCCCTATTTTTGGATTTGACATATTTTTATAAGCCTGAGATGTGGATAATAAAATAGGTAGCGATTTTATATTTTTATAACCAACAGATAAAATGTTAGAAAACGGTAATTTTATATTTTTAACAATTAGATCTTATGACGTATATCTATTGTCTATGTACTATGACGTTCTATATATTAAGTTATCAGATTTGGCAAGTAGTATTTCGCGTTCATTAAAGGGAGGTGCATGTGAAAGGGCTGATGCTTGAGCTGTCTTTATTGAGATTTCGGTGGGCCCCAATTTGGAGATGATATAGGCCCACAGTTCGGGTGTTTGGTATGGCAAAATCCTGCTAGCCTATCTGGTGCCATGTCACTAGAATCTATGAGTTGTACCGACTTTCACCTTCCCTCAGGAGTCCTCTCTTTCCCTGTCATGGACTAGAAATTTTATAGTATTACTTTTTCGGACATTTTCCATCCATTGATTGTCTCAAAATGCTAATCAGTAGTAAAAGGAGAAAATATACTCTCTTTTTTTACTACACCACGAAATGAATTAGTCTAACACCCGTTAGGAAAAAAAAAAAATCTAAAGTGTGCGCTCGTGCCCAGCACATGTGCTGCTTTACTTTTCTTTCCCTCCCTTTCCTATTCTTTGTTTTTTCTTTTGTAGTTGTTATTGTACCCCTTTCTTCCTCTTGCTGTGCCAGAGCCTTTGCCGAGGGCATGTCGACGTTGCTGATTGACTTGTCGATGAATCTTTTTTCAACTTATGAAGTTAATTTTGGTTTAATTAGTCCTGTAGTGTCTCCCCCCTTTCTTTTTCTTATCGTCGCCCATTGGGTGATTGGTCATGCAGTAGTCTTGTGACTCCATGTGTCGTCCCTAGTAGCAATTCCTTATCCTCCCCTTGCTAATGGTACCCTTGATGGGCTATTTCTCCCCTCGGTTAAGGCTACATATGGTAATCTCTCCTCATCGGCTTGCGGGTCTTTTTCTGGCCATTCTTGCTGGCATCTCCCTTCCCCACCTAGTTGGAAATTTTCTTCTTCATAAGGCGAAGCTTTTGATGCCCTTGTGGCCCAATTGTGGTTTTGGCAGCATCCATGGCCATTAGCCATGGAGGGGTTACTAGTCACACTAGCGGGTCAACCTTGGATTGTGTGCAATCCTTTTGACATCCTCATCCTTCTAGCATGGTTTTTTTGTTCGGTCTCCCCAATAGCTTACCCTCTCCTTGCTGTCGAGTTTTACCCATTGAGTTTCTTTGTCTATAACTTTGTTGGCACATTGTGTGCCTTTTTTTGTCACCACATTGTGTGCCTTTTCTTGTTAGCACATCGTGTGCCTTTTCCCTCGACCAGAGAGAGAGGCAGGCATGTTGACCCTAATTGCCAAGTTCACTAGCAGCCACCCATATTTTTCTCCTTGGCTTGCTTTCTATGGGTACGGAAGGAGGGGTTGGGGTGTGGTTGGGTTGGGTGATGCGAACAAGTCAAGTCTGATCAAATCAGAGAGTCCAATTAAGCCTTTAAGGTAAGTCTAATTAAATTATAAGCCTTTAAGACAAATCCTAATTAGAGTTGTGTTAGTCTTTAAGGCTAGTCTTAGTATGACTCATTGTACCCAATCTCCATATATAGAGGGCTTGAGCTTCTTTGTTTAATCATCCAAATATTGAAATTATTTTACCGTTGAGTTTATCTTAGGAGTAAGAGTAAGATAACCTAGGAATAAAAGTAAATTAATCTCCCTTCATCACCACCATTGTGGCCTATCTTCTCTCTCCACCGTTCTCCACCACTTTCCACTTTATCACCACCATCATCTGATACGACTCGGTCAGATTGGATCCACTCGCGACATTGAGTTCATTAGGATAAGCCTATTTATCTAGTTTGATTTTTGCTTGAAGAAATAAAAGCTTTTTGTGAGGGGGCGTTCGAATGTGAAGTACTACGTTTGAACTGGCCATGCGAATGCCTACATGCATTCACTAAAACAGAGAACATGATTTGTGCATTCAAACGGCCACAGGCCCATGGTCGTTCGAATGTGACCGTTTGAACGCTTACACATGTTCACAACGACAGAGAATGGTATTTGCGCTTTTGAATGCGATCGGGCGCGTTCGAACGCATTGCGGTGAGAATTGTTGGTTATTAGGGATTTTAATTTGGTAGTTTAGGTCACAAGGGTGAGCTTCTATAAATATGTGGAGGAAACCCTAATTGGAGTTTATCTAATAATTAGAACGACATTGTTGCCTTTATCTCCTTCCTTCTTGCTCTAGCCTTTAGCACCCTCAGCCACCTCCTTCGTTCCACTGCCCAAGTCCTTGGTCGACCTCCTCTAACTCCTAATCCCCCTCTTCTATAGTAACTTCTCCCCTTTTATTAGAAAGAAATTATCCTAGCATTTATCGAGCCATTGAAGGGCTAACAAGCTAGGGTTTATCCGACCTTCAATCACTATTCGATCGATATCTCAAGATATAGCCATCCAAGCCTTGCGATCTTAGATGCGTTGGAAATCTCTCTTCAAGAGCGACAACATATCCACAATTCAGCAAGATCCAACAGCTAGATCCTTTGGAATCCCTTTCGAAAGTCACATCCTTAAACCAGTCCAGAACCGTTATAGATCAGATCAAGCCGGTTCGTAACATCATCCACCTCTATCCAACACCTAGACCCCTTTGTTACAGATCGACTTTAATTGGTCTGTAATAATTTGATATCGGAGCAGTCATTATTCTCAAACAAAATGACAACCACACGTGCATGCCCACGTGCCCACACGGCATGCGCGACACACGCGACAAGACGGGCGAGGCCCGTCACGCACAAATACACTCTTGTGTACACACAATCATGATATCATCAAATACTACCTACTAATATATCCATACTCACATAATCCAACACCAAATAAATCATACTACCAACCCAATAAACCTGTTAACATATGAATATCCAAGTCTACAATAATATATACTAGACCACTATATAATCTAATAGGACCCACATAGGCCACGACAAACCATCAAGATACAACTAAACAACTGGTACACGAGTACACTATAATCTGACATGTATTATACAAATCACCATCTGATACAATAAAGAATAAATATCAAATAATGGTACAACTCAATATCTAGTTAAACTATCTTCTATACCATCTCACGTCAATAGCTTACCTCATCCTCGCTCTAAAATATCTCTTCAAGATATCTCAAGTCGCTATCACGTACCACATATTTGAGGGGGTTAGAAAAGAAATAAAGAGAGTCATGAGCAAAACGCTCAGTGAATAAACCTTATTCCGAATCAGTGATGCCAAACAAAGAGTAAATTATGTATTGGATAATATGAATCGGAAAGAGCATCATGTTATGAATGAATATATGAATGTATCCTCAATAATACATAAATGAAAAGTAGATAACATGTCATAACTGATAAATTATATAATCATTGACAATTAATAAATAAATCTCCATGTCATACTATCAACATAACTCTTTCTCAAATATGACACATGATGCATGCCGACCATGACGATGCTATGATATTAAATGAAACCATATATGATGTATATTGGCCACTCGATAATTAGGTAATCAGATGATAATGAAATCATATGCATTTCTTAATATCTCAGTCATCAATGTTAGTTCTATATGTCATCATCATATTAGACCACTTTGCATAGTCAACACTCAGTACCTGGTCTCAACATCATGCCCGAAGGCTCAGAGCATACTCTGCCATCCGCAAGGAGTATTTTAAATATAAACATACCCTACCATCCGCTAAGGGTATCAACTACCCAACAAGAGGTGTTGCAAATTTTGCTGTCACTATAAGCGTCCATAACAAAGATGGTGTCTGCTATTTACGAAATCTGTGTTGAATAGACACCACAGGTACAAATAGGGAGGCGCATAGTAGAACCATGTCTAGTGATGCATGTTGCAGCTCTCGATCGGATAAGCGCTGACTCGATCAAAGATGAGGATGCCCTAGGGTTTGAGGTGGACCCATCTCTTAGTTGTGCACATCAATGATCCACCCACCAAGGTTAGGCACATGAGACGGAGTTCGACACAGAGAAACTCCACCCCATCGAATGACTAGGACCTAGTCTGACTCGACAATGCCTAGGGCATGGCCCAAACCACCTACATCTAGGGCTTGGACCAATGTAACACTCGTTAAAAAAAATAATAAAAAAATAATAATAATAAATAAAAAATTTAGCGCACGCGCCATGCGCGTGCACCCTAACCGCCCGCAGCGCACGTGCTTGGCGCGTGCGCTGACTCCTTCTTCCCCCTCCCCCACCTCTCGTAGTCAGTTGTGAGAGGTGGGGAGAGAGTGCGCCGGAGTGGAGTTAACTCCACTCCGTTGCCCTCTCCAGCTCTTCTCTATTTAATCTCCTCTCCTTCCCTTCGAGTTTCCCTCTTTAGTAATTTCCTCTTCTTCGCTCTTCCCTCCTCTCTTTTCTCTCCCGAGCTGCTGAAGTCCTCGTCGCGGGAAGCAAGTCACCGGAGCACCGGCAATCAACCAAAACCCCCTCACCTTGATCCTCAGGTTAGCCTTCATCCCCTCTTCAGTTCAATTTGAAAATAGCCTAGTTAATCATGCGTATTAGGATTTTATTTTCGTCTGCTTCCGCCGGGGAAATTCCCCGACCGGCGACCTCGGGTCGACCACACACCGGTCTGGAAAGTTTCCCTGCTTCAACCCCTTGCTGTGGGTACCCAATTTGGATCCCCACGGGGCGTGAGGGAGGCGATGCCATGTCGCCTCCCACTGCCGGGTTTCTTTGGCACAAGCGGCCACCACCGGCGGTGGTGGCCTCACTCGTCAACCTTGGCTGACCCATCTCTTCACTTGGAAGAGGTAGGTACCTGAGAAGAGGGCTTCGAGCCCAGCTAGCTCTGAGTTGAAAACTCCATGGCCTCCGGCCATGGAGTTCCTCAACTCTCTCTCTCTCCGACCGTGCTAGCCCTGATCACTCCTGCACCCATGTCGACCTAGTCGACTTGGGGAGGAGTTGCTAGAGCCGGGAGCTGCCGGTGACAAGGATCACCGGCAGCATTATTCCTTTCTCCTCTGTTTCTCCTTCGCTGGCAAGAAGAACGAGGAGAAGGTGGGGGTTGGGCCAACCCCCACCGGTCTCTCTCTGGGCTGTGGCGTGGGTTTCTCTGTAGCCCAGGTCCTCAGACCCTTTTCTCTAAGGTCTCGGTGGACTGGGCTTCGGAGCCTAGTCCACCCCCTTAGCCTACCGCAGCCCACCTCCTCATTTTTGTCTGACTGGGCTTTGGAGCCCAGTCCACCATCTCACCCTGCTGGACTGGGCCCCTGAGCTAGTCCAGAGCACATTTGACTCCTCATTCTGTTGGACTGGGCTCTTGAGCCTAGTCCACTACCTCTGGTCCAGTGGGCTGTAGGTAGGTCTGTAGCCCACTCTCCCTCTCTCACTCTCACCTAAATTGCTGGGCCTTGAGCCCAGCCCAACCTTTAACATTTTAACCTAGACTAATTTATTATGAGTCTATTTTTTTTATTAAATTCTGTTAGCTACCTAAATTGTAATTATTATAATTTTCTCAACCATGTTATTAATAAAATTAGGAACTATACAAAATCAAAATAGGTATTTGAATTTATTAGTCTTTTCAAATACCTTCACATTTACAATGTGAACGACTCTAAATGACCATTATTATTATTTTTAATTAAGACAAATAATATCTCGGACCTAGAGAATCAAACTTAAATTTATACAACAAGATGGTTAGTTTATAAGTTCATTAATCTTATGTTTATTTTATTTATAAATAACTCAGATCCATTATTGTACGGGAAGGATCTCAAAAATTAAGGAGAGTCGACTGATTAGGAGAGTAAGACGGATTCCAGAAATAACTCAGGCGAGTAGAATTCTATAATAGTCTATGAAAAATGCATCTTTATGTCATTTCTTACCTGTGATAATTAAATGTCATTTTCTTCCTTGTGAAACTTATATGACATTTCATGTTTGCATTTAATTACATGTCAATTCTTACTTGCATTATTTATCACTTAATGCACATGTATGATAGACTCTATGCTTGTTTATAATATTTATTATTGTGATGATTATGTTAAATAAATAATAGAGATCATGGCACCACGTGCACGTATCACTGTTAGTCAAGTCCTAGTTAGGCAGTGCCCTTTTTATCCACTCAACCCGGGGTTAGGGGTAGAGTGTATATTATATAGTATTATATTAGCGGCCCACACCTGAGGTCAGTAGCTAGTGGAGCATTCAGGTGATTATACTACCCTAGTTGGAGACTTGACTAGTATGATATTAGAAAAGATGATTGAGAGGTAGGGATTGTAGTTCTAGCGGTACTTGAGGACGCAGGGTCAGGGCGTCTATTGAGCTTTGTGCTCTTATCAGCCGTATGTGATGATTTCGCTCTATGCGATGATTAATAGAACGGTGTTGATGGGCCTACGACTGGGGTCCTTAGTCTGATGGCCATAGACAACCGGTCATATGCAGCGTTGCCAGGCATGTATGGGCGATAATACCGCTAGTTGACTAGTCCCCATCGATTTTTATGATGCTTTGTGAGATATGTTATTGTGACTCGACTCCTGTGTGGATATTTCTATGTAAAATGAGCTATAATAAAGGAAGCTATTAAAAGTCATAATATACATTTTTCCCTGACATGTTATAAGTTGCATTTTTATTTATCATATAATATTCTTAGATTAATATTAGATTTTACTTGCTGAGCCCCATGCTCACCGCTATTTTTGGTGGAAATATTTCAGAGATGATTATAGAGGATCCGGACATCGAGGAGTAGCAGATTCATTCCTTTATTTTTAGCATTTGTTTATTCTATTATTTTCAGTTGGACTTAGCCCCTGCGAGGGTATTTATGTTTTAACAAATTTATGTTGGATTTGTATTCCTAGAGGCTTATTGAGGCCTGTGATATTATAATTCTGGATTATTTGTTGGATTATTATGGTATTTCTTGACTTATTTAGATTCTTGGTGAGATTATTTCACTGACAGGTCACGTGGGAATCACGTGGACATGCTCCACGTGGGGAACACGTGAATTTTTAGAAGTGGGTGTTTCAACTTGGTATCAGAGCCAAGTTTACCATAATCTGGCAAGTTCTCTAGGGTACAGTCCACATATTGATTTAGGAAGTTTAAAGACCATGATAGATTGGACATAAGAATGTAGAGACATGTAGGTGTGACTTTGAAAATTATAAATAAATTATCTTGAACTTAACAGGAATGCCGCCTAAACGCACTAGATCGATCTGTGCGACTGTTTCTGAGGGAGCCTCTACTCCAGTTGATGAGCCGACCGTTGATACTTCAGCCAGCAGCATAGAGGCCCTCGGGCGTCTGGTTAGATAGCAGGAGAGGTTCATTGAGGAACTGATTCGCGAACGCACGACGGCGGCCAAGACAAACCCGCTGAGTGGATCATCTGAGCATCTCACCACAGCCGAGCAAGCTGGAGGGGGGATCTTCGTGGCTACTAAACTAGTTTATGCAGCTAAATCCTCCGGTGTTTAGTGGCATGATTGATCCCATGGAGGCGAACCGGTGGCTTATGGACGTGAAGAAGATCCTGACTGCTTTCAGATGTCCAGAGGATCAGCAGGTGACCTTCGCCACTTTTCTTCTTCGAGGGGAGGCGGAAGAGTGGTGGAAGGCCATTGAGTGCTTGATGCCAGATCGGCCTATGGGAGAGTACATCACATGGAAGGCGTTCACTGATGCCTTTGACCAGAAATACTTTCCAGTATCCCTCCGAGTTGAGCTGACACGGGAGTTTACCCAGTAAAAATAGGGGAATATGACTGTAGCTCAGTACGAGGAAAGGTTTAATACCTTGTCTCGCTTTTGGCCTAGAGTTGTACCTGATGATGCTGCCAGAGCTGAGCAATTCAAGATGGGGCTACAGATTGAAATCTGTTAGGTTTTTATTAGTTGGCAATTGTGTACAAAATATTCTAAGTGGATTTTTTTATGTATATGAGCTTTACACAAGTCTAGAATATCTCTGGTTTGAAGAATTGCAAGATTATTGGAGAAAAGCCGTCGAGTTCACACCGCGTTCACAAACGCGTTCGAACGCGAAATCTGCGTTCACACAGACAGAGAGCTGCGTTCACAAACGCGTTCGAACGCGGGTACTGCGTTCACACAGACAGAGAGCCGCGTTCACAAACGCGTTCGAACGTGGGTACTGCGTTCACACAGGCAGAGAGCTGCGTTCACAAACGCGTTCGAACGCGAGTACTGCGTTCACACAGACCGAGAGCTGCGTTCACAAACGCGTTCAAACGCAACCTGAAGAATTCAAGTTGTCGCGTTCGAACGTACTCGGGCTCGTTCGAACGCTCCTGAGTTCAAGTCATGCCGTTCGAACGCACCCGGGCCGCGTTCGAACGCACCAACGAAGTTTGATAAAATTGGACTTTCGTGAGTACGGATAAGACTTGGATTTGTGAGTACGGATAAGACTTGGATTTGGCTCTATCTTGGAGATCATATATAAGGATTGTGATGCCCTAACTTGAGGGTGGTTGAAGAAGCATTATTGAAGGAGACTTCTTGAGGCTACATTGGTTCTTCAACTAACAAGGTTCCACTCATCTACAAGAATTTAATCTTTCGTCTTAAGGGCAATCTAGACGAAAGATCAATCTCGAGGGCTACTAAGATTGGACTTCAATCACAAGAAGTAGTGAATCGTGGGTTCTAGCGATCAAGACTGAGAGGAACAAAGTCATTTGGATCGACGGGTTGTTTTGTGAGTCAGTCTTGTAACTGCTACTATTCTAGTGATTGGTTTTGATCCAAGTTTGGATCCGTAGTTTTTTCCCATTTGGATTTTTCCATGTTAAAATATTGGTGTTCATCTCTGCTTTCGTTCTTAATATTTCTACGGACTTTTACTTAAGCGAACGAGTGATATCATTGCCTAGTATTTAGATACATACTTGTGTCTAGGGGTTTTTCAATTGGTATCAGAGCAAGTTCTCTCACCCTTTGAGAGAGATCAGATAGGCATGGATTTTCATAGAGATGGACCATCATCTATTAGACCTCCTATTCTAGATGGATCAAATTATGGATATTGGAAAGCTAGGATGAGAGCTTATTTGAAGTGTATAGATGAGCGAGTATGGATGGCCATTGTGAACGGTTGGAGTCCACCAATGTACATGGTGAATGATAAGTTTATTGAGAAACCGATTGAGTCATGGGATAAGATAGATTATGAAAAGTTGGCTGGAATAGCAAAGCAATAAATGCAATTTTTAGTTGTGTTTCCTCGGAAGAATTTAGAAGAATTTCTACTTGTGAGATAGCAAAAGAAGCCTGGACGATCTTAGAAACAACTCATGAAGGAACTATGACTGTAAAACTTTCGAAACTTCAGAGGTTGACTACTAGTTTTGAAACTCTACATATGGAGGAGAACGAGACATTTGATGAGTTCTATGCAAAATTGAGTGATATAGTTAACTCTAGTTTCAACCTAGGAGAGAAAATTCTTGAAAACAGAATTGTCCGTAAGATCCTTAGGTCTCTTCCAGAAAGGTTTCAGGCAAAAGTTACAGCTATTGAGGAAAGTAAGGACATCGATTCTATGAAAGTTGAATAATTGGTAGGAAATCTACAAACATTTGAGTCCAGTCTTTCAAAACCAAGGAAATCCAAAGGGATGGCCCTATCCACAGTTGAACAAAATTTAGAGGAGTCTGATGATGAAGGTGATTTAGATGTTGAGATGTTGGCCATGCTCGTTAAAAAGTTTAATAAATTCTTTCGAAAGCCAAACAAGTTGAATGCTGAAAAACTTGAGAAAAACAAAGCCTTTGTGAAAAAGAAGAATACTGCAAGT
This sequence comes from Typha latifolia, assembly GCF_019914945.1. NCBI lineage: Eukaryota > Viridiplantae > Streptophyta > Magnoliopsida > Poales > Typhaceae > Typha > Typha latifolia. The sequence continues at coordinate 13,632,873 of NC_133086.1, read as the reverse complement.
TCGAACACAAGTGTGAGCAACAATGGTGTCAAACAAAAAATTAAGAATTCTGAGAATAAAGTTCGATGCTTTGAATGTTCTGGTTTTGGTCACATAGCACAAGAATGCTCTAATCGCCTTAAGAAGAAGGGTAAAGCTATGAAAGTTACTTGGGATGACTTAGATGAATCTGATGATGATTCTGGAAAAGACGAAGAAAACTTTGTAGCTTTTGCCTCTTCTCTACTTAATTTTGATTCTGTTATTGATACTGATAGTACAGATGATCAGGATATGTTACCAACTGAAGAAGATGAATCTGAAATTCAAAAGGCATATAATGACTTGTACCTAGAGTTATTTAAACTCAAGAAAAGCAATCTTAGACTACATCAACGACTCAAGGTAATTGAACCAGAAAGAATTCAATTTGAGGAGAAGTACAAATTGGAGCTTGAACGTGTCAAAGATCTTTTTGAACAACTTGACAATGCGAAAAATAAAATGAAGGCTGATGAAATTGAACTAGAGCGATTGAATAAGAAAATGACATTTATAAAAGGGAAGAACAAACTTGATGAGATTCTAAAAGCTCAGATCTGTGGAAAAGACAGGTATGGTGTTGGATACACTGGTAATTCAAATAATAACAAAACTATCTTTGTTTCTGCAGGTATACAAAAGGAAGAATACCTGAAGCCATCAACCGCATTTACAAAGCAATCCTGGATGAATGCTTCTAAATTGAAGTTGAATCTACAAACTAGTGAAACTTCGATGGTACCAAAGGTAAACTCTAGTCACACTCCTCGACAAAAGGTGAGTAGAAAAATGTTTGTTCGGACATGCTATCATTGCGGCATTCTAGGGCATATTCGACCTCATTGCAAACTTTTGCAAAAACCTAGAAGTGCTTTTATATATGGGATGAAAACAAAGGCCATATGGGTCAAGAAAAGTGATTTGAAATGTTATGTTGTACATACTGCCTTGAAAGCTTTAAATTCTGACTTGTGGTATTTAGACAGTGGCTATTCAAGACATATGTCAGGCGACAAATCCTTATTTTCTAATCTCGAAAAACATGAAGGAGGAGTTGTGACATACGGAGATGGTAATTCATCCAAGGTAATAGGTAAAAGAAAGGTAAGTTTTCTGGGGGTTCCTACTCTTGAAAATGTTCTTTATGTTAAGGGCTTGAAAGCAAATCTTCTGAGCATCAGTCAATTTTGTGATGAAGATTATGAGGTAAAATTCTCCAAAAATGATTGTACTATTCTAGATCATGATGGTAATGTTATATGTTATGGATCTAGAACATCTGATAATTGCTATGTTGTTGGAAAGTCACATAAACTGAAATGTAACAGTGCCTCTTTCGACATTGCAGATCTTTGGCATCAACGTCTTGGACATGTGAATCACAAGGAATTATTTACTCTGTCCAAACAAGAAATGGTAAGAGGAATACCTAAGATGAAAGAAATGTCAAAAAGGGTTTGCGGTTCGTGTCAAATTGGAAAATAAACTAGGATTTCACACAAGAAGGTAAATGCAGCTACCACCGACCGTGTGCTCCAATTAGTTCACATGGACTTGATGGGTCCAACAAAAACGAAAAGTCTTGGAGGTAAACGCTATATTTTCTTAATGGTCGATGATTACTCCAGATATACCTGGGTTGCCTTTCTACGTGAGAAGTCTGAAACCTTTGAAGTTTTTAAATCACTATGCTTAAAATTGCAGAATAAAAAATCTACTACCCTAGTTAGGATTCGTTCTGATCATGGTAGAGAATTTAAAAATGAAAATTTTTCTATATTTTGCGATTCTCTTGGTATTCAACATGAATTTTTAGCTCCTATAATTCCACAACAGAACGGGATTGTAGAAAGAAAGAACCGAGTTGTGCAGGAAATGGCTAGGGTTATGCTTCACGCTAAAAAGGTTCCTCAAAAGTTTGGGGCAGAGGCGGTCAATACAGCGGTACATGTGATAAATCGTGTTTATCTAAGACCAGGTACAAAATTGACTGCATATGAAATCTGGAAAGGTAAGAAACCTAGTGTTAAATATTTTCGAGTTTTTGGTAGTAAATGCTATATCTTGCGTGATCGAGAATATTTGACTAAATTTGATACTAGAAGTAACGAAGGCATCTTCTTAGGATATTCGAATAATAGCGAGCCTACGAGTATTTAATCTTAACACTTCTACCGTGATGGAATCTCGCTAATGTAATGATAGATGAATCCACGATCGATTTAACTGAAGCTACTCCTATTTCTATTTCTGCGAGATACATATGACGAAGAAATAGGAAAAGAGCTTGATCTGGAAATTGAGAATCAGGACGAGGACAAAGTTGAAATGAACAAAGATAACTGCAACGTACCAGAATCATCTGCCAGAGTGAAATCAGATTATCCACTGTCACAAGTGATCGGAGACGTAAATAAACCAAATAAGACAAGACGACAAATCCAAAGTGAGGTATCATTTACTTGTTATACATCTTCTTTTGAACCTAAAAATGTGAAGGAAGCATTGTTAGACGATTCTTGGGATAATGCTATGCATGAGGAATTAGAGCAATTTTCTAGGAATGATGTTTGGTACTTAGTTCCTAGACCTAAGAATGTGAATGTCATTGGAACAAAATGGATTTACAAGAATAAAAGTGATGAACATGACAATATAGTTCGAAATAAAGCTAGACTCGTAGCACAGGGATATACTTAGGTTGAGGGTATAGATTTTGATGAGACATTTGCTCCTGTTGCTAGATTAGAATCTATTCGTATACTGCTTGCTATTGCTTATCACTTAAAATTTAAATTGTTTCAAATGGATGTTAAAAGTGCTTTCTTGAATGGTACCCTGAATGAAGATGTTTATGTGGAACAACTGAAAGGGTTCGAAGATCAAAAATTTCCTTCTCATGTGTTTAAACTGAAAAAGGCCCTCTACGGGCTAAAACAAGCTCCAAGAGCTTGGTATGAGAAGTTGACCACTTTTTTAGTGGATGCGGGGTTCACTCGAGGGGGAGTGGACAAGACATTGTTCATTAGACGGTCGAACAGAAGTTTAGTTGTGGCACAAATATATGTGGATGACATTGTCTTCAGGGCAACGATTCAATCGTTAGCTAAAAAGTTTGTTGATCTCATGCATAGTCAATTTGAGATGAGCATGATGGGTGAGTTGAAGTTCTTTTTGGGACTTCAAATTGCTCAATTGGAAAGAGGGATATTTATCGCTCAAACCAAGTATGCTAAGGATCTAGTGACTAAATTTGGTTTAGAAAATGCAAAACATGCTAGAACTCCTATGAGTACAACTACCAAACTAGGTAAGGATATTTCAGGACAAAGTGTTGATCAGACACTGTATAGGAGCATGATTGGTAGTCTTTTGTACTTAACTGCTAGTAGACCTGACATTGCATTTAACGTCGGTGTGTGTACTAGATTTTAGTCTGAACTTAAGGAGACACATTTGTATGCTGTGAAACGTATCATAAAATATGTCGGTGGCACAGTTGACTTAGGTATCTGGTTTACTTATGACTCGAGAGCTATCATATCTAGATACACGGATTCTGATTGTGCAGGTTCATGTGATGATAGAAAGAGTACCTCTGGTGGATGTTTTTATATTGGAATAATCTGGTTGCTTGGCACAGTAAGAAACAAAACTCGATATCTTTATCTACTGCGGAGGCCGAGTACATTGCAGCGGGTAGTTGTTGTTCTCAGTTACTATGGATGAAATAGATGGTCAAAGATTACGGCATTGAACAAGATACTATGGTGCTTTATTGTGACAACATGAGTGCTATTAATATATCGAAGAATCCTGTTCAACACTCGCATACTAAACATATTGATATCCGACATCATTTTATATGCGAGTTAGTTGAAGACAAAATAATAGCACTAGAACATGTTGAGACAGACAAATAGTTGGGTGATCTATTTACAAAACCTTTGGATTTATAGAGATTTGAGTATCTTCGTACTTCTTTAGGCATTTGTGCTTTGGATTGATTTTCTTTTTGTTTTGGTTTGCGTGTTTTGGTTTGCATGTTTCATTTTTTACTATTCTCTTTTCGTTTTGTTTTAGGTTTTCTTTACTCTGAAATTTTCTTTTGTTTTTAGTTTCATATTTGTCGAGAGTGTTTGTCAAAAAAAACACTCATAACGTATCATTTCTGAGTTATTATAGTCAATTTTGTCATCTTGTAGTATATTGTATCATTTCTGAGTTATTCACTCTCTCGACTTCTATGATAATTATACTGAAATTAATGCACTCATAACGTGTGTATATTCTTGAGTGAGCATGACATCATAAAATTCTTTTTAAATAGCTCACTATTGATCTTGATTTGCACAGTTTGACCTCATGCTTAGTCATCACAAATGTGTTTATAAAAGATCAATGAAAAGGGCTACAATGAGTTAGTGTGAAAGCCATCTTGTTTAGAGTCCAATTTGACTCAATACATTACTTGCAAATTAAATAAAATTTTTGCTATTTGTGTATATATTCTGGCACATTGTTTGATTTGTACTACAAGAAAAAGGCTACCTACTCATGTGTGAAAGACATCATTGCACCTATATGGTTTATTTATAAAAAAAATATACAGGAAAAATTCCTGTTCGGTTATGGAGAATAAGTCAAAAAGTGCAAATTTAAATACTAAGTCGGTTTGACTACTGTGTAGTATCATTGTTTAAATAGGAAAGTTTATTTAAGAAAAATGTTTCATGTTATCTATGCTCACCTTGCATATGCATATTGTTATGATCAATCAAGATTAATTTAATTTTGAGTGATGTATTAGAATTGATTATAATATGCTTTTGATGATTTGGTTGATTTGTGTATGACTTATTTCATTTGATTGTCATATTCTATGTCTTCAATCTATTTTTGAGTTCGAATGCGGTGACCTGCGCGTTTGAACGCGCAGACTGGTACGTTCGAACGCACTCGAGGATTCTTTAAATATTGCGTCCGAACCCAAGGGTTTTCATCTTCCATTTTCCAAACCCTAGAAACCCATCATTTCCTCCCTCTCAAATCTTCAAGATCTTGATATTTTTCGTCAAATTTCTCACTACAAACCCTTTTAGAGGGTAGTTCTCCTCTGGATCTTGCATCTTTCGGCCGAATTTCTGAGTTTTTCTTCACTTTTGCGAGGTATGATCATCCATCAATTTTCTTATTTTTTTATTCAATTAAGTCTTTTGATCTTGATTGATTTCGTGCGTTTTCAAGTTTTGATCACGTTAAAGTTACTATCTTGATGTTTCTTGTGTGATTGAACATGATATCTTAGCGTTTTCAAGTGGATGATGGATTTCATTTAGGGCCTTCTTGGTTTCTTGATTTCTTTTTGATTTCTTGTTTTTTTTGGTTGCTTTGGGCATGTATTGAATCTTGCATCTTGTTTCTTTCTCAAGAATGCCTAGGAAAGCTGCAGTTTCTAAGAAACCTAGGCCGCCTTCGTCACCATCTTCGGCCCCAAAGTTTTCTACTTCAACGACTGCAGGGCGATACAAACATAATTTTGGCACCCGTCCTGTTATTTGTGAACGACCCGTGGTCATTTTCGATTTTTCATCTTTGGGGATCGAACAGATATTTACTGAGTGAGGATGGTTGTCGGTGTGTCGGATGAGCGGGACTGCTTATGTGGAAGTTGTTCGCGAATTCTTTTGTAATGTTACAGTTTTAGAACGATATATTCGTTCTATTGTTCATGGGGTGTCTGTATACTTGGACTCTGATGTTATTCGCGCTGAACTTCGTCTTCCTGATGGTGAGTTCCAGTATCCCACATCTGCTCCACTTCCTGATGTCGATGAATATGCTGGCACAGTACTGATCAAAGGGGAACATTGGAAGGGAAACATGATGTCGCATGCGAAACTGACACTAGTGGCTCGCATGCTTCACCTGTTTTGTTTGTCCAACGTTACTCCCAAGACTCGACATTCCAGTATCAGTCTGGATCGTGCATTCCTTCTTCATGCAATGTTATCTCGGAGTCTCTGTTGATTTGGCTGTGGTGATCTATGATTCGATTCTCACAGCTACACAGAAAGAAGCACCTCGTGAGGGGTTACCGTTTGGCATCTTTATTACGAATTTGTGCACTCAGAGTGGGGTGCGTGTGGATGCTTTGGAACCTTTCGTTACTTCGCACAAACCGTTGGATCGGATTACTCTTAAGCGGAGTCAAGCTCACGACCAGCCGTCTCCTCTCAAGCCGTCCTCTTCTGCCACTGGTCGCTCATCGCACCCTGACAGTTCTGATAATAGCTCTGACGGTGACACATCTCACTCTGAGGGGGAGTTACCACAGTACTCTAATCGTTTCGATAAGCTTAGTACTCAAGTGCGGGATCTCCATTCGGCAAAGTGACTGATTTACGAGCTGAGCAAGCTCGTTAGGGGACTGTACTTGACTCTGTGTTGACGATTCTTCAACGTCAGTTTCCTCCGAGTTCCTAGTCTTTGGCATTTGTGGCAAAAAGGGGGAGAGTGTCTAGGTGTCTAGGTGTGTAAGGGGGAGCATGGTAATAGGGGGAGTTTATTAGAGTATTTCTGTCTTTCTAATCTTGCTTATAACTTTGCTTGGATAAATTGTGAACTTTGTCTGTTTAAGTATTTTTGAACTTGCTCCATTGATAACTTGTGTTTGGATTGTTTATTCATTTCAAGTTACTTTCACTTGATCTTGGATTGGTATATGTTTATTTGCAGGGCAATACGTGCAAAATATTCTAGACTTGTTGATTGCTCAATTTGAAGTCTTTGTAATAACGTGTAACCTATGTGTTTTGTCATAAATTGCCAAAGGGGGAGATTGTTAGGTTTTTATTAGTTGGCAATTGTGTACAAAATATTCTAAGTGTATTTTTTCATGTATATGAGTTTTACACAAGTCTAGAATATCTCTGGTTTGAAGAATTGCAAGATTATTGGAGAAAAGCCGTCGAGTTCACACCGCGTTCACAAACGCGTTCTAACGCGGAATCTGCGTTCACATAGACAGAGAGCCGCGTTCACAAACGCGTTCGAACGAGGGGAGGGTACTGCGTTCACACAGACAGAGAGCCGCGTTCACAAACGCGTTCGAACGCGAGTACTGTGTTCACACAGACCGAGAGCTGCGTTCACAAACACGTTCAAACGCAATCTGAAGAATTCAAGTTGTCGTGTTCGAACGCACTCAGGCCCGTTCGAACGCACCTGAGTTCAAGTCATGCCGTTCGAACGCACCCGGGCCGCGTTCGAACGCACCAACGAAGTTTGATAAAATTGGACTTTCGTGAGTACGGATAAGACTTGGATTTGTGAGTACGGATAAGACTTGGATTTGGCTCTATCTTGGAGATCATATATAAGGATTGTGATGCCCTATCTTGAGGGTGGTTGAAGAAATATTATTAAAGGAGACTTCTTGAGGCTACATTGGTTTTTCAACTAACAAGGTTCCACTCATCTACAAGAATTTAATCTTTCGTCTTAAGGGCTATCTAGACGAAATATCAATCTCAAGGGCTACTGAGATTGGACTTCAATCACAAGAAGCAATGAATCGTGGGTTCTAGCGATCAAGACTGAGAGGAACAAAGTCGTTTGGATCGACGGGTTGTTTTGTGAGTCAGTCTTGTAACTGCTACTATTCTAGTGATTGGTTTTGATCCGAGTTTGGATCCGTGGTTTTTTCCTATTTGGGTTTTTCCACGTTAAAATATTGGTGTTCATCTCTGCTTTCGTTCTTAATATTTCTACGAACTTTTACTTAAGCGAACTAGTGATATCATTGCCCAATATTTAGATACATACTTGTATCTAGGGGCTTTTCAAAATCCGTAAACAGGTGAACATGGCAAGGAACCTGATTTATGCAGAACTAGTGGAGAACGCAGGGATAGCCGAGAGAGATCTACTTGAGGAGTATTCTCAGCGGCAGGAGCGAGTGGCCAGACGTCCGGGTCGCTTGGATGGGCATCCGCGACAAGGTGGTTCGAGTTGGAGTGGACCCTCTGGATCTTATCGATCGAGGTTTCACCCCTATGCTAGTGGTGCTGGTTCTAGTGCAGCTCCGAGCAGATCCGGCTCATAGAGTTCGGGGCGGACCTAGTAAGGCATCACCTACTATCAGCACTGGGAGGCCAGTAGCGGTTTCAGGCAGGACTAGTAGCGGAGGATCTACTCGACGGCCTACCTTGGAGGAGAGGACTTGCTATACATGTGGTCGGAAGGGACATCTATCTCGGGATTGTCCTGGTACTCGGGAGGTGACCTGTCATCATTGTGGACAGGCTGGACATATTCGACCATGTTGTCCTCTTTTAGCTGGTGGGTCAGTCACTACCACTATGCCAGCTATTTCTGGAGCCTCAGGAGCTAGTATTGCTGCGAGTAGAGGACGTGGCGGGGCGCGATCCGGGACTTCTAACAGAGGTAGAGGCAGACGTACTGGACGAGTATTTGCCATGACGGAGCAGGATGCAGAGGCATCTAATGATGTGGCGACAAGTGACAATTAAAATATACTTCTTTAGAAATTACAATTTCTGCTTAAATAGAAGTTCAATTGTTCCTTATTTCCTTCTAATAATAGGAAATGATGTCATAATTATTACAACTTAATAAAAGAAGTTTTGTTTATAACTATTTATACAATAACAGGCACTATGACATTATTTTCTCATACTGCTAAGATTTTATTCGATCCTGGGGCTACACATTCTTTCATTTCTACCTCATTTCTGAGATATGCTGATATGACCCCAGAGCCTCTTGATGAACCTTTGTTCATAGCTACCCCGATGGGTGATTCTTTGGAGATTCATCAAATTTATAGTCCTTGCATTCTGACTTTTGGCGAATGGGAATTTAGGGCAGACCTTTTACCCCTTGAGATGCATGATTTTGACTTGATTTTAGGTGTGGACTGGTTAGCCGCATATCATGCCAGCATTAACTGCTACAGCAAGAAAGTTATTCTGCAGCTTAATGATGGCATAGAGTGTCGATTGTTTAAGGATCGATAGGTGGACCACCCGCAGTTGGTGGCGATCATATCTGATGAGTCTAGTGAGGCCCAAGCCTTAACTGACTTGCTGGTGGTTCAAGAGTTTCCGGATGTTTTTCCTGAGGACATTCGAGGGCTTCCACCAGACAGGGGAGTCGAGTTCACCATTGATCTGATTCCAGGAGCAGGACCAGTCTCCAAGGCTCCTTATCACATGGCTCCAAAAGAAATGGAGGAGCTTAGAGGACAAATTGATGATTTGCTGGATCGGGGATTTATCAGGCCTAGTACATCACCTTGGGGAGCTCTAGTTCTCTTTGTTAAGAAGAAAGACAGCACTCTTCGTCTCTGCATTGATTATCAGCAACTAAACCAGCTGACTGTGAAGAACAAATATCCCCTACCTCATATTGAGGACCTTTTTGATCAGTTGCGTGGAGCTCGGGTCTTTTCGGAGATTGATCTGAGGTCTGGATATCATCAGCTAAGGATTAGAAAAGCGGATGTCCCCAAAACCGCTTTTCGCACTCGCTATGGTTTGTATGAGTTCTTGTTTATGCCTTTTGGGCTAACTAATGCTCCAGCTATCTTCATGGATCTGATGAACCGAGTCTTTCGTCCATTCTTAGATCGGTTTGTTGTGGTCTTTATTGATGATATTTTGATATATTCAGCCTCAGAGCAGGAGCATGAGGAGCATCTTCGGGTAGTACTAGAGACTTTGAGGAAAGAAAAGTTGTTTGCCAAGTTTTCAAAATGTGAGTTCTAGTTGAACGAGGTGGTGTTCCTAGGGCATGTGGTGTCAGGGGAAGGCATCCGAGTTGACCAATCCAAGATCACAGTAGTCTTGGGTTGGAAGCAGCCAAGCACCGTGGCAGAGGTGCGCAGTTTTCTTGGGTTAGCTGGATATTATCGGCGCTTTGTGGAGGGATTTTCACAAATCTCGAGTCCTCTTACCAGGCTGACTCGGAAGGACCTAGCGTTTTGTGTGGTCGGGTGATTGTGAAGAAAGCTTGCAGGAGCTGAAGAGGAGACTTACTTCTGCACCTATTCTCATAGTGCCTCGTAGTGGAGTGGGATATCAGGTCTACTATGATGCCTCACACATGGGCCTGGGCTGTGTTTTAATGCAGGAGGGCAGAGTTGTCGCTTATGCTTCACGGCAACTCAAGGATTATGAGCGTAATTATCCCACTCATGACTTAGAGCTGGCACCAGTGGTCTTTGCATTGAAAATCTGGAGGCACTATCTTTATGGAGAGAAGTGTGAAATTTTCACTGATCACAAAAGCTTGAAGTACCTTTTCACCCAAAAGGAGCTGAACTTGAGGCAGCGCAGATGGCTTGAACTGGTAAATGATTATGATTGCACTATTAAGTATCATCCAGGAAAGGCAAATGTGGTAGCAGACGCCTTGAGCCGGAAGTCTACAGGCAACTTGGCTTGTTTGATCGCCCAGCAGGAGGGCATCTTAAAGGATCTACAGAGGAACGATATTCCTATTATTTCCAACAAAGCAAGCTCAGGACTTTTTGCTCATTTGGTGGTACTCTAGCTGAGAGGATCCGAACTGCACGGGTGGAGGATCCTCACTTTCTGCAGATAATTCATCAAGTCCAAGGTTCGGGCAAAGGAGGTTTTCGTATTAATTATGCGGGAACCTTGAGGTTTGGAGATAGATTTTGTGTGCCAGATGTGAATGAACTCCGAAAGGAAATTTTGGAGGAAGCTCATTAGACTTCTTACAGCATCCACCCTGGGGAGACGAAGATGTATCATGATATTCGCAAGACTTTTTGGTGGCTAGGATTGAAGAGGAGCATAACAGAGTTTCTATCCTGATGCCTGACATGTCAGCAGGTAAAGATTGAGCACCAAAGACCTGTAGGGACTCTCAGACCTCTACCCATTCCTGAGTGGAAATGGGAGCATATTATTATGGATTTTGTGGTTAGGCTGCCGAAGACTATAAAGAAGAAAGATTCCATTTGGGTAATTGTTGATCGGTTGACCAAGTCTGCTCATTTTCTCCCAGTTAACCCCACAAATTCCATGGAGCAGCGGGCTACCTTATTTTGAGATAAGATCTTTGCTCGCCACGGGGCTCCTGTATCCATCACCTCAGATCGGGACCCTAGATTTACATCTAGATTATGGCAGCAATTTGCTAGATCTCTGGGTACCAAATTGCAGTTCAGCACAACTTATCATCCTCAGACCGATGGCCAGTCAGAGCGGACGATCTAGACATTGGAGGACATGTTGCGTGCTTCAATTGCTGATTTTGGACTTAGTTGGGATAGGCATCTTCCTTTGATTGAATTTGCCTATAATAATAGTTATCACTCTAGCATCGGAATGCCCCCATATGAGGCTTTATATGGTCGGAGATGCCAGACACCTATCAGTTGGGATGAAGTGGGGTAGCGGAAGATAGAGAGCTCAGAGTTGATCCAGGAAACCATTGACAAGGTCCGAAAGGTACGTGAGCATTTGCGAGCAGCCCAGAGTCGACAAAAGAGCTATGCTGATCATCGACGTCGAGATCTAGAATTTTCAAGTTGGAGATAGAGTTTTCCTCAAGGTCTCACCTTGGAAAGGAGTTGTCCGATTTGGGAGGAAGGGCAAGTTGAGCCCTCGATACATTGGACCTTATGAGATACTGAAGTGGATAGGGTCAGTTGCATACCGTGTGGATCTACCTTCAGAGTTGTCTCAAATTCATAATGTTTCCATGTGTCAGTATTGAGAAAATATTTACATGAACCCTCCCATGTGTTGAAAGAGGAACATATTCAGCTGAAGAAGGATTTGTCTTATGAGGAGCAACCCATTCGGATCATTGATAGATGCGTGAAGGTGCTTCGGAGAAGAAACGTACCACTGGTCAAAGTTCTTTGGCGAAATCATGGAGTAGAGGAAGCTACTTGGGAGCTTGAGGAGGAGATCCAGTCCACTTATCCACACTTACTAGATAACTTCGGTACGTAATTTCGAGGACAAAATTTTTATTTTGTTGGGAGTAGTTGTAACACCCCTTAAAAAAAAAATTAGCGCACACGCCATGCGCGTGCACTCTAACCGCAGCGCACGCGCTTGGCGCGTGCATTGACTCCTTCTTCCCCCTCCCCCACCTCTCGCAGTCAGTTGCGAGAGGTGGGAGAGAAGTGCACCGGAGTGGAGTTAACTCCACTCCGTTGCCCTCTCCACCTCTTCTCTATTTAATCTCCTCTCCTTCTCCTCGCGTTTCTCTCTTTCGCAATTTCCTCTTCTTCGCTCTTCCCTCCTCTCTTTTCTCTCCCGAGCCGCCGAAGTCCTCATCGCGGGCAGCAAATCACCGTATCCTTAGGTTAGCCTTCATCCCCTCTTCAGTTCAATTTGAAAATAGCCTAGTTAATCATGCGTATTAGGATTTTATTTTCGTCTGCTTCCGTCAGGGGAAATTCGCCGACCGGCGACCTCGGGTCGACTACACACCGGTCCGGAAAGTTTTCCCGCTTCAACTCCTTACTGTGGGTACCCAATTTGGGTCCCCACGGGGCGTGAGGGAGGCGATGCCATGTCGCCTCCCACCGCCGGGTTTCTTTGGCACAAGCAGCCACCACCGGCGGTGGTGGCCTCACTCGTCAACCTTGGCTGGCCCACCTCTTCACTTGGAAGAGGTAGGTACCCGAGAAGAGGGCTTCGAGCCCACCTAGCTCTGAGTTGAAAACTCCATGGCCACCGGCCATGGAGTTCCTCAACTCTCTCTCTCTCTCCGGCCGCGCTAGTCAGAGGATCTGATCACTCCTGGACCCAAGTCGACCTAGTCGACTTGGGGAGGAGTTGCCGGAGCTGGGAGCTGCCAGTGACGAGGATCACCAGCAGCATTATTCCTTTCTCCTCTGTTTCTCCTTCTCTGGCAAGGAGAACGAGGAGAAGGTGGGGGTTGGGCCATCCCCCACCGGTCTCTCTCTGGGCTGTGGCGTGGGTTGCGCTGCAGCCCAGGTCCTCAGACCCTTTTCTCTAAGGTCTTGGTGGATTGGGCTCCGGAGCCTAGTCCACCCCCTTAGCCTACCGCAGCCCACCTCCTCATTTTTGTCTGACTGGGCTTTGGAGCCCAGTCCACCATCTCACCCTGCTGGACTGGGCCCCTGAGCTAGTCCAGAGCACATTTGACTCCTCATTCTGTTGGAGTGAGCTCTTGAGCCTAGTCCACTACCTCTGGTCCAGTGGGCTGTAGGTAGGTCTACAGCCCACTCTCCCTCTCTCACTCTCACCTAAATTGCTGAGCCTTGAGCCCAGCCCAACCTTTAACATTTTAACCCTAGACTAATTTATTATGAGTCTATTTTTTTATATTAAATTTTGTTTGCTACCTAAATTGTAATTATTATAATTTTCTCAACTATGTTATTAATAAAATTAGGAACTATACAAAATCAAAATAGGTATTTGAATTTATTAGTCTTTTCAAATACCTTCATATTTACAATGTGAACAACTCTAAATGACCATTATTATTTTTTTTAATTAAGACAAATAATATCTCGGAACTAGAGAATCCAACTTAAATTTATACAACAAGATGGTTAGTTTATAAGTTCATTAATCTTATGTTTATTTTATTTATAAATAACTCAGATCCATTATTGTGCGGGAAGGATCTCGAAAATCAAGGAGAGTCGACTGATTAGGAGATGATTATAGAGGATGCGGACATCGAGGAGTAGCAGATTCATTCCTTTATTTTTAGCATTTGTTTATTCTATTATTTTTAGTTGGACTTAGCCCCTGCGAGGATATTTATATTTTAACAAATTTGTGTTGGACTTGTATTCCTTGAGGCTTGTTGAGGCTTGTGATATTATAATTATGGATTATTTGTTGGATTATTATAGTATTTCTTGACTTATTCAGATTCTTGGTGAGATTATTTCACTGACAGGTCACGTGGGAATCACGTAGACATGCTCCACGTGAGGAACACGTGAATTTTTGGAAGTGGGTGTTTCAAGTAAGCCACCCGCTACTAGTGTTTGACTCAAAATAGAGCAATGTAGACCCTAGCATGAACCATCTACAGCAAGACCTAGGCTTGAGCAACCTATGACTAGACATTGTTCCAACCCACCTATGGCTAAGGCATACAATCGTTCGAACTAATGCAATTTGGAACCGATGCCATATTAGGGCCCTACTCTACATGGTAGAAGGGACCCACGCGGGGAACGAAGACATGTAATCCACACCCGTTTGGAGAGGCTAAAGTTAATTAAATGCGGTCGATTTTCTAATTTACTTTCAATTGGCAATTTTTAGGGGAATAGTGATCATGATGATGATTGTATTTAATAATCCTTAATAGTGCATCATACTGTCAAAATTAACAAACTAACTCTACCTGATTAATAAATGTAAGGATTCTTAGGTGGACATACTCGAAACTCATAATAGCTATCAGTGGATTAATTAATTAATTAATTTTGATAGACTTGTGGTTATAAATATTATTTTCATTATCGAGTTAGATTTATTATCGTGTGAGGATGATCCGTGTCGCAGTTGGAGATGATTAATTTGGAAGCTATGACAAACAAGTGAATTCTCTATAGCCTAGGAATAGTGTAACATTGAAGTGATGTTTTACTTTATGAGTTTATCACATTCATATCATACATATGTAGATATTTATTCACTATTCAGCATAATATATTTAATTTACTACTTATAGTTATTCATGGATTATTGGAGCATTTCTGATTATGATATCTTCGATGTGCATGTTTTATGATTGATGATGTTAGTCACTACACCATTTGCACATATCACCATGTAGTTAAGTTTTATTTTGGCAGTGCCTATTTACCTGCTCATCCTAGTGTTAGGGGTAGAGTGTATATTTGTTACCTATATTTATATCGGCCAATGCTAAGATTATGAGGTCAAGAGGGGACTATCAGACACTGCTTGTGCCAGTTTGAGCAAGCGTAACACTATCGAGTACGTAGACTAGATACTAAGTGATCTAAAATTATGACTAAGATAGAGGTTGTAGACCTAGCGGTACCCGATGATGCTGGGATAGGACATCTATGAGTAATGTGCTATTGTTTTCGCTATGAGCAATGATCCCACTATATGTGATGATTCTACTCTATGTGATGATTCTACTCTATGTGATGATTCTGCTACAAGTAATAATTTTACTATGTGTGATTATTTACTAGAGCGGTGATTATAGAGTTGAAATATGAGCTTACGACTAGGGTCCTTAGTTTGATGGCCATAGATAACCAATCATATGCGGCGTTGCTATATATATATAGGTGGAATTACCATTTGATGTCTATCCCTCCCCAATGTTTGAGATGATGTGTGAGCCTGTGTTTATTATGTGGTAGATAAGTCTTTGAGCATATTGTGATAATATGGCTATGACTCCATGTGAGCTTGATATAAGTAATTTGATAGTTTAAATGATGCATATTATGTGTTCTTTTATTAATACATGTGAGCTATGTACATGAATATGCTACATGAACATATTATTATGACCATGTTGGTATATATATGTATTAAGTGACATCCTTTTTTATCCTATTTTTAGACTGTAGAGATGCATACTTGCTGAGCTTTATGCTCACAATCTTTTGGTAAAAATACTTTTTCAGATTAGTAGATCACCCTGAGTCAGTGGAGGAGCTAGTAAAGATCTGATTATATTTTCTTTATTTGTTTTAGTATTATAAAATAAGTTATATAAATTGTAGCCCCTACGCAAGCATTTGTCTTGATGAGGTATATAGATATATATTTTGGGGCTTACTACGGCCTATGGTAATATAGACTCCATTTAGCTTATTTTATTTATGAAAATATTACGTTTTGTTTTATATATTATGTGCAAATATTGACCAATAGGTCACATGGAAACTGAGTGAGTTCTACCCATGTGAGGGGCACATGTATTTGAGGGTGGGTGGTATCTCAACATGTATCAAGGCCCAGGTTTCACTAAATCTGGCAAGCTCTCCAAAATACTATTCATATGAGTGATGTATAGGGAAACTTAAAGATTGTGTACAGTTAAATGTGTTTGAACATTAGCGGCATCTTAGTTTTACTTAAAAATTCATAAATTGATTGGATATATAATTAGAAATTGTCGTTGGTAAATAAATGTTGTTACTCGTTTAAATCGGGTAATTATTTTTTGCTAATTATCTTTAGCATTAGGGGAAATTAGATATGTAACTAGATTGGAAAGTAAAAGTTGAATAATTTGTATTTTCATTCTTCATGTGTGTTTATTCATGTAGAAAAATGATATAGAGCTACATGTTGAGATCTAGCTATTACTCAAAAAAAAATGTGAGTTAACATTTCTTGAGTCGATCGTCATATGTACTACTTTTATAGGTTTCTTTAGTAAAGTGTGTACCTTATTCTGTGGAGTCTATTCTATAATAAGTGGATCTAAATTGTCCTAAGTTAGTGTAGTGAGTGGTTGAGGTTCGTTGATTAGATTAACAACCAAATTCTTGAGTTTTGATGATAGAGTTATTATTGCATTGGTCAATTTATGTATTTGACCCTTATTATCTCTTGGTGCATTTGGTGTTATGATTGGAGGAGTAGTAGGTATATCAATTATTGAGTTATTTGAAATTTGAAATTATTCTTTTTGTGAAAAAAAATAGGTGGTGGACTGTGCTAGCATTGTTGTCACTTGTTTGATATTTCATGGTGCACCATATTTGATTTGGCATTGCTTTCGCTTATCGTAATGTTCATTCGTTTTAATTTATTTTCTGCTCCTTTTTTAAAAGAAGTTTATTTTTACAGATCAGTTTTCATGACAAGTGATTAAGTGCATGCATCAAGTTACCAAAGGTTGCCTTGGTATAGGGCTATATGTAGTAGCCTCCCCTTGTTGGCTTTGAGCCATTTTTCCTGCTATCGCTGTCGGTTTCCCCTTTCCTAGGCCATTCGAGAAGCTTCCCTTCCAAGAGAGGAAGGTGATGGCACATTGCTTTGGTGCTCTCATAGCCCGAGCAACGGTCTTGGCCAACTCCATGGGCATCACCCATGGAGGAGCCTTTCCTTTTGTCGCTGGTCACCCTAGTCATTCACTTGTTCGTCGAGCACGCTCCCTGCGACCTCTTCCTTCTAGCTTTGTTTTCCCATCGGGCTCGCTTTTCACTCGCTGGTTTACTTCTCTCATTGTCATCGAACTTCCCTCCCTCTGAGTTGATTAGGATTCGCCTTCGGTCAGCACATTGTGTCCCTTTTCCCTTGGTCGAAGAAAGGGGCCCGTGTGTGTGGCCTTGCTGTCATTAATGACATTCATCGGCAGCCACCTCTTGTTCTTTCCCTTGGCTAGCCTTCTACGAAAGGTGAGGAAGGAGAGGGGGTTATCCATGGTTGGGCTAGGCTGGGCCGCACCTAGCCTAGCACGAACTTGGTGGGCTGCAAGCAGCCTAACCCAAGTTATGGTGAGTTGGGCTGCTGCCTAGCCCTATTCTTTGGCGGGTCCTAATTCTATTGTGGGTTGGGAAGTGGCCTAGCCCATATGTGGGTTAGGCTGCGACCTAACCCAAGTGGCAATTTTAGCTAGCTTGGGCTTCCATTCTAACTTTTGGGTTAGTTACAGTCCAACCCATTGCTTTGGGCCTTGAACTAGCCAAATAGATCACTTGATCTTTAATTTTTTAAATATAATTTATTAATTTTATTTAATTTCTTTGTCAATTTGAGTCTCAAGTATTAATCATTTTGAGACGGTAGTTTTGGTTAGTTATAATAATTATTATAAATTAATATTAATAAATGATAATTATATTAAGCATGCTTTAATATTCAACAAGTAAGTTAATTAAATACGATCTATTTTTTAATTAACTTTTAGTAGACAATTATTAGGGGAATAGTGATCATAATGATAATTGTATTTAATAACCCTTGATAGTGAGATATACCATCAAAATTAATATACCAAATCTACCAAATTAATAAATATAAGGATTCTTAAGTGGACATACTATAACACCCCAACACCGTTACATGGCTCTCACGGGCTTACCTCTCATGTGAGGGTCACATGGGGAATTAGAAGCTCGACAACACGTCATCAAAATAAGGAGTCCAAATAAAATATGCAGAAACAGAGAAGGGCCTATAGGCCACACCAAATCCATCCATACTACAATATAAAGGGGTAAGCATCCCCGACAAAAGGGTAAACAATCAAAGTAGCTAGAAAATGGGGACACAAATCTCTAAATGTTTCAGAATAAAACATGAAATTAAAAAGACCTATCGCCCAACTAGCTAGCTGCTGCCAGACCTCCCGCTAGGGTATAAGTCAATCTACATCCAATGTCAATAGAAAATGAGCTTAACGCTCAGCAAGTGGTACTATCCCTAATTAGTCACTAGCAATAAAATCACACTCTACTCAACACAAGATATAGGAAAATGCGCTATATAAGGCAATATGCATCGTAACATGGAGTACACATCAATAACTGGCAAGCATGGTCCAACAAGATTACATCTAATTATCCATTCTGTATGCATGGTATGACTCCTAACACAAACTATTAAGAAAGGGTAGACCCTAGCGGTAAAATAGCCTACCCATAACCCCGCGAACAACATGATCGATCGTCTGCCCCAGCAGACGAAGGACCCCAATCGTAAGCCCACACCGAGGTCGGTACCGCATATCGATACGACCCTCTAAGCCTGCAACTCCACATCATCGCACCATAGTGTGGAAATCTCATGGACGCCTTTACCTTGCATCATCGGGTACCATTAGGTCAACGTTATCCTACCCTTACTTTCCAGTTTAAACACCCTCAAGGGAGGTTGATTATCATCGATCGATAGTAAATCGCCTATCGTCCAGCGAAACTGTTGCCTAATTGTCTGGGATCCACAGATTGAGACCTCAGGCATAGGCCCTACTATATGTATACTATAAAATATCCCCCGCCCCTAACCCTAGCTGGGGAGGTGTCGGGTACTACCGAGGTGTAGAATCATCCTCTTTCGGGTCGTGCACGTGTGCAGACATCATGACATGGTAATTAAATTTAGCATCACAGGATAGTAAACGAGATTATCTAAGCATGCAGCACATCACATTAAATTAATAACAAATTATGTTAAGCAACATACTAATTAGATAGATTTTGCTAAAATACCGAGATTAGCAGGTCATATATGCTCATGCTATCACATCAAATAAGAAATCAAGAGTGGATAGACCACTTGCCTAGATTCGCTAAAAAGTCCTTAATAAAGAGTAGTACACACCTAATCACGGCCGACCCCGGGCTAAGTGGTGGTCATAGGGTGCTTTGCGATAGGGCTGAGCCTAAGGTCGGTGCACTTGAGTTGGTCGATCCCAGCCTGAGGTGGGCGCACCCGGGCTGGTCTATCCTAGGCTAAGGCGAGCACTTCCCCTCCCCCCTTCATGCCACTACCCCCACCACGGGACCCGCCACCACCCTGCTGGGGAAGGACGGGCGGTGACGATGCGCAGCTCAAAGCACCGCGTTGACACCACATTGGAAAGGAAAATAATAAGGACAAAGAGGACTTACCGACGAAGATGTTGAAGTGATGTTTTACTTTATGAGTTTATCACATTCATATCATACATATGTAGATATTTATTCACTACTCATAGTTATTCATAGATTATTGGAGCATTTTTTATTATGATATCTTCAATGTGCATGTTTTATAATTAATGATGTTACTCACTGCACCATTTGCACATACCTAAGTTTCATTTCGGCAGTGCCTATTTACCTGCTCATTCCAATGTTAGGAGGCAGACTGTATATTTATTACCTATATTTATATTGGTCAATACCTAAGGTTGTTAGGTTATGAGGGGACTATCAGGCACCACTTGTGCCAAATTCAGCAAGCATAACACTACCGAGTATGGAGACTAGATATTAGGTGATCTGAAATTATGATTAAGAGATAGGGGTCGTAGACCTAGCGGTACCCGATGATGTAGGGTTAGGGCATCTATGAGCAGTGTGCTCTTATTTTCGCTACGAGCAATGATTCTACTGTGTGCGATGATTCTGCTATAAATAATAATTCTACTATTTGCGATGATTTACTAGAGATTTATGAAGTTGAAATATGGGCTTACAACTGGTGTCCTCAGTCTGATGGGCAAAGATAATCAATCATGTGCAGCATCGCTAGATATGTACAGGTGGCATTACCGCTAGATATTTATCTCTATTCGTTTTTTGAGATGATGTGTGAGCCTATATTTGTTATGTGGTGGATAGCTCAGCTCATTGAGCATGTTATGATAATTATGGCTATGGCATAGTGTGAGCTTGATATAAATAATTTAATCGTTTAAATAATGCATGTCATGTGTTTTTTTTTATTAATACATTTGAGTTATTTATATGAATATGTTGTATGGACGCATTACTATAATCATGTTAACATACAATGTATCATGTGACATCCTTCTTTATCCAATTTTTAGACTGTAAAGATGTATATTTACTGGGTTTTATACTAACAACCTTTTAGTGAAAATATTTTTTTAGATCAGTAGATGACCTGAGTCTGCGGAGGAGCTGGTGAAGATCTAATTATATTTTCTTTATTTAGTTTAGTATTATAAAATAAGTTATATGAATTGTAGCTCTACATAGGCATTTGGCTTGATGAGGTATATAGATATGTATTTTGGAGCTTGTTGCGGCTTATGGTAATTTAGACTCTGTTTATTTTATTTTATTTTATTTGTGAATATATTAGATTTTATCCTGTATATTATGTACAGATATTGACCAACAGTTCACATAGAAACCACATAAGTTCTATTCACGCAAGTGGCACGTGTATTTGGAGGTGGGTGTTTCATTCGAGTTATTAGTTTTGTCTGGAATCCAACTCTTTCACCTGCCTTTCTACTTAGCAAGATGAGAATCATAATAGAACATATTAATAACATATTTAGGTAAACCTCTACACCCAAACACATGCTCAGTCCTCTGCCAGATATCCCTTACATAAGAACACTTCAAAAAAAAATTAATAATAAAGAAAGTCTTACTATTTCCACGCCACAAAAAAAAGCAAACAGTAATTTTAGTCAAACATCACTCAGTCAAATCATCCCTTGTCAAGATATGATTGTTGCAAGGTATACATTGAAAAGCATTAATTTTGAGTGGGACTTTGATTTTCCATAGACCTGGTAGAATTTTGGAGAGCTGACCTCCAATTTTTAAGAATTTATGAGACTTCACAATAAAAAAAAGTCCCTTCTTTACTCAATCTCTATTTTGCTACATCTTCCTCTATAATTATCTTGAACACCACAATTCACATAATTCAGGAATTGTTGTTCTTTTTGTAACAACCTATCATTTAGGCGCCTTCCGTATATAAACCCCATTCACAACCATCCCACATATTGGCAATTAAGGCCTCTTCATTCTTCAAGCTAAATTTATCAGCCTATAGGTCTTTTAAAAATCGTAGTAGGATAGCTATTTTTCACTATCCAATATAATGTTGTCGATCATAATTATAATACTGGTAGCTTTGAACTAGATCATTTTTAGTTTTAAAGAATAATGATCTCTGACTGTGGTGTTCAAACATTAGGAAGGGTCATTCGAACACCTGCATAGTATTCGCATCTACCAAAGTCACTTTTCACTTCTATAACCCTAACTGTCACGACCCAAAATTGGAATTATGATCGGCCATGCTGTTAAGCTCTGATACCAATTCTGATACCAAAAGATAGGCTCTGATACCAAATTGATAGAATCTGGAACCAAAACATCGGCTATGGAATAATTTTTTAAGATCCAAATTTATTGTAGGAAGCAGTCCACGCAACCGTGGGAAAATATTCATCAGATATTCTTCGGTAATCAAAAAATTATAAAACCAATTGGGTTGGATCCGTAACTTCATGATCTACAACTTTCGTATACATCCTTCATAGATTCAAACTGTAGCAGAGATAAAAATATAGAATAACGTGGGTGATGGTGGTGGTGACGGGTGAAGTAGATGTTAGGGTTATGGATGGGTATGGAGATGAGGATGGATTGTAGAAGCGATTAATGGAAGTAGACGAAGGGAACGAAGTGGTTGAGATCCCAAAGAAGAGGGGTGACTCGACAGTCGAAGGAGATTAGAAGCGAGAAGAAACCTTGCCAACGGTAGATATGGAAGGATGGTGAAGAAGGAGGAGGGAGGAGTCTAGAGAGAAGATAGGAGGCAAGAAATTAAGAATCCAATAGCATAATGAAGTTGGTTGCCATCCATATATTTATAGAGGCTAGCCAACAAGTCCTAAAACAATATGAAATCCTAATTCTTGAGGATTTCCGCCAATCGCGTTCGAACGTGCCCGATCGTGTTCGAACACACTCAAAACGTCCCTTCTCTGGATTTGCGAACGCGACACAGGCGTTCGAACATGGACATTCACAAGGCGTTTACAAGAGCGTTCGAACGCGACTCCACTTGCATTCGAACGCGACCTACATAAATTTTATTTTAATAAAAATAAACACCTAATACAATAAGAAAAGATCCTAACTACGTGTATCACATGCACCTCAATGCACTTGAGATACACTAAACTTTAACTAATATTTTTTAAGTCCCAAAATAATAAGAATTAAAATAATGAAGAATTAACTCCAATAATTATAATTCGATAATAAAAAAATACCAATGTCATCAATAATGTGTCACCAATCAAACTAAATAACCAATAGTTTAGAATAAAATGTCTAATACAACCGATGGACAAAATAGTAAAATCTTAAGTAAAGGTGGTGTCCCGGTGCATCTTGCTCAGTCGCCACGTAAATCATCACTTGAAATATTAGAAAAAGGAACTCATGAGCCAACAAATATAGCTCAGTGAGTGGAATCCACTCAAAAACAAAATAAATCTTAATCCATAATATAACTTTGAAAATAAAAGTCCAATAATATAAAATGAGAATCTTACTAAGCTTGCTTATAATAACAATAGTAATAACAATACAAGTAATGATAGATCAAATCATATCTCATAACATGGTTCATGTCCATATGTTGAATTTCTTTTAATATTAATAATAAAGTCATATGTCTCAACTTGGGACTGTTTCTGAGGATCTATATCAATTATAAGTCACCTCCATATGCTCTCAAGTCTTTTCCTTATAGTTAATCTAGTTAGGGTCACTGGGAGGTGTCACTATATGATAAACTCATCCTGTCTTTTCCACTAACCATAAAGAAAGATTAGAGTCATTTCAAGGAGATTTCTAATCTAGCCTAGGACTATTCTCTAAGCATGCTAGAGTCACCTAAACAGATCATATGTTGATCAAGTATAGGACTATCCCCTAGACTTTAAGGTAGTCATGAGTCACCATAGGGAAATGCACGAAAAATATCTAGCTTCTATCTGTTCTCAAAGTCCTACCACTTATCAATTATATTTTTCTACTAATATTATTGATCATATAAATGACTATATGTACTAAGTATTGCAATGTAGTGGGTCTTACATTTTGCACACAACATAATAATGCACAAAAATATAATAATGTATTTGCATACTAAATTATATGTGATTTGATAAAAAGCACAAAATACAAGACGAATAAATAAAAAAAATGCGTAAGTGAACCCACTTATCTATGTCTAGCTGAAATGACTGAAATATCTAGTCTATAGGTTAAGAAAAATCACCACATTTAATAATAAATAAATAACATATTATAATTTAACTAATATCAAGATTTCTAAATATTAAAGCTAATTAAATAGATAAAATGAGTTGGTTTAAGCGCATTATATTGGGCTGGGCACAGCTAGCTACCCACAAGATTTCGATTATATGGGCTAGGCTAAGGCCCAACAAAAAAAGTCTAACCCGTAGCCCATCATTTGCTAATAAGGTATGGGTCTGTTATGAACCGGCTTGATCCAATCCGTAATGGTTCTGGACCGATTTGAGGACGTGACTTTCGAAGGAAGTTGTGGATGATCTAGCCGTTGGATCTTGCCGAATTTTGGATATGTTGTCGCTCATAAAAAGAGTTTTCAATGAATCCAAGATCACATGGTTTGGAGAGTTAGATCTAAAGATATTGGTCGAATAGTCGTTGAAGGTCGGATAAACCCTAGCTCGTTAGCCCTTCAATGGCTAGATAGGTGCTAGGTTAATTCTTTCGGAATGAGGGGAGAGAAGTTGTTGTGGAAGAGGCGAATTAGAAGTTAGAGGAAGTCAACTAAGGACTTAGGCGGTGGAAGGAAGGAGGTGGGAGAGGGCGCCAATGGCTAAAGCAAGAAAGAAGGAGATAAAGGCACAATGTTGAAACCTTAACAAAACAACTAAGTTAAAACCTTAACAAAACAACAATTTTTGCTGCGATGCATTCGAATATGAAAATACAGTTCTCTGTTGTTGCAAACGTGTTCAAGCGTTCAAACGATCACATTCAAACAGGCTCAAGGCCATTCAATCATGCAAATCACGTTCTCTATTTTTGTGAATGCGTGCATGTATTTGCATGGCCCGTTCCAACACGGCCATTGCATTCGAACGCCCCCCCAGCAAAATCCTTTCATTTCTTCAAACAAAAATCAACTAGATAAATAGGCTCATCATAATGAACCAAATGTCGCGAGTGGAGCCAATATGGACAGAGTCGTATCACTCCACAATGCTTGCATTCACCTTGCCCTTAAGGTGTCAGATCTGGATAGCGATCCATGAAGTTGGATTCGGGCATCCAAGTCGCCTTGTCCACTGTATGTCCGCGCCACTCCACCAAAATCTCAGTTGCCCACTAATGGGCTCTGATACCACTTTGATAAGCTCTGATACCAATTTGTTAGGCTTTGATACCATTTGGTAGGCTCTGATACCAAATTGATAGAGGCTAGCCAACAAGTCCTAATAAAAAATGTGTAACGCCCCCGCCCGGCACGGGCACGTGCACGCCCACACGCCCACACGGCACGCGCGACGCATGCGACAGGATGGGCGGGGCCCGTCACGCACAGATACACTCCTATGCACATACAATCATGACATCATTAAATAAAACTTGCTAACCTATCCATATATGATAATCCATCACCAAATAAATCATACTCTTAACCAAACAAACCTGTTAACATATGAATATCCAAGTCCACAATAATAAACACTAGACCGCTACATAATCTGGCAGGACCTACACAGGCCACAACAAACCATCAAGA
Source organism: Typha latifolia (assembly GCF_019914945.1). Taxonomy (NCBI): domain Eukaryota; kingdom Viridiplantae; phylum Streptophyta; class Magnoliopsida; order Poales; family Typhaceae; genus Typha; species Typha latifolia. The sequence continues at coordinate 13,607,554 of NC_133086.1, read as the reverse complement.
TACAACTAAACAGCTGATACATGAGTACTATAAAATCCGACATATACTGTACAAATCATCATCTAATATAATAAGGTACAAATATAACAAACAACGATACACTCAATGTCTGGTTAAACTATCTTCTATACCGTCTCGCATCAATAGCTCACCTCATCATCACTTTAAAATATCTTCTCAAGATATCTCGGGTCGCTATCATGTACCACAAATCTGAGGGGAAAAGAAATAAAGAGAGTCATGAGCAAAAGGCTTAGTGAATAGACCTTATCCCGAATCAGTGATGCCAAACAGAGAGTAAATCAAGTATTGGATAATATGAATCAGAAAGAGTATCATGTCATGAATGAGTATATGAATGTATCCTCAATAATATATAAATGAAAAGTAGATAACATGTCATAACTGATAAAAGTATATAATCCTCGACCATGAGTAAACAAATCTCCGTATCATACTATCATCATAACTCTCTCTCAAATATGACACATGATGCATGCTGACCATGACCACGTTATGATATCAAATGCAATCATACATGATGAATATTGACCACTCAATAATCAGGTAACCAAATGATAATGAAATCATATGTATTTATCAACATCATAATCATCACCGACATCTCGGTATAATATCATCATACTAGACCACTATGCACAGTCAACACCCGGTACCCGGTCTCAACATCATGCCCGAAGGCTCCGAGCATACTCTGCCATCGACAAGGAGTATCTCAAATATAACCATACCCTGCCATCCACTAAGGGTATCAACCTCCATCTAGACCGGGCACCCCACATAGTTGAGAGAAATCTTGTGAGGATAACTCGCCACATATGCCCTAGCGAACGGCATGTGTCCGATTATCTGTGCGCACAGACTCAACTGACCTCGGACATGGGCCACGAGATATCGCATATCAGCGACCATAATCATCACTCCAGGCACCCCTAACCCTGGCGCCTACTCGGGTATCCTCATGCTTTCTATCAACTATCCTATCAATCACATTTCATGCTTTCCTTATAAATGTCAGATCACATGCATATATCCAGTACGATAACGAGTCAATGTATAACAGGAATTAGGTGGAATAGGAATCAAGAGAAAATGATGCAATATAGTCTCCAACTGTATCGTCAACACGTGCATACTCATGCTAATCTATTACATGCATACTCATACTACAGATCGACTCGGTAAACAATCATAATAGTAGAATCAGCTCTAATCATCTCTATATATATCACCAATTACTCATATTACAAATCAGCATAATCGAGTGCATGATAAAATATGCTCGACTATAATCATTTCTGTAATAACCCAAGGTTAAAAAAATAAATAATTATTCCTGCACTACATGGCACGACAGCTCGTGCCATGCAGTGGCAGCGGAGATGGGCGCCACGCGCCCCAAGCGCTGGCCCGGCCAACCTGGCCGAGCTAGCTAGCGTGGTGGGCCCCCGCCGCCGCCGCCGCAGCCTCCCTCCCCACCGCCTCTCTCTCCCTTTTTTCTCCTCTCTCTCTCTCTCTCTCTCTCTCTCTCTCTCTCTCTCTTTCGAGCTCTCTCTGACCTCTCTCTCTTTCTCTCTCTCTCAAACATTCTCTCTCTTTACCCACTGCCGCCGCCATCTCCTCTAGCTCCGGTGAGCCTCCCTCCCTCTCTCTCTCCCTCCCTCTCTCTCTCTCCCTCCCCCTCTCTCTCTCTACCTCTATCTCTCTCTATTTCTCTTTTTCTCCTTGTCGGCTTCCTCTCAGAACCGCCGGAGGATTGAGCCGTCGGCGAGAGGCCGGCCGCTGAGTGGCCACCAGCGGCCGCACCCCTCCCCCATGGCCCAACCCTCTTCTTCCTTTTTCTTTCCTCTTCTTCTTCTTCTTCTCTTCCTTCTTCCTCTCCTCCTCCTCCTCCTTCTTCCCTTCTCTCCTCTGTCTGCACCCTGCAAGTGGTGCTGGGCTCGGCCCAGCGCCTTGCTGTGCATGGTGTTGGGCTGAGCCCAGCACTATATGCAATTCTATATTTTGTTTTTTTCTTTCTCTCTTCTCTTTCTATATATATATATATATGCACAATTAGGTTAGCTTAGTTAATTTAATGTAATTAAGTTATACAAATTAAATATAATTATATCATAGCTAGTATATAGTTCTAATTATACCATGTTTAGCAAAATGCCTGCAATATAAATTACTATTTTAATCCTAAGAAATTTATAGGGTACATATATTCTTACCATGTATGTATATTCTTACGTAATTAATTGCAGTAACTTAATTCTTATTTTCTTAATTATCAAAGAGAATAATAGACAGATAAAATATATTCTAAATACACAAATAAATAATATAATTATGATTAATAAATAACAAAAACAAATATAGAAATGAAGAGTACATAATTACAATAAGAAACTATTCTTTTGTCTGGTTAATTTTAATTAATAGAAAGACTGACATATTTGTTTTAAATAATTTCAGATCCCGACCCCCCTATTCAAGATTCCGTGGACTTAGCTATCGAGGCGTGATCGTTATCGTAGTAGCGTGAATAAGTGGTGGTTTGGTATTTGCAGTGGGGTGAGTAGTCTTATCCCCTAGACGCCTTTCTCAAATTAGGTTATAGTATATATAATGTACATGCATGTTTTGGCCTCCAGCATGATTATATGATTTTATCTAAAGATGATTACCTCTGTTGTGTATATACCTCTGTTGTGTATATGTAGTTGTGAAAAACTCTTGATGATATGTTGTGGCCTGTGTGGGGCCCAAGTAAGGTTATCTGTATGCTGTTGACAGTTAAACTTGAGCTATTCTTAGTTTAGATATTGTGGAGAAAATTATGATGCTACAGGTTTATTTGATTGTCAGTAACAAACTGAATGGTCGGGTACTATGCATATGCTGTGTGGGCTCGTGCTATGCATGTGTTTAGAGTGTGGGTGTCACAATTTCTAGATAAAATCATATAATAATGCTGGAGGCCAAAACATGCATGTACATAATATATAATATAATCTAATTTGAGAAAGACGCCTAATGGATAAGACTACTCACACTGATTAGAAGATACAAACCACGTATCCCTTACATCCGCCCATCAACCGTGTGGCACTTCTCGCTAGCAAAGTCCACGAGGTCTCAAATAAGGGGTTCGGGATCTGAAAAATGTTTAAGTAACATAAAGTTAGTTGTTTATCCCATTATAATCCTTTCGAGTAAAATATGATGATTTATTAGATTTTAGAATTTCTACTTATTTTTATAATTGGCTAGATTTTAATTATAAATAAAATATAAATATAGATAAAAAACCTAATTATAATTAAATTATATCTTGATTAGGGACTATGTAGTCATTATCTTATTTGTTACAAAATAATAATGTAAAATAAATTAATAGAATTACTTAAAATGTATATCATAAGAATATTAGAATATAAATCTAATAATTATAATTTACAAATCTATCTATTAACCTAATATACATATAAGTAAATAAATGAATAAATAAATATAAGTATTACCTATATTCATGTGTAATAGTTTATAACCTAATTAATCATTAATTAATTATAATTAACAATAATCATATTGATGAATATATATTATTATTAAAATAAATAATGTCTAAATTTCTTTGTATTAATTAAAATAGAAATACCTAAACAAATAAAAAATAAATAAATACCAAATTAAGGATTATTAGTATTAGTGCTGGGCTTGGTCTAGCACTAGCCTACTACAGTGTTGGGTCGAGCCTAGTACTGTTGTAGAAAGATAAGAAGAGAAGTACTGTTGTAGAAAGATAAGAAGAGAAGAAGCAGCTGAGGAAGAAGAAGAAGAAAGGAAGAAGAAAGAAGAAAGAAGAAGAAGAGAAGAGAAGAGAAGAGAAGAAGAGAAGAAAGAGAGGAGGGGAGGGAACTACGGAACCGGGTCGGCGGGGAGGGCACCGGCCACTGCTTGCCAGCCAGCGGCCGGCCTCTCGCCGGCGGCTCAGTTCCGAGAGAGAGAGAGAGAGAGAGAGAGAGAGAGAGAGAGAGAGAGAGAGAGAGGGAGAGAAAGGAGCTCACCGAAGCTCGCGGAGGTGGCGGCGGCGACGGCGGCGATATGCCGGCCTCGATCGATGAGAGAGAGAGAGAGAGAGAGAGAGAGAGCGAGAGAGAGAGAAGACGGTGGGGGGTTGCGCGGCAGCTTTTGCGCACCGGCCGCAGCCCATTTTGGTTGCGGCAGCGACAGCGGACGCGGCGTGGCGCCACCACGCAAGCTGCATGCGCAGCTTGCATGGGCACGAGGCCGGCCATAGTGTGGCCGGTCGCGTCGTGCCCAGAATTTTTATTTTATTTTTTTAAGATTGGGTTGTTACAATATGAAACCCTAATTCTAGAGGATTCTCGTCGATCGCGTTTGAACACGCCCGATCGCGTTCGAACGCACCAAAAGACATTCTCTGTATGTGTGAACGCGATGCAGGCATTTGAATGCGGGCGTTCGAACTCGCCCGACCGCGTTCGAATGCACAATATGCGTTCTCTATATTTGCGAACTTGATGCATGCATTCGCAAGGGCGTTCGAACCGACTTATAGGAATTTTATTTTAATAAAAATAAATAACTAATGTAGTAAGAAAAGATCCTAACTAAATGGATCAGCCCACCACGCTTCCCCCACCTTGCCCTCAAGGTGAAAAGTTGGGAAAACACTCCAAGATATCAGTCTCCAACTCCCATGTAGCCTTATCGGATGGCTTGCCAAGCCACTCAACTAGAATCTCCATCTCCAATCTGGTATCATGTCGTCGTCAACGTCCAGCAAGTACTCAAACTAGATCTACGATCTCTACCTCCTCCAATGGCTCCGGTAGAACCGATCCAACAATCTCATGATCTCCAATGCACTCCCTCAACAATGAAACATAAAAGACAGGATGCACTTTCTACCTCTCCAACAACTCCAAACGATATGCAACCGGACTAAAGTAGCGATGTGCTAACTTTTAGTTTTACATCGGGCGTAAAGTCATCTGTCAATATGGTTGCACCCTCACAAACATCCAACTGCCGATGTAAAACTCCTGCTCCCTATGGCTACGATCATAAACTTCATGCGGTTTTGAGCAAGTTTAAGATGAGCACGCAACCTCCTCAATGTGCCATTTCTATCCATCAAAGTTAAATCCACCTCCGTACGATCTACAAATGCCACTGGATCATAAGCGCGTAACGTTGGAGCCGTGAGTCCATACACCACCTCAAATGGAATCATGTCAATGTTGCTATGGGAGGCAGTATTATAGGACCACTCCGCCCAAGGTAAGAACTCCAACCATCGTCTTAGCATCTCTCTAACAAAGCACCTCAAGTACTGCTCAATGCCTCAATTGACCACCTCGGTTTGGCCGTCCGTCTGTGGATGGTAGGCCGAACTGAAGTTCAATTGAGTCCCCTACAATCTAAAAAACTCAGTCCAAAAGTCACTCATAAATACACGATCATGATTTGAGACAATCGTGCATGGCATGCCATGTAACTGAGCAACATTTTGGTTGAAAATGGATGTGACAATGCCAAAAAGTGCACATACTTGCTCAATCTGTCAACCACCACAAAGATAACAGAATAATCATGTACCAGCGAAAGTGTAACACCTACAAACCCTAAACACGTGCATGGCACGAGCTCACATGGCACTTAACAATTTAGTTAGTTACTAATAATAAAAAAACCTGTATCAACATCATAATTTTATCTAGAATATCTAAACTAAGAATAACACAAGTCTAACTATCAATAGTACACGGATAACCCTACTTAGGCCCCACACAGGCCACAACACATCATCAAGAGCTTTTCACTACAACATATATACAACGGTGGTATATACATAATTATACAAGTACAAAGTCACCTGCTAAAATATAAGACAATGATAAAGACACACTTTGGAGGATGTTCACTAATACATCAAATAAGATAACTCATTCAGCGCATAACACTAACCACAGTCTACTCTTCACCCACTAGCAAGATCTCTAAGGGAATATCCTGCTCCACTCATTCACTTGGGTTTTTGGAAAGTAGAAAACAAAGAGAGTCATGAGTTAAAGGCTTAGTGAATAGACTTTACCCGGAATCAGTGAAGCCAAACAAAGAGTAAATTATGTACTGGATAATATGAATTAGAAAGAGCATCATGTTATGAATGAGAGTATAAATGTAACCTCAATAATATATAATTGAAATGTAGATAACATGTCATAACTAAAAAAAACATATAATCTTTGACAATAGGTAAACAAATCTTCATGCCATAGTATCATCATAACTCTCTCTCAAATATGACACATGGTACATGCCATCTATTATGACCATGCTATGATATCAAATACAACCATATATGATGTAAATTGACCATTTGATAATCAGGTATTCAGATGAGAATAAAATCATATGCAGTTCTCAACATCTCCGCCATCAATATTATCTCTATATGTCATCATCATACTAGACCACTATGCACAGTCAATACCCGGTACCCGGTCTCAGCATCATGCTCGAAGGCTCAGAACATACTCTGCCATCCACACGAAGTATCTCAAATATAATCATACACTGCCATCCGCTAAGGGTACCAACATCCATCCAGACCGGGTACCCTTCTAGCTAATAGAAATCTTGTGAGAATAACTCGCGACATATGCCCTAACGAATGATATGTGTCTGAATGTCTGCTACACACATACTAATGACCTCGGACGTAAGGCCAACAGGATCGCGACTATGTCGAGTGATCAATCATCCACCAAGCGCGTCCTAACCCTCGCACCCACTCGGGTATCCTTACGCTTTCTATCAACTATCCTATCAATCACATTTCATGTTTTCCTTCTAAACGAAATATCATATGCATATATCCAGTACGATAACAAGTCAATGCATAACATGAATTTAGGTGGAACAAAAATCAAGAGAAAAATGATGCAACGTAGTCTCCAACCATATAGTCAATGTATGCATACTTATGCTAATCTATCACAAGCATACTCATGCTATATATCAACTAGACATAACATTATAACAGTATAATCATCTCTATATATCACCAATGTACTCATATTCCACATCAACCTAATCAAATGCATGATAAAATATGCTCGTCTGTAATCATCTCTAGATAAAGTCATATAATCATACTGGAGGCCAAAACATACATGTACATAATATATAATATAACTTAATTTGAGAAAGGCGTCTACGGGATAAAACTACTCACACTGATCAGAAGACGCAAACCACATATTCCTTACATCCGCCAATCAACCAAGTGACATTCATCACTAGCAAGGTCCACGGGGTCTCAAATAAGAGGGTTCAGGATCTGAAAATATTTAAGTAGCATAAAATTTATCGTTTATCTAATTCAAATTAATTTAAGTAAAATATAAAGGTTTATTAGATTTAGAAACACTTCTTTTTATTTTTGATTACATAACTAGATCTATCTTATAAATATGATTTAAATAATATAATTATACTATTATCATAAAATGCTAATTACAGTATAAGGAGAACAAGTCTGTTTCTTTTTATATAAGTATATTTCTAAATATATAATTATAAAATAAAATAAAATAAAATAAAAGGCTAAATAACCATAAGTATAGACAAGGTCTAATTATAATTAATTTTATAATTCATACTCTATCTTGATTAATTAAGAACTATGTAGTCTTTACTCGATAAGATAATAAATAAATAACTAAATAAGCCTAGTATTTTATTTGTTGCAGAATAATAATATATAATAATTTAATAGAATTACTTAAAATGTATATCATAAGAATATTAGAATATAAATCTAATAATTATAATTTACAAATCTATCTATTAATCTAATTTACATATAAGTAAGTGAATAAATAAATAAATAAATATAAGTATTACCTATATTTATGTGTAATAGTTTATAACCTAATTAATCATTAATTAATTATAATTAACAATAATCATATTGATGAATATATATTATTATTAAAATAAATAATGTCTAAATCTATTTGTATTAACTAAGAAAGAAATACCTAAATAAATAAATAATAAAATAAAAATAAGGATTACTAGTACTAGTACTCGAATGCATTCGCGATCCAGTAGCAAACCGCCTCAATTCTCCAACTCTGGATGACGCTCTGGATCATCCATCACCTCTTGCAACAATCTCAAAATATCTGGGTCAGATGCACATATATACCTCAGCTCGTCAAGGAAGGCAAAGGTAGGAGATGAATAGGCTGCAAGTTCGGCGATATCGGGTTGGCGCGATAGTGCATCCGTCGCTCTATTTTTCGTTCCCTTCTTGTATTAGATTTCAAAATCATATCCCAGCAATTTTGTGACCCATCTCTGCTGTGCCGGAGTGTGTATACGCTGTCCCATAAAATATGAAAGGCTCTTTTGATCAGTTCGGATAATGAATCGTCTACCGATCAAATAAGGCCTCCACTTTGTCACCGCATGCAAAATTGCCAAGATCTCTCTCTCATAAGTCGATAATTGCTGAGATTTTTGTGACAAAGCTTTGCTAAGATAGGCAATGAGATGCCCTCCATGCATAAGTACAATTCCTATGCCAACACCCGATGAATCACATTCCACAATGAACTCTTTGGTGAAGTCCGGTAGCGCTAGAATGGGTGCCGTCGTCATTGCTGTTTTCAATTTTTCAAAGCCTAAAGTGGCTACATCCGTCCGTTTAAAAGAGTCCTTCAACAAAGAAGCGAGAGGAGCAGTGATCTCGCCATATCTGGCAATGAAGCGTCGATAATATCCGGTCAGCCCGAAAAATCTTCTCAATCTGGTGGTAGTAGTAGGAATAGGCCAAGAGGTCATACATGTAATCTTTTGAGGATCCGCCGCTACACCATCCGCTGAAATGATGTGGCCTAAATACTCCACTTGTGATACTCCCCATAGGCACTTGGACTTCTTGATCTTCAATTGGTTTTGCTTCAACAAATTCAGCATATCTTCCAAATGCCGCCAATGCTCCAATTTAGTCCTGCTATACACCACAATGTCGCCAGAAAAATACCAAGACATACCTTCGTAAGAGAGGCTGAAATATATCATTCATGAGGCCTTGAAAGGTAGCTGGAGCATTGATGAGACCAAAAGGCATCACCCGGAACTCGTAATGCCCGTCCGGAGTCTAAAATGCAATTTTGTGCACATCCGCCGGGTGAACTCTAATTTGATGATACCCCTGCAAGCTCATCCAGAAACTCCTCGATAACCGGAATGGGATACCGGTCTTTGATAGTAATAGCGTTTAGTGCCTGATAGTTAACACAAAAACGCAATGTCCCATCCTTTTTTCACACTAATAGCATAGGGGATGAGTATGAGCTATGACTTAGTTGAATGAGACCTTGCTTGAATATCTTGGCTACCATCTTTGAGATAACTTCTTTTTGCACATGTGGATACCGATATGGCCTCACGTTCGCTGGTACAGTCCCAAGTACAATCTCTATGCGATGGACCATCGTTCTCCTCGGTGGCAACTCCTATGTCTCCTCAAATAGTCTAGAAAAGTTATATAATAAATTAGACATTTCAATGGTAGTACCTGAACTCATTTGAAGCTCATCTCCTACTAGTCCTAACTGAAGAAGATAGGCCAAATCATATGCACAAGGCAGCCCCATCATAGGCTGTATCGCAGGAATCGACGAAGATCGAACACCATCCAGCAGCACATCTTTGTTTCCTTATTTAAATTTCACTCATGTGCTCCGAAAATCAAATGTGATGGGTTCCTAACTCTATAACCACTAAGTACCAAGGACAATGTCTACTCCTCGTAGCACCAACTGATACAAGTCCACAATGATGTCGTGTCCTTACACCCGTATACCAACCCGGTGACACAAACTCTCTGCCTTAAGCTTTGTGCCGTCTCCAATAGCAACGTCAAATCCCGTGGTCGGTTCGGCATCCAAACCGAAACTCCTCACTAACCTCTTGTCTAGAAAGTTGTGTGCACTCCCCGAATCAATGAGGATGTGCTCACAATGCTTTCTAACAAGTCCGTCTACTTGTAACATCCTCGGCATGGAAGTACCCAAATATGCATGCATCAATATTTTAGCTTGGATATTTTCCTCCACGCCCTCCTCAACGGTCTCCTCATGGACCTCCTCTAGACACTCACCATCATCATCAACCTCATCATCCTCTTCAAGATTGTCAATAAGCATCACACTCCCGATCGGTTTAGTACACTAATGACCGGGTGTGAAACGCTCATCACATCGAAAGCAAAGGCCCTTCGCTCTTCGCTCCTCCATCTGGGCAGGTGTGAGAGTTCGAACGGGTGTCTTGTGCCTCCTCTAATATCAGAAGAAGGTCTTAATGGTGGTCGTTGTCTAGTACTCGTAGCTACTATTTTTAAACACGCAGAATTTTCAGTCGACGTTCTAGGTGCATACCGCTCATCTCGGTTGCCCAAATTTGTTTTTGCTCCCATCTTGAGAGCCTTATGCTTTTGCTCCATCCTCATGGCCTTCTCAAAGGCCTCCTCAAGAGTAGTAGGACAAAGAGCACGAACATCTGCCTGAATCTCATCCCGCAGCCCTAGAATAAATGTGCTCTTCAATGTCTGTTCGGGCCAAGGTGGCTCACAATGACTACTAACTCTCTCAAACTCAGCTTGGTACTCCCATACGGTCGTCCTCTGAATCATCTTGCTTAATATGGCAGCAAAATCTCCATATGTCGCTATTCCAAATCTGCGTATAATCCTCCTACAAAAATCAGCCCATCTAGTAAATCCACCACCACGAAGAACTGATCTATACGAATGCAATGTCGTTCCTTGAAGGTAAAAGCTTGCCATCTGGACTTTTGCATCTTCCGTTGTACCTTGACAATCAAAATATTGTTCAACTTGAAACACCCAATCCATTAGATCACCGTCTTAGAATTTTGGAAAGTAAGCGTGCGGTTCTCCCCCGAATAGCATTGTCGGGTTCGCGAAAGATCCTTAGTTCAGGTCTAAACCTTTATGTAGGTTGATCACCCTCTCTAAATCCTTGAGCACGTCCATCACCATCTCCATAGGGATCAACCTCATCCTCATAGTACCAATCCTCTTCATCGACGAAGCACACCGGTGTCGCACGCCTCTCGAGTTCCACCACCGCCAGTCTTGGATTTTGCAATGGAGGTGGGGAATGATGTGTGGGCATAGGTAAGAGGGGATCATTGACACTCGCATGTCGATCTGGACTTGTAGTGTGTCAGTTCGATGAGGTCCCACCACTAGTCCTTCTTCAAACTCTAATCGCCGTCGAGGAGATAACGAATCGAATTGGTTTATGACATATTCCTTGAAATTATTATGATCCTTTTGAATTGAGTCAACTCTATGCATCAATATATGGAACATGCCCCTAAGTTCATCCATATTCACACTCATGGATGTTGGTTGACTCAGTCATACCATGGTCGCTCCAAAGGAATTGACCTCATAGTTATGGTCATCATGGATTGAGTCTTCCTTTGTCGGTGTGCTCTCCATAGGTCTCCTTGTTGATGTCATCTTCCTTGTTTCAACCATTAATGGAGGTATGAGGTTCGCTTGCTCTGATACCAATCGGCTCTGATACCACTTTGATAAGCTCTGATACCAATTTATTTGGCTCTGATACCACTTGATAGGCTCTAATACCAAATTGATAGGCCCTGATACCACTGTGAAAAGCTCTCATACTAATGATGGGCTGTAATACCACTTTGATAAGCTTTGGTACCAATTGATAAACTCTGATACCATTTTGATAAGTTCTGATACCAAATTGATAATATCTGGAACCAAAGATAGGCTACGCAATAATTCTTTCAAGATCTGGATATATTACAAAAATCAGTCCGCGCAATAATAGGAATATATTCGTCAAATATTTTATGGTAGTCGGAAAATTACGAAACTAATTGGATTAGATCTGAAACTTCCTGATCTACAAGTTTCATATTTAATCCCTTTGTAGATTCAAACTGTAGCATGGACAAAAATATAGGATAACATTGGTGATGGTGGTGGTGATGGGTGAAGTGGATGTTAGGGTTATGGATAGATATGGAGATGAAGGTGAATTGTCGATGTGGTTTAGGATATAGACGAATGGAATGAAGTGGTGGCTCGACAATCGAGGGAGATTAGAAGTTAGGAGAATTTGGCTACCATCCACATATAATTAGAGGCTAGCCAATAAGTCCTAATATAATATGAAACCCTAATTCTAGATGATTCCCGTCGATCACATTCGAACGTTCCCGATTGCGTTCGAACACACCAAAAGACATTCTCTATATGTGCGAACGTGATGCAAGCGTTCGAACGCGGGCATTCAAACTCGCCTGACCGCGTTCGAACGCACAATATACATTCTTTGTATTTGCGAACTTGATGCACGCGTTCGCAATGGTGTTCGAACATGACCCAACCTGCGTTCGAACGCGACTTACATGAATTTTATTTTAATGAAAATAAATAACTAATATAGTAAGAAAAGATCCGAACTAAATATATCACCCACTCGTCCTGGACTCGAGTGTGTTGTCTGGCTAGAATTCGAACTGGAATAGGAGTACTCGGTTCCAACTTCGACTCTTTTTAGATCAGCCCTTATTGGTTCAGGTGGAACAACTCCAATCGACTCGGTAAAGGAAACTCGAGGCTTAAGGCTTGAGACATGAAAAATCAGATATATCCGTGCCTCCTCATGTAAGTCTAGACAGTATGCTATAGGTCCAATCCATAAAATTTTGGAGCCAACTTTTGATTAGGACTGAGTCTAACCGAGCTTTGCTAATATGGTTGTAGTTTGATATAGACCCAATCCCCAATTGAGAAGAACCTCTCTTAGTGCCGCTGGTCAAAGACTTGCTTCATTCGATTCTAGGCAACCGCTAGGTGCATCTTGAGTCTCCTCAATACCTCATCACGATCTCGCAAAACCGCATCCACCTCAATTTGGTCGACTCGGGCTGATGGCAGGTATGTATGCAAGGTCGGAGGCGACTGACCATAGACGACCTCAAACGAAGTCATGCTAATGGCCTAGTGGAAGGCCATATTGTATGATCATTCTGCCCATGGCAAATAAGACAGCCATTGTCATGGTCGCTCGCCAACAAAGCACCGCAATTATTGCTCTAAGCATCGGTTCAGCACCTCAGATTGGCCATCCATTTGAGGGCGATAGACTGAACTCATACAAAAGGTGGTCTCTTGGAGAGCATAGAAGGCCTACCAAAATTGACTCACAAATATAAGATCACAATGTGAAACAATCGACTTTAGCCTACCATGCATGTTGGCCACGTCGCGCACATTAACCTCCGCAACCTTCCTTGCCGTGTAGGGATGCGCCAAGGCTGAAAAATATGCATACTTGCTAAGGTGATCCACCACCACCATGATCACCGAATGATCTCTGGTCTTGGGTAGACCGTCAATGAAGTCCATGGCGACGTCCTCCCAAACCTTCATTGGAATCGGAAGCGGTTGTTGCAAGCCAGCAAGTTTAGCTGATTCCATCTTCGCTCTTTAACACACCTCGCAAGCCTTGACGTAGGCTTGTACATCCTTCATCATTCCAGCCCATGTGCAACTCTGGCTCAGCCATTTATAGGTGCGCAAAACCCTCTCATGTCCAGCCATAGGGGTGTCATAGAAGTGGCGCACCAACTCCAGTCACAAGTGGCGCTCCAAATGAACTTTATTCTTCTTGATCATACCTTCGAACTAAAGAGTTTTTGGACTCGACTCATTGGCGAAAGAGTGAAGGGAGAGCTCGGCTTGGACATCAAGTGGGTTGTCCTCTTCGATCTGGCCACCTTCCTCCTCTTGTTGCACCTCAAGATCTTCAATGAGATCATCCTCGATCATCTCCTCCATGAGCATGATGGCAGCGGGCTGTTTGGAGCATTTGTGGCCCAGTACGAAGCGCTCGTCATAATAAAACATAGGCCCTTCAAGCGCCAATCTTTGATCTATGCTGGTGTGAGGCATTGACCCATCATCTATGGCTGTCCCTTAGGGTCAGGGGTTGTCAGTGGTGGGGGTAGCCGATTGGGGCTTGGCCGAACTCACCTCGAACGTGCCACACCCGAGATCGATGTCTAGGGTTAGAGCGCGGGTCGCTAGTGCTCTATGTTGGATGGTGTGTCACCTTTAACTCTCTTATCTTCTCTTCCATCATTTGAGCCACTGAGAAGGCTTTCTAAGAAGGCAGAAGGATGAGTTGCCTTGACTTCCACTTGAATATCATGACGAAGTCCGAAGATGAATGTGCTTTTAAGAGCAGAGTTCGACCAGCCATGGACTCGATTGCTAATTCTTTCAAACTCCCCTTAGTACGCTCTTACAAAGGTCTTTTGGGTTAGATTCGTCAAGGTGGCTTCGAAGTTGTAACACCCACAACCCTAAAGACGTGCATGGCACGAGTCCACATGGCACGTGCGTGACACCTGACTATTTGGTTTATTACTAATAATCAAATAAACCTGTATCAACATCATAAATTTATCCCAATATCTAAACTAAGAATAACACAAGTCTAACTATCAACAGTACACAGATAACCCTATCTAGGCCCCACATAGGCCACAACACATCATCAATAGCTTTTCACCACAACATATACACAATGGTGGTATATACATAATTATACAAGTACAAAGTCACCTGCTAGAATATAAGACAAGGATAAAGACACACTTTGGGGGATGCCCACTCATACATCAGATAAGATAACTCATCTGGCATATAACACTAACCACAGTCTACTCTTCAGCCACTGGCAAGACCTCTAAGGGAGTATCCTGCTCCACTCGTTCAACTAGGATTTTGAAAAGGAGAAAACAAAGAGAGTCATAAGCAAAAGGTTTAGTGAATATACCTTACCCTGAATCAGTGATGCCAAACAGAGAGTAAATCATGTACTGGATAATATGAATCAGAAAGTAGCATGATGTCATGTATGAGTATGTATATATGTATCCTTAATGACATATATATGAATAAAATCAATTCTCATGAATGAGCATATTATATCCTCAACCAAAAATATATCACATGATGAAATTACCATATAACATCACCGAATATAACAACATATCATGTATAACAATCATGATCCAATGATACTAGCCACGTCAATGATGATGCATGTGTTACAAATTCGATCAAATCGGATCACATCAAAAGGAGATTAGGCTCAATGGATTGAGTCTAATTATCTTATTTGGTTATTCAGTTTAGTTAGAGTCTTAGTAGGTTATGATTTTATTTAATGATCCCCTTCTACCTATGCCTTCACATCATCCCCCACCTCCGTTACTAAACCCAAGACTGGCAGTGATAGAACCCAAGAGGCATGCAGCACCGGTGTACTTCGTCGATGAGGAGGATTGGCACTATGAGGATGAAGTTGATCTTTATGGAGTTGGTGATGGACGTGCTCAAGGATTTAGAGAAGGTGATCAACATGCTCAAAGGTTTAGACTTGAACCAAGGATTTTTCGCGAACTTGACAATGCTACTTGGGGGAGAACCGTACGCTTGGATTTTCCAAAATTCCAAGGCAGTGATCCAACAGATTGGGTGTTTCGAGTTGAACAATATTTTAATTATCAAGGTATAGCGGAAGATACAAAAGTCCATATGGCAAGCTTTCACCTTCAAGGAACGGGCATTGCATTGATATAGATCGATTATTCGTGGTGGTGGATTTACTAGATGGGCTAATTTTTGTAGGAGGATTACACACAGATTTGGGATAGCGGCATATGAAGATTTTGCTGCCACATTAAGAAAAATGATTTAGAGGACAACCGTATTGGAGTACCAAGCTGAGTTTAAAAGAGTTAGTAGTCGTTGTGAGCCATCGTGGCCTTAACGGACATTGATGAGTATATTTATTTCAGGGCTGCGGGATGAGATACAAGCGGATGTTCGTGTTCTATGTTCTACTACTCTTTCGTATTTATGCTCTTTATCGATTCGAATTGTAGCTAGGGCAAAAACACAAAATAAAGTAGGTGATAGTGGTGGTGATGGGTGGAGTGGATGTTAGGGTTATGGATGAATATGGAGATGAAGGTGGATTGTGGATGTGATTTAGGGATGTAGCTGAAGGGAACGAAGTGGTCGAGATCCTAAAGAAGAGGGGTGGCTCGATAGTCGAGCGAGATTAGAAGTTAGGAGAAACTTTGCCAACGGTAGAGGTGGAAGGATGGTGAAGAGAGAGGAGGGAGAGAGTCTGGAGAGAAGATAGGAGGCAAGAAATCAATATTCCAATAGTATTCTGAAGTTGGCTGCCATCCACATATTTATAGAGGCTAGCCAACAAGTCCTAAAATAATATAAAACCCTAATTCTAGAGGATTCCCATCGATCGTGTTCGAACGCGCCCAATTGTGTTAGAACGCACAAAAGACGTTCTATGTATGTTCGAAGAAGGGCATTCGAACTCGCCCGATCGCATTCGAACACACGATATGCATTATCTGTATTTGCGAACCTAATGTAGGCGTTTCACAAGGGTGTTCAAACGCGACCTACTGGAATTTTATTTTAATGAAAATAAATAATTAATGCAATAAGAAAAGTTCCTAACTAAATGTATTAGAGGAGTTCGCCGATGCGCTTTGTGTGCATTTCGGACCTTCTGACTATGAAGACTTCCAAGCCACCTTGACGAAACTAACCCAAAAGACTTCTGTAAGATACTATCAAGAGGAGTTCAAAAGAATCAACAATAGAGTCCACGGGTGGTCGGACTTAGCCCTAAAAAGTACTTTCATCTCCGGGCTTCGTTGTGATATCCAAGCAGAAGTCAAAGCTACTCGTCCTACAACCTTGCTTGAGGCCTTCTAAGCAGCTCAAATGATGGAAGGAAAGATAGAGGAATTGAAGGCTACTCACCATCCCACTTGGAGCATTATGGACGCGTGTGTTAACCCCAGACCACTGGTCTCAGGAGTGGCACGTTCGGGGTGGGTTCGGCCAAACCATAACCGGCCAAACCCACCACGGACAGGCCCTAACCCTAGGGGACAGCCAAGGGTGACAAGGTGATGCCTCGCACCAGTAGAAGTCGAAGATCGGCATTCAAAGGGTTTATGCTTCTATTGCGACGAGCGCTTCACACCAGGTCACAAATATGCCAAATAGCCTGTAGCCATTATACGCATGGAAGAGTTGATTGAGGATGATCCTATTAAAGATCTTGAGGGGCAACAAGTGGAAGAAGTGGGCCACACCGAAGATGACAATCTGCTGGAAGTTCAAGCCGAACTCTCCTTTCTTTTGCTTGCTGGCGAATCGACTCCAAAGACTCTTCGGGTCAAAGGTGTGATTAAGAAGAAAAAGGTACCAAGTCTTATTGATTCAGGAAGCACCCACAATTTTGTGGATTTACGGATGGTGAGGTGGTTGGGAACTGTGTTGAGAACTGAGGGCATATGCCTTCTAACGGCTTTGATATGATCATTGGAGATGGCACCGTGTTGAGAACTGAGGGCATATGCTGCAAGGTCCAGCTGCAAATTCAGGGCCATGCCTTCCGCATTGACCTTTAGCCATTGGCTTTTCGAGGAGCCGACATGGTTCTTAGGGTGCAATGGCTTCAGAATCATGGGCTGGTCACCTTCAACTTTACCACCATGGTGATGGAGTTCAGTTACGAAGGCAAATCGATCCAGTTAACAACTGCATCAAACATTGAAGCCTTTGGAGCGCTGCAATCCCTAGAAGGGTTGCCACCCAGGTGCTGCGGGTTCCTCATGCAACTCATCGAAGGGGCCTAAGACGTGGATGATCTAGCTCCCTTACCCGCTGATTTAAAGGCTGTTTTGTAGGAATTTGAAGATGTGTTCCGGCAACCTCATGGAATGCCACCACCTAGGGCGCAAGACCATCTCATCGAGATCATGCCAGGGGCAGGTCCATCGAATGTGAGGCCATACCGATATCCATTCATCCAAAAGGAGGCTATAACAAAGATGGTCCATGAGATGCTGTCTAGCATGGTGATAAGACCAAGAAGAAGCTCCTATTCGTCACCAGTCTTACTGGTGCAGAAGAATGATGGGTCGTGGCAGTTTTGTATAGACTATTGAGATCTCAAATCTATCACCGTCAAAGACCGGTACCCCATTCCGGTGATTGAAGAGTTGCTGGATGAATTGGCAGGTGCATGTTATTTTTCAAAGTTGAATTTGAGGGCTGGATACCATCAAATCAGAGTCGAACCATCCGATGTGCACAAGACGGAGTTTAGAACTCATGATGGACACTACGAGTTCCTTATTATGCCTTTCAGTCTTACCAATGCTCCCGCCACCTTTTAGAGCTTAATGAATGATATCTTTAGGCCTCATCTGAGGAAATATGTGTTGATATTCTTTGATGATATATTGGTATATAGCCGGACATTGGAGGAATACTTCGAGCATCTTCGGACGGTACTTGGCCTACTTCGGCAACACGAGTTAAAAGCAAAGGACTCCAAGTATTCATGGAAGCAGCAAAGGGTTGACTACCTGGGTCACATCATATCTATAGACGTCATGGAAGCTGACCCTAAGAAGATCCAAAGCATGGTGGATTGGCCGCTGCCAAAGACTACCAAGGAGCTACATGGTTTCCTCGGTTTAATCGGTTACTATCATCGGTTTATAGTGAACTATGGCAAGGTTGCGGCTCCCCTCACGGCCCTGCTATGAAAGGGTGCATTTTCATGGACGGACAAAGCAAGGGAAGCATTTGAAGACTTGAAGAAGGCAATGATCTCAGCCTCAGTCCTTACTTTAGTAGATTTTACCAAATTGTTCACCATTGAGTGCGATGCATCCGGAGTCGATGTGGGGGCTATTTTACTGCAAGAGGGAAGGCCTGTGGCCTACATGAGCAAGGCTCTTTCCGAGCGATCACAGCTACTATCTACCTATGAAAGAGAGATGCTCGCCATCATCCATGCTATCACCAAGTGGAGGTCTTATCTCATCGGGTGACGCTTCACGATCCCCACAAATCAAAGAAGTTTGCTATACTTTCTTGGGCAGCGCATACACACAACAGCCCAATAAAGGTGGGTGTCTAAGCTACTGGGATATGACAACAAGATTGTTTATAAAAAGGGGACTAAAAATAGCACCGCCGACTCCTTATCTAGATGCCCGAATCCAACTGAGTTGGCAGCAATTTCAGCACCTATCTTTCCCTTCTTCTAATAGCTGTGGGAGGCCCACAAGAATGATCCAGATACCACAAAGATGATGGACGACCTTGCTGCAGATCCCAACTGTAGACAAGGTGTGTTGGTGAAGGACAAACTCTTGATAGACAAGGGTAAGATCATTGTTCCAGCTGACCGTTATTTGCGCTTGGAATTGATGTTCGCGACATGGCCAAGATGCATGGTATGCCAAAATCGATTGTTTTGGATTGTGATCCTATATTTGTGAGTCAATTTTGGCAGGAAATCTTTGTGCTCCAAGAGACAACATTTCAGATGAGTTCAGCCTATCATCCTCAAACGGATGGACAATCTGAGGTGTTGAACCGTTGCTTAGATCAGTACTTGAGGTGTTTTGTGGGCGAACGACCACGACAGTGGATATCTTGTTTGTCATGGGTGGAGTGGTCATACAATATGGCTTTTCATTCAGCCATTGGCATGACTCCATTTGAGGCCGTCTATGGGCAGCCACCTCCCACCTTGCATACATACTTGCCATCGGCCCAAACTGAGCAAACTGAGGTGGATGCAGTTTTGCGAGATCGTGATGAGTGATACGATTTGGACTTCACCGACGTCGTCTCGAGCATGGATTCACTTTAGGAGTATTTTTATTTCATGTTTTAGTGTTTAATTTCCATTAAAATAAATTTTCTATAAGTCGCGTTCGAACGCGGTGGAGTGAGTTCGAACGCGGGTGGAGTGAGTTAGAAAAGATCGATCTTTAGCCCTAAAGGAGAGATCGTATCAAGCTGGTATCAGAGCCACCTTTCCTCGGACAAGCGCTTCCAATGATGATAACCAGATCCATGGCTGCACGGCGAGATGATGAAGAAGAGATTCTCCCAATAGAGGAGGGAGAAACGATTGCAAGGACTTCCACCCGTGGAACTGCCCGATCTAATTAGAATACGGAAGAACCTAGCGTTCAAGCCGTGTTGGGGTCTCTTTCCAGACAGATGGCCATCAAAAATCAAATGATGATGGAGATGCTGTGGGAAATACGGGTGTGGCCAAAACCTTCTTCAACAAGCAGGGCAATCACAAGGCAACATGGGGAACCCTCTACAACATACCCAACATCCTCCACGGCCTCCCCGTTCATCACAAAAGTTGGGGAGAGTTCGGCTATCAGGCAAGATCGAGCTTCTATACCTCGACCCATGGTTAGCTGCAACAAACGACTATCGGCTACAATGGGATCCTCAACCATTGTAGCAGCCCTCGGAACCTCCACATCTTCCCATGCACCGGAGACCTCGTCGACAAACTGTGAAGGGCTGGCTGCACCATTCCCGATCCCTGCAGAAACGGCGAAGAGTCTAGCTTCAAGGCAGCAGTTTCCTTTGGCAAGCTCGACGGTTGGAAATGTTCTTTTGATGTCAGAACGGAGTTCTTCGACGAGTCGACAACCGTGCGAACCACTATTGAATGGAGGAAGACCACACGTGGCCGCTGGATATTCCTTATCGGGAATCCTCATCGGTGGTGAGGAGATGATCGAACCGCAAGTTCCGGCACTTAGGCCGCCTTACACCACCTTCATTTGCAACCACAGCGAGTCAGCAACTATGAAGAAATCATGTATGGCCTCTAGTGACCTTCCACCATTCTCCTCGGTCAATTGACAGTCGACTGCGATAGTGCCATCACCGGCGATGACGTTGCAGCTCCCCGCCGAGCTACAACTCGAAGGAGAAGGCCGCAATCTTCCAACCACGGCAGCACCAGCCTCTGACAGCCTCGTAAAGACCTTGTGGGCTAATGATTTTCTCACCCAAACGATTGAAAGCTCCCTGTCATGGCTACGACAAAAGGAAGAAGGAGATGAAGATTTTGTTTTTGTCAACCTTAGCCTTCCACAGCAGTCAACCGTCGCCACCCCAAGAGGGGCCTCACCAGCAACTATTGTAGTATTCCGGATGACCAAAGGCTCCTTGCCATTGCTGCAACGGGACAGAGAAGGACCTGAAGATTTTATTTTTTGGGCCAACTTCGGCCTTCCATCGCCGCCGACTACTGCCACACCGTCGGGAACCCTACTTAAGCAACTGCTGGAGGTGGTCACTACTCAGCTAAGGCTGCCACGTGCTAAGGCAACTCCTATGGCAATGGCTAATGGAGATGGAACTAAGAGAGAGAGATTAGGGATTTCAAATTTTTTTGAAGACTCTAAGTGGTTAGAATTTCAAGAAGGCAACATTGTTGGGCTTGACTAGGTGGAATTGCTAGACATTAGTTGGGTTGGACCTAAGAGCCAAAGGGGTCAAGTCAAGTGGGAGTCATCTCTGGACTTCGGGACTCAGTTAAGTCAAATAAGGGACATGATCAGAAACCCTCTACTTGACTTAAGACGAGTTTGCTTATACCAGGATACATTTGACTTGGATCCTAATCCATGGAGTGGGCGAGAATGATTATGAGCACAACCAACAATCGGTTTGGCTAGCTGAACCTAACTTGAGTCTTTGGGAGAACCTAATCTGGATTCACCAACCGCATCTAACTCGACCTCCCGAGCGCAATCGGATGCACCAGATTTCTATTGCTGAACCGAAATTGAGTCAATTGGTTCGACCACCCGAGACCAAGTGGACTCAATGTAGATGGACCCGAATTTCACCTTGGACTAGTTGGAGTACGAGTATCCAAGCTCGACTGAGGATGAACCCCTTTGAGGCGGTTATGGTCGCACTACCCCTATCTTGTGTGCCTACGAAAGACTCGCGGCGACGGATCAGACCGAGCTTGACTTGGAACTTACTGATCGAGAATCGAGCGGCTGATGCCCTTTCGCGCCAACCTGACACAAGTGAGCTTGCCTCTTTCTCAGCACCAACATTTCCTATATCTTCAGATATGTGGGGAACCAATGCAGAAGATCATATCATGGAGGAGCTTGAGTCAGAGTTCAAAGATCGCTTCCCAAATTTCAAACCTTGAGGACAAGGTTGCGGAAGCGTGGTGGATTGATACGATTCGGACTTCACCGACGTCGTCTCGAGCATGGATTCACTTTGGAAAGCTCTTTTCCGGGCCTAAAACATATCAAAATTTCACGTCGATCCGACGGCGGAATATTTCGGGATCTTATTTCAAAATTCCGTGCAAGATCTAGTCCAGATCTGAGAATTAGAAAAGATCGATCTTTAGCCCTAAAGGAGAGATCGTATCAATGAGGTGTTGAGAAGACTCATGATACACTTAGTGGCTGCCCAAAAAAGGATGAAGCAAGTCTATAACCAAAGGCACCAAGAAAGGTCCTTTTCGATTGGGGATTGGGTCTTCATCAAGATCCTACAATACCGACAAAGCTCGGTTAGACCTATTCCCAATCAAAAGTTAGCTCCAAAATTTTATGGACCATACCAAGTGATCGAGAGGATTGGGCCTGTAGCATACCACCTAGACTTACCGGAGGAGGCGTGGATACACCCAGTATTTCACGTCTCAAATCTCAAGGCTTAAGTTCCTCCTACCGAGCCCATTGGAGATGTTCCACCCGAACCAATGATGACGGAAGTCGAGGAGTCTAAATCCGAACCAAGTACCCCTACTCCAGTTCAGATCCTAGCTCATCGACGCACTCGAGTTCAGGACAAGTGGATGACTGATATTTTGGTGGAGTGGCTAGGACGCCTAGTGGATGAGGTGACATGGATGCTTGAAGCTGACTTCATGGACCGATACCCTGAGCTGACACCTTGAGGGCAAGGTGAACGAAAGCGTGATAGAGTGATATGATTGGATCCATAATGGCTCCACGCATGACATTGGGTTCATTGGAATGAGCCTATTTATCTAGTTGAGTTTGTTAGAAGCAATAAAATCATTTTTTGCCAAAATGCGTTCGAACGCAAGGACCGTGTTCGAACGGGGTGGTGCGAACGCCTACATCACATTCACAAAAATATAGAACAAAAATGGCGCGTTCGAATGGAATCGGGGGCATTCGAACGCCTGTATCACGTTCGCATCGATAGAGAACGAAAATTCCGCGTTCAAACGCAATTGGGCATGTTCGAACGCACCACGGCAAAAGTGTGGGTTTTATTAGGATTTGTTAGGGTTGTTTGGAGTTGTTTTACTTAGTGAGGAGTCCTTAGGGTGAGCCTCTATATATATGTGGAGGAAACCCTAATTTATGTCTTATGATGATGATATTAGAATTGGCTTTGACCTTTATCTCCTTCTCTACTTGTCTCTAGTCATTGGCGCCCTCTCCCACCTCCCTTCTTCCACTGCCCAAGTCTTTGGTCGGCCTTTTCCAGCTTCTAACCACCCTCTTCCAATACAACTTCTTCCCCTTCACACCAAGAACTAAGCCTAGCATTCATCTAGCCATTAGAGGGCTATCAAGCTAGGATCTAATTGATCTTTGATCATTATTCGGTTGATATCTTGAGATCAAGTTGTCCAAAAATCACATAGGTAGCAAAATCACCATCATCAAAACTATCCCACTAGCTTCTAACCTGATCATCAAACTTCTCTTAGTTCAGCAAATAGTTATCAAATCTGAAGTTATTATGCTCTTTCGTATTGCCTCCAATACTTATCAGTAATGGAATTGTTACGGACCAGATCTGTAACGATCTATCTGTAGGATGATTTTGAAAATTTAGGTGGTAGTATCCTCACAAGATAGAGTTCTAATGGCTTCGATTTCGATGGAAAGATATAATTAAAATAGTGGAGCAAAGTCAGAACGAGGCAGAATAGTAAATATTCATCGTTGCGGCGATCATCAGAGGGTGGCTGACGACCAGGGGTGGTGGTGGACGACCATAGGATAGGGTGGCTGCTGGAGGTGATGATAGCTATGGGTTGGAGGTAGAATTAGGGTTTCTAACTTAGATCTACTCCTAGAAAGATAACGATAATCTAATAGCTACGGTAAACATCACGACGATAAGTAATGCAAGGTAAATAAACTTTAACTTAACTCAATATTCATTCCATTCAATTCCATGCCTAAACAAAGAAGCTCAGCCCCTCTTTATATAGAGGTCGGGTATAATTAGTCCTACTCGAACTAAGCCCTAAAGGCTTATATGACTCGAACTAGGACTTGCCTTAAACTAACCCTAAAAGCTTATACGACTCGAACTAGGACTTGCCTTAGAGGCTTACATGAGTTAATTGAACTTGTCATAGTGGCTTACATGACTTAACTAGACTTGCATTAAGTGCTTACATAAGAGATAAATATAACGGAGAGATAAACATGACTTAGCTAAATCAACCTTTCTTTTCTTTCTCGGAATGATTCTTCATTCTACCATAAATAGATTATGAATTTGGAGAAACCTTGAATATGGAAGTTGTAGATCAGGACATCTTCGATTCTCCAAGCAGTTTTGTAATATTTGGTCATCTGTGGAATATCCTTTGAATATTTTCCCAAAACTGTGCATAGCTAAATTAGTTAACTAATAAATTCTAACCTAATAAGACTCTAATTAAAGCAAATAAGTAAATAAGATAACTAGACTCGATCCATTGAGCCCAATCTCCCCTTGATGTGATCCGATCTAACCCATTTTGCATCAGGAACGTAATCAGAACCAGATTTGGGGAAAGGTTTAATAGTAGATAGATATTATAAATGCTCTCATTAATCAAAAGCAAATATTCTATCTAAGGCTAAGATAGGTTTTTCCCTCATGTTTGACCAAGTGAATCTCCTCCCACTTATTACATACTGTCTAACCTCCATAATTGATACCATAGTGTTAGGTTTTTACCATTGGGCATTTCTACAAGTTTTGATAAAATTCGGATTGAAGAATTTCGAGTTTTGAAGCTTTTAAGTTGCAACATTCAAAAATTTTGAGAGTAGCTTTTAGGCGTTCGAACGCAGCCTATACTCATTTGAAGTGCACTCGAAAATACAAAGGCAAGTTTTTTGGGCATTCGAACGCACATGGATTTCAAGTCAACCCATTCAAACGATCACGACTGGCGTTCGAACGCACCACAGAGTTATTATGCAATCTGGAATTTACAATTTAGGTTTATCTTATTAATCTATAGAAAGGTTGGGATGCCCTAATCCTACGGGGGTCGATGATTGATTTTGAAAAGAAGTTCTTGGAGTTACAACGTTCTTTCACCAACAAGGTCCGTCATATTTTCAACCCACCAAGCTTTTGTCTTAAGAGTTATCTAGACGAAGGATCTATCTAGAGGGTACTGAGATTGGAGATCAATAACGAAAAATGGTAAATCACGGGCTTTAGCGAGCAAGACTAAATCAAACAAAGTCATGGGGACAATAGATTTACAATGTTCTTTCACCAACAAGGACCATCTCATCTTCAACACACCAAGCTTTCGTCTTTAGGGTCATCTAGATGAAGAATCAATCTCGAAGGGTACTGAGATTGAAGATCAATCAAAGAAAGCGGTGAATCACGGGCTCTAGCATCCAAGACTGAGTCAAACAAAGTCGTGAGGATAATACATTGTTTTGTAAATTAGTCTTATAAACTCCTACAAGTTTGTGATTACTTTTGATCCGAAATTAGATCCGTAATTTTTTCTTGTTTGGGTTTTCCATGTAAAAAATCTTGGTGTTCATCTTTGCTTTACTATTTGATATTTATTTCATATATTTACTTAAGCAAAGGGTTCGAATTATTGCCTAGGGTTTAGATACATACATGTGTCTAAATTTTTTTTATTTTGTATCAAATTAGGCTTTCTTACTTTAAAGAGAGATCCGCTAGGCATGGATTTCTAAAGACGTAGACAATCTTTAATTAGACCTCCTATTATTGATGGATCAAAGTATATATATTGGAAAGCTAGGATGAGAGCATTCATAAATTCTATAGATCGGTGAGTTTGCTTGCCGTTGTGAATGGTTAGAGTGCATTGATGCACTTAGTGAATATTAAGTTTGAAAATTCTTCCAAGTTTTGGGATAAGTTGAATTTTGAAAAAGTCGACTGGAATAGCAAAACAATTAATACTATTTTTAATTGTGTTTCTTCAGATGAATTCTAGAGAATTTCTATATATGTGATTGCTGAAGATACTTGGACAATCTTAGAAACTATATATGAAGGAATTTTGGTTGTTAAGCATTCAAAGCTTTAGAGATTGATAACTAGTTTTGAAACTCTCTGCATGAAGGAGAATGAGACCTTTAATGAGTTTTATGCAAAACTAAGTGACATAGTCAATTCTAGTTTCAACCTAGGATCTAAAAAATTTTGAGCATAAAATTGTTCAAAAGATCCTTTCGTCTCTACCTAAAAGGTTTCAAGCTAAAGTCACTGCCATTAAAAAAAGTAAATACATCGATACAATGAAGGTTGAACAATTGGTAGGTAATCTACAAACATTTGAGTCCATTCTTTCTAAACCTAGGAAGTCCAAAAGTATGGCATTAACGATTGTCAAAGAAAATTTAGAGGAGTTGGATAATGAGAGCAAAATAGATGTTGATATGTTGGCTATGTTTGTCAAAAAGTTTACTAAATTCTTTAAGAAGCCAAACAAATTCAATGCTGAGAAGCTTGAGAAAGACAACTTTTGAGAAAAATAAGAATCATGTGAATTCAAATGTTAGGGTGAGTAATAATAATTTTAAACAAAAAACCAAAAATCATGATAGTAAAATTTGTTATGAATATATTAGTTTTTGAAATACAGCACAGGAATGTCTTAATCGGCACAAGAGGAATGATAAGACTATGAAGGTCTTTTGGGATGACTTAGATGAGTCGGATGATGATTCCGAGAAAGACCAAGAAAACTATGTAGCCTTTAGTGCTTCGCTCTCTCATACTGACTTTATTATTGATTCTACTAGTACAAATAAGTAAGAAGTGTTACCACATGAAAAAGAAGAAGAATCTGAGATATAAAAATATATAATAATTTATACCTAGAGTCATTTAGTCTCAACAAAAGTAACTTAACACTATTTTAGAGATTCAAGGTAATTGAACCTGAAAGAAATCAATTTGAGAAGAAGTACAAAGTAGAATTTGAATGCGTCAAAATCCTCACACAACAACTAGACAAAATTGAAGATAAGATGAAGACCACAGAGATTGAATTAGAACAATTGTTGAGGGAGGTGACGTTTCTAAAAGGGAAGAACAAAATGAATGAGATTTTTAAGGCTCAAATTTCTAGAAAAGACAAATATGGACTTGAATACACCGATAATTCAATTAATAAAAAGACTATATTTGTTTTTGTAGGTATTTAAAAGGGAGAAAACTTGAAACCAACATTTGAACCTACAAAGCAAACTTGGACGAATGTTTCAGAGCGTTGTACATATTGCCTTAAAAGTTCTAAACTCCAAATTGTGGTATTTGGATAGTGGGTGTTCAAAACATATGTTAGGTGATAAATCTATATTTTTTTAACTTAAAGACTATGAATAGGGAGTTGTGACCTTTGAAGACAGTAATTCAACTAAGGTAATTAGAAAGGAAAAGGTAAGTACTCCAAGTGTGCCTATACTTGATAATGTCCTATGTGTTAAAAGTTTGAAAGCGAATCTCTTAAGTATTAGTCAATTCTATGATGAAGATTATGAGGTAAAATTCTCCAAAAATAATTGTACTATTCTAAATCATGAATATAATCTTGTATGTTGTGGGTCTAGAACATCAAATAATTGCTATGTTGTTGGAACTTCAAATAATCTGAAATATAACGATACTACTTTGGATATTGCAGATATTTGACATCGACGTCTTAGACATGTGAACCATAAAAAATTATTCAATTTTTCTAAACAAATGATAAGGGGAATACCTAAGATGAAAGAAAATCAACGGTGTGTGTTTGTAACGCCCCCGCCCAGCTCGGGCACGTGCACGCCCACACGCCCACATGGCACACACGGCACACGCGACAAGTCGGGCGGGGCTCGTCACGCACAGATACTCTCTTGTGCACATATAATCATGACATCATCAAATAAAACCTACTAACCTATTCATGATCACATAATCCATCACTAGATAAATCATACTATTAACCAAATAAACCTATTAACATATGAACATCCCAGTCCACAATAATATACATTAAACATCTACATAATCTGGCAGGACCCACACAAGCCACAACAAACCATCAAGAGTACGCCATGATTCGATCTGTATCATACAAATCATCGTCTAATATAAAAGAGTACAAATATCAAATACTAGTACAACTTAATTTCTATATAAACTATCATCTATACTGTCTCGCATCTATAGCTTACCTCATCTTTGCTCTAAAATATCTCATCAGGGTATCTCAAGGCGGTATCACGTACCATAATATCTGTGGGGGTTAAAAAGAAAGAAATAAATAGAATCATGAGCAAAAAACTCAGTGAATAGATCTTACCCCGAATTAGTGATGCCAAACAGAAAGTAAATCATGTACTGGATAATATAAATCAGAAAGAACATCATGTCATGAATGAGTATATGAATGTTCCTCAATAATACATAAATGAAAAATAGATAACATGTCATGACTAATAAATTGCATAATCCTCGACAATGAATAAACAAATCTCCATGTTATACTATCATCATAACTCTCTCTCAAATATGACACATGATGCATGTCGACCATGACAATGCTATGATATCAAATGCAACCATATATGATGTATATTGACTACTCGATAATCAGGTAATCAAATGATAATGAAATCATATGCATTTCTCAACATCTCAGTCATTAATTTCAGCTCTATATGTTATCATCACACTAGACCACTGTGCATAGTCCACACCCGGTACATGGTCTCAACATCATGTCTGAAAGCTCAAAGCATACTCCGCCACCCGCAATAGTATCTCAAATATAACCATACCCCGCCAGGGTATCAACATCCATCCAAACCGGGTACCCACATAGTTGATAGAAACCTCGTGAGGATAACTCGCCACATATGCCCTGGCGAACGTCATGTGTCCGAATGTCTGTTGCGCACACAGACTAACGACCTCAGACGTAAGGCCAATAGGATCGCGACTATGTTGAGT
Organism: Typha latifolia; assembly: GCF_019914945.1. NCBI lineage: Eukaryota > Viridiplantae > Streptophyta > Magnoliopsida > Poales > Typhaceae > Typha > Typha latifolia. The sequence continues at coordinate 13,578,222 of NC_133086.1, read as the reverse complement.
GATCAATCATCTCTAGGCACGCCCTAACCCTCATGCCCACTCGGGTATCCTCACGCTTTCTATCAACTATCCTATCAATCATATTTTATATATTTTTTTTCTAAATGACAGATCATATGCATATATCTAGTACGATAATAAGTCAATGCATAACAGGAATTTAGGTGGAATAGGAATCAAGAGAAAATGATGCAATATAGTCTCCAACTATATCGTCAACACATGCATACTCATGCTAATCTATTACATGCATACTCATGCTACAAATCAACTCGATATACAATCATAACGGTAGAATCATCTCCAATCATCTCTATATATATTACCAATGTACTCATATTCTAGTTCAGCATAATCAAATGCATGATAAAATATGCTTGACTGAAATCATCTCTATATAAAGTCATATAATCATGCTGGAGGCGAAAACATGCGTGTACATAAGATATAATATATCCTAATTTGAGAAAGGCATCTAGGGGATAAGACTACTCACCCTAATCAGAAGATCCAAACCACGTATCCCTTACATTCGTCAATCAACCGAGTGACACTCATCGTTAGCAAGGTCCATGGGGTCTCAAATAAGGGGTTCGGGATTTGAAAATGTTCAAGTACAAAATAAAAATATAAGTATAGATAAGAACCTAATTATAATTAAATTATATCTTGATTAATTAGGGACTATGTAGTCATTACTTTATAAAATAATAAATAAATACTTAAGCCTATTATTTTATTTGTTACAAAATAATAATGTATAATAAATTATTAGAATTATTTAAAATGTATCTCATAAGACTATTAGTATATAAATTTGATAATTATAATTTACAAATATATATATATATATATCTAATAGAGATATAAATAAATAAATATGAGTATTACTTATATTTATACCTAATTAATTATTGATTATACAAATTATAATTAATACTAATCTTATTGAAGAATATATATTATTATTAAAATAATTAATGTCTAAATAATATATTTGCATTAATTAAGAAAAAAATACTTAAATAAATAAATAAAAATAAGGATGATGGGCTTGGTCCAGCACTGGCCTTAGCTTACTATAGTGCTGGGCCGAGCCTAGTACTGTTGCAAGAAAAGAAGAGAAGAAGCAGCTGAGAAGGAAGAAGAAGAAAGGAAGAAGAAAGAAGAAAGAAGTAAAAGAAGAGAAGGGAAAAGGAGAGAAGAGAAGAAGAGAAGGAAAACGAGGGAGGGAAGTGTGAACCTGGGCTGGCGGGGATCCAGTGGCCGGCGCCCTCCCCACCGGCTCGGGTACGCACTTCCCTCCCTCCCATCCAGCAGTCGGCCTCTCGTCGGCAGCTTTGTTCCGGCGAGTCCGAGCCCAAGGGCAAGAGAAAGGGAACTAGAGAGAGAGAGAGAGAGAGAGAGAGAGAGAGAGAGAGAGAGAGAGAGAGAGAGAAAGAGAGAGAGTGGGAAAGAGAGAGGCTTACCCCGATGGCGGTAGGCCGAGGGCGGCACGAGGGAAAAGAGAGAGAATATTAGAGAGAGAGAAGAAGAGAAGAAGAGAGAGAAGGAGAAAGAGCTCACCGGCGCTCGCGGAGGTGGCGACGACTGTTTCCAAGGACGGCGATGGCGGTGATAGGCCGGCCTCGGCGAGCGAGAGAGAGAGAGAAAGAGAGAGAGAGAGAGAGAGAGAGAGAGAGAGAGAGAGAGAGAGAGAGAGAGAGAGAAAGAGGATCGAGAGAGAGAGAGCGAGAGAAAGAGAGGCGGTGGCTGTGGCGACGCGAGGGGGTTGTTACAGTGTTGTCCGTGCCAATTGGAAAATAAATAATGATCTCACACAAGAATATAAATGCAGATACCACATCGTGTTCTATAATTAGTTCATATGGACCTCATGGGACCCACAAAAATTCTTGGAGGTAAACAGTATATATATTTAGTGGTTGATGATTACTCCAGATATTACTTGCGTTAACTTTTACGCGAAAAGTTCAAAACCGTTGAAGCTTTTATATTCCTATGCTTGAAACTGCAGAATGAAAAATCTACTGCTTTAGTTAGGATTCATTCTAACCATGGTAGAGAATTTGAAAATGAAAGTTATTCTATATTTTGTGATTCTCTTGGTATTAAACATGAATTTTCAGCACCCATAACTCCACAATAGAATGGGATTGTGGAGAGAAAAAATCATGTTGTGTAGAAAATGGCGAAGGTGATGCTGCATGCTAAAAAAGCTCCTTAAAGATTTTGGGCCGAAGCGATAAATACAACGATACATGTAATTAATTATATTTATCTAACACTAGATACAAAAAATGTCAGCATATGAACTATGAAAAGTAAGAAACCCAATGTTAAATATTTTCAAGTGTTTGATAATAAATGTTATATCTTACGTGATCAAGGACATCTGGCTAAGTTTGAAACTAGGAGTAGCAAGGGCATATTCTTAAGGTATTCTTAATAGTTGAGCATATAGAGTATTCAACATGATACTTCTACTGTTATGGAATCTGCAAATATCATTTTAGACGATAACATTGATGAAAAATCTAAAGTTACTGTTGTTATTATTTTTGTAGGTACACTTGATGAAGATATGGAAAAGGAGTTGACTCTAGCAACCTAAAAAAAGAACAAGGACAAAGTAGAAGAGGATAAATATGATGGCAGCATGCTGAAACTATCAGTGAGAGTTAAATTAAATCATCTATTGTCATAAGTGATCGGAGATGTGAATAATTGGGTAGCATGGCTTTGATATGGATTGACATGCATGCAAACTTGTACAGATATGCAGACATTGTATCTCGCTTGCTATCATACAAACTTGTACAGACTTGATACAATCATTGTATCTCACATGTTATCTAATAGGCTTTGATACCAAATTGATAGGATCTGGAACCAAAAGATCGGCTATGGAACAATTCTTTAAGATCTGAATTTATTGTAGGAAGTAGTCCGTGGAACCGTGGTAAACTATTCGTCAGATATTCTCCGGTAGTCAAAAAATTATAAAACTAATTAGATTGTATCCATAACTTCTTGATCTACAACTTTTGTATTTATGCTCTTCACATATTTGAACTGTAGTAGGGACAAAAATATGGAATAACGTGGGTGATGGTGGTAGTGACGGGTGAAGTGGATGTTAGGGTTATGGATGGGTATGGAGATAAGGGTGGATTGTGGAGATGAGGGTGGTCATCGACTTGTTAATCAATAATTCATAAATAACCCAAACAAAATAATATAAATACATAGTACTATCATAGGCTGCAATAAGCCTCCAGAGATACATGTTCACATATAATAATAAAAAATATAAAACCCACACGGGGCTATAATCCTACTAGACAATAAAATAAATAAACTCCATCGTAATGAATCAACTACTTCTCGATACCCCTATCATCTTTCTCTAACGTGAAACATTTTTATGAAATCATGTGAACAAAAGAGCCTAATAAGTATAGTCCAAGATAATCTAAAAATAAATGTAAATGCATGATGAACAATATAATGCATGCTCACAAGTATAACAAAATAAAATGTACGAACCAGATTTGTCTAGATCCAGAAATTATGAAAATTTACATGGTAGTAGCCTTGTGAGTTAGGGTTCTAATGGCTATAGTTCACCTAAATCAGAGGTCTAGATGAAAATATATAAATAAAATAGTAGAGAAAAGTCGGAAAAGGGCAAAACGATAAATATTCGATGTTATAGTGATCGTCGAAGGATAGTGGACGGCCGTATAGTAGGATGGCTACTAGAGGAAGGTGGTGGCTGGGGTTTGGGTGCTTGGAAGGATTCTATGGTTATGATTTAATCCTATGAAGATAAAGACGATCTAATGGCTACGATAAAAATAGTAAATGTGATGATAAGAAAATAACTAAACTCAATTAATTCTCAATGCTTGGATGAATTAACTAAGAAGCTCAACGCCTCTATATATAGAAATTGGGTACATGAGTCCTACTCAAACTTAGCCCTAAAAGCTTATACGTCCCAAACTAGGAGTTGCCTTAGAAGCTTACATGACTTAACTGAACTTACATATTAGATAAATAAGTTCGATCCATTGAGCTCAATATTCTCATGATGCAATCCGATCTGACCCGTTCGCATCATAAAATAATACATAACTAATATAATTATTAATAAATTCATAATCATAAATCACTTCTCAAGTACAATAAGAAAATCCAATCCAATTAATGTGCTCACATAGAGCTATAAAATAATATTCAATTATATGCTTACACTCTAACAAACCAAATAATGAGAGATGGACATCCAGCGGTAACATCACTCGAATATGTCTGATGACGCTACATATCAGAGGTTGTTTATAGCCAATAGACTAAGATCCTAGTCATAAGCCTAATACTCATCATCATCATCATCATCATCATTCCAAGCAGTGTGAAAATCAAGAGCAGACAAATCAAAATGGGTGCCCTAACTCTACATCATTGAGAATCACTAGAGCTAGAGCTATAACTTTACCTCACAAGCATCTTTCTACTATTAATAAAGTCTAGTCTCTATACATGTTTTGACTCGTTCCCAGAACTGGCTTGAGATTGATGTGGTTTGGGTTATTTTTGATGGATCGGCTCTGGGTTTTAGTGGGGCCTAATATTTTGGATCAGGTGGAGTTAGAGTAGATTTGGGACATGGTAAAGTGATCTAGGAAGGTGGTGATGGAAAGGATTGGTGGAGGAGAGAACAAGGATGAGTTTTAGAATCTGACAACATTGTTATAGTACTAGTGAGGAGGATTTCTAGATTGATGGTTATTCCAGGTCTTCAATAGAGTCCAAGATGTTGTGCAAGAGTGCTTAATGGTTCAGAGGGTAGGGAGGATGGTTTAGGGTGAAAGGGTGGTGGAAGAGTGCGATGAGGCCGAGACGGAGATAGTGGTAGTGGTGAAGATATGTGGCAGGCTTGTGGTAAATTCTTAGGCAGATCTTTTGAGTGATATTTTAGACAATCTACCTTTTGAAACCTTGTAAAATTTAAATATGTTATAGCTCTAGAAGAGATATTTCAAGCGAATCTAATGTCTCAAGATTTTGATGGTTGGATCGGGAGATATCATCTGATTAGTGGTCAATGGTCAGCATGGGATGGATGGGCTAGCGAGAAGATGGTGAAATTGGTCAAAAAGTGAATAACTCCAAGTAGTGGCTGAACATGATAAGGAGAGAGTGAAGAGTAGGGAGAAGGTGCTTGGTGCCCAAGGAGGAGGGGAGGTCTGACAAAGGAAGGGAGGGAGGAGCCAATAGCCAAGAAGGTTTGCTTGGTTAGGGTTTGAAGGAAGGAGGGAGAGGAAATAGGTCGAGAGGAGAGAGGTGATAGGAGGAACTTGATCAATTACCAAAAACATAACTAATATAGGTTACACTCTATAATGTATATTTGAGGCTAACTAGTTAACCCAAACCACATAATTAACCAAGTCCACATCAAGTCCAATATTTAACCAAACCGACTTACATAAGCTAAAATTAAACAACTAGCTCGATAAGTAGCTCAAGCCATGAACCTAATATCCATGAGGTGGTCCAGTTTGACTCAGTTAATATCACTCCACCATACTTCCGCTCATTTTGTCCTCAAAGTGATGGTTTGATAAATTGCACCTTAAATCTTGCTTGACTCAGGTTCGACGGATTGGTCAGAACTAGCTCTATTGGTTTAGCTTGATGAGTCCATTGACACCACTTGAACTCAAGCTCAAGAACCCTTGGTCCCTTCTATTACGAACCATATTTGGACAAAAATTTGTACAAAACTTTCAAGATCATTTTGATAGATTTGGTCATTGGATCATTATGAAATTTTGATAGATTGTAGCCCTAGAAAATATCTTTCTAATGAATCTAATTTCTTGTAGGTCGGGTGGCTAGATTAGAAGATATCCTTAGGAAAGTGGATAAAGGTCGGAGGGTTAGCTTTGATACCAATATTACAAACTAGATTTGGAACGATCCGAATGCAAAAAAAATTATCAAAATTTAGGTGGTGGTAGCCTCACAAGAGAGTTCTAATGGCTCTAGTTTTACATCAATCGGATGTCTGGATAAAAATATATAATTAAAATAATGAAGCAAGGTCTGAATGGGGCAGAACAGTAAATATCCAATATTGCAACAGCCGTCAAAACGTGGCTGACAGCCAATAGTGGTGATGGATGGCCATATAGTAGGGTGGTTACTAGAGGAAGGTGGTGGCTAAGGTTTGGATTCTTGGAAGGATTCTACGATTACGATATACTCCTATGAAGATAAAAATAATCTAATGGCTATGATAAAAATGGTAAATACGATAATAAAAAAATAACTAAACTCAATTAATTCTCAATACTTGGATTATTGGATTAAATTAGAAATCCCAGCCCCTTTATATATAGAGGTCGGGTACAATGTGAAAAACCCCTAGACACAAGTATGTATCTAAATACTAGGTAATGATATCACTCGTTCACTTAAGTAAAAGTCCGTAGAAATATTAAGAACGAAAGCAGAGATGAACGCCAAGATTTTAACGTGGAAAAATCCAAACGAAAAAAAACCACGGATCCAAACTCGGATCAAAACCAATCACTAGTATAGTAGCAGTTACAAGACTAACTTACAAAACAACCCGTCGATCCAAACGACTTTGTTCCTTTCAGTCTTGCTCGCTAGAACCCACGATTCACTGCTTCTCGTGATTAAAGTCCAACCTCAGTAGCCCTCGAGATTATTCTTTCGTCTAGATAGCCCTTAAGACGAAAGATTAACTTTTGTAGATGAGTAGAACCTTGATAGTTGAAGAACCGATGTAGCCTCAAGAAGTCTCCTTCAATAATGTTTCTTCAACCACCCTAGAGATAGGGCATCACAATCCTTATATATGATCTCTAAGATAGAGCCAAATCTAAGTCTTATCCGAACTCACGAGAATCCAATATTTTCAAACTTCGTTGGTGCGTTCGAACGCGGCCCGAGTGCGTTCGAACGACCTGACTTGATCTCAGGTGCATTCGAACGGGCCTAAGTGCGTTCGAACGCGACACAATGACTTAGTTCTAAAAACTTATACGACTCGAATTATGACTTATTTTAGAGGCTTACATGACTTAATTGAATTTTATTAAACCTTCATAGGTTTACTACAACTGGGCTTTCCATATACAATGCTAGGTGCTAAATTATTCAGATTTAGTTTCCTATTAGACCATAACTTAAAAGTATAAAATTATGATTCATGCGCAGAATTCTTACCTATATAGTATGACATAAACAATACTTCACCAAAAAAAAATTTAAATAAATAAAAATGTAACATATCACAAACCATTTCTAATAAGATTTTATTTTTTTCTTTCCGCAATCCTATTTTAAGGAGGACTATAAATAATGGTTAATTCTCTTATAATCCAATGAGTTTCAAAAAAAAAAAAAAAACAGTATGAAATCATATGATAAATATTTGCTGCCTCTATCTGATCTTACCCTTTAAATTTTCAAGTTTTAAAATTTTCAAAAGCCCCAACTTTTTTTTTAAGCAAATAGAAGTGTAAATTTTAAAAGATCATCTACAAACATTATAAATAACATTTTTACTCCTAGTATGATGATCCTTATTGTCTAAACATGGTAACTCTAGCAATGAAATAGTCTAATAACATTTCTTTAAAATTTCTTGCATATTTTGGCTTGTACACAAAAACTTATATTTAAAGGAACGAATAGAAGATTAAATTTAAGAACTAAATCATGACGTATCATCTATATATGATTTTTTTCCCCATGTGTCCAAGTCTATAATGCCAAAGATCATAATTGTTGAAAGGAAAAGAAAAAATATAAGATAAAATAAGAATATCTTTATTCATAGAAATCAAATATTATTTTACCTAGTATAACCTTTATCCACAAAGGATCCATTTTTATTAATAATATCTTTATAGTAAACAAAGAATACATGGAAGCCATAATCACATCAAGTTTCATAATAGAAATAAGAATCTTCCCAACTCTAGAAATATAATAAATTTCATGTACTTTAAGGATCTTACCTTAAGATAAAGGAAGATAAACATTGACCACCACAATGCTCGTAGAAGAGTTAACTATGAACATCATCGTTTCATCTTCAATAGTTTCTGAGATTTTAAATGCGTTGAGTGATCATAACAATCATCATGTTAAACAACATTGGCCTTCTCTTTCTCTTTTAATTGTTCTCCCTTATGGTAGCTAAATTGCCCAACTTTGCCTCTAATATAGCAAAATATAAAATCTTTTTTATTTTCTTGAAGTTCATTTTTAACTTAGAAAAATTCTTACCTTTATTAAGATACTTCCTCTAGTTGTTTGAATTGGAAGTCGAATTGTCAATATTATAAACATTCTCTTTCTCAATGTTTTTCTCTTAATTTTTAAGTATATCTCTAGAATAAACTTCACTTTTAATTTAGATGTCCATTATTAACTCATTGAGAGTTAGAACCTTCATATATTTCAAAGCACATTGTTTTCAGTGATAGATTCTCCAAATTTCCCAATCTCACGAGCAAATTGCTATCCCAATAGCAAAGCATCATCACACTATTTGAAAAGTTGATTAGCTTGCTTGAGGACAGGTTTAGCATCAACCATCTTAAAAGCAACATAAAAATAATAAAATCCAACATCTTTAATAACATACGTTTTCCTTTTTTCTTTCTTTCTTTCCTTCCTTTCTTTCTATATATTTAATTATTTATTAATTCTCATTCATAAAGCTCCTTCTAATGGAGGCTCTTAAGAACTTTGTCATGATGTAAGAGTACATCTCCTTATATAGGAAATTCAATCCAACCGTTCTTCATTCCCAAGTAACGTGGGAATAAACTAAAGAATACATAATTTCCTTTTATGGGAGCTTACAAAATTTCCAGAGGGGAACTTAAATTTCACCGATTGTCATTTTAAACACTTAACTTTTATAAAAAAATATTCTACAGTATGCCACCTCAATATTCAATTATTTGAATGTATACTCTTCCTGTGTTTCATATTTGCTTATATATTTTAGAACAATCGATTTTTGTATTGAAGCCTCAAGTTATCCCTTGCTGATTATAAGCCAAGATACGAAGCATTTAATAGACAAAAGACAACCACCGAAAAGAAAGATAAAGTACGTGAAAAAAAAACGAAGGTGTTTCTTTTTTATCTTTTTACAACTAAATTATATAGATCGATAGATTAAATAAAAAGACTGGCCATTGTTAATATATAAACTATAATTGGCTAACCAACTTGAGAAATAGATTAAATCCGAATAGGTCACGAGGCCAAATTACAAGCACGCGCTACCCGCATGAAATATTTCTGATAAACGGATTAAAATTTGACCATTGACTTATTTAGGCATTTATGTAAAAAAAATATGAGTTTTTATAGGAGCATTATGCGAAGTATACATAGAAATATCAACTTTAGAGAGATATTAAATTACTATTATAGACGGATGGTTGGGTCTTATCAATGCACAATAGAAATTATAAGTTTACTTCTTCTATAGACGTTGAGGTGGATATGTAATAAAAAAATTTATCGAGATACTTAAATTTTAATCATTTATTAGAAGAATTGACTTAGGAAAAACTCCGAAAATAAATAAAAAATAAATTAAAGTTACCCAAAACCCACAACTATAGGAAAAACTCCGAAAATAATAACACTAGTAAGAGAAATAAGAATCAAAACCATCTAATTTTCTCTTTCTTTTATTTTCTATGGGCATCTTACATTTCTTCCAGGGCCACCATAATAGAAGTAATTTCCCCAAGCTCGGTTACTACCACCTTGTATGCCATAACACTCAGGATGGTCAGCCATGAACTGAAGATTGGACAAAGGGATCAAGCTATTGTCCCAATCAACAATTTGCAAGTTTCTAAAATATGCTGCTCTATTGAATCCTTCTCCAGCGAAGCCGCCGCTGCCCATTTGCGTCGACGTGTGGAATCCCGAGGGCTGGGTGTTAACAATCTCTCCTCCAAATTGCACCATGCTTGCATGCATTGCTAAGTGGCTGAATAAAAATGAGGGCCAATATCCAACAATTAGTCCCCCGCCAAATTCTAGCCACCAGTGTCCATGCTTTGGATCCTAATTATTAATAACCCATGCAAGTTAAACAGTTGCAGGTTACAGGAGGTAGGACTTAATAATCTTCTGAATGTTACCTTCCATATTAGTAGGCTGATGTCAAATTGCCTTCCATTATACACTGATGTGGGTGAGATAGCTGCTCCAATTGCAATCTTGTTGTTTGTTTGAACAAAGCCAGCACAAAAGAGATTGTAGCATCCTGTCTCTTGATATGCATCCGTCTACGTACACCGTTCAATTAGATCGAAGTTAGGAATGCTGAGTTGGATGATACACCAAATATCACATATTTATTAATTTGCGAAAAATTTGTAACACTAGTAAGAGTACATACTGTCCAGTAAGTGAAGAACCTAGGGCAATCATCTCCATATAGTTGTGGATTAACCTGGAAAAGGAGAGTAAACTAATTAAGAAACATGTAATTATTAATGTATATTGATGCATGCAACTCTGGAGTTACCTGCCATCCAGCTTCAATGGTGTTGAGATCATTGCCAAATGAGCCCGAGATGAGCCATATCTGTGACAAGCTGAATTCAGATGGGCTTGCTACTTTTGCTGACCATACATTTAAGCTAGCTTTTGCACCGTAATATTGCTCTCCGGTGACATACCCCACTGCATGCTGTTGTCAGATACGATGTGATGCAAGTGTGTCAAATTTACTACCCCATATATGAAAAAGGTCATATTTGAAAGATTTCTAATAATTAATTCGCTTTGTATATTTCGCCAGCATATAAGATTGCTAGCTTTGACCGTAGTTCTTGATCTTTTTCGGTCCAAATATTTTCTGTGTCAAAACAGAAACTTGAAACCATTTAAATATGAATGGAACTAACAACTCTGGCGTAATGAAACAACATTGATTAGCCTCGGTCCTTGATGTTAGCCCAAATTAATGCTCTACATAAAGACAAAACCGTGCAGAAGATTTTAATATTTGAGTCAAATGCCTCATCTTGATTTCTCTTGCTGAAGCTTCTGCAGATGCATATGAAGTTATTTTTCTTATTCCATGTGAGCTTGTTTTCCCGTGCTTCTCTTTAATTAATCATAACCAAGAGGCGAGACCCACTTCTTTCCAATGCATTTCGCGTTGGTCTCATCAACCTATCGAGAATGGGGAAGGAAGACTCTTTTTTGGAAGTATGCAATCATAATGCAATATTCCAATCCTTATTATTGGAATAATAAGAAAATTTATTGAGAAAATGGAGAAACTTTTTTCAAGTGTAAATCTTTGAAGTGTTCAATTGAGGGTACCTCATGGCCGCCGCCTGTCGAATCGCGTCGCACTCTCCCTGCTGCCTTCCTTCCAAATCTTCCAATGGAGCTTGCTCTCAGTAGATCATCTTCCTTGGTCCTTCGTATCGGCACAGTTCCTCTGGGGCACGATTCACCAGTACTTCTCCATGCCTGGAGGATATTATCAAAGATATAACTCGAGTTACGGCCTCTGGGTCTCTCTGGTGAATCCTGCAACCAAGTGAAAAATATGTAGGCTATCTTAAATGAAGGCTAAGCAATATAATGACCCACGAGAGGAAAAAGTAAGATACCAGTGGCTTTTGCCCCTTTAGCATTGGATGATCAAATGCGTGTTGTTGATGAGAAGGAACGCAGTCTATTAGATCTCCATCAGGACTCTGTGCAACAACAACAAATAGAAGTTTATTATATCACCAAAGAGGAAAGAATAGAAGAGATGAAACAGAGGATGTGGGTCTATAGGGAAACTAAATGCCTTAATTGTCTTCAGAGAAGGCCTATTGAGCCTTCTCAGGTGAGCTCTAATCCTCCTGTACTTTAAGAGTTCCTCACTGGGGTGGAGAGTAGTATTGGCTGCTGATACTGAGAGCACCTCATGAGCAAGGGCAAGTAACACTAATATGAGAATGACTGGCTTGCTGCAGCTAGAAGTCATCCCTGTCGAATTTGTTTGCTGTGATCCTTCTTCTTCTAGAGGTGTCTGTCTGTATGTGTGCACACTTGTGTGGTTGTCTTCTTCTTGTGGTCATGACCCTTTACTTATTAAGGATTTCCTTTGGTTTTGTCCAGAGAGGCACAGCTCCCACTTCCAAGCAAACCTATTCATGGAATTCACTCCTCCACCAAACTTCTCTTTCACTGCTTCCAAAGCCTAGAAGGATCAAAATAATTGTTAAGCCCATGCTTGCACTTCCTCTAGTCTTTTATATTCTATGGCTAACTTCCTCTTCCCTCTTTCTCTCTGTGGGCCAGATTCAAATGCCATTGTAAGTGGGCTACTACTACTGACAGGACTTCAAGAATGAGCTGATAAAGTAAGAGAAAAGAAGAAATTGGGTGGGGTGTTCAGAGTGCTCTCCATGTGGTCATGGAAAGAGGAGTAATGAGGTGGGTGTCTTCCAAAGAGAAAGCAGTGATTTTTTTTCCTTTTACTGTCTTTCTCTCTCCCTCTCTCCCTCTCTCCCTCTCTCCCTCTCTTTCCGCTTAAAAAAGAATATATGGCGACATTGTGAGTGGAGAAAAATATAATGAGTGATTTGTGTTTCGAGTGCAAGCTTCCAGATCAAGCAAACTTTAACTTTCTCTTCTTTTTATTTCGTTTTAGTTTAGGGAAATATAATTCCATTACCCTTGTGGTTCCTCCTCTCGTGTTTTGGTCATTACTCATAGTAGCAGAAAGCACAGCTCCTGGGTCCACTTCCATTTGCTCTAGCTTGCTATTTCCTTTAGGTTTTCTTTCTCAGTTTCCTAGAGCCGTGTGGTGGAATTATATTAATGACCAAAACCACTCCTCTAAATTAATTGTATAACGCGGCCTCTCTATTGGGTAGTTATTATATATATTAACGATCCCAAATCTCTCCAATTAGGTTTGAGTTCCTTGTTCAGTGAACTGCTCTCATGTTTTCATTACTATAGGTGCCTAATTAATGCATATATGCTTAAAGCTATTTCTCATTGTGTGTGCGAGATTCTCTCCCTTGTTTCAAAACTTCAAAAGATTCCTTTCTCAATCCTTAATAAAGATTGAATAGCTTCACAGTTAGATATGGCTAATATTTCCATCAGTAACAAAGCGATAGACCATATCTAAAGCGGTGGGTGCACCAATGTGTGGGGGCCCTTCTCAATCCCCTTTTAGAGGCCTCTAAGTGATCATGCTTGCTATTCCCTTAGCATCATTCTCTCTTTACCCTCCACTTTGTTTCGCTGTCCTCTTCCACATAGCCCCACAATCAGTGACACTCACTAGTCATTCGAGGAAAGTGGAGGCCATGCTTGTATCGCCAAAGTGGACTGCTGAATAGATAATAAACCCCACTAAAGGGAAGACAAAATGATGGTAATTACTAAACTATTGTATTGCCTTGTTCAGTTGTTCTCCACGTATACTCAATTTTTGAGGCACTATATATATATATAGTTTCCTAGGTAGGGTGAAGATGGGCTCTCGGTATAGTTTATAAAGTTTTTTGGAGTAAGAAACTCGTTAAAATTAAAATTACTTTAGTTATCAGAGCCTCTCTGCTTTTAGGCGACATGCGTGCACATGGGCATCACTCGAGTGGTCACATAATTCACGTAGCCATAATAGGTTAACCCTCAACAACATTATTTCTTTCAGAAATTATAAATAACGTCTTATATTATAGTGTAATTTGTATAAAAACACAGTAAATTTTTATTTTTATCACTCAAGCTTATTTTTTGTTTTTAAAATTTTATTTTTATCACTCAAGCTTATGTTTGGTTTTTATTGCAAATGAGATATTTTCCCCTTTTATTTTCTAAGTTTGTCTTTCTGCTATTTAGTGTTTCATTAAATACTGATAATAAAAATATAAAAAAGTGACCCATACTCTTTCTTATTACTGCTACCTTTCTTCCTCTTTTTCTTCTTCTTTTTCTTCTTTAGCTTGGTTTCATTTTAAAAGAACTTAATCTATGTAGCAAATAAGTTACAGTATCTACTTATGGACACTTTTATTTATCTAACATAATTTTTTAAATATATATGAGATTTTTATGCAATTAAAATAACTAAAAGAATCTAAAGATATAATCAACCTTTTTAAAAGGAGAAACAATATTGGTGCTATGAGTAGCTAAAAGAAAGACAAATATTTATTTTACTGTATGATTTTATATTTGGTATACAGTTATATTTTTGAATTTTAAGGAAAAACTAATAAGACATATGTGGCGAGTTATCCTCACGTAATTTCTATCAGTTAGTAGGTACTTGATCTCGATGGATATTGATATACTTTTAGCGTATAGCAGAGTATGATTATAACTACGATACTATTAGCATATTGTTTGAGCCTTCAGACAAGATTGTGAGATCAAGTATTAGGTGTGGCTGTACATGGTGATATAAGATAATGGTATTATTCATTAGTTGATATTGATGATTGAGATGTTGAGATATGTATTCATTTTATTATCATCTGATATACATAATTATTGAGTAGTTGTCATGCACCATATGTGGTTGCATTCAGAATTGTTATAGTATGGTCATGATTAACATGCATTACATGTTGATATATTTGAAAAAATTATAATATAGTTGGATCAATAGAGAGATATATATTGTTAATGATACATGTACATGCTCATTTATGACATATGAAATATTATCTATTTTATATATTATTGAGAATATATTCATATACACATCATGACATGATGCTCATTTCGATTTATATTATTTCAGTACATCATTTACTCTCTATTTGACATCACTGATTTTATGTAAAGTCTATTTACTAAGTATTTAACTCATAACTTTATTTATTTCTTTTCTAAACCCCAAATATGTCGTACTGATAACATTATCACGACCCAAAATAGGAATCATGACCGGCCATGCATCTCAATATGATTGAGATGCACGAAGCCTTACCAATACTCTCTACGTATAGATGACAAGATAAATAAATAAAATAAGAATGTGCTTTATTAAAATTTTATTACTAAATGCAATTAAAATAAAAACAATGTTAATATTTTTGAGTCTCTAAAATAAAATAAAGTAAAATAAAATATTCTAATCTAAAGCACAAAATCTAAAAGAGCGGAAGGGTGAATAGGTGAATCCTAAGTGGAGGTGGAATCCGGGTACATCACGCTCAGTCGCCCCGCTGTCTATTACCTGAAATAAATAAACAAATACAAAAAAAACAATAGAACTCGTGAGCCAACAACTATAGCTCAGTGAGTGGAATCCACTCGAACCAAATAAATTTTAAAACATATTAATGCTGAATAAATTAAACTAAAAGCAACAATATCCATCATAATATGCAATAGGCATGCTCTCTACATAGTAACAATGATAACAATAGAGAAATGTCACAACTTGTAACCTTGCACGTTTTCAACATATTAACATCTTTTTGATATTTATACTGTCATATGTCTCAATGGGTCTAAACCCTGTGGATCCACATCAACTAGAAGTCACCTCGAGATGACGCTCGGGACTTTTCTTCATAGCTGATCCGGTTAGGGTCATCAGAGGGTATCACCCTGTGATCAACACACTCTATCTTTTCCTCTAACCGTTGAGAGAAGTTAGAGTCACCTAGGAAATTTTCTCATACTTTCTAGGACTGTTCCCTAACCCCGCCAGAGTCACCTAAGAAAGTCACCGCAGTGATCTAATTTAGGACTTTCCCCTGGACTTCCAGATAGACTTGAGTCACCACGGAAAAATCGCAAACGATTTATACCGGGACTGTTCTCTAAGTCGTATCAATACTAGTCTTATTTTTCTTTTCACAATTTTTTAATATTTGCACGAAGTATGGTGATGCACTGAATATAATAATTAAATGCACACAGGAAATAAAACAATTAAATTTTCGCACGTACAGATGAAATAAATAGATTTGCACACAGAAATTGTAACAATTTAATTTTTACATATAAGGGTGAAATAAATAATTTGCACACAGAAAATTTACATGGTCCGACAAAAATACGAAATATAATAAAATAAATATGTGAGTGAACCCACTCACCTGAGTCTAGGCAAGACAACCAAAATCTCAAATCTCTAGCCCACGAACTAAAAATCACCACCTTAAATAATAAACAACAATAACATTTTTAATTAAAATAATTATTAAAAATGTTTATACAATTTAACCTAAGAATAATTAAATTGGGCTAAAATGAGCCCAAAACAATTGGGCTGGGCTGCAGTTGGCCCGCAGCCCACCCAAAAAAATTCTTAAATAGATTGGGCCAAGGCCCAATCCAAATAGATAATGGAACCGGGTCAGGTTCCTTGGATTCGGATCCAACCCGACCCGAATCCAACACTAAAAGGGAGAAGATCAGACTCGGGCAACCCGAGTCTGTCTTCCCCAAACCGAAGAGAAGGAGAAAAAGAGAGGAAGAGAGAGAGAAGGAAGAAGAGAAGGAGGAAGGCGCCGGCGACTGCCACGGCGAAGGTTCGCCGGCCGCACCCCCGGCGTCTCAACACCCATACGGTGCCGCCGTCCTCGCGAGGTGGAGGAGAACTCGCGAACGGCGGTCGATCCCATGACCGACGGTGACCGGAGCCACGAGGGCTCCAACGGTGACTCGCCCACGGCACGAGGCCAACGGCAAGGCGCTTCCGAGAGGTAGCGGCTGCGACTCAGCCGCCGGCCGGCCAGATTTGCCGACGAGGCCGAAAACCCCCCAAATTAGGTATTTCGGATTTACTTATTTAATTTTAAATTAAACTAGAGGGATGAGAGAGGGCTCACCGGGGAGGAGTGTGGTGGGTCCAATTTCCTCCGGCGACGCTCCGGCTGGCCGATTCCACGGCGACGACTCCGACGGTGAGGAAGAAGCGACAGAAGGGAGGAAGGAGAGAGAGAAGAGGGCTGGGGGGTTATCAGTATTAAGCAGAGAGAGAGAAAAAGAGATTAGGGTTTAATTTATAGTTTAGATGAGGATCAAATCTAATCCGATCCGGATTAGATGAAATCCCTTCTTTCCCGCTGCGCACCGGAGAGGGAGAGGGGAGGGGCTGCACGTGCAGAGCATGTGCACCCTCCTCTCTCAACCCAAATTTTTTTTTCTGGTCTTAACAACTATTCCCAACAAAAAGAAATTTCGTCCTCGAAATTAAAAAAAAATGAGCGTAAGGAAAAGATAAAATAATACCGTAATGGACGCTAAGAAGATTGAGGAAATAGCTCTGGATACTTTTCTCTCATCTCATCCTCACGCTCCCAAGTTGCTTCCTCTGGCCTGTGGTTTTGCCATAAAATCTTCACGAAGGAGATTACCCTATTTCGAAGAGTTCTTTGCTGAGTCTCTAGAATTTCCACAGGTTGCTCCTCATAAAATAGATTTTCTCGGATCTCCAAAGGCTCGAAATCGATCACATGGTCTGCACTAGGCACATACTTTCTCAACATAGATACATGGAAGACATTATGCACTTTAGATAACCTAGGCGGTAGTGCTATCAGGTATGCCACCTCTCCAATGCGCCCTAATACCTCAAAAGGTCCAATAAAGCGAGGACTTAACTTGCCTTTCTTACCAAACCTGATCAATCCTTTCCAAGGCGACACCTTTAGGAAAACCATGTCACCCACTTGAAACTCAAGGTTTCTTCTCCGGTTATCAGCATAGCTCTTTCGACGGCTTTGAGCTGCAAGAAGCTTTTCCTTGATTTTAACAATTTTCTGCGTGGCATCTTGTACTATATCAGGTCCCAATAACTGTTTTTCACCAACCTCAAACCAACAAAGTGGAGATCTACATCTCCTACCATACAACGCCTCGTAAGGTGCTAACCCCAAACTTGAATGGTAGCTATTATTATATGAGAACTCCATGAGTGGAAGATGATCATCCCAATTTCCTTTCCATTCCAAAGAACATGCTCGCAACATATCCTCAAGGGTTTGAATAGTCCTCTCGGATTGTCCATCAGTTTGCGGGTGATAAGCTGAACTGAAACTCAAACGTGTGCCCATAGCTGAATGAAGGCTCCGCCAGAATTTAGAAACAAAACGAGGATCTCGATCAGATACGATAGACAAAGGTGCGCCATGGAGTCGAATAATCTCTCTAATATAAAGCTGTGCAAGGCGATCTAAAGAGTAAGTCATACGAATGGCCAAAAAGTGAGCAGACTTAGTAAGTCTGTCCACGATCACCCAAATTGCATCATGATTCGATCTAGTGCAGGGGAGTCCCGAGACAAAGTCCATAGTCACATCCTCCCACTTCCATTCCGATAAAGGCAAAGGCTATAACATCCCTGCAGGCTTTTGGTGCTCAACTTTGACTTGCTGACAAGTGAGACATCTGGCCACAAAGTTTGCTATGTCCTTTTTCATGCCATTCCACCAGAAGTTTTCTCGCAAATCTCTATACATTTTTGTACTGCCTGGGTGGATACTGAATCCTGAACTATGAGCCTCTAACATAATTTCATTCTTTAACTCCTCACTAGCTGGGACACAGATTCGATTATGGTACTTGACTAGTCCTTCATTTGATCTCGAATAGCCAGGAACTTCTCCCTTTTCAAATCCTTCCAAGATCTTCTTGAGGTTGGCATCCTCTAATTGAGCAGCCTGGATGCGATCTAAAAGTGTAGGTTTGACTACTAACCGGTTGCAAATAGCTACTCTCTCTGGGTTTGATGTTACTTCAATCTTCAGGCATCTAAATTCTTCAATAATACACTGCTGACAAGTAAGTGCTGATAAGTGCCCCTCTGATGATTTCCTGCTCAAAGCATCGGCTACCACATTTGCCTTCCCAGGATGGTAATTAATACTAACATCATAATCCTTGATTAACTCTAGCCACCTACGCGCTGCCTCAAATTAAGTTCTTTCTGAGTGAAAATATACTTGAGGCTTTTGTGATCAGTGAAAATTTCACAAGATTCTCCATAAAGATAGTGACGCCAAATCTTTAGTGCAAAAACCACTGCAGCCAACTCGAGATCATGAGTAGGATAATTCTTCTCATGAATCTTAAGTTGTCTAGATGCATAAGCTATTACCTTTCCATGCTGCATCAAAACACAACCGAGACCCTGTCGGGATGCATCACTGTAAATCACAAAATTGCCACCCTCTGACGGAAGTGAAAGGATAGGAGCTGAAATCAATCTCTGCTTGAGCACTTGGAAACTATTTTCACAATCAATTGACCACTCAAATTTCACCCCCTTTTTGGTGAGGTGAGTAAGTGGCAAGGCAATCCGTGAAAATCCCTCCACAAATCTTCTATAGTAGCCTGCCAATCCAAGGAAACTGCGTACTTCAGATACTGTAGTAGGCCTCGGCCATTTGCTAACAGCCTCGATCGTCTTTTGATCCACCTTGATTCCATCCTTGCTGATTATATGTCCTAAGAATGCAACCTCATCCAACCAAAACTCACACTTCTTAAACTTGGCATAAAGTTTCTCCTCACGAAGAGTTTGAAGTATTGTCCTCAGATGTTCCTCATGCTTTTCTTTGCTCTTGGAATAGATCAAAATATCATCAATGAATATCACAACAAACTGGTCCAAGAAGGTTTTGAAGATCCGGTTCATTAAGTCCATAAAAGCTGCAGGTGCATTAGTAAGGCCAAAAGGCATCACTCAGAACTCATAATGGCCATAACGAGTCCTAAATGCTGTCTTTGCAATATCCTCATTCCTTATCTTCAATTGGTGATAACCAGACCTCAAATCTATTTTTGAGAAGACCTGAGAGCCTTGCAGTTGATCGAAAAGATCATCAATCCGAGGTAGTGGATACCTGTTCTTCACAGTGACTTTATTTAACTCCCGATAATCAATGCAAAGACGCATCGATCCATCTTTCTTCTTTACAAATAAAACTGGTGCTCCCCAAGGTGATACACTCGGACGAATAAAACCCAAATCCAGCAACTCTTGAAGTTGGGTCTGCAACTCTCTAAGTTCTGCTGGTGCCATCCTATAGGGTGCTTTTGATATTGGTTCAGTGCCAGGGAGCAGATCTATTGTGAAGTCTATTTCTCTATCGGGTGGAAGACCAGGTAGATCTTCAGGAAAAACATCTGGAAATTCACTTACCACTTGAAGTTCATGAATCTCCTGCTCTGCACGCTCCATGCCCACTACTGATGCCAAAAAGCCTGGGCATCCTTTCTTCATAAATCGATTTGCTTGAAGTGCTGAGATAATGCTGGTCGTAGGAATCTTTCGCTCACCCTGGAAGAAAAATTCTGGCTTCTCCGGAATAGAAAATGTAACCCTTTTTATTCTACAATCCACTATAGCATGATGTGCAGATAACCAATCCATACCCAGTATAACATCAAAATCATGCATGTCTAGACAAATAAGATCTACTGGAAGTTTCTGACTGCCTATCTCTACTAAACAAGATCTGCAGATAAGATTTAAAAGTATAGTCCTCCCTATGGGTGTAGTCACTGCTAAACATGATTCCATAATCTCAGGTGCAAAAGGTAATAAGGAAAGAAAATCAGGTGAACTAAAAGAATGAGAGGCTCCAGAGTCAAAAAGGACTTTTGTTGGTATGGAAGAAATAGATAATGTACCTTGCACTACGGATGGTGAGTGCTCAGCTTCTTCCTGGGTCAAGGTATAAATTCTTCCTTTATTCTCTGGCCTCGCTCCTGGGTTTTCGCTACTTGCTGGAGGCCTATTATTCGCTGTGCCAAACTGGGACGGTCGATGCTGTTGATCCTGCTGAGAAGTCGGACGCCATCCCCCACGTGGTGCTCTGCAATCTCTCGCTAAGTGGCCCGGTCTCCTACAGTTGTAGCAGCTTCGTGGTACTCCATTGCACCCAACACTAGACGAATGTGAGCGTCCACAGCTCGTACAATTTTTAGGCTGACTCTGTTTGGGACCTCCCCCAGAAGGGTTTGGTCCACTCCCGACCCTCAAGGGCTGTCCAAACGACTGACCACCTCCTCTGTTTTGCTCCTGGAACCTCCTCGGCTTCTTCTGCGGATGCTGATGTTCTCGTTCTTGGCGAAGCTCCCCAATGTTTCTTTCGGCAAGAAGTGCCTTAGACACCATTTCTGGAAGTGTCTGACACTAAAATAATGATATCCTATCTCTGATGGCTGGCCGCAACTTACCCTCGAAGAAGCTAACTTTCTCTTCCTCGCTCGCTGCTATATGTGGAACGAAATGCAACAGCTCGGTGAACCTCGCCTCAAAGTCCACCACAGACATGCCTCCCTGTCTCAGCTCAAAGAATTCATCATGCTTCTTTTTCTTTAAAGCCCGAGGGTAGTACTTCTCGAAGAAAATCTTCTTAAAATTTCCCCAAGTCAGCTCCTTCTCTCGTCCAATGAACTGGCGCTCAATCATCTGCCACCAATGCTCTGCCCGATCCTCAAACATATAGGCCGTCAAAGCAACCTTTTGATCCTCTGAACAATCCAATACTCGCAATATCTTCTCAATTCGCAGCAGCCATGCCTCTGCTTCGATCGGATCAGTAGTCCCTCTAAAGGCAGGCGGAGATGCCTTTAAAATTTTTTCAAACACTGTACCCCTATCTAGACTAAGGGGCCTTGACTCTGATGGAGCCGGAGTCTGCGATGACTGTCCTCCAACGGCCTGAAGAAGGGTCTGTAGCACCGATACCACAGTATGAGTAGCAGGAATTGGGGCAGGAGTGGGGATCTGGGCAGGGGTAGGAGTGGTCTCCGATCCCAAACCAGGAATAGCAGTAGGTGCAAGAGCTGGCGCTTGAGTAGGAGCCGGCTCTTGCTCCCTACTCCGGTCAAGAGATAAACTTTGGGCCGCAGCTCCCTGTCGACGACGTCGCTTATACATATTGTCCCTTCAAGATTTATAATGAGATAAGAATAATTTTACTGAATATAATAAAAAAAAATTTCATAAGGAACCTGAGCTGATGCCACCGGACCTCCACACAACTCTAAGGGTGATTTAGGATAACACAAATTTTAGGCTCTGATACCAACATTGTCACGACCCAAAATAGGAATCATGACCGGCCATGCATCTCAATATGCTTGAGATGCATGAAGCCTTACCAATACTCTCTACGTATAGATGACAAGATAAATAAATAAAATAAGAATGTGTTTTATTAAAATTTTATTACTAAATGCAATTAAAATAAAAACAATGTTAATGTTTTTGAGTCTCTAAAATAAAATAAAGTAAAATAAAATATTCTAATCTAAAGCACAAAATCTAAAAGAGCGGAAGGGTGAATAGGTGAATCCTAAGTAGAGGTGGAATCCGGGTACATCACGCTCAGTCGCCCCGCTGTCTATTACCTGAAATAAATAAACAAATACAAAAAAAATAATAGAACTCGTGAGCCAACAACTATAGCTCAGTGAGTGGAATCCACTCGAACCAAATAAATTTTAAAACATATTAATGCTGAATAAATTAAACTAAAAGCAACAATATCCATCATAATATGCAATAGGCATGCTCTCTACATAGTAACAATGATAACAATAGAGAAATGTCACAACTTGTAATCTTGCATGTTTTCAACATATTAACATCTTTTTGATATTTATACTGTCATATGTCTCAATGGGTCTAAACCCTGTGGATCCACATCAACTAGAAGTCACCTCGAGATAACGCTCGGGACTTTTCTTCATAGCTGATCCGGTTAGGGTCATCAGAGGGTATCACCCTGTGATCAACACACTCTGTCTTTTCCTCTAACCGTTGAGAGATGTTAGAGTCACCTAGGAAATTTTCTCATACTTCCTAAGACTGTTCCCTAACCCCGCTAGAGTCACCTAAGAAAGTCACCGCAGTGATCTAATTTAGGACTTTCCCTAGACTTCCCAGATAGACTTGAGTCACCACGGAAAAATCGCAAACGATTTATACCGGGACTGTTCTCTAAGTCGTATCAATACTAGTCTTATTTTTCTTTTCACAATTTTTCAATATTTGCACGAAGTATGGTGATGCATTGAATATAATAATTAAATGCACACAGGAAATAAAACAATTAAATTTTCGCACGTACAGATGAAATAAATAGATTTGCACACAGAAATTGTAACAATTTAATTTTTACATATAAGGGTGAAATAAATAATTTGCACACAGAAAATTTACATGGTCCGACAAAAATACGAAATACAATAAAATAAATATGTGAGTGAACCCACTCACCTGAGTCTAGGCAAGACAACCAAAATCTCAAATCTCTAGCCCATGAACTAAAAATCACCACCTTAAATAATAAACAACAATAACATTTTTAATTAAAATAATTATTAAAAATGTTTATACAATTTAACCTAAGAATAATTAAATTGGGCTAAAATGAGCCCAAAACAATTGGGCTGGGCTGTAGTTGGCCCGCAGCCCACCCAAAAAAATTCTTAAATGGATTGGGCCAAGGCCCAATCCAAATAGATAATGGAACCGGGTCGGGTTCCTTGGATTCGGATCCAACCCGACCCGAATCCAACACTAAAAGGGAGAAGATCAGACTCGGGCAACCCGAGTCTGTCTTCCCCAAACCGAAGAGAGAGAGAAAAAGAGAGGAAGAGAGAGAGAAGGAAGAAGAGAAGGAGGAAGGCGCCGGCGACTGCCACGGCGAAGGTTCGCCGGCCGCACCCCCGGCGTCTCAACACCCATACGGTGCCGCCGTCCTCGCGAGGTGGAGGAGAACTCGCGAACGGCGGTCGATCCCATGACCGACGGTGACCGGAGCCACGAGGGGTCCAACGGTGACTGCCCACGGCACGAGGCCAACGGCAAGGCGCTTCCAGAGGTAGCGGCTGCGACTCGAAGCCGCCGGCCGGCCAGATTTGCCGACGAGGCCGAAACCCCCCCCCAAATTAGGTATTTCGGATTTACTTATTTAATTTTAAATTAAACTAGAGGGATGAGAGAGGGCTCACCGGGGAGGAGTGTGGTGGGTCCAATTTCCTCCGGCGACGCTCCGGCTGGCCGATTCCACGGCGACGACTCCGACGGTGAGGAAGAAGCGACAGAAGGGAGGAAGGAGAGAGAGAAGAGGGCTGGGGGGTTATCAGTATTAAGCAGAGAGAGAGAAAAAGAGATTAGGGTTTAATTTATAGTTTAGATGAGGATCAAATCTAATCCGATTCGGATTAGATGAAATCCCTTCTTTCCCGCTGCGCACCGGAGAGGGAGAGGGGAGGGGCTGCACGTGCAGAGCACGTGCACCCTCCTCTCTCAACCCAAATTTTTTTTTCTGGTCCTAACAGATAGATGCTCCAATATATCTTGTGGGGAAGACGGCTTGACATGATTCTCAATAGTCTCTAAACTAATTCTAAAGGCAGACCTTTCGAGGGCTATTGCTAGAGATCCACCTGTTGGAACCTCTTGAAATTTGGGTATGTTGTCCCTTTAGAAGAGAGCTTTCTATTAGATCCAAGATCTCAAGGATTTCTAGTTATATTTTAAGATATCGACTGAATAGTGGACAAAGGTTAGAAAGGACGATAAAGCTATGGTTGTTCGACTAGTGTAGGGTTGTATGGAGGTGGAGGCAATGGTAATGGTGGTTTCAGTTGGGCTAGAGTGACAGGAGAGAAGATGGATCACGTCCTAGAGGTAGGAGGTGCCAATCAGATAAGAAAGAAGGCAACAAGATGCCATGGTGGAGGTTGGCCAAGCTTAGGCAAGGTGAACGAGGAAGGAGGAAGAAGAAGATGAGCAAGGAGATTTCATATTCAATTAACCAAAGATACTTGACTCGAGTCCACACCACATACTATATAGGTATCTTACCCTTGACACATTAGATTAATAGGGCTAAGTAACAATTGATTAGACTCTATGATCTAATCTGAATTATAATTTTTTAAGCCAAAGCAAAGCTAAGATAAATAAACAAAAGCTAGGGCATTATTTGAAATTTTGGTGCCTTGGGTGTCAAGCCTAGAGTCTTCAAGTCTCCAATCATGCTTGGTCTGGCTAAACTATATCAGTCCACTATGCTTCCCCAACCTTATTGGTGTGAAATTAGGAACTCTCTTAGTTGGTTCGATGCAAGCCGACTCAAGCCACCATGTTGTTGCATCCATCATGGTCTTGAGTGGAGCTACCGGTGGCAGGGTCATCTTCAACGTGTCTTTCCCTGTCCAAGATGGCTAAGGCAGCCCCACCATCATATACAAGGTCGAGCTCGACTATGATCTCAACTTGTCAAACCACACCACCCTACTGTCCCACTGCAAAGTCATCCACATATTGCTGAAATCAAACATCACCAATCCTAGTTTCTGCAACCATTGTTTTCCTAAGATCATGTCAGCTCCCTATAGGGCCAGCGGATACAAGTCCACAATGAATTTGTGCCTTGCTTTCGAATTCCAACACAACGACCCAAGCTATTTGCCCATAGCCAATTGCCATCGCCAATTGCCACATTAAATCCCGCCGTTGGCTCAACATCCGATCCAATCTTGTAATACCCACCACCAAACACGTGCCTCTCACGTGGGTAGAACCCACGTGATTACCACATGACCTGCTGGTTAATATTTCAACACAATATACAAGCGAAAAACCCACATTTTCACAAATAATACAAACAAGAAGCCCATAACACTAAGGCCACAATAAGCCCAAAACATATATCCATAACCAAAAATATGATAAAGCCAATGTATGAGCTACAAACCATTTAGCTTAATTTATATGAATAAACTAAGAATAAAAATAAAAATTAGAAAAAAAAGACTCAAGCCAGTCTTCACCAGATCCGCCACGAACTCTGGTTCATCTACTAATATGAAAATATTTCCACTATAAGGTGGTGAGCATAAAGCCTAGAAAATTTCTACTTCTATAGTCTAAAATTAGTGCGATGAATGATGCAACAATAAGTAAATATGAATATGTGCATCATGATCAAATCAATGCATCAGTAATCAATAACCTACCATGTAATCAATCCAGACTATTAAGTCCTCAAACTCGAGCTCACATTAAGCTCCGCCCATAAGTCATGTCAACACCACACCACATAATATACATCATCTCAGACTAACAAGTCCACAATATAGGCTTATGCAGAGCTACACCCAAAGGCCACATCAATCCTCACACCCAACCACACACATACCCCCAAAGGGAGGGTAGACCATAGCAGTAGAATCGCCAGCCCATCTGATAGGCTCTAATACCACTAATAGGATCTGATACCAAATGATAGGCTCTCATACCAAATGATAGGATATGAAACCAAAAGATTGGCTACGGAACAATTCCTTAAGATTTGAATTTATTATAGGAAGCAGTCCGCGCAACCGTAGAAAAATATTTGTCAAATATTCTCTAATAGTCAGAAAATTATGGAACTAATTGAGTTAGATCCATAACTTCCTAATCTACAACTTTAGTATTTATGCCCTTCATAGACAAAAATACAGAATAACGTGGGTGATGGTGGTGGTGACGGGTGAAGTGGATGTTAGGGTTGTGAATGGATATAGAGATGAGGGTGGATTATGGAACTGATTAAGGGATATAGACAAAGGGAATGAAGTGGTCGAAATCCCAAAGAAGAGGGGGGCTCGACAGTCGAGGGAGATTAGAAGTTAGGAGAAACCTTGCCAACGGTAGAGGTGGAAGGATGGTGAAGAGGGAGGAGGGAGATTAGGGTAGATAGATGATAGAGAGACAAGAAATTAATATTCTAATAGTATAATAAAGTTGGCTGCCATCCACATATTTATAGAGGCTAGCCAACAAGTCCTAAAACAATATGAAACCCTAACAAACCAACTAAACTAGTATTCCTTATCTTCTCCGATTACCTCTTAGATTAAGCTTTAATTTTGTCACAGATATATTCCAAATCTAGAGGTGTCATGAATATCAAAGTTGTAGATCGAGAGGTTGGCAACCTTATCCAACTAGTGTGATATTATTTGGATATATGTAGAATATTCTACAAATATTTTCTCAAAATTGCACAAAGTTGGATTTAGCTAATTAAATAAAATCCTAACCTACTAAGATTATAACTAAACCAAATAATCAAATAATATAATTAGACTCAATCCATTGAGCCTAATCTCCCTTTGATGTGATCCAATTTATATCACCATCATCTGGCGAACAGTATGACCGATTGTCCACCACCGCAGACTAAGGACCTCAATTGTAAGCTCATCACAAAGGTTAGTATCGCACATCAATATTACCATCTAAACCCTCAACTCCACATCATCACACTATTATGGAGAAATCATGAGTCGTTGCTCACGGACATCCTCACCCTACATCATTGGGTACCGCTAGGTCCTCTCTCTCTCTATCTTAAATACCCTAAAAGGTATGACTCACCTCGATCGACAGTAAATTGCCCATCATTCAATGAAATGGCTGCTTGATTTTCTGGGATCAACAGACTAAGACCTTAGGCGTAGGCCCTAATATATATAAGTATACGAATATCTTCCGCCCCTAACCCTGGCTGGGGAGGTGTCGGGTACTATCGAGACGCAGCAATCACCCACTTTATGGTCATGCACGTGTGCAAGTGGCATGATACTATCCAACACAACAAGCATAATGTAACACCCATCATTATCATATTTTGCAAGCTAAACACATGATCATGCCCAATAAGTATGCGAAGACATCATAATATGTGAAATTTTACTGAACCACAAAATATAATTACCAAGCATGACGTGCAATAAGAAAAGTAAGAAAAACATATGCACATGCATGATATGGATGTGATAATTTCACAAAGTACGATATTTCATTCTTTACACTACTCTAGATTATAGAAGTTTCACTTGTCTAAACCACTTTCTTGACACTAGCTGCAACTACGCCACGAGATCATCTTCATAGGGTACGGAGTCCACCTCGATAAGAAAAAAGTAAATAAAAAGCATGAGCACAATAATCCTACCACTAATTAGTTAAATAATCTGATGGACGTTCACTACCGGCTTAGGTAGGTCCATCTCGTAATTCCTACCCCTATTAATCAACTAGAGCCGACACAACTATACCAATGTCTAACGCATTATTAAACGTAATAAAAATATTCTCCTCAAACTATCGCCCAAATTACTATTATCAAAATTACGAGAGATAGCATAGATAATATTTAATTAATAAGCTTCATCAAAAGAAATGCAATAATATCATTTTCCTACATTTATTTGTATTAATTCTCCGATAGGAGCAATTAATATAGATACACTGACTCTTTTGATAAATTTGAATTAGTCCAAAATTATAATCAGCAAAAGTTCATATCCAATTAGAGCTAGTTCCTAATATGTGTTATTTGTAATTGCACTCTTAGGCTACGGTCTAGCTATAATACCCAAACCCTAAACACGTGCATGGCACGAGCCCACATGACACGTGCGTGGCACCTTGATACGATCACGCCTCTGGCTATGGAGCTCTGATACCAGCTTGATACGATCTCGCCTTTTTGGTGAAGGGTCGATCTCTTCCAATTCTTGATCTGGACTAGATCTGGTATGAAACATTGAAATAAGATCCCAAAATATTCCGCCGTCGGATCTACGTGAAATTGTTATGTTGTAGCCCCAGAAAAGAGCTTTCCAACAAATCTAGTTTCAGGCGAATCGGAGTTGTGGATCTCGAGCTATCGTCCGTTTAGTGGACGAACGTTAGGATGCTCTATTTTGGATTCGTGGATGGAGGCACGAGATCTTAGGTAATGATGGTTGGTGGAGGACCGGCGTTAATGGGGTGGCACCGGTGAAAAAGTGGTGGTGGATGGGTTATGGTTGATGGAAAGGTTAGGGCAAGTACTGGGTAGATTGGAAGAAGGGGTAGGAGAGGGCCACTCCTAAGGGACTAGGGTGATTGGCCGGTCGAGGGAGATTGGAAGCGGCGTCGTCGGGGTTTGAGGGAACAGGAGCGAAGAAGACGAAGGAGGCAAGGCAACTCAATTCTCAATAATCAATACTCAATTTGGTTGCCTACCACATCCTTTTATAGGCTAACCAACAACTCAAATTAACCCTAAAAACACAATTTTCGTCGACCGCGTTCGAACTCGCCCGACCGCGTTTGAACGCACCGAGTTCACTCTTCTGGATTTGCGAACGCGATGCAGGCGTTCGAACGCGCGATCGAACGCGCCTGTCGGTATTTGCGAACGCAATGCAGGCGTTCACAGTGCGTTCGAACGCACAGTACATTCTCTTCACCACGTTCACAACCCCGTTCACAAACCGCGTTCAAACTCACTCCACCTGCGTTCGAACGCGACTTACAGAAAACTTATTTTAATGGAAATTAAACACTAAAACATGAAATAAAAACACTGTTAGGTTTTTATTTGTTGGCAATTGTGTACAAAATATTCTTAGTGTATTTTTACATGTATATGAGCTTTACTCAAGTCTAGAATATCTCTGGTGTGAAGAATTGCAAGATCATTGGAGAAAAGCCGTCGCGTTCACATCGCGTTCACAAACGCGTTCGAACGCGGGCACTGCGTTCACACAGACCGAGAGCAGCGTTCACAAACGCGTTCGAACGCGGGTACTGCGTTCACATAGACCAAGAGCAGCGTTCACAAACGCGTTCGAACGCAACCTGAAGAATTCAAGATGTTGCGTTCGAACGCACCTGAGATCAAGTCAGGCCGTTCGAACGCACACGGGCCGCGTTCGAACGCACCTATGAACTTTGCAATTTATTGGATTTTCGTGAGTACGAATATAACTTGGATTTGGCTCTATCTTGGAGATCATATATAAGGATAGTGTTGCCCTAACTTAAGGGTGGGGAAGAAGATTATTTAAGGAGACTTTTTCGAGGCTACATTGCTACTTCAACAAACAAGGTCCTTCGCATCCATAGATCTTAATCTTTCGTCTTAAGGGCTATCTAGACGAAAGATCAATCTCGAGGGCTACTGAGATTGGACTTCAATCACGAGAAGCAGTGAATCGTGGGTTCTAGCGATCAAAGCTGAGAGGAACAAAGTCGTTTGGATCGACGAGTTGTTTTGTGAGTCAGTCTTGTAACTGCTAATATTTTAGTGATTGGTTTTGATCCGAGTTTGGATCCGTGGTTTTTTCCCGTTTGGGTTTTTCCACGTTAAAATTTTGACGTTCATCTCTGCTTTCGTTTTTAATATTTCTTCCAATGTGTACTTAAGCAAACGAAAAATATCATTCCCTAGTGTTTAGATACATACGTGTGTCTAGGGGTTTTTTTTTTCATTTGGTATCAGAGCGGGTTCTCTCACTCTTTGAGAGAGATCAGATAGGCATGGATTTTCATAGAGATGGACCCTCATCTATTAGACCTCCTATTCTAGATGGACCAAATTATGGATATTGGAAAGCTAGGATGAGAGCTTATTTGAAGTCTATAGATGAGCGAGTATGGATGGCCATTGTGAACGGTTGGAGTCCACCAATGTACATGGTGAATGATAAGTTTGTTGAGAAACCGATTGAGTCATGGGATAAGACAGATTATGAAAAAGTTGGCTAGAATAGCAAAGCAATAAATGCAATTTTTAGTTGTGTTTCCTCGGAAGAATTTAGAAGAATTTCTATTTGTGAAATAGCAAAAGAAGCCTGTACGATCTTAGAAATAACTCATGAAGGAACTATGGCTGTAAAACTTTCGAAACTTCAGAGGTTGACTACTAGTTTTGAAACCCTATGTATGGAGGAGAATGAGACATTTAATGAGTTCTATGCAAAGCTAAGTGATATAGTCAACTCCAGTTTCAACCTAGGAGAGAAAATTCCTGAAAACAGAATTGTCCGTAAGATTCTTAGGTCTCTTCCAGAAAGGTTTCAGGCAAAAGTTATAACTATTGAGGAAAGTAAGGACATCGACTCTATGAAAGTTGAACAATTGGTAGGAAATCTTCAAACATTTGAGTCCAGTCATTCAAAACTGAGGAAGTCCAAAGGGATGGCTCTATCCACTATTGAACAAAATTTAGAGGAGTCTGATGATGAAGGTGATTTAGATGTTGAGATGTTGGCTATGTTTGTCAAAAAGTTCAATAAATTCTTTCGGAAGCCAAACAAGTTGAATGCTGAAAAATTTGAAAAAAACAAAGCTTTTGTGAAAAAGAAGAATACTGTGAGTTCGAATACAGGTGCTAGCAACAACAATGTCAAACAAAAAAATAAGAATTCTGAGAATAAAGTTCAATATTTTGAATGTTCTGGTTTTGGACACATCGCACAAGAATGCCCTAATCGTCTTAAGAGAAAGGGTAAAGCTATGAAAGTTACTTGGGATGATTCATATGAATCTAATGATAATTCTGAAAAAGACGAAGAAAACTTTGTAGCCTTTGCCTCTTCTCTGCTTAATACTGACTCTATTGTTGATTCTGATAGTACAGATGATTTTGATATGCTACCAGCTAAGGAAGATGAATCTGAAATTCAAAAGGCATATAATGACTTGTACCTGGAGTCATTTAAACTTAAGAAAAGCAATCTTAGACTACTTCAACGACTCAAGGTAATTGAACCAGAAAGAATTCAATTTGAGGAGAAGTACAAATTGGAGCTTGAACGTGTCAAAAACCTTTCTAAACAACTTGACAATGCGAAAAATAAAATGAAGGCTGATGAAATTGAACTAGAGCGATTGCATAAAGAAGTTACATTTCTAAAAGGGAAGAACAAACTGGACGAGATACTAAAAGCTCAGATCTTTGGAAAAGACAAGTATGGTGTTGGATACACTGGTAATTCAAATAATAATAAAACTGTTTTTGTTTCTGCAGGTATACAAAAGGAAGAATACCTGAAGCCATCAACCGCATTTACAAAGAAATCCTGGATGAATGCTTCTAAACTGAAGTTGAATGACTCTTTGACAGCACTGACATGCTATCATTGCGGCATTCTAGGGCATATTCGACCTCATTGCAAATTTTTGCAAAAACCTAGAAATGCTTTCATTTATGGGATGAAAACAAAGGCCATATGGGTCAAGAAAAGTGATTTAAGATGTTATGTTGTGCATACAGCCTAGAAAGCTTTAAATTCTGATTTGTGGTATTTAGACAGTGGCTGTTCAAGACATATGTTGGGTGACAAGTTGTTATTTTCTAATCTTGAAAAACATGAAGGGGGAGTTGTGACATTCGGAGATAGTAATTCATCAAAGGTAATAGGTAAAGGAAAGGTAAGTATTCCAGGGATTCTTAGTCTCGATAACACTAACCACACTCTACTCTTCACCCACTAGCAAGACCTCTAAGGAAGTCTTTTGCTCCACTCGTTCACCTGGGTTTTTGGAAAGGAGAAAATAAAGAGAATCATGAGCTAAAGGCTTAGGTTTAGTGACCACACTCTACGCTGCCGCCTCCACTAACACGATGAGCCTTCTATCTCTCTCTCTCTCCCCCTCTCTCTCTCACTCTCTTCCCCTCTCTCTCTCACTCTCTCTCTCCCCCCTCTCTCTCTCACTCTCTCTCTCTCTTAGTCACTTGCTTGCACTCTTAAACTCGGGCTCGTTGGAGCCGAGCCACCGGCTAGCCACCAGCGGCCGGTGCCCTTCCCGCCGACGCCAAGTCCTCCTCCTCCATTTCTTCCTCTCTTCTTCTTCTTTTTCCTTCTTTCTTCTTTCTCTTTATTCTTTTTCTTTCTTCCTTCTTCCATTCTTTTTCTCTCTTAGCTCCTCCCTCAGCTTCTAGAGCAGTGTTGGGCTCGGCCCAGCACTATAGCAAGCAGTGCTGGGCCAAGCCTAGTACTGGTGACATTGTTTTATTATCTACTTTATTTTATATTTATTTATTTAGGTATTACTTCCTTAATTTATGTAGATAAATTATTTAGACATTAATTATTTTAATAATAATGTATATTCTTCAACATGATGATTATTAATTATAATTAATATAATTAATGATTAACCAGGTTATAAACTGGATTTATGTACTGATATTCATAATATATGCAATTTAAGTAATCTTAACAATTTATTATATACTATCGTGTGTAGAATAAGATACTAGTCTTATTAATTAATTAATTATTTTGCATAATTAAGTAAATACTATATAACTTCTAATTAATCAAAATAGACTAAGAAATATAAATTTATTATAAATAGATGTTACCTATACTTATATCCCATTTTTTTTTTGTGGGATTGGGTTGTTACAAGCATTTTATAATAATAGTATGTTATAATATTTGAATCGTACCTATGATGTGAATCTAGTTATGTACAAAATAAAAGAAGTTATTTTAAACAAAATAAACCTTTATATTCTACTTGAACTAATTCTAATTAGATAAATGACTAACTAATATTACTTGAATATTTTCAAATCCCGAACCCTCTTATGTGAGGCTCCGTGGACCTTGCTAGCGATGAGTGTCACTCGGTTGATCGGTGAATGTAAGGAATACGTGGTTTGCACCTTCTGATCAGTGTGAGTAGTCTTATCCCCTAGACGTCTTTCTCAAATATTATGTACATGCATGTTTTGGCCTCCAGCATTATTATATAATTTTATCTAGAGATGATTAGAGTCGAGCATATTTTATTATGCATTTGATTATGCTGATCTGGAATATGAGTACGTTGGTGATATATATAGAGATGATTGGAGATGATTCTGCTGTTATGATTGTATACCGAATTGATCTGTAGCATGAGTATGCATGTAATAGATTAGCATGAGTATGCATGTGTTGACGATACAGTTGGAGACTACATTGCATCATTTTCTCTTGATTCCTATTCCATCTAAATTCCTGTTATGCATTGACTTATTATCGTACTTGATATATGTATATGATCTGTCATTTAGAAGGAAAACATGAAATGTGATTGATAGGATAGTTGATAGAAAGTGTGAGAATACCCAAGTGGGTGCAAGGGTTAAGGCATGCCTGGAGATGATTGATAGCTCGACATAGTCGCGATCCTGCTGGCCCTACGTCTGAGGTTGTTAGCCTGTGTGCGCAGTAGACATTTGGACACATATAATTCGCCAGGGCATATGTGGCGAGTTATCCTCATGAGGTTTCTATCAACTATGTGGGTGCCCAGTCTGGATGGATGTTGATACCTTAGCAGGTGGCGGAGTATGGTTATATTTGAGATACTCTTGCGGGTGGCAGAGTATGCTTTGAGCCTTTGGACATGATGTTGAGATCGGGTACTGGGTGTTGACTATGCATAGTGGTCTAGTATGATGATATTATATCGAGATTTTCGTGATGATCGTGATGTTGAGAAATGCATATGATTTCATTATCATCTGATTACCTGATTATTGAGTGGTCAATATATATCATATATAGTTGCATTTGATGTCATAGCATCCTCATGGTCGGCATGCACCATGTGTCATATTTGAGAGAGAGAGAGTTATGATGATCGTATGACATGGTGACATATTTATTTAGTGTCGAGGATTATGTATTTTTATCAGTTATGACATGCTATCTATTTTTCACTTTTATATTATTGAGGATGCATTCATATACTCATTCATGACATGATACTCTTTCTGATTCGTATTATTCAGTACATGATTTACTCTCTGTTTGGCATCATTAATTCGGGGTAAGGTCTATTCACTGAGCCTTTTTCTCATCACTCTCTTTATTTCTTTTCTAATCCTCTCAGATATGTGGTACGTGATAGCGAGTTGAGATATCTTGAAAAAATATTTTAGAACGATGATGATGTGAGCTATAGATGCGAGACGGTATAGATGATAGTTTAACCAGATATTGAATTGTACCATTATTTGATATTTATACTCTTTTGTATTAGACGATGATTTGGATAATACATGTCGAATCATACTGTACTCTTGTATTAGTCGTTTTAGTTGTATCTTGGTGGTTTGTTGTGGCCTGTGTGGGTCCTGTCAGATTATGTAGTGGTCTAATGTATATTATTGTAGACTGGGATATTCATATGTTAATAGGTTTATTTGGTTAATAGTATGATTTATTTGGTGATGGATTATGTGATCATGGATATGTTAGCAGGTTTTATTTGATGATATTATGATTATATGTGCACAGGAGACTATCTATGCATGACGGGCCCTGCCCGACCTATCGCGTGCGCCGCACGTGCCGTGTGGGCGTGTGTGCATGCACGTGCCCGTGCGAGGCGGGGGCGTTACTAACCCACTCCTCCCCCTTCTTGCAATCTATCTTTCACCTTGCCCTAACCCCTTCCATCTCAACTTACTCACCGGTGTCACCCCATTAACGCCGATCCACTACCATCCATCAACACCTAGCATCTCGTGCCTACATCCATGGATTCATAGACGGACTCCGTGACGTTCGTCTACTTCTTGAACGATATCTCTCGATCCCACCGTCCGATTTTCCTAAAACGAGATTTGTTGGAAAGCTCTTTTCCAGTGCTACAACATATCAAAATTTTATGTCGATTTGACGGCTGCATCATCCGAGATCCATTTCCAAAGTTCCATGTCAAATCCTTCCAGATCTGAAAATGGGATAGATCGAACCTTAGCATAAAGGGGAGATCGTATCAAGAGTGGTATCGGAGTAGAGATCGTATCACTACCTCCTGACCTTCGATCATTGTTTTGTATGAAACTTTTGATGTACTCATCTGATTGACGCGATTAAAGTTGCGTTGGATTATTAACTCACAGAGGACCAATATATCAGAACCTTAGATCAATCCAACGGTTGGATCGATTCAAGTTATCTTCGCAATTTCTGTGCTGAGTTCTATCAAGATTATTAAATCAGATAGAAAATCATCTTCACCAAAGACGACCATAATAATTTCAACTAACATTCACATGTAAGCAAATGAATAAAATCAAATTCTAGGACTAGCATAATAAAAAGAAATGCAAAGTTTCAAGATATCAAATTATACTCCACTCGATTCCTTCCTTGATCTACTATAATTTTTGCCGCACTACTAGCCACCCTAGTAACTTGCAACTTCAAGTTACCCAATTGGTTTTGGATGACATCAAAACAGTCATGCATAAACCAGAACTCCCTATCCGGTTCATAAGCTTCATCATCAGATTGAGATGAAACTTCAACACTCATAGTCTTTGCTTTAGTAGTTGAGTTTGGAGGGAGACTACAACCTCTCTCTATTCTTCTTCTCTGGCTCCCTTTTTGTTCCTTTCCTTCTCCCTACACGTAGCTCATTTTCTCTCTTTCTTCTTCCCGCCGTGCTGGAGCGACGCAGGAACTGCCGACCCCATGATTCGAAGCACCGGAGCTCCCTCATTCACCAAGTAAGTATGATTTTATAATTAATTAATTAATTTTGAGTTTTTCCTCTAGTGTGCCCTCCTCTCAGTCTCGTTGTGATCCGGCCGACCAGTGGCCTTGTGCCTTGTTGTGCCGATCTAGTGAGCTTCCACTCATCCCATGGATGCCCTTGTTGGCTTCCTTCATTGTCCTCGTGGCTGAAGCCGCCAGGAAACCGAGGCGAGATAGATTCTCACCACCGGCCGCCTCTAGCAACGGGGCTTCCCCTTGGCTAGTTTTTGCTTGTTGAGGGGAGCGTGTCGATATGGTTAGTTGGGTTGCCGGTGGTCGGGTTCATCGACAGCTCCCTTCGCCCCCACTGATTGGGTTCTTACCTATCGGTGGGTGGTCGCTGTCTTCCCCACTAGTCAGGTAGGCACCATTGATATGGTTGGGATTGGACCTAGTTATCTCAAGCTGAGTTTCTTTTGTTTTCTTTCTAGAATGAATTTTTTTCTAATTGTCACGTTCGAACACTCCGTTCGAATGCTTGTATACGTTCACAAATACAAAGAATGTGTTTAGCGCATTCAATGTCGTGTTCGAATATGCTCAATCATGTTCGAACATGATCGACAAATTTGCACTATTTCTAGGGCTGTCTTTGGCTGTTTTGCTTATTAGGTTAGCCTCTAAATATGTAAAAGGCAACCTTATGATCATTATTTAATGAATTGAGCTTCTTCCCTAAATCTTTTTCTCTCATTCTCTCTCATTCTCTCCTACCATGGCTACGCTGCCTTTAATCTTCTCGACTGGCTAATCTTCTAGACCCGTAGGGAAGGCCCTCTTCTTCCTCTTCTTCTACTTTCCTTAACATCCAAATATTCCCCATTGAAACTATCCTTCACACCAACCGTGGGTGCCTTCCTCTACCGGCAGGGTGCCGGCCAGCCTATTGGCCATAGTTGTTGGCAGCTGTGATCACCAATAATCGTGTCTCGGGCTGCGTATAGTCGAGCTCGTGTTTTGGGTTGGGCCAGCTTGACTTCTGGGTCAGGCTAGGTGCAGCCTAGCCCGTGTGTTGAGTCGGGCTAGGTGCAACCCAACCTTAGTTTATGGTGTGGTTGGGCTGCATGCATACCAACCCAAATTTATAATGGGAGGGGCTATAGGTAGCCCAGCCCAAATTGGTGGTGGGTTGGGCTATAGACCACTCAAGTGGCTTTATTGGGTAGTGTGGCCTTCGAGCTTAACCTTCGTGGGTCAATGTTGTGGTTTTGGGGCTTTGGGCCCATTCTTAGTAGATTTGTGTTGGACTCTTCGGGGTTTGAGCTGGCCTAACTAGACTAATGACTCTCTAATTTACTTCAAATTCTTTAGTCTTTTTATTTAATTATCACCGTCAAACTTGAGACTTAATAATAATAATTATCAACAGTGAGTATTTTTGTTTGTTATGATAAGTGCTACAACCCATTATTAATAAATGATGAAATGGTATAAGAGTTGTGACACCCAAACCCTAAACACGTGCATGGCACGAGCCCATACGGCACGTGCGTAGCACCAGACCATTTGGTTGGATACTAACAATCAAATAAACCTGTAGCAACATCATAATTTTATCCATAATATCTAGACCGAGAATAACTCAAGTCTAACTGTCAACATCATACAGATAACCCTACCTGGGCCCTACACAGGCCACAACACATCATCAAGAGCTTTTCACAACTACATATACACAACAGAGGTATATGCATAATTATACAAGTACAAAGTCACCTGCTAAAATATAAGACAAGGATACAGATACACTTTGGAGAAGGTCTACTGATACATTAGATAAGATAACTCATCTGGGATATAACACTAATCAGACTTTACTCCTCACTCACCGGCAAGACCTCTACGGGAGAATCCTACTCCTCTCGTTCACCTGGGTTTTTGGGAAGGGAGAAAACAAAGAGAGTCATGAGCTAAAGGCTCAGTGAATAGACCTTACCCCGAATCAGTGATGCCAAACAAAGAGTAAATCAAGTACTGGATAATATGAATCAGAAAGAGCATCATGTCATGAATGAGTAAATGAATGTGTCCTCAATAATACATAAATGAAATATATATAATATGTCATAACTGATAAGAATACATAATCCTCGACAGTGAATAAACATGTCACCACGTCATATGATCATCATAACTCTCTTTCTAATATAACACATGATGCATGCCGACCATGACCACGTTATGATATCAAATGCAATCATATATGATGTATATTGACTACTCGATAATCAGGTATGCCAGATAATAATGAAATCATATGCATTTTTTAACATCACGATCATCACCGACATCCCGGTATAATATTATCATACTAGACCACTATGCACAGTCAACACCTAGTACCCGGTCTCAACATCATGCCCGAAGGCTCCGAGCATACTCTGTCATCGGCAAGAAGTATCTCAAATATAACCATACCCTGCCATCCGCTAAGGGTATCAACCTTCATCTAGACCGGGCACCCCACATAGTTGATAGAAACCTCGTGAGGATAACTCGCCACATATGCCCTAGCGAACGACATGTGTCCGATTGTCTCGCGCAACAGACTCAACTGACCTCGGACATGGGCCACGAGATATCGCATATCAGCGACCATAATCATCACTCCAGGCACCCCTAACCCTGGCGCCTACTTAGGTATCCTCATGCTTTCTATCAGCTATCCTATTAATCACATTTCATGCTTTCCTTCTAAATGTCAGATCACATGCATATATCCAGTACGATAACGAGTCAATGTATAACAAGAATTTAGGTAGAATAGGAATCAAGAGAAAATGATGCAATGTAGTCTCCAACTATATCGTCAATACATGCATACTCATGCTAATCTATTACATGCATACTCATGCTACACATCAACTCGGTAAACTATCATAACAGTAGAATCATCTCTGATCATCTCTATAGATATCACTAATATACTCATATTCCAAATCAGCATAATCGAATGCATGATAAAATATGCTCGACTATAATCATCTCTAGATAAAATCATATAATCATGTTGTAGGCCAAAACATGCATGACATAAATATATAATATAACTTAATTTGAGAAAGGCGTCTAAGGGATAAGACTACTCACACCACTGCAAATACCAAACCACCACTCGTTCACGCTGCTAGATAACGATCAAGCCACAATAGCTAGGTCTATAGGGTCTTGAACAGGGGGGTCGGGATCTGAAATTATTTATAACAAATATATCAGTCTTTCTATTAAATAAAATTAACCCGACAAAAGAATAGTTTCTTATTGTAATTATGTACTCTTCATTTCTATATTTGTTTTTGTTATTTATTAATCATAATTATATTATTTAATTGTGTATTTAGAATATATTTTATCTGTCTATTATTCTCTTTAATAATTAAGAAAATAAGAATTAAGTTACTGCAATTAATTATGTAAGAATATACGTACATAACCCTAATAATTACTATTACCTACTTAGGATTAAAATAATAATTTATATTGCAGGTATTTTGCTAAACATGATATAATTAGAATTATATACTAACTATGATACAATTATATTTAATTTGTATAACTTAAATACATTAAATTAACTAAGCTAAACTAATTGTGCATATATATATATATATATATATATATATATATAATATAAATGTATATAATGTTGGGCTCAACCCACCACCATGCACAGCAAGGCGCTGCAAGGGCGCTGGGCCGAGCCCAGCACACCTTGCAGAGTGTAGCCAGGGAGAGAAGGGAAGAAGGAGGAGGAGGGGAAGAAGAAAGAGAAGAAGAAGGAGAAGAAGGAGAAGAAGAAGAAAGAAGAAGAAGAAGAAGAAGAAGAAGAAGAAGAAGAAGACGAAGAAGAAGAAGAAGAAGGTTGGGCCATGGGGTAGGGGTGCGGCTGCTGGTGGCCACTCAGCGGCCGGCCTCTCGCCGACGGCTCAACCCTCCGGCGGTCCGAGAGAAAGCCGACAAAGAGAAAGAGAGGTAGAGAGAGAGTGAGAGAGAGAAGGAGAAGGAGGAAAGCTCACCGGCGTTAGTGGAGGTGGCGGCGGCAGCGGGTAGAGTTAGAGAGAAGGGGTGTTTGAGAGAGAAAGAGAGAGAAAGAGAGGGGGGTGAAAATGAATCCGAGAGAGAGAGAGAGAACGAGAGAGAGAGAGAGAAGCGGTGGGGAGGGGGCTGTGGCGGCGGCGACGGCAAGGGCCCACCCGCGCCAGCTGGCTCGGCCAGGTTGGCCGGGACGGCGCTTGGGGCGCGTGGCGCCCATCTCTACTGCAACTGCATGGCACGAGCTGTCGTGCCATGCAGTGCAATTTTTTTTTTACTTGGGCTTGGGTTATTACAAGAGTACTACTACTATTTTATTTTAATAATTTAATTTAATAGGGATTTAGCTCTAATTGGGGTTTAGCAATGCTAATTATAATTTTGGGTTAAATAAATTTTATCGAAGGAGTCGGTCGTCTGAGTGTATCTGTATTAATTTGATACACTTAGTTAGAGTCTTTTATTATTGTATTAGTTATTTATTTTCATTAAAATAAATTTTCTATAGGTCGCGTTCGAACGCGGTTGGGGGCGCATTCGAATGACTTTGTGAACGCCTACATCAGGTTTACAAAAATAGAGAACATGAAATGTATGTTCGAGCATGGTCGGACGCATTCAAACATCGCGTTTGAACGTCTGCATCGTATTCAAATCGATAGAGAATGTCTTTTGTGCGTTCGAACACGATCAGGTGCATTCAAACGCGATGAACAGTAGTCCACTAGAATTAGTGTTAATAATTATTATTTTGGCTTGTTGGCTAGCGTCTATAAAGGTGTTAATGGCAGCTAAAATTGTTATGCTGTGGGAATATTAGTTTCTTGCCTCTCTATCTTCTCTCTAGTCTCTCTACCCTAATCTCCCTCCTCCCTCTTTACCAACCTACCATCTCTATCGTTGGTAAGGTTTCTCCTAACTTCTAATCTCCCTCGTTTGTCGAGCCTCCCTCTTCTTTGGGCCACTTCTTCCCCTTCGTCTTTATCCCTTAAACATCATCATCCATCCACCTTCATCTCCATTATCATCCATAACCCTAACATCCAACTCCACCCGTCATGACCACCATCATCTGCACTAAATCATAATTTCATCCCAGTTTCATTTTGAATCAGTGAAGGTCTTAAATATGAAAAACGTAGATCACTTAGTTTCATAATTTTCTGACTAGTGGAGAATATTTGGTGAATATGTTTCCTCCGTTGCGCGGACTACTTCCAGCAATAAATTCAGATCTTAAAGGAATCATTTCGTAACCTATCTTTTGTATCAGAGCCAAGCGAACCTCAGACCTTCATTAATTGTTGAAATAAGAAAGATGGCATCAACAAGGGATATCAATGAAGACCAAATTGACAAGGGAAGACTCAATTCACGATAACCATAACCGTGAGGCTGATTCTTTTGGAGCAGCCATGGCAAGACCGAGTCAACCAAAGTCCATGGGTGTGAACACGGGCTTGGCAGAAGAACTTAGGGGCATGTTCCAAACATTGCTGCATAGGGTTGACACAATGCAGAATGATCCCAATGCTTTAAAGGAATATGTTATGAACCGATCGGCTTCATCGTCTCCTCGACGAAGATCGATCTCTCAAGAAGGACCAACAGTGGGACCACACTGAACCGATACCCCACAAGTCCAGGTGTGGCATGTTAATGTCAATGATCATCTTTTACCTATTCCTACACATCATCCCCTTAACTCCGATATACAATCCAAGACTGACGGTGGTGGAACCTGAGAGGCGTGCAGCACCGATGAGCTTCATCGATGAAGAGGATTGACACTTAGAAGATGTTGTTGATCCCTTCAGAGATGGTGATGGACATGCTCGAGAATTTAGAGAAGGAGATCAACAAGCACAAAGGTTCATGCCTAAATCAAGGATCTTTCGCAAATCCGACAATGCTATCCAAGGGAGAATCGCACACTTGGACTTTCCAAAATTCCAAGGCGATGATCCGACGGATTGGGTGTTTCAAGTGGAACAATACTTTGATTGTCAAGGGATAGCAGAGGACGCCAAGGTCCAGATGGCAAGCTTTCACCTCCAAGGAA
Organism: Typha latifolia; assembly: GCF_019914945.1. Classification (NCBI taxonomy): domain Eukaryota; kingdom Viridiplantae; phylum Streptophyta; class Magnoliopsida; order Poales; family Typhaceae; genus Typha; species Typha latifolia. Next base: position 13,535,702 of record NC_133086.1, on the reverse strand, counting down.
CGACATTGCATTGGTATAGATCGGCTATTCGTGGTGGAGGATTTATTTGTTGGGCTGACTTTTGTAGAAGGATTACACGTAGATTTGGGACAGTGGCATCTGAAAATTTTGCTACCACATTAAGCAAGATGGTTCAGAGGACAACCATTTTTGAGTATCAAGCTGAATTTGAAAGAGTTAGTAGTCATTGTGAGCCACCTTAGCGCGAACTGACATTGATGAGCACATTCATTTTAGGGCTACGGGAGGAGATATAGGCGGATGTTTATGCTATTTGTCCTACCACTCTTGAGGAGGCCTTTGAGAAGACCATGAGGATGGAGCAAAAGCATAAGGCTCTCAAGATGGCAGTAAAAACAAGTTGGGGTAATTGTGACGAACAGTTTGCACCTAAAACGCCGGTTGGAAATTCTGCGTGTTCAAAGATAGCAGCTACTAGTACTGGACCACGACCACTTTTGAGACCTTCTTCCAATGTTAAAGGAGGCACAATACCCCCCATTCAAACTATCACACCTACTTTCGATGCGATGAATGTTTCACCCCCGGTCATCGGTGTTCCAAACCAATCAAGAGTGTGATGCTCATCGACGGTCTTGAGGAGGATGATGAGGTTGTTGGCGATGGACATTGTCCAGAGGAGGTCCATGAGGAGGCCATGGAGGAGGGCACGAAGGAAGATATCTAAGCTGAAATATTAATGCATGCATATTCGGGTACTTCCGTGCCGATGACATTACAGGTAGATGGACTCGTTAGAAAGTATTGTATGCATATCCTCATCGATTCTGGGAGTACACACAACTTTCTAGATGAGAGGTTGGTGAGGAAGTTGGGCTTGGATGCTAAACCGACGACGGGGTTTGACATTGCTATTGGAGACGGCAGGAAGCTTAGGGCGGAGAGGTTGTGTCGCCGGGTCTGTACACGAGTGTAAGGGCACGATATCATTATGCACTTGTATCCATTGGTGCTACAAGGAGCAAAAATTGTCCTTGGCACTCAGTGGTTACAAAACTTAGAATCTGTCACTTTTGATTTCCGAAGCATGTGAATGAAATTTAAGCAAGGAAACAAAGATGTGCGGCTTGATGGCGTTCAGTCTCCGTCGATTCCTACGATGCAGCCGATGGTGGGGCTGCCATGTGCTAGTAATTTGGCCTATCTTCTTTAGTTAGGACCAGTGGGAGACGAGCCTCAAATGAGTCCAGATACATTACAAATTGGCTTGATCCGATCCACAACGGTTCTAAAACTTACATCCTAGCTTGATAGCCCTCCAATGGCTAGATGGATGCTAGGGTTAATTCTTGGTGTGAAGAGGAAGAGGTTGTTGTCGAAGAGGGTGGTTAGAAGCAAGGACTTGGGCGGAGGAAGAAGGGAGAAGGGAGAAGGTGCCAATGGCTAGAGACAGAGAGAAAGAGATAGGGATAAAGCCAATTCCAATAACAAGATAATCTCAATTTGGGTTTCCTCCACATATATATAGAGGCTCACTCTCCTTAATTAGCATTAAAACACTCCAAACAACCCTAACAATCCCTAACTTAACCAACACTTTCGCCGCGGTGCGTTTGAACGCACCTGATTGCGTTCGAACGTGGAATTTCCATTTTATGTCGATGTGAACGTGATGCGGGTGTTTGAACAACCGCGTTCAAATGTACCCATTTCCATTCAAACGCGCCAATTCCATCCTCTGTCGATGTGAACATGATGCAGACATTTGAACCCAATGTCACGCGTGGAGACGGACCTTGCATTCGAACGCACCCTGGCAAAAATAGAATTTATTGTTTCAACTTACTTAACTAGATAAATAGACTCATTCCCATGAACCCAAACCCACTGTCACGCGTGGAGTTAATATGGATCAAATTGTATCACTCCACAAGCCTCCGTGCACCTTGCCCTCAAGGTGTCAGCTCAGGGTAACGATCCATGAAGTTAGATTCAGGCATCCATGTAGCCTCATCCACTTGGCGTCTTTGCCACTCCACCAAAATCTCAGTCATCCACTTGTCCTAAACTCGAGTGTCTTGGTGAGCTAGGATCCGAACTGGAGTAGGGGTACTTGGTTCAGATTTAGACTCTTCGGCTTTCGTCATCGTTGGTTTGGGTGGAACACCTCCGATGGGCTCAGTGGGGGGAACTCGAGTCTTGAGATTTGAGACATGAAATACTGGGTGTATCCGCACCTCCTCTAGTAAGTCAAGGCGATAGGCTAAAGTTCCAATCCTCTCGATCACCTGATATGTCCATAAAATTTTGGAGCTAACTTTTGATCAAGAATTGGTCTAACTGAGGTTTGCCGATATGGTTGGAGCTTGATGAAGAGCCAATCCCCAATCGAGAAGGACCTTTCTTGGTGCCTCTAGTTGTAGAATTGCTTCATCCTATTTTGGGCAGCCGCTAAGTGTATTTTGAGTCTCCTCAAAACCTCATCATGGTCTCGCAAAACTGCATCTACCTCGGTTTGCTCCGTTCGGGCTAATGGCAAGTATGTCTGCAAGGTAGGAGGTGGCTGTCCATAGATGGCCTCAAATGGAGTCATGCCAATGGCCGAATGAAAAACTGTATTATACGACCATTCCGCCCATGGCAAATACGATATCCACTGTTGTGGTCGCTCGCCCATGGAACACCTCAAATACTACTCTAAGTAACGGTTCAGCACTTTAGATTGCCCTTTCGTTTGAAGATGATAGGTTGAACTCATTCGGAAGGTAGTCCCTTGGAGTGCAAAGAATTTCTGCCAAAATTCACTCACAAATATAGGATCACGATCTAAAACAATTGATTTTGGTATACCATGCATCTTGGCCACGATGCGCACATAGACCTCAGCCACCCTTTTTGCCGTGTAAGGATGCGCTAAAGCTGAAAAAGGTGCATACTTGTTGAGGTGATCTACCACCACCAATATAACAGAATGTCCCTTGGCCTTAGGTAGATCATCAATGAAATCTATGGCGACATCCTCTCAAACCTTGGTCAGAATGGGAAGCGGTTGAAGCAATCTAGCAGGTTTTGCTGACTCCGTCTTTGCCCTTTGGCACACTTCACAAGCCTTGACATAGGCCTGCACATCCTTCTTCATCCCAGCCCATATGAAACTCTGATTCAGCCTTTTGTAGGTGCGTAACACCCCTTCATGTCCAGCCATAGGAGAGTGATGAAGTGGCGCATCAACTCCATGCGCAATTGACGATCAGTGGGAACAATGATCTTCCCTTTGTCTATCAAGAGTCTGTCTATACCAACCAAACCATAAAAAAAACTAATTCTATTGCATGACACGACGTGGCTGGCCTCATGCCATGTAGTGGTAGGAGGGGAGGGCGCCATGTGCCCCAACCGCCTGATCGGCCAACCTGTCTAGGCCAGCTGGTGCGGTGGGCCCCGCCGCCGTCGCCAGAGCCTCCCTCCCCACCGCCTCTCTCTCTTTATCTTTTTCTTCTCCCCACTCTCTCTTCCAGTCTTTCTCTCTCTTCCAGTCTTCCTCTCTCTCCTCCTTCCCTCAAACTCTCGCTCTCTCCCTCTATCAACCCGCCGTCGCTGTCGCTGTGCTACCGTAGGTGAGCCTCCTCCTTCTTCCTCTTCCTTCTTCTCTCTCTATCTCTATCTCTCTCTCTCTCTCTCTTTCTCTATTTCTTTCCTTGGGCTCAGGCTCGCCGAAGTCGAGCCGGCAGCGAGAGGCTGGCCACTGGATGGCCACCAGCAGCCAGTGCCCTCCCCAGTAGCCCAGGTCTGCAACCCCCTCCCTCACCTTCTCTTTCTTCTCTTCTTCTTCTCTTCTTTTTCTTCCTTTTTCCTTACTTATATGTCTATTAGATTAATAGATAGATTTGTAAATTATAATTATTAGATTTATATTTTGATATTGTTATGATATACATTTTAAGTAATTCTATTAATTTATTATATATTATTATTCTACAACAAATAAAATACTAGGCTTATTTAGTTATTTATTTATTATTTTATCGAGTAAAGACTACATAGTCCCTAATTAATCAAGATAGAATATGAATTATAAAATTAATTGTAATTAGACCTTATCTATACTTATAGTTATTTAGCCTTTTATTTTATAATTATATATTTAGAAATATTCTTACATAAAAGGAAACAGACCTCTTCTCCTTATACTATAATTAGCATTTTATGATAATAGTATAATTTAGTATTTGAATCGTATCTATAGATTTAGTTATGTAATAAAAAATAATAGTATAAAAGGAAACATACCTCTTCTCCTTATACAATAATTAGCATTTTATGATAATAGTATAATTTAGTATTTGAATCGTATCTATAGATCTAGTTATGTAATCAAAAATAAAAAGATATGATTCTAAACCTAACAAACTTTTATATTTTACTTGAATTAATTCTAATTAGATAAATGACTAACTTCATGCTACTTAAATATTTTCAGATCCTAAACCCCCTTATTTGAGACCTGATAGATCTTGCTAGTGATGTGTGATAATTGATTGGTGGACGTGAGGGATACATGTGTTGGGTCTTCTGATCAGTGTGAGTCCTAGACACCTTTCTCAAATTAGGATATATTATATATTACGTACATGCATATTTTGGCCTCCAACATGATTATATGACTTTATATAGAGATGATTTCAGTCAAGTATATTTTATTATGCAATTGATTAGGCTGATCTCAGATATGAGTACATTGGTGATATGTAGAGATGATTGGAAATGATTATACTGTTATGGTTTTACGTCGGAATGATCTCTATTATGAGTATGCATGTGATAGATTAGCAGGAGTATGCATGTGTTAGATACATGGTTGGAGTCTGCATTTTCTCATTTTTCTCTTAGCTTCTTTACCACATAAATTTCTGAGTTGCATGATCTATTGTAGTACTAAATATATGCATATGATTTATCATGTATAGGAAATCATGAAAATGTATGTGGATGTGATGCGATGTGATGGCTAGAACGGTATTTGGTCCGGACTGGTACTGGACATACTCTTAGCTTATGGCAGAGTATGGTGATAGCTGATGGTTGTACTCTTAGTGTATGACAGGGTACAACTATCATTGATATACCTTTAGCATATGGCAGAATATGATTACTTTCTTCTAATATACCTTTAGCGTATAGCAGGGTATGATATATCTACACAGATACCCTTAGCATTTAGTAGGGTATGATTTATCTACACAGATACTCTTAGCATATGGCAGAGATACTCTTAGCGTATGATAGGGTATGCTATGAGCTTGTGGCATGATGAGTATCGAGTTTGGGGCCGGGTACCGTAGTCCAACATGATGGATGATATTCAGAATTGAGATGAATGATTGTGATAGTGAGAGATATATGGATTATATCTAGCTCTAACATATACGATTATCTAGTGGTTGGCATGCATCATGCATCTTAATTGATGTGACTAGTATCATTGGATCATGATTGTTGTACATCATATGTTGTTATATTCGGTGATGTTATATTATAATTTCATCATGAGATATATTTTTGGTTAAAGATATAATATGCTCATTCATGAGAATTGATTTCATATATATATATGTCATTGTGGATACATATATACATGCTCATACATGGCATCATGCTTCTTTCTGATTCATATTATCCAGTACATGATTTACTTTCTATTTGGCATCACTAATTCAGGGTAAGGTCTATTCATTAAGCCTTTTGCTCATGACTCTCTCTTTATTTCTTTTGTAACCCCCTATATATTATAATACGTGATTATGACTTGAGGTACCCTGAGGAGATATTTTAGAGCAAATGTGAGGTGAGCTATAGACATGAGATGGTATAGAAGATAATTTAATCAGATATTGAGTTGTACCATTATTTGATATTTGTACTTCATGGTATAGACGATGATTTGTATAATACATGTCAGATTATAGTGTACTCGTATATCAGTTGTTTAGTTGTATCTTGATGGTTTGTTGTGGCCTGTGTAGGTCTTGCCAGATTATATAGTGGTCTAGTGTATATTTTGTGGACTTAGATATTCATATGTTAACATGTTTATTTGGTTGATAGTATAATTTATTTGGTGTTAGATTACATGTGCACAGGAGTGTATCTGTGCATGACGGGCCCCGCCCGACCTGTCGCGTGAGCCGCATGTGCCGTGTCGGCGCGTGGGTGTGCACGTGCCCGTGCCGGGTGGGGGCATTACACCGTCCCTCATCGACACCCATTTTTTATAGTTAGGATCTGTAGCAAGGTTGTCTATCATCTTCTTGGCATCCAAATCATTCTTGTAGGCCTCTCGCAACTGCTGGAAAAAGGGAAAGGTACTGAAATGGCTGCCAACTCGGCTGGGTTCGAGCATCTGGATAAGGCGTCAGCGGCGCTGTTTTTAGTCCCCCTTTTGTATACGATCTTGTAATCATATCTGAGTAGCTTAGATACTCACCTCTGTTGGGTTGGTGTGTGAATGCGCTGCCTAAGGTGAACGGTTTGGTACAATCTACTAAGGCAAGGACCGCGGCTGTCAAATGCTTCCCTGGCTTTGTTCGTCCATGAGAATGCCCCTTTCATAACATGAGAATGCCCCTTTCATAGCATGGCTTTGTTCGACCCTTTGCTGCCCCCATGAACACTTGGAGTACTTTGCCTTTAGCTCATGTTGTCGAAATAGTCCAAGAACCTGATATGATCTCTCCTTTAGCTATGGAGCTCTGATACCAGCTTGATACGATCTCTCCTTTAGGGCTAAAGATCGATCTTTTCTAATTCTCAGATCTGGACTAGATCTTGCACGAAACTTTGAAATAAGATCCCAAAATTTTGATATGTTTTAGGCCCGGAAAAGAGCTTTCCAACAAATTAAGTTTCAGGCGAATCGGAGTTGGCGATCTCGAGATATCGTTCATTTAGTGGACGAACGTCAGGATGCTCTGTTTTTGGATCCGTGGATCGAGGCACGAGATCCTAGGTAATGGTGGATGGTGGACCGGCGTTAATGTGGTGGCACTGGTGAAAAGTGATGGTGGAAGGGTTGTGGTTGATGGAAGGATTAGGGCAAGTGTTGGATAGATTGGACGAAGGGGGAGAAGAGGGCCACCCCTAAGGGACTAGGGTGATTAGCCGGACGAGGGAGGTTAGAAGCGGCGTCGCCGGGGATTGAGAGAACGGGAGCGAAGAAGACGAAGGAGGCAAGGCAAAACTCAATCTCAATAATCAATGATAATTTTGGTTGCCCTACACATCCTTTTATAGGCTAACCAACAACTCACATTAACCCTAAAACACAATTTTTGCCGACCGCGTTCGAACTCGCCCGACCGCGTTCGAACGCACCGAGTTCGCTCTTCTGGATTTGCGAACGGGATGCAGGCATTCGAACGCGCAATCGAACGCGCCTGTCGGTATTTGCGAACACGATGCAGGCGTTCACAGTGTGTTCGAACGCACAGTACATTCTCTTCACCACGTTCACAACCCCGTTCACAAACCGCGTTCGAACTCACTCCACCCGCGTTCGAACGCGACTTACAAAAAACTTATTTTAATGGAAATTAAACACTAAAACATGAAATAAAAACACTCCTAAAGTGAATCCATGCTCGAGACGACGTCGGTGAAGTCCGAATCATATTAGAACCGTCCGAAGATGCCCTAAATGTTCCTCCCATGTGTGGCTGTAAAGCAATATATCATCAAAGAATATCAGCACATAATGCCTTAGGTGAGGCTGTTACGATCCGACCACATGGGTTAAGTCGAGTCAAGTTGAGTCGAGTCAAATTAGTTATTTAGATTTATCTTTCTATTTTGAATTTTAAATAAATCATATAATTTGCATGTGGATCCGATCTGTTAGGGATTTTACTCCTATAAATAGGGGTGAACATGAGCTGATAAGATCATCATTGAGAGAATTCTGAGTTTAGCTAGTTATTATTCTCGTCCTTATCTTTTTACATTAACCGTTGGATTGTCTTTATCTTCATAGGAGTATATCATAACCGTAGATCCCCTTCAAGCTTTCAAACCCTAGCCACCTCCTACCTCCAGCAGCCACCCTACTACACGGCCGTCCACCACCCACCGACGACAGCCACAATGTCAGAAATTACCATTTTGCCCTCTCTGATCTATCTCCACTATTTTATTTTTATCTTTTCATCCCGACCTCCGATTTAGGTGAAACAAGAGCCATTAGAATCCTAGCTCATGAATAATCATCGAACAGATGGATCGTTCCAGATCTGGTCCGTAACAGAGGCCTAAAGATATCATTCATCAAGCTCTGGAAAGTGGCTGGGGCATTGGTAAGACCGAAAGGCATGACTAGGAACTCATAGTGTCCATCATAAGTTCTAAACGCTGTCTTGTGCACGTCGGATGGTTCAACTTTGATTTGATGGTATCCAGCTCTCAAATCCAACTTCAAAAAATAACAAGCACTAGCTAGTTCATCCAACAACTTTTCAATCACCTGAATGGGGTACTGATCCTTGATGGTGATAAAATTGAGAGCTCGATAATCCACATAGAATCGCCATGATCTGTCCTTCCGCACAAGTAAGACTGGTGAAGAATAGGAGCTTATACTTGGCCTTATCACCCCGTTGGACAACATCTCTTGGACCATCTATGATATAGCCTCCTTTTGGATGAATGGGTATCGGTATGGCCTCAATTTGGCTAGACCCGCCCCTGGCAAGATCTCGATGCGATGGTTTTGTGCTATAGGTGGTGGCAGTCCAAGGGGCTGCTGGAACACATCTTTGAATTCCTACAAAATAGCCTTTATGTCAATGGGTAAGGGTGTTGATTCCTCCATATTTTGGGTCCCCTCGATGAGTTGCATGAGGAACCTGCGGCACCCAAGTTTTGGTAACCCTTCTAGGGATTGCAGTGCTCCAAATGTTTCCATGTTTAATGGTGCCATTAACCGGATCAGTTTACCTACGTATCTGAACTCCATCGCCATGGTGGTGAAATTGAAGGTGACCGATCCAAGATTCTGTAGCCATTACACCCCAAGCACCATGTCGGCCCCTCGAAGAGCCAATGGGTAGAAGTCAATTCGGAAGGTATGGCCTTGAATTTTAAGCTGTATCTTGCGGCATATTCCCTCAGTCCTCAACACGGTGCCATCCCCGATGATCACATCAAATCTATTAGAAGGCTCTGACTCTAATTCCAACCGCCTCACCATCCGTAGATCCACAAAGTTGTGGGTGCTTCCTGAATCAATAAGAATTAGCATCTTTTTCTTCTTATGAACCTTTGACCTGAAGGGTTTTTAGAGTCGATTCACCGGCAAGCGAATGGAAGGAGAGTTCGACTTGCACTTCTAGCAAGTTGTCTTCCTCGATGTGATTCGTTTCTTCTACTTGTCGCCTTTCAAGATCCTTAATAGGATCTTCCTCAATCATCTCTTCCATGAGCATGATGGCTGCAGCCGTTTGGCACATCCTGTGGCCCGGTGTGAAGCGCTCAACGCAATAGAAGCATAAGTCATTCGAACTCCGTTCTTCGACCTTTGCTGGTGTGAGGCGTCGCCCTATCACCCTTGGTTGTCCCCTAGTAGTGTCAGGGCCTGTTCGCGGAGAGATTGGCGAAATTAGGTTTTGCCGAGCCCACCCCGAACGTGCCACTCCCGAGATCGACGGTCTAGTGTTAACATGCGGGTCTGTAATGCTCCAATTGGGGCGGTGAGTAGCCTTCAATTCTCTTATCTTTTCTTTCATCATTTGAGCCACTGAGAAGGCATCTAGTAAGGATGTAGGACGGGTAGCCTTGACTTCCGCTTGGATATCCCGATGAAGTTCGGAGATGAAAGTACTTTTAAGGGCCAAGTTCGACCACCAATGGACTCTATTGCTGATTCTTTCGAACAATTCTTGATAGGTTCTTACAGAAGTCTTTTAGGTTAGTTTCGTCAAGGTAGCTTGGGAGTCCTCATAGTTCGATGGTCCTAAACGCACACAAAGCGCATCGACGAACTTCTCCCAAGTGGCGAAGGGACGCGCATGATGTGTTGCTTGATACCACCTCACTAATATATTTAGTTAGGATCTTTTCTTACTGCATTAGTTGATTATTTTTATTAAAATAAAATTTTTGTTAGTCGCGTTCGAATGTAGGAAGGGTCATATTTGAACGCCCTTGCGAATGCTTGCATCAGGTTCGCAAATACAGAGAACGCATATTATGCATTCGAACGCGGTCGGGCGAGTTCGAACGCCCGCATTTGAATGCCTGCGTCACGTTCGCACATACAGAGAACATCTTTTGTGCGTTCGAATGTGATCGGGCGTGTTCAAACGCGATCGGTGGGAATCTTCTAGAATTAGGGTTATATATTATTTTAGGACTTATTAGCTAGCCTCTCTATATATATGTGGATGGCAGCCAAATTCATTATGCTATTGGAATATTGATTTATTGCCTCTCTATCATCTATCTATCCTAATCTCCCTCCTCCCTCTTCACCATCCTTCCACCTCTACTGTTGGCAAGATTTCTCCTAACTTCTAATCTCCCTCGACTGTCGAGTCACCCCTCTTCTTTGAGATCTCGATCACTTCATTCCCTTAATCACATCCACCATCGACCTTCATCTCCATACCCATCTAGTACCCTAACATCCACTCCACCCATCACCACCACCATCACCCACGTTATTCCGTGTTTTCATCCCAGTTGAAGTCCGAATCTATGAAGGGCATAAATACTAAAGTTGTAGATCAGGAAGTTATAAATCAAATCCACTTTTGCGGACAATTAGAGAATATTTGATGAATATTTCCCCATGGTTATGCAGATTGCTTTCTATAATAAATTCTGATCTTAAGAGAATTATTCCGTAGCCTATCTTTTGATAGCGTAGAACTTATCACTCACCGCTACATCTTCTATGTAGAATGAGGCCAATAACACCTTTTGATGATTAGGTTTCCCTTGATATGTGTAAAATTATTTCACCCTATAAATCCAATCCAACGGGTCCCCACCGCTGAATTTAGGTAAATCGATTCCAACGGTGCGGGGTTGTAGCATTTGGTCAAGCCTATTCTCATGTCCTTGATGAAGTGGCTCTTGTTGATAGGCCCTTGGCTGATGAGGGAGTTCCTCCCACTCATTCTGAGGCTCCTACTCTAGGTATGGGGCCATAGGTTCCCTCGGGTGAAAAGGAGGTAAGTCGGTGCAGCGCTCGTGCGGTTCATCGCGTTGTCGCCAAGGTGCCTCTAGGGTCCACATCGATTCCCTTCTCTAGGTAAGAGGGGTTCTTCATGTCTTTAATGACGCTCAGGGGTACGCCTCAGAGGGTATTCATTCCTATCAGCAAGGGTGGCTTTGATCTCCAACAATGTTTGTGCCATAAGCGCTAACGTTTGCGCAAAATCAGGCGAGCCTTCTATCCGTCCTCGAGAACTCTAGGGGGATGGAGATCTTGATATAGCCACGTGGTCTGTCTCCATGCCTTGATCACTTACTTGCTTAGCCGCCTTGGATCTTGTGATAGCCATAGTGGTCCGAGGAAAGTTGGCTCTGATACCAATTGTTATGAATCGGCTTGATCCGGTCCACAATGGTTCTGAAACTTAGATCCTAGCTTGATAGCCCTCCAATGGCTAGATGCATGCTAGGGTTAGTTTTTGGTGTGAAGAGAGAGAAGTTATTGTGGAAGAGGGTGGTTAGAAGCTGAAAGAGGCCGACCAAGGACTTGGGCGGAGGAAGAAGGGAGGAAGGAGAAGGTGCCGATGGCTAGAGACAAGAGAGAAAGAGATAAAGATAAAGCCAATTCCAATAACAAGATAATCTCAATTAGGGTTTCCTCCATATATATATAGAGGCTCACCCTAAGCAATGCGCTCCCTTAGCAACGAAACATGGAAGACAGGATGCACTCTCAACTCCTCGGCAGCTCTAAATGATATGCAACCGGAACAATATGCTCCAACACCCGAATGCATCCGCGGTCCAGCAGCAAACTACCTCGATTCTCGAACTCTAGATGGCGCTCCGGATCATCCAACACCTCCTGCAACAACCTCAGCTCGTCAAGGAAGGAAATGGTAGGAGAAGAAAAAGCTGCAAGCTCGGCGGTATCGGGTTGGCGTGATAGTGCATCCGTTGCTCTATTTTTCGTTTTCTTCTTATATTGGATTTCATAAACATATCCCAGCAATTTTGTGACCTATCTATGCTGTGCCAGAGTGTGTATGCGCTGTCCCATAAAGTATGGAAGAATTCTTTGATCGATTCGGATAATGAATCGTCTACCGATCAAATAAGGCTTCCACTTTGTCACCGCATGCAGAATTGCAAACATCTTTCTTTCATAAGTCGATAATTGCTGAGATATTTGTGATAAAGCCTTACTAAGATAGGCAATAGGATATCCTTCTTGCATTAGTACAGCTCCTATGCCAACACCCAATGCATCATATTTCACAATGAACTCTTTGGTGAAGTCCAGTAGCGCTAAAATGGGTGGCGTAGTCATTGCTCTTTTCAATTTTGTAAAGGCTGAAGTGGCTTCATCTGTCCATCTAAAAGAGTCCTTCTTTAATAAAAAAAAAGTGAGAGGAGCAGCGATCTTGCCATATTCGGCGATGTAGCATCGATAATATCCGGTCAGTCCTAAAATTCCTCTCAATTTGGTGGTAGTAGTCGGAATAGGCCAAGCTTTTGAGGATCCGCCGCTATACCATCCGCTGAAATGATATGGCCTAAATACTGCACTTGTGGGTACTCCCCATAGGCAGTTGGACTTCTTGATTTTCAATTGGTTTTGCTTCAATAAATCCAGCACATCCTCCAAATGCCGCCAATGCTCTAATTCAGTCCTGCTATACACCAAAATGTCGTCAAAAAAATACCAAGACATACCTTCTCAAGAGAGGCCAAAATATATCATTTATGAGGCCTTGAAAAGTTGCTGGAGCATTAGTGAGACCAAAAGGCATCACTTGGAACTCGTAATGCCCATCTGGAGTCCGAAATGCAGTTTTGTGCCCATCCGCCGGGTGAACTCTAATTTGATGATACCCGGCCCTCAAGTCAAGCTTACTAAATATAGTCGCCCCTGCAAGCTTGTCTAGGAACTCCTCAATAACCGGAATGGGATACTGGTCATTGACAGTAATAGCGTCTAGTGCCCGATAGTCGACACAAAAATGTCATGTCCCGTCTTTTTTTCACACCAATAGCACGAGAGATGAGTATGAGCTATGACTTGGCTCATACTCCTGTGGCTCCTCAAATAGTCTAGAAAAGTTATCTAATAAATTAGACAATTCAATGGTAGTACCTGAACTCGTTTGAGGCTTATCTCCTGCTGGTCCTAACTGAATAAGATAGGCCAAATCATACGCACAAGGCAGCCCCATCATAAGTTGCATCGCAAGAATCGGCGAAGACCGAATAGCATCAAGCCGCACATTTTTGTTTCCTTATTTATATTTCATCCACATGCTCCGGAAATCAAATGTGACAATTCCCAAACTCTATAACCACTGAGCACTAAGGACAATGTCCGCTCCTCACAGCGCCAACGGATACAAGTCCACAATGATGTTGTGTCCTTGCACCCGTATACCGACTCGGCGACACAAGCTCTCCACCCTAAGCATCATGCCGTCTCCATTAGCAACGTCAAACCCCATAGTCGGTTCGGCATCCAAACCCAATCTCCTCACAAATCTCTCATGTAGAAAGTTGTGTGTACTCCCCAAATCGATGAGGATGTGCACACAATGCTTTCTAACGAGTTCGTCTACTCGTAACGTCCTCGGCGCCGAAGTATCCGAATATGCATGCATTGATATTTCAGCTTGGGTATCTTCCTCCCCGTCCTCCTCAATGGTCTCCTCATGGACCTCCTCTAGACACTCTCCATCATCAACAACCTCATCATCCTCCTCAATACCGTCGATACGCTTCACACTCCCGATCGGTTTAGAACACCGATGACTTGGGGTGAAACACTCATCACATCGAAAGCAAAGGCCCTTCGCTCTTCTCTCCTCCACCTAGGGGGTCTTGTGCCTCCTCTAACATTAGAAAAAGGTCTCAAAGGTGGTCGTGGTCTAGTACCCGCAATCGCGGTTTTTAAAACCGTAGAATTTCCAGCCGGCATTCTAGGTGCAAATCGCCCATCTCGGTTGCCCTAATTTATTTTTGCTGCCATATTTAGAGCCCTATGCTTTTGTTCCATCCTCACAGCCTTCTCAAAGGCCTTCTCAAGAGTAGTAGGGCATAGAGCACGAACATCCACTTGAATCTCATCCCGCAGCCCTAAAATAAATGTACTCATCAATGTCCGTTCGAGCCAAGGTGGCTCACAACGACTATTAACTCTCTTAAACTCAGCTAGGTACTCCAATACGGTCATCCTTTGAACCATCTTTCTTAATGTGGTAGCAAAATCTTTATATGCCACAGTCCTAAATCTACATGTAATCCTCCTACAAAAATCAACCCATCCGATAAATCCAACACCATGAAGAATCGATCTAAATCAATGCAATGCCGTTTCTCGGAGGTGAAAGCTTGCCATTTGGACTTTTGCATCTTCCATTGTACCTTGACAATCAAAATGTTGTTCAACTTGAAACACCCAATCCATTGGATCACCGCCTTGGAATTTTGGAAAGTCCAAGTGTGCGGTCCTCCCCCTAATAACATTGTCGGGTTTGTGAAAGATCCTTGGTTCAGGTCTAAACCTTTGTGCAAATGGATCACCTTCTCTAAATCCTTGAGCACGCCCATCACCATCTCCATAGAGATCAACCTCATCCTCAAACTGCCAATCCTCCTCATCGACGAAGCGCGCTGATGCAACATGCCTCTCAGGTTCCACCACCGCCGATCTTGGATTTTGCAACGGAGATGGGGAATGATGTGTGGGCATAAGTAAGAGGGGATCATTGACACTCGCATGACGCACCTGGACTTGTGGGGTATCAGTTCGATGGGGTCCCACCGCAGGTACTTCTTGGAACTCCGATCGCCTTTGAGGAGATAACGAATCAAATTGGTTCTTGACATATTCCTTGAAATCATTGCGATCCTTTTGAATTGAGTCAACTATATGCATCAATGTATGGAACATGCCCCTAATTTCGTTCATATTCGCACTCATGGATGTTGGTTGACTTAGTACTATCGTGGTTGCTCCAGAGGAATCGGCCTCACGGTTAGGATAATTGTGGATTGAGTCCTCACTTGTCGGTGTGCTCTCCATAGGTCTCCTTGTTAATGTCATCTTCCTTGGTTCAACCATTAATGGAGGTCTGAGGTTTGCCTGCTCTGATACCACTTGATAGGCTCTGATACCAATTTGATAACCTCTGATACCACTTGATAAACTCTAATACCAATTTGATGGGATCTTGTACCAAAAGTTTGGCTACAGAATAATCCATTAAGATTTGAATTTATTGTAGGAAGCAGTCCGCACAACCATGGGAAAATATTAGTCAAATATTCTATGATAGTCTGAAAATTATGAAGGAATAGGTTTAGTTGGTTTGTTAGGGTTGAGTTAGTTTAGTTGGTTTGTTAGGGATCTTGTACCAAAAGATCATTGACACTCGAATGACGCACTTGGACATATGGGGTATCAGTTCGATGGGGTCCCATCGCTGGTCCTTCTTAGAACTCCGATCGCCTTTGAGAAGATAACATATCAAATCGGTTCTTGACATATTCCTTGAAATCATTGTGATCCTTTTGAATTGAGTCAACTCTATGCATCAATGTATGGAACATGCCCCTAATTTTATTCATATTCACACTCATGAACGTTGATTGACTGAGTACTGCCGTGGTCGCTCTAAAGGAATCGGCCTCACGATTAGGGTCTTTGTGGATTGAGTCCTCCCTTGTCGGTGTGCTCTCTATAGGTCTCCTTGTTGATGTCATCTTCCTTGTTTTAACCATTAATGGAGATTTGAGACTCGCGGGCTCTAATACCACTTGATAGGCTCTAATACTAATTTGATAAGCTCTGATACCACTTGATAAACTCTGATACCAATTTGATGGGCATCTTGTACCAAAAGATTGGCTACGGAATAATCCATTATGATCTAAATTTATTGTAGGAAGCAGTCCGCGCAACCGTGGGACAATAGTCGTCAAATATTTTATGGTAGTTAGAAAATTATAAAACTAATTGTGTTGGATCCATAACTTCCTGATCTACAACTTTCGTATGTATGACCATTGCAGATTCAAACTATAGCAAGGACAAAAACCCAGAATAATGTGGGTGATGGTGGTGGTGACGGGTGGAGTATATGTTAGGGTTATGGATGGGTATGGAGATGAAGGTGGATTGTGGAAGTGGTTAAACGATGTAGACAAAGGGAACAAAGTGGTCGAGATCTCAAAGAAGAGGGGTCGCTCGACAGTCGAGGGAGATTAGATGTTAGGAGAAACCTTGCCAATGGTAGAGATGGAAGGATAGTGAAGAGGGAGGAGGGAGAAGTCTCGAGAGAAGATTAGAGGCAAGAAATTAATAATCCAATTGCATAATGAAGTTGGCTGCCATCCACATATTTATAGAGCCTAGCCAACAAGGCCTAAAACAATATAAAACCCTAACAAACCAACTAAACTAGTATTCCTTATCTTCTCCGATTACCTCTTGGATTAAGCTTTCATTTTATCGCAGATAGATTCCAAATCTGGAGAAGTAATGAATATAAATTTATAGATCCGGATGTTGGACCTTATCCAACTGGTTTGATATTATTTGGATATGTGTAGAATATTTTACGAATATTTTCCTGAAACTACACAGAGCTAGATTTAGCTAATTAAATAAAATCTTAACCTACTAAGATTCTAACCTAACCAAATAACCAAATAAGGTAATTGGACTCAATCCATTGAGCCTAATCTCCTTTTGATATGATCTGATTTGATCTGATTCGTACCATGCAAATATAATGCTTGTTTGAGGGAACCTTTTCCCTCCCTAAAAAAAATAACTTTTTTTTCTACCTACAATCAACTATGGCATGATGCGCAACCAACCAGTCCATACCAAGGATGACATCAAAGCCATTCATCTCTAGAGATATAAGATCCATGGAAAGGCTCTGGCCCTCAAGTTCCACAATGCAGGATTTGCATACATAGTCTAAACATATAGTACTCCCTACTAGTGTAGAAACAACTAGAATGTGTAGCAAAAGAATGTGTAGCTCTAGAATCGACAAGTACTTTTGCTGGCATGGAAGAGACGCAAAGTGTACCTTAAACTACAGTAGGAGAGTACTCGGCATCCTCTTGAGTCAAAGCATAAACTCGCTCTTGAGCCAAAGGTCATGGCTTTGATGCTCCGGAGCTAACTAAAGATTTCAGATGCTCGGAGGTAGTTGTTGATCTATAACTTTGTGCTCTAAGATTTTTAGTGGATCCTTGAATTTGATATTGCTAGTTCTGGGGTGCTAAACTCCTTCCTGATGGTGTCTGACAATGAGAAGAAATATAATCGATCATTTTAAACTTTAAACAAACACACGTTACTCCATTACAATCAACTCCTATAGAATGGATCAGCTTGCATTTTGGGCATGGTCCTTGGGGTTTCTGCCTATTGCCACCACCCAAATAGCTTGACATATTCTTTGACTTGCTTGCTTGGTTTGCTCGACTGCCTTGGCTTGGATTAGGATTGGTTTTTTGCCTTTTGGCTTGCTCTGCTCTCTCCAACTTAGCTTCCTCCAAACGCCTTTCAATAATTAGTGCCTTAGTGACCAACTCAGCATAAGTCTTACACTCATGAGAAATAGCATGATCCTTAATAGCATATCGTAATCCATTCTAAAAAGTCATCCTTTATCTTCCTCCTTTTCAACCAGGTGCGGAGCAGAGCAAGAAATTCAGCAAACTTAGCCTCCTAATCTGCTACAGACATATTCTCTTATTTTAGGGTGTGCAATTCTAACTTATTTTACTTGCGAAGGGTAAAAGGAGAATATTTATCATAAAAGAGCTCCAAAAATTTGTTTCAATTCAATTTAATTTGTTTTCCTTCAAATTAACATTTCACCAAACACCACTAGTGCTCTACACGATCCTCAAACACATAGGATGAAAGTAAACTTTTTGTTCATCTATGCATTATAGGCACTCAAAGATCTTTTTCATTCTCAAAAGGCAAGCCTCTGCCTCAACTAGTTCAATGGAACTCCTAAAGAATGGTGGAAGTCTTGAGAAATTTATCAAATGAAGTACCCCCGCCGACACTGAAGGGCCTAACCCCAGTGGGCTGAGCAGAAGACGCAGTTTGATCACCAAGTGTCTGTGCTATAGCTTGAAAAACATGAAGTATTTGATCAGCAAGCGTAGAATTAGTGGCAGGACCTGTAAGCATTTTATTTTGGGTAGAAGTAGGTGCTGGATTGCTATTAGGAACCACTGGCACATAATCTGCCGTAGGGGGGGTATATCTACTAGATTCGAGCCAAGCTCAAACTCTTCATTAGCAATAATATTGCTAGCAGTCCTATCAAAATCTCGCACTGTACATTTTATTTTGTGTTCAAATTAATATCTTGGATACTCGATAAAATTGATAAAATGCCATATTTTCTCAGTAATGAGTACTTTGATCTATGGCCACATGGCACTAGCTAGTCACATTGGGATGGTGTCCGAGAATTTTCTAGATAGCCGATCCGTCTAGAGTCACAGTAGGTACTCTATCGACTTTTCCACTAGCCGTTGAGTAAGATTAGAATCATTGGGACAAAAATGCAAGAATCTTTTCCCTAATTGTAACAACCCAACCCCCCGAAAAAAGAAATTTTACATGGCACGACATGGCCAGGCTCGTGCCATGTTACGTTGGCGCGTGCTGGGAGTGCACGCACTCCTAGCCGCCGTGTTACGATTTGATCACATGGGCTAAGTCGAGTCAAGTCTAATTTAGTCAAGTGAGCTATTAAGGCAAGTTAAAATTAGTCATGACAGCCCTTAAGATAAGTCTAGTTAAGGCAAGTCCAACTAAGTCATGACAGCCCTTAATGCAAGTCTAATTAAGTTAAGTAAGCCTTTAAGGCAAGTCTAATTAAGTCATGTAAGCCTTTAATGTAAGTTCTAATTTGAGTCGTGTCAGCTTTTAGGGCTAAGTCCAAGTAGGACTCATTGTACCCCACCTCTATATATAGAGGGGTGGGACTTCTTTATTAATTAGCCAAGAAGCCAAGAATTCAAGAATCTAAGCATCCAACCATTGAGAATTAATTAAGTTTAGTTATTTTCTTATTACTGTATTTACCATTTTATCGTAGCTGTTAGATCATCTTTACCTTTCTAGTGGTAGATAATAGCCGTAGATCCTCCAAAGCTTCCAAATCCTAGCCACCAACTTCCTCCAACAGCCACTCTACAATACGGCCATCCACCACCACCCTTAGGCATCCGCCACCCTTTGATGATCGCCGCAACGTTGGATATTTACTATTCTACCCTCTTTGACCTATCTCCACTATTTTATTTTAACTTTTCATCCCGAACTCTGATTAAGGTAAAATCAGAGCCATTAGAAACTCACGACGCTACCTCCACCTAAATTTTTATAATCTTCTTATGTCCGGATCAGTCTAGATCTGGTTCGCAATATTGGTATTAGAGTCGGCATTCCTCGGAAGATGGTTAACACACGTTCCAAGGCCAATGAGGGGGGATCGACCATGGAGGACCACAATCTCATCTCCATTCCTGTGGAAGTTTCTTCGGCGCCCCCTCCAACCCCAGCAACTGTCGATGACGAGCCACCGGTGTGGGCAAAGTTTTTTGAAAGCATTTTCAGTCGAGTCGAAGGAGAACATGAAGGAGATCCAAACCGCTCTCAAGGACGCGTTTTAGGCCTTGACAGAGGTCCTACTAGTCGCCCTCCATCAACCTGTGCCACTAGTGCCGCCGGCCACCATGGAATTTGGCCACCCACGAAAAGAAAACCCAAGCCCTGAGAGAGGGGATGAGCCGGCTAAAACTGCGGCCTCGACCCCTCCGATCGCGGTGGAGGTCCCTCCACCACCGCAGATCCTCACAGCAGCCGCACTGACATTGGAGCAGCCAGTAGAGATTGTAACAACCCAATCCCAAAAAAAAGAAAAAAGAAAAGAAAAACTAGATTATTAATTCCGCAACCCCCTCCCTCACCTCCTCTATTTCTTCTCTTCCTCTCATCCTCTTCTTCTTCTTCTTCTTCTTCCTTCTTTCTTTCTTTCTTTCTTTCTTTCTTTCTTTCTTTTTCTCCTTCTTCCTCAGCTCCTTCTCTTTCTTTCTACACAGTGCTAGGCCGAGCCCAGCACTGATGGCAGATTTAATTAATTTATTAATTAATTATTTTATTTATGTTATTTATTTAGGTATTTTTCTTCTTAATTAATGCAAATAGATTATTTAGACATTAACTATTTTAATAATAATATATATTCTTCAATATAATTATTATTAATTATAATTTGTATAGCTAATGATTAATTAGGTATAAATATAGGTAATACTTATATTTATTATTTATATCCCTATTAAAGTAATATATAGATTTGTAAATTATAATTATCAAATTTATATACTATTATTCTTATGAGATACATTTTAAGTAATTCTAATAATCTATTATACATTATTATTTTGTAACAAATAAAATACTAGGCTTATGTATTTATTTATTATTTTATAAAGTAGTGATTATATAGTTCTAATTAATCAAGATATAATTATAATTTTTTTTATCTATATTTATAGTTTTATTTTTAAAATCTAGCTAGTTATAAAGATAAGTAGAAATTCTAAAACCTACTAAATCATCTTATATTACATGAACGGATTTTAATTAGACGAACAACTAACTTCATGCTACTTAAATATTTTCAGACCCCAAACCTCCTTATTTGAGACCCCGTGGATCTTACTAGCGATGAGTTGTTATTTGGTTGATTGGCGGATACGAGGGATACGTGGTTTGCGTCTTGTGATCAAGAGTGAGTAGTCTTATCCCTTAGATGTCTTTCTCAAATTAGGTTATATTATATATTTATATACATGCATGTTTTGGTCTCCAGCATGATTATATGATTTTATCTAGAGATGATTACAGTCGAGACTATTTTATCATGCATTCGATTATGCTGATTTGGGATATGAGTACATTGGTGATATATATAGAGATGATTAGAGATGATTCTATTGTTATGATTATTTACCGAGTTGATTTGTAGCATGAGTATGCATGTAATAGATTAGCATGAGTATACATGAGTTGACGATACAGTTGGAGACTACATTGCATCATTTTCTCTTGATTCCTATTCCACCTAAATTCCTGTTATGCATTGACTTGTTATCGTACTGGATATATGCATTTGATCTGTCATTTAGAAGGAAAGCATGAAATGTGATTGATAGGATAGTTGATAGAAAGCGTGAGGATAACCGAGTGGGTGCGAGCGTTAGGGTGTGCCTAGAGATGATTGATTGCTCGACATAGTCGCGATCCTGTTGGCCTTACGTCTGAGGTCGTTAGTCTGTGTGCACAGCAGACATTCGAACACATGCCGTTCGCCAGGGCATATGTGGCAAGTTATCCTCACGAGGTTTCTATCAACTATGTGGGTGCCCGATCTGGATGGATGTTGATACCCTAGCGAGTGGTGGGGTATGGTTATATTAGAGATACTGTTGCGGGTGGCGGAGTATGCTCTGAGCCTTTGGACATGATGTTGAGACCGGGTACCGGGTATTGACTTTGCATAGTGGTCTAGTATGATGATATTATACCCAGATGTCGGTGATGATTATGATGTTGAGAAATGCATATGATTTCATTATCATTTAGTTACATGATTATCGAGTGGTCAATATTCATCATATATGATTGCATTTGATATCATAACGTGGTCATGGTCGGCATGCATCATGTGACATATTTGTGAGAGAGTTATGATGATAGTATGATACGGAGATTTGTTTACTCATGGTCGAGGATTATATACTCTTATCAGTTATGATATGTTATCTACTTTTTATTTATATATTATTGAGGATACAATCATATACTCATTCAAGACATGATACTCTTTCTGATTCATATTATCCAGTACATGATTTACTCTCTGTTTGGCATCACTGATTCGGTGGTAAGGTCTATTCACTGAGCCTTTTGCTCATGACTCTCTTTATTTCTTTTCTAACCCCTTAGATTTGTGGTACGTGATAGCGACCTGAGATATCTTGAGAAGATATTTTAGAGTGATGATGAGGTGAGCTATTGATGCGAGACGGTATAGAAGATAGTTTAACCAGACATTGAGTTGTATCGTTGTTTGTTATATTTGTACGTTATTGTATCAGATGATAATTTGTGTAGTATATATCAGATTTTATAACACTCGTGTATCAGCTGTTTAGTTATATCTTGATGATTTGTTGTGGCCTGTGTGGGCCGTACTAGATTATATAGTGGTCTAGTGTATATTATTATGGACGTGGATATTCATATGTTAACAGATTTATTTGGTTGATAGTATGCTTTATTTGGCGATGGATTATGTGATCATGGATATGTTAGCAGGTGTTATTTGATGATGTCATGATTGTATGTGCGGGAGTGTATCTGTGCGTGACGGGCCCGCCCGATCTGTCGCGTGCGCCCTTAAGGTAAGTCTAATTAAGTCAAATAAGTTTTTAAGGCAAATCCTAATTTGAGTTGTCTCAGCCTTTAAGGCAAGTCCAAAAAGTCATGACAGCCCTTAATGCAAGTCTAATTAAGTTAAGTAAGCCTTTAAGGCAAGTCCAATTAAGTCATGTAAGCCTTTAAGGTAAGTCCAAATTTGAGTTGTGTCAGCTTTTAGGGCTAAGTCCAAGTAGGACTCATTGTAACCCACCTCTATATATAGAGGAGTAGGGCTTCTTTATTAATCAGCCAAGAAACTAAGAATCCAAAAATTCAAGCATCCAAGCATTGTGAATTAATTAAGTTTAGTTATTTTATTATTGCTTTATTTACCATTTTATCGTAGCTATTATATCGTCTTTACATTTTTAGGGGTAGATCATAGCCGTAGATCCTCCAAACCTTCCAAACCCTAGCCACCACCTTCCTCTAGCAGCCATCCTACAATGCGGCCATCCACCACCACCTTTGGCTGTCCGCCATGTAATGCCCCCTGCTCGGCACGGGCAAGAGCACGCCCACGCGCCCACACGGCACACGCAGTGCACGTGACAGGACAGGCGTGGCCCTTCACGCACAAATACTCCTTTGCACATATAATCATGGCATCATCAAATAAAACCTGCTAACCTATCCATGATCATATAATCCATCACGAAAAAAATTATACTAATAACCAAATAATCATGTTAACATAAGAATATCCAAGTCCGCAATAATATACACTAGACCACTACATAATCTGGCAGGACTCACATAGACCATAACAAACCATCAAGATATAACTAAAACAACTAATACAAGAGTACATTATGATTCGACCTATATTATACAAATTATCGTCTAATACAAAAGAGTACAAATATCAAATACTAGTACAACTTAATTTCTCTATAAACTATCATCTATACCATCTCGTATCTATAGCTCACCTCATCATCACTCTAAAATATCTTTTCAAGATATCTCAAATCGCTATCACGTACCACATATCTGAGGGGTTAGAAAAGAAATAAGAGAGTCATGAGCAAAAGTGTAACGCCCCCGCCCGGCATGGAACGTGCACGCCCACGTGCCCACACGACACGCGCGGCGCACGCGACAAGACGGGCGGGGCCCGTCACGCACAGATACTCTCCTGTACACATACAATTATGACATCATCAAATACTACCTGCTAACATATCCATGATCACATAACCCATCACCAATTAAATCATATTATTAACCAAATAAACCTGTTAACATATAAATATCCTAGTCCACAATAATATACATTAAACCACTATATAATCTGGTAGGACACACATAGGCCACAATAAACCATCAAGATACAACTAAAACAACTAATATAGGAGTTGAAGACGAATATCCTGGAGCGTTTCCCCGACTTTACACCTTAAGGACAAGGTGAGGGAAGCGTGGTGGGCTGCACTTAGTTAGAGTCTTTTCTTATTACATTAGTTATTTATTTTTATTAAAATAAATTTTCTATAGGTCGTATTCGAACGTGGTTGGGTGCACGTTCGAACGTATTTGTGAACGATTGCATCAGGTTCGCAAAAACAGAGAACGCGAAATGCACGTTCGCATTGACAGAGAATGCATTTTGTGCGTTCGAACGCGATCGAGCATATTCGAATGTGATTGGCAAGAATCCACTAGAATTAGGGTCAATAATTATTATTTTGACTTATTGGCTAGCCTCTATAAAAGTGTGGATAGCAGCTAAAATTATTATGCTATTCGAATAATGGTTTCTTGCCTCTCTATCTTCTCTCTACCCTAATCTCCCTCCTCCCTCTTCACCAACCTACCATCTCTACCGTTGGCAATGTCTCTCCTAACTTCTAATCTCCCTCATCTATTGAGTCCTCCCTCTTTCTTGGGATCTCGATCACTTCTTGCCCCTTTGTCTTTATCCCTTAATAATATCAAACATCCACCCTCATCTCTATTATCATCCATAACCCTAACATCTACTCCATCTGTCACCACCACCATGATCCACACTATATCATATTTTTGTCCTAGTTTTAGTTTGAATATATGAAGGACGTAAATATAAAAAATGTAGATCAGGGCGTTAGAATCGATTACATTTACTTTCATAATTTTCTGACCATAGAAGAATATTTGGTGAATATTTTCCCTCGATTGGGTGGACTGCTTTCTGCAATAAATCTAGATATTGAAGGAATCGTTCCATAGCCTATCAAGCTTAAAGGAAGAGGAAGGGAGATTAGGGTAGATAGGATAGAAAGGAGATAGAACTTAATATTCATTCATCAAAATATTTTTAGTTCCATCCACACCATAAGAGGCTAACCAAATAAGTAAAAAATAATAATTAATAACTATAGAAATAGTGGATTGTCGTCGATCGCGTTCGAATGGGGTCTAGCGCATTCGAACGCACAAATTTCATTCTCTATCGATGCGAACGTATGCAAGCGTTTGCACGCGAGCGAGCGCGTTCGAACGCACAATTTGCATTCTCTATCGATGTAAACGCTTGTAGGTGTTCGTAAGGGCATTCGAATGCACCCCCTCCCACGTTCGAACACAACATACAGAATCCTTATTTTTTTTGAATTAAATAACTAGCACAATAAGAAAAGACTCCCGTAAGGTGTATCAGTATCCTCACTCTTTCTATCAACTATCCTATCAATCAAATTTCATGCATTCCTTCTAAATGACATATCATATGCATTTTATCCAGTACTATAATAAATCATACAACTCTGGAATTTAGGTGATAAATAAGCCAAGAGGAAAATAATGTGATATAGTCTCCAACCATATATCCAACACATGCATACCCCTCCTAGTCTAACATATACATACTCATGCTAGAAATCATCTCGACATAAAGTTGCAACAGTATAGTCATCTCTAATCATCTCTATAAATCATCAATATACTCATATCTCATATCAGTCTAATCAAATTCATGATAAAATATGCTCAACTAAAATCATCTTTAGATAAGGTCATGTAATTATGCTGGAGGCCATAACATGTATATACATAATTAAATAATAAATTCTAATTTGAGAAAGGCATTTAGGGGATAAGACTACTCACCTCATATCAGAAGACCCAACACACGTATCCCTCACGTCCATCAATAAACCATCACTCATCGCTAATAAGGTCCACAGGGTCTTACACAAGGGGTTCACGATCTGAAAATAGTTATGTAACATAAGATTAGCCATTTATCTAATTGAAATCTGTTCATATAAAATATAATGATTTATTAGGTTTTAAAATTTCTACTTATCTCTATAACTAGTTAGATTTAAAAATATAAATATAGATAAAAACCTAACTATAATTAAGTTGTGGTTCTCACTCTATCTTGAGTAATTAGGGACTATCTTTATATTATAAAATTATAAATAAATAATATATAATAAATGTAATGCCCCGCCCCAGCACGGGCATGTGCACGCCCACGTGCCCACATGGCACGCGCTGCGCATGCGACAGGACGGGCAGGGCCCGCCATGCATAGATACACTCCTGTGCTCATATAAT
This sequence comes from Typha latifolia, assembly GCF_019914945.1. Lineage (NCBI taxonomy): Eukaryota > Viridiplantae > Streptophyta > Magnoliopsida > Poales > Typhaceae > Typha > Typha latifolia. Next base: position 13,509,463 of record NC_133086.1, on the reverse strand, counting down.
CATGACATCATCAAATAAAACCTGCTAACATATTTATACTCACATAATCCATCTCAGAGAAATTATACTATTAACCAAATAAACATATTAACATATAAATATTCAAGTCCACAATAATATATACTAGACCACTACATAATCGGCCGGGCCCATACCAGGCCACGACAAACCATCACTCATCAACATACTCATATCTAATACCAGTCTACTCACATGAATGATAAAATATGCTCGATTAAAAATCATCTCTAGATAAAGTCATATAATCATGCTGGAGGTCAAAACATGCATATACATAATTACATAATATATCCTAATTTGAGAAGGGTATTTGATACACCTTATTAGAGTATTTTCTTATTATATTAGTTATTTATTTTTATTAAAATAAATTTTTTGTAGGTCGCATTCAAACGCGAAAGGGAGCGCGTTCGAACGCCTTTGCGAATGCCTACATCAGTTGGGCGTGTTCGAATGCCCGAGTGCGAATACCCCCATCAATTCACATCCACAAAGAATGTCTTTTGTCTGTTCCAATGCGGTACGCGTTCGAACGCAATCGACGGGAGTCCACTAGAATTAGGGTTAATAATTATTATTTTGGCTTGTTGACTAGCCTCTATAAAGGTGTGGATGGTAGCCAAAATCATTATCCCTCTTCACCAACCAACCACCTCTACCGTTGGCAAAGTCTCATCTATCTTCTAACCTCCCTCATCTGTCGAGTCCTCCCTTCTCCTTGGGATCTCGACCACTTTTCCCCCTTTGTCTTTATCCCTTAAACTACATCAACTATCCACCCTCATCTCCATTGTCATCCATAACCCGTCACCCGTCACCACTCGTCACCACTCCACCCACCCGTCACCACCACTTTCATCCCTACTCTATCATATTTTCGTCCTAGTTGTAGTTCGAATCTGTGAAGGGCATAAATACAAAAAATGTAGATCAGGAATTTATGAATCGATCAAACTTAGTTTCATAATTTTCTAACTATGGAAGAATATTTGGTAAATATTTTCCTCCGTTGCACGAACTGCTTTCTACAATCAATCCAAATCTTGAAGGGATCGTTCCATAACTTATCAGTGTTTGGGGAATAAGACTACTCACATCTGATCAGAAGACACAAACCATATATTCCTCCTATCCGGCAACCGAGTGTCAACTCATCACTAATAGGGTCTAGGGGGTCTCACATAAGGGGTTCGGGATCTGAAAATGTTTAAATAGTATGAAGTTAGTCGTTTATCCTATTAGAATCCATTCATGTTAAATTTAATAATTTATTAAATTTTATTAAATAACTAGGTTTATATATATATATATATATATATATATATATATATATATAAAATTATGATAACCTTATTCTAATTATATATCAGGCATATAATAATTAATCTCTTTTGATATAAAACCATAAAAGAATCAGATATAAATATAATTAAAAATATATGTACATAAAATAACTAAGTATAATTCAATTATTTGGCAACGACTACTTTTACTTAACTAGTCACTAGTTATACATAAAATAATTATTATCTATTTATATATAAAAATAATTATCATAGCTTAACATTTTATTTTATGGAAAATAATATAGTTAATAGTAAGTGCTATAAATGCATTATATATATATAAAAGCATATGTGAACATTAATGGAAACTTATATAATTTGATTATTTTTAATAAACTACATACATTAATCTAATAATGATAATTAAGCTATAAATATAAAAATACTTATAATTATAATTAATTATATTTGTCTTACTTATGCTTAGCTTAATAATTATATTAGTGAGTATATATACATCTTTAAACTAATTAATTGTTTATTTAAATTTAATGTAAATAAAATAAATAAATTAAAAGAAAAGAAAAGAAAAATTCCTATTACAATACTGGTACGAGCCGAGCACTATAGAGAGCAAAGAGGAGAACAAAGAGGGGAGAAGGAAAGAAGAGGAAAAAGAAAGAAGGAGAAAGGATTAAAAAAAAAAAAAAGAAAGAAGAGAAGAGAAGAGAAGAGAAGAGAAGAGAAGAGAAGAGAAGAGAAGAGAAGAGAAGGGAGGAGGAGTCGGGCCGGCAGGGAGGGGCACGGCCGCTGCTAGCCAGCCAGCGGTTGGCCTCTTGCCGGCGGCTCGGTTTCGGCGAACCCGAGAGAGAGAGGGAGTGAGGAGAGAGAGACTTACTGCCAGCGGTCAGCCTCTCGTCCGTGGCTCAATTCCGGGGAACCCGAGAGAGAGAGTGTAATAACCCAAGGTTAAAAAATAAAAAAATAAAAATATTTCTGCACTGCATGGCACGACAGCTCGTGCCAAGCAGGGGCAGCCGAGATGGGCGCCACGCGCCCCAAGCGCTGGCCCGGCCAACCTGGCCGAGCCAGCTGGCGCGGTGGGCCCCTACCGCCGCCGCAGCCTCCCTCCCCACCGCCTCTCTTCCCCTTTTCTTTCTCTCTCTCTCTCTCTCTCTCTCTCTCTCTCTCTCTCTCTCTTTCTCTTTCAAGCTCTCGCTGACCTTTCTCTCTTCCTCTCTCTCTCCCAAACACTCTCTCTCTTTACCCACTGCCGCCGCCACCTCCTCTAGCTCCGGTGAGCCTCCCTCCCTCTCTCTCTCCCCCTCCCTCTCTCTCTCTCTCTCTCTCTCTCTCTCTCTCTCTCTCTCTCTCTCTCTCTCTCTCTCTCTCTCTCTCTTTCTCTTTTTCTCCTTGTCGGCTTCCTCTCAGAACCGCCGGAGGATTGAGCCGTCGGCGAGAGGCCGGCCGCTGAGTGGCCACCAGCGGCCGCACCCCTCCCCCATGGCCCAACCCTCTTTTTTCTTCTTTTTCTTTCTTCTTCTCCTTCTTCTTCTCCTCCTTCTTCCTCTCCTCCTCCTCCTTCCTTCCTCCTCCTCCTTTCCTCCTCTCCTCTGTCTGCACTCTGCAAGTGGCGCCTTGCTGTGCATGGTGCTAGGCTGAGCCCAGCACTAAATGCAATTCTATTTTCTATTTTTTTTTGTTTTCTCTCTCCTCTCTTTCTATATATATATATGCACAATTAGGTTAGCTTAGTTAATTTAATGTAATTAAGTTATACAAATTAAATATAATTATATCATAGCTAGTATATAGTTCTAATTATACCATGTTTAACAAAATGCTTGCAATATAAATTACTATTTTAATCCTAAGGAATTTTAGGGTTATGTACGTATATTTTTACGTAATTAATTGCAGTAACTTAATTCTTATTTTCTTAATTATCAAAGAGAATAATAGACAGATAAAATATATTCTAAATACACAAATAAATAATATAATTATGATTGATAAATAACAAAAACAAATATTTGAAGAGTACATAATTACAATAAGAAACTATTCTTTTGTCTGGTTAATTTTAAATTAATAGAAAGACTGACATATTTGCTATAAATAATTTCAGATCCCGACCCCCATGTTCAAGATTCCGTGGACTTAGCTATCGAGGCGTGATCGATATCGTAATAGCGTGAACGAGTGGTGGTTTGGTATTTGCAGTGGTGTGAGTAGTCTTATCCCTTAGACGCCTTTCTCAAATTAGGTTATATTATAAATTTGTGTATATGCATGTTTTGGCCTCCAGCATGATTATATGATTTTATCTAGAGATGATTATAGTCGAGCATATTTTATCATGCATTCGATTATGCTGATTTGGAATAAGAGTACATTGGTGATATATATAGAGATGATCAGAGATGATTTTACTGTTATGATTGTTTACCGAGTTGATCGTAGCATGAGTATGCATGTAATATATTAGCATGAGTATGCATGTGTTGACGATCTGGTTGGAGACTACATTGCATCATTTTCTCTTGATTTCTATTCCACCTAAATTCTGTTATGCATTGACTTGTTATCGTACTGGATATATGCATATGATTTGTCATTTAGAAGGAAAGCATGAAATGTGATTGATAGGATAGTTGATAGAAAGCGTGAGGATACCCGAGTGGGCGCGAGGGTTAGGACGCGCTTGGTGGATGATTGATCGCTCAACATGGTCGCGATCCTGTTGGCCTTACGTCTGAGGTCGTTAGTCTGTGTGCGCAGCAGACATTCGGACACATGCCGTTCGCTAGGGCATATGTGGCGAATTATCCTCACGAGGTTTTCTGTCAACTATGTGGGTGCCCGGTCTGGATGGATGTTGATACCCTAGCAGGTGGTGGGGTATGATTATATTTGAGATACTCCTTGCGGATGGCAGAGTATGCTCTGAGCCTTCGGGCATGATGTTGAGACCGGGTACCGGGTATTGACTATGCACAGTGGTCTAGTACGACGATATTATACCGAGATGTCGGTAATGATCGTGATGTTAAGAAATGCATATGACTTCATTATTATCTAACATACCTGATTATTGAGTGGTCAATATACATCATATATAATTTTATCTGATATCATAGCATTGTCAGGGTCGGCATGCATCGTGTGTCATATTTGAGAGAGTTATGATGATCATATGACGTGGTGATCTGTTTATTCATTGTCGAGGATTATGTATTTTTATCATTTATGACATGACATATTATCTATATTTCATTTATGTAGTATTGAGGACACATTCATTTACTCATTCATGACATGATACTCTTTCTGATTCATATTATCCAGTACTTAATTTACTCTCTACTTAGCATCACTGATTCGGGGTAAGGCCTATTCACTGAGCCTTTAGCTCATGACTCTCTTGTTTTCTACTTTCCAAAAACCCAGGTGATCAAGAAGAACAGGATACTCCCTTAGAGGTCTTGCTGGTGCGTGAGGAGTAGGGTGTGGTTAGTGTTGTATGCCAGTTGAGTTATCTTATCTGATGTAATAGTAGACATCCTCCAAAGTGTATCTGTATCCTTGTCTTATACCTTAGCAGGTGACTTTGTACTTGTATAATTATGTATATACCTCTGTTGTGTATATGTAGTTGTGAAGAGCTCTTGATGATGTGTTGTGGCCTGTGTGGGGCCCAAGTAAGGTTATGTGTATGCTGTTAACAGTTAGACTTGGGTTATTCTTAGTTTAGATATTGTGGAGAAAATTATGATGTTACTACGTGTTTATTTGATTGTCAGTAACAAACCGATTGGTCAGGTGCTATGCACGTGTCGTGTGGGCTCGTGCTATGCACGTGTTCAGAGTGTCGGTGTCACAGAGAGGGAGTGAGAGAGAGAGAGGGGGAGTGAGATAGAGAAAGAGAGAGAGAAGGAGACAAAGAGACTCACCTTGGTGGCGATAGGCCGGCGGCAGGCCGACAGCAGCAAGAAGGGAAAGAGCTGTGAGAGAGTGACTTAGAGAAAGAGAGAGAGAAGGTGGTGGCGGTGGGGCCCGCCGAGCTAGCTGGCCGGCCAGCAACACGTGGCGGCCCCATAGCTTGCATAGTAGGTGAGGAATTTCTCACCTACGCTAGGCTCGACTTGGGCTTGAGGCCGGCCACAATGTGGTCGGTCGCGTCGTGCCCAAATTTATTATTATTATTTTAGGTTAGGTTGTTACAATAAATTATTATCATTACTTAAAATATATATCATAAGAATATTAGTATATAAATCTAATAATTATAATTTGCAAATCTATCTATTAATCTAATAGAAATATAAGTAAATAAATAAATATAAGTATTACCTATATTTAAGTGTAATAGTTTATAACCTAATTAATCATTAATTATACTAATTATAATTAATAATAATTATATTGAAGAACATATATTGCTGTTAAAATAATTAATATCTAAATAATCTCATTTGCATTAATTAAGAAAGAAATACCTAAATAAATAAATAATAATAATAATAATAATAATAAATGGAAATAATACCACTGCCACAGTGCTGGGTTTGGCCCAGTTTGACAGCACTGCATTACCTGCCACAGTGTTGTGCCGAGCTCAGCACTATTGCAACAAGGAGAAAAAGAAAAATAAGAAAACAGAAGAGAAAGAAGAGAAGAAGATGAAGAAGAGGAGAGAGAGAAAGGGGGAGGGGAGAGAGAGGGGGGAGGGGGGAGAAAGAGAGAGAGGCTCACCTCGATGGCGGCAGATTGATGGTAGCTCGGTGGCAGCTCGGTGGCAGCATGAGGGAAAGAGAGAAAGAGATATTGAGAGAGAGAGAGAGAGGTAGTGGGGGCTAATGGCGGCGGTTGCAGGCCCCGCAACACCTAGCTGGCCTAGCCGCGTTGGCCGGCCCAATGGTTGGGTGCGCATGCGATACATTTAGTTAGGATCTTTTCTTACTGCATTAATTATTTATTTTTATTAAAATAAAATTCTTGTAGATCGAGTTCGAACGCACGAGGGGTTGCGTTCGAATGCCCTTGCGAACACCTGCATCAGGTTCGCAAATATAGAGAACACGTAAAGCGCATTTGAATGAGGTCAGGAGAGTTCGAACGCCAGCATCGTGTTCACTCATACAGAGTACACCTTTTGTGCGTTTGAATGCGATCGGGAGCATTCGAACGCAATCGGCGGGAATCCTGTAGAATTAGGGTTATTTATTGTTATTAGGACTTGTTGGCTAGCATCTATAAATATGCAGATGGCAACCAAATTCATTATGCAATTGGAATATTGATTTCTTGCCTCCTATCTTCTCTCTATTCTCTCTATCCTAATCTCCCTCCTCCCTCTTCACCATCCTTCTACCTCTACCGTTGGCAAGGTCTCTCCTAACTTCTAATCTCCCTCGACCGTCGATTCCTCCCTCTTCTTTGGGAACTCGACCACTTCTTCCCCTTCTTCTATATATTTTAACCATACCCACCATCCACTTTCATTTCCATAAGTCCTCCATAACCCTAACATCCACTCCACCCATCACCACCACCATCAACCGCGTTCTTTCGTCTTTCGTCCTAGTTGTAGTTCGAATCTGCGGAGGTGGTTTCATAATTTTCTAACTAAAGGAGAATATTTGACGAATATTTTCCCATAGTTGCGCAGACTGATTCCTGTAATAAATCTAGATCTTGAAGGAATCGTTCCGTAGCCTATCTTTTGGTACAAGAACCTATCATTAGTATCAGAGCCAAGCAAACCTCAGACCTCCACCATGCTTCCACAACCTTGTCCTCAAGATTTGAAATTAGGGAAGCGATCTTTGAACTCTGACTCAAGCTCCTCCATGATTTGATCCTCTGCATTGGTTCCCCACCTATCTAAAAATAAAGGAAGCGTTGGTGCTGAAAAGGAGGCGAGCTCACTTGCATCTAGTTGGCGTGAAAGGCCATAGGTGAAGGTTTGATCTATCCCGATTTTCAGATCTAGATAAGATCTGACATGAAACTTTGAAAATAGTTCTCGAAATATGTAGCCGTCGGATCGACGTAAAATTTTGATATGTTGCCTCAAAAAGAGCTTTCCAACAAATCTAGTTTCAGGCGAATCGGACGGTGGGATCTCGATATCGTCCGATCAGTAGACGAACATCGGGGAGTCTGTCTTTGGATCCGTGGATGGAGGCACGAGATCCTTGATGATGGTGGAGGATGGTGGACCAGCGATAATGGGGTGGCACCAGTGAGTAAGTGGAGGAGGAAGGGTTATGGATGATGGATGGGTTAGGGCAAATTGATAGATAGATTCGAAGAAGGGGGCGGAGTGGACTAGGGTGATTGGCCGGTCGAGGGAGGCTAGAAGCGGCGTCGCTGGGGAACGAGAGAATAAGAGAGAAGAAGACGAAGGAGACAAGGCCAAAAATTAATTCATTCAATAATCATTCCATGGTTGCCATCCACACCTTTAGAGGCTAACCAAACAATTGAAAAATGGCAATTATTAACCCTAAAATAGTATCACGTTCGAACGCATATTTTGCATTCTCTATATGTGCGAACGCGATGCATGATTTTGAACGCACATTTCGCACTCTCTAGATGTGCGAACCTAATACATGCGTTCACAAGCGCGTTCGAACGCACTCCACCCTCGTTCGAACACGACATATAGAAAACTTATTATTTTAAGAATTAAACACTAAAATAAGAAATAAAGGCACCCCTAAAGTGTATCCATGCACGAGACGATATTGGTGAAGTTTGAATTGTATCACCAAGTCAACCAACGTCCATAGGTATGAACATGGGCTTGGTAGATAAACTTAAGGGCATGTTCCAAACCTTATTGCATAGAGTTGATGCAATGCAAAAGGATCACAATGATTTAAAGAAGTAGTTATAGTTTTTCGCACATACAAAGGATCTTTCGCGAGCTTGACAATGCTATTCGTGGGAGAACTGCATGCTTAGACTTTCCAAAATTCTAAGGCGATGATCCAATGGATTAGGTGTTTCAAGTTGAACAATACTTCAATTGTCAAGGGACAGCGGAGGACACAAAAGTCCAGATGGCAAGCTTTCACCTCCAAGGAACGGCATTGCATTGCTATAGATCGGTTATTCGTGGTGGAGGATTTATCGGTTGGGCTGACTTTTGTAGGAGGTTTACACGCAGATTTGGGACAGCGGCATATGAAGATTTTGCTGCCACATTAAGCAAGATGGTTCAAAGGACGACTGTATTGGAGTACCAAGCTGAATTTAAAAGAATTATTAGTCATTGTGAGCCACCTTGGCTTGAACCGATATTGATGAGCACATTTATTTCAGGACTGCGGGATGAGATACAAGCAGATGTTCATGCTCTTTATCCTACCACTCTTTAAGAGTCCTTTGAGAAGGTCATGAGGATGCAGCAAAAAGATAAGGCTCTTAAGATGGTAGCAAAAATAAGTTGGGGCAACCGAGATGGGCGGTTTGCACCTAGAACGTCGGCTGGAAATTCTTCAGGTTCAAAGACAACGGCTGCTAGTACTAGACCACGAGCACCTTTGAGACCTTCTTCCGATATTAGAGGAGGCAAAAGCCCCCCGTTCAAACTCTCACACCTGCCCAGGTGGAGGAGCAAAGAGTGCAAAGCCTTTGCTTTTGATGCAATGAACCTTCCACCCCTGGTCATAAGTGTTCCAAACCAATCAGGAGTGTGATGCTCATCGACGGTCTCGAGGAGGATGATGAGGTTGTTGATGATGGAGAGAGTCCATAGGAGGTCCATAAAGAGGCCATTGAAGAGGGCGCGGAGGAAGATATTCAAGCTGAAATATCGATGCATGCATATTCGGGTACTTCCACGCCCGAGGATTATGGGTAGATGGACTTGTTAGAAAATATTGTGTGCACATCCTCATCAATTCCGGGAGTACACACAACTTTCTAAACGAGTGGTTAGTGAGAAGATTAGGTTTGGATGCTGAATCGACCATGAGGTTTGACGTTGCTATTGGAGACGACACGAAGCTTAAGACAGAGAGCTTGTATCGCCGGGTCAGTATACGGGTGCAAGGACATGACATCATTGTGGACTTGTATCCATTGGCACTGTGAGGAGCGGACATTGTCCTTGGCACTCAGCTGTTACAAAGCTTGGGACCTGTCACTTTTGATTTTCGGAGTATGTGGATGAAATTTAAATAAGGAAACAAAGATGTGTAGCTTGATGGTGTTTGTTCTCCGTCAATTCCTACGATGCAGCCGATGGTGGGGCTGCCTTGTGCGAGTGATTTGGCCTATCTTCTTCAGTTAGGACTAGTAGGTGATGAGCCTCAAATAAGTCCAGATACTACCAAAGAGTTTATACCCAGAGCTTATCGGTATAACTAAAGGAGTAGCCATCAATGCGAACGGTGGACCATCGCATAGAGATTATACCCAAAGTTGCACCGGCAAACGTGAGGCCATATCGGTATCCACATGTGCAAAAAGAAGTTATTTCTAAGATGGTAGCCAAGATGTTGGAGCAAGGCCTCATACAACCAAGTCATAGCTCTTACTCATCCGTGCTATTGGTGCGAAAGAAGGACGGGGCATGGCATTTTTATGTCGACTACCGGCACTAAACGCTATCACCGTCAAGGACCGGTATCCCATTCTGGTCATAGAGGAGCTGTTGGACGAGCTTGTAGGGGCAACCATATTCAGCAAGCTTGACTTGAGGGCCAAGTATCATCAAATTAGAGTTCACCTAGTGGATGTGCACAAAACTACATTTCGGACTCCCCGACAGGCACTGCGAGTTCTGGGTGATGCCCTTTGGTCTTACCAATGCCCCAACTACTTTTCAAGGACTTATGAATGATATATTTCGGCCTGTATTGCGAAGGTATATTTTGGTATTCTTTGATGATATATTGGTGTATAGCAGAACTGAATTAGAGTATTGGTAGCATTTGAAGGATGTGCTAAATTTTTTAAAGCAAAACCAGCGGAAAATCAAAAAGTCCAAGTGCCTATGGGGAGTACCACAAGTGGAGTATTTAGGCCACATCATCTCAGCGGAAGGTGTAGCGGCGGATCCTCAAATAGTAGCATGCATGACCGCTTGGCCTATTCCTACTACCACTATAGGATTGCGAGAATTATTAGGGCTGACCGGATAGTATCGCTGCTTCATCGCCGGGTATGGAAAGATCATTGCCCCTCTAACTTCTTTGTTGAAGAAGGACTCTATTAGATGGACGAATGAAGCCACTATAATTTTTAAAAAACTGAAAACAGCAATGACAACGGCGCCCGTTCTAGCTCTACCGAACTTCACCAAAGAGTTCATTGTGGAATGTGATGCATTGGGAGTTGGCATAGGAGCTGTACTAATGCAAACAGGACATCCCATAGCCTTTCTTAGCAAGGTTTTATCACAAAAATCTCAGCAATTATCTACCTACGAGAGAGAGATGTTGGCAATTCTACATGCGATGACAAAGTTGAGGCCTTATTTGATCGATAGGCGATTCATTATCCGAACCGATCAAAGGAGCCTTCCATACTTTATGGGACAACATATACACACTCCGATACAGCAAAGATGGGTCACCAAATTATTGGGGTATGATTATAAAATCCAATAAAAGAAGGGAACGGAAAATAAAGCGGCGGATGCACTATCGCGCCAACCCGATACCACCGAGCTCGCAGCATATTCTTCTCCTACCTTTCCCTTCCTTGACAAACTGAGGTATGCATGTATAGCAGAGATGTTTCTCGGTTACATAGTATGCCACACATAATTATCTTGGATCATGATCGTGTATTTATGAGCGACTTTTGGATAGAGTTTTTCATATTACAAGGGACTCGATTGAACTTCAGTTCGGCCTACCAACTACAGATAGACGACCAAACCGAGGTGGTCAATCGAGGCATTGAGTAGTACTTGAGGTGCTTTGTTAGAGAGATGCCGAGACGATGGTTGGAGTTCTTACCATGAGCAGAGTGGTCTTACAACACCGCCTACCACAGCAGCATTGGCATGACTCCATTTGAGGTGGTGTATGGGCATATGGCTCTGATATTACGTGCTTATGACCTAGTGGCATCTGCAGATCGGACGGAGGTGGACTTAGCTTTGATGGATAGAGACACTACATTGAGAAAGTTGTGTGCCCATCTTAAACTTGCTCAAAACCGCATGAAGCAAATTTATGATCGTAGCCATCGGGAGCAAGAGTTCGACATCGAGAAAAGATCTTTCTAATAAATTAAGTTTCAGGTGAATTAGATAAGGGGATCTCGAGATATCATCTAATTAGTGGACGAACATCAGAGTAGTATGATTAGGATCCGTGGATGTAGGCACGAGATCCTAGATGATGGTGGTTGGTGGAGGACCGGCGTTAATGGGGTGGTACTGGTGAAAAGTGGTGGTGGAAGGGTTATGGTTGATGGAAGGGTTAGGGCAAGTGTTGGATAGATTGGAAGAAAGGGACGGAAAGGGCCGCCCCTAAGGATCTAGGGTGATTAGCCGGTCGAGGGAGGTTAGAAGCGGCGTCGCCAGGGATTGAGGGAATGAGAGCGAAGAAGACGAAGGAGGCAAGGCAAAACTCAATTCTTCAATAATCAATTCTGACCTCTAGTTGCTATCCACATCCTTTTAGAGGCTAACCAACAACTCAAAATTAACCCTAAATAATATAATATCGCCGACCGCGTTCGAACACACCGAGTTCTCTCTTCTCTGAAATTGCGAACGCGATGCAGGCATTTGAATGTGCGATCGAACGCGCCTGTTTTCCACCTCTCTGGATTTGCGAACGGGATGTAGGCATTCACGGTGCGTTCGAACGGGGCGTTAGAACTCACAATGCACACTCTTCACCCACGTTCTCGACACGTTCACAACCGCATTTTCATGGAAAGTAAACACTAAAATAAGAAACAAAGACACTCCTAAAGTGAATCCATGCTCGAGATGACATCGGTGAAGTCCGAATCGTATCAATCCACCACGCTTCCGCAACCTTATCCTCAAGGTTTGAAATTTGGGATGCGATCTTTGATCTCAGATTCCAGCTCTTCCATGGTATGATCTTCTGCATTAGTTCCCCACATATCTGAAAATAGAGGAAATGTTGGTGCTGAAAAAGAGGCAAGCTCACTTGTGTTGGCTCGAAATTAAATTCGAGCCAAGCTTGATCCTAAGCCGGCTCGATCGAGTCGGCTCGATAAGGCTCGAATATATATATATATATATATATATATATATATAATAAGAGTAATATCAAACTAATATAAACCATCAGATCAAAACTCTTTCATCATTCAGAATTTCAGCCATTATTTTCTGACACAGTTATCTTTATTATTTGTAATTTATATTTTGGTTACTTGTAGTTTTTTGACACAATTATCTTTGTAACTTGTAATTTATATTTTGGTTACTTGTAGTTTTCTCACCCATTTATCTTTATTGCTTGTAATTTATATTTTGGTAATATTTATATCTTTATAGTTGAATTAGGTTTTATTTCAAGCTTGATTCAAGCCTAAATTAATCCAAGCTTGCTCAGGCTTAAAAATGGTTTGAAATTGATAAGGCTTGAAATTGCTAATTGAGCAGCTCATTTAAGCTCGTTTAAGCTCGAAATTGGCTCGAGTTCAAAATTAGCTCGAATTGAAATTATTTTAATTCAAGCTTGATCACTAAGACAGGTTCGAAATTAATTTCAATCCAAGCTTGATTAGAGCCAGGCTCGATCAAGCTCGGCTCGTTTACACCCCTAATCCTATCCGCCGCCACAAGTATATCGTAGGCACGCAAGACAAGGGAAGTGCGACCATAAACCGCCTCAAAAGGGGTCATCCTCAGTCGAGCTTAGATACTTGTACTCCTACTGGCCCAAGGTGGAATTTGGGTCCGTCTACATTGTACTCCTACTGGCCACACACGACTGTCTCGGATCGTGCATTTATGAGTGACTCTTGGACTAAGATTTTCATATTACAGGGGATTCGGTTGAACTTTAGTTCGACCTAACATCCACATATGAACGGCCAAACCAAAGTGGTCAATCAAGGCATTGAGCAGTATTTGAGGTGCTTTGTGGGAGAGATGTCGAGACAATGGTTGGAGTTCTTACCGTGGGCGGAGTGGTCTTATAACACCGCCTACCATAGCAGCATTGGCATGACTCCATTTAAGGCAGTGTATGGACGCACGACTCTGACGTTACGCACTTATGATCTAGTGGCATCGTAGATCATAACAGAGGTGGACTTAGCTTTGATGGATAGAGATGCCACATTGAGGAGGTTGCGTGCTCATCTTAAACTTGCTCAAAACCCCATGAAGCAAGTTTATGATCATAGCCATAGGGAGCAGGAGTTTGACATCGGTAGTTAGGTATTTGTGAGGGTGCAACCGTATCGACAAGTTAGCACATCGCTACTTTGGCCATTTTGGGTGTTGGAGCGTATTGGTCCGGTTGCATATCGTTTGGAGCTGCCAAAGGGGTCGAGAATGCATGTTGTCTTTCATGTTTCATTGTTGAGGGAGCACATTGGAGATCATGAGATTGTTGGATCGGTTCTACCGGAGCCATTGCAGGAGATAGAGATTGTAGAGCCAGTTCGAGTACTTGCTAGACACCGACGATGACATGGTACCAGATTGGAGATGGAGATTCTAGTTGAATGGCTTGGCAAGCCATCTGATGAGGCGACAAAGGAGTTGGAGACTGATATCTTAGACTGTTTCCCCGACTTTTCACCTTAAGGGCAAGGTGGGGGAAGCGTGGTGAGCTGATACACTTAGTTAGAAACTTTTCTTATTGTATTAGGTGTTTATTTTCATTAAAATAAAATTCTTGTAGGTCACGTTCGAACGCAGGAGGGGTCGTGTTCAAACACCCTTGAGAATGCCTGCATCAAGTTCACAAATACAAAGAACGCATATTGTGCGTTTGAACAAAGTAGGGCGAGTTCGAACGCCCGCGTTCGAACATCTGCATCGTGTTCGCACATACATAGAGCGTCTTTTGGTGCATTCGAATGCGATCGGGCACGTTTGAACGCGATCGATGGGAAAGTTATAGAATTAGAGTTTCATATTATTTTAGGACTTGTTGGCTAGCCTCTATATATATGTGGATCGCAGTCAACTTCGTTATGCTATTGGATTATTGAATTCTTGCCTCTTATCTTCTCTCTAGACTTCTTCCTCCTCCATCTTCACCAACCTTCCACCTCTACCGTTCACAAAGTTTCTCCTAATTTCTAATCTCCCTCAACTATTGAGCCCCCGTCTTCTTTGGGATCTCAACCACTTCGTTCCCTTCATTTATATCCCTTAATCACATCCACTATCCACCTTCATCTCCATACCCATCCATAACCCTAACATCCACTCCACCCGTCACCACCTCCATCACCCACGTTATTCCATATTTTCATTCCTACTATATTTCGAATCTGTGAAGGGCGTAAAACAAAAAATGTAGATTAGGAAGTTACGAATCTAACCCAATTAGTTTTATAATTTTCTAACTATCGGAGAATATTTGACGAATATTTTCTCACAGTCGCGTAGACTGATTCCTATAATACATCCAGATCTTGAAGGAATCATTGCATAGTTATTTTTGGTTCCAGATCTTATCAAAAACAAAGGTGGAAAAAGTCGCTTGCTGATCCTCTAGGCATCTGAAAGCAGTTAGGATTTTCTTCACATCTACTAACAATCGGTTTGCCTCCATAGGATCGGTTGTGCCACTAAACACTGGAGGATTAAGCAACATAAAATGGTTTAGTGGCCATGAAGATCCACCTCCAGCTTGCTCAGTTGGAGTAACGTGCTCAGACGATCCACACCTAGTGTGTTCATTTTAGCCATCGTCGTCATGCGCTCACGAACTAGCTTCTCAATGAATCTCTCCTGCTTCTAACCAAATACTCGAGAGCCTTTATGCTACAAGATGGAGCATCCATAATTGACTCATCAACTAGAGCAGAGGCTCCTTCAAAAGTAGTCGCCTGAATCGATCTACATGTCTAGGCGGCATTCCTGTTAAGTTCAGAGTAACTCAATTTATAATTCAAATTATACATACATGTCATTAATATCTCTTATGCCCAATCTTTCATGGTCTCTAAACTTTCTATATAAATATATGGGATGTATCCTGGAGAACTTACCGAATTATGGTGAACCTATGCTCTAATACCAAGTTGAAACACCTATCTCCAAAAATTATGTGTTTTTCATGTGGAAAAATTCACATAACTCTCACATGACATGTTAGTGTAATATTCTCATAAAGTGTCTAAGATAGGTCTAAAATACCATAATAATACATGCAAAATAATAAAAAAAAATACTAGTAACACGGGCCTCAATAAGCTTCTAGAAATATAGGTCCATATACAAACTTAAAATATAAAAACATTCGTAGGGGCTGAAGTCCAACTAGAAAAAAAATAGAACAAGCATTTCTAATAAGAAAAATAAATTTGCTACTACTTGATATCTGCATCCTCACCATTTAATTCTGAAATGTTTCCACCAAAAAGACGGTAAGCACAAGACCCAGTAAGTATAATCTAATAATAAATAATAGTCTATGAATAATGTAATGCATGATAAATACTAACGCATGCCCATAATAATCAATATAATTGAGGTAAATATGTACAATATAATTTACAATGAACTTCATTTAATTATAAACAAAAGTGCATAATATCATCATAACTTGGAACAACTTTTCATATCATCAAGATAACTCACAATGTGTCTTAATTTATATAGTAAATATATCAACGATGTTATATTCCACATAGCAAACATAACAATGAGGAAGAATAGTCATCTAGTGTTAATATTGCTCGTACATGCCTAAAGACTAAGAACTCCAATCATAAGCCCATATCCCAATATTATCATCATAATTGCTCTAGTAAATTATTGCACATAGTAGAATCATTACTTGTAACCGAATCATCGCACACAGTAGAATTATCGCATGCAGTGAGAAAAAGCCTACAATTCAATGGATGCCCTGATCCTATGTCACCGGGCACCGTTTGTACTACCCTCAACCCTAAACACGTGCATGGCAGGAGCCCACATGGCACGTGCGTGGCACCTGACTATATGGTTAACTACTAATAATCAAATAAACATGTATAAACATCATAATTTATCCACAACATCTAAATTAAGAAAAACACAAGTCTAACTGCCAACGGAGATAACCCTACTTGGGCCCCATACAGGCCACAACACATCATCAAGAGCTTTTCACCACAACATATACACAATGGTGGTACATATATAATTATATAAGTACAAAGTTACCTGCTAAAATATAAGTTAACGATAAAGACACACTTTGGAGGATGTCCACTAATACATCAAATAAGATAACGCATCTAACGCATAACACTAACCACACACTATTATTTACCCCCTGGCAAGATCTCTAAGAGAGTATTCTGCTCCACTCATTCACCTGGGTTTTTGGAAAGGAGAAAACAAAGAGAGTCATAAGCTAAAGGCTCAGTGAATAGACCTTACCTCGAATTAGTGAAGCCAAACAAAGAATAAATTATGTACTCGATAATATGAATCAGAAAGAGCATCATGTTATGAATGAGAGTATGAATGTAACCTCAATAATATATAATTGAAATGTAGATAACATGTCATAATTGATAAAAGCATATAATCATCAACAATAAATAAACAAATCTCTATGTCATAGTATCATCATGACTCTCTCAAATATGACACATGATGCATGCCATCTATGACCATGCTATGATGTCAAATACAACATATATGATGTAAATTGATTACTTGATAATCAGGTATTCAGATGAGAATAAAATCATATACATTTCTCAACATCTTAGTCATCAATGTCAGCTCTATATGTCATCATCATACTAGACCACTATGCATAGTCAACACCTAGTTATTGGTCTCAACATCATGCCCGAAGGCTCTGAGCATACTCTACCATCACCAAGGAGTATCTCAAATATACCCATACCCTGCCATTCGCTAAGGCTATAAACATCCATTTAGATCGGGCACCCTTCTAGCTGATAAAAATCTTGTGAGGATAACTCGCCACATATGCCCTGGTGAACGGCATGTGTCCGAATGTCTGCTGTGCACACAGACTAACAACCTCGAACATAAGGCCAACAGGATCGCGACTATGTTGAGCGATCAATCATCCACCAAGCGCGTCCTAACCCTCGCGCCCACTCGAGTATCCTCACGCTTTCTATCAACTATCATATCAATCACATTTCATGTTTTCCTTCTAAATGATAGATCACAAGCATATATCCAGTATGATAACGAGTCAATGTATAATAGGAATTTAGGTGGAATAGGAATCAAGAGAAAAATGATGCAATGTAGACTCCGACCATGTATCTAACGCACGCATAATCCTGCTAGTCTATCACATGCACACTTATACTAGAAATCTCTCCGACACAAAGCCATAACAGTATAATCATCTCTAATCATCTCTATTTATCATCACCATACTCATATTCAAAATCAACCTAATCAAATGCATAATAAAATAAGCTCGACTGTAATCATCTCTAGATAAAGTCATATAATCATGCTAAAGGCCAAAACATGCATATACATAAGATATAATATATCCTAATTTGAGAAAGGCGTCTAGGGGATAAGACTACTCACCACCACTGCAAATACCAAACAACCACTCGTTCACGTTGCTACAACAATGATTAAGCCTCGATAACTAAGTCCACAGGATCTTGAACAGAGGGGTCGGAATCTGAAATTATTTAAGTAGTATGATGTTAGTCATTTATCTAATTAAAATTCGTTCATGTAATATATGATGATTTAGAAGGTTTTAGAATTTCTACTTATCTTTATAACTAGCTAGATTTTTAATTACAGATAAAAATATAAATATAAATATAGATGAAAACCTAACTATAATTATATCTTGATTAATTAGAGATTACTTTATAAAATAATAAATAAATACATAAACCTAGTATTTTATTTGTTACAAAAATAATAATATATAATTAATTAATAGAATTACTTAAAATGTATTTCATAAGAATATTAGAATATAAATCTAATAATTATAATTTACAAATCTATCTATTAATCTAATATACATATAAGTAAATAAATAAATATAAGTATAACCTATATTTATGTGTAATAGTTTATAACCTAATTAATAATCAATAAATTTTAATTAACAATAATCATAATGATGAATATGTATTATTATTAAAATAAATAATGTCTAAATCTATTTGTATTAATTAAGACAGAAATACCTAAATAAATAAATAATAAAATTAAAAAGGATAATGGATCTCTAGTACTAGTGCTGGGCTTGGCCTAGCACTGGCCTGCTACAGTGCTGGGCTCGAGCCCAGCACTAGGCTGCTATAGTGCTAGGCCGAGCCCAGCACTGTTGCAAAAAATAAGAAGAGAAGAAGCAGTTGAGGAAGAAGAAGAAGAAGAAAGGAAGAAGGAAGAAGGAAGAAGAAGGAAGAAGAAGAAGAGAAGAGAAGAACGGAAGGAAGAGGAGGGAGGTGCGGACCCGGGCCGGCGGGGACGTCACCTACCGCTGCTGGCCAACCAGCGGCTGGCCTCTCACTGGCAGCTCGACTCGACAAGCCCGAGCTCGGGGCAAGAGAGAGAGAGAGAGAGAGGAAGGAAAGGAAAGAGAGAGGGAGTGAGAGGTCTCACAAGCGGCGACGACTCTAGGGAAGGTGTCGGCAATGGAGAGAAAGGAGTGCGAGAGAGAATAGAGAGAAAGTAGAGTGAGAGGGTGGCCGAGAGAGAGAGGGAGAGAGAGAGAGAACGACGGTGGGGGGAAAAGGGCGGCGGTGCCAGGGCTTGCCACGGCCAGCTGGCTGCAGCCGGTTGGCTGCGGCCGTGGCGGTGGCATGTGGCACCTCACCATGCATGGGCACGAGATCACTGCCCCTTTTTTTTTTCAATCCCTACTTGGGTTATTATACCGTTAGAGCTACAACCTTATCTCACAACAAGTCAATATAATCACCTGAATGCTCCACAAGCTAATGACCACATGTATAGACTGTTAAGATAATAATGCTATACAATACGCTCCATCATTAACTCTAAACTGAGCGAGTGAACGGCATTGCCTAGTCGGGACTAGACTAATAATGATACGTGCATGTGGTGCCATGTCCTTCTATTACATTATTTACATCATGATCATTAAGTTAATATATGTCATAAATAAGCATAGAGTCTATTATGAATTAAGCGATAAGTAGTAAATAATTAATAATTAAGTAGCAGTTGCTCATGCATATAAAATAAAGAAATAATGATGTAAAATAATTATCATCACAATAGTTACATTACTCATAGTCTAATATAAGATCTAATATGCCTGAAATATTTCTAAAATCTGACTAACTTTTCTCAACAATTAGGCTCCTTTTGAGTCTCGGATTCTCTTTGCACGATAATTAGTCTAATAATTTATAAAATAAAATAATACATAAGAAATGCTAACTTATAAAACTAACTACCTTATTGCATAAATTTAGTTCAACTCTCTAGGTCCCGATAAGTTTGATATGGTCTTGCATTTATTCTTCCCTATTAATAATATTATTTTGTATTAATTAAATTGGCCATCGGTAAAATTAGAATTATCTCTAGTTGTAATGTCAAAAGCATTAATAATAAAAATGCAAGGATTAATAAATTTAAACTACCTAATTAGTTCTGTATTATCCTAAATTTATATTAATAAATATGATTAGGAGAAATTCTAGAAGGATAGCTAATAAAAGTAAATAAAAGAGTGATATTGGGCTAGGCTGTAGTCCACGGTTTGGGCTAGGCTTAAGGCCTAGTCTTGCACTGCACTGGTTGAGGAAGTGGGCTATGTGGGCATATAATATTGAATATCTTATTCTAATCATCTCTCATGACCATCAAACATTTTAGCAACTTGAGTATTAAATAAATCACTACAACTTCTGAAATCATCCATGATTTTCTTCTTTTCTTTAGTACATAGAGTCATAGGCTAAGTGCATACTTCTGCTCTTAATAACATGCAACTATTTTCTCTTATGCAAGTTTTTATTTTTGATCATTCAAGAGCTTAAAGCTAGATATGGGTTGAACAAATGACCAACATTTTCTTAATATAGAGGTACTAAGGTTCTACCAAACTTTAGTCAATATACTAAGCCGCATAATCTAGGTTTCAAGTCGTGTGCATCGCTGAACTATTGTTATAACAACTGAGAACTTTTCTCACCTGCCGTAGTTGGCTTTGGGCGCGCCACGCGCACCCAGTCGCCAGACCGTCTCTCTCTCTATTTTTATTTTCTTCCTCTTTCTCTCTTTTTTGGTCTCTCTCACTCTTTCTCTTTTTTTTAGTCTCTCTCACTCTCCTCTCTCTCTCTCTCTCTCTACTACCGCTGCCGACTTGATGCCATCGCCTCCTCCACTGATGCTAGTGAGCCTCTCTCCTCCTCCTCTTCCTCTCTCTCTCTCTCTCTCTCTCTCTCTCTCTCTCTCTCTCTCTCTCTCTCTCTCTCTCTCGGGTTTGCCGGAACAAAGCCGCCGATGAGAGCTTGGTCGCTGGCTAGCCAGCAGCGGCCGAGCCCCTCCCCTCCCTCCCTTCCTCTCTTTCTTCTCTTCTTCTCTTCTTTTCTTCTTCTTCTTTCTTCTTTCTTCTTCCTTTTGTTCTTCTTCCTTTCTTCTTCTTCCTCAACTGCTTCTCCTCTTTTTTTCTGTAACAGTGCTGGGCCAAGCCCAACACCGGTGCTGGTACTCCTTATTTTTATTTTATTATTTATTTATTTATTTAGGTTTTTTCTTAATTAATACAAATAGATTTAGACATTAATTATTTTAATAATAATATATATTCATCAATATGATTATTATTAATTATAATTAACTAATAATTAATTAGGTTATAAACTATTACACATAAATATAGGTAATACTTATATTTATTTATTTACTTACTTATATGTCTATTAGATTAATAAATAGATTTGTAAATTATAATTATTAGATTTATATACTAATCTTATGATATACATTTTAAGTAATTCTATTAATTTATTATATATTATTATTTCGCAACAAATAAAGTACTAGGCTTATTTAGTTATTTATTTATTATTTTATAGAGTAAAAACTGCATAGTCCCTAATTAATCAAAATAGAGTATGAATTATAAAATTAATTATAGATAGACCTTGTCTATACTTATAATTATTTAGCCTTTTATTTTATTTTATAATTATATATTTAGAAATATTCTTATATAAAAAGAAACAGACATCTTCACTTTATATTATAATTAGCATTTTATGATAATAGTATAATTATAGTATTTGAATCGTATCTATAATATAGATCTAGTTATGCAATCAAAATAAAAAGAAGTGATTCTAAACCTAATAAATATTAATATTTTATTTGAATTAATTCTAATTAGAGAAACGACTAACTTTATGCTACTTAAATATTTTCATATCTCGAATCCCCTTATTTGGGACCCCGTGGACCCTATCGATAAGTTAACGTTTGTTTGATGGATGTGAGGAATACGTGGTTCGGGTTTTCTGATCAGATATGAGTAGTCTTATTTCCTAGATACCTTTCTCAAATTAAGTTATATTATATATTATGTACATGCATGTTTTGGCCTCCAGCATGATTATATGACTTTATCTAGAGATGATTATAATCAAACATATTTTTATCATGCATGTAATTAGGCTGATCTTGGATATGAATATGATGATGATAAATAAAGATAATCAGAGATGATTATACTATTATAATTTTATGTCTAGTTGATCAGTAGCATGAGTATGCATGTGTTGACTACATGGTTGGAGACTACATTGCATTATTTTTTTTTATTCCTGTTCTACCTAAATTTCTATTATGCATTGACTTATTATCGTACTTGATATATGCATATAATCTATCATCTAGAAGTAAAATATAAAATATGATTGATAAGATAGTTGATAGAAAGCGTGAGAATACCCGAGTGGGCGCAAGGGTTAGAGCATGCCTGAAAATGATTGATCGCTCGACATAGTCACGATCCTATTGGCCTTACGTCCGAGGTCGTTAGTTTGTGTGCGCAGCAGACATTCAGACACATGCCGTTCGCCTAGGCATATGTGGCGAGTTATCCTCACGAGTTTTCTATCAGTTAGAAGAGTGCTCGGTCTGGATAGATATTGATACCCTAGCGGGTGGCAGAGTATGGTTATATTTGAGATACTTCTTGCGGGTGGCAGAGTATACTCTGAACCTTCGGGCATGATGTTGAGACTGGGTACCGGGTATTGACTGTGCATAGTGGTCTAGTATGATGGTGTTATACCGAGATGTCGGTGATGATTGTGATATTGAGAATTTCATATGATTATTGAGTAACTATCATAATTTATATACAATTGCATTTGACATCATGACATAGTCAGCATGCATCATATGTGTTATATTTGAGAGAGTTATGATGTTAGTATGACATTGAGATTTGTTTATATATTATCGAGAATTATATACTTTGATCAGTTATGACATGATATCTACTCATTTATATATTGTTAAGGATATATTTATATACTCATTCATGACATGATGTTCCTATGTGATTCATATTATCTAGTACATAATTTATTCTTTGTTTGATATCACTAATTCAAGGTAAGGTTTATTCACTAAGCCTTTTGCTTATGGTTCTCTTTATTTCTTTTCTAACCCCCCTTAGATATGTGGTACGCGATAGCGACTTGAGATATCTTGAGAAGATATTTTAGGGCGATGATGATGTAAGCTATAGATGCAAGACAGTATAGATTATAGTTTATATAGAAATTGAATTGTAGCAGTATTTGATATTTGTACTCCTTTATATTAGATGATGATTTGTATAATACAGGTCGAATCATAATGTACTCTTGTATTAGTTATTTTAGTTGTATCTTGATGTTTTGTCGTGGCCTGTGTGTTTCCTACTAGATTGTGTAGTGGTCTAGTGTATATTATTATGGACTTAGATATTTATATGTTAATATATTTATTTTGTTAATAGTATGATTTATTTGGTGATGTATTATGTGAGCATGGATATGTTAGCATGTTTTATTTGATGATGTCATGATTATATATGCACAGGAGTGTATCTGTGAGTGACGGACCCCGCTCGAACTGTGGCGTGTATCGCGCGTGTCGTGTGGGCATGCACGTGTGGGCGTGCACGTGCCTATGTCAGGCGGAGGCGTTACAATTACTCTAAGCTAAACATTGGTGAGACTCCAAGCTGTCATACTACCAAGTTGCTCATCTGAGCCAACTACACCGTTGAGTCATCAATCAAGCCAAGTCACCACCACCTCAAAATAATTTTTTCCATCATAATTGTTTGAGGGATAGATTTGATTCTACAATCTTCTTATTTGTAACACATACTAGTTCTACTAGAGTTCATTGATTATGCGAGTATGCAAGTTAGCTACGTTATGTACAACTTATACACTATGTTAGTGCACCACCTGCAACTTCCGGCTTCTTGTAATAGTGAGATTAAATCATAACATGCTTCCTAATAATTATTCTTCGCCATTAGGTGGTTTAAATTATTAATGATTTTAATAGAAAAATCGTTAACGTTCAGATACCTTAGAAAAAAGGCAAAAAAAAAAGAGACAACACACCGGGGCGTTTGTCGGCAGATGGCGATATTGCAACAGATGCTTTTAAGTGGCAACTAAGCGGGATGAAGCGGGCGAGGATTTCAGGAAATATCCGCTTCAAACTACATGCGCCATAGCAGGGTTAACGAGGTACCGACACGTACCCGGCCGATCTTTAGCTGTCGGAGAAGCACCCGCAATTTATCCGATCAAAAAGAAAACAAGGGTGACGTAAAAAATCCCATCGGATTATTAAGGATTATTCACGAGTCTCTTCCACTTCAGCATCAGTCGCTGAACAGTCTGTTTCCGTTAGCTGGGATCGAGCTCTCTCGCCTTTCTCCCCTCTTCTACTTGACTTCTCCGCGACGTCTCCACCGCAAAATCCAAGCATCTTTACCTTTACCTTTTCCCCATCCCTTCCGAAGATGGCCAAGTCTTGATTCGATCTCTGTTGGGTTTGGTCGAATTCCCTTTCCTTCACGAGCTTCTCGCTGGATCTAGGTCTGAAAAGTTGAAGGATTTGTTGAAGGAAATGATCCAATGGCGTTAGATGTAATGCCCCACTGAGAATGCTGTGCAAAATATTCGCGAGATACTACAAAGTTTGTTCTTTAGCCGGTAGCAGATGAAGCGGAGGGCTTCGCAAGGTCGATGGGGGAGAAAGATGGTGTTAATTCTTATGTTGTGCTTCTGCATTGGAAGCCTGGTGATGCTGCAGAAGCAGTACATCCGAGTCCTGGATCTTGAGACCGCTTCTCCACCGGATAACCAGAAGCCCAGGATTGCGTTCCTTTTTATTGCAAGGAATCGGCTTCCCTTGGACATGGTCTGGGATGCCTTCTTTCGGGTAATTCTCCTTTTTCTTTTTCTTGTACAATTTTCTTTTGTTTGCAGTTCACTTTGAGGGTAATGGTTGTTGGATGCTTTGTAGGGAGAGAAGGAGGGTAGGTTTTTGATCTATGTTCATTCGAGGCCTGGATTTGTTTTGAATCGGGTGACGACATCTTCTCTGTATTTTCACGGTCGTCAGGTTAACAACAGCATACAGGTCTGTCATTTCCTCCGTGATATCCTAAAGTTTAATAATTAGAGGCATTTATTTCGATCATTTTTTTTCCAACAAATTAGCCTTCACCTAAGGAATATATTTGTCTAGTACCAGTCTCTGCACCTAGATTTTGACCAGTAATTGGTGTTGTCCAATAGCAAATCGTTTGATGTCCTGGATGCAAGGAAATGGATGACAGAAAGAAAAACAGAACAAACAATTTCCTGGTTCAGCCAATGGCCTGCATCTAAGTGTAGTAGTTTAGAAGACTGTTAAAAAAATTGAAGAGTACTAGACTCTTCTTTAGGACAATACAAGTTTCAAATAGTTTTATTTAATACCATACTGTGGAGCTTAAATCTCAACATCTCTGTGGTTATTCATATAAATCCAAGTGCAATAATAAGAAAATTATAATTCTAGTACCTGGACCAGCTAAGTATAATTCTCATCTATGTATCAAAGGGAAAAATTTGATTATAGGCTTATACTGACTTCTTATTTAAAATATTTACCTTGCTAAACCCTTGACCAATATTCAAAACAGAGCATCAAAATACACAAAAATAATGTATTCTGTTTTTATAGAAGAACAAAAAGAGCAAATAGACTAGGTTTCTAAAGTTTCTGCCATATTTTTTGATCGCAAAATATGAACAAGCATGGGGAGCCTTGTATCTTCTTAGGACTTGGGTTTGCACATTTGTTATGATGGAACCATTCCAAATTGGCATAGCACCAATCCAAGCCCCGAGCTTATGTCTAATCAAATTTCCTGACATTTTTGAGGCTTCATCCAAGATTTTATATGTATTCACTGGACTACTATAACAGTCAAAATAAGATCTGAAATAATTGTGGCTAGGTTGATCAAACAGCTTATGATCTTCACTAATATAGAAGCCCTGCTACCTGTATAATGCTTGCTACGACTAAGAAAATGTGATCTGTTGTAGTTCTATCCAAGTTCATAATCCACATCTTTATTACTTTTCCTGTTTTGTTTATCTTCTGTTTCAGGTAGATTGGGGAGAGTCAAGCATGCTTGAAGCAGAGCGTATTTTGCTTAGAAATGCACTCATGGACCCATTCAATGAACGATTTGTTTTCCTATCAGACAGGTTGGACCACCAAAGGCGTTGTCCTTTATTTATTTTGATGTTTGCAAACTTGTGATTCTTTCTAAGAAAATTCGTTCCACTGCACAGTTGTGTGCAGATATATTGAAGTCACTAAGTTGTATGCTTTCAGAGTGTGCTATTTTAATTTTTTCAGATCAACTAGTTTAGCAGATCCTCAAATAGATATACAGAATGCAAATTGTCTGCTTTGGACATATTTTAGAGCAAATTTTTGTTATAGTTGTTCTTTAAAAATGGATTGGGCCGTGGCTGAAATCATCGGCCAATCAGCCCCGATCCATATTAGGTCGGGATCGGCGGGATCGGTTGTTCCCGCCCGATACAGACTCTCCCTCTCTTTTTTCTCTGTCTCTCTCTCATACCTTCCCTCCCCACCTTCACATTGGTGGCACCCGACACAGATTTGACGATCTCAGCATCCTCCGACAGATCCGGCTATCTCAACTTTCGGCGATCTCAAGTTAGTATTTTTTTTGCCTTTTCCCTTTCTTCTCTTTCTTTGATGGCCCATCTCTCTCATTTCTCTCTCTACTCTCTCTGACTCTAGCAAGTCCCCTCTCTCTTTCTTCCTCCCTTTCTTTTCTTCGATCTCTTCCTCCATCTCTTTCTCTGTCTCTCTCTTTCTTTTTATTCCCTGTTATTGCAGCAAAAAATTTGCTGCAATAACAGAGAGTGAGATAGAGAGATGAGAGAGTGGAGAGTGAGAGAGTGGAGAGTGAGAGAGTGGAGAGTGAGAGAGAGAAAGAGATTGAGAGTGACTAATAGAGAGAGAGAGAGAGAGGAAGAGAGAGGGAAAGAGAAGGGAGAAAGAGAAGAAATGAAAGAAAAATCAGAGAAAAATTAGAAAAAAATATTGCTTTGCGGCAGTAAGAGAGAGAGAAAGAGAAGGGAGAGAAGAAAGGAAAAAATGAAAATGTCTTACTAGTAACAGAGAGAGAGGAAAAAGAAAGAGAGGGAAAGAGAATTGAGAGCCAGCTTGGTATTCATCAAAGTTTTGATTAAGTTAATATTTTTTTTTTTACTTTTAAGCTTCATATGGGAGTATTATTTTCTTATTATTTTGTCATTTTTAAAATTTTAAGAAAATTTTCTATTTTTTTAAATAATATTTAGAATTTTACGTAATTAAAAAATAGTTTGAATATGGGCAGCCGAGACTGTCGATACAGTCGATACATATCGTTTCTTTGAATGGCCGACTGTGATCCCAATATCGAGTTTTAAAATCTTGCTTTTCCATCCTATTATTATTGTTTGCAGTTAAGAAATTATCTATAGTACAGGTGTTGCTTAGACTAAAATAAGTGGTTTTTACCTTCGGTCTCCTATTGGTGGAGGAAATAGAAATTTTATGAGCCAGAGCTGCAATAGACCATTTACTATCAAGCTTAGCTTCTTGACAATTGGCTTTGTGATATGCAGTTACATGACAACATCAAATGCGAAAAAGGGAAGTCCAAAATTAGGATTCATCTTTTAATATGTGGAAGAAATAATTAGGTGTGCCTAAAAAAGGATAGTTGTGCCTGTGGAATATGATGTGCCAGCCACCGGTTGACATGGCATGGCACAATAGGTGCGATGACACTTGCCAATCATGTCGTCGCCGCCCCATACAAGAGAGAGGAAGAGAAAAAGAGAAGGCGAAAAGGGAGAGGGAGGTTCCACTACTGTAGATCATGTAGCTATTCCCATTGTCGTCCTTCTCACTTTTTCTCTCCTGCATTCCCTAATCCAAGGTCAAAGATGATGAGATGAGAGGGTTTAACAGTCTTAATAGGTCGAGAAAGAAAGATCCGCTTAGCAGATCTAACTTAAAGTAGAGCCTTCCTTTTTCCTTGGAAGGCCTTCTCTTGACATGGCCTTCTACACTTTCTTTCCTTTATATGGACTTTACCCCTCTCACAAGGTCTTCATTATTTTCACCACTTTGCTCACTGCTATCATTATCAATATATACAAAATTATGCATCAATTCTTCGTGAACCATTGAATTTCTTTGCTGTATAGATTGTTTATCCTTCTTTTTGCCTATTAGATGAGCCAATATCTATTTTCTAACTTCCGCGACCACTTGAGTGTAAGCTACTAAATTTTCTTGGCTTCCAGCCAAATATTTTTTCAAATGGCTAACACCCCCCTCTTATTTCGTTTCACACTAATTGCACTTAACATGTCTTTTGTCAAGTCCAATAGTGCTCAAATTGCTAATCGATGCTTGTATTATGTGACTTTTCTATTAGAGCCATTTTACTTTTCACTGTAAGTAACATAAACAAAAATCAAAATAAAATATAAATAATTTAAAATTTTAAAAAATAAACCCTTTCTCTTTTGAATTTCTGTCTGGTTTTCTTCCTTCTCTATTCCTTCTCTTTCCCCCTCTCTTCCTCTCTCTCAAATTCTTTATTGTCAAAAACTCGAAAAAAATAATTCTAAAATTTTTATTAGTTTTTCTTTATTTCTTCTCTTCTTCACTTCCCCCCTCTCTTCTTCCCTCTCCCTCTTTCAGCCGCATCCCTCTCTCTTCTTCTCTCTCTTCCACTTTCCCGTCTCTCCCTTTCTTTCTCTCCTCTCTCTCTGCAGTTGCTGCAGCAGCAGGAAGAGAGAGAGAGAGGGCAAGAGAGATGGAGAGAGAGGGAAAAAGAGTGAAGAAAGAAAACTAAAAAATAAAAAGAAAACTCATCGAGGTTGTCGGATCTTGGTTGGAGAACGTCGCTAGAGATCTATTCGATCGCTGGTGGTGAAACCTTGGAAGAGGTGAGAAAGAAGAGAAAAGAGAGAAAGAGAGAGAAAAGAGAGAGAGAGAGGGAAGAGAGAAATGGCTGGGAGGGTGGAGGTCTCGGGATCCAACCCGGATCTGACCATTCTAGCTTGTTTAAAGTGAGATTGACCAATATGGCCGATACCCCAGCCAAAACCAGCCAACGGGCTTAGATCTGCTTTTCTACTCTGCGGATCTTTTATTCTTGACTCATTAGCACTTCTAAATCTTCTCCTATCTCATCGTCTTCAAATTGGGTTAGGGCATGTGAGAGAGAGAGAGGAGGTCGGCGATGGCGCTAGGGATGAGGAGGGAGGAGGGCAATGGTTTTACAGTGACATGCTTCACCGTTACTCGCCTCCTTCAGCCTCTTTGCAGCGATGGATCAATGCTAAGAGGTGAGAGGAGGTACCCCTCATGCCATGATTCAGTAATTTCTGAGAAGGAAGCTTTGAAAATACTGAACTTATCTTTTTGCCTCTCTGTTACATAATTACATGTGTTGTCTTCCAAGTTCTCCTTTTAACATAGGTTGTGAGCTACTTGAAGTACTATTTCCTTGATTCGACGATGTAATCCAATATTGGACACTGAAGTCCCAGTTAGACCCATAGGGAGTAAATAGAGAAAAGGAAAAGCAATTAGACTTGAGTACATAACCAGAATGCTAGTGCTTAAGGACAGAAAAAATTATCTGAATCAGAAGGTATACATTATAGGTCAGAAATGCTGACAATCCCTACCTCCAGTGAATAATGTTCTGCAGCATGGACATTCAAGATCTGGAGCTCCATTCATTACTTTCCTTTATATATATATATACATATATTAGTAATTTAAATTTGCAATGCAGATATCAAATATAGCCTGCAAATAGTTACTTGTAAAAATCTGAAGTGTCTTGTTAATATGATTATGTGATGATCATTTTATTATCTTTACATCAAGGATTGCCGCAAGGCAAGGGTTGGTCATTGGCCTCCCCCTATGTGATGTGCCGGCACTCTGCCAACACAGAAATCCAAGTATAACATAATGTTAACAAAATGGTTGCATTTGAACCTCCATTTGAGTAAATCTAAGTTAAGAGATATTGTTTTCTCTCTGACAGCTGTATTCCTCTATACAACTTCAGCTACACATATGACTACATAATGTCTACGCCAACTAGCTTTATTGACAGGTAACTTCTTGAATTTTCTTTCTTATAGATATATGTTGAATGCCTTAAATCTTCATTCTTACTGAATATTGTGTTCTCTTCTTGCTGAACAACTACAATTTATTTTGCTCAACTAAGGATGAAGCTAACAATATTGGCTGCTACTTTCCAGAAACTCCTAGATTACAATGCATTCAAAATATCATTTTTGCAGGGTTCTATGAAGCACGGATACAGAATATGGTTACGATACGATATGTATATGGGGATATGATAGATTCTTAAAAACAGGATATGATACGTCTAGGATACGGCAATAAATAAAT
Organism: Typha latifolia; assembly: GCF_019914945.1. Lineage (NCBI taxonomy): Eukaryota > Viridiplantae > Streptophyta > Magnoliopsida > Poales > Typhaceae > Typha > Typha latifolia. The sequence continues at coordinate 13,478,962 of NC_133086.1, read as the reverse complement.
TATATAATTTTTTTTTCTATTCTAATAACAACCTACACATAACATTGCATTCAATATTTTAATATATCTATTATCTACATAAGTATTTCATAGCAAAAATGAGAGTAGTAGATATCAAAGACAATTAGATAAAGAATACATCATCATAGTATCATACAATATGCACCAAAATGAGAATAGTATATATCCTTGCATTCATATAATTATTTACCTACTAATTTAACGGAGAAAAACAAAAAAAACCTAGTATGTCCTTTGTTTTACAGAGAATTCTTGTTCTTCGAAAAACAGAGAAAACCTAGTATTTTCTCTATTTTACAGAGAAGTCTTGTTATCTAAAAAGCAGAGAAAAATTTAAAAATGAAAAGAAAAGAAAATAAAAGGTGGAGAACGGCATGAGAGAGTGAGAGAGGAAGAATGGCGTGAGAGTGAGGGAGGAAAAATTTAGAGAAGAAACTGAGAGAGTATTGTTGGAGTGAGAGAGGAAAATACTAGCCTGAGCGAGTGAGAGAGAAAGATCGACGTCGCTATCGAGGGTGTTGTCGTCATTGTTGAGGGTGTCGTCATCGGCTGGTTCATCGAGAGAGGGGGAGTGGCGCTATCAGTTGCTGAGAGAGAGGGGCTAGGGCATGTAAATTTTTAGAGAGCAGGAGAACAAAAAGGGGAGCAGGCTGAAAGGGAGACGAAAGGGTAATAAGCTTAACAAGTAATCGGGTAGGGTAATAGGTTTATAAAATTAAACCCGCCTCAATTACCCATTGAAACCAAAAATCTATTTGGGCTATATCCCAAATGTATCCGGGCCGTATCTAGCCATATCCACCCGTATCCGAAAATAAAAATTAATTATTTTGTTTTTAGTTACTCTAAAAGCGTATTGGATATGGATTCTCTGCTCAAAATGAAGTATCCGTGGTTCCTAGGCAGGGTTATGTGGCTAATCTGGACTTGTTGTACTGAGAAGTGACAAGAAAAATGTTTAGACTGAAATTTGTTTTCCTGGTTGATTTTTTGGTCTTCATGGTTCAACGTGGCATGTTTAAGATATTACCTTGTCCCAACTTCCAATGTTCTGCAAATTTAACACCTTGGAGTTTGGTTCCTCTTAATGGCCTCATAGGTTGCAATTTGCACCTATGGGCCTAGGGAACAAATCAGATCTTCATCCCATTTTCAGCATCAAGGTCATGCAGGATTAAACAAGAAGTCAACATAGAGAATTTTGCTATTATTCTTGTACTAATGAGCTTCCATGAGCTTTTTTTGAACTGCTGTAATGACAAAATTTGGTTTAAAGTTTAAAGTCATCATAGTTTGAATTTTTTTCTTGATGCTTCCAGTGGACATTATTTGTTTAATGGAAAGCAATGTTTCAGTAGCTGAGTGTCCTTAACAAATTTCTATTCCCTAAGAACTATTGTTGACTTGTTGTGGCAATGTTTCAGTAGCTGAGTATCCTTAACAAATTTCTATTCCCTAAGAACTATTGTTGACTTGTGGCAAAGTTTCAGTAGCTGAGTATCCTTAATAAATTTCTATTTCCTAAGAACTACTATTGTTTGTTAGTGTTTAACCTGAGTTCTATATGTGTGTGTGTGTATATATATACACACACATATATATACATATGTATTTCATTTAGAGTTCTAGTGCATTTTAGAATAATAAGAATGTACTGTTCCAAAACTACCTAGTTATATTAAGTTTATAGGAGTCCTAAAGAAGTGAGCGCCATTTGGTGTTAAGGCAACATATACTTTCCCTCTACCTTATGTTGGCAGATACCTTGTGCATCGTGATGCCTCTTCATCTTTGTTTTCTTTTCTTTTTATTTAAAAGTCCTAAGAATTGCCATGCCAGTGCCATGGGGCACGCTGGGACTGGCTCAGCATGCCCTGGCATGCTGCTGATGCATTGACACACACACTCTTGTCATACCCTATAAAAAAACTTTTGGGACATTTGAGTGCCCAAAAATAATTTTCAATGGCTAAATTGAAGATATTTGGCCCTACATGTTGTAGTAAATGCAATTTGGGTAGAAAATAGGAGTATCAAATATAAGTTGTCGTGAATGCACAAAAGTATCTTGAAGCTATAAGTAGATCTAGCTGAATCATACAGAATTATACTCCAATTTGATCATTTCCCTGCTATTTTTGGATTTTTCAGAAGAAGGCACAAAATGTTGTATTCATGGCTGAAATTGGTAACAAGAATTGCAAAATTCATGTTAATATCAACCATGAATCTTACTAATATTGAGCTATAATTTTATGATTATCCCAACTTTTTGTTTTTCTTAATTTTTCTTATTTTAGCATGAGGGTATCTTCAGCACACCCGCATGCCATCTGTCGATGCCTCATTGGTACAATATTTGTCAGTTGGCTCGTGGTGTGCCGACTGACAAAACAATCCTTGAGGAATCCTAAAGACACTAAAATTGGGAAATTGCAATACGTCAACTGATTATAAATATGAAAGAATAACCTGAATGTTACACCCGTACTACAAATAATACAGTAAATGGTATCAATCCACACAAAGCAGATTTAATGCAGGAGTGTAAAGACTAAAGACATATTTCAGATTAGAGAGTTGATAGCTCGTCTTGAATGTGAAATACATCATCTAACCGAAGATAAGGAATCCAAAATGCCAAATTAATCTGCCCCATAAGACAATACCAAATCCTCTGCTAGAATACCACCATAGGGATTAAAAGAATATAAGAAAAGAATGCGTCAATTACCTTTAGCTGAATTAGGATTAAGGTACACTCATTTCTAACTTCTCATAACACACACCATAACTAAAATTCTTTCTCCAACCATGGATTTAATATTCTTAATATGCATAGAAACTTCAAACATGACAGTCTTCTGCTCGAAATATTTTCTCTATATACAATATTAGAGAAAGCCACCATCTATGAAATACTTTGTCTAGGCATGAATAGAAGCCGAAAAATTTGCATAGAAAACCTTAACCTAGCACTAGCAGCCCCTAATTCTAGTTGATTATTGTTCTCTATATCTAACCATTAGATAAAGCACATAAGGATCAAAAGAACATTAGAACCCCCATACCTTAACTAGTGAGAACTCAAGATTTAGCCACCAACATCCCACAAAGGAAGTCTTGTTTGCCCCCCCTTCATTTGTGATCTAATCAGACACTAAAATTCCGGTTCAGGCCTTCTTTCTTTATTTCCTCTCTCAAGAAATACCACCATAGTATTAAAGAGCACATGAGAGAATTAATTGCTAAATTCCTCCAAATGAAAGATTTCTTGGGCACCCTCTTTGTATTCTAATAAGCCCCTTCTTGTTCTTCTTTCTCCTCTGTCTAACTCTAGGAAGAAACCAGCGAAGTGTTGGTTTCTCATTTGTGCATTTACGCACCCTTACATAACTTACCATGTGGTGTCAAACACACAAAACCAGCTAGGCAACATCTTTAACAATTATGCTCCTCACATTTGGTGAATAATGCTACACTCATGTAATTAAGTGCTGGATTATCTTGTCACTAGATTAGATAGTTAGCTTATTCATTGTTAATTAGGTCCCTAATCAGATAATCTTTACCAACCCAATTAGAAGATTACTACAATTAGAAGAAGACTTTCTCTTGTTTAAGTCTAAATGACATGAGCAAGACATTCCTAATGCCACTGAAACAACAGAAGATCCAAACCTAGAATAGGTTTGGAGAGAAGAGAAAGGAGAAGAGGAGAAGAGAGGATTTTGGTGAATGCATTTCTCATGGAATGATAAAGGGGGCATTAGCCCTATTTATACAAAGTCACCATATATTTATCTAAATAAAATAAAATCAAATCACTCTAATAGCCACCAGATACCCATGTAACTCGACGCAATTGGCAGCTCAAATGGGTTTGTTTTTTCTCTCTCCTATTGAGGGAGTTAACAACGATGCTTAGTTCAATTTAAGATATAAACCTGATCAATTTGCTTCCTGACCATAAATAAATGTTTTGTATCTTGTGTGAAACTTTGGCTTAATTTTTTTGTAGACCTAGATGAATGAGTGTTTACGAACATTTTCTGTTTGTCTGTGCTTAGTATAGGAGTTAACTATCCTGTTTTCTGCTCTGAAATCATATTCAAATCAATGTGAGATATCCGGATGTCTGTGTAATGAACACTCGTATCTAATAACATCTGGTCATATAATGCTGGAAGCAGTTTTGCAGATACAAAAGAGGGTCGATATAATCCGAGAATGAATCCTATTATTCCAGTATATAATTGGAGGAAAGGGTCTCAGGTATTATTTCCTTTATATGTTGAATAGTAATATCATCAAGAGTTTCATGTTTTTTATGTCTGTTGTGATACTATCACAATTCTTTTTCTAATCTAATTCTTTATTAATTTGGTTCTAGTGGGCTGTTCTAATTAGAAAGCATGCTGAGGTAGTAATTAATGATCATGCAGTATTCCCAGAATTTCAGAAGCATTGCAGGGTAAGTTTGTACAATATCTTTAGTCTGGAGAAGTTTCTTAATTGCATAACTTTTAGGTGGTGTTGATTGCAGTCAACCCTTTATGCGCCTCATAACTCATGGAGTAAATCATTGCCTCATAACCTGACAGTATTGCCTTTCTCTGAGTAAATGCATTCCCAAACTGAAATCCATCACAGTTAGAATTTTGCCTGAGATGAGTATGACTAAATGATCTGCCTTCATGAGAGGCCATGTGTCGGAAATTTTGTGCCATTGTCTTCAAGCCTATAGTAATTAAATAACTCATTTTTGTTGAAGGATACATGTATTGTGCAAATTTTATAGTGGGTTTGAACATTCAATTTGATTACAGAATTCTTTAAAATTAACACCAAAGAAGATGTATTTTTAGGTATTGTTAGATAACCAGTTGGTCCAAAAACTTAAGATGGTAATGAACTAACAATGTATATTGGGCATTTAATTCGTCCCCTCATGTGTGGCCCTAATACCTCACATAGACAGATTATAAATAACAAAATCTGTGGCCCACCATATTGCAATACTAGAAATTAGGGAATAAAAACAAGCTAATGAGATTTGAGCTTACAGCCTCTAGAAAAAACTAGCTTCGTTAGCATGTTACATAACCAATTGTTTCAAAAGATTAAGTTGTTAGATAATAGACTAAGAATATAAATCATGGCTTCATAGTTATTTATCCAAATTATGATTGTATGGTGTTTGTTATATTTCTTTGCTGTAATTAAGGAAATAATATAGAAGCTTACATTGATATGGGATGTATATTGTAATAGATATGAATGAGTGACTAGAAAAGCTAACTGTAGACACATGATCTGATGCTGCAACTTATACAGCTCTATATTAGTAAAGTTCACTATTTGTTTAACTATCCCTGAAACATTAATTGTTATGTTTTTAAAAAATGATTCACATAACAGTTCTGAGTTCTGACACTTCGTCCACAAATTCTTGCAGAGGAGATCGTTACCAGAATTTTGGCGGGATCATCCTATTGTAAGTAATACCTGCTACACTAAGTGCTGAATCATTGTCTATTTTCTTTCATCTTCTTGCAAGAATTGCTATTTTATGAGTTTAGGATATTTTTGGATATATATATGCTAGAAACTTTATGTAGTACTTCTGTGAAATCTTTTAAGAATTTTAATACTTTCTTAGCCATTTGTTGTGCCTTGGGATCAACTTTTTCCAACTAATGATTAGCTTTTTCAAATTTCAAGCTGTATTCAATGGTTTCAAAAGAGTAAAATCTTTTCCAAAATATTCAACGTACAGTTTCTAGTCTAGCCCTCTTCAATACATATTACATATTTTTGTATCTGGCAAGAAAAACGTTCTAAATCCAGTAGAGATAAGATTTATTTCATGAAACACATCCTTTGGAGAAAAAAGATGTTCTGGAAAAAACTACTGTAGTAATGATTAATGAAATTTGATGGTAGTGAAAGATGATGCTGCATGTCAATAATGAGCTTCTATGATTGACCTGCAAATGAAGTTTAATCTAATAATTAGAGGTCGTCACAATTCAATTTTGGAATCATGACCGGCCATGAATACAAATAAGCTTAAAAGACATGAAGCCTTAATAATAGCAATCCAACTTAGGGGTGGCAATCAACGATGGCCGTGCTAGTGGCATGTGCCGTGCCGTGCCACCATTGGTACGGCATGCCTTGGCAAGCCCCTCCGTGCTAGTGGCACGTAGGGGCGTGCCACTAGTATGCATTTAAAATTTTTTTAATAAACTATTTAGGATATTTAAGGATGTTTTTCGGTCTTCGATATGTCAATCTTTAGTTTTTGGTTTAGATATATGTAAGTTATCTAAGCTCCTATTGACTACTTCAGTTTGCCCGTCAGTTTGTGGGCGGAAAGCGGTTGAATATTGAAACTTGGTTCCAATCTTATGCTATAGCGTTTTCCAAAAATAGCTAGTGAATTTCACATCCCTATCTGATACAATAGTTTTTGGTAGCCCAAGTACGAAGTCCATACTAACATCTTGCCAAGGACAATTAGGAACAGCTAAAGGCGTGTACAATCCTATATTTTGCTCTCGCTGCTGAAAAATCCTTAGACACAAGTATGTATCTAAATACTAGACAATGATATCACTCGTTCGCTTAAGTAAAAGTCCGAAAAAATATTAAGAACGAAAGCAGAGATGAACGCCAAGATTTTAACGTGGAAAAACCCAAACGAAAAAAAACCACGGATTCAAACTCGGATCAAAACCAATCACTAGAATAGTAGTAGTTACAAGACTGACTCACAAAACAACCCGTCGATTCAAACGACTTTATTCCTTTTAGTCTTGCTCGCTAGAACCCACGATTCACTGCTTCTCGTGATTGAAGTCCAACCTCAGTAGCCCTCGAGATTGATCTTTCATCTAGATAGCCCTTAAGACGAAAGATTAAGTTTTGTAGATGAGTAGAACCTTGTTAGTTGAAGAACCTATGTAGCCTCAAGAAGTCTCCTTCAATAATACTTCTTCAACCACCCTGAATTTGATTCGAGAATTATTGATTTGGAATTTGATTGATCAACTTTAGATCAAATTAATTACTTCTTACACACTTTCATTACACAGGTTAGAATGACAAAAAGTATGATTTTATTTTGAAAAACCCCTAGACACAAGTATGTATCTAAATACTATGCAATGATATCACTCGTTCGCTTAAGTAAAAGTCCGTAGAAATATTAAGAACGAAAGCAGAGATGAACGCCAAGATTTTAACGTGGAAAAACCCAAACGGAAAAAAACTACGAATCCAAACTCGGATCAAAACCAATCACTAGAATAGTAGCAGTTACAAGACTGACTCACAAAACAACCCGTCGATCCAAACGACTTTGTTCTTCTCAGTCTCGCTCGCTAGAATCCACGATTCACTGCTTTTCGTGATTGAAGTCCAACCTCAGTAACCCTCGAGATTGATCTTTCGTCTAGATAACCCTTAAGACGAAAGATTAACTTTTTAATGATGAGTGGAACCTTGTTTAGCGAAGAACCGATGTAGCCTCAAGAGGTCTCCTTCAATAATGCTTCTTGAACCACCCTAGAGATAGGGCATTACAATCCTTATATATGATCTCCAAGATAGAGCCAAATCCAAGTCTTATCCGAACTCACGAAAGTCCAAGATTTTCAAACTTCGTTGGTGCGTTTGAACGCGGCCCGGGTGCGTTCGAACGGCCTGACTTGATTTCAGGTGCGTTCGAACGGGCTCAAGTGCATTCGAACGCGTTTGTGAACGCTGTTCTCGGTCTGTGTGAACGCATGTATCTGCGTTCAAACGCGTTTGTGAACGCAGCTCTCGGTTTGTGTGAACGCAGTACCCACGTTCGAACGCGTTTGTGAACGCCTCTCTCGGTCTATGTGAACGCATGTACCCGCGTTCGAACGCGTTTGTGAACGCTGTGTGAACTCATCAACTTTGCTCCAATAATCTTGCAATTCTTCAAACCAGAGATTTTCTAGACTTGTATAAAGCTCATATACATGTAAAAATACACTTAGAATATTTTGTACACAATTGCCAACAATTAAAAATCTAACAGCTGCTTAGTGAGTTGACATGCATGACATTGACTAACAAATCTCAAAACATCTCTCTTTAAGCTTGGCTAGAAAAATCGATGTTCCGTAGTTTCAATAGTTTTCGCATGCCCAAAATGTCCAGCTAAATCCCTAGCATACTATTCCCAAATTAAAAATTCCTTTAACGAGGTGCTGGGAATGCATAACTTTCGAGACTTAAATAGATAGCCATCTTGCAAGATGAAACCATCTATTTCTTGAGTCGCTCCATCGCTTAATAAATTGTAAACCTTATGAAAATCCGGACATGATTCATAATCAGTTTTGATTTTATCAAACCCTATTACTTCTGCATTCATCCTTGAAAGAAGAATCGTGCGATGACTCAGTGCATCAACCGCTTTGTTGTCTGCTCCAGACTTGTGTCGCAAGGTGTACGTATAGTCCTGGAGAAATTCAACCCACCTGCCGTGTCTAGCGTTAAGCTTCTTCTGGGAGTTAAGGTAACGAAGAGCTTCATGGTTAGAGAAGATTATAAATTCTTGAGGGAGTAAATAATGTCTCCAGTGGCGAAGAGATTGAACCACAGCATAAAATTCTTTATCGTAAGTGGTATACCTTTGTCTAGTTTTATTCAACTTTTCACTAAAATAGGCAATCATATGACCTTCTTGGCTCAGGATTCCTCCTATACTAACTTCAGAAGCGTTACAAGTGACCTCAAAAACTTTAGTAAAATCGGAGAGTCACATGACAGGGGCTTCCACCATTTTCTTTTTGATTTCAGTGAAAGCTTTAGTGGCACTTGCTGACTACTCAAATTCACCTTTCTTGAGGCATTCTGTTATCAGAGCCATAATGGTACTAAACCCCCTGATGAACCGACAATAGAAGGTAGCGAGCCCATGAAAACTTCTCATGTCTCTTATAGTACGGGGTTCAGACCATTCATTAATAGCTTTGATCTTATCAGGGTCAGTAGACACACCTTCAGATGAAACAATGGAACCCAAGAAAACAACTTTGTTTGTTAGAAAGGTACATTTCTTAGGGTTTGCATACAATTGCTCTTTCCTCAAGACAGCGCAGACTTGACGAAGATGATCTATATGTTGCTCTCGAGATCGACTATATATAAGGATGTCATCAAAGTATACGACTAAAAATTGTCCCATAAAAGGTCGTAATATTTGAGTCATCATTCTCATAAAAGTACTCGGAGCATTAGTCAAGACAAAAGGCATAATCGTCCATTCATATAACTCATCTTTTGTTTTAAACGCAGTCTTCCATTTATCGCCAGGGTGTATACGAATTTAGTGATAGCCATTTTTTAAATCTATCTTTGAAAAGATCGTGACCCCTGCCATCATGTCCAGCATGTCATCCAAACGAGGAATGGAAAACGGTATTTTATCGTTATTCGATTAATGGTGTGACTGTCGACGCACATGCGCAAGATTTCATCTTTCTTTGGTGTTAACAATGCGGGAACTGCGCAAGGACTTAGGTTTTCCTTCAAAAAGCCTTTTCTCAATAACTCGTCAACTTGCCGTTTGAGTTCTGCATGTTCAATTGGGTTAAGTCTGTAATAAGGCAAGTTAGGAAGAGATGCACTCGGGACGAAGTTGATAGCATGTTGAATATCTCTCATTGGTGGCAATTCATCCGGGAGATCCTCCAGAAAGACATTCGAGAATTCCTCAATCACAGCAGTGGCTTCAAAATGAATCGATTCATTAGGCTCGTTTAGAATTTCTTGAGCAGCAAGAATGAGAATAGGAGTTCCTTTACTCATCTCGCGTTCAATGCTTTTCGCACTAATCAAGTTGACTTTACTATCCGAGTGGATGTGATTAGACTTCTTTTCCATCTTACCACTTCTAGACTGCGATGGAAGAATTTTGATCTTCTTGCCCTCGTGTTCAAACATGCCGATATTTGAATGACCATAAATATGCACATCATTATCAAATAGCCAAGGCTTTCTAAGGATAATTTAACCCACATCCATGGTCAATACATCGCACCAGATTCTATCCTTATAAGTCGTGAATTCAATTGGAACCAAACAGTGCTCTTTTATCTCAAGTGTGGTTGAATTGATCTACGAAACCTTTTAAGGATTAGGATGGGAAACCACTCTCAGGTTTAGTTTTGAAATAATGGTAGAGGACACGACATTTATACAGCTCCCACTATCCACAATTACTTTGCAAATTTTGCCTCCAATTTTTGTGAACGTGTGGAAAATAGAGCTACGCCTCCAATCATCATTGACTTTAGGTTGAGAGAGGGCACATCTAACAACATGTAACCTTGTGGAGTCTATGTGCCTCAGGCATCGTAGGGTAGTGTCTTCCTCTTCGTCTTCAAAATCTCCTTCTTCACCGTCTACATGGTGAACATATGCATCAAAGTCTTGTTCAGAGTCTTTTTCGAAGAGCTCCTCAATTAAACTTATTTTATACGGCCTCGCACAATTTGTAGCAACATGTCCATAGCCTTGACACTTATAGCATTTGACCCGAGGATTAATCTTAGAAAAGTCTTTCTCGACGCTCTTACCCTTGTATTCTACCTTGGATTGTGACGGGCTAGGGGTAGATTGATTAAAAGATTGATTGGTAGATTTGGCTTGATGAGGACCTGTGGAGGATTTATGAATTTGAGGTCTTGTTTCGTAATTTAATGAGATGTGTTAGGTCTAGACTCCTCTAAGTCTTGAACTAAGCTATAGACTTTTTCCAAAGTATCAATGTTACGGGCAAAAAGCTCACTTCTCAACTCTTCGCGTAGGCCAGCCCTAAATCTGGATAAGATTTGCATAGGGGTTTCTGATTCGATCACGCTATACCGAACAAGCAATTCATTAAAAGCCGCAACATAATCCTTAGCTGACTTACTCCCTTAGGTAAATCGGTTCCATATGTCTAGAAGTTTAGGGTAATAAAAAGGTGAGATATTTACGTTTAAGCTCATTTTTCATGTCAACCCAAATTTCAATTAGAAGCTCACCCCTAATCAGGATCTCGCTCATTCCCTTGAAAGTGTTGACAAGGTAAAGGAGTGGGAGATTCTTCAAGGTCAAGGCGGTAATTATTTTGAGGACCGGTGTGCTCATAGGGTCTTTCTACCCTATGTAGTCGTTCATCGGTCACCCGTTGATACCCAAGCAAAGTATCCTGAGTATCTCTGACTTGTTGAGCTAAGGTACCTAGTTGACCTATAATATCGTCAAGCTTCTTAATAAGTTCGGGATTCATACTGTTATCATTGGACTCACTAGAATCACTGAGGAGATAAGCCTTACCTTTACGTGTTGGCATACACTAATATGCAATGAATGGGTTAGGTATTGCTTTATTTTTATTTTATGCTTGCTAATTTAAACAAAATTAAATAGTGTTATAACCTAATGGGATGCAGACGTCTCCTAAATATAATCCAAATATAAATGTCTTGATCTAAATGATATGAGATGATGTACTATGCAGTCAAAAAAATCTTAAAAATGAATACTCAATTGAATTTAGATTTTCTATTCAGGAGATTCAAAGATTAATGTCAAGATTTAATAGTTTTTAAACAAAAGTCACATTTAATAAATGCCAAGTCCTTTAAATTTCTTTCCAAAAATTAGCATGATACTAATATTCTATTCAGCATAGTTCAACTTTTAATATCTGGACTAAAGCATATAAGGTTTCTATGTAATCTCTCCCTCACTATATGTGGACAGCATGAACTGATAAAAGTTTAGAGATGATACTAGAAAAGAATGGCCCAAAAATATTTAATACGATGAAAAAAGCATGAACCTGACCATCTGATAAAAAAAATTGAAATTTAATTATTTTCTTTTCACCCTTCTTCTTTCTCCTCTCTTCGTCCACAATATCTTGTGGTATAGGTCCCTTTTGTCAGCACCAATGAATGGTTAGCAGCAATGTCGGCGACGTCGGCAGCAAGGCCTGAGAAAGTGAAGAGATCGGACGGTCTGGCAGTGATGGTCGCAATCAGCTACGGCGGGGAACGAGGCACGGCGATCACTCCCTCTGGCAATAGCGATCAATCTCAGTTAAGGTAACGGGAGATCAAGGCATGGGCCTCGGTGTCGGCGTCGTCAGTAATGGTTCCAGGCGTCAAAAGGGACGTCGTCGTCAGTGAAGAATGTAGTCGTCGAAGGTGGAGAAGGAGGGCGTCGATGTCGAGAAGCCCTGATGGCGGTGTCGTCGGTGGAGGGCGTCGATGTGGCGCCGTCGTCGTTGGCGTCGTTGGGTGGAGCGACGGTGTTAGGTGGCATCGTTGAGGCGGGGCAGAACCGAGGCGGCGTCGGGGCAGTAGCGACTGGAAATTGGCTAGGGCTCGATGTGAGGTGAGGGGGAGGGTGGGGATGAAGATGGCTAACGGGTTGGTGTCACGACCCGAAATAGGAATCATGACCGGCCATGCATCTTAATATGCTTGAGATACACGAAGCCTTATTAATACTTTTTACATGTACGATGGCAAAATAAATAAATAAAATGAAGATCTGCTTTATTAAATTTTAAAACTAATTGCAATAAATATAAAATAATATTATTATTTTTGAGTCTCTAAACGAAATAAATAAATCTTCTATTCTAAAACATAAAATCGAAAAGAGGAAAAGTAAATAGGCGAATCCTAAATAGAGGTAGAGTCCGGGTACATCTCGCTCACCCTGCCGACTGTTAGCTGAGATAAATAAATACAAAAAAAAAATTCCATGAGCCAACAACTATAGCCCAGTGAGTGGAATCCACTCGAAAACCAAATAAATTCTAAATTGTATTAATGCTAAAAAAGATTAAACTAAAAGCAACAATATCCATAACAATTTGCAATAAGCATGTTTTTTAAAATAATAAAAATGATAATAATAAAGAGTCACAACTTGTAACCTTGCACAGTTTCAACGTATTAACATCTTTTCAATATGTATACTGTCATATATCTCAATTGGTCTAAACCCTGTGAATCCACATCAATTAGAAGTCACCTCGACGCTCGGAATTTTTTTTCTACTAACTGTTGAGAGAAAGTTAGAGTCACTTAGGAATTTATCATTCATTCTAGGACTGTTCCCTAACCCCACCAGAGTCATCTAAGAAAGTCACCGCAGTGATCTAATTTAGGACTTTCCCCTGGACTTCCAAATAGATGAGTCACCACGGAAAAATCACAAGTGATTTATATCGGGACTGTTCTCTAAGTCATACCAATACTAATTTCGTTTTTCTTTTCACAAATATCAATACTTGCACAAAGTATGGTGATGCATTGAGTATAATGATTAAATGCACACAGAAAATGTAACAATTAATTTTTGCACGTACGGATGAAAATTAATAATTTTGCACACAGAAATTTATATGGTCCGACAAAGGTACGAAATATAATAAAATAAATATGTGAGTGAACTCACTCAACTGAGTCTGGGCAAGACAACCGAAATCTCAAATCTCTAGCTCATGTACTAAAAATCACCACCTTTAATAATAATAAATAATAAAAATTTTAATTTGAATAATATCAATATTTCTAAAACTTAAAAAAAACTAAAAAGAACTAAAATAGGTTAAATCACTCATTGGATTGGGCTGGGCTACTGCTGGCCCGGCCCAATTAAAAAAAAAGAACTAATCGGGTTGGGCCAAGGCCCAGCCAAAAAGAAACTAATCGGGCTGGGCCAAATTAAGTGGATTGGGCTATAGGCTAACCCATAGCCCACCCAATTAAGTGGTTCCGGTCGGGTCTTTGGATCCGAAATCCAACCCGAACCTGAAACTTAATAGAAAAGGGTTGGCTCGGGTTAAACCCGAGCCCCACCCAAAACCTTCTCTTCCCGCGACCGACGCGAAGAAGAGAAGAGTTGAGAGAGGGAGTGATCGGCGGGGTCCCTCAACCTCTCGGCTCTCTCTCTCTCTCTCTCTCTCTCTAAGTGGAAGAGAACCCACCACGGACGGTCGACGCCAAAGCTGACGTCGACTGGAGCCACGAGGGCTCTCCCAGAAGGCAACCATGGCACAAGACCAACGTCTTGGAGCTCTTGAGCAAGAGCAGCAGTAGCCCGAAGCCGCCGGCCGGCGTGAGTTGCCGGCGAAGCCTAAAACCCACAAATTTAGGTATTTTCGTTTTACCTTATTAAACTGAAATTAGATTTGAGGGGTGGGAGAGGACTTACCAAGGAGTCACGTGGTGGTCTTCGTTGGCTCCGGCAGGCCGATTCCACGGTGTGACTCCGTCGGTGAGGAAGAAGGCGAAAGAGGGGAGGAAGAAGAGAGAGGCTGAGGTGATTAAGCAGAGAGAGAGAAAATTTAGGGTTTAATTTATATATTAAAAGAGGATCAAATCTAATCCGATTCAAATTAGATGAAATCCTTTCTGCACCTTGTCGCGTGCCAAAGAGGGAGAGGGGAGGGGCTGCACGTGCAGAGCACGTGCACCCTCCTCTCTCAACCTCTAATTAATATTTTTTTTCTGGTTCTTACAATTGGGATGATGATGACTAACGGGTTGAGGATTTAGTCTAAAAGGTTTTGGGTTTTGGATTAATGGGTTTTGGGTTCAAGTTTGATGGGTTTAATAGGGTTGGGTTGGGTTAGAAGTGTTTGGGTTAATGGGTGTGAGTTTGGGTTGGGTGGCTAATGGGTTTGGATTTGGAGCTGATTTGAAGGGTGGTTTCAAGTTAGGGAAGGGAAATTTTGAAAATTGAAAATATTGGAGGGAGAAGAAATAAAAGACAGTTTGGTAGAGGTTTAGGAAAGATGGGATTTGTTTTTTTAGGAAAAGAGACGTGCTGTTTTTTTTTTTTTCAATCTATAAAAATAAATAAAGATGGACTAGTAGATCACTGAATAATGCAACAACAATTAAATTTTGAAGGATTTGGAATCTTACGCGGTGGTGATTCCGCTATGACAACAGACTCTTTTTGTTCCTCGTTGATAGTAATTTCCTTGCTCGTCGTGCATTGGATTTCTTGACGTTTCGGTGTTCGTGGAGCGATTGGTCGTGCAAAAAACAAATGTGGAGTGACGTAGAACCCGGGAGGAGTTTCGTCCATAAACTAGGATCCTTCGCTTTGATACCAAAAATGATGTAAAACGTGGTGGAGAAGATGAAAGAGGAAAATAAGAAGGGAAGGAATGGAGTTTCACACCTTCACCCTAAGAAACGGTTTCACACCAAAATTCTCTAGAGAGCAAAATTACATGAACTTTCATTGACCTCCAAAGAAATTATAATGGGTCTATATATAGACCTACAATGGAATTAAATAAAAAAACACCCTATATTGGAAATAAACAAAAGACACCCTAAATAAATCAAAATCAGAATCAGATCCTTATAAGAGGGATCATCAATTGTCGGCACCTCCTGCGCTGGTACATACGACATCGAGTCCAATCAGTGATATCCACGTCACTAACTGCCCAAACGACTCGGATGATCACATGGCCTCGCCTGGCTAGCTCTGACTAACCCAACGACAATAAGTAAACAAATCCAACTAGCTAATAAACCAAGCAACTAACACAAACCTAACTCCTAGATAACCGAACCCTAGATCAAGTTCGTAACATTATACAAATATATTTTCCAAACGAAACTACTACAACTAAAAGTAGAATGGGCAAAATCCTAAGCAGAGGTAATGATTCTTGGTGCACACGTGCATTCGCCCTGCCGATTAGCATTTGAATTATTAAAGAAATTCATGAGCTAAAATCTTTAGCTCAGTGGATGAATCCACCCAAAAGCTTGTAAACATAATCTATAATCGTGTCTAGAAAAAAAAGCTCAATATTTATTAACAATTACAAGCATGCTGACAATGCGAATAATAAAGCAAAGTAACAATAATGCGAATAATCAACTAATAACGTGCTCAATTTTACTATGCGAAATTTTCAATCTCAATAATTACCATATTTCTCATTTTTTGGGTTTGTGCCTATAGACATAAATTAGAAGTCACTTTAAGATGACACTCGAGTTAATCCTATTAGGGTCACTAGGAGGTCTCACTATGTGATAAACTCATCCTGCCTTCTTCACTAACTGTTGAAAGATATTAAGTTCACTTAAGTGAAATTTGTAGTTTAGTTTGGGATTGTTCTCTAACCCTGCTAAAGTCATCTAAACGAATCATAGGTTGATCAAGAATAGGTTTGTTCCTTGGATTTTTAAGGTAGGCTTGAGTCACCACAAGAAGATACATGAACAATATCTAGCCTTGGTTTGTTCTCAAAGTCCTATCTGCTCATAAAATTTTTATAGTATAATTCTTTGACACTTGTAAAACCTAAGTTTGATCTTGAGACAATGTTTCTACGATTTTGGTTATTTGTAGAAGTAATGAAATGCAGTCTAGATTGCATGTACAAAAAGTTTCTATCAAGGATTGTCGTGGTTGTGGCAGGTCTCTTGCCGAGTGGAAGGCACAACACAATTTAGTATGTGTCGGCCGTGCCTTAGAGGAGAAAAAGATAAGCAAGAGGAGAGAAAAAGAATGAGAGAGATGGAGAAGGAGAGGATGGAAAGCTTATTAGGACTGTCGAGCCCCACCGCCGAGCCACCACTGTTGATGCCATACCCTCACGTTGCCACAACTAGTTTTCTCTTATGTGAATAGAGTCTATTGTCAGAATCGAAATGGATTTGCTAGTGGATCTAACTTAAAGTAAGCGGATGATCTGAACCAAGCAAATCTAACTTAAGAGATGATATGCTAGTGGATTGTCTTCTTCCTCTACCCTAGCCTTCTCACTTCCATTACCACCTCCTTCGCATAGACCGCACTGCCATCAAGATCTCCACCACCTCTCTGCCGGCTAAAAACAACTTTTCTGGCCGTCCCTCGCCACTAATCTCCTTGATGGGCCGCTTCACAACATCATAGTGCTGCTATGAGGTGAGATGAGAGGTGCCGTTGGCACCACATGGCAATCCGTTGGTTTCTATTTTTCATTCCAGTAAAACTATCATGCGTACCATTGCAGGAAACTTTCCAAGGCAAAGTTGCAACTTTTCATCTTTGTTTAAAGGCCCAAGCCAAAGTCATGGGTCAATTTGCTCTTTATGTTCTTATAGTTTGCAATATTCATTAGCTCTAAGTTCCTTGTAGCCACATATGTGTTCTTTCCGAAGTTATGCAGCTATAGATTGTGCCTAACGTATTCTTAAAATGGATTATTGTCCAGCCTGCAGATGCTTCCAAGGAGCACAACTGTATACCAGATGAACATTATGTTCAAACATTGATAGCGGTGAGGATCTCTTTATACTCTTCTTTCCTTTGCCACTTGTATATATCTATTTGAGTCAATTGTACATATCATTGATCAGTAGATAACCTTTTTCTTGCCTAATATTGGGATAAACTGAGTCAGACTATATTTTAGGAAAGTGTACACATGAACAATGAACCCTGATGACTTTATGGAGCTATGGGGCTGTGGATTGTATATTTTCTAATAGAATGGTTAGGGCTTGAAGTTATACCAGTTGGAAGAAACGGGGTTAAATTTTTGGGGTATTTTGCATTGATTGTGGACTCTTGCAGTTGGGCAAATTATCTTCTGGTACACTTCAAAGATAGCATTGGGTTAGATTTAGGGTTTAGATGCTGAAGGACAATAACCAAAGAAATTAGGAAGAGAAAAATAAGAAAAGCACACCTTTAGTTCCCATCTTTGGATCAATCTCCTCTCCTAGATCTCTCTTTCTTTTTCTTTTCTTTTTTTTTTCTTTTTTTGGTTTGGGAAATTAGCCTAGCCTACCAGTAAAGAGACCTTAAAAATGGGTCTTCTTGAGTAAGCTAAATAGGTTGGTCTCAGACAACACTCAAGACGTGCCACTCAATATCCTACCATATTGAATGACATGGATAATAAAAACAATGATACATGTTGGTATGGGATGAAATTCCTTAGCATGAGGAGTGCCACCATCGCATGCCCCATGCCAAGTGTCGGTACGCCACTAGCGTGACATGACAATCCTTGAGGGAAAACTTATAAACAAAGTCAAATTCGTATTTTTAAACATCAAAATAGACCTTACATAGGTACTACAAAACTTAACTAAGTGCTAACTTATTGACAATACCTAGAACACCTTAAAAATGGAACCTGAACCATCAGACCCAAGTGCAAAATTAAGGAAGTACATGAAAGTAAATCAAATAAATGATGCAAATTATATAAAAAAAGATTGGAATAACTTGCTTCTAGCTTCTAGCTAGACCTGACATAATTGTTAGACCGAAAATCAACTAACTCTGACATTTTGTTGTCGTATCTTCTGGCTGTTGCATCAAATGCTTCCAATGTGAAAGAACTTTTACCGAGATCTTTAATGTGAAGTTGACACCATCAAGTATTACCCTTCATAAATCAATAATGATGGTGTAGACCAACTGACTGACCTCATGGGATCAAGGTTAAGAAAGCTAGTCGTTGATTTTGTAATCCGTTAAAGCCTTAGGGTATCTCATAGGTTAACTATTCATTCTTGCATCTAATAGAAAAAACTTTAACAACTTCAACATGCATCAAGTACCCAATAACAACAATGCTGACTATATTATCTTATTCATGCATATCATTGACATTTGTTTCAATGGAAACTTCAGCCAGGGGTTTACTTTGATTGCTTGATTCAATGGGCTTTCAATATCTATTCTCCTTGTTTTGTTGTCTTCTTGCTTAAAAGATCTTCATCCCAAGGTACTATCTTCTATAGTTTCAACTGTTCTCTGATAATTCAAGTTTACAACTCAACAGCAACAAGATCAAATGTTTATATTCTTGTGATGCAACCTTCACATCCATATCTAAATCATCCAAATATGACGTGGCTCTTTCATCTAACATTTGAAAAGAATATTTTAATGAAATGTTGATCTTCATGAATTACTATTCTTCGTGCAAATAGTAAAATACTGGCTATGGTTTGGTAAGACTTTAAGAACAAACACAGACGAGATATTATTCGTGCATCTCCCTTTAATTACTTAAGTCTATCTTAAAGTCCAGGGGACAGATCTATTTTTGATTATTATCCGTTTAGGTGACTCTAGCACGGTTAGAGAATAGTTCAAGGAACAGTCCTATTCCTGATCATTACATAATCCGTTTAGGTGACTCTAGCACAGTTAGAAAGTAGTCTCAGGCTAGATAAAAAATCTTTCTAAGGTGACTCTAATCTTTCTCCATAGTTAGTGAAAAAGACAGATTGCATTTATCACATAATGACATCTCCTGGTTATTTTGACCAGATCAATTATCAGTAAAAAACTTGAGCACATCTCAATGTGACTTCTAATTGATGTGAATCTACTAATAGTCCCAAGTTGAGACAGTATTACCTTGCTAATTGCATATTTGTGGCTTATACTTATTATTCATATTATGAGCTTGCTGGCTATTGTTATTAAGTATTGAGCTTTAGTTAATATCTTATATTAAATAAAAAATAATTTTCTAATTTTTGGGTGGATTCACTCACTGAGCTAAAATTGTTAGCTCATTAAACTCTTTTAATATTTCAAATGTTGGTCAGTGCGGCGAATAAACATGGGCACCGGGACTCTACCCCCGCTTAGGATTTTGGCCCTCACACTTTTAATGTAATAATGATTCTTAGTTTCAAATTGAAAAGCTAAGTGTTGCTTTAGTAATGTTTAGAAGACATTGATTGTATAATTTAGATATTTTATGTCTTTAAAGGTTTTTGAATTGGAGTTATTAAATAAATTTTGAGTTGTATTTTATTATGGATAATTATTTAAGGCTTCGTGTATCTCAAGCTTATTGGGACCGGTCATGATTCATATTTCGAGTTGTGATACCTTATTTCTTATTAAAGGGGCAACTTGAAACAAGCTTAACATGAATGAATAGATCTTGTTTTTTTCTTTGTGAGAAATTAATAATAGTGGTGATGATATCCAAGGCACTTTTGGAAGAAGGGAATGAGCTATGCTTCAAAAACAAATTTGCTTCTTTGTTATGGTGTCTGATTTATTTTCATTTAATTTACTTTTGTGTTTAATATAGTGATCCCTTTGTTCCCTAAATTCGCATTAAAAGTATTTGGTTTTGTGATGCAGCAAAAAGGATTTGAAGGTGAAATTACTCGAAGATCCTTGACGCACACTTCATGGGACCTTTCATCATCAAGAGACCGTCAAAGGCGTGGTTGGCATCCTGTAACTTACAAGCTTTCAGATGCTACTCCTTCTCTTATAAAAAGTATAAAGGTATGTTTGGAAATCTCTTCTGATCTTCCATACTGTTAACTTTTCTGGGATTTAGTGAATCACTGCTTCCTTTTCTGCTTATGTTGAAAGCCGCTTAAAGTGTAACTAAACCTATATGCACCTTTCACCATCTTCAAGTGTGGTTGTGGAAATTACTTACAATCAGTTTATAATGAAATAATAGCAATATAACTGAAATATCTTTTTTTCTACAATCATTCTTTTCTTTAAACCCTAGCACGAATATTCTATCTTGGAACAAGGTTCTATGCCTGTCAGACATGCAAATTCTGTCCCATAATTCTTTAGTAAAAGAAAAGGAAGAGAATACATAGTGGGCATAGGTGAACAAGTATCGGACTAGGGTGGACACACAAGCTAATTGAAATAGGTTTTTGATTGGACCATTTTTGATGGGATTACCCGAATCTAATGTCACGACATAAAATTAGAATCATGACCGGCCATATACCTCAATGCACTTGAGGTACACAAAGCCTTAGCCGATACTTTTCTAAGTCCCAAAATGACAAGAATTTAATTATGAATGGGTAACTCCAATAAATATAATCCAATAGTAAAGAAAAGATCAATGCCTTCGATAATGTGTCACTAATCAAACTAGAATAATAGATAGTTAAAATAAAGTGTCTAATACAATCGATAGACAAAATAATAAAATCTTAAATGGAAGTGGAGTCCCGGTGCATTTTGCTCAATTGCCACGTTGATCAGTATCTGAAATATTAGAAGAGGGAACCCATGAACCAACAATCATAGCTCAGTGAGTGGAATCTAATCAAAAGCCAAATAAATTCGAATCCATAAACATAACTTTAAATAAATACAAGTCCAATAATATAAAATGAGAATCTCACCAAGTATGCTTATGATAACAATAATAATAATAATAGTACAAGTAATAACGAAGTAAATCATATCTCATAACATGGTTCGTGTCAATATGCTAAATTTCTCTTAATATTAATAATAATGTCATATGTCTTAACTTGTGACTATGTCTGAGGATCAACTATAAGTCATCTCGAGATATGCTCGAGTCTTTTTTTTATAGTTAATCTAATTAGGGTCACCACGAGGTGTTACTATATAATAAACTCACCCTATCTTTTTCACTAACTATAGAGAAAGATTAGAGTCACCTTAAAAAGATTTCTAATCTAGCCTAGGACTGTTCTCTAATCGTGCTCGAGTTTTTTTCTTATAGTTAATCCAATTAGGGTCACCAGGAGGTGTCACTTTGTGATAAACTCATCTTGTCTTTTTTACTAACTATAAAGAAAGATTAGAGTCACCTTAGAGAGAATTCTAATCCTGTCTGGGACTGTTCTCTAACCGTGCCATAGTCACCTAAACGGATGATATATTAATCAAGAATAAGTCTGCCCCCTGGATTGTTCTCTAATCGCGCCAGAGTGACCTAAACGGATCATGTGCTAATCAAGTATAGGTTTCTACCCTGGACTTCCAAATAGACATTGAGTCACCATAGGGAGATGCACAAAGAATATTTAGCCTGTGTCCGTTCTCAAAGTCCTACCATATATCAATTATGTTTTTTCACTAATATTCATGATAATTTAAATGGCTATATGCACAAAGTATAACAATCTACTGAGTCTTATATTTTATACATAGAATATAATACTGCACATAGAAATATGATATTGTATTTGCACACTGAATTATACATGATCCGATAAAAAGCACGAAGTACAAGATGAATAAATAAAATAAAGAGTGAACCCGCTCATTTGTGTCTAAGTGAAACGATTGAAATCTCTAGTCCATGGGCGATCCAGGCAACCGATATGGCTAATACATCGGTATGTATAAGAGCTTCTGTACTTCATTTAATGGAATGAAACAAAGTCTTAGCCAATTTGGCTTCAACACATATTTCACATTTTTTATTTAAATCAATTTGAAAATTAGGCAACATGTTAAGATTAATTAATCTACGCAATGTACCATAATTAACATGTCCTAATCTACCATGCCAAATTTCACAAGACTCAAGCAAGTAAGAAGAAGATTCCTTTTTATTTATTCTTGAAGTTACAGTCATTACATTCATCTTAAAGAGACCATTTGACAAATAGCCCCTTCCAACATACATGCCATTTTTGATAAGTACAAACTTATCAGACTCAAACACCAACTTAAAACCTTTCTTACTCAATAATGATCCCGAAACCAGATTCTTTCGAATGTCGGGCACATGCATTACATCTTTAAGAGTAAGTTCTTTTCCTGAAGTCAATTTTAACACGACCTTCCCTATTCCTTCCACCTTGGAAGTTGCAGTTTGATAAGATGAAAACATCCACCTATTGGCACAAATGTGTCGAGTAGCTCTAGTGTCTACCCACCATTCTTTAGGATTACCACCAATCAGGTTTACTTCCGAAACAATAGCGGAGAGGTGCATGTCATCGACATTAGAATGAAGGTTTTCCACTTCAGTTACATTGGCTTGTGGTTCTTTTCAGAGTTCTCCTTTTTTCGCAAACGGCAGTCCTGAGCACGATGCCCTTGCTTGTCACAGACATAACATTTGCCCTTGAACTTCTTTGCATTGCCACTTTTAGAGCCTTCGCCGGTATGCTTCCTTTTCTTGTCCTTTGTGGACTCCACAACATTTGCCTTTGACACAAACTGGCTTCCAATTTTCTTTTCAGCAGTACATTGTCTTCTTCAATCCTCAATTTGGCAATAAGGTCTTCAAGTGTCATTTCTTTGTGCTTGTGTTTTAGGTAATTTTTTGAAATCCCTCCAAGACGGTGGCAGTTTTTCTATAATAGATGCCACTTGGAATGATTCATTAATCACCATCCGTTCAGCATGAATCTCATGAATTATCACTTGAAGATCTTATGGTTAATTATTGGTTTAGTGTCAACCATCTTTTACTCAAGAAATTTACCGACTACAAATTTCTTTGCACCGACATCTTCTATCTTGTACTTGTCTAAATATTCCCATAATTCCTTAGACATGTTTACTGAACTATACACGTTATATAACAAGTTGTCTAGTCCATTGAGGATATAGTTTCGTCAAAGGAAGTCGGCATACTTCCACGCATCCACTACAGCAACTACTTATCTATCAGTTTCCTCCTTTCGGAGTTTAGGCACATCTTCATGTCAGATTTTAGCTAAATTCAAGGTGGTCAGATAAAAGAGCATTTTCTATTACCATCTCTTAAATTCTGCACCACAGAATTTCTCAGGCTTTTCTCCATGAATTGTAGGTATTGGAGGAGCAGTGATAAGGGAAATAGTACTCTTTACTATTTCAGCCATCTAAAAGAATGAAAGAAAAATAAAAATCCGATCAGAAGAAAAGAACACTAATTGGAATCAGACTAACAACCAAAAAATTGGTCTTAAGATTGTTGGTGGTAATAATCTGATTCCAAAGAGTCACAAAAAAAAAGAAAATGTTGGCGGTAACAATCTGATTTCAAAGAGTCACAAAAAAAATCCGATCAAAAATAAATAAATTAAATAAACTTACAGATTACAGAATATAAAATTCTGAATAGTCGAGTCTAGTGTTGGACACTATCTCCTTAAGACCAATTCGCCCTCCACTGATTGCTTCTGGAACAATGGATGTCGGTCTCCCAGGATATAACGACTACCTTGCACTCAAAAGGAAGCAACTTTCAAATGCCTTGTTAAACCTAAACCGTGCTGTGCTATCTCTCAAATGCAGACTCAAACTTAAGACTCGACTCTAGAAGGAATGAACCAAATTTCTATATGAAATTATGCAGACTGACAGCCTATTTATAGAATTAAATAGGCTCGACGAAAAGATGCAAAAGGTCATCGAATGGATGCACCATTTCGGGTCTGAAACCAATTAATAGTTACACTGTGAAGGGACACAACACTTTGACCTCGAACCAAATCAGATTTGAACCCGTATCAGGCAAAAAATTAAAATTGGACTTGATCCGTGCATGCGAACCAAGCCGAGTCGGGCCGGGTGGCGCGCGCGAGTTAAGTTGCATAGTAACCTTTACCCACAAAATAGGTATCCCTTTTGGGGCTCAAAGCCCATAAGAAGTTTGTTACTTATATACCATACTAACATTTCTCAAATATCCAATATGGTACTAAACTCACTTTTCTTTATTTTCTATTGCCACAATACCCACTTTAGAGCCAATTTTCATTCACTTCTTTTTATGAATTTGACTAAGTAAATATATGACAATAAAGTATTCTTTGAGCTAAATTAATTCCACTATTAAACCATCATTAATAATGTGTGGGCCCCACTTAAAACTTAACTCAAAGTTAATAAAAAATTTATGTCAAATACATGAAATTACCAACATCTCTATCATGTAGGAATTATATCTTGTATATCTCTATCATGTAGTATCGATATCTTGTATCTGTATTCATATCCGTATCCCATATTCGTATCATGTTATATCCATATTTCCGTATATATCCATGCTTTATAGATGTAGACACATTCATAACTTGCATGAACCAATTAGTGACTTCTCTTTTATTTTCTCAAGGCTTAGCTTCCTCTTTAGAGCTAAAATTGGTTGAAGATAAGTAATTGGTACACATGATTTGAGGATATCTAGCAAAATCAGCGAATGTAGTCATAATTTGAATTACTAACAAAGAGTTATAGAAAGCATATATATATTAAGTGAAAGATATTTTTCAACAAGAACATGATACATAGATAACATGTAGGTTGTGATATTATTTGATTTAAACGTTGAAGGAAGGGTATGTAAACTGAGCTGAATGCATCTGCATATCTACAGTACGGATCAAGCTATAAGGTCATTATTTGCATCAGTTAAAAGTTAATGGTGTAATAAAACAAAATATTCTTCAAGAATCTGATCATATCTTCAGTCTTGATTGAGTTGTCTTTGCATTGAATTGCTTCTTAGTTTAGATATGGTTTATCATGTTTTCCAACTTCTAAACCTTGTTGCAATTTGTTGCTATCTTCTATGATCAACTACAAATGCTAGAATTATGTAGATCGTTTCTGCAATTTCAGGACATAGACAATATCTATTATGAAACAGAATACAGAAGGGAATGGTGTACAAGCAGAGGGAGGCCATCAACTTGCTTCCTCTTTGCAAGAAAATTCACACGCTCGGCTGCTCTCAGGCTTCTTAACATGGTAAGAACCTATTTTGTGTAAATATATGTTACTTTCTGTATTTTTGGGGTACTTACAGTATAAATATGCTTAAAGTGTCAATTTTCCTTTGATAGTGCAAGTCAACATGGCAACAATGTAAATATGCGTAAAGCAAAAAATTTGACTAATTTGATTTTGGACTTGTATATTTGACCCGGCCAACTTGATTATATCCCAATCAGATGTACCTAGTTTTAGTTAATCAGTTTTGGATTTGGAAATAATGATCCCTAGTTGGTTGGGTCTAGCCAAATTGGGCAGGTACCACATTCCAGTGCACATACCAGATCTCAATCACGAGTATTATTGTTAAAATCATACTTCTGTTCATAATGTTTTACCTTTTTCTGTACTGAGGTTTTCATTTGTTTTGGCAGTCGATACTAGCTATATAACGAAGGAAGGCTTATTCTGCTGTATTGCTCAAGGCTTCTCGCCAGGAGGAATGTTAAAGGCAAAACATGTAAATGTATGACAAAAGAAAAAAAAGAAAAAAGAAAAAAGAAAAGAAAAATCTTGTATTGGACCAAAGTCCTGGAGCAAATGTTGTAAAGCAAAAAACTCTTGTATCATTCAGTTTCAGGTTCCGTAATCCCGCATTGGAGCTTACGAGATCCATCTCTTGCCAATATGAGAACTTCATGTCCATATTAGTCTGTTTCGTTCCTAACCTTGCCATATTTTTCTTCATACAAAATGCCGCGAATCAAGCTTCAGTCGAACTCGTGACTGAAACAAGTTCTTCAGTATTGGGATTGCTAACAGCTTAAAGTACAATATTTACAAACTCGTGACTGAAACAAGAGTCATGGCAATGCTTACATAGTATTAGAAACTGGGTAATTTATCTGATTGTAAAGAGAAGGGTCGCCATGGGCGGGAGAAAGTAGTGTTCCAGTGGTTCTGAGAGTGTATTGTATTTCTGGGGCTTCCCATCCCCTGGTCCTCCCTAATAATTTTATATTTTATTAATAACTATAATTACATGATAGATTTAATGTGGGTTAAATAATATTTATTTATATAAAATAAAATGACTCACCAGCTTATAGTGTTTCAAAAAATATAAATTCACTCATAATGTTTGGTTTACTGGCTTGAAAAGGAAGCTTGCGAAAATTAAAGTAGAAAAAAATAGTAGGTAGCTTGCGGTGTGATATTTTGTGGGTTTACAACCCTGGAAGCCTTAAAGCAATCTCTTTTGCGGGTTTACATGATTATACAAAGGGAAAAGTCATAATAAATAAACTATACACATTGGCAGTTGTGTAATAAATGTTATGTGAGGTCACTTTGGCTAAGTTAAAAGGCTGCTTGCTATCTTAGTATAATATTTGCGGCCTTAGAAATATGTTGCAGACTAAGAAATTTAGGTCTGCAAATAAGAAGGAATAAATCTGTACACACCATTGCGTATCAAATCCTGTCAAATCCATCCCTTCTATGTATAATTCGACTAAATAGGTTAAGTTTAAGTTGAGTCAAGTTAGTTAGTTAGCTTTATCTTCTTGTTTGAATTTTAAATAAATCGAATAATTCGTGGATCTGATCCGCTAGAGAATTTTACTCCTATAAATAGAAGTGGACATGTATTGATAATAATCATGGAATGGATATGATTTTAGCCAAATATTCCTTATCGTTTTTATCTTTTATCGTAACCGTTAGATCGCCTTATCTTTTTAGGAGTAGATCATAGCCGTAGAAACATCCGACCTTCCAAACCCTAGCCACCACCCTCTACCTTATGGCCATCCACCACCACCCTTGGCCGTCCGCCACCCTCCAACGACCGTCGCAACGTCGGTTGATTACCATTCTGCCCTATTTGACCTTGCTATACTATTCTAACCATAACTTTCAATTCGGATATCTGATTGACTTCATTCCAAATCCATTAGAACCTTAAATTTCGAAATTATTACCTCTCAAAATCTTAGGATCATCCTACAATGGATGGTTCTAGATCTGGTTCATAACAATGGTGTTAGACCCGACGTTCCTTGGATGATGATAAACACGTGATCCAAGACGAATGGTGAAGGGGCGACCATGGAGAGTTAGGAACTCATCTCCATTCCTATGGAAGTATCTCCGGCGTCCCCTCTACCACGAGCAACCGTCGACAATGAGCAGTCGGCATAGGCAAAGGCATTTTCTAAAGAATTTTCGGTCAAATCGAAGGAGAGTTCCAAAAGGATCGAGAAGGCAATACAAGCATTGACAACCATTCTCCTAGCCTAGCACAGCTAGCCTGTAACAAACTTAAGTTCTGTTATGGGCATGACGTGGCTGGCCTCGTGCCCATGCAACTAAGCGCGCAGCGTGGGGGTGCCACGCACCCCTAGCGTCACCGCAGCCATCCGACTGCGGCCAGCTAGCCGCGGCGGGCCCTAGCCCCGCTGCAGCCGTCGCCAAAGCCCCCCCCACCGCCTCTCTCTCTCTCCCTCTAAATCTCTCTTTCTCTCTCTCTCTTTTGTTTTTAGTCTCTCTCTCTCTCTCCCTCTGCCGACGTCGGCTTGCAGTCACCGCCGCCGCCTCCACTAACACGGTGAGCCTCCTCTTCTCTCTCTCTCTCGTTTTCTCTCTCTCACACACACACTCTCTCTTTCTCGCTCGCTTGCACTCTTAAGCTCGGGCTCGCCGGAGCCGAGCCACTGGTCCTCCTCCTCCCTTCCTTTCTTCCTCTCCTCTTCTTCTTCTTCCTTCTTCTCCCGAACCCCCTTATGTGAGGCCCCGTGGACCTTGCTAGCGATGAGTTGTCACTTGGTTGATTAGCGAATGTGAGGGAAATGTGTATTAGGTCTTCTGATCAGACTATGAGTAATCTTATCCCTTAGACGCCTTTCTCAAATTAGATTATATTATATATTATGTACATGCATATTTTGGCCTCCAGCATGATTATATGACTTTATCTAGAGATGATTACAGGCGAGTATATTTTTATCATGCATATAATTAGGCTGATCTTGGATATGAGTAAGATGATGATAAATAGAGATGATGAGAGATGATTATACTATTCTAAGGTTATGTCGAGTTGATCTGTGGCATGAGTATATATGTAATAGATTAGTATGAGTATGCATGTGTTGACTACATAGTTGGAGACTACATTGCATCATTTTTCTCTTGATTCCTATTCCATTTAAATTTCTGTTATGTAGTGACTTGTTATCGTACTGGATATATGCATATGATTTGTCATTTAGAAGGAAAGCATGAAATGTGATTGATAGGATAGTTGATACAAAGGGTGAGGATACCCGAGTGGGCGTGAGGGTTAGGACGCGCTTGGTGGATGATTGATTGCTCGACATAGTCACGATCCTATTGGCCTTACGTCTGAGGTCATTAGTTTGTGTGCACAGCAGACATTCGGACACATGCCGTTTGCTAGGGCATATGTGACAAGTTATCCTCACGAGGTTTCTATCAGCTAGGAAGGGTGCTCGGTCTGGATGGATGTTGATACCTTAGCGGGTGGCGGAGTATGCTTTGAGCCTTTGGACATGATGTTGAGACCGGGTACCGGATGTTGACTGTGCACAATGGTCTAGTATGATGATGACATATAGAGCTGACATTGATGACTGAGATGTTAAGAAATGCATATGATTTCATTATCATTTGATTACCTGATTATCGACTAGTCAATATACATCATATATGGTTGCATTTGATATCATAGCATGGTCATAGTCGGCATGTATCATGTGTCATATTTGAGAAAAAGTTATGATGATAGTATGACATGGAGATTTGTTTACTTATTATTGAGGATTATATACTTTTATTAGTTATGACATATTATCTACTTTTCATTTATATATTCTTGAGGATAAATTTATATATTTATTCATGACATGATACTTTTTCTGATTCATATTATCCAGTACATAATTTACTCTCTGTTTGGCATCACTTATTTGGGGTAAGGTCTATTCACTGAGTCTTTTCCCCATGACTCTCTTTATTTCTTTTCTAACCTCTCAGATATGTGGTATGTGAAAGCGACTTGAGATATCTTGAGAAGATATTTTAGAGCGATGGTGAGGTGAGCTATAGATGCGAGACTAAAACCTTGTATTAATTGATATATATATATAGATATCAATTAATATATATGATATATATATATATTAATTGATATCTATATATATATATATATTAATTGATATATATATAGATATCAATTAATATATATGATAGTTTATATATTAATTGAGTTGTACTAGTATTTGATATTTGTATTCTTTTGTATTAGACGATGATTTGTATAATACAAGTTGAATCATAGTGTACTCTTGTATTAGTTATTTTAGTTGTATCTTGATGGTTTGTTGTGGCCTGTGTGGGTCATGCTAGATTACGTAGTGGTCTAGTGTATATTATTATGGACTTGGATATTCATATGTTAACAGGTTTATTTGGTTAATAGTATGATTTATTTGGTAGTAGATTATGTGATTATGGATATGTTAGCAGGTTTTATTTGATGATGTCATAATTATATGTGCACACGAGAGTATCTGTGTGTGACAGGCTCCCGTCCGTCCTGTCGCGTGCGCGCGTGCCGTGTGGGCGCGTGGGTGTGCATGTGCCTATGCCGGGCGGGGGCGTTACACAGCCATAGTACTAGCGTTGCTAATGCCGCCGACCATGGTAGAAATAGCCCAACCATTGCCACGAACTTCAAATAGTGAAGGAGATGGAGAGGAGACCCAATTGTTGGCGAAATACCCTCCTCTGGTTGAGGAGGAACGCCTTTCCTTCCTGCAGGCCGAGCCCGCCGCTGCAACGACGTTGGAGCAGTCTTTAGAGACGGCCCCCGAGTTGCCTTCCTCACCCATTGTGGGAGCTAGGGCCAAAAACCGTAGCTTCCCACTAGCGGCCATCCAACCCCTATTGGCCCCAGCCGCCACGTCCACTCGCTTCACCGAACCAACCGCACCTGGGACGTGGCCTCCATTCACGCCAACAATCATCGAAAGACTGCCAACGATAGCAATTCTCGCTGTAGCAAACCTGTAGCTGGTGGCGGCGGCTCCGGCATTCCTACGACCACCGACAGCCACGACGGACTTCCTCGGGCCGACGACCAGACAATAGTGGCCGCCGCAGCCTCCAACGACTATCGGGTTGCTAGACCCGACAGCCACAACCTCGGGAAGCTACCCCTGCCGTCATTGCTCCCATGTTGTGGGACCACAGGCTCCTTCCACAACTGCCGTTGGTCGGTGGGCCTGCCGGTGAGGCACCATGACCGCCGCTACACCAGCTAAAGTTCGGCCTTCCACCGTCGCTCGCCGTCGTTCCAGTATCGTGAGGATGGCGACGCCCCTAGGCCAAATTCTAAATTCAGCCCTAGGATTAGGGTTAGGTTATTTGAATGAAGGTGATGAAGTGCATAATTTCCAAGGCAGGCCAAATTTTCGTGAACCAATTTGACCACATCGTGCGAACCAGTTTGGAACCCATGAATATATGACCCCGAGCAACCTGAGGATGAATGGTGGAATGATGTGGTGGGCCAGCGTCATTAGACTGAGCCGAACCTACATGCAGCTCGGATGCGACATAAGCTGAACCTATGGGCCTATGACCCATGAGACTAGCCTCGACCCCGAGGTCACTTTGCCCGTGATGACAGACCATATTTTGGGATCCAAGCTCGGACCATCAAGCTTGATTTCCCAAAATTCTCTATAAGAGATATGCTAGATTGGACCTATCTAGTGGAGCAATTTTTCACATACCATGGCATGCTCGACCACCAGAAGGTCCAACTAGCCTCATTCCACATGGAGGACGTGGCGATTAGATGGTACTAGTCGGTCGAGCGGACTCGATCATTCGAGTCTTGGTAGGACTTTGCGAATGCAATTTGTGCTCAGTTCGGTTCGGCCCAGTACGAGGACTTTCAAGCCATGTTGACTAAGCTGACTTAGTCAACAATAGTTTGAACGGATATGCAACTGAGTCACTAACTAGTCTGACTCGACCCAAAAGAGTACCTTCATTAGTGGACTCGGGCCTAACATTTAGGCTGAGGTCAAGGCTTTGAGGCCCACTACTTTCGATGAGGTCTTCTCTTTAGCTATTCTAATAGAGTCCAAGTTGGATCAACTGAACCAAATTCGCAAGGAGGAGAGAAGAAAGACGGTCCAAGCGCATGACCCACTAGAGACAGCATCTGCTCTGACTCAACCTGTACTGACGGCTCAACTTAACCAACAGATGATCTCGCACCACTTTGTACCCAATGATTTGAAAGAGAGCTGAAGAAAAGGCTTGTGTGTTTACTGTGATGACCAATTTACCTCTGGTCATAAATGCAAGCACTAGCCAGCCCACGTCATGTTGTTAGGCAGACTCAAGGAAGATGAACTCGAATCCACTAATTGGCACGACAAGTTGTATGAGTACAAGGACATGAGAGACTAGTCACCTTGAGGACAAGGTGTCAAAAGCGTGGTGGATTGTTACAACTCGACCACATAGGTTAAGTCGAGTCAAGTCGAGTTGAGTTAAGTTAGTTAGTTAGCTTTCTCTTCTTGTTTGAATTTCAAATAAATTGAATAATTCGCATGTGGATCCAATTCACTAGGGATTTTTACTCCTATAAATAAGAGTTGACATGTGTGTTAAGAACGGAACATCCTCTTCCCGATCTGGATCGGTTGCCGGAAAGTAGCACGCGCAACAGAGAGGAAAATATTCACTAGATATTCTACCAGAGTCAGAATATTACGACACTAGGGGTGGTCGATCCGTAACTTCCTATCTATGTTTTTGGTATTTACGCCCTTCCCAAATTATGACTACAACTAGGACAAAAATATGCAAAAATGCGGGTGATGGCAGTGGTGACAGGTGGTGGTGATGATGAGGTTAGGGATGATAATGGAGATAAGGGTGGATGGGTTGTGGAGTTTAGGGGAAAAGGATGAAGGGGGAGAAGGGGTCGAGATCCTAAGGAGGAGGGAGGACACGACAGAAGAGGGAGGTTAGAAGATCACCGTCGTCGAAATGGCGCACGGCTAAGGCTTGAAAGAAGGGGACGAGAGATTAGGGTAGAGAGGATAGAAGAGAGATAAAACTCAATAGTCATTCTTTGTAATGTTTTTCATTACCATCCACACCTTAAGAGGCTAACCAAACAAGGCAAAAATGGTAATTATTGACCCTAAAAATAGTGAATTCCCGTTGATCGCGTTCGAACGGGGTCGAGCACATTCGAACGCACAAATTGCGTTCTCTATCGATGCGAACATATGTAGGCGTTCGCACATGAGCGTTCGAATGAGGTTGAGCATGTTCAAATGCACAAATTGCGTTCTCTATCGATGTGAACGCCTGTAGGCATTCTCAAGGGCGTTCAACGCACCCGCTCCCACGTTCGAAAGCAACATACAAAATTTTTATTTTTTTCTGAATTAAATAACTAGCACAATAAGAAAAGACTCACGTAAGGTGTATCAATGTGTTGATAATAATCATGGAATGAATCTGATTTTAGCCAAATATTCCTTATTGTCTTTATCTTTTATCGTAGCCATTATCTTTCTAGGAGTAGATCATAGCCAAAGAATCATCTAACCTTCCAAACCCTAGCCACCACCCATCGCCAGCAGCCACCCTACCTTACAGCCGTCCACCACCACCCTCCGAGGACCACTGCGTTCTAAATCCATTAGAACCTTAATTTATGAGATTATTACCCCTCAAAATATCAGGATCATCCTACGAACGGATCATTCCAGATCTGGTTTGTAACAACCCCCCCTCTCTCTCTCTCTCTCTCTTTCTGAGCTATGTTCTGTTTGGGCATGGCTAGTGAGAGACCTTCAAAAAAAAAATTCTCGACACCAAATCCATCTTCCTCATACTCCCACTCCTTGTTAGTTAGGACTTGCCGCCCATACACTATTTCTGATAAAAAGAGCCCAGCCAAAGGTTTGCATGGTATACTCATGCCATGCAACCAATAAGTTTTCTTTTTCATTGTGTTCATATATTATTATTAATGATTATTATTATTGTTATACCATTACTATCATTATTAATATTATTTATTTATTTATTTATTTTAGTATTATTTTATTTTAGATTTAAGTCTAGGTTGTTATAGAAAGAGAGACTACTAGAAAGAAAATGATAAAGACATATAAGAATGTTTGTCCCTAGCCTATCAAATTTCTAGTATAGATTGCAAAATGAAAGCAATTTGGAACGGACTGCAAACTATTCATGATTGTAGCTTTTGGGTTCACATAAAAATGAGTTTGCAACCACTAGTCACATAACAAGGCCCTTCAAATGTGGATGATATTATTAATTTCAATTTTATGAAAAAAGAGAGTGATATGTGATAGCTGTTTATATTACTATACTATTATTTAGTGTACTACTATCGATGTACTACATGATTTATTTATTATGTTTTCTGTCTGATGTACGATCTAAAAATATTACGAATCAGATCTGGAATGATCCATCCGTAGTATGATCTAGAGATTTTGAGAATAAAGTCAATCAGAGATTCGGATGGAAAGTTATAATTAAAATAGTGGAGCAAGGTTAATTATGGTAGAATGATAAATAACCGACGTTGCGGCGGTCCTCGGAGGGTAGCGGACGGCCAAGGGCAGTGGTGGATGGCCGGCCGTAGGATAGGGTGGCTGCTAGTGGAGGAAGGTGGCTAGGATTTAGATGATGGGATGCTTTTATGACTATAATCTACTCCTAGAAAAATAAAGGCGATCTAATGGCTACGGTAAAAGATAAGGACAAAGATAATAACTTGGCTAAACTCAGATTCCTTCAATGATTATTATCAACACATGTCTACTCCTATTTATAGGAGTAAAATCCATAGCGGATCGGACCTACATACGGATTATTCAATTTATTTGAAATTCAAAATAATAAGATAAAGCTAAGTAACTAACTTAACTCAACTCGACTTGATTCGTCTTAGCCTATGTGGTCGAATCGTAACAATCCACGACACTTCCAACATCTTGTCTTTAAGGTGACTAGTCTCTCATATCTTTGTACTCGTATAACTTGTCGTGCCAATCAGTGGATTCAGATTCATCATCCTCAAGTCCGCCTAAGAACATGATGTGGGCTGGCTAGCGCTTGCATTTATGATCAGGGGTAAATCGGTCATTATAGTAAAAATGTAAGCCTTTTCTTCGACGATATTCCAAGTCATTAGGTACAAAGCAGCGCAAGATCATATCTCAGTTAGGTTGAGCCATTGGTGTAGGCTGAATCGTGGCATATGCCGTCTCTAGTGGGCCGTGGGCTTGGGTCATCTTTCTTCTCTCTTCCTTGCGGATTTGGTTTAATGATACGATCTCCCCTTAGGTCAAGGCTCGATCTATCCCAATTTTTAGATATGGATAGGATCTGATACAGACCTTTGAAACTAGATCACAAAAGGTGCAACCGTCAGATCGATGTGAAATTTTGATATGTTGAAGCCTTGGAAACAAGTTTTCCAAAAAATCTAGTTTCAGGTGAATGGGACAGTGGGATCTGTAAATATTGTCCTTTGGATCCGTGGATGGAGGCACGAGATCCTAGGTGATGATGGATGGTGGTGGATCGGCGATAATGGGGTGGCATTGGTGAATACGTGGAGGTAAGGGTTAGGGCAAGGTGATAGATAGATTGGAAGAAAGGGAAGGAGTGGGCCGCTCTTAAGGGACTAGGGTGATTGGCCGATCGAGGGAGGCTAGAAGCGGCAACGCCGGGGAACGAGAGAACAAGAGAGAAGAAGATGAAGGAGGCTAGGGCAAAAACTCAATTCATTCAATGATGATTCCATAGTTGCCATCCACACCTTTAGAGGCTAACCAAACAATTCAGAAATGGTAATTATTAACCCTAAAATAGTAGATTTTCGTCGATTGCGTTCTAACGCACCCGACCGCGTTCGTTTTAATGCACCCGACCGCGTTCGAATGCACATTTTGCATTCACTGTATTTGCGAACCTGATGCAGGCATTCACAAGCGCATTTGAACGCACTCTATTTGCGTTCGAATGCACATTTCACGTTCTCTATTTTTGCGAACCTGATATAGGCATTCACAAGCACCTTCAAACGCACTCCATCCGCGTTCGAACACACCCAATCGCGTTCAAACACACATTTCACATTCTCTATTTCTGTGAACCTAATGTAGGCGTTCACAAATGCATTCGAACGCTCTCCATCCATGTTTGAATGCGACATACAGAAAACTTATTTTTAATGAAATAAACACTAAAACAAGAATAAAAGACACCCCGAAAGTGTATCCATGCTCGAGATGACATCGGTGAAGTCTGAATTGTATCAATCCACCACGCTTCCGCAACCTTGTACTCAAGGTATGGAATTAGGGAAGCGATCATTGAACTCTGACTCAAGCTCATCCATGACTTGATCCTCTGCACTCGTTCCCCACATATCTGAAAATAGAGGAAGGGTTGGTGCTGAAAAGGATGCGAGCTCACTTGTGTCCGGTTGGCGAGAAAGGGCATCGACTGCTCGGTTCTCAATCCCCATTTTGTAGACTCGCTCGTAGTCATACCCAAGGAGTTTCGTGACCCACCGGTTTTGTGCTGGGGTGTGCACACGTTGGTCCATAAAGTAGGGTAAGCTACGCTAATCCGTGCGGATAGTAAACCATTGGCTAATCAAGTAGGGTCGCCATTTGGTGACGGCGTGTAGAATAGCTAGTATTTCGCGCTCGTAGGTGGATAGCTGTCGCGACTGGTTCGACAATGCCTTCCTCGTATAAGCCACGGGCCTTCCCTCTTGTATCAATACAACTCCACTTATTTCACTCAAAGCGTCACATTCCAGAATGAAGGGCTTGCTGAAATCCGGTGGAGCCAAAATCGGTGCGGTAGACATAGCTGTCTTCAATGCTTCAAAGGCCTCCATCGCCTTGCTCGTCCATTGAAACCCTCCTTTTCTGAGTAGGGAGGTCAGCGGGGCAGCAATCTTGCTGTAGTTGGCAACGAATCGCCGATAGTACCCCCCCGTCAACCCAAGGAATCCCCTCAATTCCCGCTGATTAGTGGGAGTTGGCCAATCCACCATATATTTTGATCTTGCTTGGATCGGCTTCCACTTCTCTCGCTGAGATTATATGACCCAAGTACTCCACTTGTGGCTCACCCCATATGCACTTACTCATCTTGACTTCTAACTGGTTTTGTCGCAAAATATTCAACACCTCATGCACATGCCGCAAGTGCTCGCTCCAATTCCTGCTGTACACTAGAATATCGTCAAAGAAGATGAGCACGTACCGACGCAAGAGTGGGCAAAAATGGTCATTCATCAACCCTTGGAAGGTAGCCAGTGCATTGGTGAGCCCAAACAGTATGACTTGGAACTCATAGTGTCCATCGTGAGTACGAAATGCCATTTTGTGCACATCTTCTGGATCGACGTGGATTTGATGGTACCCCGCTCTTAAGTCAAGTTTGTTAAAGTAAGCCGACCCTGTAAGTTCATCCAGCAACTCCTCAATTACCGGTATTAGGTACCGCTCTTTGACGGTGATCGCATTCAAGGCTCGGTAGTCGACGCAAAACCGCCAACTCCCGTCTTTCTTCCTAACCAGCAGCACCAGTGATGAGTAGGCACTTCTACTCGGTTGAATAATCTCTTGCTACCATTTCCACCACCAATTTGCTGATCTACTCCTTTTGGACATGTGGGTACTGATATGGCTGAACATTTGTTAGTTCAGCCCCGGAATGATCCTGAATGCGATGGTCGTGCTAATGGGTCGGCGGTAGTCCTCGGGGCTCCTCGAAGAGATCCTTGAATTCCTATAGCAGCTCTTGCATGTTAGTGGGTATTTTCCTTGATGGTGGATGTTCTGGTTCAGTAACAGCCTTTTGCAAGAGTAGAGCTCGATCCCCTACACATGGAAGTCCAAATAGTGGTTGCAACGTCGGCCCTTGCCACGGTTGGTTTCCATCCAGCAGCACTTTTCAACCGTTCCTCTGAAATGTAAGTGTGAGATTTGAAAAATCAAATGTTACGGGCCCTAAGCTTTGAAGCCATTGGTTCCCCAAGACAATGTCGGCACCTCACAAGGCCAACGGATAAAGATCCAATGTGAAAGTTTGGCCTTGCACCTTTGCTCGCAAGGTGGTGCCATCTCCAATCGTCACATCGAACCCGTACGTGGGTTCCAACTCAAGCCCAATCTTCCTAAGAAGCCTCTTGTCTATGAAGTTGTGGGTGGACTCGGTGTCGATCAAGATCCTCACTATGGTTGTCTTGATTACACCGTTCACCCGCAAAGTCTTTGGCACGGTTGTTTCTGAATAGGCATGGAGGGAGATTTTGACTATTATGTCCTCCATGGGTCGCTCCTCAGCTACTCCTCCTCGCTGTCCAGCCACACCTTCATCTTCAGCTGCAATCTCATCCTCTATCTCCTCCAATCCATCTATTAGCATCATTGATCCCATCGATTTAGCACAGCGATGTCCGGGTACAAACTTCTCATCACAACGAAAGCATAGGCCTTTGGATATTCATTCCTCCACTTGAGTAGGAGTGGTACTCGTCCCGGACCTTTAGGTGCGTACTTCACATCTTGGAAGGGCTTTAGGGGTGCTCGAGTAGGCACCATTGCAGCAGCAGCTCTTGGTATGTCGGTAACATTTCCTGTCGTTATGGTTGGTTGAGCTGGATTGCGGCTTCCTTGGCTCGTCTAGTTCTATTTGAGGTGCAACTTCATGGCTCAATATTTGTCTTCCATGAGTTCTACATCTTCGAAGGCCTCCTTTAAGGTTCTAGGCCTTAAAGCCCTTCCGTCGGCTTGTATGTCTCCCTGTAGCCCGGAGATGAAGGTGCTGCGAAGTTGTTGATCCGTCCATGGGGGTTAGCATTGGCTACTTGTAATGCCCCCGCCCGGCACGAGCACGCCCACGCGCCCACACGGCATGCGCGGTGCACGCGATAAGTCAAGCGGGGCCCGTCACGCACAGATATTCTCCTGTGCACATATAATTATGAAATCATCAAATAAAATCTGCTAACCTATCCATGATCACATAATCTAACACAAAATAAAATATACTTTCAACCAAATAAACATGTTAATATGTGAATATCCAAGTCCACAATAGTATAAACTAGACCACTACATAATCGGGCAGGACCCACACAGGCCACAACAAACCATCAAGATACAACTAAAATGACTAATACAAGAGTACACTATGATTCGACCTGAATTATACAAGTCATCGTCTAATACAAAAGAGTACAAATATTAAGTATTGGTACAACTTGATTCCTATATAAACTATCATCTATATCATCTCGCATCTATAGCTGACCTCATCATCACTCTAAAATATCTCCTTAGAATATCTCGAGTCAGTATCACGTACCATATTATTTGTGGGGGTTAGAAAATAAATAAGAAAAGTCATGAGCAAAAGGCTCAGTGAATAGACCTTACCTCGAATCAGTGATGCCAAACAGAGAGTAAATCATGTATTGGATAATATGAATCAAAAAGCAACATGATGCCATGTATGAACATGTATATATGTATCATCAATGACATATATATGAATGAAATTAATTATCATGAATGAGCATATTATATCCTCAACCAAAAATATATCACACGATGAAATTACCATATAACATCACCGAATATAACAACATATTATATATAACAATTATGATTCAATGATACTAGTCACATCAATGATGATGCATGATGCATGCCA
Source organism: Typha latifolia (assembly GCF_019914945.1). Lineage (NCBI taxonomy): Eukaryota > Viridiplantae > Streptophyta > Magnoliopsida > Poales > Typhaceae > Typha > Typha latifolia. Next base: position 13,439,590 of record NC_133086.1, on the reverse strand, counting down.
ACCACTAGATAATCGTATATATTAGAGCCAGATATAATCCACATATCTCTCACTATCACAATCATTCGTCTCAACTCTGAATATCATCCACCATGCTGGACTACGGTACCTGGCCCCAAACTTGATACACATCATGTCACAAGCTCAGAGCATACTCTGTCATACGCTAAGAGTATCTCTGTAGATAAATTATACCCTGTCATACGCTAAAGGTATTTCTGTAGATATCATACCCTGCCATAAACTAAGGGTATCTCAAAAGAAAGTAATCATACACTGCCATACGTTAAGGGTATATCAATGATAGTTGTACCCTGTCATATGCTAAGAGTACAATTATTACCCATCACCATACTCTGCTATACGCTAAGAGTATGTCCAGTACCAGTCCGGACTAGATACCGTTCCAACCATCACATCATATCATATCACATCACATACACATGTACTTTTATGATTTCCTATGCATGATAAATCATATGCATATATTTAGTACTGCAACAGATCAAGCAACTTAGGAATTTAGGTGGTAAAGAAGCCAAGAGAAAAATGATGCAATGCCGACTCTAACCATGTATCTAACACATGTATACTTGTGCTAGTCTATCACATGTATACTCATGAGAGATCATCCCGACATAAAAACCATAATAGTATAATCATCTCTATATATCACCAATGTGCTCATATCTCGGATCAGCCTAATTAAATGTATGATAAAATATGCTAGACTGAAATCATCTCTAGATAAAATCATATAATAATGCTGGAGGCTAAAACATACGTGTACGTAAAATATATAATATATCCTAATTTGAGAAAGGCGTCTAGGGGATAAGACTACTCACCGTCTGATCAAAAGACACAAACCATGCATCTCTCATGTCTGTCAGTTAATCGAGTGTCACTCATCGCTAGCAAGGTCTACGGGGTCTCAAATAAGGGGTTCGGGATCTGAAATATTTAAGTAGTATGATGTTAGCCATTTATCTAATTAGAATTAATTCAATTAAAATATAAATGTTTATTAGGTTTAGAATCACTTTTCTTATTATTATAAAATGTTAGTTATAACATAAGGACAAGAGGCCTATTTCCTTTTATATGAGAGTATTTCTAAATATATAATTATAAAATAAAATAAAAGGCTAAATAAGTATAGACAAGGTCTAATTATAATTAATTTTATAATTCATACACTATCTTGATTAATTAGGGACAATATAGTTTTTAGTCGATAAAATAATAATTAAATAATTAAATAAGCTTAGTATTTTATTTGTTGCAGAATAATCAAAAAATTAATTAATAGAAATACTTAAAATATGTATGATGAGGGTATTAGAATATAAATCTAATAATTATAATTTACAAATCTATCTATTAATCTAATAGATATATAAATAAATAAATATAAGTATTACCTATATTTATACCTAATTAATCATTAATTATAAAATTATCATTAATAAAATTATATTGAAGGATATATAATATTATTAAAATAGTTAATGTCTAAATAATCTACTTGCACTAATTAAGAAGGAAAATACCTAAATAAATAACATAAATAAATAAATTGCATTATTTTTTTCTTGATTCCTGCTCCACTTTAATTCATATTATGCATTGACTTCTTATCATACTGGATATATGCATACAATCTGTCATTTAGAAGAAAATCATAAAATGTGATTGATAGTATAGTTGATAGAAAGCGTGAGGATACCCGAGTTGGTGCGAGGGTTAGGACGCGCTTGGTGGATGATTGATCGCTTCGAACACATGCCGTTCACCAGGGCATATGTGGCGAGTTATCCTCACGAGGCTTCTATCAACTATGTGGGTGTCTAGTCTAGATGGATGTTGATACCCTAGCAGGTGGCGGGGTATGATTATATTTGAGATACTCTTGCGGGTGGCGGAGTATGCTCTGAGCCTTCGGACATGATGTTGAGACCGAGTACCGGGTGTGGACTGTGCATAGTGGTCTAGTATGATGATACTATACCGAGATGTCGGTGATGATCGTGATGTTGAGAAATACATATGATTTCATTATCATCTATTATACCTAATTATTGAATGGTCAATATGCATCATAAGTGGTTGTATTTGATATCATAGTATGATCATAATCGGCATGCATCATATGTGTTATATTTGAGAGAGAGTTATGATGATAGTATGACATGGAGATTTATTTATACATTGTCGAGGATTATATATTTTATCAGTTATGATATGACATGTTATATATTTTTCATTTATGTATTATTGAGGAATATTTATATACTCATTTATGACATGATGCTTTTTCTGATTCATATTATCCAGTACATGATTTACTCTCTATTTAGCATCACTGATTCGGGGTAAGGTCTATTCACTTAGCCTTTTTCTCATGACTCTCTTTATTTCTTTTCTAACCCCCTCAGATATGTGGTACGTGATTGCGACTTGAGATATCTTGAGAAGATATTTTAGAGCAATAATGAGGTGAGCTAAAGATATGAGACGGTATAGATGATAGTTTATATAGGAATTGAGTTGTACCAGTATTTGATATTTGTACTCTTTTGTATTAGACGATGAATTGTATAATACATGTTGAATCATAGTGTACTCTTATATTAGTCGTTTTAGTTGTATCTTAATGGTTTGTTGTGGCCTGTGTGGGTCCTGCTAGATTATGTAGTGGTTTAATGTATATTATTGTGGACTAGGATATTCATATGTTAACATGTTTATTTGATTAATAGTATGATTTATCTGGTGATGGATTATGTGATCATGGATAGCTTAGCAGATTTTATTTGATGATGTCATGATTATATGTGCACAGGAGAGTATCTGTGCGTGATGAGCCCCGCCCGACTTGTCGCGTGCGCCGTTCATGCCGTGTGGGCGCGTGGGCGTGCACGTGCCCGTGCTAGGCGGGGGCGTTACAACCCTCTCCAAGTAGGGACCTCCTATCCACTTCCCACCCTAGTGATGGCATGGCAGCACCTTCTCTGACCCCTATATCTTGGGCCTAACTCTTCAAGAGCAACAGGGCAAGCTCCTTGCCTGTCTCAATTAGCGGCTAGCCACGTGAAGAATGGCGCTTCAACCTTATTGGTAAGTTCCTAGGCCGCCCCCTCCCCTGCTTTCTTAGATCAAGGAAACCAAGCACCAATAGGCGTCAGTTGGTTCTTATCAGGTCATTGATATGGTGGCTGGATTTTTCACTTTTTAATTCTAGCGCTTAGGGTCTTAACTGATGGACCTTGGACTTTTTGAGGGCTCATCCTCAACCTTAAGCCTTAGCAGCCTGGTTTCTAACCTCTTCATGAGGAGATAACTGCTGCCCCCATTTGGGTTTAGTTTGTGGGCTTACCCTTTTGGTAGACCAATTAAGGTTGATGCTTACACCCATGTAAGAGTTCGTGGTGGATTTGCCAGAGTCTATATTGAAGTGGACCTATCCTTGCCCGTCAAGCAGGGTATTGAACTAGAGCCACTTGGTCGGCAATTCTTCCAACAGGTTGCCTATGAGAATATCCCCATTGTCTACTTCAAGTGTAGAAGAATAGGGCATGATATAGCCTTGTGCCTTGTCGTTCTTGCGGCCACAAATGCTAACCCTCCTCATTTGGTGCCTCCTACACTCTTGGCCGGAGGTGAACCCCCATAGGTGTCGCAATTGCAGGAGGGGCCCGCTATAGTGCAGCCAGGAGGATTTGAAAAACCTCGGCCCATGGATTCGCATTGCCCCTCACACCCATTAAGGCCGCTACCCTGCTAGTGCTTAGGCGGCTAGAACGGTGGCTGTCGAGGCCAACCAGTAAATCCTCGCAACTACTGATGGGGCTAACATCACCATCTGTAACGTTACCATGTTTTATCCATTCAACAATAATGTTACCGGGCCCAATCTCACCCCTTTGATGACGTCTCGGGCCTCGACTCAACTTGTCATGTCCCTCGGGCACGTTCGTGGTCATACACATAGTAGATGCACTACCAAATGCAAGCTCAATGTATCAAGTCATGGGGCTAGTGGGAGGCCCATCCTCTCCTAGTGTTTAATGAAGCCACATGTCCTCAATGAAAGGGATGGGTATCCAACAGTGTCAGCAAAATCTCCTCAGGCCCATCCCTGGGTTGCGTCGCCCACTCTTCGCCGCATGAACCATCCAATCTCCTCAATATTGCCCACGTTGCCTCGGGCCATGCTCCCCCTCACTAAGGCTGCTGCTTCCCAACGAACCCCTGTCCCTTCGACTCTCCTTATAGAGCTTGATGAGTGCCACATAGCAAAGCCAGTCTTAATCGCTTCGGTAAGTGGTCCCAATCTTTGCCACGCTCCCTCCTCGATGCCTCCCCCTTTAACCTTAGCCCCATGTTCCCCCTATGTCAATTCCGCACCATCTAACCTCCCTCATCCCTCCATACCTCCCCTCTTATCTCAACTAGACAACATGCATGTTCCTCCTTTCTCACAATGGCCCGATACGGCAACTGTCCCTAATTCCTCCGATGCCCCGATGTTGACCCATCTTTCCTCCCTCTCTCAACCACATGTCTCCACTTCTGAAACCATCTTGCCCTTTTTGGGTTCTCATGCTATTGTTGCCTTTGAGTCTACCCAATCGTAGGCCGTGGATGAAGATATCCACATCCCGAAGGAGCCGATGGACCACAATCTCATGCCATCCGTCTCTAGTATGTCACTCAAGCACCATCTCTCCTCTCCCCAAACTATCAACCTCAAGGTTGCGGCTCTCCTAAAACTAAAATCTTAGCCAGGCAAGTTCAAGGGCCACAAATTACCTAACATTAAAGAAGGCCTCAGCTGCATAGTTGGCCTACTAAATAGAGGTACCTCTGACGATATGGTTTCATAATGAAGCTGATCTCCTGGAATTGTTGCGACTTAGCTAAGAGGGAAGGCCGCTTTGCTTTTTCAAACTTGTTATCTTTGCACTCTCATGATTTCTTCATTTTGTTGGAAACTCATCTCACTAACTATAGATCTTAGTTCTTTCTTTGTAGATGATATATTTAGTTAGGATCTTTTTTACTGCATTAGTTGTTTATTTTCATTAAAATAAAATTCCTATAAGTCGCGTTCGAACGCAACTACGGTCGCGTTTGAATGCCCTTGCGAATGCTTGCATCAGGTTCGCAAATACAAAGAACGCATATTGAGCATTCGAACATGGTCGAGCGAGTTCAAATGCATGCATCGCGTTCGCACATAAAGAGATTTGTACTTTCGAACGTGATCGGGCGCATTCGAACGTGATCGAGCGCGTTCGAACGCGATCGGCGGGAATCTTCTAGAATTAGGGTTATATATTATTTTAGGACTTGTTGGCTAGCCTCTATATATATGTGGATGGCAGCTAAATTCATTATGCTATTAGATTATTGATTTTTTGCCTCTATCATCTATCTACTCTAATCTCCCTCCTCCCTCTTCACCATCCTTCCACCTCTACCGTTGGCAAGGTTTTTCTTAACTTCTAACCTCCCTCGACTGTTGAGCCACCCCTCTTCTTTGAGATCTCGACCAGTTTGTTCCCTTTGTCTATATCCATAAATCACATCCACAATCCACTTTCACCTCCATACCCATCCATAACTAGCATCCACTCCACTCGTCACCACCACCATCACCCACGTTATTCCGTGTTTTTATCCTAGTTGTAGTCTGAATCTCCGAAAGGCATAAATACAAAAGTTGTAGATTAGGAAGTACGAATTGAATCCACTTTGTTTCGTAATTTGCTGACTATTAGAGAATATTTGATGAATATTTTCTCATGGTTGCACGGACTACTTTTTGCAATAAATTCAGATCTCAAGGGAATTGTTCCGTAGCCTATCTTTTAGTAGCGTAGAACCTATCAAATTGGTATCAGAGTAGGTGAACCTTAGACCTCCATTAATGGTTGAAACAAGGAAGATGACATCAACAAGGAGACCTATAGAGAGGACACCGGCAAGGGAAGACTCAATCCATGATGACACTAACTATGAGGCCGATTCCTTTGGAGCGACCACGGCATGATCGAGTCAACCAACGTCCATGGGTGTGAATATGGATGAACTAAGGGGCATGTTCCATACATTGATGCATAGAGTTGACTCAATTCAAAAAGATCACAATGATTTCAAGGAATATGTCATGAACCGATTGAATTCCTCATCTCCTCGATGACGATTGGAGTTTCAAAATGGACTGGTGGTGGGACCTCATCGAACTGATACCCCATAGGTCTAGGTGCGTCATGTTAGTGTCAATGATCCCCTTTACCTATGCCTACACATATAATCCCCCACCTCCGTTGCAAAACCCAAGACTGGCGGTGGTGGAACTTGAGAGGCGTGCGACATCGGTGCGCTTTGTCAACGAGGAGGATTGACACTTTCAGGATAAGGTTGATCCCTTTGGAGATGGTGATGGACGTGCTCGAGGATTTAGAGAAGGTGATCAACTTGCACAAAAGTTTAGACCTGAACCAAGGATCTTTCGCGAACCTGACAATGCTATTCGAGGGAGAACTGCACGTTTGGACTTTCCAAAATTCCAAAGCGGTGATCCAACGGATTAGGTGTTTCAAGTTGAACAATATTTTGATTGTCAAGGTACAGCGGAAGATGCAACGGTCCAGATGGCAAGCTTTCACCTCCAAAGAACGACATTGCATTGGTATAGATCGGTTATTCGTGGTGGAGGATTTACTGGATGGGTTGATTTTTGTAGAAGGATTATATACAGATTTGGGACAGCGGCATAGGAAGATTTTGCTGCCACATTATGCAAGATGGTTCAGAGGACGACCGATTTGGTGTACCAAGCTAAGTTTGAAAGAGTTAGTAGTCATTGTGAGCCACCTTGGCCCGAACCGACATTAATGAGGACATTTATTTCAAGGCTACGGAATGAGATTCAGGCAGATGTTCGTACTCTTTGTCCTACTACTCTTGAGGAGGCATTTGAGAAGGCCGTGAGGATGGAGCAAAAGCATAAGGCTCTAAAGATGGCAGCGAAAACCAATTGGGGCAACCGAGATGGGCGGTTTGCACTTAGAATGCCGGCTGGAAATTCTGCAGGTTCAAGGACAGCAACTGCGAGTACTAGACCACGACCACCTTTGAGACCTTCTTTCGATGTTAGAGGAGGCACAAGACCCCCCGTTCGAACTCTCACACCTGCCCAGGCGGAGGAGCGAAGAGCGAAGGGCCTTTGCTTTTGATGTGATGAGCGTTTCACCCCCGGTCATTGGTGTTCCAAACGCCGGCGTTCAAACTTGCCTAATCGCGTTCGAATGCACAATATGCGTTCTTTGTATTTGCGAACCTAATGCAGACGTTCGCAAGGGCATTCGAACGCGAACCCACCTCCGTTCGAATGTGACTTATAGGAATTTTATTTTAATGAAAATAAATAACTAATGCAATAAGAAAAGATCCTAACTAAACGTATCAGCCCACCACGCTTCCCCCACCTTGCCCTCAAGGTGAAAGTCTGGGAAACGCTCCAAGATATCAGTCTCCAACTCCCATGTCACCTTATTGGATGGCTTACCAAGCCACTCAAATAGAATCTCCATCTCCAATCTAGTACCGTGTTGTCGACGGCGTCTAGCAAGTATACAAACTGGCTCAACGATCTCTACCTCCTCCAATGGCTCTGGTAGAACTGATTCAATGACGTCATGATGACCAATCCGCTCCCTCAGCAATAAAACATGGAAGATAGCATGCACTCTCGACCCCTCCGGCAGCTCCAAACGATATGCAACTGGACCAATGCGCTCTAACACCCGAAACGGACCAAAGTAGTGATGAGCTAACTTTTGGTTACGACGCATAGGACATAAGGGCATCTGTCGATACGACTATACCCTCACAAACACCCAACTGTCGATGTCGAACTCTTGCTCCTTGTGGCTACGATCATAAACTTATTTCATGCAGTTTTGAGCAAGTTTAAGATGAGTATGCAACCTCCTCAATGTGGCATCTCTATCCATCAACGCTAAGTCCACCTTTGTTCGATCTGCCGATACCATGCATCCATACACCACCTCAAATGGAGTCATGACAATGCTGATATGGTAGACGGTGTTGTAGGACCACTCTGCCCACGGTAAGAACTCCAACCATCATCTCGGCATCTCTAGAACAAAGCACCTCAAGTACTACTCAATGCCTCGATTGACCACCTCGGTTTGGTCGTCCGTCTGTGGATGGTAAGCCGAACTAAAGTTCAATCGAGTCCCCTGTAATCTAAAAAACTCCATCCAAAAGTCGCTCATAAATACATAATCATAATTCAAGACAATCGTACGTGGCATGCCATGTAATCGAGCAACATCTCTAACAAAAATTTCAACCACCGACTTGGCTAAAAATGTATGTGACAATGCCGAAAAGTGCGCATACTTGCTCAATCTGTTAACCACCACAAAGATAACGAAAAAATTACATACCAGCGGAAGACCCTCTATGAAATTCATAGAAATGTCTTCCCAAACACAGTCTGGTATAGGTAAAGCTGAAGTAATCCGGTCGGTTTCAATGTGGTTACTTTAGACCTTTGATAGACATTACAAGCACGGACAAAATCTCTTCACATCCCGCCTCAATCCTGGCCACGTGCAACTCTAAGATATCCTCCTATAAGTTCTCAAGACACCCTCATGACCAGTCTCTGGAGTTTGGTGGAAGTGCTCCAACAATTTCTGCCGCAATTCATCATTTGTGGGCACTCTAATACATCTGCAGTCCAGCAGCAAACTGCCTCGATTCTCTAATTCTGGATGGCGTTCCGGATCATCCAACACCTCCTACAATAATCTCAAAACATTTAGGTCAGATGTACATGCATACCTCAGCTCGTCAAGGAAGGGAAAGGTACGAGAAGAATAGGCTAAAAGTTCGGCGGTATCGAGTTGGCACGATAGTGCATTCGCCGCTCTAATTTCCGTTCCCTTCTTATATTGTATTTCATAATCATACCCCCAATAATTTTATGACCCATCTCTACTGTGCTGAAGTGTGTATAGGCTATCCCATAAAGTATGGAAGAATCCTTTGATCGGTTCATATAATGAATCGTCTATCGATCAAATAAGGCCTCGACTTTGTCACCGCATGCAGAATTGCCAACATCTCTCTTTCATAAGTCAATAATTATTGAGATTTTTGTGATAAAGTCTTGCTAAGATAGGCAATGGAACATCCTCCTTGCATTAGTACAGCTTCTATGTCAACATTCGATGCATTTTTGTGATAAAGCCTTACTAAGATAGGCAATGAACTCTTTGGTGAAGTACGGTAGCGCTAGAACGGGCGCCGTCATCATTGTTGTTTTTAGCTTTTCAAAAGCTAAAATGGCTTCATCCGTCTATCTAAAAGAGTCCTTATTTAACAAATAAGTGAGAGGAGCAACGATACTGCAATATCCGGCAATGAATTAGCGATAATATCCGGTCAGTCCCAAAAATTCTCTCAATCCGGTGGTCGTAGTAGGAATAGGCTAAGCGGTCATACATGCAACCTTTTAAGGATCCGCTGCTACACCATCCGCTGATGATGTGGCCTAAATACTCCACTTTTGGTACTCCCCATAGGCACTTAGACTTTTTGATCTTCAATTGGTTTTGCTTCAACAAATTCAGGATATCCTCCAAATGCCGCCAATGCTTCAATTTAGTCCTGCTATACACCAAAATGTTGTCAAAATATACTAAGACATACCTTCGCAAGAGAGGCTGAAATATATCATTCGTGAGGCCTTGAAAGGTAGCTGGAGCATTGGTGAGACCAAAAGGCATCACCCGGAACTCGTAATGCCCGTCCAGAGTTTGAAACGCAGTTTTGTGCACATCCGCCGGGTGAACTCTAATTTGATGATACCCGGCCCTCAAGTCAAGCTTGTTGAATATAGTCGCTCTTGCAAGCTCACCTGATAGTCAAAATTGGATACCGGTCCTTGACGGTAATAGCATTTAGTGCATGATAGTCGACACAAAAACACTAATAGCACAGAGGATGAGTATGAGCTATGACTTGGTTGAATGAGACCTTGCTCCAATATCTCATCTACCATCTTTGAGATAACTTTGTTTTGCACATATAGATACTAATATGGCCTCACGTTCGCCGGTGTAGCCCTGAGTATAATCTCTATGTAATGGTCCGCCGCTCTCCTCGGTGGTAACTCCTATGGCTCCTAAAATAGTCTAGAAAAGTTATCTAATAAATTAGACAATTCAATGCTATACCTGAACTCGTTTGAGACATCTCCTACTGGTCCTAACTGAAGAAGATATGTCAAATCATACGCAGAAGGCAGCCCCACCATAGGCTGCATCGTAGGAATCGGCGAAGACCGAACACCATCCAGCCGCACATCTCTGTTTCCTTGTTTAAATTTCATCCATATGCTTCGGAAATCAAATATGACGGGTTCCAAACTTTGTAACCACTGAGTACCAAGGATAATGTCCACTCCACGCAGCGCCAACGGATACAAGTCCACAATGATGTTGTGTCCTTGCACCCGTATACCGACTAGGCGACACAAGCTCTCCGCCTTAGGCTTCGTGCCGTCTCCAATAGCAACGTCAAATCCTGTGGTCGGTTCGGCATCCAAACCCAATCTCCTTACTAACCTCTTGTCTGGAAAGTTGTGTGTACTCCCCGAATCAATGAGGATGTGCACACAATGCTTTCTAACGAGTTTGTCTACTCATAGCATCCTCAGCATGGAAGTACCCGAATATGCATGGACCTCCTCTAGACACTCTCCATCATAAACAACCTCATCATCCTCCTCAAAATCATCTATAAGTATCACACTCGCGATCAGTTTAGAACACCGATGATTGGGGGTGAAACGCTCGTCACATCGAAAGCAAAAGCCCTTAACTCTTCACTCCTCCACCTGGGCAGGTGTGAGAGTTCGAACGAGGGATCTTTTGCCTTCTCTAACATCGGAAGAAGGTCTCAAAGGTGGTCATGGTTTAGTACTCTCAGCCGCTATTCTTGAACCTGCAGAATTTCTAGCCGGCGTTCTAGGTGCAAACCGCCCATCTCGGTTGCCCCAATTAGTTTTCGCTACTATCTTTAGAGCCTTATGCTTTTTCTCCATCCTCACGGCCTTCTCAAAGGCCTCCTCAAGAGTAGAAGGATAAAGAGCATCAACATTTGCTTGAATCTCATCCCGCAGCCTCGAAATAAATGTGCTCATTAATGTCGGTTCAGGCCAAGGTGGCTCACAACGACTATTAACTCTTTCAAACTCAGCTTGTTACTCCAATACGGTCTTCCTCTGAACCATCTTGCTTAATGTGGCAGCAGACTCTTCATATGTCGCTGTCCCAAATTTGCATGTAATCCTCCTACAAAAATCAGCCCACCCGAAAAATCCTCCATCTTATCGGTGTGCTCTCCATAGGTCTCCTTATTGATGTCATCTTCCTTGTTTTAACCATTAATGGAGGTCTGAGGTTCGCCTACTCTAATACCACTTTGATAAGCTCTAATACCACTTTGATAAGCTCCGATACCAATTGATGAGTTCTTGATCTAAAGATACCAATTGATTAGTTCTCGATCCAAAGATAGGACACGTTCGAACGCGATCAACGGAAATCTTCTAGAATTAGCGTTACATATTATTTTAGGACTTGTTGGCTAGCCTTTATATATATGTCGATGGCAGCCAAATTCATTATGCTATTGGATTATTGATTTCTTGCCTCTATCATCTATCTACCATAATCTCCCTCCTCTCTCTTCACCATCCTTCCACCTCTACCGTTGGTAAGGTTTCTCCTAACTTCTAATCTCCCTCGACTATCAAGCCCCCCTCTTCTTTGGGATCTCGACCATTTCGTTCCCTTCGTCTATATCCCTAAATTACATTCACAATCCACCTTCACCTCCAAACCCATCCATAACCCTAACATCTACTCCACCCGTCACCACCACCATTACCCATGTTATTCCATATTTTCATCCCAGTTTCAATCCGAATCTGTGAAGGGAATAAATACGAAAGTTGTAAATAAGGAAGTTACAAATCGAATCCACTTTGTTTCGTAATTTTCTGACTACTGCAGAATATTTGATGAATATTTTATCACAGTTGTGCGGACTATTTTCTACAATAAATTTAGATCTCAAGGGAATTGTTCCGTAGCCTATCTTTTGGTAGCGTAGAACCTATCAAATTGGTATCAGAGCTTATCAGTAGACTCCAGCCCAAGTGGCTTGGGACATATGTTCTAGGCATTGGAGCCGCTAGCGGCATAATGATTGGGTAGAAGGAGTTATTCGAATTATTCAGCTGTGCATCTCCAGCGGATTGCTTCGGATCACTATCATATCCTTATAAACCCCGATGTTTTTGTAAAGCCCAAGAAGACACCTTTTTGGTTTGAATAGTTCTAATTTGAGTTTTTAAAGATCTTTGAGATTGTAGAAAAGTCGTGGTTCTAGTCGAATAGCCAGACATCTCCTCAATCTGGAGATTTTCCATGTGAACCTCACTAGTGTTTCTCATCACCTCTCCACCTGGAATCGTTTGGGTCTCGGCCACCTGTAAGGTATTTTGACTAAGGTTTGGATTGCCATTTGTGAGTTTGAGCATAAGGAATCACTCTCCCCCTTGTCTAAGAGGGAGAGTCATGACCTTGCATGTCTCAATTGCATATGCGTAGCCGTCCTTAGACAAATCAACCTCGAATGGCAAAGCAAAGCTAGGGTTAGTTCGATTAAGGATGGTGATTCTAACACTTGTTTCTTTAAACTCTCAGCAAAAATTCATGGTAAAAAAATATTATCAAAACCTTGGAACTTAATGAACATTCTTGTATTTCCGATAGCTCTCTTATAGCTAAGGTTTTTGTTGAGTATCACTCTTCTCTCTAGTCCCCGAAGTTTTCTATTGCTCCTAGTCATAACCCTTTGTCTTGTCATCCCCTACCCGCCCTGAATTTGGATTGCCATGATGAGTTTCTCAGGCCTTTTGGGATTGACAAGGTGAGATCGAATGTTAATTCTATGCCGACGGATAAGGCTCTCGGACCGGATGGTTTTTAAGCTAAGTTTTTTCGTACTTATTGGAATGTTGATAGGAGTGATCTTATTTCAGCTTTCTATAATTTTCATCACTATGAATTTCTTCCCCCAATTTGGGGTCAAACTTTTATTACTTTTGAAAAACCCCTAAACGGAAAAAAAACCATGGATCCAAACTCAGATCAAAAACCAATCACTAGAATAGTAGCAGTTACAAGACTGACTCACAAAACAACCCATCGATCCAAACGACTTTGTTCCTCTCAGTCTTGCTCGCTAGAACCTACGATTCACCGCTTCTCGTGATTGAAGTCCAATCTCAGTAACCCTCGAGATTGATCTTTCGTCTAGATAGCCCTTAAGACGAAAGATTAACTTTTGTAGATGAGTGGAACCTTGTTAGTTGAAGAACCGATGTAGCCTCAAGAAGTCTCCTTCAATAATGCTTCTTCAACCTCCCTAAAGATAGGGCATCACAATCCTTATATATGATCTCCAAGATAGAGCCAAATCCAAGTCTTATCCGTACTCACAAATCCAAGTCTTATCCGTACTCACGAAAGTCCAATTTTATCAAACTTCGTTGGTGCTTTCGAACGCGGCTCGGGTGCGTTAGAACAGCATGACTTGAACTCAGGTGCGTTCGAACGCGTTTGTGAACGCAGCTCTCGGTCTGTGTGAACGCAGTACCCGCGTTCGAACGCGTTTGTGAATGCGGCTCTTTGTCTGTGTGAACGCAGATTCCGCGTTCGAACGTGTTTGTGAACGCCGCTCTCTGTCTGTGTGAACGCAGATTCCGCGTTCGAACGTGTTTGTGAACGCGGCTCTCTGTCTGTGTGAACGCAGATTTCGCGTTCGAACTCGTTTGTGAACGCAGCTCTCTGTCTGTGTGAACGTAGTACCCGCGTTTGAACGCGTTTGTGAACGCGGTGTGAAGTCGACGGCTTTTCTCCAATAATCTTGCAATTCTTCAAACCAGAGATATTCTAGACTTGTATAAAGCTCATATACATGAAAAAATACACTTAGAATATTTTGTACACAATTGCCAACAAATAAAAACCTAACAACTTTTGTTCCTAATAAGTTCATTATTGGCCGAACTCCCTTTGTAATGTGGCCTATCATATATTAGCTAAGGTCATGGCTAATAGGATCAAACGATACCTTTCTGTGATCATTACCTCTGAGTAATCCACCTTCGTGGCATGTAGGCACATTCATGATAACATTTTCCTTGATTAGGAAATTATTCATTGTATGAATAAGTATTCCAATATGACTAAGTACCTTGTTATCAAGATTGACCTAGAGAAAGCTTATGATAAAATTTCCTAGAATGCTATTATGAATGCTCTTAATTGTATGAATTTCCTTCGAAGTTCATTAATTGGATTAAAGTATGCATGTCTTCGGATTCTTATGCGGCTATAATCAATGGGTCCCCTTCGCAATGCTTCGCAAGCCACAAGCGTATCCAGCAAGGGGACTCTATTTCTCCGCACCTATTTATTATTGTTACTCAAGTTCTTACTACTTTAATTAATCAAGCTATTGCTTGTGGTAAAATTTACCCTTTTAGGCTTGGTAGTTGTCATCTCATGTATGTTGACGATTTCATGATTATCATAAGAGCTAATTCTTATTCTTGCGTTTTGCTCATGGATATTTTCAAAATATATGAACTGCATACTAATCTTAAAATTAACATATCCAAGTTTGAAGTTTTATCTCCCTCCTAAGACTAGGACACTTCTGCTAAGCATCTTGACATTTTGTCTATCCTCGTGGGTGCTTATCCCCTTAAGTACCTCGGGGCTCTAATATCCCCCATTCGCCTCCATATCCGTGATCATAAGGCTTTACTTGCCCATGTTGATCAATGGTTGGTCGGGTGTAAACAGGCCAATTTAACTCAAGCCGAGCATCTCATGCTCATTAACTATGTGCTTAATTCTATTCCTGTTCACCTCCTGTCCTTGTCTTACACTCCATTAACTGCAGTCGACCACATTACTAAATTGGAAGGATGGTGAAGAGAGAGGAGGGAGATTAGGATAGATAGATGATAGAGGCAAGAAATCAATAATCCAATAGCATAATAAATTTGGCTGCCATCCACATATATATAGAGGCTAGACAAAAAGTTCTAAAACAATATGAAACCCTAATTATAGAGGATTCCCGTCGATCGCGTTTGAACGCACCAAAACACATTCTCTATAAGTGCGAATGCGATACAAGCGTTCAAACGCGGGCGTTCGAACTCGCCTGACCGTGTTAGAATGTACAATATGTGTTCTCTATATTTGCAAATCTGATGCAGGCGTTCAGAAGGGCGTTCGAACGCGACCCCTCTTGCGTTCGCGTTCGAACGCGACCTAGAGGAATTTTATTTTAATGAAAATAAACACCTAATGCAATAAAAAAATATCCTATCTAAGTGTATCAGCCCACCACGCTTTCCCCACCATGCCCTAAAGGTTAAAAGTCGGGGCAATGCTCTAAGATATCATTCTCCAACTCCCATGTGGCCTCATTGGATGGCTTGCCAAGCCACTCAACTAGAATCTCCATCACCAATCCGGTACCATGTCATTGTCGACGTCTAGCAAGTACTCAAATTGGCTCTACGATCTCTATCTCCTCCAACGGCTTCGGTAGAACCGATCCAACAATCTGATGATCTCCAGTGCGCTCTCTCAACAATGAAACATGAAAAATGGGATGCACTCTCGACCCCTCCGACAGCTCCAAATGATATGCAATACGCTCCAACACCCGAAACAGACCAAAGTAGCGATGTGCTAACTTTTGGTTACGCATCGGACATAAGGTCACCTGTCGATACGACTACACCCTCACAAACACCCAATTGTCAATGTCGAACTCCTGCTCCCTATGGCTACGATCATAAACTTTCTTCAGGCAGTTTTGAGCAAGTTTAAGATGAGCACGCAATCTCCTCAATGTGCCGTCTCTATCCGTCAAACCTAAGTCCACCTTCGTACGATCTGCAGATGCCACTAGATCATAAGCGCGTAACATTGGAGGCGTGCGTCCATACACCACCTCAAATGGAGTCATGCCAATCCTGCTATGGTAGGCGGTGTTATAAAACCACTCCGCCCACGGTAAGAACTCCAACCATCATCTCGGCATCTCTCCAACAAAGCACCTAAAGTACTGCTTAATGCCTCGATTGACCACCTCAGTTTCGCCATCTATCTACGGATGGTAGGCCGAACTGAAGTTCAATCGAGTCCCCTACAATCTAAAAATACACGATCACGATCCTAGACAATCGTGCATGGCATGCCATGTAATCGAGCAACATCTCTAACAAAAATTTCAGCCACCGACTTAGCTGAAAACGGATGTGGTAATGCCGAAAAGTGCGCATACTTGCTCAATCTGTCAACCACCACAAAGATAATAGAATAACCACATACCGCCGGTGATACGATCTTCTCTTTGGGGCTAAGGCTCTGATACCAGATTGATACGATCTTCTCTTTGAGGCTAAGGCTCTGATACCAGATTGATACAATCTGGCACGGAACTTTGAAATTAGATCCCAAAATATGCTGTCGTCGGATCGACGTGAGATTTTGATCTGTTGTAGCCTCGTGAAAGAGCTTTCCAACAAATCTAGTTACAGGCAAATCGGAGTTGGGGATCTCGAGATATCGTTCGTTTAGTGGACGAACTTCAGGATGCTCTGTTTTGGATTCGTGGATGGAGGCACGAGATCCTGGGTAATGGTGGATGATGGTGGACCGGCGTTAATGTGGTGGCACCGGTGAAAAGTGATGGTGGAACGGTTGTGGTTGATGGAAGGATTAGGGCAAGTGTTGGATAGATTGGACGAAGGGGGAGAAGAGGGCCACCCCTAAGGGACTAGGGTGATTAGCCGGACGAGGGAGGTTAGAAGCGGCGTCGCCGGGGATTGAGAGAACGGGAGCGAAGAAGACGAAGGAGGCAAGGCAAAACTCAATCTCAATAATCAATAATCATTTTGGTTGCCCTACACATCCTTTTATAGGCTAACCAACAACTCACATTAACCCTAAAACACAATTTTCGCCGACCGCGTTCGAACTCGCCCGACCGCGTTCGAACGCACCGAATTAGCTCTTCTGGATTTGCGAACGTGATGCAGGCGTTTGAACGCGTGATCGAACGCGCCTATCGGTATTTGCCAACACGATGCAGGCGTTCACAGTGCGTTCGAACGCACTGCGTTCGAACGCACAGTACATTCTTTTCTCCACGTTCACAACCCCGTTCACAAACCGCGTTCGAACTCACTCCACCCGCGTTCGAACGCGACTTACAGAAAACTTATTTTAATGGAAATTAAACACTAAAACATGAAATAAAAACACTCCTAAAGTGAATCCATGCTCGAGACGACGTCGGTGAAGTCTGAATCGTATCAATCCAGCACGCTTCCGCAACCTTGTCCTCAAGGTTTGAAGTTTGTGAAGCGATCTTTGAACTCTGGCTTAAGTTCCTCCATGGTATGATCTTCTGCATTGGTTCCCCACATATCTGAAGATATAGGAAATGCTGGTGCTGAAAGAGCGGCAAGCTCACTTGTCTCCGGTTGGCGCGAAAGAGCATCGGCGGCTCGATTTTCAATCCCCTTTTTGTAGACTAATTTGTAGTCATACCCAAGGAGTTTCATGACCCACCGTTGTTGGGCTGGGGTGTGCACACGTTGCTCCATGAAGTAGGGTAAGCTACGCTGGTCCGTGCGGATAGTAAATCGTTGGCCAATCAAGTAGGGTCGTCATTTGGTGACGGCGTGTAGAATCGCTAGCATTTCGCGCTCGTAGGTAGATAGCTGTCGCGACTGACTTGACAATGCTTTGCTCATATATGCCATGGGTCTGCCCTCTTGCATCAAAACTGCTCCAATGCCCTCACCCGAAGCGTCGCACTCCACCACAAAGGGCTTGCCGAAATCTGGTAGTACTAGAACCGGAGCTGTAGACATAGCTGTCTTCAAGGCTTCGAAGGCCTCCGTTGCTTTGCCCGTCCATTGAAACCCACCTTTTCTGAGTAAGGAGGTCAGCGGGGCAGCAATTTTGCCATAGTTGGCAACAAATCGCCGGTAGTACCCTGTCAATCCAAGGAATCCCCTCAATTCCCTCTGATTAGTAGGAATCGGCCAATCCACCATATTCTTGATCTTGCTTGGGTCGGCTTCCACTCCTTTTACAGAGATTATATGCCCCAAGTACTCCACTCTTGACTCTCCCCAAAGACACTTGCTCATCTTAACTTTTAGCTAGTTTTGTCGCAAGATATTTGATACCTCCCGCACGTGCCGCAAGTGCTCACTCCAATTCCTGCTGTATACTAGAATATCATCAAAGAAGACGAGCACGTACCGACGCAAGAGTGGGCGGAAGAGGTCATTCATCAGCCCTTGGAAGGTGGCCGGTGCATTGGTGAGCCCAAACGGCATGACTCGGAACTCATAGTGGCCATCGTGAGTTCGGAACGCCGTTTTGTGTACATCTTCAGGGTCGACTCGGATTTGATGGTATCCCGCTCTTAAGTCAAGTTTGCTGAAGTAGGCCGACCCTGTGAGCTCATCCAGCAACTCCTCGATCACCGGTATTGGATACCGGTCCTTGACAGTAATTGCATTCAAGGCTCGGTAGTCGACGCAAAACCGCCAACTCCGGTCTTTCTTCCGAACCAGCAGCATTGGCGATGAGTAGGCACTTCTACTCGGTTGAATAATCCCTTGCTCGACCATTTCCTCCACCAATTTACCGATCTCTTCCTTCTGGACATGCGGGTACCGATAGGGTCGGACATTCACAGGTTCAGCCCCTGGAATGATTTGGATGCGATGGTCATGACGACGGTTCGGCGGTAGTCCTCGGGGTTCCTTGAAGAGATCCTGAAACTCCTGCAGCAACTCTTCCATGTCAGAGGCTACTTCCTTTGGTGGTGGATGTTCTGGTTCAACAACAGCCATTTGCAATAGTAGAGCTCGGTCCCCTGCACAAGGAAAACCCACAAGTGGTTGCAATGTCGGCCCTTGCAGCGGTTGATTTCCATCCAGTAGCACCCTTCTTCCATTCCTCCGAAATGTCAGTGTGAGGTTTGAGAAATCAAATGTTACGGGCCCCAAGCTTTGAAGCCATTGAGTCCCCAAAATAATATTGGCACCTTGCAAGGCCAACGGATAAAGGTCCAATGTGAAAGTTTGGCCTTGCACCTTCAATTCTACACCTCCACAAATAAAATCTGCTCGCAATGTGGTGCCATCTCCGATCGTCACATCGAACCCTTCCATGGGTTCCGACTCGAGCCCAATCTTCCTAAGGAGCCTCTTGTCAATGAAGTTGTGGGTGGACCCGGTGTCAATCAAGATTCTCACTGTGGTTTTCTTGACTACCCCGTTTACCCGCAAGGTTTTTGGCACAGCTGTCCCCGAATAGGCGTGGAGAGAGATTTCGGCTATCATGTCCTCCACGGTTTGCTCCTCAGTTTCTTCTCCTTGATGTCCAGCCACATCTGCACCTTTAGCTGCAAACTCGTCCTCCGCTTCCTCCAATCCATCGATTAGCATCACCGATCCCATCAGTTTAGCGTAGCGATGCCCGGGTACAAACTTCTCATCACAACGGAAGCATAGGCCCTTGGCTCTTCTTTCTTCTACTTGGGCTGGGGTGAGTGCTCGTCCCGGACCTCTAGGTGCATACTTCACATCTTGGGATGGCTTCAAGGGTGCTCGAGGAGGTACCACTGTAGCAGTAACCCTTGGTACTCCGATAGTATTTCCCGCCGCTATGTTTGGTTGAGCTTGATTGCGGCTTCCTTGGCTCATCCAACTCTGTTTCAAGTGTATCGTCATGGCCCTATGTTTGTCTTCCATAAGCACCGCATCTTCGAAGGCCTCCTTTAAGGTTCTAGGCCTTAAAGCCCTCACATCGGCTTGTATGTCACCCCGCAACCCGGAGATGAAGGTGCTGCGAAGTTGCTGATCCGTCCATGGTGGATGACATCGGCTACTAATTTTCTCAAATTCTTCTTGGTATGACCCAACCGTTGTCTTTTGCACCGTCTTTGAGAGGAGAGCATCAAAGTCTTCATATCCCGATGCTCCAAATCGCCGTGTGATATCGGCGCAAAATTCAGCCCAAGTTTCGATAGCCTCAGTGGCATTGGCTGCTCGAAACCAATGAAGCGTCGCATCCTCAAGGTGGAAGCTCGCAAGCGTCATCTTGTACTCTTCCGCCGTTCCTTGGTATGCAAAGAATTGCTCCGCCCTATACAACCAATCGATCGGGTCGCCACCTTTGAACTTGGGGAATTCGAGACGCACGACTTGTCCACGGATGCCATTGTCTCGTTCCGGATCATGTCCTTGTCTAACTGGGAGAGGATGCACCATGAAGGGTTGATGATCCCTCCTTCGGTTTTGATTAACTTGTTGTGGTTCCGGATCGTATTGACCCGCCCACGGATCTTGATCTCCAAGGCGGTCTCCATAGTGGTTCACCCGTCGGATGGGTTCACCTGCAACTGGACCTGGTGTAACCATCCTTGCTTGCCTCTGCCCATAGGGTGGTGGTAGCAGCAGCTCTTGTGGTTGCAAAGGCTGAACCGGTGGCGGTGGGTTCAAGGGGGTGGACTCGCGTCGTGGGGTCGATGGTGCTTTCCCGTTCGCCCGTAGTTCCCGCATCATCTCCATCATCATCTAGTTGTTGATGGCCAATTGCTCTGAAATAGACCCCAACATGGCTTGAATGCTAGGTTCTTCCGTATTCTGATTAGATCGGGCGGTTCCACGGGTGGAAGTCCTTGCAATCGTTTCTCCCTCCTCTATTGGGAGAATCTCTTCTTCGTCATCTCGCCGTGCAGCCATGGATCTGGTTGTCGTTATTGGAAGCGCTTGTCCAAGGAAACCTGGCTCTGATACCAGATTGATACGATCTTCTCTTTGGGGCTAAGGCTCTGATACCAGATTGATACGATCTTCTCTTTGAGGCTAAGGCTCTGATACCAGATTGATACGATCTGGCACGGAATTTTGAAATTAGATCCCAAAATATGCTGTCGTCGGATCGACGTGCAATTTTGATATGTTGTAGCCTTGTAAAATAGCTTTCCAACAAATCTAGTTACAGGCAAATCGGAGTTGGGGATCTCGAGATATCGTTCGTTTAGTGGACGAACATCAGGATGCTCTGTTTTGGATTCGTGGTTGGAGGCACTCGATCCTGGGTAATGGTGGATGGTGGTGGACCGGCGTTAATGTGGTGGCACCGGTGAAAAGTGATGGTGGAATGGTTGTGGTTGATGGAAGGATTAGGGCAAGTGTTGGATAGATTGGACGAAGGGGGAGAAGAGGGCCACCCCTAAGGGACTAGGGTGATTAGCCGGACGAGGGAGTTTAGAAGCGGCGTCGCAGGGGATTGAGATAACGGGAGCGAAGAAGACGAAGGAGGCAAGGCAAAACTCAATCTCAATAATCAATAATCATTTTGGTTGCCCTACACATCCTTTTATAGGCTAACCAACAACTCACATTAACCCTAAAACACAATTTTCGCCGACCGCATTCGAACTCGCCCGACCGCGTTCGAATGCACCGAATTAGCTCTTCTGGATTTGCGAACGCGATGTAGGCGTTCGAACGTGTGATCGAACGCGCCTGTCGGTATTTGCGAACGCGATGCAGGCGTTCACAGTGCGTTCGAACGCACTACGTTCGAACACACAGTACATTCTTTTCTCCACGTTCACAACCCCGTTCACAAACCGCGTTCGAACTCACTCCACCCGCGTTCGAACGCCACTTACAGAAAACTTATTTTTATGGAAATTAAACACTAAAACATGAAATAAAAACACTCCTAAAGTGAATCCATGCTCGAGACGACGTCGGTGAAGTCCGAATCGTATCAGCCGGAAGACCCTCTATGAAATCCATAGAAATGTCTTCCCAAACACGGTCCAGTATAGGTAAAGGCTGTAATAATCCGGCTGGTTTCAATGTGGTTGCCTTAGCCCTTTGATAGACTTCGCAAGCACGGATGAAACTCCTCACATTTCGTCTCAATCCTGGCCACGTGCAACTCTGAGATATCCTCTTATATATCCTCAAGACACCCTAATGACCAGCCTCTAGAGTATGGTGGAAGTGCTCTAACAATTTCTATCGCAATCCATCATTTGCGGGCACTAGAATGCATCCGCAGTCCAACAGCAACCCGCCTTAATTTTCCAACTCTAGATGGCGCTCCGGATCATCCATCACCTTCTGCAATAATCAAAAATATTTGAGTCAGATGTACATGCATACCTCAGCTCATCAAGGAAGGGAAAGCTAGGAGATGAATATGTTGCAAGCTCGGCGGTATTGAGTTGGCACGATAGCGCATCCGCCGCTCTATTTTTCGTTTCTTTCTTGTATTGGATTTCATAATCATATCCCAGCAATTTTGTGAGCCATCGCTACTGTGCTAGAGTATGTATGCGCTGTCCCAAAAAGTATGAAATAATCCTTTGATCAGTTCGGATAATAAATCGTCTACCGATCAAATAAGGCCTCCACTTTGTCACTGCATGCAGAAATGCCAACATCTCTCTCTCATAAATTGATAATTGCTGAGATTTTAGTGACAAAGCCTTACTAAGAAAGGCTATGGGATGTCCTCCTTGCATTAGTACAGCTCCTATGCCAATACCCAAATCATCACATTCCACAATGAACTCTTTGGTGAAGTCTGGTAGCGCTAGAACGAGTGCCATCGTCATTGTTGTTTTCAGTTTTTCAAATGCTGAAGTGGCTTCATCCGTCCATCTAAAAGAGTCCTTCTTCAACAAAGAAGTGAGAGGAGTAGCGATCTTGCCATATCCGGCGATGAGGCATCGACAATATTTGGTCAACCCCAAAAATCCTCTCAATCCGGTGGTAGTAGTAGGAATAGGCCAAGCGATCATATATGCTGAAATGATTTGGCCTAAATACTCCACTTGTGGTACTCCCCATAGGCAGTTGGACTTCTTGATCTTCAATTGGTTTTGCTTCAACAAATTCAGCACATCCTCCAAATGCCGCCAATGCTCCAATTAAGTCCTACTAATGTAATGCCCCCGCCCGGCACGGGCACGTGCAAGCCCACGCGCCCACATGGCATGCACGACGCATGCGGCAGGTCGGGCGGGGCCCGTCATACATAGATACTCTCCTATACACATATAATCTTGACATCATTAAATAAAACCTGCTAACCTATCCATGATCATATAATCCATCACCAAATAAATCATACTATTAACCAAATAAACCGGTTAACATATTGAAAAACCCTTAGACACAAGTATGTATCTAAATACTAGGCTATGATAACACTCGTTCGCTTAAGTAAAAGTCCGTCGAAATATTAAGAACGAAAGCAGAGATGAACGCCAAGATTTTAACGTGAAAAAACCCAAATGGGAAAAAACCACGGATCAAAACCAATCACTAGAATAGTAGCAGTTACAAGACTGACTCACAAAACAACCCGTCGATCCAAACGACTTTGTTCTTCTCAGTCTCGCTCGCTAGAACCCATGATTCACTGCTTCTCGTGATTGAAGTCCAACCTCAGTAACCCTCGAGATTGATCTTTCGTCTAGATAACCCTTAAGACGAAAGATTAACTTTTTAATGATGAGTGAAACTTTGTTAGTTGAAAAACTGATGTAGCCTCAAGAAGTCTCCTTCAATAATACTTCTTCAACCACCCTAGAGATAGGGCATCACAATCTTTATATATGATCTCCAAGATAGAGCCAAATCCAAGTCTTATCCGTACTCACGAAAGTTCAATTTTATCAAACTTCGTTGGTGCGTTCGAACGCGGCCCGGGTGCGTTCGAACGGCATGACTTGAACTCAGGTGTGTTCGAACGGGCCCGAATGCGTTCGAACGCAACAACTTGAATTCTTTAGGTTGCGTTCGAACGCATTTGTTAACGCAGCTCTCGGTCTGTGTGAACGCAGTACCTGCGTTCAAATGCATTTGTGAACACGGCTCTTTGTTTGTGTGAACGCAGTACTCGCGTTCAAACGCGTTTGTGAACGCGGCTCTCTGTCTGTGTGAACGCAGATTCCGCGTTCGAACGCATTTGTGAACGCGGTGTGAACTCAACGACTTTTCTCCAATAATCTTGCAATTCTTCAAACCAGAGATATTCTAGACTTGTGTAAAGCTCATATACATGAAAAAATACATTTATAATATTTTATACACAATTGCCAACAAATAAAAACCTAATAATCTCCCCCTTTGGCAATTTGTGACAAAACACCTAGGTTACAAGATATTACAAAGACTTCAAATTGAGCAATCAACAAGTCTAGAATATTTTGCACATCATTCCCTGCAAATAAACATATACCAATCCAAGATCAAGTGAAAATAACTTGAAATGAATAAACAATCCAAACACAAGTTATCAATGGAGCATAAGTTCAAAAGTACTTAAACAGACAAAGTTTACAATTCTTCTAAGCAAAGTTATAAGCAAGATTTGAAAGACAGAAAGACTCTAATAAACTCCCCCTATTACCATGCTCCCCCTACACACCTAGACACCTAGACACTCTCCCCCTTTTTGACATAAATGCCAAAGACTAGGAACTCGGAGGAAACTGACGCTAAACAATCATCAACAGAGAGTCAAGTACAGTCCCTTGACGAGCTTGCTGAGCTCATAAATCATTCACTGCCGAATGGAGATCCTGCACTTGAGTACTAAGCTGATCGAAACTGTTAGAGTACTGTGGTAACTCCCCCTAAGAGTGAGATGTGTCACCGTCAGAGCTATCATCAGAGCTGTCGAGGTGCGATGAGCGACCAACGGCGGAAGAGGACGGCTTGAGAGGAGACGACTGGTCGTGAGCTTGACTCCGCTTAAGAGTAATCCGATCCAACGGTTTGTGCGAAGTAAGAGAAGGTTCCGAAGCATCCACACGCAACCCACTCTGACTGCACAAATTTGTAATAAAGATGCCAAACGGTAACCCCTCACGAGGTGCTTCTTTCTGTGCAGCTGTGAGTATTGAATCATAGTTCACCGCAGTCAAATCAATCGAGACTCCAGATAACATTGCATGAAGAAGGAATGCACGATCCAGACTAATACTTGAATGTCGAGTCTTGGGGGTGACATTGTACAGACAAAACAGGTGAAGCATGCGAGCCACGGACGTCAGCTTCGCATGCGGCATCATGTTTCCCTTCCAACATTCCCCTTTGATCAGTAAAGTGCCAGCATATTCATCGACATCTAGAAGTGGAGCAGACATTGGATACTGGAACTCACCATCAGGAAGACGAAGTTCAACGCGAATAACATCTGAGTCCAGGTATACAGACACCCCCACGAACAATAGAACGTATACAGCAGTCTAAAACCGTGGCATTACTAAAAAATTCCCGAACAATTTCCACATAAGCAGTCCCGCTCATCCCACACACCAATAACCATCCTCACTCAGTAAATATCTGTTCTATCCCCAAAGAAGAAAAATCGGAAATGACCACAGGTCGTTCACAGATAACAGGACTGTTAGGTTTTTATTTGTTGGCAATTGTGTACAAAATATTCTAAGTGTATTTTTTCATGTATATGAGCTTTACACAAGTCTAGAATATCTCTCATTTGAAGAATTACAAGATTATTGGAGAAAAGTTGTTGAGTTCACACCACGTTCATAAACGTGTTCGAATGCGGTGTGTGCACAAACGAGTTCGAACGCGAAATCTGCGTTCACACAGACAGAGAGCCGCGTTCACAAACGTGTTTGAACGCGGGCATTGCGTTCACACAGACCGAGAGCTGTCGCGTTCGAACGCACTCGATTCCGTTCGAACGCACCAATAAAGTTTAAGAATATTGGACTTTCGTGAGTACGAATAAGATTTGGATTTGGCTCTATCTTGTACTTTCGTGAGTACGGATAAGATTAGGATTTAGCTCTATCTTGTACTTTCGTGAGTACGGATAAGATTTGGATTTGGCTCTATCTTGGAGATCATATATAAGGATTGTGATGCCCTATCTTTAGCGGGGTTGAAGAAGCATTATTGAAGGAGACTTCTTAAGGCTACATCAGTTCTTCAACTAACAAGGTTCCACTCATCTACAAATATTAATCTTTCGTCTTAAGGGCTATCTAGACGAAAGATCTATCTCGAGAGTTACTGAGATTGGACTTCAATCACGAGAAGCAGTGAATCGTGGGTTCTAGCGAGCAAGACTGAGAGGAACAAAGTCGTTTGGATCGACGAGTTGTTTTGTGAGTCAGTCTTGTAACTGCTACTATTCTAGTGATTGGTTTTTGATCCGAGTTTGGATCCGTAGTTTTTTCTCGTTTGGGTTTTTCCACGTTAAAATCTTGGCGTTCATCTCTGCTTTCGTTCTTAATATTTCTACGGACTTTTACTTAAGCAAACGAGTGATATCATTGCATAGTATTTAGATACATACTTGTGTCTAGGGATATTTTAAGGACGGGTGCCAAAATTATGTTTGTAATGCCCCGCAGCCGTAGATGTCAAAAACTTGGGAGCCGAAGTAGGTGAGGAAGGCGGCCTAGGCTTCTTGGAAACTGCAGCTTTTCTAGGCATTCTTGAGAAAGAAACAAGATACAAGATTCAATACATGCCCAAAGCAAACAAAAAGATAGCAAGAAATAAATAAAAATAAAACAAAATCCAAAAAACCATGAAGGCCCTAAATGAAATCCATCATCCACTTGAAAATGCTAAGATATCACGTTCAATCACACAAGAAACTTTAAGATAGTAACTTTAACATGATCAAAACTCGAAAACGCATGAAATCAATCAAGATCAAGAGACTTAATTGAATAAAAAATAGGAAAATTGATGGATGATCATACCTCGCAAAAGTGAAGAAAAACTAAGAAATTCGGCCGAAAAATGCTAGATCTGGAGGAGAACGACCCTTTAAAAGGGTTTGTAGTGAGAAATTTGATGAAAAATACCAAGATCTTGAAGATTCGAGAGGGAGAAAATGAAGGGTTTCTAGGGTTTGGAAGATGGAAGATGAAAACCCTTGGGTTCGGACGCAATATATAAAGAATCCTCGAGTGCGTTCGAACGCACCAGTCTACGCGTTCAAACGCGCCACTCACCGCCTTCGAACTCAAAAATTTGTGTTCGAACGCACCTTTTTTTTTTAAAGTAAAAAATCTAAGAAAAAATCAAAAAATCTTTTTGGAGATGCACCTCTAAAAATTCAAAATAGATTCAAGACATAGAATATGACAATCGAATAAAATAAGACACAAATCAATCAAATCATCAAAAGCATATTATAATCAATTCTAATGCATCACTCAAAATTAAATTAATCTTAATTGATCATAACAATATACATATGCAAGGTGAGCATAGATAATATGAAACATTCTTCTTAAATAAATTTTCCTATTTAAACAATGATACAACACAGTAGTCAAACCGACTTAGTATTTAAATTTTTACTTTTCGACTTATTCTCCATAATCGAACAGGAATTTTTCCTGTATTATTTTTTTTTTATACATAAACCATATAGATGCAATGATGGCTTTCACACATGACTAGGTAGCCCTTTTCTTCTAGTACATATCAAACAATGTGCAAGAAGATATTCACAAACATCAAAAAAATTTAATTAATTTGCAAGCAATGTACTGAGTCAAACTGGACTCTAAACAAGATGGCTTTCACACAAACTCATTGTAGCCCTTTTCATTGATCTTTTATGAACACATTTGTGATGACTAAGCATGAGGTCAAACTGGGCAAATCAACGTCAATAGTGAGCTATTTAAAAAAAAAATTTATGATGTCATGCTCACTTAAGAATATACACACGTTATGAGTGCATTAAATTTAGTTTAAATATCATAAAAGTCGAGAGAGTGAGCAAATCAGAAATGATACAATATACTGCAAGATGATAGAACTGACTATCATAACTCATAATCAAGAGAAAAATCATATTTATATGTCAAGAGTATATTATTGAATCTAGGAGTGCATCAAAAAAAAAATTTATGACAAAAACTCTTGACAAATCTGAAACTAAAACCAAAGAAAAGTTCAGAGTAAAGAAAACCTAGAAAGAAACGAAAAGAAATAATGAAAAAAGAAACACGCAAACCAAACCAAAAAAAATCAATCCAAAGCACAAATCCCTAAAGAAGTACGAAAATACTCAAATCTCTGTAAATCCAAAGGTTTTGTAAATAGATCACCCAATGTTTCTCCGTCTTAACATGTTCTAGTGCTATTGTTTTGTCTTCAACTAACTCGCGTATAAAATGATGTCGGATATCAATATGTTTTGTACGCGAGTGTTGAACAGGATTTTTTGAAATATTAATAGCACTCATGTTGTCACAATAAAGCACCATAGTATCTTGTTCAATGCTGTAATCTTTGACCTTTTGTTTCATCCATAGTAACTGAGAACAACAACTTCCCGCTGCAATGTACTCGGCCTCCGCAGTAGATAAAGATATCGAGTTTTGTTTCTTACTGTGCCAAGCAACCAGATTGTTTCCAATATAAAAACATCCACCTGAGGTACTTTTTCTATCATCACATGAACCTACCCAATCAGAATCCGTGTATTCAGATATGATAGCTCCCGAGTCATACGTAAACCAGATACCTAAGTCAACTGTGCCACCGACATATTTTATAATACGTTTCACAGCAAACAAATGTGTCTCCTTAGGTTCAGACTGAAACCTAGCACACACACCGACACTAAATGCAATGTCTGGTCTACCACCAGTTAAGTACAAAAGACTACCAATCATGCTCCTATATAGTATCTGATCAACACTTTTTCCTAAAATATCCTTACCTAGTTTGGTAGTTGTACTCATAGGAGTTCTAGCATGTTTTGCATTTTCTAAACCGAATTTAGTCACAAGATCCTTAGCATACTTGGTTTGAGCGATAAATATCCCTCTTTCCAACTGAGTAATTTGAAGTCCCAAAAAGAATTTCAACTCACCCATCATACTCATCTCAAAATGACTATGCATAAGATTTGCAAACTCGTTAGCTAATGATCGACTCGTTGCGCCGAAGACAATGTCATCCACATATATTTGTGCCACAACTAAACTCTTGTTTGACAGTCTAATGAACAATGTCTTGTCCACTCCCCCTCGAGTGAACCTCGCATCCACTAAAAAAGTGGTCAACTTCTCATACCAAGCTCTTGGAGCTTGTTTTAGCCCGTAGAGGGCCTTTTTCAGTTTAAACACATAAGAAGGAATTTTTTGATCTTCGAACTCTTTCGGTTGTTTCACATAAACATCTTCATTTAGAGTACCATTCAAGAAAGCACTTTTCACATCCATTTGAAACAATTTAAATTTTAAGTGGCAAGCAATAGCAAGCAGTATACGAATAGATTCTAATCTAGCAACAGGAGCAAATGTCTCATCAAAATCTATACCCTCGACCTAAGTATATCCTTGTGCTACGAGTCTAGCTTTATTTCGAACTATATTGCCATGTTCATCACTTTTATTCTTGTAAATCCATTTTATTCCAATGATGTTCACATTCTTAGTCTAGGAACTAAATACCAAACATCATTCCTAGAAAATTGCTCTAATTCCTCATGCATAGCATTAACCCAAGAATTGTCTAACAATGCTTCCTTCACATTTTTACATTCAAAAGAAGATGTATAACAAGTAAATGATACCTCACTTTGGATTTGTCATCTTGTCTTAATTGGTTCATTCACGTCTCCGATCACTTGTGACAGTGGATGATTTGATTTCACTCTGGCAGATGGTTTCGGTATGTTGCAGTCATCTTTGTTCATTTCAACTTTGTCATCGTCCTGATTTTTAATTTCTAAATCAAGCTCCTTTCTTATTTCTTCGTTATATGTATCTGCAGAAACAAAAATAGGAGTAGTTTCAGTTATATCAGTCGTGGATTCATCTATCATAACATTAGCAGATTCCATAACAGTAGAAGTGTCAAGATTAAATACTTTGTAGGCTCTACTATTATTAGAATACCCTAAGAAGATGCCTTTGCTACTTCTAGTGTCAAATTTAGTCAAATATTCTCGATCACGCAAGATATAACATTTACTACCAAAAACTCAAAAATATTTAACACTAGGTTTCTTACCTTTCCAGATTTCATAAGCAGTCATTTTTATACCTGGTCTTAGATAAACACGATTTATCACATGTACCGCTGTATTGACCGCCTCCGCCCAAAACCTTTGAGTAACCTTTTTACCATGAAGCATAACCCTAGGAATTTCCTGTACAACTTGGTTCTTTCTTTCAACAATTCAGTTCTGTTGTGGAGTTATAAGAGCTGAAAACTCATGTTGAATACTAAGAGAATCGAAAAATATAGAAAATTTTTCATTTTCAAATTCTCTACCATGATCAGAACGAATCCTAACTAGGGTTGTAGATTTTTTATTCTGCAATTTTAAGCATAGTGATTTAAAAACCTCAAAGGTTTCAGACTTCTCACGTAGAAAGGCAACCCAGGTATATCTAGAGTAATCATCGACCATTAAGAATATATAGCGTTTACCTCCAAGACTTTCCGTTTTTGTTGGACCCATCAAGTCCATGTGAACTAATCGAAGCACACGGTCGGTGGTACCTGCATTTACCTTCTTGTGTGAGATCCGAATTTGTTTTCCAATTTGACACGAACCGCACACTCTTTTTGACATTTCTTTTATCTTAGGTATTCCTCTTACCACTTCTTGTTTGGACAGAATAAATAATTCCTTGTGATTCACATGTCCAAGACGTTGATGCCAAAGATCTGCAACATCGAAAGAGGCACTGTTACATTTCAGTTTATGTGACGTTCCAACAACATAGCAATTATCAGATGTTCTAGATCCATAACATATAACATTACCACCATGATCTAGAATAGTACAATCATTTTTGGAGAATTTTACCTCATAATCTTCATCACAAAATTGACTGATACTCAGAAGATTTGCTTTCAAGCCCTTAACATAAAAAACATTTTCAAGAATAGGAACCCCCGGAGAACTTACCTTTTCTTTACCTATTATCTTGGATGAATTACCATCTCCGAATGTCACAACTCCCCCTTCATGTTTTTCAAGATTAGAAAATAACGACTTGTCACCCGACATATGTCTTGAATAGCCATTGTCTAAATACCACAAATCAGAATTTAAAGCTTTCAAGGCTGTATGCACAACATAGCAATTCAAATCACTTTTCTTGACCCATATGGCCTTTGTTTTCATCCCATAAATGAAAGCAGTTTTAGGATTTTGCAAAAATTTGCAATAAGGTTGAATATGCCCTAGAATGCCGCAATGATAGCATGTCGGAACAAACCCTTTTCTACTCACCTTTTGTCGAGGAGTGTGACTAAAGTTTACCTTTGGTGCCATTGACGATTCACCAGTTTGTAGATTCACCTTCAGTTTAGGATCATTCATCCAGGATTGCTTTGTAAATGCGGTTGATGACTTCTAATATTCTTCCTTTTGTATACCTGCAGAAACGAAGACAATTTTATTATTATTTGAATTACTAGTGTATCCAACACCATACCTATCTTTTCCAGAGATTTGAGCCTTTAGAATCTCATCAAGTTTGTTCTTTCCTTTTAGAAATGTCACTTCCTTCAGTCGCTCTAGTTCAATTTCATCAGCCTTCATTTTATTTTTTGCATTGTCAAGTTGTTCAGAAAGGTCTTTGACACGTTCAAGTTCCAATTTGTACTTCTCCTCAAATTGAATTCTTTCTAGTTCGATTACCTTGAGTCGTTGAAGTAGTCTAAGATTGCTTTTCTTGAGTTTAAATGACTCCAAGTACAGGTCATTATATGCCTTTCGAATTTCAGATTCATCTTCCTCAGCTGGTAGCATATCATGATCATCTGTACTATCAGTATCAACAACAGAATCGACATTAAGTAGAGAAGAGGCAAAAGCTACAAAGTTTTCTTCGTCTTTTCCAGAATCATCATCAGATTCATCTGAATCATCCCAAGTAACTTTCATAGCTTTACCCTTCTTCTTAAGGCGATTAGGGCATTCTTGTGCTATGTGTCCAAAACCAGAGCATTCAAAGCATCGAACTTTATTATTAGAATTCTTATTTTTCTGTTTGACACTATTGTTGCTCACACCTATATTCGAACTCGCAGTATTCTTCTTTTTCACAAAGGCTTTGCTTTTCTCCAGTTTTTCAGCATTCAACTTGTTTGGCTTTCGAAAGAATTTATTAAACTTTTTGACGAACATGGCCAACATCTCAACATCTAAATCACCTTCCTCATCAGACTCCTCTATAATTTCTTCAACTGTGGATAGAGCAATTCCTTTGGACTTCCTCGGTTTTGAAAGACTGGACTCAAATGTTTGTAGATTTCCTACCAATTGTTCAACTTTCATAGAATCGATGTCCTTATTTTCCTCAATAGCTGTAACGTACCTGAAACCTCTCTGGAAGAGACCTAAGGATCTTGCGAACAATTATATTTTCAGGAATTTTCTCTCCTAGGTTGAAACTGGAATTGACTATATCACTCAGCTTTGCATAGAACTCATCAAATGTCTCATTCTCCTCCATACGTAGAGTTTCAAAACTAGTAGTCAACCTCTGAAGTTTAGAAAGTTTTACAGCCGTAGTTCCTTCGTGAGTAGTTTATAAGATCGTCCAAGCTTCTTTTGCTATCTCACAAGTAGAAATTCTTCTAAATTCTTTCGAGGAAACACAACTAAAAATTACATTTATTGCCTTGCAATTCCATCCAACTTTTTTATAGTCTGACATATCCCATGACTCTATCGATTTATCAGCAAGTTTATCATCCACCATGTACATTAGTGGACACCAACCGTTCACAACGGCCAACCATACTCGTTCATCTATAGACTTCAAGTAAGCTCTCATCATAGCTTTCCAATATCCATAATTTGATCCATCTAGGATAGGAGATCTAATAGATGATGGTCAATCTCTATGAAAATCCATACCTATCTGATCTCTCTCAAAGTGTGAGAGAACCTGCTCTGATACCAATTGAAAAACCCCTAGACACATGTATGTATCTAAATACTAGGCAATGATATCACTCATTCGCTTAAGTAAAAGTCCGTAAAAATATTAAGAACGAAAGCAGAGATGAACGCCAAGATTTTAACGTGGAAAAACCCAAATGGGAAAAAACCACGAATCCAAACTCGGATCAAAACCAATCACTAGAATAGTAACAGTTACAAGACTGACTCACAAAACAACTCGTCGATCCAAACGACTTTGTTCTTCTCAGTCTCGCTCACTAGAACCCACGATTCACTGCTTCTCGTGATTGAAGTCCAACCTCAGTAACCCTCGAGATTGATCTTTCGTCTAGATAACCCTTACGATGAAAGATTAACTTTTTAATGATGAGTGGAACCTTGTTAGTTGAAGAACCGATGTAGCCTCAAGAAGTCTCCTTCAATAATGCTTCTTTAACCACCCTAGAGATAGGGCATCACAATCTTTATATATGATCTCCAAGATAGAGCCAAATCCAAGTCTTATTCGTACTAACGAAAGTCCAATTTTAGCAAACTTCATTGGTGCGTTCGAACGCGGCTCGGGTGCGTTCGAACGGCATGACTTGATCTCAGGTGCGTTCGAACGGGCCCGAGTGCGTTTGAACGCGACAACTTGAATTCTTCAGGTTGCGTTCGAACGCGTTTGTGAATGCAGCTCTCGGTCTTTGTGAACGCAGTACCCGCATTCGAACGTGTTTGTGAACGCGACTCTCTGTCTGTGTGAACGCAGATTCCGCGTTCGAACTTGTTTGTGAACGCGGTGTGAACTCAATGACTTTTCTTCAATAATCTTGCAATTCTTCAAACCAGAGATATTCTAGACTCCCCCTATTACCATGCTCCCCCTACACACCTAGACACCTAGACACTCTCCCCTTTTTTGACACAAATGCCAAAGACTAGGAACTCGGAGGAAACTGACGCTGAAGAATCATCAACAGAGAGTCAAGTACAGTCCCCTGACGAGCTTGCTCAGCTCGTAAATCATTCACTGCCGAATGGAGATCCTGCACTTGAGTACTAAGCTGATCGAAACGGTTAGAGTACTGTGGTAACTCCCCCTCAGAGTGAGATGTGTCACTCTCAAATCTATCATCAGAGCTGTCGAGGTGCGATGAGCGACCAACGGCGGAAGAGGACGGCTTAAGAGGAGACAACTGGTCGTGAGCTTGACTCCGCTTAAGAGTAATTCGATCCATCGATTTGTGCGACAATTTGAATTCTTTAGGTTGCGTTCGAACGCGTTTGTGAACACAGCTTTCGGACTGTGTGAACGCAGTACCCACGTTCAAACACGTTTGTGAACGCGGCTCTCTGTCTGTGTGAACGCAGTACCCGCGTTCGAACGCGTTTGTGAACGCGGCTCTCTGTCTATGTGAACGCAGATTCCGCAATCGAACACATTTGTGAAAGCGGCTCTTTGTCTGTGTGAACGCAGATTCCGCATTCGAACGCGTTTGTGAACGCGGTGTGAACTCAGCGGCTTTTTTCTAATAATCTTGCAATTATTCAAACCAGAGATATTCTAGACTTGTGTAAAGCTCATATACATGAAAAAATACACTTAGAATATTTTGTACACAATTGCCAACAAATAAAAACCTAACACATATGAATATCCCAGTCCACAATAATATATATTAGACCACTACATAATCTGGCAGGACCCACACAAGCCACAATAAACCATCAAGATACAACTAAAATAACTAATACAAGAGTACACTATGATTCGACCAGTAATATCCAAATCATCGTCTAATACAAAAGAGTACAAATATCAAATACTAGTACAACTCAATATCTGGTTAAACTATCATCTATACCGTCTCGCATCTATAATTCACCTCATCATCATTCTAAAATATCTTCTCAAGATATATCAAGTCGCTATCACGTACCACATATCTGAGAGGGTTAGAAAAGAAATAAAGAGAGTCATGAGCAAAAGGCTTAGTAAATAGACCTTACCCCGAATCAGTGATGCCAAACAGCGAGTAAATCATATACTGGATAATATGAATCAGAAAGTAGCATGATGCCATGTATGAATATGTATATATGTATCCTCAATGACATATATATGAATTAAATCAATTCTCATGAATAAGCATATTATATCCTCAACCAAAAATATATCACATGATGAAATTACCATATAACATCACCGAATATAACGACATATCATGTATAACAATTATGATCCAATGATACTAGTCACATCAATGATGATGCATGATGCATGCCATCCACTAGATAATCGTATATGTCAGAGCCAAATATAATCCGCATATCTCTCACTATCACAATCATCCGTCTCAACTCTAAATATCATCCACCATGTTGGACTATGGTACCAACCCCAAACTCGATACACATCATGTCACAAGCTCAGAGTATACCCTATCATACGCTAAGAGTATCTCTATAGATGAATCATACCCTGCCATACGCTAAGGGTATATCAATGATAGTTGTACCCTATCATACGCTAAGAGTACAACCATCAGCCATCACCATACTCTGCCATACGCTAAGAGTATGTCCAGTACCACTCCCGGACCGATACCGTTCCAGCCACCACATCATATCACATCACATCACAGACATATGTACTTTTATGATTTTCTATGCATGATAAATCATATGCATATATATCCAGTACGATAACAGATCATGTAACTCAGGAATTTAGGTGGTAAAGAAGCTAAGAGAAAAATGATGCAATGCCGACTCTAACCATGTATCTAACACATGTATACTTTTGCTAGTCTATCACATGCATACTCATGATAGAGATCATCCTGACATAAAAACCATAATAGTATAATCATCTCTATATATCACCAATGTACTCATATCTCAGATCAGCCTAATCAAATGTATGATAAAATATGCTTGACTGAAATCATCTCTAGATAAAATCATATAATCATGCTGGAGGCCAAAACATGCGTGTACATAAGATATAATATATCCTAATTTGAGAAAGGCATCTAGGAGATAAGACTACTCACTATTTGATCAGAAGACACAAACCACGCATCTCTCACGTCCGTCAGATAACAGAGTGACACTCATCGCTAGCAAGGTCCACGGGGTCTCAAATAAAGGGGTTCGGGATCTGAAAATATTCGAGTAATATTAATTAGTCGTTTATCCAATTAAAATTAGTTTAAATAGAATATAAAGGTTTATTTGGTTTAAAAACACTTCTTTTACTTTGCACATAACTAGATTCACATTATAGGTACGATTCAAATATTATGACATACTATTATTATAAAATGCTAGTTATAATATACGGAAAAAGGTTCGTTTCCTTTTATTTAATATTCTAAATATATAATTATAAAGTAAATGGGATATAAGTATAGATAAGATCTATTTATAATAAATTTATATTTCTTAGTTTATTTTGATTAATTAGAAGTTATATAGTATTTACTTAATTATGTAAAATAATTAATTAATTAATAAGACTAGTATCGTATTCTACACACAATAGTATATAATAAATTGTTAAGATTACTAAAATTGCATATATTATGAATATCAGTACATAAATCTAATAATTATAATTTACAACACTATCTATTAATCTAATAGAAATATAAATACATAGTTACATCAAAATAAGTATTATCTATATTTATGCATAATATTTTATAACCTAGTTAATCATCAATTATACTAATTATAATTAATAATCATCATGTTGAAGAATATATATTATTATTAAAATAATTAATGTCTAAATAATTTATCTACATTAATTAAGAAAGTAATACCTAATTAAATAAATAAATGAATATAAAATAAAGTAGATAATAAAACAATGTCACAATGCTAGGCTCGGCCGAGCATTGCTTGCTACAGAGGAGGAAGAAGAAAAAGAAAGAAAGCAGAAGAAGAAGAAGAAGAAGAAGAAGAAGAAGAAGAAGAAGAAGAAGAAGAAGAAGAAGAGAGAAGGGGAGGTAAGGGAAAGAAAGGAGAAAGGAAGAAGAAATAAGAAATAAGAAGAAAGAAGAAAGAAGAAAGAAGAAGAAGAAGAAGAAGAAGAAGAAGAGAAGACGAAGAGAAGAAAGAGAGGAGGTGAGGGAGGAGCTTATGGACCCGGGCCGACGGGGAGGGCACCGGTCGCTGCTGGCCAGCCAGCGGCCGGTCTCTCACCGACGGCTTGGCTCCGACGAGCCCGAGCTCGGGCGAGAGAGAGAGAGAGAGAGAGAGAGAGAGAGAGAGAGAGAGAGAGAGAGAGAGAGAGAGAGAGGGAGGAAGAGTTTCTCATCGGCGGCTTCGGGAAGGTGACGGTGGGACGACTGGTACGATCTCTCCTTTAGGGCTAAAGATCGATCTTTTCTAATTCTCAGATCTGGACTTGATCTTGCACGGAACTTTGAAATAAGATCTCGAAATATTCCGCCGTTGGATCAATGTGACATTTTGAGGAGTTGGGGCTCTCGAGATATCGTTCGTTTAGTGAACGAACGTCACGATGCTCTGTTTTGGATCCGTGGATGGAGGCACGAGATCCTAGGTAATGATGTATGGTGGAGGACCGGCGTTAATGTGGTGGCACCGGTGAAAAATAATGGTGGAAGGGTTGTGGTTGATGGAAGGATTAGGGCAAGTGTAGGATAGATTGGACGAAGGGGGAGAAGAGGGCCACCCCTAAGGGACTAGGGTGATTAGCCGGACGAGGGAGGTTAGAAGTGGCGTCGCCAGGGATTGAGAGAACGGAAGCGAAGAAGATGAAGGAGGCAACGCAAAACTCAATCTCAATAATCAATGATAATTTTGGTTGCCCTACACATCCTTTTATAGGCTAACCAACAACTCACATCAACCCTAAAACACAATTTTCGCCGACCGCGTTCGAACTCGCCCGACCGCGTTCGCTCTTCTGGATTTGCGAACGCGATGCAGGCGTTCGAACGGGCAATCAAACGCGCCTGTCGGTATTTGCGAACGCGATGCGGGCGTTCACAGTGCGTTCGAACGCACCGCGTTTGAACGCACAGTACATTCTCTTCACCACGTTCACAACCCCGTTCACAAACCGCGTTTGAACTCACTCTACCCGCGTTCGAACGCGACTTACAGAAAACTTATTTTAATGCTCGAGACGACGTCCGTGAAGTCCAAATCGTATCAACGACGTTGGCAACGAGAAGTGCGAAAGAAAGTCGAGAGAGAGTGGAGAGAGAGACCGAGAGAGATAGATAGATAGAGAGAGAGAGAGATTTAAAGAGAGAGAGAGAGAGGAGGCGGTGGAGGGGGTTGTGGCCACCCCGGGGCCCGCCGCGGCTAGCTGGCCGCAGCCCATTGGCTGCGGCAGTGGTAGCGGCAATGGGCACGTGGTGCCCCCACCACACAAGTTGCACATGCAGCTTGCATGGGCATGAGGCTGGCCAGAGTGTGGCCAGTCGCGTCATGCCCAATCTAAATATTTTTTTTTGGGTTTGGGTTGTTACATTTTCCTTCCCCCCTTATAAAAATTTCGACCTCGAAATTTAAATCACACTGGTATTGTAAGAAAATATACATATCTAGTTCTAGTACATTCTAATCAAATCGACAACTGCACAATCTTACTTTTTCACATCTATAACTTATACCACTACAAGTAACTCACTTACAAATATTAAATTTTCTAGATCTAGGTCAGTCAGGTAATCATACCATGTCTATACACATAAGTAATACCACTGGTCTGAAAGAAAGAGTACATTCATTCTGTTAATTGAATCATATTCTACTCCGAAATACCTCAAGTTATACCAATTTATCACTTTTCCTGCTAACTACAACAATACACATCATAATGCCATAATCACTTATGATAATATAATACAACCTATTTAAGTAAATTATCTCCAATCTACTGAATATATACTCCGATCTCAAACATACTCAATGGATTATCTCTCAATACTATCACTAGTACTAAGTAGAACGATAAATACAAGTTATTTCAAGGACATCTGAAATACTTAACTCATGCTTCTCTTTCTAGACAAATGATCTCACTAATCTAAACATACTCAGTATCATCCGATATCCTTATAAAGTTTAGGCGATAGCACAAACTCTCTTATTTAAAGTGCACTGCTCATATGTTTAAACCATTATACCAATTACTAGATAAATTAATATAAGAGATCATGCCCATCTATATCAGTCTACAATATCAACGTGTATTCATAATACATTCTTCAGAATAACATACAGTGCATCAAATCCAACCAATCAATGTAAATCCTAATACAAACTCAACCGAAATTTATATCCTCGCCTGATTCTCCACATTATCTTCCTTCTTAATATACAATATCTGAAAGGTTAAAATTCAAACTATCTCAAGAAACATACATTATAAACTTTATAATGATCCTTCTATCAATCACTTCTATATCCAAACTATTCATTCCTCGATTCACATAATTCTAATTTAATCGTTATCTATTTAATTACTATCACTACTAGTATATTCACCAAAATATCACTTAATGATATCGATATTCAGATCCAAAGACTATCCACAGAGTTCTATTAAGTAATATGATAATCTCTTCAATATCTTGACAGATATAATATTCAGTTCATAATATTAATCCATTGCCACACAAATATTTACTAATCCATCATACTTGATCTTTAAGAATACATAAACACATCTTAAACAAATCCACAAAATCATTGTACATGAACTAAAGCTACTAAAATTAATCTCCCGAATTAATAATGCTATTATGATCTGCTAATAACTAACTGACCCCTACTGATTCATATAGATCAGAAGACATCCAAAAATATAGATAACAACCTTCTCACAATTGCAATTCATTAGAAGATCAAATTTCCACAACTATAATGGAACCAATCATGAAATCATTATCTCCCAACCAAGTATCTTTATTTTAAGACTCAAATGTAAACCTATAAGTCTTTACAATCATTAAGATCAATCTCATCATTCTAAAAGGCTCGCTCAATAACCTCCAGTAATAATCGAACAGGTAAGTCAACGGTTAAACAAATGCAAATATAATCACTTATCTATACATCATTAACCGTTCATCATCTAGCAGTATAATAAACATTCATCGTTACATTGTATATGAAATATCATAGTCCTCTATATTCTTTTCGTTGCCGTCCTATGAAACAATTAGTTCAACTTCCAAATCATCTATCCGTCATGATAAATAATCATATCTATAGGCTCTATGAATAACTCTATCAAGTTATCTCTCCAATTAGTATCATCGAAACAACTAACATGTCAAAATACATAATATCTCAATTTAACATCTATACTAACATATCTCATTCCTAATTAAATCACTTAAACCTCATATTTCTTCAATAGTCCCAATTTTATATTCTATCACATCCTCTATAAAGTCCACCACCTATACTGAACAATTTACTCTTATAGTATTATCAAAAATCATTCTATAGTTGCAGCCAGACTTCATCACCTAAAACACACGATCGTCATGCTATAATATTATTATCCTCTAAATCAAAGCCCAAAACTAAACTAATAGATGACATATATTTTCGTTGTCACACAACATATGTTATGGGGCTATCAACTTAAAAAAACTATCATCACCCTATATTATTCAGTTCATTATCTTTCTTCTCATCTACTCAAATTCACACAATTAGGAACTTCTAAACTAGACCTACTATCATGTCGTCCAAAACTATATACCTTACGTCTCAACTACTAACATCACTCACAATCCAATAACTGTATCCATGTCATATTTCCTATACCCATTACCTTATTTAGTAGTCAACTCAAAGATTTAAACGAGACGTTAATCCTCTAACAATATTGTTAGACACACATATCCCCACTAAATCACTCATCTTATCGATACAATCAAAATTTTATACCTATTAACACAAGTATCTTGCAAACATAATTTATCATACTAGTCATCCAAAAATTCTTTTCTCTATACAATCTACAGTTATCTATATCACAACACATAATTTCTTTTCCACTATACAAATTCATTATATGTCTTACTCATCCATCCATAATCCATAATTATAACTTTCATAAAAATTAGAATAGTCTCTCTGCACATATACCTTTTATATCAACCTCCTAATCTCACATATATCCATAAAAGATCAAAAATCCAAAAATATGTTATGTCGCGTCATGCCCAATTTATTAATTTTTTTTGGGGTTTTGGTTGTTACAACTATACACCAAAATATCATCAAAAAATACCAAGACATACCTTCACAAGAGAGGCTGGAATATATCATTCATGAGGCCTTGAAAGGTAGCTGGAGCATTGGTGAGACCAAAAGGCATCACTCGAAACTTGTAATTCCCATGAGGAGTCTGAAATGCAGTTTTGTGCACATCCGCCGGGTGAATACTAATTTGATGATATCCGACCCTCAAGTCAAGCTTACTAAATATAGTCGACACTGCAAGCTCATCCAGCAACTCCTTGAAAATCGGAATAGGATACCGGTCCTTAACGGTAATAGCGTTTAGTGCCCGATAGTCAATACAAAAATGTCATGTCCCGTCCTTTTTTTCTCACCAATAGCACGGGGGATGAGTATGAGCTATGACTTGGTTGAATGAGGCCTTGCTCCAACATCTCGGCAACCATCTTTGAGATAACTTCTTTTTGCACATGTGGATACCGATATGGCCTCACGTTCGTCGGTGCAGCTCCGGGTACAACCTCTATACGATGGTCCGCCGCTCTCCTCGGTGGCAACTCCTATGGCTCCTCAACAGTCCAGAAAAGTTATCTAATAATTCAATGGTAGTACCTAAACTCATTTGAGGCTCATCTCCTACTGGTCCTAACTGAATAAGATAGGCCAAATCATACGCATAAGGCAATCCGATCATAGGCTACATCGCAGGAATCGGTGAAGACCGAACACCATCAAGCTGCACATCTTTGTTTCCTTGTTTATATTTTATCCACATGGTTCGAAAATTAAATGTGACGGGTCCCAAACTCTGTAACCACTGAGCAACAAGGACAATGCCCGCTCCTCGCAGCACCAATGGATATAAGTCCACAATGATATTGTGCCCTTGCACCCGTATACTGACCCGTCAACACAAGCTCTCTGCCATAAGCTTTGTGTCGTCTCCAATAGAAACATCAAATCCCGTGGTCAGCTCGGCATCCAAACCCAATCTCCCCACTAACCTCTCATCTAGAAAGTTGTGTGTAGTCCCCGAATCGATGAGGATGTGTACATAATGCTTTCTAATGAGTCTGTCTACTCATAACGTCCTCGGTGCGAAAGTACCCAAATATGCATGCATCGCTATTTCAGCTTGGATATCTTCCTCCACACCCTCTTCAATGGTCTCCTCATGAACCTCCTATGGACACTCTCCATCATCAATAACCTCATCATCCTCCTCAAGACCGTCGATAAGCATCACACTCTCGATCGGTTTAGAACACTGATGACCGGGGCTGAATCGCTCATCGCATCGAAAGCAAAGGCCCTTCGCTCTTCGCTCCTCCACCTGGGCAGGTGTGAGAGTTCGAATGGGGGGTCTTATGCCTCCTCTAACATCAGAAGATGGTCTCAAAGGTGGTCATGGTCTAGTACTCGCAGCCACTGTTTTTGAAATCGCAGAATTTCCAACCGACGTTCTAGGTGCAAACCGCCCATCTTGGTTGCCCACATTTATTTTCGCTGCCATCTTTAGAGCCCTATGCCTTTGTTCCATCCTTGCGGCCTTCTCAAAGGCCTCCTCAAGAGTAGTAGGACATATAGCTCGAACATTCGCTTGTATCTCATCCCGCAGCCCCAAAATAAATGTACTCATCAATGTCTATACGGGCCAAGGTGGCTCACAACGACTACTAACTCTCTCAAACTCAGCTTGGTACTCCAATACGGTTATCCTCTGGACCATCTTGCTTAATATGGCAGCAAAATCTTCATATGCCGCTGTCCCAAATCTGCGTGTAATCCTCCTACAAAAATCAACCCATCGAGTAAATCCACCACCACGAAGAATGATCTATACCAATGTAATGTCGTTCCTTGGTGGTGAAAGCTTGCCATCTAGACTTTTGTATCTTTCGCTGTACCTTGACAATCAAAATATTGTTCAACTTGAAACACCCAATCCATTGGATCACCGCCTTGGAATTTTAGAAAGTCCAAGCGTGCGGTTCTCCCCCGAATTGCATTGTCGGGTTCGCGAAAGATCCATGGTTCCGGTCTAAACCTTTGTGCAAGTCGATCACCTTCTCTAAATCCTCGAGCATGTCCATCACAATCTCCATAGGGATCAACCTCATCCTCAAAGTGCCAATCCTCCTCATCGACGAAGCACGCTGATGTTGCACACCTCTCGTGTTCCACCATCACCGGTCTTGGGTTTTGCAACGGAGGTGAGAAATGATGTGTATGCATAGGTAAGAGGGGATCATTGACACTCGCATGATGCACCTGGACGTGTGGGGTATCAGTTCGATGAGGTCCCATCGCTGGTCCTTCTTGAAACTCTAATCGCCGACAAGGAGATAACGAATCAAATCGGTTCTTGACATATTCCTTGAAATCATTATGATCCTTTTGAATTGAGTCAACTCTATGCCCCTAATTTCATCCATATTCGCACTCATGGACGTTAGTTGACTCTGTCCTGCCGTGGTCACTCCAAAGGAATCAACCTCACGATTAGGGTCATCGTGGATTGAGTTCTCCCTTGTCGGTGTGCTCTCCATAGGTCTCCTTGTTGATTTCATCTTCCTTGTTTCAACCATTAATGGAGGTCTGAGGTTCACCTGCTCTAATACCACTTGATATGCTCTAATACCACTTGATAGGCTCTGATACCAATTTGATAGGATCTAGCACCAAAAGATAAGCTCTAATACCAGATGATAAGCTCTAATACCAATTGATAAGGTCTGGAACCAAAGATAGGCTACGCTACGATTCTTTCTAGATCTGAATGTATTATAGGAATCAGTCCACGCAATCGTGGGAAAATATTTGTTAGATATTCTTTGGTAGTCAGCAAATTTACAAAACAAATTGGGTTATGTCCGTAACTTCCTGATCTACAACTTTCGTATTTATGCCCTTTGTAGATTCGAACTATAGCAGGGACGAAAATACAGAATAACGTGGGTGATAGTGGTGGTGACGGGTGGAGTGGATGTTAGGGTTATGACTAGATATGGAGATGAAGGTGGATTGTGGAAGTGGTTAAAGGATGTAGACGAAGGAAACGAAGTGGTCGAGATCCCAAAGAAGAGAGGTGGCTCGATAGTCGAGGGAGATTAGAAATTAGAAGAAACCTTGCTAACTGTAGAGGTGGAAGGATGGTGAAGAGGGAGGAGGGAGAAGTCTAGAGAGAAGATAGGAGGCAAGAAATTAATAATCCAATAGCATAATGAATTTGGCTGCCATCCACATATATATAGAGGCTAGCCAACAAGTCCTAAAATAATATGAATCCCTAATTCTAGAGAATTCCCGTCGATCGCGTTCGAACTTGCCTGATCGCGTTCAAACCCACCAAAACACGTTCTCTGTAAGTGCGAACGCGATGCAGGTGTTCGAATGCGGGCGTTCGAACTCGTCTGACCGTGTTCGAACGCACAATATGCGTTCTCTGTATTTGCGAACTAATGCAGATGTTCGCAAGGGCGTTCGAACGCGACCCCTCCTGCATTTGAACGTGACCTATAGGAATTTTATTTTAATGAAAATAAACACTTA
Source organism: Typha latifolia (assembly GCF_019914945.1). Classification (NCBI taxonomy): domain Eukaryota; kingdom Viridiplantae; phylum Streptophyta; class Magnoliopsida; order Poales; family Typhaceae; genus Typha; species Typha latifolia. The sequence continues at coordinate 13,394,597 of NC_133086.1, read as the reverse complement.
ATGCAATAAGAAAAGATCATATCTAAGTATATTAGTCGGCCAAATTCGCTTACCATTTCCTTTGACTCTTAGAGGAACCCCCTCTTGAGAAATAAAAGGGCTGGACAGCTCTTTAGCGCCTCCACATTCCTCCAAAGATCAAAATGTTCCTGTAGAAATGCTATTGGAACCGTCTCCCAACTAGGCCAAATTTGGCCAAGCTTGGGATCCAATAGGAGTTGCCTATATGTGAAACAAATGATGAATTTGTGGCCCACCTATTCTTTAATTGCTCCTTTACAGGCCATGTGGGCTAAACTCAGGCTGATGGATCCTAGCTCCTTGAGTTCAGCATGTTGCCTAAGAGCTCATGGGCTCTGCTCTTAGCTGTCATCGAGATCATATTCTGAAATATCTAAAAGCACCATAATAGTATCCTTTTCAATTTAGTACATGAGAGCAGCTATATTATTTGGGACCGAACGCTCATGCTTGCCTATAAATAATACAAAATGCTTTGCCAATCGAGCTCTAGGCCATCCGCCCCTCCTCGTCTCATCTGATGAGAGCCAACTCCATTGGGCTTCCTCAAACACAACACTAATGGCTCCTTTTCATGTCCCAATGAACCTAGTGGGAGAACTTCGTCTTGCGCTCCTCACTAGGTTCCCTGATTTGTGCAGGCTGTCGGCATTGAATCTTCCACTCTACTTTACTTGCTGAAGCTATTGAGCTACGTGAGGCTCTTTGCTTTCTTAATCAATGTGGGATCACTCACCTTATAATTGAAATCGATTTGCTGCTCCTTGTTAACATTTTGAAGGGCCTCCATCTGACACCTTGGGCATCTACTGCTATCATTGATGACTGTATGTACTTTTTATTTGCTTTTCCTTTTCTATTTTTTGTACCATATCTATCGCAAGGAGGTCAATCAGTCGGCTGATTGGATCACAAATCACAGTAGAAATATAGCTCTCAATTGCACTTAGGAGGGCTCCTTCCCCACTCTCTTATATCTCTTTTGGCTGCTGATGTCAGCGACACTTTCTGTACTAAGGGAAGCTGATTTATACATTTTCCTTTTAATTAAAAAAAACTCTAAAACAATTGTCTTCACTTCCAAGTAGCTTCTCAATTAATGACATATTAGCTATCACACTAGGAAATTTAATAAGTCCAGCAAATGGTGTTTGAGAGAGAATCTGTGTATAAAGCCCTCTTATATATTTCTGTGTTGCCTCCATGGAAACTCTAATATGGCACCATTAAAATTCTTATTGATCACAAAATAATATTTACCAACACTTTCATAAAGTTTATAAAATACGTCCAATTTATACAAACATTTTATAAAATTTCAATCTAATATTTCACACTAGATATTTATTCGTTGTAAAGCAATGTTGTTCTAGAGCATCTAAAGCAATTTCTTAAGCAATATTCATTCTAATTCTTGATATATCTTCTTGTGCAAAATCAAATAAATGTCTTCTTTGTATACAATCTTTATGCTCTAATAAAAATACACCATAATCAAGCATGCAAACATAGAAAATATTGTAAGTAGTGTAAGTAAATATATAATAAGTTTCGCATACATCCTATACACCCTCCCCATTACATTAGATGCTATTCGTCGATATTATGTTCGACTTGCTCTTTTTGTCATCATGAACACGGTCATATATATGTTTGTGCCATATGCTACTTAATAGAAAAAAAATATATGTTAATGTCAAATATTATGATGTCCTACTCATCAGTAGGAACTAACCATCTCATTAGCTTCCCTTGTGCATTGATTTGATTCAAACCACACTGAGTCATCTTATGCCTGGATACAACCTATGGACCCTATTTCTTATTTTAGTTTATTTATTTTCTTCAGAAAATAAGAATTCTAGAAGTCATGTTCAAACGCACTTGTTCGAATGCTTGCATACATTCACACTTACGGAGGATGTGAATTGTGCATTTGAACGCGCTCGACTCCGTTCGAATGTGATCGGCAAAAATGCATTGTTTCCATATTTATTAATTGTTAGTTTGGCTTGTTAGTTTATCCTCTTAATATGTGAATGACAACCTAATTAGGGGAATTAAGGAATATTGAGTTTTCTTCCCTTCTCCCTCTACCCTAGCTCTTCTCTCTCCGCGCTCAAGGCTTAGCCGTGTGTCATCTCGACACCGATTATCCCTAATACCCTTCGACTGTCTAGTCATTACCCCTCCTTGGGATTTCGGCCAACTTCTTCCCCCCTCATCCTTATCCATTCAGCACTTCCTGACACCAAATCCATCACCATTACCACCACCTTCATCATCATCATCACTATCACTTGCCATCTCTAACCCCTCCGCAATATTATATATTTCTGACCTAGGAGCAGTCAGAATCTGCCAAGGGCATGAATATCAAAAACGTAAATCAGAAAGATATGGAACAATCCCATCTAGCTTTTTAATTTTCTGACTACAGAAAAATATTTTGAGAATATTCTCCTCCGATTGCACGGATTGCTTTCTTGTATCCGAGCTTCATCGGGAATAGACGCATAATTCATATCATGCATGCAACCCTGGTGGTGACGAAGAGTGAGGTGCTAACTTAAGTTCTTTTTAAGGGGAATTATCCAAAATCCTTAGCGTCGAATATTTTTCATGATAAATAAGCATAAAAAATATTTAAGTTGATTACCGTTGGATTTATTTATAGCTCTCTATAATAATATGAAAATAAATTTAAATCAAGATAAAATTAAATAAAGTAATAAGACATAATAAGATTAAATAAACTTTAAGTCAACATGAAAGTAAACGAAGTAATTCAATGATGTGATCCATGTCTAATCAGATCGACTCAAGGGGATATTGGACTTGATGGATCGAGTCTATTTATATTTTATTTAATTAATAACGTAAGTCCATAAGGCAAGTCTAGTTAAGTCATGAGAGCCCATAAGGCAAGTCTAAATAAGTAATGAAAGCCCTTAAGATAAGTCTAGTTAAGTCACGTAAGTCTTTAAGGTAAGTTCAATTAAGTCATATAAATCTTTAAGGGAAATTTTAATTCAAGTCGTGTCAAACTTTAGGGCTAGTCCTACTAGAACTCATTGTACCCAACATTTATATATAAAGGGGATTGGGCTCCTTTATTGAATCATCCAAGTATTGAGAAATTATTTTAGTATTGAGTTTATCTTAAGAGTAAGAGTAAGATAACCTAGTAGTGGAAGTAAATTACTCTCCGTTCATCACCACCATCGCCATCGCCGCCCATCGTTTTTCTCACCATCATTATCCCTTCTTCCACCTTCTCCATCTACCATTATTCACCCTAATTGAAGCTTGCACTTCCTTGTTGCAGATCATATCTAGTCGATCCGTAATATCAAATTGCTATGTAAATTCATAGATAAGCCTTACATGAATAGTACTTACATTACTACTTAATTAGATATTTATTTGAATTGTAACAAAAAGTATTATGAATCAATATTAATATAGATAGACATCATCCTAGAAAGTTTCTCACCATATAGTATGTTTCTTATTTGAGTATTTCGACTAAAGAATCACTTCGCACATAGATAATTTTAATAACCGCGTAAACTTTTTTATTGTTTACAAGTAAGAAACGAAGATGAACATAATATTTCATGAGAAGTTTATGTATGTATAAAAAATATCATTCATTTATTAGATTATAATTGGCGATGAACATATTATTTATCTTCTATATTGAGTTGACATATGATTTGAGAGTGTATTACATCATATATTCTTGGATTTTTCACTACCTACATTTCTGAGATGCGTGATTTATTATAATACTAGATAAATACATATGATCTATCATTTAGAAGAAAAATATAAAATCTTATTAATAGAACATTTGATAGAAGGCGTGAGAATACCCGAGTAGGCACCAGGGTTAGGGAGTGCCTAGAGGTGTATTTATTGATCACTAGAGATGCAATGGTGGTCTACATTTGAGATCAATAGTCTATGTGCATAGTAGACATTCGAATATATGTCATTCGCTAGAGCATATGTGGTGAGTTATTATTATGTAATTTTTATTAGCTAGATGGGTGCTTGGTTGCTTGGTTTGAATGGACATTGATTTACCCGTAGCGGATGACAATGTGTGATTATGGCTGAGATACCTTTGGCGGATGATAGGGTATACTTTGAGCCTTTGAGATAGATGATTGTTATGGACCAGATTAGACCGATCTCAATGTCAGAAAATTATGAAAATTTAGGTGGTAGTACCCTCACGAGATAGGGTTTTAATGGCTATAGTTTCAAGTCAATTGGATGTCTGGATAAAAATATATAATTAAAATAGTGGAGCAAGGTCAGAATGGAGCAAAACGGTAAATATTTTACGTTGCAGCGGTCGTCAGAGGATGGCGAATAGCCAAGGGTGGTGGTGGATAGCCATAGGGTAGGGTGGCTGCTGGAGGTGATGGTGGCTATGGGTTGGATGTAGAATTTGAGTTTCTAACTTAGATCTTCTCTTAGGAAAATAAAGACGATCTAACCACTATGATAAAAACAATAAATGCGAAAGTAAGAAAATAACCAAAGTCAATTAATTCTCAATGCTCGGATACTATGTATAGAGGTCAGGTACAATGAGTCTTACTCGAACTTTGTTATGTACCAGATCTGGACTGATCTGAAAGTAAGAAAATTATGAAAATTTAAGTAGAGGTAGGCTCCTAAGTTAGGGTTCTAATGGCTCTTATTTCACCTAAATCGGAGGTAAGGATGAAAAGTTAAAAGTAAAATAATGGATATAGGTTAGAGAGAGCAGAACGGTAAATATCCGACGTTATAGCGATCGTCAGAGAGTGGCGGACGGCGAAGAGTGGTGGCGGATTGCCGTATTGTAGGGTGGCTGCTAGTGGTAGGAGGTGGCTAGGGTATGGAAGGTTGGGATATTTCTACGGCTATGATCTACTTCTAGAAAGATAAAGCGATCTAACGGCTAGATAAAAGATAAGGACGATAAGTAATACAAGGTAAATAAACTTAACTTAACTCAATATTTCTTCCATTCAATTCCATAAAATTTCCTCCTAAACAAAGAAGCTTATTATTTTTATATACAGAGGTCGGGTACAATAAGTCCTACTTGGACTAGCCCTAAAGGCTTATACGACTCGAATTAGGACTTGCCTTAGACTAACCCTGAAGGTTTATATGACTCGAACTAGGACTTACCTTAGAGGTTTACATGACTTAATTGAACTTGCCTTAATGGCTTGCATGACTTAACTAGACTTGCCTTAAGTGCTTACTTAAGAGTTAATGTAATAACCTAGATTTATAATAATAATAATAATAATAATAATAATAATAATAATAATAATAATAATAATATATAAATTTAATTAAATAAAAAAAGAGACAAAAAGAAAGAAAAAAATTGTGTTGCATGGCACGAGCTTGTGCCATGCAAGTTGTGGGCGGGCTGAGGGTGCCACGTGCCCCCAATTGTTGGTTGGCCGGGCCAGCTAGCGTGGTGGGCCCCGGCACCGTCACGACCGCCGTCGTTCCTCCTCCCCACTACCTCTCTCTATTTTTTTATTCTCTCCACTCTCTCTCTTTTATTCTCTCTCTCTCTCTCTCTCTCTTTCAGTCTCTCTCTCTCTCACTCACTACTACCACCGCCGACGCACCGCCGCTGTTGCCGTGCTACCGTTGGTAAGCCTCCTCCTTCCTCCTCTTCCTTCTTGTCTCTCTCTATATCTATCTCTCTATCTCTTTCTCTATTTCTCTCGCTTAGGCTCGAGCTCATCGGAGCTGAGCCGCTAGTGAGAGGTCGGCCACTGGCTAGCCAACAGTGGCGAAGCCCCACCCCGCTGGCCCAGCGCACCTCCTTCCCTTCTTCTTCTTCTTCTCTTCTCCTCTTCTTCTTCTTATTCTTCTTTCTTATTTCTTCTTCCTTCTTCTTCTTCCTCAGCTTCTTCTCCTTCTTCTCATTGTCTTTCTACAACAGTGTTGGGCCAAGCCCAACATTGTAGCAGTGTTGTTATTTATATTTTATTTATGTTATTTATTTAGATATTTCTTTTCTTAATTAGTGCAAATAGATTATTTAGATATTAATTATTTTAATAGTGATATATATTCTTCAATATGATTATTACTAATTATAATCTGTATAGTTAATGATTAATTAGGTTATAAGCTATTACACATAGATATAGGTAATACTTTTATTTATTTATTTAATTATTTATATTAGATTAATATATAGTTTTATAAATTATAATTATTAGATTTACATACTAATATTCATAATATATACATTTTAAGTAATTTTAGCTATTTATTATATGCTATTGTGTGTAGAATAAGATACTAGTCTTATTAATTAATTTATTTATTTATTTATTATTTTGTATAATTAAGTAAAGACTATATAATTTCTGATTAATGAGTAAGAATTATAAAATTTATTATAAAATAGATCTTGTCTATACTTATATCTTATTTATAATTATTTAGCTTTATTTTATAATTATATATTTAGAATATTTTATATAAAAAGAAACAAATCTTTCTCCTTATATTATAACTAGTATTTTATGATAATAGTATAATTATAGTATTTTAATCGTATCTATGATGTGGATCTAGTTATGGACAAAATAAAAGAAGTGATTCTAAACCTAATAAACATTTATATTCTATTTGAACTAATTCTAATTGGATAAACGACTAATTAATATTACTTAAATATTTTCAGACCTCGAACCCCTTATTTGAGACCCCGTAGACCCTACTAGCGATGAGTTGACTCTCGGTTGATGGATGTGAGGGATGTCACGACCCAAAATAGGAATCATGACTGGCCGTGCATCTCAATATGCTTTAGATACACGAGGCCTTAATAATACTTTCTACGAGTATGATGGCAAATAAATAAATAAAATGAATATCTGCTTTATTAAATTTCATACTAATTGCAATAAACATAAAATAATATTATTGTTTTTGAGTCTCTAATGAAATAAATAAATATTCTAATCTAAAGCATAAAATCCAAAAGAGCGGAAAAGTAAATAGGTGAACAACACACCTCGAGATGACGCTCGGGACTTTTCTTCATAGTTGATCCGGTTAGGGTCATTAGATGGTATCACCATGTGATCAACACACTTTGTCTTTTCCTCTAACCGTTGAGAAAAGTTAGAGTCACTTAGGAAATTTCTTATTCATCCTAAGACTGTTCCCTAACCCCGCTAGAGTCACCTAAGAAAGTCACCGCAGTGATCTGATTTAGGACTTTCCCTTGGACTTTTAGATAGACTTGAGTCACCACGAAAAATCACAAGTGATTTATACCGGGACTGTTCTCTAAGTTGTACCAATACTAGTCGCATTTTTCTTTTCACTAAATTTAATATTTGCACAAAGTATGGTAATGCACCGAGTATAATGATTAAATGAACATAGAAAATATAAGAATTAAATTTTGCACGTACGGATGAAATAAATAGATTTGCACACAGAAATTGTAACAATTAAATTTTTTGCATGTAAGGGTGAAATAAATAATTTACACACAGAAAATTTACATGGTCTAATAGGTACGAAATATAATAAAATAAATATATGAGTGAATCCACTCACCTGAGTCTAGGCAAGATAACCGAAATCTCAAATCTCTAGCTCAGGTACTAAAAATCACCACCTTAAATAATAAATAATAATAAAATTTTTAATTTGAATAATATCAATATTTTTAAAATTTAAAAACTAAAAAGAACTAAAATGGGTTTAATTTACCTATTGGATTGGGCTGGGCTGGGCTACTGCTGACCCGGCCCAATTTAAAAAAAGAACTAATCGGGATGGGCCAAAGCCTAGCCAAAAACAAACTAATCGAGTTGGGCCAAGGCCCAGCCAAAATTAAGTGGATTGGGCTCGGGCAACCCGCAAGCCCACCCAAATAAGTGGTTCGGGTCGGGTCTTTGGATCCGAAATCCAACCCGAACTTGAACCTGAAACTTAAAAGAAAAGGGTTGGCTCGGGTTAAACCCGAGCCCCACCCAAACCCTTTCTCTTCCCATGATCGACGCGAGGAAGAGAAGGGTTGAGGGAGGGAGTGACCGCCGGCGACCCCGTCAGCAGCGGTTCACGACCACCCTCAACCTCTCGGCTCACTCTCTCTCTACTTCGTCATCCTCACAAGGTGGAGGAGAACTAACCACCGATGACCGACACTGAGGCCAACGTCATTTGGAGCCACGAGGGCTCCCAAGAAGACATCACCGACACCGGGCTTGGAGCAGGAAACTTCCGGTGATGATGCGGTTGCAACCCGAAGCCGCTGACCGGCCTGATTTGCTGGTGAAGTCGAAATCCCAAATTAGGTATTTTTGATTTACCTTATTAAACTTTAATTAAAATTTATAGGTAGGAGAGGGCTTACCAACGAGTCATATGGTGGTCTTTGATTGCTCCGACGGCGCTCTAGCAATCTGATTCCATAGCGACAACTCCGATAGTGAGAACAAATAAAGAAAACGAAGGAGGGGAAGAAGAAGAGAGAGAAGGGGGTTGAGATGGTTAAGGCAGAGAGAGAGAGAGGGGATTAAGGTTTTTAATTTATAGATTAAGGGAAAATCATGATCTAATCCGATCTGGAATAGGCACGATTTCACCCTATGCCTCGTCATGTGCCGGAGAGGGAGAGGGGAGGGGCTGCATGTGTAGAGCACGTGCACCCTCCTCTCTCAACCCTTATTATTTATTTTTATTTTTTTTATTCTAACAAGAGATATAGGAGATGTGAATAGTCTTATCCCCTAGATGTTTTTCTTAAATTAGAATATATTATATAATTATGTATATGCATGTTTTGGCCTCCAGCATGATTATATAATCTTATCTAGAGATGATTTCAGCTGAGCATATTTTATCATGCATATGATTAGATTGATCTGGGATATGAGTATGTTGGTTATATATAGTGATGATTGAAAATGACTATACTGTTATGACTTTATGTCAAGATGATATTTAGCATAAGTATGCATGTTATAGACTAGCATGAGTATGCATGTGTTAGATGTATGATTCGAGGTTACATCGCATTATATATTTTTTGACTCCTCTTCCACCTAAATTCCTAATATGCATGATTTGTTATAGTACTGAATAAAATGCATAGGATTTGTCATTTATAAGGAAAGCATGAAATCTGATTGATAGAATAGTTGGTAGAAAGCATGAGAATACCCGAGTGGGCGCGAGAGTTAGGCCGTGCCTAGAGACGATTGATCGCTCGACATAGTCGCAATCCTATTGGCCTTACGTTCGAGGTCAATAGTTTGTGTGCACAGTAGACATTCGGACACATGCCATTCGCTAGGGCATATGTGGCAAGTCTAGATGATGATGATACTCTTAACAGTTGGCAGGGTATAATTATATGATTGAGGTACCCTTAATGGTTGGCATGGTATGCTCTGAGCCTTCGAGCTGGATTAAGTTGAATTATGAGACTGGGTACCAGATGTTGATTGTGCATAGTGGTCTAGTATAACGACGATTTTCAAAGGTAACATTGATGTTTGAAATGTTGATAAATGCATATGATTTTATTATCATTTGATATACCTAATTTTTAAGTGGTCATTATGCATCATATATGAGTGCATTTAGTATCATAACATGGTCACAGCTAGTATGCATCATATGTATCATATTTGAGAGAGAGTTATGATGATAGTATGATATATAGATTTGTTTATTTATTGTCGAGAATTATATACTTTTATTAGATATGACATGAAATCTACCTTTCATTTATGTATTATCGATGACCCATTCATATACTCATTCATGACATGATACTCTTTTTGATTCATATTATCTAGTACATGATTTACTCTTTGTTTGGCATCATTGATTCGGGGTAAGCTCTATTTAATGAGCATTTTGCTCATGACTCTCTTTATTTCTTTTCTAGCCCTCTCAGATATGTGGTACGTAATAGCGACTTGAGGTATCTTGAGAAGATATTTCTAGAATGATGTGGTGAGCTATAGGTGCAAGATGGTGTAGATGATAATTTGTATAGAAATTGAGTTGTATCGTTGTTTGTTATATTTGTACTTGATTGTACCAGATGATGGTTTGTATAATACAAGTCGGATTATATTATACCCATGTGTTAGTAGTTATAACTTATATCTTGATGGTTTGTTATGGTCTGTGTGGGCCATGCTAGATTATGTAGTGGTCTAGTATATATTATTGTGGACTTGGACATTTATATGTTAACAGATTTATCTGATTGATAGTATGATTTATTTAGTAATAGATTATGTGAGCATGGATATGTTAGCAAGTTTTATTTGATGATGTCATGATTATATGAGCACATGAGTGTATTTGGGCGTGACGGGCTCCGCACGTGCCACGTGGGTGGGAAGGCATTATAGATAAATATGACCTAGAGATAAACATGACTTAGCTAAATTAGCCTTCCTTATTCTTCTCGGATTGATTCTTTGTTCTACCATATATAGAGTCCGAATCTAGAGAAACCTTGAATATAGAAGTTGTAGATTAGGACGTCTTTGATCTTCTCCAAGCAGTTTTGTAATATTTGGTCATCTGTGAAATATCCTTTGAATATTTTCCCAAAACTACGCATAGTTGAATTAGTTAACTAATAAATTCTAACCTAATAAGACTCTAATTAAAGCAAATAAGCAGATAAAATAAATAGACTCAATCGATTAAGTCCGATCTCCCCTTGATGTGATCTGATTTGACCTAGTTCGCATCAGACTTAGCCCCAAAGACTTATACGACTAGAATTAGGACTTTTCTTAGAGGCTTAAAAATTTAATTGAACTTGTCTTCAAAGCTTACATAACTTAAATTGAACTTGCCTTAGTGGCTTACATGACTTAACTAGACTTGTCAAGGGCTTACATAAGAGATAAATATGAATCAATTAAAAGATAAATAGACTCGATCTATCGAGTCCAATGTCCTCATAATTTAATTTGGTTAGACCCAGATCGTATCAATGATAAGACTAGGTACTAGGTGTGGCACAGTGGTCTAGTATAACAATATCATTTAGAGTTGACCCTAATGATTGATATATTGAGAAATGCATTAATTTTTTTTATCCATTGATATACATGATTATCAAGAAGGTATCATCCATCAAATGATGTTGCATTTGGAATTGTCGTTGCATGTTCATTGTTGATATGCATCATATGTTGATATATTTGATAAATTTATAACATGATTGTATTACTATATATATTTGATGATGTATTTACATATTCATTTATAGCATATATTCTTTTCGGATTTATATTATCTAATACATGATTTATTTTTTGTTTGACATCATTAATTCAAGTTAAGATATATTCAGTAAGCCTTTAGTTCATGACTCTCTTTATTTTTTTCCTAACCCTCAAATTTGTGGTACATGATAGCAAATTGAGATATTACGAAGAAATAGATAAAGCTAAGATAAGGTGAGCTAGAAGTTAGATGATATAGGTGATAATTTATAGAGAGTTATAATGATGTTTATATATGTACATCTCACTATATTAGATAATAAATTATATAACAAGTTATATTGTATATGTTGGTTTGTATTTTTATACTTATATCAGTTGTAAACTTAATGGTTTATTGTGACATATGTGAGTCCTTTCAGAGTTTATGGTTGTTTAGTATTGTTATTTCAATTTAGATATTTGTATGCTAAAAGGTCCATTTAGATTATAGTATGATTTATCTCTAAAATATATTATCTTGAGTTTATATTCATGTGGCGGTCATGTCCCACCTGTCACGTGGGCCACGTCTGCCTTTTAGGTGCGTTAGCGAGCACATGGCTAACAAGCGAGGGCATTACAATATGGAATTCCTCATTACAAAAATCATTGCATAATTCCTAAAACTATTTCTTATTTTGCTGCAATACTTAAGAAACTGGGATTTCTGAAAAATCTGAAATCTCTTTTTCTGAAATTGTTATTTGGTAAATTTTTTGAATTTGCTAAATTTTTTATTTCTGAAATTTGTTTTACTGAAATTGAATTTTTTGCATTTCTGTAGTCTGAAATTGTTAATTTCTAAAAATCTGCTTTGACCATGCTGGAATCTATTTTTAAATCTGAATTTGTTGGAAATTGGAAAATCTGAAAAATGGAATTACTGAATTTCTGAAAAATTAGACATCTGTCTTTGAAAAAATTTATGAGCAAATATGGAAACAACTAAACTCGATTTTATTTATTGGATATTGTGGATTTTCTTCAATTGGATTTGATCGCGTTATTTTGTTTATTCGACGATTTTTTATCAATACAACTTTGTCATGATGAATTTGTGCAATTTTTTAGATCTGATGATCTCCTTCTTGGTTTTCTTAATTTTTGGAGTGTTTTCTTAGTTTTTGTTTTCAAACAAATAATAATAAAAAATCTGAAATTTTGAAACTGCCAAAAATACATACCTTATGGACAGATTTGAGATGAAAGGTTACTTTTTGAGTCCTATTACATGTTCACCTCTTTGATCATTATACTTGTCTCAAAATATGTTATATATTAGTCTTTTGGATATAGGTTCACCTCTTTCATATCTCAAACTCATATAGTATTGAAAGCACATTTCTGAAACTGCATGCAGAATAAGCCTAATACTCACTCTAGTATCCTCTGTCTAGTAGATTGTATATGTCATATTTTGATCAAATTAAATTGACCTATAGACTTTGTACAATTGTATGTCAGAGAGAAAGTATTAATTACATTGGAAAGGGCTACCTCAAAAAATAGAAGTGAAAGCCGTGCATTCAAGTAAAACTTGACTTATTGTAGTTTTACAAAGTGAAAAAAGGGATAAAAATGAAAAGAAAAGAAAAAGGAAACAAATATTGTTTCGAAAAACTTGATGAAACTTTGACTTGAAAAGATTCAAGGAAAAAAGACAATCTGATGCAAAACGTAGAGAAAGAAGAAGGGAAGGAATGGGGTTTCACACCTCCACCCTAAGAAAAGGTTTCATACCAAAATCCTCGAGAGAACAAATCACATAAACTTTCATTAAGTGCCAAAAGAAATATAACGGGTCTATATATAGACCTACAATGGAATTAAGCAAAAAACACCCTACATAGAAAATAAACAAAAGACACCCTAAATAAATAAAAATCAGAACCAAATCCCTATAGGAGGGATCATCAACTATCGGCGCCTTCTGCGCTGGTACACACGCCATCGCGTTCTATCAGTGATGTCCGCATCATTCTCCCCGGGTGGGAGAGAAGTCGACTCCGTCGAGTGTGCTGCTCTGCTGCTCTCATACTGCTCTAAGGTATCAGGGTGATGCACCTCCAAATCGTGACGATCAAGCCACGTGTCATCAGATGTAGGTCGTCCTTTCCAACGTACTAGATACCGTTGGGATCCACCTTCTCTAGTTGAAATAATTTCATCATCTAAAATTTTATCAATTTCGTCTGCTGTGTTAGGTGGAATATTGGGAAGTGGAGGTAAAGAGGGTCTCTCATAAACAGGCTCATAGGTAGGCTCAGTATCTAGTGGGTTATCTGGAGTAAAATCTGGACCTTTATAAGCTACTAGATCCTCAATATTAAAAGTAGAACTGATGCCATAATCACTAGGGAGATCTAGAACATAAGCATTATCATTAATTTTCTTGAGAATTTTAAAAGGTCCAGCACTTTGTGCATGCAACTTTTTGACAGTTCCGGGTGGAAACTGTTCCGGACGTATCCGGACCATCACAAGGTCTCCAACATTAAATTCTTTGAATCTCCTTCTTAGATCAGCTCGAATTTTATAATTAGTATTACTTTGAGCAATTCTGTTACTGATTTCTTTATGCAAGTCATGAATATGTGATGCAAATGCAGATGCAGACTCAGACAACCTATGATAATGGGACATAGGAATGAGATCTATAGGTTGTCTAGGTTTATAACCATATACTACCTCAGTTGGACTCAGACCTATGGATCTATTAACAGAATTATTGTATGCAAATTCAGCAGTTGGCAGTTTTTGATCCCAGTCTCTTAGATTCTCGCCGACAAGAGTTCTCAATAGGTTACCTAAGCTCCTATTGACTACTTCAGTTTGCCCATCACCTTGTCGTTTTAGTTCAGCGTGTTCAGTTGGGTTAAGTCTATAATGAGGCAAGTTAGGAAGAGATGCACCCGGGACGAAATCGATAGCATGTTGAATATCTCTCATTGGTGGCAATTCATCCGGGAGATCCTCTAGAAAGACATCCGAGAATTTCTCAATCATAGCAGTGGCTTCAAAAGGAATCGATTCACTAGGCTCATTCAGAAGTTCTCGAGCCGCAAGAATCAGAATAGGAGTTCCTTTACTCATCTCACGTTCAATGCCTCTCGCACTAATCAAGCTGACTTTATTGTCGGAGTGGATGGGATCAGACTTCTTTTCCATCTTACCACCTCTAGGCTGCGATGGAAGAATCTTGATTTTCTTACCTTCATGTTCAAACATGCAGATATTTGAATGACCATAAATATGCACATCATTATCAAATAGCCAAGGCCTTCCAAGGATAATTTGACTCACATCCATGGTCAATACATCGCACCAGATTTTATCATTATAAGTCGTGAATTCAATTGGAACCAAACAGTGCTCTTTTATTTCCAGCGTGGTTGAATTAATCCACGAAACCTTGTAAGGATTAGGATGGGAAATCGCTCTCAGATTTAGTTTTGAAATAATGGTGGAGGACACGGCATTTATACAGCTGCCACTATCCACAATTACTTTACAATTTTTACCTCCAATTTTCGTGAATGTGTGGAAAATGGAGTTGCGCCTCCAATCATCATTGACTTTAGGTTGAGAGAGGGCATATCTAACAACATGTAACCTTGTGGAGTCTATGTGCCTCAGGCATCCTAGGGTATTTTCTTCCTCTTCATCTTCAAAATCTCCTTCTTCACCGTCTACATGGTGAACATATCCGTCAAATTCTTGCTCGAAGTCTTCTTCGAAGGGTTCCTCAATTAAACTTATTTTATACGGGCTCGCACAATTTGCAGCAACATGTCCATAGCCTTGACACTTATAGCATTTGATCCGAGGATTAATCTTAGAAAAGTCTTTCTCAATATTTTTACCTTTGTATTCCACCTTGGATTGTGAAGGGCTAGGGGTAGATCGAGTAAAAGATTGGCTAGTAGATTTGGCTTGATGAGGACCTGTGGAGGATTTATGAATTTGAGGTCTTGTTTCATAATTTTTTGGGATGTGGTTAGGTCTAGACTCCTCTAAGTCTTGAACTAAGTTGTAGGCCCTTTCCAAAATATCAACATTACGAGCAAAAAGTTCACTTCTCAATTCTTCACGTAGGCCAGCCCTAAATCTGGACAAGATTTGCATAGGGGTTTCTGATTCGATCACGCTACACCGAACAAGCAATTCATCAAAGGCTGCAACGTAATCCTTAGCGGACTTACTCCCTTGGGTAAGTCGGTTCCATCTGTCTAGAAGCTTAGGGTAATAGGAAGGTGGGAGGTATTTATGTTTTAGTTCATTTTTCATGTCAACCCAAATTTCAATTGGAAGCTCACCCCTAATCTCACGAAGAGTCTCAACGTTGGTCCACTATTGATTTGCGTTCCCAGTCAATTTCATGGCAGCAAACCTGACTTTACGGATTTCCGACATATCATACCATTTAAAGTAACGATCCATGTCTTTGATCCAGTCCAAGAAGTGTTGCGGATCTAGACGACCATCAAACATCGGGGCATCAATTTTAATGCTTCGAAGGTACCGTTCATCAGGATCTCGCTCATTCCCTTGAAAATGTTGACGAGGTAAAGGAGTGGGAGATTCGCCACGTTCAATGTCAGGGCGGTGATTATTTTGAGGAGCGGTGTGCTCACGGGGTCTTTCTACCCTATACAGTCGTTCATCGGTCACCGGTTGATACCCAAGCAAAGTATCTTGAGTATCCCTGACTTGTTGAGCTAAGGTACCTAGTTGTCCCATAATGTCGTCGAACTTCTTACTAAGTTCGGGATCCATACTGCTACTGCTGGACTCACTAGAATCACTAAGAAGGTAAGCCTTACCTCTACGAGTTGGCATACACTAATATGCAATGAATGAGTTGTGTATTGCTTTATATTATTATTTTTTTTATTTATATATATATATCCCCCTTTTTTTTTTTTAATCTTTTAATTTTATGCTTGCTAATTTAAATAAAATTAAATAATGTTCTAACCTAATGGAATGCAGACGTCTCCTATAGTTAATCCAAATACAAATGTTTTAATCTAAATGATATGAGATGATGCTTATGCAATCAGGAAAAATTTAAAAATGAATACTTAATTGAATTTAGATTTTCTGTTCAAGAGGTTCAAAGACTATTGTCAAGACTGAATGATTTTTAAACAAAAGTCATTAATAAATGCCAAACCCTTTAAATTTCTTTCCAAAAATTAAGATAATGTTAATATTCTATTTGGCACAGTTTATCTCTTAATATCAGGACTAAAGCAGATAAGGTTTCTATGTAGTCTCTCCCTCACTATATGTGGACAACAGGAATTGATAACAGTTTAGAGATGATACTAGAAAAGAATGACCCAAAAATATTTAATACATTGAAAGATCACGTACCTGACCATCTGAAAAAGAATTGAAATTAACTAATTTGTCTTCACCATATTGGCGACGTCGGCGGCAAAGTCCGAGACAGTGGTGGTCGCCGTTGACTACGGCAGGGAACGAGGCACGGGAGATCACGGCGCGGGCGTCAGCGTCGGCGTCGGCGTCGGCGTCGTCAATGATGGCTGCAGACGTCAAAGGAAAGGCGTCGTCAGGTGGCTGCAGACGTCAGGTGGCGTCGTCGGGGCGGGGCAGAGCCGGGGCGGCGTGCGTCGGGCGGGCAGAGCCGGGCGGCGGCGCGTCGGGCGGGGCGAGCCGGGCGGCGTGTCGGGTGGAGTGACGGCGTCGTCGGGCGAGGAGAGTCGGGCGGCGTCGTCGGGTGGAGCGACGGCGTCGGGTGGCGTCGTCGGAGCTGCGCTAAATCAGGGTGGCGTTGAGGCAGCGCCGGGGCGACGTCGTCGGATGGAGCGACGGCGTCGGGTGGCGTTGTCGGGGCGGGGCAGACTGGGGCGGTGTCGTCGGAAGGAGCGACGGCGTCGGGTGGCGTCGTCGGGGCGGGGCAGAACCGGGGCGGCGTCGTCGGGCGAGGCTGAGCCGGGGCGGCATCGTCGGGCGAGGCAGAGCCGAGGCGGCGTCGTCGGTTGGAGTGACGGCGTTAGGTGGCGTCGTCAGGGCGGGGCAGAACCGGGGCGGCGTCGTCGGGGCGAGGCAGAGCCGGGGGCGGCGTTGGGGCAGCAGCGAAGGCGTCGGGTTAGGATTTTGGTGTGAGGGATGAAGTCGAGTAACGGGTTGGGAGGAAATGATTAAGGGGTTGTGGGTTTAGTCTAATAAAGTTTGGGTTTTGGGCTAATGGGTTTTGGGTTTAGGTCTGATGGGTTTAATGGGGTTGGGTTGGTTTTAAGTTAGGGAGGGAATTTGAAAATTGGAAATATTGGAGGGATGAAAATTAGGATAGATAGGATTTGTTGGGATGTTAGAGAATAAATAGGAAATTTGGTAGGAGGTTTAGGGGAAGAAGGAATTGGTTGGGATTTAATAAAATTAAAAGCAAAAATGAAATTTTCGAAAATTTGAAACACTGATTTTTTTTTTTTCACAGCAAAATAGACGTGCTGTTTTTTTTTTTTTTTTTTTTTTCACAGCAAAAGATACGTGCTGTTTTCTTTTTTTTTTCTTTTTTTTTTCTAAACAAATAAAAATAACGATGGAAACTAGATAATGCAACAACAATCAAATTTTTTAAGGATTTGGAATCTTACACGGTAGCGATTCCTCTATGACAGCAGATTTTTGTTGTTTCTCGTCGACGGTAATTTCTTTGCTCGTTGTACGCCGGATTTCTTGACGTTCCGGTGTTCGTGGAGCGATTGGTCGTGCGAAGAACAAATGTGGAGCGGCGTAGAACCCGGGAGGAGGGGCGTACATAAACTAGGATCCTTCGCTCTGATACCAAAAATGATGCAAAACGTAGAGAAAGAAGAAGGGAAGGAATGGGTTTTCACACCTCCACCCTAAGAAAAGGTTTCATACCAAAATCCTCGAGAGAACAAATCACATAAACTTTCATTAAGTGCCAAAAGAAATATAACGGGTCTATATATAGACCTACAATGGAATTAAGCAAAAAACACCCTACATAGGAAATAAACAAAAGACACCCTAAATAAATAAAAATCAGAACCAAATCCCTATAGGAGGGATCATCAACTATCGGCGCCTCCTGCGCTGGTACACACGCCATCGCGTTCTATCAGTGATGTCCGCATCACAATCTTATTTCATAATTGTGTTATAGGTTGGTTTGACTTCTATCATTAATCAAATTTTTACCTATGTAAATTAATTTGAGTCTAGTTGGATCTTATGTGAAAGATAGTTCTTAATATTTTGTACTTAGGGTCTGTGCCGAGTTTTTAAGTATTTAGATGAATTTTGACAGCTTTGACCCGAGTCAAATATATTTCTAATTGAGTCAAAATCAAATTTACCACATAAGCATATTGATGATTTTTATAATTTTGAAATTTTGTATTAATTTTTTATTGAATTGATCATATGAGATGTTTTCTTAGATCTATGACTTGGTTTGTGTATGCTTTCATCTTGAGTGATATAGATTATTAATGTTTCAGTTTTTAGTGCTTTATAATGAATCATTTATCTTGGATTCAAATTTTGATGAACATTGTGTTCGGCTCCCTTCATCTTTGCATTCATATTTACATGTTTATTATCGTTGTCAATTTATGACAAAAAAGGGGACAATTTGTTATGGGGAAAATTGGTTGACATGGTTTCCTTCAGATTGGTATGCTATATACTTGTATGAATTTAATTGCAAACATTATTATCCTACTTGTATGACTTGATTTGATTTCATGATAGTCTTCCATTGTTTCATCAATTTTGGAATATCTTGCGTAACTTGAAATTTTGTTTCAAAGTCTTTTGCTTAGGTTGCTGAAATTTGAGTGAAACTGAATTTGATTCGAGAATTATTGATTTGGAATTTGATTGATCAACTTTAGATCAAATTAATTCCTTTTTACACACTTTCATTACACAGGTTAGAATGACAAAAAGTATGATTTTATTTTGAAAAACCCCTGGACACAAGTATATATCTAAATACTATGCAATGATATCACTCGTTCGCTTAAATAAAAAGTCCATAGAAATATTAAGAACGAAAGCAGAGATGAACGCCAAGATTTTAACGTGGAAAAATCTAAACGGAAAAAAACCACGGATCCAAACTCGAATCAAAACCAATCATTAGAATAGTAGCAGTTACAAGACTGACTAACAAAATAACCTGTCGATCCAAACGACTTTGTTCTTCTCAGTCTCGCTCGCTAGAACCCACGATTCACTACTTCTCGTGATTAAAGTCCAACCTCAGTAACCCTCGAGATTGATCTTTCGTCTAGATAACCCTTAAGACGAAAGATTAACTTTTTAATAATGAGTAGAACTTTGTTAGCTGAAGAACCGATGTAGCCTCAAGAAGTCTCCTTCAATAATGCTTCTTCAACCACCCTAGAGATAGGGCATCACAATCCTTATATATGATCTCCAAGATAGAGTCAAATCCAAGTCTTATCCGTACTCACGAAAGTCCAATTTTAACAAACTTCGTTGGTGCGTTCGAACGCGGCCCGGGTGCGTTCGAACGGTATGACTTGATCTCAAGTGCATTCGAACGGGCTCGAGTGCGTTCGAACACGACAGCTTGAATTCTTCAGGTTGCGTTCAAACGCATTTGTGAACGCAGCTCTCGGTCTGTATGAACACAGTACCCGCGTTCGAACGCGTTTGTGAACGCGGCTCTCTGTCTGTGTGAACGCGGCTCTCTATTTGTGTGAACGCAGTGCCCGCGTTTAAACGCGTTTGTGAACACGGCTCTCTGTCTGTGTGAACGCAGATTCCGCGTTCGAACGCATTTGTGAATGCGGTGTGAACTCAACGGCTTTTCTCCAATAATCTTGCAATTATTCAAACCAGAGATATTCTAGAATTGTGTAAATCTCATATACATGAAAAAATACACTTAGAATATTTTGAACATAATTGCCAACAAATAAAAACCTAACAATCTCCCCCTTTGGCAATTTGTGACAAAACACCTAGGTTACAAGATATTACAAAGACTTCAAATTGAGCAATCAACAAGTCTAGAATATTTTGCATATCAATCCCTGCAAATAAACATATACCAATCCAAGATCAAGTGAAAATAACTTGAAATGAATAAATAATCCAAACACAAGTTATCAATGGAGCATAAGTTCAAAAGTACTTAAGAAAAATGAAGGGTTTCTAGGGTTTGGAAGATGGAAAGTTCACAATTACTCCAAGCAAAGTAATAAGCAAGGTTATAAAGACTCTAAAGACTCTAATAAACTCTCCATATTCCCATACTCCCCCAACACACCTAGACACCTAGACACTCTCCCCCCTTTTTGACACAAATGCCAAAGACTAGGAACTCGGAGGAAACTGACGATGAAGAATCGTCAACATAGAGTCAAGTGAACAAATCAGAAATCCCCCGACGAGCTTGCTCAGCTCGTAAATCATTCACTGTCGAATGGAGATCCTGCACTTGAGTACTAAGCTGATCGAAACGGTCAGAGTACTATGGTAACTCCCTCTTAGTGTGAGATGTGTCACCATCAGAGTTATCATCAGAACTGTCGAGGTGCGATAAACGACCAGCGGTGGAAGAGGACGGCTTGAGAGGAGATGACTGGTCGTGAGCTTGACTCCGCTTAAGAGTAATCCGATCCAATGGTTTGTGCGAAGTAAGGGAAGGTTCCGAAGCATCCACACGCACCCTACTCTAAGTGCACAAATTTGTAATAAAGATGCCAAACGGTAACCCTCATGGGAGGTACTTGAAATATTTACCTAGTGGTAGCATAGGAGTGAGAATCGAATCATAGATCACCGCAGCCAAATCAACAGAGATTCTAGATAACATTGCATGAAGAAGGAATGCATGATCCAGACTAATACTAGAATGTCGAGTCTTGCGGGTGACGCTTCCTTCACATTTTTAGGTTCAAAAGAAGATGTATAACAAGTAAAACACTTTCGATTTGAAGCATGTGAGCCACGTCTTCGATGTGACGGTAGATGATTTGATTTCGCATGCGGCATCATGTTTCCCTTCCAACGTTCCCCTTTGATCGCAAAAACAGAAATAGGAGTAGCGCATATTCATCGACATAACGGAAGTGGAGCAGGATGTTGAATACCTAAGGAACTCACTATCGTGGAAGACAAATAGTTCAGCGCGAATAACATCTGAGTCCAAGTATACAAACACCTCACGAATAGTAGAACGTATACAGTGGTCTAAAACCGTGGCATTACAAAAAAATTCCCAAATAACTTCCACATAAGCAATCCTGCTCATCCGACGCACCGATAAGCATCCTCGCTCAATTTTAAGCAAATATCAAAGGTTTCTATCCCCAAAGAAGAAAAATCGGAAATGACCACATTTTTGTTGGTCGTTCATGTGAACTAATAACATGGACGTGGTGCCAAAATTATGTTTGTACGAACCGCACGCACTTTTTGACATATCTTTTATCGTTGAAGTAGAAAACTTTCGAGCCGAAGATAGTGACGAAGGCGGCCTAGGTTTCTTGCAAACTGCAGCTTTTCTAGGCATTCTTGAGAAAGAAACAAGATGCAAGATTCAATTACCATCTCCGAATGTCACAACTCCCCCTTCATGTTTTTCAAGATTAGAAAATAACGACTTGTCACCCGACATATGTCTTGAATAGCCCTTTGATTATTGGCCGAACTCCCTTTGTAATGTGGTCTATCATATATTAGCTAAGGTCATGGCTAATAGGATCAAACGATACCTTTCTGTGATCATTACCTCTGAGTAATCCACCTTCGTGGCATGTAGGCACATTCATGATAACATTTTCCTTGATTAGGAAATTATTCATTGTATGAATAAGTATTCCAATATGACTAAGTACCTTGTTATCAAGATTGACCTAGAGAAAGCTTATGATAAAATTTCCTAGAATGCTATTATGAATGCTCTTCATTGTATGAATTTCCTTCGAAGTTCATTAATTGGATTAAAGTATGCATGTCTTCGGATTCTTATGCGGCTATAATCAATGGGTCCCCTTCGCAATGCTTCGCAAGCCACAAGCGTATCCAGCAAGGGGACTCTATTTCTCCGCACCTATTTATTATTGTTACTCAAGTTCTTACTACTTTAATTAATCAAGCTATTGCTTGTGGTAAAATTTACCCTTTTAGGCTTGGTAGTTGTCATCTCATGTATGTTGACGATTTCATGATTATCATAAGAGCTAATTCTTATTCTTGCGTTTTGCTCATGGATATTTTCAAAATATATGAACTGCATACTAATCTTAAAATTAACATATCCAAGTTTGAAGTTTTATCTCCCTCCTAAGACTAGGACACTTCTGCTAAGCATCTTGACATTTTGTCTATCCTCGTGGGTGCTTATCCCCTTAAGTACCTCGGGGCTCTAATATCCCCCATTCGCCTCCATATCCGTGATCATAAGGCTTTACTTGCCCATGTTGATCAATGGTTGGTCGGGTGTAAACAAGCCAATTTAACTCAAGCCGAGCATCTCATGCTCATTAACTATGTGCTTAATTCTATTCCTGTTCACCTCCTATCCTTGTCTTACACTCCATTAACTGCAGTCGACCACATTACTAAATTGAAAGGATGGTGAAGAGAGAGGAGGGAGATTAGGATAGATAGATGATAGAGGTAAGAAATCAATAATCCAATAGCATAATAAATTTGGCTGCCATCCACATATATATAGAGGCTAGACAACAAGTCCTAAAACAATATGAAACCCTAATTATAGAGGATTCCCGTCGATCGCGTTTGAACGCGCCCGATCATGTTCGAACGCACCAAAACACATTCTCTATAAGTGCGAATGTGATGCAAGCGTTCAAACGCGGGCGTTCGAACTCGCCTGACCGTGTTAGAATGTACAATATGTGTTCTCTATATTTGCAAATCTGATGCAGGCGTTCAGAAGGGCGTTCGAACGCGACCCCTCTTGCGTTCGCGTTCGAACGCGACCTAGAGGAATTTTATTTTAATGAAAATAAACACCTAATGCAATAAAAAAAGATCCTATCTTAGTGTATCAGCCCATCACGCTTTCCCCACCATGCCCTAAAGGTTAAAAGTCGGGGCAATGCTCTAAGATATCATTCTCCAACTCCCATGTGGCCTCATTGGATGGCTTGCCAAGCCACTCAACTAGAATCTCCATCACCAATCCGGTACCATGTCATTGTCGACGTCTAGCAAGTACTCAAATTGGCTCTACGATCTCTATCTCCTCCAACGGCTTCGGTAGAACCGATCCAACAATCTGATGATCTCCAGTGCGCTCTCTCAACAATGAAACATAAAAAATGGGATGCACTCTCGACCCCTCCGACAGCTCCAAATGATATGCAATACGCTCCAACACCCGAAACAGACCAAAGTAGCGATGTGCTAACTTTTGGTTACGCATCGGACATAAGGTCACCTGTCGATACGGCTACACCCTCACAAACACCCAATTGTCAATGTCGAACTCCTGCTCCCTATGGCTACGATCATAAACTTTCTTCATGTAGTTTTGAGCAAGTTTAAGATGAGCACGCAAT
This sequence comes from Typha latifolia, assembly GCF_019914945.1. Classification (NCBI taxonomy): domain Eukaryota; kingdom Viridiplantae; phylum Streptophyta; class Magnoliopsida; order Poales; family Typhaceae; genus Typha; species Typha latifolia. Next base: position 13,370,704 of record NC_133086.1, on the reverse strand, counting down.
CTCCTCAATGTGCCGTCTCTATCCGTCAAACCTAAGTCCACCTCCGTACGATCTGCAGATGCCACTAGATCATAAGCGCGTAACATTGGAGGTGTGCTTCCATACACCACCTCAAATGGAGTCATGCCAATCCTGCTATGGTAGGCAGTGTTATAAAACCACTCCGCCCACAGTAAGAACTCCAACCATCATCTCGGCATCTCTCCAACAAAGCACCTAAAGTACTGCTTAATGCCTCGATTGACCACCTCGGTTTCGCCATCTATCTACGGATGGTAGGCCGAACTGAAGTTCAATCGAGTCCCCTACAATCTAAAAATACACGATCACGATCCTAGACAATCGTGCATGGCATGCCATGTAATCGAGCAACATCTCTAACAAAAATTTCAGCCACCGACTTAGCTGAAAACGGATGTGGTAATGTCAAAAAGTGTGCATACTTGCTCAATCTGTCAACCACCACAAAGATAATAGAATAACCACATACCGCCGGAAGACCCTCTATGAAATCCATAGAAATGTCTTCCCAAACACGGTCCAGTATAGGTAAAGGCTGTAATAATCCGGCTGGTTTCAATGTGGTTGCTTTAGCCCTTTGATAGACTTCGCAAGCACGGATGAAACTCCTCACATTTCGTCTCAATCCTGGCCACATGCAACTCTGAGATATCCTCTTATATATATCCTCAAGACACCCTAATGACCAGCCTCTAGAGTATGGTGGAAGTGCTCTAACAATTTCTATCGCAATCCATCATTTGCGGGCACTAGAATGCATCCGCAGTCCAACAGCAACCCGCCGTAATTTTCCAACTCTAGATGGCGCTCCGGATCATCCATCACCTTCTGCAACAATCAAAAATATTTGAGTCAGATGTACATGCATACCTCAACTCATCAAGGAAGGGAAAGCTAGGAGATGAATATGTTGCAAGCTCGGCGGTATCGAGTTGGCACGATAGTGCATCCGCCGCTCTATTTTTCGTTTCTTTCTTGTATTGGATTTCATAATCATATCCCAGCAATTTTGTGAGCCATCGCTACTGTGCTAGAGTATGTATGCGCTGTCCCATAAAGTATGAAAGAATCCTTTGATCAGTTCGGATAATAAATCGTCTACCGATCAAATAAGGCCTCCACTTTGTCACTGCATGCAGAATTGCCAACATCTCTCTCTCATAAATTGATAATTGCTGAGATTTTAGTGACAAAGCCTTACTAAGAAAGGCTATGGGATGTCCTCCTTGCATTAGTACAGCTCCTATGCCAATACCCAAATCATCACATTCCACAATGAACTCTTTGGTGAAGTCTGGTAGCACTAGAACGGATGCCATCGTCATTGTTGTTTTCAGTTTTTCAAAAGCTGAAGTGGCTTCATCCGTCCATCTAAAAGAGTCCATCTTCAACAAGGAAGTGAGAGGAGTAGCGATCTTGCCATATCCGGCGATGAAGCATCGACAATATTTGGTCAACCCCAAAAATCCTCTCAATCCGGTGGTAGTAGTAGGAATAGGCCAAGCGATTATACATGCAACATTTTGAGTATCCGTCGCTACACCATCCGCTGAAATGATGTGGCCTAAATACTCCACTTGTGGTACTCCCCATAGGCACTTGGACTTCTTGATCTTCAATTGGTTTTGCTTCAACAAATTCAGCACATCCTCCAAATGCCGCCAATGCTCCAATTAAGTCCTACTAATGTAATGCCCCTGCCCGGCATGGGCACGTGCAAGCCCACGCGCCCACATGGCATGCACGACGCACGCGGCAGGTCGGGCGGGGCCCGTCATACACAGATACTCTCCTGTACACATATAATCATGACATCATTAAATAAAACCTGCTAACCTATCCATGATCATATAATCCATCACCAAATAAATCATACTATTAACCAAATAAACCGGTTAACATATTGAAAAACCCTTAGACACAAGTATGTATCTAAATACTAGGCTATGATAACACTCGTTCGCTTAAGTAAAAGTCCGTCGAAATATTAAGAACGAAAGCAGAGATGAACGCCAAGATTTTAACGTGAAAAAACCCAAACGGGAAAAAACCACGGATCAAAACCAATCACTAGAATAGTAGCAGTTACAAGACTGACTCACAAAACAACCCATCGATCCAAACGACTTTGTTCTTCTCAGTCTCACTCGCTAAAACCCACGATTCACTGCTTCTCGTGATTGAAGTCCAACCTCAGTAACCCTCGAGATTGATCTTTCGTCTAGATAACCCTTAAGACGAAAGATTAACTTTTTAATGATTAGTGGAACCTTATTAGTTGAAGAACTGATGTAGCCTCAAGAAGTCTCCTTCAATATTACTTCTTCAACCACCCTAGAGATAGGGCATCATAATCTTTATATATGATCTCCAAGATAGAGCCAAATCCAAGTCTTATCCGTACGCACGAAAGTTCAATTTTATCAAACTTCGTTGGTGCGTTCGAACGCGGCCCGGGTGCGTTCGAACGGTGTGTTCGAACGGGCCCGAAGGCGTTCGAACGCGACAACTTGAATTCTTTAGGTTGCGTTCGAACGCATTTGTGAACGCAGCTCTCGGTCTGTGTGAACGCAGTACCCGCGTTCAAATGCATTTGTGAACACGGCTCTTTGTTTGTGTGAATGCAGTACCCGCGTTCAAACGCGTTTGTGAACGCGGCTCTCTGTCTGAGTGAACGCAGATTCCGCGTTCGAACGCATTTGTAAACGCGGTGTGAACTCAACGACTTTTCTCCAATAATCTTGCAATTCTTCAAACCAGAGATATTCTAGACTTGTGTAAAGCTCATATACATGAAAAAATACACTTAGAATATTTTATACACAATTGCCAACAAATAAAAACCTAATAATCTCCCCCTTTGGCAATTTGTGACAAAACACCTAGGTTACAAGATATTACAAAGACTTCAAATTGAGCAATCAACAAGTCTAGAATATTTTGCATATTTTGCACATCATTCCCTGCAAATAAACATATACCAATCCAAGATCAAGTGAAAATAACTTGAAATGAATAAACAATCCAAACACAAGTTATCAATGGAGCATAAGTTCAAAAGTACTTAAACAGACAAAGTTTACAATTCCTCCAAGCAAAGTTATAAGCAAGATTTGAAAGACAGAAAGACTCTGATAAACTCCCCCTATTACCATGCTCCTAGACACCTAGACACTCTCCCCCTTTTTGACATAAATGACAAAGACTAGGAACTCGAAGGAAACTGACGCTGAAGAATCATCAACAGAGAGTCAAGTACAGTCCCCTGACGAGCTTGCTGAGCTCGTAAATCATTCACTGCCGAATGGAGATCCTGCACTTGAGTACTAAGTTGATCGAAACTGTTAGAGTACTGTGGTAACTCCCCCTCAGAGTGAGATGTGTCACCGTCAGAGCTATCATCAGAGCTGTCGAGGTGCGATGAGCGACCAACGGCGGAAGAGGACGGCTTGAGAGGAGACGACTGGTCGTGAGCTTGACTCCGCTTAAGAGTAATCCGATCCAATGGTTTGTGCGAAGTAAGAGAAGGTTCCGAAGCATCCACACGCAACCCACTCTGACTGCACAAATTTGTAATAAAGATGCCAAACGGTAACCCCTCACGAGGTGCTTCTTTCTGTGCAGCTGTGAGTATTGAATCATAGTTCACCGCAGTCAAATCAATCGAGACTCTAGATAACATTACATGAAGAAGGAATGCACGATCCGGACTAATACTTGAATGTCGAGTCTTGGGGGTGACATTGTACAGACAAAACAGGTGAAGCATGCGAGCCACGGACGTCAGCTTCGCATGCGGCATCATGTTTCCCTTCCAACATTCCCCTTTGATCAGTAAAGTGCCAACATATTCATCGACATCTAGAAGTGGAGCAGACATTGGATACTGGAACTCACCATCAGGAAGACGAAGTTCAACGCGAATAACATCTGAGTCCAGGTATACAGACACCCCCACGAACAATAGAACGTATACAGCAGTCTAAAACCGTGGCATTACTAAAAAATTCCCGAACAATTTCCACATAAGCAGTCCCGCTCATCCCACACACCAATAACCATCCTCACTCAGTAAATATCTGTTCTATCCCCAAAGAAGAAAAATCGGAAATGACCACAGGTCGTTCACAGATAACAGGACTGTTAGGTTTTTATTTGTTGGCAATTGTGTACAAAATATTCTAAGTGTATTTTTTCATGTATATGAGCTTTACACAAGTCTAGAATATCTCTCATTTGAAGAATTACAAGATTATTGGAGAAAAATTGTTGAGTTCACACCACGTTCATAAACGTCTTCGAATGCGGTGTGTTCACAAACAAGTTCGAACGCGAAATTTGCGTTCACACAGACAGAGAGCCGCATTCACAAACGTATTCGAACGCGGGCATTGCGTTCACACAGACCGAGAGCTGCGTTCACAAACGCGTTCGAAGGCAACATGAAGAATTCAAGCTGTCGTGTTCGAACGCACTCGAGCCCGTTCGAACGCACCAACAAAGTTTAAGAATATTGGACTTTCGTGAGTATGGATAAGATTTGGATTTGGCTCTATCTTGTACTTTCGTGAGTACGGATAAGATTAGGATTTAGCTCTATCTTGTACTTTCGTGAGTACGGATAAGATTTGGATTTGGCTCTATCTTGGAGATCATATATAAGGATTGTGATGCCCTATCTTTAGCGGGGTTAAAGAAGCATTATTGAAGGAGACTTCTTAAGGCTACATCAGTTCTTCAACTAACAAGGTTCCACTCATCTACAAATGTTAATCTTTCGTCTTAAGGGCTATCTAGACGAAAGATCTATCTCGAGAGTTACTGAGATTGGACTTCAATCACGAGAAGCGGTGAATCGTGGGTTCTAGCGAGCAAGACTACGAGGAACAAAGTCGTTTGGATCGACGAGTTGTTTTGTGAGTCAGTCTTGTAACTGCTACTATTCTAGTGATTGGTTTTTGATCCGAGTTTGGATCCGTGGTTTTTTCCCGTTTGGGTTTTTCCACGTTAAAATCTTGGCGTTCATCTCTGCTTTCGTTCTTAATATTTCTACGGACTTTTACTTAAGCAAACGAGTGATATCATTGCCTAGTATTTAGATACATACTTGTGTCTAGGGATATTTTAAGGACGGGTGCCAAAATTATGCTTGTAATGCCCCGCAGCCGTAGATGTCGAAAACTTGGGAGCCGAAGTAGGTGAGGAAGGCGGCCTAGGCTTCTTGGAAACTGCAGCTTTTCTAGGCATTCTTGAGAAAGAAACAAGATACAAGATACAAGATTCAATACATGCCCAAAGCAAACAAAAAGATAGCAAGAAATAAATAAAAATAAAACAAAATCCAAAAAACCATGAAGGCCCTAAATGAAATCCATCATCCACTTGAAAATGCTAAGATATCACATTCAATCACACAAGAAACTTCAAGATAGTAACTTTAACATGATCAAAACTCGAAAACGCATGAAATCAATCAAGATCAAGAGACTTAATTGAATAAAAAATAGGAAAATTGATGGATGATCATACCTCGCAAAAGTGAAGAAAAACTAAGAAATTCGGCCGAAAAATGCTAGATCTGGAGGAGAACAACCCTTTAAAAGGGTTTGTAGTGAGAAATTTGATGAAAAATACCAAGATCTTGAAGATTCGAGAGGTAGAAAATGAAGGGTTTCTAGGGTTTGGAAGATGGAAGATGAAAACCCTTAGGTTCGGACGCAATATATAAAGAATCATCGAGTGCGTTCCAACGCACCAGTCTACGCGTTCAAACGCGCCACTCACCGCCTTCGAACTCAAAAATTTGCGTTCGAACGCATCTTTTTTTTTAAAGTAAAAAATCTAAGAAAAAATCACAAAATCTTTTTAGAGATGCACCTCTAAAAATTCAAAATAGATTCAAGACATAGAATATGACAATCGAATAAAATAAGACACAAATCAATCAAATCATCAAAAGCATATTATAATCAATTCTATGCATCACTCAAAATTAAATTAATCTTAATAGATCATAACAATATACATATGCAAGGTGAGCATATATAATATGAAACATTCTTCTTAAATAAACTTTCCTATTTAAACAATGATACAACACAGTAGTCAAACCGACTTAGTATTTAAATTTGTACTTTTCGACTTATTAAGTTTTCTTCGTCTTTTCCAGAATCATCATCAGATTCATCTGAGTCATCCCAAGTAACTTTTATAGCTTTACCCTTCTTCTTAATGCGATTAGGGCATTCTTGTGCTATGTGTCCAAAACCAGAACATTCAAAACATCGAACCTTATTCTCAGAATTCTTATTTTTCTGTTTGACACCGTTGTTGCTCACACATGTGTTCAAACTCGCAGTATTCTTCTTTTTCACAAATGCTTTGCTTTTCTCAAGTTTTTCAGCATTCAACTTGTTTGGCTTCCGAAAGAATTTATTAAACTTTTTGACGAACATGGCCAACATCTCAACATCTAAATCACCTTCATCATCAGACTCCTCTATACTTTGTTCAACTGTGGATAGGGCAATCCCTTTGGAATTCCTCGGTTTTGAAAGACTGGACTCAAATGTTTGTAGATTTCCTACCAATTATTCAAATTTAATAGAATCAATGTCCTTACTTTCCTCAATAGCTGTAACTTTCGCCTGAAACCTCTCTGGAAGAGACCTAAGGATCTTACGGACAATTCTGTTTTCAGGAATTTTCTCTCCTAGGTTGAAACTGGAGTTGACTATATCACTCAGTTTTGCATAGAACTCATCAAATGTCTCATTCTCATCCATACGTAGAGTTTCAAAACTAGTAGTCAACCTCTAAAGTTTAGAAAGTTTTACAGCCATAGTTCTTTCGTGAGTAGTTTCTAAGATCGTCCAAGCTTCTTTTGTTATCTCACAAGTAGAAATTCTTATAAATTCTTTCGAGGAAACACAACTAAAAATTGCATTTATTGCCTTGCTATTCCATCCAACTTTTTTATAGTCTGACCTATCCCATGACTCTATTGGTTTATCAACAAGTTTATCATCCACCATGTACTTTGGTGGACTCCAACCGTTCACAACGGCAAACCATACTCGTTCATCTATAGACTTCAAGTAAGTTCTCATCCTAGCTTTCCAATATCCATAATTTGATCCATCTAGAATAGGAGGTCTAATAGATGATGGTCCATCTCCATGAAAATCCATGCCTATCTGATCTCTCTCAAAGGGTGAGAGAACCTGCTCTGATACCAATTGAAAAACCCATAGACACAAGTATCTATCTAAATACTAGGCAATGATATCACTCGTTCGCTTAAGTAAAAGTTCGTAGAAATATTAAGAACTAAAGCATAGATGAACGCCAAGATTTTAACGTGGAAAAACCCAAACGGAAAAAATCACGGATCCAAACTCGGATCAAAACCAATCACTAGAATAGTAGCAGTTACAAGACTGACTCACAAAACAACCCGTCGATCCAAACAACTTTGTTCTTCTCAGTCTCGCTCGCTAGAACCCACGATTCACTGCTTCTTATGATTGAAGTCCAACAACCTCAATAACCCTCGAGATTGATCTTTCGTCTAGATAACCCTTAAGACGAAAGATTAACTTTTTAATGATGAGTGGAACCTTGTTAGTTGAAGAACCGATGTAGCCTCAATAAGTCTCCTTCAATAATGCTTCTTTAACCACCCTAGAGATAGGGCATCACAATCCTTATATATGATCTCCAAGATAGAGCCAAATCTAAATCTTATCCGTACTCACGAAAGTCCAATTTTATCAAACTTCATCGGCCCGGGTGCGTTCGAACGGCATGACTTGATCTCAGGTGCGTTCGAACGGGCCCGAGTGCATTCGAACGCGACAGCTTAAATTCTTCAGGTTGCGTTCGAACGCGTTTGTGAACGCAACTCTCTGTCTGTGTGAACGTAGTACCCGCATTCGAACGCATTTGTGAATGCAGCTCTTTGTTTGTATGAATGCAGTACCCGCGTTCAAACGCGTTTGTGAACACGGCTCTCTGTCTATGTGAACGCAGTACCCGCGTTCGAATGCGTTTGTGAACGCGGCTCTCTGTTTGTGTGAACGCAGATTCCGCGTTCGGACGCGTTTGTGAACGAATTGAACGGATTTTCTCCAATAATCTTACAATTCTTCAAACGAGAGATATTCTAGACTTGTGTAAAGCTCATATACATGAAAAAATACATTTAGAATATTTTGTACACAATTGCCGACAAATGAAAACCTAACATATTTGATCAATTAGAATGATTGTGATGGGTAGTATTTTGTCACAAAATTGCTATAAGAGAGAACAATATTTTGTAATAGCAAATTAGAGGACACGAAACATTATTAAATATGATGTATATTCTAGCATTTTATGTACCATCAAGTCACAATACTTATGGAAGACTATGTGAAGAAAAATTCAAGATCAAAATCAAAATGAAGTCAAATTCAGCATTCTACAAATAAATGGTGCAAATAGATCTCGATTGGTTCAAATATAGGAAGAGATTTTGCATCGGAACACTCAAGGTAAATAAGTTCAACGTGAACTGATTTGAGCTCGGTTTGAACTATCTTGTAGAACAATAAAGGAAAGTTCAAAAACCTATTCAAACTTGGTATTTCCTTTGGCGAGTCACCTTATACGAATCAAAAAGATTCCTCACATCCTATAAAAGGAATCTAGAGGTACGTGAAAGGATCCAAAGAAAGCCGGAGGGCCCTAGCGCTAGTGAGTTAAGGTACTGACTCTTGAGCAGAGATCTTAGGGGGACCGAACCTGAAGAAAAATAGGGTGTACCTAAAGTCTAAAAGAGTTTCACTTTCTATCATTGTGTGAGGAGTTATTTGTTCGAGTACAAGTCTAATACCAAATATATTTTGTAGCACTTTGAATGGGTTGAACTAGAGGTTAGAGGGATGATCCATCTAGAAAGAACTCAGAGGAGCTTTAAATTTATCATCTAAGAGTTTGAGGTTCTCTCATGTAACATACTTTCTACATGTGAGGAGAGTTAATTTACATATTTTCGTATGCTGGGCTACATCAGAGATTGATTGTCAAGCACCGGAGAAGCTGAATCGACGTTGATTACATCAACACGTGAAGTGAGAGAAAATTGACCCACACCGAGTCAAGAATAATCAACGATGAGTAATGTATGTTCACTGATTAGTTCATTGAAGAGAGAAGTTTAAGAGAATGACTTCAATCAGTAGCCGCCCAGAGTATAATAAAAGTGATTGTAAAAGAATCTTCTTTATGATCATAGTGAAATAGAGATCTGGGAGATTAATTGGATTTGTGATTTTATTCTCTTTGTTGAAAGAGATTTTTTTTTTCATGTTAAAAGAATCGTTATTGTATATATTTCCACTTTTTTCTAATTTTTCCATCTTAAACTTAGTAATTTATTCAGTTTTGATCTTTGATTTTGACTTTCGATATTTTTTACACCTAGTCAATCTAGGATTCTTATATCTCCCCCAAAATTCTCAAATTATACTATGTAGCAAATTCTAAGGTGAACCAAGAACAAAAGTCGTGCTCAAATCAGATATAATTAATCTTTTAATTAACTAGAACTAAATATATTTTTGAATTGAAACTAATCAAAATTTGTTAAGTCTAATCTGTGTTCAAACTGATTTGAGATTTCATCTAATCTGATTCAATCAAACAGAATAGCTACTTCAGTTGATTTTTGATTTCGTGTAGTTCAATTCCAAACTGCTTAGTATGAGACTAATGAAAGCAAACGAAAAAGCAAAGGGACCGACTTCACTAGTGCTACATCTGTCCATCACGTAAATAGCTATTGACTTATTCCTCACATGAAGAGCTACAAATGGTTGTCCTACTTAGGATTATTTTCATACAAAACATTATGTAATCTGTATATATGCATGCATTGAAACGTACATTTTTATCAAAATAATAATCCAAAACCATCATATGAGATCCAAGTATAGTTCAAATCTACCTCATAATTGAGGTTTCACTCAACTACTTAGATAAACTATATATGATTTGTAATAAGACTATGACCAAACTCTTACCATCATTACAAATAAGAGTTCAAGATAATGAAAAGATAACATATGCACTAAGTAAATTCGTGCTGCGCATTATTGGTTTCTTATTGCAGAGAACGTGGTAAGTGTGTTCACGACTTTACTCGCTGGACTTCGAGCATATTTTGAAAACCATAGCGGATGTCTACGGAAATTCCAGGGTAGGAGAGATTCTACTCCAACTATGTACGACTATGTATGAAAACACAAATCAAGACCAAACACACGTAAAAACCTAGATACTAGTTTTTTAACATGAAAAAAAAAATCTCTCTTTAAGAAGAAAAAACTGTAGACCAATCCAAACAAGATTAATCTATTGTCACCTAGACATAAAACTCTTAAATGGATTACTTTGAGCTCCTTGAGTTGTTCCTCCGATGTATGCCTCTAGGATATAAAAGTGTGAAAACTTATCTATAGTTCCAACTAAGTAAATTACCAATGGAAATTCAAGTTCCAAAACATATTCTAGTTCAGTTGTGAACTTGTGATCAGCTCAAACCGATTTAGTTCGGTCAGCACAAATCTTATATACTATAATTGATCTTGAAATCACTGTTCCGTGGTTTGAACCATATAAAAAGCTCGATTCCATTCAAGTACTGCACCTAGGGGTGAAAACAAGTCGGACCGACCCGCTATCCGACCCGACTCGGATCGAATTTGGATAAAAAATTTCTATTCGATTCGGATACGGATAGAATTTTTGAAAAAAAAAATCGGATACGGATTCAGATATAGATCGAATATATTTTTCGAATTCGGATACGGATATCGGATATCCGTTTACCTGCATATTTTTTTAAATAATTTACAGTTTTTAGTTTGCTTATTTAAATAGTAAATATTAATATTGTTACTAATAATACTTTATATATTATTTATAGAAATTAATTTCTCTAATTTTATATATTTGACATACAAAAGAATTATTTGTTGTAAAACTCTTAATAATTTTATATTAATTATATCTAAATAAAATATTATAATTATTTTAAATTCAATCAATATCCGTTTAAGATCCGATCCTTTATTCGAAAATTATCCGTATCCATTTAGTTAAGATATGATTTTAAATTTTGCTATCCGTCCAATATCCATATCCAAATCTGTATTACTATCCGATCCATATCCAATCCTTTTTCACTCCTAACTGCACCATATGCTCTTTTATTGGAGTATATTGAAGTTTCCTTATTTTCACTTGAATCTTTGATTTCTCACATATTATTCTCTTCCATATGTATGTGTCTGAATCATACGTAAAACTTAGATTGTACATCATAAATACTTGATGTTTTGTCTGAAATTTTCATTATATAAACTTATACTGCCAACCTCACTTAGTAATCTCGTGACAAAACCAGTAACCTAAACAATGCTCTACCCATCACAATCTTCCTAAAATCAAACCGACAGAATTTTTTCAAATCTATAAAGCTCCTACAAAGAACAAAAATTCTAAATAACCATAAAATGTATAAAGAAAACAAATTAATTTGACCAAAAAAAGAATCACATTTAATTCTCAAAGATGCTTTGCTCTTATTAAATTCAGCAACCAATCACCTTATACTTTCAAACATTTTCAATAAACCATAATAAGTAAGTGTACGTCAAGGTTTTTTTTTAAAAAAAAATACTCAAGATAGATCATGCAACACATGATTTGTAATAAAACCTAAAAGGCTAAGCACATGAAAATTGATTTGTATGAGATAAGTTGTTTAGTAGTAGCGGAACTTGAGAAAATCCTTCAGCATAAGCCTCAAAATTGCAACTGTGAAGATTCATGGTAGATTGTAGCTGTATCACAAAATGCGGATTTATCAACTTTTCTCTCTTCCCAGGGCTTCAAGTGCTGGTAAGCCTACCTTTTGTCCTAGATGGACATTTCCATCCTCAGTATCATTCCCCGGATAAATGCGCAAGACACTAAAGATCCACCACCCACCCAAAATTCCAACCAAATACAGCTTTTTGTCTCTTAACTCGACCTCTGCTAGACATAAAAGCTTGTAATCGTGGAGTTCAACTTTCCTTGCATACAAGAACTGCAGACATGGGATAAATGGATTAAAAATAGAAATGCATAACAGCTATAGAAGAATTGGAAAAAAAAATAAGATAAAACAGTTTGGTAGAAGAAAACTAAAGTTTCTCTAGTTTCTTAGATCAATAACTATTGACTGTAGAAGAAAATGGTTTGTGTAGTCATATGCGAAATAATATGCTATTTAATTAACGGAAGAACCATGAAAGCTTGATGGTTTTCATAGTAAGGCTGGCTTTGTTTCTTTTTCTTTTCATCCTAAATTAACACTAAAGTTATTTGCCAGGAACAACTATACTAAATGCCAATGTGAATGAAACTTGTTCAGGCAACAGTTGCTCATCACAACAGGATCTGTCCCTTCAAAAGCCAAAGAAGTGTTTCTGGAAGAGGGGTGATCCGCTAGCTGGGAAGGAGCCTAGAAATGCCTACTATTAAACCATGCTACACTTGGGTCTAGACAATTACAGAGCTTACCATGTCCAGTGTCTGACAAAAGTGGGGGACTTCAATCCTTGCTCCTTATCCCCATCTCAGCCTAGCTAACAGAAACTTAATTAGGGAAGAGAATGGAGCCTTGAAAACAACTCTTGAAAAGAAGATCCTTGCCCATCTTCATTCTCTACAGGGCTTTCTGCCCAAATGAAAGTGGCGCAGAGATAGAAAAGATCAAACACAGAAATTAGCTTATTGATTATATTGAAAGTTAAAACTTGAAACAAATAATAATAAAATTATTTAATTGAATCATAACTCACTTCTTTATCGCACAGGATTTGTTTATGAATATCGGACTCAAGCTTGCTGATTATCTTTCTAATCCCCAACAAGACTTCACTATCATTATTAACATTTTTAGAGAATTAAAATTTTTGAATTAAGAAAATACCCTGTAGCATTCAAATTTTTAAATATTCGTAAATAAAAATAAATTAGTAAATTAAAACGTAAAACTTAAAAGCATGCCTACCAGCCGCGTGTATATCTCTATGTAGTTGTTTGTTTCATCTAAAATCAATCATCTTCCACCACTTCCTATAACTTTGGCTTACATTTTTTTTATTGATTCTTTTAACTATGTCCATTGCCTCATATAAGAAACCCATCTCAAACTTGTCATCACTGTCTACAAGTCTTAATACTTTGATAAGAGGTTCAAATACTGCGGTGGCAATTGTAATATTATCCCAAAATGTATTTTCAAGAGCCATATTTTTCAAAGTTTCACCCAAAGATTTATCTTTATGTTTCATATTCTTAATTTTTATAGACCACTCATGTGATGTAAACATCAGCATAATATTATCCTTGTAGCGTATGATGCTCTCCAAGGCTAAAAAGTGAGTGGCAAATCTAGTGACCCCGGGTCTGATGATCTTCCTACCACCAGTCATATGCCTGAGTAAATTAAGAACTCAACCATGGTTATATATAAAATTTGTTAACATCTGACCTTCACGTATGATCATATCAATTTCAGGCTCTTTTGTAATATTCTCTAACATCAGATCAATACAATGTGCAACACATGGCGTCCAATATAAATGAGGTCTTTTAATCATCAGTAAATTTTCAGCAGCTTTATAATTTGCTCCATTATCAGTAACCACTTAGACTACTATTTTTTCACCGATTTCTTGTACCACATCATCCATCAACTGACAAATATGAGCAGTAGTATCCACAGACTTCAAAAATATTGTCCCCATGCCAGAGTACACTAAGAAATTAATTATATTTCTTTTGTTTTGTGTACTCTACCCATCATACATCAGTGTACAACCAAATTCATCCCAATACCGTTTAAATGTCTCAATATAAGTATGAAGTTCATCTACCTCTGAGTCAAAATATTTAGTAGCAATATCATTTGAATTAAGAGGGGGAACACCAGGCCCTACTAATTGTATAGCATCCACTATAGTGTGATAGTAAAGACTATCAGCTACATTGAAAGGAATATGGTTGTAGAAGAAAAATTTAGAGATAGCCCTACCAATGTGTTTCTTTGCATTTTTAATTCCTTTGAGAGCTGTCTTGATAGAAGTATATGTACAACCCCTTTTTTTTCTGAAGATATGTATCCATTGGTCCAATATTTTCAGACTCTGCTGTAACACCAGGAGTCTTATGGGTAGAACTGCTGCCCCCATATTCTCTCTCTCCTCGTATATTAACTGATCTAGATCTCTGAAAGTTACCACCAGTGCTTATTCTCATCTCTTCCTCTTCTCTATGCATATTTCTGTTCTCTCCTCCTCATCCTCCTCACTTTGCTCACTGCTATCATTATCAATGTGTATAGGATTATGCATCAATTCTTCACGAACCATTGACTCTCTTTGTTGTGCAGATTGTTTATCCTTCTTTTTGCCAATTAAATGAGTCAATATCTGCTTTCTAACTTCCAAGAACACTTGAGTGTAAGCTGCTACATTTCCTCGTCTTCCAGCTAAATGTTCTTTCAAACGGCTGACACCACCACTCATTTCCTTTCCACACTAGTTGCATTTAACACGTCTTTTATCTTGCCCAATGTGCTGCAATGTTGCCACCCAATGTCGGTATCATATGACTTCTCTTTTGGAGCCATTGATATTTTAACTCTGCAACTAAAAAACATAAACAAAAATTAAAATAAAATATAAAATAATTTAAAATTTATAAGGCATAACTGCATAAGCAGCACCAGATCATCGGAGATTGAGGTCGTCGAATCTTCGTCGGAGAACGTCGTCGGAGGTCGAGGTCACCGGAGATCTACTCACTACCCAGTCGCCGGTGAGAAAGAGAGTAAGAGACCCGTGAAAAAAAGAGAAAGAAAAAAAAGAGAGAAAGAAAGAAAAGAGAGAAAGAGAAAAAAAGAAAAGAGAGAAAAGGGTGAGAGGCAGGTGGGGGTGGGAACATCAATTATTGATGTCCATCGGGTCGGATTCGACCCGGTCCCGAAACGGATCGGGTTTCGTCCAAAACTGCCAAAACCCCAATCGAAACCAGCAAACCGACTGGTTTCGGCTAGGATCGGGATCGGCCCGTTTCGGCCGAAACTGGAAACCATGGTTTCAATATTGCTTTTATCCACCAGTATTAAAGATATACCTAGTAAATTAATGTTTGGAACTGGACTAAACTTACAAGGAAGTCATTAATATGATTTTTTATCATATTTTCGAATAGAATAGAAATCAAATTGAATTTTCACATTTAGATGTCTCACCTTTGGTTTGCCCAATCTAGGATGCCGCTGCGTATCTCTTTGTCGTAACTGCAATAGCTAAAACTTGATAAGTTGAAAGTCCAACATGAAAAAAAACAACCAGTTGTCACAAAGATTACCTATTTCAGAAGCTTAGCTTTTGATTTGAAAAAATTCAAATTATAAAGAGGCACAAACTAGATTTTGTGTTAAGTACCATTTCAACTAGTAGTTTTGACTCCTGTTATGCATATGAATACTGAGTTTCTTAAATCTTCACAAGTTAACATGAAAAAATTGAACAGAAGTTGAGAGCTCTAGTAAATCTGCTTAATTGCATCTTTAGAGCCTGCGTACAAGTAGAATTGAAGGAAAAAGTGTAATTTGCAGACTTTAGTCTCTTTTTATTCTCTTTTTATTCTCTAGCTCAAGAGGAAAAGAAGAAAATTAATTTATTAATTGCATATGATGCTTCAGTGGTTCTATTTGCATGATAGACAGCTGCCTTTCACATCAAAGGTGAAATACTTTCTACTATTCAGAGAATATCCATTTAGGGAAGAGAACAATACCAACCTAGGATATGATACATCACTCTAGTTAAATCAACATTAACATGGGTATTCTGAAGTTTGAACAATCACAGGACTTCAAATGAAAATATGAAGTACAAATGTTCTTCTGCCGCATTAGTATCTGTGACTGAACAAGAAATGATAAGGAAAATTATAAAACTTATGACAGGTGCCTTCGTCAATAGGCTAAGAAAACAAGGGAAATCTATAAACATTCAATCATGCAACCCACCAGTAATTAACTACACTGACATATATAAAATATGCTAGCACTCCTGATTGCAAGAAGACTCCAAATCATCTTTTGGCACATTTTGTTTGCTTCTAAGGATTGATCACTTTGGCACATTTTACTTGGTTCCTAGGATATCACTTGTGCCATTGAGTGTGTTTTGATCTATATTAGGAAACAGAAGGCACCAAATATATTCTCCTAAATGTAGATATGCTGATTGATCTACTTTCTGTGTACAGCTTTAAGCTTACCTTGTATAGTGTTATACTGATTGATCTACTTTTCCTTGTGTAGCTTTATTCCTACCTTGTATAGCTCTAAGGCACCTCTTATTTAACAAAGTTTAGCCAATCAATGAAGACAAGCATTGAATGCAGAGCTACTTTATTTTCTAATATGGTATCTGAGGTTTCTTGATCTCTTCTGCTTTTGTGAAATTCTGATCTTGGAAGCTTTTGATCTCTTTGTGCTCGTGTTTTTTTGGCTTTGTGGTGCTTCTCTGTTCGTGGATTGTTATCATGGTTGTCACCTTCTCATATTGGTGCTTTCAAATCTATATTCTTGTTTCGTTACTCTCAGATTTGTGTTTATCTCTTATGTTCCTATCATGTTTGCCTCTTGTGTTCGATTTACTGTAAGAAATTACTCCGCTTGGGAGTTACAGTTAAAAATGTTTGTCAAAGGAAGGAGCTTTGAGGTCACCTTGATGGTTCCACCAAGTATGAAGGGTACTGGATCTAGCAAGGTCTCATGGGAGATCAAGATGCCAGGATTGTTAGCTGGATCCTGAGTTCTATGGAGCTTCGTATTTTTCTTAGTCTGCGTCCTCACAAGGCAGCTAAGGGCATATGGGACTTTCGAAAGAAAGTTTATAACCAACACACTGCTTGTCTTTTTCAACTGGAATTTAAACTTGCAGAGTTCTTACATGAAGATCTGTCCATTCAAGATTATTATTCCAGTTTTATGAATATTTGGACTAAATAATCAGACATTGTCACCAGCAATGTATCAGACAAATCACTTGCTGTTGTTCAAGAGATCCATGAGATTAGCAAGCGAGATCAATTTGTGATGAAGTAGGAGCGTGAATATAATGTTGATCTTTCTAAGGTAATGAACTGTGATCCTCCCCCATTTTAGATGTTTGTTTAAGTGAAATCCTGCAGGAGGAACAATGCAACCAAAACTCAAGTTGCTATGGATCACCAGAGTTCTTCCAATGGGCATTTGACCTTTTCTTATGCTGTGCGAGGGAAGGGAAAGGGGCGACATCTGTGCTTCGTTCCATGTTACAGTTGTAGGAATATTGCAATGAATTGTCAGAAGTTTACAAGAAGGCTAGACATATCATCAAAGAGAGTTCTGCTTGGCCACACAATCATCAACAAGGGGTATATCACGTTGATGTGTCGGCTGTCTCAACTATGCAATTGTTGTCCTGGCTCTTACATCCTCCCTACCTTCCACCATGGCTGCCACAGATCCAGTAAACTCCTGAGATGATTCAACATATGATCTGCTTTTTCTGCTTTAGATATCTCAAGTAACTTTAAATCTTGATACTTTGATTGCTTCCAATCATATGACATCTTTGTTTACGTCTCTTTCTTATGTAAAACCTAATAAGGATAACTGTCTTATTCATACTGCCAATGGGAGTGTTTTGCCCTTTAGTGTTGTTGGAAACCTCAGTCTTATCTTAGACAATGTTTTTGTTTCTCCTAATATATCTACTAATCTTCTATCAATAGGCTAATTCGTTGAAAATAATTGTGAAGTTCACTTTTGTTCTGTTGCCATGTGCAGGATAAGGTGTCCGGGACGGCGACCGCGGAAGGGCCTAAAGTGGGTTGTTTGTTTCCACTATGCATTACCATTCCTCCTGCCATGCCATCTTCCTTTTTGTTGCTTGTATTGGTCTTAATCAATTATGGCACAAGCGTCTTAGCCACGAAAATTCTCATGTTTTCTTGACTTGTTCAGATCTGAACTTCTTGGCAATAAAATTCAAGGTTCTCTTCCTAATTTATCTTTTAATTGCACTACTTGTAAATTGGGTAAAAGTAAGGGCCTTTCATTCCCTACTTTAACATCATCTACAAATAGATGCTTTGACACTATTCATAGTGATGCGTGGATATTGCTCCGTTAGTGTCCCATGGACAATACAAGTATTTTGTGTTGTTTATTGATGACTTCAATCATTTTATTTGGCTTTACCTCCTTAAATCCAAAGCTAATGTGTTTGTTGCTTTCCAAAAGTTCTTAGCCCTTATTAAAAATCAACTCTCCAATATTATCAAGGTTTTACAACTTGATAATGCTGAAAAGATGTCTAATGAGGTTCTTGAGTTTCTTCGGTGCAAAGGGGTTCTTTCTCAAAAGTCTCAACAAAATGGCATAGCCGAATGAAAAAATAGACTTTTTCTAGATGTCATTGTAAGTTACGAAAGGATGTTATACCAAATTGATGCAACTGCGCAAAGGATCGCGGTTGCAAAGGATCGCAATCAAGTCAGCCCTAGACAACTAAAGGAGCCTTTGTTGTCTATCTGGATGCGGGGTACACCAACCAAGGCAAGTGCGCACCAAACTCAGTCGGACTGCGGCTTGCCTGCAAATTTTCTGGAAGCAGCGCTTACCCACACAGACTACTGATCTTGTTGAGGCTGATCTAATAATCTATAGTAGATGGGGCTTAAGGTGAAACTTCTAGAGATTATAAGAGGTCCTGGAGTGGTGTTTGGACTGAGAAAGATGGTGGAAAGGCATCACTAGGTAGTAAAATGATCTAGGGTTTAGATACAATAGATGGTAAATAGATTAAGGATAGGGTTCGCGATCAGGTTACCAGAAGGTCTTAATAGCCTCATTCTACTTGGAAGATGTCGCGTTCAGATGATTCCAGGCAGCACAATGAACTCAACCGTTTCTGTCTTGGGACGAGTTTGCGTCTGCCCTATGTACTTGGTTCGATCCAACTGAGTATGAAAACTTCCCAGGAATCCTAACTAAGCTAACTCAATGGACCACGGTTGTTATGGACCGAGCGTCCGCTACCCGATCAAGATCGAATGCAGGAAAGCTGCCCACACAATCAAAGGAAAATAATCACCAAATATTTTACCGAAGACAAAATTACGAAACCAAGGGTGGTCGACCCGTTACTTCCTGACCTACGTTTTTAGTATTTATGCCCTTTGTAGATTCTGGCTGCAACTGAGGCGAAAATACGCAAAAGTGGGGGTGATGGTGATGGTAAGGGTGACGGGTGATAGTGATGATGGGGTGAGGGATGATAATGGTGATGGGATAGATGGATTGTGGTGTTAAGGGGATAAGGATAAAGGGGGCGAAGTGGTCGAGATCCTAAGGAATGGGGAGGACTCAACAGACGAGGGGAATTAGAGGATCACCGGCGTGGAGATGGCGCACGGCTAGGGCTTGAACGAAGAAGAAGGAAGATTAGGGTAGAGAGAAAGGGAAGAGATAGAAATTAATATTCATTCACAATGATCCTTTAGGTTGCCATCCACATCTTAAGAAGCTAACCTAACAAGCTAAAATGGCAAATAATATCCCTAGAAACAATGAATTCTCATCGACCGCGTTCGAACGGGCTCGAGCGCGTTCGAACGGGCTCGAGCGCGTTCGAACGTGCAATTCGTGTTCGCTGTCGATGCGAACGTATGTAGGCATTTGCATGCGAGCGTTCAAATGCAACATATAAAATCCTTATTTTTCTGAAGAAAATAATTAAAACAAAATAAGAATAGACTCCTATAGGGTGTATCCATGCTCGAGACGACTCAGTGTGGTCTGAATCACATCAACGGTCCAGGCTTATTAAGAAGAGTTTAAGAGCATCTACAACTGTGCACTGGGTTGGTCACACTCAGCCCTCCGCAGAAGGTACTCAGGTCTAACATACAAGCAGAGGTCAAGGTCATGCGACCTAGGATATTGTTGGAGGCCTTTTCTACAGCAAACATGATGGAGGTCAAGGAGCTACGAAGAAGCTCCAAGGCACCATGGTCCCTTACAAACTAAAGAGGATCCCGACTGGCTCATCGAGTGGTGCTAGTTTTGATCCTCCCTCTCTGCCACAAAGGGGCAAGCTCCTACCACCTAAGGCTCCTCTCACCGATGTTGGAGGCAACACAGATTGAAGAAAGGAGGCTAAAGAGTTATACTTCAACTGCGACGAGAAGTTCACTCTGGGCCAGAAATGCGGAAAACAACCGACAACAATCATGTTCCTCAGAGGATACGAGGAGAGGCAAATGGAGCCATTGGAGACGAACAAAAGGTCACGAACATGGAGGCCGTAGATCAAGAAGATGAGGTGCATGATGAGTTGAGACTATACACCTATTCGGGCTCACGTGCACCTCGAACCATATGTGTAGAGGGTTTAATCAAGAAACAAAGAGTCGAGAACTCAGGCAGCACGTACAATTTTATGGATGAGAAGGTGGTGCAACAGATTGGGTTAGGGGTAAATTCAACCATCGGGTTCCATGTAGCCATCAGAGACAGCAAGGTCTTGTCGACTGGCTAGTCCAAGAGATGTTAGACTAAGGCATCATACAGCTAAGCCATAGTGCTTACTCTTTTCCGGTACTGCTAGCGCGGAAGGACAACTCATGGTGATTCTACGTAGATTACCGAACACTAAATGCCATCACTATCAAAAACCAGTATCCTATACCAATAATCGAGGAGTTATTAGACGAGTTAGCTAGCGCCACCATCTTCAACAAAGCTAGTTTGCTGATTAGCTACCACCAGATCAGAGTTCAAGGACCGACGTCCACAAGACGACATTTCAAATATATGACGGGCATTACGAGTTCCTTGTAATACCCTTCGGCCTCACCAATGCCTCTGCAACTTTTTAAGGGCTAATGAACGATGTATTTTGCTTGCTCCTTTGATAGTATGTTTTAGTGTTTTTTTATGACATCCTCATTTATAGCCAATCGAGGGAGGAGCCCTACACTATCTACGAATAGTCATGGAGATACTACTAGCGCACTAGCTAAAGATGAAGAGGGAACAATGCAAACTAGCATAGTGCATTTCATCTTGAACAATGTTGGGTGTGGCAATGTTGGGTGCACCCACAGGTTGAATACCTAGAGCACTTCATCTTTTCCGCAGGTGTGGCGACCAATCCCTCGAAGGTGGCTAGCATAGTGCAATGGCCACGAACGAGGATGCCCAAGGAGCTATGAGGCTTCCTCAGCCTCATAGGCTACTACCGATGCTTCATCTAGGGATATGGGAAGATTGTAGCTTGGCTAACCGCCCTACTCCGCAAAAGCGAGTTCAAGTTGAACGACAGGGCGAAACGAGCATTTGAAGAACTCAAATGAGCCATGACCGAGGCACCCGTGTGATACACTTAGTTAGAATTTTATCTAATTAGCTAGATCCAGCTCTGCGCAGTTTCGGAAAAATATTTGTAGAATATTTGACACATATCCAAATAATATCAAACCAGTTGGATAAGGTCGACAACCTCTAGATCTACAATTTTGATATTCATGACTTCTCCATATTCAGAATATATCTATGACAAAACGAAAGCTTAATCCGAAAGGTATTCAGAGAAGATAAGGAATACTGGTTTAGTTGATTTATTAGGGTTTCATATTGTTTTAGGACTTGTTGGCTAGCCTCTATAAATATGTGGATGGCACCCAACTTTATATTGCTATTGGATTCTTGATTTCTTGCCTCCAATCTTCTCTCTAGACTCATCCCTCCTCCCTTTTCACCATCCTTCCACCTCTACCGTTGGCAAGGTTTCTTCTCGCTTTTAATCTCCCTCGACTATCGAGCCACCCCTCTTCTTTGGGATCTCGACCACTTCGTTCCCTTCGTCTACTTCCCTTAATCATTTTCACAATCCACCCTCATCTCCATACCCATCCATAACCCTAACATCCATTCCACCCATCACCACCACAATCATCCACGTTATTCCGTATTTTCGTCCCTGCTACAGTTCGAATATATGAAGGGCGTAAATACGAAAGTTGTAGATTAGGAAAATACGGATCCAACCCAATTGGTTCGTAATTTTCTAACTACCAGAGAATATCTGACGAATATTTTTCCACAGTTGCGCGGACTGCTTTCTGCAATAAATTCAGATCTTAAGGAATTGTTCCGTAGCCGATCTTTTAGTTCTAGATCCCATCAAATTGGTATCAGAGCCTATCAATTGGTATTAGAGCTTAACAACTTGGTATTAGAGTCCACCAATTGGTATCAGAGCCTATCACCGTGTTAGCCCTACCAAATTTCACCAAGACCTTTATGGTCAAGTGTCAAATCAAGTATAGCATGAGAGACGAACTCGTGCTCAAGGGCAAACCGCATCTTGATCTTGACTGTTGCAGACCTACAGATTGCTTTGATCAGCCACTTCCATGGCTCATCCCTTACAGGCCACAAGAGCATCTTCCAGACCCACGAGCAACTATGGCTCAATTGCTAGTGGACCAGCTTGAAAAGAGACATGCACAACTACATCCGCACATGTGAAGTGCCAATGAGCCAAAATAGATTCAACTCGACCAGCCGGCCTTCTCCAACCCATTCCCATGCACGAACTGATCTAAGAAGATATTTTAATGGACTTCATTGAAGGCCTACTAACCGTCCAAAGGCGATCATTTATCATGGTGGTGGTAGACCGCCTCTCCAAATATGTGCACTTCTCAACGCTCAATCAACCCTACACCGCACAGAAGGTCGTAGAGATCTTCGTCCGCAACATGGCTAAACTTCACCAGATACCACAATCTATAGTGTTCGACTGAGATCCGGTGTTTCTTAGTCAGTTTTGGCAAGAATCCTTTTGTTTGCAGTGCACGGCGTTCCGAATGAGCTCAGTATACTATCCACAAACGGATGGGCAGACAGAGGTCTTAAGCCGATGTTTGGAGCAGTATCTACGATACTAAGTCAGAGAACGGCCAAGACGATGGCTCCAGTTCTTACCATGGGCAGAGTGGGCCTATAACACCACCCACAACAAGGCCACAGGCATCATGTTTGATGCAATTTACAGTAAGCCACCACTACTTTGGTTTCCTACGAACTAACCCCATTAACGGAACACACGAACATCAAGGAAACCCTAGTGGATATGGACGCTCATATCTGATGGCTTAGGGCCAACTTGGCGGCTACACAAAATCAAATGAAGCAGATCTACAACCAACGACGCCAAGATCAAACATTCGCGGTAGGAGATTAGGTCTACATCAAACTCTAGCCCTACCGTCAGACCTCAGTTCGACTCATCATGAACCAAAAGCTGGGCACATAGGTACTTTGGGTCGTACCAAGTGATTGAATGGGTAGGCGAGGTGGCCTACCGACTTGATTTTCCATGTTTCAGCTTTGCGAGCCCGAGTTGCGACCAAGACAGCTTGCAGCCAACATACTCGATCAATCCATACATGACCAAGAGCCCATGCCACTTCATGTTCTAGCCAAGAGAAGAATTAGACGAAAGATTGATCACACAAGTACAAGTGGAGTGATCCAACGAACCAATGGGAGATTCGACTTGGGAGTCCAAGTTCGAGTTGATGCAGTGCTTCCCGAACTTCTCACCTTGAGAACAAAGTGGTCGAAAGTGTGGTGGAGTGATGTAATCCAGATCTTATTGGATCGACTTAAAGTGACATTGAGCTCGATGGATTGAGTCTATTTATCCTTTAATTAATTCATAATGTAAGCCCTATGGCAAGATTAGTTAAGTCATAAGAGCTTATAAGGCAAGTTTAAATAAGTCATGAATGTCCTTGAGGCAAATCTAGTTAAGTTATATAAGCCTTTAAGACAAATCTCATTAAATCATGTAAGCATTTAAGGCAAATCCTAATTTGAGTCATATCAGCCTTTAGGGCTAATCATAATAGGATTCATTATGCATAATCTCTACATATAGAGGGGTGAGGCTCCGTTATTGAATCATCCAAGCATTGAGAAATTATTTTAATCTTGAGTTTATCTTAGGAGTAAGAGTAAGATAACATAGGAGTAAAAGTAAATTAATCTCCCTTCATCACCACAATCGCCATTCATCACCTTCTCACCATCACCACCGCCATTATCTCTCCTTCCACACACTCCATTTACCATCATTCGCACTAATCGAAATCTACACTCCCTTATTGCAAATCATCTCTAGTAGGTCCGTAATAAGGATTCAAACTAATTTTCGGCACAGGCTCAAATCATACTTAGATCGTATCATCATCACACAAAAAATTAGTTTTTTGTGGGAAAATCTCTCTAAAGATGAAAAAACCACAAATCCGACCAAAATCAAATTAATATATTAAAGGTAAACATAGATATAAGACTCTACTTACAACCTTCACCTCTAGATTGCGGCCAAGGTTCAGAAACTCAAGATTGGAATCGCCAGGCCGAATCGAATCAAATTATTTTTTAACTATGTAAAATTCAAAATATTATTTAAAAATGTCAAAATTTTGAAAATTTAGAAAATAATAAGAAAATAATAATTTCTCATATATGAAGTTTAAAAAAAATACTTACTCAAAATTTTGATAAATACCTAGCTAACTCTAGTAAATTTCTATGGTCTTCATCATTATAATCACCATAAGTGAAGAAGATATTCTACAGCAATGAAAAATAAGAAGAGACAGAGATAGAGAGAGCGTGGAAGAACCGAAAAGAAAGAAAAAGAAAAAAATTGGGACCGGGACTGGATCAAGATCGGCCGATTTTTCAATCCGTGCCCATGGCTATGAAGTTGAAGCCTCTCTCTTGCCCGCTAGACATCCATGGTGAACTACTTTATTATGCATTAGATTGCCTCCTCCAGTTGATATGTCCTCCGACTCGGATCGATGATTCTCATAGGTGGACAAACGCGTTCTACTCTGCCAAGATCTTGTTCAATCAAATTCTAGTGTAGAACTGACCTTAGATGTGTGAAGTTACAAAGGAAAGAGATACGAGGGATTGCTCATAATACTAATATATTTTATTGTCCTAGAAAGAACACAAGAAAAGCTCAAATTCTTTCTTTCCGAGACAAACTCACGACAACCCTATATGTTAGGAGGAGAATACGTGGAAGAATATAGCTGCTACAATTTTAAGAAGCTTGTTTCTGGTTTATTAGAGGTTTTTGGTGCTACTCTGTACAAATAAATCAGATCTTGTATGGTTTAGCTTTGTCCAATACTTGCCGTTAAACTGGTTGTAATGGTGTATCCTGCAGTTTCTTTAATAAAACGGGACAAGTTGTTTTCCATTTTTTTGTGAAAAAGAAAAAAGAACTAACAAAACCAAAAAAACAAAACAAAATCAAAAAAGTCCTGTCCAGGAGCAAGAGGCTTGGTTGTCATCAATGTCCAATGGCTTGCACAATATACAGAAGAGAAGCATAGGATAGATGGAAAATTACATAATTATACTCAATGAAATGCTATGAAAAATCACCAACCAAGCAAACTATTAATTGAGCACAATTTTCACCCTCCCTAATAATACAAATGACAGCATGGCTATGCAGCTGTTGGAAATTCAGTAATATCAAGAAGAGCAATAATAGTAGGAAAAGAAATTTATCAGTAGGAATTAGAAAATAGTTGTTCAGAAGAGGAAACCATATAAGGAGAACGAGAAACATGCCTCCTAAGATTACTTCTATGAAGATACCAAACAGTTCATGCTACTTCAGAACAGTGTATGGATGCTTTATAGGCTGTAGGTTATTCTCAAACTGACCTGCTCAATAAATATATATATTGAGAAAGGGTAGGGCCTTGTACAGAAGAGAAGAAGTGCAACATTGATGGCAAGTGTAAGTGGATGTCTCCAACCGAAGAATACCATTATAAGGAAAACAGCAGGCAACTGAAATTTTCTTGTTAAAGCCCAGAAGGTTCTTAGCTCATCCTTCAAGTATTCTAAAGGCTCTACAAGGTCAGCAAGATGATCTGTAATATCAGAAGGAATGTATGACATTCACAGAAATTGCTTGAGGCAAAGACAATTTTAACCCTTCTAGAGAGAAAACTCACCATCCGTAGCATAAGCAAAGTCCGAATAGCGATATGTCATTCCTGCAGCAGCACTGATCCCAAGAAAACTTCCAGTTAAAAACCTCTTTCCTTGAGGAAACCAGAGTTGTAAAAGAGGAACCAACAATTGTTTTCTACCAACTCCTATTGCCATATACTATATTAGCCAACAATGTATTCAAAAATATTCTCATATATAAATTTATAACCAATGACTCTGAGAGGACAAGTACACTTCTTAAGACATCCTTGTTAACCTCTATTGAATAATAAAATTCGTCAAATATACAAAGTGCAACAGATTTTTCTTTACTTTTTCTTGTTCTTTTTCTTTATTCTTCTTTCTTTACAAGTTTATTAACTGACAAATCCAGAACTCAGGTACATGAAGATGGACACTACAATGGATTATAGAAGGCAACAAAGTTGGATAAGACCAAAGCAGCACATCAATGTTTAAGATGCATCCAAGCAATAGAAATCATCCAACTCAAAATAAGAAAAAAAAAATGAAACATCATTTTATTTTATTTTATTACATTATTTTCCCTTTCTTTTCTTGTATGTATATCACTACTTTCTTTCCTTACATGCATTGCATATTAAATGCTTCATTGCAAGCTTTTCTATCAACTTATGGACTGTAATGTTATTTGCTTTGAAGTAACTAAAATGTGCACATTAATAATTTAACTACTGTGATCAAGACACATTTTAAGTAGATTGAGGTTCATTTTGGTCTTTTACTTATGTATGCCTGAGAAATGCAGAAAACCTTAAATCAAGTCGTCATCCACACATTTTTTTCTTCTTAGTATAGACAATTCCAATGTCCATCAAAATGATCTGCTACTAGCATATATATGAACCTAGACTACAAGCACTATACGGTTCAGGAATCAGGGCAAGTAAAGTTTTAGTGACATCCTTGTCCATGGTGTTTCAACCATGGATTCCAAACTCAGCCGATCCTGAGTCAAATCGGCCAATCTAGATTGTTATCGGCCATAACCGATCTCGATCCGACTAGAAATCAGTCTAATGACTAGTTTTGGTCTGGGATCAGCCGATATCAGTCGTACCGGCCATATTAGCCAAAATCAACAATATCGACTAAAACTAATTTTTTAAGATCCAGGTCTAATCTAATATATATCTAACCTAGGAGACATTAGTAATACATGTCATTAACTATATTCTTTTCAAATTTTCTGCTTTTACTCTCTATCTTACACACACACTCTTGTCCCACCCTCACACTTCACGGAACAAATTCGAGGGCTAATCCGATGAGCCCCTCCGGCTAGCCCACACTTTGGTGAACTCAGATGAATTTTTTTTCATTTATCTTCTCTCTTTTTCACTCACTCTTTAACTCCTTTTTTTACTACTATAGAACTTTAAATTTCTCTTCACTATTGTTCTACAAGAGTAATTTACAAGTACAAAAATTTATTAAATTCAAGTTGAAATTCATTATAGTTTTGAGTGAGTTTTTTTTTAATTATTAGGCTTTATATGTGACTAATTTTTATTTCTTTTTTTGTCATTTTCTATAAATTTATAGAAATCTTTCAACATTTTACATAATATTTAGAATTATACGCAATTAAAAATAGCCCGATCCAATGCTGGCAGCCGATATAACTAATACAGCCGATACATATTATTTTTTCTAGCAGTCAATCCCGATTCCAATCCTAATACCGAGTTTCAAAACCGTGATTTCAACTAGGAACATAATGCCAATTTTACGTTGACATCAAGTTGATAGAATTAAGTCAACTTCTTTTCAAGACTTCACAACATTTAGTGATCCCCAATGAAGGGCAAAAGTTTAGATAGTTGATGAAGAATGTTGAGACACACTAACTCTTACAGCTCTTTGACAACTTTCTCTATGAGCAATACTGAAGAAACAAAAAATGGTAGTGCAATATTTTATAATGACAAATTCATGGACATAAAATACTTTTAAAATATGATGTACAATCTAGGATTTTATGTATATCAAGTCACAATATTTATAAAAGACTTGTACGTACGAAGAATTTTTAGATCAAAATAAAAACGAAGTCAAATTCAGCATTCTGCAGAAAATGGTGCAAACTGATCCCCTAGCCAGTTCAAACTATGGAACATTTTTGACACCAAGAACATCGAGGAACATAAGTCAATGTAAACTTATTTGAGCTTGGTTTGAATGGATCACACATAACATTAAAAGAAACTTCAGAAATTTATACAAACTTGATAATTTCTTTG
Source organism: Typha latifolia (assembly GCF_019914945.1). NCBI lineage: Eukaryota > Viridiplantae > Streptophyta > Magnoliopsida > Poales > Typhaceae > Typha > Typha latifolia. The sequence goes on along the minus strand of NC_133086.1, from coordinate 13,342,183 downwards.
GTAAATCTTCTACTATGAATCAAAGACAATCTACTACACTTGTAAAAGGATATCAGAGGTTAGAACAAGAGAAGGAAACTCAAGGGAGATCAAAGATCAATAATTTGAGAATTCTACTTTCCTCAAGGAACTTGATTTTCTACAAAAGTGCGGAGAGAGATCATTAGTTTGTGTGTACTTGGAGTTCTACTACCATGTATTAAGCATAGCGGAGGAGCTTAACATACAATGGACACGTATACTATCTTCATTGAGTGATTCATGTTGAGTTAAGGACAATCAACAAGGGGCAATCTAGTTCACTAATGAGTTCATCGAAGCAGAATGTTTGAGCAACAGTAAGACTTCAATCAGCGACCGTCTGAGGTTTGGTAAAAGTGATTGTAAGAGAATCTATTATCTACATTTGATAGTGACATAGACTGATCTGATAGGTTGATTGGATCTGTGGGTTTTTTCTTCTCTTTTATTGAAGAAGTTTTTCCACATTAAAAAAATTGTGTCTCGATCCTTTGGCATAATTCCTTTACTATTTTGGATTTATTTTTACATTCCCTACTTGGTTTCGATTTTCTAAGTTCGATTTGTATTCCGTCTTCCAAACCTAGTAGTATTCAGACTTTTCAAGTTTAACTCGGATTTGGCTTTCCATATCTTTACTCCTATTCGGTCTAGGATTCATATATCTCCCCCCAAAATTTTCAATAAATATTTCGAGATAAAAGAGAAAAGATATTAAAACTAGCTAACCTAGTTTTGGAAAAATTCCTAATTAAGTCCTTTTGATTGTTTAAAAGTAAATTGCTTGAACCATCTAAAAAGCAGTTGAGAAAATGTTATTAGAAGACATGACTGATATGCACTATCTTCAACCAAGATATATGTTTAAGTTCCACTTGAAAACAATGGTAGTGCATAAGAGTTGCTCTAAAATGTATTTAGCAGAATTTATAAGCAAATACAATGGACTACCAAGATATAACATGCTTTATCAATTGTTAGACTATAAAGATTTCAACGGATTAGCCAACAGTAGAGGCATGACATTTATTCTCCATGTTGCAAGTTTGAACATTGAATCCACCAATGTTGGGGAGCATTGTTCACAAAGAAGAGAGAGGGAGAACACAAATTTACCTGATGAGTACAAACTTTTCACAAATAATCTTTGCATGCTGAACATTGACTTCAATATTGGTGCATGAACTACTGAAAAAATCTCAATGCTTTTGGGCCAGATATTCAGATATTCAAGACTTCGTGAAACTACACGAAATTTGATGCAAAAGGAATCCCTTTAAATTACTTATAAATATATTAGGCATGGGAATCTAGCAGAAATTTGAACCAGAGAAATATGCCAAAATTCTAGAATTATCAAAACATTGGAAACATTAATAATATAAGAAAATGAAATAGCTACCGTATTTTACAACAGAAAAGTATGAACAATTAATCTATAAGCTAAAAGCTTGTTTAAGTCACCTAGTCCTATCCATCTTCTGAAGATTTTTATTTGGGTTGATTTATGAAGAAAGATATATATGCTTCTGTTTTATTCCCCAATGTGATGTTTTAAGTGAACTCTTTTCTCCTTTCTTTCCACCACAACCTTTTCAAGCCATTGCTCTGTGTTCTTATATACTACCTAAATCAAGGGTCAAAAAATTTATGAATCTATGAGAACACAGCTTCCTGGCCATACATACCGTGTTATTCCCTTTCCCAAATGTTTCATCAAAATCAAAATCAAAAGTTCAATATCCTTTGGTTTCCTTTGTTGTTATCTATGAGGATATAAAGGGGCTTAAAACTCCACTAATTAAATTGCCAGTCAATTTGTAGCTGACCTCCAACTAAGGAGGACTGCTACAAGAGTAGTTGTAGGATATCCTATTCAATGGAGATTATAACTTTATCTCTTGTCTTTCCTTTGTGAACAGATAAGAAAATTCTCTCTACTCTTTAACTCTATTTCTCTCTATGATTGTGACTATTATATTTATGATTGATCTAAGGCATGAGGTCCTAATCACACTGGTGTTAAATGCTCTATCCCCGCTGTCCGAGGTTGCCAGTGCTGTACTTTGGAGGAAAGTCCTGTTAAATGCTCCAATCCGCTGCCAAAGGCTGCCGGTGCTGTACTATGGAGGAATGCCATGGATGGGGAACCCTACACATGAGGGCCTCTATATTCTTTAGCATGGCAGCATATGCGCACCTGTTAGGCTTGATCGTCTAACCAATTGTTTCTAGATTAGTTTACATGCTCCATCAGTGTAAAATTTATGTTCTATTTTCTGTAATATAATGCTCAGGATTAAGTTTCAGAATGCAAATAAAAAATAACTAACATTTCCCAAATTGAATATGGTAGATAATCTCTACTCTCAAACAATGAGATACATAAATTACCAATGTCAGACACAAGTCTCACAAGTCATAAACTATAGATACTAGATGCAACAGTAGGGAAATAACCTCAACTTTTAGTTACAATTGATTAGTAGGCGACGATTTCATCACAGATCATATTGAAAAATAGACGAAGAAAGGTAGCATCATCAAAAGCGGATTAAGATTAAGCTATTTAATTACGAAAGCTTCACTTCAATACTATGAACTGGAATAATAAAGTAGAAAAAGAAAAGAAACTTAAAAGAAGGAACATACCGGAATTCCGGGAGACAAGGAAAGAGGAATTAGAATAACGGATGGAGGACATAGAGGCCCTCAGAGGCAGCAATGCTCTAGCGAACTTCGCAGCCATGGCTTTTGTTTTCTGTTTAGTAGCCTCTCAAAGAGAAGCTAATTGGATTGTGATAATATATTGAAGAGTTATCCGACGAGAAATATGCGCCGAACCAAGCTGATCAAGAAAAACTATTCACTCGCAATCCGAAGAAGAAGCAGAGATCGATCGGAAGATGGAGGCTAGAGAATTGGTCGTTTCTTCAACGCAAGTGCCTTTCCCAGCATTTGATGCGATGATAGTCGAGATCGAACCGGAAAACCAGTCGGCAAACCCTAAACCTTAGTGAGCTCGAACACTGACGACGAACCTGTGGTGCTTGTGACCGGCTACCGAGTAACCCACGTCCGCATTCATATTTAAACGTCGAATATAAACATATTCGTAGATGAATAGAAATTTTTTTAATGTGTTTTTTTTTCACCAAAAAGTCACTTGATTTGTGTTTTGTTGATTATGAACTATTTTCGATTTTCATAGCAGATAGAAGTTTTTCTCTATAAATCTCTTTCATGCTTGTCTTTCTATCATTTAGTGCTTATTAAATATCGATGAATAATATAAGATAGAAATAATTCATACTCTCTTCTTTTTTATGATCTTTTTCTTATTTTTCTTCTTACGTCGATACTTCTTCTTATTCTTCATCTTCTTCTTTCTTATTATTGTTTCTTCTCTTTCTACTATTTTTCTTCTATCTCTTAATCTTATTTTTTTTTTATATACAAATTTTTCTAATCGCTCTTTAATTAATACAGTAAGACTAATTAGAAATAGTTTCAATAAATAAAAATTCTTTAATCAATATTTTAAAAAGATAACATAATTTATATTGTAAATAAATTATAATATCTACTTAAACTACGAATTTCGTATTTAAACTATGAATTATTCGTTCCGCTACAGATAAATTTCGAATCTAAAAAAATTTTGATTACAAAAATTATAAATTATAATGTCATGGACTTTCTTTAATTAGTTTCATAATTTTTAAACGTCAAATCATTATCTTTTGAATATTTTTCATAAACTAGCAGAATTGAAATTTTAGAGTTTCAAGAAATACCAACGGTGGGACCTCATCGAACTGATACCCCACAGGTCTAAGTGCGTCATGTGAGTGTCAATGATCCCCTCTTACCTATGCCTACACATCATCCCCCACCTCCGTTGCAAAACCCAAGACTGACGGTAGTGGAACCCGAGAGGCGTGCAGCATCAATGCGCTTCGTCGATAAGGAGGATTGGCACTTTGAGGATGAGGTTGATCCCTTTGGAGATGGTGATGGACGTGCTCGAGGATTAAGAGAAGGTGATCACATGCACAAAGGTTTAGACGTGAACCAAGGATCTTTCGCGAACCCGACAATACTATTTAGGGGAGAACCGCACACTTGGATTTCCTAGAATTCTCAGGCGGTGATCTAACGGATTAGGTGTTTCAAGTTGAACAATATTTTGATTGTCAAGGTACAGTGAAAGATGCAAAAGTCCAGATGGCAAGCTTTCACCTCCAAGGAACGGTATTGCATTGGTATAGATTGGTTATTCGTGGTGGAGGATTTACCGGATGCGTTGATTTTTGTAAGAGGATTATACACAGATTTGGGATAGCGACATATGAAGATTTTTCTGCCACATTAAGCAAGATGGTTCAGAGGACGACCGTATTGGAGTATCAAGCGGAGTTTGAAAGAGTTAGTAGTCGTTGTGAGCCACCTTGGTCCGAACTGACATTAATGAGCACATTTATTTTAGGGCTGCGGAATGAGATTCAGGCAGATGTTCATGCTCTTTGTCCTATTACTCTTGAGGAGGCCTTTGAGAAGGCCCTAAGGATGGAGCAAAAGCATAAGGCTCTAAAGATGGCAGCGAAAACCAATTGGGGCAATCGAGATGGGCGATTTGCACCTAGAATACCGGCTAGAAATTATGTAGGTTCAAGATCAGCAGCTGCTAGTACTGGACCACGACCATTTTTGAGACCTTCTTCTAATCTTAGAGGAGGCACAAGACCCTCCATTCGAACTTTCACACCTGCTTAGGTGGAGCGAAGAGCAAAGGGCCTTTGTTTTCGATGTGATGAGCGTTTCACCCCAAGTCATCGGTGTTCCAAATCAATCGGGAGTGTGATGCTCATCGATGGCCTTGAGGAGGATGATGAGGTTGTTGATGATGGAGAGTGTCCAGAGGAGGCCCACGAGGAGACTGTTGAGGTGGGTGTGGAAAAAGATATCCAAGCTGAAATATCGATGAATGCATATTCGGGTACTTTCGCACTGAGAATGTTACGAGTAGACGGACTCGTTAGAAAGCACTATGTGCACATCCTCATCGATTTAGAGAGTACATAAAACTTTCTAGACGAGCGGTTAGTGAGGAGATTGGGTTTGGATGCCGAACTGACCACGAGATTTGACGTTGCTATTTGAGACGGCATGAAGCTTAAGATGGAGTGCTTGTGTCGCCGGGTCGGTATACATGTGCAAGGACATGACATCATTGTGGACTTTGTATCCGTTAGGACTGTGAGGAGCGGACATTGTCCTTGGTACTTAGTGGTTATAGAGTTTGGGACCTGTCACATTTGATTTTCGGAGCATGTGGATGAAATTTAAGTAAAAAAATAAAGATGTACGTCTTGATGGGGCTGCCTTATGCATATGATTCGGCCTATATTCTTCAGTTAGGACCAGCAAAAAATGAGCCTCAAACGAGTTTAGGTACTACCATTGAATTGTCTAATTTATTAGATAACTTTTCTGGACTGTTTGAGGAGCTACAGGAGTTGCCACTAAGGAGAGCGGCAAACCATCGCATAGAGATTGTACCTGGAGCTGCACAAGCGAACGTGAGGCCATATCGGTATCCACATGTGCAAAAAGAAGTTATCTCAAAGATGGTAGCCAAGATGTTGGAGCAATGTCTCATTCAACCAAGTCATAGCCTATACTCATCCCTCATGCTATTGGTGCGAAAAAAAGACGGGACATGGTATTTTTGTGTTGACTATCGAGTACTTAATGCTATTATCGTTAAGGATCAGTATCCTATTCTAGTTATAGAGGAGCTACTGGACGAGCTTGCATGGGCGACTATATTTAGTAAGCTTGACTTGAGGGCCGGGTATCATCAAATTAGAGTTCACCTGGTGGATATGCACAAAACTGTGTTTCGAACTCCGGACGGACATTACGAGTTCTGAGTGATGCCTTTTGCTCTCACCAATGCTTCAACTACCTTTCAAGGTCTCATGAATGATATATCTTGCAAATATATGTCTTGGTATTTTTTGACGATATTTTGGTGTATAGTAGGACTAAATTGGAGTATTGGAGGCATTTGAAGGATGTGCTGAATTTGTTGAAGCAAAACCAATTGAAGATTAAGAAGTCTAAGTTCCTATGGGGAGTACAACAAGTGGAGTACTTAGAACACATCATTTCAACGGATGGTGTAGCGACGGATTCTCAAAAGGTTGCATGCATGACCGCTTGGCTTATTTCTACTACTACCACCGGCTTGAGAGGATTTTTGGGGCTGACCGGATATTAGCGCCGGATATAACAAGATCGCTGCTCCTCTTACTTCTTTGTTGAAAAATGACTCTTTTAGATGGACGGATGAAGCCACTTCAGCCTTTGAAAAACTAAAAACAGCAATGACGACGACGCCCGTTCTAGCACTATCGGACTTCACCAAAGAGTTTATTGTGGAATGTGATGCGTCGGGTGTTGGCATAGGAGCTGTACTAATACAAGGAGGATGTCTCATTGCCTATCTTAGCAAAGCTTTATAACAAAAATCTCAGCAATTATCAACTTATAAGAGAGAGATGTTGGCACTTCTGGATTTAGTGACAAAGTGGAGGCCTTATTTGATCAGTAGATGATTTATTATACGAACCGATCAAAGGAGGCTTCCATACTTTATGAGACAACGTATACACACTCCGGCATAGTAGAGATGGGTCACAAAATTATTGGGGTACGATTATGAAATACAATACGAGAAGGGAATAAAAAAATAGAGCGACGGATGCACTATCACGCCAACTCGATACCGCCGAGCTTGCAGTGTATTTTTCTCCTACCTTTTCATTACTTGACGAGTTGAGGTATGCATGTACATCTGACCCAGATATTTTGAGATTGTGATAAGTTTCGATACCAAAGATAGGCTACGCAACAATTCCTTCAAGATCTGGATGTATTACAGGAATCAATATGCGCAACCGTGGGAAAATATTCGTCAAATATTCTCCGGTAGTCAGAAAACCAATTGGGTTAGATCTGTAACTTCTTGATCTATAACTTTCAAATTTATGCCCTTCACAGATTCGAATTGTAGCAGGGACAAAAACACGAAATAACGTGGGTGATGGTGGTGGTGACGGGTGGAGTGGATGTTAGGGTTATGGATGGGTATGGAAATGAAGGTAGTTTGTGGAAGTGGTCGAGATCCCAAAGAAGAGGGGTGGCTTGTGTAATAACCCAAATTTAAAAAAAAAATTTTATTTCTGCACTGCATGGCACGACAGCTCGTGCCATGCAGTGGCAGCCGAGGTGGGCGCCACGCGCCCCAAGCGCTGGCCCGGCCAACCTGGCCAAGCCAGCTGGCGCGGTGGGCCCCCGCCGCCGTTGCCACCGCCGCAGCCTCCCTCCCCACCGCCTCTCTTCCCTTTCTCTCTCTCTCTCTCTCTCTCTCTCTCTTTCTCTTTCGAGCTCTCGCTGACCTTTCTCTCTTCTTCTCTCTCTCCCAAACACCCTCTCTCTTTACCCACTGCCGCCGCCACCTCCTCTAGCTCCGGTGAGCCTCCTCTCTCTCTCTCTCTCTCTCTCTCTCTCTCTCTCTCTCTCTCTCTCTCTCTCTCTTTCTCTTTTTCTCCTTGTCGGCTTCCTCTCGGAACCGCCGGAGTATTGAGCCGTCGGCGAGAGGCGGCCGCCGAGTGAGTGGCCACCGGCCGCCGCACCCCTCCCCCATGGCCCAACCCTTTTTTCTTCTTTTTCTTTCTTTCTTCTCCTTCTTCTTCTCTTCCTTCTTCCTCTCCTCCTCCTCCTTCTTTCCTCCTCCTCTCCTCTGTCTACACTCGCAAGTGGCGCCGGCTCGGCCCAGCGCCTTGCTATGCATGGTGCTAGGCTGAGCCCAGCACTAAATGCAATTCTATTTTCTGTTTTTTTTTCTCTCTCCTCTCTTTCTATATATATATATATATATATGCACAATTAGGTTAGCTTAGTTAATTTAATGTAATTAAGTTATACAAATTAAATATAATTATATCATAGCTAGTATATAGTTCTAATTATACCATGTTTAACAAAATGCCTGCAATATAAATTACTATTTTAATCCTAAGGAATTTTTAGGGTTATATACGTATATTTTTACGTAATTAATTGCAGTAACTTAATTCTTATTTTCTTAATTATCAAAGAGAATAATAGACAGATAAAATATACTCTAAATACACAAATAAATAATATAATTATGATTGATAAATAACAAAAACAAATATTTGAAGAGTACATAATTACAATAAGAAACTATTCTTTTGTCTGGTTAATTTTAAATTAATAGAAAGACTGACATATTTGCTATAAATAATTTCAGATCCCGACCCCCCTGTTCAAGATTCCGTGGACTTAGCTATCGAGGCGTGATCGATATCGTAATGGCGTGAACGAGTGGTGGTTTGGTATTTGCAGTGGTGTGAGTAGTCTTATCCCTTAGACGCCTTTCTCAAATTAGGTTTTATTATATATTTCTGTATATGCATGTTTTGACCTCCAGCATGATTATATGATTTTATCTAGAGATGATTATAGTCGAACATATTTTATCATGCATTCGATTACGCTGATTTGGAATAAGAGTACATTGGTGATATATATATAGAGATAATCAGAGATGATTCTACTGTTATGATTGTTTACCGAGTTGATCTGTAGCATGAGTATGCATATGTTAACGATACAGTTGGAGACTACATTGCATCATTTTCTCTTGATTCCTATTCCACCTAAATTCCTGTTATGCATTGACTTGTTATCGTACTGGATATATGCATATGATTCATCATTTAGAAGGAAAGCATGAAATACGATTGATAGGATAGTTGATAGAAAACGTGAGGATACCCGAGTGGAGGCGAGGGTTAGGACGCGCTTGGTGGATGATTGATCGCTCGACATGGTCGCGATCCTGTTGGCCTTACGTCTGAGGTCGTTAGTCTGTATGCGCAGCAGACATTCGGACACATGCCGTTCGCCAGGGCATATGTGGCGAGTTATCCTCACGAGGTTTCTATCAACTATGTGTGTGCCCGATCTGGATGGATGTTGATACCCTAGCAGGTGGCGGGGTATGATTATATTTGAGATATTTCTTGCGAATGGCAGAGTATGCTCTGAGCCATCGGGCATGATGTTGAGACCGGGTACCGGGTATTGACTGTGCATAGTGGTCTAGTACGACGATATTATACCGAGATGTCGGTAATGATCGTGACGTTAAGAAATGCATATGATTTCATTTTTATCTGACATACCTGATTATTGAGTGGTCAATATACATCATATATAATTTTATCTAATATCATAACATTGTCAGGGTCGGCATGCATCGTGTGTCATATTTGAGAGAGAGTTATGATGATCATATGACGTGGTGATCTGTTTATTCATTGTCGAGGATTATGTATTTTTATCATTTATGACATGACATGTTATCTATATTTTATTTATGTAGTATTGAGGACACATTCATTTACTCATTCATGACATGATACTCTTTCGATTCATATTATCCAAGATACTTGATTTACTCTCTCGCTTAGCATCACCGATTCGGGGTAAGGTCTATTCACTGAGCCTTTAGCTCATGACTCTCTTGTTTTCTACTTTCCAAAAACCCAGGTGATCGAGAAGAACAGGATACTCCCTTAGAGGTCTTGCTGGTGCGTGAGGAGTAGGGTGTGGTTAGTGTTGTATGCCAATTGAGTTATCTTATTTGATGTAATAGTAGACATCCTCCAAAGTGTATCTATATCCTTGTCTTATACCTTAGCAGGTGACTTTGTACTTGTATAATTATTTATATACCTCTGTTGTGTATATGTAGTTGTGAAGAGCTCTTGATGATGTGTTGTGGCCTGTGTGGGGCCCAAGTAAGGTTATCTGTATGCTGTTGACAGTTAGACTTGGGTCATTCTTAGTTTAGATATTGTGGAGAAAATTATGATGTTACTACGTGTTTATTTGATTGTCAGTAACAAACCGATTGGTCAGGTGCTATGCACGTGTCGTGTGGGCTCGTGCTATGCACGTGTTCAGAGTGTGGGTGTCACAGCTTGACAGTCGAGAGAGATTAGAAGTTAGGAGAAGCATTGCCAACGGTAGAGGTGGAAGGTTGGTGAAGATGGAGGAGGGAGAAGTCAAGAGAGAAGATAAGAGGCAAGAAATCAATAATCCAATTGCATAATGAATTTGGCTGCCATCCACATATATATAGAGGCTAGCCAACAAGTCCTAAAATAACATGAAACCCTAATTCTAGAACTTTTCTGTCGATCGCATTCGAACGCACCAAAACACGTTCTCTATAAGTGCGAACGCGATGCATGCGTTAAAACGGGAGCGTTTGAACTTGCCCGACCGCGTTCGAATGCACAATATGCGTTCTCTATATTTGTGAACCTTATGCAGGTGTTCGCAAGGGCGTTCGAATGCGACCCCTCCTGCATTCGAACACGGCCTACAGGAATTTTATTTTAATAAAAATAAACATCTAATGCAATAAGAAAAGATCCTATCTAAGTATATCAGCCCAGCACGCTTCACCCACCTTGTCCTCAAGGTGAAAAGTTGGGGGAAACGCTCCAAGATATCAGTCACCAACTCCCATGTCGCCTCATCGGACGGTACCATCTCATCGTCGGCGTCTAGCAAGTACTCGAACTAGCTGTACGATCTCTGTCTCCTCCAATGGCTCCGGTAGAACTGATCCAACAATCTCATGATCTCCAATGTGCTCTCTCAATAATGAAACATGAACTCTCGATCTATAGAAATGTCTTCCCAAACACGATCCGGTATAAGTAAAGGCTGTAGTAATCCGGCCAGTTTTAATGTGGTTGCCTTAGCCCTTTGATAAACTTCACAAGCATAGACAAAACTCCTCATATCCCATCTCAATTCTGGCCACGTACAACTCTGAGATATCCTCCTATATGTCCTTAAGACACCCTCATAACCAGCCACTAGAGAATGGTGGAAGTGCTCCAATAATTTCTGCCGCAATCTATCATTTGCGGGCACTCGAATGCATCCGCGGTCCAACAACAACCCGCCTTAATTTTCAAACTCTAGATGGCGCTCCGAATCATCCATCACTTCCTGTAACAATCTAAAAATATCTAGGTCTTTAGATGTACATGCATACCTTAGCTCGTCAAGGAAAGAAAAGGTAGGAGATGAATAGGCTGCAAGTTCAGCGGCATCGGGTTAGCGCAATAGTGCATCCGCCGCTCTATTTTCCATTCCCTTCTTGTATTGGATTTCATACTCATATCCCAGCAATTTCGTGACCCATCGTTGCTGTGCCGGAATGTGTATGCACTGTCCCATAAAGTATGGAAGGCTCCTTTGATCGATTCGGATAATGAATCGTCTATCGATCAAGACCTCCACTTTGTCACCGAATGCAGAATTGCCAATATCTCTCTCTCATAAGTTGATAATTGCTGAGATTTTAGAGACAAAGCCTTATTAAGAAAGGCTATGGGACGTCCTCTTTGCATAAGTACAGCTCCTATGCCAACACTCGATGTATCACATTCCACAATGAACTCTTTGGTGAAGTCCGGCAGCGCTAGAACGGGTGCCGTCGTCATTGCTGTTTTTAGTTTTTCAAAGACTGAAGTGGCTTCATCCGTCCATCTAAATGAGTCTTTCTTCAACAAAGAAGTGAGAGGAGTATCGATCTTGCCATATCTGGCGATGAAGCGTTGATAATATCCGGTCAGCCCCAAAAATCCTCTCAATCTGGTGGTAGTAGTAGGAATAGGCCAAACGGTCATATATGCAATCTTTTGAGGATTCACCGCTACACCATCCGCTGAAATGATGTAGCAGAAATATTCCACTTGTGGTACTCCCCATAGGCACTTGGACTTCTTGATCTTCAATTGGTTTTGCTTCAACAAATTCAACGCATTCTCCAAATGCCGCCAATTCTCCAAAAGCTCGTCCAGCAACTCCTCGATAACCAGAATGGGATACCAATTTTTGACGGTAATAGCGTTTAGTGCCCGATAGTCGACACAAAAATGCTATGTCCAGTCCTTTTTTCACACCAAAAGCATGGGGGATGAGTATGAGCTATGACTTGGTTGAATGAGACCTTGCTCCAACATCTCGGCAACCATCTTTAAGATATTCATTATCGAAGATTATATACTTTTATCAGTTATGACATGTTATCTACATTTCATTTATGTATTATTGAGGACACATTCATAAACTCATTTATGATATAATACTCTTTTTGATTCATATTATCCAGTACATGATTTACTCTTAGTTTGGCATCACTAATTTGGGGTAAGGTCTATTCACTGAGTCTTTTGCTTATGACTCTTTTTGTTTCTTTTCTAACCCCCTTAGATATGTGGTACGTGATAGCGACTTGAGATATCTTGAGAAGATATTTTAGAGTGATGATGATGTGAGCTATAGATGCGAGACGGCATAGATGATAATTTATGTAGAAATTGAGTTATACCAGTATTTAATATTTGTACTCCTTTGTATTAGATGATGATTTGTATAATACAGGTCGAATCATAGTGTACTCTTGTATTAGTTATTTTAGTTGTATCTTGATGGTTTGTCCTGGCCTGTGTGAGTCCTGCCAGATTATATAATAGTCTAGCGTATTATTGTTGACTTGGATATTTATATATTAACATGTTTATTTGGTTAATAGTATGATTTATTTAGTGATGGATTATGTGAGCATGGATATGTTAGTAGGTTTTATTTGATGATGTCATGATTATATGTGCATACGAGTGTATTTGTGCATGGCAGACCCCGCCTGACCTATTGCGTGCATCGCGCTTGCCGTGTCCGCGCGTGGGCGTGCACGTACTTATGCCGGGGCAGGCGTTACATTTGAACTCTCACACCTGCTCAGGTGGAGGAGCAAAGAGCGAAGGCCCTTTGCTTTCGATGCGATGAACGTTTCACCCCCGATCATCGGTGTTCCAAATCAATCGAGAGTGTGGTGCTCATCGACAGTCTCGAGGAGGACGACGAGGTTGTTGGTGATGGAGAGTGTTTAGAGGAGGTCCATGAGGAGACCGTAGAGGAGGGCGCGGAGGAAGATATCCAAGCTGAAATATCGATGCATGCATATTGACATTGCGAGTGGACGAACTCGTTAGAAAGCATTGTGTGCACATCCTCATTGATTTCGAGAGTACACACAACTTTCTAGACGAGAGGTTAGTGAGGAAGTTGGGCTTGGATGCTGAACCGACCGTGGGGTTTGAAATTGCTATTGGAGATGACATGAAGCTTAAGGTGGAGAGCTTGTGTCGCTGGGTCGGTATACGGGTGCAAGGACACGACATCATTGTGGACTTGTATCCGTTGGCGCTGTGAGGTGCGGAGATTGTCCTAAGCACTCAGTGGTTACAAAGCTTGAGGCCTGTCACTTTTGATTTTCGGAGTATATGGATGAAATTTAACCAAGGAAACAAGGATGTGCGGCTTGATGGTGTTCGGTCTCCGTCGATTCTTGCGATGCAGGTGATGGTGGGGCTGCCTTGTGCGAGTGATTTGGCCTATCTTCTTCGGTTATGACCAATAGGAGACGAGCCTCAAATGAGTCTAGATACTACCATCGAGTTGTCTAATTTATTAGATAAATTTGCTGGACTGTTTGAGAAACTAAAGGAGTTGCCACCAAGACGAATGACGAACCATCGCATAGAGATTGTACCCAGGGTTGGACCGGCGAATTTGAGGTCATATCAGTATCCACACGTGCAAATGGAAGTTATCTCCAAAATGGTAGCCGAGATGTTGGACTAAGGCATCATACAACCAAGTCATAACTCTTACTCATCGCCCGTGCTATTAGTGCGAAAGAAGGACAAGATATGGAATTTTTGTGTTGACTACAGGGCACTACACGCTATAACCATCAAGGATCGGTATCCTATTCTGATCATAGAGGAGCTGCTGGACGAGCTTGTAGGGGCGACCATATTTAGCAAGCTTGACTTGAGGATCGAGAATCATCAAATTAGAGTTCACCCAGCGGATGTTCATAAGACTACATTTCAGACTCTAGACGGGCACTACGAGTTCCGAGTGATGCCTTTTAGTCTCACCAATGCTCCAGCTACTTTTCAAGGCCTCATGAATGATATTTTTCGGCCTCTACTGCGAAGGTATATATTGGTATTTTTTGATGACATTTTGGTATATAGCAGGACTAAAAAGGAGCATTGGCGGCATTTGGAGGATGTGCTGAATATGTTGAAGCAAAACCCGCTAAAGATTAAGAAGTCCAAGTGCCTATGGGGAGTACTACAAGTGGAATATTTAGGCCACATCATCTCAGCAGAAGGAGTGGCGGCGGATTCTCAAAAGGTAGCATACATGACCGCTTGGCCGATCCCTACTACCACCACAGGATTGCGAGGATTCTTGGGGCTGACCGGATATTATCGTTGCTTCATCACCGAGTATGGCCAGATCGCTGCTCCTCTCACTTCTTTGTTGGGGAAGGACTCTTTTAGATGGACGGATAAAGCCACTACATCCTTTGAAAAACTAAAAATAGCAATGACAATGACGCCCATTCTAGCTCTACTGAACTTCACTAAAGAGTTCATTGTGGAATGTGATGCATCGAGAGTTGGCATAGGAGTTGTACTAATGCAAGGAGGATGTCCCATAGTTTTTCTTAGCAAGACTTTATCACAAAAATCCCAGCAATTATCGACCTACGAGAGAGAGATGTTGGCAATTCTGCATGCGGTGATAAAGTGGAGGTCTTATTTGATCGGTAGGCGATTTATTATCCGATCCAATCAAAGGAGCCTTCCATACTTTATAGGACAGCGTATTCATACTTTGGCACAACAGAAATGGGTCACCAAATTGCTGGGGGTATGATTATGAAATTCAATACTAGATAGGAACAAAAAATAGAGCGGCGGATGCACTATCATGCCAACCCAATACCGCCGAGCTTGCAACCTATTCTTCTCCCACTTTTCTGTTACGGTCACGCCTCTGACTATGGAGCTCTGATACCAGATTGGTACGATCTTCTCTTTGGGGCTAAGGCTCTGATACCAGCTTGATACGATTTGGCACGGAATTTTGAAATTAAATCCCAAAATATTCTGTCGTCGGATCGACGTGAGATTTTGGTATGTTGTAGCCTCGTAAAAGAGCTTTCCAACAAATCTAATTACAGGTGAATCGGAGTTGGGGATCCCGAGATATCGTTCGTTTAGTGGACGAACGTCAGGATGCTCTGTTTTGGATTCGTGGATGGAGGCACGAGATCCTAGGTAATAGTGGATGGTGGTGGACCGGCATTAATGTGGTGGCACCGGTGAAAAGTGATGGTGGAGCGGTTGTGGTTGATGGAAGGATTAGGGCAAGTGTTGGATAGATTGGACGAAGGGGGAGAAGAGGGCCACCCCTAAGGGACTAGGGTGATTAGCCGGACAAGGGAGGTTAGAAGCGGCATCGCCGGGGATTGAGAGAACGAGAGCGAAGAAGACGAAGGAGGCAAGGCAAAACTCAATCTCAATAATCAATAATAATCTTGGTTGCCCTACACATCCTTTTATAGGCTAACCAACAACTCACATTAACCCTAAAACACAATTTTAGCCGACCGCGTTCGAACTCGCCCGACCGCGTTCGAACGCACTGAATTAGCTCTTCAGGATTTGCGAACGCGATGCAGGCGTTCGAACGCGTGATCGAACGCGCCTGTCGGTATTTGCGAATGCGATGCAGGCGTTCACAATGCGTTCGAACGCACAATACATTCTCTTCACCACGTTCACAACCCCATTCACAAACCGCGTTCGAACTCACTCCACCCGCGTTCGAACGCGACTTACAGAAAACTTATTTTAATGGAAATTAAACACTAAAACATGAAGTAAAAACACTCCTAAAGTGAATCCATGCTCGAGACGACGTCGGTGAAGTCC
This sequence comes from Typha latifolia, assembly GCF_019914945.1. NCBI lineage: Eukaryota > Viridiplantae > Streptophyta > Magnoliopsida > Poales > Typhaceae > Typha > Typha latifolia. Next base: position 13,326,179 of record NC_133086.1, on the reverse strand, counting down.
GAATCGTATCATTTTCTTTTTCTTGATGAGCTGAGGTATGCATGTACATTTAAGCCAGATGTTTTCAGATTGTTATAGGAGGTGTCGGATGATCCGGAGCGCCATCCAGAGTTGGAGAATCAAGGTAGTTTAGTGCTGGACCGCGAATGCATTCGGGTGCCCGCAAATAATGGATTGCGATAGAAATTATTGGAGCACTTCCACTAAACTCTAGAGGCTGGTCATGAGGATGTCTTGAGGACTTATAGGAGGATATCACAGAGTTGCACGTGGCTATGATTGAGGCGAGATGTAAGGAGTTTTGTTCGTGATTGCGAAGTCTGTCAAAGTGCTAAGGCAACCACATTAAAACCGACCAGATTACTACAGCCTCTATCAATACCAAACCGTGTTTGAGAAGACATTTTTATGGATTTAATTGAGGGTCTTCCAGTGGTATATGGTTATTTCATTATTTTTATGGTGGTTGACAGATTGAGCAAGTATGCGCACTATTTTGCATTGTCACATCCATTTTTAGCCAAGTTAGTGGCTGAAATTTTCCACCACCTCGAATAGCCGATTGGTACAAATGCAACGCCGTCCTCTGGAGGTAAAATCTTTCCATCATCACCTTTTCATCCTCCGCTGACCCTTGACAATCAAAATACTGCTCCACTTGAAACAACCAATCTGTCAGATCCTCGCCTTGGAATTTTGGAAAGTCCAATAGTACGATTCTCCCCCGGATAGCATTCTCGAGGTTGCAAAAAGTCCTTGATTTAGGTATGAACCGCTGTGGTTGCTGCTCTCCTTCTCGGAATCCTCAAACACATCCAAAACTATCTCCAAAGGGATCGACATAATCGTCAAAGTTCCAGTCTTCTTCACTAATGAAGCCCACCGGAGCTGCGCGCCTCTCAGGTTCCACCACCGCCGGTCTCGAGTTGTGCACTAGAGGTGGAGGATGTTGTGTAGGAATAGGTAGAAGTGGCTCATTGACATTAACATGTCATACTTAGGCCTGTGGGACGTCGGTTCGGTGTGGTTCCACCGCTAGTCCTTTTTGCGACACCGATCTTTGTCTAGGAGATGACGAAGGCGACTAGTTTATGACGTACTCCTTCAAGGCATTATGATTGTTTCGCATTGTGTCCACCCGCTATAGCAACATTTGACTTGGCCTACCGCAGCCACACCAAAGGGGCTCGGCCTCTCGGTTAGGATTTTTGTGGGTTGAGTCTTCCGCTATTAGTGTGCCCTCCATTGATCTCCTTGATGACACCATCTTCCTTGTCTCCACCATTAATGGAGGTCCGAGGTCTGTCGGGCTCTAATACCACTGATAAGAACGAAATGTCCTCTTCAGGATCTGGATCGGTTGTAGGAAAGCGGCCCGCGCAGCCGAGGAAAATATTCACAAGATATTCTATAATAGTTAAGGGTATAAATGAGCCGAGCCTGAGCGAGTCAGCTGCTGCTTAGGCTCGGCTCAAAATTAAATTCGAGCCTCTTTATTGGGCTTAGGCTCGACTCGCCTTAGCTCAAGCCAAGCCTAAGCCGGGCCTGATCAAGCCCGAGCTGAGCTTGAGCCTGAAATGAGCCTATTATCAAGCTTGCCGATTCAAGCCCAAGCCGACTCACAACTTATTTAAAGTGAAGGAGGGCAAGGCGGAGCTTAAAGGACGAGGTGGCACCGTGGGTCCGTGGCAGCTTGACGAGGCGGCACCATGGCAGCTCGAGGAGACGATGACAGCTTGGCGTCTTCTCGAAGGAGGAGGATGCGGCGACTGTTTGGAGAAGTAAGGCAAGGCAGAGCTTAGAGGACGAGGTTGCACCATGGTTGTAGGTCCGTGGCAGCTAGAGAGGCAGCACCACGACAGATCGAGGAGACAGCGATAGTTTGGCGTCTTCTCAAAGGAGGAGGACACGGCGGTTGCTTGGAGAAATAGGGCGAGGTGGAGCTTAGAGGACGAGGCGGCACCTTGGCCATGGGTCTGCGGCAGCTTGGCATCTTCTCGAAGGAGGAGGAGGAGTTAGTAGCAGCTCAAGGAACAAGCTCGAAGGGATGTGGGGTGGGATTAGATTTGGGATTAGGGTTTCAAACTTTCAATGTATTATGACCTATCACCCATAACTGAGCCTGAGCGAGCCGGCTCCAACTCAGGCTCGGCTCGATATTAATTTCGAGCGTCTATCAACGGCTTAGGCTCAGCTCATCTCTGACCGAGCCGAGCCGGACTTGAGCTTTAGCCGAGCCGAGCCTGAGTCGCTCATCAAGCTTGACACCCTTAACAATAGTTAGAATATTATGAAACTAGGGGTGGTCGATCCGTAACTTCCTGATCTATATTTTTTGTAGTTATGACCTTCGCAAATTTGAACTAAAACTAAAATAAAAATATGCAAAAGTGGGAGTAATGGTGGTGGTGACAGGTGGTGGTGATGAAAGGGTTAGGGATGATAATGGAAATGAGGGTGGATGGGTTGTGGAGTTTAGCGGATAAGGATGAAGGGGGAGAAGGGGCCGAGATCCCAAGGAGGAGGGAGGATTCGATATATAAGGGAGGTTAGAAGATCACCAATGTTGAGATGGCGCACGGCTAGGGCTTGAAGGAAGGGGAAGGGAGATTCGGGTAGAGGGGATAGAAAGGAGATGATAGAATTCAATATTCATTTATCATAATATTTTTGGTTGCCATCCACACCTTAAGAGGCTAACCAAATAAGCCAAAAATGATAATTATTAACCCTAGAAACAGTGGATTCTTGCCGATCATGTTTGAATGGGGTCGACCGCGTTCGAACGCACAAATTGCATTCTCTATCGATGCGAATGTATGCAGGCGTTCGAACATGGCCTGATACGATTCATACTTCACTGATGTCGTCTCGAGCATGGATACTCATTAGGAGTGTCTTTATTTCTTATTTTAATATTTAATTCTTAAGAAAATAAGTTTTTTGTAAGTCGCATTCGAACGCGGGTGGAGTGCATTCGAACGCAGTTGTGAACGTGGTTGTGAACGCCTACATCACGTCTAGAGAGTATGAATTATGCGTTCAAACGCCACATTCGAACGCACTATGAACACTTGCATTGCGCTTCCAAATCCAGAGAAGTGGGAAATAGGTGCGTTCGGTCGCGCGTTCAAATGCCTACATCGCGTTCGCAAATCCAGAGAAGAGCGAACTAGGTGTGTTTGAACACGGTCAGTAAAAATGTACTGTTTAGGGTTAATTTTGAATTGTTTGGTTAGCCTCTAAAGCATGTGGATGGAAACCATAGAGTCATTATTGAAGAATTGAGTTTTGCCTTGCCTCCGTCTTCTTCGCTCTCGTTCTCTCGATCCCGGGCGACGCCGCTTCTAACCTCTCTCGACTGGCCAATCACCCTAGTCTCTTAGGGGTGGCATTGTCCTCCCCCTTCTTCCAATCTATCCAACACTTGCCCTAACCCTTCCATCAATCATAACCCTTCCACCACCACTTTTCACCGGTGCCACCCCATTAACACCGGTCCACCCCTAACCACCATCATCTAGGATCTCGTGCCTCCATCCACGGATCTTGATCAGACCTCCCCCAACGTTTGTCTACTAATCAGATGATAACTCGCGATTCCCATGTCCGATTCACTTGAAACTTAATTTGTTGGAAAGATCTTTTCTGGGGTTACAACATATCAAAATTTCACATCGATCTGACGGCAGCATATTTTGGGATTTATTTACAAATTTTCATGCCAGATCTAGTCTAGATCTGATAATTGGGAGAGATCGAACCTTAGCCTAAATGGGAGATTGTATCAAGCTGGTATCAGAGCCACTGTTTCTCGGACACGCGCTTCTTATGATGACAACTAGAGCCATGGCTGCACGGCGAGATGATGAAGAAGAGGTTCTCTCAATAGAGGAGGAGGAAATGGTTGCGGGGACTTATACTCGCGGAACTGCCTGATCTAATCGGAATATGGAAGAACCTAATGTTCAAGCCATGTTGGGGTCTCTTTCCAAACAAATGGCAATCAATAATCAGATGATGATGGAGATGATGCGGGAATTACGGGTGACAAGGGAAGCCATGGCGAATGGGAATGCACCATCGACCCCACGACGCGAGTCCACTCCCATTAAACCACTACATAATCTGGCAAGACCCACACAGGCCACTAGAAATTATCAATATATAAATAAAACAACTAATATAAGAGTACACTATTGAAAAACCCGTAGACATAATTATGTATCTTAATACTAGGCAATGATATCACCCATTTGCTTAAGTAAAAGTTTGAAGAAATATTAAAAACGAAAGCAGAGATGAACACCAAGATTTTAACATGGAAAAACTCAAACGGGAAAAAACCACGGATCCAAACTTAGATCAAAACCAATCACTAGGATAGTAGCAGTTACAAGACTGACTCACAAAACAACCTGTTGATCCAAATGATTTTGTTCCTCTCAGTCTTGCTCGCTAGAACCCACGATTCACTACTTCTCATGATTGATGTCTGACCTCAGTAACCCTCGAGATTGATATTTCGTCTAGATAACCCTTAAGACGAAAGATTAAGCTTTTTAGAAGAGTAGGACCTTGTTAGTTGAAAAACCGATGTAGCCTCAAGAAGTCTTATTCAATATTGCTTCTTCCACCCCCCTAGAGTTAGGGCATCACAATCCTTATATATGATCTCCAAGATAGAGCCAAATTCAAGTATTATCTGAACTCACGAAAGTCCAAGAATATCAAACTTCGTTGGTGCGTTCGAACGCGGCTTGGGTGCGTTCGAACGGGCCCAAGTGCGTTCGAACGCGACAGCTTGAACTTTTTAGGTTGCGTTCGAACGTGTTTGTGAACGCTACTCTCGATCTGTGTGAGAGCAAGTACCCGTGTTCGAACGCATTTGTAAACGCAACTCTCGGCCTGTGTGAACGCAAGTATCCGCGTTTGAATAAAAGTGATGAACATGGCAATATAGTTTGAAATAAAGCTATAGTAGCACAGGGATATACCAAAACAAAAAAAAATCAGTCCAAAGCACAAATCCCTAAAAAAGTACGAAGATACTCAAATCTCTATAAATCCAAAGGTTTTATAAATAAATCTCCCAACTGTTTCTCCGTCTCAACATGTTCCAGTGCTATTATTTTTGTCTTCAACTAACTCGCGTATAAAATGATGTCGAATATCAATATGTTTTGTACACGAGTGTTGAACATAATTTTTTGATAAATTAATAGCACTCATGTTGTCACAATAAAGTATCATAGTATCTTGTTCAAGGTCATAATCTTTGACCATCTGTTTCATCCATAGTAACTGAGAATAATAACTTTCCACTGCAATATACTTGGCCTCCACAGTAGATAAAGATATTAAGTTTTGTTTCTAACTATGCCAAGCAACTAGATTGTTTCCGCTGAGGTACTTTTTCTATCATCACATGAACCTGCCAAATCAAAATCCGTGTATCCAGATATGATAGCTCCCGAGTCATAAGTAAACCAGATACCTAAATCAACTGTGCCATCGACATATTTTATGAAACGTTTCACAGCAAACAAATGTGTCTCCTTAGGTTCAGATTGAAACCTAGCACACACACCGATGGTAAATGCAATGTCAGGTCTACTAGCAGTTAAGTACAAAAGACTACCAATCATGCTCCTATATAGTGTCTGATCAACACTTTTTCCTAAAATATCCTTACCTAGTTTGGTAGTTGTACTCATAGGAGTTCTAGCATGTTTCGAATTTTCTAAACCGAATTTAGTCACAAGATCCTTAGCATACTTGGTTTGAGCTTGATTGATGTCCAACCTCAGTAACCCTCGAGATTGATCTTTCATCTAGATAACACTTAAGACGAAAGAGAAAAGTTTTTAGAAGAGTAGGACCTTGTTAGAGAGAGAGAGAGAGAGAGAGAGAGAAGGAAAGAGAGGGGGAGTGAGAGGTCTCACTAGCGGCGGCGGCGGCTCCAGGGAAGGTGTCGGTATAGAAAGAGAGAGTAGAGTGAGAGGGTGGTCGAGAGAGAGAGAGAGAGAGAGAGAGAGAGAGAGAGAGAGAGAGAGAGAGAGAGAGAGAGAGATTTAAAGAGAGAGAGAGAAGGCGGTGGAGGAGGAGTAGTGGCGGCGCCGGGGCCCACCGCGGCCAGCTGGCCGCAGGCGCGTGGCGCCCCACAATGCTGCATGAGCACCTGGCATGGGCACGAGGCCGGCCACAATGTGGCCGGTCGCGTCATGCCCATTAATTTTTTTTTTTTGGATTGGGTTGTTACATTTTCCTTCCCCACTTATAAAAAATTTCGACCCCGAAATTTAAATCACACTGGTATTGTAAGAAAGTCTACAAATCTAGTTCTAGTACCTTCTAATCAAATCGACTACTGTGCCATCTCACTTTTTCAGATTTATAACTTATACTTCACTTATTAGTTTACTCATTAACTCCTAACATTAGACAACCACAAGTAACTCACTTACAAAATTTAAATTTCTAGATCTAAGTGAGTCAGGTAATTATACCATATCTATAAATATCAATAATACCACTGGTCTGCAAAGAAGCGTACATTCATTCTACAATATAAAAATTGTTGTCATCTATTAAGTAAATCATATTCTACTCCAAAATACCTCAAGCTATCCTAATTTTATCACTTTTCTTGCTAACTACCACAATACACATCGTAATGCCATAATCACCTATGATAATACTATACAACCTATTTAAGTAAATTATCTCCAATCTACTGAATTAATACTCCGATTCCAAACATACACAATGGATTATCCCTCAATACAATCACTAATACCAAGTAGAACGATAAATACAAGTTATTTCAAAACATCCGTAATACTTAACTCATGCTTCTCTTCCTAAGCAAATACTCTCACTAATCTAAACATACTCAGCATCATCCGATATCCTCATAAAATTTAGGCGATAGCACAAACTCTCTTATTTAAAGTGCACTGCTCATATGCTTAAACTATTATACAAATTACTAGATAAATCAATATAAGAGATCATACCTATCTATATAAGACTACAATATCAACGTGTATCTATAATACATTCTTAAAAGTAACATGCAGTGCAACAAATCCAATCTATCAATGTAAATCCTAATGCAACCTCAAATGAAATTTATATCCTCTTTTGATTCATAACATTATATTCCTTCTTAATCTGCAATATTTAAAAGGTTAAATCCAACTATTCTCAAGAAATATACATGATAAACTTTATAATGATCATTCTATCAATCACTTCTATATCCAAACTATTCACTCCTCGATTCACATAATTCCAGTTTGATCATTATTTATTTAATTACTATCACTACTAGTATATCCACCAAAATATCACTTAATGATATCGATATTCCGATCCAAAGACTATTCATGGAGTTCTATTAAGTAATCCAATAATCTCTTCAATATCTCGACAGATATAATATTCAGTTCATAATATTAATCCATTGCCACACAATTATATACTAATTCATTATACTTGATCTTTTAAAAATACATAAACACATCTTAAACAAATCCATAAAATCATTATAAATGAACTAAAGTTACTAAGATTAATCTCCCGAATTCATAATGCTATTATGATCTGCTAATAAACTAACTGGCACTAACTGATTCCTATAGGTTAGAAGACATCCAAAAATATAGATAACAACCTTCTCACATCCTTAACTTTGCAATTCATTAAAAGATCAAATTTCCACAAATTATAATAGAACCAATCATGAAATCATTATCTTCCAATCAAATGTCTTTATCTTAAGACTTAAATGTAAACCTGTAAGTTTTTACAATCATTAAATCAATCTCATCATTCAAAAAGGCTCGCTCAATAACCTCTAGTAATAATCGAACATGTAAGTCAACGGTTAAACAATTGCTAATATAGTCACTTTCATATACATAATTATATGTTTATCATCTAGCAATATAATAAACATCCATCGATACATTGTACATGAAATATCATAGTCCTCTATATTCTTTTCATTATCGTCCTATGAAGCAATTAGTTCAACTTTCAAATTATCTATTAGTCATAACAAATGATCAAGTCTATAGGTTCTATGAATAACTCTATCAAATTATCTCTCCAATTAGTATCATCGGAACAACTAACATGTCAAAACACATAATATCTCAATTTAACATCTATACCAACATATCTCATTCCTAATTAAATCACTTAAGCCTCATATTTCTTCAAGAGTCTTAATTTAATATTCTATCACATCCTTTATACAAAGTCCACTATATATACTGCACAATTTAATCGTATAGTAGCATCAACATCCTTCTACAACATCATTAATATCACCTAATAATCATAATAAAATAAGAATGTATACCTGTAATTAAAATTCTTCACCCAACATACACAATCTTCAGGCTATAATATTCTTATCCTCTAAATCAATGTTCAAAACTAAACTAATAACCATAATATATTTTCACTGTCATACAAGATATATCCCGAGACTATCAACTTTAGCAACTATCATCACCCTATATAATTCATTTTATTATCATTCTTTCTATCTAATCAAATTCACACAATCAGCAACTTCTAAACTAAACCTACTATTATGTCATCCAGAAAGATATACATTACTTCTCAACTACTGACATCATTCACAATCCAATAACTGTATCCATGCCATATTTCCTATACCCATTACTCATTTAGTAATCAACTCAAAGATTTCAACGAGACATTAATCCTCTAACAATATTATTAGACACACATATCCCTACTAAATCACCCATCTTACCGATACCATCAAAATTTCATACCTACTAACACAAGTATCTTACAAACATAATTTATCATACTAGTCATTCGAAAATTCTTTTCTATATACAATCTACAATCATCTATATCACAACACATAATTTCTTTTTCACTATACAAAATTATCATATGTCTTACTCATCCATCCACAATCCATAATTATAACCCTCATAAAGATCAAAATAGTCTCTCTGCGCATATATCTCTTTACATCAACCTTCTAATATCAAATATATCCATAAAAGATCAAAAATCTAAAAATATGCCATGTCTACTCCGAATAACCTTAAATCTACCGATAATAATTCTTCTGTACAAAATACATATTTCCACATATTTACAAATTTCTACACTTTATCACAACATATGAATAAGTTTATATATCCAAGATTATGCTCCATAGACTATAACACCTCAATATCAATAACACCAATGCATGATTTAGTAATATCTCTTCTTATTCATTAGTCGCTCAAATAAATTCTCAATATACTAACATCACAAATTATTTCTATCAATATCGTCAAAGTATCAAAACTTAATAATCTCAACCAATTCATATCAAACTCATCGAGATCGACTACTAGCGTAACTCTAAACCAAATTGACGACTACTATACTTGATGGTTTGCCAGATCATCCTTAAACCTAAGCTCTGATACCACCTAAACTGTAATGCCCCCGCCCAGCACGGGCACGTGCACGCCCACGCGCCCACACGGCACGCGCGGCGCACGCGACAGGTCGGGCGGGGCCCGTCACGCACAGATACTCTCCTGTGCACATATAATCATGACATCATCAAATAAAACCTGTGAATCTATCCATGATCACATAATCCATCACCAAATACATCATACTATCGACCAAATAAACTTATTAACATATGAATATCTAAGTCCAAATAATATACACTAAACCACTACATAATCTAGCAGGGCTCACACAGGCCACAACAAACCATCAAGATACAACTAAATAACTGATACACGAGTGCTATAAAATCTAACATATACTATACAAATCATCATCTGATACAATAAGGTACAAATATAACAAACAATGATATAACTCAATGTATGGTTAAACTATCTTCTATACCGTCGCGCATCAACAGCTCACCTCATCATCACTCTAAAATATCTTCTCAAGATATCTCAGGTTGCTATCATGTACCACAAATCTGAGGGGTTAGAAAAGAAAATAAAGAGAGTCATGAGCAAAAGGCTCAGTGAATAGACCTTACCCCGAATCAGTGATGCCAAACAGAGAGTAAATCATATACTGGATAATATGAATCAGAAAGAGTATCATGTCATGAATGAGTATATGAATGTATCCTCAACAGAAGTACCCGAATATGCATGCATCAATATCTCAGTTTCGATATCTTCCTTCGTGCCCTCCTCCACATCATCCCCATGAACCTCCTCTACATACTCTCCATCACCAACAATCTCATCGTCTTCCTCGAGACCGTCAATGAGCATCACACCCCAATTGGTTTGGAACACCAATGATCAGGGGGTGAAATGTTCATCGCATCGAAAGCAAAGCCCCTTCGCATTTTGCTCCTCCACCTGGCCAGGTGTGAGAGTTCGAACGAGGGGTCTTGTGCCTCCTCTAATATCGAAAGATGGTCTTAAAGGTGATCATGTCCCTATACTAGCAGTTGCTTCCCTTGAACCCACAGAATTTCCAGCCGGCGTTCTCGGTGCAAATCGCCCATCTCGGTTGCCCCAACTTGCCTTCGCTGTCATTTTCAGAGCCTTGTGCTTTTGCTCCATCCTCACGGCCTTCTCGAAGGCCTCCTCAAGTGGTAGGATAAAGAGCACGAACGTCTACATGGATCTCCTCCCGCAGCCCTGAAATAAAAGTGCTCATCAATGTCGGTTCGGGCCAAGGTGACTCGCACCGACTATCAACTCTTTTGAATTCTGCTTGGTACTACGACATGGTTGTCCTCTAAACCATTTTGCTTAATATGGTAGAAAAATCTTCATACACCACTATACCAAATCTACGTGTAATCCTCCCATAAAATTTTACCTAATCAATAAGTCGTTCACCTCGAACGCGACTTACAGAAAATTTATTTTAATGAAAACAAATAACCGCACCGAACCGATACCCCACAGGTCCAGATGCGACATGATAATGCCAATGATCCTCTTTTACCTATTCCTACACATTATCCCCCACCTCTGATACACAACCCAAGACCCGCGGTGGTGGAACCTAAGAGGTGTGTGGCACCAGTGCGCTTTATCAATGAAGAGGATTGGCACTTAGATGATAATGTTGATCCTTTCGGAGATGGTGATGGACATGCTCGAGGATTTAGAGAAGGAGATCAACAAGCATAAAGGTTTAGACCTGAACTAAGGATCTTTCGCAAACCCAACAATACTATCCGAGGGAGAACCGCACGCTTGGACTTTCCAAAATTCCAAGGCGATGATCCGACGGATTAGGTGTTTTAAGTGGAACAACACTTTGATTGTCAAGGGACAGCGGAGGATGCAAAGATCCAGATGGCAAGCTTTCACCTGCAAGGAACTACATTGCATTGGTATCGATCGGCTATTCATGGTGGAAGATTTACTAGTTGGGCTGACTTTTATAGGAGGATTACACGTAGATTTGGGATAGTGGCATATAAAGATTTTGCTGCCACATTAAGCAAGATGGTTCATAGGATGACTGTATTGGAGTACGAAGTAGAATTTGAAAGTGTTGGTACTCGTTGTGAGCCACCTTGGCTCGAACTAACATTGATGAGCATATTCATTCTAGGGTTGCGGGATGAGATACAGGTGGATGTTCGTGCTCTTTGTCCTACTACTCTTGAGGAGGCCTTTGAGAAGGCCGTGAGGATAGAGCAAAAGCACAAGCTCTCATGATGGTAGTGAAAACAAGTTGGGGCAACCGAGATGGGCGGTTTGCGCCTAGAACGTCGGTTGGAAATTCCTTAGGTTCAAAGACAATGGCTGCTAGTACTAGACCACAACCACCTTTGAGACCTTCTTCCAATGTTAGAAGAGGCACAAGACCCCCCCCTCCCGTTCAAACTCTCACACCTGCCCAAGTGGAGGAGCGAAGAGTGAAGGGCCTTTACTTTCGATGCGATAAACGTTTCACCCCTGGTCATCGATGCTCCAAATTGATCAAGAGTGTGATGCTTGTCGATAGTTTCGAGGAGGATGATGAGATTGTTGATTATGGAGAGTGTTCAGAGGAGGTCCATGAGGAGGACATGGAGGAGGGCGCGAAGGAAGATATCCAAGCTAAAATATCGATGCATGCATATTCAGGTACTTCCGCGCTAAGGACATTACAAGTAGACGGACTTGTTCGAAAGTATTGTATGCACATCCTCATCGATTTGGGGAGTACACACAACTTTCTAGATGAGAGATTATTGAGGAGATTGGGCTTGGATGCTGAATCGACCACGGGGTTTGACGTTGCTATTGGAGATGGCACGAAGCTTCGGGTGGAGAGCTTGTGTCGCCGAGTAGGTATACAGATGCAAGGACACAACATCATTGTGGACATGTATCCGTTGGCGCTGCCAGGAGCGGACATTGTCCTAAGCACTCAGTAGTTACAAAGCTTGGGATCCGTCACTTTTAATTTCCGGAGCATGTGGAAGAAATTTAAGCAAGGAAACAAAGATGTGCGACATGATGGCGTTCGGTGTCCGTTGATTCCTGCGATGCAGCCGATGGTAGGGTTACCATATGTGAGTGATTTGGTCTATCTTCTTCAATTAGGACCAGCAGGAGACGAGCCTCAAATGAGTTTAGATACTACCATCGAGTTATCTAATTTATTAGATAAATTTACTAGACTATTTGAGGAACCGAAGGAGTTGCCACCAAGGCGAACGACGGACCATCGCATATAGATCGTACCCAGGGCTGCACCGGCGAACGTGAGACCATATCGGTATCCACATGTGCAAAAAGAAGTTATCTCCAAGATACTAGCCGAGATGTTAGAGCAAGGCCTCATATAACCAAGTCATAGCTTTTACTCATCGCCCGTGCTATTGGTGTGAAAGGATAGGACAATGCATTTTTGTGTCGACTACCGGGCACTAGACGCTATCACCGTTATGGATCGGTATCCTATTCCGGTCATAGAGGAGCTATTGGACGAGCTTGCAGGGGCGACTATATTCAACAAGCTTGACTTGAGGGTCAGGTATCATCAAATTAGAGTTCATCTAGCGGATGTGCATAAAATTACATTTTGGACTTCGGACAGGCACTACGAGTTCCGTGTGATGCCTTTTGGTCTTACCGCGAAGGTATGTCTTGGTATTCTTTGATAATATTTTGGTGTATAGCAGGACTGAAATGGAGCATTGGAGATATTTGGAGGATGTGTTGAATTTGTTGAAGCAAAACCAGCTGAAGATTAAGAAGTCTAAGTGCCTATGGGGAGTACCACAAGTGGAGTATTTAGGCTACATCATCTCTGCGGAAGGTGTAGCAGCAGATCCTCAAAAGGTAGCATGCATGACCGCTTGGCCGATCCCTACTACCACCACAGGATTGCGAGGATTCTTGGGGCTGACTGGATATTATCGTCGCTTCAACGTCGAGTATGGCAAGATCGCTATTCCTTTCACTTCTTTGTTGAAGGACTATTTTAGATGGACGGATGAAGCCATGACAGCCTTTGAAAAATTAAAAACAATAATGACGACGGCTCCCGTTCTAGTGCTACCGGACTTCACCAAAGAGTTCATTGTGGAATGCGATGCGTCAGGAGTTGGCATAGGAGCTGTATTAATGTAAGGAGGACGTCCCATAGCAATTCTTACCAAGGCTTTATCATAAAAATCCCAGCAATTATTGACCTACGAGAGAGAGATGTCGACAATTCTACGTGCGATGACAAAGTGTAGGCCTTATTTGATCACTAGGTGATTTATTATCCGAACTGATCAATGGAGCCTTCCATAATTTATGGGACAACATATTCACACTCCGGCATAGCAGAGATGGGTCACCAAATTGCTGGGGTATGATTATGAAATTCAATATAAGAAAGTAACGAAAAATAGAGCAGCGGATGCACTATCACGCCAACCCGATACCGCCGAGCTTGCAGCCTATTCTTCTCCCATTTTTCATTTTCTTTATGAGCTGAGGTATGCATGTATATCTGACCCAGATGTTTTGAGATTATTACAGGAGGTGTTAGATGATCTGGAGCACCATCTAGAGTTAGAGAATCGAGGCGGTTTGCTGCTGGATCGCGGATGCATTTAGGTGCCCGCAAATCATGGATTGCGACAAAAATTATTGGAGCACTTCTACCAAACTTCAAAGGCTGGTCACGAGGGTGTCTTGAGGACTTATAGGAGGATATCTCAAAGTTGCACGTGGCTAGGATTGAGGCGAGATGTGAGGAGTTTTGTCTGTGCTTGCAAAAGTCGTCAAAGGGCTATGGCAACCACATTAAAACCTGTCGGATTACTACAACCTCTACCGATATCGAACCGTGTTTGGGAAGATATTTCTATGGATTTTATAGAGGGTCTTCCGCTGGTACGTGGTTATTCCATCATATTTATGGTGGCTGACAGATTGAGCAATATGCATACTTTTCTACATTGTCACATCCATTTTCAGCCAAGTCAGTGGCTGAAATTTTTGTTAGAGATGATACTCAATTACATAGCATGCCACGCACGATTATCTCGGATCGTGATCGTGTATTTATGAGTGACTTTTGGACGGAGTTTTTCATATTATAAGGGACTCGATTGAACTTCAGTTTAGCCTACCATCCACAGATGGACGGCCAAACCAAGGTGGTCAATCGAGGCATTGAGCAGTACTTGAGGTGCTTTGTTGGAGAAATATCGAGACAATGGCTTGAGTTATTACCATGGGCAAAGTGGTCTTACAACACCACCTACCACAGCAGCATTAGCATGGCCCCATTCGAGGTGGTGTATGGGCGCATGGCTTCGACATTACGCGCTTATGATCCAGTGGTATTTGCAAATCGGACGGAGGTGGACTTAGCTTTGATGGATAGAGATGCCATATTGAGAAGGTTGTGTGCCCATCTTAAACTTGCTCAAAACCGCATGAAGCAAGTTTATAATCATAGCCATCGGGAGCAGGAGTTCGACATCGGCAGTTGGGTGTTCATGAGGGTGAAACCATATTAACAGGTGACCTTACGTCCAATGCGAAACTAGAAGTTAGCACATCGCTACTTCAGTCCATTTCGGGTGTTAGAGTATATTGGTCCGATTGTATATTGTGTTGAGCTACCGAAGGGATCGAGAGTGCATCATGTCTTTAATGTTTCATTGTTGAGGGAGCAGATTGGAGATCATGAGGTCGTTGGATCAGTTTTACCGAAGCCATTGGAGGAGATAGAGATCGTGGAGCCAATTCGTGTACTTGCTAGGCACCGACGACGTCATGGTACCAGATTAGATATGGAGATTCTAGTCAAGTGGCTTGGCAAGCCATCCGATGAGGCAACATAGGAGTTGGAGACGGATATCTTGGAGTGTTTTCCCAACTTTACACCTTGAGAACAAGGTAGGGGAAGCTTGGTGGGCTAATACATTTAGTTAAAGTCTTTTCTTATTGCATTAGTTATTTATTTTTATTAAAATAAATTTTATGTAGGTCACATTTGAACGCGATTGGGGGCGCGTTCGAACGACTTTTCGAACGCCTGCATCATGTTCGCAAAAATAATGAACGTGAAAAGCATGTTCGAACGCGGTCGGGCACATTCGAACACTACGTTCAAACATTTGCATCACGTTCGCATCGATAGAGAATGCCTTTTGTGCATTCGAACACGATCGGTTGTGTTCGAACGTGATCGGCGGGAGTCCACTAGAATTAGGGTTAATAATTATTAATTTGGCTTATTGGCTAGCCTATATGAAGGTGTGGATGGTATCCAAAATTAGAATGCTATTGAAATATTGGTTTCTTGCCTCTCTATCCTCTCTTTAGTTTCTCTACCCTAATCTCCCTCCTCCCTCTTCACCAACCTACCACCTCTACCGTTGGCAATGTCTCTCCTAACTTCTAATCTCCCTCGTCTATCGAGTCCTCCCTCTTCCTTGGGATCTCGACCACTTCTTCCCCTTCGTCTTTATCCCTTAAACAACAACAACCATCCACCCTCATCTCTATTATCATCCATAATCCTAACATCCACTCCCCCCATCACCACCACCATCATTGGCACTAAATCATAATTTCGTCTCAGTTGCAGTTCGAATCTATAAAGGGCAAAAATACGAGAAACATAGATCAAGGAGTTACGGGTTGATTCCACTTGATTTCGTAATTTTTTTACTACGGTTGGCAGGGTATGATTATATGATTGAGGTGCCCTTAATGGTTAGTAGGGCTCTGAGCCTTCGAGCGGAATTATTTCTACCGGGTATCGGATGTTGACTGTACACAATGGTCTAGTCTGATGATGTTATTTAGAGTCAATTTTGATGACTAAGATATTGAGAAATGCATATATTTTATTATCATCTGATATACCTGATTACTAAGTGGTCATTATGCATCATATGTGGTTGCATTTGATATCATAACATGGTCGTGGTCGGCATGCATTATATGTGTCATATTTGAGAGAGTTTTGATGATGGTATGACAAAGAGATTTGTTTATACATTGTCGAGAATTATTTATTTGATCAATTATGACATTATATCCACTATACATTTATATACTCATTCATAACATGATGCTCTTTCTATTTCATATTATTCAGTGCATGATTTACTCTCTGTTTAGCATCACTAATTCGGGGTAAGGTCTATTCACTAAGCCTTTTGCTCATAATTCTGTTTATTTTTTTCTAACCCCCTTAGATATGTGGTATGTGATAGCGACTTGAGATATTCTGAGAATATATTTAGAGTGATGATGAGGGGGCTATAGATGTGAGGCGGTATAGATGATAGTTTATATAGAAATTGAGTTATACCATTTTTTATATTTATACTTTATTGTATTAGACGATGATTTGAATAATACATGTTAGATCATAGTGTACTCGTGTTTTAGTGATTATAAGTTGTATCTTGATGGTTTGTCGTGGCCTGTGTGGGTCCTACTAGATTATTTAGTAGTCTAATGCATATTATTGTAGACTTGGATATTCATATGTTAATAGGTTTATTTGGTTAATAGTATGATTTATCTCTGAGATGGATTATGTGAACATGGATATGTTAGCACGTTTTATTTGATGATGTCACAATTATATGAGCATAGGAGTGTATCTGTGTGTGGCGGGTCCTGCCCATACTATCGCGTGCGCCGCACATGTTGTGTGGGCACATGGATGTGCACGTGCCCGTGCCGGGCGGGGGCGTTATAATAGAGGACAACCAGATGCGCATCACATATATATAGGTGGCTATCAGCTAAGTCAGCTCGGGTATCCTAAGTGGCTACCGTGACTTGACAAACCACAAAAGCTAGTCTAACGTAATAACCCAAAGCAAAGACAGACTAGAATGCTATTAAGATACATAGGATAGAGAAAAGGAGCCCAATCTCCTCATTCATGCGAGACGGATTGGAGGGTCCAACCTACATCACATCCTTCCTATTCAAAACCCCTTCCCCTTTTCATCCTTTCTTCTTCCTCTATCTCTTTTTTTAATTTCTTTTTCTCTAGTTTTGTTGTTACCTTCGTAGACCATTTGACACCTCGTGGAGATCATCGGATCCTCGCCAGAGCAAGGAAAACATTCCGCTCAATCCGCCAGTTAGCTCTTTATAGTTTTGCCAGATTAATTTCATAAATTTTGCATAATTTGATACATGTTATAATTCAAATGTTTGCTTCTCGATCTAGATCGAATGTAGGAAAGCAACCCGCATAGTCAGAGGAAAATATTCACTAGATATTCTACCAAAGTTAGAAAATTATGAAACTAAGGGTAATCAATCTGTAACTTTCTGATCTACTATAACGCCCCCTCCTGGCACGGGCACGTGCATGCCCATGCGCCCACACGGCACGCGCGGCGCACACGACAGGACGGGCGGGACCCGTCACGCACAGATACTCTCCTGTACACATACAATCATGACATCATCAAATACTACATGCTAACATATCCATAATCACATAACCCATCACCAATTAAATCATATTATTAACCAAATAAACCTGTTAATATATGAATATTCCAGTCCACAATAATATACATTAAATTACTACATAATCTGGCAGGACCCACACAGGCCACAACAAACCATCAAGATATAACTAAAACGACTAATATAAGAGTACACTATGATTCGACCTGTATTATACAATTCATCGTCTAATACAATAGAGTACAAATATCAAATATTGGTACAACTCAATTCCTATATAAATTATCATCTATACCGTCTCGCATCTATAGCTCACTTCATCATTGCTCTAAAATATCTTCTCAAGATATCTCAAGTCGCTATCGCATACCACGTATCTGAGGGGGTTAGAAAAGAAATAAAAAGAGTCATGAGCAAAAGACTCAGAGCATCATGTCATGAATGAGTATATGAATGTTCCTCAATAATACATAAATGGAAAATAGATAACATGTCATATCATAACTGGTAGAATATATAATCATCGACAATGTATAAATAAATCTCCATGTCATACCATTATCATAACTCTCTCTCAAATATGACATATGATGCATGCCGACCATGGCCATGCTATGATATCAAATGCAACCATATATAATGCATATTGATCACTCGATAATCCGGTAACCAAATAATAATGAAATCATATGCATTTCTCAACATCACAATCATCAATCATCATCGACATCTCGGTATAATATCATCATACTAGACCACTGTGCACAGTCAACACCCAGTACCCGGTCTCAACATCATGCCCGAAGGCTCAGAGCATACTCTACCATCTGCAAGGAGTATCTCAAATATAACCATACCCTGCCATCCGACATAAAGTCATAATAGTATAATCATCTCTAATCATCTCTATTTATCATCATCATACTCATATCCAAGATCAGCCTAATTCTATGCATGATAAAAATATGCTCGACTGTAATCATCTCTAGGTAAAATCATATAATCATGCTGGAGGCCAAAACATACCTGTACATAAGATATAATATATCTTAATTTGAGAAAGGCGTCTAGGAGATAAGACTACTCACCACCACTGCAAATACCAAACAACCACTCGTTCACGTTGCTACGACAATGATCAAGCCTCGCTAGCTAAGTCCACGGGATCCTGAATAGGGGGGGGTCGGAATCTGAAATTATTTAAGTAGTATGATGTTAGCCGTTTATCTGATTAAAATCCGTTCATATAATATATGATGATTTAGAAGGTTTTAGAATTTCTACTCATCTTTATAACTAGTTAGATTTTTAATTACAGATAAAAATAAAAATAAAAATATAGATGAAAACCTAACTATAATTATATCTTGATTAATTAGAGATTACTTTACAAAATAATAAATAAATACATAAGCCTAGTATTTTATTTGTTACAAAAATAATAATGTATAAGACATTAATAGAATTACTTAAAATGTATATCATAAGAATATTAGAATATAAATCTAATAATTATAATTTACAAATCTATCTATTAATCTAATATACATATAAGTAAATAAATAAATAAATAAGTATAAGTATTACTTATATTCATGTGTAATAGTTTATAACCTAATTAATCATTAATTAATTATAATTAACAATAATCATATTGATGAATATATATTATTATTAAAATAAATAATGTCTAAATTTCTTTGTATTAATTAAAACAGAAATACCTAAACAAATAAATAAAAAAACAAAATAAGGATTACTAGTACTAGTGCTGGGCTTGGTCCAGCACTAGCCTGCTAAAGTGCTGTGCCAAGCCCAGCACTGTTGCAGAAAGACAAGAAGAGAAGAAGTAGCTGAGGAAGAAAAAGAAGAAAGGAAGAAGAAAGAAGGAAGAAGAAGAAGAGAAGAGAAGAGAAGAAGAGAAGAGAAGAAAGATAGGAGGGGAGGGGACGGCGGAACCGGGTCGGCGGGGAGGGCATCGGCCGCTACTAGCCAGCCAGCGGCCGGCCTCTCGCCGGCGGCTCGATTCCGACGAGCCCGAGCTCAGATGTGAGCGAGAGGGAGAGAGAAAAGAAGAGAGAGAGACCGAGAGAGAGAAAGAGAGAGAGAGGGAGAGATAGGAGCTCACCGAAGCTCGCGGAGGTGGCGGCGATGGCAGCGATAGGCTGACCTCGATGAGAGAGAGAGAGAGAGAGAGAAAGAGAGAGAGAGAGACAGAGAGAGAGAGATAGAGAGAGAGATAGAGAGAGAGATGTAGATGGAGAAAGAGAGGCGGTGGGGGGGTCTTGGCGGTGGCTGCAGCGACACGAGGGGGGCGTGGCACGCTCCCCCTCCTGCCACTACATGGCACGAGGCCGGCTACACTGTGGCCGGCCACGTCGTGCGATGTAACTAGGATTTTTTTTTTTGGGATTGGGTTGTTACATCTACGTTTTTGGTATCTATGCCCCTTATAGATTCTGACTGAAACTAGGACGAAAATATGTAAAAATGGGGGTGATTGAGGAAGTGACGATCGATGGTGATGATGAGGTGAAGGAGGATAATGGCGATGTGGTGGATGGATTGTGGTGTTTAGGGGATAAGGATGAGGGGGGAGAAGGGGTCGATATCCCAAGGAGGAGGGAGGACTCGACAGACGAGGGAGGTTAGAAGATCACTCGCAGCATTCGGTCGGATTGGATCCATGCTCGAGATGATTCAATGAGGTTAGAAGATCACTCACGACATTGGGTCGAATTGTATCCATGCTCGAGATGACTCAGTGTGGTCCGAATCACATCAATACGACTCGGTCAAATTAGATCCACTCACGGCATTGGGTTCATTGTGATGAGTCTATTTATCTAGTTTGTGATACAACTAGAACTGGATCAAGTTGTATCTGAAGAAATAAATTTGCTTGACAAAATAAGGCCTTTTGTTGGTGGGGTGTTCAAATGTGCTCGTTCGAATGCTTGTACGCATTTGCAAAGACAGAAAATGAAATTTGCACGTTCGAATGCGATCGGGTGCGTTTGAACGCGCCGCGGCGAGAATGCTTGGCTTTTAGGGATTTATTTTTGTTGTTTGGGTCAGAAGGGTAGCCTCTAAGTATTGTGGAGTGCACCCTAGTTGGGTCATGTTATGAATGAATCTTCTTTCTCTATTTCTTCCTTCCTCTTTCCTCCTCCTCATGCCTTAACTTCACATCGACCTGTAGCCGACATTAGTTAGATCCTTCCCCTTGTATGTCGTTGCCCTACTTCTTCTAGTAGCGACCCCCTTCTTCCCCCTCGTCGGATCTCTTCTCTAATCCCCGATTCGTAACAATTTGGCATCAAAGCCAATGATCCTCGAACCATTATGGCTACAACAAGATCGAAGGCAGCAAAGCAAACGAGGCGATCATCTCAAACATCAGAGCAAGGCATGGAGACGGACCACACTGCTCCATCAAGATTGCCATCTCCACCAAGCTCACGAGATCGGACGGGAGGCCCTCCCGATCTCTCGCAAACCCGGGCGCTCATGGCACAAATGATGTAGGAGATCAAGGCAACCATTGTGGGCATGAACCAAAGTCGTCCAGGGCATACACTTGATCATACCAACTGTGGGAAAGGTAATCAAGGCGGTACCCCGCCTAGAAACAATGAGGAAGAACTAGCCAGGCCTGCGGCTTTTATGGCTCCACCATTAGTTGCTATCCAACCAGATCGTTGACCACCTCCTCATGATCAACACCCTAGACCAGAGGAATGTCCATTATAGCTAGATCGGGTCCGCTAAGGACCGATCTTGTCGGCACCATGGCCTCTAGGCACTGATCCACGAGGCCGACGCGTAGATCTTCCACCGGCACGTTAGAGGGATTCCATGATCCCAAATCTAGAAGACGACCCTTGGGAAGAGTGGGAGTACCCTTATCAACCAAGAGCCCAGCCACATGAACATTAGCACTGAGAACACTAGAACGGTCGTGATCAAGCACTACGACCCCGAATTGTTCTAGTTAATTTTCCTAAATTCAACGTAGGCGATCCGTTTGATTGGAGCGATTGGGCAGAGCAATTCTTCACCTATCAAGGCACACCTGACCGCCAAAAGGTGTTTCTAGCCTAATACACCTTGTTGGAGTATTTTCTTATTACATTAGTTATTTATTTTCAAGAAAAAAAGTTTCCGTATGCTCGCAAAGATAGAGAGCGCAAAATGTGCATTCGAACGCGGTTGGGCGCATTTGAATGCTTGTGTGTGAATGCCTGCATCAGTTTGCATCCACGGAGAATGTATTTTATGCGTTTGAACGTGATCGACCCTGTTTGAACACAATCGACGAGAGTCCACTATTATTAGGGTTAATAATTATTATTTTGCCTTGTTGGTTAGCCTCTTAAAAGGTGTGGATAGTAACTAAAATCATTATGATAAATGAAACTTAATTTCTATCTTCCTCTATCCTCTCTCTAGCCTCTCTACCTTAATCTCCCTTATCCCTCTTCACTAACCTGCCACCTCTACCATTGGCAAGGTCTCATCTATCTTCTAATCTCCCTCGTATGTCGAGTCCTCCCTCTTCCTTGGGATCTCGGCCAATTCTCCCCCTTCATCCTTATCCCTTAAACTACATCAACCATCCACCCTCATCTCTATTATCATCCATAACCCTATCATCATCTCCACTCGTCACCCCCATTCTTGCGTATTTTCATCTCAGTTTTAGTCTGAATACAAAAATCGTAGATCAGGAAGTTACAAATCAATCACTATTGGTTTCGTAATTTTCTAACTACGAAAGAATATCTGGGTGAATATTTTTCTCGGTTGCACGAATTGTTTTCCTACAACCAATCCAGACATTGAATAGGACGTTCCATACTTATCATGGCCTCATTCCATGTTGACGAGGTAGCAGTGAGGTGATTCCAAGCTGCACACCATGCGCGCGCCTTCAATACTTGGCAGGAGTTTTTCGATGCGCTTTGTGTGCGTTTCGAACACTCCAACTATGAAGACTTTCAAGCCACCTTGATGAAGTTAACCTAAAAGACCGTAAGAGCCTATCAAGAGGAGTTCAAAAGAATTACCAATTGAGTTCACAGGTGGTCGGACTCTGCTCTCAAAAGCACATTCTTCTCCGGGCTTCGTCGTGATATCCAAGCGGAAGTCAAGGTGACTCGTCCTACTACCTTGTTGGAAGCCTTCTCAGCGGCTCAAATGATGGAAGAGAAGATACGAGAGTTAAAGGCGACACACAGACCATCGAAAGTTACGACCTCAATTTAGTCCAGAACCGTTTCGGATCGGATCAAGCTGGTTCGTAAAATATTATGCTAAAAGCTAACTATAATAATATTTTTTTTTAAGAAAACAATGATATGGTTGACAATTATGAGATTTTGGACAATATATTGGCAATTATAATATTTGGAAAATTTTAGTGGCAATTATGTAAAAATCAATTTTTTATATCAGGGTTTAGTGTGACAGGTTTAATAAGTTGATAACTGATAAGTGATACAATTCCAAGGGTGTTGGTGTAATTTACTCAAATTGAATCCCAGCGGAATGTCCAAAGAATTCCGCGGTAACGTTACTATCCACCCCAATTGAGAAAAAGAGCTCAAATAGTGAAATACGATCGAATATCATAACGCGAGCCAGATCAAAAAACACTGCAATCCCCCAAAGAATCAGAAACAAAAACTCCCTTCTCCACTAAATCAAACAATCAATCAATCCAATAACCAGATTTCTAAATCCAAAACAGATTGATCAAAACCGTTCTGCGACGGTCCTCGATCGAAACTCTCCTCTGCGACGGTCCCAACCATCTTCCGAAACATCGTGGGCGTCGAGAACATTGCCTTCGAATCGATCGGTCCAGAGAATAGGGAAGGCAACCGCGGGGGACGGCGGCGCATGAGCTTGTGCCCCGAGAGAGGAGTGTGTACGTAGTTGGCTTACGAATGAGTACTGCGGTCCTTGAAGGAAAATCTTAATCCAACCTAGCACAATCTTGCAGCAGGTTACTTTTGCTATATCAGTAAGGTTTAAGTTCTCTTTGAATGTGCTAGTGCTGTTAATTTAACAGGAATTAGTCTAAAAGTATTCTAATTGCAAGCTTGTAGGAGTTAGAATGGGATCTTTCGAAGACCAATACTCTCTGAGATCTGTTGTTGATCTACCTGCACCTTTTCGTTCCACCTTTAACTTCAGGTAGGCATAGAGCATTGCGGCTTCCTACATTCGTGCAAACTTTGCAGGTCTTTTGAATTACCCCTTTCGGCAAGAAAATTTTGTTGCATACTCGGTCTTAGGCTATGTTTAACTGGGTTTAGGTTCCTAGGCAGTAACTTCATATTTAAGATGTAATATGCGTTCATCTGGATATAGTGTTAAGCCAAATTCCATCTGCATCTATGGATTATATTTGTTGTAAAAAGACACCTTTAATTTCTTGTATTTGCTGCAACTTTGTGCAGTCCATTTTATCGGAACATAAATTATCCTAATAAATTTTATCTCAGCATTTCTCCATTTTAACATCTGATGAAGAAACAATAATTCACAATATGTGTACATTGCCATAAAAATTGTGATAAGTAGATGCAATCAAGATAACTCGTTGCATCCTAAAAAACTGTTCAAATAGATATTTGGTTCCTAAAATATTGGTGTCTAATGGAAATTGTGTGTCCACAGATACTTTAATTCCCTGCAGAGTGAGTGCTTTCCTTTATGTTTCCTATCCGATATAAACATGGTCATCTCAGCACCAACTGGAAGTGGCAAGACAGTACTCTTTGAGCTCTGCATTCTAAGGCTTCTTTCAAGGTTCCTTTCTCAGGAAGGAAAGTTCAATCATATAAAAGGCATCCTAAAAACAGTATGTTCTGCAACTAGCCTCTTACATTTGTAAGAGTTTTATTTGACACTGATTCTCCTCTTACAGTTGTAAGAGTTTTATTGGACACTGATTCTTTCTCTGGTTTCTTGTTGTTCCTCTGAAACAGATTTATATTGCTCCATCAAAGGCATTAGTACAAGAAAAACTTCGAGACTGGAGTATGAAGCTGGGTCCCTGGGGAATTAATTGCTTGGAAATGACTAGTGACAATGAATTTCATAACTTTAAGAACATACAAGAGGCAGACATAATTCTAACCACTCCTGAGGTTACTAAGAAACAAACCATATTTTGCTCCTTTCTACTTTTAGAAGTAATGCAAATGACTTTGCCATTTTTGTTGGTATTGTTATGTTGCTATTTTTTCGTTTATTCCTATAATACAGTGTCTTCCTTTTGGAACTGGATATAACTTCCACAGAAATTTGATGCTGTCACTCGTCACGGTGTAAAGGATGGAGGGTTAAGTTTCTTTAGTGACATTGCCCTTGTACTTATTGATGAAGTTCACCTCCTCAATGACCCACGTGGAGCTGCCTTAGAAGCAGTGATTAGTAGAATAAAGATGCTTTCTTGTATCTCAGATATGAGCTCCACTCCTTTGGCAAATGTGCGCTTTATTGCAGTCTCTGCCACTATTCCTAATATTGAGGACCTTGGTAGGTGATGTCCCAAAACAGTTTATTTGACAATATTTTTCTCATCAGGAGCAACTAGTAACTGAATTCAAATACATTCATTGTTATTGAAATTGCAGCGGAATGGCTTTTGGTAACCCCTCAAGGGATTAAAAGGTACTACTCTGTCAATCTTCTAAGGAAATTATAGTGCGAGATCTTCTGTTAGCTTCTTTTTATTCCTTATCATATTCCTGCTTCAGATTTGGAGAAGAGATGAGGCCTGTAAAGTTGACAACCAAGGTGTTAGGTATGGTCCAACTCCGACCTTCCATTACTTTGCCTAGGGATGTTCATGTCCAGTGACTTGTTCTTTTCTTAATCATTCTTTTCCTAGCCGCTTTATACTAGAACATGAATAATGGCATGCATTATGTGGATGGGTAGTGTATACTAGAGCATGTATAATGGCATGTATTACGTGGATGGTAGTGTAAACTTTCTTTTTCTAGGATATCCTTATTATTGAAATCATGTGCCAAAAGGATTCTTTTCTATATCATTCCCATAAATGGAACTTTATGGTAAATAGAAGTAAATTGCAGTTTGAGGATAGTATCATAATAGGCTGACTTCCAATGAAGCACCGACACCTCTCCCAGGAAGAGTTGTCCGTGTCCGACACGTGTCGGACACGGACACGCGTCGGACACGCATGGGACATGTGTCCGACACGTGTCCAGAGTTTCCTAAAAAAAAAAAAAAAAAAAGAAAATCAGACACTGTTGGGACACGGGCGGTATTTTAGATATTGTTTAACGGGTCGGGTCGGGGTTCGATCGAATGTTATCAACCCGGATCCAAACCCGATAATAAACCTTACCTTCTTTGTTGAGCGATCGAAGCCCTAAAACCCGAGCAGCTACCGAGCGACGAGCGGTGAGCGAGTGCGTGCGACGGCCGACGGAGCGAGTGAGTGCGGCGGCCGACGGAGCGAGTGCGGCGAGCTGAGTACGGCGAGGACGCGGGTTCTTCTCTCTCCCCTCGTCTCGTCTCTCTCTCTCTCTCTCCGTCTCTTCCTCACTCCCGCCCTCCATTGCCTCCCCGTCTCTGTCTCTCTCTCTCCCCGTATCTTCCTCCCTCCCTTTCTCTCTCTCACATTCTCTCGTCTCTTCCTCCCTCTCTCTCTCTCGCTCTCTCATTTGTCTCACTCTCTCGATGTCTCACTCTCTCACATTTTCTGTCTCTCCCTCCCTGTCTCTGTCTCTCTCCCCGTATCTTCCTCCCTCTCTCATTCTTTGTCTCTCTCTCTCGCCGTCTCACTCTCTCTCTGTCTCTCTCTGTCTCTTCCTCCTTCTCTCCCAATCTCTCATTCTCGCTCTCTCATTTGTCTCACTCCACGCTCTCATTCTCTCTCGTCTCCTTTGTCTCTCTCTCTCTCATTCTCTCTCTGTCTCACTGTCTCTCTCTCTCTCATTCTCTCTCTGTCTCACTGTCTCTCTCTCTCTCTCTCTCTCATTCTCTCTCGCTCTCACTGTCTCTCCCTCCCTCTCTCTGTCTCACTGTCTCTCTCTCTCATTCTCTCTCTGTCTCACTGTCTCTCTCTCTCTCTCTCATTCTCTCTCTGTCTCACTGTCTCTCTCTCTCTCTCTCATTCTCTCTCGCTCTCACTGTCTCTTCCTCCCTCAATCTCTCATTCTCTGTCTCACTGTCTCTCTCTCTCTCATTCTCTCTGTCTCACTGTCTCTCTCTCTGTCTCACTGTCTCTCTCTCTCATTCTCTCTCACTGCCTCTGTTATTAAATTGTTAAATTATATTAAAGCTTCTTTAATCTCTGTCTATTAAATTGTTAATCTGCTAAATGCTAATACATATCTCTTTACTAATGTAGTTTTATTGCGATTGAAGAAAAATGAATACTGAAAATAATTCTGATTCTAGTCAAAATACTGTATCGTGTGTGGATGATAATGCTCCCTTGTGGAGATATGTTACTAAGATGGAGAAATTGGGAGAAGGTGGAGGAAATCATAATTTTAGATGCAATTATTGTCAACAAGTCTACAAGGGATCATATTATAGAGTAAAGGCTCATTTGCTGAAAATTAGTGGGCATGGAATTAGAGGTTGTCCAAAAGTGAGTAGTGAACATGTTATGGAAATGAAAAGGATTGTTGATATTGCCGAAATGAAAATTAAAAATTCGATGCCTAAACAAATTCCTTTGCCAAAATTTGGACAAGCGGCATCTTCTAGTAGCTCAGTTGGAGGTGTAGGTTTTGATATGGGAGGGACATCAAGAAAAAAAAGAGCAACAGGAATGACACCTATTGAGAAGTCATTTAATTCTGGTGCTCGCAATCAATTATATTGTGAGATTGCAAGAATGTTTTATTCAGCTGGGTTGCCTTTTCATCTGGCAAGAAACCCTTACTATGTTAGAGCCTTTCAATTTGCAGCAAATAATAATATTTCTGGATTTATGCCCCCTGGCTACAATATGTTGAGAACTACACTACTTCAACAAGAGAGAGCAAATATTGAAATGTTGCTAAACCCTATTAGAAGCACATGGGGAGAAAAAGGGGTGAGTATTGTATGTGATGGTTGGACTGATGCACAGAGGAGACCGCTTATAAATTTTTTAGCGGTGACTGAGAGTGGGCCTATGTTCTTAAGAGCTGTGAATTGTGAAGGAGAATATAAAGACAAATTTTTTATCTCTAATTTGATCATTAAAATCATTGAAGAGGTTGGACCTCATAATGTAGTCCAAGTAGTTACAGATAATGCACCTGTTTGTAAGGCAGCAGGGATGCTTCTTGAAGCAAGGTTTTCTCACATTTTTTGGACTCCATGTGTAGTTCACACTCTCAACCTAGCTTTGAAGAACATATGTGCAGCTAAAAACACCTAGCTTTGAAGAACCTAGCTTTCATCATGCAACATTCAATGAGGTTGGCTATTTTTAATGAATTTGTCAACTTAAAATTGCTTGCTATTGCGGAGACTCGGTTTGCTTCGGTGATTATAATGTTGAAAAGATTTAGAAAGATCAAGAAGGGTCTTCAATCAATGGTAATCAGTGATAAATGGAGTTCTTATAGGGAAGATGATATTGGCAAAGCACAGTTTATCAAAGATAAAGTCCTTGATGACATTTGGTGGGATAAAATTGAATATATACTTGCTTTCTGAGCCTATATACAGTATGCTACGGGTTGCAGACACAGATAAACCATGCTTACATTTGATATATGAAATGTGGGATACAATGATTGAAAAGGTGAAGACAATCATATTTATGTATGAAAACAAGAAAGAAGGCGATGAATCTATTTTTTATTCAGTGGTGCATAAGATCCTAGTGGATAGATGGGATAAAAGCAATACACCATTACATTGCTTAGCACATTCTTTGAATCCAAGGTTAATTTAATTTCTATCTTATGATTAAAAGTTTTATTGTTCTTTCATTGTTATTGTTTACTAATTATATGATTATGTTAATAGGTATTATAGCTCATCATGGATTCAAGAGGATCCAAATCGTGTACCACCGCATAAGGATTTGGAAATTTCTAATATGAGAAACAAATGCTTAAAAAGGTTATTTCCAAATGCAGAAGAACGAAAAATGGCATACCAAGAGTATACTAGTTTCTCCACATCAACCAAAAGTTTTCTTGAGTATGATTCAATAGCAGATAGAAATGAGTTTGATCCAAACATGTGGTGGGTTGCTCATGGTGCTTCTGCTCCTATTCTTCAGAATTTAGCACTTAGGTTACTTGGGCAACCTTGCTCTTCTTCAGGTTGTGAGAGGAACTGGAGCACTTATTCTTTCATCCATTCATTGAAAAGAAACAAGATAACTCCACAAAGAGCTGAAGATTTAGTATATGTGCATACTAATCTTCGCCTTCTATCAAGGAGATCTCCAGATTATTTAAGAGAGGAGACCAAGATGTGGGATGTTGGAGGAGATTCTTATGATTCCTTTAATGGTGCAGGAATGTTGGAGTTTGCTGATCTCTCAATTGATGAACCGGATTTAGAGACTATAATGTTTGTTGATGAAGGCAACGAGGCAGTTGAAGATGAATGATCTACCTTATGTTGCTATTTTGTAATGATTGTTAGTTTTAAAACTTTTGTGGAACTCAGTTACTTGGATAGTAGGACATGTTTTGTTGATGAAGGCAATGAGGCATTTGATTGTCTTTCAATTTTGTTATTATCTTTAAATTAGTTCTTACAGCTTCATGTGTACTTTTTGAATGATACTTCTTAGTTCTTATAGCTTGATGTATGTTTAACACTACTAGATTACAAATTTTTACTTTAGATAATTTTTTATTTTATTTATTTATTTATTTATTTCGCCGTGTCCTATGCCGTGTCCGTGTCCTATATTTTCAAAATTTGCCGTGTCGCCGTGTCCGTATCGTGTCGTGTCCGTGTCCCGTGTCCGTGTCCGTGCTTTATTGCTGACTTCTAAAGGTTCACCAGCCTATGAACCTTACATAATTCTTAGAATGTTATTGTCTTGTAATGTTTTAACACTTAACAGTATACCGGCGCTGAGAAGTGAGAGATGTGATCTGACCACTGCTAAAGCAAGAAAACACTTTTTCTTTTAATATTTGAATCTTCCTTCAGGCTATTATGGTTCCGGATTGGCTTTGAGAAGAATTCAATATTTGAGTGGAGTATTGGCTCTGTTAAAGTTCATAACAATTTAGGGTAACGAACATTTTTTCTTGAGCAAACTTAAGGAATTTCATCATGATGAAATTCTGGAATTTATAAAATCTTATTCCCAGACTACTCTTTCTTTCATTCTCTAGTCATCTCTTAGAATTTAACTGACACTCAACAAATAATCCAGAACTTGTCCTTATTTAACTGTACTTCTTGTGTCATCTGAACAATCCCTTTCTTATTTCGCTGCTAGTTCTCTTAACTTTTAAGATGGCGTAGTTATAACTGTACTACTGTTCTATTCATCTTGCTAATACTTTCAAATTGACAATCTAGAGATGGTTGTTCTTTTGATTAACACTCTTCTATATTCATATGGCTGTAGAAAGCTACCATTAGCTTCTAGGTTCAGTATTGACCTAATATGCTATTGAATCATGTGAATAATTTTCATCTATAATAAGCTAAATCCTTTAGCATATGCCTAGGCTAGGCTGTATAGATATTTGTGAAACATATTCGGTTTTTGTGGAATAATGGTATCAATATTAAGGTTCCTAGTATCGGGATTGGTATCGACCGTCCGAAAAAATGATACGTAATGGCTATTCGTATTATTATTTAAAATTCTAAATATTATTTAAAAATACAGAAAAATTTCTAAATATTTAGAAAAAAAGACAGAAAAATAAGAAAATAAAAATTATTTACATAAGAAGCCTAAAAACTTAAAAAATGTATTGGATCAGACTATTTTTTGGTTACGTAAAATTCTAAATATTATTTAAATATATAGAAGTTTTTTTAAATATTTAGAAAAAATGACAGGAAAATAAGAAAATAAAAATTACTTACATATGAAGCCTGAAAACTTAAAAAAATGTATTAACTTACTGATGCAAATCTAGTATGAATGCAATGTTTTGGTGAACAATCGACCCAAACAAGTAACTAAAGTAAAATATAGTAAACAATAACTGATAACAAGTTAATTGATTAAAAGGATCACTACTAGATGGAAGGAGAAAAAACTACTCAAATAAGGTAGTAGCTTCCTCAACTCTTAAACAAGTACGTTGATAGTAGAAATGCCTAAAATATGGTGTAAGGAAAGACTTTAGAGTTTATGTTTACCAATAAATGGAATAGTAGTGCTTTTACTTTGAAACCAAGTCCTCTTCACGTCCGGGCATCAAAAAATTATCTTTCACTACTGGAATCTTCTAGATAGTAGCAGTAACCAAAGAAAAAGTAGAGATTGAAGAAGAAGAGAGGTTTAGAGAAGAAGTAGAAGAGATTAGAGAAGAATCTTAAGACGGAGTAGGAGAAAGGGGGAGAGAGAGAGAGAGAGAGCGAGAAGAAGAAGAAGAAGAAGACCGCAGGATAGAAAATAAGAGATTTCAAATAAATCTTGTTCTAAATCCTTCCTTGTTTCTCATGCAATAACCCTTAAATAGGTTAACAACTTTGATTATAGCTGATTCTAATAGGAACTTATTTCCTAATAGGACTCTAATTGATCATTTTACCTGAATTGACTAACCTAATTTAGGTAATAAATTAATGTGGACATCCCCTATATATAAGCTTACCATAACTATCAATTGAGATTCTAATAGGATCCTAATTGATTAAGTCTTACCCAAATTAACTAACCCAATTTGGATAATAACTCAATGCGGACATCCCCCGCATATAGGCTTATCATATCTATCAATTGACTAATTCAGTTGTGATACAATCTCCCCTTAGGCTAAGGTTCGATCTCTTCCAATTCTCTGATCTGGACTGGATGTGGCATGGAACTTTGTAATAAGATCCCGAAAGATATCGCCGTCGGATCGACGTGAAATTTGGATATGTAGCCCTAGAAAAGAGCTTTCCAACAATTCAAGTTTCAAGCGAATCGGATGTGGGGATCTCGAGATATCGTCTAATTAGTGGACGAATATCAGGGTGGTCTGTTTAGGATCCGTGGATGGAGGCACGAGATTCTAGGATGATGGTGGATGGAGGTGGACCGGCGTTTGTGTGGTGGCATCGGTGAAAAGTGGTGATGGAAAGGTTATAGTTAATGGAAGGGTTAGGGCAAGTGTTGGATAGATTAGAAGAAGGGGAAGGAGAGGGCTGCCCCTAAGGGTCTAGAGTGATTGGCCGGTCGAGGGAGGTTAGAAGCGGCATCGCCAGGGATTGAGAAAATGAGAGCGAAGAAGACGAAGGAGGCAAGGCAAAACTCAATTTTTCAATAATAATCTTTTGGTTGCCATCCACATCCTTTTTAGAGGCTAATCAAACAACTCAAAATTAACCCTAAACAATATAATTTCGTCGCCCGCGTTCGAACGCGCCCGACCGCGTTCAAATGCACCGAGTTTGCTTTTCTTTGAATTTGCGAACGCGATGCAGGCGTTCGAACCCGCGATCGAATGCGCCTGTTTCCCACTTCTCTAGATTTGCGAACGCGATGCAGGCATTCACAGTGCGTTCGAACGGGGTGTTCGAACGCACAGTGCACTCTCACAACCCGTTCACAATCGCATTCACAACCGTGTTTGAACTCACTCCAACCGCGTTCGAATACGACTTATAGAAAACTTATTTTCTTGGAAATTAAATATTAAAACAAGAAACAGAGATACTCCGAAAGTGAATCCATACTCGAGATGACATCGGTGAAGTCCGAATCGTATCAATCCACCAAGCTTCCGCAACCTTGTCCTCAAGGTTTGAAATTTGGGAAGCGATCTTTGAACTCTGACTCAAGCTGCTCCATGGTATGATCTTTTGCATTGGATCCCCACATATATGAAAATAGAGGAAATGTTGGTGCTGAAAAAGAGGCAAGTTCACTTGTGTCCGGTTGGCGCGAAAGGGTATCGGCCGCTCGATTCTCGATCCCCTTTTTGTAGACTAATTCGTAGTCATACCCAAGGAGTTTCGTGACCCACCGTTGTTGGACTGGGGTGTGCACACGTTATTCCATGAAGTAGGGTAAGCTACGCTGGTCCGTGCGGATAGTAAACCGTTGGCCAATCAAGTAGGGTCGCCATTTGGTGATGGCGTGGAGAATCGCTAGTATTTCGCGCTCGTAGGTGGATAGCTGTCGCAACTGATTTGACAATGCCTTGCTCATATATGCCACGGGTCTGTCCTCTTGCATCAAAATTGCCCAATGCCCTCACCCGAAGCGTCGCATTCCACCACAAAGGGCTTGCTGAAATCCAGTAATGCTAGAACCGGAGCGGTAGACATAGCTGTCTTCAAGGCTTCGAAGGCCTCCGTCGTCTTGCCCGTCCATTGAAACCCTTCTTTTCTGAGTAAGGAGGTCAGCGGGGCAGCAATTTTGCCGTAGTTGCCAACGAATCGCCGGTAGTACCCCGTCAACCCAAGGAATCCCCTCAATTCCTGCTGATTAGTAGAAATTAGCCAATCCACCATATTCTTGATCTTGCTTGGATCGGCTTCCACTCCTCTTGCTGAGATTATGTGCCCCAAGTACTCCACTCGTGGCTCTCCCCAAAGACACTTGCTCATCTTGACTTTTAATTGGTTTTGTCGCAAGATATTTAATACCTCCCGCACATGCCGCAAGTGCTCGCTCCAATTCCTACTATACACTAGAATATCGTCAAAGAAGACGAGCATGTACCGACGCAAGAGTGGGCAGAAAAAGTCATTCATCAGCCCTTGGAAGGTGACCGGTGCATTGGTGAGCCCAAACGGCATGACTCGGAACTCATAATGGCCATTGTGAGTTCGGAATACCATTTTGTGCACATCTTCCGAGTCGACGCGGATTTGATGGTACCCCGCTCTTAAGTCAAGTTTGCTGAAGTAAGTCGACCCTGTGAGTTCATCCAGCAACTCCTCGATCACTGGTATTAGATACTGGTCCTTGACGGTAATGGCATTCAAGGCTCGGTAGTCAACGCAAAACTGCCAACTCTCGTCTTTCTTCCGAACCAGCAGCACCGGCGACGAGTAGGCACTTCTACTTGGTTGAATAATCCCTTGCTTGAGCATTTCCACCACCAATCTACTGATCTCTTCCTTCTGGACATGCGGGTACCGATAGGGCCGGACATTTGCTGGTTCAGCCCCTAGAATGATCTGGATGCAATGATCGTGCCGACGGGTCGGCGGCAGTCCTCGAAGAGATCCTGGAATTCCTGCAATAGCTCTTGCATGTCAGCGGCTATTTTCCTTGGTGGTGGATGTTCTGGTTCAACAACAGTCATTTGCAATAGTAGAGTTCAGTCCCTTGCACAAGGAAAGCCCATAAGTGGTTGCAACGTCGGCCCTTGCCGTGGTTGATTTCCATTCAGGAGCACCCTTCGTCTATTCCTCCGAAATGTCAGTGTGAGATTTGAGAAATCAAATATTACGGGCCCTAAGCTTTGAAGCCATTGAGTCCCCAAAACAATGTCGGCACCTCGCAAGGCCAACGGATAAATGTCCAATGTGAAAGTTTGGGACCTTCAATTCCACACCTCCACAAATAAAATCCGCTCACAATGTGGTGCCATCTCCAATCGTCACGTCGAACCCTTCGGTGGGTTCCTACTCGAGCCCAATTTTCCTAAGGAGCCTCTTGTCAATGAAGTTATGGGTGGACCCGGTGTCAATCAAGATTCTCACTGTGGTTTTCTTGACTACACCGTTCACCTGCAAGGTCTTTGGCGTCACTATCCCCGAATAGGCGTGGAGGGAGATTTTGGCTATCATGTCCTCCACGGGTTGCTCCTCAGCTTCTTCTCCTTGATGTCTAGCCACACCTTCATTTTTAGCTGCAAACTCATCCTCCACATCCTCCAATCCATTTATTAGCATCATCGATCCCATCGGTTTAGCGCAGCGATGCCCGGGAACAAACTTCTCATCACAATGAAAGCACAGGCCTTTGGCCCTTCGTTCCTCCACTTGAGCAGGTGTGAGTGCTCGTCCCGAACCTCTAGGTGCATATTTCACATCTTGGGATGGCTTCAAGGGTGCTCGAGAAGGTACCACTGCAGCAGCAATTTTTGGTACTCCGGTGATATTTCCTGCCACTATGGTTGGTTGAGCTTGATTGCGGCTTTCTTGGCTGGTCCAACTCTATTTCAGGTATAACTTCATAGCCCTATGTTTGTCTTCCATAAGCACCGCATCTTTGAAGGCCTCCTTTAAAGTTCTAGGCCTTAAAGCCTTCACATCGGCTTATATATCTCCCCGCAGCCCGGAGATGAAGGTGCTGCGAAGTTGCTGATCCGTCCAAGGTGGATGACATCGGCTACTTATCCTCTTAAATTCTTCTTGGTATGCCCCAATCGTGGTCTTTTGCACCGTGTTTGAGAGGAGAGCATCAAAGTCTTCATACCCCCGACGCTCCAAATCGCCGTGTGATATCAGCACAAAATTCAGCCCAAGTATCGATAGCCTCAGTGGCATTGGCTGCTCGAAACCAATGAAGCGCCGCATCCTTAAGGTGGAAGCTCGCAAGTGTCACCTTGTATTCTTTCGCCGTACCTTGGTATGTGAAGAATTGCTCTGCCCTATACAACCAATCGATCGGATCGCCACCTTTGAACTTAGGGAATTTGAGACACACGATTTGTCTATGGATGCCATTGTCTTGTTCCGAATCATGTCCAAGTCCTTGTCTAACCGGAGGAGGATGCACCATGAAGGGTTGATGATTCCTCCTTCGATTTTGATTAACTCACCGTGGTTCCGGATCGTATTGACCCGCCCACGGATCTTGATCTCCAAGGTGGTCTCCATAGTGGTTCGCTCGTCGGATGGGTTCACCTGCAACTGGGCCTGGTGTAACCATCCTTGCTTGCCTCTGCCCATAGGGTGGTGGCAGTAGCGACTTTTGTGGTTGCAAAGGCTGAACCGGTGGCGGTGGGTTCATGGGGGTGGACTCGCATCGTGGGGTCGATGGTATGTTCCCATTCGCCATTGCTTCCCTTGTCGCCCGTAATTCCCGCATCATCTCCATCATCTCCATCATCATCTAGTTATTGATGGCCATTTGTTCGAAAAAAGACCCCAACATGGCTTGAACACTAGGTTCTTCCGTATTTCGATTAGATCGGGCGGTTCCACGGGTGGAAGTCCCCGCTACCATTTCCCCCTCCTCTATTAGGAGAATCTCTTCTTCATCATCTCGCCATGCAGCCATGGCTCTGGTGGTCATCATAGGAAGTGCTTGTCCGAGGAACCTGGCTCTAATACCAGCTTGATACGATCTCCCCTTAGGCTAAGGTTTGATCTCTTCCAATTCTCTGATCTGGACTGGATTTGGCAGGAAACTTTGTAATAAGATCCTAAAAGATGCCACCGTCGGATCGACGTGAAATTTGGATATGTTGTACCCCAGAAAAGAGCTTTCAACAATTCAAGTTTCAGGCGAATCGGATGTAGGGATCTCGAGATATCGTCCGATTAGTGGACGAACATCAAGGGTGGTCTGTTTAGGATCCGTGGATGGAGGCACGAGATCCTAGGATGATGGTGGATGGAGGTGGACCGGCGTTTGTGTGGTGGCACCGGTGAAAAGTGGTGATGGAAAGGTTATAGTTGATGGAAGGGTTAGGGCAAGTGTTGGATAGATTAGAAGAAGAGGAAGGAGAGGGCTGCCCCTAAGGGTCTAGGGTGATTGGCCGATCGAGGGAGGTTAGAAGCGGCATCGCCAGGGATTGAGAGAATGAGAGCGAAGAAGACGAAGGAGGCAAGGCAAAACTCAATTCTTCAATAATAATCTTTTGGTTGCCATCCACATCCTTTTTAGAGGCTAACCAAACAACTCAAAATTAACCGTAAATAATACAATTTCGCCGCCCGCGTTCGAATGCGCTTGACCGCGTTCGAACGCACCGAGTTTGCTCTTCTCTAGATTTGCGAACGTGATGCAGGCGATCGAACGCGCCTGCTTCCCACTTCTTTGGATTTGCGAACGTGATGCTTGCGTTCACAGTGCGTTCGAACGGGGCGTTCGAATGCACAGTGCACACTCTCACAACCTGTTCGCAATCACGTTCACAATCGCGTTCGAACTCACTCTAACCGCGTTTGAATGCGACTTATAGAAAACTTATTTTCTTAGAAATTAAACATTAAAACAAGAAACAAAGACACTCCTAAAGTGAATTCATGCTCGAGACATCGGTGAAGTCCGAATCATATGAAATTGATTATTTGAATTAAAAATCAACTCAACAAATTAAATGTGAAAATAAGTTGAGCCTAATTAGATCAATTAGACCAAAATTGGACTTAAGAACTTTATTTTGGTCAAATTGAAGATGATGCCTACATCACTTACTCAAAATACCAAGCTGGTTCTTGTAAATTTCTATAGTTTTCATCGTCATAATCACCATAAGTTTATAAATAATGATACCTAGGACTTGATGCTCAAAAAAATGATTCTATCATACTAGTCATATTGTATGGATCTTATTATGTGACTTGTGTCTGAGAAGGATAATAACCATCATAATGATTTTGTGTCTGAGAATACTGAGGATAATCACCGCAGTAGCAATAGCACCTGTTGCTGCTTCACCACAATAGCAACAATAGGTGCGTAGCAGCACCTACTGCTTCATCGCAGGAAGAGAAATAGAGAGGGAATGAGAGGAATCAAAAACTAAAAAAAAACTCACCCGAGGTCATCGGAGATTGAGGTTATCGGATTTTCATCGGAGAACGTCACCGAAGGTCAAGGTCACCGGTGAGAAAGAGAGAAAAAAAGAAAAGAGAGAGAGAAATGGGAGAAAGAAAGGCAAGTTTAGGGGGGGTGGGGGTGGTTGGAGGTCCCTCGGGTCCGATCCGACCTATTCCCACCCATTTTGGCCGAGATAGTCAATACCATGGCCGAAACTAGCCCTGGCTGTTATCCCAGCCGAAACTAGCCCCGGCCTAAACTAGCCAACCTAATCTCGATCCGTATCGGCCTATCCCACTCGGGAATCGGCCGAAATTGGGAACCTTGAGCATTATCATGAATGGAAGTTTCTATTGGTCCCGAAACTAATTGATTGAAGTGGATGAGAATTGGCCATAGCCGATCCTTTTAACCCCACTTCAGGAATAACAAAAGTCCTTATTTTAGAATACAACCACTTATTCCATAATAATAGCTAAACACCATAATAGACATATTCCAGAATATAAACACTATTTATGAAAATTATATTTTATATCACACAGTAACCCAATTATTAATTTACCCTTGATTTGACTACAACCTCTCTTAAATATCCTATTATAATTTATCACCCATATCTTATCTCTTTCAAACATCTTATTGTAATTCATTACTCATCTCTTCTCTCTCTCAAACATCTTATCAACATCTTATCATAATTTATCACTCCTCTCTACTTTCTCTCTATCACTTATCATACTCTTTTATTTTATACTAAATAAATAAAATTTAATTTATACAGCATAAAATATTAATAATTTAATATTTCATAAACTTAAGCATGTTTTAAAAGGTATTATTATTATTAAATATTATTTTCATTTTATATACTTAAATATAAATATAAATATTATAAATTAACTTATTATTAAAATAATTTTTCTATTTACTAATAACATCAAAAATATAATATTAATTAAAACTAATATTTTATCAAAATAAATATTAAATCATCGATAAATAATTATTTACTATTGAAACTATTTTTAACCTAATTGAATTTTTTTAAATATAATAAAATAAGAAAGTTTGGAAAAAAATTATTAGTAATCTCATTTTTAAGCTAAAATAAAAATATGAAAGTGTAAATAGTTAATATATTTAATAATTTCATTTTGGAATGATTATTAAAAATATATGTTCCATGTAAAATAAAATATGGCAATATTTAAAATATTATAAAATATAATAATATTTTATAATATTTTAAATATTTATAATAATAAAATATTATTTTTGACTATAATATATGTAGGATTAAATATAAAAAAGGATAAATATTAATAAACTAATATTTTACAAAATTAAAATATAGACAAATTGCATTCAAGCATTGCATATTTATTGCCTTAGCATTGCATTGTATATTTGTCTCTCTAGCATTACATTCAAGCATTGCATATCTAGCTCCCTAGTATTGCATTGTATTGTATATTTATCTTTCTAGCATTGCATTCAAGTGTTACATATTTATCTTCATATCATAGCATCTCCCTAACATTGCATTGTATTACATATCTATTTTCTAGTATTGTATTGCATTGCATATTTATTTCTCTAGTATTGCATTGCATATTAATATTATTATGAAATATTATTTTAATTTTATATACATAAATATAAATAGAAATATTATAAAATTCTTTAATATAGTATTTAATTGATATAATAATTTTTTTCTAAATTATATTACTGTTAAAATAATTTTTATATTTACTAATAACATCAAAAATATAATATTAGTAAACTAATATTTTATCAAATTAAATATTAACTCATAGATAAAATAATATATTTACTATTTAAACTATGTATTGACTTAATTAAATCTTTATTTCTTAAAATGATAACATAAGAAATTTTGGAAAACAATAATATAATATTATTAGTAATCTCATGTTTTAAACTAAAATAAAATATATGAAAGTGTAAATATTTTAATATTATTAATAATCTTATTTTGGAAAGATTATTAAAAATATATATTCCATCTACAAAATATAATAATATTTAAAATATTATATAATATAATAATAAAATATTATTTTCGACTATAAAATATGTAGGATTAAATGTAAAAAATGATATAAATATTAATAAACTATTATTTTATAAAATGAAAATATATTCAGATTACATTGCATTGCATATTTATGTTTATAAAATTGCATTGCATATTTATGTCTCTAATATTGTATTATATTACATTGCATATTTATGTCTCTAATATTGTATTATATTACATTGCATATCGATCTCCCTAGATTGCATATATAATGGCTTAGCCTAACATTGCATATGTAATGCATTACTCTAGCATTGCATAAGTAACTTCAAGCATTACATACATAAAATATATTAATTTATTTACCATATATTCTATCAATCTACTTTAAATCAAATCGAAGGGCATTTTAGTAATTTTTTCTTCTTTACCTTCACTTCATATAGCATCAAACATAATCATTACACATTTATTCCAGAATACAAGTAAACATAGGAATAGCTATTCCTAGAATAAAATTATCATTTTAGGAATAACAAATTAGGTTTTGCTATTCCTATTCCTCCCTATTCTAGATGTGAACAAGGCCTTAGAGTTTTGGGTTGGTTTTGGCCATTCTTATGGCCGATCTTGCTTTGAGTTTTGAGTTGGTCTAAGTTGTTTTGGCTAGTAAGCTCTATTTGAATTTTTTTGGGTCTCGATGCTCGATGAACTCCATGGCCCGCTTCCTTGACCTCTGATGACCTCCCATGAGTCTCTTTTTTTTTTTTTTTTCCCTCTCTCCTCTCTCCCTCTCTCTCTCTCCCCCTCTCCACCTCCCTCTCTCGTCTCTCCCTCTCCGCCTGCCTCTCTCGTCTCTCTCTCTCTCTCTCTCTCTCTCTCTCTCTCTCTCTCTCTCACTACCTTTGTCAATTTCTACTTAATTACAACTACTGCTAGAGATACATCCATAGTATAGCGTTATGTGATCTCTTTTACATATTTCTTTTCAAGATCTTTCAGTTCTTTTGATTTCCAACTTGCTTTTAATATATTTATGAATTTAAGTACCATTAGATATTGAATGCATATGCACCCGCATAACACAAATGCTTTACGCAGTCCCTTCTCAACTTTCATGCTGTGGCTGCCTTTTAGAAAATTGGCAAAAGCTTTTTGTTTGTCTAATGCCACTTGCTTTAGTATACTCTCTTTGTTAGCTCTTTATCTCCTCTTATGCTCCTAATTCTGCCATTATTTTTCTTGTACCTATCTCAACCTCCTTGTTGCTTCAAGGTCCAACACCTTTCCTTGCTATCATGGTTCACAACTTCCGCTATACAATTTCATAAAATCTATATCCATCTTAGCTGTTCTAGAACATGATATATTTTGTGGCTCATCCTTTTCCTATTGCATGTGTCACGGTGCCACTATAACACTTTACAATTGTACCATTCTATCATTCTATGTGTTATCTGCATATTACCTCTACCCTAGAACTCTTATCCTCTTTCGTCCCATTTTCTCTATGCTTCTTTGCCAAACTCATGTTACATCCCTCTCAGGGCTATGCCATGCTTAGTCCGATGCTTGCCTCATTTATCATAATATCATTTCCTTGCTTGGCCCGTCTTTTCATCTCGTGATCACCATTTTCATCCTCATCGGCTCCCACTGTTGTTTGTACAATGCAAGATCATGAGTGAAAGAGGATGCAGGTCAACTTATAGGTAAGTTGCACTCTTGAAGACAGTTCTGTAACAGCTCAAAAATAGGTGCAAAGGACTAGGCCTGGAAAAGGATTTAAGACTGAGAGTCTGAAAAAAGATTCTATTGTTCACTCTCGTTTTATACCCATTTCATATGTCCTCTTCCTCATGGGTAGCTAGTTAATCCAAATGCTTAAACTACTGTAGCAAACTAACAATGCACAATGCCTTTAAGATGCCTCCTCACATGCAGGTCATATATATCGCATGTGGATAGATGAAAGACAATGTGGTGTGCGGCCCTCCACATTGCACAAAAGTAGATAAATGAAAATAGGTATTAAATATGGTTAGGCTAGGTTTAAATTTTATACGTCTAGAAAATTAGACTCTTATAACATGTTAGATAGTTAATCCTAAAGCTTAAATTGTTAGGTAATAGATTATTACGGATGAACAGTGCATATCATACCTTTAAGATCTCATAACTTGGTAGATTACTACAAAGAGGAAAACAAAAGTTGACACAACATAACCAGTTAACAAATGCCGAAAAGCATATCTCCTTTTTCTTCTCTAATAATGTGGTAATATTGCTTGATACATAAAAAGAAGATTATATATATATATATATATATATATATATTGCTTGATACATAAAAAGAAGATATATGTATATATATATAATGGAGTACAAGAAGACATTATTGGCAGCATATGTAAAACTCCAAACTGTGCTTTTATCCATCTGTTTACTGATCTTTATTTTTTCCTCATATTGTGCCATTGTGGTGCAAAAACTTTCATTTAATTCTGATGATGTTATAATTAGCATCTAGATCTAGAGCAATGGTTTGTTCTTCTGACTTCTGATACTTCTAAAAATATGTGCAGGTTATGCTCCAGCAAGAAATGATTTTTTGTTTGAGAGGGTAAAAACTAAAAACTTCTTTTTCTCATGTACCTGTGGGTTATCTAATCATTCACTTGCATTTATTACTCAGTTCCAATAACTCATAATATATCATACTCATGTCAAAATGCTTATTCACAATTGTCTATATACTGAGATAACTAATTCTGTATTTACTAATTGTTTTGTTCTATCATCTTTCTTCATTATTCAGAGGCTTCAATATTTCATTTTCGGTAAGCTTGAAACTCTATTTGCAATATTGAGTTTCTTGGGTACATTATAAAACTTGCTATAATGAGAAATGGATGCAGATATTCTCATGCAGCATTCAAGAGGAAAATCTGCTTTAATTTTCTGTTCTACCAGAAAAGGAGCACAAGAAGCAGCAGAATGCCTCTCAAAGACTGCAATGAATCTTGGTTATTCAAATCCATTCATAAAATCTAAGCAGCAGCAGGAAAAACTGAAGGAGGCTTCTGTGGCTTTCAGTGACAAGCTAATGCAATCATTCATTTTAAATGGTGGTATGAATCAGAGTATCTTAGTGTTGACTACTTAACCATGCTACTTCGCTTTCTTGATATCCTAGCAGCTTTTCTTTTTCAGTTTCAGCAAATTAATGCAACTCAACCTTGTCTTTGTTTCCCAGTTGGTTATCATAATGGTGGTCTTTGTTTAAAGGATCGGAACCTCATTGAGGGACTTTTTCTAAACGGTGATCTTCAAATTCTTTGCACGACAAATACTCTTGCTCATGGGATCAACTTACCGGCTCATACAGTTGTAATCAAGTCAACACAATATTTGTGAGTTGGAAATCATACTTTAAAGCTGCATTGGTCTCTTCTCTACATTCAAGAATAATTGTTTTCTCATTTCTTATGCTCACACAGCAACAAGGAGAAGGGCATCTACTTGGAATATGAGAGATCCATGATTCTGCAGGTGTGTTCTTATTTTTTTTTTCTTTTATTGACCTTCTTTTTAGTCATCTTTGACCATGGTGCATGCTGCATTTATTTTTTATAAAGACGCAGATATCCTTCAGTTGAATGCAAAAATGTTCATTTTCCTTGTTTCACCAGATAGATACATTTGAGCTTTCTTCTAACAAATGATAAATAAGTGCATACTGATCACATCATTAGAGGTGTTATTGATAAATTTACCTGCTTTTGACATTACATTTTAGTCTTCATATCTCGGATATATTTCTTCTGTTTGGATTTGCTTCAGAATCTTCATATACCCTTACTTGCACTTTTTGATCTCTTTCCTTCAAACTGTTTTTCATAGTTCTCAGCTATAAGGTTATTCCTATATTCTTTAGTTTTATTTATCATGAATAAAATAACAAAAAGCTAGGCTTGGGGTTCTGCAGATGTGTGGAAGGGCTGGTCGGCCACCATTTGACGACACTGGAACAGTCATCATTTTGACAAGAAGAGAAACAGTAATATCGTATATATCTTTGTGATGCAGCTGATTTCTTCAAACCTGCATGATTTATCATATGAACATGGAGAAAATAAATACTATATATCATTTCTTTATGAGTTTGCTTTATATGCTCTTTTTCTGCTCGATTGTAGGTTCATTTGTATGAGAATCTCTTAAATGGTTGTGAAATGGTTGAGTCTCAGTATGTTCAGTCGACTTGCTTCTGGATTTATTGTCTACTTGATTTGTAATTTGACAAGTCAGATGGATTACTTTAAATAAGTAAGCACCAATTTTGTGATATAGGTTGCTCTCATGTGCAATAGAACATTTGAATGCTGAGATTGTGCTGCTGACTGTCTCTGATATCAGCTTGGCAATTGAGTGGCTAAA
Source organism: Typha latifolia (assembly GCF_019914945.1). Taxonomy (NCBI): domain Eukaryota; kingdom Viridiplantae; phylum Streptophyta; class Magnoliopsida; order Poales; family Typhaceae; genus Typha; species Typha latifolia. The sequence goes on along the minus strand of NC_133086.1, from coordinate 13,281,883 downwards.
GTGTTCATACTTGTATGTCAGAATAAAAAAGGTATTCTGACATCGCCTTTTGATGCATTTATATTTTGGTTAGATGTCGTGTACAAAGTCTCACTTGACCTTTGGATGCATGAACAGAATCCTGAAAATTATGGAATAAAGAGAGGAATTCCCTGTGAACGCTTAGAAAAGCATATGCAAGGTATTTTTCATAATCACTATCATTGGTTGTTATCTGCATCTAATAGTTCTAACTTCTTACTGCAGACATATGTGTTCAAAAGATTAATGAGCTGTCAGAATATGGAATGATCTGGATAGATGTTGACGGTTTCCTACTAAAACCGTCAGGTACTTGCAAATTTTGTTCTCCTGTGCAAAAGTTACAGAGAATTATCGTTTCAAAAATGTATCCTATATTCCATGGAACTGTATTTTCTTCACTCTGCAGACCCTGGAAGGTTAATGACAAAATTTTATTTAAAGTTTGATACGATGAAACTTATTGTGAAATCTCCTGAAAGCTGCAGTTTGGAAGATGTGCTTCACATCATTTGCCACTCTGCAGAGATTGCTTGTATGTGAGTTTAAGTTTTTAAGTTTTTAATTAGTTAATATTTGGTAAACTAAAATACTGGAGTATATGAACATAAAGGGATCCAGCTAAGAAGAAATGAGAAGAAACTTTTGAATGACATACACTCTGACAAAGAAGGAAGACTTCGATTCCATGTCCTTGGTGAGAATGGGAAATGGAAAAAGCGAATCCAGACAAGAGAAGATAAAATATTTGTATTAGCAAATGACTCTTTAACTGGCGATCCTCGAGTTCATGACTTGTCCCTCAGCCAGGTTTCTGTTTTTGGTAGTTTAAGGTACTGCTTCAGATCTTGTTGAACTTCCCTGACATTCCATTTCATCATTTCGGGCAGGATGCTAGTTCAATATGCTCAAATGGATCTCGAATTGCCAAATGCATGAAGGAATATTTTATCTACAAAAAGAGTTACAAGGGAGCTATAAGTTCCATGCTTCTTGCCAAATGTTTACATCAGAGACTCTGGGATAACAGTCCTTACTTGCTGAAACAACTCACTGGCATTGGAATGGTTACAGCAAAGGTTATACTGTTTAGTTTTTATTTATTTGGTTTATACTTTTCATACTTTTCCTGTATTTGTTGCATGTTTCATCGTATGAACTTGTAAATTTTCATGTCAGGCCCTTTGTACAGCAGGAATTAATTCATTTGAAAGCATGGCAGAAGCTGATCCCAGGAAAATAGAATTAGTAACAGGTCGCAAATATCCATTTGGAAATCATATAAAAGAATCTTTGTTATCACTTCCGCCAAAGATTGACATAAAGATAGAGGAGGCTGAATGCAAAAGACAAGGAAAATCAAAGTTGATAATAATGTTAGCTCGTCTACCACAACAAGTTTTGCCAAGAAAACACCATTATGCTGATATGGTATGTCTGTACTCCTTAGGAGTTCTGTCTCCTTCCATATATAATTGATAGATTATCATGAGAGGTAAATTGGAAGAACCAGAGAACTTTTCCATTCTCTATTGATAAGCTGCTTGTATATTTATACTGATATCCGTGGAATTAATTAAGAGTAATTATATATACATAATGATTCTATGCATGGTATAGAAACCTCACCTCAAACTCAGGGTGGTTTGGTCAGCAGAAAGGAATGCTGGCCCTTTCTGAAAAGGTCAGTTGGTAAAGCTCGGACTAGATGTAACTAGTAAGGCAGTGCGAAGTGCCAACAAGATGAAATTTTTAGAGAAGGAGATGAAAATGTTTAGTACATACTTCATGTCTGTGACTGTTACAATACAAGTTGGTTTGGAAATAACAAGACCAACCCATGTTAACAAGGAGTCACTGGAGCCATACAATTTAGTAGTAGTGATCTAGTGGATGCCATAGATCGAAGATTTTCCTAACCAAAAGAGTACAAAAATAGTATGCTTCTTGAATTTCAAAGAACTAGGAGGAATTTGAATGAGTTTTGGACTACTCGGGACAAAATGCTGATCATTGGACCACTTCCAAAGTTGAATAAGAGAAGGCAAGCTCTGGAGAATTTGGAGGAGAATAAATATGAGATAGTCCAAGAAGGTATTGAACTAGCAGTGAGACAAGTGATAGTGAATTGATGTAGGGCCAGATATAGTTGACTCAAAATGTGAATAGCATGAAAAGTATCACGCCGAGATAGAGATGAACTGGACTACCAACAAGATACTGATAACTGGACTACCAACAAGATACCAATAACTGGACTACCAACACTTCAATTTATGATGCAACAACAAAGTCTCCATGATAGAGAGTCAGTTAAGCATTATCAAGATTCACTTTAGTTGGCATAATAAAAGAAAATCAATTATACTTGTAAGATGATTCAGAGACAACATTTGGACTCGATGCTTCCTCTAGGTTCTAAAAATAATGAATTGGCCCATGATTTGTGATAGAATTGCTTTTTGAGATTTTTCTTGACTAGTATAATCCCTAATAACAATCATGTCATCCACATATAATAGAAGACAATGACCATGGGACCGAGAGAGATAAATAAGGTTGTATGACAATTAATCTAATGAAACTTGATAGTAACACATGTTTGGTTGAATTGTCAAAACATTAATAAATGTCTTGGGAAGACCATGTAAAATATGATTAAGAAGTGAAGAAGGTGGACATGAAATGGATGATGGGGATATCAAAATAAAACAATAAACCACTTCAGAAAGAAAACCAGGAGGACAGTCATCCATCTTGTTCAATTGGTAAAGGAACAAAAATAAGAAAAAAAACTCATAACAATAAGAGTTGGAAGAATTGTCATATAAGGTAAGGGTGCAAATTCCTCAAAGTCAAAAACACGTTCCTTGTAAACAATGAACCATCAAATCTCATGCACCTACTTGCAAGTTATATAGATTTTGCTAGGAGGTAAGGGCATTATGCCCTAATTAAGAGCACAGTATAGATGTTAGTCAGGTCATATAATCAGGTTAGAGTTATGTGACCCGATTAGAAACAGGTTACATGAATTGTACAATGGGTCATGTTTGTATTGGTGTGAAGTTTACTCTACCCAAATTCAACTTGACCTGAGCCCACCTAGCCCAACCCTGTTGCCTCTCCTATTCATGTCACTCAGGCAGGTTGTGGGAAAATTTAAATATAAATAACAAGAAGTCTTAGATCTATAGTGGAAAAACATTGGTGAGCAGCATAAGAGATGTGTAACATATTTTGGAATAAGCATTTCTCCATGACACATATGGACAATAACAAGTATTATCCCTTTGCTTCCTAATGAACTTGAAAGTTTTATTACACAGGTGGTAGGCTCAGAAGAAGATAATGTGATCCTGTTTCATGAGAAAATTAGGTACATCACCAATTTGTACATTGAGATCCTATTTTTCTTTCCTGTAGCTTGTTATCATGCCATCATATGTCATATTGCCACTGAAATGAGCATGATATGACATTTGCTTTACCTTTGGTCTCCCATGTCTTCATGTGTTTTGGCATTGTTTATGGAAGAGCTGAAGAATTTTCCAGGTATACCTTGCAACTTTCACAACTTACACTTGATTTCCTTCTCTTAATTTCAGTTATTAATGATTTTCTTGTTGCAGAATACTTCTAGGACAAATCACTTTAGGATATAATTTTTCCTCCGGAACTACTTATGGGTTGAACTTGTGCAACTTTTGTTTTCCATTTTGTCTTGGTTATTCTGAAAGTGGTATGGAACTTTGGCTTTATCTAATGGCAGACGATCAGGTAGGAGAAATAATGCCTTTTTTCAATCTGATACAAGCAGTAGTAGAGGGACCCCCTAGGCTGTTGTAGTATTTGGCAATTTGTGCTTGACAATTAAGTAGGATTATTTTAGTGTAAATCAGTTGCATGGATTTTTAAATGGTGAAAGAACCAGTAGAAAGTGGTTTCTTATAAATTAATGGGTAATGCAAAGCATAATGTTCTTTTCCTTTATGTATCTGAACTTTGACTTGATGACATTACCGGTTACATATAAGAAATGGTTTGTAATTCTTTGTTACAAATTTGGGGCTTATATATTAACCAAGGTTCGGAAACTCGGTATTGGGATCGGGATCGGCTGTTCGGAAAAATAATATGTATCGGCTGTATCGGCCATATCGGTTGTATCGGCCGCCCGTATCGGATCAGACTATTTTTTAATTAAATAAAAATTTAAATATTATTAAAAAATGTTTTTCTAAATAATTTAAAAAAATTTATAAGAAAATAAGAAAATAATAATTACTCATATATAAATCCTAAAAATCTCTCCTCTTCTTCACTATCCTTCTTACTGCTGGTTTTTTGTATCCCTCACTCTCTTTCTCTTTCCCTCTCTCTTCCTGTTCTCTCTTTACAGCAGGCCACCTTCTCTTTCTCCCTTACTCTCACTCTCTCTTTCTCTTTCTCTCTCTTCCTGTAATAGTGCAGCTGTAGTAGTAGAGCCATAAGCCTTTAGCTGCAATTTCGGGTGGGATCGGTCATATCAGCCGATCCTGACCCGACCGATACCCTAACTGAAACTAGCTAGCCGGCAATTTCGACCCGGATCGAGATCGGCCGAAATTGGGATCCATGAATATAACAATAAAATGTGAGAAAAATTAACTAAGATGGTCTTGACATGTCCTATGAAAAATAGATAGTGAAGCTATAAGGAAGAATGGAATCTCTGAAACTGTTTTAGCAGCTTACTCCCTCTAATGAGGTCACACTCTTATCACTGAGTATATCACATGAATATGACATTTAAAGTACATCATATGCTCACTTTTTTCAAGTGGAGAAAAACTTTATGTACTATATAGCTTGGTGAAAGTTATCATGACATTTGGATTTAATCTTCTTATTTTTTTCTCAAATTTCTTTATACTTTAGAGGAGATATTAAATATTAGATCTTTAGTATAATCTTTTCTTCTTTTTTCTCCTTTTGTGGTGGAAGATAAGAAGCTAGACTTGGTAATTGTCAATCATATACATGGATGATGGAATTTGCACCAATGAGTATTAAATAGATAGTAACTCAGGTCTAATGGCCGATTCCCAAGATTTACTACTGCATTCCATTCTTGAAACTTAGTTACTGTGCCTAAATTGGGCAGAGAATGCACTAGATGGGCTCAATATCAAACTATTGTAACAGACCAATTAGTTTCAGGTTTAACTTTGTCATCCTTTGTCAGAACAAGTTTAATAATCTTTTAGTTTCAGCTTTTCAGGTTCTCCTGCTCAAATAAGTTTTTACTGAAACTTAGCATCCACGGTGAAGCTTATTAAATGTTTGCAGTTCGAATCTGCAAAGGGCGTAAATATGAAAGTTGTAGATCAGAAAGTTACGAATCTAATTCACTTGGTTTCGTAATTTTCTGACTATAGGGGAATATTTGACGAATATGTTCTATTGTTGCGCGGACTACTTTTTGCTATAAATTCAGATCTTAAGGAAACTGTTTCGTAGCCGATCTTTTGGTACAAGAACCCATCAATTTTGTATCAGAGCCTATCTTTTGGTAGCGTAGATCCCATCGATCTGGTATCAGAGCTTATCATCTGGTATCAGAGCTTATCATTGGTATCATAGCCTATCTTTTGGTAGCGTAGAATCTATCAATAAGGAAGATGACATCAACAAGGAGAGTTATGGAGAGCATATCGACAAAGGATGACTCAATCCACAATGACTCTAACTGTGAGGCCGATTCCTTTGGAGCAACCACGGCAGGACCGAGTCAACCAACGTCCATCGGTGTGAATATGGGCTTGGCGGATGAACTTAGGGGCATGTTCCAAACATTGCTGCATAGAGTTGACGCAATTCAAAAGGATCACAATGATTTCAAGGAATATGTCATGAATCGATTAGGTTCGTCATCTCCTCGACGACAATCGGAGCCTTAAGAAGGATCAGTGGTGGGACCTCATCGAACCGATACCCCACAGGTCTAGATGCATCATGTGAGTGTCAATGATCTCCTATTACCTATGCCTACACATCATCCCCCACCTTCTTAACAAAACCCAAGATCGGTGGTGGTGGAACCCGAAAGGCATGCGGCACCGGTGCGCTTCATCGATGAGGAGGATTGACACTTTGAGGATGAGGTTGATCTCTTTGGAGATGGTAATGGACGTGCTCGAGGATTTAGAGAAGGTGATCAACATGCACAAAGGTTTGGATCTGAACCAAGGATCTTTCGTGAACCCGACAATGCTATTCGGGGGAGAACCGCATGCTTGGACTTTCCAAAATTCTAAGGTGGTGATCCAACAAATTGGGTGTTTCAAATTGAACAATATTTTGATTGTCAAAGTATAGCGGAAGATGCAAAGACCTAGATGGCAAACTTTCACCTCCAAGGAACGACATGCAAAAAGAAGTTATTTCCAAGATGGTAGCCGAAATGTTAGAGCAAGGCCTCATTCAACCAAGTCATAGCTCATACTCATCCCCCGTGCTATTGGTGCGAAAAAAGGATGGGACATGACGTTTTTGTGTTGACTATCGGGCACTAAACGTTGTTACCGTCAAGGATCGGTATCCTATTCCGGTTATAGAGGAGCTACTGGACAAGCTTGCAAGGGCGACAATATTTAGCAAGCTTGACTTGAGGGTCGGGTATCATCAAATTAGAGTTTACTCGGCAGATGTGCACAAAACTGCATTTCAGATTCCGAACGGGCATTACGAGTTCCGGGTGATGCCTTTTGGTCTCACCAATGCTCCAACTACCTTTCAAGGCCTCATGAATGATATATTTCGGCCTCTATTACGAAGATATGTCTTAGTATTTTTTGACGACATTTTGATATATAGTAGGACTAAATTGGAGCATTGGCGGCATTTGGAGGACATGCTGAATTTGTTGAAGCAAAATCAATTGAAGATCAAGAAGTCCAAGTGCCTATGGGGAGTACCACAAGTGGAGTATTTATGCCACATCATCTTAGTGGAAGGTGTAGCGGTAGATCCTCTAAAGGTTGCATGCATGACTGCTTGGCTTATTCCTACTACAACCACCGGATTGAGAGGATTTTTAGGGCTGACTAGATACTATCGTTGTTTCATTGCCAGATATGGCAAGATCGCTGCTCCTCTCACTTCTTTATTGAAGAAGTATTCTTTTAGACGGACGGATGAAGCCACTACAGCTTTTGAAAAACTGAAAACAGCAATGACAACGGCACATGTTTTAGCGCTACCGGACTTTACCAAAGAGTTCATTGTGGAATGTGATGCGTCGGGGGTTGGCATAGGAGCTATACTAATGCAAGGAGGACGTCCCATTGCCTATCTTAGCAAGGCTTTATAACAAAAATCTTAGCAATTATCGGCTTATAAGAGAGAGATGTTGGTAATTCTGCATGCGGTGATAAAGTGGAGGCCTTATTTGATCGGTAGGCGATTCATTATCTGAATTGATCAAAGGAGCCTTCTATACTTTATGGGACAGCGTATACACACTTTGGCACAGCAGAGATGGGTCACAAAATTATTAGGGTATGATTATGAACTCCAATACAAGAAGGGAACGAAAAATAGAGCGGCAGATGCACTATCGCGCCAACTCGATACCGCCGAGCTTACAGCCTATTCTTCTCCTACCTTTTCCTTCTTTGACGAGCTGAGGTATGCATGTACATCTGACCTAGATATTTTGAGATTGTTGCACGAGGTGATGGATGATTCGGAGCGCCATCCAGATTTGGAAAACCGAGACGGTTTGCTGTTGGACTGCGGATGCATTCGAGTGCCCGCAAATGATGGATTGCGGCAGAAATAGTTTTATGATATCATAATTAATTGACAAGATTCAACAGAAAGAGTTATATACATTTTATTTTCGAATATGATCTTAATAGACACCAACTTAGGAAATCAGCAAATATTTATGCTAAACACAATTAGGCATTATTTTGATGTTAAATGTCAAAGTTGCATCTTGTAGGTTGTCTCAAATTTTTGTTTTCCTTTTTCCAGTTTCTGATGACTTGTGTGAAATAAGTCTTGAAGGTGTTGAAACTGGTACACGAGCTTGTATATTGCAATCTTGAACAACTGTTACAATCACAATTCAATTGCAATCTTGAACAACTGTTACAATCACAATTCAATTGCAATCTTGAACAACTGTTACAATCACAATTCAATGTCCAAGACTCTGCTAATCAGAGCCTGGATCATAAAGGGTTATTGTCCATTGTTCGTTACAAGAAGGTTACTGTTAGTTAGGTTGTCCCAAACACTGCTTAGTTTTATGGTCCGATGCCAAGCCAATTAAGCAGGAAAATTTTCTATTTCCATTTTTCAGATTTCTTATGAATTATGGGAGTCAAAGCTGAAGGTGTTGAAACTGGTACTCAATGAGTTTGATCGAATTATAACTATGAAGGCAAGTTACCATCACAATTCAATGTCCAAAGTTCCCATAAGGAGTGCTAGCATCATAGAGTGTTATTTGTTAGAGCTTAGCAAAACTTTGATGCAAAGTTATAGATGGTGTTATCTCCCTACCTCATGATAAGACTTAATAATTGAAGATGGCAGTTCTTAGTGACGAGGACAACCAACTTGCTACTATCTTCTATAATTATGATAAAAGCCTTAGGTCTTGTTCACATGTGGAATATAGTTGAAATATGAATAGTAATTCCTATTTATTATTACAAAAATGAGGAATTTATTCTAGGAATAACTAATCCTATTTTCACTTTTTATTATGGAATAAAAGTATATAATTATTTTTGATGTGATATAAAGTGAAGGAAAAGATGGGAACAATATATTTTTTTATGAAATTATGATTAATACCCTTTGATTTCATATAAAATAGATTGATGTGATAAATATCAAAAGTATTGGTAATTGGGTTAGTGTATGGTATAGGATGTAATTTTGATAAATAGTAGTTATATTCTATACTGGGGCTATTATGATATTTAGTTATCATTCTGGAATAAGGGGTTGTCTTTCAGAATACAAAAAAAATTATTGCTGAAGTGAACGAGAGCTTAGAGAGAGAGTGGACGCCTTTCTATATGAAAATATCAAGATCGTGATTAAATCATGATTAAAATATCAATGTGCTAATGGATCTGATACGATCTCCCCTTGGGCTTAGTTCGATCTATCCCGTTTTTCAGATCTAGACAGGATCTGACATGAAACTTTGGAAAAGGATCCCAAAAGATGTAGCCGTCAGATTAACGTGAAATTTTAATATATTGTAGCCTTGGAAAAAGAGTTTTCTAACAAATCTAGTTTTAGGGAAATCGGACGGTGAAATCTTGAGATATCGTCCGAGAAGTAGACGAATGTCAGGGAGTCCATCTATGGATCCGTGGATGGAGGCACGAGATCCTAGGTGATGATGGGTGGTGGTAGACTGGCGGTAATGGGGTGGCACCGATGGGTAAGTGGTGGTGGAAGGATTATGGATGATGGAAGGGGTTAGGCCAACGTGATAGATATATTGGAAGAAGGGGGAGGAGTGGGCCGCCCCTAAGGGACTAGGGTGAGTGGCCGGTTGAGGGAGGTTAGAAGCGGCAGCGTCGAGGAACGAGAGAGAAGAAGATAAAGGAAACTAGGGCAAAACTCAATTCATTTAATAATGACTCCTTGGTTGCCATTCACACCTTTAGAGGCTAATTAAACAATTCAAAAATGACAATTATTAACTCTAGAAATAGTGGATTTTTGCTGATCACGTTCAAACACATTTTGCGTTCTCTGTATTTGCGAACCTGATACAGGCGTTCACAAACACGTTTGAACGCACCCTATCCGTGTTCGAACGCGACATACAATTTTTTTTTTTGTTGAAATAAACACTAAAACAAGAATAAAAGACACACCTAAAGTGTATCCATGCTCGAGACCACATCGGTGAAGCCCGAATCGTATCAATCCACAACGCTTTCGCAACCTTGTCAAGGTGTGAAATTGGGGAAGTGATCCATAGGTAGACTCGTCAGTGGGCTTGCCTAGCCACTCGATCAACACTTCTGTCTCCAACCTGGATCCATGGCGTCTTCTCCTACGGCCTAAGACTTGGACCGGTTCAGCTGGGCTATCTTCCTCCATTGGTTTAGGCAAGGCCGAATCCACCACATGGTTAGGCCCGATCTGGGCCTTCAATGCCGACACATGGAAAACCGGATGGATCCGGGTTCCCTCAGGTAGGTCCAACCAATAAGCTACTGATCTGATTCGTTGAAGCACTCAATATGGCCCGTAGTACTTGTGACCCAGCTTCTGGTTCAAAATCGGCCTCAATGTGGATTGCCGATACGGTTGAGCTCGAACGAACACCAATTGATCAACCTTAAACTCTCGCTCGCGCCAGCCTTTCTCATGAGTCTGCTTCATGCGGTTTTGGGCTAATGCTAGGTGAATATTGAGCCGTCTCAAGATTTCATCTCGGTTCGCAAGTTCCAAGTCAAGCTCGGTCCGATCCACCGTTGCGAGTCTATCGTAGGCACGCAAGATAGGGGGAGTGCGTCCATAAACCGCCTCAAAGGGGGTCATATCGATGCTAGAGCGATGAGCTGTATTGTAAGACCACTCAGCCCATGGAAGGAATTTGACCCAATCCTTTGGTCGGTCCGCCACAAAGCAACGCAAGTATTGGTCAGTGTGAGGTTTGTAAAGTCAAATGTCACGGGCCCCAAGCTTCGAAGCTATTAAGTCTCCAGGACAATGTCGGCATCTTGCAAGGCTAACAGATAAAGATCCAATGTGAAAATTTGGCCTTGCACCTTCAACTCCACACCTCCACAAATAAAATTTGCTCGCAAGGTGGTGCCATCTCCAATCATCACATCGAACCCGTTTGTAGGTTCCGACTCGAGCCTAATCTTCCAAAGAAGCCTCTTGTCAATGAAGTTATGGGTAGACCCAGTGTCGATCAAGATTCTCACTGTGGTTTTCTTGACTACACCGTTCATCCGCAAAGTCTTTAGCGCGGTTGTCCCAGAATAGGCGTGGAGGGAGATTTCGACCATCATGTCCTCCACGGGTTGCTCCTCAGCTACTCCTCCTTGCTGTCCAGCCACACCCTCATCTTCGGCTGCAATCTCATCCTCTGCCTCCTCCAACTCGTCTATTAGCATCACTGATCCCATCGGTTTAGCGCAGTGATGTCCGGGTACAAACTTCTCATCACAGCAAAAGCATAGGCCTTTGGCTCTTCGCTCCTCCACTTGAGCTGGTGTGAGTGCTAGACTCGGACCTCTGGGTGCATACTTTACATCTTGGGAGGGCTTCAGGGGTGCTTGAGGAGGCACCATTGCAGTAGCGGCTTTTGGTACGCCGGTAACATTTCTGGCTGCTATGGTAGGACGAACTGGATTGCGGCTTTCTTGGCTCGTCCAGTTCTATTTAAGGTGTAACTTCATGGCTCGATGTTTGTCTTCCATCAGTACTGCATCTTCAAAGGCCTCCTTTAAGGTTCTAGGCCTTAAAGCCCTCACATCGGCTTGTATGTCTCTCCGCAGCCATGAGATGAAGGTGCTGCGAAGTTGTTGATCCGTCCATGGAGGTTGGCATCGGCTAATTATCCTCTCAAATTCTTCTTGGTATGCCCCGATTGTGGTCCTTTGCACTGTCTTTGAGAGGAGAGCATCAAAGTCTTTATACCCTGACGCTCCAAATCGTCGTGTGATATTGGTGCAAAAATCGGCCCAACTTTCAATCGTCTCATGGGCATTGGCTGCTCAAAACTAGTGAAGTGCCGCATTTTCAAGGTGGAAGCTCACAAGCGTCACCTTATATTCTTCCGCTGTACCCTAGTATGCGAAGAATTATTCTGCCCTATACAACCAATTGATCGGATCACCACCTTTGAACTTGGGAAATTCGAGACGCACGATTTGTCCACGGATACCGTTGTCTCGATCTGGATGATATCCGAGTCCTTGTCTAACTGGAGGAGGATGCACCATGAATGGTTGATGATCCCTCCTTCGGTTTTGGTTAACTCGACGTGGTTCCGGTTCGTATTACCCCACCCAAGGATCTAGATCTCCAAGACGATCTCCATTTTGTTTCAATCATCGGATGGGCTCACCTACAACTAGGCCTGGTGGAACTCATCAATTTTCCAAGCAAATGTGCTTATTTCATATTGTGACACTATTACGATCAGATTTGAAACAATTTGGACATAAGAAAATTATAATATCTTAATGGGAGAAAACTTCAAAAGTCACAAATCTAATGGCTTAGTTTCAGGTGATTCCAAGGTCGAGTGAAAAGATAAAAATTAAAACAGTGGAGGAAGGTTAAGACTGGACAGATTGGTAATTATCTGATATTACATGGTCGTCAGAGGATGGCAGACGTCCAAAGGTGGTGGTGGATAGCCGTAAGATAGGGTGGCTCGTGGAGGTGATGATGGCTAGGATTTGAAAGTAGAATTAGAGTCCTAAGTTAGATTTACTCCTAGGAAAATTAATGGCTATGGTAATTTACTTCTACTCCTATATTATCTTATTCTTACTTCTAAGATAGTCGAAGGCTAAAACATAATTCTTAATTTTTCATTGGATGCTTAGATATTCAACAAAAGAGCACAAGACCTCTATATAGAGGTCGGATACAATGAGTCATGCTAGGACATGCCATAAAGGTTTACACAACTCAAACTAGGATTTGCCTTAAAGGCTTACATGATTTGGATTTGGCTTATAAACTTATATGACTTAATTGAACTTGCGTTAAAGGCTTACATGATTTAATTAAATTTATTTTAGAGATTTACATGACTTGACTTGCCTTAAAGTCTTACATAAGAGCTATGAAGCACGGACACGACACGATACGGACACGGCGACACGGCAAATTTTGAAAATATAGGACACGGACATAGCATAGGACATGACAAAATAAATAAATAAAAAAAAATATTATTGATACATCTAAAGTAAAAGTTTGCAATCTAATAGTGTTAAATACGCATACATCAAGCTATAAGAACTAAGAAGTATCATTCAAAAAACTAAGAAGTATACATCAAGCTGTAAGAACTAATTTAAAGATAAGAACAAAATTGAAAGACAATCAAAAGTATACAAAATTCTAAAAAGGTATCAAATTATTATTAAAAGCCCCAAAAGTGCAAAACATGTCCAACTGTCCAAGTAACTGAGTTCCACAGAAGTTTAAAAACTAACAATCATTGCAAAATAGCAACATAAGGTAGATCATTTATCTTCAATTGCATCATTGCCTTCATCAACAAACATTATAGTCTCCAAATCCGGTTCATCAATTGAGAGATCAGCAAACTCCAACATTCTTGCACCATTAAAAGAATCATAAGAATCTCCTCTGACATCCCACATCTTGATCTCCTCTCTCAAATAATCTGAGACCTCCTTGATAGAAGGCGAAGATTAGTATGCACATATACTAAATCTTCAGCTCTCTGTGGAGTTATCTTGTTACTTTTCAATGAATGGATGAAAGAATAGGTGCTCCAGTTCCTCTCACAACCTGAAGAAGAGCAAGGTTGCCCAAGTAACCTAAGTGCTAAATTCTGAAGAATAGGAGCAGAAGCACCATGAGCAACCCACCACATGTTTGGATCAAACTCATTTCTATCTGCTATCGAATCATACTCAGCAAAACTTTTGGTTGATGTGGAGAAACTAGTATACTTTTGGTATGCCATTTTTCGTTCTTCTGCATTTGGAAATAACCTTTTTAAGCATTTATTTCTCATATTAGAAATTTCCAATTCCTTATGCGGTGGTACACGATTTGGATCCTCTTGAATCCATGATGAGCTATAATACTTATTAACATAATCATCTAATTAGTAAGCAATAGCAATGAAAGAACAACAAAATTTTTAATCATAAGAAAGAGGACTATAGAAATTAAATTAACCTTCGATTCAAAGATGTGCTAAGCAATGTAATGGTGTATTGCTTTTGTCCCATCTATCCACTAGGATCTTGTATACCACTAAATAAAAAATAGATTCCTCACCTTCTTTCTTGTTTTCATGTATATATATGATTGTCTTCACCTTTTCAATCATTGTATCCCACATTTTATATATCAAATATAAGCATGGTTTATCTGTGTCTGCAATCCGTAGCATACTGTTTATAGGCTCTGTGAAGGTAAGTATATATTCAATTTTATCCCACCAAATGTCATTGAGGACTTTATCTTTGACAAATTGTGCTTTGCTAATATCATCTTCCCTATAAGGACTCCATTTATCATTGATTACCATTGATTACCATTGATTGAAGACCCTTCTTGATCTTTCTGAATCTTTTCAACATTATAATCACAGAAGCAAGGCGAGTCTCCGCAATAGCAAGCAATTTTAAGTTGACAAATTCATTAAAAATAGCCAACCTCGTTGAATGTTGCATAATGAAATTTTTATGCACATTACATCCTCTACAATTACTGAAATCCAGCTGTACTCATCAAACACAATCTCATTTCCTAAGTGTTTTTTGCCGCACATATGTTCTTCAAAACTAGGTTGAGAGTGTGAACTACACATGGAGTCCAAAAAATGTGAGAAAACCTTGCTTCAAAAAGCATCCTTGCTGCCTTATAAACAGGTGCATTATCCGTAACTAAGACTACATTATGAGGTCCAACCTGTTCAATGATTTTAATGATCAAATTAGAGATAAAAAATTTATCTTTATATTCTCCTTCACAATTCACAACTCTCAAGAACATAGGCCCCACTCCAGTCACTGCTAAAAAATTTATAAGCGGTCTCCTCTGTGCATCAGTCTAACCATCACATATAATACTCAGCCCTGTGCTTCTAATAGGATTTATCAACATTTCAATATTTGCTATCTTTTGTTGAAGTAGTGTAGTTCTCAATATATTGTAGCCAGGGGGCACAAATCTAGAAATATTATTATTTGCTGCAAATTGAAAGGTTCTAACATAGTGAGGATTCCTTGCTAGATAAAAATGCAACCCAGCTGAATAAAATATTCCCGCAATCTCATAATATAATTGATTGCGAGCACTAGAATTAAATGACTTCTCAATAGGTGTCATTCTTGTTGCTCTTTTTTTCCTTGATGTCCTTCCCATATCAAAACCTAAACCTCCAACTGAGCTACTAAAAGATACCGCTTGTCCAAATTTTGGCAAAGGAATTTGTTTAGGCATCGAATTTTTAATTCTCAACTCGGCCATATCAACAACCTTTTTTATTTCCATAACATGTTCACTACTCACTTTTGAACTACCTCTAATTCCATGCCCACTAATTTTCAGCAGATGAGCCTTTACTCTATAATATGATCCCTTGTAGATTTTTTGACAATAATTGCATCTAAAATTATAATTTCTCCATCTTAGTAGCATATCTCCACAAAGGAGCATTATCATCCACAGAAGATACAATATTTTGACTATAATCAAGACTATTTTCAGTATTTATTTTTCTTCAACCGTAATAAAACTACATTAGTAAAGAGATATGTATTAGCGGATTAACAATTTAACAGATAGAGAAGCTTTAATATAATTTAATAATTTAATAACAGAGATTAAAATAACTAACATAAATTAAAATAATTTAACAGAGAGAGAATGAGACAACGAGAGAGAATGAGAAAGAGAGACAGTGAGACAGAGAGAGAGAGACAGAGAGACAGAGAGAGAATGAGAGAAAGGGAGGGAGGAAGAGATAGAGAGAGAGACAGAAAGAGATAATGAGAGAGAGGGAGGGAGGGAGAGAGGAAAAGACAAAGAGATAGAGAGAATGAGAGAGAAAGGGAGGAAGAGACAGCGAGAGAGAGACATCGAGAGAGAGACAGCGAGAGAGAATGAGAGAAAGGGAGGGAGGGAGGAAGAAATAGAGAACGAGAGAGAGGGAGGGAGGGAGGAAGAGACAGGTAGAGAGAGATAGGACAAGGAGGGAGGGAGGGAGGAAGAGACAAAGAGAAAGACAGAGACAGGGAGAGAGAAGAACCTGCGTCCTCACCATGCTCAGCTCGTCGTGCTCGTTCAGTAGCCCATCGCGCCTTGGATCGTTGCTCGGTAGTTGCTCGAGGGTTTTAGGGCTTCGATCGGACGATTCGTCGCTCAACAGTGAAGGTGAGAACGACGATTTGGGTTTTAGATTTTATTATCGGGTTTGGATCCGAGTTAACAACATTTGACCGAACCTGACCCAACTCATTAAACATTATCTAAAATACTGCCCGTGTCCCCGCTTGTGTCCCAACAGTGTCCGATATTTTATTTTATTTTTGGAAACTCTGGACATGTGTCCCGACACGTGTCGGACACAGACACCTCCTCCTAGGAGAGGTATCCGTGCTTCATTGCATAAGAGATAAGCATGAATCAATTAAAAGATAAATAGACTCGATCTATTGAGCCCAATGTCCCTGTGAGTCGATCCGATCAGACCCAGATTGTATCAATCTACTGTACTTCTGACACCTTGTCCTCAAGGTAACTAATCCCTGAAGTCCTTGTACTTATAGAGCTGATTGTGCCAATCAGTGGACTTAGGTTCATTCTCTTTGTGACTGCTTAAGAACATGACATAGACTGGGTGACGCTTACGTTTATGACCGAGGGTAAAATAGCCATCGTAGTAAAAGCATAAACCTTTCTTTTTGCGCTCTTCCAAGTCATTGGATATCAAGTGGCGCTTGATCCGCTTGCGGTTAAGCTGACTCGTCTATGCGTGTTGGGCTAGAACAAGGGGAGTTGGCTCAAGTGGGTCCTATGTATGAATCGCCTTCCTTTTCTTTATGAAGCCAATTCAGATGGTCCAACTTTGACTCCATCAATACAGCTAGGGAGATCTCATTAGAAGTAGTGGGTCTCAGAGCCTTAATCTCAGCCTAAATGTCAGGTCTAAGCCTACTAATGAACGTGCTCTTTAGGGCCAAGTTTGACCAGTTGGTGACTCAGTCATAGATTTGTTTGAACTCTGTCGGTAAGCTTGAACTATTGTTGACTGAGTTAGCTTATTTAACATGGCCTGAAAGTCCTCATATTAGGTTGGATCGAATCGAACATAGATCGCATCAGCGAAATCCTATTAAGACTCGAATGGTCGAGTCCGCTCCATCGACTAGTACCACATGATCGCCATGCCTTCTAGGTGAAATGATGCAAGCTGGAACTTCTGGCGTTAGGGCGTGCTATAGTACATGAAAAATTGTTTCGCTAGGTAGGTCTAGTCCAGTGGATCTCTGCTTAAAAAATTGAGAGAAATCAAGCTTGACGGTCCGAGCTTGGATCTCAAAATGTGGTCTGTCTTTGTGGGCCAATTGACCTCATGGTCAATGCTGAACATGTGGGTAGGCCCACAAGTTCGGCTCATATTGTGCCTAGGTTGTTTACGGGTTTGGCTCAGTCTACTGATGCAAGGCCACCAGGTCGTTCCACCAATCATCCTCAGGCTTGTACTCGAGCTCTTGGTCATGTTCATGGGTCCAATACTGGTTTGCACGAGGTGGCCGAACAAAAGTACGAAGTATAATAAAAATAAATATGTGAGTGAACCCACTCACCTAAACCTGAGTCTAGGCAAGACAACTGAAATCTCAAATCTCTAGCTCACGTACTAAAAATCACAACTTTTAACAATAAAATTTTTAAATTAAATAATATTAAAATTTTCTATAATTTAACTAAAAAATTAACAATTTGGGCCAAAACAAGCCCAATCAGTTGGGCTGGGCTGTAGCTGGCCCCGCAGCCCACCCAACCATATACTTAAATGGATTGGGCCAAAGGCCCAATCTAATTAAGTTAATGGAACCGGGTCGAGTCCCTTGGATTCCGATCCAACTCGACCCGAATCCGAAACTTAAAGGGAGAAGGCTAGACTCGAGTTGCCTGAGTCTGCCTTCTCCAATTCGAAGGGGAACCGAAGGGCGAGAGAGAAAAAGAGAGAGACAAAGACAGAGACAGAGAGAAAGAGAGAGACGCCGGCGGTCATTGCCGGCGACGGTTCAACGGCTATCTCAAGCTCCCCGACGTTCTCACGATGTCGCCATCCTCACGAGGTGGAGAAGCCACATACGGCAATCGACTCTATGGCTGACGGTGACCGGAGCCACGAGGGCTCCAAAGGTGAACGCCCACAGCACGAGGCCAATGGTAAGAGGCTTCCAGTGGTGGAATGGTAGCGACCCAAAGCTGCCGGCCGACATGACTCGCCGACGAAGCCGAAATCTCACAAATTAGGTAATTCTATTTTAACATATTAAACTGAAATTAAAATTGAGGGGTGAGAGAGGGCTTACCACGGAGTCACGTGGTTGTCTCCGATGGCTCTGGCGGCACTCTGGCAAGCTAATTTCACGGCGTGACTCCGACGGTGAGAAAGAAGAAAACGGAGGAGAAGAAAAGGGGAAAAGAGGTTGGAGGTTAAGGAGAGAGAGAGAGAATTAGGGTTTAATTTATAGATTAAAAATCCAAATCTAAATTTGATTTGGATTCAGCGAGATTTCCACGACTTCCTCGTCGCATGCCAGATAGGGAGAGGGGGAGGGGGTTGCACGTGCACCCTCTTCTCTCTCAATTTTTTTTTTTTTGGTTCTCATAGGATTGATGGAGTAAATGTTTTGGGTTATATTTTATTAATATCTTTTCATCCGTATGTCGGATTCTCGTGAAACTAGATCCATTAGAACCGTAACTCCAAGGTCTTCATATAAAATATCGTAATTTTCTTATATCCAGATTGTTCCAGATTTGGTTTATAACATTGGTATCAGAGCCAAGGGTTTCTCGGACGATGGTTAACACGTGATCCAAGATAAACGAGGAAGGAGTGACCATGGAGGACCAAGAACTCATCTCCATTCCTGTGGGAGTTTTTTCGGCAACATCGCCACCACCAGCAACTGCTGGCGACGAGCCACCTGCGTGGGCTAAAGCTTTAATAGAGTCTGTCGACTCGTTGAGAGAATCATCGAAGGAGAACTCGAAGGATATCCAAACCGCTATCAAGGACTCAATTTAGGCCTTGATAGAGGCCCTACTGGCCACCCTCCACTAAACTGTACCACCGACAACGGCGGAAATAGCCCAACCACAGCCATCAACTTCAAACCGTAAGGGAGGTGGAGAGGAGACCCAATCGGCAACCAAAACCCCTCTGACCGAGGTGGAGGCCCCTCTATCACCACAAACACTCACTACCACTGCTACCGCGCCGGCGAAGCACCTAGTGCAAGGGTCGAGGTCATCTTCCCCGCGTGTAGTGGAAAACTAGGGCTGAAAACCCTAGGTTTCCACTGGTAGCTATCCAACCGCTTTCGGCCCCCTCTGCCACGTTCAGTACCTTTCATGGGACTCTCGCACTTGCCAGGCCGACGGCAGATGCAATAGAAAGCCGGAAGAGCGCCATCGATGACCTTTTTCATTGCGGCAAAACCGCGGCGCAGTGGCTGCGGGTCCGGCGTTCTAATGGCCATTGACGGCCATGATGGGCTCCCATTGGCCAACTGCAAGATCGTGGTGGCCATCGCAGCCTGCAGCGACCACCGCATGGCGGAACCAAACGGCCACAATTGTGGCGATATTGCCACCAACTGTAGCCACCAGGGGCCGAGGGACTCGCCGAGTGCAACCTCCCAAGCCTGATCTCGATATTTGGCTTCCACTGCCGCTCACTGTCGCAAGGACCACTTGGAGGTCAACTGTCGATGGCTCACAACCTTATCCAGCCGCCACCGCCGGTGCCCATGCAGCCCATAGCGGCGCCCTTAGGCTGAAATCTAAATTCAGCCTTAAGTTTAGGTTTTTGGGTATTGAGTGGGAGAGATGAAGTGCACGTATCTCGAGGCATGCTAAATTTTTGCGATTCGATTCGATCAACGTGTGCGAACTAGTTGGGAGGCCATGAGCACGACTTGGAGCTCAAGGACGACTGGTGGAATGAACTGGTGGGCCCGCGCTATCGGACTGAGTAGTGTGCATGCAGACTCGTGGGCCTACGAGCACGACATCAATCAGAATATCTATCTCGCATATTAGTCACCTTGAGGACAAGGTGTCAGAAGCGTGGTGGATTGTTACGATCCGACCAGATAGGTTAAGCGAGTCGAGTCAAGTTAGTTCATTAGCTTTATCTTATTGTTTTGAATTTCAAATAAATCCGCATGTGGATATGATCTACTAGGACTCTACTCCTATAAATAGGAGTAGTCATGTGTTGATTAGAGGAGTCGTGGAATGAAGATTAAGTTAAGTTATTTCATTATCTCGTCCTTACTTTTTATTAAACTCGTTAGATTATCTTTATCTTTCTAGAAGTAGATCATAGCCGTAAAAGCATTCCGATCTTTCAAACCCTAGCCGTCTTCCTCCACCAGTAGCCACCCTATCTTACGGCCGTCCACCATTGCCCTTGGTCATTCATCACCTTCTGATGATCGCCACAACGTCGAATATTTTACCGTTTTCCTCTATTTTACCTTACTCTATTATTTTATTAATATTTTTTATCCAAACATCGGATTCTCATGAAACCAGATCCATTAGAACCTCAAAGAGGGGAGGAAGTGCTTGCTGCCATTCTGAGGCTACCTCCACGTAAAATATTATAATTTTCTTACATTCAAATCGTTCCAGCTCTGGTTTGTAATAGTAAACCGAAATAATGATATTGAATTAGCCATTTCTTCCACAGATTTTGGTCGAAAATGTGCCCATTGACGGATGTGTTGTGTGCAGTGTGTAGAACTATGCTACTCACTGTCAACACACTGACCTAATAAATGTGCTTTCTAAAGTCTGGAAAATAACTGAACTAAAGATGCATTTCACCATCATTAGATCCAAAGCCCACACTTTCAAGGAAGCCATAAGAGAAATGTATATTATTGTAGGAATTCATGCAAGAAGAGTGATTGTGATTAAAGTTTCATTGAACTGGCCTCAAGCTTTCATCAGTTGAGGCAAGTCTGTAATATGTGAGACAAGAGTAGATGGGCCTAAAGCTTTTATTACATTCTGTAAGACATTTTTCTAATTTGACATGCCACATAAGCATCTTTTGGCTCCTTCATGTATAAGTGGAGATATTTGTTTTCATAAATATTTTTTGCCAAGAAATAGCCTTATAAATAAAAAAACCAGGTCATCCACTTTGATTTTCAGTTTAGCCACCTGCAAAGTTGTGGCATCATTCAATGGAGAAGAACAGACGGTGTCACCTAATTTCTTTCATGAAACCTTGAGATATATGGTGCTTTTACTCTTCGTCTTGTTATTTGATAAGGCAATTATATAGCTGCAGTTTTTAATTGCTGAAATTTTAGAAGCTTATCTTCTCCATCTAAATCAGAGAATCAAGTATTCTGTATGAGGAAAATATCTTTGCTTGTTTCTCTTAGGTCAACTTTTCTGAGTTCTACTATATAATTGTCTCCTCCAATGGAGAATTTCTCTCCAAATATACTCTTTTCTGTGACTAATGAGAGTGTTGTGCAGCCCCTACTCTGTAACAGTTTTTGTATCGTACCCCCAGGATGGGAGGGTGACTGTGAAAGCTGATCTTGTTTTTGAAGACTATGGTAAAATCATCCAACACAACTTTAATTTTGTTTTTGTATGGAGAACACCCATATCCTTTAAATGCTGATATCCAACTTTGTTAATTTTTATGAAGTTGGTCTTGATGTCCATAGAAAGCATGTACTCAGTAGGGAGGTTCGTTCCAGAATGACCCAAAGCCATGGAAATGAATTGTTTGCACCATCTCACTCTCTTCCTAAGGAAATCCATATCATAGATGATGACAGAAACACCAAATCAAAGGTCATAACTGATGCTCAGGATTTAGGAGAGACTAACGAAACTCTGTCATCAGCGTACGTGGCTTGTTCTAACTATCTTCACTACTAGTATTGGTAGCCTATAATAGGCAATCATTTGGATCTGCTTCAACATGATGCTTTTTGTTCTCTTTACTCATCAAATCTAATCATGGAATTCTATTTCTACTTTTGTGCTACCACAACAGGCCCAGCTTCAATCTCTTGCAGGAAGAAATTGGTGAAGGTATGTAGCAGCTCCTATTTGTGCCTATAACTAGTTATTATTTATGCATTTATTACAGCTTCTACTTTTAATTGCTGTCCCTATCTGTTATCTTCACCCTGAATGGACGATTCTTTTTTGTATTCGTACATATTTAGCTCATTATTTTAGTGAATTGTCAACTTCTACATCCTAGATGTATTCATTCCGGAGCCTGGAGAAACTGAATGCGAAAGCAAAACTGAGGAAAGGATATTTGACCACATTAGAAAGAAGTCCAAGAGCTTTCCTACTCTCCTGTCATCAAAAGCCATGGCTTCCTCTTACCAACCTTTGATTTTGAAGAGAAAGTGCACCCAAGAGAACCATTTTGAACTTGATCAGAGTGACATTCATGTGGATGATGCAGTACTGATAGAGGAAGAATGTAATGAAACATCTCTGAAGTTCAGGGGTGCAATGGGTTGTGCAGTGGAGACTATGGAACAGGACCATGGGCGCTTAAGTGGCATTTCAAATATCCTCTATGATGGATATAGAGGTAATCTGTTTGGTCAATCAGATAAGAGCAAGCTCTATGATAATCTAGTAAACTATATTCAGGCTGTGCACTGCAAAACAGCATTTCCAATAGAATCAGATCCAATTCCTGATAGGCAGGATTGCCATGATGAAAAGGAAGCGCAGTTTTGTGGGTTTACGAGTGTGTTCTCTTTTCTGTAATAACTATGTGATATAGATATTTCTCACTACAAGCCATAAGCAACAGCTTTGTTTTGCACATTTCTCTTTTCCTTCATGAATGCAAACAAACGAATTCATCTCATTCTCTCTCTCTCTCTCATGGTGCCTTTATTTTACTTTTTCCTTCTCTTTCTTCTTTCTTTTGGGCTTAGGACTTAAGGCTGTGTTCACTTGTGGAATAAAAATAGAATAAGCATTACTATTTTAATTTTTAATACCGGAATAAGAGAGCTAATACTAATATAAGTTATTATAATGTTTAGTTTAATACTAGTATAAGGAGTAATATTTGATGATTTGTCATGTTTTAAATTAATGATGAAAATACCCTTAAGTGTATGTTAAAGTAGTAGTAAATAATATCGTTTAAAATAATATTATCTTTTGTTATAACGTAGACTTAAAATAATATATGTACTCACACTTTGAGAAAATATTCATGAAGTGAAGTAATGCGGGATTATAAACTTGCATTACGAGAAAATAACTTTGTGATGTGTGTAAAGCAATCATACATTAGATGAAATAAGGAGATACTACGAGATAATATAGGGTTATAAGCTTGTATTATAGGAAACTAACTTCGCAATCAATGTAAAATAATTATGCACTAGAAGAAATAAGAAGGCATTGCAGGGTAATGTGGGGTTTTAAATTTGCAGTACAAGAAAATCACTCCGCACTAGATATAAAATAATCATGCACTAGAGAAAATAAGGAGGCACTACAAGGTAATACGGAGTTATAAGTCTACACTATAGAGAAATATTCTCGTACTCTATGTAAAATAATCATACACTAAAGAAAATAAAAAATACTATGGGGTTAATACGAGGTTATAAGTCCGCACTACGAAGAAATAACCTCACACTCTATATAAAATAACCATGCAATAGAGGAAATAAGAAAGCACTATGGGATAATGGGGGATTATAAGCTCACTGAAACAGCTACCTCCAAAATCACATGCCTTTCACGTGGAACAACCCACGTGATCTGTCAGTATAGTTTTCTCACAAAGTATTCAAGAAAATATAATCAAATACAAAATACTACAAGCCACAACAAGTCTCTAGAAATACATATCCATATACAAAACTTAACATAAAATCCCTCATAGGGGCTAAGTCCATCTAGGAAAAGTAGAACAAATAACTCCAATAGATAAATAAATCAGCTACTCCTCGATATTTGTATCCTCCTTCTTTTAATTCTAGAATATTTACACCAAAAGGTTGTGTGCTTTAATTCTAGAATATTTACACCAAAAGGTTGTGAGCACACAGCCCAGCAAGTATAATCCAATAATAGTCTCTAAATAATATAAATGCATGATAAATATACTAATGCATACTCATAATTATCAACATATCAAAGTAAACATGTACAATATAATTGCCAATGAATTTTCACATAATCATAAAATGCATAATAATATCGTAACATCACAACTTGAATTAAGTACTTATTTCATCAATAAGCTCACATAGAGTCATAAATGATTATAACTCAACATACTCATACAAAGCCATAATCCACATAGCAAACATACAAACAAGGAAGAATAATCATCTAGTAGTAATTTCGCTTGTACCTTGTTTGGCGACACTGCATATAACCGATTCTCTTAGCTATCAAACTAAGGGCCCAGTCGTGAGCCCATATTGCAATTTGGCCTTGAGAAAATATTGCTCTCTTACCAACCGAAAGATCAATGAGGGTAAATTCAACACCTATCATGCCAACCACACTTTAAATTAACCCTCGTTTGACCATGCAGAATGGCTCGAGCATTAAGACTAGCTTGTTTCCCTTCACCTACCTTGGAGCAAAGATCTCTCCTAGCCGCATCATGATGGCCAATCAAAAATATTTGGTTGATCGCATTCTAGTAAGCTGGTAGATTGAAAGTGTGATATACTCTCCTTCGTAAGTTAGCAAATTCTTATCAATGCCGCTTTCATTGCTATCCCTTATTATGAGCTCTAGGACATCAACCTCATATAGCAAGCTTTTGGGCCTTTTATTCATTGTCTTATCTGGACCTCAGAAGTATTGGTAGTAATTGTAACGCCCCCACCAGGTGGGCATGTGCATGCCCATGCGCCCACATGGCACATGTAGCGCACACAACAGGACGGGCGGGGCCATCATACACAGATGCACATGTACTCACATAATCCATCTCGAGATAAATCATCCAAATAAACATGTTAGCATATCAATATCCAAATTCATAATAATCATGCTGGACCACTATCTAATCTAGTAGAACCTACACAAGCCACGACAAACCATCAAAATACAACTAATACAATATTCTCTAACCTATACAATATTTTCTAAGGTTAAATACAGCATTATATTATTTTAAATAATTAACTGTCTAATTAAATCTAATTTAGCTTAATATAATAAATAATTAAAAAAAGAAAAAATTCTTTGTTATAGTCCTGGGCCGAGCCTAGCACTGTATGCTATAGTGGTAGGTTGAGCCTAGCAATATTGCAAAGCAGTGGAGGTGGAACTAAGGAAGAGGAGGAGGAGGAGGAGGAGGAGGAGGAGGAGGAGGAAGAAGAAGAGAAGAGAGAAGAGAAGGGAAGGGGGGAGGGGTAGGGGGGAGGCGTGATCTGGGCTGGTAGGGAGGGGCTCGACCACCGTTGGCAAGCCAGTAGTCGGCCTCTCGCCGGCGGCTCAATTCTAGCAAACCCAAGTCGAAGAGCAATAGAGAGAGAGAGAAAGGATGAGAAAGGAAGAGAGAAGAAAAGAGTAGGAATGAGGGAGGAGGGTCACCGGTGTTGGCTACTCAGTGGGGGTGGTGGCGGCATTCCACATATGCCAACGTTCGAGAGATAGAGAGAGGTTGATAGAGAGGAGGAAAATGAGAGAGAGAGAGAAAGACGATGGGGAGGGGGGTTGCAGCGGGGTCCAACCTAGTTGGTCAAGTTAGCAACTAGGGGCGTGCGGCGCCCTTAGGGCACCTACCATTGCTTGGCATGAGGTCGGCCAAAGTGTGGCTTGCCATGTCGTTCCATGTATTATTTATTTTCCTTTTTAAATTTTGTATATTTCATATATTATTATTAATATTATTTTATTATCATATATTATTATTGTTATTATTTGTTTATTTCTTTTTGCTATCATTTTATGTTATTTCTAGGTTTGTGTTATTATAGTACTAACCAAACCTCTAAAAACAAATCAAGACATGAGGTGGTCCGCCGTAGTGTGGTTAGCCTTGTGCCTAGCAACGATAGCTAGTGTAATGCCCCCGCACGGCATGAGCAGGTGCACGCCTACATGCCTACATTGTAATAAACCAGATCTAAAAAATAATAATAATAATAATAATAATAATAATATATAAATTAAATTTAAAAAAGAGACAAAAAGAAAGAAATAAAGAAAAAAAATTAATTTAGTGTTGCATGGCACGAGCTCGTGCCATGCAGGTTGTGGGCGCATGCTGAGGGCGCCACATGCGCCCACAACCGCCGGCCTGGCCAACCGGGCCGGGCCAGCTAGCTGCGGCGGGCGCGACATCGCCGCAGCTGCCCCCTTAACCTCCTTCACCGCCTCTCTCTCTCTCTAACTCACTTGTTCTCTCTCTCTCACTCTGTCTCTTACCCTCATCTCTCTCTCTCTATCACCTCTCTCTTTCTCTCCTTCTCGCCAACGGCTTCTCGTCGTTGCTATCGTCGTCGCCGCACTCCTCACCACCTCTCTCTCTATAGCGCTCTCTCTCTCTAACTCTTTCTCTTACCGCCCCTCTCTCTCTCAATCACCTCTCTCTTTTTCTCCTCCTCTTATCGATGCTAGCCTACCACCGTCGCCGCACCCCCTCGCTACCTCCCTCTCTATAGCTCTCTCTCTCTCTAAGACTCTCGTACTCTCTCTCTCACACTCTCTCTTACCCTCCTCTCTCTCAATCACCTCTCTCTCTCTCTCTTGAGCTCTCTCTTTCTCTCCTCTTACCGACGCTAGCTTGCCGCTACTGCCGCCGATGTCGCCGCATCCCCCTCACTGCCTCTCTCTCTCTCTAAGACTCTCGTGCTCTCTCTCTCTCTCACTCCCTCTTACCCTCCTTTCTCTTTTAACCACCTCTTTCTCTCAAGCACTCTCTTTCTCTCCTCTTACTAACGCTGGCTTGCCGTTGTCATCGTCGCCGTCGCTACCGCCGCCGCAGCCTAAATGAGCCTCCCTCCCTTCCCTTCTTCTTCTTCTTCTTCTTCTTCTTCTTCTTCTTCTTCTTCTTTTCCTCTCTTACTTTTTCCTTTCTTCATTTTACCTTCTCTAGCAATAAAACACATGTCTAAATTACTTATGTTATTTAGTTAATCTAAATTAGATTTTTAGATATTTAAATTTTCAAGAATATATATTTAGTAATATGGTTATTAGATAAGTGTAATTAGTGTAATTTTAGTTGATTATAATTATAAATATTTGTACATAAATATACTTATAAGTTCATATATTTTTATCAGATTAATACATGTCTTTATAATTAGGTGTAAATATATATATATATACAACTTATTATACATTATTATGCATGTAATAAAATAGTAGGCTTACTTAATGTTTATATTACATGATTAAGTAAAGATTATTTATATGCAACTCTTAATTTGTTTAGTAAGAGTAGTAGTGACAAAATAATTAAAGTATAATTATATAATATTATATAATATAGGTGCTTGTATCTTAAATTATATTATTGTACATATAGCTCTTTTACATTTTTTTATCAAAAGAGATTGACCATTATATACTTAATATATAATTAGTAAACTATGGTTTTATAAATAAATATGCAATTAGAATAATAACATATTAATATTCATATATATATATCCATCACGCACAATGATGATGCATGATGCATGCCAACCACTAGATAATCGTATATGTCAAAGCCAAATATAATCAACATATCTCTCACTATCACAATTAGTCGTCTCAATTCTGAATATCATCCACCATGCTGGACTATGGTACCTAGCCCCAAACTCGATACACATCATGCCACAAGATATAAATATTAATATGTTATTATTCTAATTGTAGATTTATTTATAAAACCATAGTTTACTAATTATATATTAAGTATATAATAGTCAATCTCTTTTAATAAAAAAATAAGAGCTACATGTACAATAATATAATTTAAAATACAAGTACATATATTATATAATTATATTTTAATTATTTTGTCACTACTACTCTTACTAAACAAATTAAGAGTTGCATATAAATTAATCTTTACTTAATCATGTAATATAAACATTAAGTAAGCCTACTATTTTATCACATGCATAATAATGTATAATAAGTTGTATATATATACACCTAATTATAAAAACATGTATTAATCTAATAAAAATATGAACTTATAAGTATATTTATGTACAAATATCTATAATTATAATCAATTGGAATTACACTAATTACACTTATCTAATAACCATGTTACTAATATATATTCGAAAAAATTTAAATATCTAAAAATCTAATTTAGATTAACTAAATAACATAAGTAATTTAGATGTGTTTATTGCCAGAGAAGGTAAAATGAGAAGAAGAAGAAGAAGAAGAAGAAGAAGAAGAAGAAGAAGAAAAGGGAAGGGACGGAGGCTCACCTAGACTGCGGCAGTGACGGCGACGACGACAGCGGCAAGCCGGCGTCGGTAAGAGAAGGAGAGAAAGATAGAGCTCGAGAGAGAGAGGTGGTTAAGAGAGAGTGAGAGAGAGAGAGCACGAGAGTCTTAGAGAGAGAGAGAGGCGGTGAGGGGGGTGCGGCGGCGGCAGTGATGGCGATAGCGGTAGGCTGGCGTCGGTAAGAGAAGGAGAGAGAGAGAGAGAGCTTGAGAGAGAGTGATTGAGAGAGAGAGAGTACAAGAGTCTTAGAGAGAGAGCTATAGAGAGGGAGGCGGTGAGGGGGGTGCGGCGGCAGGCCAGCATTGGTAAGAGAAGGAGAGAAAGAGAGCTCGAGAGAGAGAGAGAGGAGAGTAAGAGAGAGAACGAGAGAGTTAGAGAGAGAGCGCTATAGAGAGAGAAGCGGTGACGATGGCGACGATGAGAAGGAGAGAAAAAGAGAGGTGATAGAGAGAGAGAGAGGAGGGTAAGAGAGAGAGAGGAGGGTAGGAGAGAGAGTACGAGAGTCTTAGAGAGAGAGCTATAGAGGGGGAGCTGGTGAGGGGGGTGCGGCGGCAGGCCAGCATCGGTAAGAGAAGGAGAGAAAGAGAGAGAGAGAGAGAGAGAGAGAGAGAGGTGATTGAGAGAGAGAGGAGAGTAAGAGAGAGAACGAGAGAGTTAGAGAGAGAGCGCTATAGAGAGAGAGGCGGTGATGATGGCGACGATGAGAAGGAGAGAAAAAGAGAGGTGATAGAGAGAGAGAGGAGGGTAAGAGAGTGAGAGAGAATGAGCGAGTTAAAGAGAGAGAGCTATAGAGAGAGAGAGGCAGTGAAGGAGGGAGGTAAGGCGGCATTTGCGGCGCCGGG
The DNA here is from genome assembly GCF_019914945.1 of Typha latifolia. Taxonomy (NCBI): domain Eukaryota; kingdom Viridiplantae; phylum Streptophyta; class Magnoliopsida; order Poales; family Typhaceae; genus Typha; species Typha latifolia. The sequence continues at coordinate 13,252,556 of NC_133086.1, read as the reverse complement.
CCAGTTGTAGCCAACAAGCCCGACCCGGTTGGCCAGGCCGGCGGTTGTGGGCGCACATGGCGCCCTCAGCGTGCGTGCACAACCTGCATGGCATAAGCTCATGCCATACAACACTAAATTAAAAAAAAATTCTTTATTTCTTTCTTTTTGTCTTTTTTTAATTTAATTTATACATTATTATTATTATTATTATTTATTATTATTATTATTATTATTATTTAGATCTTGGATATCACATACATGGCACGCACGGTGCACATGACAGAATAGGTGAGGCCGCCACGTATAGATACACCTATACTCAACATAATTCATTTGAGAAATAATTCATACCATCAACCAGATAAAAACATGTTATCATATAAAAATCCAAGTCCACAATAATATATAATAGACTATTATATAATCTAGTAGGACCCATATAGGCCGCGACAAATTATCAAGATACAACAAATACAACTAATATAATAACATCCAATCTATAGAATATTTTCTACTATACAAAACACCATCTAATATAATGGAATACAAAAATATATATCAGTACAACTCAGTTTCTAGATAAACTATCTTTTATACCATTTCACATTTATAGCTCGCTTCATCTTACTTTAAAATATATTCTCAAAAAATCTCAAGTTACTATCACGTACCACATATCTGAGGGGGTTAGAAAAGAAATAAAGAGTCAATAAAGAGTAAAACATATACTAGATAATATGAATCAGAATGAAGTATCATACTATGAATGAGCATATAAGCATATCCCCGATAATATTAGATGTATACTATCAATCATGTCATGATTGATCAAGAATACAACTCTCGACAATATATAAATAAATTTCTATGTCATACTATCATCATAACTATAAGCATATAAACAGAAATTTACATCGAATTAGTGATGTCAAATAGAGAGTAAATCATATACTGAATAATATGAATCAGAATGAAGTATCATACTATGAATGAGCATATAAGCATATTGATACGATCTGAGCTTCACTGATGTCGTCTCGAGCATGGATACACTTTAGGAGTGTCTTTATTTTTGTTTTAGTATTTATTTCATAGAAAAATAAGTTTTCTGTATGTCGCGTTCGAACACAGATGGGGTGCGTTCGAACGCGCTTGCGAACGCCTGCATCAGGTTCGCAAATATAGAGAACGTAAAATGTGCGTAGAGCGCGTTCGAACGCGGTTGAACGCGGTCGGCAAAAATCCACTGTTTCTAGGGTTAATAATTGTCATTTCTGAATGGTTTGGTTAGCCTCTAAAGGTGTGGATGGCAACCAAGGAGTCATTATTGAATGAATTGAGTTTTGCCCTAGTCTTCTTCTTCTTCTTCTCTCTCGTTCTCTCATTCCCCAGCATTGCCGCTTCTAGCCTCCCTCAACCGGCCACTCACCCTAGACCATTAAGGGCGGCCCACTCCTCCCCTTTCTTTCAATCTATCTATTACCTTGCCCTAACCCCTTTCATCACCCATAATCCTTCCACCACCACTTACTCACCGGTGCCACCCCATTACCGCTAGTCTACCACCTTCCATCATCACCTAGGATCTCATGCCTCCATCCACGGATCCATAGATAGACTCCCTTATGTTCATCTACTTCTCAGATAATATCTCGAGATCTCACCATCCTTTTTTTCTAAAATTAGATTTAATGGAAAGCTCTTTTCAGGGCTACAACATATCAAAATTTCACATCAATCCGACAACTACATCTTTTGGGATCCTTTTCCAATATTTTGTGCTGGATTTTGTCCAGATCTGAAAACGGGATAGATCGAACCTTATCGCTAGGGGAGATCGTATCAAAAGTGGTATCAAAGCCACCATTTCTCGGGCACGTGCTTTCGATGACAATCACCAGAGCTATGGCTGCACGGCAAAACGAAGAGGAAGAGATCTCCCCAATAGAGGAGGGGGAGACGGCTATGGGAACTTCCACCCGTGGAACCGCCCGACCAAATCTAAATACCGAAGAGCCTAGCATTCAAGCCATGATTGGGTCTCTTTCTGAGCAAATGGTCATCAATAACCAGATGATGATGGAGATCATGCGAGAAATATGGGCAACAAGAGAAGCCATGGCGAATGGGAATGCACTAACGACCCCACGACGCGAGTCCACCCCAATGAACTCACCGCCACCGGTTTAGAATTTGCACTAACAAGAACAGTGGAACAATTCTTCACGTACTAGGGTACAGCGGAAGAATATAAGGTGATGCTAGCGAGCTTCCACCTTGAAGATGTCGCACTTCATTGGTTTCGAGCAGCCAATGCCCATGAGACGATTGAAAGTTGGGCTGATTTCTGCACCGATATCACGCGACAATTTGGAGCGTTGAGATATGAAAACTTCAATGTTCTCATCTCAAAGACGGTGCAAAAGACCATGGTTGGGGCATACCAAGAAAATTTTGTGAGGATAAATAGCTGATGCCAACCTCCATGGACGGATTAACAACTTCGCAGCACCTTCATCTCCGGGCTGCGGGGAGACATACAAGCCGACGTGAAGGCTTTAAGGCCTAAAACATTAAAGGAGGCCTTCAAAGATGCAGTACTCATCGAAGACAAATAGAATTGGACGAGCCAAGAAAGCCGCAATCCGGTTAGTCCTACCATAGCAGCAGGAAATATTATCAGCGTACCAAGATGTGAAGTATGCACCTAGAGGTTCGAGTAGATCACTCACACCAGCTCAAGTGGAGGAGCGAAGAGCCAAAGGCCTATGCTTTCGCTGTGATAAGAAGTTTGTACCCGAACATTGCTGTGCTAAACTGATGGGATCGGTGATGCTAGTAGACAAATTGGAGGCTGAGGATGAGATTGCAGCTAAAGATGAGGGTGTGGTTGGGTAGCAAAGAGGAGTAGTTGAGGAGCAACCTGTGGAGGACATGATGGCCGAAATCTCCCTCCACACCTATTCCGGGACAGTCGCACCAAAGACCTTTCGGGTGAACGATGTAGTCAAGAAAACCACAATGAGAATCTTGATCGACACCGGGTCCACTCACAACTTCACTGACAAGAGGCTTCTTAGAAAGATTGGGCTTGAGTCGGAACCCACAGATGGGTTCAATATGACAATTGGAGATGGCACCACACTGCGGGCAGATTTTATTTGTGGAGGTGTGGAGTTGAAGGTGCAAGACCAAACTTTCACAATGGATCTTTATCCGTTGGCCTTGCGGGGTGCCAACATCATCTTGGGACTCAATGGCTTCGAAGCTTGGGGCCCGTGACATTTGACTTTACAAACCTCACACTGATATTTTGGAGGAATGACCAGAGAGTGTTGATGGATGGAAATCAACTGCGGCAAGAACCAGCGTTGCAACAACTATTTGAACTTCCAAGCGTAGAGGACGCAAGTGAGCTCGCTTCTTTCTCAGCACCCACTTTTCCTCTTTCCTCAGATCTATGGAGAGCCAGCGCAGAGGATAGTGATCTGGTCTGACTCATGGAGGAGCTGAGAGAGAACCCATCGAGCCACCCTGAGCACGAGGAGCACGACAAGTTGGTACTCGAGAGCGGGCAAATCAAGGTACCCGCGGACGAATAGCTATAGAGACTATTAATGGCACATTTCTATGATACCCCTATAGTAGGCCATGAAGGGATCTTATGTACTTACAAACGGCTGGCCCAAAGTTGTACATGGACAGCGATGAAGTCAGACGTGAAAAAATTGTGCGTGAATGCCAAATCTGCCAATGAGTCAAATCGGAGACACTCAAACCAAGCGAGCTGCTACAACCACTACCTGTACTGGAGCATATTTGAGAGGACATCTCCATGAACTTCATCGAAGGGCTATCGGAGGTTCGAGGCCAATCGATGGTGTTCATTGTGGTGGATAGGCTGAGCAAATACGCTCATTTCATAGCACTAACGCACCCGTTTTCAGTGAAGAAGGTTGCTGCAATTTTTGTTCGGGAAGTGGCGCGTTTGCATGGGATGCCTAGGACGATCGTGTTAGACCGGGATCGCATCTTCATCAGTGAGTTTTGGTCTGAGTTCTTTAGATTGCAAGGGACTCGAGTCAACCTTAGTTCAACTTATCACCCTAAGACGGATGGCCAAACCGAGGTGGTGAATCGCAAACTAGAGCAATACTTGCGTTGCTTTGTGGTGGACCGATAAAAGGTTTGGGTCAAATTCCTTCCATGGGTCGAGTGGTCTTACAACATAACTCATCACTCTAGCATCGGCATGACCCCCTTTGAGGCGGTTTAGACGCACTCCCCCTATCTTGCGTGCCTATGATAGACTTGCAACGGTGGATTGGACCGAGCTCGACTTGGAACTTGCGGACCTGAAACCTTGAGACAGCTCAAGATTCACCTAGCATCAGCCCAAAACCGCATCGACAATCCACATTGAGGCCGATTTTGAACCAGAACCTAGGTCACAAGTACCATGGGCCATATCGAGTGCTACAATGAATCAGACTGGTAGCTTACTGGTTGGACCTACTTGAGGGAACTCGGATCCATCCAGTTTTCCATATGTCGGCATTGAAGGCCCAGATCGGGCCTAACCATGTGGTGGGTTCGGCCTTGCCCGAACCAATGGAGGAAGATAGCCCAGCTGAACCAGTCCGAGTCTTAGGCCGTAGGAGAAAATGCCATGGATCACGGTTGGAGACAGAAGTGTTGATCAAGTGGCTAGGCAAGCCCACTGATGAGTCTGCCTAGGAGCTTGAGTTGGATATCATGGATCGCTTCCCCAATTTCACGCCTTGAGGATAAGGTTGTGGAAGCGTGGTAGATTGATACGATTCGTGCTTCACTGATGTCGTCTCGAGCATGGATACACTTTAGGGGTGTCTTTATTTTTATTTTAGTGTTTATTTCATAGAAAAATAAGTTTTCTGTATGTTGCGTTCGAACGCGGGTGGGGTGCGCTCGAACGCGTTTGCGAACGCCTGCATTAGGTTCGCAAATACAGAGAATACAAATGTGCGTTCGAACGCGATAGAGCGCGTTTGAACACGGTCGGTGAAAATCCACTATTTTTAGGGTTAATAATTGCCAATTTTGAATTGTTTGGTTAGCCTCTAAAGGTGTGGATGGCAACTAAGGAGTCATTATTGAATGAGTTGAGTTTTGCCCTAGTCTTCTTGTTCTTTTCTCTCTCATTCTCTCATTCCCCGGCGCCGCCGCTTCTAGCCTCCCTCGACCGGCCACTCACCCTAGACCCTTAGCGGCCCACTCCTCCCCGTTCTTCCAATCTATCTATTACCTTGCCCTAACCCCTTCCATCACCTATAATCCTTCCACCACCACTTACTCAGCGATGCCACCCCATTACCACTAGTCTACCACCATCCATCATCACCTAGGATCTCGTGCCTCAATCCACAGGTTCATAGATGGACTCCTTGACGTTCGTCTACTTCTCGGATGATATCTCAAGATCCCACAGTTTGATTTTCCTAAAATTAGATTTGTTGGAAAGCTCTTTCCTAGGGCTATAACATCAAAATTTCACATCGATGCGACGACTACATCTTATCAGATCCTTTTCCAAATTTTCGTGCCAGATCCTTTCCAGATCTAAAAATGGGATAGATCGAACCTTATCGCTAGGGGAGATCGTATCACATATCCTCGATAATATTAGATGTATAATAGATATCATGTCATGATTGATCAAGAATACAACTCTCGGCATTATTTAAAAGATTTCCATGTCATATTATCATCATAACATTCTCAAATATAACACATATGATGTATGCCAACCATGATCATATTATGATGTCAAATGCAACCATATTTAAAGCATGATAACTACTCGATAGTCATATATTTCAAATGATGATAGAATTATATACAACTTTCAGTATCACAATCATTAGTGTCATATCAAAAAAATATCATGATACACTTAGTTAGGTTCTTTTCTTATTGCATTAGTTGTTTACTTTCTTTAAATTAAAATTCATGTAAGTCGCGTTCAAACACAAGTGGGGTCGCGTTCAAATGCCTTTGCGAATGCCTGCATCAGGTTCACAAATACAGAGAACGCATAATGTGCGTTTGAACGCCTACATCGCATTCGCACATACAGATTAGGTTCGTCATCTCCTCGACGACGATTGGAGCCTCAAGAAGGACCAGTGGTGGGACCTCATCGAATCGATATCCCACAAGTCTAGGTGCGTCATGTGAGTGTCAATAATCCCCTCTCATCTATGCCTACGCATCATCCCCTATCTCCGTTACAAAACCCAAGACTGACGGTGGTGGAACCCGAGAGGCATGCGACACTGGTGCGCTTCATCGATGAGGAGGATTGGTACTTTGACGTGCTCGAGGATTTAGAGAAGGTGATCAACATGCATAAAGGTTTAAACATGAACTAAGAATCTTTCGCAAACCTGATAATGCTATTCGGGGGAGAACTACACGCTTGGACTTTCCAAAATTCCAAGGCGGTGATCCAATGGATTGGGTGTTTCAAGTTGAACAATATTTTGATTGTCAAGGTACAACAGAAGATGCAAAGGTCTAGATGGCAAGCTTTTACCTCCAAGGAATGGCATTGCATTGGTATAGATCGGTTATTCGTGGTGGAGGATTTACCGGATGGGTTGACTTTTGTAGGAGGATTACGCATAGATTTGGGACAGCGGCATATGAAGATTTTGCTGCCACATTAAGTAAGATGGTTCAGAGAACAACCGTATTGGAGTACCAAGCTGAGTTTGAAAGAGTTAGTAGTAGTTGTGAGCCACCTTGACCCGAATCGACATTGATGAGCACATTTATTTCAGGACTGCAGGATGAGATAGAGGCAAATGTTCATACTATTTGTCCTACTACTCTTGAGGAGGCCTTTGAGAAGGCCGTGAGGATGGAGCAAAAGCATAATGCTCTAAAGATGGCAACAAAAACCAATTAGGGCAACCGAGATGGGCGATTTGCACCTAAAACGCCGCTTGGAAATTCTACGGGTTCAAAAACAGTGGCTGTAAGTACTAGACCACGACCACCTTTGAGGCATTCTTCCGATGTTAGAGGAGGAACAAGAGCCCCTGTTCGAACTCTCACACCTGCCTAAGTGGAGGAGCGAAGAGCAAAGGGCCTTTGCTTTTGGTGTGATGAGCATTTCACCCCCGGTCATCGATGTTCTAAACCGATTGAGAGTGTGATGCTCATCGATGGTCTTAAGGAGGATGATGAGGTTGTTGATGATAGAGAGTGTCCAGAGGAGGTCCATGAGGAGGTCGTTGTGGAGGGTGCGGAGGAAGATATCCAAGTTGAAATATCGATGCATGCATATTCGGGTACTTCCGCACCGAGGACGTTACGAGTAGATGGACTCATTAGAAAGCATTGTGTGCACATCCTCATCAATTTGGGGAGTACACACAACTTTCTAGATAAGAGGTTAGTGAGGAGATTGGGTTTGGACGCCGAACCAACCACGAGATTTGACGTTGCTATTGGAGATGGCACGATGCTTAAGGTGGAGAGCTTGTGTCGCCAGGTCGGTATACGACTGCAAGGACACGAAATCATTATGGACTTGTATACATTAGCGCTATGAAGAGCAGACATTGTCCTTAGTACTCAGTGGTTATAGAGTTTGGGACCCGTCACATTTGATTTCCGGAGCATGTGGATGAAATTTAAATAAGAAAACAAAGATGTGCAGCTTGATGGTGTTCGGTCTTCGTTGATTCCTGCGATGCAGCCTATGGTGGGGCTGCCTTGTGCGTATGATTTGGCCTATCTTCTTCAATTATGACCAATAGGAGATGAGCCTCAAATGAGTTCAGGTACTACCATTGAATTGTCTAATTTATTAGATAACTTTTCTGGACTATTTGAGGAGCCACAGGAGTTGCCATCGAGGAGAGCGACGGATCATCGCATAGAGATTGTACCTAGGGTTGCACCAGTGAACGTGAGGCCATATCGGTATCCACATGTGCAAAAAGAAGTTATCTCAAGAATGGTAGCCGAGATGTTGGAGCAAGGCTTCATACAACCAGGTCATAGCTCATACTCATCCCCCGTACTATTGATGCAAAAAAAGGATGGGATATGGCATTTTTGTTTCGACTATCGAGCACTAAACGCTATTACCGTTAAGGATCAATATCCTATTCCGGTTATAGAGGAGCTGCTGGATGAGCTTGCAAGGGCGACTATATTCGGCAAGCTTGACTTGAGAGCCAGGTATCATCAAATTAGAGTTCACCCGACGGATATTCACAAAACTTCATTTCAGACTCCAGACTGGCATTACGAGTTCCGGGTGATGCCTTTTGGTCTCACCAATGCTCTAGCTACCTTTCAAGGCCTCATGAATGATATGTTTTGGCCTCTATTGCGAAGGTATGTCTTGGTATTTTCTGACAACATTTTGGTGTATAGAATGATTGAATTGGAGCATTGGTGGCATTTGGAGGACGTGCTGAATTTATGGGAGAACGTATACACACTCCGGCACAGCAGAGATGGGTCACAAAATTATTGGGGTATGATTATGAAATGCAATACAAGAAAGGAACGGAAAATAGAGTGGCGGATGCACTATCATGCCAACCCGATACCACCGAGCTTGCAGCCTATTCTTCTCCTACCTTTCCCATCCTTGACGAGCTAAGGTATGCATGTACATCTGACCCAGATGTTTTTCGATTATTGCAGGAGGTGATGGATGATCCGAAGCGCCATCCATAGTTGGTGAATCGAGGCGGTTTTTTGCTGAACCGCGGATGCCTTCGGGTGCCCGCAAATGATGGATTGCAGTAGAAATTGTTGGAGCACTTGACCACCGAGCTTGCAGCCTATTCTTCTCCTACCTTTCCCATCCTTGACGAGCTGAGGTATGCATGTACATCTGACCCAGATGTTTTTCGATTATTGCAGGAGGTGATGGATGATCTGAAGCGCCATCCAGAGTTGGTGAATCGAGGCGGTTTTCTGCTGAACTGCGAATGCCTTCGGGTGCCCGCAAATGATGGATTGCAGTAGAAATTGTTGGAGCACTTCCACCAAACTCCAGAGGTTGGTCACGAGGGTGTCTTGAGGACTTATAGGAGGATATCTCAGAGTTACATGTGGCCACGATTGAGGCGGGATGTGAGGAGTTTTGTCCGTGGTTGCGAAGTCTATCAAAGTGCTAAGGTAACCACATTGAAACTAGCCGGATTACTTTAGCCTTTACCTATACCAGACCATGTTTGGGAAGACATTTCTACGAATTTCATAGAGGATCTTCCACTGGTACATGGTTATTTCGTTATCTTTGTGGTGGTTGATAGATTGAACAAGTCTGCGCACTTTTCGAGATTGTCACATCCGTTTTCAGCCAAGTTAGTGGCTGAATTTTTTGTTAGAAATGTTGCTCAGTTACATAGCATGCCATACATGATTGTCTCGAATCGTGATCATATATTTATGAGCGACTTTTGGACGGAGTTTTTCACATTGTAGGGGAATCGATTAAACTTCAATTCGGCCTACCATCCACAGACGGACGGCTAAACCGAGGTGGTCAATTAAGGCATTGAGCAGTACTTGAGGTGCTTTGTTGGAGAGATGCCGAGATGATGGTTGGAGTTCTTAACATGGGCGGAGTGGTCCTACAACACCGCCTATCATAGCAGCATTGGCATGACTCCAATTGAGGTGGTGTGTGGATGCATGGCTCCGACATTACACGCTTATGATCCAATGGCATCGACAGATCGGACGGAGGTGGACTTAGCATTGATAGATGGGGACGCCACATTGAGGAGGTTGCGTGCTCATTTTAAACTTGCTCAAAACTGCATGAAGCAAGTTTATGATCGTAGTCATAGGGAGCAGCAGTTCAACATTGGCAGTTGGGTATTTGTGAGGGTGCAACCGTATCGACAGGTGACTTTGCATCCGATGCGTAACCAAAAGTTAGCTCATCGCTACTTTGGTCTATTTCGAGTGCTATAGCATATTAGTCCGGTTGCATATTGTTTGGAGCGGTCGGAGGGTCGAGAGTGCATCCTGTCTTCCATGTTTCATTGCTAAGGGAGCGGATTGGAGATCATGAGGTCATTGGATCAGTTCTACCGGAGCCATTGGAGGAGACAGAGATCTTAGAGCTAGTTCGTGTACTTGCTAGGCGCCGTCGATGACATGGTACCAGATTGGAGAAGGAGATTCTTGTCGAGTGACTTGGCAAGCCATTCGATGAGGCGACATGGGAGTTGGAGACTGATATCTTGGAGCATTTCCCTGACTTTTCACCTTGAGGGCAAGGTGGGGGAAGTATGATAAGCTGATACACTTAGTTAAGATCTTTTCTTATTGCATTAGTTATTTATTTTTATTAAAATAAAATTTTTGTAAGTCGCGTTCGAACGTAGGTGGAGTTGTGTTCGAATGCCTTTGTGAATTCTTGTAACACACTTATCCCTCACGTCTATAAAATCCTTATAAGTTGTAGATCAAGTAGTTACGAATATAATCCACTTGTTCATAATTTTCTTACTACCGTAGAATATTTGACGAAAATTTTTTCACGGTTGTGCGGACTACTTTTTGTTATAAATTCAAATCTTAAGGGAATTGTTCCATAGCCGACCTTTTGGTACAAGAACCCATCAATTTGGTATCAAAGCTCATCAATTTGGTATCAAAGCCTATCATTTGGTAGCGGACTTATCAATCTGGTATTAGAGCCTATCAAATTGGTATCAGAGCGTACCACATCATCATACTAGACCACCTTGCACGGTCAACACCCAGTAGTACCCAATCTCATCCTCATGCCCAAAGGCGCGAAACATACCATGCCATCCGCTAAGGGTATTAATATCCATCTAGACTAGGCACCCTACTAGCTAATAAAAATACATGAGGATAAATTTTCGCATATACCCTAGCAAATGATATGTGTCAGAATGTCTACTACGCACACAGACTAATTACTTTAGACATAAGGCCATGGGATCGTGAATATATTAAGCGATCAATCATCCACCAAGTGCGTCCGAACCCTCGCGCCCACTCGGATACCTTCACGCTTTCTATCAACTATCATATTAATCAGATTTCATATTTTTTTTCCTAAATGACAGATCATATGCATTTATCCAGTACTATAGCAGATTATGCAACTTAGGAATCTAGGTGATAAGAAAGTCAAGAGAAATATGACACGATGCAATCTCCAATCATATATATATAACATGCATAATCATGCTAGTCTATCACATGCATACTCATGCTAGAGATCATCTTGGCATAAAATCATAACTATATAGTCATCTCTAACCATCTTTATATATCAACAACATATTCATATCCATGATTAGTCTATTCAAACGAATGATAAGTTATGCTCAACTATAATCATCTTTATATATGATTATATAATTATGCTAGATGTCAAAACATGTATGTACATAATATATAATATAACATAATCTGATAAAGGCGTCTAGGAGATAAGACACATCTGATCAAAAGACCCAACACAAGTATCCTCTAAATAAGAGTGGACATGTGTTGATAATTATTGTTGAATGAAGCTGTGTTTAGCCAAATTATTATTTTTGTCTTTATCTTTTACCGTAGTTATTAGATCGTCTTTATCTTTTTAGGAGTAGATAATTATCGTACAAGCATTCCGATCTTTCAAACCCAAGCCACCTTCCTCCACCAACATCCACCCTACTTTACAGCCGTCCACCACCACCCTTGGCTATCCGCCACCCTCCGACAATAGCTGCAACATCAGATATTTACCGTTTTGACCTTGTTCCACTATTTTAACTATAACTTTACATCCGAATCTCTGACTAACTTCATTACAAAGCCATTAGATCGACTTTTGAGGTTACTACCCATCAATATCTCAAGATCATCGTATGAACGGATCATTCCAAATCTAGTTCGAAATATTGGTAATAGAGCAAACGTTCCTTGGATAATAGTTATCATGCAATCCAAGACAAACGAGGAAGGAGCGACCATGGAGGATCAAGAAGTCATCTTCGTTCCTATGGAGTTTCCTTGGCACCCCCTACACCACCAACAACCGTCGACAACGAACCGCGGGCATAGGGGAAGGCATTTTTTAAAGAATTTTCGACTGAATCAAGAGAGAGCTCCAAAATATCGAGAAGGCTCTCCAAGCCTTGACGGCAGCTATCTTGGCTCGTTATGGCCACCCTATGCCGCCCACACCTCCAGTACTACTAGACACGACAAAATTCGACTGGCCACAGCTAAAAAACTCCACTTGTGAGGAAGGTGGAGGGGAGCCCCAAACCGTGGCAACCATGACTCCTCCAGCCATGGAGGTGAACCCCCTACTACTGCAAACCTAGGCCACCACCGCAATAATGGTAGAGCAATCGACAAAGACGGCCCCTAAGTCATCCTCCCCACCTACGGTGGGAGCTAGGGCAAAAAACCATAGCTTCCCATCGATTGCGATGCAACCCCCACTAGCCAATGTGGCCACGTCCAGTCCCTTCCATAAGACCCCCAAAACTGAGCTAGGATGGCAGCAACCATAGTAGAAGGCTAGAAGAGCGCCATCGACGACCCTCTTCGCTACAACAAATGCAACTCGGGGCCATGAGTTCAGCATTCCATCAACCATCGACGGCCACGATCAGCTTCCATTGGGCGATTGCCAGCCCATGGTGGCCACCACAACCATTGGAGATCGCCAAGGGTTGGGGAACTCGCCACGATGCTCCTTGGTCGCCATTGCTTCAACCCAAGCTCGAGTTCGATAATGGGCTTCCACATAGGCCATGACAAACCATCAAGATATAACAAATATAACTAATACAATAATGTCCAACATGTACAATATTTTCTATTATACAAAACATAATAAAATATAATAGAATACAAAAATATACATTGATACAACTAAATTTCTAGATAGACCTTACTCCGAATTAGTGATACAAAGTAAAGAGTAAATTATGTATTGGATAATATGAATTAGAATGAAGTATCATGCTATGAATGAGCATATAAGGTTATCCTCGATAATATTAGATGTATAGTAGATATCATGTTATGATTGATCAAGAATACAACTCTTAATAATATATAAATAAATTTTTATGTCATACTATCATCGTAACATTCTCAGATATAATACATATGATGCATGCTAATCATGACCATATTATGATATCAAATGCAATCATATCTGAAGCATGATAACTACTCAATAATCTTATATCTCAAATGATAATAGAGTTATATACAATTTTTAGTAGCATAATCATCACCATCATCTCGGTATAACATTATCATATTAGACCACCGTACATAGTCAACACCTGGTACCCGATCTTATTATCATGCTCGAAGGCTCAAAGCATACCCTGCCATCTATAAAGGGTATCTCAATCATAATCATACCCTATCATTCGCTAAGGGTATAAATATCCATCCAAACTAGGCACCCTACTAGCTAATAGAAATACATGAGGATAATACATCATATATACCTTAGCGAACGACGTATGTCGAAATATCTACTGCACACACAGACTAACAACCTAAGATGTAAGATCATAGGATCGTGAACATATAAAGCAATCAATCATCTACCAAGTGCGTCTTAACCCTCGCGCCCACTTTGGTATCTTCACGTTTTCTATTAACTATCATATAAGTTAGATTTTATGCTTTCCTTTTAAATAACAGATCATATGCATTTATCCAGTACAATAACAAATCATGCAACTTAAAAAATTTAGTTGGTAAGAAAGTTAAGAGAAATAGGATACGATGCAATCTCCAATCATATATATATCGCATGCATAATATGCTAGTATATCACATGCATAATATGCTAGTCTATCACATGCACAATCTGCTATTCTATCACATGCATAATTATGCTAGTCTATCACATGCATAATCATGTTAGTCTATCATATGCATACTCATGCTAGAGATCATCTCAACATAAATTCATAACTATATAGTCTTCTCTAATCATCTCTATAAATCAATAGAATATTTATATCCAAGATTAGTCTAATCAAATGAATAATAAAATATATTCAAGTGTAATCATCTTTATATCAGATTATATAATCGTGCTAGAGGCCAAAACATGCTTGTACATAATATATAATAGTATAACCTAATTTGAGAAAGGCATTTAGGGGACTCACATCTTATCAAAAGACCCAACACACTTATCCCTCACATCTATCAATCAGTCGTTAATTTATCACTAGTAAGGTTGATGAAGTCTCAAATAAGGAGTTCGATATCTAAAATATTTAGGTAGCATGAAATTAATCATTTACCCAATTAGAATCCGTTCGTGTAAAATATGATGGTTCATTAGGTTTTTGAGTTACTAATTGTCTTCATTAACTAGTTAGATTTACATTATAGATAAACTTTTCATGTTATAAGTATACTATTATTATTAAAATACTAGTGATGAAATAAGATTAAAAATTGTTACTCTTTTATTTTTATAGAAATAGTCTAAATATGTAATTATAAAATAAAAGATTAAATATGTCTAATTATCAATATAATTATAAGTGTAGACAGAAATATAATTACAACTAATTTATGATTCTTAATGTTTCTTAACTAATTAGAAACTACATAGTCTTTACTTAATTATATAACATAAGAAAGAAATAAATAAATAAGCCTATTGTCTTATTCTATAAAAAATAATATAAATAAACCGATAGAATTACATACTGTATATATTCTATCACATACTATATATATATATATATATATTAGGTTATATTTATAAATCTCCTAACTATAATTAATGAAGCTAAGTATTGATCTATTATATGCAAGTACTAGTATATGTAAGTAATAGGTATATTTAGGTGTTTATAATATAATTAATCATTAATTCGGCTAATTTTAATTAGCTAATAATTATATTATCGAATATATATATATATATTTATATATCAATATAATTAACTACCTAATTAAACTAATTACATTAACTAATATAAAATACTAAATTAAAAGGAAAAAAGAAAGAAAAAACCCACTGTCACAATGTTGGGCACCCAAGCCCAACCCTACTCAACGTGAGAAGAATTTGCCGACGCCATTTGCATTCAGTTTGGACCTTCTAGATACGAAGACTTTCAAGCCTCCCTCACTAAGTTGACCCAAAAGACTATAGTGAGGGCGTACTAAGAGGAGTTCCTACGTGTGAGCAATAGAGTATGGGGCTGGACAGATTCCCAACTCAAGAGCACATTCATTAGCAGCCTTCGGCGGGACATCCAAGCCGAGATGAAAGCGATCAGACTAGCTACCCTTCTTGAAGCTTTCTCTACTGCCCAGGTGATGGAGGAAAAGCTAAGAGTGCTTTGGAACACATCAAGGAGTAGTCGGATAGAACATGAGGCGAAGGATGCACACTGGTAGTCCATAATCGCACTCATCGTGCCGATTGGCCTATCACGTACAGCAGGTGTTTGCCCCCTTCCATGGTCAATTTCAAAGATTAGGGTACCTTCGAGAGATCTTATTCAATGACTCACACAAGCTCAAGTGGAAGATAGAAGAGCAAAGGGGCTTTTTTTATTGTGATGAAAGATACACGCCGGACACAAATGTGCTCGACCAATGGTAACGGTGATGGTGGTAGATGATGTGGATGCAGATGATGTTGCTGAACGAAAGGAGGTTTTAGATGAAGAAATTAATGTGATCCGGGTCAGATGGGATCACATCATAGGGACATTGGGCTCGATGAATCGAGTCAACTTATCTTATTTATTCTGCTTATATAGTTTAGTTAGAGTCTAAGTATGTTAGAGTTTATATAAATAGCTAAGTTCGTTAACTTATGCGTAGTTTCAGAAAAATATTCTGCAGATATTCATCAGTTGATAGAATATTATGAAAGTACTTGAAGAAGATTGAAGACGTCCTAATCTACAACTTTTGTATTTAAGGTTTCTCCAGATTAGAACTCTATCTATGGCATAATGAAGAAATATTTTGAGAAGGATAAAGAATGCTGATTTAGCTAAGTCATGTTTATTTCTAGGTCATGTTTATCTTTAATATAAATATAATGCTCTCGCCCGGCACGGGCACGTGCACGCCCACGCGCCCACATGGCACGCGCGGCTCACGCCGACAGGATGGGCGAGGCCCGTCATGCACATATATACTCCTATGCACATATAATCTAACACCAAATAAATCATACTATCAACCAAATAAACCTGTTAACATATGAATATCCAAGTCCACAATAATAACACTAGACCATATATAATCTAGTAGGACCCAACAGACCATAACAAACCATCAAGATACAACTAAACAACTGATATACGAGTACACTATAATTTGACATGTATTATACAAATCATCGTCTATACAATGAAGTATAAATATCAAATTATGGTACAACTTAATATCTGGTTAAACTATCTTCTATATCATCTCACGTCTATAGCTCACCTCATCTTTGCTCTAAAATATCTCCTAAGGGTATCTCAAGTTGCTATCATGTATCATAATATCTAAGGAGTTAGAAAAGAAACAAAGAGAGAGTTATGAGCAAAAAGCTCAGTGAATAGACCTTACCCCGAATTAGGGATGCCAAACAAAGAGTAAATCATGTATTGAATAATATGAATTAGAAAGCAGCATGATGCTATGTATGAGTATGTATATATATATCCTCAATGACATATATATAAATGGAATCAATTCTCATGAATGAGCATATTATATCCTCAACCAAAAATATATCTCATGATAAAATTACAATATAACATCATCGAATATAACAACATACAATGTATAACAATCATGATCCAATAATACTAGTCACATTAATGATGATGCATGGTGCATGCTAACTACTAGATAATCATATATATCAGAGCCAGATATAATCCACATATCTTTCACTTTCACAATCATCAATCTCAACTCTGAATATCATCCATCATGCTAGACTATGGTACCCGGCCCCAAACTCGATACACATCATGCCACAAGCTCAGAACATACCCTATCATACGCTAAGAATATCTTTAGAGATAAATCATACCCTGCTATACACTAAGGGTATCTTAGAAGAAAATAATCATACCCTGTCATACGCTAAGGGTATATCAATAATAGTTGTACCCTGTCATACGCTAAGAGACAACCATCAGTCATCACCATACTCTGCCATATGCTAAGAGTATGTCCAGTACCAGTCCGGACCAGATACCATTCCGGCCATCATATCATATCACATATATATATATATATTTATGATTTCCTATACATGATAGATCATATGTATATATTCAGTACTCCAACAGATCATGCAACTCAGGAATTTAGGTGGTAAAGAAGCCAAGAGAAAAATGATGTAATGCAGATTCCAATCATGTATCTAATACATGCATACTCCTGCTAGTCTATCACATTCACATTTATACTAGAGATCATCTCGGTATAAAATCATAACAATATAATCATCTCCAATCATCTCTATATATCACCAATGTACTCATATCCTAGATCAGCCTATTCAAATGCATGATAACATATGCTTAACGGAAAATTATCTCTATATAAAGTCATATAATCATGCTGGAGGCTAAAATATGCATGTACATAATATATAATATATTATAATTTGAAACAGGCATCTACGGGATAAGACTACTCACATCTTATTAGAAGACTCAACACATGTATCCCTCAGGTCCATCAATCAACCGCCACTCATCACTAGTGAGATCCCCAGGGTCTCAAATAAAGGGGTTCAGAATATGAAAATGTTTAAGTAACATAAATTTAGTTGTTTATTCGATTATAATCCGTTCGACTAAAATATAATATTTTATTAGGTTTAAAATTGATTAGATTCATAGGATAAATTTAATTGTGATAATATTAATATGCTATTACTATAATTTATATTTATTTAATAAGAATCCTAGTTTGCTAATTATAAAATAAGTAATAAGTATATAGTAATTTATCTCCTTTCTATAAATAACCAAAGACGACTATATATATGTGATTTAATAAAAATATAATTATAAATAATATTATTAATAATTATTTTGTAATACTTACTCTTATTTACCTAATCATAAATTATACGCAAAATAATCATTATCCTATTATACAAAAATAATATGCAAGTCTAGTATTCCATTTTATACAAACTATTAGACAATAATAATATACTAAAATTAGTCATATAAAATATAAATTAAATATAAATATAAGATTATTATCAATAAGACTACGTATATTAAACTAATAAATAAATTATAATTGTAATTAATAAATTAATAAATTTATAGGCACTATTTATAATTGTAATTAATAAATTATTATACTAAAATACTTAGTAAATTTATATTAGTGAGTATAAATTATCAAAATAATTAATTATCTAAATAGACTAATTTACCTAATGTTAGAAAATAATTATAAAAAATATTAATCCTGTCTGCTACAGTGCTAGGCCGAACCCAGCACTATTGCAGCAAGAGGAGGAGGGATTGAGAATGGAGAAGAAGAAGAAAGGAAGAAGAAGAAGAGAAAGAAAGAAAGAAAAAAAGAAGAAGAAGAAGAAGAAGAAGAAGAAGAAGAAGAAGAAGGAGAAGGGAGGAGGGCGCAGACTCGGGTCGACAGGGAGGGCACCGGCCGCTGCTAGCCAGCTAGCGGCCGGCCTCTCATCGGCGGCTCGGCTCTAGCGAACCCGAGTTAAGGAGGAAGAAAGAGAGAGAGAAAAGAAAAGAGAAGAAGAGAGAGAAAGAGAGAGAGCTCACCAACGTGGCGGTTCCAGGGGTTGTGGTAGCGGGCTAGAGCCGACAATGAGGAGAGAAAGAGAGTGAGAGAGAGTAGAGTGAGAGGGTGATCGAGAGAGAGAGAGAAAGGGAGGGAGAGAGGGGGGGAGAGAGAGATTTATAAAGGGGAAGAGAAAGGTGGTGGGGACGTTGGTGTTGCAACTGCGGCACCGGCGGACCCACTAGAGTTAGCTGGCCCGGCCTGGTTGGCCGGGCCAGCGATTGGGAGTGTGTGGCACTCCCAGCCCACGCTAGCCCTATGGCCGGCCACGTCGTGCCATGCAATATTTTTTATTTTTTTTAAGATAGGTTGTTACAAGAAACCCTTACGGCAAGCCTAGTTAAGCTATATAAGCCACTAAGACAAGTTCAATTAAGTCATGTAAACCTATAAGGTAAGTTTAATTAAGTCATGTAAGTCTTTGAGACAAGTCCCAGTTTGAGTCGTATAAGCTTTTAGGGCTAAGTTTGAGTAGGATTTATTATACCCGACCTCTATATATAGAGGGGCTAGGCTTTATTCATCCAAGCATCCAAGCATTGAGAATTAATTGAGTTTAGTTTTTCTTACTCTCGTATTTACCATTTTTATCATAGCCATTAGATTGTCTTTATTTTCCTAGGAGTATATCTAAATTAGAAACCCAAATTCTACCTCCAACCCATAGCTACCATCACCTCCAGCAGCTATTTTACTGAACGGCCGTCTGTCACCCTCCGACGACCACCGCAACGTCAGATATTTACCATTTTGCCCCATTCTGACCTTGCTCCACTATTTTAATTATATCTTTTTATCTAGATCTCCAATTGTCATGAAACTAGAGTTAAGCTATTAAATCCTATCTCGTGAGGCTACAACCACCTAAATTTTCATAATTTTATTACATTCTGATCGGTCCATATCTGGTCCATAATAGAGATTGTTGTTTATCTCCACCTCCACCGAAACTTTGCCCATTTTTGCCCTAGTTGAAGTCAGAATCTGCGAAGGGCATGAATATCAAAAACATAGATTAGGAAGATAATGAACGAATCTATCTAGTTTTATAATTTTTTGACTATGGAAGAATATTTTACGAATATTTTCCTCCGACTGCGTGGACTGTTTTCCTCCATCCGAACTTGATCGGGTAGCTGAGGCTCATTCCATAACAAAGATAGCTATTGAGATTGTCCATAATAGGTTGGTGCATAAAGAAGGCAGTAGTGAGAAGTTATAAAACTATAATGTATAATTGGGGTATCATTATAGTATTTATGGTGTAATATACTCAACGATGATTTATTGTTATTACAGTTAGGTTATGCTGTTGTGTTGTTATGATTTATCGTTTTATGTTAGTGATGATTTATGTTGCAATATACTCAGTGATGATTTTAGTATTTTCTTGTAGAAATTAATGCAAATTTTTAGAAGATGAATATATTCATTTTGTTAAATAGATGTAGATATATTAATTTGAGATATGATATTGTGTTATTCTTTAATTTTTTGTTGTTAAGAAAACGGTGCAAATTTCTTTAATATATTTTGTCAATCTGCAGTGCATTAATTTATGAAAGATGGGTGCTATATCTTAATTTTTTATTATTTATATTTAATTTTTTAAAAATGAGTAGAGTTGGTTTGTTAAATAGATGCAGAAATAGAGGTTTAGTTATACAATTAGATAATTCAAGAAAGATATGTGTCCATTATTATTTTTTTTGGAGAGGGTGAAAATAATACAAAATGATCGTCGACGGGGTCAAAACATAATTAACGCTTTGTTTTATGATTATTGTTATATGGAGAGAGAAAAAAAATTAAGGGTTAATAAGTTATTTTTTTTAAAGAATATTTGTAAAGGTTGGATTGTTCTTTGATATTTACACAAATCAGCAATTTATACACAATGCACGTACGAAACGGCAGAGCCCGACCTACTCAGCCCTATTCTCAGTCCATTTAGGCCCAGTTCTCAATACCCAACAAGAAATTAGGGTTTCCAAGTGCAATGTCATAATCTCAACCGTTGAATGGTACGCTCTCGTATCTGAGCCGTCACTAACTATCAGTCTCCCGCCTATATAACTCCTATCCCCCTTGATGATCTACTCAGCCTCCCTCCGCTCTCTCCCTCCCTCACCCCGCCCCATCCTGATAGCGGAGGTAGTTTAATTCTTTTTCCACTTTTTTCTGTTTTCTTTTCACTAATCTCTGAATATGCTTCTTAATCTGGTCGACAGGCTTATCTCTTGCCCGATCGACTCGTTCCCTTGAAGCTATACTAAGATTAGTTTTTGTCGATCGTTATTCTCTCTTATACTCGCCGTTGTGGATTGTCATCATAGGCATGCATATCTGCAGAGGAAAGGGAGATCGATTACAATTGTTTTGTAGTTAGTTGGTCTCAATGTCTCATGGACAACGATGATGATCCTACAGACCTGTAATGATTAGTGCGGACATGATCGCATAATCAAAGAACATCTAAGGGACTGAGTTGTTTGTTTCTTGTACCATTTATCTCAGTTCACTTGGGTAAATTCATTTCTTTATTTGTTGGTGGCATTATACCAAATGATTTATAACATTTGTTGTTTACTGACTATTAGTTGTAATGCTTCATTATTTTGATTTGGCTCTTCTAAATTCGTTACGTTTTGAGCCATTGATAAGTGAAGCAAGAAAAAGCGGACGGTGGTTCCCCTCGCTATCCAGTGCTGGTACTCTTTGTAGTATTTGGACGTTGGGGAACTACATTTATGTACTAGTTTGTAAGCAATATCAGAGTTCTCATTTATTCCTTATTTGTTTTTAACGTAAATGATTTCAGTTTCTAATATATGATTGCCGAGTGAATTAATGGCGTTTCTTTTTCCTTTTGGGTTTACGAATTTTCTGTAAAATTTGGAAAAGTGGGTCGCACTAATCACTCCGTTATGTTGTATTTTGGTCACAACTTATTTTAAAATTTAAATATAAGATTAGATGTGCATTGAAATTGATGTTTTAGTCGCGTTTTTTAAATACAGTGACGTATTTAAAATTTAAAAATTCATTTGACATAATATTTGGAAGAGACTTTATTTTCGATTGAGTTGCGGAACGGCGAACGAAGTGTTCATGAGAATTTCGTACATTGATATCTTTGTCTTAATAACTAAAACAGTACATAGTTTCCTCAAATCATATTAATATAATGGAATTCAAGAGGAGTTTATGCATGAGTTTAATATAATGGAATTCATTTAAAAAATTAATATATCTTTTTAAGAATTTCAAATGAGGTTGAGTTGAGTAAAGGTCGAGATTGCTCCAAATATTTTATTCTTAGAAATTTTGGGATTACAACAGGTTTATATTTTTTTGTTTAAAGAAAAGGAATAGAATAGAATAATTAGGAGCGATTCCTTGCGCGCCGCATAAGACAGTGGTCAAAAACCGAACTTGAAAAAGTTTCATGTTTGTTTGCTAACCAATTGGCTCCACACTCCACAGAAACATGCAAAATTTAAATTTAGAGAGATTGTAAAAGATCAAAAAATTTCATCAAGCTTCCCTAACCGCTCATGCTTAAGCTTCAAAGATGGACATAAGCATAAGCTTCAAGGATGGACATAAATTTCTTACACATGGGTTTTATTAGGCCACTAGGCGATAAACCCAGCACCTTCACTGGTCAGTTTTTACTTTGATCCACTTGGATAGGGATGCTGACCAAAAATATTAGGATGGTTGAGCTTTGGAGGACCCGGTTGGTATGCAGTGCACCGGGCTCCATATATATTATAAAATAATATAATATATTTTATTATATTAGTTAATTTAAATTGCTTAATAGATCATCTTAGCATTATTATTTTTTATTAAAAAATATATGGTTAGAAAATTCACATCGAGATCTTTAACATAAGATTATTATTCAATAATTTTAGAAGTAATTTTAAATTACTAATTTTTTAATTAAATGCATCGAAATTATATTACACAAAATAAATATCAAAATAAGCATTACATGTCATTAACTAAAAATATCAAAATTATATTACCTAAAATAAGTAGAAATTAACTAAACATAATAAAAACAAATATATGTTTAATATTCTGGTAAGTCATCTCCGTAGCCACCGGTTTTGGTTCCGTAGCCATCGGTTCTAATTCACCTTCTCTTTCTTGACTGTGTCCACCTTCTTGCGATGAACCTCTGACTTGAAAATAAATATTGATTCTTCTACAAATTTCTTATCTTTTTCTTTGAAAGAAAGCACGTTCATTTGGATCTATAATTTTATTTAAATCAATTAAGATCTCTATGTCCTCGCGATCACGATCAATATTCAATTGTATAGCTTGTAGCTCTAACTTTTTTTTTAATTTTCTAATTTAACCATCATCATTTATTGAATATAATTTTGAGTAATTATATTTTAGGATACATAATTTATTAGACTCATTTTTATAAATAATAAAAAAATTTAAATTTAAATTAACTCAAAAAAAATTTAATATTAGACTCATTTTTATAAATAATAAAAAAATTAAAATTAAAATTAACTCAAAAGTAATTTAATATTAGACTCATTTTAAAGGTCTCGACGAGACCTTTCCAATGGTATTATTTTTGTTAAAAACCGATTAGTAAAACTAATTATATACTTAGCTTAACTAACTAAATTATTTAACAAAGAATACAAATGGAATTAAAATTATTGAATATAACACTTATTGGGCAATTTTGGTATTTTCAAAAAGTTGATATGACAAATGGAGCCCGGCTCCATTTTCATGGTGGAGCCCCCACTATTCATGGCTCCAAATTTGGAGCCCCATATAGAGCCCGGTTGGAGTTCCACCGGGCTCCAAATTTGGAGTTTTGGAGCCCGGTTGGAGATTCTCTAAGTGAACTTCGATTCCAAATCTTAGCGGGGAAATCCTTAAGATTATTGAAAATGCAGTCATTGCGCACTAGAATAACTAGTGAATCGTCTCAACTAAGGCTAGGAAGAATATTTTCTTATTAGTGGGCGAAGAATAACTATGTGACAACAAGCCTCTAAGTTAAATCTAGCTAGGGCTAAATCCTACAGTTGATAAGCAAAAGTGCAATTGTAGAAGAGGGGAAATTCAAAAGCCCACAGTTTTGGCAGGCCATAATAGAACTAATATGCAGCTGAGCAAGCTTCATGAGAGAAACACTTTAATTTATGTCCACAACAAGATCCATGGCCGAAAGAAAGGAAGAAGAGGACCACATAGGAGAAACTCCTCAAAGAATTTGAGTGGACACACCTCCACCAAGGTTGATACGTGATGCGAGAAAGTGATTCCGTCACCATCTATCGAAGCGCTAACGGTCTAGATCCCTGATCTCAAACATCTCATCCTCAACCTTATCGTAAGCATTGATGAGAATACCATGTACTTGAGGCGGATGAGTGAGGCAGAATTCGTTTGTTGGAGGGGCTTGAAAGGTTAAACTTGGAGAGCTCTACCCAATGAACGATCCCAAATCCTCAACGAGACACTATCGATATACCTCCAAGACATGAGGGCTTGCTGCTCCAAGACACTATCGATAATCTTGGAGGTCTTGGAGGATATTCTTGATGCCTCCTAGCTAGGTCTTGGAGGATATTCTTGATGCCTCCTAGCCTCTGGACGATGCTCCAAGACGTTATATGCTTGATGCCTCCTAGCCTCTGGACGATGCTCCAAGACATTAGGGGTTGCTGCTCCAAGACACTATCGATAATTATATCGATAAAACGAGGTGAACACAAGAAAATTTTAGCACTGAAATTTATCGATGTTTTAGTACCTCCGGATATGAGGATTACTATGCCTTGCTTAGGGGTGTAAACGCCACTTAGGCTTGGCTCGAAATTACTTTCGAGCCATACCTTTACATGCTAACCAAACAATTCAAAAATGACAATTATTAACCCTAAAATAATAGATTTTCGCCGACCGCATTCGTACATTTTGCGTTCTCTATATGTGCGAACGCGATGCAGGCGTTCGCAGGCACGTTCGAACGCACATTTCACACTCTCTGTATGTGTGAACCTGATGTAGGCGTTTACAAGCGTGTTCGAACGCACTCCACCCGCGTTCGAATGCGACATACAAAAAACTTATTTCTCTATGAATTAAAAACTAAAACAAGAATAAAAGACACCCCTAAAGTGTATCCATGCTCGAGATGACATCGGTGCAGTTCGAATTGTATTAATCCACCACGTTTCCGCAACCTTATCCTTAAGGTTTGAAATTAGGGAAGCGATCAATGAACTCTGACTCAAGCTCCTCCATGATTTGATCCTCTGCAGTGGTTCCCCACATATCTAAAAATAGAAGAAAGGTTGGTGCTGAAAAGGAGACGAGCTCACTTGTGTCCGGTTGGCACGAAAGGGCATCGGCCGCTCGGTTCTCGATCCCCTTTTTATAGACTAGCTCGTAATCATACCCAAGGAGTTTCATAACCCACCATTGCTGTGCTGGGGTGTGCACATGTTGCTCCATGAAGTAGGGTAAGCTACACTGGTCCGTTCGGATAATAAACCGTTGGCCAATTAAGTAGGGTCGCCATTTGGTGACGGCGTGTAGAATTGCCAGCATTTTGCGTTCGTAGGTGGATAGCTGTCGTGACTGGTTCGACAATGCCTTGCTCATATAAGCCACGGGCCTGCCCTCTTACATTAATACAGTTCCAATGCCTTCACCCGAAGCGTCGCATTCCACCACGAAGGGCTTGCTAAAATCCGGCAGAGCCAAAACCGGTGCGGTAGACATATGTAACGCCCCCGCCCGACATTGGGACGTGCACGCCTATGCCCATGTGCCCACGTGCCCACACGGCACGCGCGACGCACACAACAGGACGGGCAGGGCCCGTCACGCACAAATACAGTCCTGTGCACATATAATCATGACATCATCAAATAATGCATGTTAACATATTCATACTCATATAATCCAACACTAAATGAATCATATTATCAACCAAATAAATCGGTTAATATATGAATATCCAAGTCCAGAATAATATACACTAGACCACTACCTAATCTGGTAGAACCCACATAGGCCACAACAAACCATCAAGATATAACTAAACAACTGAGACACGAGTACACTATAATTTGTCATGTACTATATAAATTATCATCTATATAATGAAGTACAAATATCAAATACTTGTATAACTCAAATTTTGTATAAACTATCATCTACACTGTCTCGCATCTATAGCTCACCTCATCAATGATCTAAAATATCATCTCAAGACATCTCAAGTTGCTATCACGTAGCATAGTATCTGGAGGGTTAGAAAAAAAAATAGAGAGAGTCATGAGCAAAAGGCTTAGTGAATAGACCTTATCCCGAATCAGTGATGCCAAACAGAGAGTAAATCATATACTGGATAATATGAATCAGAAAGCAGCATGATGCCATGTATGAATATGTATATATGTATCCTCAATGACATATATATATAAATAAAATCAATTCTCATGAATGAGCATATTATATCCTCAACCAAAAATATATCTCATGATGAAATTACCATATAACATCACCGAATATAACAACATATCATGTATAACAATCATGATCCAATGATACTAGTTACATCAATGATGATGCATGATGCATGCCAACCACTAGATAATCGTTTATGTCAGAGCCGGATAATCGACATATCTCTCACTGTCACAATTATTCGTCTCAACTCTGAATATCATTCACCATACTGGACTACGGTACCTAGCTCCAAACTTGATACTCATCATGCCACAAGCTCAAACCATATCCTATTATACGCTAAGAGTATCTCTGTAGAAAAATCATACCCTGCCATATACTAAGGATATCTCTGAAGATAAATCATACCCTGCCATATGCTAAGGGTATCTAAGAAGAAAGTAATCATACCCTGCCATACACTAAGGGTATATTAATAATAGTTGTACCATGTTATACGCTAAGAGTACAACCATCAGTCATCACCATACTCTACCATACGCTAAGAGTATGTTCAGTACTAGTCTGGACCAGATACCGTTCCAGCCATCACATCATATCACATCACATCAGATACACATGTACTTTTATGATATTCTATAGATGATAAATCATATGCATATATCCAGTACTACAACAGATCATACAACTTAGAAATTTAGGTGGTAAAGAAGCCAATAGAAAAAAATGATGCAGACTCCAACCATGTATCTAACACATGCATACTCCTACTAGCCTATCACATGCACACTCATGATAGAGATCATCTTGACATAAAACCATAACAGTATAATCATCTCCAATCATCTTTATATATCATCGATGTACATATATCCCAGATCAGCCTAATCAAATGCATGATAAAATATGTTTGATTGAAATCATCTCTATATAAAGTTATATAATCATGCTGGAGGCCAAAATATGCATGTATATAATATATAATATATCATAATTTGAGAAAAACGTCTAGGAGATAAGACTACTCACCTTTGATTAGAAAACCCAACACACGTATATCCCTCACGTCTATCAATCAACCGTCACACATCACTAGCAAGGTCCACAGGGTATCAAATAAGGAGGTTCAAAGTCTGAAAATATTTAAGTAATATTAGTTAGTCGTTTATCCAATTAGAATTAGTTCAAGTAGAATATATAGGTTTATTAGGTTTAAAATCACTTATTTTATTTTGTACATAACTAGATTCACATTATAGGTTCGATTCAAATACTATAACATATTATTATCATAAAATGCTAGTTATAACATAAGGAGAAAGGTTTATTTTTTTTATTTAAAATATTCTAAATATGTAATTATAAAATAAAAGCTAAATAATTATAAATAAGATATATGTATAGGCAAGATCTATTTTATAATAAATTTTATTATTCTTAGTCGATCTTGATTAATCGAAAGTTATATAGTATTTACTTAATTATGCAAAATAATAAATAAATATATAAATTAATTAATAAGACTACTATCTTATTCTACACATGATAGTATATAATAAATTGATAAAATTACTTAAAATGTATATATTATGAATATCAGCACATAAATCTAATAATTATAATTTACAAAACTATTTGTTAATCTAATAGAAATATAAATACATAATTAAATAAATATAAGTATTATCTATATTTATGCATAATAGTTTATAACCTAGTTAATCATTAATTATACTAATTATAATTAATAATCATCATGTTGAAGAATATACATTATTATTAAAATAATTAATGTCTAAATAAGTTGTCTACATTAATTAAGAAAGCAATACTTGACTAAATAATTAAAAAAATTAAAATAAATAAATAAATAAATAAACAATGACACCAATGCTCTGCTACAGTGCTGGGCCGAGCCTAGCACTGTGCAGAAAGACTTGGAGGAGAGCTGAGGGAAAAGAATGGAGAAAGGAAGAAGAAATAAGAAATAAGAAGAAAGAAGAAAGAAGAAAGAAGAAGAAGAAGAAGAAGAAGAAGAGAAGAGGAAGAGAAGAAAGAGAGAAGGTAAGGGGCAGGGGGTTTGCGGACCTGGGCCGGCGGGGAGGGCATTGGGAGAGAGAGAGAGTTTGAGGGAAGGAGGAGAAAGAGAGATCGAGAGAGAGAGAGAGAGAGAGGAGAAGAAAAAGATAGAGAGAGAGGCAGTGGTTGTTGCGGCACTAGGGCCCGCCGCGGCTAGCTGGCCACAGCCGGTTGGCTGCGGCGATGCTAGGGGGTGCGTGGCACCCCCAAGCCGCACCCCATTGCATGGGCACGAGGCTGGCCACACTGTGGCCAGCCACGTCGTGCCCATAACGTAAATTGAAATTTTTTTTAGGTTGTTACAACATAGCTATCTTCAATGCTTCAAAAGCCTCCATCGCCTTGCTTGTCCATTGGAACCCTCCTTTTTTTGTGTAAGGAGGTCCGCGGGGCAGCAATCTTGTCGTAGTTAGCAGCAAATCACTGATAGTACCCCGTCAACCTAAGGAATCCCCTCAATTCCCGTTGATTAGTGGGAATGGGCCAGTCCACCATATTTTTGATCTTGCTTGGATCAGTTTCCACTACTCTCCCTGAGATTATATGACCTAAGCACTCCACTCGTGGCTCACACCCCATAGGCACTTCCTCATATTGACTTTTAACTGGTTTTTTCATAAGATATTCAACACCTCACGCACATGCCGTAAGTGCTCGCTCCAATTCTTGTTATACAATAGAATATCGTCAAAGAAGACGAGCACATACCGACGCAAGAGAAGATGAAAAAGGTCATTCATCAGCCCTTGAAAGGTAGCCGGTGTATTAGTGAGCCCAAACATCATGACTCGGAACTCATAGTGGCCATCGTGAGTTCGAAATGCTATTTTGTGCACATCTTCTAGGTCGACGCAGATTTGATAGTACCCCGCTCTTAAGTCAAGTTTGCTGAAGTAAGCCGACCTTGTAAGTTCATCCAGCAACTCCTCAATCACCGGTATTGGGTACTGGTCTTTGATGGTGATCGCATTCAAGGCTCGGTAGTCGACGCAGAATCTTCAACTCCCATCTTTCTTTCGAACCAGCAACATCGGCGATGAGTAAGCACTTCTACTCGGTTGAATAATCCCTTGCTCTAGCATTTCCACCACCAATTTGCTGATCTCTTCCTTCTGGACATGCGGGTACCGATAGGGCAGAACATTTGTTGGTTCAGCCTCTGGAATGATTTGGATGCGATGGTCGTGCCGACGGGTCGGCGGCAGTCCTCGGGGCTCCTTGAAGAGATCCTTGAAAATCCTGTAGCAGCTCATGCATGTTAGTAGGTATTTCCCTTGATGGTGGATGTTTTGGTTTAGCAACAGCCATTTGCAATAGTAGAGCTCGGTCCCCTGCACATGGAAGTCCCAAAAGTGGTTGCAATGTCGGCCCTTGTCGTGGTTGGTTTCCATCCAGCAGCACTCTTCGACCATCCTCTGAAATATAAGTGTGAGGTGTGAAAAAACAAATGTTACGGGCCCCAAGCTTTGAAGACATTAGGTCCCCAAGACAATGTCGGCACCTCACAAGGCCAACGGATAAAGATCCGATGTGAAAGTTTGGCCTTGCATCTTCAATTCCACACCTCCACAAATAAAATATGCCCGTAATGTGGTGCCATCTCCAATCATCACATCGAACTAGTCCGTGAGTTCCGACTCAAGTCCAATCTTCCTAAGAAGCCTCTTGTCAATGAAGTTATGGATGGACCCAGTGTTGATCAAGATTCTCACTGTGGTTTTTTTGACTACACCATTCACCCACAAAGTCTTTAGCGTGGCTGTCCCTGAATAGGCGTGGAGGGAGATTTTGGCTATCATGTCCTCTATGGGTTGCTCCTCAGCTACTCCTCCTTGTTGTCCAGCCACATCTTCATCTTCAGCTGCAATCTCATCCTCTTCCTCTACCAATCTGTCTATTAGCATCATCGATCCCATTGGTTTAGTGCAGCAATGTCCGGGTACAAACTTCTCATCATAATGAAAGCATAGACCTTTGGCTCTTCGTTCCTCCACTTGAGCAGGTGTGAGTGCTCGTCCCAGACCTCTAGGTGCGTACTTCACATCTTGGGAGGGCTTTAAGGGTGCTCGAGGAGGCACCATTGCAGTAGCAGTTTTTGGTACGCCAGTAACATTTCCTACCGCTATGGTTGGTTGAGCTGGATTGCGGCTTCCTTGGCTCGTCCAGCTCTGTTTGAGGTGTAACTTCATGGCTTGATGTTTTTCTTCCATGAGTACTACATCTTTGAAGGCCTCCTTTAAGGTTCTAGGTCTTAAAGCCCTCACGTCGGCTTGTATGTCTCCCCGCAGCCCGGAGATGAAAGTGTTGCGAAGTTGCTGATCCATCCATGGGGGTTGGCATTGGCTTCTTATTCTCTCAAATTTTTCTTGGCAATGATGGTCTTTTGCACCGTCTTTGAGAGGATAGCATCGAAGTCTTCGTACCCGACACTCCAAATCACCACATGATATCACCGCAAAAGTCGGCCCAAGTTTCAATCGTCTTATGGGCATTGGCTGCTCGAAACTAGTGAAGCGTCATATCTTCAAGGTGGAAGCTCGCAAGCGTCACCTTATATTCTTCCGCTGTACCCTGGTACGTGAAGAATTATTCCGCCTATATAGTGTTAAGGCTCTTGAAAAAAACCCTAGACACAACTATGTATCTAAATACTAGGCAATGATATCACTCGTTCGCTTAAGTAAAAGTCCGTAGAAATATTAGGAACGAAAGCAGAGATGAACGCCAAGATTTTAACGTGGAAAAACCCAAACAGGAAAAAACCACGGATCCAAACTCGGATCAAAACCAATCACTAGAATAGTAGCAGTTACAAGACTGACTCACAAAACAACCCGTCGATCCAACCAACTTTGTTCCTCTCAGTCTTGCTCGCTAGAACCCACGATTCACTGCTTCTCGTGATTGAAGTCCAATCTCAGTAACCCTCAAGATTGATCTTTCGTCTAGATAGCCCTTAAGACGAAAGATTAAGTTTTGTAGATGAGTAGATCCTTGTTAGTTGAAGAACCGATGTAGCCTCAAGAAGTCTCCTTCAATAATGCTTTTTCAGCCACCCTCAAGATAGGGCATCACAATCCTTATATATGATCTCCAAGATAGAGCCAAATCCAAGTCGTATCCGTACTCACAAAAGTCTAATTTTATCAAACTTCGTTGGTGCGTTCGAACGCGGCCCGGGTGCGTTCGAACGACATGACTTGAACTCAGGTGTGTTCGAACGGGCTCGAGTGCGTTCGAACGGGCCCGAGTGCGTTCGAACGCGACAACTTGAATTCTTCAGGTTGCGTTCGAACGCATTTGTGAACACAGCTCTCGGTCTGTGTGAACATAGTACCCGCGTTCGAATGCGTTTGTAAACGCGGCTCTCTGTCTGTGTGAACGCAGATTCCGCGTTCGAACGCGTTTGTGAACGCGGTGTGAACTCGACGACTTTTCTCCAATAATCTTGCAATTTCTCCGAGCAAAGTTCACAATTTCGCCAAGCAAAGTTATAAGTAGGATTAGAAAGACAGAAAGACTCTAATAAACTCCCCCTATTACCATGCTCCCCCTACACACCTAGACACCTAGACACTCTCCCCCTTTTTGCCACAAATGCCAAAGACTAGGAACTCGGAGGAAACTGACACTAAAGAATCGTCAACACAGAGTCAAGGACAGTCCCCTAACGAGTTTGCTCAGCTCGTAAATCATTCATGGCCGAATGGAGATCCTGCACTTGAGTACTAAGCTGATCAAAATGGTCAGAGTACTGTGGTAACTCCCCCTTAGAGTGAGATGTGTCACCGTCAGAGCTATCATCAGAACTGTCGAGGTGCGATGAGCGACCAGCGGCGGAAGATGACGGCTTGAGAGAAGACAACTGGTCGTGAGCTTGACTCCGCTTAAGTGTAATTCAATCCAATGGTTTGTGCAAAGTAAGGGAAGGTTCCGAAGCATCCACATGCACCCCACTCTGAGTGCACAAATTTGTAATAAAGATGCCAAATGGTAACCCCTCACAAGGTGCTTCTTTCTGGGTAGCTGTGAGAATCGAGTCATAGATCATCGCAGCCAAATTAACAGAGACTCCAGTTAACATTGCATGAAGAAGGAATGCACGATCAAGACTAATACTGGAATGTCGAGTCTTGGGGGTGACGTTGTACAGACAAAACAGGTGAAGCATGCGAGCCACTGGTGTCAGCATCGCATGCGGCATCATGTTTCCTTTCCAACGTTCCCCTTTGATTAGTATAGTGCCAGCATATTCATCGACATCAGGAAGTGGAGCAGACGTGGGGTACTGGAACTCGCCATCAGGAAGACGAAGTTCAGCGCGAATAACATCTGAGTCCAAGTATACAGACACCCCACGAACAGTAGAATGAATACAACATTCTAAAACCGTGGCATTACAAAAAAATTCCTGAACAACTTCCACATAAACAGTCCTGCTCATCCGACACACCGATAACCATCCTCGCTCAGTAAATATCTGTTCTATCCCCAAAGAAGAAAAATCGGAAATGACCACGGGTCGTTCACACATAACAGGACGGGCCCCAAAATTATGTTTGTATCGCCCGACAGCCGTTGAAGTAGAAAACTTTGGAGCCGAAGTAGGTGACGATGGCGGCCTAGGTTTCTTGGAAACTGCAGCTTTTCTAGGCATTCTTGAGAAAGAAATAAGATGCAAGATTCAATTCATGCCCAAAGCAAACAAAAAGATAGCAAGAAATAAAAAAAATCAAAGAAACCATGAAGGCCCTAAATGAAATCCATCATCCACTTGAAAACGCTAAGATATCATGTTCAATCACACAAGAAACATCAAGATAGTAACTTTAATGTGATCAAAACTCGAAAACGCACGAAATCAAACAAGATCAAGAGACTTAATTGAATAAAAAATAAGAAAATTGATGGATGATCATACCTCGCAAAAGTGAATAAAAACTAAGAAATTCGGCCGAAAGATGCTAGATTCGGAGGAGAACAACCCTTTAAAAGGGTTTGTAGTGAGAAATTTGATGAAAAATACCAAGATCTTGAAGATTTGAGAGGGAGAAAATGAAGGGTTTGTAGGGTTTGGAAGATGGAAGATGAAAACCCTAGGGTTCGGACGCAATATATAAAGAATCCTCGAGTGCGTTCGAACGCACCAGTCTGCGCGTTCGAACGCGCCAGTCACCGCGTTCAAACTCAAAAATTTGCGTTCGAACGCCCTTTTTTTTATATGACAAAAACTCTCGACAAATCTGAAACTAAAACCAAAGAAAATTTAAAGAAAACCTAAAAAGAAACGAAAAGAAATAATGAAAGTGAAACATGCAAACCAAAACACGCAAACCAAAACAAAAAGAAAATCAATCCAAAGCACAAATTCCTAAAGAAGTACGAAGATACTCAAATCTCTGTAAATCCAAAGGTTTTGTAAATAGATCACCCAACTATTTCTCCGTCTCAACATGTTCTAGTGCTATTATTTTGTCTTCAACTAACTCGCGTATAAAATGATGTCGGATATCAATATGTTTTGTACGCGAGTGTTGAACAGGATTTTTCGATATATTAATAGCACTCATGTTGTCACAATAAAGCACCATAGTATCTTGTTCAATGCCGTAATCTCTGACCATCTGTTTCATCCATAGTAACTGAGAATAACAACTTCCCACTGCAATGTACTCGGCCTCCGTAGTAGATAAAGATATCTAGTTTTGTTTCGTACTATGCCAAGCAACCAGATTGTTTCCAATATAAAAACATCCACCTGAGGTACTTTTTCTATCATCACATGAACCTGCCCAATCAGAATCCGTGTATCCATATATGATAGCTCCCGAGTCATACGTAAACCAGCTACCTAAGTCAATTGTGCCACCAACATATTTTATAATACGTTTCACAGCAAACAAATGTGTCTCCTTAGGTTCAGACTGAAACCTAGCACACACACCGGTACTAAATGCAATGTCAGGTCTACTAGCAGTTAAGTACAAAAGATTACCAATCATGCTCCTATATAGTGTTTGATTAACATTTTTTCCTCAAATATCCTTACCTAGTTTGGTAGTTGTACTCATAGGAGTTCTAGCATGTTTTATATTTTCTAAACCGAATTTAGTCACAAGATCCTTAGCATACTTGGTTTGAGCGATAAATATCCCTCTTTCCAACTGAGTAATTTGAAGTCCCAAAAAGAACTTCAACTCACCCATCATGCTCATCTCAAAATGACTATGCATAAGATCTGCAAACTCCTTAGCTAATGATCGACTCGTTGTCCCGAAGACAATGCCATCCACATAAATTTGTGCCACAACTAAATTCTTGTTTGATCGTCTAATGAATAATGTCTTGTCCACTCCCCTCGAGTGAACCCCGCATCCACTAAAAATGTGGTCAACTTCTCATACCAAGCTCTTGGAGCTTGTTTTAGCCCGTAGAGGGCCTTTTTCAGTTTAAACACATGAGAAAGAAATTTTTGATCTTCAAACCCTTTCGGTTGTTCTACATAAACATCTTCATTCAGAGTACCATTCAAGAAAGCACTTTTCACATCCATTTGAAACAATTTAAATTTTAAGTGACAAGCAATAGCAAGCAGTATACGAATAAATTCTAATCTAGCAACAGGAGCAAATGTCTCATCAAAATCTATACCCTCAACCTGAGTATATCCCTATGCTACGAGTCTAGCTTTATTTCGAACTATATTGCCATGTTCATTACTCGTAGGCTCCTGCTATTATTCGAATACCCTAAGAAGATGCCTTCGTTACTTCTAGTGTCAAATTTAGTAAAATATTCTCGATCACGCAAGATATAGCATTTACTACTAAAAACTCAAAAATATTTAACACTAGGTTTCTTACCTTTCCAGATTTCATATGCAGTCATTTTTGTACCTAGTCTTAGATAAACACGATTTATCACATGTACCGCTTCTTGTTTGGACAGAGTAAATAATTCCTTGTGATTCACATGTCCAAGACGTTGATGCCAAAGATCTGTAATGTCAAAAGAGGCACTGTTACATTTCAGTTTATGTGACGTTAACAACATAGCAATTATCAGATATTCTAGATCCATAACATATAACATTACCACCATGATCTAGAATAGTACAATCATTTTTGGAGAATTTTACCTCATAATCTTCATCACAAAATTGACTAATAC
This sequence comes from Typha latifolia, assembly GCF_019914945.1. Taxonomy (NCBI): domain Eukaryota; kingdom Viridiplantae; phylum Streptophyta; class Magnoliopsida; order Poales; family Typhaceae; genus Typha; species Typha latifolia. Next base: position 13,217,003 of record NC_133086.1, on the reverse strand, counting down.
TCAGAAGATTTGCTTTCAAGCCCTTAACATAAAGAACATTTTCAAGAATAGGAACCCCCCGGAGTATATCCCGTGCTACTAGTCTAGCTTTATTTCGAATTATATTGCCATGTTCATCACTTTTATTCTTGTAAATCCATTTTGTTCCAATGACGTTCACATTCTTAGGTCTAGGAACTAAATACCAAACATCATTCCTAGAAAATTGCTCTAATTCCTCATGCATAGCATTAACCCAAGAATCGTCTAACAATGCTTCATTCACATTTTTAGGTTCAAAAGAAGATGTGTAACAAGTAAATGATACCTCACTTTAGATTTGTCGTCTTGTCTTAATTGGTTCATTCACATCTCCGATAACATTGGATAGTGGATGATTTGATTTCACTCTAGCAGATGGTTCTGGTACGTTGCAGTCATCTTTGTTCATTTCAACTTTATCCTCGTCCTGATTCTCAATTTCCAGATCAAGCTCATTTCCTATTTCTTCGTCATATGTATCTTTCTAGATTTAATATGCAGTCATTTTTGTACCTAGTCTTAGATAAACACGATTTATCACATGTATCACTGTATTGACCGCCTCTACCGAAAACCTTTGAGTAACCTTTTTAGCGTGAAGCATAACCCTAGCTATTTCCTGCACAACTCGGTTCTTTCTTTCCACAATCCCATTCTGTTGTGGAGTTATAGGAGCTGAAAATTCATGTTGAATACCAAGAGAATTGCAAAATATGAAAAAAATTTCATTTTCAAATTCTCTACCATGATCAGAACGAATCCTAACTAGGGTAGTAGATTTTTCATTCTGCAATTTTAAGCATAGTGATTTAAAAAATTCAAAGGTTTTAGACTTCTCACGTAGAAAGGCAACCCAAGTATATCTGGAGTAATCATCAACCATTAAAAATATATAGCGTTTATCTCCAAGACTTTCCATTTTTGTTGGACCCATCAAGTCCTTGACTCTATCGGTTTATCAGTAAGTTTATCATCCACCATGTACATTGGTTGACTCCAACCGTTCACAACGGCAAACCATACTCGTTCATCTATAGACTTCAAGTAAGCTCTCATCCTAGCTTTCAAATATCCATAATTTGATCCATCTAGGATAGGAGGTGTAATAGATGATGGTCCATCTCTATGAAAATCTATGCCTATCCGATCTCTCTCAAAGGTGAGAGAACCTGCTCTGATATCAATTGAAAAAAACCCTAGACACAAGTATGTATCTAAATACTAGGCAGTGATATCACTCGTTCGCTTAAGTAAAAGTCCGTAGAAATATTAGGAACGAAAGCAGAGATGAACGCCAAGATTTTAACGTGGAAAAACCCAAATGAAAAAAAACCACGGAGCTAAACTCGGATCAAAACCAATCACTAGAATAGTAACAGTTACAAGACTGACTCACAAAACAACCCGTTGATCCAAACAACTTTGTTCCTCTCAGTCTTGCTCGCTAGAACCCACGATTCATTGCTTCTCGTGATTGAAGTCCAATCTCAATAACCCTCGAGATTGATCTTTCGTCTAGATAGCCCTTAAGACGAAAGATTAAGTTTTGTAGATGAGTGGATCCTTGTTAGTTGAAGAACCGATGTAGCCTCAAGAAGTCTCCTTCAATAATGCTTCTTCAACCACCCTCAAGATAGGGCATCACAATCCTTATATATGATCTCCAAAATAGAGCCAAATCCAAGTCTTATCCGTACTCACGAAAGTCCAATTTTATCAAACTTCGTTGGTGCGTTCGAATGAGGCCCTGGTGCATTCGAACGGCATGACTTGAACTCAGGTGCGTTCGAACAGGCCCGAGTGCATTTGAACGCAACAACTTGAATTCTTTAGGTTGCGTTCAAACGCGTTTGTGAACACAACTCTCGGTCTGTGTGAATGCAGTGCCCACATTCGAACGCGTTTGTGAACGCGGCTCTCTGTTTGTGTGAACGTAGTACCCGTGTTGGAACGCGTTTGTGAATGCAACTCTCTGTCTGTATGAACGCAGATTCCGCGTTCGAACGCGTTTGTGAATGTGGTGTGAACTCAACGGCTTTTCTCCAATAATCTTGCAATTCTTCAAACCAGAGATATTCTAGACTTGTGTAAAGCTCATATACATAAAAAAATATACTTAGAATATTTTGTACACAATTGCCAACAAATAAAAACCTAACAGCTCTGATACCAATGATAGGCTCTAATACCAATGAAAGGCTTTGATACCAAATGATAGGTTCTTGTACCAAATGATGAGATCTAGAACCAAAAGATCGGCTATGGAACAATTCCTTAAGATCTGAATTTATTGTAAGAAGAAGTCCGCGCAACCGTGGGAAAATATTTGTCAGATATTATTTGGTAGTCAGAAAATTACGAAACCAATTGGGTTGGATCCATAACTTCTGATCCACAACTTTCGTATTTATGCCTTTTGTAGATTCGAACTGTAGAAGGGATAAAAATGCAGAATAACGTGGGTGATGGTGGTGGTGACGGGTGGAGTAGATGTTAGGATTATGGATGGGTATGGAGATATGAGAGTGGATTGTGGAAGTAATTAAGGGAAGTAGATAAGGGGAATGAAGTGGTCGAGATCCCAAAGAAGAGGGGTGGCTTGACAGTTGAGGGAGATTAGAAGCAAGGAGAAACCTTGCCAATGGTAGATGTGAAAGGATGGTGAATAGGGAGGAGGGAGACGTCTAGAGAGAAGATAGGCGGCAAGAAATCAATAATCCAATAGCATAATGAAGTTGGTTGCCATTCACATATTTATAGAGGCTAGCCAATAAGTCCTAAAATAATATGAAACCCTAATTCTAGAGGATTCCCGTCGATCGCGTTCGAACGCGCCCGATCGCCTTCGAATGCACTCAAAAAGTCCCTTCTCTGGATTTGCGAATGCGACATAAGCGATTCCACCTGCGTGACTCTACAAGGTGTTCACAAGGGCGTTCGAACGCGACCTACAGGAATTTTATTTTAATGAAAATAAACACCTAATGGAATAAGAAAATATCCTAACTAAGTGTATCATATAGCCAATCGATTGGATCGCCACCTTTGAACTTGGAGAATTCGAGACGCACAATTTGCCCACGGATACCGTTGTCTCAATCCAGATCATATCCAAGTCCTTGTCTAACCGGAGAAGGATGCACCATGAATGGTTGATGATCCCTCCTTCCATTTTGATTAACTCGACGAGGTTCCGATTCGTATTGCCTCGTCCATGGATCTAGATCTCCATAGTGGTTCGCTCGTCGAATGGGTTCACTTGCAACTGGGCCTGGTGGAATCATCCTTGCTTGTCTCTGCCCATAGGGTGGTGGCAGCAAAGGCTCTTGTGGGTGCAAATTTTGAACCGATGGTGGCGAGTTCATGGGTGTGGATTTGCGTTGTGGGGTCGATGGTACATTTTCGTTCGCCATGGCTTCCCTTGTCGCCCATAATTCCCGCATCATCTCCATCATCATCTAGTTGTTGATGGCCAATTGTTCGAAAAGAGACCCCAAATATGGTTTGAACACTAGGCTCTTCCGTATTCAGGTTTGGTCGGGCGGTTCCGCGGGTGGAAGTCCCTACAACCGTTTCCCCCTCCTCTATTGGGGAAATCTCGTCTTCCTCATCTCACTGTGCAGCTATGGCTCTGGTTGTCATCATAGGATGCGCGTGTCCGAGGAACAGTGGCTTTAATACCACTCTTGATACGATTTCCCCTTAGGCCAAGGCTCAATCTATCCCGATTTTTAAATCTGGACAGGATTTGATATGGAACTTTGAAAATAGATCCCGAAAGATACAGCCATCAAATCGACATGAAATTTTGATATGTTGAAGCCCGGGAAACTAGATTTATAACAAATCTAATTCATGTGAATCGGATAGTGGGATCTCTAGATATCATCCGATTAGTAGATGGACATCAGAAAGTCCTTTTTTGGATTCGTGGATGGAGGCACGAGATCCTAGGTGATGATGGATGGTGGTGGACCGGTGGTAATGGGGTGGCACCGGTGAATACGTGGAGGTGGAAGGGTTATGGGGGTTGGTAGGGGTTAGAGTAAGGTGATAGATTGATTGGAAGAAGGAGGAGGAGTGGGGGGTGCTAAGGGACTAGGGTGAGTGGCCGGTCGAGGGGGGTTAGTAGCAGTGTCGCTGGGGGATAAGAGAACAAGAGAGAAGAAGACGAAGGAGACAAGGGCAAAACTCAATTCATTCAATAATGATTCCATGGTTGCCATCCACACCTTTAGAGACTAACCGAACAATTCAAAAATGACAATTATTAACCCTAAAATAGTATATTTTTATTAACCGCGTTCGAATGCGCCTGACGCATATTTTGCTTTCTCTGTATGTGCGAACGCGATGTAGGCGTTCGCAGGCGTGTTCAAATGCGGTGTTCGAACGCACATTTCGCACTCTCTATGTGTGCTAACTTGATGTAGGCGTTCACAAGCACGTTCGAATGCACTCCACCCACGTTCGAACGCGACATACAGAAAACTTATTTTTTCATGAATTAAACACCAAAATAAGAATAAAAGAGACCCCTAAAGTGTATCTATGCTCGAGACAACATCGGTGAAGTCTGAATCGTATCAGAGAAAGGCATCTAGGGGATAAGACTACTCACATCAGATCAGAAGACCTAACACACGCATCCCTAACATCTATTAATCAACCGTCACTCATCGCTAATAAAGTCCATGAAGCCTCACATAAGGGGTTTGAGATCTGAAAATATCTCAGTAATATGATGTTAGCCGTTTATCCCATTTAGAATTCATTGGTGTAAAATATAATAAATTATTAGATTTTATTAAATAACTCAGTATACATTATATATATATATAATTATGATAACCTTATTCGAATTATATATTAGGCATATAATAATTAATCTCTTTAAGCAAAAAAGAATCAGATATACAATATTTAATTAAAAATACATGTAAATACAATAACTAAGTATAATACAATTATTTTGTAATGACTACTTTTACTTACCTAGTATCTAGTTTTACATAAAATAATTATTATCCATTTATATCAAAATAATTATGATAGCTTAGTATTTCATTTTATATAAAATAGTATATAATAATAAAATGCTAAAATAGTTATATACAATATAAATATTAATATTAGATTATTATCAATATATATATATATATTAATCTAATAACAATGTAAAGCTATAAGTATATTTATATACATATACTAATAATTATAATTAATAAATTATTGTACTAATTATACTTAGCTAATATCTATGTTAAGGTGTATATATATATAATTTAATAATAATTACTTATCTAATTGGTCTACTATAACACCTGTTAAAAAAAAAAAAAAAAAAAAAATTTAGCGCACGCGTCATACGCGTGCACCCTAACCGAAGCACACGCGCTTGCGCGTGCGTTGACTCCTTCTTTCCCCTCCCCCCACCTCTCGCAGTCAATTGCGAGAGGTGGGAGAGAGGTGCGCCGGAGTGGAGTTAACTCCACTCCGTTGCCCTCTCCACCTCTTCTCTATTTAATCTCCTCTCCTTCACCTTGAGTTTCCCTCTTTTAGGAATCTCCCCTTCTTCGCTTTTCCCTACTCTCTTTTCTCTCCCGAGCTGCCGAAGTTTTTGTCACGGGCAGCGAGTCACCGGAGCACCGGCAGCCAACCAAAACCCCTCACCTCGATCGTCAAATTCAGCATTGTGCGGGAAGGATCTTGATATTCAAGAAGAGCCGACTAATTAGGAGAGTAAGACAGATTCCAGAAATACCCCAGGCGAGTAGAATTCTATAATAGTCTTTAAAAATGCATGCTTATGTCATATCTTACCGGTGATAATTAAATGTCGTTTTCTTACTTATGAAACTTATATGACATCTCATATTTGCATTTAATTACATGTCAGTTCTTACTTGTATTATTTATCACTTAATGCACATGTATGATAGACTCTATGGTTGTTTATAATATCTGTTATTATGATGATTATGTTAAATAAATAATAGAGGTCATGGCACCACGTGCACGTATCACTATTAGTCAAGTTCCAGTTAGGTAGTGCCCTTTTACCTACTCAACCCAGGGTTAGGGGTAGAGTGTATATTATATAGTATTATATTAGCGGCCTACACCTGAGGTCGATAGCAGGTGGAGCATTCAGGTGATTACACTGCCCTAGTTGGAGACTTGACTAGTATGATATTAGAAAACATGATTGAGAGGTACGGATTGTAGTTCTAGCGGTACCCGAGGACGTAGGGTCAGGGCGTCTATTAGAGCTGTGTACTCTTATCAGCCGTATGTGATAATTTCGCTCCGTGCGATGATTACTAGAACGGTGTTGATGGGCCTACGACTGGGGCCCTTAGTCTGATGGCCACAGACAATCGGTCATATGCAGCGTCGCCAGGCATGTATGGGCGATAATACCGCTAGTTGACTAGTCCCCCTCGATTTTTATGATGCTATGTGAGATATGTTATTGTGACTTGACTCCTGTGTGGATTTCTATGTAAAATAAGCTATAATGATGAAAGCCATTAAAAGTCATAATGTACATTTTCCCTGACATATTATGAGTTGCATTTTTACTTATCATGTAATATTCTTAGATTATTATTAGATTTTACTTGCTAGGCCCCGTGCTCACCACCATTTTTGGTGGAAATATTTCAGAGATGATTATAGAGGATGCGAACATCGAGGAGTAGCAGATTCATTCCTTATTTTTTTAGCATTTGTTTATTCTATTATTTCAGTTGGACTTAGCCCCTGCGAGGGTATTTATGTTTTAGCAAATTTGTGATGGACTTGTATTCCTAGAGGCTTGTTGAGGCCTGTGATATTATAATTCAGGATTATTTGTTGGATTATTATGGTATTTTTTGACTTATTCAGATACTTGGTGAGATTATTTCACTGACTGATCATGTGGGAATCACGTGGACATGCTCTATGTGAAGAACACATGAATTTTTGGAAGTGGGTGTTTCATCTACTTTACACTAATAAACCATTAAGGAAAAAAGAGAGCTCTCTGCTATAGAAGAAGAAGAAGAAGGGAAGAAGAAGGAGAGAAGAGAGAAAGGAAGGAAGGAAAGTCGGATTCGGGCTAGTAGGGAGGGTACCGACCACTGCTGGCCGGCCAGCGGCTCGGCTCTGACTAGTCCGAGCCCAAGTGAGAGAATGAGAGAGAGAGAGAGAGAGAGAGGGAGAGAGGGCATGAGGGAGCACCGGTTGCTTCATGGCAAGGGGTCGGGTGGTCGAAGGTGACAGTAGTTGGGAGAAAAAGAAGGAGAGAAAGAGAGAGGGAGAGAAATAGAGAGAAACAAAGAAAGAGAGAGAGAAGAAGGAAGAGGAGGAAGGAGGAGGAGGAGGCTCACCAACGTCGGTAGCACAGCGGTGGAAGCGACGACGGTGGTCCGAAGTGGCCAGTGTCGACATACCGATATGGGGAAGCTTAAGAGAGGAGAATGAGAGAGAGAGAGGAGTTGGACAGATAGATAGAGAGAGAGGCGATTGTAGAAACAGGCAGCGGTGATGGGGGGCCCTCCCAATGGCAGCTGGGGGTGCTTGGCACCCTCCACGTAAGCTACTAATGTAGCTTGCATGGGCATGAGGCCGGCCACGTCACGCGCAGTCTGTCTTCCTGCAACCGTGGTTAATCTGGGTTGAATTTGGTTCATATCAAAAGCCTAAAGGATTATGTTTACGCAAGAAACTTAGGAAAAAGGGAAAGAAGAATAAGAGAAGAGGAATGAGTAGGGAAGGGTATCCATGCTGATGAGGAGGGGCTCAACTATTGTTAGCCAGCTAGCAGGTGGGTCTTTCATCGACAGCTTGGATTATAGCAGTGGCTAAACTCTTGTCAGCAGCTCAATTCTAGCGAACCCAAGCCCTAGAGAGAGAGAGAGAGAGAGATAGAGAGGAAAAAAGGAGGAGAAAAAGGAGATGGTACCATGGTGGTGGAAGCAATAATGGCGGTCGAAGGTGGCCGACATTGACAATTTGAGAGCAAGATGAGAGAGTTTGAGGTGGGGGATGGAGTAGATGATATGATTCAACCATGAGGATAAAGTCAGTTAGGTTGAGTTGAGTCGAGTCTAGTTGAATGTATATGATTATTGCTTTTAAATTTAAATTAATGCGGATAATTTATATATGTTGAGTCGAGTCTAGTAGGATTAGTTGGATCCAAGTTACTATGACTCTATGCTTATAAAGAGGAGTGGTTGTGGTTATCATTTTTTTTCATCACAGGATGAATATTGGTTTAACCTCTTTCATTTAATCATTTAATCGTAGTCATTTATTTTCCTAGGAGTAGATAAAGAATAGTAATCCAAATTTTGCCCTCAAACCCTAGCCATGATCTACCTCCCCGAGCCATCCTTTTATATGATCGACCTTCACTATCTCATGATCGTGTACTGATACGATCTCCCCTTTTGGCTAAAGTTCGATCTCTTCTAATTCTCATATATGGACTCGATCTGGCATGGAACTTTGTAAATAGATCCCTAAAGATTCTATCGTTGGATAGATGTGAAATTTGGATATGCTATAGCCCCAGAAAATAGATTTCCAACAAATCAAGTTTCAGATGAATCGGATGTGGGGATCTTGAGATATCATCCGATAAGTGGACGAACGTCAGTGGGTCTAATCAGGATCTGTGGACAGAGGCACAAGATTCTAGATGATGGTGGTTGGTGGTGGACCGGCGTTAATGGGGTGACACTGGTGAAAAGTGGTGGTGGAAGAGTTATGGTTGATGGAAGGGTTAGGGAAGTGTTGGATAGATTGGAAGAAAGGGGAGGAGAGGGCCACCCCTAAGTGACTAGGGTAATTGGCCGTCGAGAGAGGTTAGAAGCAGCGTCGCCAGGGATTGAGAGAATGAGAGCGAAGAAGACGAAGGAGGCAAGGCAAAACTCAATTCTTTAATAATTATTCTATGGTTTCCATCCACATCCTTTAGAGGCTAACCAAACAATTCAAAATTAACACTAAACAGTACATTTTCACCGACTGCGTTCAAACACGCCCGCTCGCGTTCGAACGCACCTAGTTCGCTCTTCTCTCGATTTGCAAACGCGATGTAGGCGTTCGAACGTGCGACTGAACGCACCTGTTTCCTACTTCTTTGGATTTGCCAACGCGATACAGGCGTTTATAGCGCGTTCGAACGGAGTGTTCGAACGCGGTGTTCGAACGGAGTGTTCGAACGCGGTGTTCGAACGCGGTGTTCGAACGGAGTGTTCGAATGCGGTGTTCGAACGGAGTGTTCAAACGCGGTGTTCGAATGCACAATTCACACTCTCTGGACGTGATGCTGGCGTTCACAACCGCGTTCACAACTGCATTCAAATGCACTCCACCCGCGTTCGAACGTGACTACATAAAACTTAATTTATTAGGAATTAAACATTAAAACAGAAAACAAAGGCACCCCTAAAGAGTATCGTGCTCGAGACGACATCGGTGAAGTCCGAATCGTATCAATCCACCACGCTTCCGTAACCTTGTCCTCAAGGTCTGAAATTTGGGAAGCGATCCATGATATCTGACTCTAGCTCCCATGTAGACTCGTCAGTTGGTTTGCCCAACCACTCGATTAGCACTTCGGTCTCCAATCTGGATCCATGGCGTCTTCTCCTACGGCCTAAGACTTGGACCGATTCAGTGGGGCCATCTTCCTCCATTGGTTCGGGCAAGGCCGAACCCACCACATGGTTAGGCATGATCTGGGCCTTCAATGCTGATACATGGAAGACCGATGTATTCTAGTTCCCTCAGGTAGGTCCAATAGGTAAGCTACTGGACCGATTCATTGTAGCACTCGGTACAGACCATAGTATTTGTAACCCAACTTCTGGTTCAAATTTGGTCTGAATGTGGATTGCCGGTAAGGTTGAGCTCGAATGAACACCCATTGATCCACCTCAAATTCTCGCTCATGCCGGCACTTGTCATGAGTTTGCTTCATGCGGTTTTGGGCTATTGCTAGGTGAATCTTGAGTCGTCTCAATGTTTCATCTTGATCTGCAAGTTCCAAGTCGAACTCAGTTCTATCTCCCGCCGCGAGTCTATCGTAGGTATGCAAGACTGGGGGAGTGCGCCCATAAACCGCCTCAAACGGGGCCATGCCGATGCTAGAGTGATAAGCGATATTGTATGACTAGTCGGCCCATGGAAGGAATTTGACCCAATCCTTTGGTCGGTCCGCCACAAAGCATCGCAAATATTGCTCCAGTCCACGATTCACCACCTCGGTTTGGCCATCCGTCTAGGGGTGATAAGCTGAACTAAGGTTGATTCGAGTCCCTTGCAATCTGAAGAACTCGGACCAAAACTCGCTGATGAAGATGCGATCCCGGTCTGACACGATCGTCCTAGGCATCCTATGCAAGTGCGCCAATTCCTAAACAAAAATTTCAGCAACCTTTTTCGCTGAAAACGAGTGAGACAATGCTATGAAGTGAGCATATTTGCTTAGCCTATTCACCACAACAAACACCACCGATTATCCTCGGACCTCCGGCAGCCCTTCGATGAAGTCCATAGAGATGTCCTCCCAAATATGCTCCGGTATAGGTAGTGGTTGCAATAACCCGCTGGGTTTGAGCGTCTCCAATTTGACTCGTTGGCAGATTTGGCATTCACGCACATATTTCTTAACGTCCAACTTCATCGTTGTCCATGTAAAGTTTTGAGCCAGCCGCTTGTAGGTACGTAAGACCCCTTCATGGCCTGCTGTAGGAGTATCATGGAAATGTGCCATCAATAGTCTCCGTAGTTCTTCGTCCGTGGGTACCTTGATCTGCCTGTGCTCGAGTACCAACCCGTTGCGCTCCTCGTGCTCGGGGTGGCTTGATGGGTTCTCTCTCAGCTCCTCCACGAGTAAGACCAGTTCATTATCCCCTGCGCTGGCTCTTCGCAGATCTAAGAAAAAAGAGGAAAAGTGGGTGCTGAGAAAGAGATGAGCTCACTTGCGTCCCCTATGCTTGGAAGTTCAATCAGCTGTTGATTTCCATCCGGCAGCACTCTCTGGTCATTCCTCCAAAATGTCATTGAGAGGTTTGTAAAGTCAAATATCACGGGCCCCAAGCTTCAAAGCCATTGAGTCCCCAAAACAATGTCGGCACCTCGCAAGGCCAACAGATATAGATCCAATGTGAAAGTTTGAATTTGCACCTTCAATTCCACACCTCCACAAATAAAATCCGCTCGCAATGTGGTGCCATCTCCAATCGTCACATCGAACCCTTCCGTGGGTTCCAACTAGAGCCCAATCTTATTGAGGAGCCACGTGTCAATGAAGTTGTGGGTGGACCCGGTGTCGATCAAGATTCTCACTGTGGTTTTCTTGACTACACTGTTCACCCGCAAAGTCCTTGGCGCGGCTGTCCCTGAATAGGCGTGGAGAGAGATTTCGACTATCATGTCCTCCACGGGTTGCTCCTCAACTTCTTCTCCTTGATGTCTAGCCACACCTTCATTTTAAGCTGCAAACTCATCCTCCACATCCTCCAATCCATCTATTAGCATCACCGATCCCATTGGTTTAGCGCAGCGATGCCCAGGTAGAAATTTCTCATCACAACAAAAGCATAGGCCTTTGGCCCTTTGTTCCTCCACTTATGCAGGTGTGAGTGCTCATCCTTGACCTCTAGTTGTGTACTTCACATCTTGGGATGGTTTCAGGGGTGCTCAAGGAGGCACCATTACAGTAGCGGTCCTTGGTACACCGATAATATTTCCCGCCGCTATGGTTGGTTGAGCTTGATTGCGGCTTCCTTGGCTCGTCTAATTTTATTTTAAGTGTAACTTCATGGCCCTATGTTTGTCTTCCATGAGCACCGCATCTTCGAAAGCCTCCTTTAAAGTTCTAGGCCTTAAAGCCCTCATGTCGGCTTGTATGTCACCCTGCAACCTGGAGATGAAGGTGCTGCGAAGTTGCTGATCCGTCCATGGGGGTTGACATCGGCTACTTATCCTCTCAAACTCTTCTTGGTATGCCCCAACCGTGGTCTTTTGCAAAGTCTTTGAGAGGAGAGCATCGAAGTCTTCATACCCCAACGCTCCAAATCGCCACGTGATATCAGCACAAAATTCAGCCGAAGTTTCGATAGCCTCATTGGTATTGGCTACTCAAAACCAATGAAGCGCCGCATCTTCAAGGTGGAAGCTCGCAAGCGTCACCTTGTATTCCTCCGCCCTATACAATCAATCGATCGGATCGCCACCTTTGAACTTGAGGAATTTGAGACGCACGATTTGTCCACGGATGCCGTTGTCTCGTTTCGGATCATGTGCAAGTCCTTGTCTAATCGGAGGAGGATGCACTATGAATGGTTGATGATCCCTCCTTCAGTTTTCATTAACTCGCCGTGGTTCCCGGCCATATTGCCCCACCCACGGATCTTGATCTCCAAGGTGATCTCCATAGTGGCTCGCTTGTCGGATGGGTTCACCTGCAACTGGCCCTGGTGGAACCATCCTTGCTTGCCTCTGCCCATAGGGTGGTGGCAGCAGCGGCTCTTGTGGTTGCAAATTCTGAACCGGGGGTAGTGGGTTCATGGGAGTGGACCCGCGTCGTGGGGTCGATGGTGCATTCCCATTCGCTATGGCTTCCCTTGTCGCCCGTAATTCTCGCATCATCTCCATCATCATCTGGTTGTTGATTACCATTTGTTCGAAAAGAGACCCCATTCTCGCATTTGTTGTTTATTAGATCGGGCGGTTCCGTGGGTGGAATTCCCCACAACCATTTCCACCTCCTCTATTGGGAGAATCTCTTCTTCATCATCTCGCCGTGTAGCCATTGCTCTAGTTGTCGTCATAAGAAGTGCGTGTTTGATGAATGGTGGCTCTGATACCAGCTTGATACGATCTCCCCTTTTGGCTAAGGTTCAATCTCTTCCAATTCTCAAATCTGGACTAAATCTGGCACGAAACTTTGTAAATAGATCCCTAAAGATGTCACCGCTCGACGTGAAATTTGGATACATTATAGCTCGAGAAAAGAGCTTGCCAACAAATCAAGTTTCAGGCAAATCAGATATGGGGATCTCGAGATATCATCCGATTAGTGGACAAATGTCAGTGAGTCTAATTAGGATCCGTGGATGGAGGCACGAGATCTTAGATGATGGTGGTTGGTGGTGGACCGGCGTTAATGGGGTGACACCGGTGAAAGGTGGTGGTGGAAGAGTTATGGTTGATGGAAGGGTTATGGCAAGTGTTGGATAGATTGAAAGAAAGGGGAGGAGAGGGCCACCCCTAAGGGACTAGGGTGATTGGTCGGTCGAGGGAGGTTAGAAGCGGCGTCGCCAAAGATTGAGAGAATGAGAGCGAAGAAGATGAAGGAGGCAAGGCAAAACTCAATTCTTTAATAATTATTCTATGGTTGCCATCCACATCCTTTAGAGGCTAACCAAACAATTCAAAATTAACCCTAAACAGTACATTTTTGCCGACCGTGTTCGAACGCGCCCGCTCTTCTCTGGATTTGCGAACGCGATGCAGGTGTTCGAACGTGCGACCGAATGCACCTGTTTCCCACTTCTCTGGATTTGCGAATGCGATACAGACATTCATAGCGCGTTCGAATGCACAATTCACACTCTCGAGACGTGATGCTGGCGTTCACAACAGCATTCGAACGCACTCCACCAGCGTTCGAACGCGACTTACAGAAAACTTATTTTCTTAGGAATTAAACATTAAACAAGAATTCATTAAAATAAAATTCCTCTAGGTCGTGTTCGAACGCACGAGGGGTTGTGTTTGAATGCCCTTGCGAACATCTGCATCAGGTTCGCAAATATAGAGAACACGTAATGCGCGTTCGAACGCCAGCATTGCGTTCGCACATAGAGAGAACGCCTTTTGTGCGTTCGAACGCGATCGACGAGAATCCTCTAGAATTAGGGTTACTTATTATTTTAAGACTTGTTGGATAGTCGGTATATTTATGTGGATGGCAGCCAAATTCATTATGCTATTGGAATATTGATTTCTTGCCTCTTTATCATCTATCTACCCTAATATTCCTCCTCCTTCACCATCCTTCCACCTCTACCGTTGGCAAAGTTTCTCCTAACTTGTAATCTCCCTTGACTGTTGAGTCACCCCTCTTCTTTGAGATCTTGACCACTTTGTTCCCTTTATCTATATCCCTTAATGACATCCACCATCCACCTTCATCTCTATATCCATCTATAACCCTAACATCTACTCCACCCGTCACCACCATCATTACCCACGTTATTCCATATTATTTTCCTAGTTGTAGTTCGAGTCTGCAAAAGGCATTAATACAAAAGTCAGGAAGTTATGAATCGAATCCAAGTGGTTTCATAATTTTTTGACTACCAAAGAATATTTGATGAATAGTTTTCCCTGGTTGCACAGACTGATTCCTGTACTACATCCAGATCTTGAAGAAATCGTTCCATAGCCAACCTTTTGGTGCAAGAACCCATCAATTTGATATCAGAGCTTATCATCTGGTATCAGAGGCTATCATATGGCTTTATCTAGAGATGATTACTGCTATGATTTTATGTCGAGTTGATTTGTAGCATGAGTATGTATGTGATACATGTATCATTAGAGACTTCATTGCATCATATATTTCTTTTGGCTTCCCTACCACTTAAATTCCTGATATGCATGACTTGTTATAGTACTGGATATAATACATATGATCTATCATTAGATGGAAATGCATGAGTTCTCATGGATATGATAGTTGGTAAAAAGCATGAGGATACCCGAGTGGGCGCGAGAGTTAGGGCATGCTTGGAGTTGATTGATCGCTCGACATAGTCGCGATCTTGTGGCCTTATGTCCGAGGTCGTAGTCCTGTGTGATTCGGACACATGCCGTTCGCTAGGGCAAATGTGACAAGTTATCCCCATGTAGTTTTTATCTGCTAGTTGGGTACCCGAGTCCGGATGATGATGATACCCTTAACGATTAGCATGGTATGATTATTTGATTGAGATACCCTTAATGGTTGGCAGGGTATGATTATTTGACTGAGATACCATTAATGATTGGCAAGGTATGCTTTGAGCCTTTTCGAGATAGATTTGAGACCAGGTACCGAATGTTAACTATGCACAGTGGTCTAGTACGATGATGATATTCAGAGATAACAATGATGACTAAGATGTTGAAAAATGCATATGATTTTATTATCATCTGATATACCTAATTATCGAGTGGTCAATATGCATTATATGTAGTTGCATTTGATATCATAATATGGTCATGGTCGGCATGCATCATATTGATACACCTTACATGAGTCTTTTCTTATTGTGCTAGTTATTTAATTTAGAAAAATAATGATTCCTGTATGTTGCATTCGAATGCGGGAAGGGGTGCATTCGAATGCCCTTGCGAATACCTATAGGCATTCACATCGACAGAGAACGCAATTTGTGTGTTCGAACGCGCTCGACCTCGTTCAAAAACCCGCATGGGAACGCCTGCATACGTTCACATCGATAGAGAACGCAATTTGTGCATTCGAATGCGCTCGACCTCATTCGAACGCGATCGACGGGAATTCACTATTTCTAGGGTTAATAATTGTCATTTTGGCTTGTTTGGTTAGCCTCTTAAGGTGTGGATGGTAATTAAAAATATTATGATGAATGAAAATTGAGTTCTATCTGCTCTCTTGTCTCTCTACCCTAATCTCCTTTCCCCTTCGTTCAAGTCCTAGCCATGCACCATCTCGATGTCGGTGATCTTCTAACCTCCCTCGTCTGTCGAATCCTCCCTCCTCCTTGGAATCTCGGCCCCTTCTCCCCTTTCATCCTTATCCCTTAATCTCCATAAACCATCCACCCTCATCTCCATTATCATCCCTAACCATATCATCACCACCACCATCACTCCCACTTTTGTGTATTTTCATCTCAATTGTAGTAAAAATCTATGAAGGGCATAAATACAAAAAATATAAATTAAGAAGTTACGGATCGATCGAACCTCGTTTCTTAATATTCTGACTACGATAGAATATTTTCCGTCGACTGCGTGGTCTGCTTTCCTGCAACCAATCCAGATATTGAAGAGGACATTCCTTTCTTATCAGTGGTATTAAAGCTCGGTGGACCTCGGACCTCGGACCTCCATTAATGGTGGAGACAAGGAAGATGGCATCATTAAGGAGATTAATGGAGCGCACCCCGACAATAGAAGACTCGACCCACGAAAATCCTAATCGAGGGGCCGAGCCTCTTAGTGCGGCCGCGGTGAGACCAAGTCAATCGATGCCAGTGCATATGAGCATGGGCTTGGCAGATGAACTTAGGGGCATGTTCCAAATGTTGCTGCAGCGGGCGGACACAATGTAGAACGATCATAATGCCTTGAAAGAGTACATCATGAACTGATCGACTTTGTCATCTCCTTAAAGAAGATCGGTGTCGTAAGAAGGACCAGCGGTGGAACCACATCGAACTGACGTCCCACAGGCCCAGGTATGACATGTTAATGTCAATGAGTCGCTTTTACCTATTCCTACACAACATCCTCCACCTCCGGTACACAACCTGAGGTCGACGGTGGTGGAACCTGAGAGGCATGCGGCTTCGGTACACTTCGTCGATGAAGATTGGAACTTTGACGATTATGTCTGTAACGCCCCTGCCCGGCATGGCACGTGCACGCCCACGCGCCCACACGGGACGTGCGACGCACGCTAGAGGTCGGGCGGGGCCCGTCATGCACAAATACTTTCCTATGCACATATAATCATGACATCATCAAATAAAACCTGTTAACCTATCCATGATCACATAATCCATCACCAAATACATCATACTATCAACCAAATAAACTTGTTAACATATGAATATCCAAGTCCACAATAATATACACTAGACCGCTACATAATCTGGCAGGACCCACACAGGCCACAACAAACCATCAAGATACAACTAAAATAACTAATATAAGAGTACACTATGATTCGACCTGTATTATACAAATCATCGTTCAATACAAAAGAGTACAAATATCAAATACTAGTACAACTCAATTTCTATATAAACTATCATCTATACCATCTCGCATCTATAGCTCACCTCATCATCGCTCTAAAATATCTTCTCAAGTCGCTATCACGTACCACATATCTGAGGGGGTTAGAAAAGAAATAAAGAAAGTCATGAGCAAAAGGCTCAGTGAATAGACCTTACCCCGAATCAGTGATGCCAAACAGAGAGTAAGTACTGGATAATATGAATCATAAAGCACCATCATATCATGAATAAGTATATGAATGTATCCTCAATAATACATAAATGAAAAGCAGATAATATGTCATAATGATAAAAGTATACAATCCTCGACAATGAATAAACAAATCTCCATGTCATATGATCATCATAACTCTCTATCAAATATGACACATGATGCATGCTGACCATGGCCATGCTATGATATCAATTGCAGCCATATATGATGTATATTGACCACTCAATAATCAGGTATGTCAGATAAAAATGAAATCATATGCATTTCTCAACATCACGATCATCACCGACATCTCGGTATAATATCATCATACTAGACCACTGTGCACAGTCAATACCCGGTACCTGGTCTCAACATCATGTCCAAAGGCTCAGAGCATACTCCGCCACCCGCAAGAGTATCTCTAATATAACCATACCCCGCCACCCGCTAGGGTATCAACATCCATCCAGACCGGGCACCCACATAGTTGATAGAAACCTCGTGAGGATAACTCGCCACATATGCCCTGGCGAACGGCATGTGTCCGAATGTCTGCTGTGCACACAGACTAACGACCTCAGACGTAAGGCCGATAGGATCGCGACTATGTCGAGCGATCAATCATCTCCAAGCACACCCTAACCCTCGCGCCCACTCGGGTATCCTCACGCTTTCTCTCAACTATCCTATCAATCACAATTCATGCTTTCCTTCTAAATGACAGATCATATGCATATATCTAGTATGATAACAAGTCAATGCATAACAGAAATTTAGGTGGAATAGGAATCATGAGAAAAATAATGCAATGTAGTCTCCAACTATATCGTCAGCACATGCATACTCATGCTAATCTATTATATGCATACCCATGCTACAGATCAACTAGACATAACCTCACCACAGTATAATCATATCTCATCATCTCTATTTATCATCATCATACTCATATCCAAGATCAGCCTAATTATATGCATGATAAAAATTTGCTTGACTATAATCATATCTAGATAAAGTTATATAATCATGCGGGAGGTCAAAACATGCATGTACATAATATATAATATAACCTAATTTGATAAAGGGATCTAGGGGATAAGACTACTCACTCTTATCAGAAGATACAAACCACGTATCCCTTACATAAGGGGTCCACGGGGTCTCAAATAAGGGGTTCGGGATCTGAAAATGTTTAAGTAACATAAAGTTAGTTGTTTATCCAATTATAATCCGTTCGAGTAAAATATGATGATTTATTAGATTTTAGAATTTCTACTTAATTTTATAATTGGCTAGATTTTTATTATAAATAAAATATAAATATAGATAAAAACCTAATTATAATTAAATTATATCTTGATTAATTAGGGACTATGTAGTCATTATCTTATTTGTTACAAAATAATAATGTATAATAAATTATTAGAATTATTTAAAATGTATCTCATAAAAATATTGGTATATAAATTTGATAATTATAATTTACAAATCTATATATTAATCTAATAGAGATATAAATGAATAAAAATGAGTATTACTTATATTTATACCTAATTAATCATTGATTATACAAATTACAATTAATACTAATCATATTGAAGAATATATTATTATTAAAATAATTAATGTCTAAATAATCTATTTGCATTAATTAAGAAGGAAAAACCTAAATAAATAACATCAAATAAATAAATGATTAATTAAAAACAGCATGCTCTGAGTCCGGGCCGAGCCCAAAGACTGCAAAAAAAGAAGATGTGGAAGCTGAGGAGGGAAGAGAAAAAGAGAGAAAGAAAGAAAGAAGAAGAATAAGAAGAAGAAGAAGAAGAAGAAGAAGGGAGGAGGGAAGGGAGGTGCAGACCCGCCCTGCGGGGAGGGCACCGGCAGCTGGTGGCCAGCCAGCAGCCGGCCTCTCGCCGGCGGCTCGGCTCCGACGGGCCCGAGCCCAAGGTAAGAAAAAGAGAGAGAGAGAGAGAGAGAGAGAGAGAGAGAGAGAGAGAGAGAGAGAAGAAGAGAGAAGAAGAGAGAGGAGGAGAAAGAGCTCACCGGCGCTCGTGGAGGTGGCGGCGGCGGCGATAGTCCGGCCTTGGCGAGAGAGAGAGAGAGAGAGAGGAGATATTTAGAGGGGGTAGAGAGAGAGAGAGGCGGTTGGGGGGGGTTTTTGGCAGCGGCTACGGCGGCGCTGGGGCCCACCGCAGCCACGCTAGGGGGTGCGTGGCACCCCCACGCCATGCCCAGCTGCATGGGCACGAGGCCGGCCACACTGTGGCCGGCCACGTCGTGCCCATGTAGAACAATTTTTTTTTTTTTTTAGGTTGGGTTATTACAATGTTGATCACTTTGGAGATGGTATTGAACGTGTTCAAGGATTCTGAGAAGGAGAGCAGCAACCACAGCGGTTTAGATGATATACTTAGTTAGAGTCTTTTCTTATTGCATTAGTTATTTATTTTCATTAAAATAAATTTTCTATATGTCATGCTCAAACGCGAAAGGGGTCGCGTTTGAGCGCTTTGCGAACGCCTGCATCAGGTTCATAAAATTAGAGAAGATGAAATGCACGCTCGAACGTGGTCGGGCGCGTTCGAATGCTTGCATCGCATTTGCATCGACAGAGAACGCCTTTTGTGTGTTCGAACGTGATCGGGTGCGTTCAAACGTGATCGACGGGAATCCTCAAGAATTAGGGTTAATAATTGTTATTTTAGCTTGTTGGCTAGCCTCTATAAAGGTGTGGATGGCAGCCAAAATCAGTATGCTATTGGATTATTGGTTTCTTGCTTCCTATCTTCTCTCTATCTTCCCTACCCTAATCTCCCTCCTCCCTCTTCACCAACCCACCAAATCTACTGTTGGCAAGGTCTCTCCTAACATCTAATGTCCCTCGTTTGCCAAGTCCTCCCTTTTTCTTCAGATCTCGACCACTTCTTCCCCTTTGTCTTTATTACTTAAACAACATCTACCAACCACCCTCATCTCCATTATCATCCATAACACTAACATCCACTCCACCCATCACCACCACCATCATCCACAATATATCGTGTTTTTGTCCCAACTTCATTTCGAATATTGAAGGGCATAAATACAAAAAACATAGATCATGAAGTTACGGATTGATTCCACTTTGTTTCATAATTTTATGACTATAGTAGAATAGTTGGTGAATATTTTCCCTCGGTTGTGAGGACTGCTTCCTACAATAAATCCTCATTGAAGAAATCATTCTGTAGCCTACCATTAGTATCAGAGCCTATCTTTTGGGTACCGCATAGACTATCACGGTATTCAGATCCAGGCGAACCTCAGACCTCCATTAATGGTTGAAACAAGTAAGATGACGTCGACAAGGAGATCAATGGAGAGCACACCGACAAGGGAAGACTCAATCCATGATAATCCTAATCGTGAAGCCAATTCCTATGGAGCGACCATGGTAGGACCGTGATACGATCTCCCATTTAGGCTAAGGTTTGATCTCTTCCAATTTTCAGATCTGGACTAGATCTGGCACAGAATTTGTAAATAGATCAACACCGGACCGGGTCTACCCACAACTTCATTGACAAGAGGCTCCTTAGGAAGATTGGGCTTGAGTCGGAACCCACCGAATGATTCGATGTGACGATTGGAGATGGCACCACATTGCGGGCAGATTTTATTTTTGGAGGTGTGGAATTGAAGGTGTAAGGCCAAACTTTCACATTGGATCTTTATCTGTTGGCCTTGCGAGGTGTCAACATTGTCTTTGGGACTCAATGGCTTCAAAGCTCGAGCCCATAACATTTAATTTTTCAAACCTCACACTTACATTTCGGAGGAATGGTCAAAGAGTGCTGTTGAATGGGAACCAACCACGGCAAGGGCCGACGTTGCAACCACTATTAGGACTTCCATGTGCAGGGGACCGAGCTCTACTCTTACAAATGGTTGCTGCTGAACCAGAACATCCATCATCGAGGGAAATATCTGCTGACACGCAAGAACTGCAGCGGGAATACAAGGATCTCTTCGGCACGACAATCGCATTCATATCATTCCAGGGGCTGAACCAGCAAATGCTTAGCCATATCGATACCCGCATGTCCAAATTAGTGGTGGAAATGCTCGAGGTAGGGATTATTCAACCGACTAGAAGTGCCTACTCATCACCGGTGCTGCTAGTTCGAAAGAAAGACGGGAGCTGGATATTTTGCGTCGACTAACGAGCCTTGAATGCGATTACCGTCAAAGACTGATACCCAATATCGATGATCGAGGAGTTGATGGATGAACTTATAGGGTCGGCTTACTTCAGCAAACTTGACTTAACAGCAGGGTACCATCAAATCTGCATCGACCCGGAAGATGTGCACAAAACAACATTGCGAACTCATGATGGCCACTATGAGTTCCGAGTCATGCCGTGATACGATCTCCCCTTAGGCCAAGGTTTGATCTATCCCAATTTTCAGATCTCGATAGGATCTGACACAGAACTTTAAAAATAGATCTTGAAAGATGCTGCCGTCGGATGGACGTGATTTTGATATGTCATAGCCCCAGAAAAGAGCTTTCCAACAAATCAAGTTTCAGGCAAATCAGATGTAGAGTTCTTAAGATATCATCCGATTAGTGGACAAATATCAGGGAATCTGTCTTAGGATCCGTGGATGGAGGCACGAGATCCTAGATGATGGTGGATGGTGGTGGACCGACGTTAATAGGGTGGCACCGGTGAATAAGTGGTGGTGGAAGGGTTAGGGCAAGTGTCGGATAGGTTGGAAGAACGAGAGGAGGGGGCTGACCTAAGGGACTAGGGTGATTAGGCGGTCGAGGGAGGCCAGAAGCGATGTCGCCGGGGATCGAGAGAACGGGAGCGAAGAAGACGAAGGAGGAAAGGCAAGCACTCAATTCATCAATAATGGCTCCCTGGTTGCCATCCACACCTTTAGAGGCTAACCAATAATTCAAAAATAATCCTAAATAGTGCATTTCCGCTGACCGCGTTCGAACGCACTCAATTGTGTTCGAACGCGCTCAATTGCGTTCGAACGCACACATTTTTCACTTCTCTAGATTTGTGAACGCGATGCAGGCATTCGCAGGCGCATTCGAATGTGGCGTTCAAATGCACAATTCACACTCTCTGGATGTGCGAACCTAATGCAGGCGTTCGAACGCACTCTACCCGCGTTCAAACGCAACACATAGAAAAGTTGTTTTTCTAGAATTAAAAACTAAAACAAAAGACAAAGACATCCCTAAAGTGTATCCATGCTCGAGATGACATCGGTGAAGTTCGAATCATATCAATCCACCACGCTTTCACAACCTTGTCCTCAAGGTTTGGAATTTGGGAAGCGATCCCTTATATCTAACTCTAGCTCGTAGGTAGACTTGTTAGTGGGCTTGCCTAGCCACTCTATCAGCACTTCAGTCTCCAATCTGGATCCATGGCGTCTTCTCCTTTGGCCTAAGACTCAGACCGATTCAGTTGGGCAATCTTCCTCCATTGGTTTGGGCAAGGCGGAACCCACCATATGGTTAGGCCCGATCTGGGCTTTCAATGCCGATACGTAGAAAACCGGATGGATCTTGGTCCCCTCAGGTAGGTCCAACCGGTAAGCTACTGGACCAATTCGTTGTAGCACTCAGTACCGACCATAGTACTTGTGACCTAACTTCTGGTTCAAAATTGGCCTCAATGTGGATTGCTGGTACGGTTGAGCTCGAACGAACACCAATTGATCCAGCTCAAACTCTCGCTCACGCCGGCCTTTGTCATGAGTCTGCTTCATGTAGTTTTGGGGTATTTCTAGGTGAATCTTGAGCCGTCTCAAGGTTTCATATCGATCAGCAAGCTCCAAGTCAAGCTCGGTCCTATCCGTCGTCGCAAGTTTATCATAGGCACGCAAGATAATGAGAGTGCACGCATAAACTGCCGCAAAGGGGGTCATGCCGATACTAGAGTGATGAGCAGTATTGTATGACCACTCGGTCCATGGAAGGAATTTGACCCAATCTCTTTTAATCGGTCCGCCACAAAGTATCGCAAGTATTGCTCTAGTCTGCGATTCACCATCTCGGTTTGGCCATCCGTCTTGGGGTGATAAGCTGAACTAAGGTTGACTACTTGAGTCCTTTGCAATCTAAAGAACTCGGACCAAAACTCATTAATGAAGATGTGATCCCGGTCCGACATGATCGTCCTAGGCATCCATGCAAGCGCACCACTTCCCAAACAAAAATTTCAGCAACCTTTTTCGCTAAAAATGGGTGAATCAATGCTATAAAATGAGCATATTTGCTTAGTCTATCCACCAGAACGAACACCACCGATTGCCCTCGATCCTCCGGCAGCCCTTCGATGAAGTTCATGGAGATGTCCTCCCAAATACGCTCCGGTATAGGCAATGGTTGCAACAGCCCACTGGGCTTGAGTGTCTCCGATTTGACTTGTTGGCAGATTTGACATTCATGCACATACTTCTTTATGTCCGTCTTCATCGCTGTCCATGTACAGTTTTGGGCCAGCCGCTTGTAGGTACGTAATACCCCTTCATGACCTACTATAGGAGTATCATGGAAGTGTGCTATCAATAGTCTCCGTAGCTCTTCGTTCTCGAGTACCTTGATCCGCTCGCGCTCGAGCACTAACCCATCGCGCTCCTCATGCTCGGGGTAGCTTGATGGGTTCTCTCTTAGCTCCTCCATGAGTCAGACCAGATCACTATCCTCTGCGCTGGCTCTCCGTAGACCTGAGAAGAAAAGAAAGGTGGGTGCCGAGAAAGAAGCGAGCTCCCTTGCGTCCCCTACGTTTGGAAGTTCAAATAGCGGTTGACTTCCATCCAGCAACACTCTCTAGTCATTCCTCCAAAATGTCAATGTGAGGCTTGTAAAATCAAATGTCACAGGCCCCAATCTTTGAAGTCATTGAGTCCCCAAAACAATGTCGGCACCTCGCAAGGCCAACGGATAAAGATCCAATGTGAAAAATTAGCCTTGCACCTTCAACTCCACACCTCCACAAATAAAATCTGCTCGCAACATGGTGCCATCTCCAATCGTCATGTCGAACCCTTCTGTGGGTTTCAACTCAAGCCCAATCTTCCTAAGGAGCCTCTGGTCAATGAAGTTCTGGGTGGAGCCGGTGTCAATCAAGATTCTCACTATAGATGTCTTGATTACACCATTCACCTGCAAAGTCCTTGGTGCGGCTGTCCTGGAATAGGCATGGGGGGAGATCTCAGCCATCATGTCCTCCATAGGTCGCTACTCAGCTACTCCTCCTTGCTGTCCAGCCACACCCCCATCTTCATCTACAATCTCATCCCCAGCCTCCTCCAATCCGTCGATTAGCATCACCGATCGCATCGATTTAGCGCAACAATGCCTGGGTACAAACTTCTCATCATAAGGAAAGCATAGGCCTTTGGCTCTTCGTTCCTCCACTTGAGTAGGTGTGAGTGCTCATCCCGGACCTCTAGCTGCATACTTCACATCTTGGGATGGCTTTAGGTGCGCTCGAGGAGGCACCATTGCAGCAACGGTTCTTGGTACTCCAGTAACACTTCTTGCCGCTATAGTTGGTAGAGCTTATTTGCGGCTTTCCTGGCTTGTCCAATTCTGTTTCAGGCGTAACTTCATGGCCCTATATTTATCTTCCATGAGCACCACATTTTCAAAGGCCTCCTTTAAAGTTCTAGGCCTTAAAGCCCTCACGTCGACTTGTATGTCCCCATGCAGCCCGGAGATGAAGGTGTTGTGAAGATGCTGATCCGTCTATGCGGGTTGACATCGGCTACTTATCCTCTCAAACCCTTCTTGGTATGCCCCAACCGTGGTCTTTTGCACCGTCTTTGAGAGGAGAGCATCGAAGTCTTTATACCCCGACCCTCTAAATCGTCACAAGATAGCAACACAAAATTTAGCCCAACTTTCAATAGCCTCATTGGCATTGGCTACTTGAAACCAATGAAGAGCTGCTTCTTCAAGGTGGAAGATCGCAAGTTTGACATTGTATTCTTCCGCCGTACCCTGGTATGCGAAGAATTGCTCCATCCTATACAACCAATCAATCGAATCGTCACCTTTGAACTTGGGAAATTTGAGACGCACAATTTGTCCACGGATGTCGTTGTCTCGATCCGGATCATATCCAAGTCCTTGCCTAACCGGTGGAGGATGCACCATAAATGGTTGATGATCCCTCCTTCGATTTTGATTAACTCGCCATGGTTCAGGTTCATATTGCCCCACCAATGAATCTAGATCTCCAAGGTGATCTCCATAGTGGTTCGCTCGTCGGATGGGTTCACCTACAACTG
Organism: Typha latifolia; assembly: GCF_019914945.1. Lineage (NCBI taxonomy): Eukaryota > Viridiplantae > Streptophyta > Magnoliopsida > Poales > Typhaceae > Typha > Typha latifolia. The sequence goes on along the minus strand of NC_133086.1, from coordinate 13,191,417 downwards.
GGCTAGTGGAACCATCCTTGCTTGCCTCTACCCATAGGGTGGTGGCAGCAGCGGCTCTTCTGGTTGAAAATTCTGAACCGATGGCAGCAGGTTCATGGGAGTAGACTCGCGTTGTGGGGTTGATGGTGCGTTCCCATTCGCCATGGCTTCCCTGTGAGATTCTGAACCGTTTCCCCCTCCTCTATTGGGAGAACCTCTTCTTCATCATCTCATCATGCAGCTAGGGCACTAGTTGTCATCATAGGAAGTGCGTGTCTGGAGGAATGGTGGTTCGATACCAACTTGATACGATCTCCCCTTAGGCCAAGGTTCGATCTATCTCGATTTTTAGATTTGGACAGGATCTAACATGGAATATTCAAAATAGATCCTGGAAGATGCCGCTGTCAAATGGATGTGAGATTTTGATATATCGTAGCCCCGGAAAAAAGGTTTCCAATAAATCAAGTTTCAGGTGAATCAAATGTACGGATCTCGAGATATTATCCGATTAGTGGACAAATGTTAGGGAATCTATCTTAGGATCCATGGATGGAGGCACGAGATCCTAGATGATCGTGGATGGTGGTGGACTGGCATTAATGGAGTGGCACTGGTGAATAAGTGGTGGTGGAAGGGTTGTTGGTGATGGAAGGGTTAGGGCAAGTGTTGGATAGATTAGAAGAAAGGGGAGGAGAGGGCCGCCCCTAAGGGACTAGGGTGATTGGTCGGTTGAGGGAGGTTAGAAGCGGTGTCGCCGGGGATCGAGAGAATGGGATTGAAGAAGACAAAGGAGACAAGGAAAAAACTTAATTTAATAATAATGACTCCCTAGTTTCCATCCACACCATTAGAGGCTAACCAACAATTCAAAAAGAACCCTAAATAGTGCATTTTTGCCGATCGCGTTCCAATGCGCCCGATCGCGTTTGAACGCACACATTTCTCACTTTTGTAGATTTGTGAATGCAATGCAGGCGTTCGCAGGCGCATTAGAACGCACAATTCACACTAGAGCTCTCTAGATGTGCGAACCTGATGCATGCGTTCGAACGCAACATACAGAAAAGTTATTTTTCTAGAATTAAACACTAAAATAAAAGACAAAGACATCCCTAAAGTGTATCCATGCTTGAGACAAAATCGGTGAAGTCTCAATCGTATCATGCTGTTTGGGCTCACCAATGCACCGACCACCTTCCAAGGGCTGATGAATGACCTTTTTCGCCCACTCTTGCGTCGGTACGTGCTCGTCTTCTTTGACGATATTCTAGTGTATACTAGGACTTGGAGCGAGCAATTGCGGCATGTGCGTGAGGTGTTGAATATCTTGCGACAAAACCAGTTAAAAGTCAAGATGAGCAAGTGCCTTTAGGGAGAGCCACAAGTGGAATCGTTGGGAGATATAATCTCAGCGACAGGAGTGGAAGGCAATCCAAGCAAGATCAAGAATATGGTGGACTGGCCGATTCCCACTAATCAGCGGGAATTGAGGGGATTCCTTGGGTTGACGGGGTACAATCGGTGATTCGTTGCCAACTACGGCAAGATTGCTGCCCCGCTGACCTCCTTACTAAGAAAAGGAGGGTTTCAATGGATGGGCAAGGTAATGGAGGCCTTCGAAGCATTGAAGACAGCATGTGTACCACACTAGTAGCACTACTGAATTTCAGCAAGCCCTTTGTGGTGGAATGCGACGCTTCGGGTGAGGACAGGCGCGTGGCATATATGAGCAAGGCATTGTCAAACCAGTCACGGTAGCTATCCACCTACGAGCGCGAAATGCTAGCAATTCTACACGCCGTCACCAAATGGCAACTCTACTTGATTGGCCAACAATTTACTATCAGAATGGACTAGCGTAGCTTACCCTACTTCATGGAGCAACGTGTGCACACACCATCATAGCAACGATGGGTCACGAAACTCCTTGGGTTTGAGTATGAACTAGTCTACAAAAAGGGGATCGAGAATCGAGCGACCGATGCCCTTTCGCGTCAATCGGACACAAGTGAGCTTGCCTCCTTTTCAGCACCAACCCTTCCTCTATTTTCAGATATTTGGGAAACCAGTGCAGAGGATCAAATTAGGGAGGAGCTTGAGTCAGAGTTCAAAGATCGCTTCCCTAATTTCAAACCTTGAGGACAAGGTTGCAGAAGCATGGTGGATTGATATGATTCGGACTTTACCGATGTTGTCTCGAGCATGAATACACTTTAAGGGTGTCTTTGTTTCACATTTTTAGTGTTTAATTCTTAAAATAATAAGTTTTATGTATGTCGCATTCAAACGCGGGTGGACTGGGTTCGAACGCGCTTGTGAACGCTTGGATCAGGTTCGCACATCCAAACAGTGCGAAATGTGTGTTCGAAAGTCACGTTCGAACGAGCCTGCGAACACCTGCATCGCGTTCGCACATACAGAGAATGAAAAATGTGCATTCGAATGCAGTCAGCAAAAATCTACTATTTTAGAGGTAATAATTCCCATTTTTGAATTGTTTGGTGATATGATCTTCCCTTTTGGGCGAAGACTCGATCTATTCTGATACATACAACTTTGAAAATAGATCTCAAACAATGCTATCGTTGGATGGATGTGAGATTTTGATATGTCGTATGCGGAAGTGCCTCGTCGGATCTTAAAAAATCGGGAACCGTGTCGTTTTCCCCTTCCTAGAAAAGAGCTTTCCAATAATTTAAGTTTCAGGCGAATTGGATGTAGGGATTTCGAGATATCGTCCAATTAGTGGGCAAACATCATGGGGTCTATCTTAGGATCCCTGGATGGAGGAACGAGATCCTAGATGATGGTGGATGGTGGTGGACCGGCGTTAATAGGGTGGCACCGGTGAATAAGTGTTGTTGGAAGGGTTATGGGTGATGGAAGGGTTAAGTCAAGTGTTGGAGAGATTGGAAGAAAGGGGAGGAGAGGGCCACTCTTAAGGGACTAGGGTGATTGGCCGGTCGAGCGAGGCTAGAAGTGGCGTCGCCAGGGATCGAGAGAACGGGAGCGAAGAAGACGAAGGAGACAAGGAAAAAACTCAATTCTTCAATAATGATTACATGGTTGTCATCCACACCTTTAGAGGCTAACGAAACAATTCAAAAATAACCCTAAACAGTACATTGTCGCTGACCATGTTCGAACTCACTTGATCGCGTTCGAATGCACATTTTTTTGCACTTCTCTGGATTTGCGAACGCAATGCAAGGCATTCGCAGCGGGTTCGAACACGGGCATTTGAACACACAATTCACACTCTCTGGATGTGCGAACCTAATGCAAGCATTCACAATCGGTGAAGTCCGAATCGTATCAATCCACCCGCTTCTACAACCTTGTCCTCAAGGTTTGAAATTAGAGAAGCGATCTTCGAAATCTGACTCAAGCTCCTCCATGATTTGATTCTCAACATTGGTTCCCCACATATCTAAAAATAGAGAAAAGGTTGATGCGATCACGCCTCTAGCTATGGAGCTCTGATACCAGCTTGATACGATCTCGCCTTTTTGGTGAAGGGTCGATCTCTTCCAATTCTTGATCTTGACTAGATCTGGCACAGAACTTTGAAATAAGATCTCGAAATATTCTGCCGTCGGATCGACGTGAAACTTTGATATTTGTAGCCCCCGAAAAGAGCTTTCCAACAAATCTAGTTGCAGGTGAATCGGATGTGGCGATCTCGAGATATCGTCCGATTTGTCGACAAAGGTCAGATGGTCTGTTTTGGATCCGTGGATGGAGGCACGTGATCCTAGGTACTGGTGGTTGAAGGTGGACCGGCGTTAATGTGGTGGCACCGGTGAAAAGTGATGGTGGAAGGGTTGTGGTTGATGGAAGGATTAGGGCAAGTGTGGGATAGATTGGACGAAGGGGGAGAAGAGGGCCACCCCTAAGGGACTAGGGTGATTAGCTAGACGAGGGAGGTTAGAAGCGGCGTCGCCGGGGATTGAGAGAACGGGAGCGAAGAAGACGAAGGAGGCAAGGCAAAACTCAATCTCAATAATCAATAAACAATTTGGTTGCCTACCACATACTTTTATAGGCTAACCAACAACTCAAATTAACCCTAAAAACACAATTTTTGTCGACCGCGTTCGAACTCGCCCAACCGCGTTCGAACGCACTGAGTTCGCTCTTCTGGATTTGCGAACGAGATGTAGGTGTTCGAACGCGCGATCGAACGCCCCTGTCGGTATTTGTGAACGTGATGCAGGCATTCACAGTGCGTTCGAACGCACCGCGTTCGAACGCACAGTACATTCTCTTCACCACATTCACAACCCCGTTCACAAACCGCGTTCGAACTCACTCCACCCGTGTTCGAACGCGACTTACAGAAAACTTATTTTAATAGAAATTAAACACTAAAACATGAAATAAAAACACTCCTAAAGTGAATCCATGCTCGAGACGACGTCGGTGAAGTCCGAATCGTATCAAAGGTTGGTGCTGAAAAAGAGGTGAGCTCACTTGTGTCCGGTTGGCGCGAAAGGGCATCGGCCGCTCGGTTTCTATCCCCTTTTTGTAGACTAGTTCGTAGTCATACCTAAGGAGTTTCATGACCCACCGTTACTGTGCTGGGGTGTGCACAGGTTGCTCCATGAAGTAGGGTAAGCTACGCTGGTCCGTGAGGATTGTAAACCGTTGGCCAATCAAGTAGGGTCGCCATTTGGTGACGGCGTGTAGAATTGCTAGCATTTTGCGCTCGTAAGTGGATAGCTATCGTGACCGATTTGACAATGCCTTGCTCATATATGCCATGGGTCTGCCCTCTTGCATCAATACTGCTCTAATGCCCTAACCCGAAGCGTCCCATTCCACCACAAAGGGCTTTCTGAAATCCGGTAGTGCTAGAACCAGTGCGGTAGACATGACTGTCTTCAATGCTTCGAAGGCCTTCGTCGCCTTATCCGTCCATTGAAACCCTCCTTTTCTGAGTAAGGAGGTCAGTGGGGCAGCAATCTTGTCGTAGTTGGCAACGAATCACCGGTAGTATCCAGTCAACCCAAGGAATCCCCTCAATTCCCGCTAATTAGTGGGAATCGGCCAGTCCACCATATTCTTGATCTTGCTTGGATCAGCTTCCACTCCCCTCGCTGAGATTATATGTCCCAAGTACTCCACTCGTGCCTTTTCCCAAAGACACTTGCTCATCTTGACTTTTAATTAGTTTTGTCGCAAGATATTCAACACCTCACGCACATGCCGCAAGTGCTTGCTCTAATTCCTACTATACACTAGAATATCATCAAAGAAGATGAGCACGTACTGACACAAGAGTGGGCGAAAAAGGTCATTCATCAATCCTTTCAAGGTGGTCGGTGCATTGGTGAGCCCAAATGGCATGACTCGGAACTCATAGTGGCCATCGTGAGTTCAGAATGTCATTTTGTGCACATCTTTCGGGTCGACGCGGATTTGATGGTACCCCGCTCTTAAGTCAAGTTTGGTGAAGTAAGCCGACCCTGTGAGTTCCTCCAGCAACTCCTTGATCACCGCTATTGGATACCGGTCTTTGACGGTGATCGCATTCAAGGCTTGATAGTCGATGCAAAATCGCCAACTCTCATCTTTCTTCCGAACCAGCAGCACCGGCGACGTGTAGGCACTTCTACTCAGTTGAATAATCCCTTGCTCGAGCATTTCCACCACCAATTTGCTAATCTCTTTCTTCTGGACATGCGGGTATCGATAGGGCCGAACATTTGCTGGTTCAGCCCCTAGAATGATCTGGATGTGATGGTCCTGCCGACGAGTTGGCAGCAGTCCTCGGGGTTCCTCGAAGAGATCCTTGAATTCCTGCAGCAGTGGCTATTTCCCTTAGTGGTGGATGTTTAGGTGCAACAGCCATTTGCAATAGTAGAGCTCGGTCCCCTGCACAAGGAAGGCCAAAAAGTGGTTGCAACGTTGGTCCTTGCCATGGTTGATTTCCATCCAGCAGCACCCTTCGACCATTCCTCTGAAATGTCAGTGTGAGGTTTGAAAAATCAAATGTTACTAACCCCAAGCTTTGAAGCCATTGGGTCCCCAAGACAATGTCGGCACCTCACAATGCCAATAGATAAAGATCCAATGTGAAAGCTTGGTCTTGCACCTTCAATTCCATACCTGCACAAATAAAATCCACTCGCAATGTGGTGCCATCTCCAATCATCACATCGAACCCTTCCGTGGGTTCCGACTCTAGCCCAGTCTTCCTAAGGAGCCTCTTGTCAATGAAGTTGTGGGTATGTGACGCCCCCGCCCGGCACGGGCATGTGCACGCCCACGCGCCCACACGGCACGTGCGGCGCACGCGACAGGTCGGGCGGGGCCCGTCACACCCAGATACTCTCCTGTGCACATATAATTATGACATCATCAAATAAAACATGCTAACCTATCCATGATCACATAATCCATCACCAAATAAATCATACTCTTAACCAAATAAACCTATTAACATATGAATATCAAAGTCCACAATAATATACACTAGACCGCTACATAATCTGGCAAGACCCACACAGGCCACAACAAACTATCAAGATACAACTAAAATAACTAATACAAGAGTACACTATGATTCGACTTGTATTATACAAATCATCGTCTAATACAAAAGAGTACAAGTATCAGATACTGGTACAACTCAATTTCTATATAAACTATCATCTATACCATCTCGCATCTATAGCTTACCTCATCATTGCTCTAGAATATCTTCTCAAGTCGTTATCACGTACCACATATCTGAGGGGATTAGAAAAGAAATAAAGAGAGTCATGAGCAAAAGGCTCAGTGAATAGACCTTACCCTGAATCAGTGATGCCAAACAGAGAGTAAATCATATACTGGATAATATGAATCAGAAAGAGTATCATGCCATGAATATGAATGTATCCTCAATAATATATAAATGAAAAGTAGATAACATGTCATAACTGATAAAAGTATATATAATCCCCGACCATGAGTAAACAAATCTCCGTATCATACTATCATCATAACTCTCTCTCAAATATGACACATGATGCATGCCGACGATGACCACGTTATGATATCAAATGCAATCATATATGATGAATAGTGACCACTCGATAATCAGGTAATCAAATGATAATGAAATCATATGCATTTCTCAACATCATGATCATCACCGACATCTTAGTATAATATCGACATACTAGACCACTGTGCATAGTCAATACCTGGTATCCGGTCTCAACATCATGTCCAAAGGCTCAGAGCATACTCTGCCATCCGTAAGGAGTATCTCAAATATAATCATACCCTGCCATCCGCTAAGGGAATCAACATCCATCCAGACCGGGCACCCTTCTAGCTGATAAAAATCTCGTGAGGATAACTCGCCACATATGCCTTGGCGAATGGCATGTGTCCGAATGTCTGCTGCGCACACAGACTAACGACCTCGGACATAAGGCCAACAAGATCGCGACCATGTCGAGTGATCAATCATCCACCAAGCGCGTCCTAACCCTTGCGCCCACTCGGGTATCCTCACACTTTCTATCAACTATCCTATCAATCACATTTCATGCTTTCCTTTTTAAATGACAGATCATATGCATATATCCAGTACGATAACAAGTCAATGCATAACAGGAATTTAGGTGGAATAGGAATTAAGAGCAAAATGACGTAATGCAAACTCCAATAATGTATCTAACACATGCATACTCATGCTAGTGATCATCTCGGTATAAAATCAGAATAGCATAATCATCTCCAATCATCTCTATATATCACCAATGTACTCATATCCCAGATCAGTCTAATCAAATGCATGATAAAATATGCTTGACTGAAATCATCTCTATATAAAGTCATATAATCATGCTGGAAGCCAAAACATGCATGTACATAATATATAATATAACCTAATTTGAGAAAGGAATCTAGGGGATAAGACTACTCACCGTCTGATCAGAAGCTACAAACCACGCATCTCTCACGTCCGTCAGGTAACCAAGTGACACTCATCGCTAGCAAGGTCCACGGGGTCTCAAATAAGAGGGTTCGAGATCTGAAATATTTAAGTAGTATGATGTTAGCCATTTATCTAATTAGAATTAATTCAGTTAAAATATAAAGGTTTATTAGATTTAGAATCACTTTTCTTTATTTTTGATTACATAACTAGGTCTATAATATAGATACGATTCAAATATTATAATTCTTTATTATTATAAAAAGTTAATTATAATATAAGGAGAAGAGGCTTGTTTCCTTTTATATAAGAGTATTTCTAAATATATAATTATAAAATAAAATAAAAGGCTAAATAAGTATAGAGGTGGTCTAATTTTAATTAATTTTATAATTCATACACTATCTTGATTAATTAGGGACAATGCAGTCTTTACTTAATAAAATAATAAATAAATAACTAAATAAACTTAGTATTTTATTTGTTGCAGAATAATCATAAAATTAATAGAAATACTTAAAATATATATGATGAGGGTATTAGAATATAAATCTAATAATTATAATTTACAAATCTATCTATTAATCTAATAGATATGTAAATAAGTAAATAAATATAAGTATTACCTATATTTATACCTAATTAATCATTAATTATAAAAATTATCATTAATAAAATTATATTGAAGGATATATAATATTATTAAAATAGTTAATGTCTAAATAATCTATTTGCATTAATTAAGAAGAAAAATACCTAAATAAATAACATAAATAAACTAATTAATTAATAAATTAATTACATCTGCCATCAGTGCTGGGCCGAGCCCAACACTGTGCAGAAAGAAAGAGGAGGAGCTAAGGAAGAAGGAGAAAAAGAAACAAAGAAAGAAAGAAAGAAAGAAAGAAAGAAGAAGAAGAAGAAGAAGAAGAGAAGAGGAAGAGAAGAAAGAGAGGAAGTGAGGGAGGAGGTTGCGGACCCGGGCTGGCGGGGAGGGCACCGGCCGCTGCTGGCCAGCCAGCGGTCGGCGCCGGCAGCTCGACTCCGACGATCCCAACCTCGGGCGAGAGAGAGAGAGAGAGAGAGGGAAAGAGAGCGGGACTGAGAGATCTCACCGGCGGTGGCGGCGGCTCCAGGGAAGGTGTCGGTATAGATAGAGAGAGTAGAGTGAGAGGGTGGCCGAGAGAGAGAGAGAGATTTAAAGAGAGAGAGAAGGCGGTGGAGGAGGAGCAGTGGTGGCGCCGGGGCCCACCGTGGCCAGCTGGCCGCAGTCGGCTGGCTGCGGCAGCGGCCGCAGGCACGTGGCGCCCCACCAAGCAGCATGAGCAGCTGGCATGGGCACGAGGCCAGCCACAGTGTGGCCGGTCGCATCGTGCCCATGAATTTTTTTTCTTTTTTTTTTGTGATTGGGTTGTTACAGGGTAGACCCGATGTCGATCAAGATTCTCACTATGGTTTTCTTGACTACACCGTTCACCCATATGGTCTTTGGCGTGGCTGTCCCTAAATAGGCGTGGAGGGAGATTTCGACTACTATGTCCTCCACGGGTTTCTCCTCAGCTACTTCTCCTTGATGTCCAGCCACACCTTCATCTTCAGCTGCAAACTCATCCTTCACATCCTCCAAACCATCTATTAGCATCACCAATCCCATCAGTTTAGCGCAGCAATCTCCAGTACAAACTTCTCATCACAAGAAAAGCATAGAGATTGTACCCGAGGTTGCACCCACAAATGTGAGGCCATATCGGTATCTACATGTGCAAAAATAAGTTATCTCCACGATGGTATCCGAGATATTAGAGCAAGGCCTCATTCAACCAAGTCATAGCTCATACTCATCCCCACTGCTATTGGTGCAAAAGAAGAATGGGACATGGCGTTTTTGTGTCGATTATCAGGCACTAAATGCTATTACTGTTAAGGACCGATATCCGATTCTGTTTATAGAGGAGCTACTGGATGAGCTTGCACGGGCGACTATATTCAGCAAGTTTGACTTGAGGGCCGAATATCATCAAATTAGAGTTCACCTAGCGGATTTGCACAAAACTGCATTTCAGACTCTAGACGGGCAATACGAGTTTCGAGTAATGCCTTTTCATCTCACCAATGCTCCAGCTACCTTTCAAGGCGTCATGAATGATATATTTTAGCCTCTATTGCGAAGGTATGTCTTGGTATTTTTTGATGATATTTTGGTGTATAGCATGATATATTTCAGCCTCTATTTTGTGACCCACCGTTACGAGCTAAGGTATGCATGTACATTTGACTCAAATATTTTGAGATTGTTACAGGAGGTGTTGGATGATCTGGAGCGCCATCCAGAGTTAGAGAATCGAGGCAGTTTACTGCTGGACCGCGGATGCATTTGGGTGCCCGCAAATGATGGATTGCGGCAGAAATTGTTGGAGCACTTCCACCAAACTCTAGAGGCTGGTCATGAGGGTGTCTTGAGGACCTATAGGAGACTTCTATTGTTCAATGCATATCAAAGAGTTGCACGTGGCCAGGATTGAGATGGGATGTGAGGAGTTTTGTCCGTGCTTGCGAAGTCTGTCAAAGGGCTAAGACAATGACATTGAAACCGACCAGATTACTTTAGCCTTTACCTATACCGGAGCGTGTTTGGGAAGACATTTCTATGGATTTCATAGAGGGTCTTCCGTTGGTATGTGGTTATTTCGTTATCTTTTTGGTGGTTGATAGATTGAGCAAGTATGTGCACTTTTCAGCATTATCACATCCGTTTTCAGCCAAGTAGGTGGCTGAAATTTTTGTTAGAGATGTTGCTCGGTTAGATGGCATGCAACGATTGTCTCGGATCGTGATCGTGTATTTATGAACGACTTTTGGACGGAGTTTTTAAGATTGCAGGGGACTTGATTGAACTTCAGTTCAGCCTACCATCCATAGATGGACGGCCAAACCGAGGTAATCAATCGAGGCATTGAGCACTACTTAAGGTGCTTTGTTAGAGAGATGCCGAGACGATGGTCGAAGTTCTTACCATGGGCGAAGTGGTCCTACAACATCGCCTACCAGAGCAGCATTGGCATGAATCCATTTGAGGTGGTGAATGGACACACGGCTCCGACATTAAGCGCTTACGATCCAGTGGCATCGACAGATTCAACGGAGGGGGAAAGGTAGGAGAAGAATAGGCTGGAAGCTCAACGGTATCGGGTTGGCGCGATAGTGCATCCGCCGCTCTATCGTTCCCTTCTTGTATTATATTTCATAATCATACCCCAATAATTTTGTGACCCATTTCTGCTGTGCCGGAGTGTCTATGCACTGTCACATAAAGTATGGAAGACTCCTTTGATACAATACGTATAATGAATCGTCTACCAATCAAATAAGGACTCCACTTTGTCACTACATGCAGAATTACCGATATGACCTAAATACTTCACTTGTGGTACTGTAACAACCCAATCCCCAAAAAAAAAACTGGTTGCATGGCATGACGTGGCCGGCCATAGTGTAGCCGGCCTCGTGCCATGTAGTGGCTGGAGGGGAGCGTGCCACGCCCCCCTCACGTCGCCGCTGCCAACCGCCTGCAGCCAGCTGGCTGCGGTGGGCCCCAGCGCCGCCAAAGCCACCGCCAAGAACCCCCCCTATTGCCTTCCCTCTCTCTCTTTAAATCTCTCTCTCTCTCTCACCGAGGCCGGTCGCCGTCGTTGCCACCTCCACGAGCGCTGGTGAGCTCTTTCTCTCTCTCTCTCTTCTTCTCTCTTCTTCTCTCTCCCTCTCACTATCCCTCTCTCTCTCTCTCTCTCTCTTTCTCTTTTTCTTACTTTGGGCTCGGGCTCGTCGGAGCCGAGCCGCCGGCGAGAGGCCGGCAGCTGGCTGGCCACCAGCTGCCGGTGCCCTCCCCGCCGACTCGGTTTCGCAGTTCCCTCCCCACCTCTCTTTCTTCTCTTCTTCTCTTCTCTTTTCTTCTTCTTCTTTTCTTTCTTCTTCCTCAACTGCTTCTCCTCTTCTTATTTTCTGCACCGGCCCAGCACTGTAGCAGGCCAGTGCTGGGCTCGAGCCCAGCACTATAGCAGGCCAGTGCTGGGCCCGAGCCCAGTACTGTAGCAGAGATCCTTTATCCTTTTAATTTTATTATTTATTTATTTAGGTATTTCTGTCTTAATTAATACAAATAGATTTAGACATTATTTATTTTAATAATAATACATATTCATCATTATGATTATTATTAATTAAAGTTTATTGATGATTAATTAAGTTACACACTATTACACATAAATATAGGTAATACTTATATTTATTTATTTGTTTATTTATTTATTTACTTATATGTATATTAGATTAATAGATAGATTTGTAAATTATAATTATTAGATTTATATTCTAATATTCTTATGATATACATTTTAAGTAATTCTATTAATTTATTATACATTATTATTTTGTAACAAATAAGATAATGACTACATAGTCCCAAATTAATCAAGATATAATTTAATTATAATTAGGTTTTTTTATCTATATTTATATTTTATTTATAATAAAAATCTAGACAATTATAAAATTAAGTAGAAATTCTAAAATCTAATAAATCATCATATTTTACCCGAACGGATTATAATGGGATAAACAACTAACCTTATGTTACTTAAACATTTTTAGATCCCGAACCCCTTATTTGAGACCCCGTGGACCTTGCTAGCGAGAAGTGTCACACAGTTGATGGGCGGATGTAAGGGATACGTGGTTTGTATCTTCTGATCAGTGTGAGTAGTCTTATCCCTTAGACGCCTTTATCAAATTAGGTTTATTATATATTTATGTACATGCATGTTTTGGCCTCCAGCATGATTATATGATTTTATCTAGAGTTGATTATAGTCGAGCATATTATACCATGCATTCGATTATGCTGATTTGGGATATGAGTACATTGGTGATATATATATAGAGATGATTAGAGATGATTCTACTATTATGATTGTTTACCGAGTTGATCTGTAGCATGAGTATACATGTAATAGATTAGCATGAGTATGCTTGTGTTGACGATACAGTTGGAGACTATATTGCATCATTTTCTCTTGATTCCTATTCCACCTAAATTCCTATTATGCATTGACTTGTTATCGTACTAGATATATGCATTTGCTCTGTTATTTAGAAGGAAAGCATGAAATGTGATTGATAGGATAGTTGATAGAAAGCATAAGGATACCCGAGTGGGCGCGAGGGTCAGGGCGTGCCTAGAGATGATTGATCTCTCGACATAGTCGCGATCCTGTTGGCCTTACGTCTGAGGTCGTTAGTCTGTGTGCGCAGTAGACATTCAGACACATGCCGTTCGCCAGCGCATATGTGGCGAGTTATCCTCACGAGGGTTCTATCAACTATGTGGGTGCCTGGTTTGGGCAAAGGCGGTCAATACAGCGGTACATGTGATAAATCGTGTTTATCTAAGACTAGGTACAAAAATGACTGCTTATGAACAAAGATGACTGCAACGTACTGGAATCATCTGCCAGAGTGAAATCAAATCATCCACTATCACAAGTGATCAGAGACGTGAATGAACCAATTAAGACAAGACGACAAATCCAAAGTGAGGTATCATTTACTTGTTATACATCTTCTTTTGAACCCAAGAATGTGAAGGAAGCATTTGTTGGACGATTCTTGGGTTAATGCTATGCATGAGGAATTAGAGCAATTTTCTAGGAATGATGTTTGGTATTTAGTTCCTAGACCTAAGAATGTGAACGTCATTGGAACAAAGTGGATTTACAAGAATAAAAGTGATGAACATGGCAATATAGTTCGAAATAAAGCTAGACTCGTAGCACAGCAATATACTCAAGTTGAGGGTATAGATTTTGATGAGACATTTGCTCCTGTTGCTAGATTAGAGTCTATTCGTATAATACTTGCTATTGCTTGTCACTTAAAATTTAAATTGTTTCAAATGGATATTAAAAGTATCTTGAATGGTACTCTGAATGAAGATGTTCATGTAGAACAACCAAAAGGGTTCGAAGATCAAAAATTCCCTTCTCATGTGTTTAAACTGAAAAAGGCCCTCTACGGGCTAAAACAAGCTCCAAGAGCTTGGTATGAGAAGTTGACCACTTTTTTAGTGGATGCGGGGTTCACTCGAGGGGGAATGGACAAGATATTGTTCATTAGACGGTCCAACAAGAGTTTAGTTGTGGCACAAATAAATGTGGATGACATTGTCTTCGGGGCAACGAGTCAATCGTTAGCTAAGCAGTTTGCTGATCTTATGCATAGTCATTTTGAGATGAGCATGATGGGTGAGTTGAATTTTTTTTTGGCACTTCAAATTACTCAATTGGAAAGAGAGATATTTATCGCTCATACCAAGTATGCTAAGGATCTTGTGACTAAATTCCGTTTAGAAAATGCAAAACATGCTAGAACTCCTATGAGTACAACTACCAAACTAGGTAAGGATATTTCAGGAAAAAGTGTTGATCAGACACTGTATAGGAGCATGATTGGTAGTCTTTTGTACTTAACTGCTAGTAGACCTGACATTGCATTTAGTGTCGGTGTGTGTGCTAGGTTTCAGTCTGAACCTGAGAAGACACATTTGTTTGCTGTGAAACGTATCATAAATTATATCGGTGGCACAGTTAACTTAGGTATCTGGTTTACTTATGACTCGGGAGCTATCATATCTAGATACACGGATTCTGATTGGGTAGGTTCATGTGATGATAGAAAAAGTACCTCAGGTGGATGTTTTTATATTGGAAACAATCTGGTTGCTTGGCATAGTAAGAAACAAAACTCGATATCTTTATCTACTACGGAGGCCGAGTACATTGCAGCGGGAAGTTGTTGTTCTCAGTTACTATGGATGAAACAGATGGTCAAAAATTACGGCATTGAAAAAGATAAAATGGTTCTTTATTGTGACAACATGAGTGCTATTAATATATCGAAAAATCATGTTCAACACTCGCGTACAAAACATATTGATATCCGACATCATTTTATGCGCGAGTTAATTGAAGACAAAACAATAGCACTATAACACGTTGAGATGGAGAAATAGTTCTGTGATCTATTTACAAAACCTTTGGATTTACAGAGATTTGAGTATCTTCACACTTCTTTAGGGATTTGTGCTTTGGATTGATATTTTTTTTGTTTTGGTTTGCGTGTTTCTTTTTTATTATTTCTTTTCGTTTCTTTTTAGGTTTTCTTTTACTCTGAAATTTTCTCTTTTATTTTAGTTTCAGATTTGTCGAGAGTTTTTTTGTCATAAAAAAAAATTGATGCACTTCTAGATTCAATAATATACTCTTGACATAAAAATATGATTTTTATTTTGATTATGAGTTATTATAGTCAATTTTGTCATCTTGTAGTATATTGTATCATTTTTTATTTATTCACTCTCTCGACTTCTATGATAATTAAACTAAATTTAATGCACTCATAACGTGTGTATATTCTTGAGTGAGCATGACATCATTAAATTTATTTTAAATAGCTCACTATTAACTTTGATTTACACGGTTTGACCTCATGCTTAGTCATCACAAATGTGTTCATAAAAGATCAATGAAAAGGGCTACAATGAGTTAGTGTGAAATCCATCTTATTCAGAGTCCAGTTTGACTCAGTACATTGCTTACAAATTAAATAATTTTTTTTTATATTTGTAAATATCTTCTTGCACATTGTTTGATATGTACTACAAGAAAAGGGCTATCTACTCATGTGTGAAAGTCATCATTGCACCTATATGGTTTATGTATAAAAAAAAATATACTGGAAAAATTCCTGTTCGGTTATGGAGAATAAGTTGAAAAGTGCAAATTTAAATACTAAGTCGATTTGACTACTGTGTTGTATCATTGTTTACATAGGAAAGTTTATTTAAGAAGAATGTTTCATATTATCTATGCTCACATTGCATATGCATATTATTATGATCAATCAAGATTAATTTAATTTTGAGTGATGCATTAGAATTGATTATAATATGCTTTTGATGATTTGATTGATCTGTGTATGACTTATTTCATTCGAATGCCATATTCTATGTCTTGAATCTATTTTGAATTTTTAGAAGAGCATCTCAAAAAATAATTTTTTGATTTTTTCTTAGATTTTTTACTTAAAAAGAAGGGGCGTTCGAACACAAATTTTTGAGTTCGAACGACGTGACTAGCGCGTTCGAACGCGCAGACTGGTGCGTTCAAACGCACTCGAGTATTTTTTTATATATTGCGTCCGAACCCAAGGGTTTTCATCTTCTAGCTTCCAAACCCTAGAAACCCTTCATTTTCTCCCTCTCAAATATTCAAGATCTTGGTCTTTTTCATCAAATTTCTCGCTACAAATCCTTTTAGAGGGTAGTTCTCCTCCGGATCTAGCATCTTTCGGCCGAATCTCTTAGTTTTTCTTCACTTTTGCTTGGTATGTCCATCAATTTTCCTATTTTTTATTCAATTAAGTCTCTTGATTTTGATTGATTTCGTGCGTTTTCGAGTTTTGATCACGTTAAAGTTACTATCTTGATGTTTCTTGTATGATTGAATGTGATATATTAGCGTTTTCAAGTGGATGATGGATTTCATTTAGGGCCTTCATGATTTCTTGCATTTTTTGGATTTCTTGCTATCTTTTTGTTTGCTTTGGGCATGTATTGAATCTTGCATCTTATTTCTTTCTCAAGAATGCCTAGAAAAGCTACAGTTTCCAAGAAACCTAGGCCGTCTTCCTCACCTACTTCGGCTCCCAAGTTTTCTACATCTACGGCTGCAGGGCGATACAAACACAATTTTGCCACTCGACCTGTTATTTGTGAATGGCCCGTGGTCATTTCTGATTTTTGCCTTAGGGATCGAACAGATTTTTACTGAGCGAGGATGGTTATCCGTGTGTCGAATGAGCGGGACTGCATATGTGGAAGTGGTTAGGGAATTTTTCAGTAATGCCACGGTTTTAGAACGCTGTATACGTTCTACTATCCGTGATGGTGAGTTCCAGTATCCATCGTCTGCTCCACTTCCTGATGTCAATGAATATGCTGGTACTGTGTTAATCAAAGGGGAACGTTGGAAGGGCAACATGATGCCTCATGCGAAACTGACATCAGTGGCTCGCATGCTTCACCTGCTTTGTCTGTACAACGTCACCCCCAAGACTCGCCATTCCAGTATTAGTTCTGATCCTGCCTTCCTCCTTCATGCAATGTTGTCGGGAGTTTCTGTTGATTTGGCTGCGGTGATCTACGATTCCATTCTAACAGCTGCATAGAAAGAAGCGCCGCGTGAAGGGTTGCCGTTTGGCATATTTATTACCAATTTGTGCACTCAGAGTGGGGTGGGAGTGGATGCCTCAGAACCTTCCCTTACTTCGCAAAAACTATTGGATCGGATTACTCTTAAGCGGAGTCAAGCTCATGATCAGTCGTCTTCTCTCAAGTCATCCTCTTCCGTCACTGGACGTTCCTCACACCTTGATATTTCTAATGATAGTTCAGACGATAACTCATCTCACACTAAGGGGAGTTACCATAGTTCTCTAACTGTTTCGATCAGCTTAGCACTCAGGTGCAGGACCTCCATTCGGTCGTGAATGATTTATGAGTTGAGCAAGCACGTCAGGGGACCGTTCTCGACTCTGTCTTGTCGATTCTTCATCGTTAGTTCCCTCCGAGTTCCTAGTCTTTGGCATTTGTGCCAAAAAGGGGAGAGAGTGTGAGTTTAGACGTGTGTTTTGGAGTTTAGGAGTTTACTGGTGTAGGGGGACTAATGGCATAGGGGAGTTTACTAGGTTCTGTTTACTGCTTAAATACCTTTGCATGAATACCTGTGAACTTTGTTTGCTTGAGTACTTGTGAACTGCTTATTTGATAATTTGTGTTTGGATTGTTATTCATTTCAAGTTATTTTCACTTGATCTTGGTTTGGTATATTTTTATTTGCAGGGATTGATGTGCTAAAAGTACTAGACTTGTTGAATGCTCATTTTGAATTCTTTGTAATATCTTGTAAACTAGATGTTTTGTCACAAATTGCCAAGTGGGAGATAGTTAGGTTTTTAATTATTGGCAATTGTGTACAAAATATTCTAAGTATATTTTTACATGTATATGAGTTTTATACAAGTCTATAATATCTCTGGTTTGAAGAATTGCAAAATTATTGGAGAAAAGCTGTTGAGTTCACACCGCGTTCACAAACGCGTTCGAACGCGGGTACTTGCGTTAACACAGACCGAGAGCTGCATTCACAAATGCTGTTACGGTCACGCCTCTGACTATGGAGCTCTGATACCAGATTGGTACGATCTGGCACGGAACTTTGAAATTAAATCCCAAAATATTCTGTCGTCGGATCGACATGAGATTTTTATATGTTGTAGCCTCGTAAAAGAGCTTTCCAACAAATCTAATTACAGGCGAATCGGAGTTGGGGATCCCAAGATATCGTTCGTTTAGTGGGCGAACGTCAGGATGCTCTATTTTGGATTCGTGGATGGAGGCACGAGATCCTAGGTAATGGTGGATGGTGGTGGACCGGCGTTAATGTGGTGGCACCGGTGAAAAGTGATGGTGGACAGGTTGTGGTTGATGGAAGGATTAGGGCAAGTGTTGGATAGATTGGACGAAGGGGGAGAAGAGGGCCACCCCTAAGGGACTAGGGTGATTAGCCGGACGAGGGAGGTTAGAAGCGGCGTCGCCGGGGATTGAGAGAACGAGAGCGAAGAAGACGAAGGAGGCAAGGCAAAACTCAATCTCAATAATCAATAATAATCTTGGTTGCCCTACACATCCTTTTATAGGCTAACCAACAACTCACATTAACCCTAAAACACAATTTTAGCCGACCGCGTTCGAACTCGCCCGACTGCGTTCGAACGCACTGAATTAGCTCTTCTGGATTTGCGAACGCGATGCAGGCGTTCGAACGCGTGATCGAACGCGCCTGTCGGTATTTGCGAACGCGATGCAGGCGTTCACAGTGCGTTCGAACGCACAGTACATTCTCTTCACCACGTTCACAACCCCGTTCACAAACCGCGTTCGAACTCACTCCACCCGCGTTCGAACGCGACTTACAGAAAACTTATTTAATGGAAATTAAACACTAAAACATGAAGTAAAAACACTCCTAAAGTGAATCCATGCTCGAGACGACGTCGGTGAAGTCCGAATCGTATCAATCCACCACGCTTCCGCAACCTTGTCCTCAAGGTTTGAAGTTTGGAATGCGATCCATGATATCTGACTCTAGCTCCCAGGTAGACTCGTCAGTAGATTTGCCCAGCCACTCAATTAGCACTTCCGTTTCTAATCTGATCCCATGGCGTCTTCTCCTACGGTCTAATACTCAGATCGGTTCAGTGGGGCCATCCTCCTTCATTAGTTCGGGTAAGGCCAAACCCACCACCTGGTTAGGCCCGATCTGGGCCTTCAATGCTGATACATGGAAGACCGGATGTATCCTGGTTCCTTCTGGTAGGTCCAACCGGTAAGCTCTTTTGGACCGATTCGTTGTAGCACTCGGTACGGACCGTAGTACTTGTAACCCAACTTTTGGTTCAAAATTGGTCTCAATGTGGATTGTCGATACGGTTGAGCTCGAACGAACACCAATTGATCCACCTCAAATTCTCGCTCACGTCGGCCTTTGTCATGAGTTTGCTTCATGCGGTTTTGGGCTGTGGTTAGGTGAGTCTTGAGCAGTCTCAATGTTTCATCTCGATCAGCAAGCTCCAAGTCAAGCTCGGTCCTATCCGCCGCCGCGAGTCTATCATAGGCACGCAAGGGGAGTGCGCCCATAAACCGCCTCAAAGGGGGTCATGCCGATGCTAGAGTGATGAGCCGTATTGTATGACCACTCAGCCCATGGAAGGAATTTGACCCAATCCCTTGGTCGTTCCGCCACAAAGCATCGCAAGTATTGCTCCAGTCCGCGATTCACCACCTCGGTTTGGCCATCTGTCTCGGGGTGATAAGCTGAACTCAGGTTGATTTGAGTCCCTTGCAATCTGAAGAACTCGGACCAAAACTCATTGATGAATATGCGATCCCGGTCTGACACGATCGTCCTAGGCATCCCATGCAAGCGTGCCACTTCCCGAACAAAAATTTCAGCAACCCTTTTTGCTGAAAACGGGTGAGACAATGTTATGAAATGAGCATATTTGCTCAGTCTATCCACCACAACCAACACCACCTATTGTCCCCGAACCTCCGGCAGCCCCTCGATGAAGTCCATGGAGATATCCTCCCAAATACACTCTGGTATAGGTAGTGGTTGTAGTAGCCCGCTAGGCTTGAGTGCCTCCGATTTGACTCGTTGGCAGATTTGACATTCACGCACATACTTCTTCACGTCCGTCTTCATCGCTGTCCATATACAGTTTTTGGCCAACCGCTTGTAGGTATGTAATACCCCTTCATGCCCTGCTATAGGAGTATCATGGAAGTGTGCCATCAATAGTCTCCGTAGCTCTTCGTTCCGGGGTACCTTGATTCGCCCGCACTCTAGTACTAACCCATTGCGCTCCTCGTGCTCGGGGTGGCTTGAGGGGTTCTCTCTCAACTCCTCCATGAGTTGGACCAGCTCACTATCCTCTGCACTAGCTCTCCGCAGATCTGAGAAGAAAGGAAAGGTGGGCGCCGAGAAAGAAGCGAGCTCCCTTGCGACCCCTTCATTTGGAAGTTCAAGCAGCGGTTGGCTTCCATCTAGCAGCACTCTCTTGTCATTTCTCCAAAACGTCAATGTGAGGCTTGTAAAATCAAATGTCACGGGCCCCAAGCTTGAAGCCATTGGGTCCCCAAAACAATATCGGCACCTTGCAAGGCCAACGGATAAAGATCCAATGTGAAAGTTTGGCCTTGCACCTTCAATTCTGCACCTCCACAAATAGAATCCGCTCGCAATGTGGTGCCATCTCCAATCATCACATCGAACCCTTCCATGGGTTCCGACTCGAGCCCAATCTTCCTAAGGAGCCTCTTGTCAATGAAGTTGTGGGTGGACCCGGTGTCAATCAAGATTCTCACTGTGGTTTTCTTGACTACCCCGTTTACCCGCAAGGTTTTTGGCGCAGCTGTCCCCGAATAGGCGTGGAGGGAGATTTCGGCTATCATGTCCTCCACGGTTTGCTCCTCAGTTTATTCTCCTTGATGTCCAGCCACATCTGCACCTTCAGCTGCAAACTCATCCTCCGCTTCCTCCAATCCATCGATTAGCATCACCGATCCCATCGGTTTAGCGCAGCGATGCCCGGGTACAAACTTTTCATCACAACGGAAGCATAGGCCCTTGGCTCTTCTTTCTTCTACTTGGGCTGGTGTGAGTGCTCGTCCCGGACCTCTAGGTGCATACTTCACATCTTGGGATGGCTTCAAGGGTGCTCGAGGAGGTACCACTGTAGCAGCAACCCTTGGTACTCCGATAGTATTTCCCGCCGCTATGTTTGGTTGAGCTTGATTGCGGCTTCCTTGGCTCATCCAACTCTGTTTCAAGTGTATCTTCATAGCCCTATGTTTGTCTTCCATAAGCACCGCATCTTCGAAGGCCTCCTTTAAAGTTCTAGGCCTTAAAGCCTTCACATCGGCTTGGATGTCACCCCGCAGCCCGGAGATGAAGGTGCTGCGATGTTGCTGATCCATCCATGGTGGATGACATCGGCTACTAATCCTCTCAAATTCTTCTTGGTATGACCCAACCGTGGTCTTTTGCACCGTCTTTGAGAGGAGAGCATCAAAGTCTTCATATCCCGATGCTCCAAATCGCCGTGTGATATCGGCGCAAAATTCAGCCCAAGTTTCGATAGCCTCAGTGGCATTGGCTGCTCGAAACTAATGAAGCGCCGCATCCTCAAGGTGGAAGCTCGCAAGCGTCACCTTGTACTCTTCCGTCGTTCCTTGGTATGCAAAGAATTGCTCTTGCCTATACAACCAATCGATCGGGTCGCCACCTTTGAACTTGGGGAATTCGAGACGCACGACTTGCCCACGGATGCCATTGTCTCGTTCCGGATCATGTCCTTGTCTAACCGGGGGAGGATGCACCATGAAGGGTTGATGATCCCTCCTTCGGTTTTGATTAACTAGTTGTGGTTCCGGATTGTATTGACCCGCCCACGGATCTTGATCTCCAAGGCGGTCTCCATAGTGGTTCACCCGTCGGATGGGTTCACCTGCAACTGGACCTGGTGTAACCATCCTTGCTTGTCTCTGCCCATAGGGTGGTGGTAGCAGCGGCTCTTGTGGTTGCAAAGGCTGAACCGGTGGCGGTGGGTTCAAGGGGGTGGACTCGCGTCGTGGGGTCGATGGTGCTTTCCCGTTCGCCCGTAGTTCCCGCATCATCTCCATCATCATCTGGTTGTTGATGGCCAATTGCTCTGAAATAGACCCCAACATGGCTTGAACGCTAGGTTCTTCCGTATTCTGATTAGATCGGGCGGTTCCACGGGTGGAAGTCCTTGCAATCGTTTCTCCCTCCTCTATTGGGAGAATCTCTTCTTCATCATCTCGCCGTGCAGCCATGGATCTAGTTGTCGTCATTGGAAGCGCTTGTCCGAGGAACGGTGGCTCTGATACCAGATTGTTACGGTCACGCCTCTGACTATGGAGCTCTGATACCAGATTGGTACGATCTTCTCTTTGGGGCTAAGGCTCTGATACCAGCTTGATACGATCTGGCACGGAACTTTGAAATTAAATCCCAAAATATTCTGTCGTCGGATCGACGTGAGATTTTGATATGTTGTAGCCTCGTAAAAGAGCTTTCCAACAAATCTAATTACAGGCAAATCGGAGTTGGGGATCTCGAGATATCATTCGTTTAGTGGACGAACGTCAGGATGCTCTATTTTGGATTCGTGGATGGAGGCACGAGATCCTAGGTAATGGTGGATGGTGGTGGACCGGCGTTAATGTGGTGGCACCGGTGAAAAGTGATGGTGGAGCGGTTGTGGTTGATGGAAGGATTAGGGCAAGTGTTGGATAGATTGGACGAAGAGGGAGAAGAGGGCCACCCCTAAGGGACTAGGGTGATTAGCCGGACGAGGGAGGTTAGAAGCGGCGTCGCCGGGGATTGAGAGAACGAGAGCGAAGAAGACGAAGGAGGCAAGGCAAAACTCAATCTCAATAATCAATAATAATCTTGGTTGCCCTACACATCCTTTTATAGGCTAACCAACAACTCACATTAACCCTAAAACACAATTTTAGCCGACCGCGTTCATACTCGCCCGACCGCGTTCGAACGCACTGAATTAGCTCTTCTGGATTTGCGAACGCGATGCAGGCGTTCGAACGCGTGATCGAACGCGCCTGTCGGTATTTGCGAACGCGATGCAGGCGTTCACAGTGCGTTCGAACGCACAGTACATTCTCTTCACCACGTTCACAACCCCGTTCACAAACCACGTTCGAACTCACTCCACCCGCGTTCGAACGCGACTTACAGAAAACTTATTTTAATGGAAATTAAACACTAAAACATGAAGTAAAAACACTCCTAAAGTGAATCCATGCTCGAGACGACGTCGGTGAAGTCCGAATCGTATCAAATGCGTTCGAACGCAACCTGAAGAATTCAAGTTGTTGCGTTCGAACGTACTCGAGCCCGTTCGAACGCACCAACGAAGTTTAAAATCTTGTACTTTCGTGAGTACGGATAAGACTTGGATTTGGCTCTATCTCTAGGGTGGTTGAAGAAGCATTATTGAAGGAGACTTCTCGAGGCTACATCGGTTCATCAACTAACAAGGTTCCACTCATCTACAAAACTTAATCTTTCGTCTTAAGGGCTATCTAGACGAAAGATCAATCTCGAGGGTTACTGAGGTTGGACTTCAATCATGGGAAACAGTGAATCATGGGTTCTAGCGAGCAAGACTAAGAGGAATAAAGTCGTTCGGATCGACAGGTTGTTTTGTGGGTCAGTCTCGTAACTGCTACTATTCTAGTGATTGGTTTTGATTTGAGTTTGGATCCGTGGTTTTTTCCCGTTTGGGTTTTTCCACGTTAAAATCTTGGTGTTCATCTCTGCTTTCGTTCTTAATATTTCTTCAGAGTTTTACTTAAGCGAACGAGTGATATCATTGCCTAGTATTTAGATACATACTTGTGTCTAGGGGTTTTTCACAAACAATTCAAAATTAACCCTAAGCAGTACATTTTCGCCAACCGCATTCGAACGTGCTCGCTCGCGTTCGAACGCACCTAGTTCGCTCTTCTCTGGATTTGCAAACGCGATACAGGCGTTTGAACGCGCAATCGAACACACCTGTTTCACACTTTTCTGGATTTGCGAACGCGATGCAGGCGTTCACAGCGCGTTCGAACGCACAATTCAAACTCTCTAGACGTGATGCATGTGTTCACAACCGCATTCAAATGCACTCCACCTGTGTTCAAATGCGACTTACAAAAAACTTATTTTCTGAAGAATTAAATATTAAAACAAGAAACAAAGACACCCCTAAAGTGTATCCATGCTCGAGACAACATTGGTGAAGTCCGAATCGTATCACGCTCCTCGCAGCGCCAATGAATACAAGTCCACAATGATGTCGTGTCCTTGCACACAAGCTTACCGCCCGAAGCTTCGTGTTGTCTCCAATGGCAATGTCAAACCTCGAAGTCGGTTCAGCGTCCAAGCCCAATCTCCTCACTAACTCTCGTCTAGAATGTTGTGTGTACTCCCCGAATCGATGAGGTTATGCACACAATGCTTTCTAACGAGTCCATCTACCCATAATGTCCTCGACGTGGAAGTATCTGAATATGCATGCATCGATATTTCAGCTTGGACATCTTCCTCCGCGCCCTCCTCCACGGCCTCCTCATGCACCTCCTCTAAACAATATCCATCATCAACAACCTCATCGTCCTCCTCGAGACTATCGATGAGCATCACACTCCCGATCAGTTTGAAACACCAATGATCGGGGGTGAAATGTTCATCACATCGAATGCAAAGGCCCTTCGCTCTTCGCTCCTCCACCTAGGAAGGTGTGAAAGTTCGAACGGGGGGGGTCTTGTGCCTCCTTTAACGTCGGAAGAAGGTCTCAAAGGTGGTCGTGGTCTAGTACTAGCAGCTGCTGTCTTTGAACCCGCAGAATTTCTAGCCAGATCTTCGATGCAATGATACGATTCGGACTTCACCAATGCCGTCTCGAGCATGGGTACACTTTAGGGGTGTATTTGTTTCTTGTTTTAGTTGTTTAATTCTTAAAAAAATAAGTTTTCTGTATGTTGCATTTGAATGCAGGTGGAGAGCGTTCGAACATGGTTGTATATGCCTGCATCAGGTTCGCACATCCAGAGAGTGCGAATTGTGCGTTCGAATGCTGCGTTCGAATGCGCCTGCGAATGCCTACATCGCGTTTGCAAATCTAGAGAAGTGTGAAAAATATGCATTCGAACGCGATTGGCAAAACTATACTGTTTAGGGTTGTTTTTGAATTATTTGGTTAGACTTTAAAGGTGTGGATGGCAACCATGGAGTCATTATTGATGAATTAAATTTTTGCCCTACCTCCTTCATCTTCTTCTCTCCCATTCTCTCATTCCCCGGTGACCACTTACTCATCAGTGCCACCTCATTAACACCAGTCCACCATCCACCACCATATAGGATCTCATGCCTCCATCCACGGATCCTAAGATAGACTACTCGACGTTCGTCCATTAATCGAACGATATCGTGAGATCCGACATCCGATTTGCTTGATACTTAATTTGTTGGAAAGATCTTTTCCGGGGCTACAACATATCAAAATCTCATTCAATCCGATAGTAGCATCTTTCAAGATCTATTTCCAAATTTTCATGTCAAATCCTATCCAGATTTATAAATCGAAATAGATCGAGCCTTGGCCAAAAAGGGGAGATCGTATCAAGCTAGTATCAGAGCCACCATTTCTTGGATACGCACTTCCTATGACGACAACCAGAGTGAAAAAAATCTCTAGACACATGTATGTATCTAAATACTAGGCAATGATATCACTCGTTCGCTTAAGTAAAAGTCCGTAGAAATATTAAGAATGAAAGCAGAGATGAACGCCAAGATTTTAACGTGGAAAAACACAAATGGGAAAAAACCACGGATCCAAACTCGGATCAAAACCAATCACTATGATAGTAGCAGTTACAAGACTGACTCACAAAACAACCCATCGATCCAAACGACTTTGTTCCTCTCAGTCTTGATCGCTAGAACCCACGATTCACTGCTTCTTGTGATTGAAGTCCAATCTCAATAGCCCTCGAGATTGATCTTTCGTCTAGATAACCCTTAAGACGAAAGATTAAGTTTTGTAGATGAGTGGAACCTTGATAGTTGAAGAACCAATGTAGCCTCAAGTACCCGCGTTCGAACGCGTTTGTGAACGCGGCTCTCTGTCTGTGTGAACGCAGTATCCGCGTTCGAACGCGTTTGTGAACGCGGTGTGAACTCGATGGCTTTTCTCCAATAATCTTGCAATTCTTCAGATCAGAGATATTCTAGACTTGTGTAAAGCTCATATACATGAAAAAATACACTTAGAATATTTTGTACACAATTGCCAACAAATAAAAACCAAACACAGAGCCATGGCTGCACAACGAGATGATGAAGAAGAGATTCTCCCAATCGAGGAAGGGGAAATGGTTGCGGGGACTTCCACCCGCAGAACTGCCTGATCAAATCGAAATACGGAAGAACCTAGCATTCAAGCCGCTGCGGCCACCACCTATGGGCAGAGACAAGCAAGGATGGTTCCACTAGGCCTAATTGCAGGTGAGCCCATCCGAAGAGCGAACCACTATGGAGATCACCTTGGAGATCAGGATCCGTGGGCGAGTTAATCAAAATCGAAGGAGGGATCATCAACCATTTATAGTTCATCCTCCTCTCGCTAGACAAGGACTTGGACATGATCTGTATCAATACAATGGCATCCGTGGGCAAATCGTGCTTCTCGAATTCCCTAAGTTCAAAGGTGATGATCCGATCGATTCGTTGTATAGGGCGGAGCAATTCTTCGTATACCAGGGTATGGTAGAAAACTACTAGGTGACGCTTGCGAGCTTCCACCTTGAAGATGCGGTGCTTCATTGGTTTCGAGCAGCCAATGCCAATGAGGCTGATACGATTCGGACTTCACCGATGTCGTCTCGAGCATGGATTCACTTTAGGAGTGTCTTTGTTTCTTATTTTAGTGTTTAATTTCCATGAAAATAACTTTTCTGTAATTTGCGTTCGAACGCAGGTGGACTGAGTTCGAACGTAGGTGGACTGAGTTCGAATGCGGTTATGAACGCAGTCAAGAACGTGGGTGAAGAGTGTGCATTGTGTGTTCGAACGCCCGTTCAAACGCACTGTGAATGCCTGCATCGCATTTGCAAATCCAGAGAAGTGGGAAACAGGCACATTCGATCGCGCGTTCGAACGCCTACATCGCATTCGCAATTCCAGAGAAGAGCGAACTCGGTGCGTTCAAACGCAGTCGGGCGCATTCGAATGCGGTCGGCGAAATTGTATTGTTTAGGGTTAATTTTGAGTTGTTGGTTAGCCTCGAGAAGGATATGGATGGCAACCAGAGGTCATTATGGATTATTGAAGAATTGAGTTTTGCCTTGCCTCCTTCGTCTTCTTCACTCACATTCTTTCAATCCTCGGTGATGCTGCTTCTAACCTCCCTCGACCGGCCAATCACCCTAGTCCCTTAGGGGTGGCCCTCTCCTTCCCCTTCTTCCAATCTATCCAACACTTGCCCTAACCCTTCCATCAACCATAACCTTTCCATAACCACCTTTCACCGGTACCACCCCGCAAACGTCGATCCACCTTCAACCACCATCATCCTAGGATCTCGTGCCTCCATCCACGGATCCTAAACAGACCACCCTAACGTTCGTCCACTAATCGAATGATATCTCGAGTTCCCCATATTCGATTCGCCTGAAACTTGATTTGTTAGAAAGCTCTTTCTAAGGCTACAACATATCCAAATTTTCACATCGATCCGATAGAGGCATCTTTCAGGATCTTATTTCAAAGTTCCATGCCAAATCTAGTCCAGATCAGAGAATTAGAAGATATCAAACATTAGCCTAAGGGGAGATCATATCAGAGGCTATCGAAACTTGGGCTGACTTTTGAGTCGATATCACACGGCAATTTGGAGCGTTGGGGTATGAAGACTTCGATGCTCTCCTCTCAAAGACGGTGCAAAAGACCACAATTGGGCCATATCAAGAATGAAAAACCCCTAGACACAAGTATGTATCCAAATACTAGGCAATGATATCACTCGTTCGCTTAAGTAAAAATCCGTAGAAATATTAAGAACAAAAGCAGAGATGAATGCCAAGATTTTAACGTGGAAAAACCCAAACGGGAAAAAACCACGGATCCAAACTCGGATCAAAAACCAATCGCTAGACTTTGTTCCTCTCAGTCTTGCTCACTAGAACCCACGATTCACCGCTTCTCATGATTGAAGTCCAATCTCAGTAACCCTCGAGATTGATCTTTCATCTAGATAGCCCTTAAGACAAAAGATTAAGATTTGTAGATGAGTGGAACCTTGTTAGTTGAAGAACCGATGTAGCCTCAAGAAGTCTCCTTCAATAATGCTTCTTCAACCCCCCTTTAAGATAGGGCATCATAATCCTTATATATGATCTCCAAGATAGAGCCAAATCCAAGTCTTATCTGTACTCACGAAAGTCCAATTTTATCAAACTTCGTTGGTGCGTTCGAACGCGGCCCGGGTGTTTTCGAACGGCATGACTTGAACTTAGGTGAATTCGA
Organism: Typha latifolia; assembly: GCF_019914945.1. Classification (NCBI taxonomy): domain Eukaryota; kingdom Viridiplantae; phylum Streptophyta; class Magnoliopsida; order Poales; family Typhaceae; genus Typha; species Typha latifolia. Next base: position 13,162,701 of record NC_133086.1, on the reverse strand, counting down.
ACGGGCCCGAATGCGTTCGAACGCGACAACTTGAATTCTTCAGGTTGCGTTCGAACGCGTTTGTGAACGCAGCTCTCGGTCTGTGTGAACGCAGTACCCGCCTTCGAACGCGTTTGTGAACACGACTCTTTGTTTGTGTGAACGCAGTACCCGCGTTCGAACGCGTTTGTGAACGCGGTGTGAACTCGACGGCTTTTCTCCAATAATCTTGCAATTCTTCAAACGAGAGATATTCTAGACTTGTATAAAGCTCATATACAAGAAAAAAAATACACTTAGAATATTTTGTACACAATTGCCAACAAATAAAAACCTAACAATCTCCCCCTTTGGAAAATTTGTGACAAAACACCAAGGTTACAAGATATTACACAAACTTCAAATTGAGCAATCAACAAGACTAGAATATTTTGCACATCAATCCCTACAAATAAACATATACCAATCCAAGATCAAGTGAAAATAACTTGAAATGAATAAACAATCCAAACACAAGTTATCAATGGAGCATAAGTTCAAAAGTACTTAAACAGACAAAGTTCACAATTTCTCCAAGCAAAGTTATAAGCAAGATAAGAAAGATAGAAAGACTCTAATAAACTCCCCCTATTGCCATGCTCCCCCTACACACCTAGACACCTAGACACTCTCCCCCTTTTTGCCCCAAATGCCAAAGACTAGGAACTCGGAGGAAACTGACGCTGAAGAATCGTCAACACAGAATAAAGGACAGTCCCCTGACGAGCTTGCTCAGCTCGTAAATCATTCACTACCAAATGGAGATCCTGCACTTGAGTACTAAGCTGATCAAAACGGTCAGAGTACTGTGGTAACTCCCCCTCAGAGTGAGATGTGTCACCGTCAGAGCTATCATCAGAACTGTCGAGGTGCGAGGAGCGACCAGCGGCGGAAGAGGACGGCTTGAGAGGAGACAACTGGTCGTGAGCTTGACTCCGCTTAAGAGTAATCCGATCCAACGATTTGTGCGAAGTAAGAGAAGGTTCTGAAGAATCCACACGCACCCCACTCTGAGTGCACAAATTTGTAATAAAGATGCCAAACGGTAACCCCTCACGAGGTGCTTCTTTCTATGCAGCTGTGAGTATTGAATCATAGATCACCGCAGCTAAATCAACCGAGACTCCAGATAACATTGCATGACGAAGAAATGCACGATCCAGACTAATGCTTGAATGTCGAGTCTTGGGGGTGACATTGTACAGACAAAACAGGTGAAGCATGCGAGCCACTGGTGTCAGCTTCGCATGCGGCATCATGTTCCCCTTCCAACATTCCCCTTTGATCAGTACAGTGCAAGCATAGTCATCGACATCAGGAAGTGGAGCAGACGTGGGGTACTAGAACTCACCATCAGGAAGACGAAGTTCAACGCGAATGACATCTGAGTCCAAGTACACAGACACCCCATGAACAGTAGAACGAATACAGCGTTCTAAAACCGTGGCATTACTAAAAAATTCCCGAACAACTTCCACATAAGCAGTTCTGCTTATCCGACACACCGATAACCATCCTCGCTCAGTAAATATCTGTTCTATCCCCAAGGTAGAAAAATCGGAAATGACCACGGGTCATTCACAGATAACAGGACGGGTCCCAAAATTATGTTTGTATCGCCCGGCAGCCGTTGAAGTAGAAAACTTTGGAGCCGAAGTAGGTGAGGAAGGCAGCCTAGGTTTCTTGGAAATGACAACTTTTCTAGGCATTCTTGAGAAAGAAACAAGATGCAAGATTTAATATATGCCCAAATCAAACAAAAAGATAGCCAGAAGAGAAAAATCCAAGAAATCATGAAGGCCCTAAATGAAATCCATCATCCACTTGAAAACGCTAAGATATCACGTTCAACCACACAAGAAACATCAAGGTAGTAACTTTAACGTGATCAAAACTCGAAAATGCAGGAAATCAATCAAGATCAAGAGATTTAATTGAATAAAAAATAGGAAAATTGATGGATGATCATACCTCGCAAAAGTGAAGAAAAACTAAGAAATTCAGCCGAAAGATTCTAGATCCGGAGGAGAACGACCCTTTAAAAGGGTTTGGAGTGAGAAATTTGATGGAAAATAGCAAGATCTTGAAGATTTGAAAGGGAGAAAATGAAGGGTTTCTAGGGTTTGGAAGATGGAAGATGAAAACCCTTGGGTTTGGACGCAATATATAAAGAATCCTCGAGTGTGTTCGAACGCACCAGTCTGCGCTTTCGAACGCGCCAGTCACCGCGTTCGAACTCAAAAATTTGCGTTCGAACGCCCTTTTTTTTTAAGTAAAAAATAAAATCTAAGAAAAAATAAAAAAAATCTTTTTGGAGATGCACATTTAAAGATTCAAAATACATTCAAGACATAGAATATGACAATTGAATGAAATAAGTCATACACATATCGATTAAATCATCAAAAGCATATTATAATCAATTCTAATGCATCACTCAAAATTAAATTAATCTTGATTGATCATAACAATATACATATGCAAGGTGATCATAGATAACATGAAACATTCTTCTTAAATAAACTTTCCTTTTTAAACAATGATACAACACAGTAGTCAAACCGACTTAGTATTTAAATTTGCACTTTTCGACTTATTCGCCATAATCGAACAGGAATTTTTCCTGTATTATTTTTTATACATAAACCATATAGGTGCAATGATGGCTTTCACACATGAGTAGGTAGCCCTTTTCTTGTAGTACAAATCAAACAATGTGCGAGAATATATACACAAGTAGCAAAAATTTATTTAATTTGAAATCAATGTACTGAGTCAAACTGAACTCTCAACAAGATGGCTTTCACACTAACTCATTGTAGCCCTTTTCATTGATCTTTTATAAACATGTTTGAAACACCCAGACCTCCAAATACACGTGTAAACCGCGTGGGTAAATCCTCCCACACGGTGCATCACATGACTAGTTAGTATAAAGATTTCACAAGGCACACAACAACACAATTTCACCATAAATAAACTCAACTAAAAGAGTCCGGATACAAGTTCCACAGGCCACAACAAGCCTTCCAAATATACATCCAAAATACTATGCTAAAGTCCAAATTACAACATCATCATCACACCCTCGCAGGGGCTTAATACAACTAATATACGTACTGGAAAGGAAAAGCAGCTACTCCTCGCTACCCACACCTGCGTCCCTTAGCTCTGAAATAATACCGCCACGAGGGGTGAGCTTACAGCCCAGCGAGTAGGATCCATACAATCTAAAATAATGACATCACATGTGTATATCCAATATATGCCTATATTTCCTAATGATAACGACATGCTTATTGAAGTGACTTACCACAATTTACTAAGTCAATGCAATTGATAAAGATTACCAATCACTATCCTAGAACATGTTAGTTCCTAAACGTATCATGATAAGTTCACACAGATATAAAGCTTGATACAATCTCTTATTCGTACACATCTCAATCATAGGTTTTACATGTTATGCATAGCAATAGAATAGATAAATATCCCTCTTTCCAATTGAGTAATTTGAAGTCCCAAAAATAACTTCAACTCATCTATCATGCTCATCTCAGAATGACTATGCATGAGATCCGCAAACTCCTCAGCTAACGATTGACTCATTGCCCTGAAGACAATGTCATCCACATATATTTGTGCCACAACTAAACTCTTGTTCGACCGTCTAATGAACAATGTCTTGTCCACTCCCCCTCGAGTGAACCCCGCATCCACTAAAACAGTGGTCAACTTCTCATACCAAGCTCTTGGAGCTTGTTTTAGCCCGTAGAGGGCCTTTTTCAGTTTAAACACATGAGAAGGGAATTTTTGATCTTCGAACCCTTTCGGTTGTTCAACATAAACATCTTCATTCAGAGTACCATTCAAGAAAGTAGTTTTCACATCCATTTGAAACAGTTTAAATTTTAAGTGACAAGCAATAGCAAGCAGTATACGAATAGATTCTAATCTAGCAACAGGAGCAAATGTCTCATCAAAATCTATACTCTCAACCTGAGTATATCCTTGTGCTATGAGTCTAGCTTTATTTCGAACTATATTGCCATGTTCATCACTTTTATTTTTGTAAATCCATTTTGTTCCAATGACGTTCACATTCTTAGGTCTAAGGACTAAATACCAAACATCATTCCTAGAAAATTGCTCTAATTTCTCATGCATAGCATTAACCCAAGAATCGTCTAACAATGCATCCTTCACATTTTTAGGTTCAAAAGAAGATATATAGCAAGTAAATGATACCTCACTTTAGATTTGTCGCATTGTCTTAATTAGTTCATTTACGTCTCCGATCACTTGTGACAGTGGATGATCTAATTTCACTATGGCAGATGGTTCCGGTACGTTGCAGTCATCTTTGTTCATTTCAACTTTGTCCTCGTCATGATTCTCAATTTCCAGATCAAGCTCCTTTCCTATTTCTTCGTCATATGTATCTGCAGAAATAGAAATAGGAGTAGCTTCAGTTAAATCAGTCGTGGATTTATCTATCATAACATTAGCAAATTCCATAATAGTAGAAGTGTCAAGATTAAATACTCTGTAGGCTCTACTATTATTCGAATACCCAAGAAGATGCCTTCGCTACTTCTAGTGTCAAATTTAGTCAAATATTCTCGATCACGCAAGATATAACATTTACTACCAAAAACTCAAAAATATTTAACACTAGGTTTCTTACCTTTCCAGATTTCATATGCAGTCATTTTTGTATCTGGTCTAAGATAAACACGATTTATCACATGTACCGCTGTATTGATCGCCTCTGCCCAAAACATTTGAGGAAACTTTTTAGCGTGAAGCATAACCCTAGCCAAGAGAATCGCAAAATATGGAAAAAATTTCATTTTCAAATTCTCTACCATGATTAGAACGAATCCTAACTAGGGTAATAGATTTTTCATTCTACAATTTTAAGCATAGTGATTTAAAAATTTCAAAGGTTTCAGACTTCTCACGTAGAAAGGCAACCCAAGTATATCTAGAGTAATCATCGACCATTAAGAATATATAGCGTTTACCTCTAAGACTTTCCATTTTTGTTGGACCCATCAAGTCCATGTGTACTAATTGGAGCACACGGTCGGTGGTAGCTGCATTTACCTTCTTGTGTGAAATCCTAGTTTGTTTTCCAATTTGACACGAATCGCACACTATTTTTGATATTTCTTTCATCTTAGGTATTCCTCTTACCACTTCTTGTTTGGATAGAGTAAATAATTCCTTGTGATTCACATGTCCAAGACGTTGATGCCAAAGATTTGCAATGTCAAAAGAGGCACTATTACAATTCAGTTTATATGACGTTCCAACAACATAGCAATTATCAGATGTTCTAGATCCATAACATATAACATTACCACCATGATCTAGAATACTACAATCATTTTTGGAGAATTTTACCTCATAATCTTCATCACAGAATTGACTGATACTCAGAAGATTTTCTTTCAAGCCCTTAACATAAAGAACATTTTCAAGAATAGGAACCCCCGGAGAATTTACCTTTCCTTTACCTATTACCTTGGATGAATTACCATCTCCGAATGTCACAACTCCCCCTTCATGTTTTCAAGATTAGAAAATAACGACTAGTCACCCGACATATGTCTTGAACAGCCACTGTCTAAATACCACAAATCAGAATTTAAAGCTTTCAAAACTGTATGCATAACATAACATTTCAAATCACTTTTTTTGACCCATATGGCCTTTGTTTTTATCCCATAAATAAAAACAGTTCTAGGTTTTTGCAAAAATTTGCAATGAGGTCGAATATGCCCTAGAATGCCGCAATGATAGCATGTCGGAACAAACCATTTTCTACTCACCTTTTGTCGAGGAGTGTGACTAAAATTTACCTTTGGTGTCGTTGACGATTCACCAGTTTGTAGATTCACCTTCAGTTTAGAAGCATTCATCCAGGATTGCTTTGTAAATGCAGTTGATGACTTCAAATATTCTTCCTTTTGTATACCTGCAGAAATGAAGATAGTTTTATTATTATTTGAATTACTAGTGTATCCAACACCATACCTGTCTTTTCCATGAATCTGAGCCTTTAGGATCTCGTCAAGTTTGTTCTTCCCTTCTAGATATGTCACTTCTTTATTCAGTCGCTCTAGTTCAATTTCATCAGCCTTCATTTTATTTTTTGCATTGTCAAGTTGTTCAGAAAGGTCTTTGACGCGTTCAAGTTTCAATTTGTACTTCTCCTCAAATTGAATTCTTTCAAGTTCGATTACCTTGAGTCATTGATGTAGTCTAAGATTGCTTTTCTTGAGTTTAAACGACTCCAGATATAGGTCATTATATGCCTTTTGAATTTCAGATTCATCTTTTCAGTTGATAACATATCCTGATCATCTGTACTATGAGTATCAACAACGGAATCAATATTGAGTAGAGAAGAGGCAAAAGCAATAAAGATTTCTTCGTCTTTTCCAGAATCATCATCAGATTCATCTGAGTCATCCCAAGTAACTTTCATAACTTTACCCTTTTTCTTAAGGCGATTAGGGCATTCTTGTGCTATGTGTCCAAAACCAGAACATTCAAAATATCGAACTTTATTCTCAGAATTCTTATTTTTCTATTTGACACCGTTGTTGCTCACACCTATGTTCGAACTCGCAGTATTCTTCTTTTTCACAAATGTTTTGCTTTTCTCAAGTTTTTCAGCATTCAACTTGTTTGGCTTCCGAAAAAATTTATTGAACTTTTTGACGAACATGGCCAACATCTCAACATCTAAATCACCTTCATCATCAGACTCCTCTATACTTTGTTCAACTATGGATAGGGCAATCCATTTGGACTTCCTCGGTTTTGAAAGGCTGGACTCAAATGTTTGTAGATTTCCTACCAATTGTTCAACTTTCATAGAATCGATATCCTTACTTTCCTCAATAGCTGTAACTTTCGCCTGAAACCTCTCTGGAAGAGACCTAAGGATCTTACAGACAATTATGTTTTGCTAAGATAGTCCAAGCTTCTTTTGCTATCTCACAAGTAGAGATTCTTCTAAATTCTTCCGAGGAAACACAACTAAAAATTGCATTTATTGCCTTGCTATTCCATCCAACTTTTTCATAGTCTGACCTATCCCATGACTCTATCGGTTTATCAGCAAGTTTATCATCCACCATGTACATTGGTGGACTCCAACCGTTCACAACGGCAAACCATTCTCGTTCATCTATAGACTTCAAGTAAGCTCTCATCCTAGCTTTCCAATATCCATAATTTGATCCATCTAGGATAGGAGGTCTAATAGATGATGGTCCATCTCTATGAAAATCCATGCCTATCTGATCTCTCTCAAAGGTGAGAGAACCTACTCTCATACCAATTGAAAAACCCCTAGACACAAGTATGTATCTAAATACTAGGCAATGATATCACTCGTTCGCTAAAATAAATATTTGTAGAAATATTAAGAACGAAAGCAGAGATGAACGTCAAGATTTTAATGTGGAAAAACCCAAACGGGAAAAAACCACGGATCCAAACTCGGATCAAAAACCAATCACTAGAATAGTAGCAGTTACAAGACTGACTCACAAAACAACCCGTCGATCCAAACGACTTTGTTCCTCTCAGTCTTGCTCGCTAGAACCCACGATTCACCGCTTCTCGTGATTGAAGTCCAATCTCAATAACCCTCGAGATTGATCTTTCGTCTAGATAGCCCTTAAGATGAAAGATTAAGATTTGTAGATGAGTGGAACCTTATTAGTTGAAGAACCGATGTAGCCTCAAGAAGTCTCCTTCAATAATGCTTCTTCAACCCCCCTTAAGATAGGGCATCATAATCCTTATATATGATCTCCAAGATAGAGCCAAATCCAAGTCTTATCCGTACTCACGAAAGTCCAATTTTATCAAACTTCGTTGGTGCGTTCGAACGCGGCCCGGGTGCGTTCGAACGCGGCCCGGGTGCGTTCGAACGGCATGACTTGAACTCAGGTGCATTCGAACGGGCCCGAATGCATTCGAATGCGACAACTTGAATTCTTCAGGTTGCGTTCGAACGCGTTTGTGAACGCAGCTCTCGGTCTGTGTGAACGCAGTACTCGCGTTCGAACGCGTTTGTGAACGCGGCTCTCTATCTGTGTGAATGCAGTACCCGCGTTCGAACGCGTTTGTGAACGCGGTGTGAACTCGACGGCTTTTCTCCAATAATCTTGCAATTCTTCAAACCAGAGATATTCTAGACTTGTGTAAAGCTCATATACATAAAAAAATACACTTAGAATATTTTGTACACAATTGCCAACAAATAAAAACCTAACAAAGAAGAATTTGAGAGGATAAGTAGCTGATGCCAACCCCTATGGACAGATCAGCAACTTTGCAACACCTTCATCTCCGGGCTACGGGGAGACATACAAGTCGACGTGAGAGCTTTAAGGCCTATAACTTTAAAAGAGGCCTTCGAAGATGCGGTGCTCATGGAACACAAACATCGAGCCATGAAGTTACATATGAAACAGAGTTGGATGAGCCAAGGAAGCCGCAATCCAGCTCAACCAACCATAGCGGTAGGAAATGTTACCGGCATACTAAGAACCATTGCTGCAATGGTGCCTCCTCGAGTGCCCTTGAAGCCATCCCAAGATGTGAAGTATGCGCCTAGAGGCCTAGGATGAGCACTCAAACCTGCTCAAGTGGAGGAGCGAAGATCCAAAGACTTATGCTTTCGTTGTGATGAGAAATTTGTACCCGAGCATCGCTGCGCTAAACCGATGGGATCGATGATGCTAATAGATGGGTTGGAGGATGTGGAGGATGTGGAGGTAGCTGAAGATAAAGGTGTGGCTAGACATCAAGGAGAAGTAGCTGAGGAGCAACCCGTGGAGGACATGATAGCTAAAATCTCCCTCCACGCCTATTTAGGGACAGCTGCGCCAAAGACTTTGTGGGTGAATAGTATAGTCAAGAAAATCACAGTGAGAATCTTGATCGACACCGGGTCCACCCACAACTACATTGACAAGAGGCTTCTTAGGAAGATTGGGCTTGAGTCGGAACCCACGGAAGGGTTCAATGTGACTATTGGAGATGGCACCACATTGCGAGTAGATTTTATTTGTGGAGGTATGTAATTGAAGGTGCAAGGCCAAACTTTTACATTGGATCTTTCTCCGTTGGCCTTGTGAGGTGCTGACATTGTCTTAGGGACCCAATGGCTTCAAAGTTTGGGGCCCGAAACATTTGATTTTTCAAACCTCACACTAACATTTTGGAGAAATGGATGAAGGGTGCTGCTGGTTGGAAACCAACCGCAGCAAGGGCCGAAGTTGCAACCACTATTGGACCTTCCTTGTGTAGGGGGACCAAGCTCAACTATTGCAAATGACTATTGCTGAACCAAAACATCCACCACCAAGGGAAATAGCTGCTGACATGCAAGAGCTACTGCAAGAATTCAACGATCTCTTCGAGGAACCCCAAGGACTGCCACCGACCCGTCAGCACGACCATCGCATCCAGATTATTCCGGGGGTTGAACCAACAACTGTTCTGCCCTATCGATACCCTCATGTCCAAAAGGAAGAGATTAGCAAATTGGTGGTGGAAATGCTCAAGCACGAGATTATTCAACCCAGTAGAAGTGCCTACTAATCGCTAGTGCTGCTAGTTTGGAAGAACGACAAGAGTTGGCGATTTTGCGTCGACTATCGAGCCTTGAATGCAATCACCGTCAAAGACCGGTATCCAATACCGATGATCGAGGAGTTGCTGGATGAACTCATAGGGTTGGCTTATTTTAGCAAACTTGACTTAAGAGCGGGATACCATCAAATCTGCGTCGACCGGAAGATGTGCACAAAATGGCGTTCCGAACTCACCACGGCCACAATGAGTTTCGAGTCATGCCGTTTGTGCTCACCAATGCACCGGCCACCTTCCAAGGGCTGATGAATGACCATTTTCGCCTGCTCTTACGTCGGTACGTGCTCGTCTTCTTTGACGATATTCTAGTGTATAGCAGGAATTGGAGCAAGCACTTGTGGCATGTGCATGAGGTGTTGAATATCTTGTGACAAAACTAGTTAAAAGTCAAGATGAGCAAGTGCCTTTGGGGAGAGCCACGAATGGAGTACTTAGGACATATAATCTCAGCGAGAGGAGTGGAATCCGATCCAAGCAAGATCATGAATATGGTGGACTAGCCGATTCCCACTAATTAGCTGGAATTGAGGGGATTCCTTGGGTTGACTAGGTACTACCAGCGATTCGTTGCCAACTATGGCAAGATTGCTACCCCACTGAGCTCCTTACTCAGAAAAGGAGGGTATCAATGGATGGGCAAGGTGACGGAGGCTTTCAAAGCATTGAAGACGTCCATGTCTACCGCACTGGTTCTACCACTACCGAATTTCAGCAAGCCCTTCATGGTGGAATGCGATGCTTTGGGTGAGTGATTGGAGCAGTTTTAATGCAAGAGGGCAGACCCGTGGCATATATGAGCAAGGTATTGTCAAACCAGTCGCGACAGCTATCCACCTACGAGTGCAAAATGCTAGCAATTCTACACACCGTCACCAAATGGCGACCCTACTTAATTGGCCAATGGTTTACTATCCCCACGGACCAGCGTAGCTTACCCAACTTCATGGAGCAATATGTGCACACCTCAGGACAGCAACATTGGGTCATAAAACTCCTTGCGTATGACTACAAACTAGTCTACAAAAAGGGGATCGAGAATCGAGCGGCCAATGCCCTTACGCACCAACTGAACACAAGTGAGCTTGCCTCTTTTTCAGCACCAACCTTTTCTCTATTTTCAGATATGTGGGAACCAATGCAGAGGATCAAATCATGAAGGAGCTTGAGTCAGAGTTCAAAGATTGCTTCCCTAAATTTAAACCTTGAGGACAAGGTTGCGGAAGCATAGTGGATTGATACGATTTGGACTTCACCGATGTCATCTCGAGCATGGGTACACTTTTGGAGTTTCTTTGTTTATTTTTTTAGTGTTTAATTATTAAAAAAATAAGTTTTTTGTATGTCGCGTTCGAACGTGGGTGGAGTATGTTCGAATGCGGTTCTGAACGCCTATATCAATTTTGCACATCTAGAGAGTGTGAATTGTGCGTTTGAATACCGCGTTCGAACGCACTTGCGAACGCCTGCATCGCATTGGCAAATCTAGAGAAGTGCGAAAAATGTGCGTTCGAACGCAATCGAGCGTGTTTGAACGTGATCGGCAAAAATGTATTGTTTAGGGTTGTTTTTGAATTGTTTGATTAGCCTCTAAAGGTGTGGATGGCAACCATGGAGTCATTATTGATGAATTAAGTTTTTTCCCTACCTCCTTCGTTTTCTTCTCTCCCGTTCTCTCATTCCGTGGCGACACCGCTTCTAACCTCCCACGATCGGCCAATCACCATAATCCCTTACGGGCAGCCCTTTCCTCCCCCTTCTTCCAATCTATCCATCACTTGCCCAAATCCTTCCATCACCCATAAACCTTCCACCATCACTTACTCACCAGTGCCACCCCATTAACGCCGGTCATCCACCATCCACCATCATCTAGGATCTCGTGCCTCAATCCACAGATCCTAAGACAGATACTCAATGTTCGTCCATTAATCAAACGATATCTCGAGATCCCAACATACGATTTGCTTGATACTTGATTTGTTAGAAAGCTATTTTTCAGGGCTACAACATATAAAAATTTCACATCGATCCGACGGTGGCATCTTTTGGGATCTATTTCCAAAGTTCCATGTCAGATCTTATCCGGATTTGTAAATCAGAATAGATCAAGCCTTGGCCAAAAAGGGGAGATTGTATAACGCAAATCACCCATCTCGGTTGTCCCAACTTATTTTTGCTGCCATCTTGAGAGCCTTATGCTTTTGCTCCATCCTCATGGCCTTCTCAAAGGCCTCCTCAAGAGTGCTAGGACAAACAACACAAATATCAGCCAATATTTCCTCTCACAGCCCTGAAATAAATGTGCTCATCAATGTCGATTCGGGCCAAGGTGGCTCGCAACGACTACTAACTCTTTCAAATTCTACTTAGTATTTCAATACGGCCGTCCTCTGATCCATCTTGCTTAAGGTGGCAACAAAATCTTCCTATGCCACTGTCCCAAATCTGCATGTAATCCTCCTACAAAAGTCAGCCCAATCGGTAAATCCTTCACCAGGAATAACTGATTGATACCAATGCAATGCCGTTCCTTAGAGGTGAAAGCTTGCCATTTGAACATTTGTTTCCTCTGCTGTCCCTTTGCAATCAAAGTATTGCTCCACTTGAAACACCCAATCAGTTGGATCACCACCTTAAAATTTTGGAAAGTCTAAGCGTGCGGTTCTCCCCCGAATAGCATTATCGAGGTCGCGAAAGATCCTTGATTTAGGTCTGAACCTTTGTGCATGTTGATCTCCTTCTCTAAATTATCGAGCTCGTCCATCACCATCTTTGAAGGGATCAACATCATCCTTAAAGTGCCAATCCTCCTCATCGACGAAGCACACTGGTGCCGCACCCCTCTCGGGTTCCACCACCGTCGGTCTTGGGTTTTATATTGAAGGTGGGGGTTGATGTGTAGGCATAGATAAAAGATGATCATTGATACTAACATGTCGTACCTGGATCTATAGGGTATCGGTTCGGTGTGGTCCTATCGCTGGTCCTTCTTGAGGCACCGATCTTCGTCGAGGAGATGACGAAGCTGATCGGTTCATGACATATTCCTTTAAAGCATTTTGATCATTCTGCATTGCGTCAACTCTATATAACAATATTTGAAACATGTCCCTAAGTTCATCTACCAAACCCATATTTAGACCATGGACGTTGGTTGACTCGGTCCTACCGTGGTCACTCCAAAGGAATTGGCCTCACAGTTAGGGTTATTGTGGATTGAGTCTTCCCTTGTTAGTGTGCTCTCTATTAGTCTCCTTGTTGATGTCATCTTCCTTGTTTCCACCATTAATGGAGGTTTGAGGTTCGCTTGGCTCTAATACCAATGATAGACTACGGAATAATCCCTTCAAGATCTGAATTTATTATAGGAAACAATCCGCACAATTGAGGGAAAATATTCACCAAATATTCTCCCGTAGTCAAACTAGAATAAAAGAATTAGTAGATCTATTCTTCCCAAAATTGCTCGATCTGTAACCCTTTGGTCTACGTTTTTCGTATTTACGTCTTTCGTAGATTCAAACTGCAACTGAGACAAAAACCCGATATATTACGGATGATGGTGGTGGTGATGGGTGGAGTGGATGTTAGGATTATGGATGATAATAGAGATGAGAGGTGTATGGGTGATGTTATTTAAGGGATCAAGACGAAGGGGAAGAAGTGGTCGAGATCTCAAAGAAGAGGGAGGACTTGACAAACGAGGGACATTAGAAGTTAGAAGAGACCTTGCCAACGGTAGAGGTGGTAGGTTGGTGAAGAGGGAGAACGGAGATTAGGGTAGAGAGAAGATAGAGAGGCAAGAAACTAATATTCCAATAGCATAATAATTTTGGCTGCCATCCACACCTTTATAGAGGCTAGCCAATAAGTCCTAATAATAATAATTATCCCTAATTCTAGTGGATTTCCGTCGATCGCGTTGTAATGCGCCCGATCACGTTTAAATGCACAAAAGGCGTTCTTTGTCGATGCGAACGCGATGCAGGCATTCAAACGCGCCTGATCGTGTTTGAACGATCTTTTCACTTTCTCTATTTTTGCAAACCTAATGCAGGCATTCGCAAGGGCGTTCAAACGCAGCCCTTTCCGCCTTCGAACGTGACCTACAGGAATTTTATTTTAATAAAAATAAACTACTAATGCAATAAGAAAAGACTGACAATGTGTATCACCTTCACACGGAAGATTTAACTTAGCACCCATCTAGTCATTGAAGGGCTATCAAGCTAGGGTTTATTTAACCTTTGGCTACTGTTTAGCTAATATCTCAAGATCTAGCCATGCAAACTATACGATCTTGGATTCGTTTGAAAGCTCTTTTCAACGGCGAAAACATACTTAAAATTTAGGAAAATCCAACGGTTAGATTAGCTATAGGTTCCTTCGAAATTCATGTTCCTAATCAATTCAGAACCGTTACGGATCGGATCTAGCTGGTGTGTAACAGTTTTACTTTTAACTGAGTAAAATGCTTAATAATTAAATATTTTTATTTAGGGCTACAGTAAAATAAATTATTTTTAATATTAAATTTACAGTGTAAACCGTTTTTGTAAAAAAAAAAAAAAAAATTGGTATAGTTTAGACAGGTGAAAGGGAACTGACAAAGATAAAAATTAATGTTGCTTACAGAGCATTGATTTTTTGGTTGGTAAGCGTACAGTGCCTACCCATAGCGAACTTGATGGCATATGCATGGGCCTAGGAGAAATTTTTTTTTTTTCCACGGAGACTCGGCTATTTATTAGAACACGAACGAAATGACTTTGCCTCCGTCGAGTAAAAAGAGGAGGATACAATACAAATGGGTGGGGGTGGGTCTAGCCGACCCGGAGAAACTTTTTTATTGTAGAAGAAGCCATATTATTCCTCATACCTGTGATGATTAGTTTCAAGGGCGGGACAAACCAACAAAGTTAGTCGGAGAGAGTACTCCACGTGCGTTCACATGGCGGCAGCGTTTCAGGTAGTAACTTGGGTGCTTTGAAATGGCAAGGCCACAGCAGTGACCATGTAGTCAGAACTGTAGCAGAGCAGTTTGAAAGGTAATTATGTGGTAACGTGCACAGTAGAGAAGAGGTGCTTCTTTGCTCGGCAGACTGCAGCAGAGTAGGTATCGCTTTTAAGATTGCGGTCAGGTTGCAATTGGTACTTGGGAAGATGTAGGAATCTAATTAAGAGAAGACCCAAAAGTGGACGATTCACCAGGAGAACCGAGGAGCACACATATGGCAAATGGAGTTTGACACACCCTCAGCTTCAAGGAAAGACAAATTGAGAGGCGACTGATGGGGAAAAAAAACAAAGATGCTTATTTCCTTTAACATACTGTCCTCATGTCTAGAGACATCCATTTCCCGGCCTATTTTATAGGGTTCCGACAGGAGTAGATCATGAAGCCGTCGATTGAGTAAAAACAAATTGAGGGTAAGATAGGTAGTGTTTGCCTTTAAATATGGCAGAAAAAAGGATAGTGGGTTAAAGGCACGAGTTATATTGCTAGCTAGTGTGATAGCAACTTATGAATGAAACAGCAGAAAAAAAAAAGTGTGCCAGTTTCCAGCAATCAGAAGCAGCCATTTTGACCAACCAACAGGCAGGATTACTATTCTCTACCATCTGATGTTGCAGGGATGTCACCAAACATGCATTTGTTGTTTGAATTTTTCTGCTGACCGTGTTTTACGTACACAAACTATGAAATTAAGCGTAATATAGGATTCTCTATTATTTAGCTATTGAAGGCAGGGATGCCCTTCTGGTGCCGCATCAAAGATAATGCTAATGATTCTAATTTAGCAGCAATAATTATTTTGGCAAGGGGATAGTGGTTCATTAAGAACTAACAGCATTTCAGTACTTTCTATAAGACATCCTGGTATGGCCGATCAAAGTGACCTCCCCTCACCAAGAAACCATTTTGATATACTCACCTTATCATAATTCCTCAGGTCATCATCAACTCTGGCAAATTAAGACTCATCAGTTATCATGTCAATGTGCAATCCACTTTACGAACTGTCGGAGCGACTAGGCTATGTTCAGTGCAGTTTCTGTACCACCATTTTACTAGTAAGTTGTCATCTTCCATGTCTCTCGCTTGTTCTATTTTCAATGCAGGAGTAATTCTTTTTAATTAAAGGAGTGACCTGCAGGTGAGTGTCCCTTGCAGTAGCCTGCTAAAGATGGTCACAGTTAGATGCGGTCACTGCACTGGCCTACTCTCCGTTAGCTTGGCAAGGACCTCATTTCTTCCACTTCAGGTCCTCACCTCCCTTGAAGATGATCAGGTACTAGGAACTCCACGCATTACTTGGATTGTTAACGTTCGTATAACATTTTCCATACTGTTCAAACTGTATTGGTTAATTTTTTTTTTTTTTTGATAAAGGGCTTTTCAGCCCTATTTCATTGAAACAAAATAAAGACTGCAACAAGAAGAGTTTGTTTGAACAAAAGTTCAACCAAACCCCAGCAAAACTGTATTGGTTAATTTTACGGGTGCTATAGTGTATTAATTCTATTGTTGTTTAGTCTTACTTGATCATTATGATATCATGATAATTAACGTGTTCTGGTACTATAATTTGCTTACTAAAGCAGGAGTTATGTGGTGACACGGCACCAAAATCCTGCAATGATAGTAGTGATGAGGAGGCGATGGAGGAAGAGAGCACCCCTAAGAATCCTGTGGTCAACAAACGTGAGATATATTGGTTTACTATTCTTCTTAATTTGCTCAAATCCAATGTTTAGTTCATATTCACCATTTTACCGTCTGGAGGACGAGGATGAAATGTGAGACATAAAGTTTGTGTCTTGGATCTATTGCAGCTCCGGAGAAGAGGCAGCGGGCTCCATCAGCTTACAATCGTTTCATCAAGTAATTTTCTACTTAGTGAGTAATTTGGTCACGTCCATATGGAACCTAGTTTATTACTTATCTTATCTTGCATGCACCAAGAAGACTTTATCGCGACTGTCTTTAGTATCCATATTGTTTGATAATTAGAAAAAATTTCAAAGTCCAAGTACGGTTCAAGCGAGAATTTCAAGAAAAACTAAGGCCCTAATTCGTTGCATGATAAGCTATTCGTGAATGCTATACGTATTTATAGGACAGCAGTCTACACAACTTGAATGCTTATCCTTTTTTTTTTCCCTACAACGGATGAGAATAGTGGATGTATAAATCATCATTACTCATTGATAGAGCTACCTATTTCAATGAAATATGACAGTTATCCTTATATTATATAGTCAAAAGAGAGGAGTCTTTTATCACTGGAGGTTTATCGGTTATCAGTTCAAAAGTCTTCTGCATTGGAGCATATCCAAAGTCATATTCAAATTTACTTAAGTTAACAAAATCTAGATGCAGCTTAGATTGTCAAATCACATCACACGCCCTCTTGTTTATATTATGAATTAAGATCTAGAAGCAGATTAGATACTCAAATCGCATTAGGCATCCTAAATAATTATGATATTGTTCACCATAATTAGTTGCCATGAGAAGATCCGCGGAAAAATAATTTTTGCAGGGAAGAGATACAGAGGATCAAAGCTAGAGAACCCAACATTACCCATAAAGAGGCCTTCAGCACAGCTGCTAAAAATGTAAGCATCTCATGATCCCTTCTTATTATATATTTAATTCTTTGATCCGTCATTGGAAGTCTACTGTCAGGTACGTATAATGCTCTAATTTCTAATTTGGATGCTCATGTCGTAGTGGGCACATTTCCCTCGGATTCACCATAAGGGAGACGGCGAGAGCTGCAGTAGTGGCCATGGGAGAAAGGGAAGCGATGGATATGTGGATGAGGAGGTACTATTTGTTCAAGTATGATACATAACATGCAGGAGAATCAAGGAATCAAGATCTAAATATGATGATTACCTTCTTTAGCAGAGTGATAGAACTTGTTTGTGTGTAAACTTGGAACGAGACATGTGGACCAGAAGTTGCAACGTATCGAAGTTAGAAATGAATCTATACAAGTGAAAATTTATATGTTTCTGTTTAAATGTGAATGCCATTTGAGAACATATGAGAGCTAATGGGAAGGTTGTTGCGTTTTTCCCTTGGAAAAGAAATTAAGGGGCTTATTTGTGGAATATGGCCTATTATAGAAAATGTATTTTTCCACACTAGAATAAGAGAGCTAATATATGTATAAAATATTCTAATATTTAGTTGAGTTCTAGTATAAAATAATAATTATTATTTTTAATGTGGCATAAAGTTCATATTAAATTATTGAAGAATAGTATATTTGTATTGGAAATTGGTGATATTTTATATCAGGTGAAAAATCAAGTTCCTGAAGTAATTTAAAACTTTTCTCGTACCAGTGTAGTAAGTGCACTAGGACCACTTCTCCACAGATTTGAGTACTTGTAATAAAATATTTTATACATCATGAAAATAAAAATTTACAAGTATGTTCCTTCTGGTGCGGACATATGGTCATGCAATGCAATCTAATACGGAGTTATATAATTATTGTGCAAATATATATCTATGTAGTATGTAGCAATGTAAACTTATGTAGTTATTATACTAACTTATGTTTTTGTACTTTGTTGTAGCATGGGTATATACTTTATTTCTTTGGCATGAATGCATTTTGCGAGAATAGAGAGAGGAGAGAGAAGAGAGAAAAAATCTCAACTGTAGTAGCTGAGGTGATGTGTAATTAAGTAATGTCTAATCTAAAGACAAAATAGTACTTACAAGTTATTATTAAATTATATTTTTTAAATTGTATGAAAGAAGATAAGAGAGCATAATGAATTAGTATACCAGAAGAAGCTAAATTATTATTCAGTTACTACACCAAAATAAGAAGGCTTATTCTAGAAGAAGACTATTCACATTCTAGAAGTGAATGAGAGCTAGGTGATTTCTTGGTGTCAAAATAACGAGTGCTGCAATTATCCGTTCCTATATGGAGGTGATTATTGGGCTTGGCTCGACTAAGCCCGGCTTGAACCCACTTGGTTTTGGCCCAACCCGAGCTTGAGATGGTAATGAGTGGCATGGACTAGGCCTTTGCCCACATGGCCTAACCGGAAAGCAGAACCCGCTAAGCTCGCTCGTGGCCTAGCCTATTATGCATGTCTATTCCTATTATTTTTTATCCCACATTAGATATTAATATAGAACCATATTCTTATGAAAGAAAACTAAAATATATTCATGGAGACCCATTACGCTCAGCTTAATAACATAAAATGTATTTCATGGGTTAGCCTCATTACTCCTAGCCTAGGGTCGATATCTCATGGGCTAGTCGGCGGTAACGGGCTATAGTATTCTAGTTTGGCCTAAACCTAGACCGGCCGAGTGATTACTGGGTCAGGCCGTGAACACGTCTTGGTCGGTCCAAAAGGCCTAGCCAGATGATCACCTCTATTCTTAATATGACATGGTGGGTACTAGACTTGACATGGACCGATCCTTTGGTTGGGCTTAGCTAGCTACCTATCCTTGCACTAATTTCCCTTCCTCTTCTTCCATGAAATCCCTACTTCTACATAATTTATAGTGGAACCTAGCCAGATGATCACCTCTATTCTTAATATGACATGGTGGGTACTAGACTTGACATAGACCGATCCTTTGGTTGGGCTTAGCTAGCTACCTATCCTTGCACTAATTTCCCTTCCTCTTCTTCCATGAAATCCCTACTTCTACATAATTTATAGTGGAACTACCAGCATTTTGTGTATAAAATCTGGAAAACAGAGAAAGTTAGGACCATATTTATATTATTCATCTTTGACCTCTAATTGATCTTCAAAGACCTAAATTAGGTAGGTCTTCCACTCCTCCTTTCGACCAAGACTTTCAATGGAGCAAATCAATTAAGGTTATATAGTGTAGAGGAGACCTAGCCTATTTATAATAAACCAATGAGCTGACCCATTATGAACTTGCATAGAATCAAATAAGGCTACATTTGTTCTACTCAACCACATCAGAAAATAATAAATGCTCATAAGCCCAATTAAATATCACTCAACAATATGGCTCAATTGTAGTCTCAAGATCAATTTTTGTTCAGCCTAATACTTTGAGTCCATATTTAAATTAATTAACAAGAAACCTAAATTCATAAAATTCTAACATTCTCCCACTTTGGTGACATTAATTGTAGTTAACAAAATACTAATAATATTAATAGTATTGATTTGGGGAAGAACAACAAAAAATATATAGAATCTCGAGATGAACTTTTTTTTTAAATTGAATTGATGCACAATAGTCTCTAGATCGTGAATCTTGTGAGGGCAATTTTAGGATGTCTACCCCTTGGAACCTCTTGAAATATGGATATTAAGAGAGTGATACGACTTGGGTCAAGCCAAGTTACATAGCACATGGGGATTAGATGACTATTTTATTTTATTTTAATTATTCTTATTTTCTTATTGTCCTTGCATTAGTACTATTTATGTTTAAGTACTTATAAGTTCAACTCAGACGGGCTAGCTAAACTGGCTCGATGGTAACCACCTATATAATATTATGGTGCGCACTATAATGAATTACCAAATGAATTGAACCTCTTTGTCCTAACATTCTTCCTCTCCTTCTCTCTCATTCTCTCCTCCTACAACAGCAGCCACTACCTTGGCTCTGTTCCTTTGACATGTACCTTCAATGATGACAACCAAATCCATGGCCTTACAACGAGCCATGGTGAGGATCCCACCAACGAAAGAGGAAATGGCGGTGGAAATCTTCAGCCGCGGAGTCGCCTGTCTAGATCACTTCCCGAACAACTAGCAATGAGCAACCAGATGATCATGGAGATGCGGTCGGTGAGAGAGGCTATAAAAAGATCGACTAGAATCATGTAAGAGATCTTGCAGAATGGAACCGCATCGGCGAGCCCCAAATGCGATTCTATATCGATAGTCACTCCACCATTAGTCCAACCCCTTCACCAGCAAGAACCCCTACTACCACACCCTTTCAAATAGAGGCCAATAGTAGTGGTTCCGCCAGGTCACCCTATAGGTGAGCTTGTTCGTTGAGCAAATGTTAACGGCTTGCCGCTAAAGGGTTTCGATCCGTGTGTTGATTAAGATGAGCCAAAAACTTGATGGTTCAACTTGAACCAAAAAGGGGATCAACCACTAGTTAGATCAGGGTTCGGATATAATTTGAACCAAGACAATGGTATCCAAGGATGAACCTTGCACCTTGACTTTCCTATGTTCAAAAGAAGCAATTCGATCAATTGGCTATATTGTGTAGAACAATTTTCTTATACCAAGGTACAACGGAAGAACAAAAGGTGATGCTCATGAGCTTCCACCTTGAAGATGCTTGCACTCCATTGGTTCTGGGTTGCCAATGCACACCAACCGATCAAATGATGGACCTATTTTTGCATCAACATCACTCGACGCTAGTCTATCACAATAGTATATTCATCTCTACTCATCTCTATATATCACCAATATACTCATATCTCAGATCAACCTAATCAAATGCATGATAAAATATGTTCACATGAAATCATCTCTAGATAAAGTCATATAATCATACTGGAGGCCAAAACATTCATATATATAATTATATAATATATCATAATTTGAAAAAGGCATTTAGGGGATAAGACTACTCATATCATATTAGAAGATATGAATCACATATCCCTCATATCTGTCAACCGAGAGTCAACTCATCACTAGCAGGGTCCACGAGTTCTCAAATAAGGGGGTTCGGGGTTTGAAAATATTTAAGTAGTATGAAGTTAGTCGTTTATCAGATCATAATCCTTTCGGGTAAAAATATGATAATGTATTAGGTTTAAAAATTAATTAGATCCATAGGATAAATTTATTTATGATAATATTAATATGCTAATACCATAATTTATGAAAATAATTAATCATCTAAATAAATTAATATACCTAACATTAGAAAATAGATTAAATAATTAATAGAAAAGAAAAAAAGAAAATTCCTCTTTGCTATAGTGCTGGGCTCAGCCCACACTATCTGCTACAATGTTGGGCCGACCCCAGCACTATTGTAGCAAGAAGAGGAGGAGGAACTGAGAAGGGAGAAGAAGATGAAATGAAGAAGAAAAGAAAGAAAGAAAGAAGGGAAGAAAGAAAGAAAGAAGGGAAGAAAGAAAGGAAGAAGAAAAGAAGAGAAAAAGGAGGGGAGGGAGGGGAAGCCGGGTCGGCGGGGAGGGGCTCGGCCATTGTTGGCTAGCTAGTGATCGGCCTCTTGCTAGTAGCTCAGATTCCGACAAACCTGAGAGAGAAAAAGAAAGAAAGGGAGAGAGAGAGAGAGAGAGAGGAGGGAGGAGGCTCACCGATGTTGGTGGAGGTGGCGTCGGTGGTGGTTGTAGCTACAGGCTGGAGTTGGCGGGGAGGAGGAAAAAGAGTGTTTGAAAGAGAAGAGAGAGACCGAGGGGAGAAGAGAGAGACAAGAGAGAGATTTAGAGGGAGAGAGTGTTACGATTCAACTAGTTATGACTTTTGTTTATTTTTTGTTTTAGAAATAACTTTTGTTTTGGAGGAATAAGATTTTTGGCAGTCACGTTCGAACATGACTTCCTGCGTCTGAACGCGACTATCGAACGTCTGCATACGTTCACAAAAATAGAGAACGTGTTTAGTGCATTCGAATGCCTACACATGTTCACAACGATAGAGAACGCGAAATCCGCATTCAACTACATCCAAACGCAATCGGCAAACTGCATTATTGTAGGGTTATCTTTTAATTATTTTGTTGATAGGTTAGCCTCTAAATATGTGGAAGGCAACCTAATTGGAGATTATTAATGAAATATTGGAGTTATCCTTCCCAACTCTCTCTCTTTCCTCCAACGACATCCAATTTAGGATGTCATCTTCTTCCTCCCTCAATCTGACCATGCCCCCTTGCCTCTCAAGGATCGGTCCACTCTCTCCCCCTTCATCTAGCTTAATGCTCTACCCTACTACCATAGACACCATCTTCCATAAAACCTAATCATTATTTCCCTATTCCATTACCCACGTTCCTCATGCCACCATTTGACCCACGGTCAGTATTTTCCCCATAACTTTTGATCTACAAGTCCGATCAACATGATCTCGGCTGCATTGGATTTATTCTTCAAGAGGAACAATTTATCTAAGTTACATATCTATTGGATGGTTAGATCTCCTGCATATCTCCTCGAAGTTTTTGCCCTAAGAAGAATTTGGGCTGATCTTCAGATTGTTGCACTCTGATTATTCCTGAACATGTGTTACGAACCAGATCTGGAACGATCCGTCCGTAGGATGATTATGAAACTTTAGGTGAAGGTAGCATGGTGAGGTAGTTTTCTAATGGCTCGCATTTCACCTAAATCGGATGTCAAGATGAAAAGGTAAAAATAAAATAGTGGAGATAGGCCAGGGAGGGCAGAATAGTAATTTCCAATATTGTGGCGGTCGTTGAATGGTGGTGGATGGCCAAGGGTGGTGGTGGACGGCCGTGTAGTAGGGTGGCTGCTAGAGGTAGGAGGTGGCTAGGGTTTGGATACTTGACAATGATCTACGGTTATGATCTACTCCTATGAAGATAAAGACAATCTAACAGGTAATATAAAAAGATAAGGACGAAAATAATAACCAGCAAAACTCAACTTTTCTCAATTAGAATTATTAACACATGTCCACCACTATTTAGAGGAGTAAAATCCCTAGCGGATTGGATACACATGTCCACCACTATTTATAGGAGTAAAATCCCTAGCGGATCTGTTAGGTTTTTATTTGTTGGCAATTATGTACAAAATATTCTAAGTGTATTTTTTTCATGTATATGAGCTTTACACAAGTCTAGAATATCTCTGATCTGAAGAATTGCAAGATTATTGGAGAAAAGCCATCGAGTTCACACCGCATTCACAAACGCGTTCGAACACGGGTACTGTGTTCACACAGACAGAGAGCCGCGTTTACAAACGCATTCGAACGCGGGTACTGCATTCACACAGACAGAGAGCCGCATTCACAAACGCGTTCAAACGCGGGTACTGCGTTCACACAGACCGAGAGCTGCGTTCACAAACACGTTCGAATGCAACCTAAAGAATTCAAGTTGTCACGTTCAAATGCACTTGGTCCTGTTCGAACGCACCTGAGTTCAAGTCATGCTGTTCGAACGCACCCGGGCCGCGTTCGAACGCACCAACGAAGTTTGATAAAATTGGACTTTCGTGAGTACGGATAAGACTTGGATTTGGCTCTATCTTGGAGACCATATATAAGGATCATGATGCCCTATCTTAAGGGGTGGTTGAAGAAGCATTATTGAAGGAGACTTCTTGAGGCTACATCGGTTCTTCAACTAACAAGGCTCTTCTCATCTACAAGAATTTAATCTTTCGTCTTAAGGGTTATCTAGACGAAAGATCAATCTCGAGAGTTACTGAGATTGGACTTCAATCACGAGAAGCAGTGAGTCATGGGTTCTAGCGAGCAAGACTGAGAAGAACAAAGTCGTTTGGATCGACGGGTTGTTTTGTGAGTCAGTCTTATAACTGCTACTATCATAGTGATTGGTTTTGATCCGAGTTTGGATCCATGGTTTTTTCCCGTTTGGGTTTTTCCACGTTAAAATCTTGGCGTTCATCTCTTCTTTCGTTCTTAATATTTCTACGGACTTTTATTTAAGCGAACGAGTGATATCATTGCCTAGTATTTAGATACATACTTGTGTCTAGGGGTTTTTCAATTGGTATCAGAGCGGGTTCTCTCACCTTTGAGAGAGATAAGATAGGCATGGATTTTCATAGAGATGGACCATCATCTATTAGATCTCCTATCCTAGATGGATAAAATTATGGATATTGAAAAGCTAGGATGAGAGCTTACTTGAAGTCTATAGATGAACGAGTATGGTTTGTCGTTGTGAACGGTTGGAGTCCACCAATGTACATGGTGGATGATAAACTTGCTGATAAACCGATAGAGTCATGGGATAGGTCAGACTATGAAAAAGTTGGATGGAATAGCAAGGCAATAAATGCAATTTTTAGTTGTGTTTCCTCGGAAGAATTTAGAAGAATCTCTACTTGTGAGATAGCAAAAGAAGCTTGGATGATCTTAGAAACTACTCACGAAGGAACTATGGCTGTAAAACTTTCTAAACTTTAGAGGTTGACTACTAGTTTTGAAACTCTACGTATGGAGGAGAATGAGACATTTGATGAGTTTTATGCAAAGCTGAGTGATATAGTCAACTCCAGTTTCAACCTATGAGAGAAAATTCCTGAAAACAAAATTGTCCGTAAGATCCTTAAGTCTCTTCCAAAGAGGTTTCAGGTGAAAGTTACAGCTATTGAGGAAAGCAAGGAAATCGATTCTATGAAAGTTGAACAATTGATAGGAAATCTACAAACATTTGAGTCCAGCCTTTCAAAACCGAGGAAGTCCAAAGGGATTGCCCTATCCACAGTTGAATAAAGTATAGAGGAGTCTGATGATGAAGGTGATTTAGATGTTGAGATGTTGGCCATGTTCGTCAAAAAGTTCAATAAATTCTTTCGGAAGCCAAACAAGTTGAATGCTGAAAAACTTGAGAAAAGCAAAACATTTGTGAAAAAGAAGAATACTGTGAGTTCGAACACAGGTATGAGCAACAACGGTGTCAAACAGAAAAATAAGAATTCTGGGAATAAAGTTCGATGTTTTGAATGTTCTAGTTTTGGACACATAGCACAAGAATGCCCTAATCGCCTTAAGAAGAAGGGTAAAGCTATGAAAGTTACTTGGGATGACTCAGATGAATCTGATGATGATTTTGGAAAAGACGAAGAAAACTTTATTGCTTTTGCCTCTTCTCTACTCAATATTGATTCCATTGTTAATACTGATAGTACAGATGATCAAGATATGTTACCAGCTGAAGAAGATGAATCTGAAATTCAAAAGACATATAATGACCTATACCTGGAGTCGTTTAAACTCAAGAAAAGCAATCTTAGACTACATCAACGACTCAAGGTAATCGAACTTGAAAGAATTCAATTTGAAGAGAAGTACAAATTGGAACTTGAACTTGTCAAAGACCTTTCTGAACAACTTGACAATGCAAAAAATAAAATGAAGGCTGATGAAATTGAACTAGAGCGACTGAATAAGGAAGTGACATTTCTAAAAGGGAAGAACAAACTTGACGAGATCCTAAAGGCTCAAGATCCCGGAAAAGATAGGTATGGTGTTGGATACACTAGTAATTCAAATAATAATAAAACTGTCTTCATTTCTGCAGGTATACAAAAAGAAGAATATTTGAAGTCATCAATCGCATTTACAAATCAATCCTGGATGAATGCTTCTAAATTGAACGTGATATCTTAGTGTTTTCAAGTGGATTATGGATTTCATTTAGGGCCTTCATGATTTCTTGGATTTTTTTCTTACTTGCTATCTTTTTGTTTGCTTTGGGCATATATTGAATCTTGCATCTTGTTTCTTTCTCAAGAATGCCTAGAAACGCTGTAGTTTCCAAGAAACCTAGGCTGCCTTCCTCACTTACTTCGGCTCCAAAGTTTTCTACTTCAACGGCTGTCGGGCGATACAAGCATAATTTTGGGACCCGTCTTGTTATCTGTGAACGACTCGTGGTCATTTCCGATTTTTCTACCTTGGGGATAAAACAGATATTTACTGAGCGAGGATGGTTATCGGTGTGTCGGATAAGTGGAACTGCTTATGTGGAAGTTGTTCAGGAATTTTTTAGTAATGCCACGGTTTTAGAACGCTGTATTCGTTCTACTATTCGTGGGGTGTCTGTGTACTTGGACTCAGATGTCATTCGCGCTGAACTTCGTCTTCCTGATGGTGAGTTCTAGTACCCCACGTCTGCTCCACTTCCTGATGTCGATGACTATGCTGGCACTGTACTGATCAAAGGGGAATGTTGGAAGGGGAACATGATGCCGCATGCGAAGCTGACACTAGTGGCTCGCATGCTTCACCTGTTTTGTCTGTACAATGTCACCCCCAAGACTCGACATTCAAGCATTAGTCTGGATCGTGCATTTCTTCTTCATGCAATGTTATCTGGAGTCTCGGTTGATTTGGTTGCGGTGATCTATGATTCAATACTCACAGCTGCATAGAAAGAAGCACCTCGTGAGGGGTTACCGTTTGGCATCTTTATTACAAATTTGTGCACTCAGAGTGGGGTGCGTGTGGATGCTTCGGAACCTTCTCTTACTTCGCACAAACCGTTGGATCGGATTACTCTTAAGCGGAGTCAAGCTCACGACCAGTCGTCTCCTCTCAAGCCATAGGGGGAGTTTACTAGTTTATGTTTACTGCATAATAACTTCGCGTGAATACTTGTGAAATTCTTGCTTGATAACTTATGTTTGGATTGTTATTCATTTCAAGTTATTTTCACTTGATCTTGGATTGGTATATTTTTATTATTTGCAGGGATTGAAGTACGAAATCTTCTAGACTTGTTGAATGCTCATTTTGAATTCTATGTAATATCTTGTAATCTAGTTGTTTTGTCACAAATTGCCAAAGGGGGAGATTGTTAGGTTTTTATTTGTTGGCAATTGTGTACAAAATATTCTAAGTGTATTTTTTCATGTATATGAGCTTTACACAAGTCTAGAATATCTCTGATCTGAAGAATTGCAAGATTATTGGAGAAAAGCCGTTGAGTTCACACCGCGTTCACAAACGCGTTCGAACGCGGGTATTGTGTTCACACAGATAGAGAGCCGCGTTCACAAACGCGTTTGAACATGGGTACTGCATTCACGCAGACAGAGAGCCGCGTTCACAAATGCGTTAGAACGCGGGTACTGTGTTCACACAGACCGAGAGCTGCGTTCACCAACGCGTTCGAACGCAACCTGAAGAATTCAAGTTGTCGCGTTCGAACGCACTCGGGCCCGTTCGAACGCACCTGAGTTCAAGTCATGACGTTCGAACGCACCCGGGCCGCGTTTGAACGCACCAACGAAGTTTGATAAAATTGGACTTTCGTGAGTACGGATAAGACTTAGATTTGGCTCTATCTTGGAGATCATATATAAGGATCATGATGCCCTATCTTAAGGGGTGGTTGAAGAAGCATTATTGAAGGAGACTTCTTGAGGCTACATCGGTTCTTCAACTAACAAGGCTCTTCTCATATACAAGAATTTAATCTTTCGTCTTAAGGGTTATCTAGACGAAAGATCAATCTCGAGAGTTACTGAGATTGGACTTCAATCACGAGAAGCAGTGAGTCGTGGGTTCTAGCGAGCAAGACTGAGAAGAACAAAGTCGTTTGGATCGACGGGTTATTTTGTGAGTCAGTCTTGTAACTGCTACTATCATAGTGATTGGTTTGGATCCGAGTTTGGAATCTATCTGCGGCTAAACGAAGGGTTTTTTCGGGAAGATAAGGAAAATTGGCGTAGGTAAATTTGTTTTAGACTTTTTGATTTAATCTCTATAAATAGGGCCTTATGGCTTGTATCTTAGATATACTTGGAATTAAAGATTAATTAGCTTTTGCCCTGACATCTCTCTCAACTAGGTCACCGGCCTCTACATCTCCCTCCTCTTTCTTTTGTGGTCCAAACTACTGGAACACTAATATGATTCAAACTTCATCGATGTCGTCTTGAGTATGGATACACTTTATGAGTGTCTTTTCTTATTGTTTTACTGCTTATTTCATAGAAAAGTAAGATTTTTGTAGGTCATGTTCGAATGCGGGTGGGGCACATTCGAATGCGCTTGCGAATGCCTACATCAGGTTTACAAAAATAGAGAACACGAAATGTGCGTTCTAATGCGATCGGGCATGTTCGAACGCCGTGTTCGAACACCTGCATCAGGTTCACATCGACAGAGAACACATTTTGTGTGTTCGAACGCGTTCGACCCCATTTGAACGCGGTCTGCGAAAATCCACTATTCTTTACTAGTCAGAAAATTACGAAATTAATTGGGTTAGATTCATATTAATATCCTTTGAAGATTCAAACTGTAGCAAGGATAAAAATAATGAACAATGTGGGTGATGATGGTGGTGATGGGCGGAGTGGATGTTATGATTATGGATGGGTATGGAGATGAAGGTGGTTTATGGAAGTGGTTAAAAGATGTAGACGAAGGGAACAAAGTGGTCGAGATCCCAAAGAATAGGGGCGGCTTGACAGTCAAGGGAGATTAGAAGTTAGGAGAGATATTGCCAATGGTAGAGGTGGAAAGTTGGTGAAGAAGGAGGAGGGAGAAGTCTAGAGAGAAAATAAGAGGCAAGAAATCAATAATCCAATAGCATAATGAATTTGGTTGCCATCCACATATATATAGAGGCTAGCCAACAAGCCCTAAAACAATATGAAACCTAATTCTAGAGGATTCCCATCGATCTCGTTCGAACGTGCCCGATCGCGTTCGAACGCACCAAGACATGTTCTCTGCATGTGCAAATGTGATGCAGGCATTCGAATGCGGACATTCAAACTCGCCCGACCGCGTTCGAACGCACAATATGCATTCTTTGTATTTGCGAACCTGATACAGGCGTTCACAATGGCGTTCGAACGTGACCCCTCCTACGTTCGAACGCGACCTATTGGAATTTTATTTTAATGAAAATAAGCACCTAATGCAATAAGAAAATATCTTATCTAAGTGTATTAGCCCACCACGCTTCCCCTACCTTGCGCTCAATTTGAAAAGTCGGGGAAACACTCTTAGATATCAGTCTCCAACTCCCATATCGCCTCATCGGATGGCTTGCCAAGCCACTCAACTAGAATCTCAATCTCCAATCTGGTACCATGTCATCGTCAACATCTAGCAAGTACTCAAACTAGCTCTACGATCTGTATCTCCTCCAATGGCTCTGGTAGAACCGATCTAACAATCTCATGATCTCCAATGCGCTCTCTCATCAATGAAACATGTAAAATATGATGCACTCTCGACCCTCTTGCAGCTCCAAACGATATGCAACCGAACCAATACGCTCCAACACCCGGGACCAAAGTAGCGATGTGCTAACTTTTGGTTACACATTGGACATAAGGTTGCCTGTCAATACGGCTGCACACTCACAAACATCCAGCTGCCGATGTCCAACTCCTGCTCCCTATGTCTACGATCATAAATTTGCTTCATGCGGTTTTGAGCAAGTTTAAGATGAGCACGCAACCTCCTCAATGTGGCGTTTCTATCCATCAAACCTAAGTCCACCTCCGTACGATATGCAGATGCCACTAGATGATAAGCGCGTAACGTCGAAGTTGTGCATCCATACACCACCTCAAATTGAGTCATGCCAATGCTGCCATGGTAGGCGGTGTTGTAGGACTACTCCGCCCATAGTAAGAACTCCAACCATCATCTCGGCATCTCTCCAACAAAGTACCTCAAGTACTGCTCAATGCCTCGATTGACTACCTCGGTTTGGCCGCCCGTCTGTGGATGGTAGGCCGAACTGAAGTTCAATCGAGTCTCCTGCAATCTTAAAAACTCCATCCAAAAGTCACTCATAAGTACACGATCACAATCCGAGAAAATTGTGCGTGGTATGCCATGTAACCGAGCAGCATCTCTAACAAAAATTTCAGCCACCAACTTGGTTGAAAAACGGATATGACAATGCCAAAAAGTGCGCATACTTGCTCAATTTGTTAACCACCACAAAGATAAAAGAATAACCATGTACTAAGCGGAAGACCCTCTATAAAATCCATAGAAATGTCTTTCCAAACATGCTCCGATATAGGTAAAGGTTGTAGTAATCTGGCCGATTTTAATGTGGTTGCTTTAGTCCTTTGACAGACTTCGCAAGCACGGACAAAACTCCTCACATCCCGCCGCAATCCTGACCACGTGCAACTCTGAGATATCCTCCTATATGTCCTCAAGACACCCTCATGACCAGCCTCTAGAGTATGGTGGAAGTGCTCCAACAATTTCTGCTGCAATCCATCATTTGCGGGCACTCGAATGCATCCGCGGTCCAACAGCAACACGCCTCGATTTTCCAACTCTAGATGGTGCTCTGGATCATCTATCATCTCCTGCAATAATATCAAAATATCTGGGTCAGATGTACATGCATACCTCAGCTCGTCAAGGAAAGGAATGGTAGGAGATGAATAGGCTGCAAGCTTGGCAGTATAAGGTTGGCGCGATAGTGCATCCGCCGCTCTATTTTCTGTTCTCTTATTGTATTGGATTTCATAATCATATCCTAGCAATTTTGTGACCCATCACTGCTGTGCCGGAGTGTGTATGCGCTGTCCCATAAAGTATGGAAGGCTCTTTTGATCAGTTCAGATAATGAATCGTCTACCGATCAAATGAGGCCTCTACTTTGTCATCGCATGCAGAATTGCCAACATATGTCTCTCATAAGTCGATAATTGCTGAGATTTTGATGACAAATCCTTACTAAGGAAAGCTATGGGATGTCCTCCATGCATTAGTACAACTCTTATGCTAACTCCCGATGCATCACATTCCACAATAAACTCTTTAGTTGTAATAACCCAAGGTTAAAAAAAAAAATAAAAATAAAAATAAAAAAAAAAAATAAAAAAAAAAATTTCTGCACTGCATGGCACGAGCTGTCGTGCCATGTAGTGGCAACGGAGATGGGCGCCACGCGCCCCAAGCGCTGGCCCGGCCAACCTGGCCGAGCCAGCTGGCGCGGTGGGCCCCCGCCGCCGCCGCAGCCTTCCTCCCCACCGCCTCTCTCTCCCTTTTCTTCCTCTCTCTCTCTTTTTCTCTTTCGAGCTATCTTTGACCTTTCTCTCTCTCTCTCTCTCTCAAACACTCTCCCTCTCTACCCACTGCCGCCGCCACCTCCCCTAACTCCGGTGAGCCTCCCTCCCTCCCTCTCTCTCTCTCTCCCTCTCTCTCTCCACCTCTCTCTCTCTATTTCTCTTTTCCTCCTTGTCGGCTTCCTTTCGGAACCGCCGGAGGATTGAGCCGTCGGCGAGAGGCCGGCCGCTGAGTGGCCACCAGCGGCCGCACCCCTCCCCCATGGCCCAACCCTCTTCTTCCTTTTTCTTTCTTCTTCTTCTTCTTCTTCTCTTTCTTCTTCCTCTCCTCCTCCTCCTTCTTCCCTTCTCTCCTCTGGCTGCACCCTACTCGGCCCAGCGCCTTGCTGTGCATGGTGCTGGGCTCATATATATATATATATATATATGTGCACAATTAGTTTAGCTTGGTTAATTTAATGTATTTAAGCTGTACAAATTAAATATAATCATATCATAGTTAGTATATCATTCTAATTATATCATGTTTAGTAAAATACCTGCAATATAAATTATTATTTTAATCCTAAGTAGGTAATAGTAATTATTAGGGTTATATACGTATATTCTTACGTAATTATTTGCAGTAACTTAATTCTTATTTTCTTAATTATCAAAGAGAATAATAGACAGATAAAATATATTTTAAATACACTATTAAATAATATAATTATGATTAATAAATAACGAACCAAATATAGAAATGAAGAGTACATACTTACAACAAGAAACTGTCTTTTTGTCGGGTTAATTTTAATTAATAAAAAGACTGACATATTTGTTACAAATAATTTTAGATCCCGACCCCCCTGTTCAAGACCCTGTGGACTTAGCTATTGAGGCTTGATCGTTATCGTAGCAGCGTGAACGAGTGGCAGTTTGATAATTGCAGTGGAGTGAGTAGTCTTATCCCTTAGACGCCTTTCTCAAATTAGGTTACATTATATATTTGTGTATATGCATGTTTTGACCTCCAGCATGATTATATGATTTTATCTAGAGATGATTATAGTCGAGCATATTTTATCATGCATTCGATTACGCTGATTTAGAATAAGAGTACATTGGTGATATATATAGAGATAATCAGAGATGATTCTACTGTTATGATTGTTTACCGAGTTGATCTATAGCATGAGTATGCATGTAATAGATTAGCATGAGTATGCATGTGTTGACGATACAGTTGGAGACTACCTTGCATCATTTTCTCTTGATTCCTATTCCACCTAAATTCCTGTTATGCATTGACTTGTTATCGTACTGAATATATGCATATGATCTGTCATTTAGAAGGAAAGCATGAAATGTGATTGATAGGATAGTTGATAGAAAGCGTGAGGATACCCGAGTGGGCGCGAGGGTTAGGACGCGCTTGGTGGATGATTGATCGCTCGACATGGTCGCGATCCTGTTGGCCTTACGTCCGAGGTCGTTAGTCTGTGTGCGCAGCAGACATTCGGACACATGCCGTTCGCCAGGGCATATGTGGCGAGTTATCCTGACGAGATTTCTATCAGTTAGAAGGGTGCCCGGTCTGGATGGATGTTGATACCCTAGCGGATGGCAGGGTATAATTATATTTGAGATACTCCTTGCGGATGGCAGAGTATGCTCTGAGCCTTCGGGCATGATGTTGAGATCAAGTACCGGGTGTTGACTGTGCACAGTGGTCTAGTATGATGGTATTATACCGAGATGTCGGTGATGATCGTGATGTTAAGAAGTGCATATGATGTCATTATTAGCTGACATACCTGATTATTGAGTGGTCAATATACATCATATATGATTGTATCTGATATCATAGCATTGTCATAGTCGGCATGCATCATGTGTCATATTTGATAGAGAGATTGATGATCATATGACGTGGTGATCTATTTATTCATTGTCGAGGATTATGTATTTTCATCAATTATGACATGACATGTTATCTATATTTCATTTATGTAGTATTGATGACACATTCATTTACTCATTCATAACATGATACTCTTTCTGATTCATATTATCCAGTACTTGATTTACTCTCTGTTTGGTTTCACTGATTCGGGGTAAGGTCTATTCACTTAGCCTTTTGCTCATGACTCTCTTGTTTTTTCCTCTTCCAAAAACCTAGGTGAACGAGAGGAGCAGGATACTCCCTTAGAGGTTTTGCCGGTGAGTGAGGAGTAGAGGGTGGTTAGTGTTTTCTGCTAGATGAGTTATCTTATCCAATGTACTAGTGGACATCCTCCAAAGTGTATCTATATCCTTGTCTTATATTTTAGCAGGTGACATTGTACTTATATAATTCTGTATAAACTACTGTTGTGGATGTATAGTTGTGAAAAGCTCTTGATGATGTGTTGTGGCCTGTGTAGGGCCCATGTAGGGTTATTTGTATGCTGTTGACAGTTAGACTTGAGTTATTCTTAATTTAGAGGTTGTGGATAAAATTATGATGTTGCTACAGGTTTATTTGATTGTTGGTATCTAACCAACTGGTCAGGTGCTACGCACGTGCCGTGTGGGCTCGTGTCATGCACGTGTTTAGAGTTGGGTGTCACATTGGTGAAGTCCGGTAGCGCTAGAACGGGTGCCATCGTCATTGCTGTTTTTAGGTTTTCAAAGGCTGAAGTGGCTTCATCCGTCCATCAAAAGGAGTCCTTCTTCAACAAAGAAGTGAGAGGAGCAGCGATCTTGCCATATCTGATGATGAAGCGTCGATAATATCCGTTCAGCCCTAAAAATATTCTCAATCCAGTGGTAGTAGTAGGAATAGGCCAAGTGGTCATACATGCAACCTTTTGAGGATCCGCCGCTACACCATCCGATGAAATGATGTGGTCTAAATACTCCACTTGTCATACTCCCCATAGGCACTTGGACTTCTTGATCTTCAATTGGTTTTGTTTCAACAAATTCATCACATCCTTCAAATGTCGCCAATGCTCCAATTCAGTCCTACTATACACCAAAATGTCGTCAAAAAATACCAAGACATACCTTCGCAAGAAAGGCCCAAATATTTCATTCATGAAGTCTTGAAAGGTAGCTGAAGCATTGGTGAGACCAAAAGGCATCACCCGGAACTCGTAATGCCCCTCCGAAGTCCGAAATGCAGTTTTGTGCACATTCACCGAGTGAACTCTAATTTAATGATATCCGGCTCTCAAGTCAAGCTTACTAAATATAGTCGCCCCTGCAATCTCGTTCAGCAATTCCTCAATAACTAGAATGGGATACCGGTCCTTGACGGTAATGGCGTTTAGTGCCCGATAGTCGACACAAAAATGCCATGTCCCATCCTTTTTCACACCAAAAGCTTAGGGAATAAGTATGAGCTATGACTTGGTTGAATGATACCTTGCTCCAACATCTCGGCAACCATCTTTGAGATAACTTCTTTTTGCACATATGGATACCAATATGACCTCACGTTTGTCGGTGCAGCCCTGGGCCTAATCATAGGCTGCATTGTAGGAATTAACAAAGACCGAATGCCATCAAGCCGCACATCTTTGTTTCTATGTTTAAATTTTATCCACATGCTCCGAAAATCAAATGTGATGGGTCCCAAACTCTGTAACCACTAATAAGCTTTGATACTAGATGATAAGCTCTGATACCAATTGATAAGCTCTCATACCACTTGATAAGTTATTCCTTCAAGGTATGGATATATTATAGGAATCAGTCTGCGCAACTGTGAAAAACTATTTGTCAAATATTCTTCAGTAGTTGTAAAATTACGAAACTAATTAGGTTAGATCCGTAACTTCTGGAGCTACAATTTTTGTATTTATACCATTTGCATATTCGAACTATAGCAGGGACGAAAATACGGAATAACGTGGATGATGGTGGTGGTGACGGGTGGAGTGGATGTTAGGGTTATGGATAGGTATGGAGATAAAGGCTAGAAGTGGTTAAAGGATGTAGATGAAGAGAACGAAGTGGTCGAGATCCCAAAGAAGGGGGATGGCTCAATAGTCGAGGGAGATTAGAAGTTAGGAGAGACCTTGCCAACGATAGAGGTGGAAGTTTGGTGAAGAAGGAGAAGGGAGAAGTCTAGAGAGAAGATAAGAGGCAAAAAATCAATAATCCAATAGCATAATGAATTTGGTTGCCATTCACATATATATAGAGGCTAGCCAACAAGTCCTAAAATAATAGGAAACCCTAATTCTAGAGAATTCCTGTCGATTGCGTTCGAACGCACCAAAACACATTCTTTGTATGTGCGAACGTGATACAGGCATTCGAACGCGGGCGTTCAAACTCGCTCGACTACGTTCGAAAGCACAATATGCGTTCTTTGTATTTGCGAACCTAATGCAGGCGTTCGCAAGGGCATTCAAACGTGACCCCTCCTGCATTCGAATGCGACCTACAGAATAATGCAATAAGAAAAGATCCTATCTAAGTGTATTAGTTAATAATTGTTAGTTTTGAATTGTTTGGTTAGCCTCTTAAGGCGTGGATGGCAACCAAAGAGGATTATTGAATAAATTGAGTTTTGCCCTAGTATTCTTCTTCTTCTTCTTCTTCTTGTCTCTCGTTCTCTCGTTCCCCTATGCCGCCATTAGAGCCTCCCTCGACTGGCCACTCACCCTAGTCCCTTAGCGCCCCCACTCCTCCCCCTTCTTCCAATCTTTCTATTACCTTGCCCTAACCCCTTCCATCATCTATAATCTTTTTACCACCACTTACTCACCGGTGCCACCCCATTACCGCTGGTCTACCACCATCCATCATCACCTAGGATCTCGTGCCTTCATCCATGGATCTATAGATGCACTCCCTAATGTTTGTCTACTTCTCGAACGATATGTCAAGATACCACTGTCCGATTTTCTTGAAATTAGATTTATTGGAAAGCTCTTTTCCCTGGATACAACAATCAAAATTTCATGTTGATCCGAGGGCTGCATCTTTCGGGATCCATTTCCAAAGTTCCATGTCAGATTCTGTCCAGATCTGAAAACATGATAGATTGAACAAAAACTTCCACAACACTCCACAACACTCCTAAAGCAGGTCATGAAGATGTTCTAAGGACTTAGAAGAGGCTATCTTATAGCTATACCTAGGCTGGAATGAAGAAGGACGTCAAGGCACATGTGAGGGTGTGCAAGGTGTGTCAAAGAGCAAAGACGGAGACCTTGTAGCCCGCTGGACTTCTACAACCCTTGCCGATACCGGATCATGTTTGGGAGGATATCTCTATAGATTTCATAGAGGGGTTACCGTTAGTACGTGGGTATTTAGTTATCTTTGTGGTGGTAGACAAGTTGAGTAAATACACGCATTTTTCAGCCTTGGCGCACCCTTTTTTCGCCAAATCAGTAGCCGAATGTGTCATCCAAAATGCCTCGCTCAATTATTTTGAATCATGATCGTATATTCATCAGTGAGTTTTGGACTGAATAATTCAAGTTGCATGGCATAAAACTGAACTTGAGCTCGGCATACCACCCGCAAGCCAACGGGCAAACAGAGGTGGTTAATCGGGGAATTGAGCAATACCTTCAGTGTTTCATCGGTGATCGTTCTAAATGCTGGTTGGTGTATCTTCCATGGGCTTAGTAGTTGAATAACACTTCTCATCACAACAGCACTAGCATGACCCCATTCGAGGTAGTATATGGACGAGCGACATCAGTGTTACAGGGGTATGATTTGGCGGCTTCATCGGAACAGATTGAGGTTGATATGGCATTGATGGATCGTGATGCTACTCTTAGGAGGTTGCAGACTCATATGAGAGCAGCTCAGAATCGGATGAAACAAATGTATGATCAGCATCATCGCGAGGAGTTTAGTGTGGGTGACATGGTGTTTTTACAAGCTCAGCCCTATCGTCAAATTACCTTGCATCCTATTCAGAACCAAAAATTGGCATTCAAATTTTTTGGTGCATTTAACGTTTGTGAGCGTATTGGACTAGTCGCTTATAATCTTGTGCATAAAACTACATTTTAGACTCCAAACAGGCACGACGAGTTTTGGATGATGCCCTTTGGTCTTACTAATGCTCCAACTACTTTTCAAGGCATCATGAATGATATTTTTCGGCCTGTACTGTGAAAGTATGTCTTGGTATTCTTTGATGATATTTTGGTGTATAATAGGACTAAATTGGAGCATTAGCGGCATTTGGAGGATGTGCTGAATTTATTGAAGCAAAACCAGTTGAAGATTAAGAAGTCCAAGTTACTATGGGGAGTACCACAAGTGGAGTATTTAGACCACATCATATTAGTGGAAGGTGGGCGGCGGATCCTCAAAAGGTAGGATGCAAGATCGCTTGGCTGATTCCTACTACCACCATAGGATTGCGATGATTTTTAGGGTTGACAGGATATTATTGTCGCTTCATCGCCGGGTATGGCAAGATCACTGCTCCTCTCACTTCTTTGTTGAAGAAGGACTCTTTTAGATGGACGGATGAAGCCACTACAACCTTTGAAAAACTGAAAACAATAATGACAACGGCGCCCGTTCTACCTCTACCGGACTTCACTAAAGAGTTCGTTGTGGAATGTGATGCGTCGGGAGTTGGCATAGGAGCTATATTAATGCAAGGAGGACGTCTCATAGCCTTTCTTAGTAAGGCTTTGTCACCAAAATCTTAACAATTATCGACTTATGAGAGAGAGATGTTCACAATTCTACATGCGGCGACAAAGTGGAGGCCTTATTTGATTAGTAGATGATTCATTATCCGAACTGATCAAAGGTGCCTTCCATACTTTATGGGACAGCACATACACACTCCGGCACAACAGCGATGGGTCACAAAATTGATGGGATATGGTATCAGAGCTCCATAGCCAGAGGTGGTATTAGAGCTCCATAGCCAGAGGTGGTATCGTGCGTCTCGAATTCCCCAAGTTCAAAGGTGGCGATCCAATCGATTGGTTGTATAGGGCGGAGCAATTCTTTGCATACCAAGGAACGGCGGAAGAGTATGCGGCGCTTCATTGGTTTCGAGCAGCTAATGCCATTGAGGCTATCGAAACTTAGGCTGAATTTTGTGCCGATATCACATGGAGATTTGGAGCATCGGGATATGAAGACTTTGATGCTCTCCTCTCAAAGACGGTGCAAAAGACCACGGTTAGGTCATACCAAGAAGAATTTGAGAGGATTAGTAGCCGATGTCATCCACCATGGACGGATCAGCAACTTCGCAGCACCTTCATCTCCGGGCTGCGGGGTGACATACAAGCCGATGTGAGGGCTTTAAAGCCTAGAACCTTAAAGGAGGCCTTCGAAGATGCGGTGCTTATGGAAGACAAACATAAGGCCATGAAGATACACTTGAAACAGAGTTGGATGAGCCAAGGAAGCCGCAATCAAGCTCAACCAAACATAGCGGCGGGAAATACTATCGGAGTACCAAGGGTTGCTGCTACAGTGGTACCTCCTCGAGCACCCTTGAAGCCATCCCAAGATGTGAAGTATGCACCTAGAGGTCTGGGACGAGCACTCACACCAGCCCAAGTAGAAGAAAGAAGAGCCAAGGGCTTATGCTTCCGTTGTGATGAGAAGTTTGTACCCGGGCATCGCTGCGCTAAACCGATGGGATCGATGATGCTAATCGATTGATTGGAGGAAACGGAGGACGAGTTTGCAGCTGAAGGTGCAGATGTGGCTGGATATCAAGGAGAAGAAGCTGAGGAGCAACCTGTGGAGGACATGATAGCCGAAATCTCCCTCCACGCCTATTCGGGGACAGCTGCGCCAAAGACCTTGAGGGTGAACGGGGTAGTCAAGAAAACCACAGTGAGAATCTTGATTGACACCGGGTCCACCCACAACTTCATTGACAAGAGGCTCCTTAGGAAGATTGGGCTCGAGTCGGAACCCACGGAAGGGTTCGATGTGATGATTGGAGATGGCACCACATTGCGAGCGGATTCTATTTGTGGAGGTGCAGAATTGAAGGTGCAAGGCCAAACATTCACATTGGATCTTTATCCGTTGGCCTTGCAAGGTGCCGATATTATTTTGGGGACCCAATGGCTTCGAAGCTTCGGGCCCATGACATTTGATTTTACAAGCCTCACATTGACGTTTTGGAGAAATGACAAGAGAGTGCTGTTAGATGGAAGCCAACCG
Source organism: Typha latifolia (assembly GCF_019914945.1). Classification (NCBI taxonomy): domain Eukaryota; kingdom Viridiplantae; phylum Streptophyta; class Magnoliopsida; order Poales; family Typhaceae; genus Typha; species Typha latifolia. Next base: position 13,123,078 of record NC_133086.1, on the reverse strand, counting down.
CTGCTTGAACTTCCAAATGAAGGGGTCGCAAGGGAGCTCACTTCTTTCTCGGCGCCCACCTTTCCTTTCTTCTCAGATCTGCGAAGAGCTAGTGCAGAGGATAGTGAGCTGGTCCAACTCATAGAGGAGTTGAGAGAGAACCCCTCAAGCCACCCCGAGCACGAGGAGCGCGATGGGTTAGTACTAGAGTGCGGGCGAATCAAGGTACCCCGGAACGAAGAGCTACGGAGGCTATTGATGGCACATTTCCATGATACTCCTATAGCAGGGCATGAAGGGGTATTACGTACCTACAAGCGGCTGGCCCAAAACTGTACATGGACAGCGATGAAGACGGACGTGAAGAAGTATGTGCGTGAATGTCAAATCTGCCAACGAGTCAAATCGGAGGCACTCAAGCCTAGCGGGCTGCTACAACCACTACCTATACCAGAGCGTATTTGGGAGGATATCTCCATGGACTTCATCGAGGGGTTGCCGGAGGTTCGGGGACAATCGGTAGTGTTTGTTGTGGTGGATAGACTGAGCAAATATGCTCATTTCATAACATTGTCTCACCCGTTTTTAGCAAAAAGGGTTGCTAAAATTTTTGTTCGGGAAGTGGCACGCTTGCATGGGATGCCTAGGACGATCGTGTCAGACCGGGATCGCATCTTCATCAGTGAGTTTTGGTCCGAGTTCTTCAGATTGCAAGGGACTCAAATCAACCTGAGTTCATCTTATCACCCCGAGACGGATGGCCAAACCGAGGTGGTGAATCGCAGACTGGAGCAATACTTGCGATGCTTTGTGGCGGAACGACCAAAGACTGGAGCAATACTTGCGTGCCTATGATAGACTCGCGGCGGCGGATAGGACCGAGCTTGACTTGGAGCTTGCTGATCGAGATGAAACATTGAGACTGCTCAAGACTCACCTAGCAACAGCCCAAAACCGCATGAAGCAAACTCATGACAAAGGCCGACGTGAGCGAGAATTTGAGGTGGATCAATTGGTGTTTGTTCGAGCTCAACCGTATCGGCAATCCACATTGAGACCAATTTTGAACCAAAAGTTGGGTTACAAGTACTACGGTCCGTACCGAGTGCTACAACGAATCGGTCCAGTAGCTTACCGGTTGGACCTACCTGAAGGAACCATGATACATCCGGTCTTCCATGTATCAGCATTGAAGGCCTAGATTGGGCCTAACCATGTGGTGGGTTCGGCCTTACCCGAACTAATGGAGGAGGATGGCCCCACTGAACCGGTCCGAGTATTAGGCCGCAGGAGAAGACGCCATGGGACCAGATTAGAGACGGAAGGATGGCCGCAGGATGGCCCCACTGAACCGGTCCGAGTATTCCGAGGGCTGCTACAATGGTTGAGGATCCCATTGTAGCCTGCATCGCGTTCGCTGATACGATCTTCTCTTTGGGGCTAAGGCTCTGATACCAGCTTGATACGATCACACCTCTGGCTATGGAGCTTTGATACCAACTTGATACGATCTCGCCTTTTTGGTGAAGGGTCGATCTCTTCCAATTCTTGATCTAGACTAGATCTGGCACGGAACTTTGAAATAAGATCCCAAAATATTCCCTGTTGAATCGATGTGAACTTTTGATATGTTGCCGCCCTCGAAAAGAGCTTTCCAACAAATCAAGTTTCAGGCGAATTGGAGTTGGGGATCTCGAGATATCGTTCGTTTAATGGACGAACATCAGGATGCTCTGTTTTGGATCCGTGGATGGAGGCACGAGATCCTAGGTAATGGTGGATGGTGGACCGGCGTTAATGTGGTGGCACCGGTGAAAAGTTATGGTGGAAGGGTTGTGGATGATGGAAGGATTAGGGCAAGTGTTGGATAGATTGGACGAAGGGGGAGAAGAGGGCCACCCCTAAGGGACTAGGGTGATTAGCCGGACGAGGGAGGTTAGAAGCGGCGTCGCCGGGGATTGAGAGAACGGGAGCGAAGAAGACGAAGGAGGCAAGGCAAAACTCAATCTTAATAATCAATAATAATTTTGGTTGCCCTACACATCCTTTATAGGCTAACCGACAACTCACATTAACCCTAAAACACAATTTTCGTCGACCGCGTTCGAACTCGCCCGACCGCGTTCAAACGCACCGAATTAGCTCTTCTAGATTTGCGAACACGATGCAGGCGTTCGAACGCGTGATCGAACGCGCCTGTCGGTATTTGCGAACGCGATGCAGGCGTTCGAACGTGACTTACAGAAAACTTATTTTAATGGAAATTAAACACTAAAACATGAAGCAAAAACACTCCTAAAGTGAATCCATGCTCGAGACGACGTCGGTGAAGTCCGAATAGTATCATTCGCAAATCTAGAAGAGCGAACTCAGTGCGTTCGAACGCGGTCGGGCGAGTTCGAACGTGGTCGACGAAAATTGTGTTTTTAGGGTTAATTTGAGTTGTTGGTTAGCCTATAAAAGGATGTGGTAGGCAACCAAATTGATTATTGATTATTGATTATTGAGATTGAATTTTGCCTTGCCTCCTTCGTCTTCTTCGCTCCCGTTCTCTCAATCCCCGGCGACGCCGCTTCTAACCTCCCTCGTCCGGCTAATCACCCTAGTCCCTTAGGGGTGGCCCTCTTCTCCCCCTTCGTCCAATCTATCCCACACTTGCCCTAATCCTTCCATCAACCACAACCCTTCCACCATCACTTTTCACCGGTGCCACCACATTAACGCCGGTCTACCTTCAACCACCATTACCTAGGATCACGTGCCTCCATCCATGGATCCCCACATCCGATTCGCCTGAAACTAGATTTGTTGGAAAGCTCTTTTCTGGGGCTACAATATATCAAAGTTTCACGTTGATCCGACGGCGGCATATTTCGGGATCTTATTTCAAAGTTCTGTGCTAGATCTAGTCCAGATCAAGAATTGGAAGAGATCAACCCTTCACCAAAAAGGCGAGATCGTATCAAGCTGGTATCAAAGCTCCATAGCCAGAGGCGTGATCGTATCAGGAACTACATCAAGTTAACTAAAATCGAAGGAGGGATCATCAAGCATTCATGGTGCACCCTCCTCCGGTTAGACAGGGACTAGGATATGATCCGGATTGAGACAACGATATCCATGGGTAAATTGTGTGTCTCGAATTTCCTAAGTTCAAAGGTGGTGATCCGATCGATTGGTTATATTGGGTAGAACAATTCTTTGCATACTAGGGTACAACGAAAGAATATAAGGTGAGTTGCGAGCTTCCTCCTTGCAGATGCGGCACCTCAATGGTTTCGAGCAGCCAATGCCCATGAGACGATTGAAACTTGGGCTGACTTTTGCGTCGATTTCACGCAGCGATTTGGAGCGTCGAGGTATGAAGACTTTGATGCTCTCCTCTCAAAGCCAGTTCAAAGAACCAAGGTCAGGGCATACCAAGAAGAATTTGAGAGGATAAGTAGCCGATGCCAACCGCCATGGACGGATCAACAACTTTGCAGCACCTTCATCTCCTCGCAGCGGGGAGACATACAAGTCAACGTGAGGTCTTTAAGGCCTAGAACCTTAAAAAGGAGGCCTTCGAAGATGCAGTACTCATGGAAGACAAATATCGAGCCATGAAGTTACACCTTAAACAAAACTGGACGAGCCAAGAAAGCCGCAATCCGGTTTGTCCTACCATAGCAATCAGAAATGTTACCAGCGTACCAAAAGCTATTGCTGCAATGGTGCCTCCTCAAGCACCCTTGAAGCCTTCCCAAGATGTAAAGTATGCACCTAGAGGTCCAAGTCGAGCACTCACGCCAGCTCAAGTAGAGGAGCGAAGAGCCAAAGGCCTATGCTTTCACTATGATGAGAAGTTTGTACCCAGACATCGCTGCACCAAAGAAGATTAGGCTGAATGAATACAGCTGAAGATGAGGGTATGGCTGGACAATAAGAAGGAGTAGCTGATACGAATCGGATCAAATTGGATCACATCAGAAGGAGATTAGGCTCAATGAATTGAGTCTAGTTATCTTATTTGGTTATTTGGTTTAGTTAGAGTCTTAATAGGTTATGATTTCATTTAATTAGCTAAATCCAACTCTGCGCAGTTTTGGGAAAATATTCATAAATTATTCTACATATATCAAAATAATATCAAACTAATTGGATAAGGTCGAAAACCTTCATATCTAGAACTTTGATATTCATGACTTATCTAGATTCAGTATCTACCTATGAAAAAAATGAAAGATTAATATGAGAGTTAATTGGAGAAGATAAGGAAGACTGGTTTAGTTAGTTTGTTAGGATTTTAACTTAGTTGTTGATTTGTTAGGATTTGTTAGAGTTGTTTAATTTAGTTGATGAGTCCCTAGGGTGAGCCTATATATATATATGGAGGAAACCCTAATTGGATTATTGATTTCTTGCCTCTTATCTTCTCTGTAGACTTCTCTCCTCCCTCCTTCCACCTCTACTGTTGGCAAGGTTTCTCCTAATTTCTAATCTCCCTTGACTGTGGAGCCACCCCTCTTCTTTGGGATCTCAACCACTTCGTTCCCTTCGTCTACATCCTTTAGCCACTTCCACAATCCACCTTCATCTCCATACCCATCCATAACCCTAATATCCAATCCACCCGTTACCACCACTATCACCCATGTTATTCCATATTTTTGTCCCTTCTAGAGCTCGAATCTATAAATGGCATAAATACAAAAGTTGTAGAACAGAAAGTTACGGATCTAACGCAATGACTAGGACAGAATATTTGATAAATAGTTTTCCACAGTTGCACAGACTGATTCCTATAATACATCTAGATCTTGAAAGAATCATTGCGTAGCCTATCTTTGGTATCTAAACTTATCAATTTGATATTAGAGCTTATCAAGTGGTATCAGAGTCTATCAAATTGGTATCAGAGCTTAACAATTGGTATCAGAACATAATAATTTGGTATCAGAGCCTATCAATTGGTATCAGAGTCTATTAGTAGCTGAGGAGCAATCTGTGGAGGACATGATGGCCGAGATCTCCCTCCATGCATATTCTGGGACAGCCGTGACAAAGACTTTGCGGGTGAACGATGTAGTCAAGAAAACCATAGTGAGAATCTTGATCGACACCGGGTTCACCCACAACTTCATTGACAAGAGGCTTCCTAGGAAGATTGGGCTCGAGACGAAACCCATGGACAGGTTCGGTGCGATGATTGGAGATGTGGAGTTGAAGGTGCAAGACCAAATTTTCACATTGGATCTTTATCCGTTGGCCTTGCGAGGTGCCGACATAATTTTGGGGATTCAATGACTTCAAAGCTTGGGGCCTATAAAATTTGAGTTTATAAACCTCACACTTACATTTCGGAGGAATGGTCGAAAAGTGTTGTTGGATGAAAATCGAGCACCCCATTATATGTCAGTCCACCACTCTCCACCATCACGAAGGATCTCATGCCTCCATCCACGGATCCAATGACGGACTTCCTAATGTTTCTCTACTAATTGGACAATATCTTGAGATCCACCATCTGATTCGCCTGATACTCAATTTTTTGGAAATCTCTTTTCTAGGACTATAACATATCAAAATTTCACATCGATGCGACAGCTGCATCTTTCAGGATCAAAGGTGGTGATCCGATCGATTGGTTGTATATGGCGGAACAATTCTTCACATACCAGGGTACAGTGGAAGAATATAAGGTGACGCTTGCGAGCTTCCACCTTGAAGATGCGGCGCTTCATTGGTTTCGAGTAGCCAATGCACATGAGACGATTGAAACTTGTGCCGACTTTTGTGCTGATATCATGTGGCGATTTGGAGCATCAAGGTATGAAGAATTCAATGCTCTCCTCTCAAAGACAGTGCAGAGGACCACGGTCGGGGCATAGCAAGAAGAATTTGCGAGGATAAATAGTCCATGGACGGATCAACCACTTCGTAGCACCTTCATCTCTAGGCTGCTAGGAGACATACAAGCCGACGTGAGGCCTTTAAGGCCTAGAACCTTAAAGGATTTAATAACCTAGATAAAAAAAAAAAAATAATAATAATAATAATAATATATAAATTAAATATAAAAAAAGAGACAAAAGAAAGCTCGTGCCATGCAAATTGTGGGCGCACATTGAGGGCGCCATGTGTGCCCACAACCGCCGGCTCGACCAATCGGGCCGGGCCAACTGGCTACGGCGGGCCCCGCCGCCGTCGCAGCTGCCGTCCTTCCCCTCCTTCACCGCCTCCCTCTCTCTCTCCTCTAAATCTCTCTCCCTCCCTCTTGGTCTCCCACTCTCTCTAACTCTCTCTCTCACTCTCCTCTCTCTCTCGAGCTCTCTTTATCTCCTTCCCTTGCCGATGCTGGCCTACCGCCGCCGTCGCTGTCATCGCCGTCGCAATGCCCCTTCACCGTCTCTCTCTATAGCTCTCTCTCTAACTCACTCGTTCTCTCTCTAACTCTCTCTCTTACCCTCCTCTCTTTCTCTCTCTCTATCACCCCTCTCTTTCTGTCCTCACCAACGGCTTCTCGCCGTCGCCGTCGTTGCCGCCGCACCCCTCACCACCTTCTCTCTCAAACTCTCTCACTCTCTCTCTTACCCTCATCTCTCTCTCTTGAGCTATCTTTCTCTCCTTCCCTTGCCGATGCCGGCCTATCGCCGCCATCGCTGCCATCGCCGCCGCAAGCCCCCTCCACCTTCTCTTTCTTTAGTGCTCTCTCTTTAACTCTCTCTCTTACCCTCCTCTCTCTCTCAATCACCTCTCTATCTCGAGCACTCTTTCCCTTCTCCTATCGATGTCGGCCTGCCGCTGTCGCCGTCGTCGTCACTGCCACCACTGCCGCAACCTAGGTGAGCCTCCCTCCCTTCCCTTCTTCTTCTTCTTCTTCTTCTTCTTCTTCTTCTTCTTCTTCTTCTTCTTCTTCTTCTTCTTCTTCTTCTTCTTCTTCTTTTCCTTTACTCTTTTTTTCCTCTCTTCATTTTAACTTCTCTGGCAATAAAACACATGTCTAAATTAATTATGTTATTTAGTTAATCTAAATTAGATTTAGTTTAATTTTTCAAGAATAGAAATATTTAGTAACATGGTTATTATATAAGTGTAATTAGTGTAATTTTAGTTAATTATAATTATAAATATTTGTACATAAATATATTTTTAACTTTATATATTTTTATTATATTAATACATGTCTTTATAATTAGGTATATATATGTACAACTTATTAGACATTATTATGCATGTAATATAATAGTAGGCTTACTTAATGTTTATATTACATGATTAAGTAAAGATTATTTTATATGCAACTCTTAATTTGCTTAGTAAGGGTAGTAGTGAAAAAATAATTATAGTAATTATATAATATTATATAATATAGGTGCTTGTATTTTAAATTATATTATTATGCATGTAGCTCTTTTACATTTTTTTATCAAAAGAGATTGACTATTATATACTTAATATATAATTAGCAAACTATGGTTTTATAAATAAATCTACAATTAGAATAATAACATATTAATATTATTAAAATTAGATCTATCGTATAGATCAAATTATTTAATAAAAACAAAAGAAGAAATTTTAAACATAATAAATTATCATATGTTAGACATACGGATCCCAATTGGATAAATAACTAATTTTATATTACTTAAATATTTTCATATTCCAACCCTCTTATTTGAGACCCCGTGGACCTTGCTAGTGATGTGTGACGGTTGATTGATGGACGTGAGGGATACATGTGTTGGGTTTTCTGATCGGAGGTGAGTAATCTTATCCCCAAGACGCCTTTCTTAAATTAAGATATATTATATATTATGTACATGCATATTTTGGCATCCAGCATGATTATATGACTTTATATAGAGATGATTTCAGTCAAGCATATTTTATCATACATTTTGATTAGGTTGATCTGGGATTTAAGTACATTGGTGATATATAGAGATGATTGGAGATGATTATACTGTTATGGTTTTATGTCGGGTTGATCTCTATCATAAGTGTGCATGTTATGGACTAGCAGGAGTATGCATGTGTTAGATATATGGTTGGAGTCTTCATTACATTATTTTTCTCTTAGCTTCTTTATCACATAAATTCCTGAGTTGCATGATCTGTTGCAGTACTGTATATATGCATATGATCTATCATGTATAGGAAATTATAAAAGTACATGTGTATGTGATGTGATGTGATATGATGTGATGGTTGAAATGGTATCTGATTCGGATTGGTACTAGATATACTCTTAGCATATGGCAGAGTATAGTGATGGCTGATGGTTGTACTCTTAGAGCATGACAGGGTACAACTATCATTGATATACCCTTAGCGTATGGCAGAGTATGATTACTTTCTTCTGAGATACTATTAGCGTATAACAGGGTATGATTTATCTACAAAGATATCCTTAGCATATGGCAAGGTATGATTTATCTACAGAGATACTCTTAGCATATGACAAGGTATGCTCTGAGCTTGTGACATGATGTGTATCGAGTTTGGGGCTGGGTACCATAGTCCAGCATGGTGGATGATATTCAGAGTTGAGATGGATGATTATGATAGTGAGAGATATGTAGATTATATCTGGCTCTAACATATACGATTATCTAGTGGTTGGCATGCATCATGCATCATCATTGATGTGACTAGTATCATTGGATCATAATTGTTATACATGATATGTTGTTATATTCGGTGATGTTATATAGTAATTTCATCATGTGATATATTTTTGGCTGAGGATATAATATGCTCATTCATGAGAATTGATTTAATTCATATATATGTCATTGAGGATAAATATATATATGCTCATACATGGCATTATGCTACTTTCTGATTCATATTATCTAGTACATAATTTATTTCTCGTTTGGCATCACTGATTCGGGGTAAGGTTTATTCACTGAGCCTTTTGCACATGACTCTCTTTTTATGTCTTTTCTAACCCTCTCAGATATATGGTACGTGATAGCGACTTGAGATATCTTAACAAGATATTTTAGAGCGATGATGACGTGAGCTATAGATGTGAGATGATATACATGATAGTTTATATAGAAATTGAGTTGTATGGGTATTTAATATTTGTACTCTTTTCTATTAGACAATAATTTGTATAATACATGTAATAACCCAAGCTTAAAAAAAAGAAAAATAAAGAAATTATGCACTACATGGTACGACAGCTCGTGCCATGTAGTGGCAGCAGTGATGGGCGCCACGCGCCCCAACCGTCGACCCGGCCAACCTAGCCGAGCCAGTTGGCGCGGTGGGCCCCTACCGCTGCCGCCGCAACCCCCCTCCCCACCGCTTCTCTCTCTCTCTCAGATTCATTCTCATCTTCCTCTCTTTCTCTCTCTCTCTCTCTCTCAAACACCCCTTCTCTCTCTCTCTACGCCGCCGCCACCTCCACTAGCGCCGATGAGCTTCCCTCTTTCTCTTTCTCTCTCTCTCTCTCTCTTTCTCTATCTCTCTCTCTCTCTACCTCTCTCTCTATCTCTTTTTCTCTTTCTCTCTTTGTCGGCTACCTCTCGGGACCACTGAAGGATTCAGCCATCGGCGAGAGGCCGGCCGCTGAGTGGCCACCAGCGGCCGCACCCCTCCCCCATGGCCCAACCTTCTTCTTTTTTCCTCTTCTTCTTCTTCTTCTCTTTCTTCTTCCTTTCCTCCTCCTTCCCTTCTCTCCTCTGACTGCACCCTACAAGTGGTGCTGGGCGGGCTCAGCCCAGCGCCCTTGGAGCACCATGCACTGGGCTCAGCCCAGCGCCCTGCTGTGCATGGTGCTGGGCTGAGCCCAGCACTATATATAATTATAGTTATATATATATATATATATGCACAATTAGTTTAGCTTAATAAATTTAATGTATTTAGTTTATACAAATTAAATATAATTATCTCATAGTTAGTATATAATTCTAATTATATCATGTTTAGCAAAATACCTGCAATATAAATTACTATTTTAATCCTAAGTAGGTAATAATAATTATTAGGGTTATGTACGTATGTTCTTACGTAATTATTTATAGTAACTTAATTCTTATTTTTCTTAATTATCAAGGAGAATAATAGTCAAATTAAATTATATTGTAAATACACTATTAAATAATATAATTATGATTAATAAATAACAAAACAAATATAGAAATGAAGAGTACATAATTACAACCAGAAAACTATCTTTCTTGCCGGGTTAATTTTAATGAATTTAGACTGACATTATTTGTTATAAATAATTTCAGATCCCGACCCCCTTATTCAAGACCCTGTGGACCTAGCTATCCCGACCCCCTTCATTATTTGTTATAAATGAAGAGTAGTCTTATCCCCTAGGCGCCTTTTTCAAATTAGGATATATTATATCTTATGTACACGCATGTTTTGGACTCCAGCATGATTATATGATTTTATCTAGAGATGATTTCAGTCAAGCATATTTTATCATGCATTTGATTAGACTGATATGAGATATGAATACATTGGTGATATATAGAGATGATTATAATGTTATGGTTTTTATGTCGGGATGATCTCTATTATGAGTATGCATATGATAGACTAGCAAAAATATACATGTGTTAGATACATGTTCAGAGTCGGCATTGCATCATTTTTCTCTTGGCTTTTTTATCACATAAATTCCTGAGTTGCAAGATTTGTTGTCATACTGGATATATGCATATGATTTATCATATATAAGAAATCATAAAAGTACATGTGTATATGATGTGATATAATGTGATGGCTGGAATGGTATCTAGTCCGGACTGGTACTGGACATACTCTTAGCGTATGGCAGAGTATGGTGATGGCTGATGGTTGTACTCTTAGCATATGACAGGGTACAACTATCACTGATATACCCTTAGCGTATGGCAGGGTATGATTACTTTCTTCTGAGATACCCTTAGCGTATAGCAGTGTATGATTTATCCACAGAGATACCCTTAGCATATGGCAGGGTATGATTCATCTACAGAGATACTCTTAGCGTATGACAGGGTATGCTCTGAGCTTGTGACATGTTGTGTATCGAGTTTGGGGCCGGGTACCGTAGTCCAGCATGGTGGATGATATTCAGAGTTGAGACGGTTGATTGTGATAGTGAGAGATATGTGGATTATATCTGGCTCTGACATATACGATTATCTAGTGGTTGGCATGCATCATGCATCATCATTGAAGTGACCAGTTTCATTGGATCATAATTGTTATAGATGATATGTCATTATATTCGGTGATGTTATATGGTAATTTCATCATGTGATATATTTTTGGTAGGAAATATAATATGCTCATTCATGAGAATTGATTTCATTTATATATATGTCATTGAGGTTACGTATATACATGTTCATACATGGCATCATGCTACTTTTTTATTCATATTATCCAGTACATGATTTACTCTTTGTTTGGCATCACTGATTCGGGGTAAGGTCTAATCACTGAGTCTTTAGCTCATGACTCTCTTTGTTTTCTCCTTTACAAAAACCCAAGTGAGCAAGTGGAGCAGGATACTCCCTTAGAGACCTTGCGAGTGGGTGAAGAGTAGTGTGTGGTTAGTGTTTTGCGCTAAATGAGTTATCTTATTTGATGTATTAGTAGACATCCTCCAAGTATGTCTTTATCCTTGTCTTATATTCTAGCAGGTGACTTTGTACTTTTATAATGATATATATACCACTATTGTGTGTATATTATGGTGAAAAGCTCTTGATAATGTGTTGTGGCCTGTGTGGGGCCCAAGTAGGGTTATTCGTGTGTTGTTGATAATTAAACTTGTTTATTCTTAGTTTAGATGTTGTGAATAATTTATGATGTTGATACGGGGTTATTTGATTGTTAGTAACTAAGCAATTGGTCAGGTGCCACGCACGTGTTCAGGGTTGTGAGTGTTACAATACAAGTCGAATCATAGTGTACTCTTGTATTAGTTATTTTAGTAGTATCTTGATTATTTGTGGTGGCCTATGTAGGCCCTACCAGATTATGTAGTGGTCTAATGTATATTATTGTGGACTTTGATGTTTTTATGTTAACATGCTTATTTGGTTATTAGTATGATTTATTTCGTGATGGATTATGTGATCATGGATAGGTTAGGAGGTTTTACTTGATGATGTTATGATTATATGTGCACACGAGTATCTATGCGTGACGGGCCCCGCCCGACCTATTGTGTCCGCCACGCGTGCCGTTGCGCGCGTGGGCGTGCACGTGCCCGTGCTGGGCGGGGAGGCGTTAAAAAGGAGGCCTTCGAAGATGCAGTACTCACGGAAGACAAACATTGAGCCATGAAGTTACACCTTAAATAGAACTCAACGAGCCAAGAAAGCCGCAATCCTCGAGCACCCCTGAAGCCCTCCTAAGATGTGAAGTATGCACCTAGAGGTCGTCGAGCACTCACGCTAGCTCAAGTGGAGGAGCGAAGAGCCAAAGGCCTTTGCTTTCGCTGTGGTGAGAAGTTTGTACCTGGACATCACAGCGCCAAACTGATGGGATCGATGATGCTAATAGACGGATTGGTAGAGGAAGAGGATGAGATTGTAGCTGAGGATGAGGGTGTGGCTGGATAGCAAGGAGGAGTAGTGAGGAGCAATCCGTGGAGGCCATGAGGTTCGAGATCTACCTCCATGCCTATTCTAGGACAGCCACGCCAAAGACTTTGTGGGTGAACGATGTAGTAAAAAAAACCATAGTGAGAATCTTGATCGACACTGGGTCCACCCACAACTTCATTGCATTGATTGGAGATGGCCCCACCTTGCAAGCATGTTAGGTTTTTAATTGTTGGCAATTGTGTACAAAATATTCTAAGTGTATTTATAGATGTATATGAGCTTTATACAAGTCTAGAAAATCTCTGATTTGAAGAATTGCAAGATTATTGGAGAAAAGCTTTTGAGTTCACACCGAGTTCACAGCGCGTTCGAACGCGGACTCACGCGTTCACACAGACCAAGAGCTGCATTCACAAACGCGTTCGAATGCGGCTACTTGCGTTCACACAGACCGAGAGCTGCGTTCACAAACGCGTTCGAACGCGGGTACATGCGTTCACACAGACCGAGAGCTACGTTCACAAACGCGTTAGAACACAGGTTTATGCGTTCACACAGACTGAGAGCAGCGTTTACAAACGCGTTGGAATGCAACCTGAAAAGTTCAAGCTGTTGTGTTCGAATGCAGTTGGGCCTGTTCGAACGCACCCTAGCCGCGTTTGAACGCACCAACGAAGTTTGATATTCTTGGACTTTTCTGAGTTCGGATAAGAGTTGGATTTGGCTCTATCTTGGAGATCATACAAAAGAATTGTGATGCCCTAACTCTAGCGTGGTTGAAGAAGCATTATTGAAGGAAACTTCTTGAGGCTACATCGGTTATTCAACTAATAAGGTCCTACTTTTCTAAAAAGCTTAATCTTTCATTTTAAAGGCTATCTAGACGAAAGATCAATCTCGAGGGTTACTGAGGTTGGACATGAATCACAAGAAGTAGTGAATTGTGTGTTCTAGCGAACAAGACTGAGAGGAACAATGTCGTTCGGATCGACGAGTTGTTTTGTGAGTCAGTCTTGTAACTGCTACTATCCTAGTGATTGGTTTCGATCTGTGTTTTGATTCGTGGTTTTTTTCCGTTTGGGTTTTTGCACGTTAAAATCTTGGCGTTCATCCCTGCTTTCATTTTTAATATTTCTTCAAACTTTTACTTAAGCGAACGAGTGATATCATTGCCTAGTATTTAGATACATACTTGTGTCTAGGGGTTTTTCAATTGGTATCAGAGCAAGTTCTCTCACCCATAGAGAGAGATCAGATAGGCATGGATTTTCATAGAGATGGACCATCGTCTATTAGACCTCCTATTCTAGATGGATCAAATTATGGATATTGGAAAGCTAGGATTAGAGCTTACTTGAAGTCTATAGACGAGCGAGTATGGTTTGCCATTGTGAATGGTTGGAGTCCACTAATGTACATGGTGGATGATAAACTTGCTGATAAACCGATAGAGTCATGGGATAGGACAGATTATGAAAAAGTTGGATGGAATAGCAAGGCAATAAATGCAATTTTTAGTTGTGTTTCCTCATAAGAATTTAGAAGAATTTCTACTTGTGAGATAGCAAAAGAAGCTTGGACGATCTTAGAAACTACTCACGAAGAAACTATGGCTGTAAAACTTTCTAAACTTTAGAGATTGACTACTAGTTTTGAAACTCAACGTATAGAGGAGAATGAGACATTTGATGAGTTATATGCAATGCTGAGTGATATAGTCAACTCAAGTTTAAACCTAGGCGAGAAAATTCCTGAAAACAGAATTGTCCGTAAAATCCTTAGGTCTCTTCTAGAGAGGTTTCACGCAAAAGTTACAGCTATTGAGGAAAGTAAGGACATCGATTCTATGAAAGTTGAACAATTGGTAGGAAATCTACAAACATTTGAGTCTAGCCTTTCGAGACTAAGGAAGTCCAAAGGGATTGCCCTATCTACAGTTGAACAAAATATAGAGGAGTCGGATGATGAAGGTGATTTAGATGTTGAGATGTTGGCTATGTTCATCAAAAAGTTCAATAAAAATCTTTCGGAAGCCAAACAAGTTGAATGCTGAAAAACTTCAGAAGAACAAAGCTTTTGAGAAAAAGAAAGAATGCTATGAGTTCAAATACAGGGTTAAGCAACAACAATGTCAAACAGAAAAATAAGATTTCTGAGAATAAAGTTCGATGTTTTGAATGTTCTGGTTTTGGACACATTGCACAAGAATGCCCTAATCATCTTAAAAGAAAGGGCAAAGCTATAAAAGTCACTTGGGCTGACTCAGATGAATCTGATGATGATTCTGAGAAAGACGAAGAAAACTTTGTAGCTTTTGCCTCCTCTCTTCTTAATACTGACTTTGTAGTTGAGACTAATAGTACAAACGATCTGGATATGTTATCAGCTGAGGAAGATGAATCTGAAATACAAAAGGCATATAATGACTTGCACTTGGAGTCGTTTAAACTCAAGAAAAGCAATCTTAGACTACTTTAACGACTCAAGGTAATCGAATCAGAAAGAAATCAATTTGAGAAGTACAAATTAGAACTTGAACATATCAAAAACTTTTCTGAACAACTTGACGATGCGAAGAATAAGATAAAGACTGATGAAGTTGAGCTAGAGCGATTGTAGAAAGAAGTGATATTTCTTAATGGGAAGAACAAATTAGATAAGATTTTAAAAGCTCAGATTTCTAGAAAAGACAGGTATGGTATTGGGTACTCTAGTAATTCAAATAATAATAAAACTGCTTTTGTTTCTGCAGGTATGCAAAATGAAGATAACTTGAGGTCATTGACCATATTTTCAAAGCAATCCTAGATAAATGTTTCTAAATTGAAGTTTAATCAACAATCTGGTAACTCTTTAGCAGCGCCAAAAGTAAACTTTAGTCACACTCCTCAACAAAAAGTGAGTAGAAAAGGGTTTGTTCCGATATGCTTTCATTGCGGCATTCTAGGGCATATTCGACCTCATTGCAATTTTTTATGAAAACCTAGAAGTTCTTTCATTTATGGGATAAAAACAAAGGTCATATGGGTCAAGAAAAGTGATTTGAAATGTTATGTTGGGAATACAACCTTGAAAGCTTTAAATTATGATTTGTGGTATTTAGACAGTGGTTGTTCTAGACATATGTCGGGTGACAAGTCATTATTTTCTAATCTCGAAGAACATGAAGGGGGAGTTGTGACATTTGGAGATGGTAATTCATCCAAGGTAATAGGTAAAGGAAAGGTAAGTTCTCCAAGGGTTCCTATTCTTGAACATGTTCTTTATGTTAAGGGCTTGAAAGGAAATCTTCTGAGCATTAGTAAATTTTGTGATGAAGATTATGAGGTAAAATTCTCTAAAAATGTGTAACGCCCCCGCCCGGCACGGGCACGTGCATGCCCACGTGCCCACACGGCACACGCAGCGCACGCGATAAGACGGGCGGGGCCCGTCACGCACAAGATACTCTCTGTACATGTACAATCATGACATCATCAAATACTACCTGCTAACATATCCATTATCACATAACCCATCACCAATTAAATCATATTATTAACCAAATAAACCTGTTAACATATGAATATCCCAGTCCATAATATAAGTTAAACCACTACATAATCTGGTAGGACCCACACAGGCCACAACAAACCATCAAGATACAACTAAAACGACTAATATAAGAGTACACTATGATTCGACCTGTATTATACAATTCATCATCTAATACAATAGAGTACAAATATCAAATACTGGTACAACTCAATTCCTATATAAACTATCATCTATACCGTCTCGCATCTATAGCTCACCTCATCATCGCTCTAAAATATCTTCTCAAGATATCTCAAGTCGCTATCATATACCACGTATCTAAGGGGGTTAGAAAAGAAATAAAGAGAGTCATAAGCAAAAGGCTCAGTGAATAGACTTTACCCCGAATCAGTGATGTCAAACAAAGAGTAAATCATGTACTGGATAATATGAATCAGAAAAAGCATAATGTCATGAATGAGTATATGAATGTTCCTCAATAATACATAAATAAAAAATAGATAACATGTCATGTCATAACTGATAGAATATATAATCCTCAACAATGTATATATAAATCTTTATGTCATACCATCATCATAATTCTCTCTCAAATATGACATATGATGCATGCCGACCATGACCATGCTATGATATCAAATGCAACCATATATAATGCATATTGATCACTCGATAATCAGGTAACCAAATGATAATGAAATCATATGCATTTCTCAACATCACAATCATCAATCATCACCGACATCTCGGTATAATATCATCATACTAGACCATTGTGCATAATCAACACCCGGTACCCGGTCTCAACATTATGCCCGAAGGCTCAGAGCATAATCTGCCATCCGCAAGGAGTATCTCAAATATAATCATACCCTGCCATCCGCTAAGGGTATCAACATCCATCCAGACCGGGCACCCTTCTAGCTGATAGAAATCTCGTGAGGATAACTCGCCACATATGCCCTAGGAAACGGCATGTGTCCGAATGTCTGCTGCGCACATAGACTAACAACCTCGGACATAAGGCCAACAGGATCGCGACTATGTTGAGCGATCAATCATCCACCAAGCGCATCCTAACCCTCGCGCTCACTCGGGTATCCTCACGCTTTCTATCAACTATCCTATCAATCACATTTCATGCTTTCCTTCTAAATGACAAATCAAATGCATATATCCAATATGATAACAAGTCAATGCATAACAGGAATTTAGGTGGAATAAGAATCAAGAGAAAATGATGCAATGTAGTCTCCAACTATATCGTCAACACATGCATACTCATGCTAATCTATTACATGCATACTCATGCAATACATCAACTCAGTAAACAATCATAACAATAGAATCATCTCTAATCATCTCTATATATATCACCAATGTACTCATATCCTAGATCAGCATAATCAAATGCATGATAAAATATGCTTGACTGTAATCATCAATAGGTAAAGTCATATAATCATGCTGGAGGCCAAAACATGCATGTAAATAATATATAATATAACCTAATTTGAGAAAGGCGTCTAGGGGATAAGACTACTCACAGTTTGATCAGAAGACACAAACCACGCATCTCTCACGTCCATCAGGTAACCGAGTGACACTCATCGCTAGCAGGGTCCACGGGGTCTCAAATAAAGGGATTTCAGATCTGAAATATTTAAGTAGTATGATGTTAGCCGTTTATCTAATTAGAATTAATTCAGGTAAAATATAATGGTTTATTAGGTTTAGAATCACTTTTCTTTATTTTTTATTACATAACTAGGTCTATAATATAGATACGATTCAAATATTATAATTCTATTATTATTATAAAATGTTAGTTATAACATAAGGAGAAAAGGCCTGTTTCATTTTATATGAGAGTATTTCTAAATATATAATTATAAAATAAAATAAAATAAAATAAAAGGCTAAATAAGTATAGACAAGGTCTAATTATAATTAATTTTATAATTCATACACTATCTTGATTAATTAGGAACAATTTAGTCTTTACTCGATAAAATAATAAATAAATAACTAAATAAGCTTAGTATTTTATTTGTTGCAGAATAATCATAAAATTAATAGAAATACTTAAAATATATATGATGAGGTTATTAGAATATAAATCTAATAATTATAATTTACAAATCTATCTATTAATCTAATAGATATATAAATAAATAAATAAATATAAGTATTACCTATATTTATACCTAATTAATCATTAATTATAAAATTATCATTAATAAAATTATATTGAAGAATATATAATATTATTAAAATAGTTAATGTCTAAATAACATATTTGAATTAATTAAGAAGAAAAATACCTAAATAAATAACATAAATAAAATAAATAATTAATAAATTAATTAAATCTGCCATAAGTGCTGGGCTCGACCCAGCACTGCCTGCTACAGTGCTGGGCCTGTGCAGAGAAGAAAAAAGAAGAAGTAGAAGCCAAGGAGGAAGAAGAAAAAGAAGGAAAGTAGAAGAAGAAGAATAAGGAGGAGGAGGAGGAGGAGGAGGAGAAGAAGAAGAAGAAGAGAGGAGAAGGAGAAGAAGAAGAAGAAGAAGAAGAGAGGAGAAGGAGAAGAAGAAGAGGGGGAGGGGAGCTGAGGGAAAAGAAAGGAAGAAGAAATAGAAATAAGAAATAAGAAGAAGAAAGAGGAAGAAGAAGAAGAAGAAGAAGAAGAAGAAGAAGAGAAGAGGAAAAGAAGAAAGAGAGAAGGTGAGGGAGGAGCTTACGGACCCGGGCCAACGGGGAGGGCACTGACTGCTACTGGCCAGCCAGTGGCCGGCCTCTCGCCGGCGGCTCGACTCCGACGAGCTCGGGCAAGAGAGAGAGAGAGAGAGAGAGAGAGAGAGAGAGAGAGAGAGAGGGAGAGAGAGCTTCTCACAGGTGGCGGCGACTTCGAGAAGGTGGCGGTGGGCCGACGTCAGTGACGAGGAGTGCGAAAGATAGTGGAGAGAGAGTGGAGTGAGAGAGAGACCAAGAGAGATAAATAGATAGAGAGAGAGAGATTTAAAGAGAGAGAGAGAGGAGGCGATGGAGGGGGTTGCGGCGGTGCCGGGGCCCGCCGCGGCCAACAGGCCGCAGCCCATTGGCAGCGGGCACGTGGCGTCCCCACCACGCAAGCTGCATGCGCAGGTTGCATGGGCACGAGGCCGGCCACAGTGTGGCCTGTCGCGTCGTGCCCATAATTTTTTTTTTAAGATTGGTTTGTTACATTTTCCTCCCCCCTTATAAAAAATTTCAACCCCGAAATTTAAATCACACTGATATTATAAGAAAATTTACATATCTAGTTCCACTACTTTCTAATTAAATCGACCACTATGCAATCTCACTTTTTCAGATTTATAACTTATACTTCACTTATTAGTTTATTTCATTAACTCCTAACATTAGACAACCACAAGTAACTCACTTCCAAAATTTAAAATTCCTAGATCTAGGTCGGTCAGGTAATCACATAAACATCACTAATACCACTTGTATGCAGGAAAGCTTACATTCATTCTACAATATAAAATGTGTCGTCATCTATTAACTGAATCATATTTTACTCCAAAGTACCTCAAGCTGTCCTAATTTATCACCATTTCTCTTCTTTTTTTGTTGCTAACTACAACAATACACATCGTAATGCCATAATCACCTATGATAATATGACACAACCTGTTTAAGTAAATTATCTTTAATCTACTGAATATATACTCCGAGCCCAAACATACTCAATGGATTATTCCTCAATACTATCACTAATACTAAGTAGAACGATAAATACAAGTTATTTTAAGAATATCTGAAAGACTTAACTCATACTTCTCTTTCTACTAAATAATGTCACTAATCTAAACATACTCAGCATCATCCGGTATCCTCATAAAATTTAGGCAATAACACAAAGTCTCTTATTTAAAATGCACTGCTCATATGCTTAAACTATTTTACAAATTACTAGATAAATCAATATAAGAGATCACACCTATCCATGTAAGACTACCATATCAACATGTATTCATAATACATTCTTCAGAATAACATGCAGTGCATCAACTCCAACCTATCAATGTAAATCCTAATGCAACCTCAAACGAATTTATATCCTCTTCTGATTCTCAACATTCTCTTCCTTCTTAATCTGCAATATCTAAAAGGTTAAATCCAAACTATCTCAAGAAACATACATGATAAACTTTATAATGATCCTTCTATCAATCACTTATATATCCAAACTATTCATTCCTCGATTCACATAATTTCAGTTTGATCATTATTTATTTAATTACTATCACTACTAGTATATCCCCCAAAATATCACTTAATGATATCAATATTCAGATCCAAAGACTATCCACGAAGTTCTATTAAGTAATCCAATAATCTCTTCAATATCTCGATAGATATAATATTCAGTTCATAATATTAATCCATTGCCACACAAATATTTACTAATCCATCATACTTGATCTTTAAGAATACATAAACACATCTTAAACAAATCCACAAAATCATTATACATGAACTAAAGCTACTAAGATTAATCTCCTGAATTGATAATGCTATTATGATCCGCTAATAAACTAACTAACACTAACTGATTCCTACATATTAAAATACATCCAAAAATATAGATTATAACCTTCTCGCAATCTCAACTTTGCAATTCATTAAAAGATTAAATTTTCACAAACTATAATAGAACTAATCATGAACTCATTATATCCTAATTATGAAATCATTATCTCCTAATCAAGTATCTTTATCTTAAGACTTAAATGTAAACCTGTAAGTCTTTACAATAATTAAGATCAACCTCATCATTCTAAAAGGCTCGCTCAATAACCTCCAGTAATAATCGAATATGTAAGTTAACCGTTAAACAAATACTAATATAATCACTTTCCTATACATCATTATTCGTTCATCATCTAGCAGTATAATAAACATCAATCGATACACTGTATATGCAATATCATAGTCCTCTGTATTCCTTTCATTGCCATCCTATGAAGCAATTAATTTAACTTCTAAATCATCTATCAGTCATAATAAATAATCATATCTATAGGCTCTGTGAATAACTCTATCAAGTTATCTCTCCAATTAGTATCATCGAAAACAACTAACATGCCAAAATACATAATATCTGGAAAAGACGAAGAAAACTTTGTTGCTTTTGCCTCTTCTCTACTCAATATTGATTCCGTTGTTGATACTGATAGTACAGATGATCAGGATATGTTACCAGCTGAAGAAGATGAATCTGAAATACAAAAGGCATATAATGACCTGTACATGGAGTCGTTTAAACTCAATAAAAGCAATCTTAGACTACATCAATGACTCAAGGTAATCGAACTTGAAAAAATTCAATTTGAGGAGAAGTACAAATTGGAACTTGAACGTGTCAAAGACCTTTCTAAACAACTTGACAATGCAAAAAGTAAAATGAAGGCTGATGAAATTGAACTAGAGCGACTGAATAAGAAAGTGATATTTCTAAAAGGGAAGAACAAACTTGACGAGATCCTAAAGGCTCAGATCTCTAGAAAAGATAGGTATGGTGTTGGATACACTAGTAATTCAAATAATAATAAAACTGTCTTCATTTCTGCAGGTATACAAAAGGAAGAATATCTGAAGTCATCAACCGCATTTACAAAGCAATCCTGGATGAATGCTTCTAAACTGAAGGTGAATCTACAAACTGGTAAATCGTCAACGGCACCGAAGGTAAACTTTTGTTCCGACATGCTATCATTCCGGCATTCTAGGGCATATTCGACCTCATTGCAAATTTTTGCAAAAACCTAGAACTGCTTTTATTTATAGGATAAAAACAAAGGCCATATGGGTCAAGAAATGTTCTGTTGTCCATACAGCTTTGAAAGCTTTAAATTCTGATTTATGGTATTTAGACAGTGGTTGTTCAAGAAATATGTCGGGTGACAACTCGTTATTTTCTAATCTTGAAAAATATGAAGGGGAGTTGTGACATTCGGAGATGGTAATTCATCCAAGGTAATAGGTAAAGGAAAGGTAAGTTCTCCGGGGGTTCCTATTCTTGAAAATGTTCTTTATGTTAAGGTCTTGAAAGCAAATCTTCTGAGTATCAGTCAATTTTGTGATGAAGATTATGAGGTAAAATTCTCCAAAAATGATTGTACTATTCTAGATCATGGTGGTAATGTTATATGTTATGGATCTAGAACATCTGATAATTGCTATGTTGTTGAAACGTCACATAAACTGAAATGTAATAGTGCCTCTTTTGACATTGCAGATCTTTGGCATCAACGTCTTGGACATGTGAATCACAAGAAATCTCGGAATGATGTTTGGTATTTAGTTCCTAGACCTAAGAATGTGAACGTCATTGGAACAAAATAGATTTACAAGAATAAAAGTGATGAACATGGCAATATAGTTCGAAATAAAGCTTGACTCGTAGCACAGGGATAAGGTTGAGGGTATAGATTTTGATGAGACATTTGCTCTTGTTGCTAGATTAGAATCTATTCGTATATTGCTTGCTATTGCTTGTCACTTAAAATTTAAATTGTTTCAAATGGATGTGAAAAGTGCTTTCTTGAATGGTACTCTGAATGAAGATGTTTATGTGGAACAATCGAAAGGGTTTGAAGATCAAAAATTTCCTTCTCATGTGTTTAAACTAAAAAAGGCCCTCTATGGGCTAAAACAAGCTCTAAGAGCTTAGTATGAGAAGTTGACCACTTTTTTAGTGGATGCGGGGTTCACTCGAGGGGGAGTGGACAAGACATTGTTTATTAGACGGTCAAACAAGAGTTTAGTTGTGGCACAAATATATGTGGATGACATTGTGAAACACCCAAACCTCTAAATACATGTGTAAACCGCGTGGGTAAATCCCCCCACGCGGTGTATCACATGACCTGTCAGTACAAGAATTTCACAAGGCACACAACAGCACAATTTCACCATAAATAAACTCAATTATAAGAGTCCGGATACAAGTCCACAGGCCACAACAAGCCTTCCAAATATACAACCAAAATACAATGCTAACGTCCAAAAATACAACGTCATCATCACACCCTCGCAGGGGCTTAATACACTAATATACGTACTGGAAAGAAAAGCGGCTACTCATCGCTACCCGCACCTGCGTCCCCTAGCTCTGAAATAATACCGCCACGAGGGGTGAGCTTACAACCCAGCGAGTAGGATCCATACAATCTAAATTAATGACATCGCATGTATATATCCAATGTATGCCCATATTTGCTAACGATAACGATATGCTTATTGAAATGACTTACCACAATTTACTAAGTCAATGCAATTGATAAAGATTACTAATCACTATCCTGGAACATGCTAGTTCCTAAACGTATTATGATAAGTTCACACAGATATAAAGCTTGAGACAATCTCTTTTCATACACATCTCAATCATAGGTTTTACATGTTATGCGTAGCAATAAAATAGCAGTTTAGTCATCTCATGTTTACCAAGGCAATAATCATACTCATCATCGCTCACCGAGCTATTCACCACACAGGGTAAATACTCTTAAGAAACAATCATCCATCATCTCATACATCGAGGGGGGATATATACACATCTAGCGGTAATGTCACCTACACGTGTATGGCGACACTACATGTGACCGGTTGTCTGTGGCCATCAGACTCAGGACCCCGGTCGTAAGCCCATATCTCACTCTCTCTAAATCATCACCGCCCTCGGCGGGAGAATCGGGAGCCCTCGGCTCATCAACAGACGCCCTAACCCTGCGTCGTCGGGTACCGCTAGAGTTATATCCCCGCCTCACAATCATGTTCTTCTATCATCATAATCTAGTCCTAACTATGCAGTATAACTACCTGAATGCCACACAGGCTTCCCGACTTCAGGTGTAGGCCGCTAATAGTATAGTCATATAAGATACACTCTACCCTTAACCCTGGGCTGAGTGAGTAGGGGTACTGCCTAGTCAGAATTCGACTACTAATGATAGGTGGAAGTGGTGCAGTGTTTATGAGTGCATAAAACATGTTATAGTCATCATGATCATTACATTCTACGTTCACAGCAATCATACATCTATGCAATGGTATACCATACCGGACACATGTAAAGCATTATCATACTAATGTTGATGTCACATTAACATTCTCATAATACTATGATGAATAGGTTATAAATAACTACGTATGCAAAAGATATAATAGGGAGTACCAACTGCATGCATTAATACCGACATTTCCTACAGTATCATGACAGGTATAATGACTGTAACTATGTTATTCTAGATTTGTATAACTCTACTTGCCTAGGGGGGTCTCCACGGTATGGTAAAACTCGTCAGCTAGTCGGCACCTCCGGAAGCCCAAAATCCTCTTCACGTGGTGTAAATCCTATTAATTCACGTAAGTAAGCCATTAGCGAACTAATAGAATTAATTATCTTATTAGCACATTTATGTTTGGTACGAGGCAAGGTTATCCTAGAAATCTTATGTTATCCCAAAATTGAGGATCAGGCTAATCAAATCAGGTGAAAATGATAAACAGGGTTATAGGGTCCAAATGGCCCCAAATGGGCTAGGCTAGAGGCAATGGGTAGGCCCAAACCCAACCCACAAAGCAATAGGGCCTTGCTGGGCTGGGGGCCCAGCCACAGCCCACCAAGGTTGGAATAGTGGGCTGCAGACTGCAGCCCACTCCACAATGGGCTAATGGGCTAATGGGGCTGCACCCGCAGCCCACCCGGATCCAAGGCTAGGTAGGCTGCGGCCTACAGCCCACCCAAGTCTAGGTGGGCTGCGGCCCGCAGCCCACCCAGATCGGGCTGGTGGGCTGCGGTCTGCAGCCCACCCCCAATAGATTAGTGGGCTGCAGACCACTGCAGCCCACTAAGGGGGGAAATGGGTGGGGGTTAAACCCCACCCCTCCACCCCATCTCCTTCCACTCCCGATGGAAGGAGGGTGAGGCGGAGAGAAGCCCACGAGGCTGCGGGGCTGCGGCGGCGTGGCACGAGGCCAGCGGCGCAGCGCGGGGACGGCGGCGGCATGGGTCCGGCACAGCACGAGGCCGAGGAGGGGAAGGAAAAGAGGAGAAAGGAAGGAGGGGAGGAGAGCTTACCGGAGGGGGGGAGGGTCGGCGAGCTCGGCGACTCCGGCGGCTGTCGGCAACCACGAGAGAGAGAGAGAGAGGTAGCAAATGGAGGGGAAGGTGAGGGGCTGGAGGTGGGAGGGCTGCGGTGAGGGAAAGAAGAGATGAGGGAGATGGGGAAGGTGGCGTGCACGGATTCTGATTGGGCAGGTTCATGTGATGATAGAAAAAGTATCTCAGGTGGATGTTTTTATATTGGAAACAATCTGGTTGCTTGGCACAATAAGAAACAAAACTCGATAACTTTATCTACTGCGGAGGCCGAGTACATTGCAGCGAGAAGTTGTTGTTCACAGTTACTATGGATGAAACAGATGGTCAAAGATTACAGCATTGAACAAGATACTATGGTGCTTTATTATGACAACATGAGTACTATTAATAGATCGAAAAATCCTATTCACTCCGTACAAAACATATTGATATCCGACATCATTTTATACGCGAGTTAGTTGAAGACAAAATAATAGCACTCGAACATGTTGAGACGGAGAAACAGTTGGGTGATCTATTTACAAAACCTTTGGATTTACAGAGATTTGAGTATCTTCGTACTTCTTTAGGAATTTGTGCTTTGGATTGATTTTCTTTTTGTTTTGGTTTGCGTGTTTTGGTTTGCATGTTTCATTTTTATTATTTATTTTCGTTTCTTTTTAGGTTTCCTTTACTCTGAAATTTTCTTTGGTTTTAGTTTCAGATTTGTCGAAAGTTTTTGTCATATAAAAAAAAATTTGATGCACTCCTAAATTCAATAATATACGCTTGACATATAAATATGATTTTTCTCTTGATTATGAGTTATGATAGTCAATTCTGTCATCTTACAATATATTATATCATTTCTGATTTGCTCACTTTCTCGACTTCTATGACAATTAAACTAAATTTAATGCACTCATAACGTGTATATATTCTTGAGTGAGCATGACATCATGAAATTGTTTTTTAAATAGCTCACTATTGACGTTGATTTGCACAGTTTAACCTCATGCTTAGTCATCACAAATGTGTTCATAAAAGATCAATGAAAAGGGCTACAATGAGTTTGTGTGAAAGCCATCTTATTTAGAGTCCAGTTTGACTCAGTACATTGCTTGCAAATTAAATAAATTTTTTTATGTTTGTGAATATCTTCTTGCACATTGTTCGATATGTACTACAAGAAAAGGGCTACCTACTCATATGTGAAAGCCATCATTGCACCTATATGGTTTATGTATAAAAAATATTACAGGAAAAATTCCTGTTCGGTTATTGAGAATAAGTCGAAAAGTGCAAATTTAAACACTAAGTCGGTTTGACTACTGTGTTGTATCATTGTTTAAATAGGAAAGTTTATTTAAGAAGAATGTTTCATGTTATCTATGCTTACCTTGCATATGTATATTATTATGATCAATCAAGATTAATTTAATTTTGTGTGATGCATTAGAATTGATTATAATATGCTTTTGATGATTTGATTGATCTGTGTATGACTTATTTCATTCGATTGTCATATTCTATGTCTTGAATCTATTTTGAATTTTTAGAGGTGCATCTCCAAAAAGATTTTTTACTTAAAAAAAAAACGGGGGGCGTTCGAATGCAAATTTTCGAGTTCGAACGCAGTGATTGGCGCATTCGAACGCGCAGACTGGTGCGTTCGAATGCACTCGAAGATTCTTTATATATTGCGTCCGAACCCAAGGGTTTTCATCTTCCATCTTCCAAACCCTAGAAACCCTTCATTTTCTCCCTCTCAAATCTTCAAGATCTTAGTATTTTTCATCAAATTTCTCACTACAAACCCTTTTAAAGGGTCATTCTCCTCCGAATCTAGCATCTTTCGGGAATTTCTCAGTTTTTATTCACTTTTGCGAGGTATGATCATCCATCAATTTTCCTATTTTTTATTCAATTAAGTCTCTTGATCTTGATTGATTTCGTGCGTTTTCGAGTTTTGATCACGTTAAAGTTACTAACTTGATGTTTCTTGTGTGATTGAACGTGATATCTTAGTGTTTTCAAGTGGATGATGGATTTCATTTAGGGCCTTCATGGTTTCTTGGATTTTTTTTATTTCTTGCTATCTTTTTGTTTGCTTTGGGCATGTATTGAATCTTGCATCTTGGTTCTTTCTCAAGAATGCCTAGAAAAGTTGCAGTTTCCAAGAAACCTAGGCCGCCATCGTCACATACTTCGGCTCCAAAGTTTTCTTCTTCAACAGCTGCCGGGCGATACAAACATAATTTTGGGACCTGTCCTGTTATCTGTGAACGACTCGTGGTCATTTCCAAATTTTCTTCTTTGGGGATAGAATAGATATTTACTGAGCGAGGATGGTTATCGGTGTGTCGGATGAGCGGGACTACTTATGTGAAAGTTGTTCGGGAATTTTTTTTGTAATGCCACGGTTTTAGAACGCTGTATTCATTCTATTGTTCGTGGGGTGTCTATATACTTGAACTCAGATGTTATTTGCGCTGAACTTTGTCTTCCTGATGGTGAGTTCCAGTACCCCACGTCTACTCCACTTCCTGATGTCGATGAATATGCTGGCACTATACTGATCAAAGGGGAACGTTGGAAGGGAAACATGATGCCGCATGCGAAGCTGACACTAGTGGCTCGCATGCTTCACCTGTTTTGTCTGTACAACGTCACCCCCAAGACTCGACATTCTAGTATTAGTCTGGATCGTGCATTCCTTCTTCATGCAATGTTAACTGGAGTCTCTATTGATTTGGCTGCGGTGATCTATGACTCGATTCTCACAGCTGCCCAGAAAGAAGCACCTCGTGAGGGGTTACCATTTGGCATCTTTATTACCAATTTGTGCACTAAGAGTGGGGTGCGTGTGGATGCTTCGGAACCTTCCCTTACTTCGCACAAACCGTTGGATCGAATTACACTTAAGCGGAGTCAAGCTCACGACCAGTTGTCTCCTCTCAAGCCGTCCTCTTCCGCCGCTGGTCGCTCATCGCACCTTGACAGTTCTGATGATAGCTCTGACGGTGACACATCTCACTCTGAGGGGGAGTTACCACAGTACTCTGACCGTTTTGATCAGCTTAGTACTCAAGTGCAGGATCTCCATTCGGCCGTGAATGATTTTCGAGCTGAGCAAGCTCGTCAGGGGACATATGTTTTGGGGCTATCAACTTAAGAACTATCATCACCCTATATTATTCAGTTTATTATCATTCTTTTCATCTACTCAAATTCACACAATTAGGAACTTCTAAACTAGACCTACTATCATGTCGTCCAACACTATATACCTTATGTCTCAACTACTAACATTACTCACAATCCAATAACTATATCCATGTCATATTTCGTATACCCATTACCCTGTTTAGAAATCAACTCAAAGATTTAAACAAGACGTTAATCCTCTACTGGTACTATTGGACAAACATATCCCTACTAAATCATCCATCTTGCCGATACAATCAAAATTTTATATCTACTAACATAAGTATCTTACAAACATAATTTATCATACCAGTCATCCCAAAAATTCTTTTCTCTATACAATCTACAATCATCTATATCACAACACATAATTTCTTTTCCACTATACAAATTCATCATATTTCTTACTCATCCATCCACAATCCATAATTATAACTTTCATAAAAATTAGAATAGTCTCTCTGCACATATATCTTTTATATCAATCTCCTAATCTCAAATGTATCCATAATAAATCAAAAATCCAAAAAATATGCTATATCTGCTCAAAATAACCTCAAATCTACTGCTAAAAATTCTTCTGCACAAGATACCTATCTCCACATGTTTACAAATTTCTACACTTTATCGCAACATATGAACATGTCGACATCTCCAATATTATGCTCCACTGACTATAACACCTCGACCTTAATAACATTAATGCATGATTTAGTACTATCTCTTCCTATTCATTAGTCGCTCAGATAAATTCTAAACACACCAATATCACAAATTATTTCTATCAATATCGTCAAGTATCGAACTTAATAATCTCAACATCACCACCTAGATCTCTATCTCAACCAATTAATATCAAACTCATCGAGATCGACTACTAGCGTAACCCTAAACCAAATCAACAACTACTATACTTGATGGTTTGCTAAATCATCCTTAAACCTAAGCTCTGATACCACCTGAATTATAACACCCCCGCCTGGCATGGGCACGTGCACGCCCACACGGCACGTGCGACACACGCGACAGGACGGGCGGGGCCCGTCACGCACAGATACTCTCATGTACACGTACAGTCATGACATCATCAAATACTACATGCTAACATATCCATGATCACATAACCCATCACCAATTAAATCATATTATTAACCAAATAAACCTGTTAACATATGAATATCCCAGTCCACAATAATATACATTAAACAACTACATAATCTCGCAGGACCCACACAGGCCACAACAAACCATCAAGATACAACTAAAATGACTAATATAAGAGTACACTATGATTCAACCTGTATTATACAATTCATCGTCTAATACAACAAAGTACAAATATCAAATACTGGTACAACTCAATTCCTATATAAACTATCATCTATACCGTCTCACATCTATAGCTCACCTCATCATCGCACTAAAATATCGTCCCAAGATATCTCAAGTCGCTATCACATACCACGTATCTAAGGGGGTTAGAAAAGAAATAAAGAGAGTCATGAGCAAAATGTTCAGTGAATAGACCTTACCCCGAATCAGTGATGTCAAATAGAGAGTAAATCATGTACTGGATAATATGAATCAGAAAAAGCATCATGTCATGAATGAGTATATGAATGTTCCTCAATAATACATAAATGAAAAATAGATAACATCTCATGTCATAATTGATAGAATATATAATCCTTGACAATGTATAAATAAATCTTTATGTCATACCATCATCATAACTCTCTCTCAAATATGACATATGATGCATGCCGACCATGACCATGCTATGATATCAAATGCAACCATATATAATGCATATTGATCACTCGATAATCAGGTAACCAAATGATAATGAAATCATATGCATTTCTCAATATCACAATCATCAATCATCACCGACATCTCGGTATAATATCATCATACTAGATTACTGTGCACAGTCAACACCCGGTACTCGGTCTCAGCATTATGCCCGAAGGCTAAGAGCATAATCTGCCATCCGCAAGGAGTATGTCAAATATAATCATACCCTGCCATCCGCTAAGGATATCAACATCCATCCAGACCGAGCACCCTTCTAGCTGATAGAAATCTCGTGAGGATAACTCGCCACATATGCCCTGGCGAACGGCATGTGTCCGAATGTCTACTGCACACATAGACTAACGACCTCGGACATAAGGCCAACAGGATCGCGACTATGTCGAGTGATCAATCATCCACCAAGCGCATCCTAACCCTCGCGCCCACTCGGGTATCCTCACGCTTTCTATCAAATATCCTATCAATCACATTTCATGCTTTCCTTATAAATGACAGATCAAATGCATATATCCAATATGATAACAAGTCAATGCATAACAGGAATTTAGGTGGAATAGGAATCAAGAGAAAATGATGCAATGTAGTCTCCAACTATATCGTCAACACATGCATACTCATGCTAATCTATTACATGCATACTCATGCTACAAATCAACTCGGTAAACAATCATAATAATAGAATCATCTCTAATCATCTCTATATATATCACCAATGTACTCATATCCTAAATCAGCATAATCAAATGCATGATAAAATATGCTCGACTGTAATCATCAATAGGTAAAGTCATATAATCATGCTGGAGGCTAAAACATGCATGTACATAATATATAATATAATCTAATTTGAGAAAGGCGTCTAGGGGATAAGACTACTCACAGTCTGATCAGAAGACACAAACCATGCATCTCTCACGTCCGTTAGGTAACCGAGTGACACTCATCGCTAGCAAGGTCCACAGGGTCTCAAATAAGGGGGTTCCAGATCTAAAATATTTAAGTAGTATGATGTTAGCTATTTATCTAATTAGAATTAATTCAGTTAAAATATAATGGTTTATTAGGTTTAGAATCACTTTTCTTTATTTTTGATTACATAACTAGGTCTATAATATAGATACGATTCAAATATTATAATTCTATTATTATTATAAAATATTAGTTATAACATAAGGAGAAGAGGCCTGTTTCCTTTTATATGATTGTACTATTCTAGATCAAGATGGTAATGTTATATGTTATAATCACAAGGAATAATTTAATCTGGCCAAACAAGAAGTGGTAAGATGAATACCTAAGATGAAAGAAATGTTAAAAAGAGTGTGTAGTTCGTGTCAAATTGGAAAATAAATTAGGATCTTAGACAAGAAGGTAAATGCAGCTACGACTGACCGTGTGCTACAATTAGTTCACATGGACTTGATGGGTCCAACAAAAACGGAAAGTCTCGGAGGTAAACGCTATATATTCTTAATGGTAGATGATTACTCCAGATATACCTAGGTTGCCTTTTTACGTGAGAAGTCTAAAACTTTTGAAGTTTTTAAATCACTATGCTTAAAATTTCAGAATAAAAAATCTACTACCCTAGTTAGGATTCGTTCTGATCATGGTAGAGAATTTGAAAATAAAATTTTTTCCATATTTCGCGATTCTCTTGGTATTCAACATAAATTTTAGCTCCTATAACTCCACAACAGAACGGGATTGTGGAAAGAAAGAACCAAGTTGTGCAAGAAATGGCTAGGGTTATGCTTCATGCTAAAAAGGTTACTGAAAGGTTTTGGGTAGAGGCGGTCAATACAGTGGTACATGTGATAAATCGTGTTTATCTAAGACCAGGTACAAAAATGACTGCATATGAAATCTGAAAAGGTAAGAAACCTAGTGTTAAATATTTTCGAGTCTTTGGTAGTAAATGCTATATCTTGCGTGATCGAGAACATTTAACTAAATTTGACACTAGAAGTAGCGAAGGCATCTTCTTAGGGTATTCTAATAATAGGAGAGCCTACAGAGTATTCAATCTTGACACTTTTATTGTTATAGAATCTGCTAATATTATGATAGATGAATCCATGACTTATATAACTGAAGCTACTCCTATTTTTGTTTCTGCAGGTACATATGACGAAGAAATTGGAAAGGAGCTTGATCTAGAAATTGAGAATCAAGACGAGGACAAAGTTAAAATAAACAAAGATGACTACAACATACCAGAACAATCTGCCAGAGTGAAATTAAATCATCCACTATCACAAGTGATCGGAGATGTGAATGAACCAATTAATACAAGATGACAAATCCAAAGTTAGGTATCATTTACTTGTTATACATCTTCTTTTGAACCTAAAAATGTGAATGAAGCATTGTTAGACGATTCTTGGGTTAATGCTATGCATGAGGAATTAGAGCAATTTTCTAGGAATGATGTTTGGTATTTAGTTCCTAGACCTAAGAATGTGAACGTCATTGGAACAAAATGGATATACAAGAATAAAAGTGATGAACATGGCAATATAGTTCGAAATGAGGCTAGACTAGTAGCACAGGGATATACTCAGGTTGAGGGTTTAGATTTTGATGAGACATTTGCTCCTGTTGCTAGATTAGAGTCTATTCATATACTGCTTGCTATGCTTTCTTGAATGATACTCTGAATGAAGATGTTTATGTGGAACAACCTAAGGGATTCGAAGATCATAAATTTTATTCTCATGTATTTAAATTGAAAAAGGCCCTCTACGGGCTAAATTTCATTCTCATGTATTTAAATTAAATTGAGTCTCTTGATCTTGATTGATTTTATGCGTTTTTGAGTTTTGATCACGTTAAAGTTCATTTCTTGATGTTTCTTGTGCAATTGAACGTTATAACTTAGCATTTTCAGGTGGAAGATGGATTTCACTTAGGATCTTCATGGTTTCTTTTAGATTTCTTGTTATTTTTTGTATGCTTTGGGCATGTGTTGAATCTTGAGACTTGTTTCCTTCTCTAGAATGCCTAAAAAAGCTACAGTTTCTAAGAAACCAAGGTCGCCTTCGTCACCATCTTCGGCTCCCAAGTTTTCTACATCTATGGCTGCAGGGCGATATAAACATAATTTTGGCACTCGACCTGTTATTTGTGAACGGTCAGTGGTCATTTTTAATTTTTCTACCTTGGGGATCGAACAGATATTTACTGGGCGAGGATGGTTGTCCGTGTGTCGGATGAACGGGGGACTGCATATGTGGAAGTTGTTAGGGAATTTTTTAGCAATGCCATGGTTTTGGAACGCTGTATACGTTCTATTATCCATGGGATTTCAATATATTTGGACTCCGATGTCATTCGTGCTGAACTCCAACTTCCTGATGGCGAGTTCCAGTATCCATCATCTGATCCGCTTCCTGATGTTAAAGACTATGTTGGTACTATGTTAATCAAAGGGAACGTTCGAAAGGAAACATGATGCCTCATACGAAACTGACGTTAGTGGCTCGCATGCTTCACCTGTTTTGTCTTTACAATGTCACCCCCAAGACTTGACATTCAAGTATTAGTCTGGATTGTGCCTTCCTCCTTCATGCGATGCTATCGGGGATTTCTATTGATTTGGCTGCTATGATATACGATTCCATTCTGACAGCTACACAGAAAGAAGCGCCTCGTGAAGTATTTTTATTACCAAATTGTGCACTCAGATTAGGGTGCGAGTGGATGCCTTGGAAGCTTCGCTTACTGCTCAAAAACCGTTGGATCGAATAACTCTTAAGTGGAGTCAAGCTCATGATCAGCCATCTCCTCTCAAGCCGCCGTCCTCCTCTTCCGCCGCTAGACGTTCATCACACCTTGACATTTTCTATGACAGTTATGACGATGTTTCATCTCTTACTGAGGGGGAGTTAACCGTACTCGACTCCGTGTTGTCGATTCTTCATCGTCAGTTTCGTCCTAGTTCTTAGTCTTTGGCATTTGTGTCAAAAAGGGGGAGAGTGAGTTTAGAGTGAGTTTAGACGTGTGTTTAGAGTTTAGGTGTTTACTGGTGTACGGGAAGTACTAGCGTAAGGGGAGTTTACTTAACTTTGCTTGAAGAAATTTTGTTTGCTTGAAAACTTGTGAACTTGTGTTTGAATTATTTTTTTTACTTCTAGTTATTTTCACTTGATCTTGGATTGGTATATTTTTATTTCTAGGGATTGATGTGCTAAATGTACTAAACTTGTTGAATGCTCATTTTGAGTTCTTTATAATATCTTGTAATCTAGATGTTTTGTCACAAATTGCCAAAGGGGGAGATTATTAGGTTTTTAATTGTTGGCAATTGTGTACAAAATATTCTAAGTGTATTTATAGATGTATATGAGCTTTATACAAGTCTAGAAAAATCTCTGGTTTGAAGAATTACAAGATTATTGGAGAAAAGCTTTTGACTTCACACCGCGTTCACACCACGTTCACAGCGCGTTCGAACGTGGACTCACGCGTTCACACAGATCGAAAGCTGCGTTCACAAACGCGTTCGAACGCGGGTACTTGCGTTCACACAGACCGAGGGTTGCGTTCACAAACGCGTTCGAATGCGGGTACATGTGTTCACACAGACCGAGAGCGGCGTTCACAAATGCGTTCGAACGCGGGTTCATATGTTCACACTAACCGAGAGCAGTGTTTACAAATGCATTCGAACGCAACCTAAAAGTTCCAAGCTGTCGCGTTTCGAACGCACTTGGGCCCGTTCGAACGCATCTAAGATCAAGTCAGGTCGTTCGAACGCACCCGTGCCGCATTCGAATGCACCAACAAAGTTTGATATTCTTGGACTTTCGTGAGTTCAAATATGAGTTGGATTTGGCTCTATCTTGGAGATCATATATAAGGATTGTGATGCCCTAACTCTAGGGTGGTTGAAGAAGCATTATTGAAGGAGACTTCTTGAGGCTACATCGGTTCTTCAACTAACAAGGTCCTACTTTTCTAAAAAGCTTAATCTTTCGTTTTAAGGGCTATCTAGACGAAAGATCAATCTCGAGGGTTACTGAGGTTGGACATCAATCATGAGAAGCAGTGAATTGTGGGTTCTAGCGAGCAAGACTGAGAGGAACAAAGTCATTTGTATCGACAGGTTGTTTTGTGAGTCAGTCTTGTAACTGCTACTATCCTAGTGATTGGTTTTGATCCGAATTTGGATCCGTATTTTTTTCCCGTTTGGGTTTTTGCACGTTAAAATCTTGGCATTCATCTCTGCTTTCGTTTTTCATATTTCTTTGAACTTTTATTTAAGAGAACAAGTGATATCATTGCCTAGTATTTAGATACATACTTGTGTCTAGGGGTTTTTTTAAAGCAGATTTCATTTGTGGAGGTGTAGAGTTGAAGGTGCAAGGCCAAATTTTCACATTGGATCTTTATCCGTTGGCCTTGCGAGGTGCCGACATCATTTTGAGGACTCAATAGCTCCAAAGCTTGGGGCCCATAACATTTGATTTCACAAACCTCACACTTACATTTCAAGGATTGGTCGAAGAGTCAATTGGTTCA
Organism: Typha latifolia; assembly: GCF_019914945.1. Taxonomy (NCBI): domain Eukaryota; kingdom Viridiplantae; phylum Streptophyta; class Magnoliopsida; order Poales; family Typhaceae; genus Typha; species Typha latifolia. The sequence goes on along the minus strand of NC_133086.1, from coordinate 13,087,317 downwards.
ACCACCTGAGACCAAGTGGAGTCAATGTAGACGAATGAGAATACACCTTGGGCCAATAAGAGTACAAGCATCCTAGCTCGATTGAGGATGACCCACCGAATGCAGCAAGTTTGACTCGAGTCACCTTGAGGACAATGTTGCGGAAGCATGGGGGATTGATATGATTCAGACTTCACCGATGTCATCTCGAGTATGGATACACACGGGCGAGGTTCATTCGAACGCGGTTGTGAACACCTGTATCATGTTCGCACATATAGAGAACGCAAAATGAGCGTTCGAACACGATCGGCCGCATTCGATCAGGATCGGCAGAAATCAATCATTTTAGGGTTAATAATTGCCATTTTTGAATTATTTTGTTAGCCTCTAAAGGTGCGGGTGGCAACCATAGAATCATTATTGAATGAATTGAGTTTTGCCCTTGTCTCCTTCGTCTTCTTTTCTCTCGTTCTCTCCTTCCCCAGCGACGCCGCTTCTAACCCCCTTCGACCAACCACTCACCCTAGTCCCTTAGGGACGGTGCTCTCCTCCCCCTTTTTCAAATCTATCTATCACCTTGCCCTAACCCCTTCCATCACCCATAACCTTTCCACCACCACTTATTCACCGGTTCCACCCTATTATCGCCAGTCCACCACGCTCCACCATCACGAAGGATCTCGTTCCTCTATCCACAGATCCAAAGAAGGACTCCCTGACGTTGCTCTACTAATCGGACGATATCTTGAGATCCAACCATCCGATTCGCCTGAAACTTAACATTTTGGAAATCTCTTTTCCAAGACTACAACATATCAAAATTTCACGTTGACCCCATGACGTGAGTCCACCCCCGTGAACCCGCCGCCATCGGTTCAGAATTTACACCCACAAGAGCCTCTGCTGCCACCACCCTATGGGCAGAGACAAGCAAGGATGGTTCCACCAGGCCTAGTTGCAGGTGAGCCCATCCGATGAGCGAACTACTTTGGAGATCATCTTGTAGATCTAAATCCGTGGGCGGGGCAATACGAATCAGAACCGTGTCAAGTTAAACCAAATCGAAGGAGGGATCATAAACCATTCATGGTGCACCCTCCTCCAGTTAGACAAGTACTGGGATATGATCCGGATCGAGGCAACGGTATTCATAGGCAAATCGTGCATCTCGAATTTCACAAGTTCAAAAGTGGTGAAATGATTGATTGGTTGTATATGGCAGAACAATTCTTCGCGTACCAGGGTACAGTGGAAGAATATAAGGTGACGTTTGCGAGCTTCCACCATGAAGATGCGGTGCTTCATTAGTTTCGAGTAGCCAATGCCCATGAGACGATTGAAACTTGGGCCGACTTTTGCATCGATATCACGCGGCAATTTGGAGCGTCGGGGTATGAAGACTTTGATGCTCTCCTCTTAAAAATGGTGCAAAGGACCACGATCAGGGCATACGAAGAAGAATTTGAGATGATAAGTAGTCCATGGATGGATCAACCACTTCACAGCACCTTCATCTCTGGGCTGCAGGGAGACATACAAGCCGACGTGAGGCCTTTAAGGCCTAGAACCTTAAAGGAGGCCTTCGGAGTGAGGCCTTAAAGGCCAAATTTGACATGAGGCCTTTAAGGCCATGAAGTTACACCTTAAATAGAACTGGATGAGCAAAGAAAGCCGCAATCCAGTTCGTCCTACCATAGCAACCGAAAATGTTACCGGCGTACCAAAAGCTGCTGCTGCAATGGTGCCTCCTTGAGCACCCCTAAAGCCCTCCGACGATGTGAAGTATGCACCTAGAGGTCCGAGTCGAGCACTCACGCCAGCTCAAGTTGAGGAGCGAAGAGCCAAAGGCCTATGCTTTCGCTGTGAAGAGAAGTTTGCACCCGGACATCGCTGCGCCAAACCGATGGGATCAATGATGCTAATAGACGGATTGGAGGAGGCAGAGGATGAGATTGCAGCTGAAGATGAGGGTGTGGTGTGACAGCAAGGAGGAGTAGCTGAGGAGCAACTCGTGGAGGACATGATGGCCGAGATCTCCCTCCATGCCTATTCTGAGACAGGCACGCCAAAGACTTTGCGGGTTAACGATGTAGTCAAGAAAACCATAGTAAGAATCTTGATCGACACCGAGTCCACCCACAACTTCATTGATAAGAGGCTTCTTAGAAAGATTGGACAGGTTCGATGTGATGATTGGAGATGGCACCACCTGGCGAGCAGATTTCATTTGTGGAGGTGTAGAGTTGAAGGTGCAAGGCCAAATTTTCACATTGGATCTTTATCCGTTGGCCTTGTGAGGTGCCAACATCATTTTGGGGACTCAATTGCTTCAAAGCTTGGGGCCCATAATATTTGATTTTACAAACCTCACACTTATATTTCAAAAGAATAGTCGAAGAGTGCTGCTAGATGGAAATCAACCGCGGCAAGAGCCAACATTACAACCGCTGTTGGGACTTCCATGTGCCGGGGATCGAGCTCTACTCTTGCAAATGGCTATAGCTAAACTAACATTGAGTCAATTGGTTCGACCACCCGAGATCAAGTGGACTCAATGTAGACGGACCTGAATCCCACCTTGGGCCAATAAGAGTTCAACAATCCATGCTCGACTGAGGATGACCCATCGAATACAGCAAGTTTGACTCGATCACCTTGAGGACAAGGTTGCGGAAGCATAGTTGATTGATATGATTCGAACTTCACTGATGTCGTCTCGAGCATGGATACACTTTAGGGGTGTCTTTTATTCTTGTTTTAGTGTTAATTTTAGGAAAAAAAACATTTGTGAATGCGGGTGGGTGTGAATTTCTGCATCACATTCGCACATAAAGAGAACGCAAAATGTGCGTTCGAATGCGACCGGCAGAAATCTACTATTTTAAGGTTAATAATTGCTATTTTTGAATTGTTTGGTTATCCTCTAAAGGTGTGGATGGCAACCATGGAATCATTTTTGAATGAATTGAGTTTTGCCCTTATCTCCTTCATCTTCTTCTCTCGCGTTCTCTCGTTCCTGGCGACGTCGCTTCTAACCCCCTTTGACCAGCCACTCACCCTAGACCCTTAGGGGCGACCCTCTCCTCCCCCTTCTTCCAATCTATCTATCACCTTGCCCTAACCCCTTCCATCACCCATAACCCTTTCACCACCACTTATTAACTATTAACACCTCATTATCGTCGGTTCACCACCCTCCACTATCAAAAAGGATCTCGTGCCTCCTTCCATGGATCCAAAATGGACTCCCTGATATTTCTCTACTAATCGGATGATATCTCGAGATCCCACCATCCGATTCGGAAATATATTTTCTAGGACTACAACATATCAAAATTTCACATCCATCCGACGGCTGCATCTTTTAGAATCTATTTCCAAAATTCTGTGTCAGATCCTATCCAGATCTGAAAACGGGAGAGATCGAACCTTAGCCTAAAGGGGAGATCGTGTCAAGTTGGTATTAGAGCCACCATTTCTTGGATACGCACTTCCAATGATGACAATCAATCAGAGCTATGGCTGCACGGTGAGATGAGGAAGAAGAGATATCCCCAATGGAGGAGGGGACGGTTGCGGAGACTTCTACCCGTGGAACCTTCCGACCAAATCGGAATACGGAAGAGCCTAGTGTTCAAGCCATGTTTGGGTCTCTTTCCGAACAAATTGTCATCCACAATTAGATGATGCTAGAGATGATGCGGGAATTATGAGTGACAAGGGAAGCCATTGCGAACTGAAATGCACCATTGACCCCACGATGCGAGTCCACCCCAATGAACCCGTCGCCACTAGTTCAGAATTTACACCCACAATAGCCTCTGCTGCCACCACCTTATGGGTAGAGACAAGCAAAGATGGTTCCACCAGGCCCAGTTGTAGGTGAGCCCATCTGACAAACGAACCACTATGGAGATTGTCTTGCAGATCTAGATTCGTGGGCGGGGAAATATGAACCCGAACTGTGTCGAGTTAACCAAAATCGAAGGAGGGATCATCAACCATTCATGGTGCACCCTCCTCCGGTTAGACAAGGACTGGGATATTGATACGATTCGCACTTCACCGATGTCATCTCAAGCATAGAGTCACTTTAGGCGTTCGAACGTGGGTGGAGTGAATTCGAACACGGTTGTGAACGGGGTTGCGAACGTGGGTAAAGAGTGTGCATTGTGCATTCGAACGCCCCATTCGAACACACTATGAACACTTGTATCGCATTCGCAAATCCAGGGAAGTGGGAAACAGGCGCATTCGATCGCGCGTTTGAATGCCTGCATCGCGTTCGCAAATCCAGAGTGGAGCGAACTCGGTGCGTTCAAACGCGGTCGGGCACGTTCGAACGTGGTCGGCGAAAATTGTATTGTTACGATTAATTTTGAGTTGTTGGTTAGCCTCTAAAAAAATGTGGATGGCAACCAAAGTCATCATTGATTATTGAGAATTGAGTTTTGCCCTGCCTCCTTCATCTTCTTCATTCTCATTCTCTCAATCCTCGGCGACGCCACTTCTAACCTCCCTCGACCGGCCAATCACCCTATGTAATAACCCAAACAAAAAAAAGAAAAGAAAAGAAAATAATAATAATAATAATAAAATAATAATTAATATAATAAATAATAATAATATATAAATTTAAAAAAAAAGAGACAAAAAAAGAAAAAAATAAAAATAAAAAATAAAAAAATATATATTGGTGTTGCATGGCACGAGCTCATGCCATGCAACGTGGGCGCGTGTTGGGGGCGCCACGTGCGCCCACAACCGTCGGCCCGGCCAACCGGGTCGGACTACCTAGCTGCGGCGAGCCCTGCCGCCGCCGCCCTTCCCTCTCCTCCACCGCCTTCCCTTTCTCTCTTTATATATCCTCGTGCCATGCAACATGGGCGCGTGTTGGGGGCGCCACGTGCGCCCACAACCACCGGCCCGGCCAACCGGGTCGGACCAGCTAGCTGCGGCGAGCCCCGCCGCCACCGCAGCCGCCGCCCTTCCCTCTCCTCCACCGCCTTCCCTTTCTCTCTTTATATATCTCTCTCTCTCTTTCTCTCTCACATATTCTCTCTCACCCTCTCTCTCTCTCTCTCTCTCTCTCTCTCTCTCTCTCTCTCTCTCTCTCTCTCTCTCTCGAGCTCTCTCTTTCTCTCCTTCCCTTGCGGACGCCGGCCTACCGCCGCCGTCGCTGTCGTCGCCGTCGCACCACCTTCTCTTTCTCTAACTCCCTGATTCTCTCTCTTACCCTCCTCTCTTTCTCTCTCTCTATCACCTCTCCCTTTCTCACCACCTTCTCTCTCTCTAACTCCTTCATTCTCTCTCTACCCTTCTCTCTTTCTCTCTCTCTAGCACCACTCTCTTTCTCTCCTCGCCGACGGCTTCTCGTTGTCGTCGTCGTCGCCGCCGCACCACCTTCTCTCTCTCTCTTACCCTCTCTCTCTCTCTCTCTCTCTCTCTCTCTCTCTATCACCTCTCTCTCTTGAGCTCTCTCCCTTCTCTTATCAACGCCAGCCGCCGCTGTCGCTGTCGCCGTCGCTGCCGCCACCGCCACCGCCGCAACCTAGGTGAGCCTCCCTTCCTTCTCCTTTTATTCTTCTTCTTCTTTCTTCTTTCTTTCTTTCTCTTCTCCTTCCTCTCTTCTTCTTCTCCATTCTTGGCCCTCCTCCTCCTCTTGTTGTGTAGCAGACAGTGTTGGAAGAGGACTATTATTATTATTATTTTTATATAATTACTTCCTAATGATAAGTAACATAGTCTATTTAGGTAATTAATTATTTTGATAACTTATAACTAATATAATTTTACGAAGCATTTTAGTATAATAATTTATTAATTACAATTATAAATATTACCTATAAATTTATTTAGAGTTTTAGTTATTATTTATTAGTGAATATATGTAGTCTTATATTTATATTCAACTTATATTGTATATGTCTATTTTTAGTATATTAGTATTGTCTAATAGTTTGTATAAAATAGAATACTAGAATTGCAGATTATTTTTGTATAATAGGATAATGATTATTTTATGTATAATCTAGGATTAGTTAAATAAGAGTAAGTATTACAAAATAACTAGTAATAATATTATTCTATAATTATATTTTTATTAAATCATATATATAGTCATCTTGGTTATTTATAAAAAGGAGATAAATTACTATATACTTATTTTCTATAATTACCAAATTAGGATTTTATTAAATAAATATAAATAGCATATTAATATTGCAACAATTAAATTTATCCTATAAATCTAATCAATATTAAACCTAATAAAATATCATATTTTACTCGAATAAATTATAATCAAATAAACAACTAACTTTATGTTACTTAAACATTTTCAGACTCTGAACCCCGTTATTTGAGACCCCAAGGATCTAACCAGCGTCGAGTGGCAGTTGATTGATGGACCTGAGGGATACGTGTGTTGAGTATTCTGATAAGATGTGAGTAGTCTTATCCCCTAGACGCCTTTCTCAAATTATGATATATTATATCTTATGTACACGCATGTTTTGGCATCTAGCATGATTATATGATTTTATCTAGAGATGATTTCAGTCAAGCATATTTTATCATACATTTAATTAGGTTGATCTAAGATATGAGTACATTGGTGATATATAGAAATGATTATACAATTATGGTTTTTATGTTGGGATAATCTCTATCATGAGTATGCATGTGATAGACTAGTAAAAGTATACATGTGTTAGATACATGTTTAGAGTTGGCATTGTGGCTTCTTTACCACCTAAATTCTTGAGTTGCATGATTTGTTGTCGTACTGGATATATGCATATGATTTATCATGTATAGGAAATCATAAAAGTACATGTGTATGTGATGTGATGTGACGTAATATGATGTGATGGCAATGGTATCTAGTCCGGACTGGTACTGGACATACTCTTAGCGTTTGGCAAAATATGGTGATGGCTGATGGTTGTACTCTTAGCATATGACAGGGTACAACTATCATTGATATACCTTTAGCGTATGGCAGGGTATGATTACTTTCTTCTGAGATACCCTTAGCGTATGGCAGGGTATGATTTATCTACAGAGATACCCTTAGCGTATGGTAGGGTATGATTCATTTACAGAGATACTCTTAGCGTATGACAGAGTATGCTCTGAGCTTGTGACATGATGTGTATCGAGTTTGGGGCCAGGTACCATAGTCCAGCATAGTGGATGATATTCAGAGTTGAGACGGTTGATTGTGATAGTGAGAGATATGTGGATTATATCTGACTCTGACATATACGATTATCTAGTGGTTGGCATGCATCATGCATCATCATTGATGTGACCAGTTTCATTATTGTTATACATGATATGTCGTTATATTCGGTGATGTTATATGGTAATTTCATCATGTGATATATTTTTAGTTGAGGATATAATATGCTCATTCATAAGAATTAATTTCATTCATATATATGTCATTGAGGATACATATATACATGTTCATACATGGCATCATGCTACCTTCTAATTCATATTATCCAGTACATGATTTACTCTCTGTTTGGCATCACTGATTCAAGGTAAGGTCTATTTACTGAGCCTTTTGCTCATGACTCTCTTTATTTCTTTTCTAACCCACTCAGATATGTGGTATGTGATAGCGACTTGAGATATCTCGAGAAGATATTTTAGAGCGATGATGAGGTGAGTTATAGATGCGAGACAGTATAGATGATAGTTTATATATGAATTGAGTTGTGCCTGTATTTGATATTTGTACTCTGTTGTATTAGACGATGAATTGTATAATACAGGAAGAATCATAGTGTACTCTTATATTAGTCATTTTAGTTACACCCTAGTCCCTTAGGGGTGGCCCTCTCCTCCCCTTTCTTCCAATCTATCCAACACTTGCCCTAACCCTTCCATCAACCATAACCATTCCACCACCACTTTTCACTAGTGCCACCCCATTAACACCGGTCCACCTTCAACCACCATCACCTAGGATCACGTGCCTCTATCCATGGATCCAAAACAGACCACCCTGACCTTTGTCCATTAATCGGACGATATCTCGAGATCCCGAATCCGATTCGCCTGAAACTATATTTTTTGGATAGCACTTTTCTAGGCTACAACATATCAAAATTTTACGTCGATCCGATAGCAGCATATTTTGGGCTCTTATTTCAAAGTTCTGTGCCAGATCTAGTTCAAATCAAGAACTTGGAAGAGATCGAACCTTAGCCTAAGGGGAGATCGTATCAAGATTGGTATCAGAGCCACTGTTCCTCGGACAAGCGCTTCCTATGACGACCACCAGAGCCATGGTTGCACGGCGAGATGATGAAGAAGAGATTCTCCCAATAGAGGAGGGGGAAACGATTGCGGGACTTCCACCCGCGGAACCGCCCGATCTAATCGGAATACGGAAGAACCTAGCATTCAAGCCGTGTTGGGGTCTCTTTCCGAGCAAATGGCAATCAACAACCAAATGATGATGGAGATGATGCGGGAACTATGGGCGACAAGGGAAGCAATGGCTAACGGGAACGCACCATTGACCCCACGACGCGAGTCCACCCCATTGAACCCATCGCCACCGGTTCAGCCTTTGCAACCACAAGAGCCACTGCTACCACCACCCTATGGGAAAAGGCAAGCAAGGATGGTTACACCAGGACCAGTTGCAGGTGAACCCATCCGACGAGCGAACCACTATGGAGACTACCTTGGAGATCAAGATCCGTGGGCGGGTCAATACGATCTGTAACCACGGCGAGTTAATCAAAACCGAAGGAGGGATCATCAATCCTTCATGGTGCATCCTTCTCCAGTTAGACAAGGACTTGTACATGATCTGGAATGAGACAACGGCATTTGTGGATAAGTCGTGCGTCTCGAATTCTCCAAGTTCAAAGATGGTGATCCAATCGATTGGTTGTATAGGGTGTTAGGTTTCTATTTGTTGGCAATTGTGTACAAAATATTCTAAGTGTATTTTTTCATGTATATGAGCTTTACACAAGTCTAGAATATCTCTGGTTTAAAAAATTGCAAGATTATTGGAGAAAAGTCGTCGAGTTCACAACGCGTTCACAAACGCGTTCGAACGCGGGTACTGCGTTCACACAGACAGAGAGCCGCGTTCACAAATGCGTTCAAACGTGGGTACGGCGTTCACATAGACAGCGAGCCGCGTTCACAAACGCGTTCGAACGCGGTAATACGTTCACAACAGACAGAGAACCGCGTTCACAAACACATTCGAACGCGGATACTGCGTTCACACAGACCGAGAGCTGCGTTCACAAACGCGTTCGAATGCAACTTGAAGAATTCAAGTTGTCACGTTCGAACGCATTCGGGCCCATTCGAATGCACCTGAGTTCAAGTCATGCCGTTCGAACAAACCCGGACCGCGTTCGAACGCACCAACGAAGTTTGATAAAATTGGACTTTCGTGAGTACGGATAAGACTTGGATTTGGCTTTATCTTGGAGATCATATATAAGGATTATGATGCCCTATCTTAAGGGATGTTGAAGAAGCATTATTGACGGAGACTTCTTGAGGCTACATCGGTTCTTCAACTAACAAGGTTTCACTCATCTACAAATCTTAATCTTTCGTCTTAAGGGCTAACTAGACGAAAGATCAATCTTGAGAGTTACTAAGATTGGACTTCAATCACGAGAAGCGGTGAATCATGGGTTCTAGCAAGCAAGACTGAGAGGAACAAAGTCGTTTGGATCGATGGGTTGTTTTGTGAGTCAGTCTTGTAACTGTTACTATTCTAGTGATTGGTTTTTGATTCAAGTTTGGATCCATGGTTTTTTTCCGTTTGGGTTTTTCCACGTTAAAATCTTGGTGTTCATCTCTGCTTTCATTCTTAATATTTCTACATACTTTTACTTAAGCAAATGAGTGATATCATTGCCTACTATTTAGATACATACTTGTGTCTAGGAGTTTTTCAATTGGTATCAGAGCAGGTTCTCTCACCTTTGAGAGAGATTAGATAGGCATGGATTTTCATACAGATGGACCATCATCTATTAGATCTCCTATTCTAGATGGATCAAATTTTGGATATTGGAAAGCTAGGATGAGAGCTTACTTGAAGTCTATAGATGAACGAGTTTGGTTTGCCATTGTGAACGGTTGGAGTCCACCAATGTACATGGTGGATGATAAACTTGCTGATAAACCGATAGAGTCATGGGATTGGTCAGACTATGAAAAAGTTGGATGGAATAGCAAGACAATAAATGCAATTTTTAGTTATGTTTCCTCGGAAGAATTTAGAAGAATCTCTACTTCTGAGATAGCAAAAGAAGCTTAGACGATCTTAGAAACTACTCAGGAAGGAACTATAGCTATAAAACTTTCTAAACTTTAGAGGTTGACTACTAGTTTTGAAACTCTACGTATGGAGGAGAATGAGACATTTGATGAGTTTTATGCAAAGCTGAGTGATATAGTCAACTCTAGTTTCAACCTAGGAGAGAAAATTCCTGAAAACAGAATTGTCCGTAAGATCCTTAGGTCTCTTCCAGAGAGGTTTCAGGTGAAAGTTACAGCTATTGAGGAAAGTAAGGACATCGATTCTATGAAAGTTGAACAATTGGTAGGAAATCTACAAACATTTGAGTCCAGCCTTTCAAAACCGAGGAAGTCCAAAGGGATTGCCCTATCCACAGTTGAACAAAGTATAGAGGAGTCTGATGATGAAGGTGATTTAGATGTTGAGATGTTGGCCATGTTCGTCAAAAAGTTCAATAAATTCTTTCGGAAGCCAAACAAGTTGAATGCTGAAAAACTTGAGAAAAACAAAGCATTTGTGAAAAAGAAGAATACTGCGAGTTTGAACACAGGTGTGAGCAACAACGGTGTCAAACAGAAAAATAAGAATTCTGAGAATAAGGTTCAATGTTTTGAATGTTCTGGTTTTGGACACATAGCACAAAAATGCCCTAATCGCATTAAGAAGAAGGGTAAAGCTATAAAAGTTACTTGGGATGACTCAGATGAATCTGATGATGATTCTGGAAAAGACGAAGAAAACTTTGTTGCTTTTGCCTCTTCTCTACTCAATATTGATTCTGTTGTTGATACTGATAGTACAAATGATCAAGATATTTTACTAGCTGAAGAAGATGAATCTGAAATTCAAAAGGCATATAATGACCTGTACCTAGAGTCGTTTAAACTCAAGAAAAGCAATCTTAGACTACATCAATGACTCATGGTAATCGAACTTGAAAGAATTCAATTTGAAGAGAAGTACAAATTGGAACTTGAACGTGTCAAAGACCTTTCTGAACAACTTGACAATGCAGAAAATAAAATGAAGGCTGATGAAATTGAACTAGAGCGACTGAATAAAGAAGTGACATTTCTAGAAGGGAAGAACAAACTTGACGAGATCCTAAAGGCTCAGATCCATGGAAAAGACATGTATGGTGTTGGATACACTAGTAATTGAAATAATAATAAAACTGTCTTCATTTCTGCAGGTATACAAAAGAAAGAATATCTGAAGTCATCAACCGCATTTACAAAGCAATCCTGGATGAATACTTCTAAATTGAAGGTGAATCTACAAACTGGTGAATTGTCAACGGCACCAAAGGTAAATTTTACTCACACTCCTCGACAAAAGGTTAGTAGAAAATGGTTTGTTCCGACATACTATCATTGCGGCATTCTAGGGCATATTCGACCTCATTACAAATTTTTGCAAAAACCTAGAACTGCTTTTATTTATGGGATATAAACAAAGGCCATATGGGTCAAGAAAAGTGATTTGAAATGTTATGTTGTGCATACAGCTTTGAAAGCTTTAAATTCTAATTTGTGGTATTTAGACAGTGGCTGTTCAAGACATATGTCGGGTGACAAGTCGTTATTTTCTAATCTTGAAAAACATGAAGGGGAGTTGTGACATTCGGAGATGGTAATTCATCCAAGGTAATAGGTAAAGGAAGGGTAAATTCTCCGGGGGTTCCTATTCTTGAAAATGTTCTTTATGTTAAGGACTTGAAAGCAAATCTTCTGAGTATCAATCAATTCTGTGATGAAGATTATGAGGTAAAATTCTCCAAAAATAATTGTACTATTCTAGATCATGGTGGTAATGTTATATGTTATGGATCTAGAACATTTGATAATTGCTATGTTGTTGGAACGTCATATAAGCTGAATTGTAATAGTGCCTCTTTTGACATTGCAGATCTTTGGCATCAACGTCTTGGACATGTGAATCATAAGGAATTATTTACTCTGTCCAAACAAGAAGTGGTAAGAGGAATACCTAAGATGAAAGAAATGTTAAAAAGAGTGTGCGGTTCGTGTCAAATTAGAAAACAAACTAGGATTTCACACAAGAAGGTAAATGCAGCTACTATCGACCGTGTGCTCCAATTAGTACACATGGACTTGATGGGTCCAACATAAACGGAAAGTCTTGGAGGTAAACGCTATATATTCTTAATGGTCGATGATTACTCCAGATATACTTGGGTTGCATTTCTACGTGAGAAGTCTGAAACCTTTGAAGTTTTTAAATCACTATGCTTAAAATTGCAGAAGGAAAAATCTATTACCCTAGTTAGGATTCGTTCTGATCATGGTAGAGAATTTGAAAATGAAATTTTTTCTATATTTTGCGATTCTCTTGGTATTCAACATGAATTTTCAGCTCCTATAACTCCACAACAGAACGGGATTTTGGAAAGAAAGAACCGAGTTATGCAGGAAATGGCTAGGGTTATGCTTCACGCTAAAAAGGTTCCTCAAAGGTTTTGGGCAGAGGCGGTCAATACAGCGGTACATGTGATAAATCGTGTTTATCTAAAACCAGGTACAAAAATTACTGCTTATGAAATCTGGAAAGGTAAGAAACCTAGTGTTAAATATTTTCGAGTTTTTGGTAGTAAATGTTATATCTTGCGTGATCGAGAATATTTGACTAAATTTGACACTAGAAGTAGCGAAGACATCTTCTTGGGATATTCAAATAATAGTAGAGCCTACAGAGTATTTAATCTTGACACTTCTACTGTTATGGAATCTGCTAATGTTAAGATAGATGAATCCACGACTGATTTAAGTGAGGCTACTCCTATTTCTATTTCTTCAGATACATATGACGAAGAAATAGGAAAAGAGCTTGATCTGGAAATTGAAAATCAGGACGAGGACAAAGTTGAAATGAACAAAGATGACTACAACGTATCGAAACCATCTGCTAGAGTGAAATCAGATCATCCACTGTCACAAGTGATTGGAGACGTAAATGAACCAATTAAGACAAGACGACAAATCCAAAGTGAGGTATCATTTACTTGCTATATATCTTCTTTTGAACCTAAAAATGTGAAGGAAGCATTGTTAGACGATTATTGGGTTAATGCTATGCATGAGGAATTAGAGCAATTTTCTAGGAATGATGTTTGGTATTTAGTCCTTAGACCTAAGAATGTGAACGTCATTGGAACAAAATGGATTTACAAGAATAAAAGTGATGAACATGGCAATATAATTCGAAATAAAGCTAGACTCGTAGCACAAGGATATACTCAGGTTGAGGGTATAGATTTTGATGAGACATTTGCTCCTGTTCCTAGATTAGAATCTATTCGTATACTGCTTGCTATTGCTTGTCACTTAAAATTTAAATTGTTTCAAATGGATGTGAAAAGTGCTTTCTTGAATGGTACTCTAAATGAAGATGCTTTTATATTAGAAACAATCTGGTTGCTTAGCACAGTAAGAAACAAAACTCGATATCTTTATCTACTGTGGAGGCCGAGTACATTGCAACGGGAAGTTGTTGTTCTCAGTTACTATGGATGAAACAGATGGTCAAAGATTACGGCATTGAACAAGATACTATGGTGCTTTATTGTGACAACATGAGTGCTATTAATATATCAAAAAATCCTGTTTAACACTCGCGTACAAAACATATTGATATCCGACATTATTTTATACGCGAGTTAGTTGAAGATAAAATAATAGCACTAGAATATGTTGAGACGGAGAAACAGTTGGGTGATCTATTTACAAAACCTTTGGACTTACAGAGATTTGAGTATCTTCGTACTTCTTTAGGAATTTGTGCTTTGGATTGATTTTCTTTTTGTTTTGGTTTGCGTGTTTTGGTTTGCATGTTTCATTTTTATGAGTTTTTTTCGTTTCTTTGTTGGTTTTCTTTACTCTAAAATTCTCTTTGGTTTTAGTTTCAGATTTGTCGAGAGTTTTTATAAAATAAAAAATTGATGCACTCCTAGATTCAATAATATACTCTTGACAAATGAATATGATTTTTCTCTTGATTATGAGTTATTATAGTCAATTTTGTCATCTTGTAGTATATTGTATCATTTCTGATGTATTCACTCTCTCAACTTCTATGATAATTATACTGAAATTAATGCACTCATAACGTGTGTATATTCTTGAGTGAGCATGTCATCATGAAATTTTTTTTAAATAGCTCACTATTGACGTTGATTTGCACAGTTTGACCTCATGCTTAGTCATCACAACTGTGTTCATAAAAGATCAATGAAAAGGGCTACAATGAGTTTGTGTGAAAGCCATCTTGTTGAGAGTCCAGTTTGACTCAGTACATTGATTGCAAATTAAATAAAATTTTTGCTACTTGTGTATATATTCTCGCACATTGTTTGATTTGTACTATAAGAAAAGGGCTACCTACTCATGTGTGAAAGCCATCATTGCACCTATATGGTTTATGTATAAAAAATAATACAGGAAAAATTCCTGTTCGGTTATGGCGAATAAGTCGAAAAGTGCAAATTTAAATATTAAGTCGGTTTGACTACTGTGTTGTATCATTGTTTAAATAGGAAAGTTTATTTAAGAAGAATGTTTCATGTTATCTATGGTCACCTTGCATATGTATATTTTTATGATCAATCAAGATTAATTTAATTTTGAGTGATGCATTAGAATTGATTATAATATGCTTTTGATGATTTAATTGATCTTTGTATGACTTATTTCATTCGATTGTCATATTCTATGTCTTGAATCTATTTTGAATTTTTAGATGTGCATCTCCAAAAAGATTTTTTGATTTTTTCTTAGATTTTATTTTTTATTGAAAAAAAAAGGCGTTCGAACGCAAATTTTTGAGTTCGAACGCGGTGACCGGCGCGTTCGAACGCGCAGTCTGGTGCGTTCGAACGCACTCGAGGATTCTTTAAATATTGCGTCCGAACCAAAGGGTTTTCATCTTCCATCTTCCAAACCCTAGAAACCCTTCATTTTCTCCCTTTCAAATCTTCAAGATCTTGCTATTTTCCATCAAATTTCTCACTCTAAACCCTTTTAAAGGGTCGTTCTCCTCCGGATCTAGCATCTTTCGGCCGAATTTCTTAGTTTTTCTTCACTTTTGCGAGGTATGATCATCCATCAATTTTCCTATTTTTTATTCAATTAAGTCTCTTGATCTTGATTGATTTCGTGCGTTTTCGAGTTTTGATCATGTTAAAGTTACTACCTTGATGTTTCTTGTGTGATTGAACGTGATATCTTAGCGTTTTCAAGTGGATGATGGATTTCATTTAGGACCTTCATGGTTTCTTGACTTATTCTGGATTTCTTGCTATTTTTTTGGCTGCTTTGGGCATGTATTGAACTTGCATCTTGTTTCTTTCTCAAGAATGCCTACTTCGGCTCCAAAGTTTTGTACTTCAACGACTACAGGGCGATACAAACATAATTTTGGGACCCGTCCTATTATCTGTAAACGACCCGTGGTCATTTCTGATTTTTCTACCTTGGGGATAGAACAGATATTTACTAAGCGAGGATGGTTATCGGTGTGTCGGATGAGCGGAACTGCTTATGTGGAAGTTGTTCGGGAATTTTTTAGTAATGCCACGGTTTTAAAACGTTGTATTCGTTCTACTATTCGTGGGGTGTTTGTGTACTTGGACTCAGATGTCATTCGCGCTGAACTTCGTCTTCCTGATGGTGAGTTCTAGTACCCCACGTCTGCTGCACTTCCTGATGTCGATGACTATGCTGGCACTGTACTGATCAAAGGGGAACGTTGGAAGGGGAACATGATGCCGCATGCGAAGTTGACACCAGTGGCTCGCATGCTTCACCTGTTTTGTCTGTACAATGTCACCCCCAAGACTCGACATTCAAGCATTAGTCTGGATCGTGCATTTCTTCTTCATGCAATGTTATCTGGCGTCTCTGTTGATTTAGCTGCGGTGATCTATGATTCGATTCTCACAGCTGCCCAGAAAGAAGCACCTCGTGAGGGGTTACCATTTGGCATATTTATTTCAAATTTGTGCACTCAGAGTGGGGTGCATGTGGATGCTTTGGAACATTCTCTTACTTCGCACAAGCCATTGGATCGGATTACTCTTAAGCGGACTCAAGCTCACGACCAGTCGTCTCCTCTCAAGCCGTCCTCTTCCGCCGCTTGTTGCTCCTCACGCCTCGACAGTTCTGATGATAGCTCTGACGGTGACACATCTCACTCTGAGGGGGAATTACCACAGTACTCTGACCGTTTCGATCAGCTTAGTACTCAAAGTGCAGGATTTCCATTCGGCAGTGAATGATTTACGAGCTGAGCAAGCTTGTCAGGGGACTGTCCTTGATTTTGTGTTGACGATTCTTCAGCGTCAGTTTCCTCTGTGTTCTTAGTCTAGTCTTTGGCATTTGTGGCAAAAAGGGGGAGAGTGTCTAGGTGTCTAGGTGTGTAGGGGGAGCATGGCAATAGGGGGAGTTTATTAGAGTCTTTCTGTCTTTCTAATCTTGCTTATAACGTTGCTTCTTGTTTATAACTTTGCTTGGAGAAATTGTGAACTTTGTCTGTTTAAGTACTTTTGAACCTATGCTCCATTGATAACTTGTGTTTGGATTGTTTATTCATTTCAAGTTATTTTCACTTGATCTTGTATTGGTATATGTTTATTTGCAGGGATTGATGTGCAAAATATTCTAGTCTTGTTGATTGCTCAATTTGAAGTCTGTGTAATATCTTGTAATCTAGGTGTTTTGTCACAAATTGCCAAAGGGGGAGATTGTTAGGTTTCTATTTGTTGGCAATTGTGTACAAAATATTCTAAGTGTATTTTTTCATGTATATGAGCTTTACACAAGTCTAGAATATCTTTGGTTTGAAAAATTGCAAGATTATTGGAGAAAAGCCGTCGAGTTCACACCGTGTTCACAAATGCGTTCGAACACGGGTACTGCGTTCACACAGACAAAGAGCCGCGTTCACAAACGCGTTCGAACGCGGGTACGACGTTCACACAGACAGAGAGCCGCGTTCACAAACGCGTTTGAACGCAGGTACTGTGTTCACACAGACAGAGAGCCGCGTTCATAAATGCGTTCGAACGCGGGTACTACGTTCACACAGACCGAGAGCTGCGTTCACAAACACGTTCGAACGCAACCTGAAGAATTCAAGTTGTCACGTTCGAACGCATTCGGGCCCGTTCGAACGCACCTGAGTTCAAGTCATGCCGTTCGAACGCACCCGGGCCGCGTTCGATCGCAGCAACGAAGTTTGATAAAATTGGACTTTCGTGAGTACGGATAAGACTTGGATTTGGTTCTATCTTGGAGATCATATATAAGGATTATGATGCCCTATCTTAAGGGATGTTGAAGAAGCATTATTGAAGGAGACTTCTTGAGGCTACATCAGTTTTTCAACTAACAAGGTTCCACTCATCTACAAATCTTAATCTTTCGTCTTAAGGGCTAACTAGACGAAAGATCAATCTCGAGGGTTATTGAGATTGGACTTCAATCACGAGAAGTGGTGAATCATGGGTTCTAGCGAGCAAGACTGAGAGGAACAAAGTCGTTTGGATCGACGGGTTATTTTGTGAGTCAGTCTTGTAACTGCTACTATTCTAGTGATTGGTTTTTGATCCGATTTTGGATCCGTGGTTTTTTCCCGTTTGGGTTTTTCCACGTTAAAATCTTGGCGTTCATCTCTGCTTTCGTTCTTAATATTTCTACGGACTTTTACTTAAGCGAACGAGTGATATCATTGCCTAGTATTTAGATACATACTTGTGTCTAGGAGTTTTTCATAGGGCGGAGCAATTCTTTGCATACCAAGGTACGGCAGAAGAATACAAGGTGACGCTTGTGAGCTTCCACCTTGAGGATGCGATGCTTCATTGGTTTCGAGCAGCCAATGCCATTGAGGCTATCGAAATGTGGGCTGAATTTTGTGGTGATATCACATGGCGATTTGGAGCGTCGGGGTATGAAGACTTTGAAGCACTCCTCTCAAAGACGGTGCAAAAGACTACGGTTAGGGCATACCAAGAAGAATTTGAGAGGATTAGTAGCTGATATCATCCACCATGGATGGATCAGCAACTTCGCAGCACCTTCATCTTCGGGCTGCGGGGTGACATACAAGCCGATGTGAGGGCTTTAAGGCCTAGAACCTTAAAGGAGGCCTTCAAAGATGCGGTGCTTATGGAAGACAAACATAGGGCCATGAAGATACACCTGAAACAGAGTTGGACGAGCCAAGGAAGCCGCAATCAATCTCAACCAACCATAACGTCCGGAAACATCATCAGAGTACCAAGAGTTGCTGCTATAGTTGTACCTCCTCGATCACCATTGAAGCCATCCCAAGATGTGAAGTACGCACCTAGAGGTCCGGGACAAGCACTCACACCTGCCCAAGTGGAGGAATGAAGGGTCAAGGGCCTATGCTTCCGTTGTGATGAGAAGTATGTACCCGGGCATTGCTGCGCTAAATTGATGGGATCGGTGATGCTAATCGATGGATTGGAGGAAGCTGAGGATGAGTTTGCAGCTGAAAGTGCAGGTGTGGCTGGATATCAAGGATAAGAAGCTGAGGAGCAACCCGTGGAGGGCATGATAGCCGAAATCTCCCTCCACACCTACTCAGGGACAGCTACGCCTAAGACCTTGTAGGTGAACGGTGTAGTCAAGAAAACCACAGTGAGAATCTTGATTGACACCGGATCCACCCACAACTTCATTGACAAGAGGCTCCTTAGGAAGATTGGGCTTCAGTCGGAACCCACGGAAGGGTTCGATGTGACGATTGGAGATGGCACCACAACACATTGTGAACGCCTGTATCCCGTTCGTTAATATAGAGAAGTGGTAAACAGGCGCATTCGAGCGCGTTCGAATGCTGTCGGCAAAAATTGTATTGTTAGTGTTAATTTTGAGATGTTGGTTAGCCTCTAAAAGGATGTGGATGGCAACTAAAGTCATCTTTGATTATTGAGAATTGAAGTTTGCCTTGCCTCCTTCGTATTCTTCGTTCTCGTTCTCTCAATCCCCAGCGACGCCGCTTCTAACCTCCCTCGACCGGCCAATCACCCTAGTCCCTTAGGGGTGGCCCTCTCATCCCCCTTCTTCTAATCTATCCAACACTTGCCCTAACCCTTCCATCAACCATAACCCTACCACCACCACTTTTCACCGGTGCCACCCCATTAATGCTGGTCCACCTTCAACCACCATCACGTAAGATCACGTGCCTCCATCCACGGATCCAAAATAGACCACCCTGACATTTGTCCATTAATCAATCAATATCTCGAGATCCCCACATCAGATTTGCCTGAAACTAAATATATTGGATAGATCTTTTCTGGAGCAAGCCCAGCACTAGTACTAGTAATCCTTATTTTGTTTTTTTTATTTATTTATTTGTTTAGGTACTTCTGTTTTAATTAAACAAAGAAATTTAGACATTATTTATTTTAATGATAATATATATTTATCAATATGATTATTGTTAATTATAATTAATTAATGATTAATTAGGTTATAAACTATTACACATGAATATAAGTAATACTTATTTATTTATTTACTTATATGTATATTAGGTTAATAGATAGATTTGTAAATTATAATTATTAGATTTATATTCTAATATTCTTATGATATACATTTTAAGTAATTCTATTAATGCTTTATACATTATTATTTTTGTAACAAATAAAATACTAGGCTTATGTATTTATTTATTATTTTATAAAGTAATCTCTAATTAATCAAGATATAATTATAGTTAGGTTTTCATCTATATTTTTATTTTTATTTTTATCTGTAATTAAAAATCTAACTAGTTATAAAGATGAGTAGAAATTCTAAAACCTTCTAAATCATCATATATTATATGAATGGATTTTAATTAGATAAACGACTAACATCATACTACTTAAATAATTTCAGATTTCGACCCCCCTTTTCAAGATCCCGTGGACTTAGCTATCGAGGCTTGATCATTGTCGTAACAACGTGAACGAGCGGTTGTTTGGTATTTGCAGTGGTGGTGAATAGTCTTATCCCCTAGATGCCTTTCTCAAATTAGGATATATTATATCTTATGTACAAGCATGTTTTGGCATCCAACATGATTATATGATTTTATCTAGAGATAATTTCAGTCAAGCATATTTTATCATACATTTGATTAGGCTGATCTAAGATATGAGTACATTGGTGATATATAGAGATGATTATACTGTTATGGTTTTATGTCGGGATGATCTCTATCAGGAGTATGCATGTGATAGACTAGCAAAAGTACACATGATTAGAGTCGGCATTGCATCATTTTTCTCTCAACTTCTTTACTACCTAAATTCCTGAGTTGCATGATCTGTTGTCGTACTAGATATATATGCATATGATTTATCATGTATAGGAAATCATAAAAGTACATGTGTATGTGATATGATGTGATATGATGTGATGGCTGGAACGATATCTAGTCCGGACTGCTACTGGACATACTCTTAGCGTATGGCAGAGTATGGTGATGGTTAATGGTTGTACTCTTAGCGTATGACAGGGTACAACTATCATTAATATACCCTTAGCGTATGGCAGGGTATGATTACTTTCTTCTGACATATCCTTAGCATATGGCGGGGTATGATTTATCTACAGAGATACCCTTAGTGTATGGCAGAGTATGATTTATCTTCAGAGATACTCTTAGCGTATGACAGGGTATGCTCTGAGCTTGTGACATGATGTGTATCGAGTTTGGGGCCGGGTACCATAGTCCAGCATGGTGGATGATATTCAGAGTTGAGACGGATGATTATGATAGTGAGAGATATGTGGATTATATCTGGCTCTGACATATACAATTATCTAGTAGTTGACATGCATCATGCATCATCATTGATGTGACTAGTATCATTGGATCATAATTGTTATACATGATATGATGTTATATTCGGTGATGCTATATGGTAATTTCATCATGTGTTATATATTTTTGGTTGAGGATATAATATGCTCATTCATGGGAATTGATTTCATTCATATATATGTCATTGAGGATACATATATACATATTCATACATGTCATCATGTTGCTTTCTGATTCATATTATCCAGTACATGATTTATTCTCTGTTTGGCATCACTGATTCGGGGTAAGGTCTATTCAATGAGCCTTTTGCTCATGACTCTCTTTATTTCTTTTCTAACCCCCCAAGACATTATGATACGTGATAGCGACTTGAAATATCATGATGAGATATTTTAAAGCAAGGATGAGGTGAGTTATAGACGTGAAGCGGTAGAGAAGATAATTTAACTAGACTTTGAGTTGTATCGTTGTTTGTTATCTTTGTACCTTATTGTATCAGATGATGATTTGTATAGTACATGTCAGATTATAGAGCACTCATGTATCAGTTGTTTAGTTGTATATTGATGGTTTGTTGTGGCCTGTGTGGGCCCTGCCAGATTATGTAGTGGTCTAGTGTATATTATTATGGACTTGGATATTCATATGTTAACAAGTTTATTTAGTTGATAGTATGATGTATTTGGTGATGGATTATGTGATCATGGATATATTAACAGGTTTTTTTTTATGATGTCATGATTATATGTGCATAGGAGAGTATCTATGCGTGATGGGCCCTGCCCGACCTATCGCATGCGCCGCACGTGCCGCGTGGGCGCGTGGGCGTGCACGTGCCCGGGCCGGGCGGGGGCATTACAGTTCAGGTGGTATTAGAGCTTAGGTTTAAGGATGATCTAGCAAACCATCAAGTATAGTAATCGTCGATTTGGTTTAGGGTTACGTTAGTAGTCGATCTCAATGAGTTTGATATTAATTGGTTGAGATAGAAATCTAGGTTGTAATGTTGAGATTATTACGTTTTGATACTTTGACGATATTGATAGAAATAATTTGTAATGTTAGTATATTAAGAATTTATTTGAGCGACTAATGAATGAGAAGAGATATTACTAAATCATGCATTGATGTTATTGATATTGAGGTGTTATAGTATATGGAGCATAATATTGGATATATAGACTTAATCATATGTTCTGATAAAGTGTAGAAATTTGTCAATATGTGGAGATATGTATTTTGTGCAAAAGGACTATTATTAGTAGATTGGAGGTTATTTTAGCAGATATAGCATATTTTTGGATTTTTGATCTTTTATGGATATATTTGATATTAGAAGATAGATGTAAAGAGATATATGTGCAGAGAGACTATTTTGATTTTTATGAAAGTTATAATTATGGATTGTGGATGGATGAGTAAGACATATGATGATTTTGTATAGTGGAAAAGAAATTAAGTGATGTGATATAGATGATTGTAGATCGTATATAGAAAAGAATTTTCAGACAACTAGTATGATAAATTATGTTTGCAAGATACTTGTGTTAGTATGTATGACATTTTGATTGTATCAATAAGATGGGTGATTTAGTAGGAATATGTGTTTAACAATATTGTTAGAGGATTAATGTCTCGTTTAAATCTTTGAGTTAATTACCAAATGAGTAATGGGTATAATAAGAAGTATGAGATGGATACAGTTATTAGATTATGAATGATGTCAGTAGTTGAGATGTAATGTATATAGTTTTGGATGACATGATAGTAGGTTTAGTTTAGAAGTTGCTGATTGTGTGAATTTGATTAGATAGAAAGAATAATAATGAAATGAATTATATAATGTGATGGTAGTTGCTAAAGTTGATAGTCTCAGGATATATCTTGTATGATAGTGAAAATATATTATGGTTATTAATTTAATTTTGAACATTGATTTAGAGGACAAGAATATTATATCTTAAAGATCGTGTATGTTGGGTGAAGAATTTTAATTACAAGTATACAGTCTTATTTTATTATGATTATTAGGTGATATTAACGATGTTGTAGAAGGATGTTGAGGATACTATACGATTAAATTGTGCAGTATATATAGTGGACTTTGTATAGAGGACGTGATAGAATATTAAATTGAGACTTTTGAAGAAATATGAGGTTTAAATGATTTAATTAGGAATGAGATATGTTGGTATAGATGTTAAATTGAGATATTTTGTGTTTTGACATGTTAGTTGTTTTGATGATACTAATTGGAGAGATAATTTGATAGAGTTATTCATAGAGCCTATAGACTTGATCATTTGTTATGACTGAGAGATGGTTTGGAAGTTGAACTAATTATTTCATAGGACGATAATGAAATGAATATACAGGACTATGATATTTCATGTACAATGTATCGATGGATGTTTATGATACTGCTAGAAGATAAACAGATAATGATGTATAGGAAAATGATTATATTAGCATTTGTTTAACCGTTGAGTTATATGTTCGATTATTACTGGAGGTTATTAAGCGAGCCTTTTAGAATGATGAGATTGATCTTAATGGTTGTAAAGATTCACATGTTTGCATTTAAGTCTTAAGATAAAAATATTTGAGTGGGAGATAATGATTTCATGATTGTGAATAATGATTTCATGATTGGTTCCATTAAAGTTTGTGGAAATTTGATCTTTTAAAGAATTGCAAAGTTAAGGTTGCGAGAATGTTATAATTTATATTTTTTTGATGTATTCTGATCTATATGAATCAGTTAGTGCCAGTTATTTTATTAGCAGATCATAATAGCATTACCAATTCAGGAGATTAATCATAGTAACTTTAGTTCATGTACAATGACTTTGTAGATTTGTCTAAGATATGTTTATGTATTCTTAAAGATCAAGTATGATGAATTAACAAATATTTGTGTGGCAATGGATTAATATTATGAATTAAATATTATATCTATCGAGATATTGAAGAGATTATTGGATTACTTCGTAGAACTCAGTAGATAGTCTCTGGATCTGAATATCGTTATGATTAAGTTATATTTTGGTGGATATATTACTAGTGATAGTAATTTAATAGATAATGATCAAATTGGAATTATGTGAATCGAGGAATGAATAGTTTGGGTACATAAAATGATTGATAGAAAGATCATTATATAGTTTATCATGTATGTTTCTTGAGATAGTTTTGATTTAACTTTTTAGATATTGCAAATTAAGACGGAAGATAATGTGGAGAATCAGAAGAGGATATAAATTTCGGTTGAGGTTGCATTATGATTTACATTGATGGGTTGGATTTGATGCATTGTATGTTATTCTGAAAAATGTATTAAGAATACACGTTAATATTGTAGTCTTATTTGGATAGGTATGATCTCTTATATTGATTTATCTACTAATTTGTATAATAGTTTGTTAGGTTTTTATTTGTTGGCAATTGTGTACAAAATATTCTAAGTTTTTTTTTTCATGTATATGAGTTTTACACAAGTCTAGAATATCTCTGGTTTGAAGAATTGCAAGATTATTGGAGAAAAGCCGTCGAGTTCACACCGCGTTCACAAACGCGTTCGAACGCGGGTACTACGTTCACACAGACCGAGAGCTGCGTTCACAAACGCGTTCGAACGCAACCTCAAGAATTCAAGTTGTCGCATTCGAACGCACTTGGGCCCGTTCGAACGCACCTGAGTTCAAGTCATGTCGTTCGAACGCACCCGGGCCGCGTTCGAACGCACCCGGGCCGCGTTTGAACTCACCAACGAAGTTTGATAAAATTGGACTTTCGTGAGTACGAATAAGACTTGGATTTGTGAGTACGGATAAGACTTGGATTTGGCTCTATCTTAGAGATCATATATAAGGATTGTGAAACCCTATCTCTAGGGGGTTGAAGAAGCATTATTGAAGGAGACTTCTTGAGGCTACATCGGTTTTTCAACTAACAAGGTTCCACTCATCTACAAGAATTTAATCTTTCGTCTTAAGGGCTATCTAGACGAAAGATCAATCTTGAGGGCTACTGAGATTTGATTTCAATCACAAGAAGCAGTGAATCGTGGGTTCTAGCGATCAAGACTAAGAGGAACAAAGTCATTTGGATCGATGGGTTGTTTTGTGAGTCAGTCGTGTAACTGCTACTATTCTAGTGATTGGTTTTGATCCGAGTCTGGATCCATGGTTTTTTTCCCGTTTGATTAGAAGGTATTAGAACTAGATTTGTAGATTTTCTTACAATACAAGTGTGATTTAAATTTCGGGCTCGAAATTTTTTATAAGAGGGGAAGGAAAATGTAACAACCCAATCCAAAAAAAAAAAACTAGTTACATGGCACGACATGGCCGGCCACAGGATTGCCTGCCTCTTGCCATGCAGTGGCAGGAGGGGAGCGTGCCACGCCCCCCTCGCGTCGCCGTAGCTAACCGGCTACGGCCAGCTGGCCACTACGGGCCCCAGTGCCGCCACAGCCACCGCCAACCCCCCCACCACCTCTCTTTCTCCCTCTACATTTCTCTTTCACTCGGTCCCTCTCTCTCTCTCTCTCTCTCTCTCTCTCTCTCTCTCTCTCTCTCTCTCTCTCGCCGAGGCCGGCCTATTGCCGCTGCCGACACCGCCACCTCCGCGAGCTTCGGTGAGCTCCTTTCTCCCTCCTCTCTCTCTCTCCCTCCCTCTCTCTCTCTCTCTCTCTCTCTCTCTCTCTCTCTCGCTCACGCCCAAGCTCGGGCCCGTCGAAACTAAGCCGTCGGCGAGAGGCCGGTCGCTGGCTAGCCAATAGCGGCCGATGCCCTCCCCGCCTGACCCGGTTCCGAGTCCCCTCCTCTCTTTCTTCTCTTCTTCTCTTCTCTTCTTCTCTTCTCTTCTCTTCTCTTGTTCTTTTTCCTTCTTTCTTCTTCCTTTCTTCTTCTTCTTCCTCAGCTGCTTCTTCTCTTCTTGTCTTTCTACAACAGTGCTGGGCCAAGCCCAGCACTATTGCAGGCTAGTGCTGGACCAAGCCCAGCACTAGTACAAGTAATCCTTATTTTGTTATTATTTTTATTTATTTGTTTAATTATTTTTGTTTTAATTAATACAAAGAAATTTAGACATTATTTATTTTAATAATAATATATATTCATCAATATGATTATTGTTAATTATAATTAATTAATGATTAATTAGGTTATAAACTATTACACATGAATATAAGTAATACTTATACTTATTTATTTATTTATTTACTTATATGTATATTAGATTAATAGATAGATTTGTAAATTATAATTATTAGATTTATATTCTAATATTCTTATGATATACATTTTAAGTAATTCTATTAATGTCTTATACATTATTATTTTTGTAACAAATAAAATACTAGGCTTATGTATTTATTTATTATTTTATAAAGTAATCTCTAATTAATCAAGATATAATTATAGTTAGGTTTTCATCTATATTTTTATTTTTATTTTTATCTGTAATTAAAAATCTAACTAGTTATAAAGATGAGTAGAAATTCTAAAACCTTCTAAATCATCATATATTATATGAACGGATTTTAATCAGATAAACGACTAACATCATACTACTTAAATAATTTCAGATCCCGTGGACTTAGCTATCGAGGCTTGATCATTGCCGTAGCAACGTGAACGAGCGGTTGTTTGGTATTTGCAGTGGTGGTAAGTAGTCTTATCCCCTAGACGCTTTTCTTAAATTAGGATATATTATATCTTAGGTACACGCATGTGGGTGAAGAATTTTAATACTATGATATTTCATGTACAATGTATCGATGGATGTTTATGATACTGCTAGAAGATAAACAGATAATGATGTATAGGAAAATGATTATATTAGCATGCGTTTAACCGTTGAGTTATATGTTCGATTATTACTGGAGGTTATTAAGCGAGCCTTTTAGAATGATGAGATTGATCTTAATGGTTGTAAAGACTCACATGTTTGCATTTAAGTCTTAAGATAAAAATATTTGAGTTGGAGATAATGATTTCATGATTGTGAGATAATGATTTCATGATTGGTTCTATTATAATTTGTGAAAATTTGATCTTTTAAAGAATTGCAAAGTTAAGGTTGCGAGAATGTTATAATTTATATTTTTGGATGTATTCTGATCTATATGAATCAGTTAGTACTAGTTATTTTATTAGCAGATCATAATAGCATTATCAATTCGGGAGATTAATCTTAGTAACTTTAGTTCATGTACAATGACTTTGTAGATTTGTTTTAGATATGTTTATGTATTCTTAAAGATCAAGTATGATGAATTAATAAATATTTGTGTCGCAATGGATTAATATTATGAATTAAATATTATATCTGTCAAGATATTGAAGAGATTATTGGATTACTTCATAGAACTCAGTAGATAGTCTCTAGATCTGAATATCGTTATCATTAAGTGATATTTCGGGGTAAGGTCTATTCACTGAGCCTTTTGCTCATCACTCTTTTTATTTCTTTTCTAACCCCCTCAGATACGTGGTATGTGATAGCGACTTGAGATATCTCGAGAAAATATTTTAGAGCGATGATGAGGTGAGCTATAGATGCGAGACAGTATAGATGATAGTTTATATAGGAATTGAGTTGTACCCATATTTGATATTTGTACTCTATTGTATTAGACGATGAATTGTATAATACGGGTTGAATCATAATGTACTCTTATATTAGTCGTTTTAGTTGTATCTTGATAGTTTATTGTGGCCTGTTTGGGTCCTACCAGATTATATAGTGGTTTAATGTATATTATTGTGGACTAGGATATTCATATGTTAACAGGTTATTTGGTTAATAATATAATTTAATTAGTGATGGGTAATATGATCATGGATATGTTAGCAAGTAGTATTTCATGATGTCATGATTGTATGTATACAGGAGAGTATCGGTGTGTGACGGGCCCCACCCGACCTGTCGCATGCGCCGTGCGTGCCGTGTGGACAGGTGGGCGTGCACGTGCCCGTGCCAGGCGGGGGCGTTACAATTCAAAAGTTTATCATGTATGTTTCTTGGGATAGTTTTGATTTAGGTTGGATTTGATGCACTGTATGCTATTCTGAAGAATGTATTAAGAATACACGTTGATATTGTAGTCTTATATGGATAGGTATGATCTCTTATATTGATTTATCTAGTAATTTGCATAATAGTTTAAGCATATGAGCAGTGCACTTTAAATAAGAGAATTTGTGCTATCGCCTAAATTTTATGAGGATATCAGATGATGCTGAGTATATTTAGATTAGTGACATTATTTATTAGAAAGAGAAGTATGAGTTAAGTCTTTCAGATATTCTTGTAATAACTTATACTTATCGTTCTACTTGGTATTAGTGATAGTATTGAGGGATAATCCTTTGAGTATGTTTGAGATCGGAGTATATATTCAGTAGATTGGAGATAATTTACTTAAATAGGTTGTATCATATTATCATAAGTGATTATGGCACTACGATGTGTATTATTGTATCTAGCAGGAAAAGTGATAAATTGGTATAGCTTGAGGTATTTTGGAGTAGAATATGATTCAATTAATAGAATGAGTGTACTCTTTCTTGTAGACCAGTGGTATTATTGATGTCTATAGATATGGTATGATTACCTGACTAACCTAGATCTAGAAAATTTAATTTTGTAAGGGAGTTACTTGTGGTGGTATAAGTTATAGATTTGAAAAAGTAAGATTGTGCAGTTGTCGATTTGATTAGAAGGTACTAGAACTAGATTTGTAGATTTTCTTACAATACCAGTGTGATTTAAATTTCGGGGTCGAAATTTTTTATAACGGGGGAAGGAAAATATAACAACCCAATCCAAAAAAAGAAAATAGTTACATGGCACGACGTGGCCAGCCACAGTGTAGCCGGCCTCGTGCCATGCAGTGGCAGGAGGGAAGCGTGCCACGTCCCGCGTCGCCGCAGCTAATCGACTGCGGCCAACTGGCTGCGACGGGCCCCAGCGCCGCCGCAACCACCGCTGAGCCCCCCACCGCCTCTCTTGCTCCCTCTACATCTCTTTTTCTCTCGCTCTCTCTCTCGGTCCCTCTCTCTCTCTCTCTCTCGGTCCCTCTCTCTCTCTCTCTCTCTCTCTCTCTCTCTTCTCTCTCTCTCTCTCTCTCTCTCTCTTGCTCACGCCCGAGCTCGGGCTTGTCGGAACCGAGCTGCTGGCTAGCTAGTAGCGGCCGGTGCCCTTGCCGTCGACCTGGTTCTGCAGTCCCCTCCCCTCCTCTCTTTCTTCTCTTCTTTCTTCTCTTCTCTTCTCTTCTCTTCTTCTCTTCTCTTCTCTTCTTCTCTTCTCTTCTCTTCTTCCTCAGCTGCTTCTTCTCTTCTTGTCTTTCTGCAACAGTGCTGGGCTCGGCCCAGCACTAGTACTAGTAATCCTTATTTTGTTATTTTTTTATTTATTTGTTTAGGTATTTCTGTTTTAATTAATACAAAGAAATTTAGCCATTATTTATTTTAATAATAATATATATTCATCAATATGATTATTGTTAATTATAATTAATTAATGATTAATTAGGTTATAAACTATTACACATGAATATAAGTAATACTTATACTTATTTATTTATTTATTTACTTATATGTATATTAGATTAATAGATAATTGTTTGTAAATTATAATTATTAGATTTATATTCTAATATTCTTATGATATACATTTTAAGTAATTCTATTAATGTCTTATAAATTATTATTTTTGTAACAAATAAAATACTAGGCTTATGTATTTATTTCTTATTTTATAAAGTAATCTTTAATTAATCAAGATATAATTTTAGTTAGGTTTTCATCTATATTTTTATTTTTATTTTTATCTGTAATTAAAAATCTAACTAGTTATACAGATGACTAGAAATTCTAAAACCTTCTAAATCATCATATATTTGATACGATCTTTCCTTTAGGGCTAAAGATCGATCTTTTCTAATTCTCAGATCTGGACTAGATCTTGCACGGAACTTTGAAATAAAATCCCGAAATATGCCGCCGTTGGATCGATCTGAAATTTTGATATCTTGTAGCCCTAGAAAAGAGCTTTCCAACAAATTAAGTTTCAGGCGAATCTGAGTTAGGGATCTCGAGATATCATTCGTTTAGTGGACAAACATCAGGATGCTTTATTTTGGATCCGTGGATGGAGGCACGAGATCCTAGGTAATGGTGGATGGTGGAGGACCGGCGTTAATGGGGTGGCACCGGTGAAAAAGTGGTGGTGGAAGGGTTATTGTTGATGGAAGAGTTAGGGCCAGTGTTGGATAGATTGGAAGAAGGGGGAGGAGAGGGCTACTCCTAAGGGACTAGGATGATTGGTCGGTCAAGGGAGGTTAGAAGCGGCGTCGCCGGGGATTGAGGGAATGGGAGCGAAGAAGACGAAGGAGGCAAGGCAAACTCAATTCTCAATAATCAATCCTCAATTTGGTTGCCTACCACATCCTTTTATAGGCTAACCAACAACTCAAATTAGCCCTAAAAACACAATTTTTGTCGACCGCGTTCGAACTCGCCCGACCGCGTTCGAACGCACTGAGTTCGCTCTTTTGGATTTGCGAACGCGATGCAGGCGTTCGAATGCGCGATCGAATGCACCTGTCGGTATTTGCGAACGCGATGCAGGCGTTCACAGTGCGTTCGAACGCATAGTACATTCTCTTCACCACGTTCAAAACCCCGTTCACAAACCGCGTTCGAACTCACTCCACCCGCGTTCGAACACGACTTACAGAAAACTTATTTTAATGGAAATTAAACACTAAAACATGAAACAAAAACACTCCTAAAGTGAATCCATGCTCGAGACGACGTCGGTGAAGTCCGAATCGTATCAATCCACCATGCTTCCGCAACCTTGTCCTCAAGGTTTGAAATTTGGGAAGCGATCTTTGAACTCTGACTCAAGCTCCTCCATGGTATGATCTTCTGCATTGGTTCCCCACATATATGAAGATATAGGAAATGTTGGTGTGAAGAAAGAGGCAAGCTCACTCGTGTTAGGTTGGCGCGAAAGGGCATCAGCCGCTCTATTCTCGATCAGCAAGTTCCAAGTCAAGCTCGATCCTATCCGTCGCCGCAAGTCTTTCGTAGGCAGGCAAGATAGGGGTAGTGCGACCATAACTACCTCAAAGGGGTTCATCCTCAGTCGAGCTTGGATACTTGTACTCCAACTAACCCAAGGTGGAATTCGGGTCCATCTATATTGAGTCTACTTGGTGTCGGGTGGTCGAACCACTTGACTCAATGTCAGTTCAGCAATAGAAATCTGGTGCATCCGATTGCGCTCGGGTGGTCGAGTTAGATGCAGTTGGTGGATCCGGATTTGGTCCGCCCAATGACTCGAGTTAGGTTTAGCGACATCCATTTGCAATAGTAGAGCTTGGTCCCCTACACAAGGAAAGCCCACAAGTGGTTGCAATGTTGGCCCCTACTGCGGTTGATTTCCATCCAGCAACACCCTTCGTCCGTTCCTTCAAAATGTCAGTGTGAGGTTTGAGAAATCAAATGTTACGGGCCCCAACCTTTGAAGCCATTGAGTCCCCAAAACAATGTCGGCACTTCGCAAGGCCAATGGATAAAGATCCAATGTGAAAGTTTGGCCTTGTACCTTCAATTCCACACCTCCACAAATAAAATATGCTCGCAATGTGGTTGATACGATCACGCCTCTGGCTATGGAGCTCTGATACCAGCTAGATACGATCTCGCCTTTTTGGTGAAGGGTCGATCTCTTCCAATTCTTGATCTGGACTAGATCTGGAACGAAACTTTGAAATAAGATCCCGAAATAGTCCACCGTCAGATCGATGTGAAACTTTGCTATGTTGTAGCCCCAGAAAAGAGCTTTCGAACAAATCTAGTTTCAGGCGAATCAGAGTTGTGGATCTCGAGCTATCGTCCGTTTAGTGGACGAACGTCAGGATGCTCTGTTTTGGATTCGTGGATGGAGGCACGAGATTCTAGGTAATGATGGTTGGTGGAGGACCGGCGTTAATGTGGTGGCACCGGTGAAAAGTGATGGTGGAAGGGGTGTGGTTGATGGAAGGATTAGGGCAAGTGTGGGATAGATTGAACGAAGGGGGAGAAGAGGGCCACCCCTAAGGGACTAGGGTGATTAGCCGGACGAGGGAGGTTAGAAGCGGCGTCGCCGGGGATTGAGAGAACGGGAGCGAAGAAGATGAAGGAGGCAAGGCAAAACTCAATCTCAATAATCAATAATCAATTTGGTTGCCTACCACATCCTTTTATAGGCTAACCAACAACTCAAATTAACCCTAAAACACAATTTTCGTCGACCGCGTTCGAACTCGCCTAACCGCGTTCGAACGCACCGAGTTCGCTTTTCTGGATTTGCGAACGCGATGCAGGCATTCGAACGCGCAATCGAACGCGTCTGTCGGTATTTGCGAACGCGATGCAGGCGTTCACAGTGCGTTCGAACGCATAGTACATTCTCTTCACCACGTTCACAACCCCGTTCACAAACCGCGTTCGAACTCACTCCACCCGCATTCGAACGCGACTTACAGAAAACTTATTTTAATGGAAATTGAACACTAAAACATGAAATAAAAATACTCCTAAAGTGAATCCATGCTCGAGACGACGTCGGTGAAGTCCGAATCGTATCAATCCACCACGCTTCCGCAACCTTGTCCTCAAGGTTTGAAATTTGGGAAGCGATCTTTGAACTCTGACTCAAGCTCCTCCATGGTATGATCTTCTGTATTGGTTCCCCACATATCTGAAGATATGGGAAATGTTGGTGCTAAGAAAGAGGCAAGCTCACTTGTGTCAGGTTGGCGCGAAAGGGCATCAGCCGCTCGATTCTCGATCAGCAAGTTCCAAGTCAAGCTCGGTCCGATCCGTCGCCGCGAGTCTTTCGTAGGCACACAAGATAGGGGTAGTGCGACCATAACCGCCTCATAGGGGTTCATCCTCAGTCGAGCTTGGATACTCGTACTCCAACTAGTCCAAGGTGAAATTCGGGTCCATCTACATTGAGTCCACTTGGTCTCGGGTGGTCGAACCAATTGACTCAATGTCAGTTCAGCAATAGAAATCTGGTGCATCTGATTGCGCTCGGGAGGTCGAGTTAGATGCAGTTGGTGGATCCAGATTAGGTTCTCCCAGTGACTCAAGTTAGGTTCAGCTAGCCAAACTGATTGTTGGTTGTGCTCATAATCATTCTGCCCACTCCATGGATTAGGATCCGAGTCAAATGTATCCTGGTATAAGCAAACTCGTCTTAAGTCAAGTAGAGGGTTTTTGATCATGTCCCTTATTTGACTTAACTGAGTTCCATCTCCATTAGCCATTGCCATAGGAGTTGCCTTAGTACGTGGCAGCCTTGGCTGAGTAGTGACCACCTCCAGTAGTTGCTTAAGTAGGGTTCCAACGGTGTGGCAGTAGTCGGCGGCGATGGAAGGCCGAAGTTGGCCCAAAAAATAAAATCTTTAGGTCCTTCTCTGTCCTGTTGTAGCCATGGCAAGGAGCCTTTGGTCATCTGGAATACTACAATAGTTACTGGTGAGGCCCCTCTTGGGGTGGCGACGGCTGACTGCTGAGGAAGGCTGAGGTTGACAAAAACAAAATCTTCATCTCCTTCATTTTGTCGTAGCCATGGCAGGGAGCTTTCGATCATTTGGGTGAGAAAATCATTAGCCCACAAGGTCTTTACGAGGCTGTCAGAGGCTGGTGCTGCCGTGGTTGGAAGATTGCGGCCTTCTCCTTCGAGTTGTAGCTCGGCGGGGAGCTGCAACGTCATCGCCGGTGATGGCACTATCGCAGATCGACTGTCGATTGACCGAGGAGAATGGTGGAAGGTCACTAGAGGCCATACATGATTTCTTCATAGTTGCTGACTCGCTGTGGTTGCAAATGAAGGTGGTCTAAGGCGTCCCAAGTGCTGGAACTTGTGGTTCTGGATCATCTCCATCACCACTGATGAGGATTCCTGATGAGGAATATCCAGCGGCCACGTGTGGTCTTCCTCCATTCAACAGTGGTTCGCACGGTTGTCGACTCGTCGAAGAACTCCGTTCTGACATCAAAAGAACATTTCCAACCATCGAGCTTGCCAAAGGAAACTACTGCCTTGAAGCTAGACTCTTCGCCGTTTCTGCAGGGATCGGGAATAGTGCAGCCAGCCCTTCACAGTTTGTCGACGAGGTCTCCGGTGCATAGGAAGATGTGGAGGTTCCGAGGGCTGCTATAATGGTTGAGGATCCCATTGTAGCCGACAGCCGTTTGTTGCAGCTAACCAAGGGTCGAGGTGTAGAAGCTCGATCTTGCCTGATAGCCGAACTCTCCTCAACTTTTGTGATGAACGGGGAGGCCGTGGAGGATGTTGGGTATGTTGTAGAGGGTTCCCCATGCTGCCTTGTGATTGCCCTGCTTGTTGAAGAAGGTTTCGGCCACGCCCGTATTTCCCACAGCATCTCCATCATCATTTGATTATTGATGGCCATCTGCCTGGAAAGAGACCCCAACACGGCTTGAATACTAGGTTCTTCCGTATTCCGATTAGATCGGGCGGTTCCACGGGTGGAAGTCCTCGCAACCGTTTCTCCCTCATCTATTGGGATAATCTCTTCTTCATCATCTCGCCGTGCAGCCATGGATATGGTTGTCGTCATTGGAAGCGCTTGTTGGAGGAACGGTGGCTCTGATACCAAGCTTGATATGATCACGCCTCTGGCTATGGAGCTCTAATACCAGCTTGATACGATCTCGCCTTTTTGGTGAAGGGTCGATCTCTTCCAATTCTTGATCTGGACTAGATCTGGCACGAAACTTTAAAATAACATCCCAAAATATTCCAGCGTCGGATCGACGTGAAACTTTGATATGTTGTAGCCCCAGAAAAGAGCTTTCCAAAAACTCTAGTTTCAGGCGAATCGGAGTTGTGGATCTCGAGCTGTCGTCCGTTTAGTGGACGAACATCAGGATGCTCTATTTTGGATTCGTGGATGGAGGCACGAGATCCTAGGTAATGATGGTTGATGGAGGACCGGCGTTAATGTGGTGGCACCGGTGAAAAGTGATGGTGGAAGGGGTGTGGTTGATGGAAGGATTAGGGCAAGTGTGGGATAGATTGGACGAAGAGGGAGAAGAGGGCCACCCCTAAGGGACTAGGGTGATTAGCCGTACGAGGGAGGTTAGAAGCGGCGCCACCGGGGATTGAGAGAACGGGAGCGAAGAAGATGAAGGAGGCAAGGCAAAACTCAATCTCAATAATCAATAATCAATTTGGTTGCCTACCACATCCTTTTATAGGCTAACCAACAACTCAAATTAACCCTAAAAACACAATTTTCGTCGACCGCGTTCGAACGCACCGAGTTCGCTCTTCTGGATTTGCGAACGCGATGCAGGCGTTCGAACGCGCAATCGAACGCGCCTGTCGGTATTTGCGAACGCGATGTAGGTGTTCACAGTGCGTTCGAACGCACCGCGTTTGAACGCACAGTACATTCTCTTCACCACGTTCACAACCCCGTTCACAAACCGCGTTCGAATTCACTCCACCCGCGTTCGAATGCGACTTACAAAAAACTTATTTTAATGGAAATTAAACACTAAAACATGAAATAAAAATACTCCTAAAGTGAATCCATGCTCGAGACGACGTCGGTGAAGTCCGAATCGTATCAGTGGTGCCATCTCCGATAGTCACATCGAAACCTTCCGTGGGTTCCGACTCGAGCCCAATCTTCCTAAGGAGCCTCTTGTCAATGAAGTTGTGGATGGACCCGATGTCAATCAAGATTCTCACTGTGGTTTTCTTGACTACCCCGTTCACCCGCAAGGTCTTTGGCGCAGCTGTCCCCGAATAGGCATGCAGGGAGATTTCGGCTGTCATGTCCTCCACGGGTTGCTCCTCAGCTTCTTCTCCTTGATGTCCAGCCACATCTGCACCTTCAGCTGCAAACTCGTCCTCCGCTTCCTCCAATCCATTGGTTTAGCGCAGCGATGCCCGGGTACAAACTTCTTATCACAACGGAAGCATAGGCCCTTGGCTCTTCTTTCTTCTACTTGGGCTGGTGTGAGTGCTCGTCCCGGACCTCTAGGTGCATACTTCACATCTTGGGATGGCTTCAAGGGTGCTCGAGGAGGTACCACTGTAGCAGCAACCCTTGGTACTCCGATAGTATTTCCCGCCGCTATGTTTGGTTGAGCTTGATTGCGGCTTCCTTAGCTCATCCAACTCTGTTTCAAGTGTATCTTCATGGCCCTATGTTTGTCTTCCATAAGCACCGCATCTTCGAAGGCCTCCTTTAAGGTTCTAGGCCTTAAAGCCCTCACATCGGCTTGTATGTCACCCCGCAGCCCGGAGATGAAGGTGCTGCGAAGTTGCTGATCCGTCCATAGTGGATGACATCGACTACTAATCCTCTCAAATTCTTCTTGGTATGACCCAACCGTGGTCTTTTGCACCGTCTTTGAGAGGAGAGCATCAAAGTCTTCATATCCCGATGCTCCAAATCGCCGTGTGATATCGGCGCAAAATTCAGCCCAAGTTTCGATAGCCTCAGTGGCATTGGCTGCTCAAAACCAATGAAGCGCCGCATCCTCAAGGTGGAAGCTCGCAAGCGTAACCTTGTACTCTTCTGCCGTTCCTAGGTATGCAAAGAATTGCTCTGCCCTATACAACCAATCGATCGGGTCGCCACCTTTGAACTTGGGGAATTCGAGACGCACGACTTGTCCACGGATGCCATTGTCTCATTCCGGATCATGTCCTTGTCTAACCAGGGGAGGATGCACCATGAAGGGTTGATGATCCCTCCTTCGGTTTTGATTAACTTGCCGTGGTTTCGGATCGTATTGACCCGCCCACGGATCTTGATCTCCAAGGCGGTCTCCATAGTGGTGGGATAGATTGGACGAAGAGGGAGAAGAGGGCCACCCCTAAGGGACTAGGGTGATTAGCCGTACGAGGGAGGTTAGAAGCGGCGCCACCGGGGATTGAGAGAACGGGAGCGAAGAAGATGAAGGAGGCAAGGCAAAACTCAATCTCAATAATCAATCCTCAATTTGGTTGCCTACCACATCCTTTTATAGGCTAACCAACAACTCAAATTAGCCCTAAAAACACAATTTTTGTCGACCGCGTTCGAACTCGCCCGACCGCGTTCGAACGCACTGAGTTCGATCTTTTGGATTTGCGAACGCGATCCAGGCATTCGAACGCGCCTGTCGGTATTTGCGAACGCGATGCGGGCGTTCACAGTGCGTTCGAACGCACTGTACATTCTCTTCACCACGTTCACAACCCCGTTCACAAACCGCGTTCGAACTCACTCCACCCGCGTTCGAACACGACTTACAGAAAACTTATTTTAATGGAAATTAAATACTAAAACATGAAACAAAAACACTCCTAAAGTGAATCCATGCTCGAGACGACGTCGGTGAAGTCCGAATCGTATCAATATTATATGAACAGATTTTAATAAGATAAATGGCTAACATCATACTACTTAAATAATTTCAGATTGCGACCCCCCCTTTTCAAGATCCCGTGGACTTAGCTATCGAGGCTTGATCATTGTCGTAGCAACGTGAACGAGTGGTTGTTTGGTATTTGCAGTGGTGATGAGTAGTCTTATCCCCTAGACGCTTTTCTCAAATTAGGATATATTATATCTTATGTACACGCATGTTTTGACCTCCAGCATGATTATATAATTTTATCTAAAGATGATTTCAGTCAAGCATATTTTATCATACATTTGATTAGGCTGATCTGAGATATGAGTACATTGGTGATATATAGAGATGATTATACTATTACGGTTTTATGTCGGGATGATCTCTATCATGAGTATGCATGTGATAGACTACCAAAAGTATACATGATTAGAGTCGGCATTGTATCATTTTTCTCTCGGCTTCTTTACTACCTAAATTCCTGAGTTGCATGATCTGTTGTTGTACTAGATATATGCATATGATTTATCATGTATAGGAAATCATAAAAGTACATATGTATGTGATGTGATGTGATATGATGTGATGGCTGAAACGGTATCTGGTCTGGACTGGTATTGGACATACTCTTAGCATATGCAGAGTATGGTGATGGCTGATGGTTGTACTCTTAGCGTATGACAGGGTACAACTATCATTGATATACCCTTAGCGTATGACAGGGTATGATTACTTTTTTCTGAGATACCCTTAGTATATGGCAGGGTATGATTTATCTACAGAGATACTCTTAGCGTATGACAGGGTATGCTCTGAGCTTGTGACATGATTTGTATCGAGTTTGGGGCCGGGTACCGTAGTCCAGCATGGATGATGATATTCAGAGTTGAGACGGATGATTGTAATAGTGTGAGATATGTGGATTATATCTGGCTCTAACATATACGATTATCTAGTGGTTGGCATGCATCATGCATCATCATTGATGTGACTAGTATCATTGGATCATAATTGTTATACATGATATGATGTTATATTTGGTGATGCTATATGGTAATTTCATCATGTGTTATATATTTTCGGTTGAGGATATAATATGCTTATTCATGAGAATTTATTTTATTCATATATATGTCATTGAGGATACATATATACATATTCATACATGTCATCATGTTGCTTTCTGATTCATATTATCCAGTACATGATTTACTCTCTGTTTGGCATCACTAATTCGGGGTAAGGTCTATTCACTGAGCCTTTTGCTCATGGCTCTCTTTATTTATTTTCTAACCCCCCCAGATATTATGATACTTGATAGCGACTTGAGATATCATGATGAGATATTTTAAAGCAAGGATGAGGTGAGCTATAGACGTGAAGCGGTATATAAGATAATTTAACCAGACTTTGAGTTGTATCGTTGTTTGTTATATTTGTACCTTATTGTATTAGATGATGATTTGTATAGTAAATGTCAGATTATAGAGCACTCGTGTATCAGTTATTTAGTTGTATCTTGATGGTTTGTTGTGGCCTCTGTGGGCCCTGCCAGATTATGTAGTGGTCTAGTGTATATTATTATGGACTTGGATATTCATATGTTAACAAGTTTATTTGGTTGATAGTATGATGTATTTGCTGATGGATTATGTGATCATGGATAGGTTAATAGGTTTTATTTGATGATGTCATGATTATATGTGCACAGGAGAGTATCTGTGCGTGACGGGCCCCGCCTGACCTGTTGCGTGCGCCGCACGTGCCGCATGGGCGCGTGGGCGTGCACATGCCCGTGTCGAGCGATGGGCGTTACACTAAAGGTGTAGATGGCAACCATGGAATCATTATTGAATGAATTGAGTTTTGCCCTTGTCTCCTTCGTCGTCTTCTCTCTCGTTCTCTCTTTCCCGGCGACCGCTGCTTCTATCCCACTTCGACCGGCCACTCACCCTAGTCCCTTAGGGGCGGCCCTCTCCTCCCCCATCTTCCAATCTATCTATCACCTTGCCCTAACCCCTTCCATCACCCATAACCATTCCACCACCACTTATTCACTGGTGCCACCCATTATCGCCGGTTCATCACCCTCCACCATCACCAAGGATCTCGTGCCTCCATTCACGGATCTAAAGACGAACACCCTAACGTTTCTCTACTAATCGGATGATATCTCAAGATCCCACCGTCCAAGTCGCTTGAAACTTAATTTTTGGAAAGCTATCAAAATTTTTTGGAAAGCTCTTTTCCAAGACTACAACATATGAAAACGGGAAAGATCGAACCTTAGCATAAAGTGGAGATCGTATCAGGCTAACCTCTATAAAGGTTTGGATGGCAGCCAACATTATTATGCTATTGGAATATTAGTTTTTTTTATCTCTCTGTCTTCTCTCTACATTAATCTCCCTCCTCCCTCTTCACTAACCTACCACTTCTACCGTTGGTAAGGTCTCTCCCTCGTTTGTCGAGTCCTCCCTCTTCTTTGGGATCTTGACCACTTTTTTCCCTTCATCTATATTCCTTAAACAACATCACCTATCCACCCTCATCTCCATTATCATCCATAACCCTAACTTCCACTCCACCCATCACCACCACCATCATCCGCATTATATCATATTTTTGTCCCAGTTATACTTCGAACGGGCGTAAATAGAAAAAATGTAGATCAGGGAGATACGGATCAAATCAACTCAATTTGGTAATTTTTTGACTAGAGAAGAATATTTGGTGAATATTTTCTCTTTGTTGCATGGACTATTTCCTACAATAACTTTAGATTTTGAAGAAATTATTTCGTAGCCTATCATTGGTATCGAGGCCAGGCAAACTTTAGTCCTCCATTAATGGTGGAAACAAAGAAGAGCGCATCAACAAGGAGACCAATGGAGAGCACACCGATAATGGAAGACTCAATCCACGATAACCCTAACCGTGAGACTAATTACTTTGGAGTGACCACAGTAGGACCGAGTCAACCAACATCCATCAGTGTGAACATGGGCTTGGCGGATGAACTTAGGGGCATTTTCCAAACATTCTTGCATAGGGTTGACGCAATACAGAATGATCATAATGCTCTAAAGGAATATATCATGAATCGATCTGCTTCATCATGTCCTCGACGAAGATTGGTGCCTCAAGAAGGACTAGTGATGGGATCACACCGAACCGATACCCCACAAGTCCAGGTGTGACATATTAGTTTCAATGATTCTCTTTTACCTATACCTACACAACATTCCCTACCTCCCGGCGGTGGTGGAACCGAGAGGTGTGCGGCACCAGTGCGCTTCGTCGATGAGGAGGATTGACACTTTGAGGATGATGTTGATCCATTTGGAGATGGTGATGGCTGAGCTCGAGGATTTAGAGAAGGAGATCAACATGCACCAAGGTTCAGACCTAAACCAAGGATCTTTCGTGAACCCGACAATACTATTCGGGGTAGAACCGTATGCTTGGACTTTCCAAAATTCCAAGACAGTGATCCAACGAATTGGGTGTTCCAAGTGGAGCAATAGTTTGATTGTCAAGGGATAGCAGAGGACACAAAGGTCTAGATGGCAAGCTTTCACCTCCAAGGAATGACATTGCATTGGTATCGATCGATTATTCATGATGGAGGATTTACCGGTTGGGCTGACTTTTGTATAAGGATTACAAACAGATTTGGGACAATGGCATATGAAGATTTTGCTGCCATATTAAGCAAGATGGTTCAGAGGACGACCATATTGGAGTAGCAAGAAGAATTTGAAAGAGTTAGTAGTTGTTGTGAGCCACCTTGGCCCGAATCGACATTGATGAGAACATTCATTTCATAGCAACAAGAGGAGATATAGGTAGATGTTTATGCTCTTTGCCCTACTACTCTTGAGGAGGCCTTTGAGAAGGCCGTGAGGATGGAGCAAAAGCATACGGCTCTCAAGATGGTAACAAAAACAAGTTGGGGCAACCGAGATGGGCGGTTTGCACATAGAATGCTGGCTGGAAATTCTACGAGTTCTAAGATAGCAGCTATTAATACGAGACCACGACCACCTTTGAGATCTTCTTCCGATGTTAGAGGAGGCACAAGACCCCCCGTTCGAACTCTCACACCTGCCTAGGTGGAGGAGCGAAGAGCGAAGGGCCTTTGCTTTCAATGTGATGAATGTTTCACCCTCGGTCATTGGTGTTCCAAATCGATCGGGAGTGTGATGCTCATCAACGGTCTCGAGGAGGATGATGAGGTCATTGGTGATGAAGAGTGTTCGAAGGAGGTCCATGAGGAGGTCGTTGAGGAGGGCGTGGAGGAAGATATCCAAACTGAAATATTGATGCATGCATATTCGGGTACTTCCACGCTGAGGATGTTATGGGTAGACGGACTAGTTAGAAATCATTGTGTGCACATCCTCATCGATTCCTGGAGTACACACAACTTTCTAGATGAGAGGTTAGTGAGGAGATTAGGCTTGGATGCGGAACCGACCACAGGGTTTGATGTTGCTATTGGAGATGGCATGAAGCTTAAGGCGGAGAGCTTGTGTCGTCGATCGATATATGGGTTCAAGGACACGATATCATTATGGACTTGTATCCATTGGCACTGTGAGGAGCGGACATTGTCCTTGACACTGAGTGGTTATAGAGTATGGGACCCATCATATTTGATTTTCAGAGTATGTAGATGAAATTTAAATAAGGAAATAAAGATGTGCAGCTTGATGGCGTTCGTTCTCTACCGATTTTTACGATGCAACTGAAGGTGGGGCTGCCTTGTGTGAGTGATTTGGCCTATTTTCTATAGTTAGGACCAGTAGGAGCTGAGCCTCGAATGAGTCTAGATACTACCATAGAGTTGTCTAATTTATTAGATAAATTTGCTAGACTATTTGAGGAACCAAGGTGAACGACAGACCATCGCATAGAGATTGTGCCCGGGGTTGCATCGGCAAACATTAGTCCATATAGATATCCACATGTGCAAAAGGAAGTTATCTCCAAGATGGTAGCTGAGATGTTGGAGCAAGGCCTAATTCAACCAAGTCATAGCTCATACTCATCCCCCGTGCTATTGGTGAGAAAAAAGGACGGGACATGGCATTTTTGTGTTGACTATCGGGCACCAAACGCTATTACCGTCAAGGACCGTTATACTATCCTAATCATAGAGGAGATGTTGGACGAGCTTGCAAGGGTGACTATATTCAGCAAGCTTGATATGAGGACCGGGTATCATCAAATTAGAGTTCACCCGGCGGATGTGCACAAAACTGCATTTCAGACTCCGGACGGGCATTACGAGTTCTGAGTGATGCCTTTTGGTATCACCAATGCTCCAACTACTTTTCAAGGCCTCATGAATGATATTTTTCGGCCTCTATTGCGAAGGTATGTTTTGGTATTCTTTGACGACATTTTGATGTATAGCATGACTAAATTGGAGCATTGGTGGCATTTGGAGGATGTGCTGAATTTGTTGAAGCAAAACCAGCCGAAGATCAAGAGGTCCAAGTGCCTATGGGGATCAACACAAGTGGAGTATTTAGGCCACATCATCTCCACGGAAGGTGTAGCGGTAGATCCTGATACATTTCGTTAGGAATTTTTCTTACTGCATTAGTTGTTTATTTTCATTAAAATAAAACTCCTATAGGTCGCGTTGAAATGTAGGAGGGGTCGCATTCGAACGCCCTTGCGAACGCCTACATCAGGTTCGCAAATACAGAGAACGTGTAATGCGCGTTCGAACGCGGTTAGGCGAGTTCGAACGCCGCGTTCGAATACCTGCATCTCATTCGCACATATAGAGTACATTTTTTATGCGTTTGAACGCGATCGGGCAATGTTCGAACGCGAACGGTAGGAATCCTCTAGAATTAGGGTTACTTATTGTTTTAGGACTTGTTGGCTACCCTCTATAAATATGTGGATGGCAACCAAATTCATTATGCTATTGGAATATTAATTTCTTGCCTCTCTATCATCTAGCTACCCTAATCTCTCGCCTTTCTCTTCACCATCCTTCCACCTCTTCCATTGGCAAGATTTCTCCTAACTTCTAATCTCCCTCATCTGTCGATTCCTCCCTCTTCTTTGGGATCTCGACCACTTCTTCCCCTTTGTCTTTATCTCTTAGACAACATCACCCATCTACCCTCATCTCCATTATCATCCAGAACCCTAACTTCTACTCCACCCGTCACCACCACCATCATCTCCACTAAATCATATTTTTGCCCCTGTTTTAATTCGAATCTGCGAAGGACTAAATATAAAAATCATAACTCAGATAGTTGGATCGATTCCATTTGGTTTTGTAATTTTTTGACTTTGGGAGAATATTTGGTGAATATTTTCCCTCAGTTGCGCGGACTACTTCCTACAATAAATTTAGATCTTAAAGGAATCGTTCCATAGCCGACCTTTTGGTTCAAGAACCCATCAATCTGGTTATCGAGTAGGCGAACCTCAAACCTCCATTAATGGTTGAAACATGGAAGATGACATCAACAAGGAGACCTATGAAGAGCATACTAACAAGGGAAGACTCAATCCACGATGACTCTAACCGTGAGGCTGATTCCTTTAGAGCGAGCACAGCAGGACCGAGTCAACCAACATCCATGGGTGTGTATATGGGCTTGGCAGATCAACTTAGGGGCATGTTCCAAACATTGCTGCATAGAGTTGACGCAATTCAAAAGGATCACAATGATTTAAAGGAATATGTCATGAACCGATTGGGTTCGTCATCTCCTCGACAAAGATCAAAGTTTCAAGAAGGACCAGTGGTGGGACCTCATCGAACCGATATCCCATGGGTCCAGGTGCATCATGTGAGTGTCAATGATCCCCTCTTACCTATGCCTACACAACATCCCCTAGTTCCGTTACAAAACCCAAGACTGGCGGTGGTGGAACTCAAGAGGCGTGCGGCACCGGTGCTCTTTGTTGATGAGTAGGATTGGCACTTTGAGGATGAGGTTGATCCCTTTGGAGATGGTGATGGACGTGCTAGAGGATTTAGAGAAGTTGATCAACATGCCCAAAGGTTCAGACCTGAACCAAGGATCTTTTCCGAACCCGACAATGCTATTCGGGAGAGAACCGCATGCTTGGACTTTCCAAAATTCTAAGGCCGTGATCCAACGGATTGGGTGTTTCAAGTTGAACAATATTTTGATTGTCAAGGGA
This sequence comes from Typha latifolia, assembly GCF_019914945.1. Classification (NCBI taxonomy): domain Eukaryota; kingdom Viridiplantae; phylum Streptophyta; class Magnoliopsida; order Poales; family Typhaceae; genus Typha; species Typha latifolia. Next base: position 13,042,524 of record NC_133086.1, on the reverse strand, counting down.
CAACTGAGGACACAAAATTCCAGATGGCAAACTTTCACCTCCAAGGAACGACATTGCATTGGTATAAATCGATTATTCGTGGTGAAAGATTTATTGGTTGGGCTAATTTTTGTAGGAGGATTATACACAGATTTGGGATAGTGGCTAATGAAATTTTTGCTGTCACATTAAGCAAGATGGTTCAAAGGATGACCTTATTGGAGTAGCAAGCAGAATTTGAAAGAGTTAGTAATCATTTTGAACCACCTCGGCCCGAACTGACATTGATGAGAACATTTATTTCAAGGGTGCGAGAGGGTGCGAGAGGAGATACAGGCGAATGTTCGTGCTCTATGTCTTACCACTCTTGCGGAGGCCTTTGAGAAGGCCATGAGGATGGAGCAAAAACATAAGGCTCTCAAGATGGCAGAAAAAACAAGTTGGATCAAACGAGATGAGCGATTTGCACCTAGAACACCGGCTGAAAATTTTGTGGGTTCAAAAACAGTGGCTGCGAGCACTAGACCATGACCACTATTAAGACTTCTTTCGATGTTAGAGGAGGCACAAGACCCCTCGTTCCCTTGTTTGAACTCTCACACCTAACCAGGTGGAGGAGGTTGTTGAGGAAGGCGTGGAGGAAGATATCCAAGCTGAAATATTGATACATGCATATTCGGGTACTTCCGTGCCGAGGACATTACGGGTAGACAGACTCATTAGAAAGCATTGTGTGCAATCCTCATCGATTCAGGGAGTGCACACTACTGTCTAGATGAGAGGTTAGTGAGGAGATTGGGTTTGGATGCCGAACCGACTATGGGATTTGATGTTGCTATGGGAGACGACACGAAGCTTAAGATGGAGAGCTTGTGTCGCCAGGTCGATATACGGGTGCAAGGACACGACATCATTGTGGACTTGTATCCATTGGCGCTGCGAGGAGTGGACATTGTCCTTGGCACTCAGTGGTTATAGAGTTTGGGACCCGTCACATTTGATTTTCGGAGCATGCGGATAAAATTTAAACAAGGAAACGAAGATGTGCGGCTTGATGGAGTTCGACCTTTGCTGATTCCTACGATGCAGCCTATGGTGTGGTTGCCTTGTGCATATGATTTGGCCTATCTTCTTCAATTACGACTAGAACGAGATAAGCCTCGCCTCAAACAAGTTCAGGTACTACCACTGAATTGCCTAATTTATTAGAAAACTTTTCTGGACTGTTTGAGGACACACAGGAGTTGGCACCGAGGCATACGACGGATCATCGCATAGACATTATACCCGGGGCTGCACCGGCAAACATGAGGCCCTATCGGTAACCACATGTCCAAAAATAAGTTATTTCTAAGATGGTAGCCGAGATATTGGACCAAGGCCTCATACAACCAAGTCATAGCTCATACTCATCCCCCGTGCTATTGGTGCGAAAAAAGGACAGGACGTGGCATTTTCGTGTCGACTATTGGGCACTAAACGCTATTACCGTCAAGGATCGGTATCCTATTCCGGTTATAGATGTGACACCCAACTCTAAACACGTGCATGACACGAGCCCACACGGCACGTGCGTAGCACCTGACCATTTGCTTAGATACCAACAATCAAATAAACCTGTAGCAACATCATAATTTTATCCACAACCTCTAAATTAAGAATAACTCAAGTCTAACTGTCAACAGCATACAAATAACCCTACATGGGCCCTACACAGGCCACAACACATCATCAAGAGCTTTTCACAACTATACATCCACAACAGTAGTTTATACAAAATTATACAAGTACAATGTCACCTGCTAAAATATAAGACAAGGATACAAATACACTTTGGAGGATGTCCACTAGTACATTGGATAAGATAACTCATCTAGCAGAAAACACTAACCACCCTCTACTCCTCACTCACCGGCAAAACCTCTAAGGGAGTATCCTGCTCCTCTCGTTCACTTGGGTTTTTGGAAGAGGAAAAAACAAGAGAGTCATGAGCAAAAGGCTTAGTGAATAGACCTTACCCCGAATTAGTGAAACCAAACAGAGAGTAAATCAAGTACTGGATAATATGAATCAGAAAGAGTATCATGTTATGAATGAGTAAATGAATGTGTCATCAATACTACATAAATGAAATATAGATAACATGTCATGTCATAATTGATGAAAATACATAATCCTCGACAATGAATAAATAGATCACCACGTCATATGATCATCAATCTCTCTATCAAATATGACACATGATGCATGCCGACTATGACAATGCTATGATATCAGATACAATCATATATGATGTATATTGACCACTCAATAATCAGGTATGTTAGCTAATAATGACATCATATGCACTTCTTAACATCACGATCATCACCGACATCTCGGTATAATACCATCATACTAGACCACTGTGCACAGTAAACACCCGGTACCCGATCTCAACATCATGCCCAAAAGCTCAGAGCATACTCTGCCATCCGCAAGGAGTATCTCAAATATAATCATACCCTGCCATCCGCTAGGGTATCAACATCCATCCAGACCGGGCACCCTTCTAACTGATAGAAATCTCGTGAGGATAACTCGCCACATATGCCCTAGCGAACGGCATGTGTCCGAATGTCTGCTGTGCACACAGACTAACGACCTCAGACGTAAGGCCAACAGGATCGCGACCATGTCGAGCGATCAATCATCCACCAAGCGCGTCCTAACCCTCGCGCCCACTCGGGTATCCTCACGCTTTCTATCAACTATCCTATCAATCACATTTCATGCGTTCCTTCTAAATGACAGATCATATGCATATATCCAGTACGATAACAAGTCAATGCATAACAGGAATTTAGGTGGAATAGGAATCAAGAGAAAATGATGCAAGGTAGTCTCCAACTGTATCGTCAACACATGTATACTCATGCTAATCTATTACATGCATACTCATGCTACAGATCAACTCAGTAAACAATCATAACAGTAGAATCATCTCTGATTATCTCTTTATATATCACCAATGTACTCTTATTCTAAATCAGCGTAATCGAATGCATGATAAAATATGCTCGACTATAATCATCTCTAGATAAAATCATATAATCATGCTGGAGGTCAAAACATGCATATACACAAATATATAATGTAACCTAATTTGAGAAAGGCGTCTAAGGGATAAGACTACTCACTCCACTGCAATTATCAAACCGCCACTTGTTCACGCTGCTACGATAACGATCAAGCCTCGATAGCTAAGTCCACAGGGTCTTGAACAGGGGGGTCGGGATCTGAAATTATTTGTAACAAATATGTCAGTCTTTTTATTAATTAAAATTAACCCGACAAAAAGACAGGTTTCTTGTTGTAAGTATGTACTCTTCATTTCTATATTTGGTTCGTTATTTATTAATCATAATTATATTATTTAATAGTGTATTTAAAATATATTTTATCTGTCTATTATTCTCTTTGATAATTAAGAAAATAAGAATTAAGTTACTGCAAATAATTACGTAAGAATATACGTATATAACCCTAATAATTACTATTACCTACTTAGGATTAAAATAATAATTTATATTGTAGGTATTTTACTAAACATGATATAATTAGAATGATATACTAAGTATGATATGATTATATTTAATTTGTACAACTTAAATACATTAAATTAACCAAGCTAAACTAATTGTGCACATATATATATAGTGCTGGGCTCAGCCCAGCACCATGCACAGCAAGGCGCTGGGCCGAGCCCAGCACCACTTGTAGGGTGCAGCCAGAGGAGAGAAGGGAAGAAGGAGGAGGAGGAGAGGAAGAAGAAAGAGAAGAAGAAGAAGAAGAAAGAAAAAGGAAGAAGAGGGTTGGGCCATGGGGGAGGGGTGCGGCCGCTAGTGGCCACTCAGCGGCCGGCCTCTCGCCGACAGCTCAATCCTCCGGTGGTTCCGAAAGGAAGCCAACAAGGACGAAAAGAGAAATAGAGAGAGAGAGGTGGAGAGAGAGAGGGAGAGAGAGAGAGAGAGGGAGGGAGGGAGGCTCACCGGAGTTAGGGGAGGTGGCGGCGGCAGTGGGTAGAGAGGGAGAGTGTTTGAGAGAGAGAGAGAGAGAGAGAAAGGTCAAAGATAGCTCGAAAGAGAAAAAAGAGAGAGAGAGGAAGAAAAGGGAGAGAGAGGCGGTGGGGAGGAAGGCTGCGGCGGCGGCGGGGGCTCACCGCGCCAGCTGGCTCGGCCAGGTTGGCCGGGCCAGTGCTTGGGGCGCGTGGCGCCCATCTCCGTTGCCACTGCATGGCACGACAGCTCGTGCCATGCAGTGCATAAATTTTTTTTTTTTTTTTTTTAAACCTTGGGTTATTACATTTTCCTTCCCCCCTTATAAAAATTTCGACCTCGAAATTTACATACCTCTAAACAATTCTGGATATTTGGATCGTATCTCATCTTCACGTTCCCAAGAAGCCTCTTCTACTGCATGGTTCCTCCACAGGATTTTTACTAAGGGTATAACTTTTGTTCTTAGTACTTTATCTCTTCTAGCAAGGACCTTCACAGGCTGCTCTTCATATGATAAATTTTGTTTGCAAAGCTGAACTGGTTCATAATGAATCACATGTGAAGGATCTGATATATATTTCCTTAGTACTGACACGTGGAACACATTATGAATTTGTGCTAAATCAGGGGGTAAAGCTACTCTATAAGCTACAGGCCCCACTCGTCCAAGAATCTCATAAGGTCCTATATACCTAGGACTTAACTTTCCTTTCTTTCCAAAGCGAAACACACCCTTCCAAGGTGAAACTCTTAAGAACACTTTATCTCCAACCTGAAACTCCAAATCACGCCTCCTATTATCGCATAACTTTTTTCGTCTACTTTGTGCCACCTTCATATGTTCTCTAATTATCTTTATCTTCTCAATTGTAGCTTGCACTAGTATTGAGTTTTCAACCTTCTTTTCTCCAACTTCTTCCCAATCGATTGGTGATATGCATTTCCTGCCATATAATGCTTCATAGGGAGGCATACCAATACTAGTATGATAGCTGTTATTATAAGCAAACTCTATCAAGGGTAAGTATTTGTCCCAGCCCAAACCAAAATCAATTACACATGCTCTCAACATATCCTCTAATGATTGGATAGTACGCTCAGATTGACCATCTGTTTGAGGATGATAAGCTGTACTAAACTGTAGTTTTGTTCCAAAAGAATGATGAAACTGCTTCCAAAATCTAGACACAAAACGAGGATCTCTGTCTGAAGTGATACTAACAGGAATTCCATGGTGAGCAAAAATTTCATCTCTAAACAAGATAGCTAACTTTTCCATTGAATCAGTAGTACTAACAGGTAAAAAATGTGCTGATTTGGTTAATCTATCAATAATCACCCAAATTGCATTCTTCCCTTTCTGTGTCTTTGGTAATCCTGTCACAAAATCCATATTAATGTGTTCCCATTTCCATTCAGGAATCTGCAAAGGTTGTAATACGCCTGCAGGCCTTTGATGTTCAATCTTGACTTGCTGACAAGTCAAACACTTAGCCACAAATTCTCCAATATCTCTTTTCATTCCTTCCCACCAGAATTTCTTCTTCAACTCATGATACATTTTTGTTCCCCCGGGGTGCATAGCATAAGCAGAACTATGAGCTTCATTTAAAATTTCAGTTCTAAGTCCTTCACAATTAGGAACATATAATCTGCCTCTAAAACGCAGTATCCCGGTAGAGTCTATAGAGAAATTTGGTTTATTGGAATTCTGTACTTGTTTCACAATTTGCATAGCTTTAATATCAGTCTTCTGAGATGCACTAATTCTATCTATCAATGTAGGTTTGACAGTAAATTGTGCAAGTAAACCAACTCCACCACCCATGGCCACAATTGGAACTTCTAGCCTTTGCAAATCCTTAAGTATCATAGTTTGTTGGGTAATTAAAAATGCTAGACTCCCAGCTGACTTCCTACTTAAGGCATCTGCAACAACATTTGCTTTACTGGGATGATAATTTATGGTACAATCATAATCCTTCACTAATTCCAACCATCTCCTTTGCCGCAAATTAAGTTCTTTCTGAGTAAACAAATATTTAAGACTTTTATGATCTGTAAAAATTCCACATTTTTCTCCATATAGATAGTGTCGCCAAATCTTTAAAGCAAACACTACAGCAGCCAACTCCAAATCATGAGTAGGATAATTCTGTTCATAATCTTTTAACCGCCTAGATGCATAAGCCACTACATTACCATTCTCGCATTAAAACACAACCTAATCCTTTACGTGAGGCATCACAATACACTTGAAATCCTATTCCACTGGAAGGAATAATCAGAATTGGTGCACAAGTCAATCTTCTTTTTAATTCTTGGAAACTATTTTCACACTCTCCATTCCACTCAAACCTTTGATTCTTCCGAGTCAACCTGGTAAGAGGCATAGCTATCTTTGCATATCCTTCTACAAACCTCCTATAATATCCAGCCAGACCAAGAAAACTACGCACTTCCGTGATATTAGTTGGTTGACTCCATTTCAACACAAGCATCTATTTTGACTGATCCACACTGATCCCTTCCTGTGATACTACATGTCCTAGGAAGACCACCTGATCTAGCCAGAACTCACATTTTGAAAATTTGGCAAATAACTTCTTTTCTCTCAAGATCTGAAGAATTAACCTCAAGTGATACTCATGTTCTTCCTCACTAGTTGAATATATTAGTATATCATCAATGAAAACTATTACAAACTGATCCAAATAAGGTTGGAAAACTCTATTCATCAGGTCCATGAAAACAGCTGGAGCATTTGTCAATCCAAATGGCATGACCAAAAACTCATAATGTCCATACCTAGTACGAAAAGCAGTTTTAGAAATATCCTCCTCACGGACTTTTACCTGATGGTAACCAGTCCTCAAGTCTATTTTAGAGAATACTCTAGCTCCCTTTAACTGATCAAACAAATCATCAATGCGAGGTAGAGGATATTTATTCTTTATTGTCACTTGATTCAGTTGTCTATAGTCTATACACAGCCTGAGTGTCCCATCCTTCTTCTTAACAAAAAGAACAGGCGCTCCCCAAGGTGAGACACTAGGTCTTATGAAGCCTTTCAGTAGTAGTTCTTCCAACTGCACCTTAAGTTCCTTCAATTCTATTGGTGCCATTCTATAGGGAGCTTTAGAAATAGGTGAAGTATCAGGAGCTAAATCAATTGAAAAGTTTACTTTCCTGTCCGGGGGTAATCCGTGGAGATCATCCGGGAAAACATCAGGAAAATCTCTAACAACTCGGACATCTTCTAATTTAATCTGTTTATCAGTATCCCCTGACAGACTAGCTAAGACACCTGTACATCCTTTCTTTAGTAACCTACAGGCTTCAAATGCAGAGATTATCTTCATAGGGTTGCTGGATTTATTGCCCTTAATTCTATATTCTGCTCCATCAGCTAAATTCATTACAATTTCCTTTCTATAGCAATCTATGTTGGCATGATATACAGCTAGCCAATCCATCCCCAAGATAACATCAAAAATGTCGACTCTAGTGGCAAAAGATCTACTTTGAACTCTCTATCACCAAAACTAACTGTGCAAGATTTATAAGCAGAATCAATAACAACTGTCTCTCCTACTGGTGTGGCAATCAACAGAATATTCTCTAAAGGTTCCATTAGCATGTCAGCATGGCAAGCAAAAGAACTTGAAATAAAGGAATGTGTGGCACCCGGATCAAATAAAACTCTTGCTGTATGAGAAAATAAATTCAGAGTACCTGTGGCCACATCATTGGATGCCAAAGCATCGTGCTTCGTCATCGCGAAGATCCGGCCACCTCTAGACTTTCGCCCAAGCTGAAAGGAACCTGCCCCACTAACTCCTCTGCCTCGGCCAGCTGTAGCAGAAACCTCAATAAATGCAGTTCTAGAAGATGCTGCAGCAGCAGAAGTGGGGGCGGTGGCAGCACGCGAACAGTCACGACGGATATGACCAGGCTGCCCACACTCATAGCATAAACGTGGGTTAGGGCAATCTCGAAGATGATGACCAAACTTCCCACACCCGAAACAGCTACGACTCTTCACTAGTGATCCACCAACAAATCCACTTCCTCTGCCCCCGGAGAGTGGTCCAGTCACACTAACCTGAGATACTGCTTGGCTAAGTCCTCCAGATCCCCGTGAATCAGATTTGTGAGTAGCTGAACCAGCACTGGAACTTCCCCGATAAGGATGGTAAGAAAGGCGACGCTGTGACTGCGAAGGCGGTAGGCTCTGGCTAGTAGAAGGAACTCTAGAACTCCCGCCTCGCCCAGATTGTGTCCCAGATCGCCGAGCTTCCATAGCCCTCTTCTCCTGAATCACCCCTTCTAGTGCCATAACCCTCTCTACTGTATCAGCATAAGGGATGAGGCCTGCTGCCTCCAAGTTCTGACGTATAGCATAATTCAGCCCATGCTTGAAGCGTCGAGTTCTGGCTGCTTTATTTGGAACTTGATAGGGTACAAAACGGGCTAAAGCATTAAATTTGACCTCGTACTCTGCCACCGTCATAGGACCCTGACGTAAATGCAGAAATTCTTCTTCCATCTTTTCTTTCCTCCAGGCTGGAAAATGCTTTTGATCAAAGGCATCTAGAAATAACTCCCAAGTGATGACATCGTCCCCTATCCTTGATTTTATCAGTCTTTCTGTAGCTTTCCACCATTGTTCTGCCTCACCTCTAAGCATAAAAGTAGCAAAGGCTACCTTCTGCTGATCATTACATCCTAAAGTATCCAACATTTTCTCTATGTCCGATAACCATCCACTAGCCTCCAGTGGATCAACACCTCCACTGTAAATCGGGGGGTTCAACTGCATAAACTTATTTAAGGTGATGCCCGCGCAAAGAGGAGGCGGCTCAGAACTCTCTGCTGATATGCCAGCTCCTCTACCGCGAAGGATTTCCTCAATAAGTCTTTCTTGACTGTCCAAGAGGCGCGAAATAGGATCACGCTCCTCTACAGATGGAGGAACTTCTGGGGTCTCAGTAGGGGCCTCAGCTGTGGAGGTCACCCTAGACTGTGAACCTCTGCGACGGGGTGGCATCTTTCTGTAGAAATGATCAAATTCATCAACTGATTAGTGATCAAGTAAAATTCTAAAATTTATCTCTTGCGTAACCCTAAGACCGCAGTATTTTCCTAGACTCAAGGTGACAATGTACAAAAGCTATTGATGATATGCCGGATACTTAACAAACCTAGGCTCTGATACCACTCTAAAATGTGACACCCAACTCTAAACACGTGCATGACACGAGCCCACACGGCACGTGCGTAGCACCTGACCATTTGGTTAGATACCAACAATCAAATAAACCTGTAGCAACATCATAATTTTATCCACAACCTCTAAATTAAGAATAACTCAAGTCTAACTGTCAACAGCATACAAATAACCCTACATGGGCCCTACACAGGCCACAACACATCATCAAGAGCTTTTCACAACTATACATCCACAACAGTAGTTTATACAGAATTATACAAGTACAATGTCACCTGCTAAAATATAAGACAAGGATACAAATACACTTTGGAGGATGTCCACTAGTACATTGGATAAGATAACTCATCTAGCAAAAAATACTAACCACCCTCTACTCCTCACTCACCGGCAAAACCTCTAAGGGAGTATCCTGCTCCTCTCGTTCACCTGGGTTTTTGGAAGAGGAAAAAACAAGAGAGTCATGAGCAAAAGGCTCAGTGAATAGACCTTACCCCGAATCAGTGAAACCAAACAGAGAGTAAATCAAGTACTGGATAATAAGAATCAGAAAGAGAATCATGTTATGAATGAGTAAATGAATGTGTCATCAATACTACAAAAATGAAATATAGATAACATGTCATGTCATAATTGATAAAAATACATAATCCTCGACAATGAATAAATAGATCACCACGTCATATGATCATCAATCTCTCTATCAAATATGACACATGATGCATGCCGACTATGACAATGCTATGATATCAGATACAATCATATATGATGTATATTGACCACTCAATAATCAGGTATGTCAGCTAATAATGACATCATATGCACTTCTTAACATCACGATCATCACCGACATCTCGGTATAATACCATCATACTAGACCACTATGAACAGTCAACACCCGGTACCCGATCTCAACATCATGCCCAAAGGCTCAGAGCATACTCTGCCATCCGCAAGGAGTATCTCAAATATAATCATACCCTGCCATCCGCTAGGGTATCAACATCCATCCAGACCGGGCACCCTTCTAACTGATAGAAATCTCGTGAGGATAACTCGCCACATATGCCCTAGCGAACGGCATGTGTCCGAATGTCTGCTACGCACACAGACTAACGACCTCGGACGTAAGGCCAACAGGATCGCGACCATGTCGAGCGATCAATCATCCACCAAGCGCGTCCTAACCCTCACGCCCACTCGGGTATCCTCACGCTTTCTATCAACTATCCTATCAATCACATTTCATGCGTTCCTTCTAAATGACAGATCATATGCATATATCCAGTACGATAACAAGTCAATGCATAACAGGAATTTAGGTGGAATAGGAATCAAGAGAAAATGATGCAAGGTAGTCTCCAACTGTATCATCAACACATGCATACTCATGCTAATCTATTACATGCATACTCATGCTACAGATCAACTCGGTAAACAATCATAACAGTAGAATCATCTCTGATTATCTCTATATATATCACCAATGTACTCTTATTCTAAATCAGCGTAATCGAATGCATGATAAAATATGCTCGACTATAATCATCTCTAGATAAAATCATATAATCATGCTAGAGGTCAAAACATGCATATACACAAATATATAATGTAACCTAATTTGAGAAAGGCGTCTAAGGGATAAGACTACTCACTCCACTGCAATTATCAAACTGCCACTCATTCACGCTGCTACGATAACGATCAAGCCTCGATAGCTAAGTCCACAGGGTCTTGAACAGGGGGGTCGGGATCTGAAATTATTTGTAACAAATATGCCAGTCTTTTTATTAATTAAAATTAACCCGACAAAAAGACAGTTTCTTATTGTAAGTATGTACTCTTCATTTCTATATTTGGTTCGTTATTTATTAATCATAATTATATTATTTAATAGTGTATTTAAAATATATTTTATCTGTCTATTATTCTCTTTGATAATTAAGAAAATAAGAATTAAGTTACTGCAAATAATTACGTAAGAATATACGTATATAACCCTAATAATTACTATTACCTACTTACGATTAAAATAATAATTTATATTGTAGGTATTTTACTAAACATGATATAATTAGAATGATATACTAACTATGATATGATTATATTTAATTTGTACAACTTAAATACATTAAATTAACCAAGCTAAACTAATTGTGCACATATATATATATATAAATATATAGTGCTGGGCTCAGCCCAGCACCATGCACAGCAAGGCGTTGGGCCGAGCCCAGCGCCTGGCGAGCCCAGCACCTAGCGCTACAAGGGCGCTGGGCCGAGCCCAGCACCACTTGCAGGGTGTAGCCAGAGGAGAGAAGGGAAGAAGGAGGAGGAGGAGAGGAAGAAGAAAGAGAAGAAGAAGAAGAAGAAGAAAGAAAAAGGAAGAAGAGGGTTGGGCCATGGGGGAGGGGTGCGGCCGCTGGTGGCCACTCAGCGGCCGGTCTCTCGCCGACGGCTCAATCCTCCGGCGGTTCCAAAAGGAAGCCGACAAGGAGGAAAAGAGAAATAGAGAGAGAGAGGTGGAGAGAGAGTGGGAGAGAGAGAGAGAGAGAGAGAGAGAAAGGTCAAAGATAGCTCGAAAGAGAAAAAGAGAGAGAGAGAGAGGAAGAAAAGGGAAAGAGAGGCGGTGGGGAGGAAGGCTGCGGCGGCGGTGGGGGCCCACCGCGCCAGCTGGCTCGGCCAGGTTGGCCAGGCCAACGCTTGGGGCGCGTGGCGCCCATCTCCGTTGCCACTGCATGGCACAACAGCTCGTGCCATGCAGTGTAGAAATTTTTTTTTTTTTTTTAACCTCGGGTTATTACAATAGAGGAGCTACTGGACGAGCTTATAGGGATGATTATATTTACTAAGCTTGACTTGAGGGTCGGGTATCATCAAATTAGAGTTAACCCGGCGGATGTACACAAAACTGCATTTCAGACTCTAGACGAGCATTCCGAGTTCTGGGTGATGCCTTTTGGTCTCACCAATTTTCCAACTACCTTTCATGGCCTCTTGAATGATATATTTCAACCTCTCTTGCGAAGGTATGTCTTGGTATATTTTGACTACATTTTGGTGTATTGGAGCATTGGCAGCATTTGGAGGATGTGCTAAATTTGTTGAACCAAAATCAATTGAAGATCAAGAAGTCCAAGTGCCTATGGGGAGTATCACAACTGGAGTATTTAGGCCACATCATCTCAGCGGCAAGTGTAGCGACGGATCCTCAAAAGGTTGCATGCATCACCGCTTGGCCTATTCCTACTACTACTATTAGATTGAGAAGATTTTTGGGGCTGACCGGATACTATCGCCGTTTCACCACTGGATATGATAAGATCGCTGCTCCTCACACTTCTTTGTTAAAGAATGACTCTTTTAGATGGACGGATGAAGCCATTACAGCCTTTGAAAAACTAAAAACAGCAATGACGATTGCACCCGTTTTAGCGCTATCGGACTTCACCAAAGAGTTCATTGTTGAATGTGAAGCACCGGGAGTTGGCATAGGAGCTGTACTAATGCAAGGAGGACGTCCCATTGCCTATCTTAGCAAGGATTTATCACAAAAATTTCAGCAATTATTAACTTATGAGAGAGAGATATTGACAATTCTGCATGTGGTGATAAAGTGGAGGCTTTATTTGACCGGTAGACGATTCATTATATGTACCGATCAAAGGGGTCTTCCATACTTTTTGGGACAGCACATACACACTTCGGCAAATAAGAAATGGGTAAAAAATTTGTTGGGGTATGATTATGAAGTACAATACAAGAAGGGAACGGAAAATAGAGTGGTTGATGCACTATTGCGCTAACCCGATACCTCCGAGCTTGCAGCCTATTCTTCTCCAACCTTTCCCTTCCTTCACAATCTGAGGTATGCATGTACATCTGACCCAGATATTTTGAGATTGTTGCAGGGAGTGATGGATGATCCAGAGCGCCATTCAGAGTTGGAGAATTGAGGGGGTTTGCTGCTGGACCGCGGATGCATTCGGGTGCCCGTAAATGATGGATTGAGGCAGAAATTGTTGGAGCACTTCCACCACACTCAAGAGGCTGGTCATGAGGGTGTCTTGAGAACTTATAAGAGGATATCTTAGAGTTGCACGTGGCCAGGACTGAGGCGGGATGTGAAGAGTTTTGTCCGTGCTTGCGAAGTCTGTCAAAGGGCTAAGGCAACCATGTTGAAACCGGCTGGATTACTTCAGCGTTTACCTATAATGGACTGTGTTTGGAAGACATTTCTATGGATTTCATAGAGGGTCTTTCGCTGGTACGTGGTTATTCCGTTATCTTTGTGGTGGTTGACAGATTGAGCAAGTATGCACACTTTTCGGCATTGTCACATCCGTTTTCAGCCAAGTCGGTGGTTGAAACTTTTGTTAGAGATGTTGCTCTGTTACATGGCATGCCACGCACGATTATCTTTGATTGTGATCGTGTATTTATGAGCGACTTTTGGACTGAGTTTTTCAAATTATAAGGGACTCGATTGAACTTCAGTTCGGCCTACCATCCCCAGACGGACGGCCAAACCGAGGTGGTCAAACGAGTCATTGAGCAGTACTTGAGGTGCTTTGTTAGAGAGATGCCAAGATGATGGTTGGAGTTCTTACCGTGGGCAGAGTGGTCCTACAACACCACCTACCATAGCAGTATTGCCATGACTCCATTTGAGGCAGTGTATGAATGCACGGCTCTGATATCACGCGCTTATGATCGAGTGGCATATGTAGCTTATACGGAGGTGGAGTTAGCTTTGATGGATAGGGACGCCACATTGAGGAGGTCGCGTGCCCATCTTAAACTTGCTCAGAACCGCATGAACCATGTTTATTATCGTAGCCATCGGGAGCAAGAGTTCGACATTAGTAGTTGGGCATTTGTGATAGTACAACCATATTGACAGGTGACCTTGTGTCCGATGCGTACCTAAAAGTTAGGATATCGCTACTTCTTTGGTCCATTTCAGGTGTTAGAGCGTATCGGTCCGCATCATGTCCGGTGAGGCGACATGGGAGTTGGAAACTGATATCTTAGAGCGTTTTCCCGATTTTTCACCTTGAGGGGAAGGTGGGGGAAGCGTGGTAGGCTGATACATTTAGTTAGGAAACTTTTCTTGTTGCATTTGTTGTTTATTTTCATTAAAATAAAATTTCTATAAGTCACGTTCGAACGCAAGTGGGATAGCGTTTGAACACCTTTGCGAACGCCTGCATTAGATTTATAAATACAAAGAACGCAGATTGTGAGTTCGAACACGGTCGGGCGAGTTCGAACGCCCACGTTCAAATGCCTGCATCGCGTTCGCACATATAGAGAATGTTTTTTGTGCGTTCGAACGCGATTAGCGGGAATCTTCTAGAATTAGGGTTACTTATTGTTTAAGGACTTGTTGGCTAGCCTCTATAAATATGTGGATGGCAGCCAAATTCATTATGCTATTGAAATATTGATTTCTTGCCTCTTTATCTTCTCTCTACCCTAATCTCCCTTCGCCCTCTTCACCAACCTACCTCCTCTACCATTGGCAAAGTCTCTCCAAACTTCTACTCTCTCTCGTCTGTCGAGTCCTCCCTCTTCTTTGGGATCTCGACCACTTCCACCTTCATCTCCATTATCATCCATAACCCTAACTTCCAGTCCACCCGTCACAACCACCATTATCTGTACTAAATCATATTTTTGCCCGAGTTGTAGTTCAAATCTACGAAGGGCATAAATACAAAAATCTTAGATCAGGGAGTTATGGATCAATTCCACTTAGTTTAGTAATTTTCTAACTACGAAAGAATATTTGGTAAATATTTTCCCTTGGTTGTGCGGACTGCTTCCTACAATAAATTTAGATCTTAAAAGAATCGTTCCGTAGCCGACCTTTTGTTTCAAGAACCTATCAGATCCTCAAAAGGTGGTATGCATGACCGCTTGGCCTATTCCTACTACCACCATAGGATTGTGAGGATTTTTGGGGCTGACCAGATATTATCGTCGCTTCATCATCGGGTATGGCAAGATCCCAGCTCCTCTCAATTCTTTGTTGAAGAATTCTTTTAGATGGACGAATGAAGCCACTACAACTTTTGAAAAATTAAAAAGAGAAATGACAATAGCGCCTGTTCTAGCTCTACCGGACTTCACCTAAGAGTTCGTTGTGGAATGTGATGCGTCATGAGTTTGCATAGGAGTTATACTAATGCAAGGAGGATGTCCCACAGCCTTAGTAAGACTTTATCACAAAAATTCAAGCAATTATCGATCTACGAGAGAGAGATATTGGCAATTCTGCATGCGGTGACAAAATGGAGGCCTTATTTGATCGGTAGGCGATTCATTATCAGAACTGATCGAATGAGCCTTCTATACTTTATGAGACAGTGTATACACACTCTGGCACAGTAGAGATGTGTCACAAAATTGCTGGGGTATGATTATAAAATCCAATAAAAGAAGGGAATGGAAAATAGAGCGGCGGATGCATTATCGCGCCAACCCTATATCAACGAGTTGAGGTATGCATGTACATTTGACCCAGATATTTTGAAATTGTTACAAGAGGTTTTGGATGATCCGAAGTGCCATCCAGAGTTAGAGAATCGAGGTGGTTTGCTGCTGGACCGTAGATGCATTCGGGTGCCCACAAATGATGGATTGAGGCGAGATATGAGAAATTTTGTCCGTGCTTGCGAAGTCTGTCAAAGGGCTAAAAAAACTACATTCAAACCGATCACATTACTACAGCCTCTACCGATACCGGACCGTATTTGGGAAGACATTTCTATAGATTTCATAGAAGGTCTTCCACTAGTATGTGGTTCTTCTATTATTTTTATGGTTGTTGATAGGTTGAGCAAGTATGCGCACTTTTCTACATTGTCATATCAATTTTCAGCCAAGTTAATGACTGAAATTTTTATTAGAGATATTGCTCGATTACATGGTATGCCACGTACGATTGTCTTGGATCGTGATCGTGTATTTATGAGCGACATTTGGATAGAGTTTGTTAGATTATAGGGGACTCAATTGAACTTTAGTTTAGGCTACCATCCACAGACGGACGGCCAAACCGAGGTGGTCAATCGAGGCATTGAGTAGTACTAGAGGTACTTTGTTGGAGAGATGTTGAGACGATGGTTGGAATTCTGTAACGCCCCCACCCGGAACGGCACGTGCACGCCTACTTGCCCACACAGCACGCGCGGCGCACGCGACAGGTCGGGCGGGGCCTGTCACACATAGATACTCTATTGTGCACATATAATCATGACATCATCAAATAAAACCTGTTAACCTATCCATGATCACATAATCCATCACCAAATACATCATACTATCAATCAAATAAACTTGTTAACATATGAATATCCAAGTTCATAATAATATACACTAGACCACTACATAATCTGGCAGGGCCCACACAGGCCACAACAAACCATCAAGATACAACTAAACGACTGATACACGAGTACTATAAAATCTGATATATACTATACAAATCATCATTCGATACAATAAGGCACAAATATAACAAACAATGATACAACTCAATGTATGGTTAAACTATCTTCTATACCGTCTCGCATCAATAGGTCACATCATCATCACTCTAAAATATCTTTTCAAGATATCTCAGGTCGTTATCACGTACCACAAATCTGAGGGGTTAGAAAAGAAATAAAGAGAGTCATGAGCAAAAGGCTCAGTGAATAGACCTTATCCCGAATCAGTGATGCTAAACCGAGAGTAAATCATATACTGGATAATATGAATCAGAAAGCAGTATGATGCCATGTATGAACATATATATATGTATCCTCAATGACATATATATGAATGAAATCAAATCTCATGAATGACCATATTATATCCTCAACCAAAATTATATAACATGATGAAATTACCATATAACATCACCGAATATAACACCATATCATGTATAACAATTATGATCCAATGATACTAGTCATATCAATGATGATGCATGATGCATGCCAACCACTAGATAATCGTATATGTCAGAGCCAGATATAATCCACATATCTCTCACTATCATAATCATCCGTCTCAACTCTAAATATCATCCACCATGTTGGAATACGGTACCCGACCCCAAACTTGATACACATCATGTCACAAGCTCAGAGCATACCCTGTCATACGCTAAGAGTATCTATGTAGATAAATCATACCCTGCCATACGCTAAGGGTATCTTAAAAGAAAGTAATCATACCCTGCCATACGCTAAGGGTATCTCAGAAGAAAGTAATCATACCCTGCCATATGCTAAGGGTATATCAATGATAGTTGTACCCTGTCATACGCTAAGAGTACAACTATTAGCCATCACCATACTCTGCCATACGCTAAGAGTATGTCCAGTACCAGTCCGGACCAGATACCGTTCTAGCCATCACATCACATCACATAACATACACATGTACTTTTATGATTTCCTATACATGATAAATCATATGCATATATCTAGTATGACAACAGATCATGCAACTCAGGAATTTAGGTGGTAAAGAAGCCGAGAGAAAAATGATGTAATGCAGACTCCAACCATGTATCTAACACATGCATACTCATGCTAATCTATCACATGCATACTCATGATAGAGATCATCCCGACATAAAACCATAACAGCATAATCATCTCCAATCATCTCTATATATCACCAATGTACTCATATCCCAGATCAGTCTAATCAAATGCATGATAAAATATGCTTGACTGAAATCATCTCTATATAAAGTCATATAATCATGCTGGAAGCCAAATTATGCATGTACATAATATGTAATATATCCTAATTTGAGAAAGGGATCTAAGGGATAAGACTACTCACCGTCTGATCAGAAGATACAAACCACGCATCTCTCACGTCCGTCAGGTAACTAAGTGACACTCATCGCTAGCAAGGTCCACGGGGTCTGAAATAAGGGGGTTCGGGATCTGAAATATTTAAGTAGTATGATGTTAGCCGTTTATCTAATTAGAATTAATTCAGTTAAAATATAAAGGTTTATTAGATTTAGAATCACTTTTCTTTGTTTTTGATTACATAACTAGGTCTATAATATAGATACGATTCAAATATTATAATTCTTTATTATTATAAAATGTTAGTTATAATATAAGGAGAAGAGGCCTGTTTCCTTTAATATAAGAGTATTTATAAATATATAATTATAAAATAAAATAAATAAAATAAAAGGCTAAATAAGTATAGAGGTGGTCTAATTTTAATTAATTTTATAATTCATACACTATCTTGATTAATTAGGGACAACGCAGTTTTTACTCAATAAAATAATAAATAAATAACTAAATAAACTTAGTATTTTATTTGTTGCAGAATAATCATAAAATTAATAGAAATACTTAAAATATATATAATGAGGGTATTAGAATATAAATCTAATAATTATAATTTACAAATCTATCTATTAATCTAATAGATATGTAAATAAATAAATAAATATAAGTATTACCTATATTTATACCTAATTAATCATTAATTATAAAAATTATCATTAATAAAATTATATTGAAGGATATATAATATTATTAAAATAGTTAATGTCTAAATAATCTATTTGCATTAATTAAGAAGAAAAATACCTAAATAAATAACATAAATAAACTAATTAATTAATAAATTAATTACATCTGCCATCAGTGCTGGGCCGAGCCCAACACTGTGCAGAAAGAAAGAGATGGAGCTGAGGAAGAAGGACAAAAAGAAAGAAAGAAAGAAAGAAAGAAAGAAGAAGAAGAGAAGAGGAAGAGAAGAAAGAGAGGAGGTGAGGGAGGAGGTTGCGGACCCGGGCCGGCGGGGAGGGCACCGGCCGCTGCTGGCCAGCCAGCGGCTCGGCTCCGACGATCCCAACCTCGGGCGAGAGAGAGAGAGAGAGAGAGAGAGAGAGAGAGAGAGAGAGAGAGAGAGAGAGAGAGAGAGAGAGAGAGAAGGAAAGAGAGGGGGAGTGAGAGATCTCACCGGCGGCGGTTCCAAGGAAGGTGCCGGTATAGAGAGAGAGAGTAGAGTGAGAGGGTGGCCGAGAGAGAGAGAGAGAGAGAGAGAGAGAGAGATTTAAAGAGAGAAAGAGAAGGCGGTGGAGGAGGAGTAGCGGCGGCACCGGGGCCCACCGCGGCCAGCTGGTCGCAGCCGGTTGGCTGCGACAGCGGCCGCAGGCGCGTGGTGCCCCACCAAGCTACATGAGCAGCTGGCATGAGCACGAGGCCGGCCACAGTGTGGCCGGTCGCGTCGTGCCCATGAAATTTTTTTTTTTTTTTGGGATTGGGTTGTTACAAGTTCTTACTATGGGCAAAGTGGTCTTACAACACCGCCTTCAACAGTAGCATTGACATGACTCTTTTTGAGGCGGTCTTTGGGTGCACAGCTCCGACATTACGTGCTTATGATCCAGTGGCATCTGCAGATCGAATGAAGGTGGACTTAGCTTTGATGGATAGAGAAGCTACATTGAGGAAGTTGCAAGCGCATCTTAAACTTGCTTAAAACCGCATGAAGCAAGTTTATGATCGTAGCCATCAAGAGCAGGAGTTCGACATCGGCAATTGGGTATTTGTAAGAGTACAATCGTATCGATAGGTGACCTTGCATCCGATGCATAACCAAAAGTTAGCACATCGCTTCTTTGGTCCGTTTTCGGTGTTAGAGCATATCGGTTCGGTTGCCTATCTTTTGGAGCATCTTGTCTTCCATGTTTCATTGCTGAGGGAGCACATTGGAGATCATGAAGTCGTTGGATCAGTTCTACCAAAGTCATTGGAGGAGATAGAGATCATAGAGCTAGTTCGTATACTTGCTAGGCACCGACGACGTCATGGTACCAGATTAGAGATGGAGATTCTAGTTGAGTAGCTTGGCAAGCCATCAGATGAGGCTATATGGGAGTTGGAGACGGACATCTTGTAGCATTTCCCCGACTTTATACCTTGAGGGCAAGGGGAAGCGTGATAGGCTGATACACTTTGTTAGAGTCTTTTCTTATTGCATTAGTTATTTATTTTTATTAAAATAAAATTCCTGTAGGTTGCGTTCGAATGCCCTTGCGAACGCCTGCATTAAGTTCGCAAATATAGAGAACATAAAATGCGCGTTCGAATGCGGTCGGGCGCGTTTGAACGCCTGCATCGCGTTCGCATCGACAAAGAATGCTTTTTGTGCGTTCGAATGCGATCAGCAAGAACCCACTAGAATTAGGTTAATTCTTATTATTAGGGTTTGTTGGCTAGCCTCTACAAAGATGTGGATGGCAACCAAAATCATTATGCTATTGGAATATTGGTTACTTGCCTCTCTATCTATTCTCTACCCTAATCTCCCTCTCCCTCTTCACTAACCTACCTCCTCTACCGTTGGCAAAGTCTCTCCTAACTTCTAATCTCCCTCGTCTGTTGGCAAAGTCTCTCCTTCATCTATAGTGCGGCTTGATGGCGTTCGGTCTTCGCCAATTCCTGCGATCTAGCCTATTGTGGAGCTGCCTTGTGCGTATGATTTGACCTATCTTATTTAGTTAGGACTAGTAGGGGATGAGCCTCAAATGAGTTCATGTACTGTAATTGAATTGTCTAATTTATTAGATAACTTTTCTGGACTATTTGAGGAGCCACAGGAGTTACCACCGAGGCGAACGGTGGACCATCGCATAGAGATTGTACCTGAGGCTACACTGGCAAACGTGAGGCCATATCGGTATCCACATGTGTAAAATGAAGTATCTCTAAGATGGTAGCCAAGATGTTGGAGTAAGGCCTCATTCAACCAAGTCATAGCTCATACTCATCCCTCGTGCTATTGGTGCAAAAAAAGGATAGGACATGACATTTTTGTGTTGACTATCGGGCACTAAACGCTATAACCGTCAAGGACCATTATCCCATTCCGGTCATAGAGGAGATGTTGGACAAGCTTGCAGGGGCAACCATATTCAGGAAGCTTGATATGAAGACCGGGTATCATCAAATTAGAGTTCACCTAGCGAATGTGCACAAAACTACATTTCAAACTCCGAACGGGCATTACGAGTTCCGAGTGATGCCTTTTGGTCTCACGAATGCTCCAGCTACCTTTCAAGGCCTCATGAATGATATATTTCAGCCTCTATTGCGAAGGTATGTTTTGGTATTCTTTGACGATATTTTGATGTATAGTAGGACTGAATTGGAGCATTGGCAGCAACTGGAGGATGTGCTGAATTTGTTGAAGTAAATCCAGTTGAAGATTAAGAAGTTCAAGTGCCTATGGGGAGTACCACAAGTGGAATATTTAGGCCATACGTCTCAGCGGAAAGTGTATTGGCGGATCCTCAAAAGGTTGCATGCATGACCGCTTGGCCTATTCCTACTACCTCCACCAGATTTATAGAATTTTTGGGGTTGACCGGATATTATCGCCATTTCATCATTGGGTATGGCAAGATTGCTGCTCCTCTCACCTCTTTGTTGAAGAAGAACTCTTTTAGATGGACGGATGAAGCCACTACAGGTTTTGAAAAACTGAAAACAACAATGACAACGGCGCCCGTTCTAGCTCGACCGGACTTCACCAAAGAGTTCATTCTAGAATGTGATACGTCAGGAGTTGGCATAGGAGTTGTACTAATGCTATCACAAAAATTTCAGCAATTATCTACCTACGAGAGAGAGATGTTGGCAATTCTGCATGAGGTGACAAAGTGGAGGCTTTATTTGATCAGTAGGCGATTCATTACCCAAACCGATCAATGGAGTCCTCCATACTTTGTGGGACAGCGTATACACACTCCGCACAGCAGAGATGGGTCACAAAATTGCTGGGGTATACAAGCATCGAGCAATGAGGATGCACATCTACCAAAATTGGACAAGCCGAGATAGCCGCAAGCTAGCTCAGCCTTCCACAGTAGTAGGAAATGCAGCAGGCATACCCAGAGCTACTGCTGCAATGGTAAGGCTAGGGCACCCCTAAGGCCCTCCCATGATGTGAAGTACGCACCTAGAGGTCCAGGTCGAGCACTCACACCTGCTCAAATGGAGGAGCGAAGAGCCAAAGGCCTTTGTTTTCGCTATGATGAGAAGTTCATACCGGGACATCGCTGCGCCAAACCGATGGGATTAGTGATGCTAATAGATGGATTGGAGGAAGCTGAGGATGAGGTTGCAGCTAAAGATGAGGGTGTGGCTGAATAGCAAGGAGTAGTGGAAGAGCAACTCGTGGAAGAAATTATGGCCGAGATTTCCCTCCACGCCTATTTCGGGACAGCAGCACCAAACGGGTGAACGGTGTAGTCAAGAAGACCACGGTGAGAATCTTGATCGACACCAGGTCCTAATACGATTCGGACTTCACCGACGTCGTCTCAAGCATGGATTCACTTTAGGAGTATTTTTATTTCATGTTTTAGTGTTTAATTTCCATTAAAATAAGTTTTCTGTAAGTCGCGTTCGAACGCAGGTGGAGTGAGTTCGAACGCGGTTTGTGAACGGGGTTGTGAACGTGGTGAAGAGAATGTACTGTGCGTTCGAACGCACTGTGAACACCTGCATCGCGTTCGCAAATACCGACAGGCGCGTTCGATTGCACGTTCGAACGCCTGCATCGCGTTCGCAAATCCAGAAGAGCAAACTCGGTGCGTTCGAACGCGGTCGGGCGAGTTCGAACGCGGTCGATGAAAATTGTGTTTTTAGGGTTAATTTTAGTTGTTGGTTAGCCTATAAAAGGATGTGGTAGGCAACCAAATTTATTATTGATTATTGAGATTGAGTTTTGCCTTGCCTCCTTCGTCTTCTTCGCTCCCGTTCTCTCAATCCCCGGCGACGCCGCTTCTAACCTCCCTCGTCCAGCTAATCACCCTAGTCCCTTAGGAGTGGCCCTCTCCTCCCCCTTCGTCCAATCTATCCAACACTTGCCCTAATCCTTCCATCAACCACAACCCTTCCACCATCACTTTTCACTGGTGCCACCACATTAACGCCGGTCCACCTTCAACCACCATTACCTAGGATCACATGCCTCCATCCACGGATCCAAAACAGACCATATGACCTTTGTCCACAAATCGGACGATATCTCCAGATCCCCACATCCGATTCGCCTGCAACTAGATTTGTTGGAAAGCTCTTTGCCGGGCCTAGAATATATCAAAATTGCACGTCGATCCGACGGCGGAATATTTCGAGATCTTATTTCAAAGTTCCGTGCCAGATCTAGTCCAGATCAAGAATTGGAAGAGATCGACCCTCACCAAAAAGGCGAGATCGTATCAAGCTGGTATCAGAGCTCCATAGCCTGAGGCGAGATCGTATCAGGTCCACTCAAAACTTCATCGGCGAGAGGCTTCTTGGCTCGAGTCAGAACTCATGGACGGGTTCGATGTGACGATCGGAGATGGCACCACATTGCGGGCTGATTTTATTTGCGAAGGTGTGGAGTTGAAGGTGCAAGGCCAAACTTTCACACTAGATATTTATCTATTTGCCTTGCGCAGTGTTGACATCATCTTGGGGACTCAATGGCTTCAAAGCTTGGGGCCCGTGACATTTGATTTTACAAACCTCACACTTACATTTCGTAGGAATGGTCGGAGAGTGCTGCTGGATGCAAATCAGCCGCGGCAAGGGCCAGCGTTGCAACCATTTTTTGGGCTTCCATGTGCAAAGGACCGAGCTTTACTCATACAAATGGCTATTGCTAAACCAGAACATCCACCACCTAATGGAATAGCCGCTGACATGAAGGAAATACTATACGAATTCAGCGACCTCTTCAAGGAGCCCCGAGGCTGCCACCGACCCGTCACCATGACCACCGGATTCAAATCATTCCAATTGTTGAACCAGCAAATGTTCCGCCATATCGGTACCCATATGTCCAGAAGGAGGAGATCAGCAAATTGGTGGTCGAGATGCTAGAACAAGAGATCATTCAGCTCAATGGAAGCACCTAATCATTGCCGGTGCTGCTGGTTTGAAAGAAAGACGGGAGTTGGCGGTTTTGCGTCGACTATCGAGCTTTGAATGCGACCACCATCAAAGACCAGTACCCAACACCAGTGATCGAGGAGCTGCTAGATGAACTCACAGGGTCAGCTTACTTCAACAAGCTTGATTTAAGAGCGGGGTACCATCAAATCCGCATTGACCCGAAAGATATACACAAAACGGCATTCCGGACTCACGATAGCCACTACGAGTTTCGAGTCATGCTGTTTAGGCTCACCAATGCATCAGGGACCTTCCAAGGGTTGATGAATGACCTTTTTCATCCGCTCTTGCTATAACGCCCTCGCCCGGCATGGGCACGTGCACGCCCACATGGCACGCGCGACGCACACGACAGGTCGGGCGGGGCCCATCATGCACAGATACTCTCCTGTGCACATACAATCATGATAGCTCTGATGTCAAGCCGTTCTCTTCCGCCGCTGGTCGCTCATCGCACCTTGACAGTTCTGATGATAGCTCTGACGGTGACACATCTCACTCTGAGGGGGAGTTACCACAGTACTCTGACCATTTTGATCAGCTTAGTACTCAAGTGCAGGATCTCTATTCGGTCGTGAATGATTATCGAGTTGAGCAAGCTCGTCAGGGGACTGTCCTTGACTCTGTGTTGATGATTCTTCAGCGTCAGTTTCCTCTGAGTTCCTAGTCTTTGGCATTTGTGGCAAAATGGGGGAGAGTGTCTAGGTGTCTAGGTGTGTAGGGGGAGGATGGTAATAGAGGGAGTTTATTAGAGTCTTTCTGTCTTTCTAATCTTGCTTATAACTTTGCTTGGAGAAATTGTGAACTTTGTCTGTTTAAGTACTTTTGAACTTATGCTCCATTGATAACTTGTGTTTGGACTGAATTGTTTATTCATTTCAAGTTATTTTCACTTGATCTTGGATTGGTATATGTTTATTTGCAGGGATTGATGTGCAAAATATTCTAGTCTTGTTGATTGCTCAATTTGAAGTCTTTGTAATATCTTGTAACCTAGGTGTTTTGTCCCAAATTGCCAAAGGGGGAGATTGTTAGATTTTTATTTGTTGGCAATTGTGTACAAAATATTCTAAGTGTATTTTTTCATGTATATGAGCTTTACACAAGTCTAGAATATCTCTGGTTTGAAGAATTGCAAGATTATTGGAGAAAAGCCGTCGAGTTCACACCGCATTCACAAACACGTTCGAACGCGAAATCTACGTTCACACAGACAGAGAGCCGCGTTCACAAACGCGTTCGAACGCGGGTACTGCGTTCACACAGATAGAGAGCCGCGTTCACAAACACGTTCGAACGCGGGTACTACGTTCACACAGACAGAGAGCCGCGTTCATAAACGCGTTTGAACGCGGGTATTGTGTTCGCACAAATCGAGAGCTGCGTTCACAAACGCGTTCGAACGCAAACTGAAGAATTCAAGTTGTCGCGTTCGAACGCACTCGGGCCCGTTTGAACGCACCTGAGTTTAAGTCATGCCGTTCGAACGCACCCAGGCTGCGTTCGAACGCACCAACGAAGTTTGATAAAATTGGACTTTCGTGAGTACGGATAAGACTTTGATTTGGCTCTATCTTGGAGATCATTTATAAGGATTGTGATGCCCTATCTTTAGTGTGGTTGAAGAAGCATTATTGAAGGAGACTTCTTGAGGCTACATCGGTTCTTCAACTATCAAGGTTCCACTCATCTACAAAACTTAATCTTTCGTCTTAAGAGCTATCTAGATGAAAGATCAATCTCGAGGGTTACTGAGATTGGACTTCAATCACGAGAAGTAGTGAATCGTGGGTTCTAGTGAGCAAGACTAAGAAGAACAAAGTCGTTTGGATGGACGGGTTGTTTTGTGAGTCAGTCTTGTAACTGTTACTATTCTAGTGATTAGTTTTGATCTGAGTTTGAATCCGTGGTTTTTTTCCGTTTGGGTTTTTCCACGTTAAAATCTTGGCGTTCATCTCTGCTTTCGTTCCTAATATTTCTACGGACTTTTATTTAAGCGAACGAGTGATATCATCGCCTAGTATTTAGATACATATTTCTGTCTAGGGTTTTTTCAATTGGTATCAGAGCGGGTTCTCTCACCTTTGAGAGAGATAAGATAGGCATGGATTTTCATAGAGATGGACCATCATCTATTAGACCTCCTATCCTAGATGGATCAAATTATGGATATTGGAAAGCTAGGATGAGAGCATACTTGAAGTCTATAGATGAACAAGTATGGTTTGCCGTTGTGAACGGTTGGAGTCCACCAATGTACATGGTGGATGATAAACTTGCTGATAAACCGATAGAGTCATGGGATAGGTCAGACTATGAAAAAGTTGGATGGAATAGCAAGGCAATAAATGCAATTTTTAGTTGTGTTTCCTCGGAAGAATTTAGAAAAATCTCTACTTGTGAGATAACAAAAGAAGCTTGGACAATCTTAGAAACTACTCACGAAGGAACTATGGCTGTAAAATTTTCTAAACTTCAGAGGTTGACTACTAGTTTTGAAACTCTACGTATGGGGGAGAATAAGACATTTGATGAGTTTTATGCAAAGCTGAGTGATATAGTCAACTCCAGTTTCATCCTAGGAGAGAAAATTCCTGAAAACAGAATTGTCTATATGATCCTTAGGTCTCTTCTAGAGAGGTTTCAGACGAAAGTTACAGATTTTGAGGAAAGTAAGGACATCGATTCTATGAAAGTTGAAAAATTGGTAGGAAATCTACAAATATTTGAGTCCAGCCTTTCAAAACCGAGGAAGTCCAAAGGGATTGCCCTATCCACAGTTGAACAAAGTATAGAGGAGTCTGATGATGAAGGTGATTTAGATGTTGAGATGTTGGCCATGTTCGTCAAAATGTTTAATAAATTCTTTCGGAAGCCAAACAAGTTGAATGCTGAAAAACTTGAGAAAAGCAAAGCATTTGTGAAAAAGAAGAATACTGCGAGTTCGAACACAGGTGTGAGCAACAACGGTGTCAAATAGAAAAATAAGAATTCTGAGAATAAAGTTCGATGTTTTGAATGTTCTGGTTTTGGACACATAGCACAAGAATGCCCTAATCGCCTTAAGAAGAAGGGTAAAGCTATGAAAGTTACTTGGGATGACTCAAATGAATCTGATGATGATTCTGGAAAAGACGAAGAAAACTTTGTTGCTTTTGCCTCTTCTCTACTCAATATTGATTCCGTTGTTGATACTGATAGTACAGATGATCAGGATATGTTACCAGCTGAAGAAGATGAATCTGAAATACAAAAGGCATATAATGACCTGTACCTGGAGTCGTTTAAACTCAATAAAAGCAATCTTAGACTACATCAATGACTCAAGGTAATCGAACTTGAAAGAATTCAATTTGAGGAGAAGTAAAAATTGGAACTTGAACGTGTCAAAGACCTTTCTGAACAATTTGACAATGCAAAAAATAAAATGAAGGCTGATGAAATTGAACTAGAGCGACTGAATAAAGAAGTGACATTTCTAAAAGGGAAGAACAAACTTGACGAGATCCTAAAGGCTCAGATCTCTAGAAAAGATAGGTATGGTGTTGGATACACTAGTAATTCAAATAATAATAAAACTGTCTTCATTTCTGCAGGTATACAAAAGGAAGAATATCTGAAGTCATCAACCGCATTTACAAAGCAATCCTGGATGAATGCTTCTAAATTGAAGGTGAATCTACAAACTGGTGAATCGTCAATGGCACCAAAGGTAAACTTTAGTCACACTCCTCGACAAAAGGTGAGTAGAAAATGGTTTGTTCTGACATGCTATCATTGAGGCATTCTAGGGCATATTCGACCTCGTTGCAAATTTTTGCAAAAACCTAAAATTGCTTTTATTTATGGGATAAAAATAAAGGCCATATGGGCAAGAAAAGTGATTTGAAATGTTATGTTGTGCATACAGCTTTGAAAGCTTTAAATTCTGATTTATGGTATTTAGACAGTGGCTGTTCAAGACATATAATCATATTGATGAATATATATTACTATTAAAATAAATAATGTCTAAATTTCTTTGTATTAATCAAAACAGAAATACCTAAACAAATAAATAAATAGATAAATAAATACCAAATTAAGGATTATTAGTACTAGTGCTCGGCTTGGTCCAGCACTAGCATGCTATAGTGTTGGGTAGAGCCCAGACCGTTGGCAGAAAGACAAGAAGAGAAGAAGCAGCTGAGGAAGAAGAAGAAGAAAGGAAGAAGAAAGAAGGAAGAAGAAGAAGAGAAGAGAAGAGAAGAGAAGAAGAGAAGAAGAGAAGAAGAGAAGAAAGAGAGGAGGGGAGGGAACTGTGGAACCGGGTCGGCGGGGAGGGCACCGGCCGCTGCTGGCCAGCCAGCAACCGGCCTCTCGCCAGCGGCTCGGTTCCGACGTGCCCGAGCTCGGGTGTGAGCGAGAGAGAGAGAGAGAGAGAGAGAGAGAGAGAAAGAGAGAGAGAGAGAGGGAGAGAATGGAGCTCACCGAAGCTCGCGAAGGTGGCGGCGGCGACGGCGGCGATAGGCCGGCCTCGATGAGAGAGAGAGAGAGAGGTTTAAAGAGAGAGAGACCAAACGAGAGAGAGAGAAAGAGAGAGAGAGAGAGAGATTTAAAGAGAGAGAGGGAAGGTGGTGGGGGGGTTGCGGCGGCGCCGGGACCCATCGCGGCCAGCTGACCGCAGCCCGTTGGCTACGGCAGCGGCAGCGGGCGCGTGGCGCCCCCACCATGCAAGCTGCATGCGCAACTTGCATGGGCACGAGGCCGGCCACAGTGTGGCCGGTCACGTCGTGCCCAGAATTTTTTTTTTTTTAAGATTGGGTTGTTACAATCATGCATTTGGGTATGCTGATCAGGAATATGAGTACATTGGTGATATATATAGATATGATTGGAGATGATTCTACTGTTATGATTGTACACCGAGTTGATCTATAGCATGAGTATGCATATAATAGATTAGAATGAGTATGCATGTGTTGACGATACAGTTGGAGACTACATTGCATCATTTTCTCTTGATTCCTATTCCACCTAAATTCCTGTTATGCATTGACTTATTATCGTAGTGGATATATGCATATGATCTGTCATTTAGAAGGAAAACATGAAATATGATTGATAGTATAGTTGATAGAAAGCGTGAGGATACCCGAGTGGGCGCGAAGGTTAGGGCATGGTTGGAGATGATTGATCACTCGACATAGTCGTAATGCTGTTGGCCTTACGTCTAAGCTCGTTAGTCTGTGTGCGCAGCAGACATTCGGACACATGCCGTTTGCCAGGGCATATGTGGTGAATTATCCTCACGAGGTTTCTATCAACTATGTGGGTGCCCGGTCTGGATGGATGTTGATACCCTAGCGGGTGGCGGGGTATGATTATATTTGAGATACTCTTACGGGTGGCAGAGCATGCTCTGAGCCTTCGGACATGATGTTGAGATAGGGTACCAGGTGTTAACTATACATAGTGGTCTAATATGATGATATTATACTAAGATGTCAGTGATGATCGTGATGTTGAGAAATGCATATGATTTCATTATTATCTGTTATACCTGATTATCTAATGGTCAATATGCATCATAGGTTGTTGCATTTGATATAATAGCATGATCATGATTGGCATGCATCATATGTGTTATATTTGAGAGAAAGTTATGATGATGGTATGACAAGGAGATTTATTTATACATTATCGAGGATTATATATTTTATCAGTTATGACATGACATGTTATCTATTTTTCATTTATGTATTATTGAGAAACATTCATATACTCATTCATGACATGATACTCTTTCTTACATGATTCTCTCTATATTTGGCATCACTGATTCGGGGTAAGGTCTATTCACTGAGCCTTTTGCTCATGACTCTTTTTATTTTTTTTCTAACCCCCTCAGATATGTGGTTCGTGATAGCATCTTGAGATATCTTAAGAAGATATTTTAGAGCGATAATGAGGTGAGCTATAGATGCGAGACGGTATAAATGATAGTTTATATATGAATTGAGTTGTACCAATATTTGATATTTGTACTCTTTTGTATTAGACGATGAATTGTATAATACATGTCGAATATATACTCTGATCTCAAATATACTCAATGAATTATCCCTCAATACTATCACTAATACCAAGTAGAACGATAAATACAAGTTATTTCAAAAATATCCGAAAGACTTAACTCATATTTCTCTTTCTAATAAATAATGTCACTAATCTAAACATACTTGGCATCATCCGATATCCTCATAAAATTTAGGCAATAATACAAAGTCTCTTATTTAAAGTGCACTGCTCATATGCTTAAACTATTATACAAATTACCAGATAAATCAATATAGGAGATCACACCTATCTATATAAGACTACAATATCAACATGTATTCATAATACATTCTTCATAATAACATGCAGTGCATCAACTCCATCCTATTAACGTAAATCCTAATGCAACCTCAAACGAATTTATACACCCTTCTGATTCTCCACATTATCTTCCTTCTTAATGTGCAATATCTGAAACGTTAAAATTCAAACTATTTCAAGAAACATACATGATAAACTTTATAATTATCTTTCTATCAATCACTTCTATATCCAAACTATTCATTCCTCGATTCACATAATTCCAATTTGATCATTATCTATTTAATTACTATCACTACTAGTATATCCACCAAAATATCACTTAATGATATTGATATTTAGATCCAAAGACTATCCACAGAGTTCTATTAAGTAATCTGATAATCTCTTCAATATCTCGACAGATATAATATTTAGTTAATAATATTAATGCATTGCCACACAAATATATACTAATTCATCATACTTGATCTTTAATAATACATAAACACATCTTAAACAAATCCACAAAATCATTATACATGAACTAAAGCTACTAAGATTAATCTCCCGAATTGATAATACTATTATGATCTGCTAATAAACTAATTGACACTAACTGATTCCTATAGATTAGAAGACATCAAAAAATATAGATAACAACCTTCTCACAATCTTAACTTTGCAATTCATTAAAAGATTAAATTTTCACAAACTATAATAGAACTAATCATGAAATCATTATATCCCAATCAAGTATCTTTATCTTAAGACTTAAATGTAAACATGTAAGTCTTTACAATCATTAAGATCAAAATCATCATTCTAAAAGGCTCGCTCAATAACCTCCAGTAATAATCAAACACGTAAGCCAACGGTTAAACAAATGCTAATATAATCACTTCCCTATACATCATTATCCGTTCATCATCTAGCAGTATAATAAACATCTATCGATACACTATATATGAAATATCATAGTCATCTATATTCCTTTCATTGCCGTCCTATGAAGCAATTAGTTCAACTTCCAAATCATCTCTCTATGAATAATTCTATCAAGTTATCTCTCCAATTAGTTTCATCGAAATAACTAACATGTCAAAACACATAATATCTCAATTTAACATCTATAGCAACATATCTCATTTCTAAATAAATCACTTAAACCTCATATTTCTTCAATAGTCCCAACTTGATATTCTATCAGATCCTCTATAATTCTATATAAAGTCCCCCTCCTATACTGAAAAATTTAATCTTATAGCATCATCAAAGAAAAATCATTCTATAACAACATTAATATCACATAATAATCATGAAAAATAAGTTTGTATATTTGTAGCCATACTTCATCACCCAAAACACACGATCGTTATGCTATAATATTATTATCCTCTAAATCAAAGCCCAAAACTAAACTAATAATCGACATATATTTTCACTGTCATACAACATATGTCATGGGACTATCAACTTAAGAACTATTGATACGATTCGGACTTCACCGACGTCGTCTCGAGCATGGATTCACTTTAGGAGTGTTTTTATTTCATGTTTTAGTGTTTAATTTCCATTAAAATAAGTTTTCTGTAAGTCACGTTCGAACGCGGGTGGAGTGAGTTCGAACGCGGTTTGTGAACGGGGTTGTGAACGTGGAGAAGAGAATGTACTGTGCGTTCAAACGCGGTACGTTCGAATGCACTATGAACGCCTGCATCGCGTTCGCAAAGACCGACAGGCGCGTTCGATCACGCGTTTGAACGCCTGCATCGCGTTCGCAAATCCAGAAGAGCTAATTCGGTGCGTTCGAACGCGGTCGGGCGAGTTCGAACGCGGTCGGCGAAAATTATGTTTTAGGGTTAATGTGAGTTGTTGGTTAGCCTATAAAAGGATATGTAGGGCAACCAAAATCATTATTGATTATTGAGATTGAGTTTTGCCTTGCCTCCTTCGTCTTCTTCGCTCCCGTTCTCTCAATCCCCGGCGACGCCGCTTCTAACCTCCCTCGTCCGGCTAATCACCCTAGTCCCTTAGGGGTGGCCCTCTTCTCCCCCTTCGTCTAATCTATCCAACACTTGCCCTAACCCTTCCATCAACCACAGCCTTTCCACCACCACTTTTTACCGGTGCCACCCCATTAACGCCGGTCCTCCACCATCCACCATTACCTAGGATCACGTGCCTCCATCCACGGATCCAAAACAGACCACCTGACGTTCGTCCACTAAACGGACGATATCTCGAGATCCCCCACTCCGATTTGCCTGAAACTTGATTTATTGGAAAGCTCTTTTACGAGGCTACAACATATCAAAATCTCATTTCAAAGTTCCGTGCCAGATCATATCAATCTGGTATCAGTGCTCCATAGCTAGAGGTGTGATCGTAACAAGCTGGTATCAGAGCCTTAGCCCCAAAGAGAAGATCGTATCAACTATCATCACCCTATATTATTCAGTTTATTATCATTCTTTTCATCTACTCAAATTCAAACAATTAGAAACTTCTAAACTAGACCTACTATCATGTTATCCAAAACTATATACCTTACGTCTCAACTACTAACATCACTCACAATCCAATAATTGTATCCATGTCATATTTCCTATACACATTACCCTATTTAGTAGTAAACTCAAAGATTTAAATGAGACGTTAATCCTCTAACATTATTATTAGACACACATATCCCCACTAAATCACCCATCTTATCGATACAATCAAAATTTCGTACCTACTAACACAAGTATCTTACAAACATAATTTATCATGCTTGTCATCTGAAAATTCTATTCCATATACAATCTACAATCATCTATATCACATCACCTAATAATTTTTTTTCACTATACAAAATCATCGTGTCTTACTCGTCCATCTACAATTCATAATTATAACCTTCATAAAAATCAGAATAGTCTCTCTGTACATATATCTTTTTGCATTAATCTCCTAATCTCAAATGTATCCGTAATAGATCAAAAATCCAAAATTATGCTATATCTGCTCAAAAAAATCTCAAATCTACTGATAATAATCCTTCTGCACAAAATACCTATCTCCACATGTTTACAAATTTCTACACTTTATCACAACATATGAACATGTCGACATCTCCAATATTATGCTTCACTAACTATAATACCTCGACCTCAATAACATCAATGCATGATTTAGTACTATCTCTTCCTATTCATTAGTCACTCAGATAAATCTCAATATACCAATATCACAAATTATTTCTATCAATATCATCGAGTATCAAAACTTAATAATCTCAACATCACAACCTAGATTTCAATCTCAACCAATTAATATCAAACTCATGGAGATTGACTACTAGCATAACCCTAAACCAAATCGACAACAACTATACTTGATGGTTTGTCAGATCATCCATAAACCTAAACTCTGATACCGCCTGAATTGTAACGCCCCCACCCGACACGAGCATGTGCACGCTCACGAGCCCACACGGCACGCACGGCGCATGCGATAGGTCGGGCAGGGCCCGTCACGCACAGATACTCTCCTTATGCAGATACAATCATGACATCATCAAATACTACTTGCTAACATATCCATGCTCACATAATCCAACACCAAATAAAACATACTATCAACCAAATAAACCTGTAAACATGTGAATATCCGTCTACAATAATATACACTAGACCACTAATTAATCTGGCAGGACCCACACAGGCCACAACAAACCATCAAGGTATAACTAAAAAACTAATACAAGAGTACACTATAGTCTGACCTGTATTATACCAATTATTGTCTATACAATGAAGTACAAATATAAAATAATGGTATAACTCAATATCTGATTAAACTATTTTCTATACCATCTCACGTCTGTAGCTCACCTCATCTTTCTAAAATATCTCCTCAGAATATCTCGAGTCAGTATCACGTACCATATTATCTATGAGGGTTAGAAAAAAAATAAAGAGAGTC
Source organism: Typha latifolia (assembly GCF_019914945.1). Taxonomy (NCBI): domain Eukaryota; kingdom Viridiplantae; phylum Streptophyta; class Magnoliopsida; order Poales; family Typhaceae; genus Typha; species Typha latifolia. Next base: position 13,007,977 of record NC_133086.1, on the reverse strand, counting down.
ATAAGCAAAAGGCTCAATGAATAGACCTTACCCCGAATCAGTGATGCCAAACAGAGAGTAAATCATGTACTGAATAATATGAATCAGAAAGCAGCATGATGCCATATATGAATATGTATATATGTATCCTCAATGACATATATATGAATAAAATCAATTCTCATGAATGAGCATGTTATATCCTCAACCAAAAATATATCACATGATGAAATTACCATATAACATCACCGAATATAACAACATATCATGTATAACAATTATGATCCAATGATACTAGTCACATTAATGATGATGCATAATGCATGCCAACCACTAGATAATCGTATATGTTAGAGCTAGATATAATTCACATATCTCTCACTATCACAATCATTCGTCTCAACTCTAAATATCATCCACCATGCTGGACTACGGTACTCGGCCCCAATCTCGATACACATCATGTCATAAGCTCAGAGTATACCCTGTAATACGCTAAGAGTATCTCTATAGATAAATCATACCCTGCCATATACTAATTGTATCTCTGTAGATAAATCATACCCTGCCATACGCTAAGGGTATATCAATGATAGTTGTACCCTATCATATGTTAAGAGTGCAACTATTAGTCATCATCATACTCTGCCATGTGCTAAGAGTATGTCCAGTACCAGTCCGGACCAAATACTGTTCTAGTCATCACATCATATCATAGCACTATGCGGAAAGAAGGAGAAGAAGCCGAGGAAGAAGAAGAAAGAAAAGAAAGAAAGAAGAAGAAGAAGAAGAGGAAAAAAAAGAAAGAAAGAAGAAGAAGAGAAGAGAAGAAGGGAAGGAAGAGGAGGGAGGTGCGGACCTGGGCCGGCGGGGAGGGCACCGACCACTGCTGGCCAGCCAGCGGCCGGCCTCTCGTCGGCGGCTCAGCTCCGACGAGCCCGAGCCCGGGGCAAGAAAGAAAGAGAGAGAGAGAGAGAGAGAGAGGAAGAAAAGGAAAGAGGGGGAAATAAGGGATCTCACCGGCGACGGCGACTTCAGGGGAGGTGGCGGCGGGCCAACGTCGGCAACGAGGAGAGGAAGCAGTGCAAAAGAGAGTGGAGAGAGAGTGGAATGAGAGAGAGACCGAGAGAGAGATCGATAAAGAGAGAGAGAGATTTAAAGAGAGAGAAAGGGGAGGCAACAGAGGAGGGGTAGCGGCGGCACCGGGGCCCGCCACGGCCAACTGGTCGTAGCCGGTTGACTGCGGTTGCGGAAGTGGGCGCGTGGCACCCCCACCACGCAAGTTGCAAGAGCAACTTGCATAGGCACGAGGCCGGCCAAAGTGTGGCCAGCCACGTAGTGCCCAAAATTAAATAATTTTTTTTTGGTTTGGATTTTTATTCTTGCGTCGGTATATGCTCGTCTTCTTTAACGATATTCTGGTGTATAGCAGGAGTTGGAGTGAACAATTATAGCATGTGCATGAGGTGTTTAATATCTTGCAACTGAACCAGGTGAAAGTCAAGATGAGCAAATGCCTATAGGGTGAGCCATGAGTGGAGTACTTGGGTCACATAATCTCAGCAAGAGGAGTGGAAGTCGATCCAAGCAAGATCAAACACATAGTGGACTGGCTGATTCCCACTAATCCGCAATAATTGAGGGGATTCCTTGGGTTGACGGGGTACTATTGGTGATTCGTTGCCAATTACGGCAAGATCGCTGCCCTGCTGACCTCCTTACTTAGAAAATGAGGGTTTCAATGGACGAGCAAGGTGACGGAGGCTTTTGAAGCACTGAAGGCAGCCATGTCTACCGCACCGGTATTTCCTTTGCCGGATTTCAACAAGCCCTTCGTGGTGGAATGCGACGCCTCGAGTGTTGGCATTGGAGTTGTTTTGATGTAGAATGGCAGGCCCGTGGCATATATGAGCAAGGCATTGTCGAACCAATCATGACAATTATCCACCTACGACGGTGAAATGCTAGTAATTCTGCACGTCGTCACCAAATGGTGACCTTATTTAATTAGCTGACGGTTTGCTATCCGCACGGACCAACGTAGCTTACCCTACTTCATGTAGCAACATGTGCACACCCTAGCACAGCAATGGTGAGTCATGAAGCTCCTTGGGTATGACTACGAGCTAGTCTACAAAAAGGGGATCGAGAACCGAGCCGCCGATGCCCTTTTGTGCCAACTGGACGCAAGCGAGCTCGCTTCCTTTTCAGCACCAACCTTCTCTTTCTTTTCAGATCTACGGAGAGCCAGTGCAGAGGATCGAGATCTGGTCCGACTCATGGAGGAGCTGAGAGAGAACCCATCAAGCCACCCCGAGCATGAGGAGCGCGACGGGTTGGTGCTCAAGCGTGAGCGGATCAAGGTACCCGCGGACGAGGGGCTATGGAGACAATTGGTGGCACACTTCCATGATACCCCTATAGTAGGCCACGAAGGGGTCTTACCCACCTACAAGCAGCTAGCCCAAAGCTGTACATGGATAGTGCTAAAGTCGGACGTGAAGAAATATGCGTGCGAATGCCAAATCTGCCAACGAGTCAAGTCAGAGATGCTCAAACCAAGTAGGCTGTTGCAACCGCTGCCTATACCGTAGCATATTTGGGAGGACATCTCCATAGACTTCATCGAGGGGCTGCTAGAGGTTTGAGGCTAGTCGGTGGGGTTCATTGTGGTGGATAGGCTGAGCAAATATGCTCATTTCATAGCATTGACGTACCCGTTTTCAGCGAAGAAGGTTGCCGAAATTTTTGTTCGAAAAGTGGCGCGCTTGCATGGGATGCCTAGGACGATCATGTCAGACCAGGATCGCATCTTCATCAGCGAGTTTCGGTCCGAGTTTTTCAGATTGCAAGGGACTCGAGTCAACCTTAGTTCAGCTTATCACCTCGAGACGGATGGCCAAACCGAAGTGGTGAACCGCGGACTCGAACAATATTTGCGTTGCTTTGTAGCGGACTGACCAAGGGATTGGGTCAAATTTCTTCCATGGGCCAAGTGGTCTTACAATACGGCTCATCACTCTAGCATCAGCATGACCCCTTTTGAGGCGGTTTATGGGCGCACTCCCCCGTCTTGCATGCCTACGATAGACTCGTGGCATCGGATCGGATCGAGCTCAACTTGGAACTGATGGACCGAGATGAAACCTTACGACGGCTAAAGATTCACCTAGCATCAACTCAAAATCGCATGAAGCAGACTCATGACAAGGGCAAGCGCAAGCGTGAGTTTGAGGTGGGTCAATTGGTGTTCGTTCAAGCCCAACCGTATCGGCAATCCATATTGAGGTTGATTTTGAACTAGAAGCTGGGTCACAAGTACTACGGGCCATACTGAGTGCTATAATGAATCGGTCCGGTAGCTTACCGGTTGAACCTACTTGAAGGAACCCGGGTCCATCCGGTCTTCCACGTGTCTGTATTGAAGGACCAGATCGGGGCTAATCATGTGGTGGGTTCAGCCTTACTCGAACCAATGGAGGAAGATAACCCAGCTGAACCGATCTGAGTCATAGGTCGTAGGAGATGGCGTCATTGATCCAAATTGGAGACAGAAATGTTGATCGAGTGGCTAGGCAAGCCCACTGACGAGTCTACCTGGGAGCTCGAGTTAGATATCATGGATTGCTTCCCCAATTCCACACCTTGAGGATAAGGTGGCAGAAGCATGGTGGATTGATACGATTCGGACTTCATCGATGTCGTCTCAAGCACGGATACACCTTACGGGTTCTTTTCTTATTGTGTTAATATTTTATTAAGAGAAAAATAAGATTTCTGTAGGTTGCATTCGAACGCGAGTGGGTGTGTTCAAACGCGTTTGTGAATGCCTGCTAGCATTCGCAAATATAGAGAATGGGAATTGTGCATTCGAACGCACTCGACCTCGTTCGAATACTTGCGTGCGAATGCCTACATACGTTTGCATCGACAGAGGATGCAATTTGTGCGTTCGAACGCGTTCAACCCCGTTCGAACGCGATCTGCGAAAATCCACTATTTCTAGGGTTAATAATTATCAATTTTGACTTGTTTGGTTAGCCTCTTAAGGTGTGGATAACAATCAAAAAAGGGATGATGAATGAATAGAGTTTTTTCCCTAATCTTCTTCCTCTCCTTCTATCTTGTTCCCTCATCCCACGACTCCGCCGCCTCTAGCCTCCCTCGACCGGCCACTCACCCTAATCCCTTAGGAATAGCCCACTCCTCCCCCTTCTTCAAATATCTCTACCTTCGCCCTAACCCTTTCCACCATCCATAATCCTTCCCTCATCACCTTCCTAGTTGGTGCCACCCATTACTTCCAGCCTACCAACTCCATATTCCACCTAGGATTCCGTGCCTCCATCCATGAATATAAAATCACGTTCTAGTATGAATCTTGCAGATTAGACTCCCTAATGTTCGCCCACTTATTCAGATATATCTGCAGATCTCGTCGTCTGATTCATTTGAAATTAGATTCGTTGGAAAATTCTTTTCCAGGGCTATAGGGCTACTACCTATCAGAATTTCATATTGATCCGACGGTTATATCTTTAGGAATCTCCTTCTAAAGTTTCATGCAAGGTCCTGCCCAAATTTGATAACGATATAGATCAAACCTAATTCAGGGAAGATCGTACCACATATATTATGCATATTATGTGATTTCAAAACTCATCCCAAAATTGCATGCATTAACTTAGAACATAAATAATCAATCCATGCAATACTTAATGAGCATAATCAATAAATTTGCACAATTTAATTAATCTTAAAATTACATATATCATAAATGATATTATGTTTTACCAATGTAAATCATGCTTGAACAAAATGAATCAAATGACATAAAATTTGCATGCGGGCTAAAGTATTTCAATAAGATTCGTTATTCTTTATGATAGATTTTTTAAAACTATCTTAATTCATAATTCTATGGGTATATTATGAGCATAATTTGATATTTTCTATTTTTTTATTAAACTTTATGATAAAACTATCAAATTATCACTTAATTCATAATTCATGTGGGTAAGTTATGAATGATTTGATATTCTATCTTAATTAATTATTTAAATATAATAAAAATTCATGTGGGATAAAATTTATTATATTCAAATAATTAATTACTATTAATGTCTAAATTTACTTTATGTGATCTTTACAACTATAATATATAATTTCTTTTTATAAAGATGCTGTGGCTATCGTTTAATTAAATAAAATCATATAAATCACTTATTAGATTTTTTTAATGCTGAAAATTTTAAAGTTTTACCATAATATTTCTATATTGCATATATTATGCATATTACGTGATTTCAAAACTCATCCCAAAATTGCATGCATTAACTTATAACATAAATAATCAATCCATGCAATACTTAATAAGTATAATCAATCAATTTGCACAATTTATTAAAATTACACATATTATTCTAAGCATAAATAAATAATATATGCAAGCAATATAAAATAATGCTTAAGAATTAAATTCTGCAAAGATTTTATTTTGAAAATATCTCAAAAACTATCATTTTTCTTAAGCTGCCAAAAAAAATGGTATTGTCTTAAAATGATAGGAAATGACATTTTTTTTTCAAATTTTGGTTATCTTCAATCTTCATCCAGGTCACGCAAACTCAGTTTAGACCCAAAAATTCTAGCACCTAAACCCGACATAAATTTAATATTTTGATGCAAAAACTTCTTTTTTAACCATATAATATTTAGAAAATTAATGTCTTAAGGATTTCTAACTTTATTTTTGCATCAAAAACAACTCAAAAAGAAACATTAATTTATGACAAGAATCTTGACCGCGAATAGAGAAGAACATAAGCATTATTTATAAACACCAAAGTAGAGATTAAACCTTACTCTGATACCAAATGTAAGAATAAAATAATACAATCCAAAATACGAAATTAAACTCTATAAAGGAGCGAAACCTAATGACCCAAAGATCATCATACCTCCGGCCATTGGTGTTCAAATTCACACTTCAAACTTTATGATTTTTCTCACATTAGCTTTAGCTCTTCTAAGCTCTCAAACACTATAAATTGATAGTGTGACTTTTTAGAATTGAGCGAATGAGCTTAGGGATCAAATTTATTATATATAGCTTAGCTCTCATCAAGTTTCCTGAATATGAGTTACCATATTAAAAACAAATGTTCATCTCATGAGAAATTTTTTATCTCAATCAATAAGAAAATTTTATCTGATCAATGAGCAAACATTCTAACCATCATAAATATTTGGTATAAGAGAGGGAGACGTTTGGACCTTAATAAATTGGGTTAAAAAAAACAATTGCTACATATGGGTCAGAGATATCAAAGAAATCAAAGAATAGTTATTCCTCGTTTCCTACTACTAGAAGTATCGAAAAGAACTAAGGAAAATGTCCAATAGGACAACAATGTCTTGCAATTTTATATCATTTTCTTTATTATTGTTCAGAGGTAAAATGAGGAGGCAAATAGAGAAGGACACCGAAAGAGGCTAGCCAATTCAATACAGGACTAAGAGGAAGAGGAGGTTGAGTTTGATGGAAAGATTTTTATTAGATTTAAGGCTAGGGTTAGATATAGATAGGATCACATGAGCCATTGGATCAAAATATTCAATAGTTAAAAATATATATTTATATAATATATATATATAATATTAATTAATATTATATTTAAGTCGAATGAGTCGGCTCAGGCTCATTCAGCTCAAGCCAAATCGAGCCTGAACTTCGGCGGAGCTAAGCACTAGCAGCATGTTTATTTTGACACCCTAACCACAATCATGTGTCCAACGGGTACAAGAGAGAACCATGCAATAAATGTTGAAAACTTGCTAGCCTTACGTGATGCAAAACGTGGTGGAGAAAGATAAAATAGGAAAATAAGAAGGGAAGGAATGGGGTTTCACACCTCCGCCCGAAGAAATGGTTTCACACCAAAATCCTCTAAAGAATAAATCACATAAACTTTCATTAAGTTCCAAAGAAAATATAATGGGTCTATATATAGACCTACAATGGAATTAAGCAAAAAACACTCTACATAGGAAATAAACAAAAGACACCCTAAATAAATCAAAATCAGAACCAGATCCCTATAGGAGGGATCATCAACTGTCGGCGCCCCCTGTGTTGATACACACGCCATCACGTCCTATCAGTGATGTCCGCATCATTCTCCCCGGGTGGGAGAGAAGTCGACTCCGTCGAGTGTGCTGCTCTGCTGCTCTCATACTGCTCTAAGGTATCAGGGTGATGCACCTCCAAATCGTGACGATCAAGCCACGTGTCATCAGATGTAGGCCGTCCTTTCCAACGTACTAGATACCGTTGGGATCCACCTTCTCTAGTTAAAATAATTTCATCATCTAAAATTTTATCAATTTCGTCTGCTATGTTAGGTGGAATATTGGGAAGTGGAGGTAAAGAGGGTCTCCCATAAACAGGCTCATGAGTAGGCTCAGTATCTAGTGGGTTATCTAGAGTAAAATATGGACCTTTATAAGCTACTAGATCCTCAATATTAAAAGTAGAGCTAATGCCGAAATCACTAGGGAGATCTAGAACATAGGCATTATCATTAATTTTCTTGAGAATTTTAAAAGGTCCGGCACTTCGTGCATGCAACTTTCTGACAGTTTCAGGTGGAAACCATTCCGGACATATCCGGACCATCACAAAGTCTCCAACATTAAATTCTTTGAATCTCTTCTTAGATCAGCTCGAATTTTATAATTAGTATTATTTTGAGCAATTCTGTTACTGATTTCTTTATGCAAGTCATGAATATGTGATGCGAGTGCAGATGGAGACTCAAACAACCTATGATAATGGGACATAAAAATGAGATCTATAGGTTGTCTAGGTTTGTAACCATATACTACCTCAGGTGGACTCAGACCTATGGATCTATTAACAAAATTATTATATGCAAATTCAGTAGTTGGTAGTTTTTGATCCCAGTCTCTTAGATTCTCGCCAACAAGAGTTCTTAGTAGGTTACCTAAGCTCCTATTAACTACTTCAGTTTGCCCGTCAGTTTGTGGGTGGAAAGCAGTTGAATACTGAAGCTTAGTTCCCATCTTATGCCATAGGGTTTTCCAAAAATAGCTAGTGAATTTTACATCCCTATCTGATACAATAGTTTTTGGTAGCCCGTGCAACTTAACGATTTCGTCAAAATAGATTTTAGCAACACGAGAGGCGTCAAAAGTTTGGGAATAGGGTATAAAGTGGGCCATCTTTGAAAATCAATCCACCACCACAAGAACGAAATCATGCTTTCGAGTAGTCTTTGGAAGTCCAAGTACGAAGTCCATACTAACATCTTGCTAGGGGCAATTAGGAACAGGTAAAGGCATGTACAATCTTGTATTTTGCTTTCGCTGCTTAGCGAGTTAGCATGCATGACATCGACTGACAAGTCTCATAACATCTCTCTTTAAGCTTGGCTAGAAAAATTGATGTTCCGTAGCTTCAATAGTTTTTGCGTGCCCAAAATGTCCAGCTAAATCCCCAGCATGCAATTCCCAAATTAAAAATTCCCTTAACGAGGTGCTGGGAATGCATAACCTTCAAGACTTAAATAGATAGCCATCCTGCACGATGAAACCATCTATTTCTTGAGTCGCTCCATCGCTTAATAAATTGTAAACTTCATGAAAATCTGGACATGATTCATATTCAGTTTTGATTTTATCAAATCCTATTACTTCTGCGTTCATCCTTGAAAGAAGAATCATGCGACGACTCAGTGCGTCAGCCGCTTTGTTGTCTGCTCCAGACTTGTGTCGCAAGGTGTACGTATAGTCCTAGAGAAATTCGACCCACCTGTCATGTTTATCGTTAGCGAAGAGCTTCATGGTCAAAGAAGATTACGAATTCTTAAGGAAGCAAATAATGTCTCCAGTGGCGAAGAGATTGAACCACAGCATAAAATTCCTTATCGTAAGTGGTACATCGTTGTCTAGTTTCATTCAACTTTTCACTAAAGTAGGCAATCGGATGGCCCTCTTGGCTTAGGATTCCCCCCTATACCAACTCTAAAAGCGTCACAAGTGACCTCAAAAACTTTAGTAAAATCGGAGAGTCGCATAACAGGGGCTTCCACCATTTTCTTTTTGATTTCAGTGAAAGCTTTAGTAGCACTTGCTGACACTTAAATTCACCTTTCTTGAGGCATTCTGTTATGGGAGCCATAATAGTACTAAACCCTTTGATGAATCGGCGATAGAAGGTAGCGAGTCCATGAAAGCTTCTTACGTCTCTTATGGTACGGGGTTCAGGCCATTCTTTAATAGCTTTGACCTTATTAGGGTCAGCAGACACCCCTTCAGATGAAACAATGAAACCCGAGAAAACAACTTTGTTTGTTAGAAATGTACATTTCTTAGGGTTTGCATACAGTTGCTCTCTACTCAAGACAGCGCAGACTTGATGAAGATGATCTATATGTTGCTCCCGAGATCGACTATAGATAAGGATGTCATCAAAATATACGACTAAAAATTGTCCCATAGAAGGTCGTAATATTTGAGTCATCACTCTCATGAAAGTACTCGGAGTATTAGTCAAGCCAAAAGGCATAACTGTCCATTCATAGAACCCATCTTTTGTTTTAAACGCAGTCTTCCATTCATCACCAGGGTGTATATGAATTTGGTGATAACCACTTTTTAAATCTATCTTTAAAAAAATTGTGGCCCCTACCATCATGTCCAACATGTCATCCAAACGAGGAATGGAGAAACGGTATTTTACCGTTATTCGATTAATAGCGCGGCTGTCGTCGCACATATGCTAAGTTCCATCTTTCTTTGGCGTTAACAATGCGGGAACTGCACAAGGACTAAGGCTTTCCTTTAGAAAGCCTTTTCTCAATAACTCGTCAACTTGCCGTTTGAGTTCAACGTGTTCAGTTGGGTTAAGTCTGTAATGAGGCAAGTTAGGAAGAGATGCACCCGGGATGATATCAATAGCATGTTGAATATCTCTCATTGGTGGCAATTCATCCGGGAGATCCTCTAGAATGACATCTGAGAATTCCTCAATCACAGTAGTGGCTTCAAAAGGAATTGATTCACTAGGCTCATTAAGAATTTCTCGATCAGCAAGAATTAGAATAGGAGTTCCTTTACTCATCTCGCGTTCAATGCTTCTCGCACTAATCAAGCTGACTTTATTGTCCGAGTGGATGGGATCAGACTTCTTTTCCATCTTACCACCTCTAGGCTGCGATGGAAAAATCTTGATTTTTTTACACTCGTGTTCAAACATGCAGATATTTGAACGACCATAAATATGCACATCATTATCAAATAGCCAAGGTCTTCCAAGGATAATTTGGCCCACATCCACGATCAATACATCGCACCAGATTTTATCCTTATAAGTCGTGAATTCAATTAGAACCAAACAATGCTCTTTTATTTCCAGCGTGGTTGAATTGATCCACGAAACCTTGTAAGGATTAGGATGGGAAACCGCTCTCAGGTTTAGTTTTGAAATAATGGTGGAAGACACGGCATTTATACAGCTGCCTAAATCCACAATTACTTTACAATTTTTACCTCCAATTTTCATGAACGTGGAAAATGGAGTTGCGCCTCCAATCATCATTGACTTTAGGTTGAGAGAGGGCACATCTAACAACATGTAACCTGGTGGAGTCTATGTGCCGCAGGCATCCTAGGGTATTTTCTTCCTCTTCATCCTCAAAATCTCCTTCTTCACCGTCTTGTTACGATCACGCCTTTGGCTATGGAGCTCTGATACCAGCTTGATACGATCTCGCCGTTCTGGTGAAGGGTCGATCTCTTCCAATTCTTGATCTGGACTAGATCTGGCACGGAACTTTGAAATAAGATCCCGAAATATGCCGCCGTCGGATCGACGTGAAACTTTGATATGTTGTAGCCCCAGAAAAGAGCTTTCCAACAAATCTAGTTGCAGGCGAATCGGATGTGGGGATCTCGAGATATCGTCCGATTTGTGGACAAAGGTCAGTGGTATGTTTTGGATCCGTGGATGGAGGCAAGTGATCCTAGGTAGTGGTGGTTGAAGGTGGACCGGCGTTAATGTGGTGGCACCGGTGAAAAGTGATGGTGGAAGGATTGTGGTTGATGGAAGGATTAGGGCAAGTGATGGATAGATTGGACGAAGGGGGAGAAAAGGGCCACCCCTAAGGGACTAGGGTGATTAGCCGGACGAGGGAGGTTAGAAGCGGCGTCGCCGGGGATTGAGAGAACGGGAGCAAAGAAGACGAAGGAGGTAAGGCAAAACTCAATCTCAATAATCAATAATCAATTTGGTTGCCAATCACATCCTTTTATAGGCTAACCAATAACTCAAATTAACCCTAAAAATATAATTTTCGTCGACCACATTCGAACTCGCCTGACCGCGTTCGAATGCACCGAGTTCGCTCTTCTGGATTTGCAAACGCGATGCAGGCATTCGAACGCGCGATCGAACGCGCCTGTCGGTATTTGGGAACGCGATGCAGGCGTTCACAGTGCGTTTGAACGCACCGCGTTCGAACGCATAGTACATTCTCTTCACCACGTTCACAACCCCGTTCACAAACCGCGTTCGAACTCACTCCACCCGCGTTCGAACGCGACTTACAGAAAACTTATTTTAATGAAAATTAAACACTAAAATATGAAACAAAAACACTCCTAAAGTGAATCCATGCTCGAGAAGACGTCGGTGAAGTCCGAATCGTATCACGTCTACATGGTGAACATATCCATCAAAATCTTGTTCGGAGTCTTCTTCGAAAGGTTCCTCAATTAAACTTATTTTATACGGGCTCGCACAATTTGCAGCAACATGTCCATAGCCTTGACACTTGTAGCATTTGACCCAAGGATTAACCTTAGAAAAGTCTTTCTCGACGCTCTTACCCTTGTATTCTACCCTGGATTGTGAAGGGCTAGGGGTAGATCGGTTAAAAGATTGATTGGTAGTTTTGGATTGGTGAGGACCTGTGGAGGATTTATGGATTTGTGGTCTTGTTTCAAAATTTCTTGAGTTGTGGTTAGGTCTAGACTCCTCTAAGTCTTGAACTAAGCTGTAGGCATTTTCCAAAGTATCAATATTACGTGCAAAAAGTTCGCTTCTCAATTCTTCACGTAGGCTAGCCCTAAATCTGGACAAGATTTGCATAGGGGTTTCTGATTCGATAACGCTACACCTAACAAGCAATTCATCAAAGGCCGCAACGTAATCCTTAGCTGACTTACTCCCTTGGGTAAGTCGGTTCCATCTATCTATAAGTTTAGGGTAATAAGAAGGTGGGAGATATTTACATTTTAGTTCATTTTTCATGTCAACCCAAATTTCAATTGGAAGCTCACCCCTAATCTCATGAAGAGTCTCAACGTTGGTCCAGTATTGATTTGCTTTTCCAGTCAATTTCATGGCAGCAAATCTGACTTTACGGACTTCCCACATATCATACCATTTAAAGTAATGGTCCATGTCTTTGATCCAATCCAAGAAGTACTACGGATCTAGACGACCATAAAACATCGGAGCATCAATTTTTATGCTTCGAAGGTACTGTTCATCAGGATCTCGCTCATTCCCTTGAAAGTGTTGACGAGGTAAAGGAGTGGGAGATTAACCACGCTCAAGGTCGAGGCAGTGATTATTTTGAGGAGCGGTGTGCTCTCGGGGTCTTTCTACCCTTTATAGTCGTTCATCGGTCACCCATTGATACCCAAGCAAAGTATCCTGAGTATTCCTGACTTGTTGAGCTAAGGTACCTAGTTGTCCTATAATATCGTCGAACTTCTTAATAAGTTCGGGATCCATACTGCTACTGTTGGACTCACTAGAATCATTGAGGAGATAAGCCTTACCTCTACGTGTTGGCATACACTATTTCTTTATTTATTTTTATTTTTTTATATTTAATATATATATATATATTATATTTTTAATTTTATGCTCGCTAATTTAAACAAAATTAAATCGTGTTCTAACCTAATGGAATGCAGATGTCTCCTAAATTTAATCTAATACCAATGTCTTGATATAAATGATGTGAGATGATATGCTATGCAGTCAAGAAAATCTTAAAAATAAATACTTAATTGAATTTAGATTTTCTATTCAGGAGATTCAAAGACTAATGTCAAGATTTAATTGGTTTTTAAACAAAAGTCACATTTCATAAATGTCAAACCCATTAAATTTCTTTTCAAAAATTAACATAATACTAATATTCTATTCGGCACAGTTCATCTCTTAATATCAGGACTAAAGCATATAAGGTTTCTATGTAATCTCTCCCTCACTGTATGTGGACAGTAGGAATTGATAAAAGTTTAGAGATGATACTAGAAAAGAATGGCCCAAAAATATTTAATACATTGAAAAGAGCATGTACCTGACCATCTGAGGAAAAAAAGAATTGAAATTAATTAATTTGTTTTCATCCTTCTTCTTCCTCCCCTCTTCGTCCACAATGTGTTGTTGTACATGTCCTTCCCGTCGGCACTAGGGAGTGGTCAGCAGCAATATCGGCGACGTCAGCAGCAAAGTCCGAGGCAGTGGAGAGATCGGACGGTCTAGTAGTGATGGTCGCAATCAGAGCTACGACAGGGAACGAAGCACAGAAGATTACTACACGGGCGTAAGTGTCGAGGCAGGGCAGAATCGGGGCAGCGTTAGGGCAGCAGCGACGGGAAAGGGCTAAGGCTTGGTGTGAGGTGAGGGGGAGGTTGGGGATGAAGTTGGGTAACGGGTTGTGGGTTTAGTCTAACAGGGTTTGGATTTTAGACTAAAGGATTTGGAGCTGATTTGAAGGGGTTGGTTAAGTTAGGAAGGGAATTCGAAAATTAGAAATATTGGACGAAGAAGAATTAGGAAAGATAGGATTTGTTGGAATGTTGAGAAGAAATAGGAAATTTGGTAGGAAGTTTAGAAAAGATAGGATTTGTTGAGATGTTGAAAAGAAATAGGAAATTTGGTAGGAAGTTTAGGAAAGATAGGATTTGTTAGGATGTTGAGAAGAAATAGGAAATTTGGTAGGAAGTTTAGGAAAAAAAGGAATTGGTTGGGATTTAATAGAAATTAAGAGCCAAAAATAAAAAAATTTGAAAATTTGAAACACTGAAATTTTTTTTTCTCTTTTTATTTTTTTTTATTTTTTTTACAGCAAAAGAGACGTGCTATTTTCTCTCTCTTCTTTTTTTTCAATCTAAAAATATAAAAATAAAGATGAAATAGTAAATCACTAAATAATGCAACAATAATTACTTTTTGAAGAATTTGGGATCTTACGCGGTGATGATTCCGCGATGACAACAGATTCTTTTTGTTCCTCGTCGATAGTAATTTCCTTGCTCATCGTACACCGAATTTCTTGACGTTCCGGTGTTCGTGGAGCGATTGGTCGTGCAAAGAATAAATGTGGAGCGACGTAAAACTCGGGAGGAAAGACGTCCATAAACTAGGATCCTTCGCTCTGATACCAAAATGATACAAAACGTGGTGGAGAAAAATAAAATAGGGAAATAAGAAGGGAAGGAATGAGGTTTCACACCTCCACCCTAAGAAATGGTTTCACACCAAAATTCTCTAAAGAATAAATCAAATAAACTTTCATTAAGTTCCAAAGAAAATATAACGGGTCTATATATAGACCTATAATAGAATTAAGCAAAAAACACCATACATAGGAAATAAACAAAAGACACTCTAAATAAATCAAAATCAGAACCAAATCCCTATAGGAAGGATCATCAACTGTCGGCGCCCCCTGCGCTGGTATACACGCCATCGTGTCCTATCAATGATGTCCGCATCTTACATGTATGAAAACATCAATTGGGAAATAACAACCATTCATTAGAAATATAGTAGTAAAGTAATATAGATTAATAGAGAACACAATGATAAAGTACATAGTTGATCCCATTGTGAATTATCAGAGATTGAGCATACCATAAAAGTTCCGAGTCTAGCACTTAATTGAGGTTCTTACAACAATATAGCTTGATTTGTGCAACATTCATTAACACAAGTCCGTTGCTAAAGAGCCATGTCAACAGATATCTAGGTGAGTTGAGGCTTCCCCTCCATGGCCGCTTCCATGCAGTCTGGCGACTTCGCTGAAGCATATGGGGTTTTGCTCACCAACCTGCTCAAGACAAATATTATCAAACAGGTGAACTCAAATCCTAGGAGATATATAAGTACAAATAAAGATTATATGCTCTCATTCTTTCCCAAATTAGTAACAGATCAACTGGTCAATCTTTACCCTGCCCCTCACTCCTTCAATTTTGGTAAAACACAAAACATCAATCTAATTAAATAAACCCAACAACCAAATGAATTTTTCCTTTAGAAATATTAACAAGTTATAGGAAGCATGTTTATTTCAACTGCTTCCCAAAAACATCACACCTATTTAGGAATAGTAACTTTGAACCTTAAGTTTGCACTAGTATTCTCAAAGAAACTAAACTATAAATTCAACCATTTACTATTTTTCTGATTCTGTCCAGCCTTGATAAACTAGGGGAAGGTCAGACGTCATATTAGAATTCATTGGGAAACATACATATACATTTTGAAATAAAAAAGCAACATATTACAAAGATGATCACATTACAAAAGAAAATGACAATTTTTAATGAGCATGTAACAAAGTTGCTGATGTTGTGTCCTGTCCAAGTATATTTTCTATAAGACCTAAAAGCATCCAGGACAATTCAACGAGGGACTATTTGTGCAAAGTTCCATTGGCCCAAACTACTACTGAAGAACCACAAGTTTCACTTTGGATCAAAATTTACCACTTGGAACTTATTCTATCCATTTCTAATATTGTGGCATAAGCAACTTTCCTAGTTGACCAAACCATCAGGTTGATGGCTCCAGATTGGAAAGAAACTACACTGTCTTCCAGAAATTTTATTACAAAATTTGTTGTATAACAGAAACCTTCAATATTACCACAAAATCGAACTTAAAAAGAACCATCTTAATTTTTCTTGAGCATGATTCCAAGTTATGCTCGCGAAGACATCAATTTTGATATTCTCCTATGGGCCAATAATAATCATTAAGGCACACATTTCAACATTGCACATGCTGAGATAGGTAATACTGCAAAAACATGCAATTTTACAATAGTGAGCATTTAGTAGTAGCAATGTCTGGTCGCTATATGTAATTTTCACCAATAAGCTATATTGATCGTAAAGTATCTCCCTTATGGAGATAGTAGCAAAAGATAAACTAGTAATTATTTTCCGTAATTCTAAAAAAACCTTTTAAACCATGAAGATACGAAATCTGTCATGGGTTTGTGTTTGTGTATTGACAAGCTTTTGTCGTACTTAGGAATTTTAAAGTCAAGGACTTAACTATAAAGAGACTATTTCCAAAGTAAAAAAAAGTCATAAGTAACAAGCTTCTGCTATTCTATTTATTTTCTTGATCCTCATTAGAGAAAATTGGAATTGGATATCTCACAAGAACTTGCTTGCATGGGACAACACATGAAAAAGCACATACTGTATACCAAAGTGGGTATGCATGCTATAAGAAGTAAAGGAAATGATGCACTGTGTAACTCTTTCAAACATGCTATATAACCAGAGAAATGTACTTGTTAGGCTACTCAATCGATAAGCTATTAAGCTTACAGTGGTTTACTGTTCAAAGCCAAGGAAAAGTCCCCAAGATCATTGACATGGGTAATCCTAGATCATATCCACAAAACAGTTGACACCTGTTCATCCTTATGACTTATGACATCATTGACAAAAAATGAAAAGGAAGCAAAACTGGTACGAAACTTTAGATCAAACTATTAGTGCAATTTTATATAATGACAAATTTATGGACATAAAATATTAGTAAATATGTCATACAATTTCATATCTTGTCAATCTTCTCTCTCCCTCCCTCTCTCCTCTCTCTTCCAAAAAATTTTTTTTTTTTTATTATAAAAAGAGCTGATCTTCCACTATGGCTCACAAAAAATATAACATTGGAAAAAATATTCGTACACACAGATTAAGATTACTATTTAATATAGTTTACTAATAGGTTTAATATAAGTTTAAAATGGCTAACTTGCATTTATATCTTATAAATTTAGTAATAATATTTTAGTACTATTTGCATGACATAATTCCCTAAAAAAGTATACACTTTTTCATGTCACATCAAAATAATAATTACACCCTATTTTAAGTCTTCTTTTATCTATCTATAATTTCCCTCCAAAATAAACACTTTCCTCCAATTTTTCGTTTTAAAATTTATTGAGTCCACAATAAATTGTAGAGTGGTTGTACGCTTGTGAGCTTTTAAGCGTGTAATAATTATTTTCTTTCTTTAAGTTTGCAATATGAATACTTCTTATAAAATATAAAAATAATATTTTAAAATAAATTTAATAAAAAATAAAATATTATAAAATATTTACAAATTACTGAAAAATATTAAAAAAATAATATAGTGTTAAATGTGGGCTTAAAATAAAAAAAAATAAAATAAAAATAGTAATAATAATATTATTTAAAAAATATTAACCTTACTTTATTTTAGAATAAATAAATAATAATATTATGTAATCCCACAAATCAGTTTTAAAAAGTTATCAATTAGTTAAAAAATAATATTTTTTAATTTTACCATTAAAGTCAAAAGAGCAATTTGGTCTATAAATTTTATATATCATTTATTTTTCTCTAAAACCAATATATATTTCACTTTTTTACATCACAGCAAAAATAATAATTATACTTTAGCTTAGTTCATAATCAAACACCATATTTTATTACCTTAAATCAAGATAACTAAATCAAAACTAAAAATAGAACCAGCTAATCAAGTTTAAAGCTTAACCTCAAATCAAACAAGGTCTTAAGGAATATAAGTTCGATGCAAACCTAGTAATTCATTTGTTGATTCTCCGAGTACAAATTGCAAATGTTCTACATCTCTATAAAAGGAATCCAAAGACATATCAAAACGATCCATCCCATCCAAAGGTCCCTCACCTAAAGGAGATTCACTTTCTACCCTTGCGTGAGGAGTTATAAGTCCGAATGCTAATCAAACACCAAATACATCTAGCAACATTTCGAAGGAGCTGAACCAGAGATTAAGGGAGGATCCGGAGCTTCAAATTTATATCTGCAAATTCTAGGATACCTCACATAGCATATTTTCTGATCAATTGTGAGGAAAGTCATCTACATATATCTTAAAATTTGTGCTTTAACAAAAGCTGATATAAAAGCATCTAAATCGACACAAGGAATGAGAGCGAATTTGGTCCACATCAAGTGAAGGACAATCTATATATATTGAGTAGTTCATCAAAGAGAAAAGTTCGAGCAAGAGAATAACTTCAAACAATAGTCATCTAGAGCAGAATATAATTGATTGTTCATGAAATTTGTTTCAACAATTAAGAGTGAAATAGATTGAATCGATAGGTTGATTGAATCCGTGATTTTTTCCTCTTTAGTGAGAGAGGATTTTCCTATTATGGAAATCATGATCATGTGTTTGCCATGTTTTTCTTTTCCTCTTCTTTTTTAGCTTTTTCATTTCTTACTCTTGGTTTTCATTTTCCAACTTGAGTTAACTTGTTATAGTTAGACTAATCTTCGGATTTCTATCTCCTACATAGTCTTAAGCATTGGTTTCTAAATACGATTTCTAATCGGTTGTCTAAACCTAGTAGGATTAAGTTTTCCTAAACCAAATAATCTTAGTTTATGGTTTTTTACTTTGATTGGTATTTGTTCTTTCCATATCTCTAAGCCAAGTCGAACTAGGATTCTTATCTTCCCCAAAAAATTCATTGTTCTTCACAAACAAAATATAATTTGCCCACAGAGCGGACGATAGTTGTTGTAGGCTATATTAGTTCACATATAGGATCACATGAAAAATCTTGTTAACCAAAAGAGCAACTTTTTTACATAGCCTAATAAAAGGATGTCACACAACATTGCAACATTCTAACAAAGAACTTCAATAACCATTTCCTTGGTTGTACTTAGTATTAAATCTCAAACCACTATGATTAAGATCTATCTTAAAAGTACCCTAATACACACTGCACTGAAATGGGACAAAAATGGAAAAAGTGGAAGTTGCATTACCTATCACGGCGCTTCTCCAAGAATCGCTGAAGTGAGTGCCTCCTTGCAATGGGAAGGTCTACATTGCAAGCAAAATAAAAGTAAAATATTGACAATGTAAGGAGACAAGTTACAAGTAGTAGCAAAGTTACCACTTGAATTAAGGGCAGCCAAAGAGAAAGATTGGGGTTTTACCAGCCTGCAGCCTGCACAGGGAACTATTGGGGCTCCCAGCAATCTGAGCCTGTGCCGCCGCAACCGAGGAGCTCTGCAGCGACAGAGACCTCTTGAGCACTGGCGAGGCAATCACCAGAGAAGTACTGTCCCTGACCACCACCAGAGGCTCAGCAACAGGTGCAGCATTATATGTGGCACCTGCGGCAGCAGCAGTCGCAGCGGCAATGAGCATGATTGCCTGTGCCTGTTTCAGAAACATCATAAATTTGGTAGTATGATCAAACAATTTCCATACAAAACTAATAGCAGAGGCAAAAGGGAAAAAGAAAGAAGAAGATTCAAATTTAGATGCCTAACCTTCTCTTGAGGGACCGCATCGAACACGCTCACCTCTCCACCATAGAAGATCGTGAGCTGTGCTGGAGTTGCGAGATGGTCCGACATTGGCACCGGCAAGTTCCTCAAACATTATCAACAAATCAGAAAACGAGTATATAGGGTTTCAAATTGCATATTGGATGTACACAACTATATGGCATTACATAGAAATTTCGCACACAGACTGACTGAGGAATTTACTCACAAGGAGACTATCACAAAGAATTAAGAGGAAAAGAAAAGCTAAAGCTTTTCCCCTTGTTTTACCGGGTTAATCACAATCAAAACCATGGGGATTGATAAACATTAGCGTACAAGCAACCGATAGAGAAGACTTCAAAGAAAATCTATGTTGAGTTGAATAACTGAACAACGGAATAAGTTAATTGATTATTATTCTTGGGAAAGTGGAATAAATTCAAAGAATTTAGGAAGCATTAACTTAACCAAGGCGTTTAACATACCTACTGTTATTGTTGCCTTTGAGAAACAGCTGGAATTCCTCTTCCTCCTCTTTCGCCTTCTCTTCCGTCCCCTCCTCCCTTTCCTTTTCTAACATACCTATTTCACCCATGCCCCTATTATGTAGCGCTCTCCCTCCCTCTCTCTCTCTCTCTCTCTCTCTCTCTCTCTCTCTCTCAACTCTTTCTTGGATGCTAGATTTAGGACTACGAATAAATGAAAAGAGCAAGTGGTTGAATAGCGGGGGGAATTATAAAAAAACGTGACGGGTACTAGGAAAGTGTAGACCGTTCTATGCGGAGGAAATTGGAATAGCAAATTAAAATAGGAAACAGGAAGACAATGGATCGGAAAGAAGGAAGGGAAAGCAAACTTTTCGAATTCGGTCACGTGTTGTTTCTCTGGAACAATGGCTTATAAACTATTTTTGTCATTAGGGAAATTTATATATAAAACCCTGAATTATAATATAATTATAATTTACACCTTATATTTTCACTAGCTGTATGTGCAGAAAATACTCTGTATTTAAATTTGAACCATCAGAATATTTCATTAAGTGGAGATACTTTATTTTTAAAATAACTAAAATATACTTATTTTTAAAATAACTAAAATACTCTTATTTTTAAAATAACTAAAATGACTTAGTATGGTTTGGTGAAAGGTATTTTTATAATTATTTAAGTTTAGTTAACTTAACTTAAAGATTTGATTAAGTTTAACTAATTGATTTAACGGTAAGGTATTTTCTATATATATTTTCTAAATTATAGGGCTCGATTTAAAAATAGTAAAAATATAGAATATCAACCATAATTTAATTAAAATATAATGTGTTATATATAAATTTTCCTTATTATTATTATTGCCATTGGTATTGCCCACTGGATTCACTTTTTCTTCTCTTTTCTCTTTCTCGTTTTTTTGCAAGTTGCGTCTTTGCAGGCCCACGGGAACCGTGGATCAAAGTCACGAAGAACAGAGGAGCAATGCCAAATTCTTTGCTATGATTTGTACGATGACATAACCAAGTTTGGAACGTGGACCAGTTTTATCTTTTGGGTGTTTTATGTCATGCAAGCTGTGGGTAATGGACACTCTAAGGCTAGATTACCTTCATCTTTTGCAATAACGTCAAAATGTAGGTTTTGCTGAGAAAAGTTACATTTTGTCAAACATTTCTTAAATCTTTATAAATAAAGTTGAAGAAAATTTGTGGGGGGAGAAATAGATTTATAGATTTGAAAAATGAAAACCCAGGTGAAGTCAAAGGGACAAATCCGAAGTGGTTTAGGAAAAACCAAATCCTTCTTTGGTTTTAAAAACTGTTTTAAGAATTGAAGTTTAAAAACCAAAACTAGTTAGGAAATCTATGTATTACTCAAATAAATAAAACTGAAAATTCGGTTTATGAAAATTCGAATAAGAGTAGAAAACAAAAAGCTTAATATGAGAGTTAAAAAAATAAACAGACACCCCTCCCTCCCCCAAAAAAGTTAACCAATTTTATTTCATCAAACAATATAAATAAAATTTACTTACAACCCCTCCAAATACTTTAACATCACAAACTAATCTCTTGAACATAATCGCCTGTTTAACTATTCTTGTTAAAATAATTATTTATCTTAAATTAGCACTCAGGCGATGAATCAATCCTCAAATGTGTGTCTCTGTGTTTGACATTAACAAACATTTCAGCTCCTTTCGATGCCTACCTGATCATTTTCATCTATACCTAAGCAATTAGATAATTATAGAAATCTCCTCACTCAAATATGAAACATAAACTTTGTGAGTAAATTAAAGAATTCCTCTAAGATGGGAGTAGAATTGCTACAATTCTCATTACAATCTGTGATCCAACATCTTTGAGCTTCTTAAATAGAAGTTAGGAACATACTTAATTCATGCTAGGAAAAGCCACCAACTCAAATTTATTCGGATTCAAAACTTGTTTTTGCTATTTTGTGCATGCTATCAAGACACCACTTATCTCATCTAGATGTCGTTTAAGTTTTCTTAAGTGAACCGTTGTAGCCGACCGAATACCCTTAACCCTATTTAGGTAAGATGTTAAAAATTGTGAAGCTTGCTCTTACAATCTTTCCGTTGCCAATTTCATGAGAAATCACAATTCCTACATAATTATCTATAGTTAATAAAATTTTCTAAGGTCAAGACCCAAGAGCTTACGTCAAATTTTTGTAATAAATAACTCTCTATAGTTTATAAAATGTTCTAAGGTCAAGACGCAAAAGTTTGCTTCAAAATTTTGCAATAATCTCTATGGAGATCACAAACACTAGAAAAACATCGTGAAATGCATGTGTTATAAAAAAATTGATTATAATTTCAATCATGTATTGTATCATTTTCACAAGTTAAGTATAAGTTTTAACAAAATAGCATTATGGCTAAGTCAAAAATATGTAATAAGCTCCTAGCACATCAAGTTTTCAGAAATAAATATGTAAGCTCCAAACTTGATCAAACAAATAGGTCAATATAAGCAATAAAAAGCATAGTGTGCAACGGGAATGTGCCAAGTACATGACGGCAGACAATCATGATAACAAGCAAAATACTACTACTACTCATTTTAAGTCAGCTGGAGATTGCATAAAATCTACTCCCCCTCTTTATAACAAATAAACTATTTTAGAATGGATGTGGATAGTGTTGTTGAAAGTTTGACATGAAGTCCTTGAAGTCAGAAGTTAGACTACGAATCCTACTATCCAACATGCCAAATCTGCTATCATATCGTGATACTATCTGATCCATTGCTCATCCAATCAGTGTATTGATGCATTAAGTCTATCGTATCTAGCAGAATAATTGTTGGATAGCAAAGAAATAGGCTTATAGCAAGAGCAGCTAGCGATGTAGGCGCATCTTCCTCCTCAAATGCTATCTCCTTAAGGTTGAACGCGATGAATGTGAGTAGAATTCTTCCAAATTATGCAACTAATAGTTGGCTTGGGGCACTAAGCAAAGTCCTCAGCTCGATCTACCACCACACAATATCACCCCTGCCTAGTGGCTACATGCTCACCTACACGCCCACACAGCACGCACTATACATGTCATAGGACGGATGGGATGGTTACACGGATATAAACTTGTACTCACATAATGCATCTTAGAGGTAGATCATGCTACAATCCAAATAAATATGTTAGCATATAAAAGTTTTAATCCATAATAATTATAGTGGACCATTACATAATCTGATATGACTCACATAGGCTATGACAAACTATTAAGTTACAACATATATTTTATAGATTATAGTATAATATAGTGGGATACAATTATACAACATTAATACAACTCAATTCTCACATAATCTATCTTCTATACTATCTCACTTCTAGCTCATCTCATAGTTGCTCTAACATCGTCATGGTATCTCAAGTCGCCATCATGTACAACATATCTAAGGGTTAAAAAAATAAATACAATAATAAACTAAAAGCTTACTAAATACATTTAGTTAGGATCTTTTTTTATTGCATTAGTTATTTATTTTTATTAAAATAAAATTCCTGTAGGTCACATTCGAACGCAGGAGGGGTCATGCTCGAACACCCTTGCGAATGCCTGCATCAGGTTCGCAAGTACAGATAATGTGTAAAGCGCGTTCGAACGTGGTCAGGCGAGTTCGAACGTCGCATTCGAACGCTTGCATCGCGTTTGCACATACAGAGTGCGTCGTTTGTGCATTCGAATGCGATCCGGCGTGTTCGAACGCGATCGGCGAGAATCCTCTAGAATTATGGTTATTTATTATTCTAGGACTTGTTGGGTAGCCTATATATATATGTGGATGGCAGCCAAATTCATAATGCTATTGGAATATGGAATTCTTGCCTCTTTATCATCTATCTACCATAATCTCCCTCCTCACTCTTCACCATCCTTCCACTTCTATCGTTGGCAAGGTTTCTCATAATTTTTAATCTCCCTTGTCTATCAATTGCCCCCTCTTCTTTGGGAACTCGACCACTTCTTCCCCTTCTTCTATATCCCTTAAACACATCCACCCTCCACCTTCATCTCCATAACTATCCATAACCCTAACATCCACTCCACCTATCACCACCACCATCACCCGCATTTTTTGGTGTTTTTGTCCCCATTGCAATTCAAATTTGCGAAGGGTGTAAATATACTAGATTCATTGCATTTCTTAATATCTCAATTATCAATGTCAACTTTGAATGACATAATCATACTAGACCACCGTCCACCACATCTAGTTACCGATCTCACAATCTTGCCTATAGGCTCTATCATATTGCGTCAATCATATCATCTATCCAAATTGATATACTAATATAGTTGACCGAAAATATATGGGGATAATATGTAAATCAACAAGCAAGACAACATAGCTCACCATCTCATATAGCAATCAATATAACATATAGCTATTGATCGCGTATAGCATTTGATATATATCATATAGCTACCCATTGTTATGATCTTCCCTCGAAGTGGCTAGTTTTGATCCGCAACTAGTTCTAGATAGAAATTATTGTGGCCCAGAAAAGAGCTTTCCAACAAATTAAGTTTCAAGTGAATCGAATGTAGGAATCTCGAGATATCGTCCAATTAGTGGACAAACATCAGAAAATCTGTCTTAGGATCCGTGGATGGAGGCACGAGATCCTAGATGATGGTGGATGGTGGTGGACCGGTGTTAATGGGGGTGGCACTAGTGAATAAGTGGTTGTGGAAGGGTTATGGGTGATGGAAGGGTTAAGGCAAGTGTTAGATAGATCGGAAGAAGGGGGAGGAGAGGGCCGCCCCTAAGGGACTAGGGTGATTGGCCGGTCGAGGGAAGTTAGAAGCGGCATCGCCAGGGATCGAGAGAATAGGAGCAAAGAAGATGAAGGAGACAAAGCAAAAACTTAATTCATCAATAATGACTCCATGGTTGCCATCCATACCTTTAGAGGCTAACCAACAATTCAAAAATAACCGCAAACAGTGCATTTTCGCCAACCATGTTTGAATACGCCCGATCGCATTCGAACGCACACATTTCTCAGTTCGAACGCACAATTCACACTCTCTGGATATGCAAACCTGATGCAGGCGTTGAAACACACTCCACCCGCATTCGAACGCGACATACAAAAAAATTATTTTTCTAGAATTAAACACTAAAACAAAGACGAAGACATCCCTAAATTGTATCCATGCTCAAGACGACATCAGTGAAGTCCGAATCGTATCAATCCACCACCACGCTTCTGCAACCTTGTCCTCAAGGTTTTAAATTTGGGAAGCAATCCATTATATCTGACTCTAGCTCCCAGGTAGACTCGTTAGTGGGCTTGCCTAGCCACTCTATCAGCACTTCAGTCTCCAATCTGGATCCATGGCGTCTTCTCCTACGGCCTAAGACTCGGACCGGTTCAGTTGGGCCATCTTCCTCCATTGGTTCGGGCAAGGCCAAACCCACCACATGGTTAGGCCCGATCTGGGCCTTCAATGCCGATACATGGAAAATTGGATGGATCTTGGTCTCCTCAGGTAGGTCCAACCAGTAAGCTACTAGACTAATTCGTTATTGCACTCAGTACAGACCATAGTACTTGTGACCCAACTTATGATTCAAAATTAGCCTAAATGTGGATTGCCGGTACGGTTGAGCTCGAATGAACACCAATTGATCCATCTCAAACTCTTGCTCACGCCGGTCTTTGTCATGAGTCTGCTTCATGCGGTTTTGGGCTATTGCTAGGTGAATCTTGAGTCGTCTCAAGGTTTTATCTCGATCAGCAAGTTCCAAGTCGAGCTCGGTCCTATCCGCTGCCGCAAGTCTATCATAGGCATGCAAGACACGGGGAGTGCGCCCATAAACCGTCTGAAAGGGGGTCATGCCGATGCTAGAATGATGAGCGGTATTGTATGACCACTCAGCCTGTGGAAGGATTTTGGCCTAATCCTTTGGTCGGTCTGCCACAAAGCATCGCAAGTATTGCTCTAGACCGCGATTCACCACCTTGGTTTGGCCATCCGTCTCAAGGTGATAAGCTGAACTAAGGTTGACTTAAGTCCCTTGCAATTTGAAGAACTCGAACCAAAACTAGCTAATGAAGATGCGATCCCGATCCGACATGATCGTCCTAGGTATCCCATGCAAGAGCGCCACTTCTCGAACAAAAATTTCAGCAACCTTTTTCGCTAAAAATGGGTGCGTCAATGCTATGAAATGAGAATATTTGCTTAGTCTATCCACCACAACGAACACCACCGATTGTCCTCGAACCTCTGGTAGCCCTTCGATGAAGTCCATGGAGATGTCCTCCCACATACGCTCTAGTATAGGCAGTGGTTGCAACAGCCCGCTGGGCTTGGGTGTCTCCGATTTGACTCGTTGGTAGATTTGACATTCATGCACATAATTCTTCACGTCCGTCTTCATCACTGTCCATGTACAATTTTGGGCCAGTCGCTTGTAGGTACGTAATACTTCTTCATGACCTACTATAGGAGTATCATGGAAGTGTGTTATCAATAGTCTCCGTAGCTCTTCATTCCCGGGTACCTTGATTTGCCCGCGCTTGAGCACTAACCCATCGTGCTCCTCATGCTAGAGGTGGCTTGATGGGTTCTCTCTCAGCTTCTCCATGAGTCGGACCAGATCACTATCCTCTGCGTTGGCTCTCCGTAGATCTGAGAAGAAAGGAAAGGTGGGTGCCGAGAAAGAAGCGAGCTCCCTTGCGTTCCCTACACTTGGAAGTTCAAACAACGGTTGACTTCCATCTAGCAGCACTCTCCGGTTATTCCTCCAAAATGTCAATGTGAGGTTTGTAAAGTCAAATGTCATGGGCCCTAAGCTTCGAAGCCATTGAGTCCCTAAAACAGTGTCGGCACCTTGCAAGGCCAACGGATAAAGATCCAATATGAAAATTTGGCCTTGCACCTTCAACTCCACACCTCCACAAATGAAATCTACTCGCAATGTGTTGCCATCTCTAATCATCACATCGAACCCTTCCATGGGATCCAACTCAAGCCCAATCTTCCTAAGGAGCCTTTGGTCAATGATGTTATGGGTGGACCCGGTGTCGATCAAGATTCTAACTATAGATGTCTTGATTACACCGTTCACCCGCAAAGTCCTTGGTGCGGCTGTCCCAAAATAGGCGTGGAAGGAGATCTCAGTTATCATGTCCTCCATAGTTCGCTCCTCAGCTACTCCTCCTTGCTGTCCAGCCACACCCCCATCGTCATCTGCAATCTCATCCTCAGCCTCCTCCAATCCATCGATTAGCATCATCGATCCCATCGGTTTAGCGCAGCGATGCCTGAGTACAAACTTCTCATCATAACGAAAGCATAGGCCTTTGGCACTTCATTTCTCCACTTGAGTAGGTGTGAGTGCTCATCCCGAACCTCTAGGTGTGTACTTCACATCTTGGGATGGCTGTAGGGATGCTCGAGGAGGCACCATTGCAGTAACGGTTCTTGGTACTCCGATAACATTTCCTGCTGCTATAGTTGGTAGAGCTTGATTGCGGCTTCCTTGGCTTGTCCAATTCTGTTTCAGGTGTAACTTCACGGCCCTGTGTTTGTCTTCCATGAGCACCGCATCTTCGAAGGCCTCCTTTAAAGTTCTAGGTCTTAAAGCCCTCAGGTCGACTTGTATGTCCCCCCACAGCTCGGAGATGAAGGTTCTACGAAGTTGCTGATCTGTCCATGAGGGTTGACATCAGCTACTTATCCTCTCAAACTCTTTTTGGTATGCCCTAACCGTTGTCTTTTGCACCGTCTTTTAGAAGAGAGCATCGAAGTCTTCATACCCCGACGCTCCAAATCACCGCGTGATATCGGCGCAAAAGTCAGCCCAACTTTCGAATAGGGGACGCAGTCATCACCTGGGAATTATTCCTTGATGCCTTCGATCAAAAGCATTTCCCAGCTTGGAGGAAGGAGAAGATGGAAGAAGAATTTCTGCATTTACGTCAGGGTCCTATGACGGTGGTAGAATATGAGGTTAAATTTAATACTTTAGCCCATTTTGCACCCCATCAAGTTCCAAATGAAGCAGCCAGAACTCGACGTTTCAAGCATGGGCTGAATTATGCTATACGACAGAGTTTGGAGGCAGCAGGCCTCATCCCTTATGCTGATACCGTGGAGAGGGCGATGGCACTTGAGGGGGTGATTCAGGAGAAGAAGGCTATGGAAGCTTGGCGATCCGGAACCCAATCTGGGCGAGGCGGGAGTTCTAGGGTCCTTTCTACAAGCTAGAGCCTACCGCCTTCGCAGACATAGTGTCGCCTTTCCTACCATCCTTATCGGGGAAGTTCTAGCACTGGTTCATCTGTTTACCGATCTGATTCACAGGGATCTAGAGGACTCAGCTAGGCAGTGTCTTAGGTCAGTGTGAGTGGGCCGTCCTCAGTGGGTAGAGGAAGCAGATTTCCTAGGGGACTGCCGAGTCAGGGTTGGCTTTGCTTCGGATGTGGCAAATATGGTCATCATCTTCGAGATTGCCCTAACCCACGTCTATGCTACGAGTGTGGGCAGCCTGGTCATATCCGTCGTGACTGTCCACGTGCTGCCCCCGCCCCGATTACGGCCACTATAGCATCGTCTAGAACTACACCTTTTGGGATATCTACTATGGCTGGCCGAGGCAGAGGAGTTAGTGGGGCAGTTTCCTTTCAGTCTGGTCAAAAGTCTAGAGGTGGTCGGATCTTCGCGATGATGGAGCACGATGCTTTGGCATCTAATGATGTGGCCACAGGTACTCTGAATTTATTTTCTCATACAGCAAGAGTTTTATTTGATCCGGGTGCCACACATTCTTTTATTTCAAGTTCTTTTGCTTGCCATTCCGATATTCAAATGGAAACTTTAGAGGATATTATGTTGATTGCCACACCAGTAGGAGAGACAGTTGTTATTGATTCTGCCTATAAATCTTGCACAGTTAGTTTTAGGGAGAGGGAGTTCAAAGTAGATCTTTTGCCACTAGAATTGACAGACTTTGATGTTATCTTGGGGATGGATTGGTTAGCTACATATCATGCCCAATATTGATTGTTATAGAAAGGAAATTGTGATGAATTTAGCTGATGGGGCAGAATATAGAATTAAGAGCAATAAATTAAGCAATCCTATATAGATAATCTCTGCATTTGAAGCTTGCAGATTATTAAAGAAAGGATGCGCAGGTGTCTTAGCTAGCCTGTCAAGAGTTACTGATAAAAAGATCAAATTAGAAGGTGTCCGAGTCGTTAGAGAGTTTCCTGATGTTTTCCCAGATGATCTCCCCGGATTACCCCCGGATAGGAAAGTAAAATTTTCAATCGATTTAGCTCCTGATACTTCACTTATTTCTAAAGCCCCCTACAGAATGGCACCAATAGAATTGAAATAAGTTAAGGTACAATTGGAATAACTGCTATAGAAAGGCTTTATAAGACCTAGTGTCTCTCCTTGGGGAGCGCCTGTTCTTTTTGTTAAGAAGAATGATGGGACACTTAGGCTGTGTATAGGCTATAGACAGCTGAACCAAGTGACAATAAAGAATAAGTATCCTCTACCTCACATTGAAGATTTGTTTGACCAGTTAAGGGGAGCTAGAGTATTCTCTGAAATAGACTTGAGGACTGGTTACCATGAGCTAAAAGTCCGTGAGGAGGATATTTTTAAAACTGCTTTTCGTACTAGATACGAACACTATGAGTTTTTAGTCATGCCATTTGGATTGACAAATGCTCCAGTTGTTTTTATGGATATGATGAATAGAGTTTTTCAACCTTATTTGAATTAGTTTGTAATAGTTTTTATCGATGATATACTAATATATTCAACTAGTGAGGAAGAACATGAGTATCACTTGAGGTTAATTCTCCAGATCTTGAGAGAAAAGAAGTTATTTGTAAAGTTTTCAAAATGTGAGTTCTGGTTAAATTAGGTGGTCTTCCTAGGACATGTAGTATCACAGGAAGGGATCAGTGTGGATCAGTCAAAAATAGATGCTGTACTGAAATGGAGTCAACCAACTAATATCACGGAAGTGCATAGTTTTCTTGGTCTGGCTGGGTATTATAGGAGGTTTGTAGAAGAATATGCAAAGATAGCTATGCCTTTTACCAGGTTGACTCGGAAGAATCAAAGATTTGAGTGGAATGAAGAGTGTGAAAATAGTTTTCAAGAATTAAAAAGAAGATTGACTTGTGCACCAATCCTGATTATTCCTTCCAGTGGAATAGGATTTCAAGTGTATTGTGATGCCTCACGCAAGGGATTGGGTTGTGTTTTAATGCAGAATGGTAATGTAGTGGCATATGCATCTAGATAGTTGAAAGACTATGAGCAGAATTATCCTACTCATGATTCGGAGTTGGCTGCTGTAGTTTTTGCTCTAAAAATTTGGCAACATTATCTATATGGGAAAAAATGTGAAATTTTTACAGATCATAAAAGTCTTAAATATTTGTTTACTCAGAAAGAACTTAATTTGCGGCAAAGGAGATGGTTGGAATTAGTGAAGGATTATGATTGTACGATAAATTATCATCCAAGTAAAGCAAATGTTGTTGCAGATGCCTTAAGTAGGAAGTGAGCTGGGAGTCTAGCATTTTTAATTACCCAACAAACTATGATACTTAAGGATCTGCAAAGGCTAGAAGTTCCAATTGTGACCAAGGGAAGTGGAGTCGGTTTACTAGCACAATTTACTGTCAAATCTATATTGATAAATAGAATTAATGCATCTCAGAAGACTGATAGTAAGGCTATATAAATTGTGAAACAAGTACAGAATTCCGGTAAACCAGATTTCTCTATAGACTCTACCAGGATACTGCATTTTAGAGGCAGATTGTATGCTCCTAATTATGAAGGACTTAGAAATGAAATTTTAAATGAAGCTCATACTTTTGCTTATGCTATGCACCCCGGGGGAACAAAAATGTATCATGAGTTAAAAAAGAAATTTTGGTGGGAAGGAATGAAAAGAAATATTGGGGAATTTGTGGCTAGATGTTTAACTTGTCAGCAAGTCAAGATTGAGCATCAGAGACCTGCAGGCGTATTACAACCTTTGCAGATCCCTGAATGGAAATGAGAACATATTAATATGTATTTTGTGATAGGGTTACAAAAGACATAGAAAGGGAAAAATGCAATTTGGGTGATTATTGATAGATTAACCAAATCAGCACACTTTTTACCAGTTAGTACTACTGATTCAATGGAAAAATTAGCTATCTTGTTTAGAGATGAAATATTTGCTCACCATGGAATTCCTGTTAGTATCACTTCAGATAGAGATCCTCATTTTGTGTCCAGATTTTGGAAGCAGTTTCATCAATCTTTTGGAACAAAGCTATAGTTTAGTATAGCTTATCATCGTTAGATAGATGGTCAATCTGAGCGTACTATTCAATCATTAGAGGATATGTTGAGAGCATGTGTAATTGATTTCGGATTGGGTTGGGATAAATATTTACCATTGATATAGTTTGCTTATAATAACAGCTATCATGCTAGCATTGGTATGCCTCCCTATGAAGCATTATATGGCAGAAAATGGTGATCACCAATTGATTGGGAAGAAGTTGGAGAAAAGAAGGTTGAAAACTCAATACTAGTGCAAACTACAGTTGAGAAGATAAAGACAATTAGAGAACATATGAAGGTGGCACAAAGTAGACAGAAAAGTTATGCTGATAAAAGGAGGCGTGATTTGGAGTTTCAGGTTGGGGACAAAGTACTCTTAAGAGTTTCACCTTGGAAGGGTGTGTTTCGTTTTCAAAAGAAAGGAAAGTTAAGTCCTAGGTATATAGGACCTTATGAGATTCTTGGACGAGTGGAGCCTGTAGCTTATAGAGTAGCTTTACCCCCTGACTTAGCACAAATTCATAATATGTTCCATGTGTCAGTATTAAGAAAATATATATCGGATCCATCGCACATGATTCATTATGAACCAGTTCAGCTGCAACAAAACCTATCATATGAAGAGCAACCTGTGAAAGTCCTTGCTATGAGAGATAAAGTACTAAGAACCAAAGTTATACCTTTAGTAAAAATCTTGTGGAGAAACCATGCAGTAGAAGAGGCATCTTGGGAACGTGAGGATGAGATACGATCCAAATATCCAGAATTATTTAGAGGTATGTAAATTTCGGGGTCGAAATTTTTATAAGGGGGGAAGGAAAATGTAACAACCAAAAAAAAAAATTCTGGCACTGCATGGCACGACAGCTCGTGCCATGCAGTAGCAGCTAGAATGGGCGCCACGCGCCCCAAGCGCTGGCCCGGCCAACCTGGTCGAGCCAGCTGGCACGGTGGGCCCCCACCGCCGCCGCCACCACTGCAGACTCCCTCCCCACCGCCTCTCTCCCTTTTCTTCCTCTTTCTCTCTCTCTCTTTTCCTTCTTTCAGGTTCTTTCTCACCTTTCTTTCTCTCTCAAACACCCTTTCTCTCTCTACCTGCTACCGCAGCCACCTCCACTAGCTCCGGTGATCCTCCCTCCCCCTCTCTCTCTCTCTCTCTCTCTCTCTCTCTCTCTCTCTCTCTCTCTCTCTCGGCTTCCTCTCGGGACCGCCAGAGGATTGAGCTATCGACGAGAGGCCGGCCGCTGAGTGGCCACCAGCGGCCGCACCCCTCCCCCATGGCCCAACTCTCTTCTTCCTTCTTCTTTCCTCTTCTTCTTCTTCTTCTTCTTCTTCTTCTTCTTCTCTTTCTTCTTCCTTTCCTCCTCCTTCCCTTCTCTTCTCTAACTACACCCTGCAACTGGTGCTGGGCTCGGCCCAGCGCCCTTGCAGGTCAGGGCATTGGGCTCGCCCTAGCGCCCTTGCACTGGGCTCGGCCCAGCGCCCTGTTGTGGGTGGTGCTGGGTTGAGCCCAACACTATATATAATTATACTTATATATATATACATATATATATATATGCACAATTAGTTTAGCTTAATAAATTTAATGTATTTAGT
The DNA here is from genome assembly GCF_019914945.1 of Typha latifolia. NCBI lineage: Eukaryota > Viridiplantae > Streptophyta > Magnoliopsida > Poales > Typhaceae > Typha > Typha latifolia. The sequence goes on along the minus strand of NC_133086.1, from coordinate 12,974,869 downwards.
TTATACAAATTAAATATAATTATCTCATAGTTAGTATATAATTCTAATTATATTATATTTAGCAAAATACCTGCAATATAAATTCCTATTTTAATCCTAAGTAGATAATAGTAATTATTAGGGTTATGTATGTATATTCTTACGTAATTATTTACAGTAACTTAATTCTTATTTTTCTTAATTATCAATGAGAATAATAGACAGATTAAATTATATTGTAAACACACTATTAAATAATATAATTATGATTAATAAATAACAAAACAAATATAGAAATGAAGAGTATATAATTGCAACTAGAAAACTATCTTTCTTGCCGGCTTAATTTTAATGAATATAAAGACTAACATTATTTGTTATAAATAATTTTAGATCCCGACCTCCCTGTTCAAGACCCTATGGACCTAGCTATCGAGGCTTGATCATTGTCGTAGCAATGTGAGCGAGTGGTTATTTGGTATTTGCAGTAGTGTTGAGTAGTCTTATCCCCTAGACGCCTTTCTCAAATTATGTTATATTATATATTATGTACATGCATGTTTTGGCCTCCATCATGATTATATGACTTTACCTATTGATGATTACAGTCGAGCATATTTTATTATGCATTTGATTAGGCTGATCTAAGATATAAGTACATTGGTGATATATAGAGATGATCTCTATCATGAGTATGCATATGATAGACTAGCAAAACTATACATGTGTTAGATACATGGTTAGAGTCGGCATTGCATCATTTTTCTCTTGGCTTCTTTACCACCTAAATTCCTGACTTGCATGATATGTTGTCATATTGGATATATGCATATGATTTATCATGTATAGAAAATCATAAAAATATATGTGTATGTCATGTGATGTGATGTGATATGATGTGATGGCTGAAACGGTATCTGGTCCGGACTGGTACTGGACATACTCTTAGCGTATGGCAGAGTATGGTGATGGCTGATGGTTGTACTCTTAGCGTATGACAGGGTACAACTATCATTGATATACTCTTAGCGTATAGCAGGGTATAATTACTTTCTTCTGAGATACCCTTACCGTATGGCAGGGTATGATTTATCTACAGAGATACCCTTAGCTCTTAGCATATGACAGGGTATGCTCTGAGCTTGTGACATGATGTGTATCGAGTTTGGGGCCGGGTACTGTAGTCCAGCATGGTGGATGCTATTCAAAGTTGAGACGGTTGATTGTGATAGTGAGAGATATGTGGATTATATCTAGCTCTGACATATACGATTATCTAGTGGTTGGCATGCATCATGCATCATCATTGATGTGACCAATTTCATTGGATCATAATTGTTATACATGATATGTCGTTATATTCGGTGATGTTATATGGTAATTTCATCATGTGATATATTTTTGGTTGAGGATATAATATGCTCATTCATAAGAATTGATTTTATTCATATATATGTCATTGATGATACATATATACATGTTCATATATGGCATCATGCTACTTTTTGATTCAAATTATCTAGTACATGATTTACTCTTTATTTGGCATCACTAATTCGGGGTAAGATCTAATCACTGAGCCTTTAGCTCATGACTCTCTTTGTTTTCTCCTTTCCAAAAGCTCAGGTGAGCGAGTGGAGCAGGATACTCCCTTAGAGATCTTGCGAGTGGGTGAAGAGTAGTGTGTGGTTAGTGTTTTGCGCTAGATGAGTTCTCTTATTTGATGTATTAGTAGACATCCTCCAAATATGTCATTATCCTTGTCTTTTATTCTAGCAGGTGACTTTGTACTTATATAATAATGTATATACCACCGATGTGTGTATATTATGGTGAAAAGCTCTAAATGATGTGTTGTGGCCTGTGTGGGGCCTAAATAGGGGTATCCGTGTGTTGTTGACAGTTAAACTTATTTTATTCTTAGTTTAGATGTTGTGAATAATTTATGATGTTGATATAGGGTTATTTGATTGTTAGTAACTAAGCAATTGGTCAGGTGCCACGCACGTGCCGTGTGGGCTCATGCCATGCACATGTTAAGGGTTGTGAGTGTTACAAGAGGGCCACCCCTAAGGGACTAGGGTGATTGGCCGGTCGACGGAGATTAGAAGTGGTGTCGCCGGGGATCCAGAGAACGGGAGCGAAGAAGATGAAGGAGACAAGGCAAAAACTCAATTCATCAATAATGACTCCATGGTTGCCATCCACACCTTTAGAGGCTAATCAACAATTCAAAAATAACCCTAAATAGCGCATTTTCGCCGACCGCCGCGCGTTTGAATGCACACATTTCTCACTTCTCTGGATTTGCGAATGCAATGCAAGCGTTTGCAGGCATGTTCGAACGCACAATTCACACTCTTTGGATGTGCGAACCTAATGCAGGCATTCGAACGCATTCCACCCGCGTTCGAACGCGACATATAGAAAAAACAAAGACATCCCTAAAGTGTATCCATGCTCGAGATAACATCGGTAAAGTCCTAATCGTATGAGATATATACCAAATAATTTAGCCATTGGATTGATGTGAGATTTGGATATGCTTTAGCTCTAGAAGATAGCTTTCCAAAGGTCTAATACGATTCAGACTTCACCGATGTCGTCTTGAGCAAGGATACACCTTAGGGGTGTCTTTTCTTATTGTTTTAGTGTTTTATTTAGAGGAATATAAGATTTCTTGATACGATCTCCCCGTTTGGCCAAGGCTCAATCTATTCTGATTTTTAGCTTTGGACAGGATCTGACATTAAACTTTGAAAATAGATCCCAAAAGATTCAGCCATCTGACCGACGTGAAAATTTGATATGTTATAGCCTCGGAAAAGAGATTTCCAGAAAACCAAGTTCAAACGAATCAGACAGTGGGATCTCACGATTAGTGGATGAACATCAGGGAGTCCGTCTTAAGATCTGTGGATGGAGGCACGAGATCCTTGATGTTGGTGAAAGTTGGTGGACCGACGTTAATGGGGTGGCACCGGTGAGTACGTGGAGATGGAAGGGTTATGGATAATGGAAGGGTTAGGACAAAGTGATAGATAGATTGGAAGAAGGGGAAGGAGTGGGCCTCCCCTAAGGGACTAGGGTGATTGGTCGGTCGAGGGACGCTAGAAGCGGCGATGCTAGGTGATACGATTCAGACTTCACCGACGTCGTCTCGAGCATGGATTCACTTTAGGAGTGTTTTTATTTCATGTTTTAGTGTTTAATTTCCATTAAAATAAGTTTTCTGTAAGTCGAGTTCGAACGCGGGTGGAGTGAGTTCGAACGCGGTTTGTGAACGGGGTTGTGAACGTGGTGAAGAGAATGTACTGTGCATTCGAACGCATTGTGAATGCCTGCATCGCATTCGCAAATACCGACAGGCGCGTTCAATTGCGCGTTCGAACGCCTGCATCGCGTTCGCAAATCCAGAAGAGCGAACTCGGTATGTTCGAACGTGGTCGGGAGAGTTCGAACGCGATCGACGAAAATTGTGTTTTTAGGGTTAATTTGAGTTGCTGGTTAGCCTATAAAAGGATGTGGTAGGCAACCAAATTGATTATTGATTATTGAGATTGAGTTTTGCCTTGCCTCCTTCGTCTTCTTCGCTCCCGTTCTCTCAATCCCCGGCGACGCCGCTTCTAACCTCCCTCGTCCGGCTAATCACCCTAGTCCCTTAGGAGTGGCCCTCTCCTCCCCCTTCGTCCAATCTATCCAACACTTGCCCTAACCTCTCCATCAACCACAACCCTTCCACCATCACTTTTCACTGGTGCCACCACATTAACGCCGGTCCTCCATCAACCATCATTACCTAGGATCTCGTGCCTCCATCCACGAATCCAAAACAGAGCATCCTGATGTTCGTCCACTAAATGGACGGTATCTCGAGATCCACAACTCCGATTCGCCTAAAACTTGATTTGTTGGAAAGTTCTTTTCTAGGGCGACAACATATCAAAATTTCACATCGATCCAACGGCGGCATATTTCAGGATCTTATTTCAAGTTTCCGTGCCAAATCTAGTCTAGATCATGTATTGAAAGAGATCGACCCTTCACCAAAAAGGCGTGATCGTATCAAGCTGGTATCAGAGCCACTGTTCCTTAGACAAGCGCTTCCAATGACGATAACCAGATCCATGGCTGCACGGCGAGATGATGAAGAAGAGATTCTCCCAATAGAGGAGGGAGAAACGATTGCAGGGACTTCCACCCGTGGAAGCACCCGATCTAATCAGAATACAGAAGAACCTAGCGTTCAAGCCGTGTTGGGGTCTCTTTCAGAGCAAATGGCCATCAACAACCAGATGATGATGGAGATGATGCGGGAACTACGGGCGACAAGGGAAGCAATGGCGAACGGGAAAGCACCATCGACCCCACGACGCGAGTCCACCCCCTTGAACCCACCGCCACCGGTTCAGCCTTTGCAACCACAAGAGCCGCTGCTACCACCACCCTATGGGCAGAGGCAAGCAAGTATGGTTACACCAGGTCCAGTTGCAGGTGAACCCATCCGACGGGTGAACCACTATGGAGACCGCCTTGGAGATCAAGATCCATGGGCAGGTCAATACGATCCGGAACCATAACAAGTTAATCAAAACCGAAGGAGGGATCATTAACCCTTCATGGTGCATCCTCCCCCGGTTAGACAAGGACATGATCCGGAATGAGACAATGGCATCCCTGGACAAGTCGTGCGTCTCGAATTCCCCAAGTTCAAAGGTGGCGACCCGATCGATTGGTTGTATAGGGCGGAGCAATTCTTTGCATACCAAGGAACGGCGGAAGAGTACAAGGTGACGCTTGCGAGCTTCCACCTTGAGGATGCGGTGCTTCATTGGTTTCGAGCAGCCAATGCCACTGAGGCTATCGAAACTTGGGCTGAATTTTGCGCCAATATCACACGGCGATTTGGAGCATCGGGATATGAAGACTTTGATGCTCTCCTCTCAAAGACGGTGCAAAAGACCATGGTTGGGTCATACCAAGAAGAATTTGAGAGGATTAGTAGCCGATGTCATCCACCATGGACGGATCAGCAACTTCGCAGCACCTTCATCTCCGGGCTGCGGGGTGACATACAAGCCGATGTGAGGGCTTTAAGGCCTAGAACCTTAAAGGAGGCCTTCGAAGATGCGGTGCTTATGGAAGACAAACATAGGGCCATAAAGATACACTTGAAACAGAGTTGGATGAGCCAAGGAAGCCGCAATCAAGCTCAACCAAACATAGCGGCGGGAAATACTATCGGAGTACCAAGGGTTGCTGCTACAGTGGTACCTCCTCGAGCACCCTTGAAGCCATCCCAAGATGTGAAGTATGCACCTAGAGGTCCGGGACGAGCACTCACACCAGCCCAAGTAGAAGAAAGAAGAGCCAAGGGCCTATGCTTCCGTTGTGATGAGAAGTTTGTACCCGGGCATCGCTGCGCTAAACCGATGGGATCGGTGAGGCTAATCGATGGATTGGAGGAAGCGGAGGACGAGTTTGCAGCTGAAGGTGCAGATGTGGCTGGACATCAAGGAGAAGAAGCTGAGGAGCAACCCATGGAGGACATGATAGCCGAAATCTCCCTCCACGCCTATTCGGGGACAGCTGCGCCAAAGACATTGCGGGTGAACGGGGTAATCAAGAAAACCACAGTGAGAATCTTGATTGACACCGGGTCCACCCACAACTTCATTGACAAGAGGCTCCTTAGGAAGATTGGGCTCGAGTCGGAACCCAGGGAAGGGTTCGATGTGACGATCGGAGATGGCACCACATTGCGAGCAGATTTTATTTGTGGAGGTGTGGAATTGAAGGTACAAGGCCAAACTTTCACATTGGATCTTTATCCATTGGCCTTGCGAAGTGCCGACATTGTTTTGGGGACTCAATGGCTTCAAAGCTTGGGGCCCGTAACATTTGATTTCTCAAACCTCACACTGACATTTCGAAGGAACGGACGAAGGGTGTTGCTGGAGGGAAATCAACCGCAGCAAGGGCCAACATTGCAACCACTTGTGGGCTTTCCTTGTGTAGGGGACCAAGCTCTACTATTGCAAATGGCTGTCGCTAAACCTAACTCGAGTCATTGGGAGGACCAAATCCGGATCCACCAACTGCATCTAACTCGACCTCCCGAGCACAATCGGATGCACCAGATTTCTATTGCTGAACTAACATTGAGTCAAGTGGTTCGACCACCCGACACCAAGTGGACTCAATGTAGATGGACCCGAATTCCACCTTGGGTTAGTTGGAGTACAAGTATCCAAGCTCGACTGAGGATGAACCCCTTTGAGGCGGTTATGGTCGCACTACCCCTATCTTGCATGCCTACGAAAGACTCGCGGCGATGGATAGGACCGAGCTTGACTTGGAACTTGCTGATCGAGAATCGAGTGGCCGATGCTCTTTCGCGCCAACCGGACAGAAGTGAGCTTGCCTCTCTTTCAGCACCAGCATTTCCTATATCTTCAGATATGTGGGGAACCAATGCAGAAGATCATACCATGGAGGAACTTAAGCCAGAGTTCAAAGATCGCTTCACAAACTTCAAACCTTGAGGACAAGGTTGCGGAAGCATGGTGGATTGATACGATTCAGACTTCACCGACGTCGTCTCGAGCATGGATTCACTTTAGGAGTGTTTTTATTTCATGTTTTAGTGTTTAATTTCCATTAAAATAAGTTTTCTGTAAGTCATGTTCGAACGCGGGTGGAGTGAGTTCGAACGCGGTTTGTGAACGGGGTTGTGAACGTGGTGAAGAGAATGTACTATGCGTTCGAACGCACTGTGAACGCTTGCATCACGTTCGCAAATACCGACAGGCGCGTTCGATTGCGCGTTCGAACGCCTGCATCACGTTCGCAAATCCAAAAGTGCGAACTCGGTGCGTTCGAACGCGGTCGGGCGAGTTCGAACGCGGTCTACGAAAATTGTGTTTTTAGGGTTAATTTGAGTTGTTGGTTAGCCTATAAAAGGATGTGTAGGGCAACCAAAATTATTATTGATTATTGAGATTGAGTTTCGCTCCCGTTCTCTCATTCCTCGGCGACGCCGCTTCTAACCTCCCTCGTCCGGCTAATTACCCTAGTCCCTTAGGAGTGGCCCTCTCCTCCCCCTTCGTCTAATCTATCCAACACTTGCCCTAACCTCTCCATCAACCACAACCCTTCCACCATCACTTTTCACCGGTGCCACCACACTAACGCCGGTCCTCCACCAACCATCATTACCTAGGATCTCGTGCCTCCATCCACGAATCCAAAATAGAGCATCCTGATGTTCGTCCACTAAACGGACGGTATCACGAGATCCACAACTCCGATTCGCTTGAAACTTGATTTGTTGGAAAGCTCTTTTCTAAAGCGACAACATATCAAAATTTCATATCGATCCAACGGCGGAATATTTCGAGATCTTATTTCAAGATTACGTGCCAGATCTAGTCCAGATCAAGAATTGGAAGAGATCGACCCTTCACCAAAAAGGCGTGATCGTATCACCAGGGAACAAGAGAACGGGAGACAAGAAGACGAAGGAGACAAGGCAAAACTCAATTCATTCAATATTGATTCTATAATTGCCATCCACACTCTTAGAGGCTAACCAAATAATTCAAAAATGACAATTATTAACCCTAAAATAGTAGATTTTTGCTGATCGCATTCTAACGCGCCCGATCACGTTTGAACGCACATTTTGCATTCTCTGTATTTGCGAACCTAATGCATGCATTCAAAAACGTATTCGAACGCACTCCATCCGCATTCAAACGCGGCGTTCGAACGCGCCACATCGAAGTGTTGAATATTTTTGCGAACCTAATGCAGGCGTTCACAAGCGCGTTCGAACGCACTCCATCTGCGTTCGAAAGCGACAGACAGAAACCTTATTTTTCTATGAATTAAACACCAAAACAAGAATAATAGACACCCCTAAAATGTATCCATGCTTAAGATGACATCGGTGAAATCCGAATCGTATCAATCCACTACGCTTCCGAAACCTTGTCCTGAAAGTTTCAAATTAGCGTTCCATGATATCTGACTCTAACTCCCAAGTAGACTCGTCAGCGGGCTTGCCTAGCCACTCGATTAGCAGTTCTGTCTCCAATCTGGATCCATGGCGTATTCCCCTACGACCTAAGACTCGGACCAGTTTAGCTGTAACGCCCCGCCCGGCACGGCACGTGCACGCCCACGCGCCCACACGGCACGCGCACTCTAACTCCCAACTAAACAACTGATACACGAGTGCTATAAAATCTGACATATACTATACAAATCATTATCTGATATAATAAGGTACAAATATAACAAACAACGATACAACTCAATGTTTGGTTAAACTATCTTCTATACCGTCTCGCATCAATAGCTCACCTCATCATCACTCTAAAATATCTTCTCAAGATATCTCAGGTCGCTATCACGTACCACAAATCTGAGAGGTTAGAAAAAAAATAAAGAGAGTCATGAGCAAAAGGCTCAGTGAATAGACCTTACCCCGAATTAGTGATGTCAAACAGGGAGTAAATCATGTACGGGATAATATGAATCAGAAAGAGTATTATGTCATGAATGAGTATATGAATGTATCCTCAATAATATATAAATAAAAAGTAGATAACATGTCATAACTGATACAAGTATATAATCCTCGACCATGAGTAAACAAATCTCCGTATCATATTATAATCATAACTCTCCCTCAAATATGACACATGATGCATGCCGACCATGACCACATTATGATATCAAATGCAATCATATATGATGAATATTGACCACTCGATAATCAGATAATCAAATGATAATGAAATCATATGCATTTCTCAACATCATAATCATCACCAACATCTCAGTATAATATCATCATACTAGACCACTGTGCACAGTCAACACCCGGTACCCGATCTCAACATCATGCCCGAAGGCTCCGAGCATACTCTGCCATCCACAAGGAGTATCTCAAATATAACCATACCCTGCCATCCGCTAAGGGTATCAACATCCATCCAGACAGGGCACCCCACATAGTTGATAGAAACCTCGTGAGGATAACTCGCCACATATGCCCTAGCGAACAGCATGTGTTCGATTGTCTGTGCGCACAGACTCAACTGACCTCGGACATGGGCCACGAGATATCGCATATCAGTGACCATAATCATCACTCTAGGCACCCCTAACCCTGGCGCCTACTCGGGTATCCTCATACTTTCTATCAACTATCCTATCAATCACATTTCATGCTTTCCTTCTAAATGTCAGATCACATGGATATATCCCATACGATAACGAGTCAATGTATAACATGAATTTAGGTGGAATAGGAATCAAGAGAAAATGATACAATGTAGTCTCCAACTGTATCGTCAACACGTGCATACTCATGCTAATTTATTACATGCATACTCATGCTACAGATTGACTCGGTAAACAATCATAATAGTAAAATCATCTCTAATCATCTCTATATATATTACCAATGTACTCATATTCCAAATCAGTATAATTGAATGCATGATAAAATATGCTCGACTATAATCATCTCTAGATAAAATCATATAATCATGCTGGAGGCCAAAACATGCATGTATATAAATATATAATATAACCTAATTTGAGAAAAGCATCTAAGGGATAAGACTACTCATCCTGATCAGAAGATACAAACCACGTATCCCTTACATCCGCCCATCAACCGTGTGACACTTCTCGCTAGCAAGGTCCACGGGGTCTCAAATAAGGGGTTCGAGATCTGAAAATGTTTAAGTAACATAAAGTTAGTTGTTTATCCTATTATAATCCGTTCGAGTAAAATATGATGATTTATTAGATTTTAGAATTTCTACTTAATTTTATAATTGGCTAGATTTTTATTATAAATAAAATATAAATATAGATAAAAAACCTAATTATAATTAAATTATATCTTGATTAATTTGAGACTATGTAGTCATTATCTTATTTGTTACAAAATAATAACGTATAATATATTAATAGAATTACTTAAAATGTATATCATAAGAATATTAGAATATAAATCTAATAATTATAATTTACAAATCTATCTATTAATCTAATATACATATAAGTAAATAAATAAATAAACAAATAAATAAATATAAGTATTACCTATATTTATGTGTAATAGTTTATAACTTAATTAATCATCAATAAACTTTAATTAATAATAATCATAATGATGAATATGTATTATTATTAAAATAAATAATGTCTAAATCTATTTGTATTAATTAAGACAGAAATACCTAAATAAATAAATAATAAAATTAAAAGGATAAATGATCTTCGCTACGTTGTCTTTGGGCTCGGGCCCAAGATCGGCTCGCTCTGATGTTAGGCCGAGCCCAAAGACCGCTGCGAAAAAATAAGAAGAGGAGAAGCAGCTGAGGAAGAAGAAGAAGAAAGGAAGAAGAAAGAAGGAAGAAGAAGAAGAAAAGAGAAGAGAAGAAGAGAAGAAAGAGAGGAGGGGAGGGAACTGCGGAACCGGGTCGACGGGGAGGGCACCGGCAGTTGGTGGCCAGCCAGCTGCCAGCCTCTCACCGGCGGCTTGGCTTTGACGAGCCTGAGCCCAAAGTAAGAAAAAGAAAAAGAGAGAGAGAGAGAGAGAGAGAGAGAGAGGGATAGTGAGAGGGAGAGAGAAGAAGAGAGAAGAAGAGAGAAGAAGAGAGAGAGAGAGGGAGAAAGATCTCACCGGCGCTTGTGGAGGTGGCGACCGGCCTCGGCAAGAGAGAGAGAGTGAGAGAGAGAAAGATATTTAAAGAGAGAGAGGGAAGGTGGTGTGGGGGGGTCTTGGCGGTGGCTGCAGTGGCGTTGGAGCCTACCGCGGCCAGCTGGCTGCAGCCGGTTGGCTGCGGTGACGCGAGGGGGGCGTGGCATGCTCCCTTCCAGCCACTGCATGGCACGAGGCCGGCCACACTGTGGCCGGCCACGTCGTGCCATGTAACCAATTTTTTTTTTTTTTTGGGATTGGGTTGTTACATTAGCTGGGCCATCTTCTTCCTTTGGTTCAGGCAAGGCCGAACCCACCACATGGTTAGGCCCGATCTGGGCCTTCAATGTCGATACATGGAAAATCGGATGGATTCGGGTTCCCTCGGGTTAGTTCGAACAGGTAAGCCACTGGACCGATTCATTGTAGCATGCGGTATGGACCATAGTAATTTCTAGTTCAAAATTGGCCTCAATGTGGATTGTCGGTACAGTTGAGCTTAAACGAACATTAATTGATCCACCTCAAACTCTCGCTCACGCCGGCCTTTGTCATGAGTCTACTTCATGCGGTTTTGGGCTGTTACTAGGTGAATCTTGAGCTGTCTTAAGGTTTCATATCTATCAGGAAGTTCCAAGTTGAGCTCAGTCCTATCTGCCATCGCGAGTCTATCGTAGGCACGCAAGACAAGGGAAGTGCACCCATAAACTGCCTCAAAGGGGGGTCATGCCAATGCTGGAGTTATGAGCTATATTGTATGACCACTCGGCCCATAGAAAGAATTTGACCCAATCCTTTGGTCGGTCAGCCACAAAGCATCGCAAGTATTGCTCTAGTTTGCGATTCACCACCTCGGTTTGGCCATCCGTCTCAAGGTGATAAGCTAAACTAAGGTTGACTCGAGTCCCTTGCAATGTGAAGAACTCGGACCAAAACTCACTGATGAAGATGCGATCCCGGTCTGACACGATCGTCCTTGGTATCCCATGCAAGTGTGCTACTTCTTCAACAAAAATTTCAACAACCTTTTTTTGCTGAAAATGGGTGTGTCAATGCTATGAAATGAGCATATTTGCTTAGCCTATCCACCACAACGAACACCACTGATTGTCCTTAAACTTCCGACAACCATTCGATGAAGTCCATGGAGATGTACTCCTAAATATGCTCCGGTATAGGCAGTGGATGCAATAGCCCGTTGGGCTTGAGTGTCTCCGATTTGACTCGTTGGCAGATTTGGCATTCACGCACATACTTCTTCACGTCTGACTTCATCGCTGTTTGTGTATAGTTTTGGGCCGGCCACTTATAGGTACAAAAGACCCATTCATGGCCTACTATAGGAGTATGATGGAAGTGTGCTATCAATAGTCTTCGTAGCTCTTCATCCGCGGGTACCTTGATCCGCCCGTGCTCGAGTACCAACCCGTTGCCCTCCTCATCCTCGGGGTGGCTTGATGGGTTCTCCGTAGATCTGAGAAGAAAGGAAAGGTGGGTGCCGAGAAAGAAGTGAGCTCCCTTGCGTTCCCTACGCTTGAAAGTTCAAACAACGATTGACTTCCATCTAGGAGCACTCTGATACAATTCAGACTTCACCGACGTCGTCTCAAGCATGGATTCACTTTAGGAGTATTTTTATTTCATGTTTTAGTGTTTAATTTCCATTAAAATAAGTTTTCTTTAAGTCGCGTTCGAATGCGGTTTGTGAACGGGGTTGTGAACGTGGTGAAGAGAATGTACTATGCGTTCGAACGCACTGTGAACGCCTACATCGCGTTCGCAAATACCGACAGGCGCGTTCGATCGCGCGTTCGAACGCCTGCATCGTGTTCGCAAATCCAGAAGAGCGAACTCGGTGCGTTTGAACGCGGTCGGGCGAGTTCGAACGCGGTCGGCGAAAATTGTGTTTTAGGGTTAATGTGAGTTGTTGGTTAGCCTATAAAAGGATGTGTAGGGCAACCAAAATTATTATTGATTATTGAGATTGAGTTTTGCCTTGCCTCCTTCATCTTCTTCGCTCCCGTTCTCTCAATCCCCGGCAACGCCGCTTCTAACCTCCCTCGTCCGGCTAATCACCCTAATCCCTTAGGGGCGGCCCTCTTCTCCGGCTTCGTCCAATCTATCCAACACTTGCCCTAATCCTTCCATCAACCACAACCCTTCCACCATCACTTTTCACCGGTGCCACCCCATTAACGCCGGTCCTCCACCATCCACCATTACCTAGGATCTCGTGCCTCCATCCACGGATCCAGAATAGAGCATCCTGACGTTCGTCCACTAAACGAACGATATCTCGAGATCCCCAACTCCGATTCTCCTGGAACTTGATTTGTTGGAAACTCTTTTCCGGGCCTAAAACATATCAAAATTTCACGTCACTCCGACGGCGGAATATGTCGGGATCTTATTTCAAAGTTCCGTGCAAGATCTAGTCCAGATCTGAGAATTAGAAAAGATAGATCTTTAGCCCTAAAGAAAAGATCGTATCAAGCTGGTATCAGAGCTCCATAGCCAGAGGTGTGATCATATCAAGCTGGTATCAGAGCCACCGTTCCTCGGACAAGCGCTTCCAATGACGACAACCAGATCCATGGCTGCACGGCGAGATGATGAAGAAGAGATTATCCCAATAGAGGAGAGAGAAACGGTTGCGGGGACTTCCACCCGCGGAACCGCCCGATCTAATCGGAATACGGAAGAACCTGGTGTTCAAGCCGTGTTGGGGTCTCTTTCCAAGCAGATGGCCATCAATAATCAAATGATGATGGAGATGCTGCGGGAAATTCGGGCGTGGCCGAAACCTTCTTCAACAAGCAGGGCAATCACAAGGCAGCATGGGGAACCCTATGCAACATACCCAACATCCTCATCGGCCTCCCCGTTCATCACAAAAGTAGGGGAGAGTTCGGCTATCAGGCAAGATCGAGCTTCTACACCTCGACCCATGGTTAGCCGCAACGAACGGCTGTCCGCTACAATGGGTTCCTCGACCATTGTAGCAGCCCTCGGAACCTCCATATCTTCCCATGCACTGGAGACCTCGTCAACAAACTGTGAAGGGCTGGCTGCACCATTCCCAATCCCTGCAGATACGGTGAGGAGTCTAGCTTCAAGGCAGCAGTTTCCTTCGGCAAGCTCAACGGTTGGAAATGTTCTTTTCACGTCAGAACGGAGTTCTTCGACGAGTCGACAACCGTGCGAACCACTGTTGAATGGAGGAAGACCACACGTGGCCGCTGGATATTCCTCATCAGTGGTGAGGGAGATGATCCAGAACCGCAAGTTCCAGCACTTGGGCCGCCTTACACCACCTTCATTTGCAACCACAGCGAGTCAGCAACTATGAAGAAATCATGTATGGCCTCTAGTGACCTTCCACCATTCTCCTCGGTCAATCGACGGTCGGCGCGATAGTGCCATCACGGCGATGACGTTGCGGCTCCCCGCCGAGCTACAACTCGAAGGAGAAGGCCGCAATCTTCCAACCACGGCAGCACCGGCCCTCGACGGCCTCGTAAAGACCTTGTGGGCTAATGATTTTCTCACCCAAACGATCGAAAGCTCCCTACCATGGCTACGACAAAATGAAGAAGGAGATGAAGATTTTGTTTTTGTCAACCTCAGCCTTCCACAGCAGTCAACCGTCGCCACCCCAAGAGGGGCCTCACCAGCAACTATTGTAGTATTCCGGATGACCAAAGGCTCCTTGCCATGGCTGCAACGGGACAGAGAAGGACCTAAAGATTTTATTTTTTGGGCCAACTTCGGCCTTCCATCGCCGCCGACTACTGCCACACCGTCGGGAACCCTACTTAAGCAACTACTGGAGGTGATCACTACTCAGCCAAGGCTGCCACGTGCTAAGTCAACTCCTATGGCAATGGCTAATAGAGATGGAACTAATAGAGAAAGATTAGGGATTTCAAATTTTTTTGAAGACTCTAAGTGGTTAGAATTTCAAGAAGGCTACATTGTTGGGCTTGACCAGGTGGAATTGCTAGACATTAGTTGGGTTGGACCTAAGAGCCAAAGGGGTCAAGTCAAGTGGGAGTCATCTCTGGACTTCGGGACTCAGTTAAGTCAAATAAGGGACATGATCGAAACCCTCTACTTGACTTAAGACGAGTTTGCTTATACCGGGATACATTTGACTCGGATCCTAATCCATGGAGTGGGCGAGAATGATTATGAGCACAACCAACAATCAGTTTGGCTAGCTGAACCTAACTTGAGTCACTAGGAGAACCTAATCTGGATCCACCAACTGCATCTAAGTCGACCTCCCGAGCGCAATCGGATGCACCAGATTGCTATTGCCGAACTGACATTGAGTCAATTGGTTCGACCACCCGAGACCAAGTGGACTCAATGTAGATGGACCCGAATTTCACCTTGGACTAGTTGGAGTACGAGTATCCAAGCTCGACTAAGGATGAACCCCTTTGAGGCGGTTATGGTCGCACTACCCCTATCTTGTGTGCCTACGAAAGACTCGCGGGGACGGATCGGACCGAGCTTGACTTGGAACTTGCTGATCGAGAATCGAGCGGCTGATGCCCTTTCGTGCCAACCTGACACAAGTGAGCTTGCCTCTTTCTCAGCACCAACATTTCCTATATCTTCAGATATGCGGGGAACCAATGCAGAAGATCATACCATGGAGGAGCTTGAGTCAGAGTTCAAAGATCGCTTCCCAAATTTCAAACCTTGAGGACAAGGTTGCGGAAGCGTGGTGGATTGATACGATTCAGACTTCATCGATGTCGTCTCGAGCATGGATTCACTTTAGGAGTATTTTTATTTTATGTTTTAGTGTTTAATTTCCATTAAAATAAGTTTTTTGTAAGTCGCGTTCGAACGCGGGTGGAGTGAGTTCGAACGCGGTTTGTGAACGGGGTTGTGAACGTGGTGAAGAGAATGTACTGTGCGTTCGAACGCACTGTGAACGCCTGCATCGCGTTCGCAAATACCGACAGGCGCGTTCGATCGCGCGTTCGAACGCCTGCATCGCGTTCGCAAATCTAGAAGAGCGAACTCGGTGCGTTCGAACGCGGTCGGGCGAGTTCGAACGTGGTCGGCAAAAATTGTGTTTTAGGGTTAATGTGAGTTGTTGGTTAGCCTATAAAAGGATGTGTAGGGCAACCAAAATTATTATTGATTATTGAGATTGAGTTTTGCCTTGCCTCCTTCGTCTTCTTCGCTCCCGTTCTCTCATTCCCCGGCGACCCCGCTTCTAACCTCCCTCGTCCGGCTAATCACCCTAGTCCCTTAGGGGTGGCCCTCTTCTCCCCCTTTGTCCAATCTATCCAACACTTGCCCTAATCCTTCTATCAACCACAACCCTTCCACCATCACTTTTCACCGGTGCCACCCCATTAACGCCGGTCCTCCAGCATCCACCATTACCTAGGATCTCGTGCCTCCATCCACGGATCCAAAACAGAGCATCCTGATGTTCGTCCACTAAACGAACGATATCTCGAGATCCCCAAGTCCGATTCGCCTGAAACTTAATTTGTTGGAAAGCTCTTTTCCGGGCCTAAAATATATCAAAATTCATGTAGATCCGACGGCGGAATATTTCGGGATCTTATTTCAAAGTTCCGTGCAAGATCTAGTCCAGATCTGAGAATTAGAAAAGATCGATCTTTAGCCCTAAAGAAGAGATCGTATCAAGCTGGTATCAGAGCTACATAGCCAGAGGTGTGATCGTATCACACTCTCTGGTCATTCCTCCATAATGTCAATGTGAGGTTTGTAAAGTCAAATATCACAGGCCCCAAGCTTCGAAGCCATTGAGTCCCCAAAACAATGTCGGCACCTCTCAAGGCCAACGGATAAAGATCCAATATGAAAATTTGGCCTTGCACCTTCAACTCCACACCTCCACAAATGAAATATGCCCGCAATGTGGTGCCATCTCTAATCATGACATTGAACCCTTCCATGGGATCCAACTCAAGCCCAATCTTCCTACAAGGAAGTTGTGGGTGGACCCGGTGTCGATCAAGATTCTCACTATTGTTGTCTTGATTACACAATTCACTCGTAAAGTCTTTGGTGCGACTGTCCCCGAATAGGCATGGATGGTGATCTCGACAATCATGTCCTCCATAGGTCGCTCCTTAGCTACTCCTCCTTGCTGTCCAGCCACACCCTCATCTTCATCTGCAATCCCATCAGTTTAGTGTAGCGATGCCTGGGTAAAAATTTCTCATCACAATGAAAGCATAGGCCTTTGGCTCTTCATTCCTCCACTTGAGCAGGTGTGAGTGCTCGTCTCGGACCTCTGGGCACGTACTTCACATCTTGGGAGGGCTTCAGGGATGCTGGAAAAGGCTCCATAGCAGCAGTGGTTCTTGGTACGCCGGTTACATTTCCTGCCGCTATGGTTTGTTGAGTTGGATTGCGGCTTCCTTGGCTCGTCTAGTTCTGTTTGAGGTGTAACTTTAGGGCCCAATGTTTGTCTTCCATGAGTACTGCATCTTCGAAGGCCTCCTTTAAGGTTCTAGGCCTTAAAGCCCTCATGTCGGCTTGTATATCTCCCCGTAGCCCGGAGATGAAGGTGCTGCGAAGTTGCTGATCCGTCCATGGGGGTTGGCATTGGCTACTTATCCTCTCAAATTTTTCTTGGTTTGCCACAACCGTGGTCCTTTGCACCATCTTTAAGAGGAGAGCATCGAAGTCTTCATACCCTGACGCTCCAAATCGTCACGTGATATCGGCGCAAAAGTCAGCCCAAGTTTCAATCGTCTCATGGGCATTGGCTGCTTGAAACCAGTGAAGCACCGCATCTTCAAGGTGGAAGCTCACAAGGATCACCTTATATTCTTCCACTATACCCTGGTACGTGAAGAATTATTCCGCTCTATACAAACAATCGATTGGATCACTACCTTTGAACTTGGGAAATTCGAGACGCACGATTTGCCCACGAATACCGTTGTCTCGATCCATATCAAATCCAAGTCTTTGTCTAATCGGAGGAGGATGCACCATGAATGGTTGATGATCCCTCCTTTGATTTTGATTAACTCGACGCAGTTCCTGTTCGTATTGCCCCACCCATGGATCTAGATCTCCAAGACGATCTCCATAGTGATTCGCTCGTCAGATGGGCTCACCTACAACTGGGCCTAGTGGAACCATCCTTGCTTGTCTCTACCCATAGGGTGGTGGCAATAGTGGCTCTTTGATACGTTTAGGATCTATTTTTACCGCATTAGCTATTTATTTTCATTAAAATAAATTCATGTAAGTCGTGTTCGAAGACATGTGGGGTCGCATTCGAATGCCCTTGCAAATGCCTTCATCCCGTTTTCAAATATAGAGAATGCATATTGTGTGTTCGAATGTGGTTGAGCGAGTTCAAATGCCCGCGTTCGAACGCCTGCATCACGTTTGCACATATAGATAATGTCTTTTATGCGTTCAAACGCGATCGGACGCGTTCGAACGCGATCGGCGAGAATCTTCTAGAATTAGGGTTACATATTATTTTAGGACTTATTGGCTAGCCTTTATAAATATGTGGATGACAGCCAACTTCATTAGGCTATTGGATTATTGATTTCTTGCCTCTCTATCATCTATCTACCCTAATCTCCCTCCTCCCTCCTCCATCTTCACCATCCTTTCACCTCTACCATTGCCAAGGTTTCTCCTCTCTTCTAATCTCCCTCGACTGTCGAGTCACCCCTCTTCTTTGGGATCTCGACCACTTCGTTCCCTTCGTCTATATCCCTTAATCACATCCACCATCTACCTCCATCTCCATACCCATCCGTAACCCTAACATCCACTCCACCCGTCACCACCACCATCACCCATGTTATTCCATATTTTTGTCCCAGTTAAATTTAGAATCTGCAAAGGGTGTAAATACGAAAGTTGTAGATTATGAATCGAATCTACTTGGTTTCATAATTTTCTGACCACCATAGAATATTTGACAAATATTTTACCTCAGTTGCGCGGATTGCTTCCTGCAATAAATCCAGATCTTGAAGGAATCGTTCCATAGCCGATCTTTTAGTAAAAGAACCTATCAAAGTAGTATCAGAGCTTATCATTGGTATCAGAGCCTATCTTTTGGGAAGCGTAGAACTTATCAATAAGTATCAAAGCAAGCGAATCTCAGACCTCCATTAATAATCGAAAGAAGAAAGATGACATCAACAAGGAGACCTATGGAGAGCACATCGACAAGGGAAGACTCAATCTACGATGACCCTAACCGTGAGGCCAATTCCTTTGGAGCGACTATGGTAGGACCGAGTTAACCAACGTCCATGAGTGAGAATGGATGAACTTAGGGGCATGTTCCATACATTGATGCAAAGAGTTGACTAAATCCAAAAGGATCACAATGATTTCAAGGAATATGTCATGAATCGATTTGATTCGTTATCTCCTTGATGACGATCATAGTTTCAAGAAGGACCAACGGTGGGATCTCATCAAACTAATACCCCATAGGTCCAGGTGCGTCATGTGAGTGTCAATGATCCCCTCTTACCTATGCCTATTGAAAAACCCTTAGACACAAGTATGTATTTAAATACTAGGCAATGATATCACTCGTTCAATAAAGTAAAAGTCCGTAGAAATATTAGGAACGAAAGCAGAGATGAACGCCAAGATTTTAACGTGGAAAAACCCAAACGGGGAAAAAAACCATAGATCCAAACTCGGATCAAAACCAATCACTAGAATAGTAGCAGTTATAAGACTGACTCACAAAACAACCCGTCGATCCAAACGACTTTGTTCCACTCAGCCTTGCTCGCTAGAACCCACGATTTACTGCTTTTCGTGATTGAAGTCCAACCTCAGTAACCATCGAGATTGATCTTTCATCTAGATAGCCCTTAAGACGAAAGATTAACTTTTTAATGATGAGTGGAACCTTGTTAGTTGAAGAACCGATCTAGCCTTAAGAAGTCTCCTTCAATAATGCTTCTTCAACCCCCATAGAGATAGGGCATCACAATCCTTATATATGAGGTCCAAGATAGAGCCAAATCCAAGTCTTATCCGTACTCACGAAAGTCCAATTTGATCAAACTTCGTTGGTGCGTTCGAACGTGGCCCGGGTGCATTCGAACGGCATAACTTGATCTCAGGTGCGTTCGAACGGGCCCGAGTGCGTTCGAACGCAACAACTTGAATTCTTCAGGTTGCATTCGAACGCGTTTGTGAACGCAGCTCTCGGTCTGTGTGAACGCAATACCCGCGTTCGAACGCGTTTGTGAACGCAGCTCTCGGTCTGTGTGAACACAAGTACCCGCATTCGAACGCGTTTGTGAACGCGGCTCTTTGTCTGTGTGAACGTAGTACCCGCGTTCGAATGCGTTTGTGAATGCAGCTCTCTGTTTGTGTGAGCGCAGATTCCGTGTTCGAACGCGTTTGTGAATGCGGTGTGAACTCAACGGCTTTTCTCCAATAATCTTGCAATTCTTCAAACCAGAGATATTCTAGACTTGTGTAAAGCTCATATACATGAAAAAATACACTTAGAATATTTTGTACACAATTGCCAATAAATAAAAACCTAACAATCTTCCCCTTTGGCAATTTGTGACAAAACACCTAGGTTACAAGATATTACAAAGACTTCAAATTGAGCAATCAACAAGTCTAGAATATTTTGCACATCAATCCCTGCAAATAAACATATACCAATCCAAGATCAAGTGAAAATAACTTGAAATAAATAAACAATCCAAATACAAGTTATCAATGGAGCATAAGTTCAAAAGTACTTAAGCAGACAAAGTTCACAATTACTCCAAGCAAAGTTATAAGCGAGGTTATAAAGACTCTAAAGACTCTAATAAACTCCCCCTATTCCCATATTCCCATACTCCCCCTACACACCTAGACACCTAGACACTCTCCCCTTTTTGATACAAATGCCAAAGACTAAGAACTCGGAGGAAACTGACGATGAAAAATCGTCAACATAGAGTCAAGTACAGTCCCCTAACGAGCTTGCTCAGCTCGTAAATCATTCACTGCTGAATGGAGATCTTGCACTTGAGTACTAAGCTAATCGAAACGGTCAGAGTACTATGGTAACTCCCCTCAGTGTGAGATGTGTCACCATCAGAGCTATCATCAGAACTGTCGAGGTGCGATGAACGACCAACAGCGGAAGAGGACGGCTTGAGAGGAGACGACTGGTCGTGAGCTTGACTCCGCTTAAGAGTAATCCGATCCAATGGTTTGTGCGAAGTAAGGGAAGGTTCCGAAGCATCCACACGCACCCCACTCTGAGTGCACAAATTTGTAATAAAGATGCCAAACGGTAACCCCTCACGAGGTGCTTCTTTCTATGTAGCTATGAGAATCGAATCATAGAACACCACAGCCAAATCAACAGAGACTCTAGATAACATTGCATGAAGAAGGAATGCACGATCCAGACTAATACCAGAATGTCGAGTCTTGGGGGTGACGTTGTACAGACAAAACAGGTGAAGCATGCGAGCCACTGATGTCAGCTTCGCATGCGGCATCATGTTTCCCTTCCAACATTCCCCTTTGATCAGTACAGTGCCAGCATATTCATCGACATCAGGAAGTTGAGCAGACGTTGGATACTAGAACTCACCATCAGGAAGACGAAGTTCAGCGCGAATAACATCTCAGTCCAAGTATACAGACACCCAACGAATAGTAGAACGTATATAGCGGTCTAAAACCGTGGCATTACAAAAAAATTCTCGAACAACTTTCACATAAGTAGTCCCGCTCATCCGACACACCGATAACCATCCTTGCTTAGTAAATATCTATTCTATCCCCAAAGAAGAAAAATCGGAAATGACCACGGGTCGTTCACAGATAACAGGACGGGTGCCAAAATTATGTTTGTATCGCCCTGCAGCCATTGAAGTAGAAAACTTTGGAGCTGAAGATGGTGACGAAGGCGGCCTAGGTTTTTTGGAAACTGCAGCTTTTCTAGGCATTCTTGAGAAAGAAACAAGATCTTGATAAAAAATAGGAAAATTGATGGATGATCATACCTCGCAAAAGTGAAGAAAAACTAAGAAATTCGGCTGAAAGATGCTAGATCTGGAGGAGAACGACCCTTTAAAAGGGTTTGTAGTGAGAAATTTGATGAAAAATACCAAGATCTTGAAGATTTGAGAGGGGGAAAATGAAGGGTTTCTAGGGTTTGGAAGATAGAAGATGAAAACCTTTGGGTTCGGACGCAATATATAAAGAATCCTCGAGTGCGTTCGAACGCACTAGTCTGCGCGTTTGAACACGCCAGTCACCGCGTTCGAACCCAAAAATTTGCATTCGAAGGCCCCTTTTTTTTAAGTAATAAAAAATCAAAAAAAAAAATCTTTTTGGAGATGCACCTCTAAAAATTCAAAATAGATTCAAGACATAGAATATGACAATCGAATGAAATAAGTCATACACAGATCAATCAAATCATCAAAAGCATATTATAATCAATTCTAATGCAACACTAAAAATTAAATTAATCTTGATTGATCATAACAATATACATATGCAAGGTGAGCATAGATAACATGAAACATTCTTCTTAAATAAACTTTCCTATTTAATCAATGATACAACACAGTAGTCAAACCAACTTAGTATTTAAATTTGCACTTTTCGACTTATTCTCCATAACCGAACAAGAATTTTTCCTGTATTATTTTTTATACATAAACCATATAGGTGCAATGATGGCTTTCACACATGAGTAGGTAGCCCTTTTCTTGTAGTACATATTAAACAATATGCAAGAAGATATTCACAAACATCAAAAAAATTTATTTAATTTGCAAGCAATGTACTGAGTCAAATTGGACTCTAAATAAGATGGCTTTCACACAAACTCATTATAGCCCTTTTCATTGATCTTTTATGAACACATTTGTGATGACTAAGCATGAGGTCAAACTGTGCAAATCAACGTCAATAGTGAGCTATTTAAAGAAAAATTCATAATGTCATGCTCACTCAAGAATATACACACGTTATGAGTGCATTAAATTTAGTTTAACTATCATAGAAGTCGAGAGAGTGAGCAAATCAGAAATGATACAATATACTGCAAGATGACAAAATTGACTATCATAACTCATAATCAAGAGAAAAATCATATTTATATGTCAAGAGTATATTATTGAATCTAGTAGTGCATCAAATTTTTTTTAATGACAAACTCTTGACAAATCTGAAACTAAAACCAAAGAAAAGTTCAGATTAAAGAAAACCTAAAAAGAAACAAAAAGAAATAATAAAAAAGAAACACGCAAACCAAACTAAAAAAAAATCAATCCAAAGCACAAATCCCTAAAGAAGTACGAAGATACTCAAATCTCTGTAAATCCAAAGGTTTTGTAAATAGATCACCAAACTGTTTCTCCGTCTCAACATGTTCTAGTGCTATTGTTTTGTCTTCAACTAACTCGCGTATAAAATGATGTCGGATATCCATATGTTTTGTACGCGAGTGTTGAACAGAATTTTTCAATATATTAATAGCACTCATGTTGTCACAATAAAGCACCATAGTATCTTGTTCAATGCCGTAATCTTTGACCATCTGTTTCATCCATAGTAACTGTGAACAACAACTTCTCGCTGCAATGTACTCGGCCTCCGCAGTAGATAAAGTTATCGAGTTTTGTTTCTTACTGTGCCAAGCAACCAGATTGTTTCCAATATAAAAACATCCACCTGAGATACTTTTTCTATCATCACATGAACCTACCCAATCAGAACCGTGTATCCAGATATGATAGCTCCCGAGTCATACGTAAACCAGATACCTAAGTCAACTGTGCCATCGATATATTTTATGATACGTTTCACAGCAAACAAATGTGTCTCCTTAGGTTTAGACTAAAACCTACCACACACATCGACACTAAATACAATGTCTGGTCTACTAGCAGTTAAGTACAAAAGACTACCAATCATGCTCCTATATAGTATTTGATCAACACTTTCTCCTGAAATATCCTTACCTAGTTTGGTAGTTGTACTCATAGGAGTTCTAGCATGTTTTGCATTTTCTAAACTGAATTTAATCACAAGATCCTTAGCATACTTGGTTTGAGCGATAAATTTTCCTCTTTCCAATTGAGTAATTTGAAGTCCCAAAAAGAACTTTAACTCACCCATCATGCTCATCTCAAAATGACTATGCATAAGATCTACAAACTCCTTAGCTAATGATTGACTCGTTGCCCCGAAGACAATGTCATCCACATATATTTGTGCCACAACTAAACTCTTGTTCGACCGTGTAATGAACAATGTCTTGTCCACTCCCCCTCGAGTGAACCCCGCATTAACTAAAAAAATGTTCAACTTCTCATACCAAGCTCTTGGAGCTTGTTTTAGCCCGTAGATGTCCTTTTTTAGTTTAAACACATGAGAATGACATTTTTGATCTTCGAACCCTTTCGGTTGTTCCACATAAACATCTTCGTTTAGAGTACCATTCAAGAAAGCACTTTTAACATCCATTTGAAACAATTTAAATTTTAAGTGACAAGCAATAGCAAGCAGTATATGAATAGATTCTAATCTAGCAACATGAGCAAATGTCTCATCAAAATCTATACCCTCAACCTGAGTATATCCCTGTGCTACGAGTCTAGCTTTATTTCGAACTATATTGCCATGTTCATCACTTTTATTCTTGTAAATCCATTTTGTTCCAATGACGTTCACATTCTTAGGTCTAGGAACTAAATACCAAACATCATTTCTAGAAAATTGCTCTAATTCCTCATGCATAGCATTAACCCAAGAATTGTCTAACAATGCTTCCTTCACATTTTTAGGTTCAAAAGAAGATGTATAACAAGTAAATGATACCTCACTTTGGATTTGTCGTCTTGTCTTAATTGGTTCAGTCACATCTCCGATCACTTGTGATAGTGGATGATTTGATTTCACTCTGGCAGA
The DNA here is from genome assembly GCF_019914945.1 of Typha latifolia. Lineage (NCBI taxonomy): Eukaryota > Viridiplantae > Streptophyta > Magnoliopsida > Poales > Typhaceae > Typha > Typha latifolia. Next base: position 12,950,211 of record NC_133086.1, on the reverse strand, counting down.
TGGTTCCGGTACATTGCAGTCATCTTTGTTCATTTCAACTTTGTCATCGTCCTGATTCTCAATTTCTAAATCAAGCTCCTTTCCTATTTCTTCGTCATATGTATCTGCAGAAACAGAAATAGGAGTAGCTTCAGTTAAATTAGCCGTGGATTCATCTATCATAACATTAGCAAATTCCATAACAGTAGAAGTGTCGAGATTAAATACTCTGTAGGCCCTACTATTATTCGAATACCCTAAGAAAATGCCTTCGCTACTTCTAGTGTCAAATTTAGTCAAATATTCTCGATCACATAAGATATAACATTTACTACCAAAAACTCGAAAATATTTAACACTAGGTTTCTTACCTTTCCAGATTTCATAAGCAGTCATTTTTGTACCTGGTCTTAGATAAACACGATTTATCACATGTACGACTGTATTGACCGCCTCCGCCCAAAACCTTTGAGTAATCTTTTTAGCGTAAAGCATAACCCTAACCATTTCCTGCACAACTCAGTTCTTTCTTTCAACAATCCCGTTTTGTTGTGGAGTTATAGGAGCTAAAAACTCATGTTGAATACCAAGAGAATCGCAAAATATAGAAAAATTTTCATTTTCAAATTCTCTACCATGATCAAAACGAATCCTAACTAGGGTTGTAGATTTTTCATTCTGCAATTTTAAGCATAGTGATTTAAAATTTCAAAGGTTTCAGACTTCTCACGTAGAAAGGCAACCCAGGTATATATGGAATAATCATCGACCATTAAGAATATATAGCGTTTACCTCCAAGACTTTCAATTTTTGTTGGACCCATCAAGTCCATGTGAACTAATTGAAGCACACGGTCGGTGGTAGCTGCATTTATCTTCTTGTGTGAGATCCGAATTTGTTTTCTAATTTGACATGAACCGCACACTCTTTTTGACATTTCTTTTATCATAGGTATTCCTCTTACCACTTCTTGTTTGGACAAAGTAAATAATTCCTTGTGATTCACATGTCTAAGACGTTGATGCCAAACATCTGCAATATCGAAAGAGGCACTGTTACATTTTAGTTTATGTGACGTTCCAACAACATAGCAATTATCAGATGTTCTAGATCCATAACATATAACATTACCACCATGATCTAGAATAGTACAATCATTTTTGAAGAATTTTACCTCATAATCTTCATCACAAAATTGACTGATACTCAGAAGATTTGCTTTCAAGCCCTTAACATAAAGAACATTTTCAAGAATAGGAACCCACGGAGAATTTACCTTTCCTTTACCTATTACCTTGGATGAGTTACTATCTCCGAATGTCACAACTCCCTCTTCATGTTTTTCAAGATTAGAAAATAATGACTTGTTACCCGACATATGTCTTGAACAGCCACTCTCTAAATACCACAAATCAAAATTTAAAGTTTTCAAGGCTGTATGCACAACATAACATTTCAAATCACTTTTCTTGACCCATATGACCTTTCTTTTCATTTCATAAATGAAAGTAGTTCTAGATTTTTGCAAAAAATTGTAATGAGGTCGAATATGCCCTAGAATGCCGCAATGATAGAATGTCGGAACAAACCCTTTTCTACTCACCTTTTGTCGAGGAGTGTGACTAAAGTTTACCTTTGGTGCCGTTGACGATCCACCAGTTTGTAGATTCACCTTCAATTTAGAAGCATTCATCCATGATTGCTTTGTAAATGCAGTTGATGACTTCAGATATTCTTCCTTTTGTATACCTACAGAAACGAAGACAATTTTATTATTATTTGAATTACTAGTGTATCCAACACCATACCTGTCTTTTCCAGAGATCTGAGCCTTTAGAATATCATCAAGTTTGTTCTTCCCTTTTAGAAATGTCACTTCCTTATTCAGTCGCTCTAGTTCAATTTCATCAGCCTTCATTTTATTTTTTGCATTGTCAAGTTGTTCAGAAAGGTTTTTGACACGTTCAAGTTCCAATTTGTACTTCTCCTCAAATTGAATTCTTTCTAATTTGATTACATTGAGTCATTGAAGTAGTCTAAGATTGCTTTTCTTGAGTTTAAACGACTCCAGGTACAGGTCATTATATGCCTTTTGAATTTTAGATTCATCTTCCTCAGCTGGTAACATATCCTGATCATTTGTACTATCAATATCAACAACAAAATCGATATTAAGTAGAGAAGAGGCAAAAGCAACAAAATTTTCTCTGTCTTTCCCAAAATCATCATCAGATTCATCTGAGTCATCCCAAGTAACTTTCATAGCTTTACCCTTCTTCTTAAGGCGATTAGGGCATTCTTGTGCTATGTGTCCAAAACCAGATCATTCAAAACATCAAACTTTATTCTCATAATTCTTATTTTTCTGTTTGACAAGTTTAGAAAGTTTTACAGCCATAGTTCCTTCGTGAGTAGTTTCTAAGATCGTCCAAGCTTCTTTTGCTATCTAACAAGTAGAAATTCTTCTAAATTCTTCCGAGGAAACACAACTAAAAATTACATTTATTGTCTTGCTATTCCATCCAACTTTTTTATAGTCTGACCTATTCCATGACTCTATCAGTTTATCAACAAGTTTATCATCCACCATGTACATTTGTCGACTCTAACCGTTCACAACGGCAAACCATACTCGTTCATCTATAGACTTCAAGTAAACTCTCATTCTAGCTTTCCAATATCCATAATTTGATCCATCTAGGATAGGAGGTCTAATAGATGATGGTCCATCTCTATGAAAATCCATGCCTGAGAGAACCTGCTCTAATACCAATTGAAAAACACCTAGACACAAGTATGTATCTAAATACTAGGCAATGATATCACTCGTTCGCTTAAGTAAAAATCCGTAGAAATATTAGAAACAAAAGCAGAGATGAACGCCAAGATTTTAACGTGGAAAAACTCAAACGGGAAAAAAAACCACAGATATAAACTCGGATCAAAACCAATCACTAGAATAGAGATAGGGCATCACAATGCTTCAAGAAGTCTCCTTCAATAATGCTTCTTCAAACCCCCTAGAGATAGGGCATCACAATCCTTATATATGAGCTCCAAAATAGAGCCAAATCTAAGTCTTATCCGTACACACGAAAGTCCAATTTTATCAAACTTCATTGACACATTCAAACGCGGTCCGGGTGCGTTCGAACGGCATGACTTGATCTCAAGTGAGTTCAAACGGGCCCGAGTGCGTTCAAATGCGACAACTTGAATTCTTCAGGTTGCGTTCGAACGCGTTTGTGAACGCAGCTCTCGGTTTGTGTGAACGCAAGTACCTGCGTTCGAACGTATTTGTGAACGCGACTCTCTGTATGTGTGAACGCAGTACCCGCGTTCGAATCCGTTTGTGAACGCAACTCTTTGTCTGTGTGAACGCAGATTCCGCGTTCGAACGCGTTTGTGAATGCGGTGTGAATCTTGCAATTCTTCAAACCAGAGATATTCTAGACTTGTGTAAATCTCATATACATAAAAAAATACACATAGAATATTTTGTACACAATTGCCAACAAATAAAAACCTAACACCTACACATCATCCCCCATCTCCGTTACAAAACCCAAGACCGACGGTGGTGGAATTAGAGAGGCGTGCAGCACCGGTGTGCTTCGTCGATGAGAAGGATTAGCATTTTGAGGATGAGGTTGATCCCTTTGGAGATGGTGATGGATGTGCTCGAGGATTTAGAGAAGGGGATCAACTTGCACAAAGGTTTAGTCCTGAACCAAGGATCTTTCGTGAAATCGACAATGCTATTCAGGGGAGAACCGCACGCTTGGATTTCTCAAAATTCCATGGCGGTGATCGAATGGATTGGGTGTTTCAAGTTGAACAATATTTTGATTGTTAAGGTACAGCGAAAGATGCAAAGGTCCAGATGATAAGCTTTCACCTCTAAGGAACGGCATTGCATTGGTATAGATCGGTAATTCGTGGTGGAGGATTTACTAGATGGGCTAATTTTTGTAGGAGGATTATATGCAGATTTGAGACAGCGACATATGAAGATTTTGCTGCCACATTAAGCAAGATGGTTCAGAGGATGACCGTATTTGAGTACCAAGCTGAGTTTGAAAGAGTTAGTAGTTGTTGTGTGCCATCTTTGCTCGAACCGACATTAATGAGCACATTTATTTTAAGGCTGCCGGATGAGATTCAGGCAAATGTTCGTGCTCTTTGCCCTACTACTCTTGAGGAGGCCGTGAGGATGGAGCAAAAGCGTAAGGCTCTAAAGATGGCAGCGAAAAGCAATTGAGGCAACTAAGATGGGCGATTTGTACCAAGAATGCCGGCTGGAAATTCTGCAGGTTCAAGGACAGCGGCTGCTAGTACTAGACCACGACAACCTTTGAGACCTTCTTCTAATGTTAGAAGAGGCACAAGACCCCCCATTCGGACTCTGGATGAAATTACGAGTTTCAGGTGATGCCTTTTTGTCTCACCAATGCTCCAGCTACTTTTCAATGCCTCATGAATGATATATTTTGGCCTCTCTTGCGTAGGTATGTCTTGGTATTTTTTGGCAACATTTGAGTGTATAACAGGACTGAATTGGAGAATTGGCTGTATTTGGAGGATATGCTGAATTTGTTGAAGTAAAACCAATTGAAGATTATGAAGTCCAAGTGCCTATGGAGAGTTCCACAAGTGGAGTATTTAGGCCACATCATTTCAGTGGATGGTGTAGTGGCGGATCCTCAAAAACTTGCATGCATGACTGCTTGGCCTATTCCTACTACTACCACTAGATTGAGAGGATTTTTGGGGCTGACTGGATATTATCGCCGAATCATCGCCGGATATGGCGAGATCGCTGCTCCTCTCACTTCTTTGTTGATGAATGATTCTTTTAGATGGACGGATGAGGCTAGCCAACAAGTCCTAAAAAATATGAAACCCTAATTCTAGAATTTTCCAGTCGATTGCGTTTGAATGCGCTCGATTGCATTTGAACGCGCCCGATCGCATTTGAACGCACCAAAAGACGTTCTCTATATGTGCGAACGCGATGTAGGGGTTTGAACGCGGGCGTTCAAACTCGCCAGACCGCATTCGAACGCACAATATGCGTTCTCTATATTTGCGAACCTGATATAGGCGTTCGCAAGGGCGTTCGAATGCGATCCCTCCTACGTTCGAACGCGACCTACATGAATTTTTTTTTAATGAAAATAAATACCTAATGCAATAAGAAAAGTTTCTAACTAAGTGTATCAGCCCACCACGCTCCCCCCACCTTGCCCTCAAGGTAAAAAGTTAGGGAAACAGCTCCAATATATTAGTCTCCAACTCCCATGTCGCCTCATCAGATGGCTTACCAAGCCACTCAGCTAGAATCTCCATCTCTAATCTGGTACCATGTCGCCATCGTCGGCGGCGTCTAGCAAGTGATCGAACTGGCTCTCCGATCTCTATCTTCTTTGATGGCTCTGGTAGAACCGATCCAACAATCTCATGATCTCCAATGCGCTCTCTCAATAATAAAACATGAAAAGTAGGATGTGCTCTCGACCCCCTCCGGCAGCTCCAAAAATAGGATGCACTCTCAATATGGCTGCACTCTCACAATCACTCAATTGCCGATGTTGAGCTCTTGCTCCCTATGGCTATAATCATAAACTTACTTCATGCGGTTTTGAGTAAGTTTAAGATGAGCACGCAACCTCCTCAATGTGGTGTCTCTATCCATCAAAGCTAAGTCCACCTCCGTACGATCTGCAGATGCCACTGGATCATAAGCGCGTAACGTCAGAGCCATGCATCCATACACCACCTCAAATGGAGTCATGCCAATACTGCTATGGTAGGCATGTTATAAGACCGCTCCGCTCACGGTAAGAACTCCAACCATCGTCTCGGCATCTCTCCCACAAAGCACCTCAAGTACCACTCAATGCCTCGATTGACCACCTCGGTTTGGCTGTCTGTTTGTGGATGGTAGGCCGAATTGAAGTTCAATCGAGTCCCATGCAACCTGAAAAGCTCAGTCCAAAAGTTACTCATAAATATACAATCATGATCCGAGACAATTGTGCGTGGCATGCCATGTAACTGAGCAACATCTCTAACAAAAATTTTAGCCACTAACTTGGCTGAAAACAAATGTGACAATGCCGAAAAGTGTGTATACTTGCTCAATCTATCAACCACCACAAAGATAACAGAATAACCATGTACCAGCAGAAGACTCTCTATGAAATCTATAGAAATGTCTTCCCAAACCCTCAAGTTAAGCTTGCTAAATATAGTCACCCCTACAAGCTCGTCCAGCAGCTCCTCTATAACCGGAATAGGATACCGATTTTTGACAGTAATAGTGTTTAGTGCCCGATAGTTAACACAAAAATGTCATGTCCTATTATTTTTTCCCACCAATAGCACGGGGGATGAGTATGAGCTATGACTTGGTTGTATGAGGCCTTGCTCCAAAATCTCGGCTATCATCTTGGAAATAACTTCTTTTCGCACATGTGGATACCGATATGACCTCACGTTCGCCGGTGCAGCCTCGGGCATAGTCTCTATGCGATGTTCTGTTGCTCTCCTCGGTGACAACTCCTATGACTCCTCAAACAATCTAGAAAAGTTATCTAATAAATATATAATTCAATGGTAGTACCTGAACTTGTTTGAGGTTATCTTCTACTGGTCCTAACTAAAGAAGATAGGCCAAATCTTACTAATACACTTAGTTAGGATCTTTTCTTATTGCATTATGTATTTATTTTCATTAAAATAAAATTCATATAGGTCGTGTTCAAACGCAGGTGGAGTCGCATTCAAATGCCCTAGTGAACGCCTTGTAAACGCCCATGTTCGAACACTTGTGTCACGTTCGCAAATCCAGAGAAGGGGCTTTTTGAGTGAGTTCAAACGCGATTGGGCACATTCGAAAGCGATCGATGGGAATCCTCTAGAATTAGGGTTTTATATTATTTTAGGACTTGTTGGCTAGCCTCTATAAATTCATAATGCTATTGGATTCTTGATTTCTTGCATCCTATCTTCTCTATAAACTCCTCCCTCCTCCCTCTTCACCATCCTTCCACCTCTACTATTGGCAAGGTTTCTTCTCCCTTCTAATCTCCCTCTTGAGTCACCCATCTTCTTTAGGATCTCGACCACTTCATTTCCCTTCGTCTACTTCCCTTAATCACTTCCACAATCAACCCTCATCTCCATATCCATCCATAACCCTAATATCCACTCCACCCGTCACCACCACCATCACCACGTTATTCTATATTTTCGTCCATGTTACATTTCTAATCTGTGAAGGGCTTAAATACAAAAGTTGTAGATCAGGAAATTACGGATCCAATCCAATTTGTTTCGTAATTTTCTAAGTAATGTAGAATATCTGACGAATAATTTCCCACCGTTGCGCGGACTAAATCCTGTAATAAATTTAGATGTTGAAGGAATCTTAGCATGACCTATCTTTGGTTCCAGATCCTATCAATTTGGTATCAAAGCCTATCAATTGGTATCAGAAATTATTAAATTGGTATCAGAGAAGATGAACCTCAGACTTCCATTAATGGTTGAAACAACGAAGATGACATCAACAAGGAGACCTATAGAGAGCACACCAAAAAGGGAGGACTCAATGCACGATAATCTTAACCGTGAGGCCGATTCCTTTCGAGCGACCACAGCAGAACTGAGTCAACCAATGTCCATGAGTTCAAATATGGATGAACTTAGGGACATGTTCCAAATATTGTTGCATAGAGTTGACAATATGCAAAAGGATCATAATGAATTCAAAGAATATGTCACGAATCGATTGGGTTCGTCATCTCCTTGACGACGAACGGAGTTTCAAGAAGGAGCAGCGGTGAGACCCTATCGAATCGATACTCTACAGGTCCAGGTGCGTGATATGAGTGTCAATGATCCCCTCCTACCTATGCCTTCACATCATCCCCCACCTTCGTTACAAAACCCAAGACCGACGGTGGTGGAACCCGAGAGGCGTGCGACATTTGTGCGCTTTGTCGATGAGGAGGATTGGCACTATCATGATGAGGTTGATCCCTATGGAAATGGTGATGTACGTGCTCAAGGATTTAGAGAAGGTGATCAACATGCACAAAGGTTTAGACCTAAACCAAGAATCTTTTGCGAACCCGACAACGCTATTCGAGGGAGAACTGCACATTTGGACTTTCTAAAATTCTAAGATGGTGATCCAACGGATTGGGTATTTCAAGTTGAACAATATTTTAATTGTAAAGGTACAATAGAAGATGCAAAAGTCCAGATGGCAAGCTTTCACCTCCAAACAACGGCATTGCATTGGTATAGATCGATAATTCGTGGTGGTGGATTTACCGAATGGGTTGATTTTTGTAGGAGGATTACACGCAGATTTGGAACTGCGGCATATGAAGATTTTACTGCCACATTAAGCAACATAGTTCAAAGGACGACCATATTGGAGTACCAAGCTGAGTTTGAAAGAGTTAGTAGTCATTGTGAGCCATCTTGGCCTGAACGGACATTGATGAGTACATTTATTTTAGGGCTGCGAGAGGAGATACAAATGGATGTTCGTGCTCTATGTCCTACTACTCTTGAGGAGACCTTCGAGAAGGCCAGGAGGATGGAACAAAAGCATAGGGCTTTAAGGATGGCAGCAAAAAACAATTGGGGCAACCAAGAAGGGCAGTTTGCACCTAGTACGCCGGTTGGAAATTCTGTGGTTTCAAAAGCAACGACTACGACTACTAGACCACGACCACCTTGGAGACCTTCTTCTGATGTTAGAGGAGGCACAAGACCCCCATTTGATCTCCTACACCTGCCCAGGTGGAGGAGCGGAGAGCGAAGGGCCTTTGCTTTCGATGTGATGAGCGTTTCACCCCTGGTTATCGATGTTCTAAACCGACCGGGAGTGTGATATTTATTGATGGCCTTGACGAAGATGATGAGATTGATGATGGTGGAGAGTGTCCAGAGGAGGCCCATGAGGAGGCCGTTGTGGAGGGCGTTGATGAAGATATCCAAGCTAAAATATCGATGCATGCATATTCGGGTACTTCTGCGCCGAGGACGTTACGAGTAGATGGACTCGTTAAAAAGCATTGTGTGCACATCCTCATCGATTCGGGGAGTACACACAACTTTCTAGACGAGAGGCTAGTGAGGAGATTGGGTTTGGATGCCGAATCGACTACGGGGTTTGACATTGCTATTGAAGACGGCACGAAGATTAGGGCAGAGAGCTTGTGTCGCCGAGTCGGTATAAGGGTGCAAGGACACGACATCATTGTGGACTTATATCCGTTGGTGTTGTGAGGAGCATACATTGTCCTTCGTGCTTAGTAGTTACAAAGTTTGGGACCCGTCATATTTGATTTTCGGAGCATGTGGATGAAATATAAATAAGAAAACAAAGATGTGCGGCTTGATGGTGTTCGGTCATCACTGATTCCTACGATACAGCCTATGATTTGGCCTATCTACTTCAGTTAGGACCAGCAAGAGATCAGCCTCAAATAAGTTCAGGTACTATCTTTGAATTGTCTAATTTATTAGATAACTTTTCTGGACTATTTGAGGAGCTGCAAGAGTTGCCACCAAGGAGAGCGGCGAACCATCGTATAGATATTGTACCCGGGGCTACACTGGCGAACATGAGGCCATATCGGTATCCACATGTGCAAAAAGAAGTTATCTTAAAGATGGTAGCCGAGATGTTGGAGCAAGGCCTTATACAACCAAGTCATAGCTCATATTCATCCCCTGTGCTTTTGGTGCGACAAAACGACGGGAGATGGTGTTTTTGTGTCGACTATCGAGCACTAAACGCTATTACCGTCAAGGACCGGTATACTATTCCGGTTGTCGAGGAGTTGCTGGATGAGCTTGCAGGAGCGATTATACATTATGGGACAGCGCATACACATTACGACATAGCAGCGATGGGTCACAAAATTGCTATGGTTTGATAATAAAATTTAATTGAAAAAGGGAAATGAAAATAGAGCGACGGATGCACTTCCTTGACTTTCCCTTCCTTGACGAGTTGAGGTATGCATGTACATTTGACCCATATATTTTGAGATTGTTGTAGGAGGTGATGGATGATCCGGAGCTTCATCCTGACTGGAGAATTGAGGCGGTTTGCTGCTGGACCGCGGATGCATTCGAGTGCCTGCAAATGACGGATTGCGACAGAAATTATTGGAGCACTTTCACCAAACTCTAGAGGCTGGTAATAACGGTGTCTTGAGGACTTATAGGAGGATATCTCTGAGTTGCACGTGGCCAGGATTGAGACGGGATGTGAGGAGTTTTGTCCGTGTTTGCAAAGTCTGTCAAAGGGCTAAAATAACCATTTTGAAACTGGCCAGATTACTACAACCTTTACCTATACCGCACCATGTTTGGGACGACATTTTTATAGACTTCATAGAGGATCTTCCGTTGGGACGTGGTTATTTTGTTATCTTTGTGGTGGTTGACAGATTGAGCAAGTATGCGCACTTTTTGACATTGTCACATCCGTTTTCAACCAAGATGGTGGCTAAATATTTTGTTAGAGATATTGCTTGATTACATGGCATGCCACGCACAATTGTCTTAGATCGTGATTATGTATTTATGAGAAACTTTTCGATTGAGTTTTTCAGATTGCAGGGGACTCGATTAAACTTTAGTTTGGCCTACCATCCATAGATAGACGGCCAAACCGAGGTGGTTAATCGAGGCATTGAGCAATATTTGAGGTGCTTTGTTGGAGAGATGCCGAGACGATGGTTGGAGTTCTTACCGTGGGCGGAGTGATCTTATAACACCGCCTACCATAGCAGCATTGGCATGACTCCATTTAAGGTGGTGTATGGACGCACGGCTCCGACGTTATGTGCTTATGATCCAGTGGCATCGACAGATAGGACGAAGGTGGACTTAGCATTGATGGATAGAGACGCCATATTGAGGAGGTTGTGTGCTCATCTTTAACTTGCTCAAAATCGCATGAAGCAAGTTTATGATCGTAGCCATAGGGAGCAGGAGTTTGACATCGACAGTTGGGCGTTTGTGAGGGTGCAACCGTATCGACAGGTGACCTTACGTCCGATGCGAAACCTAAAGTTAGCACATCGCTACTTTGGTCTATTTCGGGTGTTGGAGCGTATTGGTCCGGTTGCATATCGTTTGGAATTGCCAGAGGGGTCTAGAGTGCACCCTGTCTTTTATGTTTCATTATTGAGAGAGTGCATTGGAGATCATGAGATTGTTGGATCGGTTCTACCAGAGCCATTGGAGGAGATAGAGATCGTAGAGCCAGTTCGAGTACTTGCTAGACGTCGACGATGACATGGTACCAGATTGGAGATGGAGATTCTAGTTGAGTGGCTTGGCAAGCTATCTAATGAGGTGACATGGGAGTTGGAGACTAATATCTTGGAGCGTTTCCCTGACTTTTCACCTTGAGGGCAAGGTGGGGGAAGCGTGGTGGGCTGATACACTTAGGTATTTATTTTTATCAAAATAAAATTCCTGTAGGTCGTGTTCGAACGCAGGTGGAGTCGCGTTCGAACGCCCTTGTGAACGCTCGCGTTCGAACGCTTGTGTCTCGTTTGCAAATCCAGAGAAGGGGCTTTTTGAGTGCGTTTGGACACGATCGGGCACGTTCGAACGCGATCGACGGGAATCCTTTAGTGTAATGCCCCCGCCCGGCACGGGCACGTGCACGCCCACACGCCCACAAGTCGGGCGGGGCTCGTCACGCATAGATACTCTCCTTTGCACATATAATCATTACATCATCAAATAAAACCTACTAACATATCCATGATCACAACTATATTTAACAAGCTTGACTTGAGGGCCGGGTATCATCAAATTAGAGTTCATCCGGCGGATGCGCAGAAAACTGCATTTCAGACTCCAGACGGGCATTACGTGTTCCAGGAAATGCATTTTGGTCTCACCAATGCTCTAGCTACCTTGCAAGGCCTCACGAATGATATATTTCGGCCACTTTTGTGAAGTTATGTCTCGATATTTTTTGATGATATTTTGTTGTATAGCAGGACTGAATTGAGCATTGGCGGTATTTGGAGGACGTGCTGAATTTGTTGGAGCAAAACCAATTGAAGATCAAGAAGTCCAACTGCCTATGGGGAGTACCAAAGGTGGAGTATTTAGGCAACATCATTTCAGCTGATGGTGTAGCGGCAGATCCTCGAAAGGTTGCATGTATGACTGCTTGGCCTATTCCTACCACTACCACCGGATTGAGAGCAAACATCTTTTGTCCGTTCGAACACGATTGGGCACATTCGAACGCGATCGGCAGGAATCTTCTAGAATTAGAGTTACATATTATTTTAGGACTTGTTGGCTAGGCTCTATAAATATGTGTTGGCTAGGCTCTATAAATATGTGGATGGCAGCCAACTTCATTAGGCTATTGGATTATTGATTTCTTGCCTCTCTATCATCTCTCTAACCAAATCTCCCTCCTCCCTCTTCACCATCCTTCCACCTCTACCTTGGCAAGGTTTCTCCTAACTTCTATTCTCCTTCGACTATCGAGTCACCCCTCTTCTTTAGGATCTCGATCACTTCGTTCCCTTCGTATATATCCCTTAATCACATCCACCATCCACCTTCATCTCAATACCCATCCATTACCCTAACATCCACTCCACCCATCACCACCACCATCACCCATGTTTTTCTATGTTTTCGTCCCAGTGTTAGTCCGAATATGCAAAGGGCGTAAATACGAAAGTTGTATCAGGAAGTTACGAATCAAATCCCTTCGGTTTAGTAATTTTCAGACTACTAGAGGATATTTGACGAATATTTATCCACCGTTGTGTGGACTGCTTTCTGCAATAAATTCCAATCTTAAGGGAATTGTTTCGAAGCATATCTTTTGGTAGCGTAGAACTTATCAAGAAGATTAGAAGTTAGGAGAGATATTACCAACGGTAGAGGTGGTAGGTTGGTGAAGAGGGAGGTGGGAGATTAGGGTAGAGAGAAGATAGAGAGGCAAAAAATTAATATTCCAATAGCATAATAATTTTGGCTACCATCCACACATTTATAGAGGCTAGCCAAGAAGCCGTAATAACAATAACTAACCGTAATCCTAGTTGAATCCCACCGATCGCGTTCGAACGTGCTCGATCGCGTTCAAATGCACAAAAGTTATTGTTTGTATGTGCGAACACGATGCAGGCATTTGAACGCGCCCGATTACGTTCGAACGCACATTTTGCATTCTCTATTTTTGCGAACTTGATGTAGGCATTCGGAAGGGCATTCGAATGCGACCCCTTCCGTGTTCGAATGTGACCTATAGGAATTTTATTTTAATAAAAATAAACAACTAATGCAATAAGAAAAGACCCTAACTAAATGTATCACTCTTGTCGCCTATATTTCCCGCATCATTTTCATCATCATCTGATTATTGATGGCCATCTGTTCGGAAAGAGATTCAATCAAGGCTTGAAAACTAGGCACTTCCGTACTCAAATTTGGTCAGGCGGTTTCTGTGGGTGGAAGTGCTTACAGCCGTTTCCCCCTCCTTTATTGGGAAGATCTTATCCTTCTCATTTTGCTGTGCAGCCATGGCTCTAGTTGTCATCATAGAAAGAGCGTGTCTGAGAAACGGTGGGTTTGATACCACTCTTGGTACGATCTTCCCTTAGGCTAAGGTTTGGTCTATCCCGTTTTCAGATCTGGACAGGATATAGCATGGAATTTTGGAAGAGGATTCCAGAAGTTATAGCCGTTGGATCAATGTAAAATTTTGATATGTTGTAGACCTGGAAAAGAGTTTTCCAACGAATCTAATTTTAGGAAAATTGGACCGAAAGATCTAGCGATATCATTAGATATGCAGGAGAATATTAGGGAGTTCGTTCTATGGATCCGTGGATGGAGGCATGAGATCCTAGGTGGACTATGGAGGTGGTAGGCTAGCGGTAATGGGGTGGCACCAATGAGTAAGGTGGTGGTGGAATAATTATGGATGATGAAAAGGGTTAGGGCAAGGGTAGAGAGATTTGAAAAAGGGGGATGAAAGGCTCTGATACCAATTTGATAAGATCTAAAACCAAAGATAGGCTACGCTAAGATTCCTTCAAGATCTAAATTTATTATAGAAATCAGTCCGTGCAATCAAACAAAAATATTCGTGTGATATTCTCCGGTAGTCAGAAAATTACGAAATCAATTGGGTTGGATCTGCAACTTCCTAATGTACAACTTTCATATTTACGCACATTACATATTCGAACTGTAGCAGGGATGAAAATATGAAATAACGTGGGTGATGCTGGTGGTGACGGGTGGAGTGGATGTTAGGGTTATGGATGGGTATGCAGATGAGGGTGGATTGTGGAAGTGATTAAGAAAAGTAGACAAAGGGAACGAAGTGGTCGAGATCCCAAAGAAGAGGGGTGATTCGGCAGACGATAAAGATTAGAAGCGAGGAGAAATTAAGAATCCAATTCCAATATGAAGTTGGTTGCCATCCACATATTTATAGAGGCTAGCCAACAAGTCCTAAAACAATATAAACCCTAATTCTACAGGATTCCCATCGAACGCGCCCGATCGTGTTCGAACGCACTCAAAAAACCCCTTCTCTGGATTTGCGAACGCAACACAGGCATTCACAAGTCGTTCGAACGCGGACGTTCACAAATGCATTCGCAAGGCGTTCACAAACGCGAGTGTTCACAAGGCGTTCACAAGACGTTAACAAACGTTCACAAGGCATTGACAAGCATTGACAAGTGTTCACAAGATGTTCACAAGCGTTCGAACGCGACTACACCTACATTCGAAAGCGATAGTAATTTTATTTTAATGAAAATAAACACCTAATGCAATAAGAAAAGATCCTAATTAAGTGTATCAGCCCACCATGCTTCCCCCACCTTGCCCTCATAGTGAAAAGTCAGGAAAACTCTCCAAGAAATCAGTCTCCAACTCCCATGTCGCCTCATCAGATGGCTTGCCAAGCCACTTAACTAGAATCTCCATCTCCAATTTGTATCATCGTCGGCGTCTAGCAAGTACTCGAACTGGCTCTATGATCTCTATCTCCTCAAATGGCTCCGGTAGAACCAATCCAATAATCTCATGATCTCCAATGCGCTCTTTCAATAATAAAACATGAAAGACAGGGTGCACTCTCGACCCCTTCGGCAGCTCCAAACGATATGCAACTAGACCAATACGCTCCAACACCTAAATGCATCCGCGGGCCAGCAGCAAACTGCCTCGATTCTCCAACTCGGAATGGCGCTCCGGATCGTCCATCACTTCCTGCAACAATCTCAAAATATCTAGTTCAGATGTACATGCATATCTCAGGTCACCAAGGAAGAGAAATGTAGGAGATGAATTGGCTGCAAGCTCGGCGGTATCGAGTTGGCGCGATAGTGCATCCACCGCTCTATTTTCCGTTCCCTTATTGTATTGAATTTCATAATCATACCCCAGCAATTTTGTGACCCATCACTACTATGGCGGAGTGTGTATGCGCTGTCCCATAAAATATGGAAGGCTCCTTTGATCGGTTCGGATAATGAATCGTCTATCAATCAAATAAGGCCTCCACTTTGACACCGCATGTAGAATTGCCAACATCTCTCTCTTATAAGTCGATAATTGCTGATATTTTTGCGATAAAGCTTTGCTAAGATAGGCAATAGGATGTCATTCTTGCATTGGTACTGCTCCAATGCCAACATCCGATTCATTACACTCAACAATGAATTCTTTGGTGAAGTCTGGTAGTGCTAGAACGGGTGCCGTCGTCATTGTTGTTTTTAATTTTTTAAAGGCTAAAGTGGCTTCATCCGTCCATCTAAAAGAGTCCTTCAACAAAGAAGTGAGAGGAGCAGCGATCTTGCCATATCCGGCGATGAATCGACGATAATAACCAATCAGCCCCAAAAATCCTCTCAATCTGATGGTAGTAGTAGGAATAGGCCAAGCAGTCATACATGTCTCATCTTTTTTTCGCACCAAAAGCATGGGGAATGAGTATGAGCTATAACTTGGTTGTATAAGCCCTTGCTCCAACATCTCGGCTACCATCTTTGGGATAACACCTTTTTGCACATGTGGATACCGATATGGCCTCACGTTCGCCGGTGTAGCCCTGGGTACAATCTCTATGCGATGGTCCGCCGCTCTCCTCGATGGCAACTCCTGCGGCTCCTCAAACAGTTTAGAAAATTTATCTAATAGATTAGACAATTCAATGATAGTACCTGAACTCATTTGAGGCTCATCTCCTACTGGTCCTAACTGAAGAAGATTGGCCAAATCATACGCACCAAGCAGCCCCACCATAGGCTGCATCGTAGGAATCGGTTAAAGTCTGAACACCATCAAGCCGCACATCTTTGTTTCCTTGTTTATATTTCATCCACATGCTTCAAAAATCAAATGTGACGAGTCCCAAACTTTGTAACCACTGAGTACCAAGGATAATGTTCGTTCCTTATACCGCCAACGGATACAAGTCCACAATGATGTCGTGTCCTTGCACCCGTATACCGACTCGACGACATAAGCTCTCTGCCCTAAGCTTCGTGCCATCTACAATAGCAACATCAAACCCCGTAGTCGGTTCAGCATCCAAACCCAATCTCCTCACTAGCCTCTCGTCTAGAAAGTTGTGTACTCCCCAAATGTGCACACAATGCTTTCTATCGAGTCTGTCTACTCGTAACGTCCTCGGCGCGGAAGTACCTAAATATGCATGCATCAATATTTCAGCTTGGATATCGTCCTCCACGCCCTCCTCCATAGTCTCCTCATGGGTCTCCTCTGGACACTCTCCATCATCAACTATCTCATCATCCTCCTCTGGACCATCGATAAGCATCACGCTCCCGATCAGTTTAGAACACTAATGACCGGGGGTGAAACGCTCATCACATTGAAAGCAAAGGCCCTTCGCTCTTCGCTCCTCCACCTTGGCAGGTGTGAGAGTTTGAACGGGGGGTCTTGTGCCCCCTCTAACATCGAAAGAAGGTCTCAAATGTGGTTGTGGTCTAGTAGTCGTAGCCGTTATTTTTGAAACCACAGAATTTCAAATCAACGTTCTAGGTGCAAACCGCCCGTCTCGGTTGCCCCAATTAATTAAACTTGCCTTAGAGGCTTGCCTTATATGACTCGAACTAGGACTTGCCTTAGAGGCTTACATGACTTAATTAAACTTGCCTTAATGGATTATTGGCTTAATTAGACTTGCCTTAAATACTTAAATAAGAGATAAACATGACCTAGAGATAATATATGACTTAGCTAAATTAGCCTTCCTTTTCCTTCTCAGAATGATTCTTCATTCTCCCACAAATTAGAGTCCGAATCTAGAGAAATCTTGATTACGGAAGTTGTAGATCAGGACGTCATCAATCTTCTACAAGTGATTTCATGATATTTGGTCATTTATGGAATATCCATCTTATAATTTTCCAAAACTGCGTAGAGTTGAATTAGTTAACCAACAATTTCTAACTTAAGAAGACTCTAATTAAAGTAAATAAGAAGATAAGATAACTAGACTCAATCCATTAATCCATTGAGCCCAATCTTCCCTTGATGTGATCCGATCTGACCTGGTTCACATCATCATCCCTCTTCCCATCATCACCATCACCCGTCACCCTCACCATCACCCCCACTTTTGTGTATTTTCATCACAATTATATTTAGAATCTACAAAGGACATAAATACCAAAAAACATATATTAGGAAGTTATAGATCGACCACCCCTAGTTTTGTAATTTTCTATCTATGGTAGAATATTTGGTGATTATTTTCCTCCGACTACGCGAGCTTCCTTCCTACATTTGACCTTGATCGGGTAGCAGACGCACGGTTCATAATAAGTGGTCTCAGAGCCACCGTTCCTCAGCCACCATGCAAACAACTAGATCGATGGCATCAAGACCCAATAAAGGCACCTCCGCTGAGGGGGAAGCCACAAAGATTATCAGATCAGAGGCCAACCCTAACTCCCCGATCAGAACGTTTCCAATGACTTCTACGGTCAACTCAAATTTGATCAAGATGTTTGCAGATATGATGGAGACACAACGAGCCATACAAACATTAATGGAAGCCATGACTCAAGTCCTCTTAGGCGCACCAAGGGGTATGGCGACGACTGAGTTCCCCACTCGAGCCCGGGCTGCACCACCAACGGAGCCATATTTTCGCCAAGGGACACTGCCTCCACCTTTCCGTACCAGGCGAGAGGAAGATCATGAAGACCCCATGGTGGTCATGCCAGGTTTCCCTTGCTGCCCACGCTAGCCAAAAGGCACAATGTACCACTGCCGATTTTTCACTACGACGTACACTCGTTGGTTTTTCACCACGATTGAGCATCAGATCCACCACTCCACGATGACGATGATGAGTGGGTAGATTACGAAGAACCAGCGACCCCATGACACCATCCTAGGGATGCTGAATTCAACGAGGGGAAAGAAGGCCCAACCAACATGAAGAAGAAGAATGAGGCATCCGTGCAAATACTGTTCACCTCAACTTCCCACACTTCAATGAAGAAGACCCACTCGATTGGGTTTATCAAGCAGAGCGATTCTTCGAGTACCAAAGAACACCTAATGCGCAAAAGGTGTTGTTGGCATCTTTCCATCTCGAAGACACCGCCATCCGATGGTACTAGGCTACGAATCGAGCTGAACCTTATTGAGCGTGGGAGGAGTTCACTAATGCTATTTGTGTCTGATTTGGACCCTCCAGTTATGAGTATTTCTGGGCTGCTCTTACCAAGTTAACTCAAAGAACTACGATGAGAGCATATCAAGAGGAGTTCGAGCGTGTTAGCAATTGAGTTCGGGGCTAGTCGGATTCCCAACTCAAGAGCACATTCATTAGTGGCCTTAGGCGGGACATTCAAGCCGAAGTGAAGGCTGCTTGATACGATATCTGCTCTGATACCAACTTGATACAATCTCCCCTTTAGGCCAAGGCTCGATCTATCCCAATTTTTAGATTTAGAAAGGATCTAACATGTCTTTGGATCCATGGATTAAGGCACGAGATCCTAGGTGATGATGGAGGGTGATGGACCAGCGGTAATGGGGTGTCACTAGCGAATACGTGGAGGTGGAAGAGTTATGGTGATGGTAGGGGTTAGGGCAAGTGATTGATAGATTGGAAGAACGTGGAGGAGAAAATGAAGGAGACAAGGCCAAAACTCAATTCATTCAATAATGATTCCATGGTTGCCATCCACACCTTTACAGGCTAACCAAACAATTCAAAAATGGCAATTATTAACCCTAAAACAGTAGATTTTCACCAATTCCGGTCGAACGCACATTTTGCGTTCTCTGTATTTGCGAACCTAATGTAGGCATTCACAAGCACGTTCAAACGTGCCCGATCGCATTTGAACGCGGCGTTCGAACACCCGATCGCGTTCGAATGCACATTTTATGTTCTCTGTTTTTGCGAACTTGATGTAGGCGTTAACAAGCGCGTTCGAACACACTCCATCCATGTTTGAACGCGATATACAGAAAACTTATTTTTCTACAAAATAAAAACTAAAACAATAATAAAAGACACCCCTAAAGTGTATCCATGCTCGAGACATCATTAGTGAAGTCTGAATCGTATCAATTCACCATGCTTCCATACACCTTGTCCTTAAGGTAACTTGAGTCAAACTTGCTATGTTCGGTGGGTCATCCTCAGTCGAGCTTGGATACTTGTATTCCTACTAGCCCAAGGTGGGATTCGGGTCCATCTACATTAAGTCGACTTGGTCTCGGGTCGTCGAACCAATTGACTCAATGTCAATTCAGCTATAGAAATCTGGTGCATCCGATTGCGCTTAGGAGGTCAAGTTAGATGTAGTTGGCGAATCCTGATTAGGTCCACCTAGTGACTCGAGTTAGGTTCAACTAGCCAAACTGACTATTGGTTGTGCTCATAATCATTCTGCCCACTCCATGGATTAGGATCCAAGTCAAATGTGTCCTAGTATAAGCAAACTCGACGTAAGTCAAGTCGAGGGTTTCTAATCAGGTCCCTTATTTGACTTAATTGAGTTCTCAAGTCCAGAGATGACTCACACTTGACTTGTCCCCTTTGGTTCTTAGGTCCAACCTAGCTCATGTCTAGCAATTCAACCTGGTCAAGCCCAACCATGTAGCCATCTTGAAATTCCAACCACTTAGGGATTTCAAAAAAAATTGAAATCCCTAATATTTCGCTCATAATTCCCTCTCCATCAGCCATTGTCATAGGAGTTGCCTCGGCATGTGGCAGCCATGGCTGAGCACCTCCGGTAGTTGCTTTGGCAGGGTTCCTGATGGTGTGCCGGTAGTCGGCGGCAATGGAAGGCCGAAGTTGGCCCAAAAAATGAAATCTTTATCTCCTTATTCTCTATCCCATCGCAGCCACGGCAAGGAGCCTTCGGCCATCTGGAATATGTATAGCTGCCGATGAGGTCTCTCTTGGGGTGGCGGTGGTCGACTGCTTTGGAAGGCTGAGTTTGACAAAAACAAAATCTTCATCTCCTTCTTCTTTGTTTAGTTGCAGCCACGGCAAGAAGCTTTCAGCTGTCCAAGTGAGAAAAGCAGCGGCCCACGAGGTCTTTACGGGGCCGTCATCGGCCAGTGCTATCGTGGGTGGAAGATTGCAGCCTTCTCCTTTGAGTTGTAGCTCGGCGGGGAGCTGCGATGTCATCGTTGGTGATGACGCTATCGCGGTTGACTGTCGATTGATTGAGGAGAATGGTGGATGGTCGTTGGAGGCCATACGTGATTTCTTCCTAGTTGCCAACTCGCCATGGTTGCAAAGGGAGGTGGTGTAAGGTGGCCCAAGTGCTGGAACTTGCGGTTCTAGATCACCTCCCTCACCACTGATGAGGGATATTCAGCGACCATGCGTGGTCTTCCTCCATTCAACAGTGGTTCACACGGTTGTCAACTCGTTGAAGTACTCCATTCTAACGTCGAAAGAACCTTTCCAACTGTCGAGCTTGTCGAAGGAAACTACTACCTTGAAGCTGGACTCTTCGGCATTTCTACAGGGATAGGGAAGGGTGCGGTCAGCCTTTCACGGTTTATCAGCGAGGTCTCCGGTGCGTGGGAAGATATGGAGGTTCCGAGGGCTGCTACGAGGGTTGAGGATTCCATTTTAGCCGATGGGTATTCGTTGTGGCTGACCATGGGTCGGGGTGTAGAAGCTCGATCTTGATGTATAGCTGAACTCCTACTTTTTTGAGGAACGGGGAGGCCGTGAAGGATGTTGGGTATGCTGCGGAGGGCTCCCCATGCTGCCTTGCGATTGCCATGCTTGTTGAAAAAGGTTTCGACCACGCCCGTATTTCCTGCATCATCTCCATCATCATCTGATTATTGATGGCCATCTATTCGGAAAGATGCCCAAACATGGCTTGAATGCTAGGCTCTTTCGTATTCAGATTTGGTCAGACGGTTCCGCGGGTAGAAGTCCCCGCAACCATTTCCCCCTCTATTAGGGAAATCTCATCTTCCTCATCTCGTCGTGCAGCCATGGCTCTGGTTGTCATCATAGGAAGCACGCGTCCAAGGAATGGTGGCTCTGATACCAGCTTGATACGATCTCTACTCTAATACCAACTTGATATGATCTCCCCTTTAGGCCAAGGCTCGATCTATCCTGATTTTTAGATATGAAAAGGATCTGATATAAAACTTTGAAATTAGATCTCGAAAGATGTAGCTGTCGAATCGACGTGAAATTTTGATATGTTGGAGCCCTAGAAAAGAGCTTTCCAACAGATCAAGTTTTAGGTGAATCGGACAGTGGGATCTCTAGATATCATCTGATTAGTAGGCGGACATTAGGGAGTACGTCTTTGGATCTATGGATGGAGGCATGAGATCCTAAGTGATGATGGAGGGTGGTGGACCGGTGGTAATTGAGTGGCACCGGTGAATACATGAAGGTGGAAGGGTTATGGGTGATGGTAGGGGTTAGGTCAAGTGATAGATAGATTGGAAGAATGGGGAGGAGTGGGCCACCCCTAATGGACTAGGGTGAGTGACCGGTCGAGGGGGGCTAGAAGCGGCGTCGCTAGGGTATGAGAGAATGAGAGAGAAGAAGACGAAGGAGACAAGATCAAAACTCAATTCATTCAATAATAATTCAATGGTTGTCATCCACACCTTTAGAGGCTAACCAAACAATTCAAAAATGGCAATTATTAACCCTAAAATAGTAGATTTTTGCAAATCGTATTTGAACGCACTCGATCACATTCGAATGCACATTTTACGTTCTCTATTTTTGCAAACCTGATGATGGCGTTCACAAGCGCGTTCGAACACGCTCCATCTGCATTCGAACGTGACATTCGAACACGGCGTTTGAATGCGCCCGATCGCGTTCAAACGCACATTTTGCGTTCTCTATTTTTGCGAACCTGATGTAGGTGTTCACAAGTGCGTTCGAACGCACTTTATCCGCGTTCGAATGCAACATATAGAAAAATATTTTTCTATGAAATAAACACTAAAATAAGAATAAAAGACACCCCTAAGGTGTATCCATGCTCGAGACATCATCAGTGAAGTCCAAATTGTATCACTGCTCGACCAACAACATTGCTAGAGGCTTTTGCGACAACACAATTGATGGAAGAGAAGCTTCAAGAGCTACGGATAGCGGCAAAAGGGGGCTGGCCACCATGGAGTTTAGAGGAGTGCCTCGACAAACCGCTACCAAACATCATGTGTCAGCACCTCCACCGAGGACAAAGAAAGAAGAGCTAAAGGGCTGTGTTTTTATTGTGATGTGCGATTCATCCTCTGGCACAAATGTGCCCGACCGACGGCCATAGTGATGGTGTTGGACAAAGCATAGGATGTGGAGGAAGAGGAAATGGTGGAAGATGAACTAGAGGATATTTGGCGGAAGACCAAGAAGCATTGGAGAGCAGCGAGGAGGTCCATGCCGAGATATCCATGCATGCCTACACCAGCGCTAATGCACCTAGGACGTTGCGGGTCGATGGTACCGTGAAGAATCAAATAGTGAGGATCCTTATCGACACCAGGAGCACCCACAACTTCATGGATAAGGGTGTGGTCAAGAAGATAGAGATGGCAACAGATGCTACTTCAGGATTTGATGTAGTTTTGGGAGATGGCATGACGCTCTAGGCAGACAACGTATGCCGAGGGGTTCTTTAGAAGATTCCGAGCAATTCCTTCACCTTGGATTTTCACCCAATGACCTTACGAGGGGTTGACATTCTATTGAGGACTCAATGGATGCAAAGTTTGGGCTCGGTGCCCTTTGACTTCTCAGATATGTGGATGGACTTCAAATGAAGTGGCAAGAAAGTGCGGTTAGACGGAATTCGATCGCGGCTTGGAACACCGATGATTGGGGGTGAAACATTCATCACATTGAAAGCAAAGGCCCTTCGCCCTTCGCTACTCCACTTGAGCATGTGTGAGAGTTTGAATGGGGGGGTCGTGTGCCTCCTCTAACGTCGGAGGAAGGTCTCAAAGGTGGTTGTGGTCTAGTACTAGCAGTCACTGTCTTTGAACCCGCATAATTTCCAACCGGCATTCGAGGTGCAAACCACCCTCTTAGTTGCCCCAACTTGTTTTCGCTGCCATCTTGAGAGCCTTATGCTTTTCCATCCTCATAGGCTTTTCAAAGTCCTCCTTAAAAGTCGTAGGACAAAGAGCACGAACATCCTCTTGTATCTCCTCCGGCAGCCCTAAAATAAATGTGCTCATCAATGTCGGTTCAGGCCAAGGTGGCTCACATCGACTACTAACTCTTTCAAATTCGGCTTGGTACTCCAACCTGTAAATCCTCCAGCACGAATAACCGACCGATACCAATGCAATATCGTTCCTTCAAGGTGAAAGCTTGCCATCTGGACTTTCGTGTCCTCCACTATCCTTTGACAATCAAAGTATTGCTCCACTTGAAACGCCCAATCTGTTGGATCACCGCCTTGGAGTATTGGAAAGCCCAAGCGTGCGGTTCTCCCTCGAATAGCATTGTCGGGTTCGCGAAAGATTCTTGGTTCAGGTCTGAACCTTTATGCATATTGATCTCCTTCTCTAAATCCTCGAACACGTCCATCACCATCTCCGAAGGGATCAACCTCATCCTCAAAGTGCCAATCCTCCTCATCAACGAAGCGCACCGGTGCCGCACGCCTCTCAGGTTCCACCACCGACGGTCTTAGGTTTTGTAATAGAAATGGGGGATGATGTATAGGCATAGGTAAAAGAGGATCATTGACACTAACATGTCACACCTGGACCTATGGGGTATCAGTTCGGTGTGGTCCCACCGCTGGTCTTTCTTGAGGCATAGATCGTCGTCGTGGAGATGACGAAGCCGATCGGTTCATGACATATTCCTTTAGATCATTGTGATCCTTTTGCATTACATCAATTCAATGCAGCAATATTTGGAACCTGCCCAGTTAATCCGCCAAGCCCATATTCACACCCTTGGTCGTTGGTTGACTCGATCTTGCGTGGTCGCTCCGAAGGAATCGGCCTCACGGTTAGAGTTATCGTGGATTGATTCTTCCCTTGTTGGTGTGCTCTCCATTGGTTGTTGATGTCATCTTCCTTGTTTCCACCATTAATGGAGGTCTGTTGTTCGCCTAGCTCTGATACCAATGATAGGTTACAGAACAATTCCCTTAGGATCTGAATTTATTATAGGAAGTAGTTCGCGCAACCGAAAGAAAATATTCACCAAATATTCTCCTGTAGTCATAAAATTACGAAACAAGGTGGAATCGATCCAAAACTCTATAATCTACATTTTTCATACTTATGTCCTTCATAGATTCGAACGAAAATTGGGATGAAAATATGATATAATGTGGATGATGGTGGTGGTGACGGGTGGAGTGGAAGTTAGGGTTATAGATGATAATGAAGATTAGGGTGGATGGGTGATGTTGTTTAAGGGATAAAGACGAAGGGGAAGAAGTGGTCGAGATCTCAAAGAAGAGGGAGGAATTGACAGATGAGGGAGATTAGAAGTTAGGAGAGACCTTGCCAACGATAGAGGTGGTAGGTTAGTGAAGAGGGAGGAGGGAAATTAAGGTAGAGAGAAGATAGAGAGACAAGAAATTAGTATTCCAATAGCATAATGAATTTGGCTGCCATCCACATATTTATAGAGGCTAGCCAATAAGTCATAATAACAATAAGTAACGCAAATTCTAGAGGATCAGGCGTTCGAACGTGAAACACACATTTCACGTTCTCTGTATTTGCGAACCTGATGTAGGCATTCACAAAGACATTCAAACACGACCCCTTTTGTGTTCGAACGCGACCTACAGGAAATTTATTTTAATAAAAATAAACTAATACAGTAAGAAAAGATCATAACTAAATATATCACCGGTGCAGACGTTCGCAAGCACGTTCGAACGCACCCACCCGCGTTCAAACGCAACATTGATTTTTCTCTCAATAAAACACTAAAACAATAAGAAAAAGACACCCATAAGGTGTTTCCATGCTCGAAACGACATCGATGAAGTCCGAATCATATCAATCCACCATGCTTTCGCAACCTTGTCCTTAAGGTGTGAAATTAGGAAAGCGATCCATGATACCTGACTTAAGCTCCTCCATGACTAGACCCTCTGCACTAGCTCTCCATAGATCTGAAAATAGAAAAAAGGTTAGCGCTGAAAAGGAAGCGAGCTCGCTTGCGACTGGTAGGCGTGAAAGGGCATCAACAGCTCGGTTCTCGATCCACTTTTTGTAGACTAGCTCGTAGTCATACCCAAGGAGTTTCGTGACCCACCATTGTTGTGTCGGGCTGTGCACATGTTACTCTATGAAGTAGGGTAAGCTACGCTAGTCCGTGCGGATAGTAAATCGTCGGCCAATCAAATAGGGTTGCCAATTGGTGACAGCGTGCAGAATTGCTAGCATTTCATGCTCGTAGATGGATAACTGTCGTGACTAGTTCGACAATGCCTTGCTCATATATGCCACAGGCCTGCCCTCCTGCATCAAAATAGCTCCAATGCCCTCACCCGAGGTGTCGCATTCCACCACAAAGGGCTTCTTGAAATCTAGTAAAATCGATGTAGTAGACATGGCTATACTCAATGCTTTGAAAGCCTCCGCCTTGCTCGACCATTGAAACCCTCCTTTTCTAAGTAAGGAGGTTAGCAGGGCAGCGATCTTGCCGTAGTTGGCAATGAATCGCCGATAGTACCCCGTCAACCCAAGGAATCCCCACAATTCCTGCTGATTAGTGGGAATCGGCCAATCCACCATGTGTTTGATCTTGCTTGGATTGGCTTCCACTCCTCTCGCTAAGATTATGTGACCCAAGTACTCCACTCATGGCTCACCCCAAAGGCATTTGCTCATCTTGACTTTCAACTAGTTTAGTCGCAAGATATTCACCACCTCACGCACATGCCGCAAGTGTTCGCCACAATTCCTGCTATACACGAAAATATCGTCAAAGAAGACGAGCACATACCGACGCAAGAGCGGGCAAAAAAGGTCATTCATCAGGCCTTGGAAGGTCGTCGGTGCGTTGGTGAGCCCAAACAGCATGACTCAGAACTCGTAGTGGCCATCGTGAGTCTAAAACGCCATTTTGTGCACATCTTTTCGGTTGTCGTGGATTTGATGGTACCCCGCTCTTAAGTGAAGTTTGTAGATGTAAGCCGGACCTTGTAAGTTCATCCAGCAGCTCCTCGATCATCGGTATTGGGTACCGGTCTTTGACGGTGATTGCATTCAAGGCTCGGTAGTCGACGCAAAACTGCCAACTCCCGTCTTTCTTTCGAACTAGGCGCACCGACGATGAGTAGGCTCTCCTACTCGGTTGAATGATCCCTTGCTCTAGCATCTTGACCACCAATTTGCTGATCTCCTCTTTCTAGATATATGGGTATCGATATGGCCGAACATTTGCTGGTTCAGCCCTTGGAATGATCTGAATTCGATGGTCATGCCGACGGGACGGCGGCAGTCCTAGGGTATCCTCGAAGAGGTCGCTGAATTCCTGCAGCAGCTCCTTCATGTCAACAGGTATTCTATTTGATGGTGGATGTTCTAGTTCAACAATAGCCATTTGCATGAGTAGAGCTCGATCCCTTGCACATGGAAGTCCCAACAGCGATTGCAACGCTGGCCCTTGCCACAGTTGATTTCCATCCAATAGCCCTCTCCGACCATTCCTCCGAAATGTAAGTGTGAGGTTTCTAAATTCAAATGTTACGGGCCCTAAGATGATGTCGGCACCCTGCAAGGCCAATGGATAAAGATCCAATGTAAAAGTTTGGCCTTGCATTTTCAACTACACACCTCCACAAATAAAATCAGCTCGCAATGTGGTGCCATCTCCGATCGTCACATTGAACTCGTATGTGGGTTCCGACTCGAGCTCTATCTTCCTAAGAAGCCTCTTGTCAATGAAGTTATGAGTGGACGTGATATCGATCAAGATTCTCACTATGGTTCCCTTGACTACACCATTCACCCGCAAGGTCTTTGATGCAGCTATCCCAGAATAGGCGTGGAGGGAGATTTCAGCCATAATGTCTTCCACGGGCTGTTCCTCCGCTACTCCTTGTTGTTCAGCCACACCCTCATCTTCAGTTGCAACCTCATCCTCAGCTTCCTCCAATCCATATATTAGCATCACCGATCCCATTGGTTTAGCACAGCAATGTCCAGGTACGAACTTCTCATCACAGCGAAAGCATATGTCTTTGGCTCTTTGCTCCTCCACTTGAGCAGGTGTGAGTGCTCGACCCAGACCTTAAGGTGCGTACTTCACATCATGGGAGGGCCAATCGCATTTCCTACCACTATGGTAGGTTGAACCGGGTTGCGACTATCTTGGCTCGTCTAGTTCTATTTGATGTGTATCTTCATTGCCCACAGCCTCAAGATGAAAGTGCCGCGAAGTTGTTGATCAGTCCAAGGAGGTTGGCAACGGCTACTTATCCTCTTAAATTTTTCTTGGTATGCTCCAACCATGATCCTTTGTATCGTCTTTGAGAGAAGAGCATCGAAGTCTTCATACCCCGATGCTCCAAATCGCCGCGTGATATCGGTGTAGAAATCAGCACAACTTTCAATCGTATCACATGCATTGGCTACCCGAAACCAATGAAGTGCCGCATCTTCGAGGTGGAAGCTTGCAAGGGTCACCTTATACTCATCCGCTGTACCTTAGTAAGCGAAAAATTGTTTCGCCCTATACAACCAATCGATTAGGTCACCACCCTTAAACTTTGAGAATTCGAGACGCACGGTTCGCCCACGGATGTTGTTGTCTCGTTCTAGATCATATCCAAGCCCTTGTCTAACCTGAGAAGGATGCATCATGAATGGCTGATGATCCCTCCTTCGGTTTATGTTAACTCGACGCGGTTTTGGTTTGTCTTGCCCTGCCCAAGGGTCTAGATCTCCAAGATGATCTCCATTTAGGTTTGCTTGACGGATGGGCTCACCTACAACTTGGCCTGGCAGAACCACCCTTGCTGGTCTCTGCCCATAGGGTTGTGGCAGTAGAGGTTCTTGCTGGTGAAGATTCTGAATTGGTGGCGGTGGGTTCATGGTGGTAGACTCGCATCGAGGGGCCATTGGTGCATTTTCGATTACCATAGCTTCTCTTTGATAGATTATGGAACAATTCCCTTAAGATCTAATTTTATTGAAGGAAGCAGCCTGCGCAACCGATGAAAAATATACACCAAATATTCTTTCGTAGTCAAAAAATTACGAAACCAAGTGGAATCGATCCGAAAAATTAGATACTATACTCTATGGATAAAGGATCAAATTGATAGAGAAAGCACATCTTCTTAACCTGAAATGGCTAAGGAGAGGAAAGGTTCTAACTCCCTGATCTATGTTTTTTGTATACACCTTTCACAAATTCGAACTATAACTAGGACGAAAATATGATATCTTGATGGTGGTGGTGACGGGTGGAGTGAAAGTTAGGGTTATGGATGATAATGGAGATGAGGGTGGATGGGTGATGTTGTTTAAGGAAGAAAGATGAAGGGGAAGAAGTGGTCGAGATCCCAAAGAAGACGGAGGACTCGACAGTCGAGGGAGATTAGAAGTTAGGATAGACCTTGCCAACGGTACAAGTTGTAGGTTGGTAAAGAGGGAGGAGGGAGATTAGGGTAGAGAGAAGATAGAGATGCAAGAAATTAATATTCCAATAGCATAATAATTTTGGCTGCCATCCACACCTTTATAGAGGCTAGCCAACAAGCCCTAATAATATTAACTAACCCTAATCCTACTAGAATCCCGCCGATCACGTTCGAACATGCCCGATCGCATTCAAACTCACAAAAGACATTCCCTGTATGTGCGAACGACATGCAAGCATTCGAACGTGGTGTTCGAATGCAACCGATCGCGTTCGAATACATATTTTTTGTTTTCTATTTTTGCAAACCGGATGCAGGCGTTCACAAGTGCGTTCGAACGCGACCCATTCTGCATTCGAACGCGACCCTTTTCGTATTCAAATGCGATCTACAGGAATTTTATTTTTATGAAAATAAACAACTAATGCAATAAGAATAAACCCTAACTAAATGTATCAACCCACCACGCTTCCCCCACCTTGCCCTCAAGGTGTGAAGTTGGGGAAACGTTCCAAAATATCAGTCTCCAACTCCCATATCGCCTCATCGGATGATTTGCCAAGCCACTCGACTAGAATCTCCATCTCTAATCTAGTACTATGTCATCATCCGCGCCTAGCAAGTACATAAACTAGCTCTACGATATCTGTCTCCTTCAATGGCTCTGGTAGAGTTGATCCAATGAACTCATGATCACCAATCCACTCCCTCAGCAATGAAACATGGAAGACATGATGCACTCTCAACCCCTCCAACAGCTCCAAACGATATGCAACCGAACTGATACGCTCTAACATCCGAAACAAACCAAAGTAGCGATGTGTTAATTTTTGGTTACTCATTGGATGCAAGGTCACCTATCGATACGATTGTACCCTCACAAGCACCCAATTGCCAATGTCGAACTCCTGCTCCTGATGACTGTGATCATAAACTTGCTTCATGTGGCTTTGAGCAAGTTTAAGATGGGAACGCAACCTCATCAATGTGGCATCTTTATCCATCAAAACTAAGTCCACCTCCGTCCGACCTGCAGATGCCACTAGATCATAAGCGCGTAATGTTGGAGCTGTGCAACCATACACCACCTCAAATGGAGTCATGTTAATACTGTTCTGGTAGGTGGTGTTGTAAGACCACTCCACCCACGGTAAGAACTCCAATCATCGTCTCAACATCTCTCCAACATAGCACCTCAAGTACAGCTCAATGCCTCGATTGACCACCTCAATTTAGCCATCCGTCTGTGGATGGTAGGCCAAACTAATGTTTAATCGAGTCTCCGGAAATCTAAAAAACTCCATCCAAAAGTTTCTCATAAATATATGATCATGATCCGAGACAATTGTGTGTGGCATGCCATGTAACTGAGCAACATCTCTAGCAAAAATTTCAGCCACTGACTTGGCTGAAAATGGATGTGACAATGTCAAAAAGTGTGCATACTTGCTCAATCTGTCAACCACCACAAAGATAACAGAATAACCACGTATCAGCGGAAGACCCTCAATGAAATCCAAAGAAATATCTTCCCAAACACAATCCGGTATAGATAAAGGCTGTAGTAACCCAGCCGATTTCAATGTGTTTGCCTTAGCCCTTTGATAGACTTTGCAAGACAAAACTCCTCACATCTCGCCTCAATCTTGGCCATGTGCAACTCTGAAATATCCTCTTATAAGTGCTCAACACACCCTCATGACTAGCCTATGGAGTTTGATGGAAGTGCTCCAACAATTTCTGCCACAATCCATCATTTGCGGGCACTCGAATGCATTTGTAGTCCAACAGCAAACCGCCTCAATTCTCCAATTTTTGATGGTGCTCCAGATCATCAAACACCTCCTGCAACAATCTTAAAACATCTGGGTCAGATGTACATGCATATCTCAGCTCGTCAACGAAGGGAAATGTAGGAGAAGAACAGGCTACGAGCTCGACAGTATCGGGTTGGCGCGATAGTGCATCTCATAAAGTATGGAAGGCTCCTCTGATCGGTTCGGATAATGAATTGCCTACCGATCAAATAAGGCCTTCATTTTGTCACCGAATGCAGAATTGCCAACATCTCTCTGTCGTAAGTTGATAATTGCTGAGATTTTTGTAATAAAGCTTTGCTAAGAAAGTCAATAGGATGTCCTCCTTTTATTAGTATAGCTCCTATGCCAACTCCCGACGCATCACTGATACAATTCAGACTTCACCGACGTCGTCTCGAGCATGGATTCACTTTAGGAGTGTTTTTATTTCATGTTTTAGTGTTTAATTTCCATTAAAATAAGTTTTCTGTAAGTCGCGTTCAAACGCGGGTGGAGTGAGTTCGAACGCGGTTTGTGAACGGGGTTGTGAACGTGGTGAAGAGAATGTACTGTGCGTTCGAACGCACTGTGAACGCCTGCATCGCGCGTTCGATGGCGCGTTCGAACGCCTGCATCGCATTCGCAAATCCAGAAGAGTGAACTCGGTGCGTTCGAACGCGGTCTGGCGAGTTCGAACGCGGTCGACGAAAATTGTGTTTTTAGGGTTAATTTGAGTTGTTGGTTAGCCTATAAAAGGATGTGGTAGGCAACCAAATTGTGTTTTTAGGGTTAATTTGCCTTGCCTCCTTCGTCTTGACGAGCTCGACAGTATCGCGTCTGCTACCCGATCCAATGAACTCATGATCACCAAATTGGCCCTCTTCTCCCCCTTCGTCCAATCTATCCAACACTTGCCCTAATCCTTCCATCAACCACAACCCTTCCACCATCACTTTTCACCGGTGCCACCACATTAACGACGGTCCACCTTCAACCACCATTACCTAGGATCACGTGCCTCCATCCACGGATCCAAAACAGACCATCTGACCTTTGTCCACAAATCGGACGATATCTCGAGATCCCCACATCCGATTCGCCTGCAACTAGATTTGTTAGAAAGCTCTTTTCCGGGCCTACAATATATCAAAGTTTTACGTCGATCCGACGGCGGTATATTTCGAGATCTTATTTCAAAGTTCCGTGCCAGATCTAGTCCAAATCAAGAATTGGAAGAGATCGACCCTTCACCAAAAAGGCGAGATCGTATCAAGCTGGTATCAGAGCTCCATAGCCAGAGGCGTGATCGTATCAAGCTGGTATCAGAGCCAGGTTTCCTTGGACAAGCGCTTCCAATGACGACAACCAGATCCATGGCTGCACGGCGAGATAATGAAGAAGAGATTCTCCCAATGGAGGAGGGAGAAACGATTGCAGAGACTTTCACCCGTGGAACCGCCCGATCTAATCAGAATACAGAAGAACCTAGCGTTCAAGCCGTGTTGGGGTCTCTTTCAGAGCAAATGGCCATCAACAACCAGATGATGATGGAGATGATGCGGGAACTACGGGCGACAAGGGAAGCAATGGCGAACAAGAAAGCACCATCGACCGACGCGAGTCCACCCCCTTGAACCCACCGCCACCGGTTCAGCCTTTGCAACCACAAGAGCCGCTGCTACCACCACCCTATGGGCAGAGGCAAGCAAGGATGGTTACACCAGGTCCAGTTGCAGGTGAACCCATCCGACGGGTGAACCACTATGGAGACCGCCTTGGAGATCAAGATCCGTGGGCGGGTCAATACGATCCGGAACCACAACAAGTTA
This sequence comes from Typha latifolia, assembly GCF_019914945.1. Taxonomy (NCBI): domain Eukaryota; kingdom Viridiplantae; phylum Streptophyta; class Magnoliopsida; order Poales; family Typhaceae; genus Typha; species Typha latifolia. The sequence continues at coordinate 12,917,426 of NC_133086.1, read as the reverse complement.
ATCAAAACCGAAGGAGGGATCATCAACCCTTCATGGTGCATCCTCCCCCGGTTAGACAAGGACATGATCCGGAACGAGACAATGGCATCCGTGGACAAGTCGTGCGTCTCGAATTCCCCAAGTTCAAAGGTGGCGACTCGATCGATTGGTTGTATAGGGCGGAGCAATTCTTTGCATACCAAGGAACGGCGGAAGAGTACAAGCTGACGCTTGCGAGCTTCCACCTTGAGGATGCGGCGCTTCATTGGTTTCCAGCAGCCAATGCCACTGAGGCTATCGAAACTTGGGTTGAATTTTGCGCCGATATCACACGGCGATTTGGAGCATCGGGATATGAAGACTTTGATGCTCTCCTCTCAAAGACGGTGCAAAAGACCACGATTGGGTCATACCAAGAAGAATTTGAGAGGATTAGTAGCCGATGTCATCCACCATGGACGGATCGGCAACCGCGGCACCTTCATCTCCGGGCTGCGGGGGGTGACATACAAGCCGATGTGAGGGCTTTAAGGCCTAGAACCTTAAAGGAGGCCTTCGAAGATGCGGTGCTTATGGAAGACAAACATAGGGCCATGAAGATACACTTGAAACAGAGTTGGATGAGCCAAGGAAGCCGCAATCAAACTCAACCAAACATAGCGGCGGGAAATACTATCGGAGTACCAAGGGTTGCTGCTACAGTGGTACCTCCTCGAGCAACCTTGAAGCCATCCCAAGATGTGAAGTATGCACCTAGAGGTCCGGGACGAGCACTCACACCAGCCCAAGTAGAAGAAAGAAGAGCCAAGGGTCTATGCTTCCGTTGTGATGAGAAGTTTGTACCCGGGCATCGCTGCGCTAAACCGATGGGATCGGTGATGCTAATCGATGGATTGGAGGAAGCGGAGGACGAGTTTGCAGCTGAAGGTGCGGATGTGGCTGGACATCAAGGAGAAGAAGCTGAGGAGCAACCCATGGAGGACAGGATAGCCAAAATCTCCCTCCACGCCTATTCGGGGACAGCTACGCCAAAGACCTTGTGGGTGAACAGGGTAGTCAAGAAAACCACAGTAAGAATCTTGATTGACACCGGGTCCACCCACAACTTCATTGACAAGAGGCTCCTTAGGAAGATTGGGCTCGAGTCGGAACCCACGGAAGGGTTCAATGTGACGATCGGAGATGGCACCACATTACGAGCGGATTCTATTTGTGGAGGTGCGGAATTGAAGGTGCAAGGCCAAACTTTCACATTGGATCTTTATCCGTTGGCCTTGCAAGGTGCCGATATTGTTTTGGGGACCCAATGGCTTCGAAGGTTGGGGCCCGTGACATTTGATTTTACAAGCCTCACATTGACGTTTTGGAGAAATGACAAGAGAGTGCTGCTAGATGGAAGCCAACCGCTACTTGAACTTCCAAATGAAGGGGTCGCAAGGGAACTCGCTTCTTTCTCGGCGCCCACCTTTCCTTTCTTCTCAGATCTGTGGAGAGCTAGTGCAGAGGATAGTGAGCTGGTCCAACTCATGGAGGAGTTGAGAGAGAACCCCTCAAGCCACCCCGAGCACGAGGAGCGCGATGGGTTAGTACTAGAGTGCGGGCGAATCAAGGTACCTCGGAACGAAGAGCTACGGAGACTATTGATGGCACACTTCCATGATACTCCTATAGCAGGGCATGAAGGGGTATTACGTACCTACAAGCGGCTGGCCCAAAACTGTATATGGACAGCAATGAAGACGGACGTGAAGAAGTATGTGCATGAATGTCAAATCTGCCAACAAGTCAAATCGGAGGCACTCAAGCCTAGCGGGCTGCTACAACCACTACCTATACCAGAGCGTATTTGGGAGGATATCTCCATGGACTTCATCGAGGGGCTACCGAAGGTTCGGGGACAATCGATGGTGTTTGTTGTGGTGGATAGACTGAGCAAATATGCTCATTTCATAACATTGTCTCACCCGTTTTCAGCAAAAAAGGTTGCTGAAATTTTTGTTCGGGAAGTGGCACGCTTGCATGGGATGCCTAGGACGATCGTGTCAGACCGGGATCGCATCTTCATCGGTGAGTTTTGGTCCGAGTTCTTCATATTGCAAGGGACTCAAATCAACCTGAGTTCAGCTTATCACCCCGAGACGAATGGCCAAACCGAGGTGGTGAATCGCGGACTGGAGCAATACTTGCGATGCTTTGTGGCGGAACGACCAAAGGATTGGATCAAATTCCTTCCATGGGTTGAGTGGTCATACAATACTGCTCATCACTCTAGCATCGGCATGACCCCCTTTGAGGCGGTTTATGGGCGCACTCCCCCTGTCTTGCGTGCCTATGATAGACTCGCGGCGGCGGATAGGACCGAGCTTGACTTGGAGCTTGCTGATCGAGATGAAACATTGAGACTGCTCAAGACTCACCTAGCCACAGCCCAAAACCGCATGAAGCAAACTCATGACAAAGGCCGACGTGAGCGAGAATTTGAGGTGGATCAATTGGTGTTCGTTCGAGCTCAACCGTATCGACAATCCACATTAAGACCAATTTTGAACCAAAAGTTGGGTTACAAGTACTACGGTCCGTACCGAGTGCTACAACGAATCGGTCCAGTAGCTTACCGGTTGGACCTACCTGAAGGAACCAGGATACATCCGGTCTTCCATGTATCAGCATTGAAGGCCCAGATCGGGCCTAACCATGTGGTGGGTTCGGCCTTACCCGGACTAATGGAGGAGGATTAGAGACTGAAGTGCTAATTGTGTGGCTGGGCAAATCTACTGACGAGTCTACTTGGGAGCTAAAGTCAGATATCATGGATCGTTTTCCAAACTTCAAACCTTGAGGACAAGGTTGTAGAAGCGTGGTGGATTGATACGATTCGGATTTCACCGACGTCATCTCGAGCATGAATTCACTTTAGGAGTGTTTTTATTTCATGTTTTAGTATTTAATTTCCATTAAAATAAGTTTTCTGTAAGTCGCGTTCGAACGCGGGTGGAGTGAGTTCGAACGCGGTTTGTGAACGGGGTTGTGAACGTGGTGAAGAAAATGTACACCGCGTTCGAACGCACTGTGAACGCCTGCATCGTGTTCGCAAATCCAGAAGAGCGAACTCGGTGCGTTCGAACGCGGTCTGGCGAGTTCGAACGTGGTCGACGAAAAGTGTGTTTTTAGGGTTAATTTGAGTTGTTTGTTAGCCTATAAAAGGATATGGTAGGCAACCAAATTGATTATTGATTATTGAGATTGAGTTTTGCCTTGCCTCCTTCGTCTTCTTCGCTCCCGTTCTCTCAATCCCCAGCGACGCCAATTCTAACCTCCCTCGTCCGGCTAATCACCCTAGTCCCTTAGGAGTGGCCCTCTCCTCCCCCTTCGTCCAATCTATCCAACACTTGCCCTAACCTCTCCATCAACAACAACCCTTCCACCATCACATTTCACCGGTGCCACCACATTAACGACGGTCCACCTTCAACCACCATTACCTAGGATCACGTGCCTCCATCCACGGATCCAAAATAGACCATCTGACCTTTGTCCACAAATCGGACGATATCTCGAGATCCCCACATCCGATTCGCCTACAACTAGATTTGTTGGAAAGCTCGTTTCGGGGGCTACAACATATCAAAGTTTTACGTCGATCCGACGACAGCATATTTCAAGATCTTATTTCAAAGTTCCGTGCTAGATCTAGTCTAGATCAAGAATTGGAAGAGATCGACCCTTCACCAAAAAGGCGAGATCGTATCAAGCTGGTATTAGAGCTCCATAGCCAGACGCGTGATCGTATCAATCACATTCCACAACGAACTCTTTGGCGAAGTCCGGTAGAGCTAGAACGGTCGTCGTTGTCATTGCTGTTTTCAGTTTTTCAAAGGCTGTAGTGGCTCCCATCCGTCCATCTAAAAAAATCCTTCTTCAAGAAAGAAGTGAGAGGATCTGCGATCTTAACATACCCGGCAATGAAGAGCTAATAATATCCGGTCAGCCCCAAAAATCCTTGCAATCCTGTGGTAGTAGTAGGAATCGGCCAAGCGGTCATGCATGCTACCTTTTGAGGATACGGCGCTACACCTTACACTAAAATGATGTGGCCTAAATACTCCACTTATGGTACTCCCCATAAACACTTGGACTTCTTGATCTACAATAAGTTTTGCTTCAACAAATTCAGCACATTCTCCAAATACCGCCAATGCTCCAATTTAGTCCTGCTATTCACCAAAATGTCGTCAAAAAATACCAAAACATACCTTCACAATAGTGCCCAAAATATATCATTCATGATGCCATGAAAGGTAACTAGAGTATTGGTGAGACCAAAAGGCATCACCCAAAACTCGTAATGCTCGTCCGGAGTCCAAAATGCAGTTTTGTGCACATTCGCTGGGTGAACTCTAATTTGATGATACTCGGCCCTCAAGTCAAGTTTGCTGAATATAGTTGCCCTTGCAAGCTCGTCCAGTAGCTTTTCTATAATTGGAATGGGACACCAGTCCTTGACGGTAGTAGCGTTTAGTGCCCAATAGGCAACACAAAAATGCCATGTCCCATACTTTTTTCGCATCAATAGCACAAGCGATGAATATGAGCTATGACTTGGTTGAATGAGGCTTTGCTCCAACATCTTGGCTACCATCTTGAAAATAATTTCATCATCCTCCTCAAGACCATCGATAAGCATCACACTCCCAATCAGTTTAGAACACCGATGATCGGAGGTGAAGCGCTCATCACATCGAAAGCAAAGTCCTTTCACTCTTCGCTCATCCACCTGAGCAGGTGTGAGAGTTCGAACGGGGGGGGGTCTTATGCCTCCTCTAACATCGAAAGAAGGTCTCAATGGTGGTCCTGGTCTAGTACTAGCAGCTACTCTCTTTGAAGCTACAGAATTTCCAGCCGGCATTCTAGGCACAAACAGCCCATCTTGGTTGGCCCAACTTATTTTTACTGCCATCTTGAGGGCCTTATGCTTTTGCTCCATCCTCACAGCCTTCTCAAAGGCCTCCTCAAGAGTGGTAGGACATGGAGCATGAACATCCGCCTGTATCTCCTCTCACAACCCTAAAATAAAGGTGCTCGTCAAAGTCGGTTCAGGCTAAGTGATATGCTCTAATTCCTCTTGATAGGCTCTGATACCACTTTAATAAGCTCTAATACCACTTTGATAAGCTCTAATACCACTTAATAGGCTCTGATAATAATTTGTAGGCTCTGATACCAAATTGATAGGCTCTAATACCACTTGTTAGACTCTGATACCACTTTTTAAGCTCTAATACAAATTGATTAAGCTCTGATACCAATTGATAGGCTCTGATACCAATTGATATGATTTGGAACTAAAGATAAGCTACGCAATGATTCCTTCAAGATTTAGATATATGATAGGAATCAGTCTGCGGGACCGTGGAAATATATTCTTCAAATATTCTTTAGTAGTCATAAAATTACAAAACTAATTGGGTTAGTTCTGTAACTTCCTAATCTACAACTTTTGTATTTACGCCCTTTGCAGATTGGGATAAAAATATGGAATAACATGGGTGATGGTGGTGGTTATAGGTGAGTGGATGTTAAGGTTATGGATGGGTATGGAGATGAAGGTAGATGGTGAAAGTGGTTAAAGGATATAAACGAAGGGAACGAAGTGGTCAAAATCCCAAAGAAGAGGGGGGGCTTGACAGTCGAGGAAGATTAGAAGTTAGGAGAAGCCTTGCCAATGGTAGAGGTGGAAGGTTGGTGAAGAGGGAAGAGGGAGAAGTCAAGAGAGAAAATAAGAGGCAAGAAACTAATAATTCAATTGCATAATAAATTTGGCTGCCATACACATATATATAGAAGCTAGCCAACAAGTCCCAAAACAATATGAAACCCTAATTCTAGAACGCGCCCACCAAAACACGTTCTCTATAAGTGCGAACACGATGCAGCCATTCGAATGCAGGCGTTCAAACTCACCCGACTGCGTTCTCTGTATTTGCGAACCTAATGCAGGCGTTCCCAAGGGTGATCGAATGCGACCCTTCCTACGTTCGAACATGAATGCCCAACTGCCGATGTCGAACTCTTGCTTCTTATGGCTACAATGATAAACTTCCTTCATGCAGTTTTGAGCGAGTTTTAGATGAGCACGCAACCTCCACAATGTGGCATCTCTATCCATTAAAGCTAAGTCCACCTTCGTACGATCTGCAAATGCCATTAGATCATAAGCGCGTAACGTTGGAGCCGTGCGTCCAACACCACCTAAAATGGAGTCATGTCAATGCTGCTATGGTAGGTAGTGTTATAAGACCACTCCGACCGCAGTAAGAACTCCAACCATTATCTCGACATCTCTCCAACAAAGCACCTCAAGTACTGCTCAATGCCTCGATTGATCATCTCGGTTTGGCCGTCCGTCTACGAATGGTAAGCCGAACTGAAGTTCAATCTAGTTCCCTGCAACCTAAAAAACTCAGTCCAAAAGTCACTCATAAATACACGATCATGATCTGAGACAATCGTGCATGGCATGCCATGTAATCGAGCAACATCTCTAACAAAAATTTTAGCTACCAACATAGCTAAAAACGGATCATCATAAGGATGTGCAAGCATGGTTTGGGCGCCCCTTTCCTTTGTCGACCCTTGTTGATAGCTGAACTACCTTCAAAGACCCTAGACATGCTACCACCTACCTCCACCTCCACCAGAGACCTAGCCGAGCACCATTGCCACTCAACGTCCATACTTCCAATCTGCTCCGATAAATCAATACCTCTGATCTGCTCCAGTAGAACACCCCTTCCACCCCATATCTACTTCCCCAATTTTGCCCCATTCCGACAGCTAGATCCACTACCCTGTCCGTGAATACTCCCAGATTTCACCACAACCGCTAGAATCCAATTATATGACCAGATTTGGTATCTCCATATTTTTGTGGGTTAGATTCTATAATTAGTTCAGAGTTATGTTATTTTTTGGGCCTGGGATCTAACATCTTCGTCAATAGTATATTCACGGATATCTTGGTTCCTCGCAGCTGATGATTAATAATCAGAACAAGAATGGGATGATCAAAACAAGCAGACAGGAAGAGTTTTTCCATGTGAAAGAGGCATTCTCAAAATAATGGTAATACAATGGTCCGCAACATTCCCATCACATTTTTATCCCTCGAAATGAATTACCTGCAACAGTAACATAGACAAATAAATCTATAACTCACTATTTGGCATAATGTACTATTCATGTAAATCACAAGTAACAGTAGGTTTTGAATAGTTTAGAAAGGATATACTCATACATCATCATGCAGCATATATCTTGTTATCAAGAAAAGAAAAACATTTAGCACCAGTGCCTATTGCAGGTAATAGAAAAGTACAGCACGAAAACTGTCCAAGAGGACATCCAACCAGACATGCAGTGATGTGATATCATACATGTCCACTACGTAAAATTCCATGAAAATAGCCACCGACCATGATGAAGGATACGAGAGATACAACGCCAGCTGGAAATATCCTTCCAGATTTCTTAAAGCGGGAGCCCATGACTGCCAGAAGGGCTGCAGATATTCCTGTCATGCAAAAAGATAATCAAGTAAAAGTTGTAGGGACAAATCAAGATTAAGCTTAAAAAGCCCAAGGGCACAAGGGTTGCAACTGAAGCGCGCAGGAGAATCCAGTTTTCCTACCTAGCCCCACGGACGATGCAAAGGCAGGTTGTACAGGAAGTTGTGTGTAGACATAGTATAATATCATAGATGATATGCCTCCAGCTGCGGCTGACTTCAGGCTTCCACTTTTGACATATCCGATGATTCCACCAACTGCTCAGATACCAATTGAAACAATATAAAAGCTTAAATTTTAAAGATGTGGAAGCATCATTGTAGTGTAAGCTATTTAATATCAGTTGTAAGGGAACGGTACTCGAATTCTACATTCTATGCAGTTCAGTTGTGATATATGCCAAAAGTTGATGAGCTCATCACCAAAAATAAAACATTGTGAAAAGAGTAACACCAACAATGGACATAGGAACACCACATTGAAGGTTGTAGCCTTGTAGGTAAAATAGTATAACTTAGTTCTATGCTGTTAAAAATCAATGTTTCAGTTTTCAATTTCGTTCCCTCAAAAAGACAAAAAATCAGAGTTTCAGCCAGTTTTGGCAGTTTCAGTTTTGATACTTTTCAATATACAAAAATCAAAATATATTTAAAAAAGTAGCAGAAACAATAGCAGTACATTTCCATAGGAAATAATAGAAATTATAAAAGCTTATACATGTTTAGCACAATAAGCACTGCTTCAAACCAAACAGAATTTCCATGTATGTTGTGCACATGGATTGGTCGACCGATCCGAACCCAACCCTAGTCAATTGATTGGGATCAGTCCACTCGATCTGGATCGGATGGTTCGAGTGAGATGCATAACAGATCTAACCCGAGTCCAACACCAGGAAATCAATAATTAATGTTCTCAATCCCCTATCATCTTCCTCCTCTCTCTCTCTCCCTACCAGAACTATTGCTTCTCCGATGTAGAGATCCAATTCTGCCAAACTTCGCGACTTCAATTGTGATTATTTTTATTTTATTTCTCTCTTCTCGTCTTCACTGTATTTTTTTTTCTCCTCTTCTTCGCTGTGGCAAATTTTTTTTTTTAACTTTTCTTTCGCCCACTATATCTCTTCTTCACTGTAGTAGTTTTGAGTAGCTTGGTACTTTTTTTAGTTTTTATGTTTCATACGTGAGTAATTATTATTTTCTTATTTTTATCATTTGATTTTCTTGTATTTTTAAATAATATTTAAAAATTTTATGTAATAAAAAAATAGTCTAATCCAAGCAACTGATCTAGTTAATACAGTCGATATGTTTCATTTTTTTAGGAGGCCAATCCAGATCCCGATTTTTTAAATCTTGGTTTTACAAGTTTGACAAGTCTAACAACCATTGTTAGCAAAGATCTTGCTAAAGCCTAACCCACACAAAAGGTATAAAAAAAACATAACTCAAACACTTTGAGTTACCATTAGTTAATTGCCCACTCAATTTATGTTTTTCACTTGTGAGGGAGATTTTTCAACGTCAAAGAGAAAATATTTAGCCTTAATTTTCTATTTGCTTGGAATATCTTAGAGACTACACATGAAGGTATGGCTAATATCAAATTATCTAAATTTTAGAGATTGACTATGAGCTTTGAGACCTTAAATAGTTCCATGCGAAACTGAACAACATTGTAACTTCAAGTTTTAATCTTGGTGAAAGAATGTCTAAAAGAAAAATAGTGAGGAAAATTGTAAAGTCCTTACCTAACAGATTTCAAGCAAAGGTCACTGCAATCGAAGAAGTCAAAGATGTCGACTCTCTAAGAGTAGAGCAATTCGTAAGTAATCCGCAGATTTATGAAAATACTCTTCAACTACCTAAAATGCAAAAGTATTGCCCTTGTCTTCTATTTCCTTAAATGCTTTTGATTCTGATGATGACATTAATCCTGAAATGTTTGCCTTATTTGCCAAAAAAAATTAAGAATTATTTTAACAATACTAACAATGCTGCAGGAAATATGAAAGGAGAGAATCTTAAAAAAGGAAGATACTCTAGCAATTGCTCCATTGCCCCTATGCCTAAAGGCACCAAACCTAAGAACAAAGAGGAGGAATTCAGTGCTTCGAGTGTCTTTTAGCTTTGGGCACATCACTCAAGAGTGCCCTAGTCGCAAGAAAAAGGGCAAGGGTATGAAATGATTGGAACAATTTGGATGAAGAAGAATATGAGTCTGAACAGGATAAACAGTCTTTAATACTTTCTTGTTATTTACTGATGAATTTTGTCAGATCTCTTTTTCCGATGAGCAGAATGATAGCAAAGATAGAGAAGACATCGACACAAATATTTGAACAGCCTACAACACATTGTTCAGAGAATCCTAAAATCTGAATAAGTTTAACATGAATAGTAGAAAGACTCAAGGCGACAAATGATGAAAAGATGTTCCTATCAAATCAAGTAGAAGATATAAAGGCCCAAATTGAGAAGAAATACAAAAAGAGGGCACTTCTCGAGAAACAAGATAAGTCTCTCTCTCTCTCTCTCTCAAACTATGAATTCTAAAATTTCTCTTTTAAGAGATGGTTTACTAAAGAAAATTAAATCCTTAAAATTTCAGTACAAAGGTCTAATGCCTTCTTTAAAAAATTCTGCGTAGGTTCATAGTAGTTAAAAACCAACTCCTTGGAGCTAAAAAGGAGAGCAAGAAAAAGGACACCGTTACACAAGAAATACATCAAAGAGCAATGTAATGTATATTCTACTCCTTTGTTTGTGAAAATTATAATTGATTGTAATGGGAGCCATGATATTAGTTGGAAGGATCATGTTTTTTAAGACTTTTGATGTTCTTGATGAATCTTTATTCATAAATACTTCGATGAATTTCATTGATCTTTTTTTTAACTTTTTTTGGAAAAAGATTCATAACACTGGAATTTATTGATAATCATACATTGAAGATCTAGAGGTGGACTAGTACAATCATATGATACATGATTACGGATGACGTGACTGGCTAAATAATGAGCTTTAACATTCTTGCTTTGGCTAGTATAATAAACTCTTGAAAAGGGATAGAGACATCGACCTCGAACATTCCTAGACAATGGTCCACATAGATCTTTAACTGCTTCCACAACACTATGGCAGTCACTAAATAGCTATTTAGAAGGGGGGGCCACTTCCTTAGAAAGCAAAGGAACTTGATACCTTCAAGAACTGCAAGTGCTTCACCATTAATTAATCTGCTACAATAGATTGAGATAAATGGCTTTACCCAAGCTCCATGCCATGCTGCATCAACCCAGGATGCAACATCCCCACGAGAAGGATAAGCTCCATCCATAGTGTCATGCAGTGGGGGAATATAAACATTAATGTTTAATGTAACAATAAGGTCCTAACCGGGAACAAGAGGATTTGGCAAAGAATTTAGACCAGGACCAGGAGAAAGCCACCTAGCAACATTAGCAGTGATCTCGAATGAGTCGATCTTAGCATTTCTAAACACTTAGAATTTCTAGCCTTCCAGAGGTAAGTTATGTTACTAGAGAGCTGACAGTTGGGGAAGAGAATCCACACATTGAGCCACTCAGGAATGATATCTAGTTTGAGTCTGAGATTGCTGGCGAACCAAGAAAGCCTGAAGAGGACAATCCAGAATTAGGTGTTCCAGGGTTTTGGGCTTGTCGACACAGAAAGGGCAGTTATCATCCAAAGTAGGGAGTTAGGGTGAAGCTCTCACGGGGATAGTGTCGGTGATGCACCACCAAAGAAAGGTCTTTACTCGAGGGTTGGCATCCTTGCAATGCCAAATGAGTTTCCAGATTTTTACCAGTGTTAGAGGATGAAGTGCAACTTGTCTAGGCACTTGGAATAGAGAGATAAAGGCAGACTTAGCGGAGAACTTAAACTTCATTAATTTGCTTTCACAAATTAGCTCATGTATTAGGTGAATTGGTTTTCAGCTCCATTTGATTTCATTTTATCAATGAATTATTCTCTTATCCTAATCCTCTCTCTCCCCCTCGTGCATTCTTCTTTCCCCATGTCGAGCTCTCAACCACAGCAAGGGTCCCCCGCCCCACGTATATCTCTCTCTCAACCCCCAACTTGAAACAGCCACCAACACCATCTAGCCCTAACTAAGACGCCATAGCCAACTTAGCTCCACCACCAGTCTTTCAAGCCTCCATCTCTAATCTTTATACCACCTACCACCTAGCCATCCTAATCACCAAGATCTCCTCCACCAAAACCACTATCGAACAACCCTTATCCAACCCTCATCACCTACCAGCAACCCTAGCCATAGCTAATCACCATCCTGTGTTCCCAGACCTTCAGTCACTATTCCGATCATATCTCTCGATCTAACCGTTCAAGCATTGAGATCTTGACTCCATTGTATTCCTCTCTTTCAGGGGGAACGACATATAAAAATTTCATGGGGTTCCAACAATTAGATCTCCCGAAAACTCACTCACAAGTTTCGCCCAAAATTCTATCCATAACTAGTTGCGGATCGAATCAAGACGCTTCAAAGGGAGTTCGTAACACATTTCTCCTGAGAGTTTCTCTCATATGGATTATAGAGGATCAAGTCTAGGTAGCTTTCTATTTAGTAGTAGTATTCCATAAGGACTTCCCCCATTCATTATGGAGGACCAAATGTTGTTAGGGTTATTGACATGCCTCCATGCTAACTTTAGAACTAGAGATTGGTTAACTAGGTGAGGATGGCGAATACCTAGATCGCTGTCAAAGGTCAGCTAGCAGAGCTTACAGGAGGATAGTGAAGGCCATGAAATATAGAGTTGAGAACAATTTGATAAGGACCAACTTGCTTGCATGAGAAATAAATTTGCATTTCCGGCCTTTGCTTTGCATGTGGGAACTCGAGACAGACTCACACCTAGTCAAGCCGGACGACTTGACTAAATGCTTGCATTCCAATTTCCCTTGTGTTTCAGGCCAAAAGGATGACCACATGGAAGGACCACCCAAGGTGATTAGGCTAGGGCTATAGAAGATTTATCCGAACCCTTTTAATCGGATCAACAAGAGCTGGTTCCGCAAAACCGAACCCAAGCTTGAAGGGATCAAGTCCACTAAACCGCACCGAGCTAATGCTAACAAATTCCAGACTGCGTTGTTGTGGATTGAACCCTAGTTGAATTCAAAGGTGCCGAGAAGTCAAGAGGATACAACTTGAAGACGGACCTGAATCGAACATGGACGCAACTAAACCGAATCAAGGCGAGCACAGAAGGTCAACTGGCCACAATGGTACTGGGATACCGAGAGGCGAAGACATTGGCTCAACTCCGTTATATAAAGGGATCTTACCTTCCATGAGAGTAGCAAAGGAGAAACGGAGGTTGTAGCAGCCGAGTATCTTTCCCAACTCGACTTGCTAACTATTGTCCGGTTAAAAGTTGGCAACTCGAGTGGGAAAGATGCTTTGTCGCTAGATGAACGCCACTTGGAAGCTCGCCAACTAAAGAGTCCTACGGAAGAACATACAATGGGTGGAGCCAGACCAACAACTGCATTTGCGGCTAAATGTTTGTCCCAGCTTGAATTACCAACCACACCGTCTAGAAGGTTGGTAATTCAAACTGGGGGCAACGCTCAAGACCTCTCCCACAACCTCTCCCTCTCGTCCGATCATCCCCTCTTGTCCCTGAGAGTACAATTCACTTCTTCCCCCTCGTCTAGCTTTATGCTTTATCCCACTACCACAACCATCTTCCACCTTCTATAACCCTAACCCTAGCCACAACTCTATTTTTTACCTTCCATATCCATCTATCCACCCCTAACCTTTGGTCAGTTTATTCTTGTAACTCTTAATTTACTCAACTGATCAATGTGATTCTGGTTGCATTAGATCCCTAACTTTCAGAGGGACAACCTATCAGAATATCAGGCCTTTTGGACTAGCTAGATTGATCAGCATTGATCTCCAAACTTCCAGTTCTAGATTTGTTCAGAGTTGTCCCTTTGTTGCAATCACATCTAACCCGAGGGTGGTCGTAACAGTTAACCTCAAACTAGTCTCACTACTTCTGTTTCAAATTTGGTGGAAACCGAACAAATATTTTGAAACTGAGATTTTGAACGTTTACCTTAAATTATATATGGAAAACAATGAATTATTCTATATTTTGTTGACTAGTATTACTTTGGATATCAAATTAGTTTAAAAAAAGGATTTAACTAAAAGTTACCTAAAGAAAACCACAAAATTCAGACATCCCTTAACACCCAAAATGTAAATTCCTCAAATACTCAAAAGCCCAAACCCCTAAGAGACAGTTCAAAATCTAAATAAAGCCTAAATCCTAACTTATACACACACACACGTGTGTGTGTGTGTTGTTGATTGTGCAATTCAAAGTTAGGATAGCTTCAAAGTTCAAACACTAACAGATTCCAATGGAATGTGTAACTAGCACAAAATATGAAGAATGTACAAGGATAAATATGTATACACCTCTTGGCTACAAGAGGTTTTAATTGTCAAAAGGTACCAGAAAGATAAAATATTAGAAGGGACATGAAGAATATTAAATATGAAAACTTGTTATCTAGAAAGAATATGGATGTGAATGCTCTTTGTTTTTCAAAATGAAGGGTTTCATTTTTGTAATTTTCTAATCGTTCCAAACTATCACAAAAGCTTATGAAAGACACAATTCAAGACAAACAAAAAATAGATCAAGAGATACTATATAGAAAGAAAGGGAGAGGATATCAAACTTCCACTTTCAAGTTGCTCCACCAACGTCACCTAGATCTTTGATGTGGCCGACACAAACTTCCGGCCTGTAGTCCATACAGACCAGAAGTATCAATCGGCCATTGAACTTCTAGCAGAAAAGGAGATTGCAGGTAGATATCTAACAGGATTAAAGACACCCTAGGCAAGAATGTGTTGGCCATGCAAAAGATCTGAGACCGTGCCAGCTGTAGCATGCCATGGCAATACAGTTCTTGCTTTTGGATAACCCTCAAGAAGTTCACAACTCCATGCTTAATCTAGCAATTTTCTAAGTCCAAGACTCTAGTTTGGTTTTTCCTTCTCCAAATCTATTTGTTCTTACTAGAGCAATAGCCTCTATAATTTGGTTATTTTGGCTATAAAAAGTTAAATATTAAAAATGCCATGAAACAACCATAATTCAGAAGAAGATCAGCCATACAAGACAACTAACTATGACAAACTATATTGATATTGATGTAGGATGGATATAGGGATCAGATGGTTTCAAGGAAGAAAATCAATGATAAGTAAAGATATAGACTTTAGCAATATAAACAACAAATAGAATAGAAAAGAAGGAAAAGATCACAAGAGAAAAGGTTTTAGATATGAAATTGATTTTTTTTTAAATATTGCTACAGTACCATCGCATAAAATAATTCTTTTTCTAGTTTTACTGTAGCAGAAGAAAAACGAAAAAAAATTATAGAGAAGAAAATGAGAGAAAGGGAAAGGGATGAAAGAATAGATGAGAAAAATAGGAGATTAAATTAACAATAGATATTACAAAATCACTCCCATGGGGCTTCACATCTGGGCATTTGGCTCATGCGAAGGAAGAAAGGAAAAAGTCTATTTTTTGTTATTTTCTAAATATAAAGCGATAATCATTCTTATAAAGACTTTCATTTCATTTTTCTTTTTCTAATCAAGGTGGATGAGAAACTTTTAATGGATTCAAAGCCACACTTGAATTAGGCCAAAAGAGACTCTTTGGCATAGGTACAGAAAAGCTTAACAGATTAACCAAAAGACCTACATTGAGCATAAATAAACCCAAACACAAAAATTAGGAAAACACATAAAAATAGGTCAAATAAATTACCAAACATTGGAAATAACTAAGTACACTTAATCCCAGCTAAACTTGACTCAATAAAGACAGCAAGGATGATATGCACATGGGAAGTTAATAGGAATGCAAACTAGAAGTTTATGTCCTAAATCAAATAGGAGCCATGATATCATATTTGAATTGTTCCATCTACAACTTAAAACTTTGTATTGAATGGGTTGAAAAACTTAGAATAATGACTATACCACACAAATATGCAAGATCTAGGATAGCTTATGATAATCTTGGTCAAAACCTCTGAAACTCGGCATTGGGATTAAGATCGGTTGTCCAGAAAAACGATATGTATCTGCCGTATCGGCCATTTCGGCCGCCCATATCAAATCAAACTATTTTTTCATTATGGAAAATTCTAAATATCATCTAAAAATTCAGAAAAATAATGTGAACCGGGTTAGGTCAGATGAATCGAGTTTAGTTATCTTATTTATTCTGCTTATGCGATTTAGTCAGTTTTAGTAGATTAGAATTTAATTAGCTAAGTTAGATCAATTAAGTTTTGCATAGTTTCAAAAAAATAATTATAAGATATTCATCAGATGTTTGAAAATTATAAAATTTCTTAAATAATCAATGATGTCATAATCTACTACTTTCGTATTCAAAGTTTTCTCAAATTCGAACTCTATTGGCAACAGAACGACGAACGAATCCAAGAAGGATAAGATTGATTTAGCTAAAGTCATGTTTATCTCTAATTCATGTTTAATGTAAGACCTTAGCAAATTCTAGTACGAGTCGATTTAGGACTAGCCTCTACATATATGTGGAGTGCAGCTCTAATTCAATCAATCAATCACTAAGCAAAGATTATTTGGCTAAGGCTTGTCGCCCCCCTATCTCCTCTCTTCTTCTCTTGGCCACCAATCACACCATCTCCCACTACCGAGCCACCTTCCATTGGCATGGTTCTCAACTAGCTTCTAACCCCCTTCTTTCCTCCTTAATCTCTTCTTAATCTCTACTCTCGAATCGATAACCAAGAGCACTTCAAATTCTGCACTAATCAACCATCCACATCCATCTCGCCAACACTAACCTTTGATCATTGTATCCATCATAACTTTCGACCTACCCATCTGATCGACGAGATTTCAATTACGTTGGATTCCTTAATTCCAAATAAACAACAAGCCAAATCTCAGCTTGTTCCAACAGTTTAGTCAACCAGCATTGCCTTTGAAAGTTTCATGTCCAGATTTGTTCTGAACTGCACCTTGTTACGGTCTTTAAATTTTTTTCCCTTCTCTTTCCCTTCTAAAAACTAAAAAATTATATTAACTTACTCAAAACTTTAAATTTTTTTCTTTCTTTCTCTTTCCCTTCTCTTTCCCTTCTCTTTCCCTCTCTTATTGTCTGCAAGTCAATTTTTTTTTCATTTCTTTTCTCTCCCTTTTCTTTCCTTTCATATTGCCACTTACCAATTTTTTTTCATTTCTTCTCTCTTCCTTTCTCTCTCTCTTTCTCTCCCTCTTCCTCTCTCTCGATCTCTTGATCGCAAGGCAATATTTTTTTTCTTCTCCTTCCCTTATCTCTCCCTCTCTCTTTCTCTCTCACTCTCCACTCTCTCATCTCTCCAACTCACTCTCTGTGACTGCATAGAGTGAGATAGAGGTCAAAAAGAGAAAGGAAGGGAAGGCAACTTGTAGGAGAGAGTAGAGGGAGAAAGAAAGAAGGCGTCAGAGAGAGAGAAAGGGAAACAAAAAATACTAACTCGAGATCACCGGATCTTGGTCGTTCAACGTTGCCGAATGTCGAGGTCGCTGAGATCTACCATGGGTGCCGCCCGTGGGGAGAAAAGAAAGAGAAACAAGAGGAAGATAAAGAAACAAAAAAGAGAAACAAGAGAGAAAGAGAAGGGGGACAATATTGATGTCCCCGTTTCTGGATCTAGAAAAAGTATCGCCGGTAAATCAAGATCAGCTATGGTCGATCCCACTCGAGATTGGCCAAAACACAGGACCATGGTCAAAACCTTTCATAGTTTGGCAAGATAAGCATGAAAGAGCACCTTATCCCACCAGCCATTCATGAAGATTAGCTATATGGTTAGCTATATAGCAGCAATCATTTCTATTGAGAAAGATATGAAACTTTATATAGTAAATATTCATATACTAACATTTGTATAAGCTAAAAAAAAGTAAAATAAGATGAACAAATAAGATAAGATAGAAAATTGTCCAAGTCCTATACTAAATCAGATACAACATGATGGGATCCCATCAAATTCACAAAGTTACCTCCATATTAAACAAAAATAGACATATAATAATCAAGTATTGTCCTAATATGTCATCAATCATCTCTCTAGATGATAACTAATATAACTGTTTAACTCAACTATAAACATTATAGAGCCTATTTCATCCTCCAACATCATACGAGAGAATCCCATAAGTCTAATGTGAAGTAGGCCCCTGTGTACTTGGAAACATGCAAAAGCCTGACAAACTAATCTTCTAAATACTTGAGAAGGCATGATAAGTAAGAAAAAGCATGAGAAAGATATTGGATGAAAAATATTATTTAATTAGCATCTATGCTACTTGGAACGAAAGAAACTAATAAATTCATCAAACAAATATAGTTGAAGATAATTTCCAATACATTTAATGCTAAGACGAGAAAAGGCATACACCGTGCCAAACATTCCAATATTAGATTCCTATACAGCTTATAGCTATTTTCTATCACAACTTTATCCATGGGTACTCCCTTAAAAGCACAGCATATAATCAACAAAGAAGCCGAAATCACTGTTTTCAATGGCGGATTTCGGAGCCGCCATGGCGGGGCAGGGCACCGGCCGCCCCACTAAGCCAATTGACACCGGCGAAAGGCGGTCGACCGCCTAGGCGCTAAAAAGCGCTAGGCGGGTCAGCGTTTCGGCCCGTCATTTCCTGATGTGGGTCATAAGTAAAGTGGGTTAGATATTAAAGAGGATCGAGTTTAATAACCAACCTATATTAAAAAAAAAAAACTCGCTCCTCTCTTGCTCCCTGCTCTCTCTTGATAGCACACCGGCAAACACTAAAAAATAAATTCCTTCCACGGTGGGCAACAGAGAAGGTGGCGAACTGTCTCTCCCACAACAAAGTCGCAAGCAACTGGCGACAGCAGGTGGCGGTCCCTCTCCCACCCTCTCCCACAACGGACAGTACTCCTGTCTATCTCACTTTCTCCTACTCTCTTACAGTTTTACTGTTTTTAAATGTTCCTGAGTATAAATGTTCCCAATTTCTTGAGCTTGAGCTTAAATGTTCAAGTACTCTTAATCTATTGTGGTAAGCAACTATGGGAATTAATTAGAATTAATTGCTAATGTAATTTAGCTTATGAATTATTGAATTAAGATTACTGAATTTTTTATTTTTTCAATGTCTTGCATTATTAGTTTGAGTCCTTGAGGAATTACTAATTGCCTGCAATTAGTTATCAATTAGTTTTTTTTTCAATTTTGAAATGTGAATAAACTAGAGATAGTAATCAGCAATTAGTTATCAATTACCGTTTTTATTATTTTTAAGTCAGTAAATACTTACTACTTATTAGTTATTGTCTTCCTATTCTATACAGTAATTTTAGTTTTTAAAATGTAAGTTAACTGGTAGAGGAAGTAAAAGTGTAAAACCGTAATTACTAATTAGTTACTGAGTACTGTTTTACTGTTTTTACTTTTTATTGCTAGAGGAACTTGACAGAGGCATTTAACTTTTAAATCTAA
This sequence comes from Typha latifolia, assembly GCF_019914945.1. Lineage (NCBI taxonomy): Eukaryota > Viridiplantae > Streptophyta > Magnoliopsida > Poales > Typhaceae > Typha > Typha latifolia. The sequence goes on along the minus strand of NC_133086.1, from coordinate 12,898,255 downwards.
AAATAGATTTGAACTCACAAGATCGAGAAGAGTTCAGATCTAAGTTTCGATGCCCAGGGCGAAATCCAGGACTTATCTCAAATACTTGAGAAAATGATATCTTTAGATTCAACAACCAAAGCGGCTTGAGATTTGGAAGGTAGGTAGATCAGGGATGTAGGAACGAATCCACTGGAGTGGATGGTGGAAAGGAGGCCAAGATGGTCGTAGAGATTGGCCTAGGGCTAGCGGTGGTGATGACGTAGTGGGTGGTGGTTGCAATTGGTGGTTGTAGTCAAAAAAGAAGAGGATAGGGCAGAAGTAGGCCGTTCCCCAGGGTCGAGGGGGTGCGGCCAGACAAGGAGGAAGGCAGCAAGGTCAGCTCTAGATGGGGATAGGGTCAGCCAAGCATTGTAGGGTCGAACAAGGGAGGAAGAATGAGATGATCCTAAAGTTATTCATTAGTCAAAGCAGTGATGGCCGTGTCAGTGGCACGTGCCGTGCCGTGCCATGCATCGGGTGGCACGTGCCGGTCGGCACGGGGCGTGCAGAGTGGCACGCCCCCCTCGTGCCAGTGGCATGCCCCCCGTGCTAGTGGCACACATTTATAATATTTTTAATAAATTTTTTTAGGATATTTAGAGATATTGTTTGGTCTTTGGGATGTCAATCTTTGAGTTTTTGTCTAAATATATGTATTAAAATTTAAAATCTACATTACAATATGTTATCTTTAGATTATTTTTGTAAATAACCTATTTTATTAAAGATAAGACAACAGTTGAATATAAATATTATTCAACACATAATATAATTGAATACATTCATTAAAATTAATATTAATAATTAAATACTCCATAAAATGATTTAATACTCCATAATATAATTGAACACATAATAACATTCAATACATAATTGATCATTCAATATATAATTGATAATAGTTCAATAATTAAAACTAATATCTAATTGAAGGTAAAATGACGAGGAGGATCAAAGACTTCATTTGCTGGCACAAGAATAATATCGGAATATTGCGTTAAATACTGTCGATATTCTTTAAAACTCATCCACTGATAATATTACTCGTTATAACATCTCACATAGTCTTTATACAAATAAGAATTTTATAATTCTTCGATGATATGATATGAATATTGAATATGCACAGGAACTACCGGCATCGGCACAGGCACACCATAAGCATATACAGATTGTGGATATAAAGTATAATAAAGGTGTTGTGGCTCTGCTGGGTGTGATTGATATGATGGTAATGATGAACTCATATCATCCTGTAGGCACACCTCTCCTAATATCTTACTACTTACATACTTAAGTCCTTCCCTCATCTGACTGTAATCATAGTGAGCTTGAGATGGTCCCTTTTTTTCTTCTGTCTCTGATAAATTTGGCTTTGTGGTTGTCTAGGTCCGGCAAATGAGTTGTCATTCTAATTTTAAAAAATGACAAATAAGTTGTCATTGTAAAAATGACAAATGGCAAAAGTTAATTGATGGAAATAAGAAAATATTAAAAAAAATAGGTTCTACATGTCATATCATGTTTGTGAAGAAAATAAGTAAAGTTGATTTAATAAAGATTGATGGAAATAGAAAAAATTTTAAAAAAATGTCTACATTGGCACATGACCGGCACGAGGCTGTGTCGGACGGCACATAGCCGTACCGGACCGGCACGGCTCGGCACGGGGGCGTGCCACTGGCACACCCCGTGCCAAGTGTCGTGCCTCTACTGGCACGACCATCTTTGATCATTGGTATCAGAGCCAGGCGAACCTCAGACCTCCATTAATAGTAGAAACAAGAAAGATGGCATCAACAATGAGACCAATGGAGAGCACACCGACAAGAGAAAACTCAATCCACGACAACCCTAACCATGAGGCCGATTCTTTTGGAGCGACCATGATAGGACCGAGTCAACCAACATCCATGGGTGTGAATATAGGCTTGGTAGATGAACTTAGGGGCATGTTCCAAACATTGCTGCATAGGGTTGACGCAATGCAGAATGATCATAATACTTTAAAGGAATATGTCATAAACCGATCGGCTTCGTCATCTCCTCGATGAAGATCGGTGCCTTAAGGACTAGCAATGGGACCACACCGAATTGATATCCCATAGGTCCAGGTGCGACATGCTAATGTCAATGATCCTCTTTTACCTATTCCTACACATCATTCCCCACCTCTAATACACAATCCAAGATTGGCAGTGGTGGAACCCGAGAGGCGTGTGGCACCGGTGCGTTTCATCAATGAAGAGGATTGGCACTTAGAGGATGATGTTGATCCCTTCGGAGATGGTGATAGGCATGCTCCAGGATATAAAGAAGGAGATCAACAAGCACAAAGGTTCAGACCTGAATTAAGGATCTTTGGAAAACCCGATAATGCTATCCAAGGGAGAACCGCACACTTGGACTTTTCAAAATTCTAAAACGGTGATCCGACGGATTAGGTGTTTCAAGCGGAACAATACTTTGATTGTCAAGAGACAGCAGAGGACGCAAAGATACAGATGGCAAGCTTTCACCTCCAAGGAACGGCATTGTATTAATATAAATTGATTATTCGTGGTGAAAGATTTACCAGTTGGGCTGACTTTTGTAGAAGGATTACACACAGATTTGGGACAGCGGCATATGAAGATTTTGCTGCCATATTAATCAAGATAATTCAAAGGACGACCGTATTAGAGTACCAAGCAAAATTTGAAAGAATTAGTAGTCGTTGCAAGCCACCTTGGCCCGAAACAACATTAATGAGCACATTCATTTCAGGTCTACGGGAGGAGATATAGGCGGATGTTCATGCACTTTGTCCTATCACTCTTGTGGAGGCCTCTATAAAAGTGTGGATGACAGCCATTTCTTATCTCTTTATCTTCTCTCTAGTCTCTCTACCCTAATCTCCCTCCTCCCTCTTCACCAACTTATCACCTCACCGTTGGCAAGGTCTGTCGAATCCTCCATCTTCCTTGGGACCTTGACCACTTCTTCCCCATCGTCTTTATCCCTTAAACTACATCGACAATCCATCCTCATCTCCATTATCATCCATAACCCTAACATCCACTCCACTCGTCACCACCACCATCATCCGCACTATATCGTCTTTTCATTCCAGTTGCAGTTCGAATCTGCGAAAGGTGTAAATACGAAAAACGTAGATCAGGTTATTACGAATTGATCCCACTTGGTTTCGTAATTTTCGACTAACAGGAGAATATTTGGTAAATATTTTTCTTCAATTGCACGGACTACTTCCTGCAATAAATCCAGATATTGAAAGAATCGTTCCATAGTCTATCAGTGACATCGTCGATCACCACATCAAACCCTATCGTTGTCTCTATCTCTAATCCCAGCTTCCGGACCAACCATTCTTCTAAGAAGTTATGTGTACTATCTGAATCGATGAGGATATGTACACAATGCTTCTTGATTAAGTCTTCCACCCAAAGAGTTTTCGATGCGGTGACCCCTGAGTACACGTGCTTCGATATCTCCACTAGCACATCCTCTTCCACGTACTCATCTATGATCTGCTGCTGGGCCTCCTCCGCACTCTCCTCTTCTGCAATAAGATCCTCCTCAACATCTTCATGGTTGTCAACCAACCATCACTCCCCATTAATTTTGTGCACCGAAGCCCAAGCATAAAACATTCGTCACAACAGAAGCAAAGAATTTTTGCCCTTTGCTCCTCCACCTATGCAGATGTGAGAGTTCAAACAACAGGACAATGCCACCCTTCACGTAGCTGAGTCGTAGTGGAGGCTTTGGGTTCTAAAAAACTGCTGCTGACCTCTATCCTACAACAGCCTCGACAATTGTCGTCAGCGGCCTAGCCAGATAGCGGCTATCGCGACTAGTCCAAGAAGTCTTGTTTTGACTCCTCAAATCCCAATGCTATTTCTCCATCAATATCGCATATAAGCATCATCCAAGATGGCTAGATGAAGAGCTTTGGCGCCCGCTTGGATGTCTCTCCGCAGCCCAAACACAGAAGTGCTTCATAACAACGGTCCGGCCATATCAAGTTGCATTGACTACTAGTTCTTTCAGATTCTTGGTGTGCTGCCACAATAGTCCGCTGCGGCAACTTCGTGAGAGCATCAAAATCACCGTATCCTTCAAATCCAAACCGCCGTGAAATACCAGCATTGAAATCAGCCCACCTTGCAAGTCTATCGCTAATCGAAGCTGACCTATACCAATGTAATGTAGGACCTTCAAAACGAAAACTTGCAAGTAATACATTAGACTCCTCCGTTGTCCTTTGTAAGGCAAAAAACTGCTCCGCACAGTAGAACTATTCAATAGGATCTCCTTTGAACTTGGGAAAATCGGCCTAGTCGTGCGGCCTTGGATGTCGTGATCATCTGCCGATGGTGACCAGTTTACAGATCTGAACGGAGGGGGCTCTTGGTCAACTCAATTGTACCCTCACGTACTCGAGATCCGTCTCAAAGTGGATAATCGTCCTTTGGAGTTTGCCATCCTTCATGACCGACGTCTACTACACATAAATCGATTCACCCAGTAGTGGACCTAGTAGTTCTTCCTTTGTGGCTTCGGGCCCTCGGGCATGGGCAGCAACGGTTCAAGTGGCGGGGCTAGTTCTTCCATCGTGGTGGCTGCAAATGGAAGGCTCGATGTTATCGCCTTGGTAGCAACAGCATCGGCTAGGATTGCCATCATCCGTTCTTGCGATACCCTAGCCGCTTCTCAGTCCGCCCACATTTGCTCAATCATGCGGAGGATTAGCAAATCCATGAAGACTTTCCTAACCTCCAACCAGTCCAGCCTATCCATATGTGGTTTCGGCTTACTAGCGCTGGCCGAGGTGGGCTCTAGTCTTCCTCTGCCTTGGTCCGAGCTCAACGCGATCAAATCTCCTCCATATGCGCAAGTTCGTCTACGGTTCTTTGAGACCCCCTATTCACCGTTAATGGAGCTCTACGGTGGTCCGAGATAAAGGCTTTAACTTTTGAATCTAAAAATCAATTTGACCTTTTACAAGATTGAGAGTTCAGATCTATAATCAAATCTAAATTTCAGCGCTCGGAGCAAAAGCTAGGACTTACCATGAATACTTGAGAAAATGATATCTTTAGATTTGACGATCAAAGAGGCTTGAGATTTGGAAGGTAGGTAGATCAGGGAGGTAGGAACAAATCTACTGGAGTGGATAGTGGAAAGGAAGCCGAGATGGTAGTGGAGGTTGGCCTATGGCTAGCGGTGGAGATGACGTAGTAGGTGGCAGTTGCGATTGGTGGTTGTAGTCAGTAAAGAAGAGAATAGAGGATCACCTGTGTCGAGATGGCACGCAGTTAAGGCTTGAACGAAGCGATAAAAAGATTAGGGTAGAGAGGAAGAAAAGGGATGGAACTCAATATTCAATTATAATAATATTTTTAGTCGCCATCCACACCTTAAGAGGCTAAGCAAACAAGCCAAAAATAACAAATAATAACCCCAAAAACAATGAATTCCCGCCGATCGCGTTCAAACGGGGTCGAGCACGTTCGAACACGGATTTCGCGTTCTCTGCCGATGCGAACGTATATAGGCGTTCGCACGTCGGCGTTCGAACGAGGTTTGTGTGTTCGAAAGCACAAATTGCATTATCTATCAATATGAACGCCTGCAAGCGCTGCAGGCGTTCGCAAGGGGCATTCGAATGCGACCCTCCCGCGTTCGAACGCGATATACAAAATCCTTATTTTCTGAAAGAAACCACTAAAACACAATAAGAGTAGACTCTCATAGAGTGTATCCATACTCGAGATGACTCGGTGAGATCTGAATCACATCATTCCACCATGCTTCTACTCACTTTATCCTCAAAGTGCAAATTCAGGATATCGCTCCATCAAGGTTGCCTCGGGTTCCCATGTGGCTTGCTGCTATGTCTGTTCGATCCAGCTTACCAGTACCTCTGTGACTATTCGTCCTTCACATCTGACCCTTCTTCGTGCTAGGACCTTCTCTAGAATGAGCTCAACTACCTCTAATTCGGGCTCAGGTAGTTGTGCTGCAACTTGCTCAACTGGACTAACTCAAGCTCTCAAGTTGGATACATGGAAAACCGGGTGAACTCAAGATGACTCGGGTAGGTCCAACTTATATGTAACCACTCCCACCTTCTCTAGGATATGGAATGGACCAAAGAAATGATGTGCCAACTTTTGGTTCTGAGTAGTTCGTACCGAGATTTGCCAGTACGGTTGGACTCGAACATAGACCCAATCGCCAACTTCATAGCTTCTTTCCTGATGTTTGCGATCATACACTTGCTAGATGAAGCTTGAGCCGCTTGTGTACTTCATCCCGTTCCACTAGTATCTCATCTATGTCGGTACGGTCAGGTGTGCTCGGTCGATCATATGATCGCAATGTTAGGGGCATGCGCTCATAGACAGCCTCAAAAAAGGTCATCCCAATAGCGGTGTGATGAGCCGTGTTGTATGAGTACTCCACCCAGGGTAGATAAGCTAGCCATATCTTCAATTGCTCCCTAGCGAAGCATCGCAAATATTGCTTGAGGTAGTGATTGACAACTTTAGATTGCCCATCGGTTTTTTGATGATACGCCGAGCTCATTTTCAATTTAGTACCTTGTTGTTTGAAGTACTCTTGTCAAAAATAACTCATGAAGATTGAATCACGATTTGAAACTATTGACCTTGGCATTCCATACAACCGGGCTATTTCCTTCACAAAAATTTCTGCTACCTTCCTTGCAGTGTACTGGTGCGCTAGAGCTGTAAAGTGTGCACTCTTCGTCAACCGGTCGACCACCACCATTATCACCGTATGTCCTCTGAACTGGGGCAGTCCTTCAATGAAGTTCATCGTCACATCTTCCTAAATTTGCCCCAAAATGGGTAGGGGTTGCAGCAGCCCCGTCGGTTTGGTCGAGTCCTCCTTGGCGCGTTGACAGATTTCACATGCTCGAACATAGGACAGCACTTCCTTTCTCACCCCCCCTGCTCATACACAATTTTGTGTCAACCTCTTATAAGTTATAAAGGTTCCCTTATGCCCCGCCATGAGAGTATCGTGGAAGTAGCAAATCAAAATCACCCGTAGTTCAGGTTTGACCGGTACTCGTGCTCACCCCCGGTCTAGTAGTAGACCGTCCTTCACTTCTAACCCGGGATAGCTAGATGGTTCTTCCTCTACCTTCTTCATGAGCTCCCTCATCTCTAGATCTTCCACACATGTAGCTCTAATCTCTGAAAGGAAGGGGAAGACAGAAATAGAAATCATAGCTAGGTTGGCCGGTTCGGGTTGCTGCGATAGTGCATCGGCGACCCGATTTTCAGTTCCCTTCTTATACATCAATTCGTAGTCGTAACCCAACAACTTTGTCACCCACCGCTGTTATGCCGGAGTGTGAATCCGTTGCCCAATGAAGTAGGAAAGACTTCGCTGGTCGGTACGCACCACGAATCGTCGACCGATGAGGTATGGTCTCTATTTGGTGACGGCATGGATAATGGCTAGCATCTCTCGCTCATATGTAGACATCATTTGGTTCTTCATTGACAACGCCTTGCTTATGTACGCCACCGACCTCCTTTCTTGCATGAGGACAGCTCCAATTCCAGTTCCTGACGCATTGCATTCCACCACAAAGGGTTTGGTAAAATCGGGTAACGCCAAAACTGGAGCGGTGGTTATTGCCTTCTTCAACTCTTCAAAGGCCTTCGTTGCAAGCAATCACCCCACCGCATAGCGCCTAAGCAAAAAGCGAGCACCTAGGCAGAAGATAAGCGCTAAAATTTTTAATATATTAAAACCTAAAAATAGTTATATATGATATGTAATATATACTAATATAGTATATATAGAAATTTTAATTACTCATAAGTGGAAGGAGTGCTACTTGTAGTAGCTACTGCTCCTATTTGGTGCATTAACATTTTGCAAAAAATATGGAAGTCTGAATAGTAGGCACGAGCACCTTTCCTTCTAACCAAACATACACCACTATACCACTACACCAACCAACTATTTTAGTGGGTAACCCACTAATTGCAATCACATAAGTAGGACGCAGTATGTGGTCCAATAAAGACATGGGTTTATTATGGGTATAGAGAGAAGTAAGTACTTTAATTTATTAGCACCAGTGCTGCCATTATTTTGAGTAGCACTTTGCTAGTGACTGGCGTGATTCCCAACTCTGCTTTAAAACGCAGTCCAGTCACCTCCATCGTCTAAACTACCATCTTGGATAGAGAGAGCAAGATCAAAAAGTAGAGTGATAGAGAGAGCTTATAAGAGAGATGAGAAGGGTCTGCTAATTCAGCGAAGGTGTCACCTCAGAATCAATGACTTCAGTGATGGCAGCGGAGGAAGCGAAGAAGAGGAAAGGAGAGGAGATGGAGGAGATCGAAGAGGATGGCGAAGAGGAGTTGGGGCTTGGGTTGTTCTTGAGGGCGAAGAAGGTTACGCGGCACATGGTGGGCCAAGAGAGTGCTGCCTTCTCACTTAGCAGGACGGCCAGTGCGCCGCCCTGCCAAGGCGACCGACTGCCTTTGCAGCCTTTCAATACACTGGTTTAGATTATGGATAGCATCATATGATTCTCTCTAACTGTTTGGATGGCAATCGGTTTTATCATGTAGGACTCAAAGTTTGAATATGGAAAAGCGTTCAATTACTGACTTCCAAATCAGATTCCTAAACAAACCACAAATCTAGTAAAGATCATAAGGCGATAAAGGTATGATATTTAGGATTGAAACCCAATTATTTGGCATCAGTTTTAGACTTGGCTTATCTTAGCAGGTTTATTTGTCATAATTTCTCATGGTGCACTGGTGTAGCATATAAATAATATATGGAGATATATGAAATTTATATTCAATACAGATATCAGAAGTTATCATGCCAACCCCAAGGAAAAATAAGAGCTTTAATGTTGGCAGGAGATGTTAGGATATAGTTCAGGAGTTCCATGGATTTTAGGATTTGATTGGCTTAGGTTATTAGGATTATACAAGTGTTATTTACGTTTAGGTTTGTTGAACAGGATTTAAGTCTGTAGGGATTTAGGTTTGGGAGTTAGGACAGGGATTTGATAAACTAGGATGTGAGTTTAGGGGCAGGCCAAAGGAGTTTGATGTCATGTTTCTGCAGCAAACAAGATTTGAATAAAGAACAAGGAAAAGACATTAAAGAACTAAGATTATGTCATCCCAAGATTGAGATGAAGACAAGTTCCAAACTAGTGGCCAACTTATTGACAGCCCTAATATTTGGTGCGATGAGCCAAACAAATCCATCAACTTATATTTGGATTTAACATCACTAAATAGTTCTACACTTCTGCAGGATATCTCCTGCATTTATTGAGAGCAGACCTGTCAAACTCTAATCTAGAATAAGAATTACAACTGGACACTCTTCATAAATCTCTATAATCAACCATATAAAACTACGACCAAAAAAGCCTAACATCCAAAATTCTACAGTAAATTAAATGGGCACCATAACTTCATGAACTTAGGAGGTAGGTTCCTAATAGATCTATCATTCCACCAACTTAACGACTTTGTCAAGATATTATTATTAACATGACATCTTCCAGTTCCAAAACTCACCATACAATTCCAAGAAACAAAATCCTAATAAAACCATATCTTGCTAACTTCAACTCTGATCACAAAGCAGCGAAGTCAACAGCTTCAAGATCTATAGATAAAAAGCCAACCAATCGAATTCAAAGACCATTACCTCCAACAAGAGCAGCATAACCCAAAGTCAGCTTCTGCGACATGGACATCCCTCCCATCTTCTCTTTCTCCTCACCCGATCCTCCTTCCTCCTCCGGCTCAGACCCACCTCCACTTCCTCCGTCTCCATCACCACCACTACCACCACTCCCACCGCCACCAAATCCCTCCCCACCACCACCTCCGCCGTCGATTTCCTCTTCCAACTTTATCTCCCGCCTAAGAGGGGTCGACGCCGCTTCCGAGTTGGCGACGGACGAGATAGAAGAGGCAACAATGCCGGTAAAGCGGCGAGTAGTCGAAGAGGAGATAAAAAGCTTGGCGAAGGAGAGAGTCGAAGGAGGGCGGAGGCAGAGGAGAGGAGGCTGCGAAGGAAAGGCGAGAAGGGCCGAGGTAGTCATTTTTGCGAGGACGAGAACAAATTAGAATGGCAAGAGTGGAACGTTCGTGTAAGCTTTGGGTCTGACTCTGGAAGAGTCTAGAAGTTTATTGGATCTAACTCGGCTACGTGGACAGGGTGGACCTGATAGTTAATTGTTGCCGACTAACTGTTGATTCAGGTCGGGTTGGATCAGGCTGGATTTGGGTCCGATCAATGAGGTTGACATGTTTTTGTGAGATCAAACCCAATATATTATTTAGGGGTACAAGAGCAACTCCAACCCGGCCAGTCGAGCTCCAATCGAACTCCAATTTTAAAAATATCAAATTTGCCAAATAATTATTATATTCAATAATTTTAATTTTATCTGTATCTTTTATTAAATAATCTAATTAGTTAAACTGAATTTATAATTAGTTTTACTAATCAGTTTTTAATAAAAATAATACCATTAGAAAGGTCTCGTTAAGACCTTTAAAAAAGTCTAATATTAAATTATTTTTGAGTTAATTTAAATTTTAAATTTTTTATTATTTATAAATATGAGTATAATAAATTATGTATCATAAAATATAATTACTCAAAATTATTTCCCAATGTAAATATTAAATATTAAATGTTAAAATACATTAGATATTAAATACGTCAAACATGAAATACATCAAACATGAAATACATCAAATACGAAATCGGAACCTATGGCTACGGAACCGAAACCGACTGGTCAGCATTCAAACCTTGGTGTGAACGCAGATTGGTGTGAACGCAGATTCCGCGTTCGAACGCGTTTGTAAACGCGGTGTGAACTCAACGGTTTTTCTCCAATAATCTTGCAATTCTTCAAACCAGAGATATTCTAGACTTGTGTAAAGCTCATATACATTAAAAAATACACTTAAAATATTTTGTACACAATTGCCAATAAATAAAAACCTAACAATCTCCCCCTTTGGCAATTTGTGACAAAACACCTAGGTTACAAGATATTACAAAGACTTCAAATTGAGCAATCAACAAGTCTAGAATATTTTGCACATCAATCCCTGCAAATAAACATATACCAATCAATATCAAGTGAAAATAACTTGAAATGAATAAACAATCCAAACGCAAGTTATCAATGGAGCATAAGTTCAAAAGTACTTAAATAGACAAAGTTCACAATTCCTCCAAGCAAAGTTATAAGCAAGGTTAGAAAGATAAAAAGACTCTAATAAACTCCCCCTATTACCATGCTCCCCCTACACACCTAGACACTCTCCCCCTTTTTGACACAAATGCCAAAGACTAGGAACTCGGAGGAAACTGACGCTGAAGAATCGTCAACACAGAGTCAAGTACAGTCCCCTGACGAGCTTGCTCAGCTCATAAATCATTCGCTGCCGAATGGAGATCCTGCACTTGAGTACTAAGCTGATCGAAACGGTCAGAGTACTATGCTAACTCCCTTCAGAGTGAGATATGTCATCGTCAGAGCTATCATTAGAACTATCGAGGTGCGATGAGCGACCAGTGGCGGAAGAGGACGGCTTGAGAGGAGACGACTGGTCGTGAGCTTGACTCCGCTTAAGAGTAATCCGATCCAACAATTTGTGCGAAGTAAGAGAAGGTTCCGAAGCATCCACACGCACCCTACTTTGAGTGCACAAATTTATAATAAAGATGTCAAACGGTAACCCCTCACAAGGTGCTTCTTTTTGTGCAGTTGTGAGTATTGAATCATAGATCACTGCAGCCAAATCAACTAAGACTCCAGATAACATTGCATGAAGAAGGAATGCACGATCCAGACTAATACTAGAATGTCGAGTCTTGGGGGTGACATTGTACAGATAAAACAGGTGAAGCATGCGAGCCACGGACGTCAGGTTCGCATGCAGCATCATGTTTCCCTTCCAACGTTCCCCTTTAATCAATACAGTACCAGCACATTCATCGACATCTGGAAATGGAGCAGACGTTGAATACTAGAACTCACCATCAGGAAGACGAAGTTCAGCGCGAATAACATTTAATTTCAATTATACAGACACCCCACGAATAGTAGAACGTATACAGCGGTCTAAGACCGTGGCATTACTAAAAAATTCCCGAACAACTTCTACATAAGCAGTCTCGCTCATCCCACACACCGATAATCATTCTCGCTCAGTAAATATCTGTTCTATCCCCAAAGAAGAAAAATCGGAAATGACCACGGGTGGTTCACAAATAACAGGACGGGTGCCAAAATTATGTTTGTAACGCCCCGCAGCCGTAGATGACGAAAACTTGGGAGCCGAAGTAGGTGAGGAAGGCAGCCTAGGTTTCTTGGAAACTGCAGCTTTTCTAGGCATTCTTGAGAAAGAAAACAAGATGCAAGATTTAATACATGCCCAAAGCAAACAAAAAGATAGCAAGAAATAAAAAAAAATCCAAGAAACCATGAAGGCCCTAAATGAAATCCATCATCCACTTGAAAACGCTAAGATATCACGTTCAATCACATAAGAAACATCAAGATAGTAACTTTAACGTGATCAAAACTCGAAAACGCACGAAATCAATCAAGATCAAGAGACTTAATTGAATAAAAAATAGGAAAATTGATGGATGATCATATCTCGTAAAAGTGAAGAAAAACTAAGAAATTCGGCCGAAAGACGCTAGATCCGGAGGAGAACTACCCTTTAAAAGGGTTTGTGGTGAGAAATTTGATGAAAAATACCAAAATCTTGAAGATTTGAGAGGGAGAAAATGAAGGGTTTCTAGGGTTTGGAAGATGGAAGATGAAAACCCTTGGGTTCGGATGCAATATATAAAGAATCCTCGAGTGTGTTCGAACGCACCAGTCACCGCATTCGAACTCAAATTTGTGTTCGAACACCCTTTTTTTTTTAAATAGAAAATCTAAGAAAAAAATCAAAAAAATTTTTTGGAGATGCACCTCTAAATATTCAAAATAGATTCAAGACATGGAATATGACAATCGAATGAAATAAGTCATACACAGATCAATCAAATCATCAAAAGCATATTATAATCAATTCTAATGCATCACTCAAAATTAAATTAATCTTGATTGATCATAACAATATATATATATATAAGGTGAGCATAGATAACATGAAACATTCTTCTTAAATAAACTTTTCTATTTAAACAATGATACAACACAGTAGTCAAACCGACTTAGTATTTAAATTTGCACTTTTCGACTTATTCTCCATAACCGAACAGGAATTTTTCCTATAATATTTTTTATACATAAACTATATAGGTGCAATGATGGCTTCACACATGAGTAGGTAGCCATTTTCTTGTAGTACATATCAAAAAATGTGCAAGAAGATATTCACAAACATCAAAAAAATATTTTAATTTACAAGCAATGTACTGAGTCAAACTGGACTCTAAACAAGATGGCTTTCATACAAACTCATTGTAGCCCTTTTCATTGATCTTTTATGAACACATTTGTGATGACTAAGTATGAGGTCAAACTGTGCAAATCAACGTCAATAGTGAGCTATTTAAAAAAAAATTCATGATGTTATGCTCACTCAAGAATATACACACGTTATGAGTGCATTAAATTTAGTTTAATTATCATAGAAGTCGAGAGAGTGAACAAATCAGAAATGATATAATATACTGCAAGATAACAGAATTGACTATCATAACTCATAATCAAGAGAAAAATCATATTTATATGTCAAGAGTATATTATTGAATCTAGGAGTGCATCAAATTTTTTTTATGACAAAAACTCTTGACAAATCTGAAACTAAAACCAAAGAAAAGTTTAGAGTAAAGAAAACCTAAAAAGAAACAAAAAGAAATAATAAAAAAAAACACGCAAACCAAACAAAAAAAATCAATCCAAAGCACAAATCCCTAAAAAAGTACAAAGATACTCAAATCTTTGTAATCCAAAGGTTTTGTAAATAGATCACCCAACTGTTTCTCCGTCTCAACATGTTCTAATGCTATTGTTTTGTTTTCAACTAACTCGCGTATAAAATGATGTCGGATATAAATATGCTTTGTACGCGAGTGTTGAACAGGATTTTTCAAAATATTAATAGCACTCATGTTGTCACAATAAAGCACCATAGTATCTTGTTCAATGCCGTAATATTTGACCATCTATTTAATCCATAGTAACTGAGAATAACAACTTCTCGCTGCAATGTACTCGGCCTCCGCACTAGATAAAGATATCGAGTTTTATTTCTTACTGTGCCAAGCAACCAGATTATTTTCAATATAAAAACATCCACCTGAGGTACTTTTTCTATCATCACATAAACCTGCCAAATCAAAATCCGTGTATCTATATATGATAGCTCTCGAGTCATACGTAAACCAGATACCTAAGTCAACTGTGCCACCGACATATTTTATAATACGTTTCACAGCAAACAAATATGTCTCCTTAGGTTCAGACTGAAACCTAGCACACACACTGACAGTAAATGTAATGTCTGGTCTACTAGCAGTTAAGTATAAAAGACTACCAATCATGCTCCTATACAGTGTCTGATCAACACTTTTTCCTGAAATATCCTTACCTAGTTTGGTAGTTATACTCATAAGAGTTCTAGCATGTTTTACATTTTCTAAACCGAATTTAGTCACAAGATCCTTAGCATACTTGGTTTGAGCGATAAATATCCCTCTTTCCAACTGAGTAATTTGAAGTCTCCAAAAGATCTGAGCCTTCATCCATGATTGCTTTGTAAATACGGTTGATGACTTCAGATATTCTTCCTTTTGTATACCTGCAGAAACGAAGACAGTTTTATTATTATTTGAATTACTAGTGTATCCAACACCATACCTGTCTTTTCCAGAGATTTGAGCCTTTAGAATCTCGTCAAGTTTGTTCTTCCCTTTTAGAAATGTCACTTCCTCATTCAGTCGCTCTAGTTCAATTTCATCATCCTTCATTTTATATTTTGCATTGTCAAGTTGTTCAGAAAGGTCTTTGACACGTTTAAGTTCCAATTTGTACTTCTCCTCAAATTGAATTCTTTCTAGTTCGATTACCTTGAGTCGTTGAAGTAGTCTAAGATTGTTTTTCTTGAGTTTAAACGACTCTAGGTACATGTCATTATATGCCTTTTGAATTTTAGATTCATCTTCCTCAGCTGGTAACATATCCTGATCATCTGTACTATCAGTATCAACAACAGAATCGATATTTAGTTGAGAAGAGGCAAAAGCAACAAAATTTTCTTCGTCTTTTCCAGAATCATCATCAGATTCATCTGAGTCATCCCAAGTAACTTTCATAGCTTTACCCTTCTTCCTAAGGCGATTAGGGCATTCTTGTGTTATGTGTCTAAAACCAGAATATTCAAAACATCGAACTTTATTCTTAGAATTCTTATTTTTCTGTTTGACACTGTTGTTGCTCACACCTATATTCGAACTCGCAGTATTCTTTTTTTTCACAAAGGCTTTGCTTTTCTCAAGTTTTTCAGCATTCAACTTGTTTGGCTTTCGAAAGAATTTATTAAACTTTTTGATGAACATGGCCAACATCTCAACATCTAAATCACCTTCATCATCGACTCCTTATAATTTCTTCACGTGGATAGAGCAATCCCTTTGGACTTCCTCTGGACTCAAATGTTTGTAGATTTTCTACCAATTGTTTAACTTTCATAGAATCGATGTCCTTACTATCCTCAATAGCTGTAACTTTCGCCTGAAACCTCTTTGGAAGAGACCTAAGGATCTTACGGACAATTCTATTTTCAGGAATTTTCTTCCCTGGGTTAAAACTTGAGTTGACTATATCACTCAGCTTTGCATAGAACTCATCAAATGTCTCATTCTCCTCCATACGTAGAGTTTCAAAACTAGTAGTCAACCTCTAAAGTTTAGAAAGTTTTACAGCCATAACTCCTTCGTGAATAATTTCTAAGATCGTCCAAGCTTCTTTTGCTATCTCACAAGTAGCAATTCTTCCGAGGAAACACAACTAAAAATTACATTTTATTGCCTTGCTATTCCATCCAACTTTTTCATAGTTTGATCTATCCCATGACTCTATCGGTTTATCAACAAGTTTATCATCCGCCATGTATATTGGTGGACTCCAACCGTTCATAACGGCAAACCATACTTGTTCATCTATAGACTTCAAGTAAGCTCTCATCCTAGCTTTCCAATATCTATAATTTGATCCATCTAGGATAGGAGGTCTAATAAATGATGGTCCATCTCTATAAAAATCCATGCCTATCTGATCTCTCTCAAAGGGTGAGAGAACTTGCTCTGATACCAATTGAAAAACTCGTAGACACAAGTATGTATCTAAATACTAGGCTATGATAACACTCGTTCGTTTAAGTAAAAGTCCGTAGAAATATTAAGAACGAAAGCAGAGATGAATGCCAAGATTTTAACGTGGAAAAACCCAAACGGGAAAAAAACCACGAATCCAAACTCGGATCAAAACCAATCACAAGAATAGTAGTAGTTACAAGACTGACTCACAAAACAACCCGTCGATCCAAACGAATTTGTTCTTCTTAGTCTTGCTCGCTAGAACCCACGATTCACTACTTCTCGTGATTGAAGTCCAACCTCAGTAACCCTCGAGATTGATCTTTCGTTTAGATAGCCTTTAAGATGAAAGATTAACTTTTTAATGATGAGTGGAACCTTGTTAGTTGAAGAACCGATGTAGCCTCAAGAAGTCTCCTTTAATAATACTTTTTTAACCACCCTAGAGATAGGGCATCACAATCCTTATATATAATCTCCAAGATAGAGCAAAATCCAAGTCTTATCCATACTCACGAAAGTCCAATTTTATCAATCTTTATTGGTGCGTTCGAATGCGGCCCGGGTGCATTCGAACGGCATGACTTGATCTCAGGTGCGTTCGAACGGGCCCAAGTGCGTTCGAACATGACAACTTGAATTCTTTAGGTTGCGTTCGAACGCGTTTGTGAACGCAGCTCTCGGTCTGTGTGAACGCAGTACCCGCGTTTGAATGCATTTGTGAACGCAGCTCTCTATCTGTGTGAACGCAGTACCCGCGTTCGAATGCATTTGTGAACGCGGCTCTCTGTCTATGTGAACACAGATTTCGCGTTCGACCGCGTTTGTGAACGCGACTCTCTGTCTGTGTGAACGCAGATTCCGCGTTCAAACGCGTTTGTGAACGCGGTGTGAACTCAATGGCTTTTCTTCAATAATCTTGCAATTCTCCAAACTAGAGATATTCTAGACTTGTGTAAAGCTTATATACATGAAAAAATACACTTAGAATATTTTGTACACAATTGCCAACAAATAAAAACCTAACAAATACTAAATGATAGGATCTGATACTAAATTGATAGGCTCTGATACTAATGATAAGCTCTGATACCAAATTGTTAGGATCTGGAACTAAAAAATTGGCTATGAAATAATTTTTTAAGATCTGAATTTATTGTAGGAAGTAGTCCGCGCAACCATGAAAAAATATTCGTCAGATATTCTCTGGTAGTCAGAAAATTACGAAACTAATTGGGTTGGACGAGCTTGCAGGGTGACCATATTCAGCAAGCTTGACTTGAGGGTCAAGTATCATCAAATTATAGTTCACCCAGCGGATGTGCACAAAACTGCATTTCGAACTCCGGACGGGCATTACGAGTTCTAGGTGATGCCTTTTGGTCTTACCAATGCTCCAGCAACCTTTTAAGGCCTCATAAATGATATATTTCGGCCTCTATTGTGAATGTATGTCTTAGTATTTTTTGACGATATTTTGGTGTATAGAAAGACTGAATTGGAGCATTGGAGTCATTTGGAGTATGTGTTAAATTTGTTGAAGCAAAACCAATTGAAGATCAAGAAGTCCATGTGCTTATGGGGAGTACCACAAGTGGAGTATTTAGGCCACATTATCTCAGCGGAAGGTGTAGCGACGAATCCTCGAAAGGTAGCAGGCATGACTGCTTGACCGATACCTACTATTACCACAAGATTGCGCGAAATCTTGGGGTTGACTAGATATTATCGCCGCTTCATCGTTGGGTATGGCAAGATCGCTGATACTCTTACTTTTTTGTTGAAGGAGGACCTCTTTTAGATAGACGAATGAAGCCACTGTAGCTTTTGAAAAATTAATAGCATCAATGACAGCGGCACCTGTTCTAGCTCTACCAGACTTCACCAAAGAGTTCGTTGTGGAATGTGAGGCATCGGGAGCTAGCATAGGAGCTTTACTAATGCAAGGAGGACGTCCCAAAGCCTTTCTTAGCAATGCTTTATCACAAAAATCCCAACAATTATTGATCTATGAGAGAGAGAGAGATGTTGGCAATTCTGCATTCGGTGATAAAGTGAAGGCCTTATTTGATCGGTAGGCAATTTATTTTCCAAACTTATCAAAATAGCCTTCCATACTTTATGGGATAGCGTATTCACATTCCGGCACAATAGAGATGGGTCACCAAATTGCTGGGGTATAATTATGAAATTCAATACAAGAAGGGAACGAAAAATTGAGCGATAGATGCACTATCAAGCCAACTCGATACCACAGAGCTCGCAGCCTATTCTTCTCCTACCTTTCCCTCTCTTGATGAGCTGAGGTATGTATGTACATCTGACCTAGATGTTTTGAGATTGTTGTAGGAGGTGTTGGATGATCCAAAGTGCCATCTAGAGTTGGAGAATCAAGGTGGTTAGCTACTAGACCGCGGATGCATTAGGGTGCCCGTAAATGATGGATTGCGGAAGAAATTATTGGAGCACTTCCACCAAACTCCAGAGGCTGGTCATAAGGGTGTCTTGAGGACTTATAGAAGGATATCTCAGAGTTGCATGTGGCCAGGATTGAGGCACGATTTGAAGAGTTTTATCCGTTCTTGTGAAGTCTGTCAAAGGGATTAAGCAACCACATTAAAATTAGCCGGATTACTTCAGCCTTTACCTATACCAGATCGTGTTTGGGAAGATATTTCTATGGATTTCATAGAGAGTCTTCAATTGGTACATGATTATTCTGTTATCTTTGTGGTGGTTGATAGATTGAGCAAGTATGCACACTTTTTGACATTGTCACATCCATTTTCAATCAAGTTAGTAGCTAAAATTTTTATGAGAGATGTTGTTCGGTTACATGGCATGCCATGCACGATTGTCTTGGATCATGATCGTGTATTTATGAGCAACTTTTTGACTGAGTTTTTCAGATTACATGGGACTCGATTGAATTTCAGTTCAGCCTACTATCCATAGACGGGCGGCCAAGCTGAGGTGGTCAATCAAGGCATTGAGCAATACTTGTGGTGCTTTGTTGGAGAGATTTTCAGATGATGGTTGGAGTTCTTATTGTGGGCAGAGTTGTCTTACAACACTGCCTACCATAGCAGCATTGGCATGACTCCATTTGGGGTGGTGTATCGATGCACGGCTCCGACATTACGCGCTTATGATCTTGTGGCATCTGTAGATCGTACGAAGGTGGACTTAGCTTTGATGGATAGAGATGCCACATTGAGGAGGTTGCGTGCCTATCTTAAAGTTGCTCAAAACTGCATAAAACAAGTTTATGATCGCAACCATGGGGAGTAGGAGTTCGACATCGGCAGTTGGGTGTTTGTGAGGGTACAGTCGTATCGACAGGTGACTTTGTGTCCGATGCATAATAAAAAATTAGCACATCGCTACATTGGCTCATTTTGGGTGTTAGAGCGTATTGGTCCGGTTGCATATCATTTGGAGTTGCCAGAGCGGACGTTGGATCAGCTCTACCAGAGCCAATTAAAGAGATAGAGATCGTAGAGCCAGTTCGAGTACTTGCTAGGCGCTGACGACGACATGGTACCAGATTAGAGGTGGAGATTCTAGTCGAGTGGCTTGGCAAGCCATCCGATGAGGCGACATGGGAGTTAGAGACTAATATCTTGGAGCGTTTCCTCGACTTCACACCTTGAGGGCAAGGTGGGGGAAGCGTGGTGGGCTGATATACCTTGTCAGAGTCTTTTTTTATTGTATTAATTATTTATTTTTGTTAAAATAAAATTTCTATAGGTTGCGTTCGAACACAAAAGGGATCGTGTACTAACGCCATTGTGAACGCCTGCATTAGGTTCGCAAATATAGAGAATGCGAAATGTGTGTTCGAACGCGGCGTTCAGACGCCTATATCACGTTCGCACATACAAAGAACACCATTTGTGCGTTCGAACATGATCGGATGCATTCAAATGCAATCGACGAGATTCCACTAGGATTAGAGTTAGTTATTGTTATTAGGGCTTGTTGGCTAGCCTATATAAAGGTGTGGATGGCAGCCAAATTCATTATACTATTGGATTATTAATTTCTTGCCTCCTATCTCCTCTCTATTCTCTCTCCCTCCTCCCTCTTCACCATCCTTCAACCTCTACCATTGACAAGATCTCTCCTAACTTCTAATCTCCTTCATCTGTCGAGCCCTCCCTCTTCTTTGGGATCTCGACCACTTCTTCCCCTTCATCTATATCCCTTAAACAACACAACCCATCCATCATCATCTCCATTAACATCCATAAACCTAACTTCCACTCCACTCATCACCACCACCATCATCCGCAATATATCATATTTTAGTCCTAGTTATAGCTCAAATCTGCGAAGGGCAAAAATATGAAAAACGTAGATCGATTCCACATAGTTTCATAATTTTCTGACTATGGGAAAATATCTAGTGAATATTTTCCCTCGATTGCGCGGACTACTTCCTGCAATAAATTTAGATCTTTAAGGAATTATTCCGTGACCTATCACCTTCTCAAAGGCCTCCTCAAGAGTGGTAGGACATAGAGCACGAACATTCGCCTATATCTCCTCTTGTAGCCTTGAAATGAATGTGCTCATCAATGTTGGTTTGGGTCACGGTGGCTCACAATGACTACTAACTCTTTCAAATTCTGCTTTGTACTCCAATACGGTCATCCTCTGAACTACTTGCTTAATGTGGTAGCAAAATCGTCATATGCCGCTGTCCCAAATTTGCATGTAATCCTCCTATAAAAGTCATCTCAACCGGTAAATCTTCCACCACGAATAACCGATCGATACCAATGCAATGTTGTTCGTTGGAGGTGAAAGCTTGCCATCTGGACCTTTGCATCCTCCGCTGTCCCTTGACAATCACAGTATTGTTCAACTTGAAACATCCAATCCATTGGATCACCACCTTAGAAATTTGGAAAGTCCAAGTGTGCGGTTCTCCCCCGAATAGCATTGTCGGGTTTGTGAAAGATCTTTGGTTCAGGTCTGAACCTTTGTGCATGTTGATCTCCTTCTCTAAATCCTCGAGCACATCCATCACCATCTTTGAAGAGATCAACCTTATCCTCAAAGTGCTAATCCTCCTCATCGACGAAGTGCACCGGTGCCGCACGCCTCTCGGGTTCCACCACCGTCGGTCTTAGGTTTTGTATCGGAGTTTGGGGATGATGTGTGGGCATAGGTAAATAAGGATCATTGACACTCACATGTCCCACCTGGACTTGTGGGATATCAATTTGATATGGTCCCACCGCTGGTCCTTGAGGCACCGATCTTTGTCGAGGAGATGACGAAACTGATTGGTTCATGACATATTCCTTTAAAGAATTATGATCATTCTGCATTGCCTCAACTCCATGCAACACTGTTTGGAATATGCCCCTAAGTTCATCCGCGAAGCCCATATTCACACCCATGGACGTTGGTTGACTCGGTCTTGCCATGGTCACTCCAATGGAATCGGCCTCACGGTTAGAGTTATGATGGATTGAGTCTTCCCTTGTTGATGTGCTCTCCTTGGTCTCCTTGTTGATGTCACCTTCCTTGTTTCAACCATTAATAGAGGTCTGAGGTGCGTTTGGCTCTGATACCAATAATAGGTTACGGAACAATTTTTTAAAGATCTGAATTTATTGTAGGAAGCACTCCGCGCAACCAATGTAAAATATTCACCAAATATTCTCCCGTACTTAGAAAATTATGAAACCAAGTGGAAACGATCCTTAACTCCCTTATCTGCCTTTTCATATTTATGCCTTTCTAGATTCAAATTGCAACTAGGATAAAAACATGATATATTGAGAATGATGGTGGTGGTGACGGGTGAAGTGGAAGTTAGGGTTATCGATGATAATGAAAATGAGGGTGGATGGGTGATGTTGTTTAAGGGATAAAGACAACGGGCAAGAAGTGGTCGAGATCCCAAAAAAAAAGAGAAGACTCGACAGACGAGGGAGATTAGAAGTTAGGAGAGACCTTTCCAACGATAGAGGTGGTAGGTTAGTGAAGAGGGAGGAGAGAGATTAGAGTAGAGAGAAGATAGAGAGGCAAGAAACCAATATTCCAATAGCATAATAATTTTGGTTGCCATCCACACCTTTATAGAGGCTAGCCAATAAGCCCTAATAATAATAATTAACCCTAATCCTAGTAGAATCCCGCCGACCGCGTACGCGTTCGCTTTCGAACGCACAAAAAGTGTTCTCTGTCAATGAGAACGCGATGTAGGCGTTCGAACTAGAATAAAAACATGATATATTGCGAATGATGGTGGTGGTGACGGGTGAAGTGGAAGTTAGGGTTATCGATGATAATGAAAATGAGGGTGGATGGGTGATGTTGTTTAAGGGATAAAGACAAAGGGGAAGAAGTGGTTGAGATCCCAAGGAAGAGGGAAGACTCGAGAGACGAGGGAGATTAGAAGTTAGGAGTGACCTTGCCAACGACAGATGTGGTAGGTTGGTGAATAGAAAGAAGGGAGATTAGGGTATAGAGAAGATAGAGAGGCAAGAAACTAATATTCCAATAGCATAATGAATTTGGCTGCCATCCATACCTTTATAGTGGTTAGCCAACA
Organism: Typha latifolia; assembly: GCF_019914945.1. Taxonomy (NCBI): domain Eukaryota; kingdom Viridiplantae; phylum Streptophyta; class Magnoliopsida; order Poales; family Typhaceae; genus Typha; species Typha latifolia. The sequence continues at coordinate 12,875,265 of NC_133086.1, read as the reverse complement.
TGCCCTAATAACAATAATTAACCCTAATCCTAGTAGAATCCCGCCGATCGCGTTCGCGTTTGAACGCACAAAAAGCGTTCTCTGTCAATGCGAACGCGATGCAGACGTTCGAACTAGGATAAAAATATGATATATTTTGAATGATGGTGGTGGTGACGGGTGAAGTGGAAGTTAGGGTTATCGATGATAATGAAAATGAGGGTGGATGGGTGATGTTGTTTAAGGGATAAAGACAAAAGGGAAGAAGTGGTCGAGATTCCAAGGAAGAGGGAGGACTCGACAGACGAGGGAGATTAGAAGTTAGGAGTGACATTGCCAACGACAGATGTGGTAGGTTGGTGAAGAGAAAGAAGGGAGATTAGGGTAGAGAGAAGATAGAGAGGCAAGAAACTAATATTCCAATAGCATAATGAATTTGACTGCCATCCACACCTTTATAGAGGCTAGCTAATAAGCCCTAATAATAATAATTAACCCTAAATCTAGAATATTCTTACCGATTGCATTCGAATGCGCCCGATCGCGTTCAAACACACAAACAATATTCTCTGTATGTGCGAACGCGATGCAGGCGTTCGAACGCACATTTTGCATTCTTTATTTTTGTGAACCTAATGCAGACATTCTCAAGGGTATTCGAACGCGACCCCTTCCGTGTTCGAACGCGACCTACAAAAATTTTATTTTAATAAAAATAAACAACTAATGTAATAAGAGAAGACTATAACAAGGTGTATCATAAACCGATGAGATTGGTGATGCTAATAGATGGATTGGAGGAAGCTGAGGATGAGGTTATAGCTGAAGATGAGGGTGTGGTTGAACAGCAAGGAGTAGCGGAGGTGCTGCCCGTGGAAGACATTATGGCCAAAATATCCCTCCACGCCTATTCTAGGACAGCCACACCAAAGACCTTACGGGTGAATAGTGTAGTCAAGAAAATCATAGTGAGAATCTTGATTGACACCGGGTCCACTCACAACTTTATTGACAAGAGGCTTCTTAGGAAGATTGGGCTCGAGTTGGAACCCACGAACAGGTTCGATGTGACGATTGAAGATGGCACCACATTGTGGGCTAATTTTATTTGTGGAGGTGTGGAGTTGAAGGTGCAAGGCCAAACTTTCATATTAGATGGCACACTTCCATGATACTCCTATAGCAGGCCATGAATGGGTCTTACGCACCTATAAGCGGCTGGCCCAAAGCTGTACATGGACATCAATGAAGTCGGACATGAAGAAATATGTGCGTGAATGCCAAATCTGCCAATGAGTAAAATCGAAGACGCTCAAACCAAGCGGGCTATTGCAACCGCTACCTATACCAGAGCATATTTGGGAGGGCATCTCCATGAACTTCATCGAGGGGCTGCCGGACGTTCGAGGCTAATTAGTGGTGTTCGTTGTGGTGGATAGGCTGAGCTAATACGCTCATTTCATAGCATTGATGCACCCGTTTTCAGCGAATAAGGTTGCTAAAAATTTTGTTCGGGAAGTGTCGCGCTTGCATGGGATGCCTAGGACGATCGTGTCAGACGGGGATCACATCTTTATCAGCGAGTTTTGGTCTGAGTTTTTGAGATTACAAGGGACTCGAGTCAACCTTAGTTCAGCTTATCACCCCGAGACAGATGGCCAAACTGAGGTGGTGAACCGCAGACTAGAGCAATACTTGCGTTGCTTTGTAGCAGACCGACCAAGGGATTGGGTCAAATTCCTTCCATGGGCCAAGTGTCTTACAATATAGCTCATCACTCTTGCATCAGCATAACCCCCTTTGAGGCGGTTTATGGACGCACTTCCCCCTGTCTTGCGTGCCTACGATAGACTCGCAGCGGCGGATCGGACCGAGCTCGACTTGGAACTTGCAGACCGAGATGAAACCTTGAGATGGCTCAAGATTCACCTAGCATCAGCCCAAAACCGCATGAAGCAGACTCATGACAAGGGCTAGCGCAAGCGAGAGATCGAGGTGGATCAATTGGTGTTCGTTTGAGCTCAACCATATCGGCAATCCACATTGAGGCCGATTCTAAACCAGAAGTTGGGTCACAAGCACTACGAACCGTATCGAGTGCTACAATGAATCAGTCTAGTAGCTTACCGGTTGGACCTACCTGAAGGAATCCAGGTCCATCCGGTTTTCCACGTATCGGTATTGAAGGCCCAGATGGGCCTAATCATGTGGTGGGTTCGGCCTTACCCGAACCAATATAGGAAGATAGCCCAGCTAAACCGGTCCAAGTCTTAGGCCGTAGGAGATGACGCCATGGATCCAGATTGGAGACAAAAGTGTTAATCGAGTAGCTAGGCAAGCCTATTGACGAGTCTACTTGGGAGCTCGAGTCAGATATCATGGATCACTTCCCTAATTTCACACCTTGAGGACAAGGTTGCGGAAGCATGGTGGATTGATATAATAGGTTCTGATACCACTTTGATAAGCTCTATTACCAGATTGATAGGTTCTTGTACCAAAAAATCAGTTATGAACAATTCCTTAAAATATGAATTTATTGCAGGAAAGAGTCCGCGCAACCGTAGGAAAATATTCGTCAGATATTCTCTTGTAGTCATAAAATTACTAAACTAATTGGATTAGATTCATAACTTCTTAATCTACAAATTTATGCCTTTGTAGATTCGAACTGCAACGGGTGCAAAAATATGGAATAACATAGGTGATGGTGGTGGTGACGGGTGGAGTGGATGTTAGGGTTATGGATGGGTATGGAGATGAAGGTGGATTGTGGATATGATTAAAGGATATAGACAAAGGGAACGAAGTGGTTGAGATCCCAAAGAAGAGGGGTGGCTCGATAATCGAGGGAGATTAGAAGTTAGGAGAAACCTTGCCAACGATAGAGGTAGAAGGATGATGAAGAGGGAGGAGGGAGATTATGGTAGATAGATGATAGAGAGGCAAGAAATCAATATTCCAATAGCATTCTTCATCATCAATTAGGGTTTCCTCCACATATTTATAGAGGCTCACTCTTATAACTCTTCAACTAAGTTAAACAACTCCAAACAAACCCTAACAAACCAACAACTATGTTAAAACCCTAACAAACCAACTAAACTAGTCTTCCTTTATCTTTTTGGATCATTTTGTCACAAATAGATTACGAATCTGAAGAAGTCATGAATATAAAAGTTGTATATCTAGATGTTGGAGACCTTATACAACTAGTTTGATATTATTTAGATATTTTTAGAATATTCTGCGAATATTTTCCCAAAACTGTGCAGAGTTAGATTTAGTTAATTAAATAAAATCCTAACCTACTAAGACTCTAACTAAACCAAATAACCAAATAAGATAATTAGACTCAATCCATTGAGCCCAATTTCTATTTGATGTAATCCGATCTGACCCAGTTGCATCATGATACTATTCGGACTTCACTGATGTCGTCTCGAGCACGGATAAACCTTATAGGTGTCTTTTCTTATTGTTTTAGTGTTTTATTCAGAGAAAAATAAGATTTCTATAGGTTGCTTTCGAATGTGGGAGGGTGCATTCGAACACGCTTGCGAACGCCTGCATTAGGTTCATAAAAACAGAGAAGGCGAAATGTGCGTTCAAACGCACCATCAGGTTCATATCGACAGAGAACGCCTTTTGTCTGTTCAAACGCATTCAACCCCGTTCAAATATAGTCGGTGGAAATCTACTATTTCTAGGGTTAATAATTATCATTTTTGAATTGTTTAGTTAGCCTCTTAAGGTATGGATGGCAACTAAAAATGAATTATTGAATGAATTAAGTTTTTGCCCTGATCTTCTTCTTCTCCTTCTCTATCGTTCCCTCATCCCCCGGCTCTGCCGCTTCTAGCCTCCCTCGACCGGCCACTCACCCTAATCCCTTAGGGTGGCCCACTTTTCCCCCTTTTTCAAATCTCTCTATCCTTGACCTAACCCTTTTCATCATCCATAATCCTTCCACCACCACCTTACTCACCGGTGCCACTCCATTATTGCTGGTCTCCCACCTCCATAATCCACCTAGGATCCCGTGTTGCCTCCATCCACGGATCCATAGAACGGACTCCCTAATGTCCACCAACTTATCTGAAGATATCTCCAGATCCTGTCGTCTAGTTTTCCTAAAATTAGATTCGTTGGAAATCTCTTTTCCAGGGCTACAACCTATTTCACGTTGATCCAACGGCTATAACTTCTGGAATCTTCTTCTAAAGTTCTATGCAAGATTCTATCCAGATCTGAAAATGGGATAGATCAAACCTTAACCCAAGGGGAGATTGTTTAGGTTTCAATTAATCTAAACTTCAATTCTAGAATTTATAAGGCAAGACATAGAATTTGAAATCGGCGGCGGATTTGGGCATTCGAGTAGTCTTAATCAATGAGAAGAATGCTAGGAATGCATTGGTGGTGAAGGTTTGGGCAAAAACTATAGTTTACTAGATGATAACCATGGGTAAACGTTACGTGGTAAACTAGGATAGATTGTGTAGGTGATTATAACTTGGTAAAATAGAAGATGGGATGAGGGAGTTGGATTGTTCCTTAAAGACTAGATTGGCCAAAACTTGGAGTTAGTCAAACGAGAAAGAAGGAGAGCAAGAGAGATGAATATAAAGACAAATAATCCTCAAAATAACTAATGATTAATTAATGTTTAATCAAAAGGGGCTACCTAAACACATATTTATAGGTTAGCATGCGTCCTAAAGGCCCTAAAGAGGCAAAAATACAAAGAAAACACATCCAAACAAACTCGACATCGAGTTTGCTCTTCGTTCTGCCATAAATTAAGTCTGAATTGGGATAAACATTGAATATGACAATTGTAGATCGTGACATTACCGATCTTATAGTAGTTTCATAATATTTGGATGTCGTATAAATATCTTCTGAATATTTTACGAAAATTGTGTAGAAGTTAACTTACTAAACTTAGCTAATTAAAAAAACTCTAACCTACTTAGACTCTAACTAAACCACATAAGTACAACAAATAAGATAATTAGACTTGATCTATCGAGCTTAATATCCCGTTGATATGATCCAATTTGACCCGGTTCGTATTAATCCACCACGCTTTCGACCATCTTGTCCTCAATGTGTCCATGGTGATTTCTAGACCTTCCTTAGTTGTCGAATTATTTTGTCCAATAGCCGAGTCGTGTCCAAGAGTGCAAGAGATGCGGAGGAGGCCATGGCTCGGCAAATGTTACCCATTGTAGCTCGCTAGTTGGTACTTGACCACTTAGTCCAAAACTAGGACTAAGACTAGCCCATAATCCTAGGTGGACTCGAGTTTGGCCCAAGCCACTCCTACATGTTGGGTTGTTGGGGCTTTGGCACATCGAATGTCTAGGGAATCAACCGATCATATTGGGAAAGACAATGATAGGCAATCATGACCATAGGATCAAAACATAGAGTCATTGGATCATCAAAGTCTTTCAAATTTTCAATGTCATCAATTGACGGGTCGGGTGGCAGTTGGTGATAATTGACGACTGCTTCAAGATTCCTTGCTATCAGTGTGGACAGCAAGGTTTCCTTTGATGATGATCTATGCCTCGGTGGTCCTCCATTATGTGGTGGAGGTGCCCTTAGTGCCAGTTCACCCTTGTTGCCGCGACTTAATATGGTTTTGTGGTTGCACTTGCTCTTGTCAGCATGTCGCCTTGGTGGTTCATCCTAGAGGTGATAGGATCAGATGTGGGTATAGGAAGGTGACAGTTCATGTCTACTAGAGATGCTTGCATCATCACTATCACCTGCGTTGTTAGTGTTCTGGCGTGCGACAGATTGCCATGGCCTTCTGTAGGATCTCGCGGACGTGGGGGAGATGGCGATCTTGATGGTACCATGTGATCCCCTTCCATGGCTTGCTCCTCTATTTGAGATGTTTGCTTCATTGCCCTCGATCTAGTTGTAGTCATAATAGTCCAAAGAATATTGGCTCTGATACTAAATCGATATGTTCCGATTAAGAATTTATCGGGGGTTCAATCAAGACTTCAATTATAGAATTTATGTATAGTTAGGCTAGGGTAACTGTAGAATATGAAATCGGTGGTGGATTTGGGTGTGCGAGTAGTCTAAATTAATGAGAAGAATGAGAGGAATGTGCTGGTGGTGGAGATTTCGGAAAAGGATGTGGTTTACTAGATGATAACCCTAGATAAATATTACATGGTAAACTAGGACATATTATGTAGGTGATGATAACTTAGTAAAACAGAAGATGAGATAAGGAAGAAGTTGGATTGTTCCTTAAGGACAATGGGGGCTATCAATGGAGGAGGAAGGAAGCAATGGCGTTGCTAGATTGAGGATAGATTGCAAAAACTTAGTCGAACGAGAGAGGAGAGCGAGAGAGATGAAGATAAAGATAAAGATAAATAATCCTCAAAATAATCCTCAAAATAATCAATGCTTAATCAAAAGGGCTCCTTAAACACATATTTTTGGGCTAGCCCATGTTCTAAAGATCTTCAAGAGACTAAATACAAATAAAACACATCTAGAATTACAAAACAAACTCAGCATTGGGTTTGCTCTTCTTTCTATCGTAGATAGAGTCTGAGTCTGGATAAAATTTGATTATAAATGTTGTAGATCTTACCGATCTTATCCAAGTGGTTGCATAATATTTGGATATTGTATGAATATTTTCTAAATATTTTCTTGAAATTGTGTACAAGTTAATTAAACTAAACTTAGTTAATTCAAAAAAAACTCTAACCTACTTAGACTCTAACTAAACCACAGAAATAGAATAAATAAGATAACTAGATGTCGAGCCCAATGTCCCCTTGATGTGATCCAATCTGACCTGATCTGTATCTATAATAACCTAGATAAAAATAAATAAATAAATAAATAAATAAAAATAAAATAAAACAATAATATTAATAATAATAATAATATATAAATTAAATATATAAAAAAGACAAAAGAAAGAAATAAAAAAAAAATTGTTGCATCACACAAGCTCGTGCCATGCAAATTGTGGGCGCACATTGAGGGCGCCACGTGCGCCCACAACCGCCGGCCCGGCCAACTAGGTCGGGCTAGCTGGCTGCGACAGGCCCCGTCGCCACCGCAACTGCCGCCCTTCCCCTCCTTCACCGCCTCTCCCTCTCCCTCTAAATCTCTCTCTCTCTCTAAATCTCTCCCTCTCTTTCGCTCTCTCCAACTCTCTCTAACTCTCTCTTACCCTCCTCTCTCTCTCGAGCTCTCTCTTTCTCTCCTTCCCTTGCCGTCGCCGGCCTACCGCCGCCATCGCAATCCCCCCTCACCGTCTCTCTCTATAGCTCTCTCTCAAACTCGCTCGTTCCCTCTCACTCTCTCTCTTACCCTCCTCTCTTTCTCTCTCTCTCTCTCTATCACCTCTCTCTCTCTCCTCGCCGACGACTTCTTGCCTTCGCCGCTGCACCCCTCACCACCTTCTCTCTCTAACTCTCTTCTCTCCCCTCCTCTCTTTCTCTCTCTCTATCACCTCTCTCTTTCTCTCCTTGTCGACGGCTTCTTGCCATCGCCGTCGTCGCCGCCGCACCCCTCACCACCTTCTCTCTCTCTTACCCTCCTCTCTCTCTCTCTCTCTCTCTCTCTCTATCACTTCTCTTTTTCTCTCCTCGCTGACGACTTCTCGCCATCGCCGTCATCATTGCTGCACCCCTCACCACCTTCTCTCTCTTTAGTGCTCTCTCTCTCTAACTCTCTCGTTCTCTCTCTTACCCTCCTCTCTCTCTCTCTCTCAATCACCTCTCTCTCTCTCGAGCTCTCTTTCCCTTCTCTTATCGACGCTGGCCTGCCGCTATCTCCGTCGCCGTCGCCGCCGCCGCCACCGCCGCAGCCTAGGTGAGCCTCCCTCCCTTCCCTTCTCTTCTTCTTCTTCTTCTTCTTCTTCTTCTTCTTCTTCTTCTTCTTCTTCTTCTTCTTCTTCTTCTTCTTCTTTTCCTATACTCCTTTTTCCTCTCTTCGTTTTACCTTCTCTGGCAATAAAACACGTCTAAATTAATTATGTTATTTAGTTAATCTAAATTAGATTTTTAGTTTAATTTTTCAAGAATAGATATATTTAGTAACATAGTTATTAGATAAGTGTAATTAGTGTAATTTTAGTTAATTATAATTATAAATATTTGTACATAAATATATTTCTAACTTTATATATTTTTATTAGATTAATACATGTCTTTATAATTAGGTGTATATATGTACGACTTATTATACATTATTATGCATGTAATATAATAGTAGGCTTACTTAATGTTTATATTACATGATTAAGTAAAGATTATTTTATATGCAACTCTTAATTTTCTTAGTAAGGATAGTAGTGACAAAATATTTATAATATAATTATATAATATTATATAATATAGGTGCTTGTATTTTAAATTATATTATTGTGCACGTAGCTCTTTTACATTTTTTTATCAAAAGAGATTGACTATTATATACTTAATATATAATTAGCAAACTATGGTTTTATAAATAAATCTACAATTAGAATAATAACATATTAATATTATTATAATTAGATCTATCATATAGATCAAATTATTTAATAAAAACAAAAGAAGAAATTTTAAACCTAATAAATCATCATATATTACACAAACGGATCCCAATTGGATAAATAACTAATTTTATATTACTTAAATATTTTCAGATTCCAACCCTCTTATTTGAGACCCCGTGGACCTTGCTAGTTATATGTGACGGTTAATTGATGGAGGTGAGAGATACGTGTGTTGGGTTTTCTAATCGGAGGTGACTAGTCTTATCCCCTAGATGCCTTTCTCAAATTAGGATATATTATATATATTATGTACATATATGCTTTGGCCTCCAACATGATTATATGACTTTATCTAGAGATGATTACAGTCGAGCATATTTTTATCATGCATATAATTAGGTTGATCTTAAATATGAGTATGCTGATGATAAATAGAGATGATGAGATATGATTATACTGTTATAATGTTATGTCCAGTTGATCTGTAGCATGAGTATGCATGTAATAGATTAGTATGAGTATGCATGTGTTGACTACATGATCAGAGACTTATTGTATTATTTTTCTCTTGATTTCTATTTCGCCTAAATTTTTGTTATGCATTGATTTGCTATCGTACTAGATATATGCATATAATCTGCCATTTAGAATAAAAGCATGAAATGTGATTGATAGGATAGTTGATAGAAAGCGTAAGGATACCCGAGTGGCCACGAGGGTTAGGACGCACTTGGTGGATGATTGATCGCTCGACATAGTTGCGATCCTGTTGGCCTTACGTCCAAGGTCGTTAGTCTGTGTGCGTAGTAGATATTCGAACACATGTCGTTCGCCATGGCATATGTGGCGAGTTATCCTCACGATATTTCTATTCTATCAGCTAGGAAGGGTGACCGGTCTGGATGGATATTGATACCCTAGCGGGTGGCGGGGTATGGTTATATTTGAGATACTCTTGCGGATGGCAGAGTATACTCTGAGCCTTCGGACATGATGTTGAGACTAGGTACCAAGTGTTGACTATGCATAGTGGTCTAGTATGATGATGACATATAGAGCTGACATTGATGATTGAGATGTTGAGAAATGCATATAATTTTATTATCATTTGATTACCTGATTATCGAGTGATCAATATACATCATATATGGTTGCATTTGATATCATAGCATGGTTATGATCGACATGCATCATGTGTCATATTTGAGAGAAAGTTGTGATGATAGTATAATATGGAGATTTGTTTACTCATTGTCAATTATTATATACTTTTATTAGTTATGATATGTTATCTACTTTTCATTTATATATTATTGATGATACATTCATATACTCATTCATAACATGATGCTCTTTCTGATTCATATTATCTAGTACATGATTTACTCTCTATTTGACATCACTAATTTGGGGTAAGATCTATTCACTAAGCTTTGTGCTCATGACTCTCTTTATTTTTGTTTCTAACCCCGACAGATATTATGGTATGTGATACCGACTTAAGATATCCTAATGAGATATTTTAGAGCAAAGATAAGGTGAGCTATAGACGTGAAGTGGTATAGAAAATAGTTTAACCAGATATTGAGTTGTATCGTCATTTGTTATATTTGTACTTTATTGTATCAAACGATGATTTGTATAGTACATATCAGATTATAGTGCACTCATGTATCAGTTATTTAGTTGTATCTTGATGGTTTATTGTGGCCTATCTGGGTTTTGCCAAATTAGATAGTGGTCTAGTGTGTATTATTGTGGACTTGGATATTCATATGTTAATAGATTTATTTGGTTGATAATATGATTTATTTGGTGTTGGATTATGTGAGTATGAATATGTTAGCATGTAGACGGGCCCCGCCTGTCCTGTCGCGTACGCCGCGCGTGCCGTGTGGGCGCGTGGGCGTGCACGTGCCCGTGCCGGGCGGGGGCGTTACAGTATCATATGTAAAAGAATGATCCTCCTAATCACAAGAATATTAATCATTTTTGCCTTATAAAAATGAAAAAGAAAAGGGATCATTTTCTATTTTTTCCCCTAAAGAAGAATGGAGAGAAGATGGCCGACTCTATTAGACTAGGGGGACCAGCTTGTTAGCATTGGTCTTAAGACCGATGGAGAAGATTCAAAGAGATGAGAGATAGAAGAAGATAAGAGATGATCAATCTTTTTCCATATCTAAAAGTGACTACTCTCCACATTTATTTGGGGGCTAACTAAAATTAATTGAGCCATAAACTAAATAAATAATTGAAATAACCCTAGTCGGACTGAAACAATATCAGGACATTCAAATGTCGTTGACTAGGTGCTCGAATGCCTCGAAGAAGGATGTACTCAAGTTCAAGTATTCAAAGAACGCCATTGGTTGGTGTTTGAACGCCTCGACAAAGGTTGCTCTCATATTGGGGTTTTTGAATGCTTGGGAGCTCGAACATAGGTGTTAGAATGCTATTGGTCGGGGATTCGATTGCCCTGAAGTCCTCCAAAAGAGTAAATTACTAAACTTAGATAAGTGGGTTCAGCCTAGTGAATCACATTCGAGACGGTTAGATTTTCTATCCAACTTAACATAATTTTGTCCAAATTACTAAAATACCCCTTTATATTTATTAGAAAAGATGATTAGTGATAGGGGTAATTTGAGTATTTAATAATTTTATTTTATTTGTTATATTTGATATAAAGAGGAATTTTAGTAATTTGGGCTATCAAGTTGGATGAAAAATCTATCTCACTTCAGTCAAAAGTACATATATTTAACCCATTAAAAATTTTGTTTTTCTCGCTCCAAAGCTTCCACCATATAACCATTAGTAGCATGCATATCTAGGCCTTTCTCTATCGTTGGTGGGAAGTTGTTGATTTTTCAAACTTGTAGACTATCCCAAGAAGTTGACCAATCATTGATGCCCAACTTGAGAGATAAATGGTTCTATTAAACATTTTATAAACTCATATTCGAAGAACATGTGAATCCTCGCTTGGCAAGATTATACCCTTTCAAGTCAGTTGAGGTTCGCTAGCTAGATGAACACCTTGGCTTCTGTGGGGACTGTTATGGGCCCTACGTGCCTCAGGTAATGCCACGTGGAGTAGAGTTCTGATCGCATTGTCTCATCCTCGAGTCGGATCAAAGTTTCCAAATTCTATTCATGTTATGAGATCTTAATCCAAAGTTGATGACCTTGTAAAGGGATTCAATGATGTAGTCCTCTTTCATTTGTTAGATGACTACCTCTAAGTAGATTCCGAATGTCTTGAAGATCTTGATGAGTCTCCTCTGGGAAGTGATTTGAAATTTGAGGACACAAGTCGGCCGGAGGAATCTACGGGCTGAGGAGGCTAGGCTATGACTTCCTCAGTAGAAGGCACGATGAACTGAATGAAAGAGACCAAGTTGCTTTATATGATCTATATTTTAGGAATGAAAGAGACCAAGGCGAGAAAGAGAGTATCCATTGCCTTCAGATCTGAGAGAGGGAGACCCAAAAGCCAACGTGGTGCCCTACTGTCACCTGCAATGTGCCTAGTATGTCGTTATAAAAGAAGGGATGAGACGCCCACAGAAACTTGGTAGCAACCAGGTGATATCATCCTAAAACAAAACCAGAAGTCCAGATGACGCATAGAAGCAACAATCTACACCTCCTTGGAAAACTGCAAAGAAGCAAATCTCTCTTCTTTTTTCCCTTTTACTCCGATTAAAGTTCCGAGCTAATCTCAAAATGAGCAGTTCAAATGAAGAAAAGAAGTTAAAACAATCTGCACTGCTCCTTGAAAAAAATGCAAAGATCTTTTTATTCTCCGATTAAAATTTCCAAGCTAATCTCATAGGTTTGAAACAATGTCCAAAATATGGCATCGAGTAGTCATAGTTCTCAGTTGGAATAAGCAACTTCTTGAGGCCACAAATGCTTTAGGTAGGATGCTTTAACAGAAAATAAGGGAGGAGATAGTGTTTTAATCTAATGTGTTTCAGAGCATATTCTGTTGGGAGGCTGATACTATCCGGATTAAGTCAATAAAAAAGTAATTCTGCTAAATAAAACCATTTTTATCCTCCGGGGACAGATTGATTTTACTTCTTTTAAACTTTTAGTTTATCTTAACGAATCTAATGAGGGTCTTATCCCCAGGAAAAATAAAAGAAGTTTAGGGCTTATCAAACGGCCAACGATAATGAACACTGATAGCAGACCAAATAATAACAAAATAGAAAAAAAATAAATAAAAGAGAGACGGGCTCTGCTCTTTCTGGGCTCAGGCCAGTGCCTTACGTTGGAATATCTTGGCATTCGACCTTTCTAAGATAGCCTGCAGAAAGAATATAAGGTGCACAACAGCTGCACGAACATGAAATCAAGCTCAAGATTCTCATCAGTAATGGAAGGGAAACCTGAAATTAGTCTAGGTATTATGACTAGATCGAGATATCGGACAAGCTGACTAGTAGGACCATATTACATAGTTATAAGGTAAAGGGTCTCATCTTTGGATGCAATAATGTAGCAGTGGCACTGGATCTTGTTTACTTCACATCAATCTTTGCTAAAACTCTTAAGTTAACATTCAGCCCATAATCATCTTTCTTGGATTAGAAGACTGAAACCCAACAACCCAACTGATGAAGGGGCAAAGGAGATATACTTGATCTACGCTAATAATAATTTTTAATTGATTAATTTTGCAGGTAAAACTCATAATACTTGAAAATCTTTATTGAGTAATCATATATTATCATTAGAGAGTAGTATCCTTTTGTCGATAGGATAATTGATTGTTAGTGGAAAATTTCCAATATTGTTCTACTCAAAGCAGCATGTAGTGGAAGTATGTCAACAGTTCCAGTACATATAACTGTTCATCAGAAATCATGGAATAACATGAGAGCATCATCGAGTTTCAGGAGGGATTGTTGCAATATAATCTTTCTCCTGAGTAATTGCCTCTCGGTATCTCTTGAAACCTGCCAAAATAGAAGCGATCAATAAATTCAATCAAATATTTGGGGAACTCTTATTCTCAGTCACAAAAAAGACAAAAGGTAAAAAAGAAGGTATTTTGCCAAACTTTCTGATTATTATCAACAAGGACTGTCATGCCACGGCATGGATAGTACCAACCTTAGCTCAGCACCTGTTTGTGTTATGCTAAACCAGTATACTATTGGCACACTAAATAGTCTTAGGAGCTAAAAATCCTACAACACTATATATTAGTGTAACATAAGCAATCATATACTAGTCTCTTGATTTTTCCCAATTTTTTTAGGATTTTCTTTGCTGGGGCACAAAACTTGGGGAAAATCAAAATTTCCCCTTGATTTCTACTATTTGAAGTATAATGTATATTAGCTCAAACACTAAAATGCAAATAGTATCAAAGGTATGAAAAGGACCCTAAGAGTCTCTAAAGTAAGATATACTCAATTTTAGTGGCGGACATTGATGAGTGCCCAGGAAAGAATATCGAGATATTGCCCATATCAGTGTCTATAATTCACTAGCACGATATATATTGGCATGACAATCCATGATTATCAAAAGACAAATGAAAAGTTTACTATGAATTTATGTCAATGCTTTAGTAGGAAATACCGTCAACTATCAATCATTTCAGTCATGCAATGCTAGTTCAGACAATAATTAAGTCATTGTAGATTGGAAGTACAAACATGTGTTTTTTCTACACATACATCACCCAACTTTTTATCTTTACATATATGCTACTAATCCTTTTGCAGTATAATACATGGCGATGAAAATAGTCAATCTACATATACAAGATCGAGTCATTTTCAGAATAAGTACTTCTCATAAATACTGCAAAGCACTGTCATCTTTAACCTCCCATCCTCTTCTCCTGTCTCCACAGACCATCAATCATCTTCAAATCTTGACATTCGATGGTGGGCCATGAGACAAAGAATGAGATGTAAAGAACATCCAATGGTTGGTTATGAGATCAGGAATGAGATGTATGGACATATTAATGAAAGATTTTGATGGAAGCACACAAGAGAGGAAGAACAGCACAGTGGGTGGCCATGGGGATGGTCAACAACAGAGTGGTTTCTCACTTCTCAAAGATGGGTTAATAAGTGGAGGCTAGAGAAGATAGACATAGTGATTGGGGAATGAAGGTGATAATGCAAATACTTTCTATAGGAAAATTAATCTACCATATATTCACATGTATGAAATACTAAATATTTCAATGCCCATATATGTGTAATATTACAGTTGTTATTGAGTTATTGACATGCATAATGGTTTTATTATTTTACAGAATATAGTGCAAATGATTTTATTACTCTCGGAGGCATGATGTGAAAGGAACAAAAAAACAATGGCAACCATATGCAAGATTAAAATCATATAAAAAAGTGTTTTCCCACTGTACTTTTTTATGTATGTTGGGTAACTATTTCTCAGTCCTACCTCTCTCTCTCCCCCTGTCATTAAAAAAAAGAGACAGCACAGAAAGAAGTAACATGTTTGATAGACTACGAAATAATTCCTTCAAGATCTGAATTTATTGCAGGAAGCAATCCGCGCAACTGAGGAAATTTTTTTACCAAATATTCTCCCGTAGTCAAAAAATTACGAAACCAAGTGGAATAGATCCGTAACTCCCTGATCTACGTTTTTAGTATTTACGCCCTTCGCAGATTCGAACTGCAACTGGGACGAAAATACGATATAATGCGGATGAAGGTGGTAGTGACAGATGGAGTGGAAGTTAGGGTTATGGATGATAATGAAGATGAGGGTGGATGGGTGATGTTATTTAAGGGATAAAGACGAAGGGGAAGAAGTAGTTGAGATTCCAAAGAAGAGGGAGAACTCGACAGACGACGGAGATTAGAAGTTAGGATATGAGTAAGAGCTATGACTTGGTAGTTGACACAAAAATGTCATGTCCCGTCCTTTCGCACCAATAGCACGGGCAATGAGTAAGAGCTATGACTTAGTTGTATGAGACCTTGTTCCAACATCTCGACTACCATCTTGGAGATGACTTCCGTTTGCACATGTGGATACCGATGTGGCCTCACGTTCGCCGGTGCAGCCCCGGGCACAATCTCTATACGATGGTCCGCCGTTCACCTTGGTGGCAACTCCTTTGGTTCCTCGAATAGTCCAGCAAATTCATCTAATAAATTAGACAACTCGATGGTAGTATCTGGACTCATTTGAGGCATATCTCCTACTGGTCTCTTCAAGAATGGTAGGACAAAGAGCACGAACATCCGCATGTATCTCCTCTTGCAGCCCTGAAATGAATGTGCTCATCAATGTCGGTTGGTTTGGTCCAAGGTGGCTTACAACGACTACTAATTCTTTCAAATTCTGCTTAGTACTCCAATATGGTCGTCCTCTGAATTATCTTGCTTAATGTGGCAGCAAAATCTTCATATGCCGCTATCCCAAATCTGCGTGCAATCCTCCTACAAAAGTCAGCCCAACCGGTAAATCTTCCACCATTAATAACCGATCCATACCAATAAAATGCCGTTCCTTGGAGGTAAAAGTTTGCCATCTAGACTTTTGTGTCCTCCCGTCTCTTGGCAATCAAAGTATTGCTCCACTTGAAACACCCAATCCGTTGGATCATTACCTTAGAATTTTGGAAATTCCAAGCGTGTAGTTCTCCCCCAAATAGCATTGTCGGGTTCGCGAAAGATCCTTGGTTCAGGTCTGAACCTTTGTGCATATAGATCTCTCCTTCTCTAAATCCTCGAGCTTGGCCATCACTATCTCCGAAGGGATCAACATCATCTTCAAAGTGCCAATCCTCCTCATCGACGAAGCGCACTGGTGCCGCACGCCTCTCGAGTTCCACCACCGCCGGTCTTAGATTTTGTATCGGAGGTAGGGGATGATGTGTAGGCATAAGTAAAAGAGGATCATTGACACTAACATGTTGCACTTGGACCTATGGGGTATCGGTTCCGTGTGGTCCCACCGCTGGTTCTTGAGGCACCGATCTTCGTCGAGAAGATGACAAAGCTGATCGGTTTATGACATATTCCTTTAAAGCATTATGATCATTCTGCATTGCGTCAACTCTATGCAACAATGTTTGAAACATGCCCCTAAGTTCATCCGCCAAGCCCATGTTCACAGTCATGAACGTTGGTTGACTCATTCCTGCCGTGGTCGCTCCAAGGGAATCGGCCACACGGTTAGGGTTATCGTGGATTGAGTCTTCCCTTATCGGTCGCCTGGTTCGCCTGGTTAATTCTTTCAATATCTGAATTTATTGCAGAAAGCAATCCACGTAACCGAGGGAAAATATTAACCAAATATTCTCCCGTTGTCAGAAAATTACGAAACCAAGCGGAATCGATCCGTAACTCTCTGATCTACGTTTTTAGTATTTACGCCCTTCGCAGATTCGAACTGCAACTGGGACGAAAATACGATATAATGCGAATGAAGGTGGTGGTGACGGGTGAAGTGGAAGTTAGGGTTATGGATGATAATGGAGATGAAAGTGGATGGGTGATGTTGTTTAAGAGATAAAGACAAAGGGGAAGAAGTAGTCGAGATCCCAAAAAAGAGGGAGGACTCGACAGACGAGGGAGATTAGAAGTTAGAAGAGACCTTGCCAACGATAGAGGTGGTAGGTTAGTGAAGAGGGAGGAGATACATTAGAGTAGAGAGAAGATAGAGGCAAGAAATCAATATTCCAATAGCATAATAATTTTGGCTGCCATCCACACCTTTATAGAGGCTAGCCAACAAGCCCTAATAATAATAATTAATTCTAATCCTAGTGGAATCCTGTCGATCGCGTTCGCGTTCGAACACACAAAAAACGTTCTCTGTCGATGCGAACGCGATGCAGGCGTTCGCAAGGGCATTGGAACGCGACCCATTCTGCGTTTGAACGCGACTTACATGAATTTTATTTTAATGAAAATAAACAACTAATACAATAAGAAAAGACTCTAACAAAGTGTATTAATGTTGAACTCCTTCATAAGTCATACCCTAGCATAAATTGCACAAATGTGGAGTATCAAATATTTTGAAGTCATTGATATATATGATATTGTAAACGATTTAGTGGCTAGACAAATAATTACAACCCATAAAGGTTAGGGAATTACAAAGAACATATGATGGAATGAATCAACAGTTGAAAATCCAAATCAAATGACCAGATATTCAATTTGACATGATCCACAATCCACATTGTTGCAAATGTTTCATGTATAAGATATCAAGAAATTAGATCAGTCTGAACCATAAATCTAGAGAGGCTCTTTATTCTATCATCAAGGGAAAAGACCTATGCAGAAATGTCTTAAAAAGTGCATAGCTTAGTGGCAAAGATTTCATGGTGCTTGGTGGATAATGTCATGGCAAGTGAGGCGGTGACATTAAGTCCAATGCAGGTCTCAACAGTATGTCTGAAGTTAGTTAACCTGTGTGTCGATCTTATATATCATTCAAGGAACAGATTCCAGGAAAAGCTGTAGGACTTTCCTGCTTTCAGGAGCTTGAGGCTGAATGGTCAGGTCTGTATACAATGGCAAGAAATTACTACAGCGACAGTGAGTGCTGAACCTGATTGCAGATGATTGTAGGAAGTGAGTTCTTGACCAAACTAGACCTCCTCCAAATTTTGCCACGTAGACATTCATGTCAGTAAACCGTTGAATTAATCAACATTTTACTTAGAAAATGAGCTGCCGAAAGAGTTCTGCTTCTTTAGCTATTAGGGAAAGCACTGAACATTTCAATGCTTTATTGCAGGAAAAAATAATCCTAAAAACATTGAACTGTTCATTTTGGAAGATCATAATTTTGTAACCAATTATATATTTTGAACATATGATATTTCTTCCTAAAGATGAAAAACAATGAACTTAATGACTTTGATCAGAGTTTAATCGAATCTTAGACGAGAAAGATATAGATAAAATTATAAATAAAAAGTTTAGCATATCATAACTTTGCACAGGATTATCCATTTTGGTCATATATATATTATTACAAATAAATGGAAAAGAGCTATATTTGAGAATTCGGCGAGCTTTTGACCAAAGTAGTCCTAAATATTTATTTTATGCCTAGTACACTTCAAAACCTAAATACGAGACTAGATGCATTTAGAAACTGCTAACCTGTTCAGTGACTTATATAGAATAATATGAGGAAAAAATATCTATATATTTATAAAGATTTCTTCCTGAGCAATTTTTTATAAAGATTTAAAATTTCCATATAATTTACTGACTCAGTCGGCGACTTATATTTGAAAGTCGTTGACTGAGTGGGTCAACAATTTCCAAAAACACCTAGACTCATATTTAAGTTTTGAAATAATTAGACATGTAAAAAAAATTAGGGACAAACTTTATATAGTCAAAAACTCAAATTGTGAAGCCCTTATTTGCCAAGAATGTATTCAAAAATCACCGAAAAAGGCTAGTAGGTCATCCAAATTTAAATTTTAAATATTTTCATGCTGCATAATTTTGTATTAATTTGTCTATTTTGATCATATAATGTCATGGGAAGATTTCAAGAGCAGTGCAATGGTTTGTTCATAGCTTGAATGGATAGATATACTCTACGAAATACCAACTTTTCAATCTATTATTTATTTTGAACTATTCAACAATTCACTTATAGAAAATATTGTATTGTTCAATGTTTTCTCTTTGATGCCCTAGATAAAATGCTGACTAAATCAGCAACTCAATGGGAAAAAAAAGACTTTGAGTTGTTCAGCATTTCCATGTAAAAGTAAAGCACTGATGAGTTCAGTATTTTACTTTTGGTTTGATGTTATGAGCTGATAAAAGTAGACCCATTTTGGTATTAAGTTTGTGGTGTGGTCCATTTCAATAAATAAAGTTTGTGAGAGGACTAATTTGGTCAAAAAGAGTTGTGACTTGCAAATTATGGCTGCAAATCGTAACAGTCAGAGTTGTGACTTGCAGTATCAAACAAAAAGATGCTTTGAAAAAATTAGTAGCTTAGTGCTTCTGCAGATCAAAATTGATCCAAGCATGACAACTAAACCTTGTATTATGACTGTTTGAGGAACAGAATGCAAGAAACCTGGTATTGTGTATGAAATATAATCATTCAACTTGTCCTTGAGTGGCCATCATCAAGCAGCCACATTAGCTAACCTTGAGCTGCAAAAGCAGCCACATGGTTAGAAATGCCTTTGAGCACGCCACAGGATGACAACTATGCAATTTCGCTATTGCAACAGCCACAACTGTTTATAGAAGGTTCAAAAAGGATCAGAATTAGGACCGACCATTTGTAGCCACAAGTATCAGATTTTAGTATTTGACTATTTTGTAATTACATAAAAATTTTAAAAATTATTTTAAAATACAAAAAATCTTACATTTTTAAAAAATGACAGAAAAATATAAAATATAAATTGTTAGTCTAAGAAAATTTCACTCTTCATCTCTATCTCTCACAATCACTCTCCCAGTCCCACCTGCTCCCACTCCCATTCACTCTCTCCTATTCAATATCTCACACTAAATCTCTCACAAGCACTCAGAGGAGTTCCATCTTAAAGTCTCTCACTCCATCTAAAGTCTCTTGTCGCTCTCCCTCTCCCTCTCATGCACTCCCTTTCATTCTCTCTGATGATGCACAACAAAGACAAGAGATAAAGCGGGAGAGTGAAAAGGGGAGTGAGAGAGAGGTGGGGCTGGGTGTCGGAGGAGACATTAGGTGGGAGTGGGTCGTCAAAGTGAAAACAAACAAAAAATCAAAAAGAAGGAGAAAGGGGGAGGGCATTGGAGTGTGGTGTCAGAGGAAAAGCTCGCAGGACTTCTATTTTGATGGATCGGCATTGGAGGACTTTGTATTCGGCCAATCCAATTGTAACGGGTCTATATGGATCAGCCAAAAGGCCCAAAACCCAACCCAAAATGGGTCTATATGGATAGGCCAAAACTAGGAACCTTGTATTTATATGTATAATAGGGATATTTATATGGTATGAGATAATAGTGATTTTTTAAGCAACAACTCAGAATTTCATTAAGATTATGAAGGAATATACTAAAAAAAATGCATGTCGATGCCATCCAAGAAATGATTTCTAATAGTCATACATGCAGTCATGAGCCAGGATACTCACCAACAACTACAACTTCCAAAAACATAATGTCTCAATGTTCATGTAATAAAAATCATAATTTACAATATAATATTACAGCACACATTATTATTAAATAAGCACTGAAGACAGTATTATATCTCAAGTAATGATGCATCAGACTCTCCATATGTTACATCCTTTCCTTTTTTGTTGTTCTATAAGTATTTCAGTTCGTTATACAAGAATACAACAACCGAGCAATACAGAATGGGAACAGCTAATACCGAAAGGAACATCCAAATTAAACATTATTAACTTACAAAGACAACAATTATGTTAACTGCCAGATAAATCACCAAAAGAGCTTATCAATAATACATAATAAATATTTCAGTCTGTTCCGATAAACTAAAATGTGATAAATTTTCTTACAAGGCATGCAGTTAATTTGCCAATTAATAAGATCATGCAGTATGAGGTATCTTCTGTGAGCAGAACTAGAGCCATGGTTTGTAACGAAGAAAAAATAAATTACAATGAACATTAATTGAAACAAATTTAGATATAAAGGGCACAAAATGATGGACCTCATGT
Organism: Typha latifolia; assembly: GCF_019914945.1. Classification (NCBI taxonomy): domain Eukaryota; kingdom Viridiplantae; phylum Streptophyta; class Magnoliopsida; order Poales; family Typhaceae; genus Typha; species Typha latifolia. The sequence continues at coordinate 12,854,053 of NC_133086.1, read as the reverse complement.
TGCTGTTCAACTATGTGACTGATCTTTTGACTCAAATTCAAAGCAGCATGGTACATATCATCCAGTATATGCTCCCAAAGTGCCTTCTTATTGAGCTTCCAGAAGGAAAGCTGTGCCGGTCCTGATACATGCAAAGTAACTTTCTGCAAGTAATACCAGGTTATTAAAATTAGCAATTTCAATTCCAATAGTGGAAAGCATAACTTGATTAACTAAATTCTGGCTTTAGAAATTCCTTTTTTAATCATTAAAAAAATTCAAAATTTTGTGTTTGTGGCCAACAATTAGGGATTGCCATGCGGGTCAGCACAAGGTGTGCCAATGACACCCGAAAAAGGCTTAAAAAACCTTCCTGCGAATGAGAAAGGCCTCGTGTAAGCCTTTTGCATTCCTGTGGAGGAGCTAGAGGAGTTCTGTCATCGCATGGGAGCCATTAATGCCATTGTTAGAAGGTTTAAAGGATAGTGGATAGTGGATGCAATCCATTACTACAAGTAGCTATCCGTTATCACTTAAATTTGAATCCATTAATACAATTAGATGAGTCAGTTTCTCCTTTTTAGCAAGGAGTGTTGCAGACTGGTTGTTGTTCAAAGTTGGATTGACTTGGAATGATCATAATAGAGCTAATTTTAAATTTTGGAAGGATATTTAGGTGGGTGAATGTAGTCAGCCAACTGTGTTCCCAAATCTTTATAGAATTGCGTTGGATAAAGAGGTGTATGTGAACCACATTTGGGATGGAAAAAATTGGAACTCACAGTACCACAGAGGGCTAGATGTGACTTTGATGGCTGGGGAGCAATTACTTATTAACATGGTGCAGAACAGTGCTAGTATGTTGAATGCCAGCAATGATAGTGCCATCTGGATCTTCAATTGCAGTGGGATATATATTGTGAGATTGTTATACAATTAAGAATCCCTATGAAAATTAAAGCTTTCCTTTGGTTGGTCTGTATAATGTGATTCGGCTTGACCAGACCATCTCACTAGGATATTAGGTTCGCTGAGCCAAACCACCTATTTAGTTTAGCCATTTCTATTTCACTTATTATTTTCTTGAGTCCTAGTCATTAAGTGGGTTGATGGTCTAGTCAAATCTAGTCAAGTTTAGCTATGCAACTCAAGTCGACTTAGGTTAACCTCCTAAAAATAATTGGAGTGCAACCAAGTGAATGATCGAGCAATTGATTTGATCACTCTCTCTCTCCCTTAACTATAATCGAGCTCCCTCAAACCCTTGGCGCCGCCCCTCCTACTGTTGACTAACCTTCCCTCCCTTCATTTATTGATCCCCCTTTCTCCTTGGGGCCAACCACTCCTCTTCCACTTCTCTTTTTCATTTCAAATCCACCCTAATCGATCATCACCACTACACGAAGCCACCACCATCAACGCCCCAAACCGAGCCAACCACCACTGCTGCCATCCCATACCGTTGCCATCATTCCATTCACCCCATCCCCAAATTGGTCAATATCATTGTACCAGAGTCACCAGTTCTCAGACCATGACTACCACGAGAAGACATCTACAATAGTGGACCAACCACACAAGACTGAGATGAGGCCCTCGTTACCATCGATTTCACCCAGTCAATGGACGGAAAGGCAACCAATTGTCCAGCCCTTGTCTTGGTGGCCACATTGGCTATGATGCAAGCAACAATGATCAACATCAACAACAACATTGCAGAGATAACACGAAGGCTTCTTGAGTCACCACAAGGAAGCACACCACCACCGGCAACCAATGTCGGCCAAAGGAGCGCCATAGGCTCGGTTCGACGCATGGTGCAAAAAAGAGGTGCAGGGCGTTGATGGCCTCAACCTAGGATGCATGGTGCAAAAAAGAGAAGGATCCATTAGCGGAGTTTGAAGAACCAATGCCTAGAGGACCTCTACCTAGGGTTGTTGATGATGATTACAGAGGGCGAAGGGTGCACCATCACGAGGAAGAGCACGAGATGGGAAAACTTTGCACTTGAGCTTTCCGAAAGTCAGCGGGGGAGATCTGCTCGGCTGAATCTACCGTGCGGATCATTTCTTTTAGCACCAACACACCTCTGATGCGCGGCGGTACCAAGCAACCTCATGAATCTGTTCGTTCCAATTGTGGGACAAGTTTGTGGAGGCCATGTGTTTAGCTTGAGTCTTCAGATTATGAGACTTCCAAGCCGTCCTCACCAAGCTGACTCAAAGGACCATAGTGGCGCATACCAAGAGGAGTTTGAATGCATTTGCAACTGAAGGCTGGTCCGATTCGACATTGAAGAGCATGTTCATAAGCGGTCTTCAACAGAATATACAAATCGAAGTGAAGGTGGTCAAGCCATCGACACTTCTCGAGGATTTCTCAACCGCCCAAATGATGGGAGAAGAAAATTCATGAGCTGAGGATGACATCGAAGATGACCATAGAAGAGACGAGGCTCCAACCTAGTCTACCGGCAACATAACGGGGCGCCATGCGTGATCAGGTTTCGATGGGATGCTGGTCTAGTTGAATCAAGGGGATTTCGGCCCCCTAATGCCCTCAAAACTAGCAGCAATAGTAGACTCATGTCCGCCAAGGTGGAGAAGAGGCACACGAAAGGCCTATGCTTCTGCTGCAGCAAACCTTACGTCTTGGAGCATAAATACACGAAGACTCCAACTGTCGTCATGTTCCTTGAAGAGGCTAAAGATGAGCATGAAGAAGAGCCATTAGAGCACCATGAAGTTGGGAAGGAGGAGGTCTAAGGGCAGTAGGAGGAAGATGCAGAGATCCATGCAGAAATATTATTGCACGCCAACTTAGGTACCGTTGGGCTCAAGACTCCACGAGTGGAAGGTGCCGTGAAGAAGAACGTGGTTCGAATCCTCATCGACTCAGGAAGTGTCCACAACTTCCTTGATGAGAGAATAGTAAAAGTTGGGACTAACTTCAGATGGAACCATGCTTTGAGCCGGCGGCATGTAGCGAAGTGGGGCTGAAAATCCAAAGGCACGTCTTCACCGTGGATCTATACCGACTAGCCCTCAAGGGGGCTGACATTGTACTGGATATTATAGTGGCTTCAAAGCCTAGGACCGAGCACGTTCGACTTCTCAGGCATGTATAGTCTTTCGAAGGAACACGCTGGTGCGATTGGATGGTCTTCAACCTGGCTCGAGTGCAGCCATCCAAACCTTAAATTGTCTTTCATTGCCTAATTGTCAAGGACTTATGATGCAATTGGTCCAGACCAAAGACTCACTGACATAAGCTTGATCTTGAAGGAGTTCACTTATGTGTTCGCTGAGCTGCAAGTGCTGCTGTCGACGAGAGAACATAACCATTGGAACGAGATCGCTCCAGGTGTTGAACCAGGGAATGTGCAGCCTTATCAATATTCATACATGCAAAAGGAGGTGATGGGCAGCGGCATCATCCAACCCAGCCGCAGCGCCTATTCTTCTCCAGTGCTGCTCATGCACAAGAAGAATGGCTTGTGGCGATTTTATGTCAACTACCGAGCCTTGAACTCCATCATAGTAGAAGACCAGTATCCCATTCCAGTCAACGAAGAGTTATTGGACAAGATCGCTAGATCATCCTTCTTCAGCAAGCTCAACTTGGGAACTGGTTACCACTAGATACGAGTGCATCTAGCTGATGTCCGCAAAATAGCATTCCAAATGCACAAACAACCACTATGAGTACTTGGTAATATCACTTGGCCTCACCAACACCCTAGCAACATTCCAAAGCTTAATAAATGGCATATTTAAGTTATATTTGCATCATTTTGTCTTGGTTTTCTTTGATGATATCTTAGTGTATAATCGGATGCGGCCCAAGCACTTAGGGCATTTGCGGGTCGTCTTGGAGACATTGCGGTACCATGGACTCAAGGTGAAGGAGTCCAAGTGCTTGTGGGGCTAGCTATGTCACGACCCGAAATAGGAATTGTGACTGGCCATGCATCTCAATATGCTTGAGATACACGAAGCCTTAATTATACTTTCTACGAATACGATGGCAAATAAATAAATAAAATAAAATTTTACTTTATTAAATTTTTATACTAATTGCAATAAACATAAAATAATATTATTGTTTTTTTTGAGTCTTTAACGAAATAAATAAATCTTCTAATCTAAAGCATAAAATCCAAAATAGCGGAAAAATAAATAGATGAATCCTAAGTGGAGGTGGAGTCCAGGTACATCTCGCTCAGTAACCCCGCTAACTATTACCTGAGATAGATAAATAAATACAAAGAAAAAAAGAATCTATGAGCCAACAACTATAGCTCAGTAAGTGGAATCCATTCGAAAACCAAATAAATTTTTAATCATAATAATGCTGAATAAAATTTAACTAACCCTTCTCTCCTTTCTCGCGACCGACACGAGAAGAGGAGAATCGAGGGAGAGGGTGACCGCCGGCGACCCCTGCCGGCGGCGATTCACGACCACCCTCAGCCTCTTGGCTCTCTCTCTCTCTCTCTAAGTGGAAGAGAACCCACCACGGACGGTCGACGCCGATTGGAGCCACGAGGGCTCCCCAGAAGACATCACCGACACCGGGCTTGGAGCACGAAGCTTCCGGTGACGATGTGGTTGCGACCCGAAGCCGCCGGCCGACCTGATTTGCCGATGAAGCCAAAAACCCCAATTTTAGGTATTTTCGTTTTATCTTATTAAACTAAAATTAATTTTGAGTGGTGGGAGAGGGCTTATCGACAAGTCGTACGGTGGTCTTTGATTGCTCCGGCGGCGCTCCGGCGATCCAATTCCACAACGACGACTCCGACGATGAGAACAAAAAGAGAAAACGAAGGAAGGGAAGAAGAGAGGAGGGGGAGGGGGCTAAGGGGATTAAGGGGAAAGAGAGGATTAGGGTTTTAATTTATAGATTAAGAAAAATCTAGATCTAATCCGAACCGGATTAAGCGCGATTTCTCTCCGCGCCTCGTCGCGTGTCAGAGAGGGAGAGGGGAGGGGCTGCACCTGCAGAGCACGTGCACCCTCCTCTCTCAACCCCTAAACTTTTTTTCCTGATTCTGACAAACTAAGGATAGAGTACCTCGACCATATCATTTCAAAAGCCTATGTAAAGGCCGATCCAGTAAAGATCGGTAATATGGTGCGATGGACCATACCAAAAAGCCCATGTGAATTACGCAGCTTCCTCAGCTTAATTAGTTACTACCATCGGTTCATCTAAGGGTATGGGAAGATAGCAACCCCCTCTCACAGCCCTCTTGAAAAAAGGTGAAATTTTAGTGGAGCAAAAGAGCAACCAAGGCATTCAAAGAGCTCCAAACCGCTATGACTGGCCAGCTAGTGCTTGCTCTACTTGACTTCACCAAGATTTTGTCATCAAGCACGATGCATCCGAAGTTGGGATTAGGGTTGTGCTTATGCAAGAGGGTAGACATATAGCCTACATGAATAGGGCCTTGACTAGAAGGTCTCTACAGCTCTCAATGTACAAAAAGGAATGGAGATACTCCATCTAGTGGAGAAATGGCAATCATACTTGATTAGGCATCGATTCACTATCTAGGCTGACCAACAAAGCTTGTCGTACTTCATGGACTAGAGGATCCACAACCCAACTCAGCAAAGACGAGTATTCAAGCCCTTTGGGCACGACTATGAGCTGGTCTACAAGAAAGGGTCCAAAAATAGTGCAGCCAATGTCTTGTCACAACAAGCCGACCAGGCCGAACTAGTTAACTTTATGGTGCTTATATTCCCTCTATTTTAGGAGTTTCGAAGGCTTATAAGACAAAAGGTGGTCAAGTTGATGGCTGAATTGCAAGCACATCCAGCCAGCCAACCTAGGTATGTGCTTCGAGATGGACTCTTGCTCGATCGAAATCAAGTTGTGGTGCCAACCATGGCCGAGTTGCAGACAACCCTGATTTGCACTTCCACAATACACCCCTAGCCGGTCATGAAGCGGTCTTTAGGACCTACAAGACACTCACCAAAAATTTCAATTAGGGTGGGCTAAGGCAGGACATCCAAAGCTATATCCGAGTGTGTAAAGTTTGCCAATGTGCTAAGGTGGACTTGACCACGCCGACTGGGCTGATGCAACTACTTCCCATACTGAACTAGATTCTGGAAGATGGATTTCATCGAGGGACTTCCCTTGATCAAGGGTGATTTGGTCATTATGGTAGTGGTAGATCACTTGACCAACTACGGCCATTTTTTAGCCTCGATGCACCCGCACTCGGCTAAAAAAGTGGCTGAAATTTATGTGAGGGACGTGGCTAAATTGCACGGGATGCTAAGGTTGGTTGTTTCAGATCAAGACCCAATCTTTGTGAGTCAATTTTGGCATTAATTAGTCACCTTCCAAGGCACCACCTTCAATACAAGGCCACCCATAGATGGACGATCAATTGGAGGTGCTCAATCAATGTCTTAAGCAATATCTTCGTTGCTTTGTGGGAGACCGACCAAGCAATGGCTAAGCTATCTTCCTTGGGCTGAGTGGTCATACAATATGGCTCACCGCACAGTCATAGGCATGACCCCGTTTAAGGCCATATACGGGCACGCACCACCTACTCTCAAGGGATATGATCGGCCAACACCATCAGACATGGCACTAGCGGATTGAGATACTTCGCCCAAATGGCTCAAGATTCATCTAGCATTGGCTCAGAACTAAAAGAAGCAAATTTATGACCACAAGCACCAAGAATGAAACTTTGAAGTCAGTGATTGGGTCTACATCCGGCTCTAAATATATCGATAGATTTCAGTGTGCTCAATTGCGAATCAGAAGTTGGCTCCCCGATAATACAGGCCATATCAAGTCCTAGGGAGGATTGGGCATATTGCATACTGGTTATACCTACCCGAGTGGGGGATCCACCCAGTCTTCTATGTCTTAAGCCTGAAGGCTCGAGTCAGTCCAATCGAACTAGTAGCACCCGTTCTACCCAATCCGAATCAAGACTCCATTGAGCCACATCCAATGAAGGTCTTGGCTAGGAGGCAGGTTCATTAAGGACGATTGGTAAGTGGTGATTGAGGTGCTGGTGGAGTGGTTCAGCAAGCCCACAGATGAGGCGACTTGATGAATCACCTCCTCAACTTAGCACTTTGAGGGCAAAGTGTGTAGAAGCATAGTGGAGTTATGTGATTCAGTTCTATCAGATCATCTCACTAGGACATTGGGTTCACTAGATCCTAGATCGAACCACCTATCTAGTTTAGTCATTTTTATTTCAGTGACTATTTTTACCGAGTCCTAATCGTTAAGTGGGTTGATGGTCTAGTCGAGTCCAGCTATGTAACTCAAGTCGACTTGGATTAACCTCCTATAAATATGTGGAGTGCAACCAAGTTAATAATTGAGCAATTGATTTGATCACTCACTCTCTCTTCCCTAACCCTAACCAAGCTCCCTCAAACCCTTGATGCCGCTCCTCCAACCATCGATAAGACTTTTGTATCCTTAGGTGTGTTGATCAGTACTTTGTCTCTTTGATGGTTGCATATGTTGTCGTATTGTGTTGCTGAAGTGGTGGAATTCTAGTGTTTCGAGTAGTGTGCCTTTCTGGAGATTACTTGTGTAATAGCCATTTTGTTTGATTTAGTAGTTTTGGGATGCTGTAGGGGTGGAATTTTAGTGGTTGTGCTCATAGGTTGTGCTTTGCAACCCAGGAGATAATTAAGGTTCTAAATGAAACGGGGTGAAAACCTGTTGGTCAAAGAGAAAAGTCAAATAACTCAGATCCATTATCACCTAACTTATGGTCCATTAATAAATCTTCAATATAGTATCATAAGTAATAAACCCTTCTTCACCCTATCTCCTTTATGACAGTGGAAACCCTAAGGCAGTGGCAACGGCTGAGATGGAGAAGCAGGAGTGAGGATCTAAGAGGTTTCTCTCTCCTTTCTCCTCTCTTCTTTTTTTTTCTCCTTTCTCTTTTCCTTTTCTTCTACTCTTTCTTCTTAGTCATGCCGACCATGTCGTGCCATAACAAGGCCATGACTCATGTCACAGGCACAGCAGTCCTAGGCTTATACAATGAATACTGGACAGAGACGAACAATTATGGGACAAAACCAAGGGAAAACCTAGATTAGGCCCCTGTTTTCGATCAGTAATGGTCGATATTAATACATATTGGTACCGACCAATACTTCGAACCATGCAATTTACTAGTGAAATTATCATGATCTATGTATTACCATGGTATAATGAGATGTAGAAATGACACAGGGGCCAACTTTTTCTGGAGGAATTAATTCGATAAATAAACAAACAAGTTAGCAAGGAGCATGTGACAGAATGAAACAGATACCAAGTTAAATTATGGTTTAGGAGAATCTCATTACTGGCAAATGAAACAAGCTCTTCAGCCCAAATATATTTTCATGAGAAAAAAAAATTGTCGTACTTGTCAAAATATTCTTATTACATATGATTGTCTATATGAATCAACAAACTACCCAACAGCTCACATCTTGCAATGTCATAAACATGCAATAGCTATTACTCAGCTACTAGGGCTGTAAACGAGCCAAGCTTTTGTGAGCTGGGGGCCCAGCTCGAGAGGTGAAAAAACTCAACTAGGCTCCAGCTCGATGAGGCTCGATGAGGCTCGAGCTCGGGTCGACGGTTTATGGGCTTAATGGGCTTACATGGGCTGGTCTATAATCTCAACCTCGGTGACAGTCTATAATCTCAACCTCAGTGGCTTAGTCCAAAATCTTAGTGTTATATTAGGCTAATCGGGCAAAGCCAATTTCATTGCAATTAGAGGGAAGGATAGCTATAAAAGCATATCTACACTAACCAATTTGCGATATGGGACTAAACATCTACAAGTCTATAGAAAAAATAGCAAATAAATGGTGTAGGATAGGATTAGAACCTAGGTTAGCTAGGTTAATAGAAATTGCTTTAACCAACTATGCTATACAATATTTTATATATTTATTTTGGTCTCTATATATAATATCATTTCACATACTATATATCGAGCCTATTCGAGCTAAGCTCAAGCGAGCTGACTCTAGCTCGGCTCAGCTCGATTAGCCTTTCCAGCTCAAAAATCCAGTTCTGCTCAGCTCATTTAGAGCTTGAGCTGAGATTGAGTCGAGCTCTAAAATGGCAAGCTTTTTTGACAGCCTATCAGCTATACCCACTGAAGAATTTCATGTAGCAAATAAACTGAATATATGCTTGCTTCTTACCTCCATATCTAAGTATTCATCCTTCCATAGCTTGTATAAAATTAATTGAGCGTCCTTCTTCTCAACAAATGTGACTTCTGCAATCTATATGATGGAATGATCAAACAAGAACATTCTAAATGATGAAAGATCATAAAATAATCCTTGCAGTATAACAGTTCACAGTTGTACTCATATAACAGGGTAAATAAATACTACCACCATCAGGAAATTAGGCTAAGCATCAAATCAGTAGCTAAAGAAGACTAATTGTATAATGGCAATTAAAAAAATTAGCGTTATATATATTGAACTACTAAAGGGTCAACCTCAGGTTGGAAATTATAAGTTAAGAGCATAAATAAACCTCTCAGTGGTCAGGTCAAGAGAACTGATCATGTGCCTGTAGCCCATACTTATAGGTAATGATGCAAGGGTTGCAGTGTATTGAAAGGCGGTCGGGTTGTTCCTGATCACATGCCTGTGCTTGTTCCTCAATTTCCAGATAAATTACATGTCAAAAAACTTTTAATTATAATTAAACGTACCAATACTATTTTGCGTTCTATCTTTAATACTTGTAATACTGCAAATGCATTGCATCAGCATAAGTAGTTGTACTAGGGGTGTCAAAAATCGGCTCGTCAGCTCAATCAAGCTCAATTTCTGACCTCATTTAATAAATGAGCTGAGCTTCAGTTGGCTTTGCCTCACACGAGCTCGGCTCAAATTAGATCATATATGTTTTGTATTTATATATATATATATATATATATAAAACTTAGATTTTCAATATAACCATCTGCTAGCACAGTAGGATAAGCACCACAGTTTTGAGTGACTTAGGATTTGAGTCCTACCATAGCCCATTTTCACATTTTTTTTCCTAGCCTGAGCTGTTCTTTAATGCTTTTATGTAGTAAACTGGATTCGACAAGGCAATATCAAGCTGGCTCAGTTTAAGACCGAATCGAGCTTGAGTGTTATCTTTGTCGGCTCGGTTTAAGCTGGAGTTGTGCTGATTGCATGTTCGAGCCAAGCAGAGCCCAACTCAGCTTGCTCGAGTTTGGCTCATTGACACCCTTAAGTTATACTAGTGGCAGATATTTAAGGAAAACCAAGCATCTGGAAGTGTACAAAGAACACTGAAAAATTCTAAGGTGCTCATAGGAAAATGTCACTAAGAAGATAAGGTCTTACTCGATCTGTCTCAATTGGATGACCACTCTTGACCAGCAACCTGAAAATTCTATATGCCTCTTGTCCATATCTTGCTTGTACAAGTGCTTCTACCTTAAAGATAGGAAAATGTTTATCAGCACAGATACATTGACAAAAGGAAATAATTTATCATATGAGGATGCAAAATATAAAAGGAAAAGAATTGAAAATCACATACTTCATCATTCTGACAAGCTTCAATAATTTTGTTCAAGTCTGCACCGAGAAACACAAATAGGAATTTTAAATACAAAGACGGCAACAGTTTCTATGAGTTTATATTACAAGTGCAGGACTCAAATAGCATTACCAATGGAGTACAATGCTCCTGCATCATCAGTGGAGGAATGAGAGTTAAGCTGGTCAAGGACTACCCGGATATGTTCCAAAGTCATTGCAATACCTCCAGGCTTCTCTCTCACCCTTTCTAAGATAATATTCATTGATGATGTAACTACAAAATTAAGACTATGTAAGAAATATTTTATATGCAAAATACAAAAAAGAAATTTATTTATATAATCAACACAACAATATTTCATTGATCGAAAAATATACAGATATTTGAAATCGAATTACATTATTGGAGACTTGCAATATCACAATCTATAACAACATTTGTAATATCCAGAAATTAAAAAAAAAATTCAGGTTCATGGGCCTAGTGCATCCGCCACTATTCACCAACCCCCACAAGACACCCCTGACCGCCTGAGGGCTAACCATAGAACCTCCTATATAAAAATGCAAGCTGTAGCGCTCTCCTCTTCTCCCCCATGCTATCTCATTCTTCTTCCTCCTCTCCTTCCTAGTCCCCACCAAAGCCATCGTGTCAAACCTGATTGTCCACCGTCGAAGCAAGCGAAGACCACTAATCAAACCATTGGTGAAGATTTATACTCATACCTGGAATAGGGATTTAAGTTATTTCACTTAGATCACAGATGAGTGGATTCACTCAAGTTTTTATTCGTTTTGTATTTCATGCTATTACACTATCATATTTTCTTCGTATAATATCATCGTATTATCTTCTCGCGATATCATCATGTTATCTTTGTGTAATATATATCATGTTATATTCGATTTTTTGTGCATTATTAATCTTCATGTTGCATTATACTTCGTGTTGTGTTCTACTACGAGCAATATTTTATCTCATGCAAAGTCATACTTCGTGAAATGTTCATCTTCGTGCACTTAGCAAAACATTAGTTATGGGCAGATAGGACTTTGAAAATAGTCCTAAGTTAAATATAATTTGTGCATCTCCTTATGGTGACACAAATGTATCTTGAAGTCCAATAAACATACTTATTCCTAATTATATGGTGATCTATTTAGATGATTCTAACGGGATTAGGAAACAGTTCCAGACTAAATCAAGAATCTCTCTAAGGTGACTCTAATCTCTTTATAACAGTTAGTAGAAAAGACGGTGCATTTATTACATAGTGACACCTCCTAGTAACCTTTAAAAGAAAAGACAAGGCATTATTTTAACTAGATCAACTATGGAAAAAGACTCGAGCGTTATCTTGAGATAACTTTTAGTTGATATGGATCCACAAGAATAGTCGCAAAATAAGAAATATGGCATTTATCAAGATTGAGAGGTTCCACGTAATGAAATCTTAAACATGTTATCAATTTATTATTCGCAATACTATTATTTGTGCTTTATTATTCATGATGTGAGCATAATTATTATTATTATTATTAGCAAAGTTTCTAGTATCAGGATTGAGATCGGTATAGGCCATCCGGAAAAACGATATGTATCGGCAGTATCGGCCGTTTGCATCGGATTGGACAATTTTTTAATTATGTAAAATTCTAAACATTATTTAAAAATGTAGAAAAATTTCTAAAAAATGAGAGGAAAATAAGAAAATAAAAATTACTCACATATGAAGTCTAAAAACTTAAAAATGTATTAACCTACTTAAAATTCAAAATTTTAATGAATACCGAGCTCTCTCTCTCCCCCTCCCCCTCTCAAAATTCAAAACTTATTCAAAAATTACTCACATAGACAAGGATCCTATTTTTTCTTTATTTTCTCCCCCCCCCAGGCTTTTAGCAAGTGGTGTTGTTTCTTCACCACAGCAACAACAATAGAGATTGTCAGATCTACTCGGTGCAGGAAAAGAAAGAGAAAGCGAATGAGAGAAGTTCAAAAGTGGAAAAAATAATAAAAATCTCATCAGATGTCGTCGGATATTCGTCGGAAAATGTCACTGGAGGTCGAGGTCGCCGAAGATCTACTCGATCGCCGATGGAAGAAGTGAGAAAGAAGAGAAAAAGAGAAAAAGAAAAAGAAAGAAAAGAGAAAGAGAGGCAGGTGGAGGGGTGGGGTCTGAATCCCACCCGTAATTCACCTACTCAGCTAAAGTTATTAACTCATCAAATCCCCTTTTAACATTTCAAACAAAGTTCCAAAATTCAGTTTCGCAATTGAGATCAATCGAAAAAACAATATGTTTTGGTTGTATCAGCCATATCGATTACACATATCAGATTGGAGTATTTTTTTATTACATAAAATTCTAAATCCTATTTAAAATTGCAAGAAAATTTCTACAATTTAGAAAAATGATAAGAAAATAAGATAATAAAATTTACTTACATATGAAGCCTAAAAACTAATAAATGCATTAATTTACTCAAAAATTTGCTAAATACTGAGTTAGCTCTTCCTTCTCTTTCCCCCTCTCTATTATTGCCAAGGCATATTTTTTTATCTTATTTTTTATTTCTTCTCTCCTGCCTCCTCTTTCTTTTTCTCTCTTCCTCCCTCTCTCTTTTACTTCCACAAGGCTTTTTTTCTCTGATTGTTTTTCATTTCTTCCCTCTCTCTCTTCCTCCCTCTCTGTCACTCTCCACTCTCTCGTCTCTCACTCTATTACCACAGCAGATTTCTACTATAGTAACAGAGATTAAAAGATAGAGAAAGAGAGAGAAAGTGATCAAAGAAAAGAAAGAGAGGAGAGGCTAGAGAGACAAATAAGAGAGATAGGGCACCAGAGAGAAGAAATGAAAAAAAAAAGTATATAGAGAAGAGAGGGAGAGTCTATATCGAGTTGGATCGGCTATGGCTGATCCCGATCCGTGTCGGCCACTTGATTTCAACCTAGAACCATGATTTCCGATGTTGGTAAGCATGATGAGTGAGCATGGTGCACCACGGCTATCTCGAAACCATTATTCCAACATATGCATAAGGAAGTACATAACAAAATATTGATCAGCAAGACATTAGGACTTCAATCGGTCCTAAATATGTTATTTTGTAAGAGTTTAAAGTCTAAACATCAGATAGTATTAGAAGGAAGAGAATGAAAAAGAAAATGTTATCATCACTATGATTACTACTGGACTCGTTAGAATAGAGTTGCATATAATGGAAGAAGTATAAATATTTGCTTCACTAATTGACATTACTAATTTCAGCTTCAACTAAATAGTGTTTAAATGTAGTGATTTGTGAGTTTAAAACAAACATGGATGCATCAGGAAAAATTCAAGCAAGCACAGTGGTGGGTGATGGTGGTGGTCGGTTGGGGCAGAAGAGGTTGGAGAGACAATGGTACTAGCAATGTGGTGGTGAATAAGATAGAAAAGGAAGAGCATATCTATATCATCAATAATGAATTTCATAAAAATATTCCTCAAAATTTCTTAAACGGGTTTCTTAATGCCCGATTACCCCCCTTCAATCCACCCCCAATTCGATCTCCCCTTTCCGTGCCCTAGCTCTCTCTCTCTCTCTCTCTCTCTCTCTCTCTCTCTCTCTCTCTCTCTCTCTCTCTCTCTCTCTCCGACGTCGCTCCCCTTCCTCTCTCGACAACGCTGCTCCCTCTCTCTCTCGACCATGACGACGCTGCCGCTCTCTATTCTCCCATTCTCTCTCGACGAACCAGCTAACAACGCTACCGCTTTTCGTTCTCCCTCTCTCTCTCGACAAGCCAACCGACGCCGCCACCGCTCTCCCTTCTCCCCTTCTCTCTCTCGACGAACCAGCTGACGAAGATATGTTCTGTTCATTTCTTCTCTCGACGAACTAGCTCTTTTTTTCTTCAATTTCTTCACATTTTTTCCTCGATTTCTTCTCTGAATTTTCCATTTGATTTCTTCCACTTCACCTTCTTAAATTCTGTTTTAAGTTACTTTTCTTAGATTTTTTTCTCTTTTTTTCCTTTTCTTTTCTCGTTTTTTTCTCCCTTCTTCAGAAAAACATTACGAGTAGTGGACTCGTTAGAAAGCATTATGTGCACATCCTCATCGATTCCGAGAATACACACAACTTTCTAGACAAAAGGTTAGTGAGAAGATTGGGTTTAGATGCTGAACCGACCACGGGATTTGACGTTACTATTAGAGACAACACGAAGCTTAAGACGGAGAGCTTGTGTCGCCGGGTCGGTATACGGGTGCAAGGACACGACATCATTGTAGACTTGTATCCATCGGCGCTGCGAGGAGCGGACATTGTCCTTGGCACTCAGTGATTACAGAGTTTGGGACCCGTCACATTTGATTTCCGAAGCATGTGGATGAAATTTAAGGAAACAAAAATGTGCGGCTTGATGGCATTCGGTCTTCGCCAATTCCTGCTATGCAGCGTATGGTGGGGCTACCTTGTGCATATGATTTAACCTATCTTTTTCAGTTAGGATCAGCAGAAGATGAGCCTCAAATGAGTTCAGGTACTACAATTAAATTGTCTAATTTATTACGTAATTTTTCTGAACTGTTTGAGGAGCCACAAGAGTTACCACCGAGGCAAACGGCGGACTATCGCATAAGATTTGTATCCGGGGCTGCACCGGCAAACGTGAGATCATATCGGTATCCACATGTGCAAAAGAAAGTTATCTCCAAGATGGTAGCCGAGATGTTGGAGCAAGGCCTCATCTAACCAAGTCATAGCTTATACTCATCGCTTGTGCTATTGGTGCGAAAATAGGATGGGACATGACGTTTTTGTATTGACTATCAGGCACTAAACGCTATTACTGACAAGGACCGGTATCCCATTCCGATTATAAAGGAGATACTGGACGAACTTGCAGTGGCGACCATATTCAGCAAGCTTGACTTGAGGACCGGATATCATCAAATTAGAGTTCACCCGGCGGATGTGCACAAAACTGCATTTCGGACTCCGAACGAGCATTACGAGTTCCGGGCGATGCCTTTTGGTCTCACCAATGCTCCAGCTACCTTTCAAGCCCTCATGAATGATATATTTCGGCCTCTATTGCGAAGGTATGTCTTGGTATTTGTTGAATCAAAACCAATTGAAGATCAAAAAGTCCAAGTGCCTATGGGGAGGTTGCGTGCCCATCTTATAATTGCTCAAAACCGCACAAAGCAAGTTTATGATCGTAGCCATCGGGAGCAAGAGTTCGACATCAGCAGTTGGGTGTTTGTGAGGGTACAGCCGTATCAACAGGTAGCTTTGCGTCCGATGCGTAACCAAATGTTAGCACATCGCTAGTTTGGTCTGTTTCGGGTGTTAGAGCGTATCGGTCCAGTTGCATATCGTTTGAAGCTGCCGGAGAGGTCAAGAGTGCATCTTGTCTTTCGTGTTTCATTACTGAGGGAGCGCACTGGTGATCATAAAGTCATTGGATCAACTCTACCAGAGCTATTGTAGGGCACAGAGATTGTAGAGCCAGTTTATGTACTCGTTAGACGCCGACGACGACATGGTATTAGATTAGAGATGGAGATTCAGGTCGAGTGGCTTGGCAAGCCGTCTGATGAGGCGACATGGGAATTGGAGACTGATATCTTGGAGCGTTTCCCCGACTTTTCACCTTGAGAGCAAGGTGGAAAAAGCATGGTGGGTTGATACATTTAGTTAGAATCTTTTCTTACTGTATTAGTTGTTTATTTTTTTTAAAATAAAATTCTTATAGGTCGCATTCAAACGTAGGAGGGGTCGCGTTCGAACGCCCTTGCGAATGTCTGCATCACGTTCGTAAATACAGAGAACGCGTAATGTACATTCGAACGCGGTCGGGCGAGTTCGAACACCGCGTTCGAATGCCTGCATCACGTTCGCACATACAGAGTACGCATTTTGTGCATTCGAACGCAATCGAGCGCATTCGAACGCGATCGGGCACGTTCGAACACGATCGGCCAGAATCCTCTAAAATTAGGGTTACTTATTGTTATTAGAACTTGTTGGCTAGCATCTATAAATATGTGAATGGCAGCCAAATTCATTATGCTATTAGAATATTAATTTTTTGCCTCTCTATCATCTATCTATCCTAATCTCTCTCTTCCCTCTTCACCATCATTTCACCTCTACCGTTGGCAAGGTCTCTCTTAACTTCTAATCTCCCTCGACTATCGATTCCTCCTTCTTTGGGAACTCGACTACTTCTTCCCCTTTGTCTATATCTCTTAACCATATCCATCATCCACCTTCATCTCCATAATCCTCTATAACTCTAACATCCACTCCACCCATCACCACCACCATCACCCACGTTCCTTCGTGTTTTCGTCCCAGTTACAGTTTGAATCTGCAAAGGGCATAAATACAAAAATTGTAGATCAGGGAGTTACGGATCTAATCCACTTTTTCGTAATTTTCTAATTATAAGAGAATATTTGACGAATATTTTCCCACGGCTGCGCGGACGGATTCCTGTAATAAATCAAGATCTTGAAGGAATCATTCCGTAGCCTATCTTTTGGTACAAGAACCTATCAATGATGAAAGAGATTTTAAAGACGAAGAGGAAAAAATCATTCTAGGATGCCTGAGGCACATAGACTCCACAAGATTACATGTTGTCAGATGTGCCATCTCTTAACCTAAAATCAACGATGATTGGAGGCGTAGCTCTATCTTCCACACGTTCACAAAAATTGGAGGCAAAAATTGCAAAATAATTATGGATAGTAGGAGCTATATAAATGCCGTATCCTCCACCATTATTTCTAAACTAAACCTGAGAGCGGTTTCCCATCATACAAGGTTTCGTGGATCAACTCAACCACGCTAGAGATAAAAGAGGCATTGTTTGGTTCCAACTAAATTCACGACTTATAAGGATAGAATCCGATGCAATGTATTGATCATGGATATGAGTAAAATTATCCTTGGAAGGTTAGCAGTCACTCCTTCGGATGAAACAATGAAACCCAAGAAAATAACTTTGCTTGTCAGAAAGTTACATTTCTTAGGGTTTGCATACAGTTGCTCTTTCCTTAAGACAACATAGACTTAACAAAGATGATCTATGTGTTGCTCCCGAAATTGACTATAGATAAGGATGTCATCAAAGTATACGACTAAAAATTGTCCTATAAAAAGTTGTAATATTTGAGTCATCACTCTCATAAAAGTACTCAGAGCATTAGTCAAGCCAAAAGGCATGACCATGCATTCATATAACCCATCTTTCATTTTAAACGCAGTCTTTCATTCATCGCCAGCGCATATACGAATTTGGTGATAGCCACTTTTTAAATCTATCTTTGAAAAGATCATGGCTCCTGCCATAATGTCCAGCATGTCACCCATACGAGGAATGGAAAAACGGTATTTTACCATTATTCAATTAATGGCGCCGATGTCGATGCACATGCGCCAAGTTTCATCTTTCTTTGGCGTTAATAATGCAAGAATTGCGCAAGGACTTAGGCTTTTCTTCAAAAAGCTTTTTCTCAATAACTCGTCAACTAGCCGTTTGAGTTCAGCATGTTCAATTGAGTTAAGTTGGTAATAAAGCAAGTTAGGAAGAGATGCACTCGGGACGAAATTAATAGCATGTTGAATATCTTGCATTGGTGACAGTTTATCCAAGAGATCTCCTCTAGAAAGACATCCGAAAATTTCTCAATCTCAGCAGTGGCTTTTAAAGGAATAGATTCACTAGGCTCGTTCAGAATTTCTCAAGCAGCAAGAATCGGAATAGGAGTTCCTTTACTCATCTCGCGTTCAATGCTTCTCGCACTAATCAAGCTGACTTTACTGTCCGAGTGGAAGGGATCAGATATCTTTTCCATCTTACCACCTCTAGGCTGCGATGGAAGAATTTTGATTTTCTTACCCTCGTGTTCAAACATGCAAATATTTGAACAGCCATAAATATGCACATCATTATTTACTGTCCGTATGGAAAATGGAGTTGCGCCTCCAATCATCATTGACTTTAGGTTAAGAGAGGGCACATCTAACAACATGTAACATTGTGGAGCCTATGTGCCTCAGGCATCCTAGGGTATTTTCTTCTTCATCTTCAAAATCTCCTTCTTCACCATCTACATAGTGAATATATCCATCAAAGTCTTGTTCGAAGTCTTCTTCGAAGGGCTCCTCAATTAAACTTATTTTATACGGACTCGCACAATTTGCAGCAACATGTCCATAGCCTTGACACTTATAGCATTTGACCCGAGGATTAACCTTAGAAAAGTCTTTCTCGACGCTCTTACCCTTGTATTCTATATCTTGGATTGTGAAGGGCTACGGGTAGATCGGTTAAAAGATTGATTGGTAGATTTGGCTTGATGAGGACCTGTGGAGGATTTATGAATTTAAGGTCTTGTTTCGTAATTTCTTAAGATGTGGTTAGGTCTAGACTCCTCTAAGTCTTGAACTAAGTTGTAAGCCTTTTCCAAAATATTAATATTACTGGCAAAAAGTTCACTTCTCAATTATTCACGTAGGCTAGCCCTAAATCTGGACAAGATTTGCATAGGGGTTTCTGATTCGATCACGCTACACCGAACAAGCAATTCATCAAAAGCTGCAACGTAATCCTTAGCTGACTTACTCCCTTGGGTAAGTCGGTTCCATCTGTCTAGAAGTTTAGGGTAATAAGAAGGTGGGAGATATTTATGTTTTAGTTCATTTTTCATGTCAACCCAAATTTCAATTGGAAGCTCACCCTTAATCTCACGAAGAGTCTCAACGTTGGTCCAGTATTGATTTGCTTTCTCAATCAATTTCATGGCAGCAAACCTGACTTTACAGATTTCCGACATATCATACCATTTAAAGTAACGGTCCATGTCTTTGGTCCAGTCCAAGAAGTGTTGCGGATCTAGACGACCATCAAACATCGGAGCATCAATTTTAATGCTTCGAAGGTACCATTCATTAGGATCTCGCTCGTTCCCTTAAAAGTGTTGACGAGGTAAAAGAATGGGAGATTCACCACGTTCAAGGTCAAGGTGGTGATTATTTTGAGGAGCGGTGTGCTCACGGGGTCTTTCTACCCTATATAGTCGTTCATCGGTCACCCGTTGATACCCAAGCAAAGTATCTTAAGTATCTCTGACTTGTCGAGCTAAGATACCTAGTTGTCCCATAATATCGTCGAGCTTCTTAATAAGTTCGAGATCCATACTGCTACTGCTGGACTCACTAGAATCACTGAGGAGATAAACCTTACCTCTACGTGTTGGCATACACTAATATGCAATGAGTGAGTTAGGTATTGCTTTATTTTATATATATATATTTATTTTATTTTTTTTCAATCTATAAAAAAAAAAATAGAACAGTAGATCACTGAATAATGCAACAACAATTAATTTTTTAAGGACTTGGAATCTTACACGATGGTGATTCCGCTATGACAACACTCTTTTTGTTCCTCGTGTTCGTGGAGCAATTGGTCGTGCGAAGAATAAATGTGGAGCAGCGTAGAACCCGAGATGAGGGACGTCCATAAATTAGGATCCTTTGCTCTGATACCAAAAATGATCCAAAACATGGCGGAGGAAGATAAAAGAGGAAAATAAAAAGGGAAGGGATGAGGTTTCACACCTCCACCCTAAGAAATGGTTTCATACCAAAATTCTCCAGAGAATAAAATTACATAAACTTTCATTAAGTTCCAAAGAAAATATAACGGGTCTATATATAGACCTACAATGGAATTAAACAAAAACACCCTACATAGGAAATAAACAAAAGACACCCTAAATAAATCAAAATCAGAACCAGATATAGGAGGGATCATCAACTGTCGACGCCTCCTGTGCTGGTACACACGCCATCGCGTCCTATCAGTGATGTCCACATCAATATGGTTACAAACTTAGACAACCTATAGATCTCATTCCTATGACCCATTATCATAGGTTGTTTGAGTCTGCATCTGCATTCGCATCACATATTCATGACTTGCATAAAGAAATCAGTAACAGAATTGCTCAAAATAATACTGACTATAAAATTCGAGCTGATCTAAGAAGGAGATTCAAAAAATTTAATGTTGGAGACTATGTGATGGTCCGGATACGTCCAGAACAGTTCCCATATGGAACTGTCAAAAAGTTGCATGCACGAAGTGCCGGACCTTTTAAAATTCTCAAGAAAATTAATGATAATGCTTATATTCTAGATCTCCCCAATGATTTCGGCATCAATTCTACTTTTAATATTAAGGATCTAGTAGCTTATAAAGGTCTAGATTTTACCCCAGATAACCTACTAGATACTGAGCCTACCAATGCGCATTATGAGAGACCCTCTTTACCTCCACTTCCCAACATTCTACCTTACACAACAGACGAAATTGATAAAATTTTAGATGATGAGATGATTTCAACTAGAGAAAGTAGAACTCAATGATATCTAGTATGTTGGAAAGGACGACCTACATCTGATGACACGTGGCTTGATTGCCATGATTTAGAGGTGCACCACCTTGATATCTTAGAACAGTATGAGAGCAGTAGAGCAGCACACTCGACAGGGTCAAATTCTCTCCCACTAGGGGAGAATGATGCAGACATTACTAATAGGACTCGATAGTGTGTCTACCAGCACAAGAGGCATCGACAGTTGATGATTTCCCCAATAGGGATTTGATAATTATTTTTATTTATTTGGGGTGTCTTTTGTTTATTTCATATGTAGGTTGTCTTTAGCTTAATTCCATTATAGGTCTATATATAGACTTGTTGTATTTTCCTTGGAGGTGAATGAAAGATTATGTGATTTTGCTCCTTGGAGAATTTTGGTGTGAAACCACTTTTAGGATGGAGGTGTGAAACCTCGTTCCTTTTTTTCTTACTTTCCTCCCCCATCTCTCTCTCCACCACGTTTTGCATCAATGAAAGAGAAAAAGAGTTCAGATCGGGCTTGGATCGGGATCGAGTTCGGCCGATCCCGATCCAGATTGGCCAATCTCGATACGGATCGGCCAATATGACGAACCATGATTCCTAGTGTTACATAGTGATTTTAATGATACATATCTTACAAAAAAAATGTCACGCACAAACTACTATCAAAGGGATAGCAAATGCAAAGAAGTTCGTTACTAACATCATCTCAATTTTTTTTCTACAACAACAATATTTATTTCAATGTAACAGATAATCCTTATTATCATACTATGGTTAACACTATACAATCACTAGGGTTTAGTGTTTAAACCTCATAGTTCACATTATATTGTTACTAAATATTTTGAGTCGGAGATAGATAAGCTTCATACTTACATTGAAACATTTAAAAATTATTGAAATGAATTTAGTTGTAATTTGTATGTTGATATGTGATTAGTAAACTACAGAAAATAAGAGAAATATAATTAATTTATTGGTGTACTCATACATAGTGACAATATTTTTAAAGTCTATGGATATAACTGCTCATTTCAAAAATATAACTTCTATTTTCCATTAATGGATGATATAGTAGAATAAATCATTGTTCGTAGAATTGGGCATACCTGATCCCAATCAATTCACTGGGATCAGGTACTCAATCCAGATTTCCTCCTCTTTCACTATTTCTCTCTCTTTAACTATTTCTCTCTCTCTTCCTACCATAGTTACTACTTCTCCAACGCAAAAATCCAATAAGCAAACTCCATTGACGCACATCCGACTCCGGCGACCTGTTATATGAACTTTCTTTTTTATTTCTTTTTTTCGACATTTCTTCGTTGTAGTTTTTTTTCTTCTCTTCACTGGGACAAAAAAAAAATTCTTTTATAATTTTCTTAGTTTTGCCATTTTTCAAAAAAATATAATTTTATTATATTTTGAAATAATATTTAGAATTTTATGTAATTAAAATAGTTTGATCCGATCTGAGTGGTTGAGCTACAGAATAACAAACTTTATATATAATCATGGTTGGGCTATTCAATTATTTGGGCTATTCAATTATTTTGGCATACAACTAGTGGTAAAGAAATCATCAAAATCAACACTACTAGA
Source organism: Typha latifolia (assembly GCF_019914945.1). Taxonomy (NCBI): domain Eukaryota; kingdom Viridiplantae; phylum Streptophyta; class Magnoliopsida; order Poales; family Typhaceae; genus Typha; species Typha latifolia. The sequence continues at coordinate 12,831,434 of NC_133086.1, read as the reverse complement.
TTTTTCACTCATTTGCTAGCATCGAAGAACATCATGCAATATAAGAACAGTATTATATGGATATTTACATCACAAATTAATAAAATGAATCCTAAAGATTAAAGATTAGGTGAAACTTCGAAAAACATACCTTTTGGAATAATATCACAATTGCTACCACAACATTCGAACGTCATATCAAGGTATTATGATTTATAGGCAGTAATAACAAGCATGACATAGGCTTTTTGTATGAGGCTATGAACATACCAAAAAAAATGAGCAAAAATTAAAAATAGTCTAAGTTAATTGGTTCCAGATGGGTCAGACAATTGCATCGAAATATACATGATAGTAAGCATGCTTGTAATTTATTAATTTACTTTCATTTATAAGTATTATGAAGTTTGGATGTTTACGAGTTTCAAATTACAATATCCATAGGGTATTTCCTTAATCCAAAATTCCAATTCTCTAGAAATATCACTAATGATACTAAAGTTTTGATGAGAGGTAGGAATGTAATCAATAGACTAGAGCCCGACATTTATAAATAAAATTTTTGCAACAAAAAAGTTATGATTCAATTAAATAATTTTGTTATTACTTCTTTCAAGTTTCAACCTAACCAATGTCTTATAAAATGTATGCAATATAATATTTAAGGTAAGGAGATATAAATTATGAGCTAAATAATCCACTACTGTTACAATTGTTGTAACCATATCTGATAACACTCCAATTGAATAGTATTTCATTTATAGATGGGAGGCGCTAAATTTAACATCAATAACAAAAAAGATCTTATGGCAAACTGTCCTTAATAGTATAAAAAAATTGTACTCTCTTTGATCCACACGAAAATAGTAAAATACGAAATAAATTGATAATAAAAAGATTAAGAAGTTAGTATTATTCAATTGTAATATGAGATTGAGGGAGGGAAGTTTAAAAAGAAGACAAAAAAATAATCAATTAATTGATTTAAATTATTTTTCTGATAAAGAAGCTTTTTGACTCCATAGATGAGAGAAGTGTAGATAATTAGATAATAGAGATAACTCTTTGTTATACGATGCGTTATAGGATGGGGGATCGCAAGGATAGTAAAGGCTAGTACAAGCCATTATAGAAGTAACAATAATAACTTTGATAATCTTAATGATATACCTAATAGTGAGATCATCATTTCCACATTTGTTGAGGAAAATCAAAAAGATTAACACAAGGATTGAAGATAAAGAAATTGAAGATGCACATACATATCAGCAGCGTCGCAATGAAGATGTTCCTTCTTGGAATATGATTCATTGAGTATTCAATATTTAGAGTTATTACATAATTCATACGCTGGTTATTATCCTCCTAAACGCAACAAAATGTATAGTCATTTAATATGATTAGTCTGACGCAATCTCTTTAGAAGTTGGAGTATCAAGCTCTAGTCATCCATATTTACAAAACTCATAGTCAACGATGGCCATGCCACAAGCACAGACTGTGCTGACCACCGGCCATGACGTAAGAGAGTAAGAGAAAGAGGTAAGGGATACTCACATTTGTCTTTGCAGTCGCCGTCGCCGTCGCTCGCCGCTCGCCGCTCGCCGCCCGCCATCACCATCGCCCGGTGCTCGCCGTCGCTTCGTCGGGTGCCCTAGCTCGCCCGGGAGAAGAGGATCCGGGACCCGCAACTTAAATTTAACCCCTCTCTCTCTCTCTCTCTCTCTCTCTCGATCTCTCTTCTCTCTCAGGCGAGCTAGGGCACCCAACGAAGCGACGACGATCGGCGAACGACGATCAGCGAGCGGCGATCGGCGACAAGGTCAATAGTGAGCGACGATGCTATTCGTGCCACGTGCCGGTACGCCGCCGGCACAGCCATCCATGCTCATAGTCATGATGATAACGACAATCACAAGAATTTATACAATCCAGCTCGAAATTCATCATGGTTTTAAGTGAATATTTCTTTTTACTTTTTAGGCTTCATATGCAAGTAATTTTTATTTTCTTATTTTTCTATCATGTCTAAATTTTAGAAATTTTCTTATATTTTTAAATAATTTTTTAAATTTTAGGTAATTAAAAATAGTTTGATTACCGCATAAGTCAAGATGGTCAACTAATCCTGATCTCAATATTAGTAACCTTAGCTTTATGCCAACGAATTTGCCATATAAACAAAAGCACTAACAATCATAGATTAAGCAACAAAGATGCTCTTCAGCTGATTTACAGAAAAAAAAAATTCCTAACATACTCGGAAACCAAATTAAGCCTAAGATCCAAAAGTTTTATGCTGACACATATGTTCCAACAAATAGAACGTGCATCAACAATCCCATGGAGAAAATGGAGCATTGAATGGAATGCTTTGAAAACACCTTTTGTTATGCTAAACTTGTACCTAAACAAATCATACAATGCGATTGTTGAACCATGCTCAGCATCGGTATATTGGTCAAGAATAATAGAAATCTAGCACAAGAAGAAATTAAGAGATATAAAGCAATATAAAATAAAATTTTAACAAATATGATGATGCAAAATGTTTAACAATTTTAGAATGTCATTAACTTAATAAATAGTCTATCCATAATCCCATATTAAACCAGCTACAGATTATATAAGAAGAGTGAGAATAGATTGTTTTCGTAAAATACAGGAAACAATTAATTTAGTGGAACTGTTTGTCTATCAAATGTCATGCAGCATGATCATACGAACCACAGGTACTAGATATTACCAGAATTCTTAGTCCCAACTTTTTCTTGACCATTTGCCTCGACCATTGCTTCCAAAATTATACCAGCATCAAGACCCAGCCGTGCTCTCACATTTGAAGCGCAAGCCTAATACACAGAAAAGAAGAAAGTAAAGGGTATGCAATTAACAGACTAAGAGAGTATGTCATTGATATTTTAGGAAAGACTTTTCAAAACATACCAGGTGCTTATTCTTAACATCTAAACATGAATAATCTGTTTTAAACCACAAATATGTTAAAGATTGTATGATAGCTAGCCAGGGTTTGTGATATAAGGAAAAGATAAAACCCAATGAAGAACCATATGGTCATATAGATATGCAAAAGTAAAATCAATTCTTCAATTGACGAGCTGCTCTTTTTAATACATGGGTAGGCATAGGATGATCCCATCATTTCCTTATCAGTATAAAGATGGATCTTGAGAACTCTAAGTGGGCAAGTCTCCAATTTCCATGGAAGGAAACGTCATACTCAAAAGCCAGGCTATCAAACCAAGATCAATCAAAAATCGGTGATTCCAAGTCCAGAAAAATTTTAACAGGAAGGCCACCATAAAGCCTTGTAGATTTGTTAACCTGGGTAGATAGGCTAGATAACATTAAGTAAGCTTATTCAATGAGGAAAGAGACAAGGAAACATTGGTAAATTTGGATAAATAGGTGTGTTTGCTGTAAATCTAAAACATGCAGGTTCTAATCAATCGTGGATTAAAGCTTCGCATACTAGTAAGAACTAGGAAGATGATAGGTTCTGACCCGGCGGAGCCTACCATGCAATACCACAGCAAAATAATAAAGAAAATAAAGAAGAATACAAACCTTAACCCCCTGGCTAGACCTGAAAGAGAATAGATAAGAGAAGAAAATATTTTTATTGCTTGCCTTAACTCACATAAAACAACCTATGTAAAATCTCTGAATGGGACTAGTCATTTAAGGAAAGAAAACAAGCCAAACCCTAATCAAACTCTAAAATAAATCAGCATAGTGTCTGTCAAGCGTTCGAACAGCCTGTAGAAGTATTTTTGCTCTCGGGCGCAGGTGTTCGAATGCCAGGAAGGTCGTTCAAATGCCCGTCTTAGGATTCGTCCATGCTGATGAAGCTTCTCCCACAGTTAGTCGTTGTCTCTTTTGATACGTAGACTAGAATGGAGAGATTAGACCTCCATTCCTATCGATCCTCTCCTCTTGAAGACGAATCTTGTCCTCAAGGTTCAGATGTAAACCCCACAGCTTTAGCTCCCAAAAATTTTCCCACATAGAATCCTTCAATGGCAATTCTTCCCCTCTATTGGCGACACTGCATAACATCCAGACCATCTGACCAAGATCCCATAAGTTTTGATCGATTATTGGCGGTTTAATTGGAGTCATCTCCATCTTTATCATCAAGAATGCCCTTACTTTATGACTCATTATCTGAGCATTGAGTCAACTTCCCTCTCCGAAAGCCCATCCCAACATCCTTATAATCAATACTTTTTCCCCACAATCTCAGAACTTGGTGTAGATACCACTATTCATTACGTTTACTCTCGTAGGCACAAAGAGCTGCATGGCTCTCTGGCTTAACGAGGATTTTGACTAGCCTTGCACGGCTATTTTCATCATTTTTCCTTATTAGGTTATTTTTGTTTTTTGCTTTGATTTGCCTATATAAAGGCTTATAGTCCTCTCTTTTTGGTTAATGAATATTCGGAGAGTATTGATATATTGAGTATTTTGTTGGTGGATTTCAACACCCTAGTTGGTGGATTCTCTGGTTAGCTACTTTTGTTACATTTCTTATTAAATCTACGATCAAAGAGTTTGTCATGCATCAACCTTGGTCTCAAAGCCAGGTTCTCAGTTTATCGATGCTCCACCTCCTAGATTCAACGCCGCATCACATCTATTCTTTGCCCGATCAATCGCTCCATGAACACCGGAGAGCTACTAGGTTCGACGCACGTCGACTTCGAGTTTCAGATACGCGTTGCACAAGGAGATCACTATTAGCAAGGGATAAAAAGAAAATCTGTCACCAACACTAAATCTCCACATGAGGTTAGAAAATTATCAAATGTAAGTTGCATTATATGCATTTGTTCCCTCACTAGTGTAACCACATTGCATGAACCTTCGTAGTGGTAGGGTAGTCTCTAACACACCATCCTAGTCTAATATGGAACTCATTGCAATGGAAGATTTCAACAAATTTTTATAAAAATCTGTTTAAAATATTACAACAAGATTAGGCAACTTCAATGCCCGCCTTAAGGCTATTGAGATGGGTGGTGAACAATCTAAGCACAAAGGTGACGTCAATGCATCCAACACGGGTGGTGAACAATCTAATGCATCCAACACGTCAATGCATCCAACTTCAATGCCCGCCTCTGTCTAACCTGACAAAAGAAAAAGGCTCCTCAATGAAGTTGCACCTGTTTATGACCTCACATCAATGTTACAAAAGTAGACAGGTTGGCCGTGTAGTCATGAACTGCCCACAAAAGGTCCTTTACTTTAGGGAACAGGATGAGACTACAAGGAAAGACGAAATCAATGAGTAAGTTTATGAGGTTGACCCCAATGACATGTAAGATAGTGATAAGGATCATGGTTACGAAGGCCATACTGTTGTTGTCATTCATTGTGCTTTGACGCAACCCCGAGAAACTAATGATTTAGTGACTTACAAACCGCCTATAAATATCCCCACTAAACCATATGCTACATCTGCTACTACTATTCCAAACATATTTGACATAACACCCACCACTTCTCTTTTTCCATCCACACTACAAGAAAAGGTAGAAGCTCTTTAAATTATTAAATAACATCTACTACAGAAGGAGCATCATTTTCTGGTTCGCTAGCATGGTAGAGTAAAGTCTAATTGTACATGGATCACTCACGATGAGTTACAGCAGCTTGACCCTAACATCTTAGAGTACTACTAGAGTCGTCCACACCTCCACCCGACTGGGTCGAGTTTCTATCACCCAGAAGAGTAGGTGTGGACACTATTATTCATCACGTTTACTCTCGTAGGCACAAAAGAACTGCACCCGTTACTCTCTGGCTTAACAAAAGCTTTGACTAGCCTTGGGGGCTATTTTCATCATTTTTGCTTATTAGGCTATTTGTCATTTGTTTTGCTTTGCCTATATAAAGGCTTGTAGTCATACATTAATGAATATTTAGAGAGTTTTGATATATTGAGTGTTCTGTTGGTGGATTCCAACAACCCGGTTGGAGGATTCTACGAGTTAGCTACTTTTGTTACGTTTTTTCTCAAATCTGCAATCAAGGAATTTGTCTTACATCAGTCCAGTGTTAAACTCTCATAGTAAAAGGCAATTGTTCATAAACTTGCAGTCACTAGACTTCCAAGACTATATCAAAGATTTGTAGTCCCAAAGAATATATATCAACAAGTAAGCAATAGTCCTGCAGTTAGGGGTGACAAAAATTGACCCAACCCGATAACCCGACTATTAATCGGGTTTAGGTTCAGTCTAATCGAGTTCGGGTCATAAACGGGTCAACCCGCCTAACCCGATTAATAATTGGGACATGTTCAGGTTTATACATTTGATCCGTTTGACCCATTTAAAGATACGGGTCAAATCGAGTCAACCTGCTAACCCACCAACCCAACCATATAAATATTAAATTTTTTTAACCCTCACACCTTCTCTCTCACTAGCTGCCTCCCACCTTCTTCGAAATCCCAAAGCCCATCATCTCCTCCCGTCCTCCCTCTCGCCTCCACTGTCGTTTGTGATAAGCTCTTGCCGCCATCGCAGCCCTTCTTTCCTCATATCTCCGACGGGCCTCTACCCTCTCATCCTCTTTGAAATCCCAAAGCCCTAATATCCTCTAGTGGCCATCTTGCCTCCACCACCACCTTTCTCTCCCCAGATCTCCGACGGGCCTCCTACCCTCTCACCTTCTTCAAAATCCCAAGGCCCGATCCCCTCCGGTCCTCCCTCTTGTGGCCACGCCTCCACTGCCGCCCTTCTCTCCTAAAATATCTAACGGATCACCATCTTTCTTACACGCCCGCACCATTGATGTCTTGTCGTTTGATAGATCTACCTCTTACTCCTACCTCTCCTACCCTCCTACCCTCGCCATCTCCGATCTCGCTATCTCCAACTCTATCTCCGATCTCGCTATCTCCAACTCTATCTCTAATTTCCATCATCGAGGAGTACAATCCGTCTGCGGACGAGTGGAAGTCCATTGCAAATATTGGGACTAAAATTTAGATGGGTCGTGTTATCGTGTTGTGTTAACACGATCCGTATATTAAACGAGATAGACGGGTCGTGTCGTGTTACCCGTTTAATAATCGGGTCGTGTTCGTGTCTACCAAATACAACCCGCTTATTAATCGGGTCATGCTCGTATTAGGGTGAAGTTGACCCGACCCGAACCCGACTCAACCCGAACCCGCTTAACCCGACTCGATTGCCGCCCCTAATTCCGACAGGAGAGGCGGTGTTAGTTGGTAACGAATGAGGAGGGAGATTGTAGCCTTCGGCTAAGATGAGAGGGGAGATACTAGGATACAAGACAAAAGCCAATTAATCTTTCATTCATGCATACCTAAGATACAAGCCATAAGTCTTTATTTATAGAGATTAAATCTAAATAATCCTAAACAACTTAACTAAAGCAGTCTTTTTTATCTTCTCGGATTAGTCCTTCGTTTTGCTGCAAATAGATTCCGAATCTGGAGAAGTCGTAAATACCAAAGTTGTATATTTTGAGATTAGCGATCTTATCCAACTGGTTTGATATTATTCAGACATTTGTAGAATATCCTACGAATATTTTTCTGAAACTGCACAGAGTTGAATTTAGCTAATTAAATAAAATTCTAACCTACTAAGACTAACTAAACAAAATAAGCAAATAAGATAACTAAACTCAATCCATTAAGCATCATTTTGATGTGATCCGAGCTAACCCGATTCGCATCACTGCCAACTGTAGCTAATAGCAATGACCGCTATAGCTTTGGTAGCCACAACCGTGATAAAGCATGCACACACACACTCACATAAGAGAGAGGGAGAGAGAAAGAGTAAAGCTTAAATCCTCCCTTCTCCCCGTCTATGCCAGGGACACAAATGGCAGTCTGCAGCACTTCGCCCCAACAAAATTGTAACCAATTAATTAGAGCAGTGCAAAACTTTAAACAAGTCTAAAAGAGTTACCTTAGAGGAGCTCCCATTAGTCCATAACCATTACCTAGAGGTCATAGACCATAATGCAAGGTGTAGCTAGACTTAACATTAACCTATCACCTACATGTGAAATAGTAGTGCACTTTGAAAATACATAAATTGTTTAACAACAATGTGTAATAAAAGTAGCAAAACTGAATGAAGAAACAAAAAGGTGAAATATGGAACATGACATACTCTAAACTACTCTTTTTATATTACTATATTACCTTGTACTAACAAATTATGGAAAATCTTAGCAAATTTCATGTAATAAAGCTTAAAGAAAACCTTCTTCTTGAGACAATATACAAACTTCTCATAGTTTGCCCGCCAAAGAACTTCATTCTCAGTAATTGTAGACTCAAGCTCTTGATCTATCTCCAAAGCCTCATACTTGCGCTGTTGAACAGTTAAAACATATTTTGCACAATGCTTAGAAGTAATTGAGTAGTAACAGATAACCATATTATTCTACCAGCATACAAATAGACAATGAAGCAAATACACTTGGAAAACAAATAGCCCAATTGTGTTTACCTGTCCTAGCTTAAACAAATGAATTTTATCATTCTACATATGCATAAACAAGAAGATTCAATTTAACAGAATCAATCAGCATATTCAAGGAAATCTCAAAGACATGATATGATGATTAAAGAAAGCAAAATACACTGGATTCTCCAGAAGAAAAAGTAGGAAGGATGAAAGTATGTAACCATTTTAGTCATTCATAGAATAACAAAACAATTATACAAAGAAGACGAAATGCAAAACTAACTTGCTACATGTTTGGAGAACACAAGGCCAAAGATATTAATCACCAATTTAAAAGGCACGAACAACATACACTAACTAAATTCAGCACAAAATGCTAGGAAATCCAAAGGAAAAATCCCATGTCAAGAACAAATGCCAACACCCAAATTGGAAATAAAATCAATAGATTAAAGTTTGAGTCCAGAGTTTTCAGATTGAATAAGAAAGGTTTCAGCAGTAAAAGAACTAAGAAAGTCATAAAGGGATGAAAAGTGTCTCCAGAAGAGAAGATTTCAGGTAGATCTCATCCATTGGGATTAGTAATCATTATTGATTGAGCATGCTACGATAATCTTCACCTTAAGGCATCAACCAATTTGACTTGTAGCAAGAATTCTCCAATATAATGCCACAACAGTTGCAACAGCAGTTTGTAGCAGCAACAAAGGGAATGGGGCAGCAGCAGCAACACTAATAGAGGAAGGAAACAAAGTGCAGTAATGATAGAAGCAAAGATAAGAAGGTGGTGAGATAAGTGCATGCTCCAATACCAATTGATGAAAAACAAGGTTGGCAACATGTAGTCAGAGAACACGACCAAAGAACATCTCATTTAAGAAAATCAAAACCTCTATCCAATCAATTAAACAAAAAATAATACAGCGAAATGATGTGCTAATGATAAAGTTCCAAGGACTACTGGAGATTAATAATCAGGTAAAGTTGGGTCTACGGTTAGCAGCCTAGGGTTCTGAGAAACAACATTTCAACCGTAGGAAGTAGGAAACATAGGCAGCAGTAAATTCAGAAAATAAGTTTTGAGGAAAATTGATTTCAGCTTTAGATCCCAGCATGGGAATGTTAAGAGGTAAAGATATTGAAACTAGGCCTTCTTCATGGTAGGGCATCAAATAGAGTTCAACAATAGCAGGAATCTATCAAAACAAAGCAGGACAGCTGCAGGGATTGTAAGAAGAATATGTTTGTGCAAGCGATGGTACCACAATACAAGGGAGAACAGCAGTGGTGACAGCCAGGAATAGCAAACAGTATTCAGAAGCAGAGAAAGGAAAGGAAGGAGGATAAATTGAGAAAAGCATGAGAAGAGAAGAGAATTCAACTTCCAACTGCATAAACAAAGAGAAGATGTAGTCATGCCGAAATAAGGAGTGGAGCAAAACAGTTAATTAGAGAATTGGTTTAAGACCTAATCTGATTAAGAATTGGCTATATAGTTGGTATATGCCTTAAAAGTAGCCTCTCAAACCCAAAAGAAATAAGGTCGAAGAAGTAAACATGTCATGTACTAGCTAGAATGTGGCTTCTTAAGCAATATGTCCTAGGAGTCCCACCTAAAATAAAATCTAACCTAATTATGAATCTAGTAGATCCAATGGACACAGAAGATAAATATATTCTATGTGGACAACCCCAGGGTTGAATCGATTCAAAAAAATTGATGGCTAGCCCAACTAATCAAATCCAATCAAAAACCATCTAAATCAAGTACAATTAGGCATGAAGCACATGTCCCCACCCCAAGTAGAGACATCTCAATGCCTCCATATATTATCAGTACAGATCTAAGTTCTTTAGCCAATCTTCCTCGCTCTACCTGGACTGAAAAAGAAGCAGATCTCCATTTAAGCTATTATTCGTTATAAATTTTTTTAGTTCATCACCATCTTTTGCAAATAAAGGATCCCATCAAGCTTACAGCTGATGTTTTAATCCAAAGGTAGGAACTAGTATCAAAAGGTGGGAATTAATCGTAATGAAACAGGTCGGAAGCAATTAAAATGAGAAAGTTGCACATCTAATAAAAGATTTAGAAGATAAGCAGCACAGCCTAATGCTTTAATATATATCATGCAAAATGTGAAACTTCCATTGACTCAACTTGCTATATATTTCTCCAAGTGAGTAGAGATTGTTAACTCTGAAGTAAACTAATCTCATGTCAAACAGAAAGATTCATTTTGACACCAAGCAACTATGCTTGCTACTTAACTAGCAACTCTCTGCAAGGATTTCCACTAGTAGCTGATGATGACTTAAGGACGCAATCTCTTGTACACATAGAAGCACGATGTTCTGCCTCATAATAAGAGATAAAATTATATGAAACAAAACAATCTTAAGTGTGATTATACAGGCTTATTATAGAACAGGTAATTATGAGCTAAGCACGACTATACAGGTTTATTATAGAGCAGGCAAATATGAGCTAGTGTGACTAATATCACCATAAGGATAAAGAGTTTCTCAGCATGCATCATCTTATGCGATAAGTGAGACTAACCTTATCACCGGCAGAGAGAGCATGATGGTGATCTCCAACATCAAAATTTACTGCCTCTGTCTCAATATCTGGGATTTCAGAAAATCTTTCAGCATATGAAAGCGCTGCAGCTGTTGCAGCTTGTTGTTCTAGAGGAGAAGATTGTTCGTTAGTCTGTAAGACAGAACACACTCAATATCAGTATCTTTTTCTTTCTTTTTCTTTTTTCCTTTTTTTTGATTAAACTCAATATTGGTTTTCTTGTTTTACTAAATAGGCACTCAATATCAGTTTCTTGCTTTAGTAAATAGGCACTCAATATAAGTTTCTTCTTTTACTAAATAGCCATTGGAACTAAAGCACAAAAAAAAAATGTAAACACATTCTGTGAAAATACGGCATAAGTGTTTAGGTGTTGTGCTATTCAGCTTTAGAGATGCCATATATGTTTAGTATCAAACACTTATTTTGCAAAAACACAGCAGATTGTCACAATTTTGAAAAGGCTAATGATTGTTTTTTTCTTTTTTAACTTACAAACGATATCCATGAATAATCGCTAAAACTATATAAAGAGTAACATAACCTTATAACCACAAAGACTTAGGGTCATGGGTTGGTCTGCCAGCACAAGACATGCTAGGTGACACTGCTTGTGCCTTCTCACACAATCGTAGCTGAGAGGAGCGGCAAAGGGAGATAAGGGTGAAGGAGTTGTTACGAAGTGGGGCTGGAGGAAGGGAGAGAGATGAATGACTGAGTGATGGGGGACCAATAAGAAGATTTTTTGGACCTGATTAACTCAAATCTCAATCTCAAGTTAATGAAGGTCGAGTAGAATTAAAGTTGGCCAATACAACAACATTCCAATTTTGGTTCGAGTCAATAGGAGTTTATCAGAGTTGATTCCTATTTGTTGCCATAAATAGTTACCAATAAGGATAACAAAGAAGAAAATCAAATGGATAAAACATGCAAGTTACTTATTCCGTAAACTGACATATGGATAACATTAAATGTTCTAACTTATCTTAGCACCACGTTTTCTTGTAGATTGATCTTCAGAAGTTGGTACAAGGAAGGGCTCAGGCTTTGGACAGCGTTCCACATAATGTGAATGTGCAAGCTTGTTGAAGTTCACACGTAACTCTTTCCTTGTAGATTCACTAGCTAAGAAAGACATGATTGTCATTACTTATGATGATAAATTTAAAAAATAAAGTAATCGAGGGGAAATATAATTTAAGTTAAAAATATTGCAAAGTAATTGCAAAAAGAAAACAATTCACCTTCAGGTAGTTTCGAGATTGTTCGTTCCAAAAGTTGCTCAAAAGTTAGCCTTCCATTTTGAAGTAAACCCTCGAGAAGAGTTTCACACTGCAAGACATAAACAAAATATATCCCACTCAGAAGTTCATGCGAAATCAGAGAGCATCATGCCATAGAATAAACTGAAGTCAGCTCTGATTTTGGTCACACAACTAAGAAGTACACCAATAGCTTATCCCTAACTTTGAAGTGTTCAAGCAATATGAACTTACAAGCTTAGGAAAGATGTATTGTGAAGATAACATTTTCCAACCTAAGCTCAATTGGCACTTACTACACCAATTCAATATCAACAATATATGGGATACAAGGGAGTACCCTTTACCACTTGTGTGAATCCATTGGCGATGTATCAAAAGTTCAAAACCTTGCGAGAAGCAACAAAGATTTACTACTTCAGCTTCAAGTACTAACATAGCCAATCAGGTAAGTTTATATTGCAAAGCATTTTATTTGGAAAATATTTCCTCAAGTTTTGAATTTTGATTAAGAGTTAACCATGTTAATCAAAGACAATGGTCAATATATGAGACTCCTTGCAAGTTCGGACAATCTTACTTCTACTATTGTTTAAAGGTTTGTAATAGGCATCTAAAGGACTCCAACAATTAGCAAATTAGCTAAGAGCTATGAATACATTCACAAAAATATGAATTGTTGATTTCCATTGTTCAAATTCCCATTGTTCTTGAAGGCAGACGTATGTCGTCTTGCCTTCTCACCACTACATTATTGGTGTGGCAATGGAAAATAGAAGACTAGCAAATGCGGCTGCCACAGCAGATTATGACCTACTATTGCTCATTTTCAAATTTTCTTTTTTCTGTTCAGGTAATTTGTATGATTATATCTGATACTCCAAATGAAGATTAAGGATAATATAAAGAATCAATAATTTGTAGTCAACCACCCGAACAAAGAAAGCAAGGCTCTTGAACATTGACAAGGTGGAGTATAATCAATCAAAAGGACAATAAGGTGGAGATGCAAAGTACATGCAAACACTGTGATAGAAGATTATGACTGTATGACGATCAAGTAGGAGTGAGCTTATCATTAGCATGCAATTTTTAATATATTTAATTTGAATACTCTAGGTTAAAGTCTGACGCACCTTAAGTTAGAAGATATTACTTTTCCTTTTGAGGATGTTAGTTCAAAATATCAATTCTCTCTAGTTATCTTTTGATACATATAATTTATTTTATCCTTTTTCACTTCTCATTCTCTCATTCTTCTGTTTAGATTGGACTTAATAAGGCATATTACTGATTATAATTATATAGTTGTGATTTTAGTTGTATATATATTGGACCCTCTCTCTCCCTCTCTCTTAAAACTTCCATTTACTGTCCATTGTATTTCCTAATTTCAGAATCAGCAAAGCCCAATAAATATCATCTTCCTATCACACTCTAAATGTCTAAAATAACAAGTTTTTTTCAACAGCTGACCAAAGTTGAACTTTGATAATGCAGTTGTATCTCATAAATTGTTAAAGTCCAAAAAAATAATAGCCTATGCAATTTCATCAAACCTGTAATACTACTGAATTAACGACATCTAACTATACAGTCTACAAAATTCTCACCTGCTCACCAAGATCATCATTCACTATCCCCAAAAACTTTGGAAAACGCATCCGGTGGAGGATCCCATTGAACAGCGCAGCATATAACGTCACCAACTTCTCACTACTTCCTCCTAAACACAAACACAACCACACCCAATACCACAATCAAATAACAGGAACCAACAAAGGAACCAAAACAAAACAAAAACATAGTGAGGATACTTGGAGAGGAGAAGGCCTGGATGCAATTGTGCTGGATGAGGACGAGGAGGCAATTCTTGACTCTGGAACTCGAGAGTTGTGTGAAACGGGATATTTCTTGAAGCGAAATGGGGCCGTGCTTGAGGAGGCATCTGCAGACCTTCTACAATGTATAGGCAAAGAATTGTGTGTGAGAGAAAGAGAAGTATAAAAGATGAGAAAAAGGGGAACAAGAGGGAGAAGGAGAATAAGAAGAGGAGATTAATTACAGCTACAAGATCCCCGAAGTGGGTAGTGATGAGGTCAATCGCGAGATCTATGCCATGCTGCCCAACCATCATTTCTCTAATCAGAGAGAGAGAGAGGCGAGCTAGGAAGAGGGATTAGATCCTGACATAAAATGAGAGCACAATTATTCATGAAAAATAAATGGGCTTAACCCAAATATAGATATGACGGTGCATAGATAATCCAAAAAATATAAACGTCATAGCATATCATGTGCGTAAATTCCTCTGCACTACGAATGTTATGAAGGGTAATGTTCATTAAAACCATCATAATAATCACTCAAGACACTCTCAGCACTAACACAATCCGGACTCATCTCCAAAGAGGGCGTGAAACTAAGTGGTACTATCACCTACCTATGCTTAGGGAACAGTTGATTGATACTCTACCACTGTATACTAGGAACCTCAATCATAAAGCCTATCAGCATCACAATGAGTCATCATCGCACATTGGTGCAGAATACTTGCACGAGTCCTCGACTCATCATCACAAGTCAATGCAGAATACTCACATGAGCCCTAGCTTGCAACTATGCTCTGACCCTCCCCAACATTCCACATGGTGTACGATAACCATCGATAAATAGTAGTGGTCGAGTCGTGATAATAATCAATATCTGCTAATGATTGGTGTATAGTATGCCTGCTTGTTTGGGATCCACCGACTAAAAACTCAAGCGAGGCCCTAATCATAATAATAGCAATAAAAGCACTAAATATCAAACGAAAATAAAGAGATTATTAGACTAGGTTTTAGTTGTTTTTCATGCATTTTCTTGCACTATAGAGCATCAGGAAGCAAAATGATAATTAAAGATGAATGTTAACATCACAAGAATGTCTCAATAGAGTTGATATGATGAAACCCAAGGACTGAATTATTGGCCAAAACGTGATTGAGATGATGTTTGGAATAAATTTTAGACTAATGTCAAATTTTGTATAGCAATTTTAAAAGTGACGACAAATCAAAATTGGACTTTCTCATGAAGTTACAGATAGGATAAGAGAATCACTTAGATAAAAAAAAAAAATTGGCACTACTAAGGGCTACAAGAAATGGTGGGAGATGATTAACAAAAAAGGGATAAGCAATTATACCAAGATTGTAGGCTACTTCAGTATTTCTTTAGCTAACTTACTAATACTTGCAAGCTATTCTTTGAATCCAAAATTCCAATATTCAAAAAATGTCTCAAATGATTGTGAGGTCATAAAGGGAGTAAGAGGTGTGATTACAAGACTTGAGTCTGATTCCAAAAAGCAAAATCATGCAACAAAGAAGTGGGTAGATATTTAAATCTTTTAAATCTTAAGTTTAATATTTTATAATCTTAAAATATTTTGATCTCCATAGGAGAAATATGGACTCAAACTTGGAAACTTTAATACCAACAAATACCTGCAACAATTAATAGCACTACTCCAAGTAGCAAACAATATTTATAAGATAACATGCATCTTTATGTCTAATACTCTAAACTATAAATCATGCTAAATTGCCATTCATATTCTATATAGCTATGGTCAAGATGAAGCTCCTACTTTGGCGCAAATAACACAGGGGATTTAAAGTCGAACTATTTCATCAAGTCAATATGAATGAAATTGGACAACTTTCTCACTAATCCATATAAAACCTTGAAACAGACTCACAATGAAGAAATTGGAGAAGTTAGTATTTTGTCATTATAATACACGGGTTTAGAAGAAAAAAAATTTAAGGAGAGAACAAAATGATAACTTCATTGATCCGGATTATGTATTTGATGATGAAGATCCACGTACACCTAATAAAAGAGATAGATGATAGAGTTCTCAATAATAGAGATAATCTATGGTTGGACGATATCCTACAACTACAACAGGCAGGAGCAACAAGGGCAAGGCCAAACCATCGTAGAGCAAGGGATATGAGTACGAGATTAGATGATAATGACAATGGTGCCATAATGACATCCAGGAGCCATCCCTTTAACAAATAATCCCATTGCATCTCAAGAGAGGTCGAGTGGATATAGGGAGATCAACCTAGATCTACAAATCTTAGTAGAAGGGAGGGAGGGAGTCAAGGAGGTGATATACCATATAGTGCACATGGGACAACATCAAGGTTCTTTTGCTCTCAATGTTGGTTCAAGTCATATCTACTCAGAAGGGCCAAGACATAGTTATAGTTATGGAGATTATAGTGATATTCAATCCGATGTTTGGGATGCATATCAAGAACATTAGTCAACCGCTTCTTTCTAAAATATGCACCTAAATCCAAGAAATATAATACACGCACATATGGTGGCATGTACTTATTTGCCTACCTGATAGAGTTGACTAAGGCATACACGCAGGGGTGAAAACAGGTTAAATTAACTCCTACCCAACCCATTATCCGACCCAATTCGGATCGGATTCGAGTAAACAATTTTTACCCAACCCGGATACGAATTCGTATACGAGTAAAAGACTTAGATATAGATACGGGTCGGATAATTTTTTGGATACGGATACGAATATCGTATATCCATTTATCCACATAATTTTTGAATGATTTATAGTTTGTAGTTTGCTTATTTAAATAATGAATATTGATATTGTTCTCAATAATTTGTACTATATTATTTGTAGAAATTGATTTTAATAAATTTATATGTATTTGACATGCAAAAAATTTATTTTTTTAAACTCTTAATATTTTATGTTAATTGTCTCCAAAAGAAAAGTTATAATTCGTTTAAAATTTGATCCGCATCCATTTAAGATCTAATCTTCTATTTGAAAATTATTCGATCCATATCCAGTTAGTTAGGATATGATTGTAAATTTTGATATATGTTCAAAATCCGTATCCAAATCCGTATTCGGATCTAGATGTGAGTTAAGCACTATCTAATCCGTATTCGATCTGTTTTCAGTTTTCACCCCTACGTACACATGCTATGCTGATGCTTAAGCACATATACAATTATGGACTAAAGGCATCCATATACATACATATATGAATGATATAAGTATACACATGTAAGAAAAAACCTATATCTACGGTACTTAGAGAGGGAGACACTAAGGAATAATGACAGTAATAAGTAATACAATTAACAACCAATGGAAAAAGTACATCCATCATAAGAAAGTAATAACAACAGCAATAACATCAAGTTTATAGTAGTTAAGTATTATCTACTAAAGTATACAGGAAATTGAGCTTGATAGGCTGCCTTGGGCAGCCCAAAACTATGTTATTGAGTTCATCTGAAGTAGCCCCAAACCTAGCACACCCACAACGATATCAAGAGAAAGGAATGCTAGAGAAAAGGAAGATACAAAGGTTGAGTCGAGAACGACTAATGTGAACGAGCGGTGGCTCCGCCGCATGTGGCCGAGACAAAGAAAGAGGTAGGGAGGAGAGAGAGGGTAAGGCGAGGTGGTGGATGGTGGCAGGTGGTGGATGGTGGTAGGTGGTCGATGAGTTGGCCGTAGCGGCAGCCCACCTAATCGTGACACAATAAAAAAAGAGGAAGCGCAAGGGGGAGGAAAGCATGTTACCATGGAAGGGGAGGTCGACGGTGAAGGCAATGGCAACTCGGCTCGTGGTGGCGGCTAGCGACGACGAGCGCGACAATTCGGATATAAAGTAGGAGAGGAGACTACCTTGCCCGGGATGGGAAAGGAAGGAAAAGCAGGAAACATGAAAGGGACGTAGGGTTTGGGTTTAGTGAGAAAAGAGGGAGAGAAAGGGAAGAAGATGTGGGATATTTGGTTAAATGATATAATTCTACTTGGACCCAACTCTCCTTGGTGCACTTTAGACGAGTTTTTGACCAAACTACGATATATTTTTAAATTTATTTACCGAAAAGGAGTCGATTTTAGCCCCAAGTAAAATGCAAAACCGTAAGCACTTTACCCGGCTTAAAATAAAATGCTACTCATATCAACATTTTTTGAAAGCGTATCAGTGTTTTTTATGTAAATAAATGCTGAATAATTCAACGACTTACTTAAAAAAATATAATGCACATAAAACACTAAAAAATTAAGCATATTATTACTAAAAATATTAAACGAGAAATATATAAATAAAAATATAAAGAAAAAATTTGTAACATAATAACTTTATCCTCAAATATTTATTTGTCATAAAATATATTTTTCTGAAGATATAGAAGAGTTCTATAAGTTAAAATTATGTAGTCATTCTCCAAAGTCAACTACACTCGGAATCCCAAATGAAAAAAAATTGTAGCTCCTCCAAATTTTACATTGAAATTATTTTTTAGTTTTTTCTGATAAAACACTAACTCTTCAGCATTTTCTAAACGTGAAACACTATATAGTTGAGTGTTTTATAAAATAAATTTTTTGGCATTTTAATCTAAAAGTAAAACATTAAACTTTTCAGATATTACCTTATTTGAAGGAATTATATGACTAGATGAGGAAGAATATGCATCTTTCTCATTTGGTTCATCAAGATTATGATGTTCAACATCAGCTGCATTTGGTTCATCGGAAATTTTTTGTTTAAAAAATATTGTATATTTAAAAAGAATGTATCATAATTTTACAACTCACTCTGTTAAGCAAACAAACATATGTAAAGTAAAAACTTATATCTCATCATCAAATTCAATTAGTATATTATCAGTCTGGTCAATATCAACAGGCATATTCATTAATGATTTTATTTCGGCCAACTCACGTTCAAGAAAATCAACTCTTTCTCGTAGTGCATGATTTTCCTCTACAACTTTTTCTGCAATATATGAAGGATAAGGTATATCTCGTGTTATATCCTTAAAGCTGGGCCCCAAACCTAATCCACGAACACGACCGCCTCTTTTTGTACCAAATACTTGAGAATAGATGTCGTTATGATCTTTCTCTTTTTCTACACCCTATAGTATGCTAGCAGCTATTTTTCCATCTCTCACTAAGAATATATATAAATTTCATTCAGTAGTTGATGTTAAAATAAAGAAATGAAAAGAATGAATAGCATATAAAAAAGATCAATATTAATATCTAAGTAGGAAGGAAAATTATTGACTCACAATTTTTTTAGCACAATTTGTATTTAAAGGTGTTCCATCTTTATGAACATGGGTAATCTTGTAAATTATAACTCAAAGTAGTTGATTGTTTTTTTGTTTCATCAACCGGCGGGATGATAGCTAAAATCATTATGCTATTGGAATTTTGATTTCTTGCCTCTCTATCTTCTCTTTACTCTAATCTCCCTCCTCCCTCTTCACCAACCTATCACCTCTACCATTAGCAATGTCTCTTCTAACTTCTAATCTCCCTCGTCTATCGAGTCATCCCTCTTCTTTGGGATATCGACCACTTCTTCCCCTTCATCCTTATCCCTCAAACAATACCAACCATCCACCCTCATCTCTAATATCATCCTTAACCCTATAATCCACTACACCTGTCATCCCCACTATCATCCGCAATATATTATATTGTTGTCCTAGTTGTAGTTCGAATCTGTAATGAGCGTAAATATATAAAACATAGATCAAGGAGTTATGAATCTATTCTACTTAGTTTCATAATTTTATAACAACAGATGAATATTTGGTGAATATGTAACGCCCCCACCCGGCACGGCACGTGCACGCCCACGCGCCCACACGGCACGCGCGGTGCACGCGACAGGTCGGAAGGGGCCCGTCACGCACAGATACTCTCATGTGCACATATAATCATGACATCATCAAATAAAACCTGTGAACCTATCCATGATCACATAATCCATCACCAAATGCATCATAATATCGACCAAATAAACTTATTAACATATGAATATCTAAGTCCATAATAATATACATTAGACCACTCCATAATCTCGCAAGGCCCACACAGGCCACAACAAACCATCAAGATACAATTAAACAACTGATACACGAGTGCTATAAAATTTGACATATACTATACAAATCATCATCTGATACAATAAGGTACAAATATAATAAACAACGATACAACTCAATGTCTGGTTAAACTATCTTCTATACCGTCTCGCATCAATAGCTCACATCATCATCACTCTAAAATATCTTCTCAAGATATCTCATGTCACTATCACGTACCACAAATCTGAGGGGTTAGAAAATAAATAAAGAGAGTCATGAGCAAAAGGCTCAATGAATAGACCTTACCCCGAATCAGTGATGCCAAACAGAGAGTAAATCATGTACTGGATAATATGTGTTAGGTTTTTATTTGTTGGCAATTGTGTACAAAATATTCTAAGTGTATTTTTTCATGTATATGAGCTTTACACAAGTCTAGAATATCTCTCATTTGAAAAATTACAAGATTATTGGAGAAAAGCTGTTGAGTTCACACCGCGTTCACAAACGCGTTCGAACGCGGTGCGTTCACAAACGAGTTCGAACGTGAAATCTGCGTTCACATAGATAGAGAGTCGCGTTCATAAACGTGTTCGAACGGGGGCACTACGTTCACACATACCGAGAGTTGCATTCACAAACACGTTCGAACGCAACCTGAAGAATTCAAGCTGTCGCGTTCGAACGCACTCGAGCCCGTTCGAACGCACCAACAAAGTTTAAGAATATTGGACTTTCATGAGTATAGATAAGATTTGGATTTGGCTCTATCTTGTACTTTCGTGAGTACGGATAAGATTAAGATTTGGCTCTATCTTGTACTTTCGTGAGTACGGATAAGATTTGGATTTGGCTCTATCTTGTACTTTCGTGAGTACGGATAAGACTTGGATTTGGCTCTATCTTGGAGATCATATATAAAGATTATGATGCCCTATCTTAAGGGTAGTGGAAGAAGGATCATTGAAGGAGATTTCTTGAGGCCACATTGGCTCTTCAATGAACAAGGTTCCACTCATCTACAAGAATTTAATCTTTTGTCTTAAGGGCGATCTAAACAAAAGATCAATCTCGAGGGCTACGAAGATTGGACTTTAATCACAAGAAGTAGTGAATCATGGGTTCTAGCGATCAAGACTGAGAGGAACAAAGTCGTTTGGAACGACGGGTTGTTTTGTGAGTCAGTCTTGTAACTGCTACTATTCTAGTGATTGGTTTTGATCCGAGTTTGGATCCGTGTTTTTTTTTTCGTTTGGGTTTTTCCACATTAAAATCTTGGTGTTCATCTCTGCTTTCATTCTTAATATTTCTACAGACTTTTACTTAAGCGAACGAGTGATATCATTGCCTAGTATTTAGATACATATTTGTGTCTAGGGGTTTTTCAATATGAATCAGAAAGTGTATCATGTCATAAATGAGTATATGAATGTATCCTCAATAATATATAAATAAAAAGTAGATAACATGTCATAACTGATACAAGTATATAATCCTCGACCATGAGTAAACAAATCTCCGTATCATACTATCATCATAACTCTCTCTCAAATATGACACATGATGCATGCCGACCATGACCACGTTATGATATCAAATGCAATCATATATGATAAATATTGACCACTCGATAATTAGGTAATCAAATGATAATGAAATCATATGCATTTTTCAACATCATAATCATCACCGACATCTCAGTATAATATCATCATACTAGACCACTATGCACAGTCAATACCCGGTACCCGGTCTCAACATCATGTCCAAAGGCTCAGAGTATACTCCGCCACTCGTAAGAGTATCTCTAATATAGCCATACCCCGCCACCCGCTAGGGTATCAACATCCATCCAGACCGGGCACCCACATAGTTGATAGAAATCTCGTGAGGATAACTCGCCACATATGCCCTAGCGAACGACATGTGTCCGAATATCTGCTGCGCACACAGACTAACGACCTCAGACGTCAGGCCAACAGGATCGCGACTATGTTGAGTGATCAATCATCTCTAGGCACGCCCTGACCCTCACGCCCACTTGGGTATCCTCACGCTTTCTATTAACTATCCTAGCAATCACATTTCATGCTTTCATTCTAAATGACAGAGCAAATGCATATATCCAGTACGATAACAAGTCAATGTATAACAGGAATTTAGGTGGAATAGGAATCAAGAGAAAATGATGCAATGTAGTCTCCAACTATATCGTCAACACATGCATACTCATGTTAATCTATTACATGCATACTCATCCTACATATCAACTCAGTAAACAATCATAACAGTAAAATCATCTCTAATAATCTCTATATATGTCACCAATGTACTCATATTCAAAATCAGCATAATCGAATGCATGATAAAATATGCTCGACTATAATCATCTCTAGATAAAATCATAATCATGCTGGAGGCCAAAACATGCATGTACATAAATATATAATATAACATAATTTGAGAAAGACGTCTAAGGGGTAAGACTACTCACATCTTATCAGAAGACTCAACACACGTATCCCTCAGGTCCATCAATCAACTGCCACTCAACGCTAGTGAGATCCTCGGGGTCTCAAATAACGGGGTTCAGAGTTTGAAAATGTTTAAGTAACATAAAGTTAGTTGTTTATCTGATTATAATTCGTTCGAGTAAAATATGATATTTTATTAGGTTTAATATTGATTAGATTTATAGGATAAATTTAATTGTGGCAATATTAATATGCTATTTATATTTATTTAATAAAATCCCAATTTGGTAATTATAGAAAATAAGTATATAGTAATTTATCTCCTTTTTATAAATAACCAAGACGACTATATATATGATTTAATAAAAATATAATTATAGAATAATATTATTACTAGTTATTTTGTAATACTTACTCTTATTTAACTAATCCTAGATTATACATAAAATAATCATTATCCTATTATACAAAAATAATCTGCAATTCTAGTATTCCATTTTATACAAACTATTAGACAATACTAATATACTTAAAATAGACATATATAATATAAGTTAAATATAAATATAAGACTACATATATTCACTAATAAATAATAACTAAAACTCTAAATAAATTTATAGGCAATATTTATAATTGTAATTAATAAATTATTATACTAAAATGCTTAGTAAAATTATATTAGTTATAAATTATCAAAATAATTAATTACCTAAATAGACTATGTTACTTATCATTAGGAAGTAATTATATAAAATAATAATAATAATAATAGTCCTCTTCCAACACTGTCTCCTACACAACAAGAGGAGGAGGAGGGCCAAGAATGGAGAAGAAGAAGAGAGGAAGGAGAAGAGAAAGAAAGAAAGAAGAAAGAATAAGAAGAAGAAGAGAAGGAGAAGGAAGGGAGGCTCACCTAGGTTGCGGCGGCGGCGACGGCGACAGCGACAACGGCGGCTGGTGTTGATAAGAGAAGGGAGAGAGCTCAAGAGAGAGAGGTGATAGAGAGAGAGAGAGAGAAGGTGGTGCGGCGGCGACGACGGCGACAACGAGAAGCCGTCGGCGAGGAGAGAAAGAGAGCGGTGCTAGAGAGAGAGAAAGAGAGAAGGGTAGAGAGAGAACGAGGGAGTTAGAGAGAGAGAAGGTGGTGAGAAAGGGAGAGGTGATAGAGAGAGAGAGAAAGAGAGGAGGGTAAGAGAGAGAATGAGGGAGTTAAAGAAAGAGAAGGTGGTGCGGCGGCGACGACGACGACGGCAGCGGTAGGCCGGCGTCGGCAAGGGAAGGAGAGAAAGAGATAGCACGAGAGATAGAGAGATCGAAAGAGAGAAAGAGATTTAGAGGGAGAAAGAGAGAGGCGGTGAGGGTGGTGCTGCGGTGGTGACGGCAGCGACGACGGTGGTAGACCGGCGTCGGCAAGAAAATATGTGAGAAGAGAGAGAGAGAGAGAGAGAGAGAGAGAGAGAGAGAGAGAGAGAGAGAAAGAAAGAGAGAATATGTGAGAGAGAAAGAGAGAGAGATATATATAAAGAGAGAGAGGGAAGGCGGTGGACGAAGGGGAAGGGCGGGGCCCGCCACAGCTAGTTGGTCTGGCCTGGTTGGCTGGGCCGGCGGTTGTGGGCGCACGTGGCGCCCCCAACACGCGCCCACGTTGCATGGCACGAGCTCGTGCCATGCAACGCCAATATATATATATATTTTTATTATTTTTTATTTATTTCTTTTTGTCTTTTTTTTTAATTTATATATTATTATTATTTATTATATTAATTATTATTATTTATTATTATTATTATTATTTTATTTTTCTTTTTTTGGGTTATTACAAAATATTTACTCTTAGTTGCGCGGACTGCTTCCTACAATAAATCTAGATCTTGAAGGAATCGTTCCGTAGACTATCATTAGTATTAGAGCCAGGCGAACCTGAGACTTCCATTAATGGTGGAAACAAGGAAGATGACATCAATAAAAAGATTAATGGAGAGCACACCGACAAGGGAAGACTCAATTCACGATAACCCTAACCGTGAGGCCGATTCCTTTGGAGCGACCACGGCAGCACCGAGTCAACCAACGCCCATGGGTGTGAACATGAGCTTGGCAAAAGAACTTAGGGGCATTTTCCAAATCTTGCTACATAGCGTTGAGGCAATATAAAAGGATCACAATGATCTAAAGAAATAGGTCATGAACCGATCGGCTTCGTCATCTCCTCGATGAAGATTAGTACCTCAAGAAGGATCAGCGGTGGAACCACACCGATCTGATACCCCACAGGTCCAGGTGTAAAATGTTAGTGTCCATGATCCCCTCTTACTTATTCCTACACATCATCCCCTACATCTGATACAAAACCTAAGACCGACGATGGTGGAACCCGAGAGGCGTGCGACACTAGTGCGCTTCGTCGATGAGGACGATTGACACTTTGAGAATGAGGTTTATCCCTTCGGAGATGGCGATGGACGCGCTCGAGGATTTAGAGAAGGAGATCAACATGCACAAAGGTTCAGACCTGAACCAAGGATCCTTCGCGAACCCGATAATACTATTAGGGGAAGAACCGCACGTTTGGACTTTTTAAAATTCAAAGGCGGTGATACAACAGATTGGATGTTTCAAGTTGAACAATACTTTGATCGTCAAGAGATAGCGGAGGACATAAAGGTCCAGATGGCAAGCTTTCACCTCTAAGAAACGGCATTGCATTGGTATAAATCGGTTATTCACGCTGGAGGATTTACCGGTTAGGCTGACTTTTATAGGAAGATTACACGTAGATTTGGGATAGCGGCATCTGAAGATTTTGCTGCAACTTTAAGCAAGATGGTTCAGAAGATGACCGTTTTGGAGTATCAAGCTAAATTTGAAAGAGTTAGTAGTTGATGTGAGCAACCTTGGCCTGAACCAACATTGATGAGCACATTTATTTTAGGGCTACAGGAGAAGATACAAGCGGATGTTCGTGCTCTTTATCCTACCACTCTTGAGGAGGCCTTTGAGAAGGCCGTGAGGATGGAGCAAAAGCATAAGGCTCTCAAGATGGCAGCAAAAAGAAGTTAGGGGAACCGAGATGGGCGATTTGCGTCTAGAATGCCGTTGGAAATTCTACGGGTTCAAAGACAGTGACTACTAGTACTAGACCACAACCACCTTTGAGACCTTCTTCCAATGTTAGAGGAGGCACAAGACCCTCCATTCGAACTCTCACACATGCCTAGGTGGAGGAGCGAAGAGCGAAAGGCCTTTGCTTTTGATGTGATGAACATTTC
This sequence comes from Typha latifolia, assembly GCF_019914945.1. NCBI lineage: Eukaryota > Viridiplantae > Streptophyta > Magnoliopsida > Poales > Typhaceae > Typha > Typha latifolia. Next base: position 12,805,427 of record NC_133086.1, on the reverse strand, counting down.
ACCCCCGGTCATCGGTGTTCCAAACCGATCGGGAGTGTAATGCTCATCGATGGTCTCAAGGAGGACGATGAGGTTGTTGGTGATGGAGATTATTCAGAGGAGGTCCATGAGGAGGTCGTAGAGGAGGGCATAGAGAAAGATATCCAAGCTAAAATATTAATGTATGCATATTTAGGTACTTCCGTACCGAGGATCTTATAGGTAAATGAACTCGTTAGAAAGCATTGTGTGCATATTCTCATCGATTCGGGGAGTACACACAACTTTCTAGACGAGAGATTAGTGATGAGATTGGAATTGGATGTTGAATCGACTTCGGGGTTTAACGTTGCCATTAGAGACGGCACGAAGTTTCGGACGGAGAGCTTGTGTCGCCGGGTTGGTATACGGGTGCAAGGACACGACATCATTGTGGACTTCTATCCGTTGGCGCAGCGAAGAGCGGACATTGTCTTTGACACTCAGTGGTTATAGAGTTTGGGACCCGTTACATTTGATTTCCGGAGCATGTGAATGAAATTAAACAAGAAAACAAAGATATGTGGCTTGATGGCATTCGTTCTCCGCCGATTCTTGCGATGCAGCCAATGGTGGGGCTGCCTTGTGCGAGTAATTTGGCCTATCTTTTTCAGTTAGGACCAGTAGGAGATGAGCCTCAAATGAGTCCAAATACTACCATCGAGTTGTCTAATTTATTAGATAAATTTGCTAAATTGTTTGAGGAACCAAAAGAGTTGCCACAAAGGCGAACGACGGACCATCGCATATAGATTATGCCCCGAGCTGCACCGACGAACGTGAGGCCATATCGGTATCCACATATGCAAAAGGAAGTTATCCCCAAAATGGTAGCCGAGATATTGGAGCAAGGCCTAATAAAACCATGTCATAGCTCTTACTCATTGCCCGTGCTATTGGTGCGAAAGAAGGACGGGACATGACGTTTTTATGTTGACTATCGGGCACTAAATGCTATCATCGTCAAGGACCGGCATCCCATTCCAGTCATAGAGGAGCTGTTAGACAAGCTTGTAGGGGCGATCATATTTAGCAAGCTTGACTTGGGGGCAGGGTATCATCAAATTAGTGTTCACCTTGTGAATGTGCACAAAATTATATTTTGGACTCCAGACGGGCACTATGAGTTCCTATTTTGATGTATAGCAGGACTGAATTGAAGTATTGGCAGCATTTGGAGAATGCGCTGAACTTGTTGAAGCAAAACTAGCTGATTATTAAGAAGTCCAAGTGCCTATGGAGAATATCACAAGTAGAGTATTTAGGCCACATCATCTTAGCGGAAGGTATAGCTGCGAATCCTCAAAAGATAGTATGCATGACCGCTTGGCCGATACCTATTACTATCATAGGATTGTGAGGATTCTTGGGGCTGACCGGATACTATCGTCGCTTCATCACCGAGTATGGCAAAATCGTTGCTCCTCTCACTTTTTTGTTGAAGAAAGACTCTTTTAGATTGACGGATGAAGCCAGTACATATAACAATCAAACCTTAAAAGAAAGAGATTTTTGCATGGGGAGTATCATAATGTGGCTAGCCTCATGCCATGCTGCTGGCATAGGCTGGGGGTGCCACGCACTCCCAACCGCTAGCCCGGCCAACCAGGCTGAGCCAGCTAGCTCCGGTGGGCCTGCCGGCACCGCAGCTGTAGCGCCGACATCGCTACCGCCTCTCTCCCTCTCAAACTCTCTTTCTCTTTCTCTCCCACTATTACTGTCGCCACCTTCGCAAGCGTCGGTGAGCTCCTTTCTCTCCATCCCCCCCTCTCTCTCTATCTCTCTCTCTCTCTCTCTCTCTCTGTCTCTCTCTCTCTCTCGCTCACACCCGAGCTCGGGCTTGTCAAAGCCGAGCCGCTGGCTGGCCAGTAGCGGTCGGTGCCCACCCCGCCGGCCTGGGTCTGCACTTCCCTCCCCTCCCCCTCCTCTTCTTCTTTTTCTCCATTCTCGGCCCCTCCCCCTCCTCTTGCTGCAATAGTGCTGGGCTCAGCCCAGCACTATCTGCTATAGCAAAGAGGATTATATTATATTATATATATAAAATTATTTTCTAATGTTAGGTAAATTATTCTATTTAGATAATTTATTATTTTGATAATTTACACTCACTAATATAATTTTACTAAGTATTTTTAGTATAATAATTTATTAATTTTAATTATTAACATGGCCTATAAATTTATTTATAGTTTAGTTATTATTTATTAGTTTAATATATGTAGTCTCATTCATAATAATCTTACATTTATATTTATATTTTATAACTATTTTTAGTATATTATTATTGTCTAATAGTATTTATAAAATGGAATACTAGACTTGCATATTATTTTTGTATAATAGGTTAATGACTATTTTTCGTATAATTTATGATTAATTAAATAAAAGTAGGTATTACAAAATAAATATTAATAATATTATTTTTATTAAATTATATATATAGTCATCCTGGTTATTTACAAAAAAGGAGATAACTTACTATTTACTTATTACTTATTCTATAATTAGCAAACTAAGATTTTTAGTAAATAAATATAAATTATGGTAATAGCATATTAATATTATCACAATTGAACTTATCCTATGAATCTAATCAATTTTAAACCTAATAAAATATCATATTTTATTCGAACGGATTATAATCGGATAAACAACTAACTTTATGTTACTTAAATATTTTCAGATCCCGAACCCCTTATTTGAGCCTCCGTGGACTTTGCTAGCGATGAGTTATCACTCGGTTGATTGACGAATGTGAGAGATTCGTAGTTTGCGTCTTCTGATCAAGTGTGAGAAGTCTTATCCCCTAGACGTCCTTCTCAAATTACGATATATTATATAATTATGTATATGCAAGTTTTGGCCTCTAGCATGATTATATAGCCTTATCTATAGATGATTTTAATTGAGCATATTTTATCATGCAATTGATTAGGCTGATCTAGGATATGAGTATGCCGATGGCATATAGAGATGATTGAAGATGATTATACTGTTATGACTTTGTGTCGAGGTAACTTCTAGCATGAGTATGCATGTGATAGACTGACAGTCTTTTACATGTGTTAGATATATGGTTGGAGACTGCATTGCATTATTTTCCTCTTGACTTCCTTAGCACAAAAATTCCTGATATGCATGATTTGTTATAATACTAGATATATGCACGCGATCTATCATATAGAAAGAAATGCATAAATATTATTAATAGGAAAATTGATAGAAAAAGCATGAGGGTACCCGAGTAGGTGCCGGGGTTAGGGGTGCCTGGAGTGATGATTATGGTCGCCGGTATGCGATATCTCGTAGCCCATGTCCGAAATCAGTTGAGTCTGTGCGCACAGACAATCAGACACTTGCCATTTGCTAGGGCATGCATGTGGCAAGTTACCCTTATGTGATTTTTATTAACTAGTGGGGGTACCCGATCTAGATGGATTTTGATATATCCTTAGCGTATGACAGGGTATGATTATGACTGAGATACCCTTAACGTATGACAGGGTATGCTTTGAGCCTACAGGCAGGATGTTGAGATTGGGTACCGAGTGTTGACTATGCACAGTGGTCTAGTATGATGATATTATACCGAGATATCGGTGATGATCGTGATGTTGAAAAATGCATATGATTTCATTATCATTTGTTATACATGATTATCAAATGGTCAATATGCTTCATAGGTGGTTGCATTTGATATCATAGCATGATCATGATCGGCATGCATCATGTGTTATATTTGTGAGAGAGTTATAATGATGGTATAACATGGAGATTTATTTACATATTATCGAGGATTATATATTTTATCAGTTATGACATGACATGTTATCTATTTTTTATTTATGTATTATTGAGGAATATTCATATACTTATTCGTGACATGATGCTCTTTCTGATTTATATTATACAGTACTTGATTTACTTTCTGTTTGACATCACTGACTCGGGGTAAGATCTATTCACTAAGCGTTTTGCTCGTGACTCTCTTTATTTCTTTTCTAACCCTCTCAAATATATGGTATGTGATAGCAATTTGAGATATCCTGATACGATTCGGACTTCACCGACGTCGTCTCGAGCTTGGATTTACCTTAGGATAAGATTGAGTTTTAGGATAAGATTGAGTTTTAGGATAAGATTGTGTTTTAGGATAAGATTGAGTTTTAGGATAAGATTGTATTTTAGGATAAGATTGAGTTGTTGGTTAGCCTATAAAAGTATGTGTAGGGCAACCAAAATTAGGAATTGAATATTGAGAATTGAGTTTGCCTTGCCTCCTTCGTCTTCTTCGCTCCCGTTCCCTCAATCTCCGGCGGCGACGCCGCTTCTAATCTCCCTCGATAGGCCAATCACCCTAGTCCCTTAGGAGTGGCCCTCTTCTCCCCCTTCTTCCAATTTATCCATCGCTATCCCTAACCTTTCCATCATCCATAACCCTTCCACCATCACTTTTACACCGGTGCCACCCCATCAACACCGGCCCTCCACAATCCACCATTACCCAGGATTTCGTGCCTTCATCCACGGAATCCAAAAACAGAGTATCCTGACGTTCGTCTACTAAACGAACGATATCTCGAGATCCCCAACTCCGATTCGCCTAAAACTAGATCCGTTGGAAAGCTCTTTTCCGGGCCTACAACATATAAAAATTTCACAGTGATCCAACGGCGGGATATTTCGGGATCTTATCTTAAAGTTCCGTGCAAGATCGTAACAATCTGGTATCAGAGCCATAGCACCAAAAGAGGGTTCGTATCAAGCTGGTATCAGAGCCTATAGCCGAGGAAGGATCGTAACAATCTGGTATCAGAGCCACCGTTCCTCGGACAAGCGCTTCCAATGACGACCACCAGATCCATGGCTGCACGGCGTGATGATGAAGAAGAGATTCTCCCAATAGAGGAGGAAGAGACGATTGCGGGGACTTCCACCCGCGGAACCATCCGATCTAATCGGAATACGGAAGAGCCTAGCGTTCTATCCATGTTGGGGTCTATTTCAGAGCAGATGGCCATCAATCGGGATCTTATCTTAAAGTTCCGTGCAAGATCGTAACAATCTGGTATCAGAGCCATAGCACCAAAAGAGGGTTCGTATCAAGCTGGTATCAGAGCCTATAGCCGAGGAAGGATCGTAACATATCCTGAGAAGATATTTTAGATTAATGAGGTGAGTTATAGGTGCGAGACGGTATAGATGATGGTTTGTACAGAAATTGAGTTATATCGTTATTTGTTATATTTGTAATTTATTGTATGAGACGATGATTTGTATAATATATGTGAGATTATAGTGTACTCGTGTATTAGTTGTGTAGTTGTATCTTGATGATTTGTCGCGGCCTATGTGGGTCCTGCCAGATTATGTAGTGGTCTAGTGTATATTATTGTGGACTTGGATATTCATATGTTAATAGATTTATTTGGTTGATAGTATGATTTATTTGGTGTTAGATTATGTGAGCATGGATATTCTAATAGATAACATTTGATGATGTCATGATTATATGTGCACAGGAGTGTATCTGTGCGTAACGGGCCCCGCTCGACCTATTGCTTGCGTCGCGCGTGCCGTGTGGGCGTGCACATGCCTGTGTCGGGCAGGGGCGCTACAATTTAGGTGGAAGCGGGGGCGTTACAATTCAGGTGGTATGATAGCTTAGATTTACGGATGATCTCGCAAACCATCAAGTATAGTAGTTGTGAGTTTGTGAAAATTTGATTTTTTAATGAATTGCAAAGTTAAGATTGTGAATTGATCTAAAATAAAATGGAAGATATACTAGTAATGTTGTAATTTTATTAGCAGATCATAATAGCATGACCAATTCGGGAGATGAATCTTAGTAGCTTTAGTTCATGTACAATATTTTTGTGGATTTGTCTAAGTTATGTTTATTTATTCGTAAAGATCAAGTATGATGGATTAGTAAATAGTTGTGTGGCAATGGATTAATATTATAAATTGAATATTATATCTATCGAGATATTGAAGAGATTATTGGATTACTTATAATTCGTGGATTTGAATATCATTATCATTAAGTGATATTTTGGTAGATATACTAGTAGTGATAGTAATTAAACAGATAATGATCAAACTGAAATTATGTGAATCGAGGAATAAATAGTTTGGATAGAGAAAATAATTAGTAGAAAGATCATTATAAAGTTTATTATGTATGTTTCTTGAGATAGTTTGAATTTAACCTTTCAGATATTGCATATTAAGAAGGAAGATAATGTGGAGAATCACGAGAGTGTATAAATTGCACTAGGATTAACATTAGGATTAACATTAATAGGTTAGATTTGATGAACTGTATATTATTTTGAAGTATTATAAATACAAGTTGATATTGTAGACAGCGTATACACACTTAGGCACAGTAGAAATGGGTCACCAAATTTCTGGTGTAATGCCCACGCCCGGCACTGGCACATGCACGCCGACGTGCCCACACGACACACGCGGCTCACGCGACAGGTCGGGCAGGGCCCGTCACGCATAGGTACACTTATGTGCACATATAATCTAACACTAATTAAAGCATACTATCAACCAAATAAACTTGTTAATATATGAATATCCAAGTCTACAAAATACATACTAGACCACTAGATAATCTGGCAGGACCCACACATGCCACAACAAACTATCAAGATACACCTAAATAACTGATATACGAGTACACTGTAATCTGTATGTATTATACAAATCATCATCTATACCATGAAGTACAAACTTCAAATAATGGTACAACTTAATATCTGATTAAACTATCTTCTATACTATCTCACGCCCATAGCTCACCTCATCTTTGCTCTAAAATATCTCCTTAGGGTACCTCAAGTTGCTATCATGTATCATAATATTTGGGAGGTTAGAAAAGAAATAAAGAGTGTCATGAGCAAAACGCTCAGTAAATAGATCTTACCTCGAATTAATGATGTCAAATAGAAAGTAAATCATGTACTGTATAATATGAATCAGAAATAAGCATGATGCCATGTATGAGTATGTATATATATATATATCCTCAATGACATATATATATATATGGAATCAATTATCATGAATGAGCATATTATATCCTCAACCAACGCTTGGGGAGGTGGCGGCGGTGGTTTCCAAGGACGGCGACAACGATGATAACAATCGGAGAGAGAGAAAGAGAGTTTGAGAGAGAGAGAAAGAGAGGAGAGTGAGAGAGAGAGAAATATAAAGGGGGAGAGAGAGGCGGTGGGGACGTCGGCGTTGCGGCTATGGCGCCAGCAAGCCCATCGGAGCTAGCTGGCCCGACCGGGTTGCTGGGATAGCGATTGGGAGTGCGTGGCACCCCCAGCCCGCGCCAGTAGCATGGCACGAGGCCGGCCACATTGCGACTGGGAGTGTGTGGCAAGCCCGCGCCAGTAGCACTGTCACATCCATTTTTAGCCAAGTCAGTGGCTAAAAGTTTTGTTAGAGATGTTGCTCGGTTACATAACATGCCACTTACGATTATCTAAGATCCTAATAGTGTATTTACGAGTGACTTTTGGATGGTGTTTTTCTGATTATAGGGGACTCGATTGAACTTCAGTTTAGCCTACCATCCACAAACGGACGTCAAACCGAGGTGGTCAATCTAGGCATTGAGTAATACTTGAAGTGCTTTGTTAGAAAGATGCCGAGACGATAGTTGGAGTTCTTACCGTGGGCGGAGTTGGCTTACAACCCTGCCTGCCACATCTGTATTGCCATGACTCCATTTGAGGTGGTATATGGGCGCATGGCTCCGATATTATGCGCTTATAATCTAGTGGCATCTGTAGATCGAACATAGGTGGACTTAGCTTTGATGGATAGAGACGCCACATTGAGGAAGTTGCGAGCTTATCTTAGAGTTGCTCAGAACCGCATGAAGCAAGTTTATGATCGGCCATCGGGAGTAGGAGTTCGACATCGGTAGTTGGGTGTTTGTGATGGTACAACCGTATCAACAAGTGACCTTGCGTCTGATGCATACCCAAAAGTCAGCACATCGCTACTTTGGTCTATTTCGGGTGTTAGAGCATATTGGTCCGATTGCATATCGTTTGGAGCTACCGCAGTAGTCGAGAGTTCATCCTGTCTTCAATATTTTATTGCTGAGGGAGCGGATTCGAGATCATGACGTTGTTGGATCAGCTCTACTAGAGCCATTGGAGGAGACAAAGATCGTAAAGCCAGTTTGAGTACTTGCAAGGCGCCAATGACGTCATGGTATCAGAATAGAGATGGAGATTCTAGTTGAGTGGCTTGGCAAGCCATCCGATGAGGCGACATGGGAGTTGGAGATGGACATCTTGGAGCGTTTCCCCGACTTTACACATTGAGGGCAAGGTGGGGGAAGCATGGTGGGCTAATACAGCTTGTTAAAGTTTTTTTCTTATTGCATTAGTTATTTATTTTTATTAAAATAAAATTCTTGTAGGTCGCGTTTGAACGCAGAAAGAATCATGATCAAATTCTGTTGCGAACGCCTGCATTAAGTTCGCAAAAATAGAGAATGCAAAATGCATGTTCGAACGCCGTCGGGCAAGTTCGAACACTGCGTTCGAACGTCTGCATCGCGTTCGCATCGACAGAGAACGCTTTTTGTGTGGTCGAACGCGATCGGTGAGAGTCCACTAGAATTAGGGTTAATTATCATTATTAGGGCTTGTTGGCTAGCCTCTATAAAGGTGTGGATGACAGCCAAAATCATTATGCTATTGGAATATTAGTTTCTTGCCTCTCTATCTTCTCTCTACCCTAATCTGCTTCCATCCTTTTCACCAACCTACCACCTCTACCGTTGGCAAGGCCTCTCCTAACTTCTAATCTCCCTCGTCTGTCAAGTCCTCCATTTTCTTTGGGATCTCGACCACTTCTTCCCTTTCGTCTTTATCCCTCAAACAACATCACCCATCCACCCTCATCTCCATTATTATCCATAACCTTATCATCCACTCCACCCGTCACCACCACCATTATCTGTAATATATTTGTTTTAGTCCCAGTTGTAGTTTGAATCTGTACGAAAAACGTATATCAGGGAGTTACGGATCAATTCCACTTGGTGTCATAATTTTCTAACAACAGGATAATATTTAGTGAATATTTACTATCGGTTGAGCGGACTGCGATCTACAATAAATTCAGATATTGAAGGAATCGTTTAGTAGCCTATCATTGGTATCAAAGCCACGCAAACCTCAAACCTGCATTAATGGTGGAAACAACGAAGATGACATTTACAAGGAGACCAATGGAGAGCATACCGACAAGGGAATCATGTTTACAAATTTCTACTAATAATAATCCTTCTGCATAAATAACTATTTCCACATGTTTACGAATTTATACACTTTACCGCATCATATGAACATGTGTACATCTCCAATATTACACTTCGTAGATTATAACACATCTGCATCAAGACATGTCCTCTATAGTATATTAATGCATGATTTAGTAATATTTCTTCCTATTCATTAGTAGCTCTGGTAAATCCTCAATATACCACTATCTCAAATTTTTTCTATCAATATCATCAAGCATCAAACTTACTAACCTCAACATTATAACTTAGGCATATATCTCAATCAATTAATATCCAACTCGTAAATATCAACTACTAGCGTAATCCTAAAATAAACCGACAACTCTTATACTTGATGGTTTGCCAGATCATCATTTAACCCAGGCTTTGATACCACCTGAGTTGTAATGCGACAGATCGGGCAGGGTCTGTCACGCACAGATATACCAATACTCAACATAATCCATCTCAAAGATAAATCATACTTTCAACTAAATAAACCTGTTAACATATTAATATCTAAGTCTATAATAACCATATTAGACAACTACATAATCTAGTAGGGCTCACATAGGCCATAACAAACTATCCAGATACAACTAAAATCAATAATACATGAGTACATTATAATCTAACATGTTTTATACAATTTATAGTCTGATACAATGGAGTATAAATATCCAATAATAGCACAACTCAATATCTATATAAACTATTTTCTATACCGTCTCGCATCTATAGCTCACATCATATTTATTCTAAAGTATTTTCACAGGATATCTTAAGTCGTTACCATGTACCACATATCTAAAATACTAGTCCGGATCAAATACCGTTTCAGCCATCATATCACATACATATTTATTTTCATAATTTTCTAATACATGAGAAATTATATGCATATATCCAGTACTACAACAGATCATACAAATCCGGAATTTAGGCGGTAATATAAAGCCAATAGGAAAATTATTATGGTTCATGCGTCCGCTTTCCGATCCGGATAGAATGTAGAAAAATAGCCCACATAGTCAAAGAAACTATTCACCAAAGATTCTACTATAGATAGAAAATTATGAAACCAACGGTGGTCGATTCGTAACTGAAACACCCTCGCCCGACATAGGCGCGTGCAAGCCCATGCGCCCACATGACACGCCCGCGCACACGACAGGACGGGCAAGGCACATCACGCACAAATACACTCCTATTCATATATAATCATAACATCATCAAATAATACATGCTAACATATTCATACTCACATAATCTAACACCAAATGAATCATATTATCAACCAAATAAATCTGTTAACATATGAATATCTAAATGTACAATAATATACATAAGACCACTACCTAATCTGGCAGGACCCACAGAGGCCACAACAAACCATTAAGATATAACTAAAGAACTGATACACGAGTGCACTATAATCTGACATGTACTATATAAATCATCATTTGATATAAAAAACTGCAAATATAACAAATAACGATACAACTCAATATTTGGTTAAACTAGATTCTATACCACCTCACGACTATAGCTCACCTCAGAGGATAAGACTATTTATACTGATCAGAAGACGCAAATCATGTATCTCTCACTTCCTTCAGTCAAACCTCTACTCATCGTCAGGATCAACGGGGTCTCACATAAGGGAATTCGGCATCTGAGAATATTTAAGTAATATGATGTTAGCCGTTTATCCCATTTAGAATTCATTGGTGTAAAATAGAATAAATTATTTGATTTTATTAAATAACTTGATATACATTATATATATAATTAAGATAAGCTTATTCTAATTATATATTAGGCATATAATAATTAATCTCTTTAAGCATAAAAGAATCAGATATACAATAATATAATTAAAATATATGTACATAAAATAACTAACTATATTCAATTATTTGGCAATTACTACTTTTACTTAACTCGTTACTAATCATACATATAATAATTATTATCCATAAATATATCTGAGCTCAGCATTTTATTGCATAGAAAATAATATATATATATATATATAATAATAAGTTGCTAGAAACACATTGTATATTCAAATATATTAAATATATGCATGTATAAGCATACATAAAAATTAATAGAAACTTATATAATTTAATTATTTTTAATAAAACTAACTATATAAAATATAAGATTATTATCAATATGATTACATGTATTAATCTAATAAATAATGGCTAAACTATATATAATCATATGCAAGTATTTATAACTATAATTAATAAATTATTATACAAAAAATACTTGGCTAATACTTATACTAGTGAGCGTAAATTATCAAAATAATCTACCATCTAGATAAACTGATTTACCTAAATTTTAGAAACTAAATCATATAATTAATGTAAACAAATTAAAAGGGAGCAATTCCCTTGTCGAGTCTTTTGGGCTCGGCCTTTGTTTGCTCTGATGCTGATGCTAGGCCAAGCCCCACTTTCAAGGTAAAGGGGAACAATTGAAGAAGAAGAAGAAGAAGAAGAAGAAGAAGAAGAAAGAAAGAAAGAAAGAAGAAGAAGAAGAAGAAGAAGAAAGAAAGAAAGAAAGAAGAAGAAGAAGGAAAGAAGAAGAAGAAAGAAAGAAAAGAAGAAGAAGAAGAAGAAGAAGAAAAGAAGAGAAGAGAAGAAGGTGGAGGGAGTGGACCCGGGCTGGCGGGGAGGGGCTCGGCCGCTGCTGGCCAGCCTCTCGTCGATGGCTCGGCTACGGTGAGCCCGAGCTCAAGGCAAGAAAGAGAGAGGGAAAGAGAGAGAGGAAGAAAAGGAAAGAGAGGGGAGTGAGAGATCTCACCGACGACGACGACTCCAGGGAAGGTGTTGGCAATGAGGAGAGAAAGGAGTGCGAGAGAGAGTAGAGTGAGAGGGTGGCCGAGAGAGAGAGAGAGAGAGAGAGAGAGAGAGAGAGAGAGAGGCGGTGGAGGGGAAAAAGGGATGTAGTGCTGGGGCCCGCCACGGCCAGCTAGCCGCAGCCGGTTGGTTGCGACAGCGGCGGTGGGCGTGTGGCGCCTCACCATGCACGAGGCCACTTTTTTTACCCTACTTGGGTTATTACAATAATTTTCTGATCTACATTTTTGGTATTTACGTCCCTCACGATTCCTGACTGCAACTAGGACAAAAATACGTAAAAGTGGGGCTGATGGTTAAAGTGATGGGTGGTGGTTATGATGGGGTAAGGGATGATAATGGTGATATGGTGGATGGATTGTGGTGCTTAGGGGAGAAGTATGAGGGGGGAGAAGGGGTCGAGATCCCAAGGAGGAGGGAGGACTCAACAGAGGAGGAAGGTTAGAGGATCACCGATGTTGAGATGGCGCACGACTAGGACTTGAACGAACGCGAAGGAAGATTAGGGTAGAGAGGAAGGGAAGGGTATAGAATTCAATATTCATTTATCATAATATTTTTGCTTGCCATCCACACCACCGGAATCGGAGAAGGAATAGCGACCGGTCTCTCGCCGATAGCTCGGCTCCAGCGAGCCCGAGCCTAAGTGAGAGAATGAGAGAGAGATGGGAGAAGAGAGGGGATGAGGGAGCACCGATCGCTTCCCGACGACAGATCAGGTGGTCCAAGGCGACGGTAGTAGGGGAGAGAGAGAAGGAGAAAAATAGAGAGAAATAGAGAAAGAGAGAGGGAGAAAGAGATAGAGAGAGAAGAATAAGAAAGAGGAGGCTCACCCGCGTCGGTAGCACGGCAGCAGCAATAGCGAATCGGCGGCGATAGTAGTGAGAGAGAGAGAGAGAGAAAGAGAGTGTGGGGGAGAGAGGAGAGTGAGAGAGAGACTGAAAGAGAGAGAAGGGAGAGAAGAATAAGAGAGAGAGGCGGGAGGGAGGAGGGGGATGACGGTGGCTCCAACGGCACCGAGGCCCTACAGCAACAGCGGTGGGGCACGTGGCACCCACCCCATGCAAGCTGACAAGGCATGGGCATGAGGACGGCCATAGTGTGGCCGGCCACGTCGGGCGCAAAAATAATTTTATTTTAGGTTGGGTTGTTACATTTTCTTTCCCCCCTTATAAAAATTTCGGCTTCGAAATTTAAATCGCACTGGTATTGTAAGAAAATCAGCATATCTAGTTCCACTACCTTCTAATCAAATCGACAATTATATAATATCACTTTTTCAGATTAGGATTTCATAAGGCACATAACAACACAAGTTCATACCCTAAATAAACTCAACCGTAGGAGTCCGGATACAAGTTCCACAGGCCACAACAAGCCTTCAGGATACACATCGAAAATACAACTCTAAAGTCCAAAATACAACGTCAATCATAACGCCCTCGCAGGGGCTCAATACAACAAATAGACATATTGAAATGAAAAGGCAGCTACTCCTCGCTACCCGCACATACATCCCCTAGCTCTGAAATAATATCACCAAGAGGTGGTGAGCACACAGCCCAGCGAGTAGAATCTATACAATCCATAACAATGAAATCACAGGTGCATATCCAATGCATGCTTATAGTTGCTAGCAATAATAATATACTTGTTTAAATAACTTACCATGAGTTACTAAATCAATGCAATCAATAAGGACTACACGTCACTATCTTGAAACATGCCAATTCCTAAACGTATTAGGATAAGTCCACACAGATATGAAGCTTATTACAATCTTTTATTCATACAAATCTTAATCATAGTGTTTACATGTTATGCACAACAATAAAAGAGTAGTGTAGTCATCTCATGCCCACCAAGGCATTAATCATATTTATCATAGCTCACTGAGCTATTCACTAAGGTAAATACTCTCAAGAAAATCATCAATCACATAACCATCTATCATCTCATACATCGAGGGAGGATATATACACATCTACCGGTAATGCCACCTACACATGCATAGCGACACTACATGTGATCGGTTGTCTGTGGCCATCAGACTAAGGACCCCTGTCGTAAGCCCATATCTCACTCTCTCTAAATCATCACCGCCCTCAGTGAGAGAATCGGGAGCCCTCGGCTCATCAACGGATGCCCTAACCCTGCGTCATCGGGTACCGCTAGAGATATATCATCACCTCACAATCATGTTCTTCTATCATCATAATCTAGTATGCAGTATAATTACCTGAATGCCACACAAGCTCCCGACCTCAGGTGTAGACCGCTAATAGTATAGTCATATAGGATACACTCTACCACGAACCCTAGGCTGAGTGAGTAGGAACACTGCCTAGTTAGAACCTGACTACTAATGATAGGTGGAAGTGGTGCAGTGTCTGTAAGTGTATAAGGCATATCATAATCATCATGATCGTCACATTCTATATTCACAACAGATATTTATGCAAGAGTCTATCATACAAAATACATATAGAGCATCATTACACTAATATATATGCTAACATTCTCATAATATCATGATGAGTAAATTATCAATAACTGCACATGTTAAGATATATCATGGTACACTAGATGCATATATTAATACCGACATTTCCTAGAGTGTCATGAAAAGTATAATAATTGTAATTACATTATTCTAGACTTCCCCGATAGGGATGGTAAGAAAGGCGACGCTGCGACTGCGAAGGCGGTAAGCTCTAGCTAATAGAATGAACTCTAGAACTCTCGCCTCGCCCAAACTGTGTCCTAGATCGCCGAGCTTCCATAGCCCTCTTCTCCTTAATCACCCCCTCCAGTGCCATAGCCCTCTCTACTGTATCAACATAAGGGATGAGGCCTGTTGCCTCCAAGCTCTGACGTATAGCATAATTTAGCCCATGCTTGAAGCGTCGAGTTCTTGCTGCTTCATTTGGAACTTGGTGGGGGTGCAAAACGGACTAAAGCATTAAATTTGACCTCGTACTCTGCCACCGTCATAGGACCCTGACGTAAATGCAGAAATTCTTCTTCCATCTTTTCTTTCCTCCAGGCTGGAAAATGCTTTTGATCAAAGGCATCCAGAAATAACGCCCAAGTGATGATAGCGTCCCCTATCCTTGATTTTATCAGTCTTTCTGTAGCTTTCCACCATTGTTTTGCCTCATCTCGGAGCATAAAGGCAGCAAAGGCTACCTTCCGTTGATCATTACATCGTAAAGTATCCAACATTTTCTCTATGTCCGATAATCATCCACTGGCCTCCAGTGGATCAACACCTCCACTATAAATCGGGGGTTTAACTGCATAAACTTATTTAAGGTGATGCCCGCTGTAGGAGGCGGCTTAGAGCTCTCTGCTGATATGCCAGCTCCTCTACCTCGAAGGATTTCCTCAATAAGTCTTTCTCGACTGTCCAGGAGGCGCGAAATAGGATCACGCTCCTCTATAGATGGAGGAGCTTCTGGGGTCTCAGTAGGGGCCTCAACTGTGGAGGTCACCCTAGACTGTGAACCTCTGCGACGGGGTGGCATCTTTCTATAGAAATGATCAAATTCATCAACTGATTAGTGATCAAGTAAAATTCTAAAATTTATCTCTTGCGTAACCCTAAGACCGCAGCATTTTCCTAGACTCAAGGTGACTGTACAAAAGCTCTTGATGATATGCCGGATACTTAACAAACCTGGCTCTAACACCACTCTAAAATGTGACACCTAAACTCTAAAACACGTGCATGACACGAGCCCACACGGCACATGCATAGCACCTGACCATTCAGTTAGATACTAACAATCAAATAAACCTATAGTAACATCATGATTTTATCCATAACATTTAAACTAAGAATAACTCAAGTCTAACTGTTAACATCATACAAATAACCCTACATGGGCCCCACACAGGCCACAACACATCATCAAGAGCTTTTCACAACTACATATACACAGCGGTGGTATATACATCATTATACAAGTACAAAGTCACATGCTAGAATATAAGACAAGGATAAAGACATACTTGGAGGATATCTACTAATACATCAAATAAGAAAACTCATCTAGCGCAAAATACTAACCACACACTATTCTTTGCCTACTCACAAGGTCTCTAAGGGAGTATCCTGCTCCACGCGCTCACTTGGGTTTTTGAAAAGGAGAAAACAAAGAGAGTCATGAGCTAAAGGCTCAGTGATTAGACCTTACCCCGAATCAGTGATGCCAAATAGAGAGTAAATCATGTACTGGATAATATGAATCAGAAAGTAGCATGATGCCATGTATGAACATGTATATATGTATCCTCAATGACATGTATATGAATGAAATTAATTCTCATGAGTGAGCATATTATATCCTTAACTAAAAAAAATATATCACATGATGAAATTACCATATAACATCACCGAATACTCAAGGTGACAATGTACAAAAGCTCTTGATGATATGCCGGATACTTAACAAACCTAAACTCTAATACCACTCTAAAATGTGACACCTAAACTCTAAACACGTGCATGGCACGAGCCCACACGGCACGTGCATAGCACCTGACCATTCGGTTAGATACTGACAATCAAATAAACCTGTAGTAACATCATGATTTTATCAACAACATTTAAACTAAGAATAACTCAAGTCTAACTGTCAACAACATACAAATAACCCTACATGGGCCCCCACACAGGTCACAACATACCATTAAGAGTTTTTCACAACTACATATACACAACGATGGTATATACATAATTATACAAGTATAATGTCACCTACTAAAATATAAGACAATAATACAGATACACTTTGGAGGATGTCAACTATTACATCAGATAAGATAACTCTTCTGGCGTATAACACTAACCACACTCTACTCCTCACTCACCGGCAAGACCTCTAAGGGAGTATCTTGCTCCACTCGGTGGCCGAGCCCAGCACCCCTTGCAGGGTGCAGCTAGGGAGAGAAGGGAAGAAGGAGGAGGAGAGGAAGAAGAAAGAGAATAAGAAGAAGAAGAAGAAGAAGAAGAAGAAGAAGAAGAAGAAGAAGAAGAAGAAGAAGAAAGAAGAAGAAGGTTGGGCCATGGGGGACGGGTGCGGCTGCTGGTGGCCACTCAGTGGCCAGCCTCTTGCCGACGGCTCAATCCTCCGACGGTCCGAGAGAAAGCCGACAAAGAGAGAAAGAGAGATAGAGAGAGATAGAAAGAGAGAGAGAGAGAGATAAAGAGAGAAAGAGAAGGAGGGAAGCTCACCGGCGCTAGTGGAGGTGGCGGCGACAGCGGGTAGAGAGAGAGAAGGGGTGTTTGAGAGAGAGAGAGAGAAAGAGAGGAAGATGAGAATGAATCCGCGAGAGAGAGAGAGAGAGAGAGAAAGAGAGAGAGAGAGAGAAGCGGTGGGGAGGGGGCTGCGGCGGTGGCGGTGGCGGCAGGGGCCTACTGCGCCAGCTGGCTCGGCCAGGTTGGCTGGGCCGGCGCTTGGGTTTGCGTGGCGCCCACCTCCACTGCCACTGCATGGCACGAGTTGTCGTGCCATGCAGTGCAGAATTTTTTTTTAACCTTGGGTTATTACAGTTATACATTAACTCCTAACATTACACAACCACAAGTAACTTCCATATAAGAATAAATTTCTAGATCTAGGTCAGTTAAGTAATTATACTATATCCATAGATATCGAAAATACCACTGGCCTGTAAGAAAAAACGTACACTGATTCTACAATATAGAAAGTGTTGTCATCTATTAATTGTATCATGTTCTACTCCAAAATATTTCAACCTGTCCAAATCTATCACTTCTTCTGCTAACTACAACCATATAGTAATAAAATGACATAATTACCTATGATAAAACAATATAACTTATTTAAATAAATTATCTTTAAGATCTACAGAATATATACTCCGATCGCAAACATGCTTAAACTATTATCCCTCAATACTATCACTAATACTGGCAAGAACGAATAAATATAAGTTATTTAAAAATATCTCGAATACTTAACTCATTTTTCTATTTCTAGACAAATTATGTCACTAACCTAAACATACTCACTATCATCCAATGTCCTCATAAAATTTAGGCAATAATACAAACTCTCTTATTTAAAGTGCACTGCTCATATGCTTAAATTATTATACAAATTACTAAACAAATCAATATAAGAGATCACACCTATCAAGACTATAATATCAACTTATATTCATAATACATTCTTCAAAATAACATACAACACATCGGATCCAACCTGTTAATATTAATGATACTACAACATCAAATAAAATCTATACAACCTTCTGATTCCCTACATTATCTTCCTCTTTAACCTGCAATATATAAATAATTAAATTCAGACTACCTCAAACAACATACATATTAAAAATTTATAATGATCTTTCTATCAATTATTTTCGTATCTAAACTATCTATTCAATGATTCATATAGCTCCAATCCAATCATGATCAATTCAATCACTAAGATCTTCATTTAATGATATTCAAATGCAATGACTTTCTAGTAAATTCTGCCAAATAATCCAACAATCTTTTTAATAACTCGATATTATAGACCAGATCTAGAACGATCCATTCGTAGGATGATTTATGAAAATATAGAGTTCTAATGACTGTGGTTTCACATTAATTAGATGTCTAGATGGAAAGATATAACTAAAATAGTGGAGCAAGGTTAGAACGGGACAAGATAGTAAATATCCGACGTTGTAGTAGTCGTCGGAGGGTGGCGGACGGCCAAGGGTGGTGGTGGATGGGTATAGTAGGGCAGCTGCTAGAGTAAGATGGTGGCTAGGGTTTGAAGGTGGAAAGGTTCTCGGGCTACGATCTACTCCTAGAAAGATAAAGACGATTTAACAGCTATGATAAAACGATAAATGCGATAATAAGAAAATAACAACTCAATTAATTCTCAATGCTTGGATTATTAAAGCCTAGCCCATTATATATAGAGGTAGGGTACAATGAGTCCTACTCGGACTAGCCCTAAATGCTTATATGACTCAAACTAGTACTTGCATTAGATTAACCTTAAATACGACTCGAACTAAGACTTGTCTTAGAGGCTTATATGACTTAATTAGACTTGCCTTAAGGGCTTACATAAGAATGAATCAATTAAAAGATAAATAGACTTGATTCGATTTAACCCATGTGGTCGGATCGTAACACTCAATAATATAATACTCCACTTATAATATCAATCCATATCCAACAACTATTAACATATACTCAATAGCATCAATCTAGCATCATATAACTAATAAAGTTATAAGAATTCACTAATCCATCATACTTGATCATTAAGAATTCATAAACATAATCTAGATACATCTGCAAAAGTTCTGTCCATGAACTACAAAGCTACTATAATCAATCTCCCGAATTATTCATGCTATTATGATATGTCAATATGCATCTGAAACAAATTAATTCATATAAATAATAAGATGTCCGAATATATTAACTATCCAACCTTTATAATATATCTTCTCTTACTTTAGATCAACTCACATCCTTAACCTTGCAATTCATTAGAAATCAAAATTTCACAACTAGAATAGAATTATCAATTCTATAATCATTATCTCCTAATCAGATATATTTACCTTAAGACTCAAATGCAAACATGTAAGTCATTACAATTATTAAGATCAATCTCATCATTCAAAAAGCTTGCTAAATAACTTCTAGTAAGAATTTAACATATAAGCTAACGACTATATAAATGCTAATAAAATCACTTTCTATATATCATTATATGTTTATCATGTAGTAGTATAATAAACATCCATCGATACACTGAATATGATCCGTCCTATGATGCAATTAGTTCAACTTTCAAATCGATCATAATGCATAGTCATATGTCATATATGTCATATACTCTATATATAATTCTGTCTACATACCTCTCTAGTTGTATCATTAAGACAATATCATAATACCTAATTTAATATTCATATAAAAAAATCATCATATCTCATTTCTAATAAATAATCACCTAAACATGGTAATTTCTCAAAAGTTTTAACTTAATATTCTATTATATCATTCGAACAAAGTCCACCACATATACTGAATAATTTAATCTTATAATATTGTTCAAAATTATTCTACAACACCATCAGTACTAAATAATAATCGTAAATCAATATAAATCTACATATTTTTGACTCAAATCCAACATCATCAAAAACACACAATTGTCATGCTATAACATTCTTATCCTCAAATCCAATGCCTAAAATTGTCACGCCCCAATCTGAGAACATGATGACCGCGAATCTCTAGGATAAAACCCAGAGAAAACATGCAATCCCAAATAGTAATCAAATCCTAAAATAGATTGACACAGCGAAAATAGTACTCAGTCTTTAGAGTCATCACATGGGTTGTCGAGTCGAGTCAAATTAGTTATTTAGATTTATCTTTCTATTTTGAATTTCAAATAAATCGGATAATCCGCTTGTGGATCCGATCCGCTAGAGATTATTTACTTAGCTTTATCTTTCTATTTTTAATTTTAAATAAATCGGATAATCCGCATGTAGATCCGATCTATTAGGAATTTTACTCCTATAAATATGGGTGAACATAAGTTGATAAGATAATCATTGAGAGAATTTTGAGTTTAGCCAGTTATTATTTTCGTCCTTATCTTTTTACATTAACCATTGGATTGCATTTATCTTCATAGGAGTAGATCATAACCGTAGATCCCCTTCAAGCTTTCAAACCCTAGCCACCTCCTACCTCCAGCAGCCACCCTACTACACGACAGTCCACCACCACCCTTGGCCGTCCACCACCCTCCGACAACCGCCACAATATCGAAAATTACCATTCTACCCTCTCCCTCTCTGATCTATTTCCACTATTTTATTTTTATCTTTTCATCCCGACCCCCGATTTAGGTGAAACTAGAGCCATTAGAATCCTAACTCAAGAGGCTACCTCCAACTAAAATTTCATAATCATCTAACAGACGGATCGTTCCAGATCTGGTCTGCAACAATGATATAGATCAAATCATTTAATAAAAATAAAAGAAGAAATTCTAAACCTAATAAATCATCATATGTTACACAAACGGTTCCTAATTGGATAAATAACAAACCTTAGATTATTTAAATATTTTCAGATCCCAACCCTTTTATTTGAGACCTCGTGGACCTTGCTAGTGATTTATGATGATTAATCGATGGACGGAAGCAATACATGTATTAGGTTTTCTGATCAAACGGTGAGTAGTCTTATCCCCTAAATGCATTTATCAAATTAGGATATATTATATATTATGTACATGCATATTTTGGCCTCCAGCATAATTATATATTTTATCTAGAGATGATTTCAGTCAAGCATATTTTATCATGCATTTGATTATGCTGATTTGGGATATGAGTACATTGGTGATATATAGAGATGATTAGATATAATTATACTGTTATGATTTTATACCGAGATGATCTCTAGCATTAATATGCATGTGATAGATTAGAGGAGTATGCATGTGTTATATACATGGTTGAAGTCTGCATTACATCATTTTTCTCTTGGCTTTTTTACCACTTAAATTCCTGAGTTGCATGATCTATTGCAGTACTAGATATATGCATATGATCTATCATGTATATAAAATTATGAAAATACTTGTATATGCGATGTGACAGCTAGAATAATATATGGTTCGGACTGGTACTGGACATACTTTTAGCATATGACAGAGTATGGTGATAGCTGATGATTGTACTCTTAGCGTATGATAGAGTACAACTATCATTGATATACCATTAGCATATGGCATAGTATGATTAATTTCTTCTGAGATACTCTTAACGTATGGTAATGCATGATTTATATACAGAGATACTCTTAGCATATGATATTGTATACTTGGAGTTTGTGGCATGATAAATATCGAGTTTGGGACCGGGTACCGTAGTCCAGCGGAAGATATAGCTTGCTTATCAGTGATGAAGAACATCTTTTGATGAAACCCTAGATGAGATTTCAGAGAAGCACACGATCGATGAAACGAAAACCATAGAGTATAGGAAGGTGATGACCTAAGCAAAATCCCTATTTTGTTCTCAAAGAAACAAAATGAGCAAATAATTTTTTTATTTAATGTTATTAATTATGATATCTTTAACCGGGCAGCTATATTCGAGTATGAAAAAAAAATGAAGAAACCTCGGTGCAAAGTAAGCCGAAAACAATAGTCGCTAAAAAAACGTAAAACTAAGTCGATTTTTGGTGAAAAAAAAACTTCGAGGCGACGTGATTTCTCACCAAACTGTCCTACTCCCACAGCCAAACGATATATAACATCTGACCCTCGCAAAGCTATATTTGGCACTGCGGATGAAATTCGACCCAGCCATGGCGGGTTGGATCTCCTCCAAGCTGAAGGTCGCAGAAACTTTGCTCCAACAGGCAAGTCTACCCTCTCACCCCTTACACATCAATACCTCGACACTTCCCTTCACCCATCTCACTAACTAACCTCTTCTACTACCACCAGATCGATCAGCAAGCCGCCGAGTCGCTAGGCAAGACCGAACGGCCTGACCCCTCTTCCGATGCATTGGGCGAGGATATCCCTAAGCGGATCGATCCCGCTCCCCCTCTCAAGCACCAACTCCCTTCCAAGAGACCATCCCCTCCACCGCCGCCCCTTGCTGAGCCCTCTTCAGCACCTCGTCGCTCGTCGAGCAGTTCCCTCTCCGCCGTTGCCGATGATGGTGACTGGACCGAGCTCCTCAGCTCCTCCAAGCCAATCGATTTGGCGTCGCCGTGCTCCGATGGGGGTTCGAAGAAGGCGGCGATCCCCTTCCTGACACCTCGGAAGGGGATCGGAAGAACTTATGCAATCGTGGCAGTTAGGAGTCGGAGAAGGCCGGAGATTGTTCCAAGAGAAGGTGAGGGAAGTAAGAGCCCGAAGGAGGACGAATCCTCGTCATCTGGCTTATCGTATTTGGATTCGAAGAACAATGAGCACGTTGGTTCTATTGGTGGTCCGGAGGAGACCCCAAACGTGGTTGATGGTAACGAGGGAGAGAAGAGGCAGGAATCTGGAGTAATGATCCGTAAGAGGGAGAAGGCCAAAAGTTCTTCTTCGGGCAGCGATGCTGATTCGGGAAGTGACACGGGCTCGACGACAGATTCAGAGGATGAGAGACAGAGGAGGGAGGAAAGGAGGCAACGGCGGGTGCAGATGATGGCAGCTGCTGCTGCTGAGGCTATTAAGGAACGCGAGGACATTGTCGCAAAATTAGAGGGTGAGATGGAGAGCCTAGAGAAGATGCTGAAGGAGAGAGAGAAGAAGCAGGCACAGGAGGTGGGAATTCTTTTCTGTTCTGACCACTTTTTTCTTGGTTATGTTGTTTGAGTCAAGTGTTGATGCTAAAACTTCCGTATTCTCTATGCGTGCCACGAATACTGGCAATTAAATTGAGATAATTGAAACAACAGAACTTGAAAGATATTTTATCACATAGTATTCTGTTGACGTTCTGTTCACATTGTTGTTTGGTTGATTAGGTTTGAGTCATTGTTAATTGATGTGCTTAAGGGAAAAGAAAACACATGACTTGAACAGTGAATAAAATATCCAAAGCCATATAATTGCTTAGAGGTACGATGATGATACCTCATCATCTATCAATTTAGTGATCTTGTATAGGAAGTTCTGTCAGTGATAATTTGCCGTCGGATTGGATGCATTTCCAAGGCTTCGTCTTTGATTTGCATTTTAATTTTCATAATCTTGATTAGAGCCAGAGAACATAATAAATTTACTGTTAAACATTTGGATTCGTCTGTATGTTTCTTATTATAAATTTATAGTTATGTGCTATTAATGGAGTTCACTTCTAACATGTACTGTATTATTTGTGCCTCCTGATTCTATATCCTAGATAACAATAGTTCTTAAATGCCTCAATATAAAATAACAAAGGGCCAACATAAGTAGAAGTATATCATGTTTATTTAATCCCATAATTTTGTTAAGTTTACTACTAATGACTATAGGTATTAATGTGAATTAAGATTAGCTCAAGAATGTGATCCCCAAAGTAGTTTAAGGTTTGAACCATCCAATTAGTAACATATCTAGGGTCCATTTGGATTGAGTTTAGATCCAAAACTAGAACAATTATTCTCAGTTTTTGAACTAGAAAAGGTATCTTAAATGGATTTAGGAAATTTAGGTGTTTGGTTATAAACTAGAAAATGGTGTAGTTATTACATTTGATGTGACAGAAAGTTAGTGGGTTTGAGAGATATTTTATATCAAGTAACCAAAATATTCTTTATAGTAGATGAATGAGAAGAGAAGAGAGAGAGGAGAGAGAAGGAAAGACTGACTGAAATGATATCTTTTTAAGGGCAAAATAGTAATTGGACTTTGTTGGTAAATGTTAAGGAGAGAAGAGAGGAGAATGGGTTTAAGTAGGTTGCCCCTAAACCCATATTACCTTAATCTAATGTTTGATAACTACACTAGTTTAGTGTTCACTAAACTAATTTAAGGGAATTGCTACACTCTTTCCAAATGCCACCTACTATTTCTTAGAATCTCTCATTCTACAATAACCAAATTAAAATGGATTTCAATTAGTTAATTTTGATGCATCCATAACTCTTCGAAGTACTGGTCAATATGTAGCCAACTTTTTAATTTATAAAGAATAATTTGGTTAGAAATTAGCATATTTTCCTTTGTGAATTTGTTGGAGAGGAAATCTAGGATGCCATGAATAAATAAGGCGGAGACCATAAGCTGTGTGACATATCACTCCTATTTGCTTCCCAAAAATATATGAATTGGATGACTTCAGCATTCCTTGGATAGGTTGTGTTGTTGTGAGTGTACTACTGTACAAAGATGAATGATCAATCCAATCATACAAATGGTCATGTTCTCAAAAACCTTTGTGTGACTTCGTTTATGTTTCATACCAAGTTCTGTGATTTGCTTCTTAATTTTATGGCCAAAATTATTATCATATAGGAAGTCTGGGCCTGCTGTTTATAATGGATATTGAGATATTCTTGTTTCATTTTGTTCTTGGATTAACATTATAGTCTACATCATATATGAATTGCCGCAGGAAGGTTCTTTGGAGAGA
This sequence comes from Typha latifolia, assembly GCF_019914945.1. Lineage (NCBI taxonomy): Eukaryota > Viridiplantae > Streptophyta > Magnoliopsida > Poales > Typhaceae > Typha > Typha latifolia. The sequence continues at coordinate 12,780,062 of NC_133086.1, read as the reverse complement.
TTGAGCAAGTTTTGTAGTCAATTACTGACAGTAGTTAAGATTTGCCATAAAATTATCATATTTGTCAAATAAAAAAGTGTCATTTTTTTCCTTCTCTATGGTGTCTAGGAAACATCTTTATTTCTAGGTTGTGAGATCTGCAAACTATGACGCTTTGTTTCATAATCATTTCTACATTTTTGGTCCAATCAGGCTTCAGAGTTGCAGAGTAATATGATCGAAACCATGGAGGCTGTAGAGATAGAGAAACAAAAACACAATAGTACCAGAATGGAAGCCCTCGCTCGATTGGCCAAGATTGAGGTGCTTTTAACTTAGGATTTTTGCTGTGATTCCTTGTTCTGCTGTTTTAAGCTTAGTCATCATCAAAGTTGTCTTTGTTTTTGTTGCCTAACTATATAATTTCAGGTTATGAATGCTGAGCTAGCAAAATCACTTGCAACAGCCCAGTGGAATCTGGAAATAGAAGTATGTTTCCTTCCATTTGTTTAGATTCCTTTCTAGTGCTTGAGCTTAAATAAACTTTGTTCATTCTAGTTGATGTAAATATGTTGTATAGTTTTTCCTGCCATATTGAATTATGGAATTCCATGAGAATGTTTGATGTAGAACCATAAACAATAATCTCGAAGTTGATGTAGGATAATTACAAGGAAGGGATTGGATACATGAAGAAGCCATGCAGCATGTAGAACTAAAACAACAATTAAAGGAAAATTTTAGGAGCTGAAAAGGGTTGTTACTGTACTAGTTGCAGATTTCGTACAGCAAATAAGGTAGTTCAGTGCTTTAGGGCCACAGAAGTGGGCTGTTGTAGGGATTTTATATTCAGATCTAACATAAAAGGATTTTATTACACTTCACAGATCAAGTAGGTTTAGGTTTAGTGTTTAGATGTAGGGCCTAAGGACAGGTATAAGAATTAGGGCTTATAAGCATTGAAATCTATTTTGAAAGCCTTAAAACAAGGACAAGTAGCGATTTTTTTGGAGAAAACAATGGTTATGGCAACAAGAAGAGTGAAAAGGAAAAGCAAGTGAGAGGAAGAGACTAGAGAAAAGTGGATAAGTATCCAATTCACTGGAATCACATCAAAAGTTTGACCTCACACCAAGCGATGCTTCACGCGAATGAAGAAAGAAGAAAGCATCACTTTTCTTTATTTACTGAACACAAAGCAATAACCACCAGCATAAGATATATCCATCCTGTTTTTGATAACGGGTGGATGAGAAACCTTGAAGTCTTGAACAGACTCGAATTCCATATGACTTGGTTGAACTTACCAAATTTTGAGGTCACTCTCAAATTTTAAATAACATCACCTTACAATAGGAATAATGAATTCAAACTTGAATTGTATTTTCCATAGTTTCCAGTTTCGGCCGATCCTGTATAGCCGATCCCGATCCGGGCCAAAACTAGGTAGTTGGCTGGTTTCGGCCGTACAGCAGTAGCTGTGCTACTAGCTGCAGCCACCTGTTGCAGCAGACAGCAGCAGCCAGCAGCTAAAGAGAGAGAGAGGGAGAGAGAGGGAAAGAGGAAGAGAAAGTGAGGGAGAGAGAGAAGGAGAGAGAGAGGGAAAAAGAAAGAAAGAGTGAGGGAGAGGGAAAGATAAAAAAAAAGAGAGGGTGAGGGAGAGAGAGAGAAAGAGAGGAAAAGATAAAAAGAAAGAGAAAGTGTGAGGAGAGAATTGATACTTCAGACTAACAGTTAGAGGGATAGAAAAGAAGAGAGGGAGGAAGAAAGATTTTTACTTTTTAGGCTTTATATGTGAGTAATTATTATTTCTTATTTTCTTATAATTTTTTCTAAATTTTTAGAAATTTCTCAACGTTTTTAAATAATATTTAGAATTTTATTTAATTAAAATAGTCCGATCTAATACAGGCAGCCGATACGTATCATTTTTCCGGATAGCCGATCTCAATCTCGATACTGATTTTCGAAACCTTGGTATTTTCAGCCTTGTAGAGTGGGTTGGTGGACAAAACTACCATTCTTTTAAGCCAAAACTTCGTGGATCGAATCATATTTGCCAATTACTAGGACATATATCATGTGACTTCTTGGCATGCCTTCTTTCCTTTTGAGGGTGTAGCTACCTCTTATCATGGATGGTTGTGCTAGTAATAGCATGACAGTTGGCTGATACACCCCCATGGTTGTGCTAGTAACTAGCACGGCCGCGTGTCTGTCATTGTGCCATGCGAAACCATTCTCGTATTATTCTTATGCCGACAAATGAAGTTTTTGATCCTTCTCGTCATTTTACATTCAACTAGATATTAATTTTAATTATTAAATTATTATCAATTAATATTATATATTCAATTATATTATGGAGTATGCAATCATTATTATTAGTTTTAATAAATGTTTTCAATCATAGTATATGTAGAATAATATTTATATTTAACTGTTGCTTTATTTTTATAAAATATGTTATTTATAAAAATAATCTAAAGATAAAACATGATAATATAGGTTTTAAACTTTTAATACATATATTTAAACCAAAAATTGGCCTATCGAAGGCCGAAAAACATCTTTAAATATTCAAAAAAATTTATTAAAAATATTATAAATGCATGCATGTCACTAGCACACAGGGGTATGCCACTGGCACAGTGGGTAATGCTGATTGGCATGCCTTGTGCCGACCGGTACATGCCTTGCTGATGGTGGCACGGCACGGCAAGTGCTACTGGCATGGCCATTGTTGCCTTTTATGACCTCTATGGCTTGATAACATGAATGTGGCTAACGCTGGTAGGTTTATTTCTTATTTTAAATGTGATGGTTAGAAAGTAATCCTTCTAATAAACGAGGGAACCAAATCTAAAAGGATGAATAATTTAACCACATACCAGGATAAAGATATTCATTTTGCTTAAAAGAAAGTCATTTGACAAGAGTTTTAGAATGAGAGATTTTCTTTATCTTTTAGTGGCTAAGAAAATCAATTTTTCATGACATTGAGAAATACGAGAAGTCCTAGAAGACAAAAGGACATTTACAAATGACAAAAAGAAGAAAACAAAAAAAGAAGAAGAAAATTTAGTAGATTCATAAAGAGATGTGAGTGACATTGGCTGTAAATATTAGCTGCCAAGTTAAGAATATCCCTTGTTGGACTACCTCTCAATGAATCTTTATTCCATACTAATTATTTATTTTACTTATAGGAATTTCAAAGGACCTTACTCTTAGTCTCCATTTTACATGTGGAAATTTATTTGTTAGAGATTCCTATGCTATTTTTTAAGGTAGTAAGAAAAATGGTTTCAATTTGCTATCTTGTCCTGTTAAGATTTCTTCTTGATTTCCATTTTAAGAAGTTTGCATGACATATAGTTTGTCACAATGAGAAGATCTTGAATAGATATTATAGAATATAAGTAGACTTGACACAGCATTTAGTAGCTATGCTCCTTTTTATGCATTCCACATGCTTGATTGATTGGATGAAACTGGAGTTTTACTGTCTTTTGCAGTTTTGCATCTCGCGAAATCTAAATGCTTAAAACCTGTTCTCACATTGTTGCCGAGATGATTGAATTTAACTTCTTCATTAGAACTTGTTGACTAGCTTCATAGAGAGAAATATTCTATCTCATCATTACAAGTTTTTCTCATCTTGTGGAAGGAAAGGTTAATCGAGCGGCAGATCTCCGCGAGCAGATTGAATTAAAGGAACTTGCTCAAGCAGGTAGATGAATCATACATCTTGATTTTTAAATTTTTGAGAAGATTGTGGGGGTTTATTATAATCCTTTTTGGTTATGCTTGTCAGTTTGTTGTTTGCTATCCTTGACTTTAAGATAAATCTAATTGTTGTTAGTGTCACAATTATATGTCTTTTTATATATGGTTTTGTCATAGCTTTCTTGCAGTAAGACACATTTGATAGTTGTATGAGTGGAGCAAATATGATTGAGCATAAAGTTTGATCTTAATCCTAATTTGTCTTATGAATACAAAAAGGGCCCATACTCATACTAGGGGATCACATTATTTGTCACAACTCGAAATCAAAAATCATGACCAGCTATGTACCCTAATAGCTTGAGATACATGAAGCTTTAGCATTAATTCTCAAAATCAAAACAAATAAAAGAACTAAATATAAATTAAGAACTCCAAGTCAATTAATAAAACTTCTCAAGGTAATAAAAAGTTTTTAGTACTAGGCAATCAATGCCTTCCAAAATAATCTTAAAATAACTAATGTGATAAAAGGGAAAACCAAAGTCCTAATTGGAGGTAAAAAGGTGCCTGTGCACCACGTTCATTCGTTATGCTAATCATCATATGAAAATATTAAGAGAGTTTTGTGAGATAACAATTTTAGTTCAGTGGGTGAATCTATTCTATACAAACCATAATCTAAAAGCATGATTTAAAATTTAAGCTCAACAATTCATAATACACAGGTAATATCTGATATAAAATCAAGCAAGCTCACGATATTAAAATAAAGCAGGAGTAATGATAATGCGAGTAACAAAACATGCTCAAATTTTATTATGCGGAACTTCTTAGTCTCAAATAATTGTCCTATTTATCTTTCTAGGTCCATGCTCGTGGATCCACATCAATTATAAGCAACAATCGAGATGACATTGAGGTATTACTAAGTGATAAACACACTATGTTTTTTTTTCTCTAATCATTGAGAGAGATTAGAGTCACCATAGGAAGTTTTTCAATCTAGCTTGTTATTATTCTCTTACTCTGTCAAAATCACATAAGAAAATCACCGTAGTGATCTAAAAAAGATTATTCCCTAGACTTACAGATAAACTCGAGTCACCATTAAAAGTTGTGCAAAACGATCTATACCAAGAATGTTCTCTAATCCTATCATATGATTCATATCATAATTTATGTTCCACTTAACTATTCATGATTAATATACTTGCAACTTTGTACGAAGGAGTAAGGTCACCCGAAACGGACCAAAGTAGCAATGTGCTAACTTTTGGTTTCGCATCGGAGTAAGGTCACCTGTTGATACGGTTGCACCCTGATAAACACCCAACTGTCGATGTCAAACTCTTGCTCCCTATTGCTACGATCATAAACTTACTTCATGCGGTTTTGAGCAAGTTTAAGATGAGCACACAACTTTAATGTGGCGTCTCTATCCATCAAAGCTAAGTCCACCTCCGTACGATCTGCAGATGCCACTGGATCATAAGCGCGTAACGTCGGAGTCGTGCGTCCATATACCACCTCAAATGGAGTCATGCCAATGCTGCTATGGTAGGCGGTGTTATAAGACCACTCCGCCCACGGTAAGAACTCCAACCATCGTCTCGACATCTCTCCCACAAAGCACCTCAAGTACTGTTTAATGCCACGATTGACCACCTCGGTTTGACCGTTCGTCTGTGGATGGTAGGCTGAACTGAATTTCAATCGAGTCCCTTGCAATCTAAAAAACTTCGTCCAAAAGTCACTCATAAATATACGATCACGATCCGAGACAATCGTGCGCGACATTCCATGTAACCGAGCAATATCTCTAACAAAAATTTCAGCCACCAACTTGGCTGAAAACGGATTTGACAATGCCGAAAAGTGTGCCTACTTGCTCAATCTGTCAATCACCACAAAGATAATAGAATAACCACGTACCAGCGGAAGACCCTCTATGAAATTCATAGAAATGTCTTCCCAAACACGGTCCGGTATATATAAAGGCTGAAATAATTCGACCGGTTTCAATGTGGTTGTTTTAGCCCTTTGACAGACTTCGCAAGTACGAACAAAACTCCTCATATCCCGCCTTAATCCTGGCCATATGCAATTCTAAGATGTCCTCCTATAAGTCCTCAAGACACCCTCATGACCAGCCTCCGGAGTATGGTGGAAGTGCTCCAATAATTCCTGCCGTAATCCCTTATTTGTGGGCACCCGAATGCATCCGCGGTCTAGCAAGAACTGTCTCGATTTTCCAACTCTAAATGGCGCTCCGGATCATCTATCACCTCCTACAACATTCTCAAAATATCTGGGTCAGATATACATGCATACCTCAGCTCGTCAAGGAAAGGAAAGGTAGGAGTTGTATAGGCTGCAAGCTCGGCGGTATCGGGTTGGCGCGATAGTGCATTCGCCGCTCTATTTTTTGTTCCCTTATTGTATTGTATTTCATAATTATACCCAAACAATTTTGTGACCCATCTCTGCTGTGTTGGAGTGTGTATATGCTGTCCCATAAAATATGGAAGACTCCTTTGATCGGTTCGTATAATGAATGAGATCTTGCTCCAACAATAGCACGGGGGATGAGTATGAGCTATGACTTAGTTGAATGAGACCTTGCACCAACATCTCGGCTACATTTTTGAGATAACTTCTTTTTGCACATGTGGATACCGATATGGCCTCACATTCGTCGGTGCAGCCCTGGGTACAATCTCTATGCGATGGTCCGCCGTTCTCCTCGGTGGCAACTCTTGAGGCTCCTCAAACAGTTTAGAAAAGTTATTTAGTAAATTAGACAATTCAATGGTAGTACCTGAACTCGTTTGAGGCTCATCTCCTACTAGTTCTAATTGAAAAAGATAGGCCAAATCATACCCACAATGCAGCCCCATCATAGGCTGCATCGCAGGAATCGGCGAATACCGAACACCATCCAGCCGCACCTCTTTGTTTCCTTGTTTAAATTTCATCCACATGCTCCGGAAATCAAATGTAACGGGTCCCAAATTCTGTAACCATTGAGTATCAAGGACAATGTCCGCTCCTCGTAGCGCCAATGGATACAAGTCCACAATAATGTCGTGTCTTTGCACCTGTATACTGACCCGGCGACACAAGCTCTCCGCCTTAAGTTTCGTGCCGTCTCCAATAGCAACGTCAAATCCCGTGGTCGGTTCGGCATCCAAACCCAATCGGCTCACTAACCTTGTCTAGAAAGTTGTGTGTACTCCCCGAATTAATGAGGATGTGCATACAATGCTTTCTAACGAGTCCGTCTACTCGTAACGTCCTCGGCGCGGAAGTATCCGAATATGCATGCATCGATATTTCAGCTCGGATATCTTCTTCTGCACCCAGCTCAACGGCCTCCTCATGGACCTCCTCTGGACACTCTCTATCATCAACAACCTCATCATCTTCCTCAAGACCATCTATAAGCATTACAATCCCGATCGGTTTAGAACACCGATGATCGGGGGTGAAACGCTCATCACATCGAAAGCAAAGGCCCTTCGCTATTCGCTCCTCCACCTGAGCAAGTGTGAGAGTTCGAATGGGGGGTCTTGTGCCTCCTCTAACATCGTAAGAAGGTCTCAAAGATTGTCGTGGTCTAGTACCCACAGTTGTTATTTTTGAAACCGCAGAATTTCCACATGACGTTCTAGGTGCAAACCGCCCGTTTTGGTTGCCCTAATTGTTTTTCGCTGCCATCTTTAGAGCCCTATGCTTTTGTTCCATCCTCACAGCCTTCTCAAAGGCCTCCTCGAGAGTAGTAGGATATAGGGCATGAATATCCGCTTGTATCTCATCCCATAGTCCTGAAATAAATGTACTCATTAATGTCCATTCGGGCCACGGTGGCTCACAACGACTACTATTTCAAACTCAGCTTGGTACTCTAATACGGTTGTCCTCTGAACCATCTTGCTTAATATGGCAGCAAAATCTTCACATGCTGCTGTCCCAAGTCTGCGTGTAATTCTCCTACAAAAATCAGCCCATTCGGTAAATCCACCACTATGAATAACCGATCTATACCAATGCAATGCTGTTCCTTGGAGGTGAAAGTTTGCCATCTGGACTTTTGCATCTTTCGTTGTACTTTGACAATCAAAATATTGTTCAACTTGAAACATCTAATTCGTTGGATCACCGCCTTGGAATTTTAGAAAGTCCAAGCGCACGGTTCTCCCCGGAATAGCATTGTCGGGTTCGCGAAAGATCCTTAGTTCAGGTCTAAACCTTTGTGCAGGTTGATCACCATCTCTAAATCCTCGAGCACGTCCATCACCATCTCTATAGGGATTAACCTCATCCTCATAGTGCCAATCGTCTCATCGACGAAGCGCACCAGTGCCGTACGCCTCTCAGGTTCCATCACCGCAGGTCTTGGGTTTTGCAACGGAGGTAGGGAATGATGTGTAGGCATAGGTAAGAGGGGATCATTGACACTCACATGACGCACCTGGACCTGTGGGGTATCAGTTCGATGAGGTCCCACCGCTGGTCCTTCTTAAAACTCCGATCGCCGTCGAGGAGATAACGAATCAAATCGGTTCATAACATATTCCTTGAAATCATTGTGCTCCTTCTGAATTGAGTCAACTCTATGCATCAATGTATGGAACATGCCCCTAAGTTCATACATATTCATACTCATGGACGTTGGTTGACTCGGTCCTGCTGTGGTCGCTCCAAAGGAATCGACCTCATGGTTAGGATAATCGTGGATTGAGTTTTCTCTTGTCGGTGTGCTCTCCATAGGTCTCCTTGTTGATGTCATTTTTCTTGTTTCAACTATTAATGGAGGTCTAAGGTTTGCCTGCTCTGATACCAATTGTTAAGCTCTGATATCACTTGATAAGATCTGGAACCAAAGATAAGCTACGCAATTATTCCTTCAAGATCTGAATATATTAGAGAAATTAGCCCGCGCAACCTTGGAAAAATATTCGTCGATATTCTTCCTGTAGTTAGAAAATTACGAAATCAATTGGGTTAGATTCGTAACTTCCTGATCTACAACTTACGTATTTACACCCTTCGCAAATTTAAATTGTAGCAGGGACAAAAACACGAAATAATGTGGGTGATGGTGGTGATGATGGGTGGAGTGGATGTTAGGGTTATGGATGGGTATGAAGATGAAGATGAATGGTGGATGTGATTAAGGGATATAGATGAATGGAACGAAGTGGTCGAGATCCCAAAAAAGAGGGATGGCTCGAGCATTATGAAGTTGGCTGCCATCCACATATATATATAGAGGCTAGCCAACAAGTCCTAAAACAATATGAAACTCTAATTTTAGAACTTTTTCGTCGATTGCGTTCTAACGCACCAAAAGACGTTTCCTGTATGTGCGAACGCGATGCAGGCGTTCGAACGCGGGCGTTAGAATTTGCCTGACCGCGTTCGAACGCACAATATGCGTTCTCTATATTTGCGAACCTGATGCAGACGTTCGCAAAGGCATTCGAACGCGACCGACAAGAATTTTATTTTAATAAAAATAAACACCTAATACAATAAGAAAAATTCCTAACTAAGTGTATTATAGCACATCTTTGACATACCTCTAATAATTTTTTAAACTATTTAGGGATGTCTTTGGCGTCACAATTCTTAGTTTTTAGTTTGGATATATATATTAAAGCATACGTTAGAGTCTTTTATCCTTAGATAATGTTGTAAATAACATATTTTGTTAAAGATATACCAATAGTCAAGTAGAAACATGATTCAACACTTAATATGATTGAATACATTCATAAATTAATTATAGTTTAATAATTAAAAATCAAAACATAGTTTTGAGTAGTTAATCTAACATGTTACTATATTAGTTTTAACCGAATTTGAAATTTATTATGGGTAGTTTTTGAAATATGAAAAATTTAGGAGGAAATCTAATTATGCTGAAATTTTAGCTAGAAATTATAAAATTTAGGTTCAAATTAACTTATATGGAGTTATTCTAATATGTTCCCATTCTAATTTTGACTCGATTTAAAAAGAATTTGACATATTAACTTTATATTTTTTGAACTTTGGGGAAAATTTTGTGGGAAATCAAAATTTCATAGATTTAGCACCAAAATGGTAGCTCTATGTAGAAAGATACTTACAAATAATAGATCTAACAAAATTGAGCTAGACTTATCATTTGTATATCCCAAATTAGTTTCTAAAGTGCAAAAACTAAAATTAAAAATAAAAACTTGTCCCGATCGGCATGGGTCGACACAAGGCAGTGCCGAGTAGGCACACATCTCTACTGACCGGCACAGGTTAGCACGCCTTGGCATAGGTGCCACAAGCACAACTCATGTTGATTGCCGTGCCTTCATTGGCACGACCAACCTTGATTTCAAGTCTACTATTTTACAAGTAGTAAAATTTAGTTCCAAAAGAAATCAATTGAATTTAGTGAAATCAATTAAAATCCGTGTGGAATTAGTTACAATCATTTACCTAAGAATTTCTTGTTATTTTTCAATTGCTAGACTTAGTTAACTTAATGCTGTAGGTAATTAGTGACAAGACATTCTGGTTTGATCTTGTTGTAGTTAATATAAGGTATTCTGTAAATTGGGAAATGATCCTTCTCTGTCCCAATGTGGCTATTAGTTATGTGAATTAAGATAACAACTTCCATGTGTTTGTGATAATACATATGATTTTGCCTGTCATTTTGAACATCAATAAATAAAGCTTAGCTGTACACCACTTCATCTTACACTGTTTTCCTTAAATATAATTCTACATAAAAAAATTCAACATATAGCTAGCTAGCTTTGTTTAGTCTGGCTTTCGTTGACATAAACCACTTGCTGCTGCATTTCTCTTTGTGCAGAATTCAGAAGGAAAACATCCAAGAGTCAAAAGAGCCCCCCCTACCAAGATGAAGTAATGGGTTTTCATGCCATATCTATGGTTATTCATCAACCAGTAGAATTCTTATATAGTTTATTTACAATGCAGGCTTTTCATTCTAGGAGAAAATTGAAGTTTCTTAATTGGATAATTTTCTAACTTCATTGACCTTTATTCTAGATGGAATCCTTGAGAAGATTCAAACTTGAGCAAGAAATTCTTGAAGCTGAGTACACATTTACATGTGATAAAATTATGAAGATGAAGGACAAGGTAAGTTACTCCAAATAATTCTTTATATACTTGTAAAGACAAGGATGGTTGTGCCTGAAGGCATGTGTCATGTCAATACTCTATTTGCAAGGCCATACGTACCAGTGGCACACCTCTAATGTATTTTTAGGGTCTTTATACATGTTTTTGGTTGGATATACATTGTTAAAGCCAACATTAAATTTTTTTTATCCTTCGATAATATTGTAAATGACCTATTTTATTATAGATATAGCAATAGTCAAGTAGAAACATAATTCAATACATAATATGATTGAATACACTAATTAATTGACAATAACTCAATAATTAAAACTAAAATCTAGTTGAACATAGTTAATCTAATATATTCCTATATCAATTTTGACCCAATTTAAATGAATTTGGCATCAATTTTGGATTTTTTGAATTTAATAAAAAATAATACAAACTCGGTTCGATCGGATCTATTCATGGTACATTGAGCTCGCTGGGTCAAGCCTATTACTCTTTTTTAGCACCTACTATGTTAGTTGAGTCATAGACTTAATTACCTGCTAATTATGGACTCAAGTTGTTAATTTGTTTATTGGGTCTAGTCAAATCTATTAATTGTTCTAGTTAGGTCATGAGATATATTGAGTTCGAGTATCACTTGGCTAAGTCAAGTCACTTAAGTCAACCGAGTCCTAATTCGAGTCAGTTTAAGATTAGCCTCTATATATATATGTGGAGTGGAACTCTAATTTTATTCATGAATGGATTAATTGCTCATAACCTAGCCGCCCCCTCCTTCCTCACTACTTGGCCGCCGGCCTCTCTTGTTGGCACGGCTTCGTTCAGCCCCTAATCACCCTCTTCTCTCTCTCAATCTCTCCTTCGATCTCCCTTCTCTAATCATAATCAAAGAGGACATAAACTTTTGCATCTATTCAACCATTAAAGGTGCAACTCGATAGTACTGCGAAACTCGGGTTGTATCAACTTGGTATCAAAGCACCAGTTTTGCGACCTAATGACCAACACAAGATCCATGGCAGCGCGGCAAGTTGGAGAAACTTGTCAACCTGCGGACCAAACCACAGAGATGAGTCATCCTCCACTATTTAGGCCTTCGTCCCCTCTGCGTTCGCGAGACCAATGGAGAACCACTTGGAGCTGTCGCAATTTTTGGCGAGTATGACATAGATGATGGCCATGTTGAACGCCACCATGATGGACATCTCACGACGACTTCCTGCTGCCTTACCTGAACCCCCTACTGTTGGGCCGAACCACTGAGTTACCACGCTGACCTGATCAGGTGGAGCCACCGAATCGAATCCAGCCGCGGCATCAATGGCTGAACCGGTGCTGGCTGCATCCACCACCACCTGTCATCCCACCTAGGCTGAGGAGCGGCCACCACCAGCGGAGCTGGTCTGACGAGGCCCAGTCCTACCTGTGCCCTAGCCTCTGTGTGTCGAGCTGCTAGGGCGACATGCGGATCCCCTATTGGGTTGCACTAGGCCTCCGGTGGTTCCTTATCCATAGGAAGACCCATAGGCCAAGTAGGAAGAACCTCAACATTGGTCGATGGCACCTCCTATTGAGCCATTGTGCTATGGACATGAAGACGGACGTGATCAAATGCTCCAATTGAAAACTGTGCCGATGGAGTTTCTGAAATTCTGCGGAGGTGATCCATTGGATTGGATCTATTAGGCGGAGCAATATTTCACATGTTAGGATACCCGAGACTACCACAAGGTGCTGCTTGCCTCCTTTCACCTTGAAGGTGCCGCTCGCCTTTTTCCACCTTGAAGATGTAGCGATGACATGATTTTAGGCCCTTCAAAGAGTGTGACCATTCCATAGTGGGACGAGTTTGCAGACATGCTATGTGTGTGTTTCAGGCCCTTCGACTATGAAGATTTTCAAACTACCTTAATAAGGTTGGCACAAAAGACCTCTATGAGAGCCTATTAAGAGGAGTCTGAGAGGATTAGCAACCAAATTTATGGGTGGACAGACTCAACCCTCAAAAGCACCTTCGTTAGCAGACTCCTAGAAGACATTCAAGAGGAGGTTAAAGCTACTCACCAGGTGACATTACTTGAGGCTTTCGCAGCGGCACAAATGATGGAAGGAAACTTGAAGGAGTTGAAGGTGACCCACCATCCAACATTGATCACAACCGAGTCACGGAGCAACCCAAGATTGCCGGCCTTGAATGCAGCACATTTGCAGTGGATTTGGCCGAATCCCAACTGTCTAAACCTGCCACGAACATGTCTGAACCCTAAAGGACAACCATGGATGATGGGTTGACAACTTACCCCAGTAGAGCTAGAAGAACGACATTCAAATGGGCTTTGCTTCTATTATGATGAGCTCTTTGTTCAGAGGCACAAGTGTGCCAAACAATCCATTGCCATCATGCTAATGGAGGAGTCGGCTGAGGATGATCCCGAGAGCAACATAGAGGACCGACTGAAGGAGAAGCTGGACCGAAGAGGACTGCCCCTTGAAGTTCATGCAGGGTTGTCCCTTCATAACTTCGCCGGTGAGACCACTCCGAAAACCCTTCGGTGGAAGGTATGATAAAGAAGCATAAGATTCTCATTCTCATTGATTTAGAGGACACATAATTTTCTAGATTCGCAGATGGTGCAATGTTTGGGCTTAGAGATGGAGCCTTTCGTGGGCTTCGATGTTGCCATAGGAGATGGTACGGTGCTAAGAATGGAAGGCATGTGTCGCCAAGTCTAGCTACCCATTCCCGAGCCATATTTTTCGAATTGACTCTACCCTTTGCTCTTCGAGAAGCCGACTTAGTGTTGGGCGTGCAATGGTTGAGTGGACTTGGACCGGTCACCTTCGACTCCCATGGCAATGGTGTTCAGCTAGGGAGGCCACCAAGTTTGACTATATGGAGCATCACAAAATGAGGCCGAAGGCTCCTTGCGGTCTCTAGAAGGGCTGCCGAGGGTGGGGTGTCGCGGGTACCTCATACACATGATTGAAAGATCCACCAGTGGCTATCGAGCACTAAATGCCATCACCGTCAAAGACCAGTACCTAATACCGGTTACTAAAGAGTTGTCGGATGGATTGGCAAGTGCATTAGGCTTTCTGAAGCTGGACTTAAGAGCGGGGTACCATCAAATAAGAATGGAAGTGTCCAACGTACACAAGACGGCATTTTAGACCCACGATGGGCACTATGAGTTTCTTGTTATGTCCTTCGGTCTCACCAACGCCTCAGCCACATTTCAGAGCCCTAATAAATGACATTTTTAGGCCTTTATTACATTGTTATATCTTGATGTTCTTCAATGATATTTTGATTTATAGTTGCTCATGGGAGGAGCTCTTGCATTACCTCCATAACATTCTTGGCATTTTGCGTCTACACCAATTGAAGGCCAATGACTCAAGTGCTCATGGGGGCAGTAAAGGGTGGACTATCTAGGGCATATCATATCTAAAGACGGAGTGGAAGTTGGCTCGAAAAAGGTGCAAAACATGGTGAAGTGGTCGCTACCCAAGACGATGAAAGCGCTATACGACTTGGCTTCATCGTTTACCATGGATGGCTGTGCCGCGACACTTGCCGCAAGAGAGGAAAAGAAAAAGAGGAGGGAGACTAGTAGCGCTTCATCGTCATCGTTGCTGCCGTTCGCCGCCAACCTTGGCATCACTCGTTGTGTCAGACACTTGCCGTGCCATGCCACAAGAGAGGGAGAGAAAAAGAGGAGGGAGACTAGTAGCGTTTCATCGTCGTCGTTGCCGCTGACCTTGCCGTCGTTCGTCGTGCTCGAGGTCGCCGATTGCGACGCGGATGCCCTAGTCCTTGCTAGCTGGAGGAAGATGACACGAGTGGGTTGGGTCGATTTAGAAGAGGGGTCTTGTGCGGCACCTGTCGTGCCAAGCGTTGGTACGCCGTTGGCACGACCATCGTTGTCGGCTACTACCGTCAGTTCGTGCTCAACTATGGCAAGATAGTGGCGCGTTGCTCACGGCCTTGCTGTGGAAGGGAGAGTTTGTGTGGTTGGAGAAGGCACGATCCGCATTTGAAGAATTGAAGATGGCCATGACCTCAACCCTAGTCCTAGCCTTGGCCGACTTCAGCAAACCATTCGTCATCGAGTGCGACGCGTCGAGAGTCAGCATTGGAGTAGTTTTGATGCAAGAAGGCAGGCCCATGGCATACATGAGCAAGGCCCTCTCGAAGCGTTCTCAGCTGCTATCCACTTATGAGAGGGAGATGCTCACCATCATCCATGCGGTCACCAAGTGGTGACTGTATCCTATTGTGCACCGTTTCGCCATTCTCACTGACCAACAAAGTCTGCCCTATTTTCTTGGCTAGCACATCCTCATACTAGCACATCATAGACGGGTGTTCAAACTACTCGGGTATGACTACTATCTAATGTCAAGGTTCCGAAACTTGGTATCAGGATCGAGATCAACTGTTAGAAAAAATGATATGTGTTGGGCGTATCGGCCACCAATATTGGATCGGGCTATTTTTAATTATGAAAATTTTAAATATTATTTAAAATGTAGGTAAATTTCTAAAAAATTATAAAAAATAATAGAAAAATAAGAAAATAGCATTAGTCACATGAAGCCTAAAAACTTAGAAAAACTCACTCAAAACTATAATAAATTTTGATTTGAATTTGACAAACTTTTATACTCATAAAAAAGAGCAGTTAAAAAGTGAGTAAAAGGGAAAAGAGAGAAAAAATCATTTGAGTTCACCAAAGTGTGGACTAATCGGAGGAGCTCATCGGATTGACTGCATAATGAGCTTGGTGAAGTGCGAGAGTAGGAGGAGAGTGTGAGCTAGAAAGTAAAAACTAAAAATTTAAAAATAAGGTAGTTGATGACATCAACTACTAATGTCTTCTATGCTGGATACATTTTAGATTAGAGCTGAATCTTAAAAAAAAATAGTTTCAATCGATTCGATTGATACAGTCGATACTGGTTGATTCTAGAACAAAACCTGTCACCAGACTAGTTTCAAGGTCCAAATTGGGATCGGTTATAGCCGATGCTGATCTGGATCGACCAACTCGATTAGGGATCGGCCGATTTTGGGATCTATGGTTAGTGTACAAGAAGGGCACCAAAAGCAGTGCCTCTAATGCTCTTTTGCGGCAACCGAATTTAGTTGAGCTAGCGACAATTTTAGTACCAACTTTCCCTTTTTTCCAACGGTTGCAGGAGGCATACAAGGACACTGACACCATGAAGATGATGGTTGATCTTACTTCAGATCCAAACACCAAGCTAGGGGTTTTGCTCAGGGACGGACTCATTTTAGACCATAGCAAGGTGGTCGTCCTAGTCGATACTAGCTTGCACATGGAGTTGATGCGCTACTTCCATGACACACCGACAATTGGCCATGAATGGGTATTCTGCACCTATAAATAACTATCAGAGTTGAAGAAGGATGTGCAGGCCTTTGTCTAGGCTTGCGAGGTGTGCCAAAGAGCGAAAACTGATTTGGTGAAACTTGTCGGATTGATGCAACCGATATCAGTCCCTAAACGCGTGTGGGAGGACGTCGCCATGGACTTCATCGGTAGCCTACCCATGGTCAGAGGTCGCACGGTGATTGTGGTGGTGGTAGATTGCCTTATCAAGTACGCACACTTCTTGACCTTATAGCACATCCGTGGCACGGCAAAGAAGGTTGTAAAGACCTATTTAGACGATGTGGCCAAATTACATGGTATGCCAAAGTCGATTGTTTTCGGTTGTGATCCTATCTTTGTTAGTCAATTTTGGCAGTTCTTCGCTCTCTAGGGGGCTCACTGTAACGATCACCTTCCTAACCCCATGATCATTGTGAGTCCAAATCCAAAGACATAACTCGATTCTAACTCAACTAGAGAAAGTTAGGGTTACCGCGGATCTCTAAAGTTAAGAGGTAACTTGAGATCAAACGGTTAGATTGTCAAGTACTTTTGAGATTGGGATAGATTTGGGATAGAGAGCGAATCTATCGAGATGGATCATGGAAGGGGAGGCCAGAGGGCATGGTGGTGATCGGCCTAGGGTTGTGGTATGGTGGTGGAGATGACAATGGTGGAAGTCGAGGTAGTGGTGATGGAGATGGAAATGGTGGAAGTCGAGGTAGTCAGTAGGAAAGGGATAAAAAAGTGCGGTCGTTTTTTAGGGTCAATGAGGTGGTGCCAGACAAAAAGGAAGGCAGCAATGAAGATCCTAAATGGTGGCTAGGGTTCCAAATCCTTGAGGTAGTCGAATAAAGAGGAAGGAGACGATCTTGCAAATTAATTTCAATAATCCAAGATAAAAATTCAGGTGCACACCACATCTATTTATATGTGGCTCTTTGACTTGACTAGACTAGGCAGTAGGATTGAACAGGCTCGAAACTTATTGCCTAATGTAAGCAAAAACACTTAATTAAAACACCTAAACTAGAGTTCCTCGCCGTCGAGCATTCGAACGGCCTTAATTTATTTTCTAGCTCTCGAGTAAATTGTGTTCGAACGCCAGTAGGGCCGTTCGAACGCCTATTTAATCTTCTTCTTGGGAATTTGCGTTCGAATGCCTAGAAGGCCATTTGAATGCTCAATCCCGAAATTAGTTCTTTTGACTGTTGGAACCTTTATTTCTTCTACAAATAAACTATTAACTATTTGTTACACTCACTTCTGTATGAGCTTAGCCTATCACCCACAAATGGGTGACCAATCTGAGATGCTATCAATAGAAGGCTCCCTCTCCTATGAAGGTTCCCTTATTGCTTGCACAAACATGCTTCGTGTGTAGGCCATTTCGTTAAGGAACATTGGCTCTAATGCCAAAGTGAAACGGTCTCCTTAGTAGATTTGACCGTCATGGGATAATGGCACAGTTAGGGCTCTCAATAGGCTCAAGAGGGTGGCCAGGCATGGTGGTGGAAGGGTGGCGGTGATGCTCGGTGGTAGTGGAGGATGGAGGGGGAATGGTGGTCAGCTACACCCAAGGCAAAAAGAAATCATGTTGATCAATTGATTGTCTATTAAGGTGCATGCCACATTCTTATAGGCGGTTACGGTGATGCAATCAACATACTCGACTTGTCTTCCAGACTCGACTCGGTTGTCTCTTTGCTTGATGAGCTTGAGTCTGAATAATCCAAAACAATCAAGTGCAATAATAAAGATTAGGCCCTTGGGTTTAACCGGGTACAATTGACTAACTTACAATAACCAAAATCTAATAAAATAAAACCCCAGGTTTCTTATTGTAAACCCGCAACCTTCCCAGTTCGAACCTATCGTTCCCACGTCCCATGCTTCGATTTGGCTTGGTTCGAACTGTAACATGGTTTCTTTTAGACTTGATTTGGGTTTAGTTTGAGATTATCAGTCGTATTAGGTTTATTTATGGTTAATTTGTAATAAGGTGTACAAGTCAAAGGTAAATTATTCATAATAGGAATTGCATTCCTATTAAAGGAAATCAAGCCCTACTTGTATAGAGATTCACCTTGGAATAAAAGAAAGAGCTGATATAAGTTTTTCTCCAATTTCTTCTCGCAATACAAGGAACAGGTGTTGAACCTTTTGGAGTGAGTCGAGATTATCTCTTTTCCTTTTTCTTCATTGTTTTGAGTTTCAATTACTGTAGCAACGTAATACTGTAGTGGTATGTTGTCAGGGGAACTGTATCACTGTACCACTAGGTGTAGATCTCATGATACTAGAATCTACCAAGTGTTTGATGTGTGGATTTTGAAATGGATAATTTATCAAAAGAGGTTTGTGAGTACGCTGGTAATTATTCTGAATTCGTTGGAACATTATTAGTCACTCTATTGCTATCTTAGGTATTTTATTGCTGATTTTTTTTTCTTTTTATCTCTACATCATATAATTCGCATCCCATATGGTTTTAGCCTTCCAGGTTGTACTTCTGCATATCATAGATTCATAGCATATTTAATTGTATGTGCATTTGATATGAATAAGAATTAGGTCTGACTCCTTGGTGCCCTACATCAATATGTGTACGTTTTAGTAGGAAGCTGATATATTGGCCTTCTGTATTTTGTTGCTAGGCAAAAAAGGTCGAAGGAAACATTGTGATAACAAGAATGGATATGGTGCATCCTACTGAAGTAGAAATGGAACTTAGAAAGAGGCTTGATCAACTAACCGATCGCTTGATTCAGAAACAAATGCAGGTATATTCCTATAGTGGTTTCTTTTAAATTAATGAAGCTTTGCAATTAAGTTGGTCGAACTATGCTATCTTTTTAAAGGGCTTTGCATTTTCAAAATTTCTGGAGGCAGGCATTTTTCTTGAGATTGCATCCTTCCATTGCATCAATAAGAAGGTGCCATAAACTACATATTAATGCCACTATATATTACTTCCTTTTCAAGAAAAAGATTGTCCTGGTTTGCAAGATTCTGAGAAATTTAGTTTTGCTATAAAAAAATGGTACTATGCCAAATCGCATCTTGATGAATTATTTGTCATATACAGGTAAATTTATCAGTGCATATGAAACAAGACAATTTCATGTTCAGTAATATTGAACTTGAAGACCAAATTATCCTGACACTAGTTGGAGAAAACATATAGTATGTTGTAGCAAAAGATACCATTATCTCCAGATATGCATAACAACAGTGGTATAAAGGTACTACGAGATAAACAACTGAGTTGATGTAACATTATTTATACAATTCTTAGATGCAAGGGCTAAACCTTACTGTAAGCCAGGTGATTCCATCATTTTAGATCTCTTAATGAATTGAACCATTTCCTTTAGTTTTTGTCCATATTTCTGTCCTATTTATAATTTTTAAGATCCTGAATTAGGTTACATTATCCTTCATTTTTTATATTTGTTTCCCTTGAATTGGTTATTTTTGCTGTACAGTTCTGAGCTAATTTTTGTAGGATGGAATCTGACCTGCTTAAGTTTATAATTGTCAGGTTGAGGCTCTCTCCTCTGAGAAGGCAACATTGTTACTGAGAATGGAGGTATGTAGGTGCACCAGAATGTGATAGCAAATATACGAATTTTCAGCACTACTTGGAAAATCTGATCCTTGCTTTCCTCATCATCTACAGACAGCTTCCAGATTGCTTGATGAAAATCCAGCTTTTTCTGTAGCTGGTTCATCAGCAAAGATGGATATCGAGGCTGGGATACCCCAACCATCCAACTCTCCCGCACCTGCATTGCGTGACAGGATAAGAACAGGGCAGCAGCAACTTGGATCTGTTGTTCAACAGTTAGATTCTATCTTTTCTGCGGGTCTCATCTATCTGAGGAGGAACCCAAAGGCTCAGTTGTGGTCCTTGTTTTATCTTGTATGTCTTCACCTGTGGGTATTATATATACTATCGTCACATTCCCAAGTTTCAGAGGGTTCTAGCACTGGTGCAATTATATCTTTAGAGTCCATTAATAAGACTGCGAGCTCTTGACACTACAGCTTTGATAGTTACATTGTTCATTCATATATTGTATTACTCTAAGCTTTTAGATTCTTGAATCCATCCGATACAGATTGTTGAATGAACCATTTACCACCCTTCCTTTCGTACAAGTGAAACCCAGATTTCTTTCTTTACATGGTTTATAAGAGAGCTGATGGCGGATGGTAAGCCCTTTGTCTCCTATGTTGATTAGTATATTTGAATACGAGAGGAATATTTCTTTTCGGTTTATTTGGCTGAGGCGCATCTGAACTTGTTCTTAAATTTCTTTTTAAACTAGGTTAGTATTGGCAATTTCTTTTGTAGTTTAAAGAACTGATCGAACATATTGTCTTCTTTGGATAGCTTGGGCTTTCCTTAGGAAAATTTGGAGGAATAGGAAAAAATTTCTATTTAGGTGTTTGGATGATATTTTCTAGGGGTATATAGGAATACCCGTTTTCCTTATGGCCTATGGGAAAGGAAACAAAAATGAAATCGGGCCATTTGTATTTTTTTCTACACTTTCTTCTCTCTTCTACCCACCAGCACATAGGGCTGTGAAAATAAATGAGCAGCCCTAATGTAAATTTGCCAGAACATAATTCCAGACTTAAAATTCATTTCGACCTGAGCTTGAGCACAAAGCTGGATGACTTAGGCTGACTCAATAAGCTGGAAGACATATAACTTGTAAAAATTCCGATACAAATGCTGAAACGTGTCTGTATTAAGCCCATAGAGTTTTTGACCTAACTAGCCATCTTTTATATTTTATTTACCCAAATAGATTACACTGTCATTTTTGTTGTAAGATATCTAATGAAACTGCAGCTGGAATTGAGATAGTTTTGAATCTTCCAAATCATTCCTGCAGTGGATCTGGACCGATTTTTTTTTTCTGATCCTTCGATAAAAAGATTCATTCTCTTCGTAAAAAAGAGGAGGTAGAACCAACAAAGATTTCTTTTTCGATTCATCTAGGGAGATCCCTTTCCTTACTTTTTCATCCTCCCATTTTCATCTATTAAAAAATATTTAAGTACTTGAAGTACTTGATCGATTCATCAGATCCTAGTTCGGGACTGTCGGGGCTTGAACTGCTTCGCCTAGCGGCATGACGCTTGTATTGCTCAATTATTTCTCAGGATATCTTCTTACGAAAAAATGGGTCTGTGATATTATAACCTTAAGTAAAACACTCATAAGTTCAATATTTTACCTTTAGAGGAAAATGTCGAAAAATTTATCTTATAAAACACTCAACTATTCAACGACTTATGTTTACAAAATGCAGATGAGTTAGAGCATTTTATCAGTAGAAATTGAGAAAAAAGTTCAAAATAAAATTTGGAGAAGCTACAATCTTTATTATTTTTTGTGACTTTGAGCACAGTTGACTTCGATAAATGACTACGCCATTCTAATTTATAGAACTCTTTCATATCTTTACGACATATTTTATAACTAAAATAGATAACTGAGCATAAAGTTATGATGTTATAAACTTTTTCTATATATTTTTACTTTTATCTTTCTCATTTAATATTTTTAACAATAAAATATTTTACTTTTCAGCGTTTTATGTGTATCCTCCTTTTCTACTAAATTGCTAAAATATTTATTTTTTTAATAAGAATACTGATCATATTACTATTTTTACTTTTGATCAGATAAAACACTTAATAGTTTAGTATTTATTTAGGGCTATAGTGAAATAGACCCCTTTGGGTATTAAGTTTGAGGTGTAAACTATTTCGATAAAAAATAAAAATAAAAATAGGTATAGTTTGGTCAAACCCACCTCCCATAATCTTTAGGGATGCTTAAAAAGCCCGTGAGTTCAAAGCCCGTTTATGTCTAACCCAATAAAATCTGGCTATAGTGATACGAACTTGGTTGGATCGGATCCATTCTCGGCACATTGGGCTCGCTTGGGTCGAGTCTAGTTGTTAGTTTAGTCATTTACATTTTTTAGCACTTGCTATTTTAGTTGATCCATAAACTCAAGTACTTGCTAAATATAAACTCAGCTTGTTAATTCATTAATTAGGTTTAGATAAGTTAATTAATTATTTTAGTCGAGTTACGACATGTATCATGAGTCCTAGTACCACTTGGACTTGCCAAGTCACCTTCGTTGTAAGAGTCCGAATTTAACTCGGTCAAGGGTTAGCCTCTATATATATGTGTGGAGAGCAGCCTTAATTATCATTAAGGATTTATTTGGCTAAGGCCTGTTTCCCCGTATCTCCTCCTTTCTTCTCTTAGCCATTGGCACAACTCTCCCCACCTTCCATTGGCAAGGTTCTGGACCAGCTTCTAAACCCATTCTTCCCTCAATCTCTATTCCCTAATCTTCATCGAAGAGAACATCAATTGCTACACCAATCCAACCATTACAGGCAGCAAGCGTGCAGACTGATCCAAGTAGATCTAGTTCGGATAATTATCTAGCAGGTCTGTTTCTCCGACCTTTGTCAACGGATTCAACGATGTCTCCATATCTTGCCATAAAAATCTTACGATATTGGATCCGTTGGAAAGCTCTCTTCCAGATATACAATATATCAAAATTTCACATTAATCCAACGGCTAGATCCACAGGACAATCCCTCGAAAGTTCTGTGCAAATCTGTCCAGGACTGCACCTTGTTATGGTTTCATCTTCCTCGAGAGTGATCGTAATAATTTGGTATTAGAGCAGGTTGATCCTTGGCCAAGATTAATGGTCAACATGCGTTCCTCTATAGCTACACATCACGAAATGACCGTGACGATGCCCACAGATCCACTACCTAGTGGCTTGCAGATGGTAACGAAACCAACAACCGTTTCCGTGGGACAAATTCTGGAGCAAATGATAAAGAACCAACAGTTGGTTATGAGGAGTATAGAAGCATCCTAGAGGAATATCGAGGAGCTCATGCAACTCCTCCTTAAGTAGCAACATGAGACATGAAACGACAATGCACTACACTGAGCTAGGACTCACTTGCCAGTCTCATATCATGAGCAGTAGGAACGAAGGGCTCCTCTAACAAGGGAGCCCCCCTTTCCAGCCCTCTGGATGCATGTCCAGACCAGCCAGGGGTCACACCAAGGCCTTTACCTAATCTGGATCAGACCGAAGGGCGCCATAGGGAAAGAGGAACGTCGCCTCCATTAGACGACTTCGAGTCTAACCATTAGATTTTGTTGAGCACCCATGACATCACCATGATAAGGTCGACATCATGAAGGTGGAATCCGCGGGCACACGATTCATCTAGAGTTTCCCAAGTATCATTACGGGGATTCTTTGGATTGGATTTATCGAGCAGAGCAATTTTTTGACTACTCCGGAACACCTGAGGACCAAAATGTAAAACTTATCATCTTTCCAACTCGAGGAGATGGCTTTACGATGGTACCAATTGGCGCCCATCCTTTCATTGATTGGGCTGATTTTGCGGATCATTGTGTCATCGTTTCGGTCCAACTGAATACGACGATTTTCAAGTTTTGCTAAGTAAGGTCACTCAAAAGACCTCCATATGAGGATACAAGAGGACTCTCAGATAATTAGCAACCGAGTTGAAGGGTGGAGCGATTCTGCATTAAAAAGCACCTACATTAGCGGTCTTCGTGTCGATATTCAAGTTGAGGTCAAGACTTTGAGGCCTAGATCACTGGACGAAGCCTTCACCCTCGCTATCATGGTAGAGGAGAAGATAAAGGTGACAACGACAATGACAACCATGAATAGTAGCTAGACTACACCTCGAACTAGCAAACTAGTGAGCACATCCACGTGCTAAGCGCCATGGAGGAACACTAGGGAAATGGTCTCAGGTCCAGCATGTCCATTGCTGGTTCGACCTAGTCTCAACTGGCCATATTCACCACGACCTGGTCCAAACCAAATTAGAGGGTATAGCCATGGCTGAATGGATGACGTCTTACCTCAGCGGAACTAGAAGATTATAAGGGACTTCGTTTCTAGAAAAATTTGTATATAACACCCTACCTTTTAGCTAAATTTGCATTTACACCCTACGTTTTCACTATTTGCAAATCGAGCCCTATGATTCAATTAATAATTGCAGAAACCACCCTGCTGTTAGTTCTGTTAGCTTAACTTAACCAAACCCCACGGTTAAGTTAACTACACTAATATGATTACCAAAATACCCTCGTCTAAGTTACCCAACATATACACAATTTAACCCAAAACCAACCCAACCTAACCCAGCCTAACCTAACCCAGTCTAACCTAACCTAATCTAACTTAACATAACCTAACTTAACGTAACCTAATTTAACCCAACAAATACCCAAATCTATCTCAGATTTCAGAAAACCCTCAATGCGATCATTGTTGATGGTGGATCTCTGGCTGCTCTTCTCAATCGTAGTAGGTTGTACTATCTTCTTATCGATTGTCTAGTTGGCCACTCTCCACTAAAGTTGGTGACGCTCTCTCTCTTGGCTAAGTCTCCGGCTAGTCGTATCTTTTCACAGAGGTGATGGTTAGTAATGGGAGGATTTATTATCTTCCTCACTAGATCTTCCATTAGATTTGGGAAAAGTAATATTGTAAAGCACTTGGTCTTATACTGCACAAATAGGGAAAAGTAATGTTGTAAAGCATCTTTCCTACTGTTATGTTTCTTATATGGTCCCTACATACTACATTTAAGGATGACATGTTTCTTGCTATCAAGTTGTAGAGCATTTGGTCTTATATGATCATTTTATTAATTATATTTCTTATATGATCCCATAGAGTAATTAAATATTTGTTTTTGTTATCTTTGTAGTGTGTATATAGTAAATAGTTTGTTAATTGTATTTCATATGTGGTCCCTCTATAGAAGTTTGTTAATTGTATTTCTTGTATGACCCCCATAGAGCAATTAAATATTTCTCTGTGGTCCCTATAAAGTAAAGTAGTTTGTTAATTGTATTTCATGTGTGGTCCCAACACAACATAATAAATTATTCTCTTATTATTAAATAATTTGTTTATTCTTGGTCATGGGTTTCATTTCAGATGGAAGATGATGTTTTGATAATACGGCTCCACTATGGTGGATCATGGAAGATAAATCGAAGTACTTTACAATCTAAATATGTTAATGGAAGAGAAATGTCATTCATTACAGAGCGAGACTACATAAATTTCATAGTTCTGTTGGATTATATTTTTGATCAAACAAAGATGGATAGGCAAGTTGTCTTACGTATATGTTATAAGAGACCGTGTTCAAGGGAAGCATATAATGCTGTATTTTCAAATCATGATGTTATTAGAATGATTGATTTATGTAAATCTGAAGATCATACTGATATGTTTGTAGTTGGTACTGAGATCCGTGGCACAAATTCATCAAAAGCCTTGGGAGAAGGACCTTCAAAGTCAGTGGCAGACAATCCAAATATATCTCTAAATGATGTTGGAGATGGTGTTGGAGATAATGTTGAAGATAATGTTGGAGAAACAAATATTGTAGGTATTTTGGGAGATGATGCTGAATTTCCCACAAGTGCTTCAGAATGCTCTACTAGTAGTGATAGTGATGAAGATGCTGCTATAAATGAGGAAGAAGTTGATAATATTTTATCTTCTGAAGATGATGTTGAACAATTTAGAATCCACACATATGAGCGAGAGGTGGAGGATTCATCACTTACAGTAGGGAGCATGTTTGACAATGTTTATATGTTTAGGGATGCCCTTAGAGACTATGCAATCAAACACTATTTTCAGACGATCTATCTTCATAATGAGAATCATAGGGTAACTGTTAAATGTGCCAAAGAAGAGTGTTCTTGAAGATTGCATGCTTCAACTGTACATGGTGGCACACTAATCCAAGTGAAAATAGTGAAAGGGGAGCATACATGTGAGGCTATCAATATTTGTGGAAATAAGATGGCCAAAGCTAGTTGGATATGCAACAAGATAATTGATTGGATTAGGGTTGAGCTAAACATTTCTACTAAAGTTATCAAGACTCGTTTAAAGGATGCATATTAAGTTGAGCTCGGGTATTAGAAAGTATGGAGGGGAGAGAGAGAGAGCTTTGGAGAAAATATATGGAAATATAGAAAAATCATTTCAGTTTTTTCCTGCACTACAAAAAGAGTTAAATGAGAGAAACCCGGGCAGTAAAATAAAATTTGATGTTGATAATTTAGACGGATCATTTGTCAAATTTTTTGTGTGTTTCAAGGTATGTTCAGATGGGTTTAAGGCAGGTTGCAGGCCATATCTTGGACTTGATTGTTGCCACTTAAAGGGAAAGTATTTTGGTGATATTTTGGCTGCAACAGCATGGGATGCAAACTATGAGATATTTCCAGTGGCATTTGCAGTAGTAAATGTTAAAAGTGGGTATACATGGAGGTGGTTTTTGGAATGCTTGAAAGAAGGTATTGGAAATATAGAGAATCTCACATTCATGTTGGATCATCAAAAATGATTAGATGTTGTTGTTAGTGGGGTGTTTCCAAGAGTGGAGCATAGAGTGTGTTTTAAATATTTTTATGAGAACTTTAGGCGAAAGTTCACTAGTAAGGTGTATAAGAAGTCTATGTGTGAGGCTACTAAAGCCTATGTCTCTCCAGTTTGGGAGGATTGCATGAAATCACTAGAAGATTTATCCCAACCAGCTAGAGATTGGGTGAAAGCTCAAAATGAGAAGGTATGTTGCATGTGAAGCCAAAGTTTAGTGATGTATTGACATTGTTTTATTACTATTATGATGTATTAACCTTTTTAGAAGTTTACTTCAGTCACTATTATGATGTATCTAAACTCTTCATTTTATTGTAGACTTGGACAAGAAGAGAGTATCAAGAGGGTGCCAAAGTTCACTACTATACTAACTGCGGTGCGGAGTCATTCAATAAGTTTATTTTAGAGGATCAAGTGAAGTCATATATTGATCTTATAGATAGTATCAAACAGAAACTAATGGTTAAGATGGACCACCGCAGAAGGCATGCTGCGATGTGGCGGGGCAAACTAACACCAGTATTAGCTAAATATATTTAATGGGTGAGTAAAGAGGCTGGTGGTGTTGGTAGCATCTTTCGATCTGGAAATGAGGAAGCAGAAGTGCAAGGGGCAAATGAGAGATGCACTGTTAAATTGGATGAACAAACATGCTCTTGTAGAAGGTGGCAATTATGTGGATTTCTTTGTATTCATGCTGCTGTAGTCATTCTATCTTTTCATCGAAGAGTGGCTGACTATGTCAATGACTATTTCACTATTGAAAGATATAGGCTAACTTATGCTGTAATTGTATCAGAAGCTTTGTTAATTCAATGGCTTTGTACTAGATTATAATAGCTTTTAGCATAATAAGTTGTGTAATTTTTATAGTATCAGAAGCTTGGTTGGTTACAAATTTTATATATTTAGTTATAAATGTGGATAATCTGTAAATCCAGGTTGTTATAAAGTTAGCTTTGTATAGTTGTTGTAAAGTTCAAATTTAGTTGTTATAAAGTTTAGTTTAGATTTGTATGTTTAGTTATTGTAAATGTGGATAATCTGTAAATCCAGGTTGTTATAAAATTAGCTTTGTATAGTTGTTGTAAAGTTCAGATTTAGTTGTTGTAAAGTTTAGTTTAGTTTTGTATGTTTAGTTATTGTAAATGTGGATAATCTATATATCCAGGTTGTTGTATGTTTAGTTGTTGTATATTTAGTTGTTATAAACTTAGCTTTGTATAGTTGTTGTGAAGTTCAAGTTTAGTTGTTGTAAAATTCAGTTTAGTTTTGTAAAGTTCAGTTTAGTTTTGTAAAGTTTAGTTTAGTTTTGTATGTTTAGTTTAGTTTTGATAGTAATTGTTTAGTTCAGGTTTTTGCAAGCAACTACTATCAATAGTTAGCTTTACAACAACAACAACTACTATCAATTTACAAATTTTATTCAGAACACAAAAGTTTTCAAATTGATACATAACACAATCATTAGTTGATTTCACTAAGATTGTCATTGATACATCAATCATGAATTATTTACACTAAGATTGCCACATATATACTTAATACTATTACACCAAAGCAAATGCACATAAAGAGCCATCCCATCTTTTTCTCTAGCATATCCATCTTCAACTCAATTCTAGTTAGCTGGTATTTCAGATATATCGGGCGAAAATTGACATCGTCGCACCATGCGAAATAATCGCAACGATCATCCTACATTGAAATTGTTAATACTTCAATCAAACACCAATAGAATGTCAATTAAATTGCAAATCATACCTTATGTCCAGGGCAAGAGTAAAATCTTCTATTTTTGTTCTTCTTCATATTAGAAACTCGAATTTTGCAAACACCCCTACCACAAGGGCAACTAAAATTTTCGCCCACATTATTACAACTCAAATTTGAGCTCATTGATGATGACATTAATCCTCTTGGGAGCTACATAAAAAGTAAATTTGAGCTCATTAATTAGCTAATAGCTATGCCATTTCTGAAATCCATCCTTTAACTTTTCAAATAAGATGTAGGTTCAGGATTTGATCAGTGAAATTATTTTCAAAAGTAAAACCCAAGCTGTGCCATTTCCAAAAATCGAAGCTATGCTATTTCCCAAATCTAAAGCTAAATCTAAAAAAAAAAATATCAAACCCAAGATAGAGGAGGAGAAGAGAGAGTTGTTAGAGAGAAAATCCAACCTTTTCTTGATCGAAAGAAGCTATAGGGTTCTGTCCTAAAAGAGAGGAAGAGAGAAGAAGTAGAAATAGGGAGGAAGAAGAAAATTATAAGGGTATTTTCATCATTTAAAAAAATTAATTGTAAATTTGATGGAATATTCCCATCTGCCAAATGGTGTTAGTTAAAATAACACATGGTGTTTTCTGCAAATAGTGAAAATGTAGGGTGTAAATGCAAATTTAGCTAAAAGGTAGGGTGTTATATATAAATTTCCCTTGTTTTTATTGCGACGAGTGCTTCGTTCCTGGACATAAGTGTGATAAACAACCAGCCGCTATCATGCTTATGGAAGAATCAAACGAGGACGATGGTGAGGGCAACATTGAGGACCAAACAGAGGAAGAACCACACAACATAAAAGAGGACAATGAACAAGAAGTTCACACTGAGTTATGATTGCATACCTTCGTCGGCGAGACCACTTTGAAAACCCTTTGAGTGGAAGGTATGATTAAAACGCATAAAGTTCTAAATTTTATTGATTTAAGTAGAATCCACAACTTCCTGGATTCACGGATGGTGAGACACTTGGGATTGGAATCGGAGCCTTCCATAGGCTTTGATATGGCAATAGGAGATGGAACAGTACTAAGAACGGAAGGCATATGTCGCAAGGTTCAGCTAAACATTCAGGGCCATGTCTTCTACATTGACCTCTGTCCACTGTCCCTTAGAGGAGCTGATTTGGTGTTGGGCATGCAATGGCTTCAGAAACTCGGACCGATCACCTTTGACTTCACAACTATGGCTTTGGAGTTTAGCTATGAAAATTTCCCTATCAAGCTGCTTGGAAAGCCTTACAGAGATGTCGAAAGCACCATGCGGTCCCTTGAAAAGCTGCCTAGAGTCGGGTGCCAATGATACCTCATGCACCTAATCATGGGAGCCAAGGAGGATGACATTTTACCTTTTTTACAGGCTGATTTGAGAGTTGTTTTGCAGGAGTTCAAAGATGTGTTTGAACCGCCGCATGTCCTACCTCCTCATAGAATTCAAGACCACTGAATTGAAATTATCTCGGGGCTGGGTCAGACTAACGTTTGACCATATCGTTACCCTTTCATCCAAAAAGAGGCAATAACTAAGATAGTCCAAGAGATGCTATCCAGCGGAGTGATTAGACCAAGTCGGAGCACTTATTCTTTACCGGTCTTGCTAGTTAGAAAGAAGGATGGCACTTGGCAATTTTATGTGGACTATCAAGCACTCAACGCTATCACAGTAAAAGACCAGTATCCTATTTCGGTTAGTGAAGAGTTGCTGGATAAACTTGCGGGTGCTTGCTACTTATCAAATCTAGATTTGAGAGCGAGAGATCACCAAATAAGAGTCGAACTAGCTGACGTGCACAAAATAGCGTTCCGCACCCACGACAGGCAGTACAAGTTTCTTATGCCTTTCGAACTTACCAATGCTCCAACCAGAGTTCAGAGCTTAATAAATGATATTTTTAGGCCTTTGTTATGATGTTATGTGCTAATATTCTTTGATGATATATTGATTTACAGTCGAATGTGGGAAGAGCACTTATAACATCTAAGGACTATCCTTGATATATTGCGACAACACCACTGAAGGCCAAGGACTCCAAGTGCTCATGGGGGCAGCAAAGAGTGGACTATCTAGGCCATATCATATGTAACAACCCAACCTTAAAAAACATAAAAAATTAATTAATTAAAAATTGTATGGGCACGATGTGCCCATGTAGCTACATGAGCAGCTTGTGTGGAGGGTGCCACATGCCCCACCATCGCTGCCGCCGCAACCTCCCTTCCCACCGCCTCTCTTTTTTTCTTCTCTCCTCTCTTTTTCGATCTTTCTCTCACTATCCTTTCTCTCTCTCTACCACCGCCGCTCACTTCTGCCATCACCTCCATTGACATCGGTGGGCCTTTTCCCTCCTCCACTCTTTCTCTTCCTCTCTCTCCCCATCTCTCTCTCTCTTTCTCTCCCTTTCTTTCTCTTTCTCTCTTGGGTTCGCTGGAACTAAGTCGCCAGCCGTTGGCTGGCTAGCAGCGGCCGAGCCACTCCCCGCTAGCCCGGTCCCCTCCCCCTCCCTTCCCTTCCCTTCCCTTCTCTCTTCTTCTCTTCTCTTCTTCTTCTTTCCTTCTTTGTTCTTTTTCCTTTTTTCTTCTTCTTCCTGAGGTTTCTCCTCCTCTTTTTGCAATAGTGCTGGGCTCGGCCTAGCATTGTACCAGGTAGTGCTGGGCTGAGCCTAGCACTATTGACAATGCTCTTTTTAATTATTTTATTTTATTTTTATTTATTTAGGTATTTCTTTATTAATTAATGCAAATAGATTATTTAGATATTAATTATTGTCATATTAATATAAATTCTTTAATATGATTATTATTAATTATATTTAGTATAATTAATGATTATACTATTATAAACTATTACACATAAATATAGGTAATACTTATATTTATTTATTTATATTTCTATTAGATTAATAGATAGATTTGTAAATTATTATTATTAGATTTATTTACTAATATTCTTATGATATACATTTTAAGCAATTCTGATAATTTATTATATATTATTATTTTGTAATAAATGAAATATGTGTCATATTTGAGGGAGAGTTATAATGATGGTATGACATGGAGATTGTTATACATTATCAAAAATTATTATAACGCCCTCGCTCGGTATGGGCACGTGCATGCCTAAACGCCCACATGGCACGCGCGGCACACGCGACAGGTCGAGCGGGGCCCGTCACGCACAGATACTCCTGTGCACATATAATCATGACATCATCAAATAAAACCTGTTAACCTATCGATGATCACATAATCTATTACGAAATAAATCATACTAATAACCAAATAAAACTGTTAACATAAGAATATCCAACTCCACAATAATATACACTAGACCATTACATAATCTAGTAGGACCCACACAGACCACAACAAACCATCAAGATACAACTAAAACAACTAATACAAGAGTACATTATGATTCAACTTGTATTATACAAATCATCGTCTAATACAAAAGAGTACAAATATTAAATACTCATACAACTCAATTTCTATATAAACTATCATCTATACCATCTTGCATCTATAGCTCACCTCATCATCGTTCTAAAATATCTTATCAAGATATCTCAAGTCGCTATCACGTACCACATATCTGAGGGGGTTAGAAAAGAAATAAAAAGAGAGTCATGAGCAAAAGGCTTAGTGAATATACCTTACCTCGAATTAGTGATGCCAAACAAAGAGTAAATCATATATTGAATAATATGAATTAGAAAGAGTATCATGTCATGAATGAATATATGAATGTATTCTCAATAATACATAAATAAAAAGTAGATAACATGTCATAACTAATAAATTATATAATCCTCGACAATGGATAAACAAATCTCCGTGTTATATTATCATCATAACTCTCTCTTAAATATGACACATGATGCATGCCGACCATGACCATGCTATGATATCTAATGCAACCACATATGATGTATATTGACTACTTGATAATCATGTAATCAAATGATAATGAAATCATATGCATTTCTCAACATCTCAATTATCATTATCAGCTCTATATGTCATCATCATACTAGACCATTGTGCACAGTCAACACCTGGTACCCGATCTCAACATCCTACCCGTAGGCTTAAAACATACCCTACCATACGCTAAGGGTATCTCAGTCATAATCATACTCTGCCATACGCTAAGGGTATATCAAAATCCATCTAGATCAGGTACTCCCACTATTTAATAGAAATCACATGAGGGTAACTCGCCACAAGCATGCCCTAGCGAACGGCAGGTGTTCGTTTGTCTGTGCGCACAGACTCAACTGACCTCAGACATGGGCTATGAGATATCTCATATCAACGACCATAATCATCACTCCAAGCACCCCTAACCTTGGCGCCTACTCGGGTACCCTCATGCTTTTTCTATCAACTTTTCTATCAACTTTCCTATCAATTTTCCTATCAATGAGATTTATGCATTTCCTTCTATATGATAGATCACATGTATATATCCAGTACTATAACAAGTCGTGCATATTAGAAATTTAGGTGGTAAGGAAGTCAAGAGGAAAATAATGCAATGCAGTCTCCAACCATATAACTAACACATGTATATCACTGCTAGTCTATCACATGCATACTTATGCTAGAGATTACCCCGACACAAAGTCATAACAGTATAATCATCTCCAATCATCTCTATATATCACCAATGTATTCATATCCCAGATCAGCCTAATCAAATATATGATAAAATATGCTTGGCTGAAATCATCTCTAGATAAAGTCATATAATCATGTTGGAGGCCAAAATATGCATGTACATAATATATAATATATCCTAATTTGAGAAAGGCATTTAGGGGATAAAACTACTCACAGTCTGATCAGAAGACCCAATACACATATCCCTCACATCCGCTAATCAACCGAGTGACAGCTCATCGCTAACAAGGTCCACGGGGCCTCACATAATGGGGTTTGGAATCTAAAAATATTCAAGTAATATTAGTTAGTCATTTATCCAATTAGAATTAGTTCAAGTAGAATATAAATGTTTATTAAATTTAAAATGACTTCTTTTATTTTGTTTGTAACTAGATTCACATTATAGGTATGATTCAAATACTATAACATACTATTATCATAAAATGCTAGTTATAACATAAGGAGAAAGGTTTGTTTCTTTTTATTTATAATATTCTAAATATATAATTATAAAGTAAAAGCTAAATAATTATAAATGGGATATAAGTATAGATAAGATCTATTTATAATAAATTTATAATTCTTAGTCTATTTTGAAATTAGAAGTTATATATTATTTACTTAATTATGCAAATTAATTAATTAATTAATAAGACTAGTATCTTATTCTACACACAATAGTATATAATAAATTGTTAAGATTACTTAAATTGCATATATTATGAATATCAGTATATAAATCTAATAATTACAATTTAAAACACTATCTATTAATCTAATAGAAATATAAATACATAATTAAATAAAAATAAATATTACCTATATTTATGCATAATAGTTTATAACCTAGTTAATCATTAATTATACTAATTATAATTAATAATCATCATGTTGAAGAATATACATTATTATTAAAATAATTAATGTCTAAATAATTTATCTGCATTAATTAAGAAAGTAATACCTAATTAAATAAGTAAACAAATATAAAATAAAGTAGATAATAAAAATAATGTCACCAATGCTGGGCCGAGCCCAGCACTGTTCCAAAAGCAGAGGAAGGAGCTAAGAGAGAAGAAGAATGGAAGAAGAAGGAAGAAAGAAAAAGAAGAAAGAGAAAGAAGAAAGAAGGAAGAAGAAGAAGAGAAGAGGAAGAAAGGGAGGAGGAGGACTTGGCGCCGCCTCTCGCTAATGGCTTAGCTCCGGCGAGCCCAAGCTTAAGAGTGCAAGCGAGCGAGCGAGAGAGAGAGAGAGAGAGAGAGAGAGAGAGAGAGAGAGAGAGAGAGAGAGAGAGAGAGAGAGAGAGAGGAGGCTCACCGTGTTAGTGGAGGCGGCGGCGGCGGCTGCAGGCCGACGTCGACAGAGGGAAAGAGAGAGAGAGAGACCGAAAACAAAAGAGATAGAGAAAGAGAGATTTAGAGGGGGAGAGAGGCGGTGGGGTGGTTTGGTGACAGCTGCGACTGGATGGCTGCGGCTGGATGGCTGCGGCGACGCTAGGGGGTGTGTGGCACCCCCACGCTGCGCCCAGTTGCATGGGCATGAGGCCGGCCACACTGTGGCCAGCCACGTGCCCATAACAAAACTTAAGTTTTTATTTTATTTTATTTTAAGGATAGGTTGTTACAATTATATATTTTGATTAGTTATGACATGATATCTATATTTCATTTATATATTATTGAAGATACATTCGTATACACATTCATGATATAATACTCCTATGTGATTCATATTATCCAATACATAATTTACTATTTGTTTGACATCACTAATTCGGGGTAAGGTTTATTTACTGAGCCTTTTGCTAATGACTTTCTTTATTTCTTTTTTAACTCCCTCAGATATGTGGTACGAGATAGAGACTTGAGATATCCTGAGAAGATATTTTAGAATGATGAGGTGAGCTATAGGTGCGAGACGGTATAGATGATAATTTGTATAGAAATTGAATTATATTATTGTTTGTTATATTTGTACTTTATTGTATTAGATGATGATTTGTATAATACATGTCAGATTATAGTGTACTGATGTATTAGTTATTTTGGTTGTATCTTGATGGTTTGTCATGGCCTGTGTGGGCCCTGCCAGATTATGTAGTAGTCTAGTGTATATTATTGTTGACTTAAATATTCATATGTTAACAGGTTTATTTGGTTAATAGTATGATTTATTTGGTGATGGATTATGTGAGCATTAATATGTTAGCAAATTTTATTTGATGATGTCATGATTATATGAGCACATGAGTGTGCTTGATGGGCTCCGCCCGACCTATTACATGCATCTCGCGTGCCTTGTGGGCGCATGGGCATGCATGTGCCAGTGTCGGATGAGGGCGTTACATCATATGTAAAAATGTACTCATTTTGGACCACGGTAGAGTGGTTGTTCTAGCCGATACCAACTTGTGAGTAGAGTTGATGCGCCACTTCCATGACACATCGACGGCTAGACATGAGGGGATGTTACGCACCTATAAACGACTGTCCCAGAGCTGCGTATGGTTAAGTATGAAGAATGATGTGCAGGCATATGTGCGGACCTGTGAAGTGTGCCAAAGAGCCAAATCTGTATCAACGAAGCCAACCAGCTTATTACATCCACTACCAATACCCGAGCAAGTTTGGGAAGATGTGGCCATGGAGTTCATTGATGGTCTACCCACGATGAGAGGTCATATAGTGATCATGGTCATGGTAGATCACCTTAGCAAGTATGCACACTTATCGGCTTTAGCACATCCTTACACCGCGAAGAAGGTTATAGAGATTGCATGGTATGCCAAAATCAGTTATTAATGACCGTGATCCTATATTTGTTAGTCAATTTTGGTAGGAATTCTTCGCTCTTCAAGGCCCACACTTTCGCATGAGCTCAGCATACCATCCACAAAAGGACAGCTAATCCGAGGTGCTAAACCATTGCTTGGAGTAATACTTGTGATGCTTCGTGGGAGAAAAACCGTGACAATAATTGTCTTATTTACTATGGGCTAAATGGTCATAAAGTGCACATCACTCGACCATTGGCACGACACCGTTCGAGGCTGTGTATGGCTGACCGCTACCTACGTTGCGCACCTACCTTCCATCGGCTCATGTTGATTGAACCGAGGTAGACAAAGTCTTGCGAGATCAAGATGAAGTGCTACATAGACCCAAGGTGCATCTAACTACTGCCCAAAATCGAATGAAACATGTCTATGATCAAAAGCACCAAGAGAGGACTTTTGGGGTTCGGGATTGGATTTATGTAAAGTTTCAACCTTATTGATAGAGTTCGTTTAGACCCATTCTCAATCTAAAATTGGCCCTCAAATTTTTTGGTCCATACTAGGTGATCAAGCAAGTTGGGCCCGTGGCTTATCGATTGGACCTACCCAAGGAGGCTTGAATTCACCAGATTTTTCATGTCTCGAGCCTTAAAGCTCAGTTTCCACCTATCGAGCTGACAGGAACTATTCCACTTAAGCCGGGAGTTGAACCAAGTGAACCTATTCTAGCGATTCTAGAAAGGAGACGCACTTGAGTTCAAGGCAGATTGGTGACTGAAGTATTGGTGGAGTGTGGGGGTGCACTATTAATGAGGTGACTTGGATGGCTGAATCTGACTTCATGGACCGCTATCTGGACTTGACACCATGAGGCCAAGGTGGATGGAATCATGGTGGAGTGATACGAACTTGGTCGGATCAAATCTATTTTCGGCACATTGGGCTCGCTTGGATTGTGTCTAGTTATCTCGTTTAGTCATCTACATTTTCTATCACTTGCTATTTTGGTTAAGCCATAAACTCAAATATCTGCTAAATATGGACTCAACTTGTGAATTTGATCCTCATATCCCAACGATCCAAACCGTTTGTAAATCAAATGGTAAAACTCTTCCCAAGTTGCTATTCCTCTATGCATCATTGCCGAGCAATACCATCGCAATACCACGTCCTCCAAATGAAAAGATGCAAGGAGAACCTTTTGATCTTCTTCAATGCCATGGAAGTCAAAAAATTGCTCAACACGATAAAGCCAATCCAGTGGGTCACCTGCTTTGAATTTGAGGAATTCAAACCGCACTGTTTGCCCACAGATACTGGTATCATGATTTGGATTAAAGCGAGCTCTAGCCCTAACCTGGGGAGGATGATCCTTGAGCCATGCCATCTCTCTATGGCACCCTCTCGCCGTAGTCCTTGGTTGATTGGTCGAACCATCATGAGGGTATTGGGAGTGGAAGACTTGGGTACTTCAGATCCTCGATTTTATCCTTCTCGGATCACCCGTAGCAACCCGACGTTTTGTTGCGCCATCATTTAACTCAAGGTTCCAATAGTTTGGGCAAGGATGGTGAAACACCTTGTTAGAGTCTTTTCTTATTGCATTAGTTTTTTATTTTTATTAAAATAAAATTCTTGTAGGTCGCGTTCGAACGCAGAAGGGATCGCGTTCGAACGTCCTTGCGAACGCCTACATCAGGTTCGCAAAAATAGAGAACGTAAAATATGCATTCGAACGCGATCGGGCACGTTCGAACACCGTGTTCAAACACATCTGCACATACAGAGAATGCCTTTTGTGCGTTCGAACGCGATCTGGCGCGTTTGAACGCGATCGACAGAATTCGACTAGGATTAGGATTAGTTATTGTTATTAGGGCTTGTTGGCTAGCCTTTATAAAGGTGTGGATGGCAGCCAAATTCATTATGCTATTGGATTATTGATTTCTTGCCTCCTATCTTCTCTCTATTCTCTCTACCCTAATCTCCCTCCTCCCTCTTCACCAACCTACCACCTCTACCATTGGCAAGGTCTCTCCTAACTTCTAATCTTCCTCGATTGTCGAGTCCTCCCTCTTCTTTGGGATCTTGACCACTTCTTCCCCTTCATTTATATTCTTAAACTACACCACCCATCCACCCTCATCTCTATTATCATCCAAAACCCTAACTTCCACTCCACCCATCACCACCACCATCTTCAATAAATTGTACTTTCATCCTAGTTGCAATTCGAATCTATGAAGGGCATAAAAACAAAAAGGTAGATTAGGGAGAAACAGATCGATTCCACCTGGTTTCGTAATTTTCTAACTATAGAAGAATATTTGGTGAATATTTTCCCTCGGTTACGCGGACAGATTCCTGTAATAAATTCAGATCTTAAAGGAATTATTCCATAGCCCTAACATTGGTATTAGAGCTAGGCGAACCTCAGACCTCCATTAATGGTGGAAATAAGGAAGATGACATCAACAAGGAGACCAATGGAGAGCACACCGACAAGGGAAGACTCAATCCACGATAACCCTAACCGTGAGGCCAATTCTCTTGGAGCGACCACGATAGGATTGAGTCAACCAACATCCATGGGTGTGAACATGGGCTTAGCAGATGAACTTAGGGGCATGTTCCAAACATTGCTACATAGAGTTGATGTAATGCAAAATGATCATAATGCTTTAAAGAAATATGTTATGAACTGATCGGCTTCGTCATCTCCACGACGAAGATCGGTGCCTCAAGAAGGACCAGCGGTGGGACTACATCGAACCAATACCCCACAGGTCTAGGTGCGGCATGTGAGTGTCAATGATCCTTTTTTACCTATGCCTACACATCATCCCCCACCTTCGATACAAAACCCAAGATCGGCGGTGGTGGAATCTGAGAGGCGTGCAATACTAGTGTGCTTTGTCGATGAGGAGGATTGACAATTTGAGGATGAAGTTGATCCCTTCAGAGATAGTTATGGACGTGCTTGAGGATTTAGAGAAGGAGATCAACATGCACAAAGGTTCAGGCCTGAACTAAGGATCTTTCGCGAACCCGACAATGCTATTCGAGGGAGAACCACATGCTTGGACTTTCCAAAATTCCAAGCCGGTGATCCAACATATTTGGTGTTTCAAGTTGAATAATACTTTGATTGTTAAGGGACAGCGGAGGATGCCAAGCTGATAAGATCTGGTACCAAAGATAAGCTACGCAACGATTCCTTCAAGATCTAGATGTATTACAGGAATCAGTCTGTGCGATCGTGGAAAACTATTCGTCAAATATTCTACGATAGTCATAAAATCCATAACGTCCTGATCTACAACTTTCATATTTATGCCCTTCATAGATTCGAACTGTAGCAGGGACGGAAACACGAAATAACATGGGTGATGGTGTCGGTGGTACGATCCTTCCTCGGCTATAGGCTCTGATACCAGCTTGATACGAACCCTCTTTTGGTGCTATGGCTCTGATACCAGATTGTTACGATCTTGCACGGAACTTTAAGATAAGATCCCGAAATATCCCGCCGTTGGATCACTGTGAAATTTTGATATGTTGTAGGCCCGGAAAAGAGCTTTCCAACGGATCTAGTTTCAGGCGAATCGGAGTTGGGGATCTCGAGATATCGTTCGTTTAGTAGACGAACGTCAGGATACTCTGTTTTTGGATTCCGTGGATGAAGGCACGAAATCCTGGGTAATGGTGGATTGTGGAGGGCCGGTGTTGATGGGGTGGCACCGGTGTAAAAGTGATGGTGGAAGGGTTATGGATGATGGAAAAGTTAGGGATAGCGATGGATAAATTGGAAGAAGGGGGAGAAGAGGGCCACTCCTAAGGGACTAGGGTGATTGGCCCTGTCGAGGGAGATTAGAAGCGGCGTCGCCGGGGAGATTGAGGGAACGGGAGCGAAGAAGATGAAGGAGGCAAGGCAAACTCAATTCTCAATATTCAATTCCTAATTTTGGTTGCCCTACACATACTTTTATAGGCTAACCAACAACTCAATCTTATCCTAAAACACAATCTTATCCTAAAACTCAATCTTATCCTAAAACACAATCTTATCCTAAAACTCAATCTTATCCTAAAACTCAATCTTATCCTAAGGTAAATCCAAACTCGAGACGACGTCGGTGAAGTCCGAATCGTATCAGTCGGTGACGGGTGGAGTGGATGTTACGGTTATGGATGGGTATGGAAATGAAGGTGGATTGTGAAAATAGTTAAAGGATGTAGACGAAGGGAACAAAGTGGTTGAGATCCCAAAGAAAAGGGGTGGCTTGACAGTCGAGGAAGATTAGAAGTTAGGAGAAACCTTGCTAATGGTAGAGGTGGAAGGATGGTGAAGAGGGAGGAGGGAGAAGTCTAGAGAGAAGATAAGAGACAAGAAATTAATAATCCAATTTCATAATGAATTTGGTTGCCATCCACATATATATAGTGGCTAGCCAGCAAGTCCTAAAACAATATGAAATCCTGATTCTAGAGGATTCCCGTCGATCACGTTCGAACACGCCCGATCATGTTCGAACGCATCAAAATAAGTTATCTTTAAGCGCGAACACGATACTGGCGTTTGAATGCGGGCGTTCAAACTCGCCCGACCACATTCGAACGCATAATATGCATTCTCTGTATTTGTGATCCTGATGCAGGCATTCACAAGGGCGTTCGAACGCGACCCCCTTCGCGTTTGAACGCGACCTACAGGAATTTTATTTTAATGAAAATAAACACCAAATGCAATAAGAAAAGATCCTAACTAAGTGTATCAGCCCACCACGCTTCCCCCACCTTGCCCTCAAGGTGAAAAGTCGGGGAAATGCTCCAAGATATCAGTCTCCAACTCCTATGTCGCCTTATCGGATAGCTTGCCAAGCCACTCAACTAGAATCTCCATCTCCAATCTGGTACCATGTCGTTGTTGGCGTCTAGCAAGTACTCGAACTGGCTCTACTATCTCTATCTCCTCCAATGCCTCCGGTAGAACCGATCCAACAATCTCATGATCTCCAATGTGCTCTCTCAATAATGAAACATAAAAAACAGGATGCACTCTCGACTCCTCCAAACGATATGCAACCAGACCAGTACGCTCCAACACCCGAAACAGACCAACGTAGCGATCTGCAGATGCCACTTGATCATAAGTGCGTAACATTGTAGTCGTGCGTCCATATACCACCTCAAATGGTGTCATGCCAATGCTGCTATGGTAGGTAGTGTTATAAGACCACTCCGCCCACGATAAGAACTCCAACCATTATCTTGACATCTCTCCCACAAAGCACCTCAAGTACTGCTTAATGCCTCGATTGACCATCTTAGTTTGGTCGTCTGTCTGCCGATGGTAGGCCGAACTAAAGTTTATTCGAGTCCCTTGCAATCTAAAAAATACATAAATACACGATCACGATCTGAGACAATTGTGTGTGGCATGCCATGTAACCGAGCAACATTTCTAATAAAAATTTCAGCCACCGACTTGGGCTAAAAACGGATGTGACAATACTGAAAAAGTGCGCATACTTGCTCAATCTATCAACCACCACAAAGATAACAGAATAATCACGTACCAGCAGAAGACCCTCTATGAAATCCATAGAAATGTCTTCCCAAACATGATTCGGTATATATAAAGGTCGTAGTAATTCGACTGGTTTCAATGTGGTTGTCTTAGCCCTTTGACAGACTTTGAAAGAATGGACAAAACTCCTCACATCCCGCCTCAATCCTGGCCACGTGCAACTCTGAGATATCCTCTTATAAGTCCTCAAGACACCCTCACGACTAGCTTCTGGAGTTTGGTGGAAGTGCTCCAACAATTTCTGCCACAATCTATCATTTGCGGGCACTCAAATGCATCCGCGGTCCAGCAGTAACCCGCCACGATTTTCCAACTCTGGATGGCGCTCCAGATCATCCATCACCTCCTACAACAATCTCAAAATATTTGGATCAGATGTACATGCATACCTAAGCTTGTCAAGGAAGGGAAAGGTAGGAGATGAATAGGCTGCAAGCTCGGCGATATCGGGTTGGCACGATAGTGCATCCGGCGCTCTATTTTCTGTTCCCTTCTTGTATTGGATTTCATAATTATATCCTAGCAATTTTGTGACCCATCGCTGCTGTGCTGGAGTGTGTATGCATTGTCCCATAAAGTATGGAAGACTCCTTTGATCAGTTCAGATAATGAATCATCTACCGATCAAATAGGGCCTCCACTTTGTCATCACATGCAGAATTGCCAACATCTCTCTCTCATAAGTCGATAATTGCTGAGATTTTGGTGACAAAGCCTTACTAAGAAAGGCTATGGGATGTCCTCTTTGCATAAGTATAGCTCCTATGCTAACACCCGACGCATCACATTCCACCATGAACTCTTTGCTGAAGTCTGATAGCGCTAGAACGGGTGCCGTCGTCATTACTGTTTTTAGTTTTTCAAAGGCTGAAGTGGCTTCATTCGTCCATCTAAAAGAGTCCTTCTTTAATAAAGAAGTGAGAGGAGCAACGATCTTGCCATATCCGACGATGAAGCATCAATAAAGTAGTAGTAGGAATAGGCCAAGTGGTCATACTTGCAACCTTTTGAGGATCCGCCGCTACACTATCCACTGAAATGATGTACCCTAAATACTCTACTTGTGTTACTCCCCATAGGCACTTGGACTTCTTGATCTTTAATTGTTTTACTTCAACAAATTCAGCACATCTTCCAAATGCCGCCAATGCTCCAATTTAGTCCTGCTATATAACAAAATGTCGTCAAAAAATACCAAGACATACCTTCGCAAGAGAGGCCAAAATATATCATTCACGAGGCCTTGAAAGGTAGCTGGAGCATTGGTAAGACCAAAAGGCCTCACCCGAAACTCGTAATGCCCGTCTGGAGTCTGAAATGCAGTTTTGTGCACATCCGCCGGGTGAACTCTAATTTGCTAATACCCAGCCCTCAAGTCAAGCTTACTAAATATAGTTGCCCTTGCAAGCTCATCCAGCAACTCCTCGATAACCAGAATAGGGTAACGGTCTTTGACGGTAATAGCGTTTAGTGCCCGATAGTCGACACAAAAATGCCATGTCCCATCCTTTTTTCGCACCAAAAGCACGAGGGATGAGTATGAGCTATGACTTGGTTGAATGAGGCTTTGCTCCAACATCTCGGCAACCATCTTTGAGATAACTTCTTTTTGCACATGTGGATACCGATATGGCCTCACATTCGTCGGTGCAGCCCTGGGTACAATCTCTATGCGATGGTCCGCCGTTCTCCTCGGTGGCAACTCTTGAGGCTCCTCAAACAGTTTAGAAAAGTTATCTAATAAATTAGACAATTCAATGGTAGTACCTAAACTCATTTGAGGCTCATCTCCTACTGGTCCTAACTGAAGAAGATAGGCCAAATCATATGCACAAGGCAGCCCCATCATAGGCTGCATCGCTGGAATCGATGAAGACCGAACACCATCAAGCCGCACATCTTTGTTTCCTTGTTTATATTTCATCCATATGTTCCGAAAATCAAATGTGACGATTCCCAAACTCTGTAACCACTGAGCACCAAGGACAATGTCCGCTCCTCGCAGCGCCAACGGATACAAATCCACAATGATGTCGTGCCCCTACACTCGTATACCAATCCGGTGACACAAGCTCACTACCCTAAGCTTCGTGTTGTCTCCAATAGCAACGTCAAATCTCATGGTCGGTTCAGCATCCAAACCCAATCTCCTCACTAAACTCTTGTCTAGAAAGTTGTGTGTACTCTGTGAATCAATGAGGATGTGCACACAATGCTTTCTAACGAGTCCGTCTACTCATAACGTCCTCAGCGCGGAAGTACCCGAATATGCATGCATCGATATTTCAGCTTGGATATCTTCCACCACTTCCTCCTCAACAGTCTCCTCTTGGACCTCCTCAGGACACTCTCCATCATCAACAACCTCATCATCCTCCTCAATACCATCGATAAGCATCACACTCCCGATTGGTTTGGAACACCGATGACTGGGGGTGAAATGCTCATCACAGCGAAAGCAAAGGCCCTTCACTCTTCGCTCCTCCACTTGGGCAGGTGTGAGAGTTCAAACGGGGGGTCTTGTGCCTCCTCTAACATCGGAAGAAGGTCTCAAAGGTGGTCGTGGTCTAGTACTCGCAGCCGCTATTTTTGAAACCGCCGAATTTCCAGCCGGCGTTCTAGGTGCAAACCGCCCATCTCGGTTGCCCCAATTAGTTTTTGCTGCCATCTTAAGAGCCCTATGTTTTGTTCCATCCTCATAGCCTTCTCAAAGGCCTCCTCAACAGTAGTAGGACATAGAGCATGAACATCCGCTTGTATCTCATCCCGTAGCCCTAAAATAAATGTACTCATCAATGTCTGTTCGGGCCAAGGTGGCTCAAAACGACTACTAACTCTCTCAAACTCAGCTTGGTACTCCAATATGGTCGTCCTTTGAACCATCTTGCTTAATGTGGCAGTAAAATCTTCATATGCTACAGCCCCAAATCTGCGTGTAATCCTCCTACAAAAATCAGCCAATATGGTAAATCCACCACTACGAAGAATCGATCTATACCAATGCAGTGCCGTTCTTTAGAGGTGAAAGCTTGCCATCTGGACTTTTGTATCTTTCACTATACCTTGACAATCAAAATATTGTTCAACTTGACACACCCAATCCATTGGATCACCGCTTCGGAATTTTGAAAAGTCCAAGCGTGTGGTTCTCCCCTGAATAGCATTGTCGGGTTCGCGAAAGATCCTTGGTTCAGGTCTAAACCTTTGTGTAAGTTGATCACCTTCTCTAAATCCTCGAGCACGTCCATCACCATCTCCATAGGGATCAACCTCATCCTCATAGTGCCAATCCTCGTCATCGAAGAAGCGCACCGGTG
The DNA here is from genome assembly GCF_019914945.1 of Typha latifolia. Classification (NCBI taxonomy): domain Eukaryota; kingdom Viridiplantae; phylum Streptophyta; class Magnoliopsida; order Poales; family Typhaceae; genus Typha; species Typha latifolia. The sequence continues at coordinate 12,735,133 of NC_133086.1, read as the reverse complement.
CCGCACACCACTCGGGTTCCACCACCGCTGGTCTTGGGTTTTGCAACGGAGGTTGGGAATGATGTGTGGGCATAGGTAAGAGGGGATCATTGACACTCGTATGACGCACCTGGACCTGTGGGGTATTAGTTCGATGAAGTCCCATCACTGGTCCTTGAAACTTCGATCGCCATCGAGGAGATAATGAATCAAATATGTTCTTGACATATTCCTTGAAATCATTGTGATCCTTTTGAATTGAGTCAACTCTATGCATCAATGTATGGAATATGCCCCTAATTTCATCCATATTTGCACTCATGGACATTGGTTGACTCGATCACGGTTAGGGTCATCGTGGATTGAGTCCTCGTTTGTTGGTGTGCTCTCCATAGGTCTTCCTTGTTGATGTCATCTTTTTTGTTTCAACCATTAAAAGAGGTCTGAGGTTCGCCTGCTCAGATACCACTTGATAGGCTCTTATACCAATTGATAAGATCTGGAACCAAAGATAAGCTACGCAATGATTCCTTCAAGATCTGGATGTATTACAGGAATCAATCTACGCGACCGTGGGGAAAATATTTATCAAATATTCTTCGGTAGTCATAAAACTTTAGTATTTACACCCTTCGCATATTCGAACTGTAGCAGGGATGAAAATACGGAATAACGTGGTTGATGGTGGTGGTGACGGGTGGAGTGGATGTTAGGGTTACGGATGGGTATGTAGATGAAGGTGGATTGTGGAAGTAGTTAAAGGATGTAGACGAAGGGAACGAAGTGGTCGAGATCCCAAAGAAGAGGGGTGGCTCGACAGTCGAGGGAGATTAAAAGTTAGGGGGAAATCTTGCCAATGGTAGAGGTCGAAGGATGGTGAAGAGGGAGGAGGGAGAAGTCTAGAGAGAAGATAAAAGGCAAGAAATCAATAGTCCAATTCTATAATGAATTTGGCTGCCATCCACATATATATAGAGGCTAGCCAACAAGTCCTAAAACAATATGAAACCCTAATTCTAGAAGATTTCCGTCGATCGCGTTCAAACATGCCCGATCGCGTTCGAACGCACCCGATTGTGTTTGAACGCACCAAAACACATTATCTGTAAGTGCAAAAGCAATACAGGCGTTCGAATGTAGGCGTTCAAACTCGCCCAACCTCGTTCAAATACAAAATATGCATTCTCTGTATTTGTGAACCTGATGTAGGCGTTCGCAAAGGCATTTGAACGTGACCCCTCTTGCGTTCGAACGTGACCTACAAGAATTTTATTTTAATGAAAATGAACACCAAATGCAATAAGAAAAGATCCTAACTAAGTGTATCACAAGCTTTCATCTCCAAGGAACGACATTGCATTGGAATCAATCGGTTATTCATTGTAGAGGATTTACCGATTGGGTTGACTTCTGTAGGAGGATTACACGTAGATTTGGGACAGCGACATATGAAGATTTTGCTGCCACATTAAGTAAGATGATTCAGAGGATGACCGTATTGGAGCCACCTTGGCCCGAACCGACATTGATGAGCACATTAATTTCAGGGCTATGAGAGGAGATACAGGCGGATATTTGTGCTCTATGTCCTACCACTCTTGAGGAGGCATTTGAGAAGGCTGTGAGGATGGAGCAAAAGCATAAGGCTCTCAAGATGGCAGTGAAAATATGTTGGGGCAATCGAGATGGGTAGTTTGCGTTTAGAACACTGGGTGGAAATTTTGCGAGTTCAAAGACAACGACTGCTAGTACTAGAGAACGACCACCTTTGAGACCTTCTTCAGATGTTAGAGGAGGCACAAGATCCCCCCATTCGAACTCTCACACCTGCCCAGGTGGAGGAGCGAAGAGTGAAGGGTCTTTGCTTTCGATGCGATGAACTTTTCACCCCTAGTCATCGATGTTCCAAACTGATCGGTAGTGTAATGCTCATCGACAGTCTCGAGGAGGATGATGAGGTTGTTGGTGATGTAGAGTGTTCAGAGGAGGTCCATGAGGAGGCCGTTGAGGAGGGCGCGGAGGAAGATATCCAAGCTAAAATATCGATGCATCCATATTCAGGTACTTCTGCGTCGAGGACATTGCGGGTAAAGGGGCTCATTAGAAAAAGCATTGTGTGTATATCCTCATCGATTCAGGGAGTACACACAACTTTCTAGATGAGAGGTTAGTAAGGAGATTGGCTTGGATGCTGAATCGACCATGGGGTTTGACGTTGCTATTAGAGATGACACGAAGCTTAAGGCAGAGAGCTTGTGTCGCCGGGTCGGTATATGGGTGCAAGGACACGACATTATTGTAGAGTTATATCCATTAGCGCTGTGAGGAGCGGACATTGTCCTGGGCACTCAGTGGTTACAGAGTTTGGGATCCGTCACATTTGATTTTCGGAGCATCTGGATGAAATTTAAACAAGGAAAGAAAGATGTGTGGCTTGATGGCGTTCGTTCTCCGCCAATTCCTGCGATGTAACCGATTGTGGGGCTGCCTTGTGCGAGTAATTTGGCCTATCTTCTTCAGTTAGGACCAGTAGGAGATGAGCCTCAAATGAGTCTAGATACTACCCTAGAGTTGTCTAATTTATTAGATAAATTTGCTGGACTGTTTGAGGAACCAAAGGAGTTGCCACCAAGGCAAACGACAGACCATCGCATAGAGATTGTACTCAGGACTACACCGGCAAATGTGAGGCCATATCGGTATCTACATGTGCAAAAAGTAGTTATTTTCAAGATGGTAGCCGAGATGTTGGAGCGCGACCTCATACAACCAAGTCATAGCTCTTGCTCATCGCCTGTGCTATTGGTGCGAAAGAAAGACATGACATGGCATTTTTGTGTCGACTACCAGGCACTAAATGCTATCACTGTCAAGGACCGGTATGCCATTCCAGTCATAGAGGAGCTGTTGAACGAGCTTGCAGGGGCGACCATATCCAGCAAGCTTGACTTGAGGGCTGGGTACCATCAAATTAGAGTTCACTCGACGGATGTGCACAAAACTGTATTTTGGACTCCGGACGGGCACTACGAGTTCTAGGTGATGCCCTTTGGACTTACCAATGCTCCAGTTATTTTTCAAGGCCTCGTGAATGATATTTTTCGGCTTCCACTACGAAGGTATGTCTTGGTATTCTTTGAAGATATTTTGGTGTATAGTTGGACTGAATTGGAGCATTGGCGGCATTTGGAGGATGTGCTAAATTTGTTGAAGCAAAATCAGCTAAAGATCAAGAAGTCAATGTGCCTATAGGGAGTACCACAAGTGGAGTATTTAGGCTACATCATCTCCACGGAAGGTGTAGCGACGAATCCTCAAAAGGTAGCATGCATGTCCTATAACAACCCAACCCTAAAAAAAAAAAAATTTAAGTTTTGCATGGGCACGACGTGCCCATGCAGCTGGGCATAGCGTGGGGGTGCCACGCACCCCCTAGCGTGGTCGCAGCAGGCCCCAGCGTCGCTGTAGCCGCCACCAAACCCCCCCCCCCCACCGCCTCTCTCTCTCTCTCCCTCCCTCTAAATATCTCTCTCTCTCTCTTGTTTTCTCTCTCTCTCCCTCTGCCGGCGTTGGCCTACGACCGCCGCCTCCATTAACACGGTGTGAGAGGCCGGCAGCTGGCTGACCACCAGCTGCCGGTGCCCTCCTTGTCGGCCCGGGTCCGCACCTCCCTCCTCTTTCTACCCTCCTTCTCTTCTCTTCTTCTTCTTCCTTCTTCCTCCATCTTTTCGTCTTCTTCCTCAACTGCTTCTTCTCTTTTTATTTTTTTGCAATAGTCCAGTGCTAGGCCAAGCCCAGCACTAGTACTAGTGATCCATTATCCTTTTTAATTTTATTATTTATTTATTTAGGTATTTCTGTCTTAATTAATACAAATAGATTTAGACATTATTTATTTTAATAATAATGCATATTCATCATTATGATTATTGTTAATTAAACTTTATTGATGATTAATTAGGTTATAAACTATTACACATAAATATAGGTAATACTTATATTTATTTATTTATTTATTTACTTATATGTATATTAGATTACTAGATAGATTTGTAAATTATAATTATTAGATTTATATTCTAATATTCTTATGATATACATTTTAAGTAATTCTATTAATTTATTATATATTGTTATTTTTGTATCAAATAAAATACTGGGCTTATGTATTTATTTATTATTTTATAAAGTAATCTTTAATTAATCAAGATATAATTATAGTTAGGTTTTATCTATATTTTTATTTTTATTTTTATCTGTAATTAAAAATCTAGCTAGTTATAAAGATAAGTAGAAATTCTAAAACCTTCTAAATCATCATATATTACATGAACGGATTTTAATCAGATAAACGACTAACATCATACTACTTAAATAATTTCAGATTTCGACCCCCTGTTAAGGATCCTGTGGACTTAGCTATCGAGGCTTGATCATTGTCGTAGCAACGTGAATGAGTGGTTGTTTGGTATTTGCCGTGGTGGTGAGTAGTCTTATCTCCTAGACGCCTTTATCAAATTAGAATATATTATATCTTATGTATATGCATGTTTTGGCCTCTAGCATGATTATATGACTTTATCTATAGATGATTATAGTTGAGCATATTTTATCATGCATCTGATTAGGCTGATCTTGAATATGAGTATGGTGATGATAAATAGAGATGATTAGAGATGATTATACTGTTATGACTTTGTGTCAGAGTGATTTCTAGTATGAGTGTGCATGTGATAGACTAGCAGGATTATGCATATGTTAGATACATGGTTGGAGTCTATATTGCATCATTTTTCTCTTGATTCCTATTCCATCTAAATTCTTGTTATACATTGACTCATTATCGTACTGGATATATGCATGTGATCTATCATTTAGAAGGAAAGCATGAAATGTGATTGATAGGATAGTTGATAGAAAGTGTGAGGATACCCGAGTGGTGGATGATTGATCGCTCGACATAGTCGCGATCCCGTTGGCCTTACGTCCAAGGTCGTTAGTCTGTGTGTGCAGTAGACATTCGGACACATGCTGTTCGCTAGGGCATATGTGGCGAGTTATCCTCATGAGATTTCTATCAGCTAGAATGGTGCTCGGTCTTGATGGATGTTGATACCCTTAGCGGATGGCAGGGTATTGTTATATTTGAGATACTCCTTGCCAATGGCAGAGTATGCTCGGAGCCTTCGGGCATGATGTTGAGACCGGGTACCGGGTGTTGACTATGCATAGTGGTCTAGTATGATGATGACATATAGAGCCGACATTGATGATTGTGATGTTGAGAAATGCATATAATTTTATTGTCATTTGGTTACCTAATTATCGAGTGATCAATATGCATCATATATGGTTGCATTTGATATCATAGCATGGTCATGGTCGGCATACATCATATGTCATATTTGAGAGAGAGTTATGATGATGGTATGACATGGAGATTTATTTATATATTGTCGAGGATTATATATTTTATCAGTTATAACATGACATGTTATCTATTTTTCATTTTTGTATTATTGAGAAACATTCATATACTCATTCATGATATGATGCTCTTTCTGATTCATATTATCTAGTACATGATTTACTCTATATTTGGCATCACTAATTTGAGGTAAGGTCTATTCACTGAATCTTTTGCTCATGACTCTCTTTATTTCTTTTATAACCCCCTCAGATATGTAGTACGTGATAGCAACTTGAGATATTTTGAGAAGATATTTTAGAGCGATGATGAGGTGAGCTATAGATGCGAGACAGTATAGATGATAGTTTATATAGGAATTAAGTTGTACTAGTATTTGATATTTGTTCTCTTTTGTATTAAACGATGAATTGTATAATATAGGTCGAATCATAGTGTACTCTTATATTAGTCATTTTACTTGTATCTTGATGGTTTGTTGTGGCCTGTGTGGGTCCTGCCAGATTATGTAGTGGTTTAATGTATATTATTGTGGACTGGGATATTTATATGTTAACAGGTTTATTTAGTTAATAGTATAATTTATCTGGTGATGGATTATGCTATCATGGATAGGTTAGCATGTTTTATTTGATGATGTCGTGATTATATGTGCACAGGAGAGTATCTATGTGTGACGGGCCCTACCCGACTTGTCGCGCGCGCTGCGCGTGCCGTGTGGGTGCGTGGGCATGCACGTGCCCGTGCCGGGCGGAGGCATTACATGACCACTTAGACGATACCTACTACTACCACAGGATTGCAAGGATTCTTGGGCTGACCAGATATTATCGCCGCTTCATCACCGGGTATGGCAAGATTGCTGCTCCTCTCACTTCTTTTTTGAAGAAGGATTCTTTTAGATGGATGGATGATGCCACTACAACTTTTGAAATACTAAGAACAGCAATAACAACGGTGCCCGTTCTAGCTCTACCAAACTTCACCAAAGAGTTCGTTATGGAATGTGATGTGTCAGGAGTTGGCATAGGAGCTGTACTAATGCAAGGAGGATGTCCCATGACCTTTCTTATGAGAGAGAGATGTTGGCAATTCTGCATGTGGTGACAAAATGGAGGCCTTATTTGATCGGTAGACGATTTATTATCCGAACTGATCAAAGGAGCCTTGCATACTTTATGAGACAATGTATACACACTCCGGCACAGCAGAGATGGGTCACCAAATTGCTGGGGTATAATTATGAAATTCAATACAAGAAGGGAACGGAAAATCGAGCGGTGGCTGTACTATCGCGTCAATCCGATACCGCCGAGCTCATAGCGTATTCTTCCCTTACCTTTTCCTTTCTTGATGAGCTGAGGTATGCATGTACATCTTAATCAAATATTTTGAGATTGTTGCCGGAGGTGTTGGATGATCCGGAGCGCCATCCAAAGTTGGAGAATCGAGGCGGTTTGCTATGGACCGGCAGATGCATTTGAGTGTCCGCAAATGATGGATTATGGCAGAAATTTTTGGAGCACTTCTACCAAACTCCAAAGGCTGGTCATGAGGGTGTCTTGAGGACTTATAAGAGGATATCTCAGAGTTGCACATGGCTAGGATTGAGGTGTGATGTGAGAAGTTTTGTCTGTGCTTGCGAAGTCTGTCAAAGGGCTAAGGCAACCACATTAAAACTGACCGGATTACTACAGCCTTTACCTATATCGGATCATGTTTGGGAAGACATTTCTAGAGATTATACTCGGGGCTAGTACGTGATTATTCCGTTATTTTTGTGGTGATTGACAGATTGAGTAAGTATGTGCACTTTTCTGTATTGTCATATCTATTTTCAGCCAAGTTAGTGGTTGAAATTTTTATTAGAAATGTTGCTCGGTTACATGGGCCTGCCACGCACGATTGTCTCAAATTTTGATCTTGTATTTATGAGTGACTGGATGAAGTTTTTTCAGATTACAGGGGACTAGATTGAACTTCAATTGAGGCATTGAGCAGTACTTGAGGTGCTTTGTTGGAGAGATGTCGAGACGATGGTTGGAGTTTTTACCGTGGGCGGAGTGGTCTTACAACACTGCCTACCACAACAGTATTGGCATGACTCTATTCGAGGTGATATATGGACGCCCGGCTCTGACATTACGTGCTTATGATCCAATGGCATCTGTAGATCTGATAGAGGTGGTGGACTTGGCTTTGATAGATAGAGACGCTACATTGAGGAGGTTGCATGCCCATCTTAAACTTGCTCAAAACCGTATGAAGTAAGTTTATGATTGTCGCCGTCGGGAGCAAGAGTTCGACATCGGCAGTTGGGTGTTTGTGAGGGTACAATCGTATCGACAGGTAACTTTGCGTTTGATGTGTAACCAAAAGTTAGCACATCGCTACTTTGGTCCATGTCGGGTGTTAGAGCGTATCGGTTCAGTTGCATATAGTTTGGAGCTATCAGAGGGGTCGAGAGTGCATCCTATCTTCCATGTTTCATTACTGAGGGAGCAAATTGGAGATCATTAGGTCGTTGGATCAGATCTACTGAAGCCATTGGAGGAGATAGAGATCGTAGAGTCAGTTCGAGTACTTGCTAGACGCCGATGATGTCATGGTACTAGATTAGAGATGGAGATTCTAATTGAGTGGCTTGGCAAGCCATCCGTTGAGGCTACATGGGAGTTGGAGACTGACATCTCAGAGCGTTTCCCCAATTTTACACCATGAGGGGAAAGTGTGGTGGGCTGATACACCTGGTTATAGTCTTTTCTTATTGCATTAGTTGTTTATTTTTATTAAAATAAAATTCCTGTAGGTCGTGTTCGAATGCGGAAGGGGTCGCGTTCGAACGTCCTTGCGAATGCCTGCATTAGGTTTGCAAAAATAGAGAATGCAAAATTTGCATTCGAACGCGATCGGGCGTGTTCGAATGCTTGTATCGTGTTCGCATATATAGAGAACGCCTTTTGTGCGTTCGAATTCTATCGACGGGATTCCACTAGGATTAAGGTTAGTTATTATTGTTAGGGCTTATTGGCTAGCCTCTATAAAGGTGTGGATGGCAGCCAAATTCATTATGCTATTGAATTATTGATTTCTTGCCTCCTATTTTCTCTCTATTCTCTCTACTCTAATCTCCCTCCTCCCTCTTCACCAACCTACCACCTCTATTATTGGCAAGGTCTCTCCTAACTTCTAATCTCTCTCGATTGTCTAGTCCTCCCACTTGTTTGGGATCTCAACCACTTCTTCCCTTTCGTCTATATCCTTAAACTACACCACCCATCCACCCTCATCTCCATTATCATCCAAAATCATAACTTCCACTCCATCCGTCACAACCACTATCATCCACACTAAATCATACTTTCATCCAAGTTTCAATTTGAATCTGCAAAGGGATTAGTATGAAAAGCATAGATCAGGGAGTTACGGATCTATTCCACTTAGTTTTGTAATTTTCTAACTATAGAAGAATATTTGATGAATATTTTCCCTCGGTTGCGCGGACTGCTTCTTGCAATAAATTCAGATCTTAAACGAATTGTCTCGTAGCCTTGACAGATGGTAGAGAAGGTTTGTCCCAATGCTTCAACGAACCTTGATAGCATCTCTATGTTCAGGTCGACGATGATAGATGGAGGAGAAAATGCTGTGTGCACGTTGTCCTCTTGCCTTTCGTTGCTTGATGATGGATTTGTAGAAATTCACTCTCTCGTGCGCGTGGATGTCTCCCCTTTTTCTTCTCTTCTTTGAACCACCATGGATTTTGTGGTTGATGTCATTGCGGATGCGTGCCAAGGAAAGCTAGCTTTGATACCAACTTGTTACGGTTGCTTTTGGTGAAGATGATTTTTATCCAATTTGATAATCTAGACAAAATTCAATATAGAAATTCCAAAGGAAACAGGGCTCAATCCAACCGTTAGATCGATATGAGATTTGACAATGTTGTTCCTCTAGGAGATAGAAATCCAACGCCCTTGGAATCTCATCGATCAGATGAGAAGATTGAAAGTTACATATGAAATAATGACTAAAGGTCAGGAGGTAGTGGAGTGGATGTGGAATATGAGATTAGGATTATGGGAGATGATTATGGGTATGAGGGATGGATTAGTGCTTGGAACTAGATAAGGTGGGAGAAGGGATCTTCCAGGTATGGCTGGTTGCTAGGAGGAGGGAGAAGCGATAGATGATTAACCTCGGCTGTAGACGAGAACTCAGGTTGGATACTGAGGGAGAGGGAGGAGGGAGAAGATGGCTGAAGCCTAAACGAAAACCAATTCCAATAATCAATAATCCAAAGAGGCTGCTTTTCCACATATTTGGAGGCTATCCAAATATACCATAGCCCTAAACAAATTCTTTTATAACTCAACTTTCCTATTGTGCGTCCGAACGCACCCCGATCGCGTTTGAATGGTCAAAATGTTCTTTGTATGTGCGAATGCGAGACCAGGCATTCAAATGAGCAAAATGCATTATTCTCTGTATATGCGAACACGAATCGGCATTCAAATGCCATCCATTTGCGTTTGAACACACTTGCTAGAAACTATTTTATTTTCCTAAAACATTAACATAAATTTATACAAATTGAAATAGTTTAATCATGTTCACTATGCACCTAAATTAAGAACCACAACAACTAGTGGACATAGCTATCAAAATAAGCTCGCGACTTGTTGAATTCCCGATCCTCCCTCTTTCTCCCTTTCTCACTCCTCTCCTTTCACTTTTCTCTCTTCCTCTTCTCTTCTCTCACACTTTTCACCACTAGCGACATGTCAAACTCTATTACCATCCAACAACGTGGTTTAGGTTAGTCAAGTTAGTTGAGTCGAGTTGAGTCAACTTAAGTAAGTTAGATTTATCTTATTATTTAAATTTCAAATAAATCAGATAATCTGTATGTGGATTTGATTTGCTAGGATTTTTACTCCTATAAATAGAAATGGATATGTGTTGATAATAATCATTTAATGAATGTAAATTTAGCCAAATTATTCCTTGCGTCTTTACCTTTTACCGTAGCCGTTAGATTGCCTTTATCTTTCTAAGAGTAGATCATAGCCATAGAAGCATTATGATCTTCCAAACCGTAGCTACCGTCCTCCACCAATAGCCACCCTACTCTACGGCCTTCCACCATCATTCTTGGCCATTTGCCACCCTTCGACGAACGCCGCAACGTCGGATATTTACCATTCTGCCTTGTTCTAACCTTGCTCTACTATTTTATTTATATTTTTTCATCTAAACCTCCAATTTAGGTGAATCCAAAGCAATTAGAGCCCTAACTCATGATGATGGTATATGTTGTAGCAAATCCATGGCTGATGGTTGCAAGTCTAGCGCTTCCACTACCACCGACAGCCACGGCTTGCTTCCTCAAGTTGATTACCAGCCAATTGTGGTTGCTGCGTCTACCGGTGATTGTTAGGTGGCCGAACCCGATAGCTATCACCACGGGGGGTTATCCCTTTATTGGGATGGCCTCACTGGTGCTTCTTGCCACCGTGACTCACCAGTAATGGGACTAGGTGTCCCTTTCGATTTGATCTTACCTAGTACCAAGACTTTTTAGGCCATGTTGACTAGGCGGACTTAGTCAACAATAGTTTGAGCTTACTAGGAGGAGTTCAAGCGGATCTATAACCGAGCCACTAACTAGTCTAACTCGGTCTTGAAGATACTTTCATTACTGGGCTTAGGTCTAATATTCAGGCTAAGTTAAGGCTTTGAGGCCCACTACTTTTGATGAGGCCTTCTTCTTAGCTATTCTGATGAAGTCCAAGTTGAATCAGTTGAACTAGATCCGCTAGGAGGAGAGAAGAAAGACGGCCCAAGCCCACGACGCACTAGAGACTTCACTTACTCTTACTTAGCCTACGTAAATGGCTTAACATAACTTACAATCCATCCGGCCTGGGCACTTTATTTGCTGCACAAAAAGAAAGGCTTGTGTTTTTACTACAATGACCAATTTAACCCAAGACATAAATACAAGCGCCAACTAGCCCACGTCATGTTCCCAAGCGGACTCGAGGAGGATGAACTTGAGTCCACTGATTTGCATGACAAGCTGTATGAGTACAAGGACATGAAAGACTAGTAACCTTGAGGAAAAGGTGTCGCAAGCATGCTGGATTGTTACGATCCGACGACGTGGGTTAGGTTAGTCGAGTCAGTTGAGTCGAATCGAGGCAACTTGAGTTAGTTAGTTAGTTAGATTTATCTTATTGATTTAAATTTTAATAAATCGGATAACACGGTGATATGATTCGGGCTTCATCAATGTCGTCTCGAGCATGGATACACTTTAGGGGTGTATTTTATTCCTATTTTAGTGTTTAATTTATAGAAAAATAAGTTTTCTGTATGTCGCATTCGAACGTGCTTGCAAACGCCTACATTAGGTTCGCAAATACAAGAAATGCAAAATGTGCGTTCGAACACGGTTGCGAACGCCTGCATCACGTTTGCAAATACAAAGAACACAAAATGTGCATTCAAACGCGATCGAGCATTTTCGAACACGATCAACAAAAATCTTCTATTTTAGGGTTAATAATTGCCATTTTTGAATTATTTGATTAACCTCTAAAGGTGTGGATAGCAACCATTGAATCATTATTGAATGAATTGAGCTTTATCCTACTCTCCTTCGTTTTCTTCTCTCTCATTCTCTCGTTCCTCGGCGACGCCGCTTCTAACCCCCCCTCGACCGGCCACCCACTCCTCCCCCTTCTTCCAATCTATCTATCACTTTGCCCTAACCCCTACCATCACCCATAACCCTTCCACCTCCACGAATTCACCGGTGCCACCCATTACCGCCAGTCCACCACCATCCATCATCACTTGGGATCTCGTGCCTTCATCCACGGATTCAAAATTGTACTCCCTAACATCCGTCTACAGATTAGATGATATCTAGAGATCCCACCATCCAATTTGCCTAAAATTAGACTTTTTTGAAAGCTTTTTTCCAGGGCTTCAAAATATTAAAATTTTACGTCGCTCTAATGGCTAAATATTTTGAGATCTATTTTCAAAGTTCCGTGTTAGATCCTGTCTAGATCTGAAAATTAGGATAGATCGAGCCTTGGCCTAAGGGGAGATCGTATCAAGTTGGTGTAAAGCCCCCAACCGGCACGGGCACGGGCACGTGCACGCCCACGCGCCCACACAACACGCGTGACGCACGCGATAGGATGGGCGGGAGCCATCACACATAGATACTCCTATGCACATAAGAATATCCAAGTCCACAATAATATACACTAGACTACTACATAATCTAGCAGGACCCACACATGCCACAACAAACTATCAAGATACAACTAAACAATTAATACAAGAGTACACTATGATTCGATCGGTATTATACAAATCATTGTCTAATACAAAAGAGTACAAATATTAAATACTCGTACAACTCAATTTCTATATAAACTATCATCTATACCATCTCGCATCTATAGCTTACCTCATCATCACTCTAAAATATCTCCTCAAGATATCTCAAGTCGCTATCACGTACCACATATCTGAGGGGTTAGAAAAGAAATATAGAGAGTCATGAGAAAAAGGCTTAGTGAATAGACCTTACCCGAATCGATGCCAAACAGAGAGTAAATAATGTACTGGATAATATGAATCAGAAAGAGCATCATGTCATGAATGAATATATGAATGTATCCTCAATAATATATAAATGAAAAGTAGATAACATGTCATAATTGATAAAAGTATATAATCCTCGACAATGAGTAAACAAATCTCCATGTCATACTATCATCATAACTTTCTCTCAAATACGATATATGATGCATGCTGACCATGATCATGCTATGATATCAAATGCAATCATATATAATGTATATTGACCACTCGATAATTAGGTAATCAAATGATAATGAAATCATATGCATTTCTCAACATCTCAGTCATCAATGTCAGCTCTATATGTCATTATCATACTAGACCACTATGCACAGTCAACACTCGGTACCCGATCTCAACATCATGCCCGAAGGTTCCGAGCATACTCTGCCATCCACAAAGAGTATCTCAAATATAACCATACACTGCCATCCGCTAAGGGTATCAACATCCATCCAGACCGGGCACCCTTCTAGTTGATAGAAATCTCGTGAGGATAACTCGCCATATATGCCCTAGTGAATGACATGTGTCCGAATGTCTGCTGCGCACATAAACTAATGACCTTGGATGTAAGGCCAATAGGATCGCAACTATGTTGAGCGATCAATCATCCACCAAGCACGTCCTAAGCCTCGCGCCCACTCGAGTATTCTCACACTTTCTATCAACTATCCTATCAATCACATTTCATGCTTTCTTTCTAAATGACAGATCCTATGCATATATCCAGTATAATAACAAGTCAATGCATAATAGGAATTTAGGTGGAATAAAAATTAAGAGAAAAATAATACAATATAGTCTCTGATCATGTAGTCAACACATGCATACTTATGCTAATCTATTACATGCATACTCGTGCTATAGATTAACTGGTCATAACATTACAAAGTATAATCATCTCTCATCATCCCTATTTATCATCATCATACTCATATCTAAGATCAGCCTAATTAGATGCATGATAAAAATATGCTCAACTATAATCATCTCTAGATAAAGTCATATAATCATACTAGAGGCCAAAACATGCAAGTACATAATATATAATATATCCTAATTTGAGAAAGGTGTCTAGGGGATAAGACTACTCACTGTCTGATCAGAAGACACAAATCATGTATCTCTCACGTCTGTTAGTCAAACATCAATTCATCGTTAGAGTTCACAGGGTCTCACATAAGGGGGTTCATGATATGAAAATATTTAAGTAGTATGATGTTAGCCGTTTATGTAATTAGAATTAATTCAATTAGAATATAAAGGTTTATTAGGTTTAGAATCACTTCTCTTTATTTTTGATTACATAACTAGGTCTATATTATAGATATGATTCAAATACTATAATTATATTATTATCATAAAATGTCAGTTATAACATAAGGAGAAGATGTCTATTTCCTTTTATATGAGAGTATTTCTAAATATATAATTATAAAATAAAATAAAATAAAATAAAAAGGCTAAATAACTATAAGTATAGACAAGGTTTAATTATAATTAATTTTATAATTCATACACTATCTTGATTAATTAGGGACAATGCAGTCTTTACTCGATAAAATAATAAATAAATAACTAAATAAGCTTAATATTTTATTTATTGCAGAATAATCATATATAAAAAAATTAATAGAAATACTTAAAATATATATGATGAGGGTATTAGAATATAATTCTAATAATTATAATTTATAAATCTATCTATTAATCTAATAGACATATAAATAAATAAATAAATATAAGTATTACCTATATTTATACCTAATTAATCACTAATTATAAAAATTATCATTAATAAAATTATAATGAAGAATATATAATATTATTAAAATAGTTAATGTCTAAATAATCTATTTGCATTAATTAAGAAGAAAAATACCTAAATAAATAACATAAATAAAATAATTAAGAAATTAATTAATTCTGCCATCAATGATAGGCTTGGTCTAGGATTGTAGCAGGCAGTTTTGGACCGTGCCCAACACTGTGCAGAAAGAAGGAGAAGAAGTCGAGGAAAAAGGAGAAAAAGAAAGAAAGAAAGAAAGAAACAAAGAAAGAAAGAAAGAAGAAGAAGAAGAAGAAGAGGAGAAGAGGAAGAGGAGAAGAGGAAGAGAAGAAAGAGAGAAGGTGAGGGAGGGGGTTGCGGACCCGGGCCGGCGGGGAGGGCACCGGCCGCTGTTGGCCAGCGAACGGCCGGCCTCTCGCCGATGGCTCGGCTCCGATGAGCCTGAGCTCGAGCAAGAAAGAGAGAGAGAGAGAGAGAGAGAGAGAGAGAGAGAGAGAGAAGGAAAGAGAGGGGGAATGAGGGATCTCACCAGCGGCGGCGGCTTCTGGGAGGTGGCGGCGGGCCGACATCGATAACGAGGAGAGGAAGGAGTGTGAGAGAAAGTAGAGAGAGAGTAGACTTAGAGAGTGACCGAGAGAGATAGAGAGAGAAAGATTTAAAGAGAGAGAGAGAAGGCGGTGGAGAAGGGGTAGCAGTGGCGTCGGGGCTGTTGCGGCTAGCTGGCCGCAACCGGTTGGCTACGACAGTAGCAGTGGGCACATGACGCCCCACCACGCAAGCTGCATGAGCACGAGGCCGGCCACAATGTGGTCGGTCACATCGTGCCCAAAATTAATTAATAATAATTCTTTTTAAGGTTGGATTGTTATAGTTGGTATCAGAGCCACCGTTTTTCGGACACGCGCTTTCTATGATGACAACCAAAGCCATGGCTGCATGGTGAGATGAGGAAGAAGTGATTTTCCCAATAGAGGAGGGGGAAATGGTTGCGGAGACTTCCACCCATAGAACCGCCCGACCGAATTTGAAAACGGAAGAGCCTAGCATTCAAGCCATGTTTGGGTCTCTTTCTGAACAAATGGCCATCAACAACCAGATGATGATGGAGATGATGCGAGAATTACAAGCGACAAAGGAAGCCAAGGTGAACGGAAATGTACCATCGACCCCACGACACGAGTCCACCCCCATGAACCTGCCACCACCGGTTAAGAATTTAGACCCAAAAGAGCCTCTACTGCCACCACCCCATGGGCAGAGACAAGCAAGGATGGTTCCACTAGGCCCAATTGTAGATGAGCCCGTCCGATGAGTGAACCACTATAGATATCATCTTGGACAATACGAACCAGAACTGCGTCGAGCTAACCAAAATCGAAGGAGGGATCATCAACCATTCTTGGTGCACCCTCCTCCGGTTAGACAGGGACTGGGATATGATCCGGATCGAGACAACGGTATCCGTGGGCAAATCATGCTTCTCAAATTTCCCAAGTTCAAAGGTGGTGATCCGATCAATTGGTTGTACAGGGCAGAGCAATTCTTCACGTACTAGGGTACAGCGTGATACGATTCGGACTTCACCGATGTCGTCTCAAGCATAGAGTCACTTTAGGAGTGTCTTTGTTTCAAGTTTTAGTGTTTAACTTCCATAAAAGTAAGTTTTCTGTAAGTCACGTTCGAACGCAGGTGGAGTGAGTTCGAACGCGGTTGTGAACGTGAGTGAAGAGTGTGCATTGTGCGTTCGAACGCCCTGCTCGACCGCACTATGAACGCCTACATCGCATTCGCAAATCTAGAGAAGTGGGAAATAGGCGCATTCGTGATACGATCACACCTATGGCTATGGAGCTCTGATACCAGCTTGATACGATATCGCCTTTTTGGTGAAGGGTCGATCTCTTCCAATTCTTGATCTGGACTAGATCTGGCACGGAACTTTGAAATAAGATCCCGAAATATGCTGCCGTCGGATCAACGTGAAACTCTGATATGTTGTAGCCCCAGAAAAGAGATTTCCAACAAATCTAGTTGCAGGCGAATCGGATGTGGGGATCTTGAGATATCGTCCAATTTGTGGACAAAGGTCAGATGGTCTGTTTTGGATCCGTGGATGGAGGCACGTGATCCTAGGTAATGGTGGTTGAAGGTGGACCGGCGTTAATGTGGTGGCACCGGTGAAAAGTGATGGTAGACGGGTTGTGGTTGATGGAAGGATTAGGGCAAGTGTTGGATAGATTGGACGAAGGGGGAGAAGAGGGCCACCCCTAAGGGACTAGGGTGATTAGCCGGACGAGGGAGGTTAGAAGCGGCGTCGCCGGGGATTGAGAGAACGGGAGCGAAGAAGACGAAGGAGGCAAGGCAAAACTCAATCTCAATAATCAATAATAATTTTTGTTGTCATACACATCCTTTTATAGGCTAACCAACAAATCAAATTAACCCTAAAACACAATTTTCGCCGACCGCGTTCGAACTCGCCTGACCGCGTTCAAACGCACCGAGTTCACTCTTCTGGATTTGCGAATGCGATGCAGGCATTCGAACGCGCCTGTCGATATTTGCGAACGCGATGCAGGCGTTCACAGTGCGTTCGAACGCACCGCGTTCGAACGCACAGTACATTCTCTTCACCACGTTCACAACCCCGTTCACAAACCGCGTTCGAACTCACTCCACCCGCGTTCGAACGCGACTTACAGAAAACTTATTTTAATGGAAATTAAATACTAAAACATGAAATAAAAATACTCCTAAAGTGAATCCATGCTCGAGACGACGTCGGTGAAGTCCGAATCGTATCAATCCACCACGCTTCCGCAACCTTGTCCTCAAGGTTTGACGTTTGTGAAGCGATCTTTGAACTCTGACTTAAGTTCCTCCATGGTATGATCTTCTGCATTGGTTCCCCACATATCTGAAGATATAAGAAATGCTGGTGCTGAAAAAGAGGCAAGCTCACTTGTGTCCGGTTGGCGCGAAAGAGCATCGGCGGCTCGATTTTCAATCCCCTTTTTGTAGACTAATTCGTAGTCATACCCAAGGAGTTTCGTGACCCACCGTTGTTGGGCTGGGGTGTGCACACGTTGCTCCATGAAGTAGGGTAAGCTACGCTGGTCCGTGCGGATAGTAAACCGTTGGCCAATCAAGTAGGGTCGCCATTTGGTGACGGCGTGTAGAATCGCTAACATTTCGCGCTCGTAGGTAGATAGCTGTCGCGACTGACTTGACAATGCTTTGCTCATATATGCCACGGGTCTGCCCTCTTGCATCAAAACCTGCTCCAATGCCCTCACCGAAGCGTCGCACTCCACCACAAAGGGCTTGCCGAAAATGCGGTAGTGCTAGAACCGGAGCTGTAGACATAGCTGTCTTCAAGGCTTCGAAGGCCTCCGTTGCTTTGCCCGTCCATTGAAACCCACCTTTTCTGAGTAAGGAGGTCAGCGGGGCAGCAATTTTGCCATAGTTGGCAACATGTTAGGTTTTTATTTGTTGGCAGTTGTGTACAAAATATTCTAAGTGTATTTTTTTCATGTATATGAGCTTTACACAAGTCTAGAATATCTCTGGTTTGAAGAATTGCAAGATTATTGGAGAAAATCCGTCGAGTTCACACCGCGTTCACAAACGCATTTGAACGCGGAATCTGCGTCCACACAGACAGAGAGCCGCGTTCACAAACGCGTTCGAACGCGGGTACTGCGTTCACACAGACAGAGAGCCGCGTTCACAAATGCGTTCGAACGCGGGTACTGCGTTCACACAGACAGAGAGCCGCGTTCACAAACACGTTCGAACGCGGGTACAACGTTCACATATACCGAGAGCTGCGTTCACAAATGCGTTCGAACGCAACTTGAAGAATTCAAGCTATCACGTTCGAACGCACCAACAAAGTTTAAGAATATTGGACTTTCGTGAGTACGGATAAGATTTGGCTCTATCTTGTACTTTCGTCAGTACGGATAAGACTTGGATTTGGCTCTATCTTGGAGATCATATATAAGGATTGTGAAACCCTATCTCTAGGGTAGTTGAAGAAGCATTATTGAAGGAGACTTCTTGAGGCTACATCGGTTCTTCAACTATCAAGGTTCCACTCATCTACAAAATTTAATCTTTCGTCTTAAGGGCTATCTAGACGAAAGATCAATCTCGAGGGTTACTGAGATTGGACTTCAATCACGAGAAGCGGTAAATCGTGGGTTCTAGCGAGCAAGACTGAGAGGAACAAAGTCGTTCGGATCGACGGGTTGTTTTGTGAGTCAGTCTTGTAACTGCTACTATTCTAGTGATTGGGTTTTGATCCGAGTTTGGATCCATGGTTTTTTCCCGCTTGGGTTTTTCCACGTTAAAATCTTGGTGTTCATCTCTACTTTCGTTTTTAATGTTTCTTCCGACTTTTACTTAAGTGAACGAGCGAGATCATTGCCTACTATTTAGATACATACTTGTGTCTAGGGGTTTTTCACAACAAATCGCCGGTAGTACCCTGTCAATCCGAGGAATCCCCTCAATTCCCTCTTATTAGTAGGAATCGGCCAATCTACCATATTCTTGATCTTGCTTGGGTCGGCTTCCACTCCTTTTACAGAGATTATATGCCCCAAGTACTCCACTCTTGACTCTCCCCAAAGACACTTGCTCATCTTAACTTTTAGCTAGTTTTGTCGCAAGATATTTGATACCTCCCGCACGTGCCGCAAGTGCTCACTCCAATTCCTGCTGTATACTAGAATATCGTCAAAGAAGACGAGCACGTACCGACGCAAGAGTGGGCGGAAGAGGTCATTCATCAGCCCTTGGAAGGTGGCCGGTGCATTGGTGAGCCCAAACGGCATGACTCGGAACTCATAGTGGCCATCGTGAGTTCGGAACGCCGTTTTGTGTACATCTTCAGGGTCGACTCGGATTTGATGGTATCCCTCTCTTAAGTCAAGTTTGCCGAGGTAGGCCGACCCTGTGAGCTCATCCAGCAACTCCTCGATCACCGGTATTGGATACCGGTCCTTGATAGTAATTGCATTCAAGGCTCGGTAGTCGACGCAAAATCGCCAACTCCGGTCTTTCTTCCGAACCAGTAGCACCAGCGATGAGTAGGCACTTCTACTCGGTTGAATAATCCCTTGCTCGAGCATTTCCTCCACCAATTTACTGATCTCTTCCTTCTGGACATGCGAGTACCGATAGGGTCGGACATTCGCAGGTTCAGCCCCTGGAATGATTTGGATGCGATGGTCATGACGACGGTTCGGCGGTAGTCCTCGGGGTTCCTTGAAGAGATCCTGAAACTCCTGCAGCAGCTCTTCCATGTCAGAGGCTACTTCCCTTGGTGGTGGATGTTCTAGTTCAACAACAGCCATTTGCAATAGTAGAGCTTGGTCCCTTGCACAAGGAAAGCCCACAAGTGGGTGCAATGTCGGCCCCTACTGCGGTTGATTTCCATCCAACAGCACCCTTCGACCATTCCTTCGAAATGTCAGTGTGAGGTTTGAGAAATCAAATGTTACGGGGCCCAAGCTTCGAAGCCATTGAGTCCCCAAAACAATGTCGGCACCTCGCAAGGCCAACGGATAAAGGTCCAATGTGAAAGTTTGGCCTTGCACCTTCAATTCCACACCTCCACAAATAAAATCTGCTCGCAATGTGGTGCCATCTCCGATCGTCACATCGAACCCTTCCGTGGGTTCCGACTCGAGCCCAATCTTCCTAAGGAGCCTCTTGTCAATGAAGTTGTGGGTGGACCCGGTGTCAATCAAGATTCTCACTGTGGTTTTCTTGACTACCCCGTTCACCCGCAAGGTCTTTGGCGCAGCTGTCCCCGAATAGGCGTGGAGGGAGATTTCGGCTATCATGTCCTCCACGAGTTGCTCCTCAGCTTCTTCTCCTTGATGTCCAGCCACATCTGCACTTTCAGCTACAAACTCATCCTCCGCTTCCTCTAATCCATCGATTAGCATCGCCGATCCCATCGATTTAGCGCAGCGATGCCCGGGTACAAACTTCTCATCACAACGGAAGCATAAGCCCTTGGCTCTTCTTTCTTCTACTTGGGCTGGTGTGAGTGCTCGTCCCGGACCTCTAGGTGCATACTTCACATCTTGGGATGGCTTCAAGGGTGCTCGAGGAGGTACCACTGTAGCAGCAACCCTTGGTACTCCGATAGTATTTCCCGCCGCTATGTTTGGTTGAGCTTGATTGCGGCTTCCTTGGCTTGTCCAACTCTGCTTCAGGTGTATCTTCATGGCCCTATGTTTGTCTTCCATAAGCACCGCATCTTCAAAGGCCTCCTTTAAGTATCTAGGCCTTAAAGCCCTCACATCGGCTTGTATGTCACCCCGCAGCCCGGAGATGAAGGTTTGCGAAGTTTGCTGATCCGTCCATGGTGGATGACATCGGCTACTAATCCTCTCAAATTCTTCTTGGTATGACCCAACCGTGGTCTTTTGCACCGTCTTTGAGAGGAGAGCATCAAAGTCTTCATATCCCGATGCTCCAAATTGCCGTGTGATATTAGCGCAAAATTCAGCCCAAGTTTCGATAGCCTCAGTGACATTGGCTGCTCGAAACCAATGAAGCGCCGCATCCTCAAGGTGGAAGCTTGCAAGCGTCACCTTGTACTCTTCCGCCGTTCCTTGGTATGCAAAGAATTGCTCCGCCCTATACAACCAATCGATCGGGTCGCCACCTTTGAACTTGGGGAATTTGAGACGCACGACTTGTCCACGGATGCCATTGTCTCGTTCCGGATCATGTCCTTGTCTAACCGGGGGAGGATGCACCATGAAGGGTTGATGATCCCTCCTTCGGTTTTGATTAACTTGCCGTGGTTCCGGATCGTATTGACCCGCCCACGGATCTTGATCTCCAAGGCGGTCTCCATAGTGGTTCACCCGTCGGATGGGCTCACCTGCAACTGGACCTGGTGTAACCATCCTTGCTTGCCTCTACCCATAGGGTGGTGGTAGCAGCGGCTCTTGTGGTTGCAAAGGCTGAATCGGTGGCGGTGGGTTCAAGGGGGTGGACTCGCGTCGTGGGGTCGATGGTGCTTTCCCGTTCGCCATTGCTTCCCTTGTCGCCCGTAGTTCCCGCATCATCTCCATCATCATCTGGTTGTTGATGGCCATTTGCTCTAAAAGAGACCCCAACACGGCTTGAATGCTAGGTTCTTCCGTATTCTATTTAGATCGGGCGGTTCCACGGGTGGAAGTCCTTGCAATCGTTTCTCCCTCCTCTATTGGGAGAATCTCTTCTTTATCATCTCGCCGTGCAGCCATGGATCTGGTTGTCGTCATTGGAAGCGCTTGTCTGAGGAATGGTGGCTCTGATACCAGCTTGATACGATCACACCTCTGGCTATGGAGCTCTGATACCAGCTTGATACGATCTCACCTTTTTGGTGAAGGGTCGATCTCTTCCAATTCTTGATCTGGACTAGACCTGGCACGGAACTTTGAAATAAGATCCCGAAATATGCCGCCGTCGGATCAACATGAAACTCTGATATGTTGTAGTCCCAGAAAAGAGCTTTCCAACAAATCTAGTTGCAGGCGAATCGGATATGGGGATCTCGAGATATCGTCTGATTTGTGGACAAAGGTCAGATGGTCTGTTTTGGATCCGTGGATGGAGGCACGCGATCCTAGGTAATGGTGGTTGAAGGTGGACCGGCGTTAATGTGGTGGCACCGGTGAAAAGTGATGGTGGAAGGGTTGTGATTGATGGAAGGATTAGGGAAAGTGTTGCATAGATTGGACGAAGGGGGAGAAGAGGGCCACCCCTAAGGGACTAGGGTGATTAGCCGGACGAGGGAGGTTAGAAGCGGCGTCGCCGGGGATTGAGAGAACGGGAGCGAAGAAGACGAAGGAGGCAAGGCAAAACTCAATCTCAATAATCAATAATAATTTTGGTTGCCATACACATCCTTTTATAGGCTAACCAACAACTCAAATTAATCCTAAAACACAATTTTTGCCGACCGCGTTCAAACTCGCCCGACCGCGTTCGAACGCACTGAGTTCGCTCTTCTGGATTTGCGAACGTGATGTAGGCATTCGAACGCGCGATCGAACGCGCCTGTCGGTATTTGCGAACACGATGCAGACGTTCACAGTGCGTTCGAACGCACAGTACATTCTCTTCACCATATTCACAAACCGCGTTCGAACTCATTCCAACTGCGTTCGAATGCGACTTACAGAAAACTTATTTTAATGGAAATTAAACACTAAAACATGAAATAAAAACACTCCTAAAGTGAATCCATGCTCGAGATGACGTCGGTGAAGTCCGAATCATATCAGTTCGATAGCGCGTTCGAACGCCTGCATCGCGTTCGCAAATCCAGAGAGCGAACTCGGTGCGTTCGAACACGGTTGGGCGCGTTCGAATGCGGTCGGCGAAAATTGTATTATTAGGGTTAATTTTGAGTTGTTGGTTAGCCTCTAAAAGGATGTGGATGGCAACCAAAGTCATTATTGATTATTGAGAATTGAGTTTTGGATGGCAACCAAAGTCATTATTGAGTTGTTGGTTAGCTTCTTCGTTCCCGTTCTCTCAATCCCCGACGACACCGCTTCTAACCTCCCTCGATCGGCCAATCACCCTAGTCCCTTAGGGGTGGCCCTCTCCTCCCCCTTCTTTCAATCTATCCAACACTTGCCCTAACCCTTTCATCAACCATAACCCTTCCCCCACCACTTTTCACCGGTGCCACCCTATTAACGCCGGTCCACCTTCAACCACCATCACCTAGGATCACGTGCCTCTATCCACGGATCCAAAATAGACCACCCTGACCTTTGTCCATTAATCGGACAATATCTCGAGATCCCCACATCCGATTCGCCTGAAACTATATTTGTTGGATAGCTCTTTTCCAAGGGCTACAATATGTCAAAATTTCATGATGTAGTTCGGGATCTTATTTCAAAGTTCCGTGTTAGATCTAGTTCAGATCAAGAAATTGGAAGAGATTGAACCTTAGCCTAAGGGAGATCGTATCATAGCGGAAGAATATAAGGTGACGCTTGCAAGCTTCCACCTTGAAGATGCGGCACTTCATTAGTTTTGAACAGCTAATGCCTATGAGGCGATTAAAACTTGGGCCGACTTTTGTGCCGATATCACGCGGCAATTTGGAGCGTCGGGGTATGAAGACTTCGATGCTCTCCTCTCAAAGATGGTGTAAAGGACCACGGTTGGGGCATACCAAGAAGAATTTGAGAGGATAAGTAGCCGATGCCAACCTCCATGGACGGATTAACAACTTCGCAGCACCTTCATATCCGGGCTACGGGGAGACATGTAAGACGACGTGAGGGCGTTAAGGCCTGGAACTTTAAAGGAGGCCTTTGGAGATGCATTACTTATGGAAGAAAAATATTGAGCCATGAAGTTACACCTCAAACAGAACTGAACGAGCCAAGGAAGTCGCAATCCAGCTCAATCAACCATAGTGGCAGGAAATGTTATCGCCGTACCAAGAACCGCTGCTACAATGGTGCCTCTTCGAGCACCCCTGAAGCCTTACCAAGATATTAAGTATGCACCTAGAGGTCTGAGATGAGCACTCACACCTGCTCAAGTGGAAGAACGAAGAGCCAAAGGCCTATGCTTTTGTTGTGACGACAAGTTTGTACTCGGACATCGCTACGCTAAACCGATGGGATTGGTGATGTTAATAGACGGATTGGAAGAGGTAGAGGATGAGATTGCAGCTGAAGATGAAGGTGTGGCTGGACAGCAAGGTGGAGTAGCTGAGGAGCAACCTGTGGAGGTATGGAGTTGAAGGTGCAAGGCCAAATTTTTACATTGGATCTTTATCCGTTGGCTTTGTGAGGTGCCGACATTATTTTGGGGACTCAATGACTTCGAAGCTTGGGGCCAATGACATTTGACTTTACAAACCTCACATTGACATTTTAGAGGAATGACCGGAGAGTGTTGCTAGATGGAAGTCAATCGTTGTTTGAACTTCCAAGCGTAGGGGACGCAAGAGAGCTCGTTTCTTTCTCGGCACCCACCTTTCCTTTCTTCTCAGACCTATGAAGATAGCCAGTGCAGAGGATAGTGATCTAGTTCGACTCATGGAGGAGCTGAGAGAGAACCCATCAAGCCACCCCGAGCACGAGGAGCGCGACGGGTTGGTACTTGAGCGCAGGCGGACGGACGAAGAGCTACGGAAACTATTGATAGCACACTTCCATGATACTCCTATAGTAGGTCATGAAGGGGTCTTATGTACCTACAAGTGGCTGGCCCAAAACTGTACATGGACAGCGATGAAGTCGGACGTGAAGAAGTATGTGCGTAAATGCCAAATCTACCAACGAATCAAATCGGAGACACTCAAGCCCAGCGGGCTATTGCAACCACTGCCTATACCAGAGCATATTTGGGAGGACATCTCCATGGACTTCATCGAATGGTTGCCGGAGGTTCGAGGACAATCGATGGAGTTCGTTGTGGTGGATAGGTTGAGCAAATATGCTCATTTCATAGCATTGACGCACCTGTTTTCAACGAAAAAAGTTGTTGAAATTTTGTTCGGAAAGTGGCGCGCTTGCATGGGATGCCTAGGACGATCATGTTAGACCAGGATCGCGTCTTCATCAGCGAATTTAGGTCTGAGTTCTTCGGATTGCAAGGGACTCGAGTTAACCTTATTCACCTTATCACCCCGAGATGGATGGCCAAACTGAGGTGGTGAATCGCAGACTAGAGCAATACTTGTGATGTTTTGTGGCGAACCGACCAAAGGATTGGGTCAAATTCCTTCCATGGGCTGAGTGGTCATACAATACCACTCATTACTCTAGCATCGGCATGAGCCCCTTTGAGGCTATTTATGGGCTCACTCCCCCCGTCTTGCATGCCTACGATAGACTCGTGGTGGCGGATAGGACCGAGCTCAACTTGGAACTTGCTGATCGAGATGAAACCTTGAGATTCACCTAGCAATAGCCCAAAACCACAGGAAGCAGACTCATGACAAAGGCCGGCATGAGCGAGAGTTTGAGGTGGATCAATTGGTGTTCGTTCGAGCTCAATCGTACTGGCAATCCACATTGAGGCCAATTTTGAATTAGAAGTTGGGTCACAAGTACTATGGTCCGTACGGAGTGCTACAACGAATCAGTCTAGTGGCTTACTGGTTGGACCTATCGGAGGGAACCCAGATCCATCCGATTTTCCATGTATCGGCATTGAAGGCCTAGATCGGGCCTAACCATGTGGTGGGTTCGGCCTTGCCCAAACCAATGGAGGAAGATGGTCCAGCTGAACCGGTTCAAGTCTTAGGCCGTAGGAGATGACGCCATGGATCCATATTGGAGACAGAACTACTAATCGAGTGGCTAGGCAAGCCCACTAACGAGTCTACCTGGGAGTTAGAGTCAGATATCATGGATCGCTTCCCCAATTTCACACCTTGAGGACAAGGTTGCGGAAGTGTGGTGGATTGATACAATTCCGACTTCACCGATGTCGTCTCGAGCATGGATACACTTTAGGGGTGTCTTTTATTCTTGTTTTAGTGTTTAATTTATAGAAAAATAAGTTTTTTGTATGTTACCTTCGAACACGAGTGGAGTGCGTTTGAGTGCGCTTGTGAACGCCTACATCAGGTTCACAAATATAGAGAGTGCAAAATGTGTGTTCGAACGTGGTTGTGAATGCCTGCATCATGTTTGCACATACAGAGAACGCAAAATGTGTGTTCGAACGCGATCGGCGAAAATATACTATTTTAGGGTTAATAATAGCTATTTTTGAATTGTTTGGTTAGCCTCTAAAGGTGTAGATGGCAACAATAGAATCATTATTGAATGAATTGAGTTTTACCCTAGTATCCTTCATCTTCTTCTCTCTTGTTCTCTCATTCCCTAGCGACGCTGCTTCTAACCCCTCTCGACTGGCCACTCACCCTAGTCTTTTAAGGGCAGCCCACTCCTCTCCCTTCTATCTATCACTTTGCCCTAACTCCTACCATCACCCATAACCCTTCCACCTCCACAAATTCACCAGTGCCACCCCATTACCGCCAGACCACCACTATCCATCATCACCTAGGATCTCGCGCCTCCATCCACAAATCCAAAGTTATACTCCCTAATGTCTGTCTACTAATTGGACTATATCTAGAGATCCCACCGTCCAATTCACTTGAAACTAGATTTGTTGGAAATCTCGTTTCCAAGGCTTCAACATATTAAAATTTCACGTCGATCCAATGGCTGCATCTTTTGGGATCTATTTTCAAAATTCCGTGTTAGATCCTGTCCAGATCTGAAAATTGGGATAGATCGAGCTTTGGCCTAAGGGGAGATCGTATTGCACGCATGTGGATCCAATCCTTTAGGATTTGTATTCCTATAAATAGGAGTGGACATGTGTTGGTAATAATTGTCGAATGAATCTTAATTTTGCCAAATTATTCTTTTTATCTTTATCTTTTACGGACGTCAAGTGGTTGATATTATACCTCGAGGGCCAGAACTTCTTGTTTCCGAGGGTGAATCCATCAAAGCTTGATCAACCATTAACAAGCAATCCTAATGTAGGAGGGTTTGGTCAGGGAGATGCAGAAAGCTTACGCTCTGACCCGAGTAGCATGGGGCACGTGGAATCCCGTGTGAATCGGCAAGGACCACCTTGCAAGGCTAAATACTCCTGGGTGACCGATAGCGAAGTAGTACCGTGAGGAAAGGTGAAAAGAACCCCCATTGGGGAGTGAAATAGAACATGAAACCGTGAGCTCCCAAGCAGTGGGAGGAGAAAGTAGCCATTAGATCGCATTTATCTTTGTAGGAGTAGATCATAGCTATAGAAGTATTTTGATCTTCTAAACCCTAGCCACCTTCCTCCACTAGAAGCCATCCTACTCTATGCGTTGTCCACCACCAAATCTTAGAAACCTAACTAATGAGACTACCACCAACTAAATTTTCATAATTTTTTTTATGTCTAGATCTAGTTCGTAACATATATAAATAAAATAGTAGAGTATGGTCAAAACGGGAACAATGGTAAATATCCAACATTGCAGCGGTTGTCGGAGGGTGGCGGACTTCCAAGCGTGGTGGTGGATAGCCGTAGACAAGGGTGGCTACTGGTGGTGGAAGGTGGCTAAGTGTTGGAAGATCTACGACTATGATCTAATCCTAAAATGATAAAGGCGAAAGGAATAAAAATCCTATTTATAGGAATAATTTGGCTAAATTAAGATTCATTCAATGATTATAATCAACACATGTCTGTCCTCTCCTATTTATAGGAGTGAAAATTCTAGTGGATCGGATCTACATGCGAATTATCTATTTATTTAAAATTTAAAATAATAAGATAAATCTAACTAACTAATTCAAGCTGACTCGACTCGACTACCCTAATCCATGTGGTCAAATCGTAACAATCCACCATGCTTCCGACACCTTCCTCTACTAGTAGCTACTAATATGATTTGGACAACACTAGGTCATCTCGTGCATGGGTACAACCTATGGAACCTTTTTATGTTTTGGTTTCTTAGTTTTTTGAAGAATAAGAATTTTGGCTATCGTGTTCGAACGCCTTCATACGTTTGCACATATAGAGAACGTGAATTGCCAATTTGAACGTGCTTGGTGAGAATACACTATTTATCATTTATTAGTTTTGCTTATTATGTTAGCCTCTTAATATATGGAAGGGAACCTTATTGGGATTGTCAATGAATATTATGTTAACCTTTCTTCTTCCTCTATTTTAAATCTTCTCCCTTCTTGCTCAAACCCTAGCCATGTGCCACCTCAACAGTAGTTACTTCTAGCCTCCCTCAACTATCAAGTCTTCCCTCCTCCTTGGGATCTCGACCACCTTCTCCTTCCTCTTCCTTCACCCAATAGCACCTCGTGCAACCATTCCATCACCATCATCATCACCATCACCCGTCATCTCCATGTTCAACATAACTTTGCCTGTTTTTGCCCTAGCTACAGCTAGAGACTGTGAGGGGCATGAATATCATAAACATTGATTAGGAGGATACGGAATGAACCCATCTAGTTTCATAATTTTTTGACTATAGTTAATGCAATCGATGAACTATATTATCCTAGGGCTATCTTTTAATTATTTTGTTTGATAGGTTAGCCTCTAAATATCTGGAAGGCAACCTAATTATTTTGTTTGATAGGTTAGCCACCATCTGACCCACAGTTAGTATTTTCCCTAGAATTTTTTATCTACAAGTCCGATCGACATGATCTTGGTTGATGTGGATTCCTTACTTCAAGAGGAACAATCAATCTAAGTTATAGATCTATTGGACGGTTATATCTCCCACAGATTTCCTCGAAAGTTCCGTCCAAAGAAGAATTTGGGTTGATCTTCATATTGTTGCAACCTGATTATTCCTGAACCTATCAGGCTTCCCTGGATTGACGGGCTATTACCAATAGTTTGTTGCCAACTATGGCTAGATCGTTGCCCCCTTGACATCACTATTGAAGAATGAGGAGTTCTAGTGGACCAAGGCAACATCAACGGCATTTGAAGAATTGAAGAAGGCAATGACCACGGCGTTAGTCTTGCTGCTACCCAATTTCACCAAGCCTTTTGTGGTGCAATGCAACGCATCAAGAGCTGAAATTGGGGTTGTCCTCATGCAAGAAAGGAGGCCAGTGGCCATTATGTCTACATATGAGTGAGAGATGCTGCCCATTATCCATGCCGTCACTAAATAGAGATTGTATCTCATCGGGCGGCGATTTATGGTGTGTACTGACTAGCAAAGTCTTCGATATTTTCTTAGACAACGGATTCACACTCGAGCACAACAGCAGTGGGTGACAAATTTGTTGGGTTACGACTACGAATTGGTGTACAAGAAGGGAACTTAGAATAGGGTCGCCAATTCGCTATCACGGCAACCCTAACTGACCGATTTAACCATGATTTTGATCCTGATTTTTCCCTTCCTTTTAGAGATTAGGGCTGCATGTTTAGAAGATCCAGAGATGAAGGAACTCATGAAGAAATTAGAGGAAGAACCAGCTAGCTATCCTAGGTTAGAAGTGAAAGATAGTCTACTACTAGACCGAGGGCGAGTGCGGGTATTGGCCAAACCCAAGTTGCGGGTGACTTTGATTTGCCACTTCCATTATACTCCTTTGGCGGGACATAAGGAACATTTATGACCTATAAGATGTTAACACAAAATTATGTATGAGATTTTCTCAGGTCAGAGGACATACAGTGATAATGGTGGTGGTCAACTGGTTGATGAAGAGTACGCACTTTTTAGCTCTAGCAACCTGTACACCACAAAGAAGGTAACATAATTTTTGTGAAAGAAATAGCCCCATTGTATGACATGCCGAGATATACAGTTTCAAATCGTGATCCAATCTTTATGAGTCACCTTTGGCGAGAGTACTTTAAGTAGCAAGGTACTGAACTCAAAATGAGCTTGGCGTATCATCCGCAAACTGACGGGCGATCCGAAGTGGTTAATCGCTGCCTTGATTAATATTTACGGTGCTTCGTCGGAGAGCAACCCAAGAGATGGCTAGCTTACCTACCCTGGGCAGAGTACTCATACAACACGGCTGACCACACCGCTATTGGGATGACACCCTTTGAGGTAGTCTATGGACTGTTCCAACATAGATGAGGTGCTATTAGAACCAGAGGAAGTTCTCAAGTGACTCAAGCTTCAGCTAGCAGCAACACAGAACCGAATAAAGCAAGTGAATGATCACAAACACTAGGATTGAAGCTATGAAGTTGGCAATTGGGTCTATGTTCGACTCCAACCATATCGACAAATCTTGATACGACCAATTTTGAAGAAAAAATTAGCCCATCACTTCTTTGATCCATTTCAAATTCTAGGGAAGGTGGGAGCTATCACATATAAGCTAGACTTGCCCGAGTCATCTCGAGTTCACCCGATTTTCCATGTATCTAGCTTGAGGGTGCGGGTTGGTCCAGTTGAGCAAGTTGTGGCAAAACTACTCGAGCCTACATTGGAGGCAACTGAGTTCACTCTAGAGAAGATCCTAGCACGAAGGAGGGTTAGACACAATGGACAAATAGTCATAGAGATGTTGGTGAGCTGGGCCAGTCAGACACAAGATCAAGCCACATGGGAACCCGAGGTGACATTGATGGACCATTATCCTGGATTTGCACTTTGAGAACGAAGTGAGTAGAAGCATGGTTGAGTGATGTGATTTGGACCACACTAAATCATCTCGTGCATGGATACAACCTATGGACCCTTTTCATGTTTTGATTTCTTAGTTTTCTGAAGAATAAGAATCCCGGCTATCGCGTTCGAATGCAGGGAGGTTGTGTTCAAATGCCCTTTTGGTTTCTTAGTTTTCTTGTAGAATAAGAATTTTGGCTGTCAGGATCGAAAGCGGGGAGGTCGCATTCAAATGCCCTTTTGGTTTCTTAGTTTTCTTGAAGAATAAGAATTATGGCTGTCGGGATCAAACGCGGGGAGGTCGCGTTCAAATGCCTTTTTGGTTTCTTAGTTTTCTTGAAGAATAAGAATTCTGGCTGTTGCATTCGAATGCGGGGAGGTTGCATTCGGACACCCCATTTGAATGCGGGGAGGTCACGTTCGAACACCCCGTTCAAACTCGTACATACATTCTCACATACAAAGAATATGAATTGATTGTTCAAATGTGCTCAACCTCGTTCGAATGCACTCAACGAGAATGCACTATTTCTAGGTTTATCATTTGTTAGTTTTTCTTGTTAGGTTAGCCACTTAATATGTGGACGGCAATCTCATTGGGATTATCAATGAATATTGTGTTAACCTTTCTTCTTCTAATATTCTAAATCTTCTCCCTCCTCGCTCAAACCCTAGTTTTGTGCCACCTCGATGCCAATTACTCCTAACCTCCCTCGATTGTCAAGTCCTCCCTCCTTCTTAGGATCTCAACCACCTTCTCCCCCCTCTTCCTTCACTCAATAGCACCTCGTGCAACTATTCTATCACCACCATCATCAACGTCATCCATCATCTCCACCTCCACCATAACTTTGCCTATTTTCGCCCTAGCGTGAGTCAAAATCTGCGAAAGGCATGCATATTAGAAACATATAGGAAGATATGGAACAAACTTATCTAGTTTCATAATTTTCTGACTATGGAAGAATATTTAATAAATATTTTTCTCCGACTGCATAAATTGCTTCTTTGCATCTGAGCTTAATCGTGTAGCTAAGGTCGATTCATAACAGCCACCTACTCTAAGGTCGTCCACCACCAACTTAGCCATCTTCCACTCTCCGACAATCGCCACAATGTCAGATATTTTACTATTCTACCTTATTCTCACCTTGCTCCACTATTTTATTTATATCTTTTATCTTGACCTCTGATTTAGATGAAATCAAAGCTATTAAAACTCTAACTCATGATGCTACCAACACCTAAATTTTTATAACTTTCTTACATCCATATCGATCCAGATTTGGTGCATAACAAACCAAGCTCAGGCTCAGCTCGAGTAAATAAGTTGGGCTACAAATTGATTTTGAGCCAATCCTGACTAGCTCCGGGCTCACTCAAGTTTGGCTAATTTACACACCTACCTTTTTTTCCTTTAAAAATAAAAATCACCCTTAACATCATACCGCCTCCTCCTCTACCCAGCACCACCACCACCACCACCCCCTCCTCATCCTCCTCCTCAGCACACTACCTCCTCCCACTCCACCTCCACCCACTACCATGATCACCTCCTCCTCTTCCTTCCATTACTTTTCTTTGTATATTATTCGTCCAAAATTTTGTACACCATGCAAACATGATAAATTAAATGAATCAAAAGGGAAAAATCAATATAAGATCCTTTAGTTGCACTTTTGCAATCTTATATGTTCATATTCTTATGGAAGTTTTTCGTAATTTACCTAAAAGAGGCTCTAAGTCATCTGTTTATCTTAAAAAATGAGCTGGTATGCACTTGTACCTTTAGAAACAAAAGGTGCAGCCCACCTATTTTTTATTCTTTGCCATTTTGTTTTTACGGGCTGTAGGCTGGCCCACAACCCACTTGCCATCTTATTTCTATGGGCTGTAGGCTGGCCCACAACCCACTTGCCATTTTGTTTCTGTGGGCTGTAGGTTGGACCGCAGTCCACTTGATCAATTTTTTTTTATGATTAAAGTTTCGTATGTTTTCATTATCTGTTCACTTTTAGAGTTATATTCTTTTTAACAAATAACAAAATTAAGGCAGTAGATATTAATTATTGGGAAAATGGTATGTCAGTCATCTTTATTAGTTGTTATAAACTGAACTTAACTAATTTGTAATAGATGTAGAAAATTTTGTATCCTTCATAGTTATTTTATATTGATCTAATATAGATGCTTATATTAAGGGCACCAATAATTAATAATACTTCAAATTATCATAGATGCTAACACTATTATTTGGGCATTTAAATTTAGGAATCTAAACCTACCCAAGTTGATAGCAGTAATGCGTAGCCTAAATAATTAGTCAGATCTTGGTAGATATGTTTGTTTATATCCGATTATTTTATTAGTTGGTAGATCCATTACCATATTGGGAGGAGCTCGAGACACATGAAAAGATCAGCATATCAGGAGAGCTTATTGTAGTCCGGATATACTTTTTAGCATGATATTGTGAATATTATAATAATGCATATATTTTGTGACATGTATCTTATTCCTTATGTTCATATTCTTTACTTATGTGCATGTTATAAGTTAATGATCTGATCTATGCATTATAAAATCATGTGTCCTATAATTATCATAAATATGATGTGATTCAAACTTGATGAGCTTACCTTAGAAGACTGAGCTTGATGGGTCGAGTCATATCTTGACTAAGTCACCTGCTATTTTGAGTCCTAGTTGATTAAGTGGTCTACTTGGCTTAGTTAGTTACTTATTGTAACGAAAGTCTTAATTTAAGTTCGAGTCTAGTTAGCCTCTATGTATATGTGGTGTGTTGCCCATTTTATGGTTATGACAATATTAAAGTTTATCTCCTCAACCCTAATCTCTCCTCTCTTTCTATCTCTCTTCGGTTCCAATCATAGCCACCGAGCCCATACCAAGGTCGGCCGCCCCATTCCCTCCTTCGATCACTAAACCCCCTAGACCATTAGGACCTTTTCTTCCCTTTCTTCTTTTCTAATCCCTAATCATTTACTCACCAATGCCCTCATCCTTGTTGCCCACACCTCAGTCTCCATAAACTCTAGCCGCACCATACCACTACCTCCAAATAGCACCATGATATGTATGGAACGTTCCCTTCGATATCTAGATTGGTTGTAGAAAAGCAGTCCGTGCAACTGAGGGAAAATATTTACCAGATATTCTTCTGTAGTCAGAAAATTACGAAACTAAGGGTGATCAATTCGTAACTTCTTGATCTACATATTTAGCTCTTTGTAGATTCGAACTGTAACTAGGACGAAAATACGAAAGAGTGAGGGTGATGGTGGTGGTGATGGGTGGAGGTGATGATAGGGTTATGGATGATAATGGAGATAAGGGTGGATGGTTGATGTAGTTTAAGAGATAAGGATGAAGGGGGAGAAGTGGACGAGATCCCAATGAGGAGGGAGGACTCAATAGACGAGGGAGATTAGAAGATAGATGAGACCTTGCCAATGGTAGAGGTGGCTGGTTGGTGAAGAGGGAGGAGGGAGATTAGGGTAGAGAGATAAGAGAGAGAATAGAGAAAGATAGAAATCAAGATTCATTCATCATAATGATTTTGGTTGCTATCCACACCTTTAAGAGGCTAACCAAACAAACCAAAATAACAATTATTAACCCTAAAAATAGTGGACTCTCATCGATCGCGTTCGAACGAGGTTAACTATGTTCGAAAGCACCAATTGTGTTCTCTGTCAATGTGAACTAATGCAAGCGTTCACACCCGGCATTCAAACGCATATTTTGCGTTACCTGTTGATGCGAACTGATGCAGGCATTCGCAAGGGTGTTCGAATGCGCCCCCTCCCGTGTTTGAATGCTTCCCCCACCTTGTCCTCAAGGTGCGAAGTCAGGAAAATGCTCTAAGATATCTATCTACAGCTCCCATGTCGCCTCGTCGAATAGTTTGCCAAGCCACTCGACTAGGACCTCCATCTCCAATCTAGTACCGTGACATCGTCGGCGCATAGCAAGTACACAAACTGGCTCTACAATCACTATCTCCACCAATGGCTCTGGTAGAACCGATCCAATGACCCAGTGATCTCCAATCCACTCCCTCAGCAATGAAACATGAAGGACCAATTATACTCTCAACCCCTCAAGCAGCTCTAAGCGATACGCAACCGGATCGATATGCTCTAACACCCGAAACAAATCGAAGTACTGATGTGCTAACTTCTGGTTTTGCATCGGAGTCATGCCAATATTGCTATGGTGAGCAATATTGTAAGACCACTCCGCCCTCAGTAAGATTTCTGATCAGCATCTCTGCATCTCTCCCACAAAGTACCGCAAATACTGCTCAATCCCTCGATTGACTACCTTTGTTTGGTCGTCCGTCTGTGGATGGTAGGCCGAACTGAAGTTCAATCGAGTCCCCAGCAATCTGAAAAACTCCATCCAAAACTCCTCGCATCTCGTCTCAGTCTTGACCACGTGCAGCTCTATGACATCCTCCTATAAGTCCTCAAGACACCCTCATGACTGGCCTCCAGAGTTTGGTGGAAGTGCTCTAATAATTTTTGTTGCAATCTGTCATTTGTGGGCACCCAGATACATCCGCGGTCCAGTAGCAAACTGCCTCGGTTCTCCAACTCTAAATGGTGCTCTGGATCATCCAACACCTCCTGTAACAACCTCTTAACATCTAGGTCAGATGTACATGCATACCTTAGCTCGTCATGAAAAGAAAAAGTGGGAGAAGAAAAGGCTGCGAGCTTGGCGATATCGGGTTGGCACGATAGTACATCCGCCGCTTTATTTTTTGTTCCATTCTTGTACTAAATTTCATAATCATACCCCAGCAATTTTGTAACCCATCTCTGCTGTGCCAAAGTGTAAATTCGTTGTCCCATAAAGTATGGAAGACTCCTTTGATCGGTTTGAATGATGAATCGTTCACTGTTCAAATAAGGCCTCCACTTTGTCACCGCATGTAGAATTGCCAACATCTCCCTCTCGTAGGTCGATAATTGTTGAGATTCTTGTGATAAAGCATTGTTGATAAAGGCTATGAAACGTCGTCTTTGTATTAGTACAACTTCTATGCCAACCCCCGAATCATCGCATTCCACAACGAACTCTTTGGTGAAGTCCGGTAGAGCTAGAACGAGCGCCGTTGTCATTGTTGTTTTCAATTTTTGAAAGGCTGTAGTGGCTTCCTCCGTCCATCTAAAAGAGTCCTTCCTCAGCAATCAAGTGAGAGGAGAAGCGATCTTTCCATACCCGGCGATAAAGCGATGATAATACTCGGTCAGCCCCAAAAAGCTGCAAAGTCCTGTGGTGGAAGTAGGGATCGGCCAAGCTATCATGCACGCCACCTTTGAGGATCTGCCGCCACTCCTTCCGCTATTATAATGTGGCCTAAATACTCAATTTGTGGTACTCCCCATAGGCACTTAGACTTCTTAATCTTCAGCTGGTTTTGCTTCAACAATTTCAGCACATTCTCTAAATGTCGCCAATGCTCTATTTTATTCCTATTATACGCGAAAATATCGTCAAAGAATACTAAGACATACCATCGTAGTAGTGGCCAAAAAATATCATTCATGAGGCCTTGCAAAGTTGCTGGAGCATTGGTGAGCCAAATGGCATCACCTGAAACTCATAGTGCTCGTCCGGAGTTTGAAATGCAGTTTTATGCACATCCACTGGGTGAACTCTAATTTGATGATACGTAACCCTCAAGTTAAGTTTGCTGAATATGGTCGCCCCTACAAGCTCGTCCAGCAGCTCCTCTATGACCAGAATGGGATACCGGTCCTTGATGGTAATAGTATTTAGTGCCCAGTAGTCGACACAAAAATGCCATGACCCGTCCTTCTTTCGCACCAATAACATGGGCGATGAGTAAGAGCTATGATTTAGTTGTATGAGGCATTGCTCTAACATCTCGACCACATTTTAGAGATAACATCCTTCTGTACATGTGGATACCGATATGGTCTCACATTCGACGGTGCAGCACCGGGCACAATCTCTATGCAATGGTACGTCATTCGCTTCGGCAACAACTCTTTTGGCTTCTCAAACAGTCCAACAAATTTTTCCAATAGATTAGACAAATCAATTATAGTACCTAGGCTCATTTGAGACTCATCTCCTGCTGATCCTAACTGAAGAAGATAGGCCCAATCACTTGCATAAGATAGCTCCGCCATCGGCTGCATCGCTGGAATAGGCAAGGACTGAATGCCATCAAGCCATACCTCTTTGTTTCCTTGCTAAAATTTTATCCACATATTTCGAAAATCAAACGTGACAGGTCCCAAGCTCTGCAACCACTGAGTGCCAAGGACAATGTTCGCTCCTCGCAACGCCAACGGAAACAAGTTCACAATGATGTTGTGTCCTTGCACTCATATACCAACCCAGCGGCATAAACTCTCCGCCCAAAGCTTCGTGCTGTCTCCAATAGTGACCTCAAACCCTGTGGTTGGTTCAGCGTCCAAGACCGTCGATGAGCATCACACTCCCGATCGGTTTGGAACACCGATGACCGGGGGTGAAATGTTCATCGCATCGAAAGCAAAGCCCCTTCGCTCTTTGCTCCTCCACTTGGGCAGGTGTGAGAGTTCGAATGGGGTGTCTTTTGCCTCCTCTAACATCAGAAGAGGGTCTCAAGGGTGGTTGTGCTCCAGTACTAGCAGCCGCTGCCTATGAACCAGCAAAATTTCCAGCCGGCATTCTCGACGTAAACCACCCATCTCGATTGCCCCAACTTGCCTTCGCTGCCATTTTAAGAGCCTAGTGCTTTTGCTCCATCCTTGCGACCTTCTCAAAAGCATCCTCAAGTGTGGTGGGACAAAGAGCACGAATATCCGCCTGAATCTCCTCCTGCAGCCCTAAAATAAATGTGCTCATCAATGTCGGTTCGAGCAAAGGTGGCTCGGAACGACTACTAACTCTTTTAAATTCTGCTTGGTACTCCAACACGGTTGTCCTCTAAACCATCTTGCTTAATGTGGCAGCAAAATTGATACACTTAGTTAAAGTCTTTTCTTATTGCATTAGTTATTTGTTTTTATTCAAATAAAATTTCTATAGGTCGCGTTCGAACGCAGTTGGGGGCGTGTTCGAATGGCTTTGTGAACGCCTGCATCAGATTCACAAAAATAGAGAATGTGAAATACACGTTCGAATGCGGTCGAGCGCATTCGAACGTCTACATCACGTTCCATCGATAGAGAATGTCTTTTGTGCGTTCGAACATGATCGGGCGCATTCGAATGCGATCGACGGGAGTCCACTAGAATTAGGGTTAATAATTGTTATTTTGGCTTGTTGGCTAGCCTCTATAAAAGTGTGGATGGCAGCCAAAATCATAATGCTATTGGAATATTATTTTCTTGCCTCTCTATCTTCTCTCTAGTCTCTCTACCCTAATCTCCCTCCTCCCTCTTCACCAACCTACCACCTCTACTATTGGCAAGGTCTTTTCTTATTGCATTAGTTATTTATTTTTCTATAGGTTGCGTTCGAATGCGGTTGTGTGTTTGAACGGCTTTGCGAACACATGCATCAGGTTAACAAAAATAAAGAACACGAAATGTGCATTCAAACACCGCATTCGAATGTCTACATCACGTTCGCATCGACAGAGGATGCCTTTTATGTGTTCGAACACGATCGGGCGCGTTCGAATGCGATCGGCAGCAGTCCACTAGAATTAGGGTTAATAATTATTATTTTGGCTTATTGGCTAGCCTCTATAAAGGTGTGAATGGCAGCCAAAATTATAATGTTATTGGAATATTGGTTTCTTGCCTCTCTATCTTCTCTCTAGTCTCTCTACCCTAATCTTCCTCCTCCCTTTTCTCCTACCTACCACCTCTATCATTGGCAAGGTCTCTCTTAACTTCTAATCTCTCTCATCTGTCAAGTCCTCCTCTTCTTTAGGATCTCGACCACTTCTTCCCCTTCATCTACTTTCCTTAAACGTCATCACCCACTCACCCTCATCTCCATTATCATCCATAACCCAAACATCCACTCCACCTGTCACCTTCACCATCATCCGCACTCTATCATATTTTTGTCCCATTTATAATTCGAATCTGCCAAGGTTGTAAATATAAAAAATGTATATCGGGAAGTTACGGATTGATTAAACTTAGTTTGATAATTTTGTGACTACCATAGAATATTTGGTGAATATTTTCTCTCAATTGCGTGGGCTGCTTTTTACAATAAATCTAGATTTTGAAGGAATCATTCCGTAACCCATCATTGGTATTAGAGCCAGGTGAATCTTAGACCTCCATTAATGGTTGAAATAAGGAAGATGGTATCAACAAGAAGATTAATGAAAAACACACCGATGAGAGAAGACTCAATCCACGATAACCCTAACCGTGAGGCCGATTCCTTTGGAGCGACCACAGTAGGACCGAGTCAACCAACGTCCATGGATGTGTACATGGGCTTGGCGGATGAACTTATGGTCATGTTCCAAATATTGCTGCATAGAGTTGACGCAATATAGAATGATCATAATGCTTTAAAGGTATATGTCATGAATCGATCGGCTTCGTCATCGCCTCGATAAAGATCGGTGCCTCAAGAAGGACTAGTGGTGGGACCACACTGAACCGATACCCCCACAGGTCTAGGTGCGCAATGTTAATGTCAATGATCCTCTTATACCTATTCCTGCACATCATCCTCCACCTTTGATACACAATCCAAGACCGACAGTGGTAGAACCCAAGAGGCATGCGGCACTGGTGCACTTCGTCGATGAAGAGGATTGGCGCTTAGAAGATGATGTTGATCCCTTCGGAGATGGTGATAGACATGCTCAAGGGTTTAGAGAAAGAGATCAACAAGCACAAAGGTTTAGACCTAAGCCAAGGATCTTTCTCGAACCCGACAATGCTATCTGAGGGAGAATCTCACGTTTGGACTTCCCAAAATTCTAAGGCAGTGATCCGATGAATTGGGTATTTCAAGTGGAACAATATTTTGATTGTTAAGGGATAGCGGATGATGCAAAGGTCTAGATGGCAAGCTTTCACCTCCAAGGAACGACATTGCATTGGTATAGATCGGGTATTTATGGTTGAGGATTTACCAGTTGTGCTGACTTTCGTAGGAGGATTACACACAGATTTGGAACAGCGACATATGAAGATTTTACTGCCACATTAAGCAAGATGTTTAGAGGAGGACCATATTGGAGTACCAAACTGAATTTGAAAGAGTTAGTAGTTGTTATGAGCCATCTTGACCCAAACCGACATTGATGAGCACATTTATTTCAGGGCTACGGGAGGAGATTTAAGCGGGAGCAAAAGCATAAGGCTCTCAAGATGGCAGCAAAACCAAGTTTGGGCAACCGAGATGGGCGGTTTGTGCCTAGAACGCCGACTAGAAATTCTGCGGGTTCAAAGACAGCGGCTGATAGTACTAGACCACAACCACCTTTGAGACCTTCTTCTGATGTTAGAGGAGGCACAAGACCCCCCGGTCAAACTCTCACACTTGCCTAAGTGGAGGAGTAAAGAGCGAACGACCTTTGCTTTCAATGCGATGAGTGTTTCACCCCCGATTATCGGTGTTCCAAACCGATCAGGAGTGTGATGCTCATCGACGGTCTTGAGGAGGATGATGAGGTTGTTGGTGATGGAGAGTGTTTAGGGGAGGTCCATGAGGAGGCCGTAGAGGAGGGTGCGGAGGAAGATATCCAAGCTGAAATATCGATGCATGTATATTGGAGCACTTTCGTACCGAGTACATTGTGGGTGGACTGACTCGTTAGAAAGTATTGTGTGTGTACACATCCCTATCAATTCCGGAGTACACACAACTTTATAGAATAGAGGTTAGTGAGGAAGTTGGGCTTGGATGCTGAATCGACCGCGGGGTTTGACTTTGCTATTGGAGACGGCACGAAGCCGATAGGCATTGGAGCAGTTTTGATGCAAGAGGGTAGACCTGTGGCATATATGAGCAAGGCATTGTCAAACCAATCGCGACAGCTATCCACCTACGAGCGCAAAATGCTAGCGATTCTACGCGCCCTCACCAAATGGCGACCCTACTTGATCGGCCAACAATTTACTATCCGCACGGACCAGCGTAGCGTACCCTACTTCATGGAGCAACGTGTGCACACCCTAGCCCAGCAACGGTGGTCATGAAATTCCTTAGGTATGACTACGAATTAGTCTACAAGAAGGGGATCGAGAATCGAGCGGCCGATGCCCTTTTGCGCCAACCGGACACAAGTGAGCTCGCCTCTTTTTCAGCACCAACCTTTCCTCTAATTTTAGATATGTGGGGAACTAATGCAGACGATCAAATCATGGAGGAGCTAGAGTCAGATATCATGGATCGCTTCCCAAATTTCAACCCTTGAGGACAAGGTTGCGGAAGCGTGGTGGATTGATACAATTTGGACTTCTCCGATGTCATCTCGAGCATGGATTCACTTTAGGGGTGTCTTTGTTTCTTGTTTTAATGTTTAATTCCTAAGAAAATAAGTTTTCTGTAAGTCGCGTTTGAACGCGGGTGGAGTGCGTTCGAACACGGTTGTGAACGCCTACATGACATCCAGAGATTGTGAATTGTGCATTCAAACACGCTATGAATGCCTATATCGCATTCGCAAATCCAAAGAAGTGGGAAACAAGTGCGTTCGGTCGTGCGTTCGAACGCCTGCATCGCGTTCACAAATCCAGAGAAGAGCGAACTAGGTGCATTCGAACAAGGTCGG
This sequence comes from Typha latifolia, assembly GCF_019914945.1. NCBI lineage: Eukaryota > Viridiplantae > Streptophyta > Magnoliopsida > Poales > Typhaceae > Typha > Typha latifolia. The sequence continues at coordinate 12,693,333 of NC_133086.1, read as the reverse complement.
CAATAATGTACTATTTAGGATTAATTTTGAATTGTTTGGTTAGCCTCTAAAGGATGTGGATGGCAACCATAGAGTCATTATTGATGAATTGAGTTTTGTCTTGCCTCCTTCATCTTCGCTCTCGTTCTCTTGATCCCCGACGATGTCGCTTCTAACCTCCCTAGTCCCTTAGGGGTGGCCCTCTCCTCCCCCTTCTTCCAATCTATCCAACACTTGCCCTAACCGTTCCATCAACCATAACCCTTCCACCACCACTTTTCACCGGTGCCACCCCATTAACACTCGTCCAACTCCAACCACCATCATCCTAGGATCTCATGCCTCCAACCACGAATCCTGATATGACCCCCTAATGTTCGTCCACTAATCGAACGATATCTCGAGATCCTCACATCCGATTCACTTGAAACGTGATTTGTTGGAAAGCTCTTTTCTAGGGCTACATATCCAAATTTTAGGTCGATCCGACGGCGGCATCTTTCAGGATCTATTTACAAAGTTTCGTGCCAGATCTAGTTCAGATCTGAGAATTAGAAGAGATCGAACCTTAGCTAAAAGGGGAGATCGTATCAAAGGAGAAGAAGAAGATTAGGGCAAAAACTCAATTCATTCCATAATCCATTTTTGGTTGCCATCCATACCTTAAGAGGCTAACCAAACAATTCAAAAATGACAATTATTAATCCTAGAAACATTCAATTTTTGCCGACCGCGTACGAACGGGTTCGAACGCATTCAAAAGCAGAAAATGCATTCTCTATCAATGCGAACCTGATGCAGGCATTATAATAGGTTATAGAACAATTCCTTCAAGATCTGGATTTATTGCAAAAAGTTGTCCGTGCAACCGAGGGAAAATATTCACCAAATATTCTCCGTAGTCAAAAAATTTCGAAACCAAGTGGAATCGATCCATAACTCCCTAATCTATGATTTTTGTAATTACGCCCTTTGCAGATTCGAACTACAACTGGGACAAAATTATGATTTAGTGCGGATGATGGTGGTAGTGATAGGTAGATTGGATGTTAGGGTTATGGATGATAATGGAGATGATGGTGGATGGTTGATGTTGTTTAAGTGATAAAGACGAAGGGGAAGAAGTGGTCGAGATTACAAAGTGTATCCATGCTCGAGACATCATCGGTGAAGTCTGAATCGTATCAATCCAGCATGCTGATACGATTCGGACTTCACCGACGTCGTCTCGAGCATGAATTCACTTTAGGAGTGTTTTATTTCATGTTTTAGTGTTTAATTTCCATTAAAATAAGTTTTCTGTAAGTCGCGTTCGAACGCGGGTGGAGTGAGTTCGAACGCGGTTTGTGAACGGGGTTGTGAACGTGGTGAAGAGAATGTACTGTGCGTTCGAACGCACTGTGAACGCCTGCATCGCGTTCGCAAATACCGACAGGCACGTTCGATTGCGCGTTCGAATGCCTGCATCGCGTTTGCAAATCCAGAAGAGCGAACTCGGTGCATTCAAACGCGGTCGGGCGAGTTCGAACGCGGTCGATGAAAATTGTGTTTTTAGGGTTAATTTGAGTTGTTGGTTAGCCTATAAAAGGATGTGGTAGGCAACCAAATTGATTATTGATTATTGAGATTGAGTTTTGCCTTGCCTCCTTCGTCTTCTTCGCTCCCGTTCTCTCAATCCCCGGCGACGCCGCTTCTAACCTCCCTCATCCGGCTAATCACCCTAGTCCCTTAGGGGTGGCCCTCTTCTCCCCCTTCGTCCAATCTATCCCACACTTGCCCTAATCCTTCCATCAACCATAACCCTTCCACCATCACTTTTCACCGGTGCCATCACATTAACGCCGGTCCACCATCCACCATTACCTAGGATCTCGTGCCTCCATCCACGAATCCAAAACAGAGCATCCTGATGTTCGTCAACTAAACGGACGGTATCTCGAGATCCACAACTCCGATTCGCCTGAAACTTAATTTGTTGGAAAGCTCTTTTCTCGGGCGACAACATATCAGAATTTCACATCGATCCAACGGCGGAATATTTCAGGATCTTATTTCAAAGTTCCGTGCCAGATCTAGTCCAGATCAAGAATTGGAAGAGATCGACCCTTCACCAAAAAGGCATGATCGTATCAAGCTGGTATCAGAGCTCCATAGCCAGAGGCGTGATCGTATCAAGCTGATATCATAGCTCCATAGCCAGAGGCGTGATCGTATCACATGCTTCCATACACCTTGTCCTCAAGGTGACTCGAGTCAAACTTGCTGTGTTCGATGGGTCATCCTCAGTCGAGCTTGGATACTCATACTCCTACTGGCCCAAGGTGGGATTCGGGTCTATCTATATTGAGTCCACTTGGTCTCGGGTGGTCGAACCAATTGACTCAATGTCAATTCAGCTATAGAAATCTAGTGCATCCGATTGCGCTCGGGTGGTTGAGTTAGATATAGTTGGTGGATCCTTATTAGGTCCACCCAGTGACTCGAGTTTGGTTCAACCAGCTGAACTGACTGTTGGTTGTGATCATAATCATTCTGCCCACTCCATAGATTTGGATCCAAGTCAAATGTGTTCTGGTATAAGCAATATCGACTTAAGTCAAGTAGAGGGTTTCTGATCAGGTCCCTTATTTGACTTAATTGAATTCCCAAGTCCAAAGATGACTCACACTTGACTTGACCACTTTGGTTCTTACGTCCAACCCAGCTCATGTCCAGCAATTCAACCTGGTCAAGCCTAACTATGTAGCCATCTTGAAATTCTAACCACTTAGGGATTTCAAAAAAATTTGAAATCCCTAATATTTCTCCCACAATTCCCTCTCCATCAGCCATTGCCATAGGAGTTGCCTTGGCACGTGGTAGCCATGGCTGAGTAGTGACCACCTCCAGTAGTTGCTTTGGCAGGGTTCCCGGCAGTGTGGTGGCAGTCGGCGACGATGGAAGGCTGAAGTTAGCCCCAAAAATGAAATCTTCATCTCTTTCTTCTCTGTCCCGTTGTAGCCATGGCAAGGATCCTTCGGCCATCTGGAATATGAAAATAGCTATTAGTGAGGTATCTTTTGGGATGGCGGTGGTCGACTGATGTGGAAGGCTGAGTTTTGCAAAAACAAAATCTTTATCTCCTTCTTCTTCATTTACTCGTAGCCACGGCAAGAAGCTTTCAGCCGTCTAGGTGAGAAAAGCAGCGGCCCACGAGGTCTTTATGGGGCCGTCAACGCCTGGTGCTGCCATGAGTGGAAGATTGCAGCCTTCTCCTTCGAATTGTAGCTCGGCGGGGAGCTGCAACGTCATCGTCGATGACAACACTGTCACGGTCGACTGTCAATTGACCGTGGAGAATGGTGGATGGTCACTGGAGGCCATACGTGATTTCTTCCTGGTTGCCAACTCACCGTGGTTGCAAAGGGAGGTGGTGTAAGGCGGCACAAGTGCTGGAACTCGCGATTCCGGATCATCTCCCTCACCACTAATGAGGATTCCGAATAAGGGATATCCAGTGACCATGCATGGTCTTCCTCCATTCAATAGTGGTTCGCACGGTTGTCGACTCGTCGAAGAACTCCGTTTTGATGTCGAAAGAACCTTTCCACCCGTCGAGCTCGTCAGAGGAAACTATTGCCTTGAAGCTGGACTCTTCGTTGTTTCTGCAAAGATCGGGAAGGTTGCGGCCAGCCTTTCGCGGTTTGTCGACGAGGTCTCCGATGCATGGGAAGATGTGGAGGTTCCGAGGGCTACTACGATGGTTGAGGATTCCATTGTAGCCGATGGCGATTCGTTGCGGCTAACCATGGGTCGGGGTGTAGAAGCTCGATCTTGTTGGATAGCCAAACTCTCCCCTATTTTTGTGGGGAACGAGGAGACCATGGAGGATGTTGGGTATGCTGCGGAGGGCTCCCCATGCTGCCTTGAGATTGCCATGCTTGTTGAAGAAGGTTTTGGCCACGCCCATATTTCTTGCATTAGCTCCATCATCATCTAATTATTGATAGCCATCTGTTCAGAAAGAGACCCAAACATGGCTTGAACGCTAGGCTCTTCCATATTCAAATTTGGTCGGGCGGTTCCGCAGGCAAGAAGTCCCCGCAACCGTTTCCCCTTCCTCTATTGGGGAAATCTCATCTTCCTCATCTCGCCATGCAGCCATGGCTCTGGTTGTCATCATAGGAAGTCTGTGTCCAAGGAAGGGTGACTCTGATACCAGCTTGATACGATCTCTGCTCTGATACCAACTTGATACGATCTCCCATTTTGGCTAAGATTCGATCTTTCCTAATTTCAAATCTGAATAGGATCTGTCATGGAACTTTGGAAAAGGATCTCGTAAGATGCAGTCGTCGCATTGATGATAAATTTTTATATAGCCCTGGAAACAAGCTTTCCAACAAATCTAGTTTTAGGCAAATCGGACGGTGTGATCTCTAGAAATCATCTGATTAGTAGCCGGACGTCAAGAAGTACTTCTTTGGATCCATGGATGGAGGCACGGGATCTAGGTGATGATGGATGGTGGTGGACCGGTGGTAAAGGGGTGGCATCAGTGAATACGTGGAGGTGGAAGGGTTATGGGTGATGGTAGGGTTTAGGGCAAGGTGATAGATAGATTCGAAGAAGGGGGAGGAGTGGGCCGCCCTAGGGTGATTGGCCGGTCGAGGGAGGCTAGAAGCGGTAACGTTGGGAAACGAGAGAATGAGAGAGAAGAAGATGAAGGAGGCTAGGGCAAAAACTCAATTCATTCAATAATAATTCTATGGTTGCCATCCACACCTTTAGAGGCTAACCAATCAATTCAAAAATGGCAATTATTAACCCTAAAACAGTAGATTTTCGCCGATCGCATTCAAACGCACATTTTGCGTTCTCTGTATTTGCAAACCTAATGCAGGCATTCACAAGCGCGTTCAAATGCACTCCATCCGCATTCGAACGCGGGCGCGTTCGAACGCACATTTCGCTTTCTCTATTTTCGCGAACCTAATGCAGGCGTTCACAAGCGCGTTTGAACGCACTCCATCCGCGTTCAAATGCGACATATAGAAAACTTATTTTTTTATGAAATAAATACTAAAACAAGAATTAAAGATACCCCTAAAGTGTATCCATGCTCGAGACATCATCGGTGAAGTCCGAATCATATCACTCTCTATCTTCTCTCTAGTATCTCTACCCTAATCTCTCTCATCCCTTTTCACCAACCTACCACCTCTACCGTTGGCAAGGTCTCTTCTAACTTCTAATCTCCCTCGTTTATCGAGTCCTCCCTCTTCTTTGGGATCTCGACCACTTCTTCCCCTTCGTCTTTATCCCTTAAACATCATTACCCATCCACCCTTATCTCCATCATCATCCATAACCCTAACATCCACTCCACCCATCACCACCACTATCATCCGCACTATATCGTATTTTTGTCCAAGTTTCAGTTCGAATCTACCAAGGGCTTAAATACAAAATATGTAGATCGGGGAGTTACGGATCGGTTTCGTAATTTTCTATCTACTAAAGAATATTTGGTGAATATTTTTCCTCGGTTACACGAACTACTTTCTACAATAAATTCAGATCTTGAAGGAATCGTTCCGTAACCCATCAAAAATATTCATACACTGTTGTCCCAAATCTGTGTATAATCCTCCTATAAAATTATACCCAATTGGTAAATCATGCACCTCATATGGTTGATCGATCCCAATGCAATGTCGTTTCTTGGAGGTGAAAGCTTGCCATCGTCATCTTTGCATCGTCTGCTGTTTCTTGACAATCAAAGTATTGCACCACTTGAAACACCCAATCCGTTAGATAATCACTTTAGACTTTGGAAAGTCTAAGCGTGTGGTTCTCCCCCAGATAGCATTGTCGAGCTCGCGAAAGATCCTTGGTTCAGGTCTAAACCTCTGTGCTTGTTGCTCTCCTTCCCTGAATCCTCGAACACGCCCAACACCATCTCCGAAAGGATCGATATCACCATCAAAGTGCCAATCTTCTTCACCGATGAAGCACACCGGCGCCGCGCGCCTCTCGGGTTCCACCGCCGTCGGCCTCAGGTTGTGTATCGAAGGTGGGGGATTTTGTGTAGGAATAAGTAAAAGTGGCTCATTGACATTAACATATCATACTTGGACTTGTGGGGCGTCAATTCGGTGTGGTTCCATCGCTGGTCCTTCATGCGTCATTGATCTTCGTCGAGGAGATGATGAAGCCGATAAGTTCATGACATATTCCTTTAAGGCATTATGATCATTCTGCATTGTGTCCGTCCGATACAGCAATGTTTGAAACATGCCCCTAAGTTCATCCGCCAAGGCCATGTTCACACCCATGGACATTGGTTGACCTCGTCCTACCATGGCTGCACCAAAGGAATTGACTTCTCAGTTAGGGTTTTCGTCGGTTGAGCCTTCCCTGATTGGTGTGCCCTCCATTGATCTCCTTGATGATGCCATCTTCCTAGTCTCCACTATTAATGTAGGTCTGAGGTTCACCGGGATCTGATACTAATCATATGTATGGAACATTCCCTTCGATATCTGGATCGGTTGTAGAAAAGCAGTTCGCGCAATTGAGGAAAAATATTCACCAGATATTTTTTCGTACTCATAAAATTATGAAACTAAGGGTGATTCAATCTGTAACTTCCTGATCTACGTTTTTGGTATTTATGCCCTTTGTAGATTCAAACTGTAATTGGGACAAAAATATGCAAGAGTGGGGGTGATGGTGGTGGTGACAGGTGGAGGTGATGATAGGGTTATGGATGATAATGGAGATGAGGGTGGATGATTGATGTAGTTTAAGGGATAAGGATGAAGGGAGAGAAGTGGCCAAGATTGCAAGGAGGAGGGAGGACTGGACAGATGAGGGAGATTAGAAGATAGATGAGACCTTGCCAATAGTAGAGGTGGCTAGATGGTGAAGAGGGAGGAGAGAGATTAGGGTAGAGACATAAGAGAGAGGATAGAGGAAGATAGAAATCAAAATTCATTCATCATAATGATTTTGGTTGCAATCCACACCTTTAAGAGGCTAACCAAACAAGCCAAAATAACAATTATTAACCCTAAAAATAGAGGACTCTCGTCGATTGCGTTCGAATAGGGTCGACTGCATTCAAACGCACTAGTTGCATTCTCTGTCGATGTGAACTAATGCAGGCATTCGCACGCGGGCGTTCAAAAGCGGTCGACCGTGTTCGAACACACATTTTGCGTTCTCTGTCGATGCGAACTAATGTAGGCATTCACAAGGGCATTCAAATGTGCCCCTCCCGCATTCAAATGCACAAAAACTTTCTTTTTTTGAAAATAAACAACTAATACCATAAGAAAAGACTCCAGCAAAGTGTATCACACCAAGCCTTCACCATTTCTACTATTGCCATCGTAGCCCTACTACCCTTAAACTGCACCATCCTCTACCATCTCTAGCCACCCAAAATCTGGACATATCAGTCTGGTATCAAAACATCGTTCTTTGGACCAGATGCTGACCACAAGAGCCTGGCTTGGAGATATCACAAAGGTACATCTACAATAATTTATACGATGAGATTGGAGGAGTCAGAATGATCCCTACTTCAACGACAAAAGCAACCCTTTCAACCTCTCATGAGCAGTTAGAACTTTTCCAAATGATAGCCATGATGCAAGTGTCGTTGCTGGAATCACAAAGAGCAATACAAGCTTCCATCAAGGAATTAGCCTAAGCCGTTATTGGCTTGCAACAACAAACTATACAGTGAAAGCTCCCCTTCCCAATCAGATCCCACTAGCCCCTCCGAGACATGGAGGAGGACCACTATGGCATACGCTACTACTGAAGGAACACCTACTGCTCACACCAATAGTTAAGCGACCTGAAGTAGCTACATATGACTATTGACTACTGCCCAGGCTACCGCTTGAAGAAAATTGATTATTGGGAGGAGTTTGAGGATTCCATGCCTTGATGGCCTTACCCTAGGGTTATGGCTCTCTCTTATCATGCTCGAGGAGACTAGAGACTAGAAGATTTTTGAGATATAGGGGCGAAAGATACGGCTTGAGTTCCCCAAGTTTGGCGACGGTGATCCACTCTATTGGATCTATCATGCAGAATAAATTTTCAAATCCCAAGGGAAAATGGAGAACTATAACGTGCTACTAGCATTGTTTCATCTTGAAGAAGTTGCAATTCAGTGGTATCAAGCTGCCCAAAGAGTGAGGCCCTTTGACTCTTGGAATGATTTTGTCGACACGCTTTGTTTGCGGTTTGGGCTGATGGACTATAAAGACTTCCAAGCCATGGTTATCAAGCTAATCCAAAAGATGATGGTTCGAGCTTATCAAGAGTATTTGAATGGGTGAGCAACCAAGTCTGTGGTTAGGGGAACTTGGCATTGAAGAGCACCTTCATTAGTGTCCTCCGTTGCAACATTCTAGCCGAGATGAAAGGCATCTAACCTTAGACCTTGCTAGAGGCTTTCACAACAGCCCAGATGTAATAATCCTCTACATGAATGACCGTCATAGTGTAACAATCCTCTAGATGAAGGACCGTCATAGTGTAACAATCCTTTAGAAGAAGGACCATCTCCCCGCATAGGTTGGACGTGGTTTATGGGCTATTGGCAAGTCCAGATGGGTGAACCACAGAGGGAGGGTGGGGATGATAGTGAGCATGAGGGGTGCGTGGGTTTGTGAGGTGGGGGGTCAAAGTTAGCTTAGTCTACTCCTAATGCAGAAACAAATATTGTCCTTCATTGATAATTAATTATGCATGCCACAACCTTTTATAAGCGGCTATCCTAAGCGCAATGGCAAACCCGACACAACTAATGCAAGTGGACCAACCAATAAGCTAAGAATCCTAATACAAAAATTAAATGCAGCAAAGGGTAGATAAGTAGGCTTAAGGCCCAAGTAAACTGATCGGACTTAGTTCTAGTGTATTTAGGCAAGTCAAATGTTGACCTGTGCTTGGGTCATTACACTCCACCACACTTTCATTTACCATGGCCTCAGGTATAAAGTCGGTATAACATCACACTAGATCATCCTCCATCTACCATGTTTGGTCCGTCGAAGGCCTACCAGCCCACTCCACCAACACTTGTATCTCTAATCGGCCCTAGACTCGAACCCATTGCTTAGCCAAGACCCTGAGTGGGCTTGTTGTCAGATTATTTGCATTGGTCTCAAGTAGCCAAGTCGATGCCTCCACCTCTAGTCCAATCCAAGCCGTAGCACTGAAACATGGAATACGAGGTGCACCTTCAAGTTCATGGGCAGGCCCAACTGATAGGCGATTGGACCAAGTTGGACAAGCACCCGGTAGGTTCCAAAGAACTGGTGAGCCAACTTCTAATTGGCCATAGTTTTGACTAAAATTTTGCAATGCAGTTGAAGAATCACGTAAACCAATCTCCTACTATAAAGGTCAGGTCCTGGTGCTTCTGATTGAACACTTAGCACATCCGATTTTGAGCCCCCACCAAGTTAAGCTCCAACCGTTAGAGGTGGTCATCTCAGTCTATCAGCGTCTCATCAACTTCCGTCCGTTCAATCACAACGCTGGTAAATAAGCCGTCAAGGTGGGTGGTGGTCGACCGTATATTGCCTCAAACAATATGGAATTAGTTGCTGAGTGGTGTGCGATGTTGTAGGCCCACTCTGCCCATGGTAGAAACTAAAAGCCATCACCACAGCTTCTCTCCTGCATAGCAGCTCAATGATATGACTCAGGCCAACCGAGTCATCTCAGGATGATTAGATAGGGGTAGAAACCCCTTAGTCTAATTATATTTATTTACTTTTACGATTTAGTCTTTGTATTAAGTTGATTTGCTTTTAGCCTAATTTGATTTGAGTTGATGTGGTCGGGTTAGCCGAAACGATTGTACCGTGGCAACCTATAAATACTTAAGTGTAGACCATATTTAGATTATTGAATAAAATAGAATTTTTTGACATAGACTCTTTCTCCCTCAATCTCTCCTTCTTGTGCAATGTCCCTCTCTCACCGAGCATCGTCCTCGCCAGTGGCCATTGCCACCGCCGCCCTTCCCTTATGCATGACCGCCCTCTCCCATCCCTAAAAGTCAGTCCACTTCTTCCCCTCGTCTAGTTTTATGTTTTATCACGCTACCACAACTATCTTTCACCTTCCATACCCCTAACCTTAACCACAACTCTATTTTTCACTTTCCACATCCATCTCACCACCTCTGACCTTTGGTCTGTTTATCCAACATATCTCTTGATGTACTTATCTGATCGATAAGATTATAATTGCGTTGGATCCTTGCTTCCAAAGGAATAACCTAATCTCAGGTCTTTTAGATGGCTAGATCATTCTGCATTGATCTCCAAATTCCAGTGTCCAGATCTATATAGAGCTATCCCTTATTGCGATCACATCTACCTCGAGGGTGATCGTAATAACTTGGTATCAAAGAAGGTTGATCCTTGGACCATACACAGAGATGACAACCACTAGAACTATGGCCTCAAAGCATGTGACGGAGGAGGATGTATCAGAGTTGTCAACATGCGAAGAAGACAAAGGGGCACTACCTGTAAAACTCCTCAATGCTTAGGTGGCCAGTTGTAACAACCCAACCTTTTAAAAAAATTTAATTTTTGGGCATGACGTGGCCGGCCTTGTGCCCATGTGGCTAACTGCATAAGGCAGCTTGCATGGTGAGGCGCCACGTGCCCACCGTCGCTATCGCAGCCAATTGGCTGCGACTAGCTAGCCGCGGTGGGCCGCGGCACCGCCGCCCTTTTCCCCTCCACCGCCTCTCTTTCTCCCTCTAAATCTCTCTTTCTCTCTCTCTCTCTCTATCAGTCTCTCTCTCTCTCATCGAGGCTGGCCTACTACCGCCGCCGCCATCCTTGGAAACTACCACCGCCACCTCATCAAGCATCGGTGAGCTCCTCTCCCTCTCTCTCTCTCTCTCGCTCGCTCGCTCGCTCACACCTGAGCTTAGGCTCGTCGGAGCCGAGCCGCTGGCTAGCTAGCAGCGACCGGTGGCCTCCCCACTGACTGGGTCTACACTTCCCTCCCCTCCTCTTTCTCTTCTCTTCTTCTTCCTTCCTTTCTTTCTTTTCTTCTCTCGTTCTTCTTCTTCTCCCTTCTCAGTTCCTCTTCCTCCTCTTGCTACAATAGTGTTGGGCTCAGCCCAGCATTGTAGCAAAGAGGATTATTGTTTTTTTTCTTATTTTATGCTAATTATATAATTATTTTCTAATGTTAGGTAAATTAGTTTATTTACATAATTAATTATTTTGATAATTTACACTCACTAATATAATTTTACTAAGTATTTTTAGTATAATAATTTATTAATTATAATTATAAATATTGCCTATAAATTTATTTATAGTTTAGTTATTATTTATTAAATTAATATATGTAGTCTTATTAATAATAATCTTATATTTATATTTATATATATACGCTAAGGGTATCTTAGTAAATAATCATACCCTGCTATACGCTAAGGGTATATCATTGATAGTTGTACCTTGTTATACGCTAAGAGTACAACCATCAGCTATCACCATATTCTACCATATGCTAAGAGTATGTCCAATATCAGAAGACTCAATACACGTATCCCTCCCGTCCATCGATCAATCGTCATAAATCACTACCAAGGTCCACGGGGTCTTAAATAAGGGAGTTGGGATCTAAAATGTTTAAATAATATAATTTTAGTTATTTATCCAATTATAATCCATTCGAGTAAAATATCATATTTATCAAGTGCGCTCGAATGTAAGGAAAGGGTGTTTGAATGCATCGTTCGAATGCCTACATCATGTTCACACATATAGAGACACTATTTTGGCTATTCAAATGCCTCATTAGGGTTTTATGGAATGAATCATTGAGTTAACCTATCTTCTCCACTCTAATATGAAGCTTCTCCCTCATTGCTTCAACCCTAGCCACATGCCACCTTATCGCTGGTTACCCCTAGCCTCCTTTGATTATTGGACCCTCCCTCCTTCTTGGGATACCGACCATCTTCTCCCCCTTTGGCCCTTCCTTCAGCCTGATGCACCTTCTACAAACCAAACCCAAAACCCACGTCCACTCCATCCCCACCATTATCACCACTATCGTCACCAACACCACCATAACTCTATTGTATTTCACCCTTGCTATAGTCTAATCTGCAAAGGGTTAAATATCAAAAATGTAAATCAAGAAGTTATAAATCAAACCCATTTAGTTTTATAATTTTCTAGCAATGGGAGAATAGTTGGTGAATATTTTCCTCCTACTATGTGGACTACCTTCCTGCACCCAAACTTGATCGAGTAACTGAGACCGAGTCATAACAGCATCATCAGGTACCGCTAGGTCTACATCATCCTACCCTTCTCTCTCACTTAAATACCCTAAAGGGTATGACTCTCATCAATCGATAGTAAATCGCACATCACCCGATTAAATGGCTTGATCATCTATGATCAACAGACTAAAACCTCAAGCATGGCCCTAATATATAAAAATAATAAATATTCCCTGGCCCTAACCCTAGTTAGGGAGATGTCAAGTGCTGTCGAGACGCAAATGTCACTCCCTTATGGTCGTGCAAATATGCTAGTAGCATGATATTATACCATTAAACAAGCATAATAGAACAATCATTATTATCATGTATTATGTGCTATCATACATAATTATGCCACTAGATATACATAAAAATCATGGTATGCGTAATCTTGTCGGACAGCAAATAACATTAGCATGTGCCACATGCATTAATAACAATAAGGAAATATATGCACATGCATAATATGAATGTGATGATGTCTAAGACACTGCATTTTCTACACGACTCCTAGATTATAGAAGTTTCTCTTGTTTCACAACGCTTCCCAACTAACTAGCTGTAACGGTGCCATGAGATCATCCTCACATGATATAGAGTTAGGGGTGAAAAAGGGTCGGATTAAGTCTAACCTGATCTGCTACACGATCCAGATTGGATACAGATATAAAATTCCTATCTAATCTGGATCCGAATACGGATATGAATAGCCATTTAGTAAAATTTCCAGATCCAGATATGAATGGTCTTTTAGAAAAAAGAGCAATACAGATACAGGTATAACTAATTTTATTAGATATAGATTTAGATAATAGATATTCATTTATTCGCTTATATAAATACCTAACTCATCTAGATTTCTAAATACCCTAACCCTACCCTCTCCATCTCTCCCAAATGCCCATAGCCATCTCCACCCCCAACTCTAAAATCTCTCCTCGCCATTATCGATCGCTAGACGCCATCAGCTAGCTCTTTGATCGCGGCGTCACTAACCTCGCCTCCTATGGTCCTCCCTCATTGAGTCTCTAAAATCTCTCCTCGCCATTATCGATCGCTAGACGCCATCAACTAGCTCTTTAATCGCGGCGTCACTAACCTCACCTCCCATGGTCCTCCCTCATTGAGCTTGGTGTCACTAAGCTCCACCTCTTTTGGTCCTCCCTCCTCAAGCTCGACGTCACCAAGCTCTGCCTCCTCCGGTCCTCCCTTATCGAGCTTGAGAGGCAATAGAGTGAGAGCTTGAGAGAGAGAGAGAGAGAGAGAGAGATGGCAATGACTCTCACAATGTATTAGGCCTCGTAGGGATTGGAGAGGAGGCAGAAGTAGTGTCTACCGGCATGTTGCGTATTCCAAGTGTTTTTTAGTTCTTCTTTCTCTATTGGAGGAGAAAGTTTGGATTTTTAATGCTTTATGCATTGTTGTTTGCATTCATTTAGTTTACTTATTCCACCAAAGACTTTGATTTTCTCTTCCCACATCTTTGTATTGATATAATTGTCAAAATATGTTTTTGACTATACAATAGAAGCTGAGTTAAACATAATATTCTACAATTACAAGCAATAAAGAAGTAAATCCAGATTAACTCTAGAATGATTCAAATATTTAACTGATACAATTCCAATTCAAATTCTGAAACAACTGTAATCATAAGAACTGGAGTTCTTCAAGGCTATTGTTTGTCAATCTAATGTAAAATGAAAAGCACATGGGTGCTGCATTTGTAGCTTGGGGGAAGCACAATGCTTTTCATGTTATCTTGCAATTCTCTAGATAGGTGCAGTGTATTCTACATCAAGATTTGCTTATGCCGAGTTCCTAGGGGTGAAAACGGATCGGATATGGATCGGATAGTGCCCAACCCATATCTAGACCCATATCTGGATCCTAACTAAACAGATACGAATAATTTTCGGATAGATGATCGGATCTTAAACGGATATTGATTAAATTTAAAAGAATTATAATATTTTATTTAGATATAATTAACACAAAAATATTAAGAGTTTTACAACAAATAAATTTTTTGTATGTCAAATATGTAAAATTAGAGAAATTAATCTCTATAAATAATATATAATGTATTATTAGTAATAACATTAATATTTACTATTTAAATAAGCAAACTAAAAATTGTAAATTATTCAAAATAATATGTGGGTAAACGGATATCCAATATCCGTATCCGAATCGAAAAAATATATCTGACCCGTATCCGAATTCGTATCCGAATTTTTTTTCAAAAACTCTATCCGTATCCGAATCGGATTTAAATTTTCTATTTGAATCCGATCCGAATCGGGTCAAATAGCAGGTCGGATCGGAGTTAATCCGACCCGTTTTCACCCCTACGAGTTCCTTATTACAGAGTTTGGAGCAACAAAGGTCATTGTATCAGTGTGAGTATGATAACCCTTTAATAGCCACTATTATTATTATTTTTTCTGTTTATGTTTTGAGCTAATAAAGGAACATTTTTTCTCAATAATATTAGATAGATGAATCCATATAATTTTTTGATAAGTACATTTTCAATTGTTTTATGAGTATCAGTATATACTTTTAGTAGTTTAATTTTGTCTCAAGCAGTCGAGCTTTACTGTTAGTCGCTCCTCTAGTTGTTAATGCTTAATTGAAGTGGTTTATTGTTTCTTGTGTGGTGTAATTTTGTTAATAATGTTATACTATGTGTTAGGTTTTTATTTGTTGGCAATTGTGTACAAAATATTCTAAGTGTATTTTTTCATGTATATGAACTTTACACAAGTCTAGAATATCTCTGGTTTGAAGAATTGCAAGATTATTAGAGAAAAGCCGTTGAGTTCACACCGCGTTCACAAACGCATTTGAACGCGGGTACTGCATTCACACAGATAAAGAGCCGCGTTCACAAACGCATTCGAACGCGGGTACTGCGTTCACATAGACAGAGAGCCGCGTTCACAAACGCGTTCGAACGCGGGTACTGCGTTCACACAAATAGAGAGTCGCGTTCACAAACACGTTCGAACGTGGGTACTGCGTTCACACAGACAGAGAGTCGCATTCACAAACGCGTTCGAATATGGGTACTGCGTTCACACAGATAGAGAGCCGCGTTCACAAACACGTTCGAATGTGGGTACTGCGTTCACACAGACTGAGAGCTGCGTTCAAAAACGCGTTCGAACGCAACCTGAAGAATTCAAGTTGTCGCGTTCGAACGCACTCGGGCCCGTTCGAATGCACCTAAGATCAAGTCATGTCGTTCGAACGCACCCGGGTCGCGTTCGAATGCACCAATGAAGTTTGATAAAATTGGACTTTCGTGAGTACGGATAAGACTTAGATTTGGCTCTATCTTGGATATCATTTATAAGGATTGTGATGCCCTATCTCTAGGGTGGTTGAAGAAGCATTATTGAAGAAGACTTCTTGAGGCTACATCGATTCTTCAACTAACAAGGTTCCACTCATCATTAAAAAGTTAATCTTTCGTCTTAAAGGCTATCTAGACGAAAGATCAATCTCGAGGGTTACTGAGATTGGACTTCAATCACGAGAAGCAGTGAATCGTGGGTTCTAGCGAAGACTGAGAAGAACAAAGTCATTTGGATCAACGGGTTGTTTTGTGAGTCAGTCTTGTAACTGCTACTATTCTAGTGATTGGTTTTGATCCGAGTTTGGATCCATGGTTTTTTCCCGTTTGAGTTTTTCCACGTTAAAATCTTGGCGTTCATCTCTTCTTTCATTCCTAATATTTCTACGGACTTTTACTTAAGCGAACGAGTGATATCATTGCCTAGTATTTAGATACATACTTGTGTCTAGGGGTTTTTCAATTGGTATCAGAGCGGGTTCTCTCACTCTTTGAGAGAGATCAGATAGGCATGGATTTTCATAGAGATGGACCATCATCTATTGGACCTCCTATCCTAGATGGATCAAATTATGGATATTGGAAAGCTAGGATGAGAGCTTACTTGAAGTGTATAGATAAACGAGTATGGTTTGCCGTTGTGAACGGTTGGAGTCCACCAATGTACATGGTGGATGATAAACTTGTTGATAAACCGATAGAGTCATGGGATAGGTCAAACTATGAAAAAGTTGGATGGAATAGCAAAGCAATAAATGCAATTTTTAGTTGTGTTTCCTCGGAAGAATTTAGAAGAATTTTGACTTGTGAGATAGCAAAAGAAGCTTGGACGATCTTGGAAACTACTCACGAAGGAACTATGACTGTAAAACCTTCTAAACTTTAGAGGTTGACTACTAGTTTTGAAACTCTACATATGGAGGAGAATGAGACATTTGATGAGTTCTATGCAAAGCTGAGTGATATAGTCAACTCCAGTTTCAACCTAGGAGAGAAAATTCCTGAAAATAGAATTGTCTGTAAGATCCTTAGGTCTCTTCCAGAAAGGTTTCAAGCGAAAGTTACAGCTATTGAGGAAAGTAAGGACATCGATTCTATGAAAGTTGAACAATTGGTAGAAAATCTACAAACATTTGAGTCCAGTCTTTCAAAACCGAGGAAGTCCAAAGGGATTGCTCTATCCACAGTTGAAAAAATTATAGAGGAGTTTGATGATAAAGGTGATTTAGATGTTGAGATGTTGGCCATGTTTGTCAAAAAGTTTAATAAATTCTTTCAGAAGCCAAATAAGTTGAATGCTGAAAAACTTGAGAAAAGCAAAGCTTTTATTTTGTGAAAAAGAAGAATACTGCGAGTTTGAATATAGGTGTGAGCAATAACAGTGTCAAACAGAAAAATAAGAATTCTGAGAATAAAGTTCGATGTTTTGAATGTTCTGGTTTTGGACACATAGCACAAGAATGCCCTAATCGCCTTAAGAAGAAGGGTAAAGCTATGAAAGTTACTTGGGATGACTTAGATGAATCTGATGATGATTCTGGAAAAGACGAAGAAAACTTTGTTGCTTTTGCCTCTTCTCTACTTAATATCGATTCTGTTGTTGATACTGATAGTACAGATGATCAGGATATGTTACCAGCTGAGGAAGATGAATCTGAAATTCAAAAGGCATATAATGACCTATACTTGGAGTCGTTTAAACTCAAGAAAAGCAACCTTAGACTACTTCAACGACTCAAGGTACTTGAACTAGAAAGAATTCAATTTGAGGAGAAGTACAAATTGGAACTTGAATGTGTCAAAGATCTTTCTAAACAACTTGACAATGCAAAAAATAAAATGAAGGCTAATGAAATTGAACTAGAGTGACTGAATAAGGAAGTGACATTTCTAAAAGGGAAGAACAAACTTGACGAGATCCTAAAGGCTCAGATCTCTAGAAAAGACAGGTATGGTGTTGGATACACTAGTAATTCAAATAATAATAAAACTGTCTTCGTTTCTGCAAGTATACAAAAGGAAGAATATCTAAAGTCATCAACTACATTTACAAAGCAATCCTAGATGAATGCTTCTAAATTGAAGGTGAATCTACAAACTGGTGAATCGTCAACGGCACCAAAGGTAAACTTTAGTCACACTCCTCGACAAAAAGTCAGTAGAAAAGGGTTTGTTCCGACATGCTATCATTGCGGCATTCTAGGGCATATTCGACCTCAGTGCAATTTTTTGCAAAAACCTAGAACTGCTTTCATTTATGGGATAAAAACAAAGGCCATATGGGTCAAGAAAAGTGATTTGTGACATTCAGAGATGGTAATTCATCCAAGGTAATAGGTAAAGGAAAAGTAAGTTCTCCGGGGGTTCCTATTCTTGAAAATGTTCTTTATGTTAAGGGCTTGAAAGCAAATCTTCTGAGTATCAGTCAATTTTGTGATGAAGATTATGAGGTAAAATTCTCTAAAAATGATTGTACTATTCTAGATCATGGTGGTAATGTTATATGTTATGGATCTAGAACATCTGATAATTGCTATGTTGTTGGAACGCCACATAAACTGAAATGTAACAGTGCCTCTTTCGACATTGCAGATCTTTGGCATCAACGTCTTGGACATGTGAATCACAAGAAATTATTTACTCTGTCCAAACAAGAAGTGGTAAGAGGAATACCTAAGATGAAAGAAATGTCAAAAAGAGTGTGCGGTTCGTGTTAAATTGGAAAACAAATTCGGATCTCACACAAGAAGGTAAATGCAGCTACCACCGACCGTGTGCTTCAATTAGTTCACATGGACTTGATGGGTCCAACAAAAACGAAAAGTCTTGGAGGTAAACGCTATATATTCTTAATGGTCGATGATTACTCCAGATATACCTAGGTTGCCATTTTACGTGAGAAGTCTGAAACCTTTGAAGTTTTTAAATCACTATGCTTAAAATTGTAGAATGAAAAATCTACAACCCTAGTTAGGATTCGTTCTGATCATGGTAGAGAATTTGAAAATGAAAATTCTTCTATATTTTACGATTATTTTGGTATTCAACATGAGTTTTCAGCTCCTATAACTCCACAACATAACGAGATTGTTGAAAGAAAAAACCGAGTTGTGTAGGAAATGGCTAGGGTTATGCTTCACGCTAAAAAGGTTACTCAAAGGTTTTGGGCAGAGGCGGTCAATACAGCGGTACATGTGATAAATTATGTTTATCTAAGACCAGGTACAAAAATGACTACTTATGAAATCTGGAAAGGTAAGAAACCTAGTGTTAAATATGTTCGAATTTTTTGTAGTAAATGTTATATCTTGCGTGATCGAGAATATTTGACTAAATTTGACACTAAAAGTAGCGAAGGCATCTTCTTGGGGTATTCGAATAATAGTAGAGCCTACAGAATATTCAATCTTGACACTTCTACTGTTATGGAATCTGCTAATGTTATGATAGATGAATCCACGACTGATTTAACTGAAGCTACTCCTATTTCTATTTCTGCAGATACATATGACAAAGAAATAGGAAAAGAGCTTGATCTGGAAATTGAGAATCAGGACAAGGACAAAGTTGAAATGAACAAAGATGACTGCAACGTACCGGAACCATCTGCTAGAGTGAAATCAAATCATCCACTGTCACAAGTGATCGGAGACGTGAATGAACCAATTAAGACAAGACGACAAATCCAAAGTGAGGTATCATTTACTTGTTATACATCTTCTTTTGAACCTAAAAATGTGAAGGAAGCATTGTTAGCCGATTCTTGGGTTAATGCTATGCATGAGGAATTAGAGCAATTTTCTAGGAATGATATTTGGTATTTAGTTCCTAGATCTAAGAATGTGAACGTCATTGGAACAAAATGGATTTACAAGAATAAAAGTGATGAACATGGCAATATAGTTTGAAATAAAGCTAGACTCGTAGCACAGGGATATACTCAGGTTGAGGGTATAGATTTTGATGAGACATTTGCTCATGTTGCTAGATTAAAATCTATTTGTATACTGCTTGCTATTGCCTGTCACTTAACATTTAAATTGTTTCAAATGGATGTGAAAAGTGCTTTCTTGAATGGTACTCTGAATGAAGATGTTTATGTGGAACAACCGAAAGGGTTCGAAGATCAAAAATTTCCTTCTCATGTGTTTAAACTAAAAAAGGCCCTCTACGGGCTAAAACAAGCTCCAAGAGCTTGGTATGAGAAGTTGACCACTTTTTTAGTGGATACGGGGTTCACTCAAGGGGGAGTGGACAAGACATTGTTCATTAGACGGTCAAACAAGAGTTTAGTTGTGGCATAAATATATGTGGATGACATTGTCTTCGGGGCAACGAGTCGACCATTAGCTAAGGAGTTTGCAGATCTTATGCATAGTCATTTTGAGATGAGCATGATGGGTGAATTGAAGTTCTTTTTGGGACTTCAAATTACTCAGATGGAAAGAGGGATATTTATCGCTCAAACCAAGTATGCTAAGGATCTTGTGACTAAATTCGGTTTAGAAAATGCAAAACATGCTAGAACTCCTATGAGTACAACTACCAAACTAGGTAAGGATATTTCAGAAAAAAAGTGTTGATCAGACACTGTATAGGAGCATGATTGGTACTCTTTTGTACTTAACTGCTAGTAGACCAGATATTGCATTTAGTGTCGATGTGTGTGTGCTAAGTTTCAGTCTGAACCTAAGGAGACACATTTGTTTGCTATGAAACGTATTATAAAATATGTCGGTGGCATAGTTGACTTAGGTATCTGGTTTACGTATGACTTGGGAGCTATCATATCTGGATACACGGATTCTGATTGGGTAGGTTCATGTGATGATAGAAAAAGTACCTCAGGTGGATGTTTTTATATCGGAAACAATCTGGTTGCTTGGCACAGTAAGAAACAAAACTCGATATCTTTATCTACTGTGGAGGCCAAGTACATTACAGCGGGAAGTTGTTGTTCTCAGTTACTATGGATGAAACAAATACTATGGTGCTTTATTGTGACATTGAACAAGATACGGCATTGAACAAGATACTATGGTGCTTTATTGTGACAACATGAGTGCTATTAATATTTCAAAAAATCTTGTTCAACACTCGCGTACAAATCATATTGATATCCGACATCATTTTATACGCGAGTTAGTTGAAGACAAAACAATAGCACTAGAATATGTTGAGACGGAGAAACAGCTAGGTGATCTATTTACAAAACCTTTGGATTTACAGAGATTTGAGTATCTTCGTGCATCTTTAGGGATTTGTGCTTTGGATTGATTTTGTTTTAGTTTGGTTTGCGTGTTTTTTTATTATTTCTTTTCGTTTCTTTTTAGGTTTTATTTACTCTGAACTTTTCTTTGGTTTTAGTTTCAGATTTGTCAAGAGTTTTTGTCACAAAAAAATAATTTGATGCACTCCTAGATTCAATAATATACTCTTAACATATAAATATGATTTTTCTCTTGATTATGAGTTATGATAGTCAATTCTGTCATCTTGTAATATAGTATATCATTTCTGATTTGTTCACTCTCTCGACTTCTATGATAATTAAACTAAATTTAATGTACTCATAACGTGTGTATATTCTTGAGTGAGCATGACATCATGAAATTTTTTTAAATAGCTCACTATTGACATTGATTTGCATAGTTTGACCTCATGCTTAGTCATCACAAATGTGTTCATAAAAGATCAATGAAAAGGGCTACAATGAGTTTGTGTGAAAGCCATCTTGTTTAGAGTCAAGTTTGACTCAGTACATTGCTTGCAGATTAAATAAATTTTTTAATGTTTGTGAATATTTTCTTGCACATTGTTTGATATATACTACAAGAAAAGGGCTACCTACTCATGTGTGAAAGACATCATTGCACCTATATGGTTTATGTATAAAAAATATTACAGGAAAAATTCATGTTCGGTTATGGAGAATAAGTCGAAAAGTGCAAATTTAAATACTAAGTCGGTTTGACTACTGTGTTGTATCATTGTTTAAATAGGAAAGTTTATTTAAGAAGAATGTTTCATGTTATCTATGCTCACCTTACATATGTATATTGTTATGATCAATCAAGATTAATTTAATTTTGAGTGATGCATTAGAATTGATTATAATATGCTTTTGATGATTTGATTGATCTGTGTATGACTTATTTTATTCGATTGTCATATTCTATGTCTTGAATCTATTTTGAATTTTTAGAGGTGCATCTCCAAAAAAAAAAAAATTTTATTTTTCTTAGATTTTTTACTTAAAAAAAATGGGCGTTCGAACGCAAATTTTTGAGTTCGAACGCGGTGACTGGCGCGTTTGAACGCGCAAACTGATACGTTCGAACGCACTCGAGGATTCTTTATATATTGCGTCCGAACCTAAGGGTTTTCATCTTCCATCTTCCAAACCCTAGAAACCCTTCATTTTCTCCCTTTCAAATCTTCAAGATCTTGGCATTTTTCATCAAATTTCTCACTACAAACCCTTTTAAAGGGTCGTTCTCCTCCAGATCTAGCATCTTTCGGCCGAATTTCTTAGTTTTTCTTCACTTTTGCGAGGTATGATCATCCATCAATTTTCCTATTTTTTATTCAATTAAGTCTCTTGATCTTGATTGATTTCGTGCGTTTTCGAGTTTTGATCACGTTAAAGTTACTATCTTGATGTTCCTTGTGTGATTGAACGTGATATCTTAGCATTTTCAAGTAGATGATGGATTTCATTTAGGGCCTTCATGATTTCTTGGATTTTTTTATTTCTTGCTATCTTTTTGTTTGCTTTGGGCATGTATTGAATCTTGCATCTTGTTTCTTTCTCAAGGATGCCTAGAAAAGCTGCAGTTTCCAAGAAACCTAGGCCGCCTTCCTCACCTACTTCGGCTCCAAGTTTTCAACATCTACGGCTGCGGGGCATTACAAACATAATTTTGGCACCCGTCCAGTTATCTGTGAACGACCCGTGGTCATTTTCAAATTTTCTTCTTTGGGGATAGAACAGATATTTACTGAGCGAGGATGGTTATCGGTGTGTGGGATGAGCGGGACTGCTTATGTGGAAGTTGTTCGGGAATTTTTTAGTAATGCCACAGTTTTAGACCGCTGTATATGTTCTACTGTTCGTGGGGTGTCTATATACCTAGACTCAGATGTTATTCGCGCTGAACTTCGTCTTCCTGATGGTGAGTTCAAGTATCCAACGTCTGCTCCACTTCCAGATGTCGATGAATATGCTGGCACTGTACTGATCAAAGGGGAACGTTGGAAGGGAAACATAATGCCGCATGCAAAGCTGACGTCCGTGGTTCGCATGCTTCACCTGTTTTGTCTATACAATGTCACCCCTAAGACTCGACATTCAAGTATTAGTCTAGATCGTGCATTCCTTCTTCATGCAATGTTATATGGAGTCTCGGTTGATTTGGCTGCGGTGATCTATGATTTAATACTCACAGCTACACAGAAAGAAGCACCTCGTGAGGGGTTACCATTTGGCATCTTTATTATAAATTTGTGCACTTAGAATGGGGTGCATGTGGATGCTTCGGAACCTTCTCTTACTTCGCACAAACCATTGGATCGGATTACTCTTAAGCAGAGTCAAGCTCACGACCAGTCGCCTCCTCTCAAGCCGTCCTCTTCCGCCGCTGGTCACTCCTCGCACCTCGACAGCTCTGATGATAGCTCTGACGGTGATACATCTCACTCTGAGGGGGAGTTACCACAGTACTCTGACTGTTTCGATCAGCTTAGTACTCAAGTGCAGGATCTCCATTCGGCAGTGCATAATTTACAAGCTGAGCAAGCTCGTTAGGGGACTGTACTTGACTCTGTGTTAATAATTCTTCAGCGTCAGTTTTCTCCGAGTTCCTAGTCTTTGACATTTGTGTCAAAAATGGGGAGAGTGTCGAGGTGTCTAGGTGTGTAGGGGGAGCATGGTAATAGGGGGAGTTTATTAGAGTCTTTCTGTCTTTCTAATTTTGTTTATAACCTTGCTTGGAGGAATTGTGAACTTTGTCTGTTTAAGTACTTTTGAACTTATGCTCCATTGATAACTTGTGTTTGGATTGTTTATTCATTTCAAGTTATTTTCACTTGATCTTGGATTGGTATATGTTTATTTGCAAAGATTGATGTGCAAAATATTCTAGTCTTGTTGATTGCTCAATTTGAAGTCTTTGTAATATCTTGTAACATAGGTGTTTTGTCACAAATTGCCAAAGGGGGAGATTGTTAGGTTTTTATTTGTTGGCAATTATGTACAAAATATTCTAAGTGTATTTTTTCATGTATATGAGCTTTACACAAGTCTAGAATATCTTTGATTTGAAGAATTGCAAAATTATTGGAGAAAAGCCGTTGAGCTCACACCGCGTTCACAAACGCGTTCGAACGCGGGTACTGCGTTCACACAGACAGAGAGCCACGTTCACAAACACATTCGAACGTGGGTACTACTTTCACACAGACCGAGAGCTACATTCACAAAAGTGTTCGAACGCAACCTGAAGAATTCAAGTTGTCGCGTTCGAACGCACTCGGGCCCGTTCGAACGCACCTAAGATCAAGTCATGTCGTTCGAACACACCCGGGCCGCGTTCGAACGCACTAATGAAGTTTGATAAAATTGGACTTTCGTGAGTACGGATAAGACTTACATTTGGCTCTATCTTGGAGATCATATATAAGGATTGTGATGTCCTATCTCTAGGGTGGTTGAAGAAGCATTATTGAAGAAGACTTCTTGAGGCTACATCGATTCTTCAACTAACAAGGTTCTACTCATCATTAAAAAGTTAATCTTTCATCTTAAAGGCTATCTAGACGAAAGATCAATCTCGAGGGTTACTGTGATTGGACTTCAATCACGAGAAGTAGTGAATCGTGGGTTCTAGCGAGCAAGACTGAGAAGAACAAAGTCGTTTGGATCGACGGGTTGTTTTGTGAGTCAATCTTGTAACTGCTACTATTCTAGTAATTGGTTTTGATCCGAGTTTGGATCCGTGGTTTTTTTTTCGTTTGGGTTTTTCCACGTTAAAATCTTAGCGTTCATCTCTGCTTTTGTTCCTAATATTTCTACGGAATTTTACTTAAGCGAACGAGTGATATCATTGCCTAGTATTTAGATACATACTTGTGTCTAGGGGTTTTTCACTATGTAGAATGTGTTATTTTTTATTGTTATGTTATTTGTAGAGATTAAGTTTGCAAACTTTATGTATTTGACATGCAAGAAATTATTTTTGCGAAACTCTTTATTTTTTATGTTAATTGTGTTTAAAAGAAAGGTCATAATTTATTTAAGATATGATATGTATCCAAAAACTATTCGATATGTATTCAAAAACTATCTAATAGGTATAAAAAAAAACTATCTAATTCGTATCTATTTAGCTAGGATATGGTTTTAAATTTTGTTATTCATCAAATATTCGTATTTGAATCCCTATTCGGACTAGAAATATAGATTTGAATGTGGGTTGAGCACTATTCAATATGTATCCAATCCATTCTCACCCCTATACGGAGTTATAATAGTTAGCTAATAGTTTGTTTGCATAAAAAATTAAAGTTCCAATCAATCAAAGGAGCAAGTCTCGGGATGGCCGTTCAAACCCATTTATCCGAGAGCTAAAAAATTAATTAGGCGTTCGAAGCCCTCAAAGGCTGTTCAAACGTCGACAATGAGAAAACCCAGTTTAGGTGTTTTAATTAAGTGTTTTTGTTTATGTTAGGCAATAAGATTCAAGCTTATTCGATCCAATTGCCAAGTCTAGTTGAGTCAGGGAGCCACTTATAAATAGATGTGATGTGCACCTAGATCGTCATTTTGGATTATTGAAGTTAATTTGCAAGATCGTCTCCTTCCTCCTTGTTCAATTGCCTTTAAACTTTGGAACCCTAGCTACTTCTTCTCTATCCCTTTCCTACTAACTACCTCGACTTCCACCACCTTCCACAACCCTAGGCCCATCACCACCATGCCTCTTCAACCTTCCCTTTCCATGATCCATCGTGATAGATTTATTCTCCATCCCAAATCTATCTTAATCCTAAAAGTATTTTACCTTTTAACTATTGGATTTCTAGTTCATTCTTAACTTCTACGTGAGCCGAAATCCAGTTAAGTCTTCGAATTTGGACTCACAGTGATCATGAGGTTATGAAGGTGATCGTTATAGGAGTCCACTTTAATAATGATAGTAATAAAAATATAAGTACAACATTCTTATCACTAGTTAACTAAATAATCATATTAATGCTCATTATAGGCTTAGGTAAGTCAATCTAAAAAATTCTATATTTATTAATCATTATATGTTATTAAAATAATTAAAACAATTTACTTTGAATTATTATTCCACTAATTATTATTAATTTAAAGTAAATCACATAGGCAACATTTAATCAATTTGCTATGTTGATGACATGCTTAAAATAATTTTTCTATAATAATCTATATTAATTATCAAACAGGAGTAACTAATACGAATACTCCTAGATCACAGACTCATTTATTAAACAAATTGATTTAACAAAAATTATAATAGACCACATTAAACTCCAATTAGAGCTAATTCTTTATTATGAGCAATTAGTTATGGCACTATTAAGCCACGATCTAAACAATTATTATAACTAACAAGTTGTCCTTCAAAATGATTAATTAAGGCTCAAGTTTGACATGATTAACTAAGTAAAAGATTAAAATAAATTAGAAGAAATTAAAAAGTAAATAATCTATTTGGGCCAGCCCAGTAGTAATATTATCGTATATTGACATTTAGATTATTTAATTTTAGTTGGCTAATTAACTCTAAGGTAACATTCACGCCAAAACTATGAGTTTTAAAAGTATATATGGAAAAGCTATTTGTTTTCAAGGTACATGCAAATATTAATTTTAGAGGAACAAAATAATAAAGAATTTTTGAAAGTAAAAAGAGAACCCCATAAAAAAAATCCAATTTTGGTGTCGTGAGCCATCTTCACTTGTGGAATAGGAATAGTTTTTTTTTTAGAATAAATCTTGACTAGAATAAAAACCTCATTATTCTTGTGTAGTAATTAAATAACAAGTTAATTTCCTCTCATATACTAATTTATTATTATCTCTCATTTTATTTCAAACCACTTTTAAAAATTAATTTAATAATAACCCGCAATTAGTATTTTGCTCATAGATTACACATTACTTAATTATACATCATCTCAATTAAAGTTGAGATTTCTTCTCTATCTTTCTTCTCTCTTCTCTAGAAAGTCAATCATGTCATAGAAATAAAATATATATCTATACTACAACTCAATATAAGGACACAAGTCCGCATAATAATTACATAAGTTTGCACTGCCACGCACTACATAACTATATGTTCACATAATAATTATATAACTCCGCATTATGATATAGTATATGACTATAAGTCTGCATTAGAAGGGACATAAGTTGATACGTGCTTATAAATTTTTATTTTTATTTTTATAGTGTAGAAAATATTTTTATTAACTCAGAAATACAGAAAAGTGATCTTAGTGCATAGATGTTTGTGAGAGTAAATACGAACTTATAATGCTGGGGTGAAAGAAATTTAAAATTGTTTATTTTTGCTTGTAATGTAAGAAAGTTGGAAAATGCATGGAACTTCCGATTAAATACAATATAGTGCAAGTATACGAAGCATTTTAGATTTGCAATTGTAAAAAAATATATTATAATTTTAGATAAATATATATTACTACTGTTGATTTACATCTAATTAAGAGTATTTTTATCATTTGATATAAAATATTATAAAATTTTAATACAAATTCACTATTTTTCAATACTTTAATACCGACTTTATATCATATTAAATATAATTATAAATTTTTATACTAAAATTCAACTAAATATTAGAATACTGTTCTAAAATAGGTCGTGGAATTCCGAGAGTATCTAGCTAATTCTCGATTGTAGACATTAGAAAGAAAATTTGAATTTACAACCACTTTCTTGGTTTAATTTACAACCAGTTGTTCTAGTATGGCGTCACGCCTTAGGTAGCGACCAACCGGTAGCCTGCACGCTCTTTGGTATCAGGTTATAAAAGTAATCCTGTTGAGCTGGTTACAATGTTCCTATTCGAGCTTGTTATTACTTTTGACTGACAATCTCGGGACCTCAAAAGATATTTCTTTATATAATATTTTAAAATCTAAAATTTAATACAATTATTTTATATTGCTTGTCCGGGTACTACTGGTATAGCTACCGTCCACCGCCACAAACATAATTAAAAATAAGAAAATTTGTATATATATTTTTAATAAAATTATAATTTATACTCTATATTTTTACTGTTTATAAATTAAGCCTTATAATTTAAGGAATATATGCAGAAAATACTCTGCCATTATATTAGTTAATTAAATTTAACTAAATCTCTAAGTTAAATTAACTAAACTAAAAAATTATAAAAATACCCTCAATCAAGTCATTGTAAGGGCATTTCAATGATTTTAAAAATAAGAATATTTTAGTTATTTTAAAAATAAAATATTTTTATTTAATAGAATATTTTAACGGTGTTAATTTAAATATAATCTAGGATATTTTTCTATACATATTCGCTAAATTAGATAGCTCGATTTATAAATAGTAAAAATATAGAATATAAATTATAATTAGATTATAAATCAGGATGTTATATACACTTTTTTTTTCAAAATAATTATTATATGGAATCGGTCGGAAGACAGTTAGCTCGATAGACTTCAAAATTACAATGAAAACCCTGAGAATGCATTTCATTAAGGGATATTTTTTCTATTTTTTTATTATTAGTATATTATTTTATTTATTTAAAGTATTGCTATAACTTTATATATTCCTATTTTTATTATTAAATAATTTTATATAATTTATTCTATTATTTTGTATTACTTGATTTTAATTTTGATTATTTTGGATTGATGTGATTAATTGTTATAATTAATATAGTATAATTTAATGATATTTAATGATATAATTTAAGTTTGAGATAATCAATAATAGTTTTTTCCTTATTGAGAATAATAATGTAATTTTGTTTAGTTATTTTATATATAGTCTTGTATAAATAAATAGTAGATTAAAATTATAATATAAATTAGTAATCTCAAAATATGTTATCCCTTAAAATAAGTTTAAATACACCCTAAGGTTCATCAATTCATTCTTTAGCAATGATCTTAAATAGCAAAATTGGCTAACTATCCTATATTTTTACATTCGAATTTATATCCGTATATGGGTCCAAGCCTCTAAGGCCGATGTTATGCTAACAAGAACAGTAGAAATATAAAAATATAGTAGATTATACTTTCAGAAGCTAATCGAGTAATAATGGAAAGAAAGGCAAAAAGAATGGATAAAATCAAATATGAAAATTTAAAAAAAATCGAATAAAAGGAATATCCCATTCCCATTTATTCAACCACCAACCCCTAAACCTAGAAACCTTTGCTCACACGAGTTGAGATACTGAAAAGTGAAAACTCCAAACTTCATCCCCCTCACTGCGCATCTATAAATGCTAACATTGGTACTACCAACCCCCCCCCCACTACAGAGCATAGTTGTTGGAAATATCACGAGAGAAAAAAAAAGAAGACTGAAGAAAAAAATGGCGGCTTCCACTGTTCCGTCCAATCTCCATCTTCTCTGCCCCTCCCCGCCGTCGTCTCTCTCCCGCCTCCTCCTCCTTCCCCCTTCCTCCGTCAAAACTATCCGCATCCCTCGGCGCGCACGCCTCTCTGTGGTTGCTCAAGCCGCAGCCGCCGGTGGCATGGATGCGAAGCCTACCGTTCTTGTGGCTGAGAAGCTCGGCGCGGCGGGCTTGGCTCTCCTTAAGGAGTTCGCGAACGTGGACTGTTCCTACAACTTAAGCCAGGAGGAGCTCTGCACCAAGATCTCCCTCTGCGACGCTCTCATCGTGCGCAGCGGCACCAAGGTCGTTCGCGAGGTCTTCGAGTCCTCCGGCGGTCGGCTCCGCGTCGTTGGGCGCGCCGGCGTCGGCATCGACAATGTCGATCTCGCCGCCGCCACCGAGCACGGCTGCCTTGTCGTTAATGCTCCCACCGCCAACACTGTTGCTGCCGCGGAGCATGGCATCGCTCTGCTTGCTGCCATGGCGCGTAATGTCGCCCAGGCTGATGCCGCCCTCAAAGCTGGTCTGCTTCTAGCCCCTCTGATTTAATACCAATTGAATTGTTAGAATATTTAAGAAGCTCTTCTGATTTTTTTGATATTGAATAGTGATTACTTGTATTGCTGCTTCAATGCAATGCTTCCTACCAATTTAATATATTGGATATCTAACATAATGTTTTGATGGAGAGAATACAAGAGAAAAGAAGAGGAAGGAAGAGAAGAGAAAATTATGTTTGGTTGAAGAGAGTAGGGGAGAAAAGAAGAGCAATGAAGAGAAGAGGGAATAATTTCCTATCCTCATGTTTGGATTTATGAAAGGAAAAAAGAGGAGGAATTTTCTCAAAGAAAAAATGACCTAACCTTTGGGTGAAAATAGGATTTACTTTTCTATATCAAGTTGCATAGTAGCGTAGATGTGATCTATCCTGATTTAATAGGTTTGACTTTTGTCTTATGCCTCTTTCCTAGTATTTTTTGTGATACACTTCAAAAAATTTGTGTGGTTGCTATGTATGAATATGGAAAAATGAAAAGACTATGCAGAAAAACTCTGAATGCTTGAGTAAAAGAAGTATATGTATATATATAATTGGATATTTCTATAGAATTGGGAGTTTTAGTGACTTTTCTTTGTTCAGTACTGGATTTATAACTTGTATTAAATTTAGTTAATAAATGGACAAGACGAGGTTTACAATTATCACTACTGTTTCTGAAATAAGTAGCATTGCAATTTGCTATGTCATCATCAACATGTTCTGACTAACAAAGGATGGGATACTAGGATAACGCATATTGCTGGAGGAAAAGGAGCCATATCCCTAGCCCCAATTGTTGAGTTTTTGACCAAAGTATTGTTATCGGGAAAAATAATTCCCACAAATTATTTACTGATCTACTACAACTTTTACCAGCTTAGCAAATCGCTGTCTCAAACAATGATTAATAACTATACTACTATGTTGGACAAATGTCAGGAAAAATGATTAGAAAATTGCTCCCCCAATAAGCAATTTATAAGTCGCTTTTTGAGAAAACGATTCATATATAATATACTAATATATTGACATAGCATTCTCTATTGATATCCTTCTCCTTCTCACACAAGTCATTTATCTTTAAAACATATAGCTCTCTCTGATAGCAATTTTTAGGAAGAGCGGTTCATTAATTGTTTTTCCAACATGTTAGTCTAGTGACTAATTGAGTTAAAGTCACTGTCTGAGATAACTATTTGCTAAGTTGGCAAAAATTATAGTAGTCTTAGAAATAGTTTGAACAATATCGAACTGTAGAAATTAATTTTCCCTGTAGCAGTACTTTGTTTAAAATCTCCCAAATGATTTGAAATAAAGTCTTGGTGCCGGCTTCATTGTTCTTGACAGTTTTATATGCCTTCCTTAGATAGTTCTTAAAGTTGTTTTCAACCTTTTCTATAGGAAAGTTTTGATTGAAGTTTTTAAATCAATCAAGAGCACTATGAAACCTTGTTTTCAAGATATAGTTGTCTTTGATCAGTTAATAAATGTTTTTATTCTCCTTCTCTAAGCTAAATCTTGATTCACGCAGCTAAATCTTCTCAACCCCTCTTTTCTTTCTTTTTCTACATCTTAAACATCAAGAGTTGACATTCTTCTTCTTCCTCTCTTGTTCATTCTAATTTCTTAGATGAGAATCAAAGTGATGTTGCAGTTGGAAACTCTTTACAAGGATAGTAATGAGTAGTATAGGTATCACATAACAATACATCCCCTACATGTCAAAGTATCTATGAACAGTCATACTACCTCAAGAGTATAACTGAAAACTCAAAACAAAATTTTGTTCAGGCATAAGAACAATAAATTCTAAGTGCCAGCATCTTTCTGTTTCTTCCTGTCAAGACAAATGGGGTCTTCCATGCTCCTGCCCTACAAAAGTCATATTGCTTTTGCCCTCGTCTCTGCCCTTGGAAGTACTGCCTACATAGAGATAGAGATTTAATATGCAACACTAGTTCATCCAGGATTTTTTATACATAATGTTGCTGGAAGATGCACTTATTTCTTTCCAATCAAAAAGACCAAATAACTGTGACCACCCAAATTTTCCACCTTGCTTTGCCTTTTTTTTTTATAATTGTCAAGCTCTCCTGCTCTTGGAAAATTTCCAGGACCTTCTTGGCCTTTGGCCTTTCACCACCAAAGACATTCTCTATCCACCTGAGGATTCTCCCCACATATACACATCTAAGAAGAAAAGGCTCAACAGATTCTCTTTTCCCATAGAAAACACATTTTCATTCCCATTTTCTTTCAAGAAAATTACTCTTTATTAAGAAATCTATTGCTACCTATCAAAGAAAAGACCTAACTTTAAGTAGGATTTTTAAGCTACAAAGGCCAGGCAACAACTTGGATAGTCTTCCTCCATTATTGATTAAGCCATACAATGACTTGTATAGAAATCTCTTTATTGTCAAACCTCCAATAAGAGATATCTCTGCTACCCAAATATTTTTCACAAGTAGCTGAAACATATTTCCTCTACAGTCTTTGGATCAAAATCCAGGTTTCTTCTATAATAAATCTCCCACAATTGTTCACCAAAACCTCCTCTGCCATAACATCCTCATCCCATGCAATAGAAAACAATTAAGGGAAACAAGTTGCTAAAGAACATACACCATTCCATAGGTCTCTAGAAATGAATTTTACTCCCATTATCGAAGCCAACCAGTTCCTACTTTAAAGCTGGCCCAGAATTACTCTCCGAGAGGGTAAAAACTTTTCATATTTTTCAATATGAAATCCCTTACATTTAACCTTCTGTAGTTTCTTTTTATTATAACCTGAGCCCATAGTAGATTATTCAGTTTCAGCAGCCAACATCACCATTTTGCTAATAAAGCAGCATTCATGTCTTGAATATCTATAACTTTCATTCCACCATTTTCTTTTTTCTTCTGTACTCTCTTCTAATTCATTAGCATGTCATTTTCAAACCCTCTCTCCATAAAAGTCTACTCCTTAGTTTGTCAAATATCCTCTTGACACAACCATGTACCAATAAAATGGAAAGGTCATATAGAGGGATAGCACTAAACAGTGAATTAACTAGATTAACTCTTCCTCCAAAAGATAACAATTTTCATTTCCAAACTGGCAATATATTTTCCACTTCCTCTATGACAAAAAGCCAGTATATCATCATAAGGTGGTCGAGCCAAATATTTGATAGGCAGTTTTTTCACTTTGCAACTAAGTGCATCTACAATTTTCCTCCATTCTTCGACATTTTTTATATATCAAGGGGTTCTTACTAAAATGTACTTTAAAGACGTATATGTGCTTGAAACTAAAAAGAAGAAATTTTGGCACAACTAGCTCATTAACAAAAGCCTTTAGAAAGATTAAGATTACATTTGCATATTGCAGATTAATTACTCCTTTTGGAATTAAATCTTCTCCTAGGTCAGTAGTTGAAACTTGTTGCTTTGTTCAATGCCACAATTTATTGAATCCAATGCTTTGAAAGGCAACCCTTGGTATGTAGGCGCCAATGCAGTTAACATTTTTAATATATAATATTAAAAATTATTATATACGATATATAATATCTATGAAATTTTTAATACTACATTACACAACCATAATAGCAATATCCCAACCATTTTTAATATATGACGAATAATATTATCAAAATAATCAATCAACCGAAGAGTAAAGAAGTTTCAAACATCTAGTCCACTACGTCATCCTCATTCTCAAACAACTAAAGAAGAGAGACTAGCAAGGAAGAGCGTCATCTGTCAGTAAATTATCATTTGAGTCATTATCAAACTCTAGCTCAATGCTTATCCTCTGATTCCTTATCCAATTAGAATAATTGCTCATCCATCTCTCTTGACAGAGAAGTGGAAGGACTGCTACTTAAGATTCTAAAACTTGATATCGGGATCAGGATTAACTTTCTAGAAAAACGATATGTATTGGCCATATTAGCTACATCAACTGTCTATATCGGATCGACTATTTTTTAATTACGTAAAATTCTAAGTATTATTAAAAAATACAGAAAATTTCTAAAAATTTGAAAAAATGATAAGAAAATAAGAAAATTATAATTACTCACAGATGAAACCTAAAATTAAAAAATGTATCAACTTACTCAAAACTTATTTTTTCTAATTTTATTCCTTTCTTCTCTCTCTCTCCCTTCTATTTCCCTCTCGCTTTCGCTCTCTCTTCCTCTCTTATTGTTGATTAGCAATTTTTTGTTTTTTGATTTGTTTTCTTCATTTCATCTCTCTCACTCCCTTCTCTTTCCCTTCTCTCTTCTTGCTCTCTGTTATTCCTTTTCTCTCTCTCTTCCTCCTGCTCACTCACTCTCCATTCTCTCGTCTTTCTATATCACCTCTATTAACAGAGATAGAGAGAAAGAGTGAGGGAGGAAGAGAGTAGAGGAAAGAAAGAAAGAAAGAAAGAGAGAAAGAAAGATAGAAAGTAAGGAGGGGTTCACCGGAGTCAGAGAGGGAGAAAGAGAGATGGGGCGTTAGAGAGAGAAGAAAGAAAAAAATATAAAAAAATACTAACTTGAGGTCAGTGGAGATTGAGCACACCGGATCTTCACCAGAGCATGTTGCTAGACCTCTAGGTCGTTGGGATCTACTCTAGTGTTGCTGATATAGGCAAAGAGAGAAAATAGAGAAAATAGATAAACAAGAGGGTGGAGCGGGCCCCGTTGGATATGAGTCGGATCAGACTCATATTTGATAGATCCCACCCATATTAGGTAGTGGGGAGAATCGACCGATACAAATCCTGACTGGTTTCAGCCATGGATTGGATCGGCTATGGCGGATCTCGATCTATTTTGATTGATCCGACTCAGGATCGATCGAAACCAGGATCCATGGTGCTACTTGTAGTGCTCCTCCTTGATCTCAAATATTCTTTAGCTCCTGATGCTTCTATGATCATATCCCAAGTTAACCCTTTACTTATGAAGATCTCTTACTCTAGAGGATCATCAACGAATGATTCCGTTACATTATTTTTCTCCTTTTTTGAAGTGGTAGGGTTCATCTCTTTCTCTTTTCTTTGATCCTTCATTCTTGTACTAAATTGTACATGAAGTAAATCATTCAGCTTTATTTCCAATCTTTTGCTCTTCTTTGAATGAATATGAAATCAAAGACCAAAGCAGTATCACAATAAAATTCAACAATTAAAATTGACAATTTAATTAATACATTATACATTCAAATAAGCTCCAATTTCTTTCATATTATGAGGAGCTACATGTCAAATTAGTAATCTTTATCACCATGCTATTTAAGTAGAGGGAACCAGATTCGTATACACTATAGTAATTAGCTAATATGAAATCATCGGCACTTTTGAAATGTAAACTTGAATGAGTGCTTTTTTGTAAAAGTTCTCAAGACAACTAAGAATACCATCCATTACCTTATCATTCGACTCTATTTTATTACTATCTTTGTAATAATAATACGGATTTAATTAATATACAACGATGTTGAGAGGAGTATTTAACTTTTCATTAAGTAGTGATCAATGGCATTTAGAAAAGGCTTGTAAGAAGTCTTATTAATGTTGAAACTCTTCTTTATGTCCTTCATTGACATCATTCAGCTATCATATCCCAGTAGTAGCTTTCTTTAACCTTCAACGATTCGAAGCAACTTTATCAGGGAAGGAATACTTTAACAACTAATGACGCCTTCCTCCAAAATTGATTATTGAGGATAGTAGAATAAGCCCTTTATTCTTTAGTAGTTTTTGACCGCTTGCATGTTGTAAATTTATTAAAAGTAAACATATATCTTAATTTTTCTTTCTTCTCCAAAAGATTTTGCAAAGTAAGAAAATAAGTGGTTGGCACAAGATGTCTAGCATATGTGAGGATATTTTTCTTGTAGCAATTATACAATTGCTAAATTAGTAGCATCATTATCAGCCACAACTTGGATAATATTCTTCTCTCATTTCCTTATTACTAGAATCAACAACGTCATGGATGTATTCACCTGTATATACTTATTTAGAGATATCAACATAACATAGAAAACTAATGCCAAACTCACAATTGACATATAAACTCATTATGCTCCTTCCTCTTTGATTTGTCTAAGCATCAATTAAAATTGAGCAATCATAATGCTTCTTCCTCTTCCTCTTTAATCGACTCTCCTTCGCTCCACCTAATCTCGAATTAGAAATGGCGTTCCATGTAATTCCACCTCCACATTATATATCCAACAGAGGCAATTGGAGCCAAAGGATAATTCCCCCTTTTTTATATTGCTCTACCCTAGGGAAATAAGTCAATAACTTTCTGAAGAAGAGGGGACATAAAGCACCTCATCTTCAATAATAGTTAGCTACACTCCTGGTGCTGCAATCAATATTCCTCTGTTGTTCTCCACTATCTTTCCCCAAACTAAAAAGGTTCTTCTTCGTGTGTCACTCAGCCAAGTATCCAACAATTTCTTTTTCTCATTCTATTTTAACTTCTTCCTGTAGCTTTCAACTCTAATTTTTGCAATTGAATCTTCCCTTGCTCCCATCCTTCACTAGCACCAATACTCTGTCCTTGAATCCCTTTTTTCTCACCCAAGTAAAGGATCTGCCCTCCATTCTTTGTGGGTTTCCTCAACCTCACATACCACATTAGGCCAAACAACCACAATTGACCACAACAAGATTCTTAGGTTTATCCTCTACCCTCAGATTAGCCATGGATCTCGTTCTATCATCCACCATATCCAAAATCACAATAGAAGAAACAAGTTGATCAAACTCATACCAACCCCATCATTTACCCCGATCCACATTGAATTGTTCTTCTGAATGACCCTAAACTCTGTCCATCGAGTAAAAAGAGACAGCCATCCCTAGTTAGGTATTCCCATTTAAAACTCTTTTGCCATAATCCATCCTTTAATTACAGAAACTACCATGCTTCTTCTCAGGTTGTTTGACTTTAAAAGAATATTTCAATAACACCAAAGGTGAACTTGGTTTTAGAAGAATATTTCAATAATGCTAAAGACAACTTGAAGAAATGCGCACACCTGTCATGACTCTTCTTGGACAAGGAAATGATCTCTACTAGGCTTTTCACACAAACAAACCACACTATCCCGGCAAGCGATTGCTCAATGCCCCTCTTTTCCGCACCTAAAACACCTCTTACTGAATCAAGATTTAGGTTGCAGTTAGAGTTTTTCATTTTAGACAAAGTATTTAGGATTTTTACTTTATCAGCTTTAGCCCCCAACAGAGCAACAGAGCATCTCGATGTAGTAAATTGTTATTCAAACCGTTAATTTTATTTGATCACTTCTAGTAATCTCACCAAGAACATTGTGAGATCCCACATCCTCGAGATCTCTGTTATTGGTGACAATGTCACCTACCTTCTCTGAAAAGCACGCTTTATTGGCATCTCCTGTAATATACAACTATATATCCTGACCTTCTGCAGCACATCCTTGACCAGCATTGATGCTTTTTCCCATACTTCGATCCCTAAATGCATCTGAGGAAAACACATGGATAGCACTCACTGGTAGAATTAGTGTTGAGATTAATTGCAGAAGAAAGAATAAGATAATTGCTAGTCGAAGAACACTAAAATCGATGAAGTTGTTCTAATTTACATGATATTTCTGTTTATTATAGTTTAGCAAAAGCATTAAATGATGAAGCAAAAAATTCTATTTCCTTTTGTAATGAAAAACAGATTCACCTTTATCCACCAGAAAAAGTAAAATCAAGTTAGAAGAAGTATGGAACAACAGATCAGCAAGATGATTATCAAGTTTGAAGAACTATCTGACAACCAAATACTATTGTGCAAGTATCATACTTATATGTATTCAATAGTCATACAGCTAACATAATGAAGTATTAAAGCTTCACAGTATGCTATGCACCAATGTAACATGTGTTGCGGTTCTTAATTTAGGTGCATAGTGGAACCGCTTCAATTTGTATCAATTTCTATTTATGTTTAGAAAAATAAAATAGTTTCTGGCAGGTGCATTCGAACGCAAAGGGATGGCATTTGAACACATGATTCGCATTAGCACATTTAAAGAATGCGTTTTAGCCGTTCAAAAGCCTGATCTCACGTTCGTACATATAGAGAATACGTTTTGGTTGTTCGAATGCGATCGGGGTACGTTTGAACGCGCGACGGATAAGTTGAGTCGTAATAGGATTTGTTTAGGGTTTTTGGATGTTTGGCTAGCCTCTATATATGTGAAAAAATAGCCTCTTTGGATTATTGATTATTGAATATTGAAATTAGTTTTCTCTCTCTTTTCTCTCCCTCGGTATTCAACCTGAGTTCTTGTCTATGGCCGAGATTAATTCTCCGTCGCCTCTCTCTTCTTTCTAGCAACCAACCTTACCTTGAAGCTCCCTTCTCCCCCCTCATCTACTTCCAAGCACTAATACATCCACCATACCATAATTATCTTCCATAACCCTAACCACGTATTCTACATCCATTGCGCTATCTCCTGACCTTTGGTCACTATTTCATATGTAACTTTTGATTTACTCATCTGATCATCGTGATTCCAGTTGTGTTGGATTTCTAACTCATAGAGGAACAATATATCCAAATCTCAGATCAATTCAACGGTTAGATCGATCCCATTTACCTTCACAAGTTCTGTGTTGATTTCTGTCCAGATTATCAATTCGCATGGAACCTCATCTTCACCAAAAGCGACCATAACAACATGATGCAAAATTAACTTTCATTATCTATGAAACTTAAAAGCAATTCTTTCTGCTTGTCGTCATGGTCTAATTTGGATGGTGCTTCATGTAATTGGAATAATCACACAGATCATTATTTCTGTTTGTGCAGGTAAATGGCAGCGGAATAAATATGTTGGTGTGTCTCTTGTTGGTAAAACACTTGCTGTTTTGGGATTTGGAAAAGTTGGATCAGAAGTTGCTCGTCGTGCTAAGGGTTTAGGCATGCATGTAATTGCACATGATCCATATGCATCTGCTGATCGTGCTCGTGCAATAGGAGTGGAATTGGTTACCTTTGAGGAAGCTATATCAACTGCTGACTTTATCTCATTGCACATGCCTCTTACTCCAACAACCTCCAAGATTCTTAATGACGAAGCTTTTGCAAAGATGAAGAAAGGAGTTCGAATTGTGAATGTTGCTCGTGGTGGTGTTATTGATGAAGAAGCTCTAGTTAGGGCACTAGATTCAGGAATTGTTGCACAGGTTTCTTTCTATTAATTATCTACTCTCTAGCTCTGTTATGCTTGTGAACTTTGGCAAATAACATGTGCTTTTCATTGCACGCTGATGTCTGGAACAACCAGGCTGCACTTGATGTCTTCAGTGAAGAACCTCCTGCTGCTGACAACAAGTTAGTGCTACATGAGAATGTAACAGTGACGCCACACCTTGGTGCCAGCACAATGGAAGCACAGGTAGGATAATGGTGCATTTTAGAATCTTATTTTGTTCTACTGGCCATTTATATTGTCAGTCTAACTGTTAAATGCTCGCAACCTCCAGGAAGGAGTAGCCATTGAAATAGCTGAAGCTGTTGTTGGTGCCTTGAAAGGGGAACTTGCTGCTACTGCAGTAAATGCACCAATGGTTCCAGCTGAGGTATAATTATCTCAGCATTGTTTGCCTTATGTTTTCACCTGAATGAAACTTATAACTAGTTAAAGTCAGGTTTTATGAAAATTTCTCGAAGTAATATGGCCGTGTAGTTCGTTCATTTGTTTGGTGAAGCAGAATGAATCAATCCTTCCGGTGAATGACGCCACTCTTCTTGAGTGGTTGTGGCAATAACTGTGATATTTAAGTCTTTGAAGTTAAAAATGATAGTAATCTCCCTACTAAAGGTGGTGTATGGTAGCTGCATTTTTAAATTTGTTTAAACAGTTCCTATTTGGGATCTACCACACATACTTCTTTTCCCTTTTTTGTTCCTGGCCAGCATGAATTAGTCTAGAATACATCTAGAGAAGCCTCATGCAGCAGCTGGAGTTTAGAATGGCTGCTCTCTCGGACTTCCCTTGTCCAATCGATGCTGTTATCTTCAACTTCACTTTATATATCCACAAATTTACCTTAATCCCACTATATGAAATCTGCTACCTTCTGGACAGAAGTTGCAAGTTAGAGTTAGGCAAGAAAGGTTTTCATTACACAACATTTCTTAGTTTACTAACCTCTTTAGAGGCGCTACTGAAAGAATTTATTTTTCTTAATTTCTGTCTGAGGTGCTGTCTACTTAATTTGTCTTCCCTTTCATAGAGTTACATAGCAATGATGTGTGGTTTCTACAGGTTCTGTCAGAGCTTGCACCATTTGTTGTAGTGGCAGAAAAGCTCGGTAGGCTAGCTGTGCAACTTGTGGCTGGAGGCAGTGGTGTAAAATCAGTGAAGGTTACCTATGCGTCATCCAGGTCTCCTGATGATCTTGACACTAGGTTGCTGCGTGCAATGATCACGAAGGGTCTGATTGAACCCATCTCTAGTGTCTTTGTGAATTTAGTAAATGCTGATTTCACTGCAAAACAAAGAGGTATTCGTATTACAGAGGAGAGAATCTTTTTGGATGGCTCACCAGAGAATCCTCTGGAATTCATACAAGTTCAGATCGCCAATGTTGAATCGAAGTTTGCCAGTGCTATGTCTGAGACAGGAGAAATAAGAGTGGAGGGAAGGGTGAAGGATGGGATACCTCATCTGACGAAGGTAGGGTCGTTCCAGGTGGATGTCAGCTTGGAGGGAAGCCTAATCCTCTGCCGGCAGGTTGACCAGCCGGGTATGATTGGGACCGTTGGAAGCATCTTGGGTGAGCAGAACGTCAATGTTAGTTTTATGAGTGTTGGTCGTATTGCTCCACGGAAGCACGCTGTTATGGCAATTGGTGTTGATGAGGAGCCCACCAAAGAAACTCTGTTGAAAATTGGAGACATTCCAGCCATTGAAGAGTTCGTCTTCCTGAAGCTTTAGTGGCGCTACTGAATCTTTAGCTGGCATGATTGTGAGTTTTCCAAGTACTGCACCTTTTTGTAAGAACTCTGATTAGTAATAAGACCTTAATTATAATATCAATTTTGTTGTCTTGATCTCTTGAACGCTCTATTTCATTTAAATCAGTTTAGTGTTGTTTAAATTGCTCTCTTCGAAAATACTGGTGCATTGATTTTCCATTACATGTTCGTTACTTACTGAAGGTCCTGGATATCATGCTAATTAATTATGTAGGCAGGTGGATGAACCTCTTATTCTTTTTTCATCTTCTTTATTTTCCATCAATAGCAATTGAAATGTATTTTTTTCCTCTATAATGATCTTATTTGACAATCTTAAAAGATAGTTTCTAGCTTTCCACTTCTTCGTTGTCCTTGTCCATTCTTATATTTCCACTTCAATCAATGGCCACTTTTCATCTACTCTATGTTCTTCTGTAATTCAAATATTTTCAAAATGAAATTATAGGTTATATGCAATGTAAGTACATAGGTTCTGAAGATCTTTGATGTATATTTATAAAAAAGATATAGATTATAAAGGTAGTTGATGTATATAATTTATTGATATAATGTATACTATGTTAGGGAGTCTACCCAGTTTTATATTATGGATGAACTTGCTGTGGTCTACGGGTCTCTCTTTTGTTTTTGCTATTTTGATCTGATCTAGTATTGGTTGTATATTTCTAACCCTCTCACTCTATGTGAACCTCACATGGAAGGCATGTGACAAATTAGAAATGTTTCAACATGGTACTAGAGCTCAGTTATTAAAACTCGGCAAGTCCATCTAGAATACTATACATGTTGGCATAGGATGCCAATAGCGATGCCAATAAATATGCATTAATTTTTAGATGAATAACTTAAGATGTTGTCTTCTGATAATCTAGGATGCTACCTTGTTGTTGTCATACCACATTTTCAGAGGCCACATTGGCCTCTATGAAGAATCTCATTATGAACGTGCCAACTTTATTATGCCACAACTATTTAACAAACATTGCATGCAGATGTAGACATTTTGTTGTGGAGATTCTGAACTAGGATAGGGAGATATTGGGTACTCGGTAGGGTCAATATAGTGATGCCCGTTGTTTTATGGTGAGCTTGGGACCGGGTGGGCCCTCCGCTCAATCAAGATGAGCTTACCATCCATACTTACGCATCACTACTTTCAAGTCGACCCCATCCAACTTTGACTCTTATAGTTCAAGGGGCCTTAATTGTGCTATATGTTAGACTTGTGATTGGGGGCCCAATTAGGGGCCTCCGGGTGACTACTAGGTCAGGAGGCATACCTAGATATTTGAGGACTTGAGGATGCTACAATTTTGGCTAGGAGGGCCAATGTCAAGAGGCTGAGGTCGGGGATCAACTAGAGCTAGCTCATCTTACCGATGTAGATCCCTGTGTTGACCAAGTATATGTGATGACCAAGTAGGATGCCATGGCTTTTAATGAGATGGTGAAAATGCTATAAATTCCAATGAGGTGGCGACAAATACTACGATTTTGTTTT
This sequence comes from Typha latifolia, assembly GCF_019914945.1. Lineage (NCBI taxonomy): Eukaryota > Viridiplantae > Streptophyta > Magnoliopsida > Poales > Typhaceae > Typha > Typha latifolia. The sequence continues at coordinate 12,650,939 of NC_133086.1, read as the reverse complement.
CTCAGCTTACTAAAGTTTTATTTGATCGAGGGGCCACACACCTCTTTATTTCTTATTCCTTCATGTGTTGAGTTTCTTGATAAGCCCTTCTTGATATCTACACCTTTAGGAGATACATCTGAGCATGTCTTTCATTCTTGCATTATTAGCTTTAGTGAGTAGGATTTTCTAATGAATCTCCTACCTTTGGAGATGTACCTTTGGAGATGTAGGATTTTGATGTTATCCTAGGAATAGATTGGCTAGCATCATATCATGCTAGTGCTGACTGTTTCAAAAGGAGGTGGTGCTATAGTTTAGTGATGGAATAGAATGTTGGATTCGCAAGACTCATCTGGGTTTCTTATCTCAGATCTCTTCCACTTTTTGTACTCGGCATATGGTGCAAGGAGATTATTTAGGTCTCCTAGCAAATATGACAGTTGTACTGGAACTAATCCCCTGCTTGGCCAATGTTGTAGTCATTTGCGAGTTCCTTGGAGAACATTGAAGAGTTACCCCTAGATTGAGGAGTTGAGTTTGTCATTACCGTAGGCCTTGGAGCAGGTCCCATTTTGAAGACACCCTATCGGATCAGGCTCATAGAGATGATGGAACTCCGTAAAAAAAAAATTGATGACCATCTAGGCAGACCTTTTTAACCCTAGTTTGTCTTCTTGGGGTGTCTCGGTGCAAAGAAAGATGATACCTTGCACTTGTGCGTGAACTATCAAGAGGTGAATTGGTTGATCATGAAGAACAAGTATCTTCTATCTTCAATTGAGGACCTCTTTGATCAGCTTTGGAGAGCCCGGGTGTTCTCCAAAATCCATCCACCACATTAACTTGGAGAATATCCTCTAATGTTTGGATGGTGAGCTCTAGCTGTCTGTTCGTCTAAAGGTGATATGTTATGATGAGATCTTTCCTAAACAAGCTGCTCTATTGTGTTAATGATGCTAACTAGCAAGAAGTTTGCTCACTTGGTTAATATGTCTAGTATTAAATAAATGGAATTCTTTTCTCTGTTTGTTCTTGGGCAAGCCGGTAATAAAGTCCATCTTAATATGCTTCCACTTTCACTAAGGAATGGATAGCAGTTATAGGGTACTCAGGGAGCTCTAATGCTCAATCACCTGTTGACACAAGTTAGACAACGAGCGACAAATGCTACAGTGTTCTTCAATCTTGGCCACTAGAAATGCCTCCGCAAGTTTGGTATATCTTGGTCTCACTAGATGCACAACGTAGATGAGCTTTTATCAAAATCTCCTCCCGTAAGTCCTTGACATAAGGTATTCATGATCTCTCCCCTTATCACAATGTCCAGAGGGTTCAAACCATAACTAGTCTTCCCACCAATTTACACCTAATAAATAATTTGGAGAAAAACTAGCTCACTGTATTATTTTGCCTCAATCCTATCTCGGAGGATAGGCTTGGTGGTCAACTAGGCTAGTTAGTTGTTACGGACCAGATCTGGACTAATCTGGATGTAATAAAATTATGAAAATTTAGATGGTGTTAGCCTTACGAGATAGGGTTTTAATGGCTCTAGTTTTATATCAATCAGATGTCTGGATGAAAAGATATAATTAAATTAGTGGACCAAGGTAAGAATGGGGCAAAATGGTAAATATTCGATGTTGCGGCGGTCGTCGGAGAGTGCCAGACAGCCAAGGGCGGTGGTGGATGGCCGTATAGTAGGATGGCTGCTAGACGTGATGGTGGCTATGGGTTGGAGTTAGAATTTGGGTTTTTAACTTAGATACTCCTAGAAAAATAAAGACGATCTAACGACTATAATAAAAATAGTAAATATGAGAATAAGAAAATAACTAAACTCAATTAATTCTCAATGCTTGGATACTTAGATGAATAAAACCCAGCCCCTCTATATATAGAGGTCAAGTACAATGAGTCATACTCTAAAGATTGATACGACTCGAACTAGGACTTACCTTAGAGGCTTACATGACTTAATTGAACTTGCTTTAGAGGCTTACATGACTTAATTGAACTTACCTTAGTGACTTACGTGACTTAACTAGGCTTGCCTTAAGGGTTTACATTGAAATTGTAACGCCCCCGCCCAACACGGGCACGTGCACGCCCACGTGCCCACACGGCACATGCGGCGCACGCGACAGGTCTGGCAGGGCCCGTCACGCACAGATACTCTCCTGTGCACATATAATCATGACATCATCAAATACTACCTGCTAACATATCCGTGCTCACATAATCCAACACCAAATAAAACATACTATCAACCAAATAAACCTATTAACATGTGAATATCCAAGTCCACAATAATATACACTAGACCACTAATTAATCTAGTAGGACCCACACAGGCCACAATAAACCATCAAGGGACAACTAAACAACTGATACAAGAGTACACTATAGTCTAACCTGTATTATATCAATTATCGTCTATACAATGAAGTACAAATATAAAATAATTGTACAACTCAATATCTGATTAAACTATCTTCTATACCATCTCGCGTCTATAGCTCACCTCATCTTTCTAAAATATTTCCTCAGAATATCTCGAGTCGGTATCACGTACCATATTATCTGTGAGGGTTAGAAAAGAAAATAAGGAGAGTTATGAGCAAAAGGCTCAGTGAATAGATCTTATCATGAATCAGTGATGCCAAATAGAGAGTAAATCATGTACTGGATAATATAAATCAGAAAGCAGCATGATGCCATGTATGAACATGTATATATATATATATCCTCAATGACATATATATGAATGAAATCAATTCTCATAAATGAGCATATTATATCCTCAACAAAAAATATATCACATGATTAAATTACCATATAACATTACCGAATATAATAACATATCATGTATAACAATTATGATCCAATAATACTAGTCACATCAATGATGATGCATGATGCATGCCAACCACTAGATAATCGTATATGTCAGAGCTAGATATAATCCACATATCTCTCACTGTCACAATCATCCGTCTCAACTCTGAATATCATCCACCATGCTGGACTATGGTACCCAGCCCCAAACTCGATACACATCATGTCACAAGCTCAGAGCATACCTTGTCATACGCTAAGAGTATCTCTGTAGATAAATCATACCCTACCATGCACTAAGGGTATCACTGTAGATAAATTATACCATGTCATACGCTAAGGGTATCTCAGAAGAAAGTAATCATACACTGCCATACGCTAAGGGTATATCAATGATAGTTGTACCCTATCATATGCTAAGTGTACAACCATCAGCCATCACCATACTCTGCCATACGCTAAGAGTATGTCCAATACCAGTCCGAACCAAATACCGTTCCAGCCATCACATCATATCACATCACATCACATCACATACACACGTATTTTTATGATTTTCTTTACATAATGAATCATATGCATATATCCAATACTGTAACAGATCATGCAACTCAGAAATTTAGGTGGTAAAGAAGCCAAGAGAAAAATGATGCATACCGACTCTAACCATATATCTAACACATGTATACTTTTGCTAGTCTATCACATGCATATTCATGATAGAGATTATCCCGACATAAAACCATAACAGTATCATCATCTCTATATATCACCAATGTACTCATAGCTCAAATCAGCCTAATCAAATGCATGATAAAATATACTTGACTGAAATCATCTCTATATAAAGTCATATAATCATGCTAGAGGCCAAAATATGCGTGTACATAAGATATAATATATCCTAATTTGAGAAAAGCATTTAGGGGATAAGACTACTCATCGTCTGATCAGAAGATACAAACCACGCATCTCTCACGTCCGTTAGTTAACCGAGTGACACTCATCGCTAGCAAGGTCCACGGGGTCTAAAGTAAGGGGTTCGGGATATGAAATATTTAAGTAGTATGATGTTAGCCGTTTATCTAATTAGAATTAATTCAATTAAAATATAAAAGTTTATTAGGTTTAGAATCGATTTTCTTTATTTTTGATTACATAACTAGGTCTATAATATAGATACGATTCAAATACTATAATTATATTATTATTATAAAATGTTAGTTATAACATAAGGAGAAGAGGCCTATTTCCTCTTATATGAGAGTATTTCTAAATATATAATTATAAAATAAAATAAAATAAAATAAAAGGCTAAATAAGTATAGACAAGGTCTAATTATAATTAATCTTATAATTCATACACTATCTTGATTAATTAGGGATAATGCAGTCTTTACTCGATAAAATAATAAATAAATAACTAAATAAGCTTAGTATTTTATTTGTTGCAGAATAATCATAAAATTAATAGAAATACTTAAAATATATATAATGAGGGTATTAAAATATAAATCTAATAATTATAATTTACAAATCTATCTATTAATCTAATAGATATATAAATAAATAAATAAATATAAGTATTACCTATATTTATACCTAATTAATCATTAACTATAAAATTATCATTAATAAAATTATATTGAAGAATATATAATATTATTAAAATAGTTAATGTCTAAATAATCTATTTGCATTAATTAAGAAGAAAAATACCTAAATAAATAAAATAAATAATTAATTAATTAATTAAATCTGCCATCAGTGCTGGGCTAGCCCAACACTGTGCAGAAAGAAGGAGAAGGAGTTGAGGAAGAAAGAAAGAAAGAAGGAAAGAAGAAGAAGAAGAAAAGAAGAGGAGAAGAGGAAGAGAAGAAAGAGAGAAGGTGAGGGAGGAGGTTGCGGACCCAGGTCGGCGGGGAGGGCACCGGCCACTACTGCCAGTGGTCGGCCTCTCGCTGGCGGCTCGGCTCCGACGAGCCCGAGCTCGGGAGAGAGAGAGAGAGAGAGAGAGAGAGAGAGAGAGAGAGAGAGAGAGAGAGAGAGCTTCTCACCGGCGGCGGCAGCTTCGGGAAGGTGGCGGTAGGCTGGCGTCGGCAACGAGGAGAGGAAGGAGTGCGAGAGAGAGTAGAGAGAGAGAGTACAGTGAGTACAGTGAGAGAGTGACCAAGAGAGAGATAGAGAAAGAGAGAGAGAGATTTAAAGAGAGAGGGAAGGCGGGGGGAGGGGGGTGGTTTGGCGGTGGCTGCCCTATTGCATGTGCCCTATTGCATGGCACCCTCCCCCCCATGCTGCCCTATTGCATGGGTTGGGTTGTTACAGAAGATAAACATGATCTAGAGATAAACATGACTTAGCTAAATCAGCCTTCCTTATCCTTCTCGGAATGTTTCTTCATTATGCCATAGATAGAGTCCTAATTTGGAGAAATCTTGAATATGAAAGTTGACTAGGATGTCTTCGATCTTCTCCACATGGTCTCATAATATTCGATCAACTGATAAATATTTGCAGAATATTTTCCTAAAACTATAGAAGTTAATGAGCTTAGCTAATTAAATAAACTCTAATCTACATAGATTCTAACTAAACTACATAAACAGAATAAATAAGATAATTAGACTCAATCAATCGAATCTAATGTCCTCATGATGCGATCTAATCTGACCCGGTTCGCATCAATCCACTATGCTTCCAACCACTTTGTCCTCAAGGTGTCCATGGTGGTTTCCATACCCTCTGATACTCTCAAATTACATGTCCTCAATCTTCGTGTGGATCTCGTCTACCATGAAGAGGAGGGCCCCATGATAGGTTCTGCTCTAGGGCCCACTTAATCAAGCCATAGTCTGTCCTAGCCACAGGTGAGTCGGGCCAAATCCTAGCCAAGAGTGGTTCGAGCCAAGGTCTTAGTGCATGTGGTTTAGACTATGGCTTGAGTGTAGTTGGTCCAAGGAAGGTGCCAACGGTAGTGGCTTGGACCGAAAGTACTTGGATCGCCGACGGTAAAATGGTTAGGTTTTTAGCCCTAGCTACCATCATGGCTGGGGAAGACGGTGTTGGGGCCATTGCTAGGGGCTTCTCTGGCATGGTAGAGGTGGCTTGGAGTGTCTGTAATGGTGGAGGGACCTCCACTGCGGCTGGAGGAGGAGTGGTTGTGGCAGTTTGGAGTTCTCCATCTCCTTCAAGGGTGGATTTTGTCTCGCCGTGGGTGGCTGGTTCCAATGTGGTCGGCGGTTCTGGCTGTGCAGGAGGGTGGTGTCGAGCTAGGATAATTGCCTTCAAGGATTGAACAACCTTCTCGATCCTCTCAGAGCTCTCCATTGCTCTCTTCGATGATTCTTGGAACGAGTCGATAAGCTCTACCAATACCTTCGCCCACACCGGTGGGTCATTGTTGGCGGCTATTGATGGTACTGAGGAAACCTCCACAGGCACTAAGATGAGTTCTTGGTCCTCCATGGACATGATCTCTGCTGGTTTAGCTTTAGATCACGTGTTCACCATCATTCGAGGAACGTCGGCTCTGATACCAATTGTTACGAACTAGATCTAGATTGATCCGGATGTAAGAAAATTATGAAAATTTAGATGGTGGTAGCCTCACGAGATAAGTTCTAATAGCTCTAGTTTTCCATCAATTGGATGTCCAGATGAAAAGATATAATTAAATTAGTATAGAAAGGTTAGAATAGGGTAAAATGGTAAATATTCAACGTTGCAGCGGTTGTTCGGAGGGTGGCGGATGGCCAAGGGGGGTGGCTGCTAGAGGTGATGGTGGCTTTGGGTTGGAGGTAGAATATGAGTTTCTAACTTAGATATACTCCTAGAAAAATAAAGACGATCTAACAGCTATGATAAAAATGGTAAATGCGAGAATAAGAAAATAACTAAATTTAAATTAATTCTTAATACTTGGATGCTTGGATAAATAAAGCCCAGCCCCTCTATACATAGAGATCGGGTATAATGAGTCCTACTCGGACTTGCCTTAGAGGCTTACGTGACGTAATTGAACTTGTCATAGAGGCATACATGACTTAATTAAACTTGCTTTATTAACTTAAATGAGTTAACTAGGCTTGCCTCAAGGGTTTACATTAAAGATAGATATGACTTATAGATAAATATGATAGCTAAATCAACCCTCTTTATCCTTCTCGGAATGTAATTCTTTATTATGCTACAGATGAAGTTTTAATCTAGAGAAACCCTGAATACGAAAGTTGTAGATTAGGACGAGATCTTCTACAAATGGTCTCATAATATTCAGTCAACTGATAAATATCTGCAGAATATTTTCCTAAAACTGCGCATAAGTTAACAAACTTAGCTAATTAAATAAACTCTAACCTACTTAGATTCTGACTAAACTACATAATAAGAATAAATAGGATAATCAGACTTGATCCATCGAATCCAATATCCTCATGATTCGATTCGATTTGACCCGGTTCGCATCAATCTACCACGCTCCCGACTACCTTGCCCTCAAGGTATCCACGATGGTTTTTGTACCCTCCAATGCTCTTGAATTACATATTCTCGATCTTCGTGTGGATCTCGTCTGCCATGAGAAGGAGGGCCCCATGATAGGTTTTACGCTAGGGCCCACTTATTTGAGCCATAGTTTGCCCTAATCACGGGTGAGTTGGGCCAAATCCTAGCCATGAGTGGTTCGAGCCAAGGTATTAGTGCATGTTGTTTAGGCCATGACTTAGGTGGGTGGTCCAAGGAAGGTGCAAATGGTAGTGGCTTAGACCGAAAGTATTTGGATTACCGTCGGTGAAAAGATTAGGCTTTTAGCCCTAGCTTCCGTAGTCATTTACTAGCTTTGGCCACCAGCGCTGATGAAGGTTTAGGTCTTTCTAGTGAATAAGTACTTGAGACTCTTATGATCTGAGTAGATTCCACACTTCTCCCCATAAAATAGATGATGTAACCAAATCTTGATAGCAAAACAATAGCGGTCAACTCCAAGTTATGAGTGGGGTAGTTTTTCTCAACCCACATTCGAATCCATATTTTTAGTCCGAATACGGAGATTGGACGGATAACAAAATTTAAAATCATATCCTAACAAAACGGATATGGATAATTTTTGGATAAAGGATCATATCTTAAATAGATGTTGATGGAATTTTAAATGAATTATGATCTTTTATTTAGACAATTAATACAAAAATATTAAGGGTTTAAAAAAAATAAACTTTTTGTATGTCAAATACATATAAAATTAGAAAAATTAATCTCTGCAAATAATATATAACACATCATTAGTAACATTATCAATATTCACTATTTAAATAAGCAAACTAAAAACTATAAATCATTCAAAAATATATGTAGGTAAACGGATACCTAATATCCGTATCCAAATCTGAAAATTATATTCGACCTGTATCCTAATCGGATAGGAATTTTTTATCCGAATTTGATCCGAAATTAGTCGGATAGAGGGTCGGGTCAGAGTTAATCCAACCTGTTTTCACCCCTATATCAATATCATCCTTTTTGATCTAAACTCATTTATCTATATTTTTTGTTATAATAGATTGATTTTTAATTCTCAGATTTTAGTTTTCAAATTTATGTCTCAATTACAAAACTTCATATATAATGATTTGATAACTATAATATTTAATATGTGAAAAGTATACTTGATATTCTATAACTTTTACATACAATCATATTTGAAATTCAGATATATATACGCAATAAGGCCTACAAATTGAAATTCAGATACATTTTCCTTTTGATGTAATTCTTGTCGGATTAGAAAGATAACTCAAATATTTATAACTTATATTCTGACCACAAAGTCCAGTTCTACCGGTTTAGTTATCAACAAGTTGCTACAAGTCAGATAAAAAATTTGACTAGAATTTGCAGAAATTAAATGCTTTGCAAAATGATCTTTATTGCTTCAAACTATTTTAAATGGAAAAAGAGCCTTCTCAAGTTGTCAATCATCCTAGAAGATGATCAACCCGATTCAAAAAGCAATTCTAGACAAAATTGAAGACAGAGCTTGCAAAGGCAATGCTGACGATCTACCCATTGGAACGACCCGAGATTTCGATATATTATTCCCTTGGAACAATAATGATCAAAGTGGTCTGCACCTAATTATTCATAGGTGGCCACAATACAAGTTAGTTCGACTAGCCGACCACATCAACTTATGTCAAATCAAAGAGCTAAAAGCAAATACACCTAATACAGAGACTAAATTATGAAAGCAAATAACCTAAATAGATTAAGCAATTTCAGCCCCTATCTGCTCAGTCCGAGACAACTAGGTCGGTCCTAGTCGTATCAATCCACCATGTTTCCATCATCTTGACCTTTAGGTGTAAAATTAGGAAGCAGTCCACGATGTCTGACTCTAACTCGCTAGTGGACTCGTTCGTCAACTTGCTAAGCCACTCAATTAGTAATTCTGTCTCCAATCTAGTCCCCATGGCATCTTCTGCATCGTGGCAACACTCAGATTGGCTCATGTGGTCCATCTCAGGTGTTTGGCTCGAGTAAAATCAAGCCGATAGTCGACTCGGGTCCCACCAAGCCCTTAAAGACCGAGACATGGAAAACCAGGTGGACCCGGACCCTTTAGTAACACGAGATGATAGGGCACAAGCCCAATCCTCTCCACGACTCGATAAGGTCCAAAATATTTGAAATCCAGCTTCTGATTTTGGACTAGCCTCAAGGTAGCTTGGTGATAGGGTTGAGCCCACACGTACACCATTTGATCCACTTCAAAATTCATTCACATGTTGGCCCTTGTCATTGGTTGGCGATAGGGTTGAGCCCACACGTACACCATTTGATCCACTTCAAAATTCATTCACATGTTGGCCCTTGTCATCGGTATGCTTCAGATGATTTTGGCACTAAGTGAGCTTCAACCTCCTCAGCACCTTATCTCGGTCTACTAGCTCAAGATCAATCTTGGTCTGGTCCAAGGCTACGGGCTGATCGTACCCACGCAAGATGGGTGGTGTGCACCTATAAACCGCCACGAATGAAGTCATTCTTGTGCTTGAATGGTGCGGCGTGTTGTACAACTATTTAGCCCAAGATAGGAACTTAACCGAATCCTTTGATCGGTCTGCCATTGTTTGCACTTTGGTTTCAATTGTTTACTATTTGATTTTGATGATAACAAACAAATGAATTACTTACATTATTTTGATTAACCAAACAAGTTAAAAATAATAATTATCAATTGAGGATCTTTTCTTTTTAATGTAAAAGTTGAATTAATTCTAACCATGTATTAATATTTTGAGCATAACTTTTAATTGTTACATGATATCAATGAGATTCGTTTTGATTTGAAAAGAAGACTCATTTATCCTGTATTTCTGAAAAATATGTTCATGACAACTATTCAGTTTTTTATTTATTACTTTATTTATACTAATCTGATAAATATGATATTTTATATTACACTTGATATTCTATAACTTTCATATACAAATATAATTGAAATTTGGATGTTACCTTTGTGCAATAGGGCCTAGAAGTTGATTGTCCATAGCTCTTTCTAGGCTGACATCTTCTAAACACGGTTGGCCATAATATTTCAGCCAAATATTCTTTTAATATATTCTTGTCAAATCAGAAAGATAACACAAAGATCTTCAACTTATCTTCATGCCACAAAGTCCAATTCCACCGTTTTGACTATCAACAAGCTGCTGCTGCAAGATAGAGAAAGAAATCTGACCAAAATCTGCATACATTAAATGCTTTGCAAAATAGTTTTTATGGATTCAAATTATTTCAAATAGAAAAGAGCCTTCTTAAGCCTATAAAAGAAGGTAGATATCTTATGTTGAAGCAAGAGTTTGAAAGGAAAAATAAAGGATACAAAAAAGAGCAATCTAATTCAACCCATATTGGAGAAGAAGAGAAGTTTCCACATTGATAAATTTTCTTTCTCTCTTCTTTCTTTTAATTAGTAAGATTTATTTATAAATCAAACTCTTTTGGAATTGTTACACATCACGAGTGTGTTTGTTTCTTATTTGATTTGCGAAGAAGGTAGAAAAGCTTGATGTTTCTTATTTGATTTGCGAAGAAGGTAGAAAAGCTTTCGTGGTTCGTGATTGAAAAATCAGGTAGATTTCTTAGAAGAAGTCGGAGGACTTCTTGACTTAAGACAAAAGTTATTTGAGAGAAGAGATTTTGGGGGATAAATCTCTTATATAAAGGTTTCTAGCACCTTGGTAAGTTAGTGTTGTATGTCTTTTAGTGCATAATAAATTCTCAAGTAAGAAACCTTGAAGAGTGGACGTAAGTATTAACTGAACCACTATATATTTTGGTGTCATATTCTCTTGTATTTTTAGTTATATCATTTAAAGTTTTATAGCATAATCATACATATAAGCATAAAATTATCTATTTGCATTCTCTTGAGTTGTATGAAGCTTTGAATTTTTTTGTTATCATTACAATTTGCGCTTATACTTAGTTTGTTAACCCAATTCAAAACCCCCACCCATTTTCGGTTGCTAACGGTCAAACCAATATTTTGTACTTGGTTGGTTAGAAGTGAATTGGATCAGAGCTCATTGAGCAAGGGGACAACCTAGTTGAGTTCAATAAATGAATCAAGTCAAGTTAGTCAATTGAGTATGTAATTCATTAGGGTAGCTGCCTATAAGAGCTATGGCATGCACCTTATTGGAGAACAATTGAATGAATGAAGCTATTTTCTTACATTTGGAGTAGTTGTTAACGTAGCTTCCACCAACCCTAGCTCAACTCGATTATCGACCATCACCACTGCCCTCACCGAGCTCTACCACCATCTTCCCACCCCCCACATATGGCCACCCTCTTGAGCTTTTGAGAGACATCCCCATGCAAGTATTCATAACGATTGTACCATCCCAATTGCACTATTATAGTTTTGGTATCAAAGTCGTTGTTCCTTGGCAAAATGGCCCACACAGAAAGCATGTTCACGCACGCATAGGGGAACAATTAGTGGGGAGAGAGTCTTCCGCTGATGACACTCCTTCACTAGTGGACGCCTTATCGTGAGAGGAGACCATCCCAGCAACGGAGATGCACCAACCGTTGGCATGGGTTGTTGCCATGGCTAAAAAAATAACAAGGACAAGAAGGTCCCAGACCGTACCATGTAGCAAATAATGGCCTTCATCGTTGGAAGTATGCGACAACAACTGGTAGAGCTTGCGCTACCCGTCCCTTCATCGTAAATAGATGCGGCTATGATCGTGGTCACCACATTGTAGGAGGAGCACGCACCCCCTTAGGGCAAAACCTAGTCCACCCCCTAGGGCACGACATCCAAGGATCCACACCACTCGATCCTAGCTCATCTAACAGACCACGGGTCGCTCCTAAAACTCTAGCACCTAACATGGCTCAGGTTCACACCAAACCAGCCAGGCTAGGGGTCCAGTTTATGGTACCGCAGGCCACACGCGAGCTAGTCATGCCTCTTTTGGGTTTGGAGGCTAAGACAAGGTATGTAGATTGGTGAACCCGAGCCACAACCTTGTATCGATCTAGCCGGACCTAAGTTTGGGTTCAGTCTAGAAAGGCGCAACCCTCTAACCCTAATCAATGAGGGACCATATCCACCAATGTGACCCTGGGGCCACCAACGGTGAGAACCACATGAATCGTATCGCGATTAGGTTCGAAGTGGATATAGGCAATGGAATGGTCCTACGGATGCAAGGAAAATGTGGAGTTAAGGTACAAATCCAAGGCCTTGAGTTTGAACTAGACCTATACCCTCTTAGACTCAAGTGGGTAGACATCATACTCAGGGTTCAATGGATGCGAGGACTCGACTAGATCATATTTGACTTCAAGGCCCTTTGGATAGAACTCAAGTCTGGAGGCGAGGTGGTATGATTCAAGGAAACAAACTCGTAGACTCAAGCCACCTACCAAGCTTTAAGTGGGCTACCGCGAATTAGTTGCCGTGGGACACAGGTGCACTGGGCTTGAAATGAGCAAAGCCTGATCAGGATTGGACCAAACTGGCATTGCCGCACTAAACCAAGGAGGACCGATTCGAGTGTGGAAAGGGGAAGAGAAACCGCTCGAACCAAGCAAAGTTGATTCTTCCCTATCGCTTCGACCTAGAGCCTGATTGATCAAACTGACCGTGCTATGCCTAGCTAAGGGACTGCATCGACCAATAACGTGGACTAGACATGAGCTACATCTAACTATGCCACTGCGAAGTAGAACCAAGTCAAGCGAGTCTAGGCGCAAGCTCGGGCTTGACTTGGGCGTGACTCAACCCGATCAAGGTAAATGGAGAGGTAGCGACGCTTGGGGGAGGGAAAATGACCGAAGCTTGTGAAGGTCAGAAGCCTTCTATATGAGAGGTAACCTTGCTCGCAGGCTGACGAAGAGATTGAGAGGGCGGCACTAGAGAACGAGCCCTTATCCCAATTTAGGTTGCCGACTCTGATGCAAATGGTGTTAGCTTGAATCACATCAAGGGGATATTGGGCTCGATAGATTGAGTCTAGTTATCTTATTTATTCTGCTTATATGGTTTAGTTAGAGTCTAAGTACGTTAAAGTTTTTTTAAATTAGCTAAGTTCAATATAGTTAACTTCTATGTAGTTTTTAAAAAATATTCAAAAGATATTCATATGACATCTGAATATTATGAAACCACTTGGATAAGATCTGTAACATCATGATCTATAACTTTCATATTAGTTTATCAAAATTCATTCTCGATCTACAGCAACGAAAAAACAAGCCCAGTGCTTAGTTTATTTTGTTTTTCTAGACATGTTTTCTTTGTATTTGGTCTCTTTAAGGTCTTTAGGACTTGGGCTATGTGTTTAGGCAGCCTCTTTTGATTAAGCATTAATTGCTTTGAGAATTATTTGTCTTTATCTTTATCTCTCTCGCTCTCCTTCTCTCTCGTTCAACTAACTCCAAGTTTTGGCCAATCTAGCTTCAATCTAGCAATGTCGTTGCTTCCTTCCTCCTCAACTTATCACCCCCTTGTATTTGTGGAACAACCAATTTCTCCCTCACAAGCACATTCCTCTCATTCTTCTCATCGATTTAGACTACTCGCATGCCCAAATCTGTCACTGATTTCATATTCTACGGCTTTCTCTAGCCTATCTATATATAAACTGCAGAATTGAAGTCTAGAAAGATTGAACTCCCAATACACTCTTAATTGGAATGTATCAATTTAGTATCAGAACCAATGTTCTTCATACCATTATGACAACAACTAGATTGAAGGTAGTGAAGCAAGCAGGGCAAACATCTCAAACAGCGGAACAAGCTATGGAAGGGGATCACACAACGCCATCAAGATCACCATCTCAACCAAAGAGCTATTGCGGTATCAATCAAAAAAACTATTGTAACTACTAGACGGTAGAATGGATTTTGAAATTTATTGACATTCTCCAAAAAGGGTACTGTCAATAATCTCATTGGTACTAAAACCATTAAAAGAATGCCCAATAACTTATTGGGCACTGTGCAAAGTATTTGAAATATGAGAAAGAAGTACCATTCAAGTAATATTTCCAAAGGAGTTGCAAATGGATCCGTCGGTTCACCAATCATTGATGGTTCATGTGATCCTATGAAAGGCTATGGTAGTCTGTCGCACGCCATAACACTAATAGCGCCGGCAATAATGGCATTGCAAGCATCTCTACCAAACATGAATCATTGCCTTCTCATTCCCACATCTGATCCTACTGATGCAATTTGAGTTAGTTCGAATCACATCATAGGGACATTAGGCTCGATGGATCGAGTCTAGTTATCTTATCTTCTTATTTGGTTTAGTTATAGTCTAAGTAGGTTAGAGTTTATTTATTAGCTAAGTTTAGTTTAGTTAACTTTTGTGTTGTTTCGAGAAAATATTTGTTAGATATTTGAATATTATTATGAAATGGAGAAGACTGGGGATGTCCTAATCTAGAACTTTCATATATGGAGCTCCCTCAAATTCGAAATCTATCTATAGTAGAACAAAAAGTAATCCGAGCTAGATAAGAAAGACTGATTTAGCTAAGTCAAATTCTAGTATGAGTCAATTTAGGACTAGTCTCTATATTCCTCCAGCCCTCTAGAGCTCTATTCTCCCTCAATTCTCTCATCTAACTTCTAGATCTCCTTTGCCTAGTTGTTCCTCTTATTTTTGAGGTCAGCCTACTTGTCCCTCTTCGTCCATTCACCCTCACAACAACGAATTGGATCTACATGCACATCTTTCACAATCTGCCATCTTAACCTCATAACATTTATCCCCAGTTTTCATCTAAAAAATTACCACTTTTCACCAAATCACCACCACCATCATCTTCCCCTCGTTCTTCTTGTAAATTTTGATTATATACACATCCAATTCCACCTTGGAAATCAAAAGTTACGATCTACCCTAGTTTCATGAGTCATAATTCCCAAATTTGATGTTTCTTAATTTAAACCCTTAAAATGGTTTGTATCACCTACCACCTCCGAGATGAACCAACATGGTGGCATGCCGGCTAGAACCAACATGGTGGCATGCCGGCTAGAACCAACATAGCCACCAGATCGGATCCACTTGTGCTCGTAGAAGAACCAGTGATGGCTGCAGCTTTTTTGGCTCCACCAACACTAGCTCAACCAGATCAACGCCCTCCCCCTCATGATCATCAACGTAGACCATAGGAGCATCTACTGTTCCAAGATCAGGTCTAGCAAGGACTGATCTTGCCGGCACCTTGGCTGTGGCATGCCGAACCATGAGGCCGACGCATAGTATTTCCACTCGCACGTCCGAGTGCCCCCATGGCTACATATCGAGATGAGGACCCTTGGGAGGAGTGGGAGGAACACCCTCATCAACCAAGATGCCCTCCTTATGAGCTGCTTACTAAAGACGCAAGAATGGATGCAATCAAGCGCTACAGCCACAAACCA
This sequence comes from Typha latifolia, assembly GCF_019914945.1. NCBI lineage: Eukaryota > Viridiplantae > Streptophyta > Magnoliopsida > Poales > Typhaceae > Typha > Typha latifolia. The sequence continues at coordinate 12,635,156 of NC_133086.1, read as the reverse complement.
TTTGAGTTAATTTTCTTAAATTCAACGGAGGAAATCCATTGGATTGGATCTTTTAAGCGAAGCAATTCTTCACCTATCAAGGGACCCCTGACCACAAAAAAGTGCTACTGGCCTCCTTCCATCTAGAAAATGTAGCTATTCAATGGTTCCAAGCATCTCAATGCACGCAACACTTCAATAGTTGGGATAAGTTTGCCAATGCACTTTGTGTGCATTTCATACCATCCGACTATGAAGACTTCTAAACCACCTTAACGAAGTTGACACAAAGACTTCTATAAGAGCTTATGAAGATTAGTTCAAAAGGATTAGCAATCGAGTTCATGGATGGTCAGACTCAACTCTCAAAAGCACTTTTGTCTCCAAACTTTAATGTGATATCCAAGCAGAGGTCAAAGCTACTCGTCCTACACTGTGTTAGAAGCCTTCTCAGTACTACAAATGATGGAGGAAAAGAAATAAGAATTGAAGCGACCCACCAATCAATGTGTACCACAATGAAATCATGGACCTGCCAAGCTATGGGCACAACCACGAACCAAATGTTGTGCCACATCTAAAACGGGCTAGGTCAAATCCAAGTGGGCCAGCCCCTCCTTAAACCGGGTCAAACTCTAAAGACTAGACGAGGATGATAGGCCGATACCTTAACCCAGCAGAACTAGAAGAACAAGACTCAAAAGGTTTATATTTCTACTATGATGAATGCTTTATTTTAGGGCACAAGTTTGTCAAATAACTAACAACCATCGTGTTAATAGGAGTCACCCAATGATGAGAGCGAGGGCGACACAGAGGATTGACCAATGGCAAAGTATGACCAAACTAAAGAGGACACATACTTGAGGAAGCAACTACAGAAGAATTGGAAATCACTATGAACACATTGGGGACAAGGTGGACGGAAGCGTGATGCATTGATGCAAACCGGGTTAGCTCGGATCACATCAAAGCGACATTGGACTCGATGGATTGAATCTAGTTATCTTATGTATTTTTCTTATGTAGCTTAGTTAGAGTCTAAGTAGATTAGAGTTTTTTTAATTAGCTAAATTCAATTTAGTTAACTTCTGCGTAGTTTTAGAAAAATATTCAGAATATATTCATATGACATCTGAATATTATGAAACTACTTGGATAAGATCGGTAACATCATGATCTATGGAAAAGCAAACCTAATGCCAAGTTTGTTTCATACTTTTGGATGTGTTTTCTTTGTGGTTATTCTCTTTAGGGTCTTTAGGACATGGGCTAGCCTATAAATATGTATCTAGGCAGTCCCTTTTATTTAAGGATTGATTATTTGTCTTTATCTTCATCTCTCTCAGTCTCCTTCTCTCTCGTTCGACTAACCCCACGTTTTAGCTGATCTAGCTTTAATCTAAATGCCATTCCTCCCCTTAAAGAACAATCCAACTTCTCCCTCATCTCGTATTCTGTTTTACCAAGTTATCATCACCTACATAATCTATCCTAGTTTACCACGTAACCTTTACCCAGAGTTATCATCTAGTAAACTACATCCTTTGTCCAAACCTCCACCACTTGCATATTTCTCTCGTTCTTCTCATTAATTTAGATTACTCGCATGCCCAAATATGCCCAAACCTCCACCACCAGCGCCATGACTGATAGCCCCTAAGGGCATTCCATCATCAGAGAGGACAGTAGAGGGCTAGAGCGGGATGAGCAAGAGCGATCAGCTGTTTCTCATGACTTGAGTTACCAACTGCACCTACCAGAGGGTTGGTAGATCAAGTTGGGAAGATCACTTAGTCACTAAGGCGAGGCTAAGCCAGAGCTAGGAGCGTAGGAACAATGGGTACAAGCTGTTCTTTACAATAAAGACCCTGTTATTTTACTTTATTAGTTTTTGTTAAGTGTTTTGTTAAGTCAATTGTAATCGATCAGACCCAAGGGTCTAACTAGTATTTTGTACTCGGTTGGTTAGGAGTGATCGGATCTGAGCTCATTGAGCAAGGGGACAACCTAGTCGAGTCCAATAAATGAGTTAGGTTAAGTTCGTCAATTGAGTCTGTAATTCAATAGTGTAGCCGCTTATAAAAGCTATGGTGTACACCCTATTGGAGAACAATTGAATGAATGAAGTTATTTTCTTACATTAGTAGAAGTATGTTAATGTAGCCCTCACTGAGCTCTACGGCCATCTTCCCACCCCCACGTTTGACCACCCTATCGAGCTTTCAAGAGCAATCCCTGCGCAAGAATCTGTAATAGTTACACCATCCCGAATTGGACCGTTATAGTGCGTCCTCTTTCCTCGCGCTAAGCACAACCCCGACCGTGGCCACCACCACAGCCACTATAACAACCTAGAATTTTAACAATAAATAATTATAGATTATTATTTAGATAATGAGGTACTAAATCCTTAATACTTTAGCATTCAAAATTATATTAAAATAATTTTTAGATTAGGTGTATCTTTAAATAAGAAAAGAGATTAGAATCCCTATCCTATTAAGACTCTTATATCTTTTTAACTATAAAAAGGGAAGCTTAGAAAAGAAGAGAAAACCCTAGGCTTTATGGGGCGGTACTGTGCCAAGAAGAGTGGAAAAAAAATTGAGATCAAATAGTATAAAAGAAGAGGGAGAAAAAAACAGTAAAAGTAGAGAAAAGCAAAAAGGGAGAATATAGAGGAAAGAGAAAAAGAGAAGAAAATGGCAAAGAAAGACAATTGTGAGTGCATCGAAGTCCGTGCAGATTATAATTAGGATTCGAAAATTAGAAATTTTTGCTACTAAACGATTGAGATAAGTTTCCATTCATATTTTCTTAGATTTGTATTATTCTAAATAATGTAGAGTTATTAAATTGAAAAGCATCTCTTTTTTAATTAATTCTTATCATGTCCAATTTCATAAGATAAAGAATTTTTATGACATTTATACTACATGTATAGGAAATTAAGAAATCTATTACTTTAAGGATTTTTATTGAGTAACTAGAGATGTTTAGTTATATTTTATAAAAAATTCAGATTTACTATATTTTTTAAAGGAATTTCAGATTTATAAAAATATTAATAATTATTTTATTTCTAGAAAATAAGATATAAGAGGAAATCTTTATTCTCATATATTTTATTTTATATAAATAAAATATAGAGATCTTAATGAAAGGAAATATTTTTGAGAAGATGATCATAAATAAAATATTATTTATGAGATGTAAAATTTTATGGGATCAAATATTAGATTATTATTTATTAATGTTTTCTATACATAATCTAGAAGAATTGAGATATATATTAGAGAAACTATTGGTATTCTAATTTATGGATAATTTATAAATTGCATTCAGAAGAATTGAAAATCTTGATTATAGAAGAATTATGATATTTGAGATTGAGAATGAATCAGTATAAATGAATACTAGTAAAAGTGAGAATTAGAATACAATTTATTTTTTAGAAGATAAGTTTAAGGAAAAGATTCTTGGAATGTAATGTTATGATGTGCTACTAAGTGAATCTAGCGGGATTAGGAAAAAGATTATCAGATTTTTATCCGTGGTGATTCTAATCTTATGATGAAGTCGGAGATGGGAATGGGCCACGTCGCAAAGTTGGTTAGGTGAAGTTGTTGGTTTTGGTTCGATGAATGGGGTGGAAGTGGCTATAGAGGTGTGAGGTTGGAGAAGGGGGAAGCTGGGAGCGAGTGATGCAGGCAATCACGTGAACTAATAGAAAAGGAGTGGAGTAAGTGAGAGGGGAGCATGGGTCTCAATTGGTAGCGTTGAGGATGCCGCTAGTTAAAGGTAGAGAGAGAGAGAGAGAGAGAGAGTGAGAGTGAAAGGAAAGGGAAATTAGGGTAATTCTCATTGCATTCTTAGGAAGCTCACCACACTATCTTTATAGTGGCTACCCCATCCTAAGTTACTTGCTCTCCAAGCAATCTGATATACCTAATTAGGGTCTTTTCTTATTACATTAGTTATTTATTTTTATTAAAATAAATTTTTTGTAGGTCGCGTTCGAACGTGGAAGTGGTGCGTTCGAACGCCTTTGTGAACGCCTACACCAGTTCGCAAAAACAGAGAATGCGAAAAGTATGTTCGAACGTAGTAGGGCGTGTTTAAACACTCACGTGCGAACGCCTACATCAGTTCGCATCCATAGAGAACGTATTTTGTGTGTTCGAACGCGATCGACGGGAGTCCACTAGAATGAGGGTTAATAATTTATTATTTTGGCTTATTGGCTAGCTTCTATAAAGATGTGGATAGCAGCGAAAATCATTATGCTTAATGAATATTTCTTTCTTTCCTCCTCTATCCTCTCTCTAGTCTCTTTACCCTAATCTTTCTCCTCACTCTTCAGCGACCAACCATCTCGACCATTAGCAAGGTCTCATCTAACTTCTAATCTCCCTTGTTTGTCGAGTCCTCCCTCCTCCTTGAGATCCCGACCACTTCTTCCCCTTCGTCCCTATCCATTAAACTACATCAACCATCCACTCTCATCTCCATTATCATCCATAACCCTAACATCCACTCTACTCGTCACCACCACCTTTATCCCCAATCTATCGTATTTTCATCCCAGTTACAGTTCAAATCTAACAAGGGCATAAATATAAAAAATATAGATAAAAAAGTTACGGATCGATCAAATTTGGTTTCATAATTTTATGACTACGGGAGAATATTTAGTGAATATTTTTTCTCGGTTGCGTGGACTGCTTCCTACAATTAATCCAAATCTTGAAAGGATCATTTTGTAACCTATTGCAATCCTAAACTAGATCAATTCAACTAGACTAACCGTGACTCGACTAGACTAACCCGACCAACCAGACTCGACTAGATCAACCGGCTCTAGGCTGGTTCACCACATCTTACACAACGACTAGTGAAAAAATTACCAGGGCACTATAGAGGTACCTATTGTGAGCCTAGAGACTATATAGAAAAGTCCCACGCACCAACTTGATGTTAGCTACTAGTGCATTGTGGCCATGGGTCAGAGTACCCATTAAAGTAACACTATAGCATTTTATCACTTTTGTTAGGTTTCCATAATAGTACACTTTTAATAGAGATCAATTCTTGTATAATTCAATTAGCTATTAGATTTTAAAATTTAGTAAAAGAGATAAGAAAATTATTTATATTAAAATGACTTATATATATATATATATCATTATGATCTAACCATCGATGAGCTAATCGGATTAACCAACCAAAGTTGGTTCAGTCATTATGTATTGAATAGAGGAAAAAGCCTCTGTAACGATTAATGTCGAATTAGGATCAACTAGGACAGAAATAAAGCATGGATCTACATCGAGGTATTGACGACGATTTCAAAGGCACAAGAAGAGGAACACCCTATGCTGCTCAAGCTACAGCGGTAAATGCTATTTGTACAATAGTTGATCAGGGTATGCAACGGGTATAAGTTGTGATAAAGGGTCCCGGTCTTGGAAGAGATGCAGCATTACGAGGTGTATGGAAGAAGATCGACCATCGCCGACTAGACAAAATCAGAACTTGGGTTGATGGACGGAGACAGCTTGCTTAGGCTACTAAGAGCACACCTTGCGATAGCTCAAAGTCAAATGAAGCAAGTGTATGACAGGGGTCATAGGTAACGAGAATTTTTAGCGAGGTGATCTGGTTTTTATGAGGGCACAACCGTATCGATAAGCGATGTTGAGACCAATCCAAAACCAAAAATTGGCTCAAAGTTACTAGCGAAAACTCGAATGCATTCGGTCTTTCTTGTTTCGGTTCTCAAAGCTAGAATCAATCTAGATCTAGCCATAGGGATTGAAATACCCAAGCCATGGGAGGAGATTGCTGAGGTGGCTGAACCCATGTGAGTCTTGGACAAGCAGAGGCAGCGACATGGTGTGAGACTAGAGATGGAGGTGTTGACCGCGTGGTTGGGACGTTCTAATGATGAGGCCACTTTGGAGCTTGAGACATAGATGCTAGATTATTTACCTTACTTTTCACTTTGAGTATAAGGTGAGGGAAGCGTGGCAATCTTATACGGTTCAACTAAGTTGAGCCATGTCAGGGGCGGAGATATTGGATTAAACGCCAAAGACACCAATTTTGGAATTGCAATAAAAGAGTCTAGACTTTTGTTATTTATTTATTTTGCATTTGCTTTGTGAATTTATAATTTAGATTAGACCCTAGAGTCTCATTATTTAATTTCTACAACTATTCGCTTATTAGGTTAGTCAGACCCGAGCTTATCAAACTGGGGCCAATTGGAGTCCAATTATGCAACCACTATAAATACTTGTGGTGCACATCTAATTGAACTATCTTGTATTAATCAAAGTGCTAAGACCGTCTTCTTCCTCCTTGTTCGATTAGACCAAGCCTTGGCCAACCTTAGCACCACCTAGGGCCAACCACTAAGGCCTACCCCTATGTTTGGCCGATGTGCCTCTCACCTCGGAGAGACAACCCCTACTCCTTTTTATCCCCTTCTCTATTGACAAACTCTACCTTCCATTACCGCCATCTTCGCCATCATTGCACCACCACCATCCGCTCTAGTAGATTTGTACCTTTGCTGCCAATCTACCAACCTTCCAAATCTCAAGATGTTCTAATCGTCGGATCTCACGATTTCTCTGTCTTATGTATCTACAGTATGCTAAGCTTTTGCTATGAACGTCAGAACTTGGATCCGAAGGTATATTCAAACTCTTCTTGATCTTAGGAGTCATAATATAATTTTGGATCTCTAGACTAGGATTGGAACTTGAAATTTAACAAAATTTTGTAGTTAATTTACGAATTTTACAATTAAACATTAGCAACAAAAAGAAAAATAAAAAAATGAATACTTAGTTTCTTCTAAAAAATAACTTAATCTATGTTACTTAATAATCAAAAGCTATATAATCAATCTTTCAAAAAGAGAGAATTACTTAATTCAAATTCATTGGATTTCTCTAAAAGAACTTAATCTATGTTACCAATAAATTACACTTTCAAGTTATGGATACTACAAATTAGCAAGGTATTAGTGATTATAAATGTCTCTTAAAGGTTGAATATGATAGTACATATCTCACTCTTCTCATTCTCCTTTTCTTGATGCTATTTCATAGCTAATTTACAAATTTTGTAAAAAAATTATGAATTATAATAAGAATTTCATAGTTCATTTTGTAGTTATACTAATTTTCTGTCATCTACTTTTTCTATTAAAGATAATTTTATACAAGTCTGTCGTACAAAAAATAAGGTGACGGAAGAATGGGACATAGAAGAATATGTAGTTTGTAAAAGATAGAAGCTTTGTTGCGAACTTAATCATAAGAGTAAGGTTATCAGTTAATATAGAAAGTGCATTTCTTTAGATAGGAAAGGTTATTTTCACACATTTGATGCATAACATCTCCATTCTATAGTTCGGCTAGAATAGTTTCGAAAATATTTACACTACATGCCGATAATCACATATCTTTCTCTGAATAGATGAGAAGATGGGAGTAAATTATCTGCTAAGACTAGATAAATATACATCTTGAAGAAGTCACAGCTTTTCTCCTTTACATTCATTGACATAAACAACTCCAATGTTTCATCAGTAACCTATATAGGAATATATACACCTCTTTTGGCTTGTAAAATGTAAGCTCTTGTAATAATTGTGAATCAAACTACCTAGGGCAAGATTGTATAAGAGGCTTCTATAGAATTAGAAAGGTATTGGCAATCATGAAATATTTTCAAAAGTACAAATATGGTAGTGTCTTTCTCACTTCCACTAATCCTCATTCTCTTTATTACTTTGTAGTTTATTTACAAAATTCACAATCAATTTATAAAATCTTTTACTTTACTCTTCTTCTATTTATTCTTCTATGTCTCACTCATTCACCATCATATTTCTCTTGTATAGGAGGCATGTGTAGAATTATCTCTAGTGAAAAAAGAAAAGAGAATGTTAGTAAATATAACTCTAAAATTCATATTATAACTATAAAATTCATAAATTAATTATAAAATTCATAAATTAACTATGTAAGTAATAAACAATTAGATAGTAAAATAAATGTCTGTACTTTTCTTTTAGCTACTCATAGCACTAAATTTCTATTAATTATAGCATTTGCTTCTTTCAGCTACTTATAACACCAACATTCTATTAATTATAGCATTTTTCTTTTTTATGCCTTTCAATTGGGAAAATTCTCTCATGTACACTTAAAAAATTATGTTAGATAAATGATATATACACTTAAAAAAAAGTTTACTCTACTATTTTTTTTACTTATTCTTTTATATCTCACTCTTCCACCATCTTATTTCTCTTGTATTAGAGGCTTGAAGAGAATGTATCTAATTCGAAACATAAGTAAGAATAATTCTTTTAGTTGTTTCAATTAGGAAACAATCTAATATATAATTCAAAAATTGTGTTAGATAAAATTTAATTTATGATAGATCTCTTTCGCTATTAAATTTAACTAGATATTGCACCTTATTTGCAATACGTATTAAATTTAATTTATGATAGATCTCTTTCGCTCTTTTTTATCCTCGTTTTGCTAATCGTATTTCGCAGTTAATTTACAAAATTTATAAAGTAACTATAAATTTCTTAAAAACAATGAGTTATAGTTTAGAAAAATAAGTAATGATGTTTCTTTTAGCTCTTTCAGTTGGGGAATAATCTATGTATAATTAAGAAATTGTGTTAGATATAGAAAAGTGCCCCTAACTAGATATTGGACCTTATTTATGACACATCTTAAGGTTTTTTTAGAAGAAACCAAGCAATTTGAATTAAATATACCAACTACATGGTTGGTGTGCAAACATCCATAAATAAATAAAAGTTTTCCTAGAAAAATTCTATTTCCTATTCCATCCACCACTTGAATAACAGGATAAAAGAAGAAGAAATAAGGAAATAGTGAGATGAAAGAAAATAAAAAAGAAAAGTTAGAAGAAGAAGAAGACAATGAAAAAAAGAGACCTCGTCTGCCAAGAAAACTATCTTTATTCTTATATTGTCTCATAAGTATTTAATAAAAACTAAATAGTAGAAAGGCAAACTTCTAACAAAACTAAATGAAAAAGTACCTCATCTGCGAATAAAATTGATAACAGACCCTTGTAACAAAAACAAAAATTTATTGTGCTTTTTGTGGTAGTTTCCCTTTTAATTCTTTATACTTATTATTAAAGTGAAATTTTGATATCAATTCTCAGAAAAATAAACCAATTGTATTCCCATAATATTTTAATTATTGTGGCCTAAAATATTCGTCTATCATCGCATATAAATTAACAAACAAGTTAAAACTAGTACAAAAGAAAGTATTGTTGCTTAAACAAAAATCATTCTCTCATAATAGATTATTATCTAACAAAAATAATACGAGCATTTTTGTAATTTCAAATATTATGTTAATAATATTATTAATTTTTACTAAAATTTATATATAACACTCTGCTTTTTCACGAAATTGCAGTTTATGCTCTACAGTTTTACTATTTATAAATCGAGCAATATAATTTAGTAAATGTGCAGAAAAATTCTAGGTTAGATTTGAACTAATATCGTAAGAATATTTCGTTAAGTAGAGATATTTTATTTTTAAAATAACTAAAATAAATTTAGTATGACTTGATTGAGAATATTTTCATAATTTTTAGTACAGATAATTTAACCCAAAGGTTGACTAAATTTAGATCTAATAGTAGGATATTTTTTTGCACATATTATTATATTATATGACTCGATTTATAAATATAAAAAAAGTATTTTATGTAAATTTTCCTTAATTTTATGTTAATAAGTATATAGGTAAAATAATTTTATATCAAACGGGTACAATATGTTTAACCTAAGATGAAAACTGATATGGAATTACATAATAGCCTCTCTCTCTCTCTCTCTCTCTCTCTCTCTCTCTCTGGAAAACCACTCGAATCACATGCTTACAGTCCAAAATAATATTGACAGATGCCGTGCCATGGGAATCTCTGACTGCGGCCCACTGCGGTCTCAGAAGCATCATAAGTGGGTGACAGTCACATGGCTGCGCCACTAAGTCCTCCACCGTCAATTTCTTCCTCTTGAAAATCGATCCTTTTGCCATGTCTTTTTCCTACCTCGATATCCGTGCGCACCAACCTTCATACTTTTCCCTATTGCCAGATGCAGGTGGTACAGCACTTGAACGCACTATGCCATGTGCAGATGACATTCTAGCTAGTTTTGATGAGAAATTAATACTTTTTAGATATTTAACAAAAGATAAGGATAGTTGAAAAAACAGAAAAAGTTTAGTATATTTATAATTTTGTTTTATTTGTGTATCAAGTCATTTTTACTATTTTTCCTAAACTTTTCTTAGTTTATTATACAATATATTTATTAGCTACATTAAAAACATACTACATTTATTGTAAGTTTTCTATAATGATTAAATATTTCTTTCTTTTCTCGTTCCGCTAAAAGAAGATTCACTTATTTATCTTCCTATTTATGAAATGGGTTTTTGCATTTATTACACCTTTAAAATATTACTTATTTACTTACTTATGGCTCTAAAGTTGATATTTGTATGCATACACCCCTCAAAATATATATTGTTAACATAAAGTAAAAACATTTAAAATATAAAATATGCACAAAATATTTTATTTATACTTATCTATCTAAAAAATATAATATGAGCATTTTTATATTTCGAAATAGCGTAACTTGAGGTGCATCATGCTTGTGCTTATGCAGTCTAACCGGTCCGCAAAGAAGAAATCAACACAAGTTAAGTTGTTCGAACGACATTGCGAATTCTGATCTATCAGATATATTTAGCCTTATCGTGAAGGGGTATTCAAGAGTTAGAGTACCCTAATCTTAGGAGTTGCGATGATTTTTTTGAGAAACCTAATAAGAGAATAACAACAACCAGTTTTGGTGGAGGGTTGGAGATTAGAAATCTTTCAAAAGAAGTAGTGAATTGTGAAATTTGGCGAGCAAGACAGCTTAGTCATAGGTATCAACGTATTTCTAAGTTAATCTTATAAACTGCTAGGGTATCTTAGTGATTAGTTTGATGCGAATCTAGATCCATGTTTCTTTTTTTAACTCTGTTTGAGATTTTTTTCATGTAAAAATCTTGGTGGTTATTTTACTTATTTATGTGCTATTATTCTATATTACTATTTACATTAAGCAAAGGTTGGGAAATCGTGCCTAGATGTTACAGTTGTTTCAATTAGTATTAGAGTAGGACTCTCTTAGTTGAGAGAACTCTTCTAGACAATAGATTTCTACAAAGGAGGACAATGTTTGATTAGGTCTCCAATTCTTGGAGCGAACTATGTTTATTGGAAGGCAAGAATGAGGGCATTCTTAAAGTTTATAGATGAACTGATGTGTTTCAGACCTCTAGTAGAATAATGGTGTGAATGAAGGTGGTGGGTGGAATAGGGTAGCGGTGGAAATGGATGATTTAGTTGCAGATCTATATAGTTCTGAGAGAATATTCATGAAATTATTATATAATGCTGAAAAATTATGAAACTAGATTGATAGACTTCATAATATCTCAATCTACACTTTTGGTATTCGGACCCCATTCAGGTTCATAATCTATTTGAGTTAATAGTGATCTAATGCAAAATTATGGTATTAGTAGTGGAATTAGTGGAAAAAAACAATGCGGTTTGGTGACAAGCTCGGTGCAGCAATAGTGACAATGGTGTTGTGGCGTAGCAAGGAGGAATGATGTGGTAAGTGATTGAATATAGATTAGGGGTGGTATATAGCGGCCTAGCATTGGAATGGCAGTAGGTGGTGATGCAAATAGAGTAGGGCAATGGTATCGATGACTTAATTTAGGGGTTGTGTTGATGGTAGGAGATGTTGCCATAAGATGGCAATAATGGTGGTGCGACTTGTGGTGTTGATGGAGATGGTATGAAGGGTGGTAATGGTGGTAGATCGTAGCTGAGGAGTTGGTCGGCATATGGGATTAGGGGGATCAATGAAGAAATAGGGAAGGAGACGTTGAACAAGAAGGGGCATTAGCGGCTTGAGGAGAAGATGAGGGACGTTAAGGGCGCAATTAGAAGGGAGGAGATTAGGTTTTGGAGATAAATTTCAATTATGATTTGATAAACGTAAACAAGCTGCACTCCACATGTATATAGAGGCCAACCCAGATCTCGAACTCAGGCTTTGATTACATCAAGCCACTTGACTAGACCAAGTAAACTTGACTAGATTAAGTAATACTCAGATTCACAATACATCCAATTAAATAACTTTACTAGACCAATTAATCAAATTAATAACTTTAGTCCATAATTAGCAAGTACCCAAGTTTAGGACTCAACTAGGCCAAGATAATGACCCGATTAGATTTGGATCACATGACTAACATGTTTTGGTTAGCTATTGTTAATAGTTGGAATACATCAACTCATGTGGTGGATAATGAAATTGTTGAAAACCCTGTTGAGTATGGGATAAAGCTAATTTTGAAAAATTAGTTGGAATAGCAAAATAATAAATGCTATATTTGTGTCTTCTAATAAGCTCCAACATATATCCACTTATGAAATGGCTAGGGATGCTTGGGTCATCCTAAAGACCGCCCATGAGGGTACGACCATAGTTAAGTAAACTCCAAATAACAATAACAAACTTTGAGACTCTTCGCATGAAATGGAATGAAATATTTGATGAGTTCTATGCAAAGCTAAATGATATAGTTAACTCTAGCTTCAATCTAGGAGAAAGAATTCTGGAACATATGATAGTTAGGAAGATACTTAGATCCTTGCCCAAAAGGGTTCAAGGTAAGATTACTGCCATTAAAGAAAGTAAGAACATTGATATAATAAAAGTAGAACACTTCATGAGAAATTTACAAACTTTTGAATCTATCATATCTAACCTAAAAAGTCTAAAGGCATATCCTTAGCTACTGTTATAAATGAACCAGAAAAGTCAAATGAGGAATGTGAATTTGATCATGATACATTTAATTAGGAACTTTTCTTACTGCATTAGTTTTTTATTTTCATTCAAATAAAATTTCTGTAGGTCGCATTCGAACGCAGAAGGGATCGCGTTCCAATGCCCTTGCGAACACCTACATCAAGTTCACAAATACAGAAAACGCATAATGCGTGTTCAAACGTGGTCGGGCGAGTTTGAATGCCGCATTCGAACACCTCCAACAGATGCTCCTATTACACTCATAGTCTCTGAAGGATGAGAACCAACTATGTAGCATCTACATCGATAATTCAAGCATTGTATATGTCATTAGTCTAATCCTTAGCAATGACGTATTTTGGTTCAGGCATTTGCTCATATAATCTCACTAAGGAAGGAGCCATTTTCATTGTCACTGTGCTAGCTGTTAAAATTAGGTCTGCTTGCCTAGGACTTGATCTTGGGACCAATCCATAACGATCAAAGTTGAATCACGAGCCTATTAATGAAGCAAATTCAATGAAACAACAACTCGATCGGTGGGAATCCTCTAGAATTAGGGTTACTAATTATTTTAGGACTTGTTAGCTAGCCTCTATAAATATGTGGATGGCAGCCAAATTCATTATGCTATTGTAATATTGATTTCTTGCTTCTCTATCATCTATCTACCCTAATCTCCCTCCTCCCTCTTCACCATCCTTTCACCTCTACTATTAGCAAGGTTTCTCCTAACTTCTTGATATGATCTCTCCTTTTTGACTAAGGTTCGATCTCTTATGATTATCAGATCTGGACTGAATTTGGCACGGAACTTTGTAAATAGATCCCAAAAGATGTCGCTGTCAGCTTGACCTGATATTTTAATATATTGTAGTCTCGGAAAAAAGCTTTTCAACGAATCTAGTTTTAGGCGAATCAGATCTAGGGATCTCAAGTTATCATCCGATTAGTGAATGAACGTCGGGGGGTCTAATCAGGATCCATGGATGGAGGCACGAGATCCTAGATGATGGTGGTTGGGGGTGGACCGGCGTTAATGGGGTGGCACCAGTGAAAAGTGGTGGTGGAAGGGTTATGGCAAGTGTTGGATAGATTGGAAGAAGTGGGAGGAGAGGGCCACCTCTAAGGGACTAGGGTGATTAGCCGGTCAAGAGAGGTTAGAAGTGGCGTCGTCGGGGATCGAGAGAACGAGAGCAAAGAAGACGAAGGAGGCAAGGCAAAACTCAATTCTTCAATAATAATTCTATGGTTGCCATCCACATTCTTTAGAGGCTAACCAAACAATTCAAAATTAATCCTAAACAGTACATTATCGCCTAGTTCGCTCTTCTCTGGATTTGCAAATGCGATGCAGGCGTTCGAACGCGTGATCGAACGCACCTGTTTTCCACTTCTCTGGATTTGCGAACGCGATACAGGCATTCACAACGCGTTCAAACACACAATTCACACTCTCTTGACGTGATGCAGGCATTCACAACTACGTTCGAACGCAGTCCACCCGCGTTCGAACGCAACTTATAGAAAACTTATTTTTTTAGGAATTAAACATATAACAAGAAATAAAGACAACCCTAAAGAGTATCCGTGCTCGAGACGACATCGGTGAAGTCCGAATCGTATCACTTCTAATCTCCCTCAACTGTCGAGCCACCCCTCTATATCCCTTAATCACATCCACCATCCACCTCCATCTCCATATCCATCCATAACCCTAACATCCACTCCACTTGTCACTACCACCATCACCCACGTTATTCCATGTTTTCGTCCCAATTGTAGTTCGAATCTACAAAGGGCGTAAAGATGAAAGTTGTAGATTAGGATGTTGCAAATCTAATCCACTTAGTTTCATAATGTTCTGACTACACAAGAATATTTGACGAATATTTTTCTACGGTTGCGCGGACTATTTCTACAATAAATACAGATCTTAAAGGAATTGTTTCGTAGCCGACCTTTTGGTTCAAGAACCCATCAATCTGGTATCAGAGCAGGCAAACCTCAGACCTCTATTAATGGTTGAAACAAAGAAGATAATATCAATAAGGAGGCCTATGGAGAGCACACCGATAAGGGAAGACTCAATCTATGATGACCTTAATCGTGAGGTCAATTTCTTTAGAGCGACCACGGCAAGACCGAGTCAACCAACATCCATGGGTGTGAATATGGGCTTGGCAGATGAACTTAGGGGCATGTTTTAAACATTGCTGCATAGAGTTGACGCAATTCAAAAGGATCACAATGATTTCAAGGAATATGTCATAAACCGATTGGATTCGTCATCTCCTCAACGACGATCAGAGTTTATAGAAGGACCAACGGTGTGACCTTATCGAACCGATACTCCACAGGTCCAGGTGCGTCATGTGAGTGTCAATTATCCCTTCTTACCTATGCCTACACATCATCCCCCACCTCCGTTGCAAAACCCAAGACCGGCGGTGGTGAAACTCGAGAGGCGTGCGGCACCGGTGTGCTTCGTCGATGAGGAGGATTGGCACTTTGAGGATGAGGTTGATCACTTTGGAGATAGTGATGGATGTGCTCGAGGATTTAGAGAAGTTGATCAATATACACAAAGGTTCAGACCTGAACTGAGGATCTTTCGCGAACCCGACAATGCTATTTGGGGGGAGAACCACATGCTTCGACTTTCCAAAATTCTAAGGCGGTGATCCAATGAATTGGGTGTTTCAAGTTGAACAATACTTTGATTGTCAAGGCATAGTGGAGGACACAAATGTCCAAATGGCAAGCTTTCACCTCAAAGGAACGACATTGCATTGGTATAGATCGGTTATTCGTGGTGGAGGATTTATCGGTTGGGCTAATTTTTGTAGGAGGATTATACGCAGATTTGGGACTGTGATATATGAAAATTTTGCTGCCACATTAAGCAAGATAGTTTAGAGGACGACCGTATTGGAGTACCAAGCAGAATTTGAAAGAGTTAGTAGTCGTTGTGAGCCACCTTAGCTAGAACCGTCATTGATGAGCACATTTATTTTAGGGCTATAAGAGGAGATACAGGCGGATGTTCATGCTCTATGTCCTACCACTCTTGAGGAGGCCTTTGAGAAGGCCATGAGGATAGAGCAAAAACATAAGGCTCTCAAGATGGTAGCAAAAACAAGTAGGGGCAACCGAGTTGGGCAGTTTGCACCTAGAACGCCGACTGAAAATTCTGCGGGTTCAAAAACAGTGGCTGCGAGCACTAGACCACGATCACTTTTGGGACCTTCTTTCGATGTTAGAGGAGGCACAAGACCCCCCGTTCGAACTCTCACACCTGCTTAGGTGGAGGAGCGAAGAGCGAAGGGCCTTTGCTTTCGATGTGATGAATGTTTCACCGCTAGTCATCGGTGTTCCAAACGGATCATGAGTGTGATGCTCATCGACGGTCTCGAGGAGGATGATGAGGTTGTTGATGATAGAGAGTGTCCAGAGGAGGTCCATGAGGAGGCCGTTGAGGGAGGCATGGAGGAAGATATCCCAGCTAAAATATGGATGCATGCATATTTGGATACTTCTGCGCCGAGGATGTTACAGGTAGACAGACTCATTAGAAAGCATTGTATGCACATCCTCATCGATTTGGGGAGTATACACAACTTTCTAGATGAGAGGTTAGTGAGGAGATTGGGTTTGGATGCCAAACCGACCAAGGGATTTGACGTTGCTGTTGGAGATGGCATGAAGCTTAAGATGGAGAGCTTGTGTTGCCGAGTTGGTATACGGGTGCAAGGACACAACATCATTGTGGACTTGTATCCGTTGGCGATGCGAGGAGCAGACATTGTCCTTGGCATTCAGTGGTTATAGAGTTCGGGACCCGTCACATTTGATTTTTGGAGCATGTGGATAAAATTTAAACAAGGAAATAAAGATGTGTGGCTTGATGGCGTTCGATCTTCGCTGATTCCTACGATGCAGCCTATGGTGGGGCTGCCTTGTGTGTATAATTTGGCCTATCTTCTTCAGTTATGACCAGTAGGAGATGAGCATCAAATAAGTTCAGGAGTTGCCACAGAGGCAAACGGTGGACCATCACATAGAGATTGTACCTTAGGCTGCACTAGCAAACGTGAGGCCCTATCGGTATCCACATGTGCAAAAAGAAGTTATTTCTAAGATGGTAGCCGAGATGTTAGAGCAAGGCCTCATACTCATCCCTCGTGCTATTGGTGCGAAAAAAAGATGGGACATGGCATTTTTGTATTGACTATCAGACACTAAATGCTATTACCGTCAAGGACCGGTATCCTATTCTGATTATAGAGGAGCTGTTGGATGAGCTTGCAGGGGCGACCATATTCAACAAGCTTGATTGATGGCCGGGTATCATCAAATTAGAGTTAGCCAACGAATGTGCACAAAACTGCATTTCGGACTCCAGATGAGCATTACGAGTTCCTGGTGATGCCTTTTGGTCTCATTAATGCTCTAGCTACCTTCCAAGGCCTCATGAATGATATATTTCGGCCTCTCTTGCGAAGGTATGTCTTGGTATTTTTTGACCATATGTTGGTGTATAGTAGGACTGAACTAGAGCATTGGCGGCATTTAGAGAATGTGCTAAATTTGTTGAAGCAAAATTAAATTAAGATCAAGAAGTCCAAGTGCCTATGGGGAGTATCACAAGTGGAGTATTTAGGCCACATCATCTTAGTGGCAGATGTAGCGGCGGATCCTCAAAAGGTTGCATACATGATCGCTTGGCCTATTCCTACTACTACCACCGGATTGAAAGGATTTTTGGGGTTGACAGGATACTATCGTTTCATCACCAGATACGGAAAGATCACTGCTTCTCTCACTTCTTTGTTGAAGAAAGACTCTTTTAGATTAACAGATGAAGCCACTACAGCCTTTAAAAAACTAAAAATAACAATGACGACGGCATCCATTTTAGCGCTACCGGACTTCACCAAAGAGTTCATTATAGAATGTGATGCGTCGGGATTGCCTATCTTAGCAAGGCTTTATCACAAAAATCTCAGCAATTATCTACTTATGAGAGAGAGATGTTGGCAATTCTGTATGCGGTGACAAAGTGGAGGCCTTATTTGATCGGTAGACGATTTATTATACGTACCAATCAAATGAGTCTTCCATACTTTATGGGACAATGCATAAACACTCCGGCACAGCAAAAATGGGTCACAAAATTATTGGAATATGATTATAAAGTACAATACAAGAAGAGAACAGAAAATAGTGCGGCGAATGCACTATCACGCCAACTTGATACTACCAAGCTTGCAGCCTATTCTTCTCCTACCTTTCCCTTCCTTGACAAGCTAAGGTATGCATGTACATTTGATTTAAATATTTTGAGATTGTTGCATGAGGTGATAGATGATTTGGAGCGTCATCTAGAGTTGGAGAATTGAGGCGGTTTGCTGCTGGACCGTGGATACATTCGGGTGCCTGCAAATGATGGATTGTTGCAGAAATTATTGGTGCACTGATACGCTCTGATACCAATTTGGTGGGTTCTACGCTACCAAAAGATAGGCTCTAATACCAATTTGATAAGCTTTGATACTAGATTAATAGGTTCTTGTACCAAAAGATCGGCTACGGAACAATTCTTTAAGATCTGAATTTATTGCAAGAAGCAGTCTGCAAAATCATAGAAATTTTTTTATCAAGATATTCTTCGTAGTCATAAAATTACGAATCTAATTGGATTAGATTCGTAACTTCCAAATATATATCTTTCATATTTACACCCTTCACAGATTCGAACTATAATGTTGACAAAAATACAGAATAACGTGGGTAATGGTGGTGATGACGGGTGGAGTGGATGTTAGGGTTATGGATGGGTATGGAGATGAAGATGGATAGTGGATATGATTAAGGGATATAGACGAAGGGAACGAAGTGGTCGAGATCCCAAAGAAGAGGGGTGGCTCGATAGTTGAGGGAGATTAGAAGTTAGGAGAAACCTTACCAACGGTAGAGGTAGAAGGATGATGAAGAGGGAGGAGGGAGATTAGGGTAGATAGATTGATAGAGAGGCAAGGAATCAATATTCCAATAGCATTATGAATTTGGCTGCCATCCACATATATATAAAGGCTAGCCAACAAGTCCTAAAACAATAAGTAACGATAATTCTAGAGGATTCCCGTCGATTGTGTTCGAATGCGCCCGATCACATTCGAACGCACAAAAGACGTTTTCTGTATGTGTGAACATAATGCAGGCATTCGAACGCAGGTGTTCGAACTTGCCCGACCGCGTTCGAACACACAATATGCATTCCCTATATTTGCGAACCTGGTGTAGGCGTTCGTAAGGGCGTTCGAATGCGACCCCTCCTGTGTTCGAACGCGACCTATAGGAATTTTATTTTTATAAAAATAAGAAACTAATGCAATAAGAAAAGATCCTAACTAAGTGTATCAAGCACTTCCACCACACTCTAGAGGTTGGTCATGATGGTGTCTTGAGAACTTATAGGAGGATATCTTAGAGTTGCACGTGGCCAGGATTGAGGCGAGATATGAGGAGTTTTGTTCGTGCTTGCGAAGTCTATTAAAAGGCTAAGCCAACCACATTAAAATCAACCGAATTACTTCAGGCTTTACCTATACCGGACCGTATTTGGGAAGACATTTCTATGGATTTTATAGAGGGTCTTCTGCTTGTACGTGGTTATTCCGTTATCTTTATGGTGGTTGACAGATTAAGCAAGTATGCACACTTTTCAGCTTTGTCACATTTGTTTTCAGCCAAGTCGGTTACATGGCATGCCGCGCATGATTATCTCCGATCGTGATTGTGTATTTATGAGCGACTTTTGGACTAAATTTTTTAGATTACAGGGCACTCGATTGAGCTTCAGTTTGGCCTACAATCCCCAGACGCACGGCCAAACCGAGGTGGTCAATCGATGCATTGAGCAGTACTTGAGGTGCTTTATTGGAGAGATGTTGAGACGATGGTTAGAGTTCTTACCATGAGCGGAGTGGTCCTACAACACCGCCTACCATAGCAGCATTGGCATGACTCCATTTGAGGCGGTGTATGGACGCACAACTCTGACATTATGTGCTTTTGATCTAGTGGAATATGCAGATAGTACGGAGGTGGACTTAGCTTTGATGGATAGAGACGCCACATTGAGGAGGTTGCGTGCCCATCTTAAACTTGCTCAGAACCGCATGAAGTAAGTTTATGATCGTATCCATCAGGAGCAGGAGTTCGACATCAGCAGTTGGGTGTTCGTGAGAGTACAACTGTATCGACAGGTGACATTGTATTCGATGCGTAACTAAAAGTTAGCACATCGTTACTTTGGTCTGTTTCGGGTGTTAGAGCGTATTGGTCCGGTTGCATATCATTTAGAGGTGCCGGAGGGGTCGAGAGTGCATCCTATCTTTCGTGTTTTATTACTGAGAGAGCGCATTGGTGATCATGAGGTTGTTGGATCAGCTCTACCGGAGCCATTGGAAGAGACAGAGATCGTAGAGCCAGTTTGAGTACTTGCTAGGCGCCGACGACGACATGGTACCGGATTAGAGATAGAGATTCTAATCGAGTGGCTTGGCAAGCCATCCGATGAGGCGACATGGGAGTTGGAGACTAATATCTTAGAGCATTTTTCCAACTTTTCACCTTGAGGGCAAGGTGGGGGAAGCGTGGTGGTCTGATACATTTAGTTAGGAATTTTTCTTACTGCATTAGTTGTTTACTTTCATTAAAATAAAATCCTGTAGGTCGCGTTCGCACGCAGGAGGGAACGCATTTGAACGCCCTTGCGAATGCATATATCAGGTTCGCAAATACAGAGAACGCGTAATGCGCGTTCGAATGTGGTCGGGCGAGTTCAAATGCTGAGTTCAAACGCCTGCATCGCGTTCGCACATACATAATATACTTTTTGTGCGTTTGAACGTGATCGGGCGCATTCGAACGCGATCGGCAAGAATCCTTTAGAATTAGGGTTACTTATTATTTTAGGACTTGTTGGCTAGCCTCTATAAATATGTGGATGACAGTCAAATTCATTATGCTATTGGAATATTGATTTCTTACCTCTCTATCATCTATCTATCCTAATCTCCCTCCTCCCTCTTCACCATCCTTCCACCTCTACCGTTGGCAAGGTTTCTCCTAACTTATAATCTCCCTCAATTGTCGAGCCACCCCTATTCTTTGGGATCTCGACCACTTCATTCCCTTCGTCTATGTCCCTTAATCACATCCACCATCCACCTCCACCTCCATACCCATCCATAACTCTAACATCCACTTCACCTGTCACCACCATCATCACCCACGTTATTCCATGTGTTCGTCTCATTTGCAGTTCGAATCTGAGAAGGGCATAAATACAAAAGTTGTAAATTAGGAAGTTACGAATTTGATTCACTTAATTTCGTAATTGACTACAAGAGAATATTTGACGAATATTTTTCTACGGTTGCGCGGACTGCTTTCTACAATAAATACAGATCTTAAAGGAATTGTTCCGTAGCTGACCTTTTAGTTCAAGAACCCATCAAATCAAGAGTTTTAGATTTTTTTTTAAGAAAAAAGTTCAAGAAATTCTATAATAAACCTAAGAAATTTACTAAAATCTTTCATAATAATAAAAAATTTTAAAAGAAAAGTACAATGTTATGAATGTCAGAATTTTGGACACATTGCTCAAGAATATTCTAACCGTCTCAAGAGGAAAGCTAGAGACATGTAGGCTTCTTGGGATGAATCTAATGATGATGATTCTAAGAAAGAACATAACTACTTGGCTTTTTATTGCATGATGATGATTCTAAGAAAGAACATAACTACTTGGCTTTTTATTGCCTCTTTTTGTCTAATCAGTCTCATTATTCTTATACTACAGATGATCAAGACTTGATTCTAGCTGAAGATGAGGATGATATATATATATATATATGCAAAAGGCCAACAATGAGAAGTATAGGGAGCAGCTTGATCATGTGAACATTTTTACTCAATAATCAGATGAACTAAAAGAGAGTGAAGGATGCAAAAATTGAGCAAAAACGATTATTAAAGGATATTACTTTCCTTATAGGAAAAAAACAAAGTTGATGAGATTTTGAAGACTCAGAATACTAGCAAAGACAGTTATGAAGACAGTTATGGATTGGGTTATGTTAGAAATGTTGCTAATGAGGAAATTGCTTGTTTCTGGAGGATTTCAAAATGAAGTGAAAGATCAAAGTTGCTAAGAAAGACAATCATCTAGGAGTAACTTGAATAAATAAGGTGGTGTTTTCTACAAAAAGAAGGTAAATTATAATCATATTCTTCATAACAAGGTAAGAAGAAATTTTAGTCCTACTTGTTTTCATTGTGGCATAGTAAGACATATTAGACCTTATTATAAACTCTTGCAAAAATCTAGAAATCTTACATTTATGGAGTTAGAACAAAGTCTTAGGAAGAGTGATCTTAGATGTTATGTGAGTCACACTACTTTAAAGGCTTTAAATTTGTTGTGACAAATTAAGTAACACTTGTAAGTGCACAAATCTATGGAGTAGATAGGCAAGCAAGATATCGATTCCAGGAGGACTTGTTTAAAAATTTAAAGTATTTAAAAATCTTAAAAATAATTTTAACCTAGTTGGAAAATAGGTTTAGGTGATTTATAAAAAAAGAAAAAAAATTTGCAGATTTTTTTTAATTAAGTGTGAGAAAAGTAAGGTCTTGGAATCTACGGTTCACCAAATCGGAAGATTATCTTTGAATGAACAATTCAATTTTCATAAAAATTAAGTTCTTCTTTCATTTTTAGAAAATATGGAATAAGAATTTAAAATCATTAGATGTATCCTTTTTAAGAAAAAAACAACTAATATATAAATTCTAAACAACAAATTTAAAGTAGAAGAAAGAAGAACCTATTTAGCAATTAAGAACACATAAGAGATTTAGAATAAAAGAAATATGCTCTCAACAAACTTCATTCTCAACCTTAAAAAAATTAGAAATTTATTTTAGTAGTTAATAACACAACTTGAATAAAAATAAACATGAGATTTAGCACTAAAGAGTTATAGAATACTTCTTTCATAAACAAAATCCAAATCCAAAAATAAGAGATTACACTAAAAGAAAATCAGAATATGAACTTTGTTGACTTACAAAAATTGAAATTTTTTCGAATGTGCTCTTTTGTTGCCAATTGACTTGAAAACAATTGCAAGTTTAAATGTTTAAATTTAAACTACAACTCCTCAAAAGAAAAACATAACAAAAAGTATACCAGGAAAGATATTTTTTGTAATGCCCCCGCCAGGCACTGGCACGTGCTCGCCCACACGCCCACACGGCACACGCGGCGCACGTGACAGGACTAGTGAGACCCATCACGTATAGATACACTCCTGTGCACATACAATCATGACATCATCAAATACTACCTGCTAACAAATTCATGCTCACATAATCCAACACCAAATAAATCATACTATCAACCAAATAAATTTATTAACATATGAATATCCAAGCCCGCAATAATATACACTAGACCACTACATAATCTGGCAGCACCCACATAGGCCACAACAAAACCATCAAGATACAACTAAAATAACTAATACAAGAGTACACTATGATTCGACCTGTATTATACAAATCATCGTCTAATACAAAATAGTATAAATATCAAACACTAGAACAACTCAATTTCTATATAAACTATCATCTATACCATCTCGCATCTATAGCTCACCTCATCATTGCTCTAAAATATCTTCTCAAGATATCTTAAGTCGCTATCACGTACCACATATTTGAGGGGTTAGAAAATAAATAAGAGAGTAATGAGCAAAAGGCTCAGTGAATAGATCTTACCCCGAATCAATGATGCCAAACAGAGAGTAAATCATATATTGGATAATATGAATCAGAAAGAAGATCATGCATGAATGAGTATATGAATGTTCCTCAATAATACATAAATAAAAAATAGATAATATGTCATAATTAATAAATAGTATAATCCTCGACAATGAATAAACAAATCTCCATGTTATACTATCATCATAACTCTCTTTCAAATATGACACATGATGCATACCGACCATGACGATGCTATGATATCAAATGCAACCATATATGATGTATATTGACTACTCGATAATCAGGTAATCAAATGATAATGAAATCATATGCATTTCTCAATATCTCAGTCATCAATGTCATCATCATACTAGACCACTATGCACAATCCACACCCGGTACTCGGTCTCAACATCATGTCCGAAGGCTTAGAGCATACTCCGCCACTCGCAAGAGTATCTCAAATTTAATCATACCCCGCCACCCGCTAGGGTATTAACATCCATCCAGACCGGGCACCCACATAGTTGATAGAAACATCATAAAGATAACTCGCCACATATACCCTAGCGAATAACATGTGTCCGAATGTCTACTACGCACACAGACTAACGACCTCAGACGTAAGGCCAACAGGATCGCGACTATGTCAAGCAATCAATCATCTCCAGGTATGCCCTAACCCTCGCGCCCACTCGAGTATCCTCACGTTTCTATCAACTATCCTATCAATCACATTTTATTTTTTCTTTCTAAATGACAGATCATATGTATATATCTAGTACAATAACAAGTCAATGCATAACAGAAATTTAGGTGGAATAAGAATCAAGAGAAAAATAATGCAATGTAATCTCCAACTGTATCGTCAACACATGCATAGTCATGCTAATCTATTACATGCATACTCATACTAAGATCAACTAGACATAACCTTACAACAATACAATCATATCTCATCATCTCTATTTATCATCATCATACTTATATTCAAGATCAGCCTAATTATATGCATGATTAAAATATGTTTGACTGTAATCATCTCTAGATAAAGTCATATAATCATGCTGGAGGCTAAAACATGCATGTACATAATATATAACATAACCTAATTTGAGAAAGGAGTCTAGGGGATAAGACTACTCATAGTCTGATCAGAGGGCACGAACCACGCATCTCTCACGTCCGTCAGTCCAATATTAACTCATCGTCAAGATCCACGAGGTCTCAAATAAGAGGGTTCGGGATCTGAAAATATTTAAGTAATATAAGGTCAGCTATTTATATCCAATTAGGATTCGTTTGTGTAACATATGATGATTTATTAGGTTTAAAATTCCTTATTTTGTTTTTATTAAATAATTTGATCTATATCATATATTTAATTATAATAATATTAGTATGTTATTATTCTAATTGTAGATTTATTTATAAAACCATAGTTTGCTAATTATATATTAAATATATAATAGTCAATCTCTTTTGATAAAAAAACGTAAAAGAGCTCCATGTACAATAATATAATTTAAGATATAAGCACCTATATTATATAATATTATATAATTATACTTTAATTATTTTGTCACTACTATCCTTACTAAACAAATTAAGAGTTGCATATGAAATAATATTTACTTAATCATGTAATGTAAACATTAAGTAAGCCTACTATTATATTACATGCATAATAATGTATAATAAGCTGTACATGTATATATATATATACCTAATTATAAAGACATGTATTAATCTAATAAAATATATGAAGTTAAAAATATATTTATGTACAAATATTTATAATTATAATTAACTGAAATTACACTAATTACACTTACCATGTTACTAGATATATCTATTCTTGACAAATTAAATTAAAGATCTAATTTAGATTAACTAAATAACATAAGTACTTTACACATGTTTTACTACCAGAGAAGGTAAAACGAACAGAGGAAAAAGAAGTAAAGGAAAGGAAGAAGAAGAAGAAGAAGAAAAAGAAGAAGAAGAAGAAAAAGAAGAAGAAGAAGGAGAAGAGAAGGGAAGGGAGGGAGGCTCAACCTCGGCCGTAGCGGCGGCGGCGGCAACGGTGACGACGGCAGGCCGACGTAAGCGAAGGAGAGAAAGAGAGCTCGAGAGAGAGAGAGAGAGGTGACTGGGAGAGAGAGGAGGGTAAGAGAGATAGAATGAGTCTTTAGAGAGAGATAGAGCTATAGAGAGAGACGGTGAGGGTGGTGTTGCGGCGGCGCCAGCAGCGGTAGGCCGGCGTCGGCAAGAGAATATGTGAGAGAGAGAGGGAGAGAGAGAGAGAGGGAGAGAGAGATAGAGAGAGAGAATATGTGAGAGAGAAAGAGAGAGAGGGAAGGCGGTGGAGGAGGGCTAGCGGCGGCGCCGGGGCCCACCAAAGCCAACTGGCCACAGCCGGTTGGCTGCGGCAGCGGCAGTGGGCGCGTGGCGCCCCACCACGCAAGCTGCATGAGCAGCTTGCATGGGCATGAAGCCAGCCATAGTGTGACCGGCCACGTCGTGCCCAAAATTAATTAATTAATTTTTTTTAAGGTTGGGTTGTTACATTTTTCTCTAACTCTCAACCCCTTTATTTATAGATTTCTTAGGGCATGAAAATCTGCTCTAAATCGGCTAGAAATCTGTTGTGATTGTGCTTGAAATCTGCTAAAAATATGCATGAAATATGATAAAAATCTACATAAAATATGCTAGAAATCTACTGCATTAGGTGGGTAATTTGCTTGGCTAGAATTGTTGCTCAAATAGGAATTTTAAATTTATTTACTGCTATAATTATTACTGAAATTTTGCCTCTTGGAGCTAAAAATCTACAGCATTTGGTGAAGATTCCTTGCTAAAATTTTACAATTTGATAAAGATTTGATTGCTGAAAATCCATTAATTGATTAAGAAAAAAAGAAATTTGATTCTTTCTGATTTAGATAAAGAAGAAAGTGATTAGTGAATCATGGTTTGACTTAAGCATGACTTGAGAGATGAGAGGTAAATTGAGTTGCTTAGTAGTGGCTAAGCCTAATTCTAGTTTGAGACCAAATTTGACCATTGTTAGTAATTAAATGAGATTCAATTGATCAAAGTTATACATATAACTAAAATACATTAATTAGTTAAACTAAAATATAACTAAAATACATATAACTAATGAGACCAAATTTGACCATTGTTCGAGGCATATATCAGGGGATAGGTTCATGTTTTCAAAATTAGAAGATTATTAAGATGGAGAGTTATGATTTTTGGGGATAGAAATTCAACTAAAGCGGTTGGTAGAAGAACTGTATTCACCTCAACTGTGCAGAACGCCGGTGATTCGGATCAACCGCAACTCGGTTCGTCTTACATAGTTCTAGCCATTTGTTTAATTGGCATATTTTTTTTTCTTTTAACTAACATTTTGTTAAACAGTTTTAGGAGCCAAGAAGTTATGGTTTATTTAATGTTCATTACAGAAACTTTTAAAATTCTTGCTTTTAAATTCTCTACCATGATTACTTATAATACTAGGAATGAGATAGTCTTTTATATTTTGAATTTTTCTATAAAGTTTTGTAAATGCATTGAAAGCTTCATCTTTATGAGCAAGAAAAGAACCCAAGTAAATCTAAAAAAAAAAACTGATAATAACAAAATTCATATCGATTCCCAGCAAGACTAATAGTCATTGGGGGACCAAATAAATTTATATGCAAAAATTGTAAAGGTCATGGAGTAGAAATAATATTTTTATCTTTGAAAGATATTCTTGTTTCTTTCCTATTTGACATATATCACAAAGCTTACCCTTTTCAAATTTAATTTTCAGAAGACCGATAATTTGCTCTTATTGTAAAAGTTTTGAAATTAATTCGATACCAGAATGAGTAAGTCCTTTTTGCCATAAGAAGTTATTATCATTTATAACCGAAAAACATTTGACATTAAAATATAAAACATTTTTGAGATCAATACTATAAATATTTTTATGTCTATAGGCAACAATAAAGTCTTACTATCCATAATATTTTGTATAGTACATTGGGAGTGCTCAGATATGATTAAATTTCTTTTATTACATAATTGACTAATACATAAAAAAATTATATTTCAATTCTTCAACAAGAAAAATATTAGTAATTATAAGAGTGATTGTGGTTGGCTGGTAGGTATCTTCCACCTTTAGTTCTGTCCAACTGCTCCACGACATATTCCAAATATCCCATCCATTATTTGGGAATGAAGAAAGCCTCTAGTAGGAATCGGGGATGGGCGGTCTTCACCTTCGGATATTAAGGTGCTTTTCAGCATCGACTCATGCCACCCATCGATGTGATTATTGACCCATTCAAATTCCTCTTTGTATGCCGGACGAATATTATTTTGAGTTAACTTGGTTAGCAATACTTGGAAATCTTCATACTCTATTAGGCCGAAGCGCTAACACAAGGCATCAGCTAGGGTTGTCAAAATAAACGAGTGGCTCAGGCTTAGCTTAGGTTTGGCTCAATTAAAGCTCGGGCTTGGCCAAATAAAGCTCGGGCTCAACTTAGGATGAGCTAAGCCTGAGCTTATTTCAAGGCTCGATTTGAATTTCTAGAGGAGCTTGAGCCAAAGACGATTCACTTAAGCTCGACTCTGTAGGCTCATTTACATCCCCGTTTAATATTGGTATCCAGCTAGCTGTGTGGTATAATGTGGATTTCATGAATCAAAGAGGTGTCATGTCAGGGTAAGGGACTGGCAATAGTAGACTAGCTATGGATTATTATTTCCTAGTAGACTAGCTATAGATTTTATCACATTAATCCTCTCAATCGTCTCTTTTTCTAGGGCCTTCATCTAGCCATTTGTTTATGATACGATTCAGACTTCACCGAGTCGTCTCGAGCATGGATACACCTTACATGTGTCTTTTCTTATTGTGTTAGTGTTTTATTCAAAGAAAAATAAGATTTTTGTAGATTGCGTTCAAACGCGCTTGCGAATGCCTGTAGGCGTTCACATCGACAGAGAACGCAAATTGTGCATTCGAACACGCTCGACCTGATACGATTCGGACTTCACCGACGTCGTCTCGAGCATGGATTCACTTTAGGAGTGTTTTTTATTTCATGTTTTAGTGTTTAATTTCCATTAAAATAAGTTTTCTGTAAGTTGCGTTCGAACGCGGGTGGAGTGAGTTCGAACGCGGTTTGTGAACGGGGTTGTGAACGTGGAGAAGAGAATGTACTGTGCGTTCGAACGCACTGTGAACGCCTGCATCGCGTTCACAAATACCGACAGGCGCGTTCGATCACGCGTTCGAACGCCTGCATCGCGTTCGCAAATCCAGAAGAGCTAATTCGGTGCGTTCGAACGCGGTCGGGCGAGTTCGAACGCGGTCGGCGAAAATTGTGTTTTAGGGTTAATGTGAGTTGTTGGTTAGCCTATAAAAGGATGTGTAGGGCAACCAAAATCATTATTGATTATTGAGATTGAGTTTTGCCTTGCCTCCTTCGTCTTCTTCGCTCCCGTTCTCTCAATCCCCGGCGACGCCGCTTTTAACCTCCCTCGTCCGGCTAATCACCCTAGTCCCTTAGGGGTGGCCCTCTTCTCCCCCTTCGTCCAATCTATCCAACACTTGCCCTAATCCTTCCATCAACCATAACCATTCCACCATCACTTTTCTCTGGTGCCACCATATTAACGCTGGTCCACCACCATCCACCATTACCTAGGATCTCGTGCCTCCATCCACGAATCCAAAATAGAGCATCCTGACGTTCTTCCACTAAATGAATGATATCTCGAGATCCCCAACTCCGATTCGCCTGTAACTAGATTTTTTGGAAAGCTCTTTTACGAGGCTACAACATATCAAAATCTCACGTCGATCCGACGACAGCATATTTTGGGATCTAATTTCAAAGTTCCGTGCCAGATCGTATCAAGCTGGTATCAGAGCCTTAGCCCCAAAGAGAAGATCGTATCACGACCCCGTTCAAACGCCCGCGTGCGAATGCTTGCATATGTTCGCATTGATAGAGAACGCAATTTTTGCGTTCGAACGCATTCAGCCCCGTTCAAATGCGGTCGGCGAAAATTCAATACGATTAATTATTGTCATTTTTGACTTATTTGGTTAGCCTCATAAGGTGTGGATGGCAACCAAAAAGAGGATGATCAATGAATTAAGTTTCTTGCCCTAACCTTCTTCATGTCCTTCCCTCTCGTTCCCTCATCCCACTGCTCTACCGCCTCTAGCCTCCCTCGACCGGCCACTCACCCTAGTCCCTTAGGGCGGCGCACTCCTCTCCATTCTTGAAATCTCCATCTACCTTCGCCTTAACCCTATCCACCATCCATAATCCTTCCCTATCACCTTCCTTGCTAGTGCCACCCATTACCTCCAGCCTACCACCTCCATATTCCACCTAGGATTCCGTGCCTCCATCCACGAATCCAAAATCACGTTTTGGTCTGAATCTTGCATATCAAATTCCTACTTATCTAAAGATATCTCTTGATCTCGCCATTGGAATCACCTAAAATTAGATTCATTGGAAAACTCTTTTCTAGAGCTACGACCTATCAAACTTTAGAAGGAATCTCCTTCTGAAGTTCCATGCAAGGTCTTGCCTAGATTTGATAATAAGATAGATCACCTACCGGAGAAGATCATATCAAAGTGGTATCAGAGCCATCGTTTCTCGAACACACGCTTCTAATGATGATAACTAGAGCCATGGCCGCATGGCAAAATGAGGAGGACGAGATCCCCCCAACGGAGGAGGGGGAAATGGCTGCGGGAATCTCCACCCGCGGAACAGCCTGACCGAATCTAAATATGGAAGAGTATAGCGTTCAAGCCATGATTGGATCACTTTCCAAATAGATGGCCATCAATAATCAGATGATGATGGAGATGATGCGGGAAATACAGGCGACGAGTGAAGCCACGGCGATTGGAAACGCATCGATGACCCCCCGACGGGAGTCTACCACCATGAACTCGCCACCACCAGTTCAGAACATTCACAAACAAGAACCCCTGCTGCCACAACCCTTTGGGTAGAGACCAACAAGGGTGGTTCCGCCAGGACAAATTGTGGATGAGCCTGTTTGTCGAGCAACCCTAAACGACAATCATCTTGGAGGTCTAGACCCTTGGGCAAAGCAAGACGAACTAGAACCTCGTCGGGTTAACATAAACCGAAGGAGGGATCATCAACCATTCATGATGTATCCTCCTCAGGTTAGACAAGGGTTCGAATATGATCTAGACCGAGACAATGGTACCTGTGGGCAAACCATGAATCTCGACTTTTCGAAGTTCAAACGTGGCGACCCGGTCGATTGGTTGTATAGGGCGGAATAATTTTTCGTGTAGCAAGGTCCAGCAAAAGAGTATATGGTGATGCTTGCGAGCTTCCTCCTTGAAGATGCGACACATCATTAGTTTCGGGCAGCTAATGCGCGTGATATGATTGAAAGGTGGGCCGATTTCTGCACCGATATCACTTGGTGATGTGGAGCATCGGGGTATGAAGACTTCGATGCTCTCCTCTCAAAAATTGTACAAAGGACCATGGTTGGAGTATACCGAGAAGAATTTGAGAGAATAAGTAGTTGTTGCCAACCTCCTTGGATCGATCAACAACTTCATAGCACTTTCATCTCGTGGCTACAAGGAGACATACAAGCCGACGTGAGGGCTTTAAGGCCTAGAACCTTAAAGGAGGCCTTCGAGGATGCGGTGCTAATGGAAGACAAGCATTGAGCATTAAGGATGCACATCAAACAAAACTAGACAAGTCGAGATAGCAGCAACCCAGCTCGGCCTACCATAGCGGTATGAAATGAAGCCGGCGTACCCAGAGCTGCTGCTACAATGGTGCCTCCTAGGGCACCGTTGAGGCCCTCCCATGATGTGAAGTACACATCTAGAGGTCGGGGTCGAGCACTCACACCTGCTCAAGTGGAGGAGCGAAGAGCTAAAGGCCTTGATACGATCATGCCTCTGGCTATGGAGCTCTGATACCAGATTGGTACGATCTCGCCTTTTTGGTGAAGGGTCGATCTCTTCCAATTCTTGATCTGGACTAGATCTGGCACGGAACTTTGAAATAAGATCCCAAACTATGCCGCCATCGGATCGACGTGAAACTTTGATATGTTGTAGCCCTAGAAAGAGCTTTCCAACAAATCTAGTTGCAGGCGAATCGGATGTGGGGATCTCGAGATATCGTCCGATTTGTGGACAAAGGTCAGATGGTCTATTTTGGATCCGTGGATGGAGGCACGTGATCCTAGGTAATGGTGGTTGAAGGTGGACCAGCGTTAATGTGGTGGCACCGGTGAAAAGTGATGGTGGAACGGTTGTGGTTGATGGAAGGACTAGGGCAAGTGTTGGATAGATTGGACGAAGGGGGAGAAGAAAGCCACCCCTAAGGGACTAGGGTGATTAGCCGGACGTGGGAGGTTAGAAGTGGCGTCGCCGAGGATTGAGAGAATGGGAGCGAAGAAGACGAAGGAGGCAAGGCAAAACTCAATCTCAATAATCAATAATCAATTTGGTTGCCTACCACATCCTTTTATAGGCTAAGCAACAACTCAAATTAACCCTAAAAACACAATTTTCGTCGACCGCGTACGAACTCGCCCGACTGCGTTCGAACGTACCGAGTTCGCTCTTCTGGATTTGTGAACGCGAAGCAAGCGTTCGAACGCGCGATCGAACGCGCCTGTCAGTATTTGTGAACGCAATGCAGGCGTTCACAATCCGTTCCGCGATGCAGGCGTTCACAGTGCGTTCAAACGCACCGTGTTCGAACGCACAGTACATTCTCTTCACCACGTTCACAACCCCGTTCACAAACCGCGTTCGAACTCACTCCACCCGCGTTCGAACGTGACTTACAGAAAACTTATTTTAATGGAAATTAAACACTAAAACATAAAATAAAAACACTCCTAAAGTGAATCCATGCTCGAGACGACGTCGGTGAAGTTCGAATCGTATCAATCCACCACGCTTTCGCAACCTTGTCCTCAAGGTTTGAAGTTTGTGAAGCGATCTTTGAACTCTGGCTTAAGTTCCTCCATGGATGATCTTCTGCATTGGTTCCCCACATATCTGAAGATATAGGAAATGCTGGTGCTGAAAGAGAGGCAAGCTCACTTGTGTCCGGTTGGCGCGAAAGAGCATCGGCGGCTCGATTTTCAATCCCCTTTTTGTAGACTAATTCGTAGTCATACCCAAGGAGTTTCGTGACCCACCGTTGTTGGGCTGGGGTGTGCACACGTTGCTCCATGAAGTAGGGTAAGCTACGCTGGTCCGTGCGGATAGTAAACCGTTGGCCAATCAACTAGGGTCGCCATTTGGTGACGGCATGTAGAATCGCTAGCATTTCGCGCTCGTAGGTAGATAGCTGTCGCGACTGACATGACAATGCTTTGCTCATATATGCCACGGGTCTGCCCTCTTGCATCAAAACTGCTCAAATGCCCTCACCTGAAGCGTCGCACTCCACCAAAAAGGGCTTGCCGAAATCTGGTAGTGCTAGAACCGGAGCTGTAGACATAGCTGTCTTCAAGGATTCGAAGGCCTCCGTTGTTTTGCCCGTCCATTGAAATCCACCTTTTCTGAGTAAGGAGGTCAACGGGGCAGCAATTTTGCCATATTTGGCAACAAATCGCCGGTAGTACCCTGTCAATCCAAGGAATCCCCTCAATTCCCTCTAATTAGTAGGAATCGGCCAATCCATCATATTCTTGATCTTGCTTGGGTCGGCTTCCACTCCTTTTACAGAGATTATATGCCCCAAGTACTCCACTCTTGACTCTCCCCAAAGACACTTGCTCATCTTAACTTTTAGCTGGTTTTGTCGCAAGATATTTAATACCTCCCGCACGTGCCGCAAGTGCTCACTCCAATTCCTGCTGTATACTAGAATATCGTCAAAGAAGACGAGCACGTACCGACGCAAGAGTGGGCGGAAGAGGTCATTCATCAGCCCTTGGAAGGTGGCCGGTGCATTGGTGAGCCCAAACGGCATGACTCAGAACTCATAGTGGCCATCGTGAGTTCGGAATGCCATTTTATGTACATATTTAGGGTCGACTGGGATTTGATGGTATCCCCCTCTTAAGTCCAGTTTGCTGAAGTAGGCCGACCCTGTGAGCTCATCCAGCAACTCCTCGATCACCGGTATTGGATACCGGTCCTTGACAGTAATTGCATTCAAGGCTCGGTAGTCGACGCAAAACCGCCAACTCTGGTCTTTCTTCCGAACCAGCAGCACCGGCGATGAGTAGGCACTTCTACTCGGTTGAATAATCCCTTGCTCGAGCATTTCCTCCACCAATTGGACGAAGGGGGAGAAGAGGGCCACCCCTAAGGGACTAGGGTGATTAGCCGGACGAGGGAGGTTAGAAGCGGCGTCGCCGGGGATTGAGAGAACGAGAGCGAAGAAGACGAAGGAGGCAAGGCAAAACTCAATCTCAATAATCAATAATCAATTTGGTTGCCTACCACATCCTTTTATAGGCTAACCAACAACTCAAATTAACCCTAAAAATATAATTTTCGTCGACCGCGTTCGAACGCACTGAGTTCGCTCTTCTGGATTTGCGAACGCGATGCAGGCGTTCGAACGCGCGATCGAACGCGCCTGTCAGTATTTGCGACCGCGATGCAGGCATTCACAGTGCGTTCGAACGCAGTGTGTTCGAACGGACAGTACATTCTCTTCACCACGTTCACAACCCCGTTCACAAACCGCGTTCGAACTCACTCCACCCGCGTTCGAACGTGACTTACAGAAAACTTATTTTAATGGAAATTAAACACTAAAACATGAAATAAAAACACTCCTAAAGTGAATCCATGCTCGAGACGTCGTCGGTGAAGTCCGAATCGTATCAAGCCTTTGTTTTGACTGTGATGAGAAGTTCGTACCTAGACATCGCTACGTCAAACTGATGGAATTGGTGATGCTAATAGATGGATTAGAGGAAGCTGAGGGTGAGGTTGCAGCAGAAGATGAGGGTGTAGCTGAACAGCAAGGAGTAGTGGAGGAGCAACCTATGGAAGAAATTATGGCCAAGATCTCCCTCCACGCCTATTCCGGGATAACCGCACCAAAGACCTTGCGGGTGAATGGTGTAGTCAAAAAGACCACAGAGAAAATCCTGATTGACACTGGGTCCACTCACAACTTCATCAATGAGAGGCTCCTTCGGAAGATTGGGCTCATGTCGAAACCCACAGACGGGTTCGATGTGACGATTGGAGATGGCACCACATTGTGGGCTAATTTCATTTGCAGAGGTGTGGAGTTGAAGATGCAAGGCCAAACTTTCACATTAGATCTTTATCCGTTGGCCTTGCGGGGTGCCGACATCGTTTTGAGGACTCAATGTCTTCAAAACTTGGGGCTCGTGACATTTGATTTTACAAACCTCACACTTACATTTCGGAGGGATAGTCAGAAAGTGTTGCTGGATGGAAATCAGCCACGACAAGGGCCAGTGTTGCAACCACTATTTAGATTTTCATGTGTAGGGGACTGAGCTCTACCCATGCATTTGCTGAACCAGAACATCCACCACCCAATGGAATACTCACTGACATAAAGGAGCTACTGTAGGAATTTAGCGACCTCTTCGAGGATCCCCGAGGACTGTCGTCGACCCATCACCATGACAATGTTCGGCCGTATCGGTCCCCATATGTCCAGAAGGAGGAGATCAGCAAATTGTTGGTCGAGATGCTAAAGCAATGGATCATCTAGTTGAGTAGGAGTGCCTATTTATCGCTGGTGCTGCTGGTTCGAAAGAAAGATGGGAGTTGGCGTTTGCATCGACTACTAAGTCTTGAATGCAGTCACCATCAAAGATCGATACCGGCGATAGAGGAGTTGCTGGATGAACTTACATGGTTAGCTTACTTCAGCAAGCTTGACTTAAGAGCGGGGTACCATCAAATTTGCGTCAACTCGGAAGATCTACACAAACGGCATTCCGGACTCACGATGGCCACTATGAGTTCTGAGTCATGCTGTTTGGGCACACCAACTCACCGGCGACCTTCCAAGGGATGATGAATGACCTTTTTTGTCCGCTCTTGCATCGGTATGTGCTCATCTTCTTTGACGATATTCTAGTGTATAGTAAGAGTTAGAGCGAAGACTTGCGGCATGTGTGTGAGGTGTTGAATATCTTGCGACTGAATAAGTTGAAAGTCAGGATGAGCAAGTGCCTTTGGGGTGAGCCACGAGTGGAGTGGAAGCCGATCCAAGCAAGATCAAACACATGGTGGACTGGCCGATTCCCACTAATCCGCAGGAATTAAGGGGATTTCTTGGGTTGACGGCATACTATTGGCGATTTGTTGCCAATTACGGCAAGATTGTTGCCCCTCTAACCTCCTTAGTTAGAAAAGGAGGGTTTCAATGGACGAGCAAGGCGACGAAGACTTTCGAAGCATTGAAGATAGCCATGTCTACGGTGCCGATTTTGGCTTTGCCGAATTTTAGCAAGCCCTTCGGTGGTGGAATGCAATGCCTCGGGTGTTGGCATTGGAGTTGTTTTGATGCAAAAGGCAGGCCCATGGCATATATGAGCAAGGCATTGTCGGACCAGTCATGATAGTTATCCACCTACGAGCGAGAAATGCTTGCAATTTTGCATGACGTCACGAAATGGCAACCATATTTGATTGGCCGACGGTTTACTATCTGCACGGACCAACGAAGCTTACCCTACTTCATGGAGCAACGTGTGCATACCCCGGCATAGCAACAGTGGGTCACGAAGCTCCTTGGGTATGACTACGAGCTAGTCTACAAAAAGGGGATCGAGAACCGAGCTGCTGATGCCCTTTTGCGCCAACCGGGCGCAAACGAGCTTGCTTCTTTCTCATCACCAACCTTCCCTTTCTTTCCAAATCTGAGGGGAGCCAATGCAAAGGATCGAGATCTGATCTGAGTCATGGAGGAGCTGAGAGAGAACCCTCGAGCCACCCCAAACACGAGGGTTGGTGCTCGAGCATGGGCGGATCAAGGTACCCGTGGACGAGGGGTTGTGGAGACTATTGGTGGCACACTTCCATGATACCCCTACAGCAGGCCATGAAGGGTCTTACACGCCTACAACGGCTAGCGCAAAGCTGTACATAGACAGCGATGAAGTCGAACATGAAGAAATATGTGCGCGAATGCCAAATCTACCAATGAGTCAAGTCAGAGATGCTCAAACCAAGAAGGCTGTTGCAACTGCTACCTATACCAGAGTATATTTGGTAGGACATCTCCATGGACTTCATCGAGGAGCTGTCGGAGTTCGAGGCCAATCAGCGGTGTTCATTGTGGTGGATAGGGTGAGCAAATATGCTCATTTCATAGCATTGATGCACCAATTTTCAGCGAAGAAGGTTGCTAAAATTTTTGTTCGGAAAGTAGCGTGCTTACATGGGAGGGATGCCTAAGACAATCGTGTCAGACCGGGATCGCATCTTCATTAGTGAATTTTGGTCTGAGTTTTTAAAATTGCAAGG
Source organism: Typha latifolia (assembly GCF_019914945.1). NCBI lineage: Eukaryota > Viridiplantae > Streptophyta > Magnoliopsida > Poales > Typhaceae > Typha > Typha latifolia. The sequence goes on along the minus strand of NC_133086.1, from coordinate 12,597,810 downwards.
GACTCGAGTCAACCTTAGTACAGCTAAGTAAATCATATACTGGATAATATAAATCAAAAAGAGCATCATGTCATGAATGAGTATATGAATTTATTCTCAATAATATATAAATAAAAAGTAGATAACATGTCATAACTAATAAAAGTATATAATCTTCGACAATGAATAAATAAATCTCCATGTCATACTATCATCATGACTCTCTCTCAAATATGACACATGATGCATGCTGACCATTACCATGCTATGATATCAAATGCAACTATATATGATGTCTATTGACCACTCGAATATCATGTAATTAGATGATAATGAAATCATATGCATTTCTTAGCATCTCAGTCATCAATGTCATACTAGACCACATTATGCACAGTCAACACTTGGTACCCGGTCTCAACATCATGTTCGAAAGCTCAGAACATACTCCGCCACTCGCAAAGAGTATCTCAAATATAACCATACCCCGCCCACCGCTAGGGTATCAACATCCATCCAAACTGAGCACCCTCCTAGCTGATAGAAACCTCGTGAGGATAACTCGCCACATATGTCCTTATGAACGGCATGTATTTGAATGTCTGCTGTGCACACAGACTAACGACCTCGGACGTAAGGCCAACAGGATCGCGACTATGTTGAGCGATCAATTATCTCTAGGCACAACCTAACCCTCGCACCAACTCGGGTATCCTCACATTTTCTATCAACTATCCTATCAATCATATTTCATACTTTCCTTCTAAATGAATGATCATATGCATATATCTAGTACGATAACAAGTCAATGCAGCAGAGATTAGAATAGAATGCCTGAGCTTATGTCTTTCGGGGTAATAGGAATTTATGTGGAATAGGAATCAAGAGAAAAATGATAAAATGTAGTCTCTAACCATATATTTAACGCATGCATACTCCCACAAGTCTATCACATGCACACTAATGCTAGAGATGTTGAGAACATGCATACTCATACTACAGATGCATATTCATACTCATGCTAGAAATGTAGTCTCCAACCATGTAGTGAACACGTGCATACACGTGCTAATCTATCACACCATGCATACTCATACTACAGATCAATTGGACATAAAATTATAACAGTATAGTCATCTCTAATTATCTGTATATATCATGATCATATTCATATTGAAGATCAGTCTAATTGCATGCATGATAAAATATGCTCGACTATAATCATCTTTAGATAAAGTCATATAATCATGCTGGAGGTCAAAACATGCATATACATAATACATAATATAAAATAATTTGATAAAGGTGTCTAGGGGATAAGACTACTCACATATGATCAGAAGACACAACTCACATATCCCTCACATTCGGCAGCCGAGCGACAACTCGTCCTAACAGGGTCCACAGGGCCTCACATAAGGGGTTCGGGATATGAAAATATTTAAGTAGCATTAAATTAGTCGTTCATCTAATTAAAATCCGTTTATGTAATATATGATGATTTATTAGGTTTTAGAATTTCTACTTATCTTTATAACTAGCTAGATTTTTAATTATAAATATAGATAAAAATCTAATTATAATTAAATTATATCTTGATTAATTAGGGACTATGTAGTCATTACTTTATAAAATAATAAATCAATACATAAGCCTAGTGGTTTATTTGTTACAAAATAATAATGTATAATAAATTATTAGAATTACTTAAAATGTATCTCATAAGAATATTACTATATAAATTTGATAATTATAATTTACAAATCTATATATTAATGTAATAGAGATATAAATAAATAAAAGTATTACCTATATTTATATCTAATTAATCATTAATTATACAAATTATAATTAATAATAATCATATTGACGAATATATATTATTACTAAAATAATTAATGTCTAAATAATCTATTTGCATTAATTAAGAAGGAAATACCTATATAAATAACATAAATAAAATAAATAAATAAATAAAACACTGCCATTAGTGTTGGGCTGAGCCCAACACTGTGCAGAGAGAGAAGAAGAAGAAGCCGAGAAAGAAGAAGAAGAAAGAAGAAGAAGAAGAAGAAGAAGAAGAAGAAGAAGAAGAAGAAGAAGAAGAGAAGAAGGGAGGAAGCGAGGGAGTGTGGACTCGAGTCGGTGGGGAGGGCACCGGCAGCTGGTGGCCAGCCAGCCTACGGCCTCTCGTCAGCGGCTCGGCTCTGACGAGCTCGAGCCCAAAGCAAGAAAGATAGAGGGAGAGAGAGAAGGAGAGAAAAGGAAAGAGGGGAAGTGAAAGACCTCACCGGTGGCGGCGGCGGTTCTAGGGGAGGTAGCGCCGACTGACAAGCCGGCAGGGCGGCGGCGGTAGTAGTTAGAGAGAGGGAGAAAGATAGTTTGAGAGAGAGACGAGAGTGAGAGAGAGAGACCGAAAGAGAGAGAATGGAGAAAAGTAAAAGAGAGAGCAAGAGAGGTGGTGGGGAGAGGGAAGTCGGTGGTGGCGAAAGGGCGAGGCCCACCACGGCCAACTAGCTGAGCCTAGCTAGTCGGGCAAGCGACACATGGCTCCCCCATGCAACGCCAAGCTACATGGGTGGCACTACATGGGCATGAGACCAGCCACATTGTGGCCGACCACGTCGTGCCCAAAAATTTAATTTAATTTTTTTTTAAGATAGGTTGTTACAAGTGGTGTACACGGGTGTGGATTGGCCTGTAGATGCTAATGGAGATGGCGCCGGTAGTGGATGATGATGGCGGTGGTTAGATAGATTGATAGTTTATAGAAGAAGAAGGAGGAGAAGTATGCCTGCCTTATGGGACTAGGGCAATCGGCATACGAGGGAGATTAGAAGTTAGACGATACCGTTCTAATAAAAGAGACGACGTTGGTTAGTAAAGAGGGAGGAGGAAGATTGCGGCCGGTGACTAAGTTGAGATGGGAGATACTAGGATGAAAGACAAAAGCCAATTAACCTTTCATTCATGCCTACTTAAGATACAAGCCATAAGGCCTTATTTATAAGAGATTAAATTTAAATAGTCCTAAACAACTTAATTAAACTAGTCCTTCTTATCTTGTCGAATTTATCTTCATTTTGACATGGGTAGTTTCTGAATCTGTAGAAGGATGAATACTAAAGTTGTAGATCTAGAAGTTGGCGATCTTATCCAATTAGTTTGATATTATTCAGACGTCTGTGGAATATCTTATGAATATTTTCTCAAAACTGTATACAGTTAAATTTAGCTAATTAAATAAAATCATAACCTACTAAGACTCTAACTAAACCAAATAAGTAAATAAAATAACTAGACTCAATCAATCAAGCTTAATATCCTATTGATGTAATCTGAGCTAACTTTATTCCCATCATATGCCTAGTTGCCTTAGGGCTTTAGGCCTAATTTTTTGTGGATTAGTTTGTGGCATTGAGCTGACCCAAGTAGAGTAATTACTCTCTAATCATTCTAAATTACTTTAATCTTTTTATTTATTTTAGTTTTGGCAAACGTGAGCCTTAAGTATCATTTATAGCGATTAACAGTGTTCGCTATATTAATTATTATAAATCAACTTTAATGAATTCGAATGTGGCCTAAGAGTGTCGGTACAAATAACTCATAATAGGAAATTAGTTCTAATTGGGATTTAGCGTAGTCGATTACAATGTGGTTAAATTAATTTTAGCAAATTAGTCCTTGATTTGGGAATATCTGTATTAATTGCTCATGTTGGATAATTAATATGGATTACCATAGGGAAATTATATTTAGTAGATTGTCTTATTTAACAAAGCGAATTAATTAAATGTTGCACTTGTGATTTACCTAAATTGATAATAATTAGTAGAACAATAATTTGAGGTACAACTATGCTAGCTCTACCTAATTAATAAATATAGGAATTTGTAGATGGACCTACCTAGGCCTATAATGAACATCAATAGGAATATTTAATTAATTATTATAAGGAATATTGTGCTTATAATTTAATTACTTTCTTTATTAATGTGGACTCCGTACCCTATGAAGATGATCTTGTGGTGTAGTTGCAGCTAGTATTAGGAAAGCTACGCCATGCAAGTGAAACTTTTACAATCTAGGAGTAGTATAGAGAATGCAATAACTTATCTATAGCCTCATCATATTCATATCATGCATATGCATAAGTTTTTCTTATTGTTATTATTACACATCATGCATGTTAATTTTATTTTGTTATTTGACAAGATTTCACATATCATGATTTCTACACATATCTATTGGGCATAATCATATGTGTTAGTATGTAATATATGATAATGATGTGAGTTCTACTATATTTGTTGTGCTGTGTAATATCATGCTAGTCGCACACGTGCATGACCATAAAAGGAGTGACTTTCGTGTTTCGACAGTACCTGACACCTCCCCAGCTATAGTTAGGGGCAGAAGATATTATTATACTTATATATTATGACCAATGTGATGCATTCAGTTAGGATCTTTTCTTATTGCATTAGTTGTTTATTTTTATCAAAATAAAATTCATGTAGGTCACATTCGAATGTAGGAGGGGTCGCGTTTGAACTCTCTAGCGAACGCATGCATTAGGTTCGCAAATACAGAGAACGCGTAAAGCGCGTTCGAACGCGGTCGGGCGAGTTCGAACGCCTACATCGCGTTCGCACATACAGAATACGCCTTTGTGCATTCGAACGTGATCAAGCACATTCGAACGCGATCGGTGGGAATCCTCTAGAATTAGGGTTTTATATTATTTTAAGATTTGTTGGCAGCCTCTATATATATGTGAATGGCAGCCAAATTCATTATCCTATTGGAATATTGATTTCTTGCCTCTCTATCATCTATCTACCATAATTTTCCTCCTCCCCCTTCACCATCCTTCCACCTCTACCGTTGGCAATGTCTCTCCTAACTTATAATATCCCTCGACTGTCGATTCCCCCATCTTCTTTTGGATCTTGACCACTTTTTTCCCCTTAGTCTATATCCCTTATCCACATCCACCATCCACCTTCATCTCCATAATCCTCCATAACCTTAATATCTACTCCACCCATCACCACTACCATCACCCGCATTCTTTCATATTTTCGTCCAAATTTTAGTTTGAATCTGCGAAGGGCATAAATACAAAAATTGTAGATCAGGAAGGATCTAATCCACTTAGTTTCGTAATTTTTTAACTACAAGAGAATATTTGACAAATATGTTCCCATGATTGCACGGACCGATTCATGTAATAAAGCCATATCTTAAAGAAATCATTCCATAACCTATCTTTTGGTACAAGAACCCATAAATTTGGCATCAGAGCTAGGCGAACCTCAAACCTCTATTAATGGTTGAAACAAGAAAGATGATATCAACAAGGAGACCAATGGAGAGCACACCGACAAGGGAAGACTCAATCCACGATAACCCTAACTGTGAGGCCGATTCCTTTGGAGCGACCACGGTAGAACCGAGTCAACCAACGTCCATGGGTGTGAACACGGGCTTGGCGGATAAACTTAGGGGCATGTTCCAAATATTGCTGCATAGAGTTGATGCAATACAAAAGGATCACAATGATCTAAAGGAATATGTCATGAACTGATCGGCTTTGTCATCTCCTCGATGAAGATCGGTACCTCAAGAAGGACCAGCGGTGGAACCACACTGATCCGATACCCCATAGGTCCAGGTATGACATGTTAGTGTCAATGATCCGCTCTTACCTATGCCTATACATCATCCCCCACCTCTGATAGAAAACCTATGACCGGCGGTGGTGGAACCCGAGAGGTGTGCGGCACCGGTGCACTTCGTTGATGAGGAGGATTGGCACTTTCAGGATGAGGTTGATCCCTTCGAAGATGGTGATGGATGTGCTTGAGGATTAATAGAAGGAGATAAACATGCACAAAGGTTTAGACCTGAACCAAGAATCTTTTGCGAGCACGATAATACTATTCGGAGGAGAACCGCACGCTTGGACTTTCCAAAATTCCAAGGTGGTGATCCAACGGATTGGGTGTTTCAAATTGAACAATACTTTGATTGTCAAGTGACAGCGGAGGACACAAAGGTCCAAATGGCAAGCTTTCATCTCCAAGGAACGGCATTGCATTAGTATAGATCAGTTATTCATGGTGGAGGGTTTACCGGTTGGGCTGACTTTTGTACGAAGACTACACGCAGATTTGGGACAATGGCATATGAAGATTTTGCTGCCACATTAAGCAAGATAGTTTAGAGGATAACCGTATTGGAGTACCAAGCAGAATTTGAAAGAGTTAGTAGTCGTTGTGAGCCACCTTGGCTCGAACCGACATTGATGAGCACATTTATTTTAGGGCTGCAAGAGGAGATGCAAGCATGAAAAACTCCTAGACACAAGTATGTATCTAAATACTAGGCAATGATATCACTCGTTTGCTTAAGTAAAAGTCCATAGAAATATTAAGAACGAAAGCAGAGATGAACGCCAAGATTTTAACGTGGAAAAACCCAAACGGGAAAAAACCACGGATCCAAACTCGGATCAAAAACCAATCACTAGAATAGTAGCAGTTACAAGACTGACTCACAAAACAACCCGTCGATCCAAACGACTTTGTTCCTCTTAGTCTTGCTCGCTAGAACCCACGATTCACCGCTTCTCGTGATTGAAGTCCATTCTCAGTAACCCTCGAGATTGATCTTTCGTCTAGTTAGCCCTTAAGACGAAAGATTAAGATTTGTAGATGAGTGGAACCTTGTTAGTTGAAGAACCGATGTAGCCTCCAGAAGTCTCTTTCAATAATGCTTCTTCAACATCCCTTAAGATAGGGCATCATAATCCTTATATATGATCTCCAAGATAGAGTCAAATCCAAGTCTTATCCATACTCACGAAAGTCCAATTTTATCAAACTTTGTTGGTGCGTTCGAACGCGGCCTGGGTGCGTTCGAACGGCATGACTTGAACGACAACTTGAATTCTTCAGGTTGCGTTCGAACGCGTTTGTGAACGCAGCTCTCGGTCTATGTGAACGCAGTACCCGCGTTCGAACGCGTTTGTGAACGTGGCTCTCTGTCTATGTGAACGCAGTACTCGCGTTCGAACGCATTTGTGAACGCGGCTCTTTGTATGTGTGAACACCGTACCCGCGTTCGAATGCGTTTGTGAACGCGGCTCTCTGTCTGTGTGAACGCAATACCCGCGTTCGAACGCATTTGTGAACGCGGTGTGAACTCAACGGTTTTTCTCCAATAATCTTGCAATTCTTCAAACCAGAGATATTCTAGACTTGTGTAAAGCTCATATACATGAAAAAATACACTTATAATATTTTGTACACAATTGCCAACAAATAGAAACCTAACAAAGCAGATATTCATGCTCTATGTCCTACCATTCTTGAGGAGGCCTTTGAGAAGGCCGTGAGGCTGGAGCAAAAATATAAGGCTCTCAAGATGGCAGCAAAAATAAGTTGGGGCAACTAAGATGGGCGGTTTGCACCTAGAACGTCGGCTGGAAATTCTGCAAGTTCAAAGACAACGGCTGCGAGTACTAGACCACGACCACCTTTGGGACCTTCTTCTGATGTTAGAGGAGGCACAAGACCCCCTGCTCAAACTCTCACACCTACATAGGTGGAGGAGCAAAGAGCAAAGGGGTTTCTCTTTCGATGCGATGAACGTTTCACCCCCGGTCATCGGTGTTCCAAACCGATCGGGAGTGTGATGCTCATCGACGATCTCGAGGAGGATGATTAGGTTGTTGATGATGGAGAGTGTCCAGATTAGGTCCATGAGGAGGCCGTTGAGGAGGCCGTAGAGGAAGATATCCAAGCTGAAATATCGATGCATGCATATTCGGGTACTTCCGCGCCGAGCATATTACGGGTGGACGGACTAGTTTGAAAGCATTGTGTGCACATCCTCATTGATTCGAGGAGTACACACAACTTTCTAGATGAGAGATTGGTGAGGTGATTGGGCTTGGATGCTGAACCGACCATGAGGTTTGACGTTGCTATTGGAGACAGCACGAAGCTTAAGGTGGAGAGCTTGTGTCGCCGGGTCGGTATACGGGTGCAAAGACACGACATCATTGTGGACTTGTATCCATTGGCGCTGCGAGGAGCGGACATTGTCCTTGGCACTCAGTGGTTACAAAGCTTGGGGCCCATCACATTTGATTTTTGGAGCATGTGGATGAAATTTAAACAAGGAAAGAAAGATGTGCGGCTTGATGGCGTTCGTTCTTCACCGATTCTAACGATGCAGCCGATGGTGGGGCTGCCATGTTTGTATGATTTGGCATATCTTCTTCAGTTAAGACCAGTAGGAGATGAGCCTCAAACAAGTTCAGGTACTAAAATTGAATTGTCTAATTTATTAGATAACTATTTTGGACTGTTTGAGGAGCCATAGGAGTTGCCACTGAGGTGAACAACAAATCATCGCATAGAGATTGTACTTGGGGCTGCACTGAAAATGTGAGGACATATCGGTATCCACATGTGTAAAATGAAGTTATTTTCAAGATGGTAGCCAAGATGTTGGAGCAAGGCCTCATTCAACCAAGTCATAGCTCATATTCATCCCCCGTGCTATTGGTGCAAAAAAAGAATGGGATATGGCATTTTTGTGTTGACTACCGGGCACTAAACGCTTTTACCGTCAAGGATCGGTATCCCATTCCGGTTATAGAGGACCTACTGGACAAGCTTGTAGGGGCAACCATATTCAGTAAGCTTGACTTGAGGACCGGTATCCTCAAATTAGAGTTCATTCGGCGGATGTGCACAAAACGGCATTTCACACTCCAGACGGGCATTACAAGTTCCGGGTGATGCCTTTTGGTCTCACCAATATTCCAGCTAACTTTCAAAGCCTCATCAGCAAGCTTGACTTGAGGGCCGGGTATCCTCAAATTAGAGTTCACTCGGCGGATGTGCACAAAACGGCATTTCACACTCCAGACGGGCATTACGAGTTCCGGGTGATGCCTTTTGGTCTCACCAATACTCCAGCTAACTTTCAAGGCCTCATGAATGATATATTTTAATATTTATTGCGAAGGTATGTCTTGGTATTCTTTGACGATATTTTGGTGTATAGTAGGACTGAATTGGAGCATTGGAGGCATTCGGAGGATGTGCTGAATTTATTGAAGCAAAATCAATTAAAGTTCAAAAAGTTCAAGTGCCTATGGGGAGTCCCACAATTGGAATATTTAGGCCACATCATTTCAGCGGAAGGTGTATCGGCAGATCCTCAAAAGGTTTCATGCTTGACCGCTTGGCCTATTCCTACTACCACCACCGGATTAAGAGAATTTTTGGGGCTGACCAGATATTATCACCGCTTCATCGCCGGGTATGGCAAGATTGCTGCTCCTCTCACTTCTTTGTTGAAGAATGACTCTTTTAGATAGATGGATGAAGCCACTACAGCCTTTGAAAAACTAAAAACAGCAATGACAACAGCGCCCATTCTTGCTCTATCGGACTTCACCAAAGCGTTCATTGTGGAATGTGATGCGTCGAGAGTTAGCATAGGAGCTGTATTAATGCAAGGAGGGCATCCCATTTGAGAGGGAGACGTTTGTAGTTCTGTATGCGGTGGTGACAAAGTGGTGGCCTTATTTGATTGGTAGGCAATTCATTATCCAAACCGATCAAAGGAGTGGGCGAAGTGGTCTTACAACACCGCACACCATAGCAACATTGGCATGACTCCATTTGAGGCGATGTATGGACGCACAGCTTCGACATTACGTACTTATGATCTAGTTGCATTTGCAAATCGGACGGAGGTGGACTTAGCTTTGATAGAGAGAGACGCAACTTTGAGGAGGTTACATGCCGATCTTAAACTTGCTCAAAATTGCATGAAGCAAGTTTATGATCGTAGCCATAGGGAGCAGGAGTTTGACATTGGCAGTTAGGTGTTTATCAAGGTGCAACCGTATCGACAGGTGACCTTACGTTCGATGCGAAACCAAAAGTTGCACATCGCTACTTCGGTCCGTTTCGGGTGTTAGAGCGTATTGGACCGATTGCATATTATTTGGAGCTACCGGAGGGGTCGAGAGTGTATCCTGTCTTTCATGTTTCATTACTAAGGGAGCGCATTGGTGATCATGAAGTCATTGAATCATTGGAAAAGATAGAGATCATAGAGTCAGTTCGAGTACTTGCTAGGTGCCGATGACGACATGGTACCAAATTAGAGATGGAGATTCTAGTCGAGTGGCTTGGCAAGCCAATGAATGAGGCTACATGGGAGGTGGATACTGATATCTTGGAGCATTTCCCCGACTTTTCACCTTGAGGACAAGATTGGGGAAGCATGGTGGGTTGATGCATTTAGTTAGGGTCTTTTCTTATTGCATTAATTATTTATTTTTATTAAAATAAAATTTATGTAGGTTGCGTTCGAACGAAAGAGGGGTCACATTCGAACGCCCTTACCAACGCCTGCATTAGGTTCGCAAATACAAAGAACGCGTAAAGCGCGTTCGAACATGGTCGGGCGAGTTCGAACGCCGCATTCAAATGCTGTCGGACGAGTTTGAACGCCTGCATCGTGTTCGCACATACCGAGTATGCCTTTTGTGTGTTCGAACGCGATCAGCAGGAATCCTCTAGAATTAGGCTTACTTATTGTTTTAGGACTTATTGGCTAGCCTCTATATATATGTGGATGGCAGCCAAATTCATTATGCTAGTGGAATATTGATTTCTTGCCTCTCTATCATCTATTTACCCTAATCTCCCTCCTCTCTCTTCACCATCCTTCCACCTCTACCGTTGGCAAGGTTTCTCCTAATTTCTAATCTCCCTCGACTATCGATTCCCCCCACTTCTTTGGGATCTCGACCACTTCTTCCCCTTCATCTATATCCCTTATCCACATCCACCATCCACCTTCATCTCCATAATCCTCCATAACCATAACATCCAATCCACCCGTCACCACCACCATCACTCACGTTCTTTCATGTTTTCATCCTAGTTTCATTTTGAATCTGCAAATGGTGTAAATACGAAAATTGTAGATCAGGAAGTTACGGATCTAATCGTCTTAGTTTTGTGATTTTCTGACTATAAGAGAATATTTGAAGAATAGTTTCCCACGATTGCATGGACTGATTTCTGTAATAAATCCAAATCTTTAAGGAATCGTTCCGTAGCCTATCTTTTGGTAAAAGAACCCATCACCATGCTTGAGGTCTTAGTTTGTTGATAATAGACAATTAGACAACCATTTGTTGATCATGCTTGAAGACTAGTTTTAGTTTATTTTTATTTATTTTATTAATGTAAATTAAGCTAGATGGCTTATAACTCCTACTTGGGCATTTTGCTTCTATTTTTGAATATGTATTTTGGGGCTTGTTGTGACCTATGATGTTATAGGCTTCCTTTTGTTTTGTATTATTTGTGGAAATGTGGGTTTTTCTTCTGTTTATTGTGTTGAAACCATGATCATTACGTCACGTGGAAATCATGTGGGTTCCACCCATGTGAAGGGTACGCATGTTTGGTGGCAGGTGTTACAGTAAGTGATACTATCATAATGGTCACGGTTGGAACCCATCTTTCTACATAACCACATTTCCACAAATAATATATATTGTATATCATAATAATATATATTGTATATCACACATGATTTCCCTAGCATGATAAATGTAAAATAGATGTCACATCTTTCTACATAATGTAGCTATCATATCACCTACTATATTCAACACTAGACACATCAGCCATCACCCATATTTATTTTCAGCAAAATGCTCCAAGAAAGAGGGTAGATCTTAACAGTAAAATTATATGTCTATCACTCGGTAAAAAACAGACTGATCATCTACTGCTCTAATACTAAGGGTCTTAGTCATAGACCCCGGCATCATCACCATGAATTAGCATTATAACATAATATTACCCACACAAGCCGTCGGTTAATCATTATTGCACCTCTTCTATGGAATACTCCCATGATTTAGCATCACACCTTTACTTTACCCAGATGAACTCAGTTCACAATTGCATCCAGACCTATGCATAGGTACCAATATATCCCACCCTCTTATTGCCACTTTAATATCCTAAGGGTTTCACTCTCGTCAATCAATAGAATATTGCTCTCTAGGTTCGACAAATTACATGGTTGATTGTGTAAAATCCTCAAACTAAGATCTCAAGCGTAGGCTATACTATATAATACTATAGTAAAATTCTCTCGCCCCTTACCCTAGCTAGAGAGGTGTAAGATATTATTGTGATGTAGAGATCATACTCTTCATAGTAGTGCACATGTGCTAGTTATATGATATTATATAAACACAATAAGCATAATGAAAAACATCACCATTATGGAGTAACATATTATCATGCATGAGTATGCTAATAAAATACACAAAAATTATGGTAAAGGCAAACGTATCAACCATCATGCTGAATTAATATGTGGAACTCATATACTAAATTAACCATTCATGTGTGAACTGTTCTAGCGTACAACCTAGCATATCATATAAATTAATAACATCAAAGAAAGATAGTTCACTTGTCTAAATAACGAGATAGCCCCACTCTAAAAATTAGTCTCTGGGAAGTCTACAACAAAAGGCTAAGTTATAACTAATTTCATAATATAAAATAAATAAGTAAAATAGATAAAATCATCCCTTATAGGCTCGGGCTAAGGCCCAACCCAAAATAGGCTAGGCTCATTGTTAAATCCATAATTTTAATATTTGTTATGCCCAAATTATTAAATGTTAATATTTTATTTTAATTAATTAATATATTTTAGTTATATGTAGACCTTTGATCAATTGAATCTCATTTAATCGCTAAAAATGGTCAAATTTGGACTCAAACTAGAATTAGACTTAACCACTACTAACCAACTGAATCTACCTCTTATCTTTCATGTTATGCTTAAGTCAAACAATGATCCATTAATCACTTTCTTCCTTATATAAATCAGAATGAGTCAAAATTCCTTCTTTTTTTTATCAAGCAACAGAGTTTCAGCAATCAAATCTCTATCAAGTTGCAGAATTTTAGCAAGAAATCTTCACCTAATGCAGCAGATTTTTATCTCCAATTTAGGCAAAATTTTAGTAATAATCGCAGCAGTAAACAAATTTTAAATTCCTATTTGAGCAGAAATTCCAGCGAAGCAAATTATATACATAATGCGGCAGATTTTTAACATATTTGATGCAGATTTTTACCAGATTTCATTCACATATTTAGCAGAATTCAAATACAATCACAACAGATTTCTAACCGATTTGGAATAGATTTTTATGCTCCAAAAAGTCTATAAATAGAGGGGTTGAGAGCTAGAGATTTTGTATTTTCTGTTAAGTTTTTCTTTTGAGGAGTTGTAGTTTAAAATTCAGCATTCAAACTTGCAATTGTTCCAATTCAATTGGCAACAATAAAGCACATTCAAAGAAATTTCAATCTTTGTAAGTCAGCAAAGTTCATATTCTAATTTTCTTTTGGCGTAATCTCTTGTTTTTGGATTTAGATTTTATTTTTGAAGAAGTATTCTGCAACTCTCTAGTGCTAAATCTCATGTTTATTTTTATTAAAGTTGTGTTATTAACTACTAAAATGAATTTCTAATTTTCTTAAGGTTGAGGATGAAGCTTGTTGAGAACATATTTTTTTATTATAAATCTCTTATGTGTTCTTAATTGCTAAATAGGTTCTTCTTTCTTCTACTTTAAATTTGTTGTTTAGAATTTAGATATTAGTTATTTTTCTTAAAAATGATACATCTAATGATTTAAAATTCTTACTCCATATTTTCTAAAAATTAAGAAAGAACATAATTTTTATGAAAATTGAATTGTTCATTCAAAGATAATCTTCCGATCCATTTGTGATTGATTTCTTGGTGAATCATAGAAAAAGAAGAGATTTATGTTATCAAATAGAAATGTGTTATCTACAAGTGGATTCTAAGACCTTATTTCTCACACTTAATTAAAAGAAATCTGCAATAAGGTTTTCTTTTTCCAAAAATTCTTAAACTCATTTTCCAACTAGGTTAAAATTATTTTTAAGATTTTTAAACACTTCAAGTTTTCAAACAAGTCCTCGTGGGATCGATACCTTGCTTGTCGATCTACTCCATAGATTCGTGCACGTGGGAGTGTTATTTAATTTATCACAATAAGTTTTCGGCGCCGTTGCTGGGGACTTGGGTTGAAAACGGTTTTGAAAATTTAAAATTATTTTTACTAGTTGTTTAAAAAAAAATTTACAAAAATTAGAAAAAAATATTTTAAAAAAATCTGAAATTTGTTCTTGTTTTGAATTATTCTACAGAAACGAAAAAACGATAGAGGATTGTGCTTGAAGAAAACAAAAACGCTTAAAAATTACTCCCAGCAGAGTAATTGCTAACCGGTGAACTCGATTGGAAGGTTTGAATTTTCTTAACTCTACCCACGAATCTCCTATCAGTGGGTTCTGAACTAATTCGGTGTGGTTATTTGTGCATTCATTTTTGCATAAAATATTAGTAAGGGCACAAACCTCACCAAGATAAGAAGTGGATTTAATCACCACATCCTTGCCCAATTAAGTTAATCATCCCCTTTCATTTTAAAACTCAAGCCAAACATCTAACTTAAAATCAAGTAGACGTCGGCCAAAGGATTTCACATAGCTCATAGGAACCTCTTAGAAAGAGTTATCTTTTGGTAAGCCTAGTGAGCACTTTCCAAATCACAATGTCTAGGTAAATTCTATCAAAAAGGAGAGTCGTACTAAGGCGCCTAAGTGAATTGGTATTCTGAATAGGCCAGCGCCAACTAGTATCCCTAGGAACTTACCTGGTTGTGTTTTGGTAGGCCTTAACTGGTAATCCTCTAGCTTACTCTGAAAGAGAGTAGGAGCTCTCTAATTAGAAGAGAAGTGATTCTCTACAAGATTAGAATTGAAAAAAAAAAATTGCTTACTCTCATATTATACTTTAAAAACACAAACTATTGACTGTGATTTGCTTGGTAATGTTTGTGAAGCCTTTTTAAAAACTTAGAAATTGGTTTGGTTCAAGATAGTCGGCTTGCTAGGGAAGAAATGACTGAAAACCATCAATCGGTTCATGATGATACCAAAACTTTATAAGAGCAATTTGCCCCTAATGGAACCCAACCTTCAAAATGTATTGTGTTACCTAACACTAATGCAACTCATTTTAAATTAAAACCTGTCATCCTTCAATTGCTTCCTACCTTTTATGGTAAGGAAAATGAGAATTCATACTCTCATGTTGATGAGTTCTTGGATATTTGTTCAACATTCAAATTTCAAAAAAATTCTGATGAATCTATTAGGCTAAGGCTCTTTTCTTTTTCATTGAAAGACCAAGTAAGAGCTTAGTTGAATCACTTAGAGCCTAACTCAATCACCACTTAGAGAGATCTGAACTATAAATTTGTGTCCAAATTTTATCCTATGCCTGAACAAATCAAGATAGATTGGTCATCTCCACTTTCAAGCAGAAAGGAAGAGAAATTTCATGAGTCATGGGAAAGGTTAATGGATCTTCAAATTAAGTGCCCTCATCACAATTTTGAAAAATGGTGGTTAGTCCAGTATTTCTACAATGGTCTAACCAACACAAATCATAATCTGGTTGACCATGAGCGGTGGGTCATTCATGGCTAAAAGCACACCTGAAGCTTGGGCTCTTTTTGAAAGAATAGCTGAAAATTCTCAAAAATGGGATTTTAATACTGAAAGTCGAGAGACGTCATAGTCTAAGAGAGGAATATATGAAGTTCAACCTGATGTGACTATGAATGCACGACTGTATAGTTTGTCTAGAAAAGTTGATGCCCTTATGTTAAGTCAAACTATGAAACCTATAAATTAGGTGCAATCTAAAGTTTATAGTGTTTGTGCCAGTCCCATGCACACTGCAATGGTTTGCCCTTCCTTAGGGTACCAAGATGGGTTCAATGAATAAGTGAATGCCTTAAATTAATTTAGAAAGTCATTCAATAGTCCTTACTTTGAAACATACAATCCAAATTGGCGAAATCACCCCAAGTTTTCTTGGAGGTCATAGCAGCCTCAAATGAACCAAGAGGACCTCCAAGATTTAACCAATTTCGTCCTCCTACTCAGCCTATATCTTATGCCCCTACTTTTAATCAATCGGTTATAGTACCTTAACAACAACCATCCAACTTAGAAGCGATGATAGAGAAATTTATCACTGGAACTAGTGCCAATTTGCAAAAAATAGAAGCTACCAATATACAAAATTCTCAAGCTATTTCCCAGCTTCAACATCAAGTGAGTTAGTTAGCATCTAAGGTTAGTGCGAGAGAACAAAGAAAATTTCCTAGTCAACCCATTCCTAACCCAAAAGACCAATATGAAATTAGCCAACCATCGACCTCAGGTGTGCACAACGAACAAGTTTAATTAGTCATTACCCTTAAGTTTGGAAGACTTGTCAACAATAAGGTTGAAGTGTCAAATCAAGAAAAATCTATCTCATAGGGTGAGAAAATCTATGTCCCCCAAAAAAATCATGATAGTTCATCTGAAATTATAACCTTCGACTTTAGCAACCCAAGTCTAGAAATTTATCTGAGCAGATTATTACTCCCAACGCACCATTTCCCCCAAAGACTAACTCAGGCTAAAGTAAGAACAAACTTTAGTGAGATGATAGAATTGTTTAAGAAAGTTGAAATTAACATTCCATTACTTGATGCCATTAAGTAAGTTTCTGCTTATGCCAAATTTTTGAAGGATCTTTGCACTCAAAAAAGAAAATCAAAAATGCAAAAGATGGCATTCCAAGCTGAGCAAGTAAGCTCAATCATCCAAAACAATATTCCACCTAAGTTTAAAAATCCAAGTTGTCCTACTATTTCGTATGTCATTAGTAATCTTGTCATTGATAAAGCCCTTTTGGATTTAGGTGCAAGTATTAATCTTTTGCTGTATTCAGTTTACAAGCAATTAGGTCTTGGAGAGTTAAAGCCAACTCAAATTAGACTTTGGCAGATCATTCTGTCAAATATCCTTGTGGCATTATAGAGGATATTCTGATTAAGGTAGACAAGTTCATTTTTTATGTGGATTTCACAACCTTTGATACTGAACCTGTCCAAAACCCGAGCAATCATATCCCTGTAATCTTAGGAAGGCCATTCCTAGCCACTGCTAATGCAGTAATTCACTGTCAAAATGGGATTATGAAGCTGTCTTTTGGCAATATGACTGTTGAATTAAATGTCTTTGATGTTAGCCACCAACCTCTTGAAACTGATCATGTTTTTGAGATTGACATGATTGAAGGCCTATTAGAGAGCATAAATGAGCAGGCAAATATTGAGGATCCTTTAGAAAAGTGTCTTTTATATTTTGACGGTGATTTTGATTGGAAAACTTTTTTTGAGGAGGTCAATGCATTGTTAGAGTCTGCACCTCTTATGGATTTTAATAAATGGCAGCCCAAGATTGAACTTCTTCCACTATATTTACCTCCAACTCCTCCATCCATCATAAAACCTCCAAAGTTAGATCTTAAATCACTACATGATACTCTTAAGTATGTGTTTTTAGGCTTTTTTGAAACCCTTCCTATTATTATAGCATCTAACTTAGGAAGGAATAGGAGGAAAAACTTGTGAGTGTCTTAAAAGAATGCAAGGAAGCTATATGATGGACCATAGCTGATATCAAGGGAATTAGTCCTAATGTGGTTATGCATCGAATCCATTTAGAGGAAAATGCAAACAAATCTTGTGAACTGCAACGGAGGTTATATCCTATGATGAAGGATATTGTTAGAGCTGATGTGCTAAAATTATTAGATGTGGGTATTATTTATCCAATTTTGGATAGTGCATGGGTGAGTCCAATTCATGTTGTGCCTAAGAAGTCTGGCATTATAGTAGTGCAAAATAAGAACAATGAGTTAGTACCCACTCGTGTTCAAATAGGGTGGCATGTTTGCAGTGACTACTAAAAACTTAATCATGTAACTAGGAAGGATCATTTCCCCCTTTCTTTCATTGATCAAATGCTTGAAAGGTTAGCCGGACATGCTTATTATTGTTTTCTAGATGGTTATTCTGGCTATAACCAAATCCTTATAGCACTTGAGGATCAAGAGAAGACCACATTTACTTGCCCCTTTGGAACATTTGCCTATCGTCACATGCCTTTTGGGTTATGCAATGCTCCTAGTACCTTTCAAAGGTGCATGATTAGCATATTCTCAAATATGGTAGAACAGTTCTTGGAAGTTTTTATGGATGACTTTTCTGTCTTTGGATCATCATTTGATGAATGCTTGCACCACCTGTCTCTAGTCTTAGAAAGGTGCAAAGAGAAAAGCCTCGTGCTTAATTGGGAAAAACGTCCCTTTATTGTGAAGAAAGGAATTATTCTCGGACATATTATTTCTAAAGATGGGATCGAAGTCGATAAAGCTAAAGTTGACTTAATTTCTAACCTTCCATCACCTCGGACTATGAATGAAATCTGATCATTTTTGGGTCATGTGGGTTTTTATCAACGATTTATTAAGGATTTCAGTAAGATATCATGACCTTATGTAATTTACTAGCTAAGGATTCTTAATTTGTCTTTAATGAAAAATGTCTTAAGGCTTTTCAACGGTGAAATACTGAATTGACTTTTGCTCCTATCATTCTACCACCAAATTGGGATGAGCCTTTTGAGATAATGTGCAATGCATCTGACTATGTAATTGGAGCAGTTTTAGGACAACGGGTTAATAGGTTACCACATGTGATCTATTATGCTAGTAAAACCTTGAATGCTGCACAACTAAATTATTCCACTACTGAGAAAGAGTTGCTAACAGTTGTGTTTGCGTTAGACAAATTTAGATCCTACCTCTTAGGGTCTAAAGTCATCATCTATTCTGATCATGCAACACTTAAGTACCTTCTCTCTAAAAAGGATGCTAAAGCCCGTTTTATTCATTAAATTATGTTGCTACAAGAATTTGATCTTGAAATTAGGGACAAGAAAGATTCTGAAAATATTGTCGCAGATCACTTATCCAGGCTTATACTAGAATCATCTTATGAATAGAAACCAATATCTGAATCTTTTCTTAATGAGTAGCTAATGAGTGCTTCTCAACTCCCATGGTATGCTGATATTGTTAACTATCTTGTTATTGGTCAAATGCCTCCACATTGGATCAAACAAGATAAGTCCAAATTTTTAGCTGAGGTCAAGTTCTTTTTCTAGGATGACCCATACTTGTTTAAGTATTGCCCAGATCAAATTATTAGGAGATGTGTGTCTGATGATGAATTTTATAAAATCATTTCCTTTTGTCATGATCAAGCCTATGGGGGTCATTTTAGCTCCTAAAAAGACTGCTGCAAAAATTTTGCAATGTGGGTTTTATTGGCCCTCCATCTTTCGTGATATTCATGAGTATTACAAAGTTTGTGAGAGATGTCAAATGTTAGGAAGTATTTCAAAGAGGAACATGATGCCGCTCAATCTGATTTTAATTGTTGAAATTTTTGATGTCTCGGGTCTAGATTTCATGGGACCATTTCCAAATTATTTTGGTTATGAGTACATTCTTGTTGCTATAGATTATGTTTCAAAATGGGTTGAAGCCGCTTGTAGAGCAAATGATCACAAAGTTGTAATCAAGTTTTTGAAAGACAATGTTTTTACTCATTTTGGTACGCCGCGTGTCATTATAAGCGATGGGGAGAAATATTTTTGCAATCAAGTTTTTAAAAGACTTATGCTTAAATATTCTGTCATGCATAAGGTTGCCACTCCCTATCACCCCCAAACTAGCGGCTAGGTCGAGATATCTAATAGAGAGATCAAAAGAATTTTGGAGAAGATGATTAACCCCTGTAACGCCCTCGCCCGGCACGGGCACGTGCATGCCCATGCGCCCACACGGCACGCGCGGCGCACGCGATAAGTCGAGCGGGGCCCGTCACGCATAGATACTCTCCTGTGCACATATAATCATGACATTATCAAATAAAACCTGCTAACCTATCAATGATCACATAATCCATCACCAGATAAATCATACTATTAACCAAATAAACATGTTAACATATGAATATCACAGTCAACAATAATATACATTAAACTACTACATAATCTGGTAGGACCAACACAGGCCACAACAAACCATCAAGATACAACTAGAACGACTAATATAAGAGTACACTATGATTCGACCTATATTATATAATTCATCGTCTAATACAAAAGAGTAAAAATATCAAATATTGGTACAACTCAATTCCTTTATAAGCTATCATCTATACCATCTCCCATTTATAGCTCACCTCATCATCGCTCTAAAATATCTTCTCAAGATATTTCAAGACGCTATCACGTACCACATATCTGAGGGGGTTAGAAAAAAAATAAAAAGAGTCATGAGCAAAAGGCTCATTGAATAGACAGTGATGCCAAACAGAGAGTAAATCATGTACTGGATAATATGAATCAAAAAGAGCATCATGTCATGAATGAGTATATGAATGTTCCTCAATAATATATAAATGAAAAATAGATAACATGTCATGTCATAACTGATAAAATATATAATCCTTGACAATGTATAAATAATTCTCCATGTCATACCATCATCATAACTCTCTCTCAAATATAACATATGTGATGCATGCCGATCATAATCATGTTATGATATCAAATGCAACCACCTATGATGCATATTGACCATTCAATAATTATGTATAACAAATGATAATGAAATCATATGCATTTCTCAACATCACGATCATCACCGACATATCAGTATAATATCATCATACTAGACCACTATGCATAGTTCACACCTGGTACCCGGTCTCAACATCATGTCCGAAGGCTTAGAGCATACTCCGTCACCCGCAAGAGTATCTCAAATATAACCATACCCCGTCACCCGCTAGGGTATCAATATCCATACAGACCGGGCACCCACATAGTTGATAGAAATCTCATGAGGATAACTCGCCACATATGCCCTAGCGAATAGCATGTGTCCGAATGTCTGCCGCGCACACAGACTAACGACCTCAGACGTTAGGCCAACAGGATCGTGACTATGTCGAGCGATCAATCATCTTCAAACACGCCCTAACCCTCGCGCCCACTCGGGTATCCTCACGCTTTCTATCAACTATCCTATCAATCACATTTCATGTTTTCCTTCTAAATGATAGATCATATGCATATATCCAGTACGATAATAGTTCAATGCATAACAGGAATTTAGGTAGAATAGGAATCAAGAGAAAATGATGCAATGTAGTCTCCACCTGTATCGTCAACACATGCATACTCATGCTAATCTATTACATGCATACTCATGCTACAGATCAACTCAGTAAACAATCATAATAGTAGAATCATCTCTCATGATCTCTATATATCACCAATATGCTCATATCCCAGATCAACCTAATTAGATGCATGATAAAATATGCTCGACTATAATCATCTTTAGATAAAGTCATATAATTATGCTGGAGGCAAAAACATGCATGTACATAATATATAATATAACCTAATTTGAGAGAGGCGTCTAGGGGATAAGACTACTCACACTGATCAGAAGGCGCACTACGTATTCCTTACATTCGCCAATCAACCGAGTGACACTCATCGCTAGGAAGGTCCACGGGGCCTCACATAAAGGGGTTCGGGATATAAAAATATTCAAGTAATATTAGTTAGTCATTTATCCAATTAGAATTAGTTCAAGTAGAATATAAAGGTTTATTTGGTTTAAAATCACTTCTTTTATTTTGTACATAACTAGATTCACATTATAGGTACGATTCAAATACTATAATTATATTATTATTATAAAATGTTAGTATCACATAAGGAGAAGAGGTCTCTTTCCTTTTATATAAGAGTATTTCTAAATATATAATTATAAAAGGCTAAATAAGTATATACAAGGTCTAATTATAATTAATTTTATAATTCACACACTATCTTGACTAATTAGGGACAATGTAGTGTTTACTCGATAAAATAATAAATAAATAACTAAATAAGCTTAGTATTTTATTTGTTGCAGAATAATCATAAAATTAATAGAAATACTTAAAATATATGTGATGAGGGTATTAGAATATAAATCTAATAATTATAATTTACAAATCTATCTATTAATCTAATAGATATATAAATAAATAAATAAATATAAGTATTACCTATATTTATACCTAATTAATCATTAATTATAAATATTATCATTAATAAAATTATATTGAAGAATATATAATATTATTAAAATAGTTAATGCCTAAATAATCTATTTGCATTAATTAAGAAGAAAAATACCTAAATAAATAACATAAATAAAATAAATAATTAATTAATTAATTAAATCTATCATCAGTGCTGGGCTGAGCCCAGCACTGTGTAGAAAGAAGGAGAAGGAGCTGAGGAAGAAGGAGAAAAAAAAAAAAAGAAAGAAAGAAAGAAAAGGAGGAAGAAGAAGAAGAAGAAGAAGAAGAAGAAGAAGAAGAAGAAGAAGAAGAGGAGAAGAGGAAGAGAAGAAAGAGAGAAGGTGAGGGAGGAGGTTGCAGACCCGGGTCGGCGGGGAGGGCACCAGCCGTTGCTGGCCAGCCAGTGGCCGACCTCTTGCCGGCGGCTCGGCTTCGACGAGCCTGAGCTCGGGCGCGCGAGAGAGAGAGAGAGAGAGAGAGAGAGAGAGAGAGAGAGAGAGAGAGAGAGAGAGAGAGAGAGAGAGAGAGAGAGAGAGAGATAGAGAGAGAGAGAGAGAGAGAACAAGAGAGAAAAAGAAAGAGATATTTAGAGGGGGAGAGAGAGAGGTGGTGGGGAGGTTTTGGCAGCAGCTATGGTGGCGCTGGGGCCTGCCGCGGCCACGCTAGGCGGTGCATGGCACCCCCATGCTATGCCCAGCTGCATGGGCACGAGGTCGACCATAGTCGTGCCCATATAGAACTTATTTTTATTTTTTTAAGGATAGGTTGTTACAACCCCACTAGGAAAGATTGGTCTTTAAGGCTTAGTGATGCATTGTGGGCATACCGAACTGCATTTAAAACTCCTATTGGGATGTCCCGATATCGAATTGTGTTTGGCAAGGCTTGTCACCTTCCTATAGAGTTAGAACATCGAGCTTATTGAGCCATTAGTTTCTGCTCCTTAGAATATGTAGTGGTATTTAGTAGAGTCAATTTAGTTAGAAAGCGATGATCAAACACGAAGTGATGTTTTGATTAAGCGAAGCATAAATCCTATTTTCTTCATTCTATTTTTATACACTTATTTTAAAAAAAACTAATGGGACATGTGTTTTAGTGATGCAATCCTCAGAATGTAGTCTTGTTGCCATTATGTTTCTAAAATAAATGCAAGGATTAGTATAAAATATCTGGTATTCGTAGTAATTCTCGATCTATCATCATAAAGTTTTATGCTAATTATTTAGGAGAAATTTTTAGATCACATGTAGGTTGAATGTATAATATGCTACTCATAAATATATCAAGTTGATTGAAATGCAAAAAGGTACAATTGATGTTAGAGCAATAATCTCTCTATTGAGCAACCGGGCCTTCGTGTAACCACTCAGGAAGTGTTCGTGTCAAAAGACAGAGTTACCATCTCTAATTCATGGTTGTTAGTTGTATATCACCTTTTTGGTTCGAGGTGTGATGCCCGATGGGTGCCTCGTCACCTAGTGGCCAAATCCACTAGCAGAATCCTCACTACAAGGACCATCTAGAAAGCAAGATAACACTAGCATTGCTCAACCATAAAATTCTAAGTTAAATTAATAAGAAAATTAAGATTGTAATAAAGCATATTATACATATATACCCTGATGTCCTAGTGTGATTCAGATTTGGATCTATCTCCTTGTGTTTAATTGCAACATGTTTTTCTATTATGATTTTGGGAGACTGAATAGTTTTAATAAGGTTATAATGTATATTAATGCAAAATGAGAAGATAATTTGATACATTGCCTATATTTTTGAGATTGATTGACTCTAGCTATGTCCGCTTTGTAAGAATTTACTAGTATTTACTTATGTATATTCTTAGTATGAGGTCTTGAGGGTAATTGCAAAGTTTGAGATTTACTGATCTGAGTGGATGTAATTGTCAGTATTCCTGGGTTGATTTTGCTAAATGTTTTTACATAATCAATAAGAAGCAAAATTTTAGGTGATTTTATTGTTTTCTTTTCAAGTTTTTTTAATTACTTGAGTCTTGTATTTTCTTTCTTTTATTTTGTTTAATTGACTTAATAAAATTTGTGGGTAAATTCCCTGCAAACCCTCATGCGACACAACTCATCCACTAGTGGAAGCTAGGGGGTTTAAAGGCTTGTTGCATATGTTAAATACAATCGCGATGCCTGCGAAAGTGAGTTAGAATTTTAATTTATTTTATTTTATTTCCAAATTCTTTGTTCTTCTGTTTTGCGAGGGGTTGTTAAATTATAATTTTAACTTGGGGTACATGTTAAATTATAATTTTAATATTTATTATGTTTAAATTATTAAATGTTAATATTTTATTTTAACTAATTAATATATTTTAGTTATATGTAAACCTTTGATCAATTGAATCTCATTTAATTACTAAAAATAGTCAAATTTGGGCTCAAACTAGAATTAGACTTAGCCACTACTAACCAACTGAATCTATCTCTCATTTTTTAAGTCATGCTTAAGTCAAACCATGATCCACTAATTACTTTCTTCCTTATCTAAATCAGAATAAGTCAAAATTTCTTCTTTTTTTATCAAGCAACTGATTTTCAGCAATCAAATCTCTATTAAGTTGCATAATTTTAGCAAGAAATATTTACCTAATGCAGTAGATTTTCATCTCCAATTCAGGCAAAATTTTAGCAATAATTGTAGCAGTAAACAAATTTTAAATTCCTATTTGAGCAGTAATTCCAGCTAAGCAAATTACTTACCTAATGCGGTAGATTTCTAACATATTTCATGCACATATTTAGCATATTTCGAACACAATCACAACAGATTTCCAACCGATTTGGAGCAGATTTTCATGCTCCAAGAAGTCTATAAATAGAAGAGTTGAGAACTAGAGAAAAATATCTTTTCTTGTGTATTTTCTGTTAAGTTTTTCTTTTGAGGAGTTGTAGTTTAAAATTCAGCAGTCAAACCTGCAATTGTTTCAATTCAATTGGCAACAATAGAGCATATTCAAAGAAAATTTAATCTTTGTAAGTCAACAAAGTTTATATTCTAATTTTCTTTTAGCGTAATCTCTTATTTTTGGATTTAGATTTTATTTTTGAAGAAGTATTCTGCAACTCTCTAGTGCTAAATCTCATGTTTATTTTATATTCAAGTTGTGTTATTAACTACTAAAATAAATTTCTAATTTTCTTAAGGTTGAGGATGAAGCTTGTTGAGAACATATTTTTTTATTATAAATCTCTTATGTGTTCTTAATTGCTAAATATGTTCTTCTTTCTTCTACTTTAAATTTGTTGTTTAGAATTTAGATATTAGTTATTTTTCTTAAAAAGAATACATCTAATGATTTAAAATTCTTACTCCATATTTTTTAAAAATTAAGGAAGAACATAATTTTTATGAAAATTGAATTGTTCATCCAAGATAATCTTATGATCCAGTGGTGATTGATTTCTTTGTGAATCAAAGAAAAAAAAAGAGATTTATGTTATCTAATAGAAATGTGTTATCTACAAGTGGATTCCAAGACGTTATTTCTCACACTTAATTAAAACAAATCTGGAATAAGATTTTCTTTTTCCATAAATCTCCTAAATCCATTTTCCAACTAGGTTAAAATTATTTTTAAGATTTTCAAACACTTTAAGTTTTCAAACAAGTTCTGGTGAGATCGATACCTTGCTTGCCGATCTACTCCATAGATTCGTGTACTGGCAAGTGTTATTTAATTTGTCACAATACTCACATAGCCCGCAACCAGAATGGGCTTGGCTTAGGCTAGCCTAATCCATATGTACTCGTGCCTCTACCTTGCAACCCACCTTTTTTTTTCAATCAATCCCAACAACCCACCTTGGGCTCAAGCTAGCCTAGCCCACAACATATGCTAAACTCGATTTGGCACAATCTATATGACATATCAGTATCGGGCTAGCCTAGTCCTCAACAATAGGAGGAAATAGGGAGAGGGGCAAAAATGTCATGCCATTTCCTTTTTCTCCCTCACGCTCAAGCCCTTGTTAAGGAAGATAAGGAATGTAGGCGACTACCCATTATTGGTCGGCCATTAGGGCAAGGGGAAAATGAGAGACATCAAGGATGATGATAATGGCTTACATGGATTTGACAAGTATGAGATGATTGCCAATAGGAGTGAGAAGGGGGGAGGCCAAGGCCTAGTGGTTTCCTGACTTGATTCAGTTAATCAGATTGTATATGCTCGAGTCTAACTAATCTACATTAGCAAAGGATTTGAAAGTAAATACAATAATTATATGGTCTAACATATAAAAGCGAACAAATAAGTAAATACAAAGCAAAATAAAATAGATAACTAGTTAGGGGGCTAGAATGTAAATGCTTCCGACCTCTTTCTAGGTGCCGAACTAAATGTAGTTGGGCTCGCCTTCATGGTTAAACCGTATCTAGACATGATCATTAGGCCCGACC
This sequence comes from Typha latifolia, assembly GCF_019914945.1. Lineage (NCBI taxonomy): Eukaryota > Viridiplantae > Streptophyta > Magnoliopsida > Poales > Typhaceae > Typha > Typha latifolia. Next base: position 12,571,151 of record NC_133086.1, on the reverse strand, counting down.
TATCCAAACCTGGCCCGAATCCGCCTAGTTTTAACTGGGTTAAGCCGGGCCTGAGCTCGATTTAGGCCGGGCCCGATATGGTAGTGGGCGGCATGGGCTAAGCCTTTGTCCGCCCGGTCCGACCCGAAAGCCCAATCCACTACTCTCATCTATAGCCTAACCCATAATGTATACATATTTATATAATTATTTTAGTCTCACATTGAATATTTAGTAAACTATATATCAATATATATACGTATGTTTCCTTAAAAGATAACTAAACTATTTTCATATAAGCCCATTAAACTCGGCTCAATAAAATATAATAATTTTTATATTTAACGTATTATGTTAGAGCCATTATATCCAACCTAAGCCCAATATGTAATGGGCTAGTGGCCAGTAGCGGCTAGAATATTTATTCTAGCCCAGTCCGGCCTGAGTGATTGGTGGGTCGGACTATAAATAAATATTTAAGCCCGATTGATTCGAAAAGTCCGATGCGACCCGATCCGGTCAGCCCGATGATCACGTCTAACCGTATCAAAATATTACTGTAACGATATAAGAATTATTTCACAAATTATATATCTTGATCTATCATTAAAACTAGATTATATATTATATTTTAAAATATTTTATGTCCACGATATTACTATTATATAAATTTTCAATTACATAAACTAGCTCGAGGTCTCATCGAGGAGGAAGAGGAAGTTGGAACATGCTGTATTCGGCCACGACAAGGATGAAACAAAGGAGGGATAACCATACGGAGCTCACGAAAGAATGTGATTGTATTTTATAAAAAGAAAAAAAAAGAATGTGATTGTATTGGGAGAGAGAAGAGAGGGAGGAGTTGGGAGGAGTTTCGCGGCTTTGGGCTCGCCTTTATGGCTAAACCGTATCTAGACATGATACGACTACCCTGCAAGCGCACCTGGTTGCTATTGATTATGTGTGTATGATGGAAAGTAACTCTGCATAGTGGTAGTGATAATGTGTTGGGAGCAACTTGGGAGAGAAGTTTTTCTAAATCATCCAGGAATAGTCGTGTGAGACAATAATTTTTCACATGATACTGAGTTAAAAAAATTATATTATTTTAATAAATTATTTGAATCCTAATATATTTAAACGAAATATTTGTCCATGATGCAGCACTTCGGAAAAAATAAAACTCATGTTTTCACTACTACTGAAGATCCGTACATGACAGCTTTAATCTGACACCACTTCTTTTCTTTTGCTAAATAATTCTGACACCTCTTGTGGTGTCCATTGTGATGCACTGCTCATATTTCCATCTGGCTCTCTTTTCTTGCGACCTTTTACTGTGCTCCATACCCTCATAATTGAATATTTCTACCCTAAACCCCAATCCCTCGTTCTCATTTTAGATCTCCCTCCTTAACCCGCATTCCTAGAACCTGCGAGCCCCACCTGTCTAAATCCCGGATCCTCCGCTCTGCCTTCTCTCTAGTAAATACTACTGATAGAAGAGAGGGAGAGAGAGGGAGAGAGGGAGAGAGAGAGAAAAGAGGGAGTCATGGTGTCCCATTCTTTACGTATGGTTTTCGTCCTTCTTGTGGCCTTGTTGCACAATGGCGGTCCTTCCGAGGCCGCGACGCTAGCCTTATACAACAGATGCCACGAGCCGGTGTGGCCAGGCATCCAGCCAAGTGCCGGTAAGCCGATCCTCGCCCGTGGTGGCCTCCGCCTCCTCCCTAATCAGGCCACCTCCCTCCGCTTCCCCCCGGGCTGGTCTGGCCGAGTGTGGGGCCGGCAGGGCTGCGACTTCGACCCAGCCACCGGCCGTGGTCACTGCGCCACTGGCGATTGCGGTGGCAACCTCTATTGCAACGGCCTCGGAGGCACTCCTCCCGCCACCCTCGCCGAGATCACCCTCGGTCAGAGCCCCAACGCCCAGGACTTCTACGACGTGAGCCTTGTAGATGGCTACAACCTCGCCATCTCCATGACCCCCTTCCGTGGAGGCAACGGACGGTGCGCGTCCGCCGGCTGCGTCAGAGACCTCAATGAGGTGTGCCCCGCCGGTTTAGCAGTCAGGGCCGGGGCGGACAACCGCGTGGTGGCATGCAAGAGCGCCTGCTCGGCCTTTGGGTCGCCGATGTACTGTTGCACGGGGAGCTTCGGTACCCCGCAACAGTGCAAGCCGACGGCGTACTCGAAGCTGTTCAAAACCGCCTGCCCGAGGGCGTACTCCTACGCGTACGATGATCCTACCAGCATCCTGACTTGCACAGGGGGGAGCTACGTCGTTATCTTTTGCCCGCATAACCATTGAGTCCCTCTGATAGCCGGGTTTAATTTCTTGCTGTTTGTTTTAGCTGATGTTATTTTAATTTTTCCTTTTTTCTGTTTCTTCTTGTTGGGAAGGTTGTGCTACTTGGTACTACTACTAATCAGTGGGAGAGTACTGTAGGGTTTCTAGTAGTAATAGTAGTATCACCATGGTTGATGTACTACTAGATCTGATCTGGTCTACCGCTGGTAGACTTGGATATGGCTCTGTGGACAGCCGGTGTTTGGAGTTGCATTTTATTTGTAATCTGCATACTACCTTTTGATCTATCCCAATTTCTCTGCACTGGATGTTGACGCTATTTTCACTTCTTTATGCACAGTTTTTGACCAAACTATGCCTTGCATTTTTAAAATTTAATTTACCAAAATAGATTGCCCCTTAAATTTATTATTAAATAAGTTCTAATTCACTATAATCCTAATAAAAATATAAAATTTATTAGCGTATTTTCTTTTAGAGTTTTAAAATACTGAACTGATTTTATGCATATAAATTAATTAATTTTTCAGCAGTTAAATTGAAAAAAAAGTCTGAAGATAAAAATGCTAAATTGATCGGTTAATAGAAACGTTGATCTGATTCGGACTACTCTAATATAAAATGGAGAACCATAATTTCTCTTTAAAACAACCAAGAAAATTAACATTTTTTTAAGAGCAATGGAGAACGATAAAATTATTGTTTCTCGGAATTTGATTCCTTGTCATTCTTAATACCCAAATATCTTTAAACGTTAAAAAATGATTCTTTCTAACATTGGGAACAAACGATTCAAAAAGACCATGAGCGGAATAAATGGGCTAGATGATTTGTTTTTAGAATTTTATAAATCTCATCTTTTATTTATTTTTATATTTTCTTATTAACATTTATACCTTGAGGATTTTTTAAGATTTTTTAAGCCAACAGTTTTTCCTATAGTTTTTACACGACATTGTGGTATTATTTTAACTAACGGGTATTAATCCTGTTATACGGTTATGTTGGTTATGTAACTACACTGAAACGCTCTTAAAAGATTCTGATATAATTCACACTAGCTAAATAGAAATCATCTTTTCCAAAATTATATCCTATTTTAGACTAAAACTTATTTCACTAAATCTAATCTTGTTTCCCAAAACTAAATCCTACGCCATCAAATTTAAATCTCCCTTTTCAAATTATTTCCTATTTCTGGAGGGTAATTAGGCCTTATTTGTGAGTTACTTCCCTTGTTAATTTAAATCTCCCTTTTCAGCTACTTCCCTTGTTATAGCTTGGGCTTAGTCGGAGTCTTAGTCTAAACCAAATTTGTGAGTTGTCTTTCATTTATTGCATTTCAGATTAGTCAATTGATTACTGTATTAGCTTGAGTTCTTGTATGATTTAGTTTGAAGCGAGACAATTAGAAGAAAGAATAGTTCAAGTGATGATGCAAGTGATAAGGATAATAGCATCATAGAGCCTAAATTAAGGAGAAGTAGAAGGCTTAAAATTGAAACTAATTTTGGAATCGATATGTTTACATATTCTATGGGTTCCAAAATTAGTAGAAGGATAAATATGAAAATGGAAAAGAAAGATAAGTTATTTATTTCTCTACCTACTTATTTGAGGATAATCTTAGAGATTATCGTGAGGCTATAATTTTTCTCCATTAACTTCTTTGGAAGAAAGCTATAGATAGTGAAATGTTATGATCACCCTTGGGGTGGTTGTAATCACAACAAGACCTAGCTCTGACTAGATTTGAAATTAGAACTTTAAAAGGCAATGTCGATCGATCTAACTGTCCAAGAAGCCTGAAACTTTGACAGTTTGTTCCCTTGGAAGTCAGGAGCCTAACGCCAGAATCATGGTGATTGAAAGTACATATATGAAGATATTTAAAATTTACTAACCAAAAATTAGAAGGTGGCAGGATGGTCGTGGATGATGGAAGATGGAATAAGGTTATGGTTAGGGATATGGAAGGATAACGATAGTGGGGATAAAGCATAAAGCTAGACAAGGGAGGAGAAGAAAACCGTACTCTTAGAGATGAGATAGGATGATTTGACGTAAGAGAAGGGTGGCGGTGATAACCACAGCCGAGGATGAAGCTCGGAGAGAGAGAGAGAGAGAGAGAGAGAGAGAGATGTCACATGAGTGGGAGAGTGGGGGAGAAGAGTCTTACGACAAAGCCAATTTTTCAATCTTCATTCGATAGTCCTGAATGTGGTCAGCACCTTGATTTTTATAGGTGGCCACGGTACACTCAGTTTGGCTAGTTCAACCGCTTAGAGTTAACCCGAGTTAAAGAACTGAAGGCAAATGCGCCTAACATCCTTTTACGGTCAGGTGCGCACCACAAGTTGGTGGCTACCTAACTCGACTCAACTGACTAACTTAAAGAGCTCGACCTGACTAACTTGACTAAGAACTAAATTGCAAAAATTAATTAAGCTGATTAAACTAAAGGGTTTTGGCCCTTTTCTGGTTAGCTCGAGATGACTAGGTTGGCCAAGTGGTATCATTCCATCATGCTTCCGTCACCTTGACCTCAAGGTGTGAAGTTGGTGGTAACTATCAATGGCTTCCTCTGACATTGTGGATGATCCGTGCTCCAGTGACCTTCCATCACCAACATAGCCACCTCTCCTAGGTTCTCGGTCGAATGCCCCTCTTGAGCACTATTCGGCGGTCTAGGCTCAACCTAGTCAATTGTTTTCTCGTGCCTCACTTGAGTGACTGGCTGAGCCAAAGCTTCTTTCATCAACTCCTCCCTCAACTGACCCATGTGATTCCCTTATTCTTGGGGTGCTTTTCGGTCTCGTGGTGGTTCGTGTTCCTGTGATTAAGTGTTGATCCCTAGTCGGGTTGCCAACTATCCATAGGATGTGGTTGACACCCTAAGTTGGGAAAAACACTCTGTCTCCGATGTAGCCACCGCTCTTGTGCTCTCCACCCTGGGTTCTACCTTAGTGGTCATTAGCTAGATAGAATTCCACTCAAATTCGGTCTCCGCCCGACTCTCGATTCCCTTGCCTTCTTAGGGTTCTTCTTACTTGCGAAGGAGCATTCCCCTCGGGTCACCCTATTCGCCATCGATAGTGTCGTTACTGCCCTTCCTTTGTGCCCTTGCAGTAGATGGCTGCTCCTTTATGTAGCTGAGCGGTTCAAATGGGGAGTCATCCTCCCTCGTGATTCCCAACCTATCGGTGTCTTGTGGCCTACTTGAGTCACTACTAACCCTTATTCTTCTATTCTCATCTGCTCAGGCTTGGTTGTGCCCTCTTTTGATCCATGCCTATCTCTAAATTGCATCCTCATGGTCTAATTCAGTCCCACTATTTTGGGGCACAACTCCGATCCAGTCCATCACGTATTCGTCTCTAATGCAGCAAGCGCTGTTTGACACGCTCAACCAAATGTGATCTCTTCACACTCTAGTTCTGGCTAGTTGAATTCCATGCCCTGCTTGAGTGTGCCTCATTGGCCCAATTAGACCTTATCGCTAATAGGCTCACCCTGATTTTGGTTCCCCCAATGTAAGCTTGGATTTGGTAGTATCAGCTTGATGTAGTTCGACAAATTGGTGCCTTTAGGCTTAGATTTGAATTCTTGGAACCTGGTCTTAGGGATCTGTCTCATGGGAGTCGGGTTGGTCTTTTCCCTAGTTTGATCACCTTGGTTATTCCCTCTAATTGTTCACCCATCCAGCTTGAAGCATACAAAACAAAATGATTTAGGGTGCACCCCTTTAGTCACCTTGCCCAACTCAGTTGGGTGTGGATCTGTCTCAATTACCGATAGGACTTTGTCTTGCATCACCTTAGATGAGGCCTCTCGTTGGTGCGCCATCCTTGCCTCAGCTCCTTGTGGCCCTAGTAGCCCCTCCATATAGTGTAGGGTGGAGCTCGTCCTTGTATACTTGCCTTCAAACAACCTTACTTGCCTATCTCTCTTAAATGCCATCCACATACTAACAAAGTCAATTGCTACCATCCCCAAGCTCTATAGCCATGAAACTCCTAGGATGACATCTCCTCCTCTAAGTTTTAGTGGGTACATATCCACACTGAAGATGGCGTCTTGCACTCACAATGACACACGTTGACACCGCTTGTTTGTCTCAAGCGTCGAGCCATCACAAAGTATCACCGTCATGACCCTCATCGGTTCCATTTCAAGTTCAAGCATTCCTATGAGCCTTTTGTAACAACCCAATCCCAAAAAAAAATAAAATACATAAAATAAAAAAAATAAAAAATTCATGGGCACGATACGACCGGCCACAGTATCACAAAGTATCACCGTCATGACCCTCATCGGTTCCATTTCAAGTTCAAGCATTCCTATGAGCCTTTTGTAACAACCCAATCCCAAAAAATAAATAAATAAATAAAAAAAATTCATGGGCACGACGCGACCGACCACACTGTGGCCGGCCTCGTGCCCATGCCAGCTGCTCATTCAGCTTGGTGGGGCGCCACGCGCCTACGGCCGCTGCCGCAGCCAACCGGCTGCGGCCAGCTAGCCGCGGTGGGCCCCGGCGCCGCCACTACTCCTCCTCCACCACCTTCTCTCTCTCTTTAAATCTCTCTCTTTAAATCTCTCTCTCTCTCTCTCTTTTCCACCCTCTCTCTCTCTCTCGGCCACCCTCTCACTCTACTCTCTTTATCTATACCGGCACCTTCCCTGGAGCTGCCGCCGCCGCTAGTGAGATCTCTCACTCCCCCTCTCTTTCCTTCTCTCTCTCCCTCTCTCTCTCTCTCTCTCTCTCTCTTGCCCGAGGTTGGGATCGTCGGAGCTGAGCTGCCGGCGCCGGCCGTTGGCTGGCCAGCAGCGACCGGTGGCCTCCACGCTAGCCCGAGTCCGCAACCTCCTCCCTCACCTCCTCTCTTTCTTCTCTTCCTCTTCTCTTCTTCTTCTTCTTCTTTCTTTCTTTCTTTCTTTCTTTTTCTCCTTCTTCCTCAGCTCCTTCTCTGTCCTTCTGCACAGTGTTGGGCTCGGCCCAAAGATCAGAGTAGCATGATCCGGGCCGAGCCCAGCACTGATGGCAGATGTAATTAATTTATTTATGTTATTTATTTAGGTATTCTTCTTCTTAATTAATGCAAATAGATTATTTGGACATTAACTATTTTAATATTATTATATATCCTTCAATATAATTTTATTAATGATAATTTTTATAATTAATGATTGATTAGGTATAAATATAGGTAATACTTATATTTATTTATTTATTTACATATCTATTAGATTAATAGATAGATTTGTAAATTACAATTATTAGATTTATATTCTAATACCCTCATCATATATATTTTAAGTATTTCTATTAATTTTATGATTATTCTGCAACAAATAAAATACTAAGTTTATTTAGTTATTTATTTATTATTTTATTGAGTAAAGACTGCGTTGTCCCTAATTAATCAAGATAATGTATGAATTATAAAATTAATTAAAATTAGACCACCTCTATACTTATTTAGTGATACGATCTTCTCTTTGGGGCTAAGGCTCTGATACCAGATTGATACGATCACACCTCTGGCTATGGAGCTCTGATACCAGCTTGATACGATCTCTCCTTTGGGGCTAAAGATCGATCTTTTTCTAATTCTCAGATCTGGACTAGATCTTGCATGAAACTTTGAAATAAGATCTCGAAATATTCCGCTGTCGGATCGATGGGAAATTTTGATATGTTTTAGGCCCAGAAAAGAGCTTTCAATAAATCAAATTTCAGGCGAATCGAAGTTGGGGATCTCGAGATATCGTTTGTTTAGTGGACGAACGTCAGGATGCTCTATTTTGAATCCGTGGATGGAGGCACGAGATCCTAGGTAATGGTGGATGGTGGAGGACCGGCGTTAATGTGGTGGCACTGGTGAAAAGCGATGGTGGAAGGGTTGTGGTTGATGGAAGGATTAGGGCAAGTGTTGGATAGATTGGACGAAGGGGGAGAAGAGGGCCACCCCTAAGGGACTAGGGTGATTAGCCGGACGAGGGAGGTTAGAAGCGGTGTTGCCGGGGATTGAGAGAACGGGAGCGAAGAAGACGAAGGAGGCAAGGCAAAACTCAATCTCAATAATCAATCCTCATTTTGGTTGCCCTACACATCCTTTTATAGGCTAACCAACAACTCACATTAACCCTAAAACACAATTTTCGCCGACCGCGTTCGAACTCGTCCGACCGCATTCGAACGCACCGAATTAGCTCTTCTGGATTTGCGAACGCGATGTAGGCGTTCGAACGCGTGATCGAACGCGCCTGTCGATATTTGCGAACGCGATGCAGGCGTTCACAGTGCGTTCGAACGCACCACGTTCGAACGCACAGTACATTCTCTTCTCCACGTTCACAACCCCGTTCACAAACCGCGTTCGAACTCACTCCACCCGCGTTCGAACGCGACTTACAGAAAACTTATTTTAATGGAAATTAAACACTAAAACATGAAGTAAAAACACTCCTAAAGTGAATCCATGCTCGAGAAGACGTCGGTGAAGTCCGAATCGTATCAATCCACCACGCTTCCGCAACCTTGTCCTCAAGGTTTGAAATTTGGGAAGCGATCTTTGAACTCTGACTCAAGCTCCTCCATGGTATGATCTTCTGCATTGGTTCCCCACATATCTGAAGATATAGGAAATGTTGGTGCTGAGAAAGAGGCAAGCTCAGTTGTGTCAGGTTGGTGCGAAAGGGCATCAGCCGCTCGATTCTCGATCAGCAAGTTCCAAGTTAAGCTCGGTCCGATCCGTCGCCACGAGTCTTTCGTAGGCACACAAGATAGGTGTAGTGCGACCATAACCGCCTCAAAGGGGTTCATCCTCAGTCGAGCTTGGATACCTGTACTCCAACCAACCCAAGGTGAAATTCGGGTCCATCTACATTGAGTCCACTTGGTCTCGGGTGGTCGAACCAATTGACTCAATGTCAGTTCAGCAATAGAAATCTGGTGCATCCGATTGCGCTCGGGAGGTCGAGTTAGATGTAGTTGGTGGATCCAGATTAGGTTCTCCCAGTGACTCAAGTTAGGTTCAGCTAGCCAAACTGATTGTTGGTTGTGCTCATAATCATTCTGCCCACTCCATGGATTAGGATCCGAGTCAAATGTATCCTGGTATAAGCAAACTCGTTTTAAGTCAAGTAGAAGGTTTATGATCATGTCCCTTATTTGACTTAACTGAGTCCCGAAGTCCAGAGATGACTCCCACTTGACTTGACCCCTTTGGCTCTTAGGTCCAACCCAACTAATGTCTAGCAATTCCACCTGGTCAAGCCCAACAATGTAACCTTCTTGAAATTCTAACCACTTAGAGTCTTCAAAAAAATTTGAAATCCCTAATCTTTCTCTCTTAGTTCCATCTCCATTAGCCATTGCCATAGGAGTTGCCTTAGCACGTGGCAGCCTTGGTTGAGTAGTGACCACCTCCAGTAGTTGCTTAAGTAGGGTTCCCGACGGTGTGGCAGTAGTCGGCAGCGATGGAAGGCCGAAGTTGGCCCAAAAAATAAAATCTTCAGGTCCTTCTCTGTCCCGTTGCAGCCATGGCAAGGAGCTTTTGGTCATCCAGAATACTACAATAGTTGCTGGTGAGGCCCCTCTTGGGGTGGCGACGGTTGACTGCTGTGGAAGGCTGAGGTTGACAAAAACTAAATCTTCATCTCCTTCTTCTTCATTTTGTCGTAGCCATGGCAGGGAGCTTTCGACCATTGGGGTGAGAAAAGTATTAGCCCACAAGGTCTTTACGAGGCTGTCAGAGGCTGGTGCTGTCGTGGTTGGAAGATTGTGGTCTTCTCCTTCGAGTTGTAGCTCGGTGGAAAGCTGCAACGTTATCGCCGGTGATGGCGCTATCGCGGTCGACTTTCGATTGACCGAGGAGAAAGGTGGAAGGTCATTAGAGGCCATACATGATTTCTTCATAGTTGCCGACTCATTTTGTGGTTGCAAATGAAGGTGGTGTTAGGCGGCCCAAGTGCCGGAACTTGCGGTTTGGATCATCTCCCTCACCACTGATGAGGATTCCTGATGAGGAATATCCAGCGGCCACGTGTGGTCTTCCTCCATTCAACAAAGTGGTTCGCACGGTTGTCGACTCGTCGAAGAACTCCATTCTCGACGTCAAAAGAACATTTCCAACCGTTGAGCTTGCCGAAGGAAACCGCCGCCTTGAAGCTAGACTCGCCGTTTTCGCGGGGATCGGGAATGGTGCAGCCAGCCCTTCACAGTTTGTTGACGAGGTCTCCGGTGCATGGGAAGATGTGGAGGTTCCGAGGGCTGCTACAATGGTCGAGGATCCCATTATAGCGGACAGCCGTTCGTTGCGGCTAACCATGGGTCGAGGTGTAGAAGCTCGATCTTGCCTGATAGCCGAACTCTCCCCTACTTTTGTGATGAACGGGGAGGCCGTGGAGGATATTGGGTATGTTGTAGAGGGTTCCCCATGCTGCCTTGTGATTGCCCTGCTTGTTGAAGAAGGTTTCGGCCACGCCACGCCCGAATTTCCCTTGCAAACATCTCCATCATCATTTGATTATTGATGGCCATCTGCTTGGAAATAGACCCCAACACGGCTTGAACGCTAGGTTCTTCCGTATTCTGATTAGATCGGGCGGTTCCACGGGTGGAAGTCCTTGCAATCATTTCTCCCTCCTCTATTGGGAGAATCTCTTCTTCATCATCTCGCCGTGCAGCCATGGATCTGGTTGTCGTCATTGGAAGCGCTTGTCTGAGGAAATGTGGCTCTGATACCAGCTTGATATGATCTTCTCTTTGGGGCTAAGGCTCTGATACCAGATTGATATGATCACACCTCTGGCTATGGAGCTCTGATACCAGCTTGATACGATCTCTCCTTTGGGGCTAAAGATCGATCTTTTCTAATTCTCAGAGCTTTCAATAAATCAAATTTCAGACGAATCGGAGTTGGGGATCTCGAGATATCGTTCATTTAGTGGACGAACGTCAGGATGCTCTATTTTGGATCCGTGGATGGAGGCACGAGATCCTAGGTAATGGTGGATGGTGGAGGACCGGCGTTAATGTGGTGGCACTGGTGAAAAGCGATGGTGGAAGGGTTGTGGTTGATGGAAGGATTAGGGCAAGTGTTGGATAGATTGGACGAAGGGGGAGAAGAGGGCCACCCCTAAGGGACTAGGGTGATTAGCCGGACGAGGGAGGTTAGAAGCGGCGTCGCCGGGGATTGAGAGAGCGGGAGCGAAGAAGACGAAGGAGGCAAGGCAAAACTCAATCTCAATAATCAATCCTCATTTTGGTTGCCCTACACATCCTTTTATAGGCTAACCAACAACTCACATTAACCCTAAAACACAATTTTCGCCGACTGCGTTCGAACTCGCCCGACCGTGTTCGAACGCACCGAATTAGCTCTTCTGGATTTGTGAACGCGATGTAGGCGTTCGAACGCGTGATCGAACACGCCTGTCGGTATTTGCGAACGCGATGCAAGCGTTCACAGTACGTTCGAACGCACCACGTTCGAACGCACAGTACATTCTCTTCTCCACGTTCACAACCCCGTTCACAAACCGCGTTCGAACTCACTCCACCCGCGTTTGAACGCGACTTACAAAAAACTTATTTTAATGGAAATTAAACACTAAAACATGAAGCAAAAACACTCCTAAAGTGAATCCATGCTCGAGACGACGTCGGTGAAGTCCGAATCGTATCATTTAGCCTTTTATTTTATTTTATAATTATATATTTAGAAATACTATTATTTAAAAGGAAACAGGCCTCTTCTCCTTATATTATAACTAACTTTTTATAATAATAAAGAATTATAATATTTGAATCGTATCTATATTATAGACCTAGTTATGTAATCAAAAATAAAGAAAAGTGATTCTAAATCTAATAAACCTTTATATTTTAACTGAATTAATTCTAATTAGATAAACGGCTAACATCATACTACTTAAATATTTCAGATCCCGAACCCCCTTATTTGAGACCCCGTGGACCTTGCTAGTGATGAGTGTCACTTGGTTACCTGACGGACGTGAGAGATGCGTGGTTTGTATCTTCTGATCAGACGGTGAGTAGTCTTATCCCTTAGACACATTTCTCAAATTAGGTTATATTATATATTTGTGTATATGCATGTTTTGGCCTCCAGCATGATTATATGATTTTATCTAGAGATGATTATAGTCGAGCATATTTTATCATGCATTCGATTATACTGATTTGGAATATGAGTACATTGGTGATATATATAGAGATGATTAGAGATGATTCTACTGTTATGATTGTTTACCGAGTTGATCTGTAGCATGAGTATACATGTAATAGATTAGCACGAGTATGCATGTAATATATTAGCATGAGTATGCATGTGTTGAAGATACAGTTGGAGACTACATTGCATCATTTTCTCTTGATTCCTATTCCACCTAAATTCCTGTTATGCATTGACTTGTTATCGTACTGGATATATGCATATAATTTGTCATTTAGAAGGAAAGCATGAAATGTGATTGATAGAATAGTTGATAGAAAGCGTGAGGATACCCGAGTGGGCGCGAGGGTTAGGGCGTGCCTGGAGATGATTGATCGCTCGACATAGTCGCGATCCTGTTGGCCTTATGTCTAAGGTCGTTAGTCTGTGTGCGCAGCAGATATTCGGACATATGCCATTCGCCAGGGCATATGTGGCGAGTTATCCTCACGAGGTTTCTATCAACTATGTGGGTGTTCGGTCTAGATGGATGTTGATACCCTAGCGGGTGGCGGGGTATGGTTATATTAGAGATACTCTTGCGGGTGGCGGAGTATGCTCTGAGCCTTTGGACATGATGTTGAGACTGGGTACCAGGTATTGACTGTGCATAGTGGTCTAGTATGTCGATATTATACTGAGATGTCGGTGATGATTATGATGTTGAGAAATGCATATGATTTCATTATCATTTGATTACCAGATTATCGAGTGGTCAATATTCATCATATATGATTGCATTTGATATCATAACGTGGTCATAGTCGGCATGCATCATGTGTCATATTTGAGAGAGAGTTATGATGATAGTATGATACGGAGATTTGTTTACTCATGGTCGAGGATTATATATACTTTTATCAGTTATGACATGTTATCTACTTTTCATTTATATATTATTGTGGATACATTCATATACTCATTCATGGCATGATACTCTTTCTGATTCATATTATCCAGTATATGATTTACTCTCTGTTTGGCATCACTGATTCGGGGTAAGGTCTATTCACTGAGCCTTTTGCTCATGACTCTCTTTATTTCTTTTCTAACCCCTCAGATTTGTGGTACGTGATAGCGACCTGAGATATCTTGAGAAGATATTTTAGAGTAATGATGAGGTGAGCTATTGATGCGAGACGGTATAGAAGATAGTTTAACCATACATTGAGTTGTATCGTTGTTTGTTATATTTGTGCCTTATTGTATTGAATGATGATTTGTATAGTATATATTAGAATTTATAGCACTCGTGTATCAATTGTTTAGTGGTATCTTAATGGTTTGTTGTGGCCTGTGTGGGTCATTCCAGATTATGTAGCGGTCTAGTGTATATTATTGTGGACTTTGATATTCATTTGGTTAAGAGTATGATTTATTTGGTGATGGATTATGTGATCATGGATAGGTTAGCATGTTTTATTTGATGATGTCATAATTATATGTGCACAGGAGAGTATCTAGGTGTGACGGGCCCCATCTGACCTGTCGCGTGCGCCGCGCGTGCCGTGTGGGCGCGTGGGCGTGGACGTGCCCATGCCGGGCGGGGGCGTTACACCTTTCATCTATGAAGTTGTGGGTACTTCTTGTATCTATCAAGATTTGGGCCTTGGCTCACCAGATCATCCAATTCACCCACAATGCCTTCGATGCAACCTCACTCAAGTACATGTGCAATGAAGCTCTTGCGGTCATCTCTTCTTGATCATCCTCCTCCTCTTCCCCCAATAGCTCTAATTCAGCCACAATGCCTTCGGTGCAACCTCACTCGTGTACATGTGCAATGAAACTCTTGTGGTCATCTCTTCTTGATCCTCCTCCTTCTCTTCCCCCAGTAGCTCCTCCACTGGGCTCTCCATCGCGGCGTTGTCATCATTTTCTTTCTTTTGGCCATCGAGTAGCAAGACGGTGCCTCTCGGTTGTGAGCAACAGTGTCTGGGCATGAAATTTTCATCACAAAGGAAGCATAGCCCTTTGGAGCATCACTCTTCCACGTGAGTAGGTGTGAGAGTCTGTCCAGAGGGTCTAAATGGATGCTTCACATCATTAGAGAACTTCAATGAAGCCCTTGGTCAAGTAGCAGTCATCGATGTTCTCCAATCGATTGTGGCATTCCTGGTGGTTGCACTCGGTACACTGGTTTGGCCCGTGGAGGAATGCGCTTCATTGGTGGAGATCGAACCATGGTGGATCACATTAGCTGTGAATGTGCTTGAACTCTTCCACATACGCCTTCACCGTTATCTTTTGACACACTTTGTTGAGCATGGCATGGAAGTTGTCATACCTAGTTAGACCAAATTGCTTGCACAAGGTGTAACACTCATGTATAAAAAAAATTTGCGTATGGACTTATATTCCTAGAGGCTTGTTGAGGATTGTGATAATTATAACTTGGATTATTTGTTGGATTATTATGGTATTCCTAGACTTATCCAGATACCTTGTGAGATTATTTTACTGACAGGTCATGTGAGAATCATGTGGAACTCTCCATGTGAGGAACACGTGATTTCTTTTGAAAGTGGGTGTTTCAATTTGGTATCAAAGCATAGGTTCACCATAATCCGGCAAGTTCTCTGGGGTACAGTCCACATATTGATTTAGGAAGTTTAAAGACCATGATAGATTGGACATAAAGATGTTAACGACATGTATGTGTAATTTTGAAAATTATAAATAAATTATTCTAAACTTAACAGGAATGCCGCCTAAATGCACTAGATCGATTCATGCGACTACTTCTGAGGGAGCCTTTGCTCCAGTTGATGAGCCGACCGTTGATGCTTCAGCCAGCAGCATGGAGGCCCTCGGGCGTTTGGTCAGACAGCAGGAGAGGTTCATTGAGGAGCTGATTCACGAACGCACGACGGCGGCTAGGACAAACACGCTGGGTGGATCGTCCGAGCATCTTACCCTAGCCGAGCAAGCTGGAGGGGGGGGGGTCCTTTGTGGCCACTAAACCGGTTTATGCAGCATAATCCTCCGGTGTTTAGTGGCACGACTGATCCCATGGAGGTGAATCAGTGGCTTATGGATGTGAAGAAGATCTTGACTATCTTCAGGTGTCCAGAGGATCAGCAAGTGACTTTCGCCACTTTTCTTCTCCGTGGGGAGGCGGAAGAGTGGTGAAAGGCCACTGAGCGCGTGATGCCAGATCGACCTATGGGAGAGTACCTCACATGGAAGGCGTTCACAGATGCCTTTGACCATAAATACTTTCCAGCATCCCTCCGAGTTGAAACAGGGGAATATGACTATAGCTCAGTACAAGGAAAGGTTTAATACCTTGTTCGTTTTTGCCCTAGAGTTGTGCTAGATGATGCTGCCAGAGCTGAGCAATTCAAGATGGGACTACGGATTGAGATCCGTAAACAGGTGAATATGGCGAGGAACCTGACTTATGCGTAGCTAGTGGAGAATGAAGGGATAGCCAAGAGAGATTTACTAGAGGAGCATTCTCAGCAGCAGGAGCGAGTGGGCAGACGTCCAGGTCGCTTGGATGGGCATCCGCGAGGAGGTGGTTCGAGTTGGACTGGACCCTCTGGTTCTTATCGACCGAGGTTTCACCACTATGCTGGTGGTGCTAGTTCTAGTGTAGCTCCGAGCAGATCCGGCTCAGAGAGTTCGGGCGAACCTAGTAAGGCATCACCTTTTGTCAGCATAGGGAGGCCAGCAGCGGTTACAGGCAGCACTAGTAGCAGAGGATCTGCACGACGGCCTACTTTGGAGTAGAGGACTTGCTATACATTTGGTCGGAAGGGACATCTATCTCGGGATTGTCCTGGTACTCGGGAGGTGACCTGTCATCATTGTGGACATGCTAGATATATTTGACCCTGTTGTCCTCTATTAGCTGGTGGGTCAGTCACTACGACTACGCCAGCTATTTTTGGAGCCTCAGGAGCTAGTACTGCTGCGAGTAGAGAACATGGCGGGGTGCGATCAGGGACCTCTAATCGAGGTAGAGGCAGACGTACTGGATGAGTATTTGCCATGACGGAGAAGGATGCAGAGGCATCTAATGATGTGGTGACAGGTAATAATTAAATATGCTTCTTTAGAATTTACAATTTTTGCTTAAATAGAAGTCAAATTGTTCCTTACTTCTTTCTAATAATAGTAATAATGATGTCATAATTATTACTAACTTAATAAAAGAAGTTTTGTTTGTAAACTATTTATGCAATGACAGACACTATGACATTATTTTCTCATACTGCTAAAATTCTATTCGATCCTGGGGCTACTCATTCTTTCATTTCTACCTCATTTCTGAGATATGCTGATATGACCCTAGAGCCTCCTCTTGATGAACCTTTGCTCATAGCTACCCCAATGGGTGATTCTTTGGAGATTTGTCAAATTTATAGTCCTTGCACTCTGACTTTTGATGAATGGGATTTTAGAGGCAGACCTTTTACCTCTTGAGATGTATGATTTTGACTTAATTTTGGGTATGGACTAGTTAGCCGCTTATCATGCCAGCATTAACTGCTACATCAAGGAAGTTATTTTTTAGCTTAATGATGGCATAGAGTGTCGATTGTTTAAGGATCGATAGGTGGACCACCCGTAGTTAGTGGCAATCATGTTTGATGAGTCTAGTGGGGCCTAAGCCTTAACTGACTTGCTGGTGGTTCGAGAGTTTCAAGATGTTTTTCTTGAGGACATTCGAGGGCTTCCACTAGACAGGGGAGTCGAGTTCACCATTGATCTGATTCCAGGAGCAGGACCAGTCTCCAAGGCTCCTTATCGCATGTCTCCAAAAGAAATGGAGGAACTTAGAGGACATATTGATGATTTGTTGGATCGGGGGTTTATCAGGCCTAGCTCATCACCTTGGGGAGCTCTAGTTCTCTTTGTTAAGAAGAAAGACGACACTCTTCGTCTTTGCATTGATTATCAACAATTGAACCAACTGACTGTGAAGAACAAATATCCCCTATCTCGTATTGAGGACCTTTTTGATCAATTGCGTGGATCAATCTGAGGTCTGGATATCATCAGCTAAGGATTAGACAAGCAGATGTCTCCAAAACTGCTTTTTGCACTCGCTATGGTTTGTATGAGTTCTTGGTTATGCCTTTGGGCTAACTAATGCTCCAGCTATCTTCATGGACCTAATGAACCGAGTCTTTCGTCCATTCTTAGATCGGTTTGTTTTGGTATTCATTGATGATATTTTGATATATTCAGCCTCAGAGCAGGAGCATGAGGAGCATCTCCGGTTGGTATTAGAGACTTCGAGGAAAGAAAAGTTGTTTGGCAAGTTTCCAAAATGTGAGTTCTAGTTGAACGAGGTGGGGCTTCTAGGGCATGTGGTGTCAGGAGAAGGCATTCGAGTTGACCAATCCGAGATCACAGCAGTCTTGGGTTGGAAATAGCCAAGCACCATGGCAGAGGTGCGCAGTTTTCTTGGGCTAGCTGGATATTATCGGCGCTTTGTGGAGAGATTTTCAAAAATCTCGAGCCCTCTTACCAGGCTGACTCGGAAGGACCTGCGTTTTGTGTGGACGGATGATTGTGAAGAAAGCTTCCAGGAGCTGAAGAGGAGACTTACTTCCGCACCTACTCTCATAGTGCCTCGTAGTAGAGTGGGCTATCAGGTCTACTGTGATGCCTCACACATGGACCTGGGCTGTGTTTTGATGCAGGAGGGCAGAGTTGTTGCTTATGCTTTATGGCAACTCAAGGATTATGAGCGTAATTATCCCACTCATGACTTAGAGCTGGCAGTAGTGGTCTTTGCATTGAAAATTTGGAGGCACTATCTTTATGGGGAGAAGTGTGAGATTTTTACTAATCACAAAAGCTTGAAGTACCTTTACACCCAAAAGGAGCTGAACTAGAGGTAGCGCAGATGGCTTGAACTGGTAAATGATTATGACTGCACTATTAGCTATCACCCAGGAAAGACAAATGTGGTAGTTGATGCCTTGAGCTGGAAATCTACGGGCAACTTGGCTTGTTTGATCACCCAGCAGGAGGGCATCTTAAAGGATCTGCAGAGGATTGATATTCCTATTATTTCCAGCAGAGCGAGCTCAGGACTTTTTGCTCATTTGGTGGTGAGATCGACTCTAGCTGAGAGGATCAGAACTGCACAGGTGGAGGATCCTCACTTTCTGCAGATAATTCACCAAGTCCAAAGTTTGGGCAAAAAGGGTTTTCGTATTGATGATACATGAACCTTGAGGTTTGGAGATAGATTTTGTGTGCCAGATGTGAGTGAACTCCGAAAGAAAATTTTGGAGAAAGCTCATCAGACATCTTACAACGTCCACCCTAGGGAGATGAAGATGTATCATGATGTTTGCAACTCTTTCTGGTGGTCAGGACTAAAGAGGAGCATAGCAGAGTTTGTATCCCGATGCCTGACATGTCAGCAGATAAAAATTGAGCACCAAAGTTCTGTAGGGACTCTCATACCTCTACCCATTCCTGAGTGGAAATGGGAGCATATCACTATGGATTTTGTGGTTGGGCTGCCGAAGACTATAAAGAAGAAAGATTCCATATGGGTATTTGTAGATCGATTGACCAAGTATGCTCATTTTCTTCTAGTTAACACCATAGAGTCCATCGAGCAGCGGGCTACCTTATTTCGAGATGAGATCTTTGCTTGCCACGGGGATCCTGTCTCTATCACCTCAGATCGGGACCCTAGATTTACATCTAGATTGTGACAGCAATTTGCTAGATCTTTGGGTACCAAATTGCAGTTCAACATAGATTATCATCCTCAGACCGGCGACCAATCAGAGCAGACGATCCAGACATTGGAGGACATGTTGTATGCTTTAGTTGCTGATTTTGGACTTAGCTGGGATAGGCATCTTCCTTTGATTGAATTTGCCTATAATAACAGTTATCACTCCAGCATTGGGATGCCCACATATGAGGCTTTATATGGTTGGAGATGCCGGACACCTATCAGTTGGGATGAAGTGGGAGAGCGGAAGATAGAGAGCTCAGAGTTGATCTAGGAAACCATTCATAAAGTCTGAAAGGTACGTGAGCATTTCCAGGCAACCCAGAGTCGACAAAAGAGCTATGCTAATTGTCGACGTCGAGACCTAGAATTCTAGGTTAGAGATAGAGATTTCCTCAAGGTCTCACCCTGGAAAGGAGCTGTCCGATTTGGGAGGAAGGGCAAGTTGAGCCCTCGATTCATTGGACCTTATGAGATACTAGAGCGGATAGGGTCATTTGCATACCGCGTGGATCTGTCTTCAGAGTTGTCTCAAATTTACAATGTTTTCCATGTGTTAGTATTGAGGAAATATTTACACGATCCCTCCCATGTGTTAAAATAGGAACCTATTAAGCTAAAAAAGGATTTGTCTTATGAGGAGCAGCCAATTCGGATCATTGATAGATGCATGAAGATGCTTCGAAGAAGAAATGTACTATTGGTCAAAGTTCTTTGGCGGAATCATGGTGTAGATGAACCTACTTGGTAACTTGAGGAAGAGATCCAGTCCATTTATACACTTACTAGATAACTTCGGTACATAATTTCTAGGACGAAATTTTTATTTTGTTGGGAGTAGTTGTAACACCCATGTATAAAAAAAAATGTGTATGGACTTGTATTCCTAGAAGCTTGTTGAGGCCTGTGATAATTGTAACTTGAATTATTTGTTGGATTATTATGGTATTCCTAGACTTATCTAGATACCTTGTGAGATTATTTCACTGACAGGTCACGTGAGAATCATGTGAAACTCTCCATGTGAGGAACACGTGATTTCTTTTAAAAGTGGGTGTTTCACAAGGCATTGGTGAACTTAGTCAAGGTATGGAATTGGCGATACGAGCTCATCGAGCGGAACCATCATAGCGAGGTGTCCTCTAGATGGAATGAGGCCATGGTTACCTTGTGTTCCCCGCGCTTGCCTTAGAACTAGAAGAATTGCTCCACCTTAAAGATCCACTAGAGTGAATCACCTTCATTGTACTTGGGAAAGTGGAGCCTTGTGGTTCAACTCTTGAGTGCATTCTCTCGATTTGGGTCGAATCCATACAAATCCGATGTAGGAGATAGGTGCACCGCTTGTGGCTGGTTAAGCGGTCTCCTAATCGGTGCATGTCTTTGTGGTTCGATCAACTCGTGCTCGGACTCAAACTTGAGTCCAGCCCACGGATCATCATCATGGTTCACTTTATGGTCCTCATTTTCCTCATGCAACCCTAGCAATACTCTAGCTGCAGGTCTTTGCTCGAGAGGGATCGAAAGGATTGGTAGTTGCAGCGCTGGGGTTTGGTTTCGTTTGTTCGTCATCCTTGCTTCATTCACAACCATAGGCATAAGGAGTTGAACTGGTTGCTCGTGGTTGCGGTTCATCATCCTTATCATCTCTAGCATGAGGGTCTCCATGGTGGCGAACAGATCTAGACTAGATCTCATGAGCCAAGGTGTTTTGGGGTGGTACCCCTCCACTCCTTTGTGCGTGTCAACGCCTTCGGTACGTCCTCCTCTGTCATGCACCTTGATGCCATAGATCTTGTGGTTGTCATTTGCTAGTGGTCCGAGAAACAATCTACTATGATTCCAAGTTGTTACAATCACCCTCAAGGTGGTTGTGATTGCAATAAGACCTAGCTCTAATCAGATCTGGAACCAGAATTTTGAAAGGCAATGTCGATTGATCTAACCTTCCAAAAGGCCTAAAATTCTTGTAGTTATTCCCTTGAAAGTCAGGAGCCTAATGCAACTAGAATCATGGTGATCGAAAGTATAGATATAAAGATATTTATGAATTATTGACCGAAGGTTAGAAGGTGGCGGGATGGTCATGGATGGTGGAAGATAGAATAAGGTTAGGGTTATCATTATGGAAGATGGATATGACAACGGTAGTGGAAATAAAACATAAAGCTAGACGAGGGGGAGAAGGGGACTGTACTCTCTAGGATGAAAGGGAACGATCTAATGTAAGGGAAGGGCGGCGACGACGATAACCATGGCCGAGGATTAAGCTTGGCGAGAGAGAGAGAGAGAGAGAGAGAGAGAGAGAGAGAGAGAGAGAGAGAGAGGGGGGGGAAGAGTCTCGCATCAAAGCAAGATTTTTAATATTTATTCGATAATCCCAAATGTGGTTAGCACCTAGATATTTATTGGTGGCCACGGTATACTCGGTTTGGCTAGTCCGACTGCCTAGACTTAACCCAAATTAAAGAACTGAAGGTAAATACGCGTAACATCCTTTTACGGTCAGGTGTGCATCACAAGTTGGTGGCTACCTAACTCGACTCAATCGGCTAGCTTAAAGAGCTTGACCCGACTAACTTTACTAAGGACTAAATTACAAAAATTAATTAAGTGTAATTAAAATAAGGGGTTTTGGCCCCTATCCATTCAGCTCGAGACGACTGGTTTGGCCTGAGTCATATCTTGAAATTAGATTATTAGGAAAAATAAAACTTGGGTATTAGTAAATATATCTCCCACTACTATGCCTATAGGAAGTAAACGAGAGTTTAATAAGAAATTTAAGCTCGATGGAAATATGTAAAAAGAATAAGGCTTAATAGTAGCTAAGATTGTAGTTGAAGAGAATAAATTGATTATTTTAAGACCCTTTCATAGGTGATAAGGATAATTTCTATTAGAGTTTCTATTAGAGTTATGTTTGCTATTACTTTCATGTATAATGTAGAAGTATATTAATTGAATGCTAAAATAATTTTAAAAAGTAAATTAGAAGAAGATATTTATATTGAGCAATCAGAAATTAATATTACCAAAAATATAGAAGATAAATTTTATGAATTTAATAAAATCTCTTTATAGCCTGAAACAAGCAACTTGAACTTCCAACTCAAAAGTTTTGATTCTTCTCTAATTCACATATTTTCCCAATAATTATAAGGGAGTAGAGAGGTTTGATTACTTTGGCAAATTCAACTATAAGGGATGAAAAATGAAGATCTTCTACCAACTCCCCATTTTAAGAGTCACTTGATCAACACTCCTTTCCCATCAAAATAAAACACCCGAAGGCGAAGGAGAATACGCCAACAAAGAAAATGGCTTGATGATGACAACATTTATGCTAAATTCTTTTATAATTCTATAGAATTAACATTCTTAATAGTCAAATTATAAAAACATTTTGCATGAATAGCCTCAAAAATACCATTAGAATTAAAAATGTACAATCTTCACTATTCTCAAATACCCACAAAATATAAACTATATAACTTAGGTCTCGTTTACTTCGAGAATAATGTTAATTCTAGAATAGATATTTTTCTTATTATTTCCAAAATGAGGTCTTTATTTCAGAAATAATTATTTTTATTTCCACTTATATTCTCGAATAAGAATATAATAATTATCTTTGATGTTACATAAAGTAAAGGAAACTATAGGAAAAAACTTGCTTCATGCGGTTTTGAGCAAGTTTAAGATGAGCACGCAACCTCCTCAATGTGGCGTCTCTATCCATCAAAGCTAAGTCCACCTCCGTACGATCTGCATATGCCACTAGATCATAAGTGCGTAACGTCGGAGACGTGCGTCCATACACCACCTCAAATGGAGTCATGCAGATGCTGCTATGGTAGGCGGTGTTATAAGACCACTCTGCCCACGATAAGAACTCCAATTATCATCTCGGCATCTCTCCAAGAAAGCACCTCAAGTACTGCTGAATGCCTCGATTGACCACCTCGGTTTGGCCGTCCGTTTATGGATGGTAGGCCAAACTAAAGTTCAATCGAGTCCTCTGCAATTTAAAAAACTCAATCCAAAAGTCAATCATAGATACATAATCACGATCCAAAACAATCGTGCATGGCATGCCATGTAACCGAGCAGCATCTCTAACAAAATTTCAGCCACTAACTTGGCTTAAAACGGATGTGACAATATCAAAAAGTGCGCATATTTGCTCAATCTGTCAACCACCATAAAGACCCTCTATAAAATCCATAGAAATGTGACAATAACCATGTATCAGTGGAAGACCCTCTATGAAATCCGTAGAAATGTCTTCCCAAACATGGTCCGGTATAGGTAAAGGTTGTAGTAATTTGGCCGATTTCAATGTGGTTGCTTTAGCCCTTTGACAGACTTCGCAAGCACGGGCAAAACTCCTCACATCCCGCCACAATCTTGGCCACGTGCAACTCTGAGATATCCTCTTATAAGTTCTAAAAACACCCTCATGACCAGCCTCTGGAGTAAGATGGAAGTGCTCCAACAATTTCTGCCACAACCCATCATTTGCAGGCACTCGAATGCATTCGCGGTCCAGCAACAACCTGACTCGATTTTCCAACTCTAGATGGCACTTCGGATCATCCATCACCTTCTACAACATTCTCAAAATATCTAGGTCAGATGTACATGCATACCTTAGCTCATCAAGGAAGGGAAAGGTAGGAGATGAATAGGTTGCAAGCTCGACGGCATCGGGTTGGTGCGATAGTGCATCCGCCGCTCTATTTTTCGTTCCCTTCTTGTATTGGATTTCATAATCATATCCCAGCAATTTTGTGACCCATCGCTGGTGTGCCGCAATATGTATGCGCTGTCCCATAAAATATGGAAGGCTCCTTTGATCAGTTCGGATAATGAATCGTCTACCGATCAAATAAGGCCTCCACTTTGTTACCGCATGCAAAATTGCCAACATCTCTCTCTCATATGTCGATAATTGCTGAGATTTTGGTGACAAAGCCTTACTAAGAAAGGTTATAGGACTTCCTCCTTGTATTAGTACAGCTCCTATGTCAACACCCGACGCATCACATTCCTCAATGAACTCTTTGGCGAAGTCCGGTAGCGCTAGAACGGGTGCCGTCGTCATTGCTGTTTTTAGTTTTTCAAACGCTGAAGTGGCTTCATCTGTCCATCTAAAATAGTCCTTCATCAACAGAGAAGTGAGAGGAGCAGCGATCTTGCCATATTTGACGATGAAGCGTTGATAATATCCGGTCAGCCCCAAAAATTCTCTTAATTCGGTGGTAGTAGTAGGAATAGGCCAAGCGGTCATACATGCAACATTTTGAGGATCCGCCGCTACACCATCCATTGAAATGATGTGGCCTAAATACTCCACTTGTGGTACTCCCCATAGGCACTTGGGCTTCTTGATCTTCAATTGGTTTTGCTTCAACAAATTCAGCACATCCTCTAAATGCCGCCAATGCTCTAATTTAGTCCTGCTATACACTAAAATGTCGTCAATAATTACCAAGACATACCTTTCCAAGAGAGGCCGAAATATATCATTCATTACGCGTTGAAAGGAATCAGCGAAGACCGAACACCATCAAGTCGCACATCTTTGTTTCCTTGTTTAAGTTTCATCCACATGCTCCGGAAATTAAATGTGACGGGTCCCAAACTCTCTAACACTGAGCACCAAGGACAATGTCCGCTCCTCACAGCGCCAACGGATACAAGTCCACAATGATGTCGTGTCCTTGTACCCGTATACCGGCCCGATGACACAATCTCTCTGCCTTAAGCTTCCTGCCGTCTCCAATAGCAACGTCAAATCCTGTGATCGGTTCGGCATCCAAACCCAATCTCCTCACTAACCTCTTATTTAGAAAGTTGTGTACTCCCCGAATCGATGAGGAGTACCCGAATATGCATGCATCGATATTTCAGCTTGGATATCTTCCTCCACGCCCTCCTCAACGGTCTCCTCATGGACATCCTCTAGACACTCTCCGTCATCAACAACCTCATCATTCTCCTCAATACAATCTATAAGCATAACACTCTTGATTGGTTTAGAACAGCGATGACGAAGGGTGAAACGCTCATCACATTGAAAGCAAAATCCCTTCGCTCTTAGCTCCTCCACCTGGGCAGGTGTGAGAGTTCGAACGGGGGGGGGTCTTGTGACTCCTCTAACATCGAAAGAAGGTCTCAAAGGTGGTCATGGTCTAGTACTCGCAGCTGCTATTTTTGAAACGAAGAATTTCTAGCCGGCGTTCTAGGTGCAAACCACCCATCTCAGTTGCCCAAATTTATTTTTACTGCCATCTTTAGAGCCCTATGCTTTTGTTTCATTCTCACGGCCTTCTTAAAGGCCTCCTCGAGAGTAGTAGGACATAGAGCACGAACATCCGCTTATATCTCATCCCGCAGCCCTAAAATAAATGTACTCATCAATGTCTATTCGGGACACGTTGGCTCACAACGACTACTAACTCTTTCAAACTCAGCTTGGTACTCCAGCAAAATCTTCATATGTCGCTTACCCAAATCTACGTGTAATCCTTCTACAAAAATCGACCCATCCAGTAAATCCACCACCACAAAGAATCGATCTATACCAATGCAATGCCGTTCCTTGGAGGTGAAAGCTTGCCATCTGGACTTTTGCATCTTCTGTTGTACCTTGAGATTCAAAATATTGTTCAACTTGAAACATCCAATCCGTTGGATCACCGCCTTGGAATTTTGGAAAGTCCAAGAGTGCGATTCTCCCCTGAATAGCATTGTTGAGTTCGCGAAAGATCCTTGGTTCCGGTCTAAACATTTGTGCAAGTTGATCACCTTCTCTAAATCCTCGAGCACGTCCATCACCATCTCCATAGGGATCAACCTCATCCTCAAAATGCCAATCCTCCTCATCGACGAAGCGCGCTGGTGCCGCACGCCTCTCGGGTTCCACCACCGCCGGTCTTGGGTTTTGCAATAGAGGTGGAGAATGATGTGTGGGCATAGATAAGAAGGGATGATTGATACTCGCAAGATGCACCTGGATCTGTGAGGTATCAGTTCGATAGGGTTCCACCGTTGGTCCTTCTTAAAACTCCGATCGCCTTCTAGGAGATAACGAATCAAATCGATTCTTGACATATTCTGTGAAATTATTGTGATCCTTTTGAATTGAGTCAACTCTATGCATCAAGGTATGGAACATGCCCCTAATTTCATCCATATTCGCACTCATGGACGTTGGTTGACTCGATTCTGCCGTTGTCGCTCCAAAGGAATCGACTTCATGGTTAGGGACATCGTGGATTGAGTCCTCCCTTGTCGGTATGCTCTCCATAGGTCTCCTTGTTGATATCATCTTCCTTAGTTCAACCATTAATGGAGGTATGAGGTTCGCTGCTCTGATACCACTTGTTAAGTTCCGATACTAAAGATATGCTACGCAACGATTCGTTCAAGATCTGGATGTATTATAGGAATCAGTCTGCGCGATCGTGAAAAACTATTTGTCAAATATTCTCTGTTAGTTAGCAAATTACGAAACCAATTAGGTTAGATCCGTAACTTCCTGATCTATAACTTTCGTATTTATGCTCTTCGCAGATTCAAACTGTAGCAGGGACAAAAACACAGAATAATGTGGGTGATGGTGGTGGTGATAGGTGGAGTGGATGTTAGGGTTATGGATGGGTATGAAGATTAAGGTGGATTGTGGAAGTGGTTAAAGGATGTAGACGAAGGGAACGAAGTGGTTGAGATCCCAAAGAAGAGGGGTGGCTCAACAGTCGAGGGAGAATAGAAGTTAGGAGAGGCCTTGCTAACGGTAGAGGTGGAAGGTTGGTGAAGAGGGAAAAGGGAGAAGTCTAGAGAGAAGATAAGAGGCAAGAAATTAATAATCCAATAGCATAATGAATTTAGCTGCCATCCACATATATATAGAGGCTAACCAATAATTTCTAAAACAATATGAAACCCTAATTTTAGAACTTTCCCGTCGATCGCGTTCGAACTCGCCCGACCGCGTTTGAACGCACAATATGCGTTCTTTGTATTAGCAAACTTGATGCAGGCGTTCACAAGGGCGTTCGAATGCAACCCCTCCTGCGTTCGAGTCGCATTCAAACGCGACCTACAGAAATTTTATTTTAATGAAAATAAACACCTAATGTAATAAGAAAAGATCTTATCTAAGTGTATCAGATGAGCATGCAATCTCCTCAATGTGGCATCTCTATCGATCAAAGCTAAGGCCACCTCCATCTGATATGCAAATGTCACTTGATTATAAGCGCGTAATGTCGGAGCCGTGCGCACATACATCGAGCAACATCTCTTACAAAAATTTCAGCCACTAACTTGGTTAAAAATGGATGTGACAATACCGAAAAGTGCGCATTATGCTCAACCTGTTAACGACTACAAAAATAACTAAATAACCACGTACCATCATAAGACCCTCTATGAAATCCATAGAAATGTCTTCCCAAACATGATCCGGTATATTTAAAGGCTGTAGGAATCTGGCCGATTTCAATGTGGTTGCCTTAGCCTTTTGACAGTAAACATGAAAAAAAAACTCCTCACATCTCGTCTCAATCCTAGCCATGTGCAACTCTGTGATATCCTCCTATAAGTCCTTAAGACAGCCTCATGACCGACCTCTGGAGTTTGGTGGAAGTGTTTGGTGGGTTCTTGTACCAAAAGATCAGCTACGGAACAATTCCTTAAGATCTGAATTTATGGAAGAAAGTGGTCCGTGCAACCGTGGAAAAATATTCGTCAGATATTCTCCTGTAGTCAAAAAATTATGAAACCATGGACGTTGGTTGACTCGCTCCTGTCGTGGTCACTCCAAAGGAATCGACTTCATGGTTAGTGTCATCGTGGATTGAGTCCTCCCTTCTCGGTGTGCTCTCCATAGGCATCCTTATTGATATCATCCTCCTTGTTTCAACCATTAATGGAGGTCTGAGGTTCGCCTGCTCTGATACCACTTGTTAAGTTTCAATACCAAAGATAGGCTACACAACAATTCGTTCAAGATCTGGATGTATTATAGGAATCAGTCTATGCGACTGTAGGAAAATATTCGTCAAATATTTTTTGTTACCTAGCAAATTGTGAACCCAATTGTGTTAGATCCGTAACTTCCTAATCTACAACTTTTGTATTTATGCCCTTTGCATATTCGAATTGCAACAGGGACGAAAGCATAGAATAATATGGGTGATGGTGGTGGTGACGGGTGGAGTGGATGTTAAGGTTATGGATAGGTATGGTGATGAAGGTGGATGGTGGATATGATTAAGGGATATAGATGAAGGGAACGAAGTGGTCGAGATCCCAAAGAAGAGGAGTGGCTCGATAGTCGAGGGAGATTAGAAGTTAGGAGAAACTTTGCCAACGGTAGAGGTGGAAGGATGGTATAGAGGGAGGAGGGAGAGAGTCTAGAGAGAAGATAAGAGGCAAGAAATTAATATTCCAATAGCATAATGAATTTGGCTGCCATCCACATATATATACAGTTGAGCCAACAAGTCCTAAAATAATAAGTAACCGTAATTCTAGAAGATTCTCGCCGATCGTGTTCAAACGTGCCCGATCGCGTTCGAACGCACAAAAGACGTTCTCTGTATATGCGAACGCGATGCAGGCGTTCGAACGCACGATATGCATTCTTTGTATTTGCAAACCCGATGCAGACGTTCGCAAGGGCGTTCGAACGCGACTTCACCTACGTTCAAACGTGACTTATAGGAATTTTATTTTAATGAAAATAAACAACTAATGCAGTAAGAAAATATTCTAACTAAACATATCAGCTTACCACGCTTCCCCTCCTTGCCCTCAAGGTAAAAAATTGGGGAAACGCTCCAAGTTATCAGTCTCCAATTCCCATGTTGCCTCATCAGATGGCTTACCAAGCCACTAAACTAGAATCTCCATCTCCAATATGGTTCCATGTCGTCGCCGGTGTTTAGCAAGTACACGAACTGGCTCAACGATCTCTGTCTACTCCAATGGCTCTAGTAGAGCTGGTCCAACGATCTCATGATCTTCAATCCGCTCTCTCAGCAATGAAACATGGAAGACAGGATGCACTCTCGACCCCTCCAATAGCTCCAAACGATATGCAACCGGACCAATATGCTCCAACACCCTAAATGGACCAAAGTAGCGATGAGTTAACTTTTGATTATGCATTCGACGTAAGGTCACTTGTCGATATGGTTGTACCCTCACAAACACCCAACTGCCGATGTCGAACTCCTACTCCCTATAGCTACGATCATAAACTTACTTCATACGGTTCTGGGCAAGTTTAAGATGAGCACGCAACCTCCTCAATGTGGTGTCTCTATTCATCAAAGCTAAGTCCACGTCCGTACGATCTGCAGATGCCACTGGATCTTAAGCGTATAACGTCAGAGCTATGCATCCATACACCACCTCAAATAGAGTCATGCCAATGCTCCTATAGTAGGCGGTGTTATAAGACCACTCCGCCCACGGTAAGAAGTCCAACCATCATCTCGACATCTCTCAAAAAAAGCACTTCAAGTACTGCTCAATACCTCAATTGACCACCTTGATTAGGCCGTCCGTCTGTGGATGGTAGGCCAAACTGAAGTTCAATCGAGTCCCCTGCAATATGAAAAACTCAGTCCAAAAGTCACTCATAAATACATGATCATGATTCGAGACAATCGTTCGTGGTATGCCATGTAATCGAGCAACATCTCTAACAAAAGTTTGACCCACCGACTTGGCTGAAAATGGATGTGACAATGCCGAAAAGTGCGCATACTTGCTCAATCTGTCAACCACCATAAAGATAACGGAATAACTACGTACCAGCGGAAGACCCTCTATGAAATCCATAGAAATGTCTTACCAAACACGGTCTGGTATAGGTAAAGGCTAAAATAATCCGGCCAGTTTTAATGTGGTTGCCTTGAGCCCTTTGAAAGACTTTGCAAGCACGGACAAAACTCCTCACATCCTGCCTCAATCCTGGCTATGTGCAACTCTGAGATATCCTCCTATACGTCCACAAAAAACTCTCACGACCAGCCTCTAGAGTTTGGTGGAAGTACTCCAATAATTTCTATCACGTCCCATTCCGAGAATAATGTGGCCGTGAATCTCTAGGATAAAATCCGAAGAAAATAGGAAAAACCAAATAGTAATCAAATCCTAAAATAGATTGACAGAGCAAAAACGGTACTCAATCTTTGGAGTCCTCACTAAGCGGCTTCTTAAATTTCTGCAAAATAATAAGTCCACATGAGCTAGACGCATAGCAAATAACCCACTCTACTAATATGTCTAATGACAAAAATCAACATGTAATACATATAGTAGCAGAAAAGAATCATAATAATAATATATAAGCCGTCTTGAAAAATAAATAATTTTCTTGTCTCTTATATTGAATTTCAAAATTCATATATATACTAAATTAGAATCATAAATTATTCATATTAACTCATTTTGAATAAATCAATATAAAACAAGTCAATCTTCGCTGAAAGTGTATTTTCATAGAAATCAAATCATAAATCATTCATATTAACACAATCTGAATAAATCACCATAAAACGAATCTCCACTAAAGTGTATTATCATGGAAATCGAATTATAAATCACTTATAATATCTCAATTTAAATAAAAATATAAAACAAATCAATCTCTACTGAAAATATACTATCATAGATATCGAATCATAAATCATTCAAAATATCTCAATTTGAATAAATTAATATAAAAGCAGTCGATCTCTGCCAAAAGTGTACTATCATGGAAACCCGCCAAAACTGATAAAATGATATATTATCTCATTAATGGGTACTCTGACCTGTGGCCATATTGCACTACCTAGTCACCATCGGGATGGAGCCCAGGACTTTTCTAGATAGTCGATCCATCTAGGGTCACAATAGGTACTCTACAGTGCCTTACTGGCTTTTTCACTATCTGTTGAGTAAGGTTAGAGTCACCTGGACAAAAATCCAGGAATCTTTTCCCTAATCCCGCCAGAGTCACTTGGTAGCATGTCTCAACGTTATATTCCAAGAATCTTTTCCCTGGACTTTTCTTCTAGAAACAAATTGGGTTCCAGATTTCACTTTTATTAGTATTCGACCATACTGATTTATTCTGAATCTCAAGTATCAAATTCCTCGATCACCAAAATTCTCAATTCTTCAAATACAATATATACACCAAAATTCTCATATCTTCAGCAAGTCTAGAACATTTAGCACATCAATCCCTGCAAATAAAAATATACCAATCCAAGATCAAGTGAAAATAACTTGAAATGAATAACAATCCAAACACAAGTTATCAAGCTAGCAGTTCACAAGTACTCAAGCAAACAAAGTTCACAGGTATTCAAACAAAGTTATTATGCAGTAAACATAAACTAGTAAACCCCCCCTATGCCAGCACTCCCTCTACAACAGTAAACTCTTAAACTCTAAACACACGTCTAAACTCACACACACTCTCCCCCTTTTTGACACAAATGCCAAAGACTAGAAACTCGGAGGGAACTGACGATGAAGAATCGACAACACGGAGTCGAGTACGATCCCCTGACGAGCTTGCTCAACTCGTAAATCATTCACGACCGAATGGAGGTCCTGCACCTGAGTGCTAAGCTGATCAAAATGGTCAGAGAACTATGGTAACTCCCCCTCAGTATGAGATGAATTATTGTCAGAATTGTCATCAGAAATGTCCAGCGGCGGAAGAGGAGGGCGGCTTGAGAGGAGATGACTGATCATGAGCTTGACTCTGCTTAAGCGTTATCCGATCCAACGGTTTTTGCGAAGTAAGCGAAGCTTTCGAGGCATACACTTGCACCCCACTCTAAGTGCACAAATTGGTAATAAAAATGCCAAACGACAACCCTTCACGAGGTGCTTCTTTT
The DNA here is from genome assembly GCF_019914945.1 of Typha latifolia. Taxonomy (NCBI): domain Eukaryota; kingdom Viridiplantae; phylum Streptophyta; class Magnoliopsida; order Poales; family Typhaceae; genus Typha; species Typha latifolia. The sequence goes on along the minus strand of NC_133086.1, from coordinate 12,538,985 downwards.
GATACGATTCGGACTTCACCGACGTCGTCTCGAGCATGGGTTCAATTTAGGAGTGTTTTTATTTCCTGTTTTAGTGTTTAATTTCCATTAAAATAATTTTTCTGTAAGTCGCGTTCGAACGCGGGTGGAGTGAGTTCGAACGCGGTTTGTGAACGGGGTTGTGAACGTGGAGAAGAGAATGTACTTTGCGTTCGAACGCGGTGCGTTCGAACGCACTGTGAACGCCTGCATCGCGTTCGCAAATACCGACAGGCGCGTTCGATCACGCGTTCGAACGCCTGCATCGCGTTCGCAAATCCAGAAGAGCTAAATCGGTGCGTTCGAACGCGGTCGGGTGAGTTCGAACGTGGTCGGCGAAAATTGTGTTTTAGGGTTAATGTGAGTTGTTGGTTAGCCTACAAAAGAATGTGTAGGGCAACCAAAATCATTATTGATTATTGAGATTGAGTTTTGCCTTGCCTCCTTCGTCTTCTTCACTCCCGTTCTCTCAATCCCCGGCGACGCCGCTTCTAACCTCCCTCGTCCGGCTAATCACCCTAGTCCCTTAGGGGTGGCCCTCTTCTCCCCCTTCGTCCAATCTATCCAACACTTGCCCTAATCCTTCCATCAACCACAACCGTTCCACCATCACTTTTCTCTGGTGCCACCACATTAACGCCGGTCCACCACCATCCACCATTACCTAGGATCTCGTGCCTCCATCCACGAATCCAAAACAGAGCATCCTGACGTTCATCCACTAAACGAACGATATCTCAAGATCCCCAACTCCGATTAGCCTGTAACTAGATTTGTTGGAAAGCTCTTTTACGAGGCTACAACATATCAAAATCTCACGTCGATCCGACGACAGAATATTTTGGGATCTAATTTCAAAGTTCCGTGCCAGATCGTATTAAGCTGGTATCACAGCCTTAGCCCCAAAGAGAAGATCGTACCAAGCTGGTATCAGAGCCACCTTTCCTCGGACAAGCGCTTCCAATGACGACAACCAGATCCATGGCTGCACGGCGAGATGATGAAAAAGAGATTCTCCTAATAGAGGAGGGAGAAACGATTGCAAGGACTTCCACCCGTGGAATCGCCCGATCTAATCAGAATACGGAAGAACCTAGCGTTCAAGCCATGTTGGGGTATATTTCATAGCAATTGGCCATCAACAACCAGATGATGATGGAGATGATGCGGGAACTACGGGCGAACGGGAAAGCACCATCGACCCCACGACGCGAGTCCACCCCCTTGAACCCACCGCCACCGGTTCAGCCTTTGCAACCACAAGAGCCGCTGCTACCACCACCCTATGGGCAGAGGCAAGCAAGGATGGTTACACCAGGTCCAGTTGCAGGTGAACCCATCCGACGGTTGAACCACTATGGAGACCGCCTTGGAGATCAAGATCCGTAGGCGGGTCAATACGATCCGGAACCACAACAAGTTAATCAAAACCGAAGTAGGGATCATCAACCCTTCATGGTGCATCCTCCCCCGGTTAGACAAGGACATGATCCGGAACGAGACAATGGCATCCGTGGACAAGTCGTGCGTCTCGAATTCCCCAAGTTCAAAGGTGGCGACCCGATCGATTGGTTGTATAGGGCGGAGCAATTCTTTGCATACCAAGGAACGACGGAAGAGTACAAGGTGACGCTTGCGAGCTTCCACCTTGAGGATGCGGCGTTCCATTGGTTTCGAGCAGCCAATGCCACTGAGGCTATCGAAACTTGGGTTGAATTTTGCGTCGGTATCACACGGCGATTTGGAGCATCGGGATATGAAGACTTTGATGCTCTCCTCTCAAAGACGGTGCAAAAGACCACGGTTGGGTCATACCAAGAAGAATTTGAGAAAATTAGTAGCCGATGTCATCCACCATGGACGGATCAGCAACTTCGCAGCACCTTCATCTCCGGGTTGCGAGGTGACATACAAGCCGATGTGAGGGCTTTAAGGCCTAGAACTTTACAGGAGGCCTTCGAAGATGCGGTGCTTATGGAAGACAAACATAGGGCCATGAAGATACACTTGAAACAGAGTTGGATGAGCCAAGGAAGCCGCAATCAAGCTCAACCAAACATAGCGGCGGGAAATACTATCGGAGTACCAAGGGTTGCTGCGACAGTGGTACCTCCTCGAGCACCCTTAAAGCCATCCCAAGATGTGAAGTATGCACCTAGAGGTCCGGGACGAGCACTCACACCAGCCCAAGTAGAAGAAAGAAGAGCCAAGGGCCTATGCTTCCGTTGTGATGAGAAGTTTGTACCCGAGCATCGCTGCGCTAAACCGATGGGATCGGTGATGCTAATCGATGGATTGGAGGAAGCGGAGGATGAGTTTGCAGCTGAAGGTACAGATGTGGCTGGACATCAAGGAGAAGAAAGGCGAGGAGCAACCCGTGGAGGACATGATAGCCGAAATCTCCCTCCACGCCTATTCGGGGACAGCTGCGCCAAAAACCTTGCGGGTAAACGAGGTAGTCAAGAAAACCACAGTGAGAATCTTGATTGACACCGGGTCCACCCACAACTTCATTGACAAGAGGCTCCTTAGGAAGATTGGGCTCGAGTCGGAACCCATGGAAGGGTTCGATGTGACAATCGGAGATGGCACCACATTGCGAGCAGATTTTATTTGTGGAGGTGTGGAATTGAAGGTGCAAGGCCAAACTTTCACATTGGACCTTTATCCGTTGGCCTTGCAAGGTGCCGATATTGTTTTGGGGACTCAATGGCTTCAAAGCTTGGGGCCCGTAACATTTGATTTCTCAAACCTCACACCGACATTTCGGAGGAATGGAAGAAGGGTCTTTGCTAGATGGAAATCAACCGCGGCAAGGGCCGACATTGCAACCACTTGTGGGTTTTCCTTGTGCGGGGGACCGAGCTCTACTATTGCAAATGGCTGTTGTTGAACCAGAACATCCACCACCAAAGGAAGTAGCCTCGAGATGGAAGAGCTGCTGCGGGAGTTTCGAGGATCTCTTCAAGGAACCCCGAGGACTACCGCCGAACCGTCGTCATGACCATCGCATCCAAATCATTCCGGGGCTGAACTGCGAATGTCCGACCCTATCGGTACCCGCATGTCTAGAAGGAAGAGATCAGTAAATTGGTGGAGGAAATGCTCGAGCAAGGGATTATTCAACCGAGTAGAAGTGCCTACTCATCGCCGGTCTTTGCTAGTTCGGAAGAAAGACCGGAGTTGGCGGTTTTGCGTCGACTACCGAGCCTTGAATGCAATTACTGTCAAGGACCGGTATCCAATACCGGTGATCGAGGAGTTGCTAGATGAGCTCACAGGGTCGGCCTACTTCAGCAAACTTGACTTAAGAGCGGGATACCATCAAATGCGAGTCGACCTTGAAGATGTACACAAAACGGCGTTCCGAACTCACGATGGCCACTATGAGTTCCGAGTCATGCCGTTTGGGCTCATCAATGCACCGGCCACCTTCCAAGGGTTGATGAATGACCTCTTCCGCCCACTCTTGCGTCGGTACGTGCTCGTCTTCTTTGATGATATTCTAGTATACAGCAGGAATTGAAGTGAGCACTTGCGGCACGTGCAGGAGGTATTAAATATCTTGCGACAAAACCAGCTAAAAGTTAAGATGAGCAAGTGTCTTTGGGGAGAGTCAAGAGTGGAGTACTTGGGGCATATAATCTCTGTAAAAGGAGTGGAAGCCGACCCAAGCAAGATCAAGAATATGGTGGATTGGCCGATTCCTACTAATTAGAGGGAATTGAGGGGATTCCTTGGATTGAAAGGGTACTACTGGCGATTTGTTGCCAACTATGGCAAAATTGCTGCCCCGCTGACCTCCTTACTCAGAAAAGGTGGGTTTCAATGGACGGGCAAAGCAACGGAGGCCTTCGAAGCCTTGAAAACAGCTATGTCTACAGCTCCGGTTTTAGCACTACTATATTTCGGCAAGCCCTTTGTGGTGGAGTGCGACGCTTCGGGTGAGGGCATTGGAGCAGTTTTGATGCAAGAGGGAAGACCCGTGGCATATATGAGCAAAGCATTGTTAAGTCAGTCGAGACAGCTATCTACCTACGAGCGCGAAATGCTAGCGATTCTACACGTCGTCACCAAATGGCGACCCTACTTGATTGGCCAACGATTTACTATCCGCACGGACCAGCGTAGCTTACCCTACTTCATGGAGCAACGTGTGCACACCCCAGCCCAACAACGGTGGGTCACGAAACTCCTTGGGTATGACTACAAATTAGTCTACAAAAAGGGGATTGAAAATCGAGCCGCCGATGCTCTTTCGCGCCAACCGGACACAAGTGAGCTTGCCGCTCTTTCAAAGCACCAGCATTTCCTATATCTTCAGATATGTGGGGAACCAATGCGAGAAGATCATACCATGGAGGAACTTTAGCCGAGTTCAAAGATCGCTTCACAAACTTCAAACCTTGAGGACAAGGTTGCGGAAGCGTGGTGGATTGATACGATTCGGACTTCACCGACGTCGTCTCGAGCATGGGTTCACTTTAGGAGTGTTTTTATTTCATGTTTTAGTGTTTAATTTCCATTAAAATAAGTTTTCTGTAAGTCGCGTTCGAACGCGGGTGGAGTGAGTTCGAACGCGGTTTGTGAACGGGGTTGTGAACGTGGAGAAGAGAATGTACTATGCGTTCGAACGCACTGTGAACGCCTGCATCGCGTTCGCAAATACCGACAGGCGCGTTCGATCATGCGTTCAAACGCCTGCATCGCGTTCGCAAATCCAGAAGAGCTAATTCGGTGCGTTCGAACACGGTCGGGTGAGTTCGAACGCGGTCGGCGAAAATTGTGTTTTAGGGTTAATGTGAGTTGTTGGTTAGCCTATAAAAGGATGTGTAGGGCAACCAAAATGATAATTGATTATTGGGATTGAGTTTTGCCTTGCCTCCTTCGTCTTCTTCGCTCCCATTCTCTCAATCCCCGGCGACGCCGCTTCTAACCTCCCTCGTCCGGCTAATCACCCCTGTCCCTTAGGGGTGGCCCTCTTCTCCCCCTTCGTCCAATCTATCCAACACTTGCCCTAATCCTTCCATCAACCACAACCGTTCCACCATCACTTTTCTTCGGTGCCACCACATTAACGCCGGTCCACCACCATCCACCATTACCTAGGATTTCGTGCCTCCATCCACGAATCCAAAATAGAGCATCCTGACGTTCGTCCACTAAACGAACGATATCTCGAGATCCCCAACTCTGATTCGCCTGTAACTAGATTTTTTGGAAAGCTCTTTTATGAGGATACAACATATCAAAATATCATGTCGATCCGATGACAGCATATTTTGGGATCTAATTTCAAAGTTCCGTGCCAGATCGTATCAAGCTGGTATCAGAGCCTTAGCCCCAAAGAGAAGATCGTATCATCTTTCTATGCAGCTGTCAGAATGAAATCGTATATCACCGCAGCCAAATCAACAGAAACTCCCGACAGCATCGCATGAAGGAGGAAGGCACGATCCGGACTAATATTGGAATGTTGAGTCTTGGGGGTGACGTTGTATAGACAAAGCAGGTGAAGCATGCGAGCTACTAATGTCAGTTTCTCATAAGGCATCATGTTTCATTTCCAACGCTCCCCTTTGATTAACACAGTACCAACATAGTCTTTGACATCAGGAAGCGGAGCAGACGATGGATACTGGAACTCGCTATCAGTAAGTTGGAGTTCAGCACGAATGACATCGGAGTCCAAGTATATTGAAACTCCACGGACAATAGAACGTATACAGCGTTCCAAAACTGTGGCATTACTAAAAAATTCTCTAACAACTTCCACATATGCAGTCCCACTCATCCGACACACGGATAACCATCCTCGCTCAGTAAAGATCTGTTCGATCCCCAAGGCAGAAAAATTAGAAATGACCACTGGCCGTTCACAAATAACAGGTCGAGTGCTAAAATTATGTTTATATCGCCCTACAGCCGTAGATGTAGAAAACTTGGGAGTCGAAGTAGGTGATGAAGGCGGCCTTTGCTTCTTGGAAACTGCAGCTTTTCTAAGCATTCTTGAGAAAGAGACAAGTTGCAAGATTCAATACATTCCCAAAACAAACAAAAAGATAACAAGAAATCCAAAAAATTCTAGAAACCATGAAGGCTCTAAATGAAATCCATCTTCCACTTGAAAACACTAAGATATCACGTTCAATCGCACAAGAAACATCAAGATATTAACTTTAACGTGATCAAACTCGAAAACGCATGAAATCAATCAAGATCAAGAGACTCAATTGAATAAAAAAATAAGAAAATTGATAGATAATCATACCACGCAAAAGTGAAGAAAAACTAAAAGATTCGGCCGAAAGACACTAGATCCGGAGGAGAAATACCCTCTAAAAGGGTTTGAAGTGAAAAATTAGATGAAAAAGACCAAGATCTTGAAGATTTGAGTGGGAGAAAATGAAGGGTTTCTAGGGTTTGGAAGATGGAAGATGAAAACCCTTGGGTTCGGACGCAATATTTAAATAACCCTCGAGTGCGTTTGAACGCACCAGTCTGCGCGTTCAAACGTGCTAGTCATCGCGTTCGAACTCAAAAATCTGCATTTGAACGCCTCTTTTTTTCTTTTCTTTTTTTTTTTAAGTAAAAGGTCTAAAAAATAAAAAAAAATATTTTTCAAGATGCACTTCTAAAAATTCAAAATAGATTCAAGACATAGAATATAACAATCGAATGAAATAAGTCATACATAGATCAATCAAATCATCAAAAGCATATTATAATCAATTCTAATGCATCACTCAAAATTAAATTAATCTTGATTGATCATAACAATATGCATATGCAAGTTGAGCATAGATAACATGAAACATTCTTCTTAAATAAACTTTTCTATTTAAACAATGATACAACACAGTAGTCAAACCGACTTAGTATTTAAATTTGCACTTTTCGACTTATTCTCCATAACAGAACAGGAATTTTTCTTGTAAAATTTTTTTTATACTTAAACCATATAGGTGCAATGATAGCTTTCACACATGAGTAGGTAGCCCTTTTCTTGTAGTACATATAAAAAAATGTGCAATAAGATATTCACAAATATCAAAATTTTTTATTTAATTTGCAAGCAATGTACTGGGTCAAACTGGACTCTAAACAATATGGCTTTTACACAAACTCATTGTAGCCCTTTTCATTGATCTTTTATGAACACAATTGTGAAGACTAAGCATGAGGTCAAACTGTGCAAATCAAAGTCAATAGTAAGCTATTTAAAAAAAAATTCATGATGTCATACTCACTCAAGAATATTCACACGTTATGAATGCATTAAATTTAGTTTAATTATCATAGAAGTCGAGAGAGTGAATAAATCAGAAATGATACAATATACTATAAGATAACAAAATTGACTATAATAACTCATAATCAAGAGAAAAATCATATTTATATGTCAAGAGTATATTATTGAATCTAGGGGTGCATCAATTTTTTTGTATGACAAAAACTCTCGACAAATCTGAAACTAAACCCAAAGAGAAAATTTCAGAGTAAAAAAAACCTAAAAAAATGAAATAAAATAAAAACACGCAAACCAAAATAAAAAAAATCAATCCAAAGCACAAATCCCTAAAGAAGTACGAAGATACTCAAATCTCTGTAAATCTAAAGGTTTTGTAAACAGATCACTCAACTGTTTCTCCGTCTCAACATGCTCCAATGCTATTATTTTGTCTTCAACTAACTCACGTATAAAATGATGTCGGATATCAATATGTTTTGTATGCGAGTGTTGAACAGTATTTTTTGGTATATTAATAGCACTCATGTTGTCACAATAAAGCACCATAGTATCTTGTTCATTGCCGTAATCTTTGACCATCTGTTTCATCCATAGTAATTGAGAACAACAACTTTCCACTGCAATGTACTCGGCCTCCGTAGTAGATAAAGATATCGAGTTTTATTTCTTACTGTACCAAGCAACCAGATTGTTTCCAATATAAAAACATCCACCTGAGATACTTTTTCTATCATCACATGAACTTGCCCAATTAGAATCCGTGTATCCAGATATGATAGCTCCCGAGTCATAAGTAAACCAGATACCTAAGTCAATTGTGCCACCGACATATTTTATGATACGTTTCACAGCAAACAAATGTGTCTCCTTAGGTTCAAACTGAAACCTAGCACACACACCGACACTAAATGTAATATCTGGTCTACTAGCAGTTAAGTATAAAAGACTACCAATCATGCTCCTATACAGTGTCTGATCAACACTTTTACCTGAAATATCTTTACCTAGTTTGGTAGTTGTACTCATAGGAGTTCTAGCATGTTTTGCATTTTCTAAACCAAATTTAGTCACAAGATCCTTAGCATACTTGGTTTGAGCGATAAATATCCCTATTTCCAATTGAGTAATTTGAAGTCCCAAAAAGAACTTCAACTCACCCATCATGCTCATCTCAAAATGACTATGCATGAGATCTGCAAACTCCTTAGCTAAAGATTGACTCGTTGCCCCGAAGACAATGTCATCCACATATATTTGTGCCACAACTAAACTCTTGTTCAACCATCTAATGAACAATGTCTTGTCCACTCCCCCTCAAGTGAACCCCGCATCCACTAAAAGAGTGGTCAACTTCTCAAACCAAGCTCTTGGAGCTTGTTTTAGGCCGTAGAGGGCCGTAGAGGGCCTTTCGGTTGTTCCACATAAACATCTTCATTCAGAGTACCATTTAAGAAAGCACTTTTAACATCCATTTGAAGCAATTTAAATTTTAAATGACAAACAATAGCAAGCAGTATACGAATAGACTCTAATCTAGCAACAGGAGCAAATGTCTCATCAAAATCTATACCCTCAACCTGAGTATATCCCTATGCTACTAGTCTAGCTTTATTTCGAATTATATTGCCATATTCAGCACTTTTATTTTTGTAAATCCATTTTGTTCTAATGACGTTCACATTCTTAGGTCTAGGAACTAAATACCAAACATCAATCCTAGAAAATTGCTCTAATTCCTCATGCATAGCATTAACCTAAGAATCGTCTAACAATGCTTCCTTCACATTTTTAGGTTCAAAAGAAGATGTATAACAAGTAAATGATACCTCACTTTGGATTTGTCGTCTTGTCTTAATTAGTTCATTCACGTCTCCGATCACTTGTGATAGTGGATAATTTGATTTCACTCTAGCAGATGATTCCGGTACGTTGTAGTCATGTTTGTTCATTTCAACTTTGTCCTCGTCCTGATTCTCAATTTTCAGATCAAGCTCCATTCCTATTTCTTCGTCATATGTATCTGCAGAAACAAAAATAGGAGTAGCTTTAGTTATATCAGTCATGGATTCCTCTATAATAACATTAGCAGATTCCATAACAGTAGAAGTGTCAAGATTAAATACTCTGTAAGCTCTGCTATTGTAATAACCCAAGGTTAAAAAAAAAATTAATTAATTATTCCCGCACTGCATGGCACGACAGCTCGTGCCATGCAATGGCAGCAGAGATGGGCGCCACGCGCCCCAAGCGCTGGCCCAGCCAACCTAGCCGAGCCAAATTGGCGCGGTGGGCCCCCGTCGTTGTCGCCGCCGTCGCAGCCTCCCTCCCCACCGCCTCTCTCTCCCTTTTCTTCTCTCTCTCTCTCTCTCTCTCTCTCTCTCTCTCTCTCTCTTTCGAGCTCTCTCTGACCTTTCTCTCTTTCTCTCTCTCTCAAACACTCTCTCTCTTTACCCACTGCCGCCGCCACCTCCTCTAGCTCCGGTGAGCCTCCCTCCCTCTCTCTCTCTCCCTCCCTCTCTCTCTCTCTACCTCTCTCTCTCTATTCCTCTTTTTCTCCTTGTCGGCTTCCTCTCGGAACCGCCGGAGGATTGAGCCGTCGGCGAGAGGCCAGCTGCTAAGTGGCCACCAGCGGTCGCACCCCTCCCCCATGGCCCAACCCTCTTCTTCCTTTTTCTTTCCTCTTCTTCTTCTTCTTCTCTTCCTTCTTCCTCTCCTCCTCCTCCTTCTTCCCTTCTCTCCTCTGTCCGCACCCTTCAAGTGGTGCTGGGCTCGGCCCAGCGCCCTTGCAGCGCCAGGCGCTGGGCTCGGCCCAGCGCCTTGCTGTGCATGGTGCTGGGCTAAGCCCAGCACTATATGCAATTCTATATTTTGTTTTTTTTTTCTCTCTCTTCTCTTTCTATATATATATATATGCACAATTTGTTTAGCTTAGTTAATTTAATGTAATTTAGTTATACAAATTAAATATAATTATATCATAGTTAGTATATAGTTCTAATTATACCATGTTTAGCAAAATGCCTGCAATATAAATTACTATTTTAATCCTAAGAAATTTTTAGGGTTATGTACGTATATTCTTACGTAATTAATTGCAGTAACTTAATTCTTATTTTCTTAATTATCAAAGAGAATAATAGGCAGATAAAATATATTCTAAATACACAAATAAATAATATAATTATGATTAATAAATAACAAAAACAAATATAGAAATGAAGAGTACATAATTACAATAAGAAACTATTCTTTTATCTGGTTAATTTTAATTAATAGAAAGACTGACATATTTGTTATAAATAATTTTAGATCCCGACCCCCCTGTTCAAGATTCTATGGACTTAGCTATCGAGGCGTGATTGTTATCGTAGTAGCGTGAACGAGTGGTGGTTTGTTATTTGCAGTGGGGTGAGTAGTCTTATCCCCTAGACGCCTTTCTCAAATTAGGTTATAGTATATATGATGTACATATATGTTTTGGCCTCCAGCATGATTATATGATTTATCTAGAGATGATTACAGTCGAGCATATTTTATCATGCATTCGATTATGCTGATTTGGGATATGAGTACATTGGTGATATATATAGAGATGATTAGAGATGATTCTACTGTTATGATTGTTTACCGAGTTGATCTGCAGCATGAGTATGCATGTGTTGACGATACAGTTGGAGACTATATTGCATCATTTTCTCTTGATTCCTATTCCACCTAAATTTCTGTTATGCATTGACTTGTTATCATATTGGATATATGCATTGCTCTGTCATTTAGAAGGAAAGCATGAAATGTGATTGATAGGATAGTTGATAGAAAGTGTGAGGATACTTGAATGGGCGCGAGGGTTAGGACGCGCTTGGTGGATGATTGATCGCTTGACATAGTCGCGATCCTGTTGGCCTTACGTCCGAGGTCGTTAGTCTGTGTGCGCAACAGACATTCGGACACATGCCGTTCGCCAGGGCATATGTGGTGAGTTATCCTCACAAGGTTTCTATCAACTATGTGTGTGCCCGGTCTGGATGGATGTTGATACCCTAGAAGATGGCGGGGTATGATTATATTTGAGATACTCCTTGCGGACGGCAGAGTATGCTCTGAGCCTTCGGGCATGATGTTGAGACCGGGTACCGGGTGTTGACTGTGCACAGTGGTCTAGTATGATGATATTATACCGAGATGTTGGTGATGATCGTGATGTTAAGAAATGCATATGATTTCATTATTATCTAACATACCTGATTATTGAGTGGTCAATATACATCATATATAATTGTATCTGATATCATAGCATTGTCAGGGTCGGCATGCATCATGTGTCATATTTGTGAGAGAGTTATGATGATCATATGACATGGTGATCTGTTTATTCATTGTCGAGGATTAGGTATTTTTATCATTTATGACATGACATGTTATCTATATTTCATTTATGTAGTATTGAGGACACATTCATTTACTTATTCATGACATGATACTCTTTCTGATTCATATTATCCAGTACTTGATTTACTCTCTGTTTAGCATCACTGATTCGGGGTAAGGTCTATTCACTGAGCTTTTAGCTCATGACTCTCTTGTTTTCTCCTTTCCAAAAACCCAAGTGATCGAGAAGAGCAGGATACTCCCTTAGAGGTCTTGCTGGTGAGTGAGGAGTAGGGTGTGGTTAGTGTTGTATGTCAGTTGAGATATCTTATCTGATGTAATAGTTGACATCCTCCAAAGTGTATCTGTATCCTTGTCTTATACTTTAGCAGGTGACTTTGTACTTGTATAATTATGTATATACCTTTGTTTTGTATATGTAGTTGTGAACAGCTCTTGATGATGTGTTGTGGCCTGTGTGGGGCCCAAGTAAGGTTATTTGTATGCTGTTGACAGTTAGACTTGAGTTATTCTTAGTTTAGATATTGTGGAGAAAATTATGATGTTGCTACAGGTTTATTTGATTGTTAGTAACAAATTGAATGGTCGGGTACTATGCACGTGCCGTGTGGGCTCGTGCTATGCACGTTTTTAGAGTGTGGGTGTCACAGCTATTATTAAAATACCCTAAGAAGATGCCTTCCCTACTTCTAGTGTCAAATTTAGTCAAATATTCTCGATCACGCAAGATATAGCATTTACTACCAAAAACTCGAAAATATTTAACACTAGGTTTCTTACTTTTCCAGATTTCATATGCAGTCATTTTTGTACCTGGTCTAAGATAAACACGATTTATCACATGTACCGCTGTATTGACCACCTCTACCCAAAACCCTTGAGTAACCTTTTTAGCGTGAAGCATAACCCTAGCCATTTCCTGCACAACTTGGTTCTTTCTTTCCACAATCTTGTTCTGTTGTGGAGTTATAGGAGCTGAAAATTTATGTTGAATATCAAGAAAATCCCAAAATATGGAAAAAAAATTTATTTTCAAATTCTCTACCATGATCAGAACGAATCCTAACTAGAGTAGTAGATTTTTCATTCTGCAATTTTAAACATAGTGATTTAAAAACTTCAAAGGTTTCAGACTTCTCACGTAGAAAGGCAACCCAGGTATATTTGGAGTAATCATCGACCATTAAGAATATATAACGTTTATATCCAAGACTTTCCATTTTTGTTGGACCCATCAAGTCCATGTGAACTAATTGTAGCACATGGTCAGTAGTAGCTGCATTTACCTTCTACTGTGAGATTCAAATTTGTTTTCCAATTTGACACGAACCGCACACTCTTTTTGACATTTCTTTCATCTTAGGTATTTCTCTTACCACTTCTTATTTGGACAGAGTAAATAATTCCTTATGATTCACATGTCCAAGACATTGATGCCAAAGATCTGCAATGTTGAAAGAGGCACTGTTATATTTCAATTTATGTGAAGTTCCAACAACATAGCAATTATTAGATGTTCTAGATCCATAACATATAACATTATCATCATGATCTAGAATAGTACAATCAGTTTTGGAGAATTTTACCTCATAATCTCTATCACAAAATTGACTGATGCTCAGAAAATTTACTTTTAAGCCCTTCATATAAAGAATATTTTCAAGAATAGGAACCCCCGGAGAACTTACTTTTCCTTTACCTATTACCTTAAATGAATTACCATCTTTGAATGTCACAACTCCCCTTTCATGTTTTTCGAGATTGGATAATAAGGACTTGTCACCCGACATATGTCTTGAACAGCCACTATCTAAATACCACAAATCAAAATTTAAAGCTTTCAAGGCTGTATGCACAACATAGCATTTCAAATCACTTTTCTTGACCCATATGACCTTTGTTTTCATCCCATAAATGAAAGGATTTCTAGGTTTTCATAAAAATTTACAATGAGGCCGAATATGCCCTAGAATGCCGCAATGATAGCATGTCGGAACAAACCCTTTTCTACTCACCTTTTGTCGAGGAGTGTGACTAAAGTTTACCTTTGGTGCCGTTGAAGATTCACCAGTTTGTAGGTTCAACTTCAGTTTAGAGGCATTCATCCAGGATTGCTTTGAAAATGAGGTCAATAACCTCAAGTTATCTTCATTTTGTATACCAGCGAAACAAAGACCAGTTTTATTATTATTTGAATTACTAGAGTATCCAATATCATACATGTCTTTTCCAGAAATCTGAGCTTTTAAAAGTTAAGTACAAAGTTTTCTTCATTTTTTTTAGAATCATCATCAGATTCATCTGAGTCATCCTAAGTAACTTTCATAGCTTTACCCTTCTTCTTAAGGCGATTAGGGCATTCTTGTGCTATGTGTCCAAAACCAGAACATTCAAAACATCAAACTTTATTCTCATAATTCTTATTTTTCAGTTTGACATTGTTGTTGCTCACACTTGTATTCGAACTCACAGTATTTTTTTTTTCACAAAGGCTTTTCTTTTCTCAAGTTTTTCAGCATTCAACTTGTTTGGCTTCCGAAAGAATTTATTAAACTTTTTGACGAACATAGCCAACATCTCAACATCTAAATCACCTTCGTCATCAAACTCCTCTATATTTTGTTCAACTGTGGATAGGGCAATCCCTTTGGACTTCCTCGGTTTTGAAAGACTGGACTCAAATGTTTGTAGATTTCCTACCAATTGTTCAACTTTCATAGAATCGATATCCTTACTTTCTTCAATAGCTGTAACTTTCGCTCGAAACCTTTCTGAAAGAGACCTAAAGATCTTACGGACAATTCTGTTTTTAGGAATTTTCTCTCCTAGGTTGAAACTGGAGTTGACTATATCACTCAACTTTGCATAGAACTCATCAAATGTCTCATTCTCCTCCATACATAGAGTTTCAAAACTAGTAGTCAACCTCTGAAGTTTTGAAAGTTTTACAGCCATAGTTCCTTCATGAGTAGTTTCTAAGATCGTTTAAGCTTCTTTTGCTATCTCACAAGTAGAAATTTTTCTAAATTCTTCCGAGGAAACACAACTAAAAATTGCATTTATTGCCTTGCTATTCCATCCGACTTTTTCATAGTCTGTCCTAATCCATGACTCAATCGATTTCTCAATAAGTTTTTCATTCACCAGGTACATTGGTGGACTCCAACCGTTCACAACGGCAAACCATACTCGCTCGTCTATAGACTTCAAGTAAGCTCTCATCCTAGCTTTCCAATATCCATAATTTGATCCATCTAGAATAGGAGGTCTAATAGATGATGGTCCATCTCTATGAAAATCCATGTCTATCTGATCTCTCTCAAAGGGTGAGAGAACTTGCTCTGATACCAATTGAAAAACCCATAGACACAAGTATGTATCTAAATACTAGGCAATGATATTATTCGTTCGCTTAAGTAAAACTCCGAAGAAATATTAAAAATGAAAGCATAGATGAACGCTAAGATTTTAACGTGGAAAAACCCAAATGGGAAAAAACCACGGATCCAAACTCGGATCAAAACCAATCACTAGTATAGTAGCAGTTACAAGACTGACTCACAAAACAACCCGTCGATCCAAACGACTTTGTTCCTCTCACTCTTGTTCACTAGAACCCACGATTTACTGCTTCTCGTGATTGAAGTCCAACCTTAGTAGCCCTCGAGATTGATCTTTCGTCTGGATAGCCCTTAAGACGAAAGATAAAATTTTGTAGATGAGTAGAACATTGTAAGTTTAAGAACCGATGTAGCCTCAAGAAGTCTCATTCAATAATGCTTCTTCAACCACACTAGAGATAGGGCATCACAATCCTTATATATAATCTCCAAGATAGAGTCAAATCCAAGTCTTATCCAAACTCACGAAAGTCCAAGATTTTCAAACTTTGTTGGTGCGTTCGAACGTGGCCCGGGTGCGTTCGAACGACCTGACTTGATCTCAGGTGCGTTCGAACGGGCCCGAGTGCATTCGAACGTGACAGCTTGAATTCTTCAGGTTGCATTCGAACACATTTATGAACGCAGCTCTCGATCTGTGTGAACGTAGTACCCGCGTTCGAACGCGTTTGTGAATGCAGCTCTCGGTCTGTGTGAACGCAAGTACCCGCATTCGAACGCGTTTGTGAACACAGCTCTCAGTCTGTGTGAACGCAAGTACCTGCATTCAAACGCGTTTGTGAACACAGCTCTCGATCTATGTGAATGCAGTACCCGCGTTCGAACGCGTTTGTGAACGCGGTGTGAACGCAACAGCTTTTCTCCAATAATCTTGCAATTTTTTAAACCAGAGATATTCTAGACTTGTATAAAGCTCATATACATGTAAAAATACACTTAGAATATTTTGTACACAATTGCCAACAATTAAAAACTTAACAGAAATATTCCTAATTTATTTCTTATTTTCTACAATAAAATTAAATACTTTGAAATCTGAAAAATAATAAACAATAAAATCCCTTTTTTCCCAAGAATGATAAATACAAATTTTCTATAAAATGCAAAATCTTAACATTTCTAATTCTTTATTGAAAATCCTTAAAACAATGAATTTTTCAATTTTACGTATAATTGAAATCATCATATTGTAAAGTTTCTTATCTTATAAAATTAAACAGAATAAGAATAAATATAAATATATTTATAATTCATCAATTTTATTTTTATATAATAAAAATTTAAGAAAATATGAGTGGGAACTTGCGTGTGATCGCTCAATCCAAAATAATTTAATTTTTGCATCCTAATCGTAATCTGCAGGAATTTCAAAGCGCTCCAAGATTGCCTTCTCTTTGGTATGATAAAATATTTTTCTATCTATTTTCTATTCTTTTTTTTTCTCTCTAATCTGCCTCAAGAATAATCTTCTTTTTCTTTCCAATACTGTAGCAATGCTACAGTACCGCCTAATATCTCTCCTAAAGAATCCTTCTAGGGTTTTCTTCTAGGCCCCACTTTTATAATTGAAAAAAATAATAATAAGAGTCCTATTAGAATATGGATTCTAATATCTTAAAGATATATCTAAAAGTTTAATTTAATTTAATGAAAATCCTAAAATATAAAAGATAAAGTAAAATTCATCATTATCTAAACTATATATATTTTTATTTATTTATATTTTAAAATTTTGAGTTGTTACAATTTCTATCGCAATTAATCATTTGCGGGCACCTAAATGCATCCGCAGTCCAGCAACAAACCGCCTCGATTTTCCAACTCTGGATGGTACTCCGGATCATCCATCACCTCCTACAATAATCTCAAAATATTTGGTTCAGATGTACATGCATACCTCAACTCGTAAAGGAAGGGAAAGGTAAGAGAAGAATAGGCTGCAAGCTCGGCTGTATTGGTTTAGCGCGATAGTACATCCGCTGCTATATTTTCCGTTCCCTACTTGTATTGTATTTCATAATCATACCCCAAAAATTTTGTGACCCATCTCTGCTATGCCGGAGTGTGTATACGCTGTCCCATATAGTAAGGAAGACTCCTTTGATCGGTTCGTATAATGAGTCGTCTACCGATCAAATAAGGCCTTCACTTTGTCACTATATGCAGAATTGCCAATATCTCTCTCTCATAAGTCGATAATTGTTGAGATTTTTGTGATAAAGCTTTGCTAAGATAGGCAATGGGACATTCTCCTTGCATTAGTACAGCTCCTATGCAAACACCCGATGCATCACATTACACAATGAACTCTTTGGTGAAGTTCGGAAGCGCTTGAACGGGCGCCGTCGTCATTGCTGTTTTCAGTTTTTCAAAGGCTGAAGTAGCTTTATCCGGTGGTAGTAGTAGGAATAGGTCATGCGGTCATCATGCAAACTTTTGAGGATCCACCGCTACACCATCCGCTGAAATAATGTGGCCTGAATACTCTACTTCTGGTACTCCCCATAGGCACTTGGACTTCTTAATCTTCAATTGGTTTTGCTTCAACAAATTCAGCACATCCTCCGAATGTCTCCAATGCTCCAATTTAGTCCTACTATACATCAAAATGTCGTCAAAAAATACCAAGACATACCTTTGCAAGAGAAGCCCGAAATATATCATTCATGACGCCTTGAAAGGTAGCTGGAGCATTGGTGAGACCAAAAGGCATCACCCGGAACTCGTAATGCCCGTCCGGAGTCCAAAATGCAGTTTTGTGCACATCCGCCATGTGAACTCTAATTTGATGAAACCCGACCTTGAAGTCTAGCTTGCTGAATATAGTCGCCCCTGCAAGCTCGTCCAGTAGCTCCTCTATAATAGGAATAGGATATCGATCCTTGACGATAAAAGTGTTTAGTGCCCGATAGTGAACACAAAATGTCATGTCCCGTCCTTTTTTCGCACCAATAGCACGGTAGATGAGTATGAGCTATGACTTGGTTGAATGAGACCTTGCTCCAACATCTCAGCTACCATCTTTGAGATAACTTCTTTTTGCACATGTGGATACCGATATGGACTCACGTTCGCCGATGTAGCCTCGGGTACAATCTCTATGCGATGGTCTGCCGCTCTCCTCGGTGGCAACTCCTATGCTCCTCAAACAGTCCAAAAAAGTGATCTAATAAATTAGACAATTCAATGGTAGTACCTAAACTTAGTTAAGGCTCATTTCCTGCTAGTCCTAACTTAAGAAGATAGGCCAAATGATACGCACAAGGCAGCCCCACCATAGGCTGCATCGCAGGAATCGGTGAAGACCGAACATCATCCAGCCGCACATCTTTGTTTCCTTATTTAAATTTCATCCACATGCTCCGGAAATCAAATGTGATGGCTCCCAAATTTTGTAACCATTGAGCACCAAGGACAATATCCGCTCCTCACAGCGCCAACGGATATAAGTCCACAACGATGTCGTGTCCTTGCACCCGTATACCGACCCGGCGACACAAGCTCTCCGCCTTAAGCTTCGTGCTGTCTCCAATAGCAACGCCAAATCCCGTGGTTAGTTCGGCATCCAAGCCTAATCTCCTCACTTACCTCTCATCTAGAAAGTTGTGTGTTCTCCCCGTATCAATGAGGATGTGCACACAATGCTTTCTAACAAGTCCGTCTACTCGTAACATCCTCGGCACAGAAGTACCCGAATATGCATGCATCGATATTTTAGCTTGGATATCTTCCTCCGCACCCTCCACAACAGCCTCCTCATGGACCTCCTCTAGACACTCTCCATCATCAATAACCTCATCATCCTCCTCAAGACTATCTATAAGCATCACACTCCCAATCGGTTTAGAACAGTGATGATTGGGGGTGAAACGCTCATCACATCGAAAGCAAAGGCCCTTCGCTCTTCGCTCCTCCACGTAGGTAGGTGTGAGAATTCGAACGAGGGGTCTTGTGTCTCCTCTAACATCAGAAGATGGTCTCAAAGGTGGTCGTGGTCTAGTACTCGCAGCCGGTGTTCTAGGTGCAAACCGCCCATCTTGGTTGCCCCAATTAGTTTTCGCTGCCATCTTTAGAGCCTTATACTTTTGCTCCATAATCAGGGCCTTCTCAAAGGCCTCTTCAAGAGTAGTAGGACAAAGAGCATGAACATCTGGCTGAATCTCATCCGGCAGCCCCTGAAATAAATGTGTTCATTAATGTCGGTTCGGGCCAAGGTGGCTCACAACGACTATTAACTCTTTCAAAGTCAGCTTGGTACTCCAATACGGTCGTACTTTGAACCATCTTGCTTAATGTGGCAGCAAAATCTTTATATGCCGCTGTCCCAAATATACGTGCAATCCTCCTACAAAAATTAGCCCATCCGGTAAATCCTCCATCACGAATAATCGATCTATACCAATGCAATGCCGTTCCTTGGAGGTGAAAGTTTGCCATCTAGACCTTGACAATTAAAATATTATTCAAATTGAAACACCCAATTCGTTGGATCACCGCCTTAGAATTTTACGAAATCCAAGCGTGCGGTTCTCCCCCATATAGCATTGTCGGGTTCGCGAAAGATCCTTGGTTTAGGTTTAAACCTTTGTGCAAGTTGATCCCCTTCTCTAAATCTTCGAGCACGTCCCTCACCATCTCCAAAGGGATCAATCTCATCCTCAAAGTGCCAATCCTCCTCATCGACGAAGCGCACCGATGACGCATGCCTCTTGGGTTCCACCGCCGCCAATCTTGCGTTTTGCAACGGAGGTGGAGAATGATGTGTAGGCATAGGTAAGAGGGGATCATTGGCACTCACATGACACACTTGGACCTGTGGGGGTATCAGTTCGATGAGGTCCCACCGCTGGTCCTTCTTAAAACTCCGATCGTCGTTGAGGAGATGACGAATCAAATCGGTTCATGACATATTCTTTGAAGTCATTGTGATCCTTTTGAATTGAGTCAACTCTATGCATCAATGTATGGAACATGCCCGTAAGTTCATCCATATTCGCACTCATGGATGTTAGTTGACTCGATCCTATCGTGGTCGCTCCAAAGGAATCGGCCTCTCGGTTAGGGTCATCGTGGATTGAGTCTTCCCTTGTCGGTGTGCTCTCCTTAGGTCTCCTTGTTGATGTCATCTTCCTTGTTTCAACCATTAAGAGAGGTTTGAGGTTCTCCTGCTCTGATACGAATTGATAAGCTCTAATACCACTTGATAGATTCTCGAACTAAAGATAGGCTACAAAATGATTTCTTTGAGATATTCTCCCATAGTCAGAAAATTATTCTCCCATAACCATTAATAGAGGTTTGAGGTTCTCCATGTTTCGTCCGATATTCTCCCATAGTCAGAAAATTATGAAACTAATTGGGTTATATCCATAACTTCCTGATCTACAACTTTTGTATTTATGCTCTTCACAGATATGAACTATAGCAGGGACGAAAACATTGAATAACGTGGGTGATGGTGGTGGTAACGGGTGGAGTGGATGTTAGGGTTATAGATGGGTATGGAGGTGGAGGTGGATTGTGGATGTGATTTAGGGATATAGACGAAGGGAACGAAGTGGTCGAGATCCCAAAGAAGAGGGGTGGCTTGACAATCGAGAGAGATTAGAAGTTAGGAGAAACATTGCCAACTATAGAGGTGGAAGGATGGTGAAGAAGGAGGAGGGAGATTATGGTAGATGGAAGATAGAGAGCCAAGAAATAACTAATCTGAAAAACCCCTAGACACAAATATGTATCTAAATACTAGACAATGATATCACTCGTTCGCTTAAGTAAAAGTCCGTAGAAATATTAAGAACGAAAGCAGAGATGAACGCCAAGATTTTAACGTGGAAAAACCCAAATGGGAAAAAACCACGGATACAAACTCGGATCAAAAACCAATCACTAGAATAGTAGCAGTTACAAGACTGACTCACAAAACAACCCGTCGATCCAAACGACTTTGTTCCTCTCAGTCTTGCTCGCTAGAACCCACGATTCACCGCTTCTCGTGATTGAAGTCCAATCTCAGTAACCCTCGTGATTGATCTTTCGTCTAGATAGCCCTTAAGATGAAAGATTAACTTTTTTAGATGAGTGGAACCTTGTTAGTTGAAGAACCGATGTTGCTTCAAGAAGTCTCCTTCAATAATGCTTCTTCAACAACCCCCTTAAGATAGGGCATCATAATCCTTATATATGATCTCCAAGATAGAGCCAAATCTAAGTCTTATCCGTACTCACGAAAGTCCAATTTTATCAAACTTCGTTGGTGCGTTCGAACGTGGCCCGGGTGCGTTCGAACGGCATGACTTGAACTCAGGTGCGTTCGAATAGGCCCGAATGCGTTCGAACGCGACAACTTGAATTCTTCAGGTTGCGTTCGAACGCGTTTGTGAACGCAGCTCTCGGTCTGTGTGAACGCAGTACCCGCATTCGAACGCGTTTGTGAATGCGGCTCTTTGTCTGTATGAACGCCATACCCACGTTCGAACGCGTTTGTGAACGCGGTGTGAACTCGACGGCTTTTCTCCAATAATCTTACAATTCTTTAAACCAGAGATATTCTAGACTTGTGTAAAGCTCATATACATGAAAAAATACACTTAGAATATTTTGTTCACAATTGCCAACAAATAAAAACCTAACAATCTCCCCCTTTGACAATTTGTGATAAAACACCTAGGTTACAAGATATTACACAGACTTCAAATTGAGCAATCAACAAGACTAGAATATTTTGCACATCAATCCCTGCAAATAACATATACCAATCCAAGATCAAGTGAAAATAACTTGAAATGAATAAACAATTCAAAGACAAGTTATCAATGGAGCATAAGTTCAAGCAAGTGAAAATAACTTGAAATGAATAAACAATCCAAACACAAGTTATCAATGGAGCATAAGTTCAAAAGTACTTAAATAGAGAAAGTTCACAATTTCTCCAAGCAAAGTGATAAGCAAGATTAGAAAGACAGAAAGACTCTAATAAACTCCCCCTATTGCCATGCTCCCCCTACATACCTCGACACCTAGACACTCTCCCCCTTTTTGCCACAAATGCCAAATACTAGGAACTCGGTGGAAACTGACGCTGAAGAATCATCAACACAGAATCAAGGACAGTCCCATGACGAGCTTGCTCAGCTCGTAAATCATTCACTACCGAATGGAGATCCTGCACTTGAATACTAAGCTGATCAAAACGGTCAGAGTACTGTGGTAACTCCCCCTCAGAGTGAGATGTGTCACCGTCAGAGCTATCATCAGAACTGTCGAGGTGCGAGGACTGACCAGTGGCGGAGGAGGACGGCTTGAGAGGAGACGACTGGTCGTGAGCTTGACTCCGCTTAAGAGTAATCCGATCCAACGGTTTGTGCGAAGTAAGAGAAGGTTCCGAAGCATCCACACGCACCCCACTCTAAGTGCACAAATTTGTAATAAAGATGCCAAACGATAACCCCTCACGAGGTGCTTCTTTCTGTACAGCTATGAGTATTGAATCATAGATCACCGCAGCCAAATCAACCGAGACTCAAGATAACATTGCATGAAGAAGAAATGCACGATCCAGACTAATGCTTGAATGTCGAGTCTTGGGGGTGACATTGTACAGACAAAACAGGTGAAGCATGCGAGCCACTAGTGTTAGCTTGGCATGCGGCATCATGTTCCCCTTCCAACGTTCCCCTTTGATCAGTACAGTGCCAGCATAGTCATCGACATCAGGAAGTGGAGCAGACGTGGGGTACTGGAACTCACTATCAGGAAGACGAAGTTCAGCGCGAATGACATTTGAGTCCAAGTACACAGACACCCCCATGAACAGTAGAACGAATACAGCGTTCTAAAACCGTGGCATTACTAAAAAATTCCCGAACAACTTCCACATAAGCAGTTCCGCTCATCCGACACACCGATAACAATCCTCGCTCAGTGAATATCTGTTCTATCCCCAAGGTAGAAAAATCGAAAATGATCACGGGTTGTTCACAGATAACAAGACGGGTCCCAAAATTATGTTTGTATCGCCCGGCAGCCATTGAAGTAGAAAACTTTGGAGCCGAAGCAGGTGAGGAAGGCGGCCTAGGTTTCTTAGAAACGGTAGCTTTTCTAGGCATTCTTGAGAAAGAAACAAGATGCAAGATTCAATATATGCCCAAAGCAAACAAAAAGATAGCCATAAATTAAAAAATCCAAGAAATCATGAAGGCCCTAAATGAAATCCATCATCCATTTGAAAACGCTAAGATATCACGTTCAATCACACAAGAAACACCAAGGTAGTAACTTTAACGTGATCAAAACTCGAAAACACACGAAATTAATCAAGATCAAGAGACTTAATTGAATAAAAAAATAGGAAAATTGATGGATGATCATACCTCGCAAAAGTGAAGAAAAACTAAGAAATTCGACCGAAAGATGCTAGATCCGGAGGAGAACGACCCTTTAAAAGGGTTTGGAGTGAGAAATTTGATGGAAAATAGCAAGATCTTGAAGATTTGAAAGGGAGAAAATGAAGGGTTTCTAGGGTTTGGAAGATGGAAGATGAAAACCCTTGGGTTCGGACACAATATTTAAAGAAATCCTCGAGTGCATTCGAACGCACTAGTCTGCGCGTTCGAACGCGCCAGTCACCGCGTTCGAACTCAAAAATTTGCGTTCGAACGCCCTTTTTTTTTGGAGATGCACATCTAAAGATTCAAAATACGTTCAAGACATAGAATATGACAATCGAATGAAATAAGTCATACAGAGATCAATCAAATCATCAAAAGCATATTATAATCAATTCTAATGCATCACTCAAAATTAAATTAATCTTGATTGATCATAACAATATACATATGCAAGGTGAGCATAGATAACATGAAACATTCTTCTTAAATAAACTTTCCTGTTTACACAATGATACAACACAGTAGTCAAACCAACTTAGTATTTAAATTTGCACTTTTCGACTTATTCGCCATAACTGAGCAGGAATTTTTCCTGTATTATTTTTTATACATAAACCATATAGGTGCAATGATGGCTTTCACACATGAGTAGGTAGCCCTTTTCTTGTAGTACAAATCAAACAATATGCGAGAATATATACACAAGTAGCAAAAATTTTATTTAATTTGCAATCAATGTACTGAGTCAAACTAGACTCTCAATAAGATGGCTTTCACACTAACTCATTGTAGCCCTTTTCATTGATCTTTTATAAACACGTTTGTGATGACTAAGCATGAGGTCAAACTGTGCAAATCAAGGTCAATAGTGAGCTATTTAAAAAGAATTTCATGATGTCATGCTCACACAATAATATACACACGTTATGGGTGCATTAATTTCAGTATAATTATCATAGAAGTCAAGAGAGTGAATAAATCAGAAATAATACAATATACTACAAGATGACAAAATTGACTATAATAACTCATAATTAAGAGAAAAATCATATTTATATGTCTAGAGTATATTATTGAATCTAGGAGTGCATTAAATTTTTTTATTACCAAAAACTCTCGACAAATCTGAAACTAAAACCAAAGAAAATTTCAGAGTAAAGAAAACCTAAAACAAAACAAAAAGAAAATAGTAAAAAATGAAACATGCAAACCAAAACACGCAAACCAAAACAAAAAGAAAATCAATCCAAAGCACAAATTCCGAAAAAAGTACGAAGATACTCAAATCTCTGTAAGTCCAAATGTTTTCTAAATAGATCACCCAACTGTTTCTCCGTCTCAACATATTCTAGTGCTATTATTTTTTCTTCCACTAACTCGCGTATAAAATGATGTCGGATATCAATAAGTTTTGTACGCGAGTGTTGAACAGGATTTTTCGATATATTAATAGCACTCATGTTGTCACAATAAAGCATCATAGTATCTTGTTCAATGTCGTAATCTTTGACCATCTTTTTCATCCATAGTAACTGAGAACAATAACTTCCCGCTGCAATGTACTCGGCCTCCGCAGTATATAAAGATATCGAGTTTTGTTTCTTACTGTGCCAAGCAACCAGATTGTTTCCAATATAAAAGCATCCACCTGAGGTACTTTTTCTATCATCACATGAACCTGCCTAATCAGCATCCGTGTATCCAGATATGATAGCTCCCGAGTCATACGTAAACCAGATACCTAAGTCAACTATGCCACCGACATATTTTATGATACGTTTCACAGCAAACAAATGTGTCTCCTTAGGTTCAGACTAAAACCTAGCACACATACCGACACTAAATGCAATGTCAGGTCTACTAGCAGTTAAGTACAAAAGACTACCAATCATGCTCCTATACAGTGTCTGATCAACACTTTTACCTGAAATATCCTTACCTAGTTTGGTAGTTGTACTCATAGGAGTTCTAGCATGTTTTGCATTTTCTAAACCAAATTTAGTCACTAGATCCTTATCATACTTGGTTTGAGCGATAAATATTCCTCTTTCCAATTGAGTAATTTGAAGTCCCAAAAAGAACTTCAACTCACCCATCATGCTCATCTCAAAATGACTGCATGAGATCCGCAAACTTCTTAGCTAACGATTGACTCGTTGCCCCGAAGACAATGTCATCCACATATATTTGTGCCACAACTAAACTTCTGTTCGACCGTCTAATGAACAATGTCTTGTCCACTCCCCCTCGAGTGAACCCCGCATCCACTAAAAAAGTGGTCAACTTCTTGTACCAAGCTCTTGGAGCTTGTTTTAGCCCGTAGAGGGCCTTTTTCAGTTTAAACACATGAGAAGGAAATTTTTTATCTTCGAACCCTTTCGGTTGTTCCACATAAACATCTTCATTCAGAGTACCATTCAAGAAAGCACTTTTCACAAGAAAGCACTCTGGCAGATGGTTCCGGTACGTTGCAGTCATTTTTGTTCATTTCAACTTTGTCCTCATCCTGATTCTCAATTTCCAAATCAAGCTCTTTTCCTATTTATTCGTCATATGTATCTGCAGAAATAGAAATAGGAGTAGCTTTAGTTAAATCAATCGTGGATTCATCTATCTTAACATTAGCAGATTCCATAATAGTAGAAGTGTCAAGATTAAATACTCTGTAGGCTCTACTATTATTCGAATACCCCAAGAAGATGCCTTCGCTACTCCTAATATCAAATTTAGTCAAATATTCTCGATCACGCAATATATAACATTTACTACCAAAAACTCGAAAATAATTAACACTAGGTTTCTTACCTTTCCAGATTTCATATGCAGTCATTTTTGTACCTGGTCTTAGATAAACACGATTTATCACATGTACCGCTGTTTTGACCGCCTCTGCCCAAAACCTTTGAGGAACCTTTTTAGCGTGAAGCATAACCCTAGCCATTTTTTGCACAACTCGGTTCTTTCTTTCCACAATCCCGTTCTGTTGTGGAGTTATAGGAGCTGAAAATTTATGTTGAATACCAAGAGAATCGCAAAATATGGAAAAATTTTCATTTTCAAATTCTCTACCATGATCAGAACGAATCCTAACTAGGGTAATAGATTTTTCATTCTACAATTTTAAGCATAGTGATTTAAAAATTTCAAAGGTTTCAGACTTCTCACGTAGAAAGGCAACCCAGGTATATCTGGAGTAATCATCGACCGTTAAGAATATATAGCGTTTACCTCCAAGACTTCCTTTTTTGTTGGACCCATCAAGTCCATGTGTACTAATTGGAGCACACGGTCGGTGGTAGCTGCATTTACCTTCTTGTGTGAAATCCTAGTTTGTTTTCCAATTTGACACGAACCGCACACTCTTTTTGACATTTCTTTCATCTTAGGTATTTCTCTTACCACTTCTTGTTTGGACAGAGTAAATAAATCTTTGTGATTCACATGTCCAAGACGTTGATGCCAAAGATCTGCAATGTCAAAAGAGGCACTGTTACAATTCAGTTTATATGACGTCCCAACAACATAGCAATTATTAGATGTTCTAGATCCATAACATATAACATTACCACCATGATCTAGAATAGTACAATCATTTTTGGAGAATTTTATCTCATAATCTTCATCACAGAATTGACTGATACTTAGAAGATTTGCTTTCAAGCCCTTAACATAAAGAACATTTTCAAGAATAGGAACCCCCAGAGAATTACCTTTCGTTTACCTATTACTTTGGATGAATTACCATCTCCGAATGTCACAACTCCCCCTTCATGTTTTTCAAGATTAGAAAATAACGACTTGTCACCCGACATATGTCTTGAACAGCCACTATCTAAATACCACAAATCAGAATTTAAACCTTTCAAAGCTCTATGCACAACATAACATTTTAAATCATTTTTCTTGACCCATATGGCCTTTTTTTTTATCCCATAAATAAAAGCAATTCTAGGTTTTTGCAAAAATTTGCAATGAGGTCGAATATGCCCTAGAATGCCGCAATGATAGCATGTCGGAACAAACCATTTTCTACTCACCTTTTGTCGAGGAGTGTGACTAAAATTTATCTTTGGTACCGTCGAAGTTTCACTTGTTTGTAGATTCAACTTCAGTTTCACTTTATTCTCAGAATTCTTATTTTTCTGTTTGACACCGTTGTTGCTCACACTTGTGTTCGAACTCGCAGTATTCTTCTTTTTCACAAATGCTTTGCTTAAAACTCATCTGAAAAACCCTAGACACACGTATGTATCTAAACACTAGGCAATGATCTCGCTCGTTCGCTTAAGTAAAAATTGGAAGAAATATTAAAAACGAAAGCAGAGATGAACACCAAGATTTTACGTGGAAAAACCCAAACGGAAAAAAACCACGGATCCAAACTCGGATAAAAAACAAATCACTAGAATAGTAGCAGTTACAAGACTGACTCAGAAAACAACCCGTCGATCCAAACGACTTTGTTTGTCTCAGTCTTGTGATACGATCACGCCTCTGGCTATGGAGCTTTGATACCAGGTTGATACGATCTCGCCTTTTTGGTGAAGGGTCGATCTCTTCCAATTCTTGATCTAGACTAGATCTTGCACGAAACTTTGAAATAAGATCCCGAAATATGCCGCCGTCGGATCGACGTGAAACTCTGATATGTTGTAGCCCCAGAAACGAGCTTTCCAACAAATCTAGTTGCAGGCGAATCGGATGTGGGGATCTCGAGAGATCGTCCGATTTGTGGACAAAGGTCAGATGGTCTATTTTGGATACGTGGATGGAGGCACGTGATCCTAGGTAATGGTGGTTGAAGGTGGATCGGCGTTAATGTGGTGGCACCGGTGAAAAGTGATGGTGGAAGGGTTGTGATTGATGGAAGGATTAGGGCAAGTGTTGGATAGATTGGACGAAGGGGGAGAAGAGGGCCACCCCTACGGGACTAGGGTGATTAGCCGAACGAGGGAGGTTAGAAGCGGCGTCGCCGGGGATTGAGAGAACGGGAGCAAAGAAGACGAAGGAGGCAAGGCAAAACTCAATCTCAATAGTCAATAATCAATTTGGTTGCCTACCACATCCTTTTATAGGCTAACCAACAACTCAAATTAACCCTAAAAACACAATTTTCGTCGACCACGTTCGAACTCGCCCGACCGCGTTCGAACGCACCAAGTTCGCTCTTCTGGATTTGCGAACGCGATGCAGGCGTTCGAACGCGCGATCGAACGCGTCTGTCGGTATTTGCGAACGCGATGCAGGGGTTCGCAGTGCGTTCGAACGCACAGAACATTCTCTTCACCACGTTCATAACCTCGTTCACAAACCGCGTTCGAACTCACTCCACCCGCGTTCGAACGCGACTTACAGAAAAATTATTTTAATGGAAATTAAACACTAAAACATGAAATAAAAACACTCCTAAAGTGAATCCATGCTCGAGACGACGTCGGTGAAGTCCGAATCATATCATCTTGCTCGCTAGAACCCACGATTCACCGCTTCTCGTGATTGAAGTCCAATCTCAGTAACCCTCGAGATTGATCTTTCGTCTAGATAGCCCTTAAGACGAAAGATTAACTTTTGTTGATGAGTGGAACCTTGTTAGTTGAAGAACCGATGTAGCCTCAAGAAAACTCTTTCAATAATGCTTCTTCAACCTCACTCAAGATAGGGCATCACAATCCTTATATATGATCTCCAAGATAGAGGCAAATCCAAGTCCTATTCATATTCACAAATCCAAGTCTTATCCGTACTCACGAAAGTCCAATTTTATCAAACTTCGTTGGTGCGTTTGAACGCGGCCCGGGTGCGTTCGAACGGCATGACTTGAACTCAGGTGCGTTCGAACGGGCCCGAGTGCGTTCGAACACGACAACTTGAATTTTTCAGGTTGCGTTCGAATGCGTTTGTGAACGCAGCTATCGGTCTGTGTGAACGCAGTACCTGCGTTCGAACGCATTTGTGAACGCGGCTCTCTATCTGTGTGAACGCAGTACCGACGTTCGAACGCGTTTGTGAACGCGGCTCTCTGTCTGTGTGAATGCAGTACCCGCGTTCTAACGCGTTTATGAACGCGGCTCTCTGTCTGTGTGAACGCAGATTCCGCGTTCGAACGCGTTTGTGAACGCGGTGTGAACTCGACGGCTTTTCTCAAATAATCTTACAATTCTTCAAACCAGAGATATTCTAGACTTGTGTAAAGCTCATATACATGAAAAAAATACACTTACAATATTTTGAACACAATTGCCAACAAATAAAAACCTAACAATCTCCCCCTTTGGCAATTTGTGACAAAACACCTAGGTTACAAGTTATTACAAAGACTTCAAATTGAGCAATCAACAAGTTTAGAATATTTTGCACGTCAACCCCTGCAAATAAACATATACTAATCCAAGATCAAGTGAAAGTAACTTGAAATGAATAAACAATCCAAACACAAGTTATCAATGGAGCAAGTTCAAAAATACTTAAACAGACAACGTTCACAATTTATCCAAGCAAAGTTATAAGCAAGATTAGAAAGACAGAAAGACTCTAATAAACTCCCCCTATTACCATGCTCCCCCCTACACACCTAGACACCTAGACACTCTCCCCCTTTTTGCCACAAATGAGAAAGTCTAGGAACTCGGAGGAAACTGACGCTAAAGAATCGTCAACACAGAGTCAAGTACAGTCCCCTGACGAGTTTGCTCGACTCGTAAATCAGTACTGTGCCAGCATATTCATCGACATCAGGAAGTGGAGCAGACGTGGGATACTGGAACTCACCATCAGGAAGACGAAGTTCAGCGCGAATAACATCAGAGTCCAAGTATACAGACACCCCACGAACAGTAGAATGAATACAGTGTTCTAAAACTGTGGCATTATAAAAGAATTCGCGAACAACTTCCACATAAGCAGTCCCGCTCATCCGACACACCGATAACCATCCTCGCTCAGTAAATATCTGTTCGATCCCCAAAGATGAAAAATCGGAAATGACCACGGGTCGTTCACAAATAACAGGACGGGTGCCAAAATTATGTTTGTATCGCCTTGCGGCCGTTGAAGTAGAAAACTTTGGGGCCGTTGAAGTAAATATCTGTTGTTCTCAGTTACTATGGATGAAACAGATGGTCAAAGATTACGGCATTGAACAAGATACTATGGTGCTTTATTGTGAGAACATGAGTGCTATTAATATATCGAAAAATTTTATTCAACACTCGCGTACAAAACATATTGATATCTGACATCATTTTATACGCGAGTTAGTTGAAGACAAAACAATAGCACTAGAACATGTTGAGACAAAGAAACAGTTAGGGGATTTATTTACGAAACAGTAGGATTTACAGAGATTTGAGTATCTTCGTACTTCTTTAGGGATTTGTGCTTTGGATTGATTTTTGTTTTGGTTTGCGTGTTTTGGTTTGCATGTTTTATTTTTATTATTTCTTTTTATTTCTTTTTAGGTTTTCTTTTCTCTGAAATTTTCTTTGGTTTTAGTTTCAGATTTGTTGAGAGTTTTTGTCATATAAAAAAAAATTTGATGCACTTCTAGATTCAATAATATACTCTTAACATATAAATATGATTTTTCTCTTGATTACGAGTTATTATATTCAATTTTGTCATCTTGTAGTATATTGTATCATTTCTGATTTATTCACTCTCTCGACTTCTATGATAATTATACTAAAATAAATGCACTCATAACGTGTGTATATTCTTGAGTGAGCATGACATTATGAATTTTTTTTTAAATAGCTCACTATTGACGTTGATTTGCACAGTTTGACCTCATGCTTAGTCATCACAAATGTGTTCATAAAAGATCAATGAAAAGGGCTACAATGAGTTTGTGTGAAAACCATTTTGTTTAGAGTCTAGTTTGACTCAGTACATTGCTTGCAAATTAAATAAATTTTTTTTTGATGTTTGTGAATATCTTCTTGCACATTGTTTGATATGTACTACAAGAAAATGGCTACCTACTCATGTGCCATCATTGCACCTATATGGTTAATATATAAAAATAAATAATACAGGAAAAATTCCTGTTCGGTTATGGAGAATAAGTCGAAAAGTGCAAATTTAAATACTAAGTCGGTTTGACTGCTGTGTTGTATCATTGTTTAAATAGGAAAGTTTATTTAAGAAGAATGTTTCATGTTATCTATGCTCACCTTGCATATGTATATTGTTATGATCAATCAAGATTAATTTAATTTTGAGTGATGCATTAGAATTGATTATAATATGCTTTTGATGATTTGATTGATTTGTGTATGACTTATTTCATTCGACTATCATATTCTATGTCTTGAATCTATTTTGAGTTTTTAGAGATACATCTCCAAAAAGATTTTTTTTATTTTTTCTTAGATTTTTTACTTAAAAAAAAAGGGGCATTCAAACGCAAATTTTTGAGTTCGAAAGCGGTGACTGGCGCGTTCGAACGCGCAGACTGGTGCGTTCAAACGCACTCGAGGATTCTTTATATATTGCGTCCGAACCCAAGGGCTTTCATCTTCCATCTTCCAAACCCTAGAAACCCTTCATTTTCTCCCTCTCAAATCTTCAAGATCTTGGTAATTTTCATCAAATTTCTCACTACAAACCCTTTGAAAGGGTCGTTCTCCTCCGGATCTAGCATCTTTCGGCCGAATTTCTGAGTTTTTCTTCACTTTTTCGAGGTAT
Source organism: Typha latifolia (assembly GCF_019914945.1). Classification (NCBI taxonomy): domain Eukaryota; kingdom Viridiplantae; phylum Streptophyta; class Magnoliopsida; order Poales; family Typhaceae; genus Typha; species Typha latifolia. The sequence goes on along the minus strand of NC_133086.1, from coordinate 12,506,850 downwards.
GATCATCCATCAATTTTCTAATTTTTTTATTCAATCAAGTCTTTTGATCTTGGTTGATTTCGTGCGTTTTCAAGTTTTGATCACGTTAAAGTTACTATCTTGATGTTTCTTGTGTGATTGAACGTGATATTTTAGAGTTTTCAAGTGAAAGATGGATTTCATTTAGGGCTTTCATGGTTTCTTGAATTTTTTTTTGTGGATTTCTTGCTATTTTTTTGGTTGCTTTGGGCATGTATTGAATCTTGCATCTTGTTTCTTTCTCAAGAATGCCAAGAAAAGCTACAGTTTCCAAGAAACCTAGGCCGCCTTCCTCACCTACTTTGGCTCCAAAGTTTTCTACTTCAACGGCTGTAGGGCGATACAAACATAATTTTGGCACCCGTCCTGTTATCTGTGAATGACCCGTGGTCATTTTCGATTTTTCTACTTTGCGGATAGAACAGATATTTACTAAGCGATGATGGTTATGGGTGTGTCGGATGAGCGGGACTACTTATGTGGAAGTTGTTCGAGAATTGTTTTATAATGCCACAGTTTTAGAACGCTGTATTCGTTCTACTGTTCGTGGGGTGTCTGTATACTTGGACTCAGATGTTATTCGCGCTGAACTTCGTCTTACTGATGGTGATTTCGAGTACCCCACGTCTGCTCCACTTCCTGATGTCGATGTATATGCTGGCACTGTACTGATCAAAGGGGAACGTTGGAAGGGATCCTTCTCTTACTTCGCACAAGCCGTTGGATTGGATTACTCTTAAGCGGAGTCAAGCTCACGACCAGTCGTCTCCTCTCAAGCCGTCCTCTTCCGGCGCTGGTCGCTCCTCGCACCTCGACAGTTCTGATGATAGCTCTGATGGTGACACATCTCACTCTGAGGGGGAGTTACCACAGTACTCTGACCGTTTTGATCAGCTTAGTACTCAAGTGCAGGATCTCCATTCCGCCCTGAATGATTTACGAGCTGAGCAAGCTCATCAGGGGACGGTCCTTGACTCTGTGTTGACGATTCTTCAGTGTCAGTTTCCTCTGAGTTCCTAGTCTTTGGCATTTGTGGAAAAAAGGGAGAGAGTGTCTAGGTGTCTAGGTGTGTAAGGGGAGCATAGTAATAGAGGGAGTTTATTAGTGTCTTTCTGTCTTTCTAATCCTGCTTATAACTTTGCTTGGAGAAATTGTGAACTGTCTGTTTAAGTACTTTTGAACTTATGCTTCATTGATAACTTGTCTTTGTATTGTTTATTCATTTCCAGTTATTTTCACTTGATGTTGGATTGGTATATATTTATTTGCAGGGATTGATGTGCAAAATATTCTAGTCTTGTTGATTGCTCAATTTGAAGTCTTTGTAATATCTTGTAACCTAGATGTAATATTCTAAGTGCATTTTTTCAAGATTATTGGAGAAAAGCCGTCGAGTTCACACCGCGTTCACAAACGCGTTCGAATGCGGAATTGGTGTTCACACAGATAGAGAGTTCCGTTCACAAACGCGTTCGAACGCGGGCACTGCGTTCACACAGACAGAGAGTCGCGTTCACAAACGCGTTTGAATGCGGGCACTGCGTTCACACAGATAGAGAGCCGCATTCACAAACGTGTTTGAACGCGGGCACTGCGTTCACACAGATAGAGAGCCGTGTTCACAAACGCGTTCAAACGCGGGTACTGCGTTCACACAAACCGAGACCTATGGAGAGCACACTGACAAGGGAGGACTCAATGCACGATGATCCTAACCATGAGGCCGACTCCTTTGGAGCGACCACGACAGGACCGAGTCAACCAACGTCCATGGGTTCAAATATGGATGAACGAAAGGGCATGTTCCAAACATTGTTGCATAGTGTTGACAACATTCAAAAGGATCACAATGAATTCAAAGAATATGTCGTGAATCGATTGGGTTCGTCATCTCCTCGACGACGAACGGAGTTTCAAGAAGGACCAATGGTGGGACTCCATAGAACCGATACCCCACAGGTCCACGTGCGTCATATGACTGTCAATGATCCCCTCCTACCTACGCCTTCACATCATCCCCCACCTCCGTTACAAAACCCAAGACTGGCGGTGGTGGAACCTGAGAGGCGTGCGGCACCGGTGCGCTTCATCGATGAGGAAGATTGGCACTATGAGGATGAGATTGATCCCTATGGAGATGGTGATGTACGTGCTCAAGGATTTTGAGAAGGTGATCAACATGTACAAAGGTTTAGACCTGAACGAAGAATCCTTCGCGAAGCTGACAATGCTATTCGGGGGAGAACCGCACGCTTGGACTTTTCAAAATTCCAAGGCGGTGATCCAACGGATTGGGTGTTATAAGTTGAACAATATTTTGATTGTTAAGGTACAACGGAAGATGCAAAAGTCTAGATGGCAAGCTTCCACCTCCAAAGAACGACATTGCATTGGTATAGATCGGTAATTTGTGGTGATGGATTTACTGGATGGGCTAATTTTTGTAGGAGGATTACACATAGATTTGGAACAGCGGCATATTAAGCAAGATGGTTCAAAGGACTATCATATTGGAGTACTAAGCTTAGTTTGAAAGAGTTAGTAGTCATTGTGAGCCACCGTGGCCCGAACGTACATTGATGAGTACATTTATTTCATGGCTGCGAAAGGAGATACTATAATGCCCCCGCGCCCACACGGCATGCGCGATGCACGCAACAGGACGGGCGGGGCCCGTCACGCACAGATACTCTCCTGTACACATACAATAATGACATCATTAAATACTACATGTTAACATATCCATACTCACATAATCCAACACCAAATAAAACATACTATCAACCAAATAAACCTTTTAATATATGAATATCCAAGTCCACAATAATATACACTACACCACTACATAATCTAGCTGGACCCACACAGGCCACAACAAACCATCAAGATACAACTAAAATGACTAATACAAGAGTACACTATGATTCGACCTGTATTATACAAGTCATCGTCTAATACAAAAGAGTACAAATATAAAGTACTAGTACAAGTCAATATCTGATTAAACTATGTTAGGTTTTTATTTGTTGGCAATTGTGTACAAAATATTCTAAGTGTATTTTTTCATGTATATGAGCTATACACAAGTCTAGAATATCTCTAATTTGAAGAATTGCAAGATTATTGGAGAAAAGCCGTTGAGTTCACACCGCGTTCACAAACGCGTTCGAATGCGGAATCTGCATTCACACAGACAGAGAGCCGCGTTCACAAACGCGTTCGAACGCGGATACTACGTTCACACAGACAGAGAGCCGCATTCACAAACGCGTTCGAACGCGAGTACTGCATTCACACAAACAGAGAGCCGCGTTCACAAACGCATTCGAACGCGGGTACTACATTCACACAGATTGAGAGCTGCGTTCACAAACGCGTTCGAACGCAACCTGAAGAATTCAAGTTGTCGCGTTCGAACGCACTCGAGCCCGTTCGAACACACCTGAGATCAAGTCATGTTGTTCGAACGCACCCGGGCCGCGTTTGAACACACCAATGAAATTTGATAAAATTGGACTTTCGTGAGTACGTATAAGACTTGGATTTAGCTCTATCTTGGAGATCATATATAAGGATTGTGATGCCCTATCTCTAGGGTGGTTGAAGAAGCATTATTGAAGGAGACTTCTTGAGGCTACATCGGTTCTTCACCTAACAAGGTTCCACTCATCATTAAAAAGTTAATCTTTCGTCTTAAGGGTTATCCAGAGGAAAGATCAATCTCGAGGGTTACTGAGGTTGGACTTCAATCACGAGAAGCAGTGAATCGTGGGTTCTCGTGAGCAAGATTGAGAAGAATAAAGTCGTTTGGATCGATGGGTTGTTTTGTGAGTCAGTCTTGTAACTACTACTATTCTAGTGATTGGTTTTGATCCGAGTTTGGATTCATGGTTTTTTCCCATTTGGGTTTTTCCACGTTAAAATCTTGGCGTTCATCTCTGCTTTCGTTCCTAATATTTCTACAGACTTTTACTTAAGCGAACGAGTGATATCATTGCCTAGTATTTAGATACATGCTTGTGTCTAGGGGGTTTTCAATTGGTATCAGAGCGGGTTCTCTCACCTTTTGAGAGAGATCAGATAGGCATGGATTTTCATAGAGATGGACCATCATCTATTAGACCTTCTATCCTAGATCGATCGAATTATGGATATTGGAAAACTAGGATGAGAGTTTACTTGAAGTCTATAGATGAACGAGTATGGTTTGCCGTTGTGAACGGTTGGAGTCCACCAATGTACATGGTGGATGATAAACTTGCTGATAAACCGATAGAGTCATGGGATAGGTCAGACTATGAAAAAGTTGGATGGAATAGCAAGGCAATAAATGCAATTATTAGTTGTGTTTCCTTAGAAGAATTTAGAAGAATTTCTACTTGTGAGATAGCAAAAGCAGCTTGGATGATTTTAGAAACTACTCACGAAGAAACTATGGATGTAAAACTTTCTAAACTTCAGAGGTTGACTACTAGTTTTGGAACTCTACATATGGAGGAGAATGAGACATTTGATGAGTTCTATGCAAAGCTGAGTGATATAGTCAACTCCAGTTTGAACCTAGGAGAGAAAATTTTTGAAAACAGAATTGTCCATAAGATCCTTAGGTCTCTTCCAGAGAGGTTTCAGGCGAAAGTTACAGCTATTGAAGAAAGTAAGGACATCGATTCTATGAAAGTTAAACAATTGGTAAGAAATCTATAAACATTTGAGTCCAGTCTTTCAAAACCGAGGAAGTCCAATGGGATTGCTCTATCCACAGTTGAAGAAATTATAGAGGAGTCTGATGATGAATGTGATTTAGATGTTGAGATGTTGGCCATGTTCGTCAAAAAGTTTAATAAATTCTTTCGGAAGCCAAACAAGTTGAATGCTGAAAAGTTACTTGGGATAACTCAGATAGTGTCAAACAGAAAAATAAGAATTCTGAGAATAAAGTTGTATCTGAGGAAGATGAATCTGAAATTCAAAAGGCATATAATGACTTGTACTTTGAGTCGTTTAAACTCAAGAAAAACAATCTTAGACTACTTCAACGACTCAAGGTAATCAAACTAGAAAGAATTCAATTTGAGGAGAAATACAAATTGGAACTTGAACGTGTCAAAGACCTTTCTGAACAACTTGACAATGCAGAAAATAAAATGAAGGCTGATGAAATTGAACTAGAGCGACTGAATTAGGAAGTGACATTTCTAAAAGGGAAGAACAAAGTTGACGAGATGCTAAAGGCTCAGATCTCTAGAAAAGATAGGTGTGGTGTTGGACAGTGGCTGTTCAAGACATATGTCGGGTGACAAGTCATTATTCTCTAATCTTGAAAAACATGAAGGGGGAGTTGTGACATTCATGAATGGTAATTCATCCAAGGTAATAGGTAATGGAAAGGTAAGTTCTCCGGGGGTTCCTATTCTTGAAAATGTTCTTTATGTTAAGGGGTTGAAAGCAAATATTCTGAGTATCAGTCAATTTTGTGATGAAGATTATGAGATAAAATTCTCTTAAAATGATTGTACTATTCTAGATCATGGTGGTAATGTTATATGTTATGGATCTAGAACATCTGATAATTGTTATGTTGTTGGAACGTCACATAAACTGAAATGTAATAGTGCCTCTTTCAACATTGCAGATCTTTGGCATCAACGTCTTGGACATGTAAATCACAAGGAATTATTTACTCTGTCCAAATAGGAAGTAGTAAGAGGAATACCTAAGATGAAAGAAATGTCAAAAAGATTGTGCGGTTCGTGTCAAATTGGAAAACAAATTCGGATCGCACACAAAAATGTAAATGCAGCTACCACCGACCGTGTGCTTCAATTAGTTCACATGGACTTGATGGGTCTAACAAAAACGGAAAGTCTTGGAGGTAAACACTATATATTCTTAATGGTCGATGATTACTCCAGATATACTTGGGTTGCCTTTCTACGTGAGAAGTCTAAAACCTTTGAAGTTTTTAAATCACTATGCTTAAAATTGCAGAATGAAAAATCTACAACCCTAGTTAGGATTCGTTCTGATCATGGTAGAGAATTTGAAAATGAAAATTTTTCTATATTTTGCGATTCTCTTGGTATTCAACATGAATTTTCAGCTCGTATAACTCCACAACAGAACGGGATTATTGAAAGAAAGAACCGAGTTATGCAGGAAATGGCTAGGGTTATACTTCACGCTAAAAAGGTTACTCAAAGGTTTTGGACGGAGGCGGTAAATACAGTGGTACATGTGATAAATCGTGTTTATCTAAGACCAGGTACAAAAATGACTGCTTATGAAATCTAGAAAGGTAAGAAACCTAGTGTTAAATATTTTTGAGTTTTTGGTAGTAAATGTTATATTTTGCGTGATCGAGAATATTTGACTAAATTTGACACTAGAAGTAGCGAAGGCATCTTCTTGGGGTATTCGAATAATAGTAGAGCCTACAGAGTATTTAATCTTGACACTTCTACTATTATGGAATCTACTAATGTTATGATAGATGAATCCACGACTGATTTAACTGAAGCTACTCCTATTTTTGTTTCTGCAGATACATATGATGAAGAAATAGAAAAGGAGCTTGATTTGGAAATTGAGAATCAAGACGAGGACAAAGTTGAAATCAACAAAAATGACTACAATGTACCGGAACCATCTGCCAGAGTAAAATCAAATCATCCACTGTCACAAGTGATCGGAGACGTGAATGAACCAATTAAGACAAGACAACAAATCCAAAGTGAGGTATCATTTACTTGTTATACATCTTCTTTTGAACCTAAAAATGTGAAGGAAGCATTGTTAGACGATTCTTGGGTTAATGCTATGCATGAGGAATTAGAGCAATTTTCTAGAAATGATGTTTGGTATTTAGTTCCTAGACCTAAGAATGTGAACATCATTATTTACAAGAATAAAAGTGATGAACATGGCAATATAGTTCGAAATAAAGCTAGACTCGTAGCACAGGGATATACTCAGGTTGAGGGTATAGATTTTGATGAGACATTTGCTCCTGTTGCTAGATTAGAATATATTCGTATACTACTTGCTATTGCTTGTCACTTAAAGTTTAAATTGTTTCAAATGGATGTGAAAAGTGCTTTCTTGAATGGTACTCTGAATGAATATGTTTATATGGAACAACCGAAAGGGTTCGAAGATCAAAAATTTCCTTCTCATGTGTTTAAACTAAAAAAAAGCCCTCTACGGGCTAAAACAAGCTCCAAGAGCTTGGTATGAGAAGTTGACCACTTTTTTAATGGATGCGAGGTTCACTCGAGGGGGAGTGGACAAGACATTGTTCATTAAACGGTCAAACAAGAGTTTAGTTGTGGCACAAATATATGTGGATGTCATTGTCTTCGGGGCAACGAGTCGATCATTAGCTAAGGAGTTTGCAGATCTTATGCATAGTCATTTTGAGATGAGCATGATGGTTGAGTTGAAGTTCTTTTTGGGACTTCAAATTACTCAGTTAGAAAGAGGGATATTTATTGCTCAAACTAAGTATGCTAAAGATCTTTTGATTAAATTCGGTTTAGAACATACGAAATATGCTAGAACTCCTATGAGTACAACTACCAAACTAGGTAAGGATATTTCAGGAAAAAGTGTCGATCAGACACTGTATAGGAGCATGATTAGTAGTCTTTTGTACTTAATTGCTAGTAGACCAGACATTGCATTTAGTGTCGGTTTGCATGTTTCTTTTTTATTATTTCTTTTCGTTTCTTTTTAGGTTTTCTTTACTCTGAACTTTTCCTTGGATTTAGTTTTAGATTTGTCAAGAGTTTTTGTCATAAAAAAAATTTGATGCACTCCTAGATTCAATAATATACTCTTGACATATAAATATGATTTTTCTCTTGATTATGAGTTATGATAGTCAATTCTGTCATCTTGCAGTATATTATATCATTTCTGATTTGTTCGCTCTCTCGACTTCTATGATAATTAAACTAAATTTAATGCACTCATAACGTGTGTATATTCTTGAGTGAGCATGACATCATGAAATTATTTTTAAATAGCTCACTATTGACGTTGATTTGCACAGTTTGACCTCATGCTTAGTCATCACAAATGTGTTCATAAAAGATCAATGAAAAGGGCTACAATGAGTTTGTATGAAAGCCATCTTGTTTAGAGTCCAGCTTGACTCAGTACATTGCTTGCAAATTAAATAAATTTTTTGATGTTTGTGAATATCTTCTTTTACATTGTTTGATATGTACTACAAGAAAAGGGCTACCTACTCATGTGTGAAAGCCATCATTGCACCTATATGGTTTATGTATAAAAATATTATAGGTAGATTCTTGTTCGGTTATGGAGAGTAAGTTGAAAAGTGCAAATTTAAATACTAAGTCGGTTTGACTACTGTGTTGTATCATTGTTTAAATAGGAAAGTTTATTTATGAAGAATGTTTCATGTTATCTATGCTCACCTTGCATATGTATATTCTTATGATCAATCAAGATTAATTTAATTTTGAGTGATGCATTAGAATTGATTATAATATGCTTTTGATGATTTGATTGATCTGTGTATGACTTATTTCATTCGATTGTCATATTCTATGTCTTGAATCTATTTTAAATGTTTAGAGGTGCATCTCTAAAAAGATTTTTTGATTTTTTTCTTAATTTTTTATTTAAAAAAAAGGGGCGTTCGAACGCAAATCTTTGAGTTCGAACGCGATGACTGGCGCGTTCGAACGCGCAGACTGGTGCGTTCGAACGCACTCGAAGATTCTTTATATATTGCGTCCGAACCCAAGGGCTTTCATCTTCCATCTTCCAAACCCTAGAAACCCTTCATTTTCTCCCTCTCAAAGCTTCAAGATCTTGGTATTTTTCATCAAATTTCTCACCGCAAACCCTTTTAAAGGGTAGTTCTCCTCCGGAACTAGCGTCTTTCGACCAAATTTCTTAGTTTTTCTTCACTTTTGCGAGGTATGATCATCCATCAATTTTCCTATTTTTTAATTCAATTAAGTCTCTTGATCTTGATTGATTCCGTGTGTTTTCGAGTTTTGATCACGTTAAAGTTACTATCTTGATGTTTCTTGTGTGATTGAACGTGATATCTTAGCGTTTTCAAGTGAAAGATGGATTTCATTTAGGGCCTTCATGATTTCTTGGATTTTTTTTATTTCTTGCTATCTTTTTGTTTCCTTTGGGCATGTATTGAATCTTGCATCTTATTTCTTTCTCAAGAATGCCTAGAAAAGCTGCAGTTTCCAAGAAACCTAGGCCGCCTTCCTCACCTACTTTGGCTCCCAAGTTTTCAACATCTACGAATATAATTTTGGCACCCGTCCTGTTATCTGTGAATGACCCGTGGTCATTTTCGATTTTTCTTCTTTGGGGATAGAACAAATATTTACTGAGCGAGGATGGTTATCGGTGTGTTGGATGAGCGGGACTGCTTATGTGGAAGTTGTTCGGGAATTTTTTAGTAATGCCACGGTTTTAGACCGCTGTATACGTTCTACTATTCGTAGGGTGTTTGTATACCTGGACTCAGATTTTATTCGCGCTGAACTTCGTCTTCCTGATGGTGAGTTCCAGTATCCAACATCTGCTCCACTTCCAGATGTCGATGAATATGCTGGCACTGTACTGATCAAAGGGGAACGTTGGAAGGGAAACATGATGCCGCATGCGAAGCTGACGTCCGTCGCTCGCATGCTTCACCTGTTTTGTCTGTACAATGTTACCCCTAAGACTCGACATTCAAGTATTAGTCTGGATCATGCATTCCTTCTTCATGCAATGTTATCTGCAGTCTCGATTGATTTGGCTGCGGTGATCTATGATTCAATACTCACAGCTGCACAGAAAGAAGCACCTCGTGAGGGGTTACCATTTGGCATTTTTATTACAAATTTGTGCACTCAGAGTGGGGTGCGTGTGGATGCTTCAGAACCTTCTCTTACTTTGCACAAACTGTTGGATCGGATTACTCTTAAGCGGAGTCAAGCTCACGACTAGTCGTCTCCTCTCAAGCCGTCCTCTTCCGCCACTGGTCACTCCTCGCACCTCGACAGCTCTGATGAAAGCTCTGACGGTGACACATCTCACTCTGAGGGGAGTTACCACAGTACTCTGACCGTTTCAATCAGCTTAGTACTCAAGTGCAGGATCTCCATTCGGCAGTGCATGATTTACAAGCTGAGCAAGCTCGTTAGGGGACTGTACTTGACTTTGTGTTGACGATTCTTCAGCGTCAGTTTCCTCCGAGTTCCTAGTCTTTGGCATTTGTGTCAAAAAGGGAGAGAGTGTCTAGGTTTCTAGGTGTGTAGGGGGAGCATGGTAATAGGGGGAGTTTATTAGAGTCTTTCTGTCTTTCTAATCTTGCTTATAACCTTGCTTGGAGGAATTGTGAACTTTGTATGTTTAAGTACTTTTGAACTTATGCTCAATTGATAACTTGTATTTTGATTGTTTATTCATTTCAAGTTATTTTCACTTGATCTTAGATTGGTATATGTTTATTTGGAGAGACTGATGTGCAAAATATTCTAGTCTTGTTGATTGCTCAATTTGAAGTCTTTGTAATATCTTGTAACCTAGGTGTTTTGTCACAAATTGCCAAAGGGGGAGATTGTTAGGTTTTTATCTGTTGGCAATTGTGTACAAAATATTTTAAGTATATTTTTTTTATGTATATGAGCTTTACACAAGTCTAGAATATCTCTGGTTTGAAGAATTGCAAGATTATTGGAGAAAAGCCGTTGACTTCACACCGCGTTCACAAACGCGTTCGAACGCGGAATCTGCGTTCACACAGACAGAGAGCCGCATTCACAAACGCGTTCGAACGCGGGTACTGCGTTCACACAGACCGAGAGCTGCGTTCACAAACGCGTTCGAACGAAACCTAAAGAATTCAAGTTGTCGCGTTCGAACGCACTCGAGCCCGTTCGAACACACCTGAGATCAAGTCAAGCCATTCGAACTCACCCGGGCCGCGTTCGAACGCACCAATGAAATTTGATAAAATTGGACTTTCGTGAGTACGGATAAGACTTGGATTTGGCTCTATCTTGGAGATCATATATAAGGATTGTGATGCCCTATCTCTAAGGTGGTAGAAGAAGCATTATTGAAGGAGACTTCTTGAGGCTACATCGGTTCTTCAACTAACAAGGTTCCACTCATCATTAAAAAGTTAATCTTTCATCTTAAGGATTATCTAGAGGAAAGATCAATCTCGAGGGTTACTGAAGTTGGACTTCAATCACGAGAAGCAGTGAATCGTGGGTTCTAGCGAGCAAGACTGAGAAGAACAAAGTCGTTTGGATCGGCGGGTTGTTTTGTGAGTCAGTCTTGTAACTGCTACTATTCTAGTGATTGGTTTTGATCCGAGTTTGGATCCATGGTTTTTTCCCGAGTTTGCATACCTCAGCTCGTCTAGGATGGGAAAGGTAGGAGATGAATAGGCTGCAAGCTCGGCGGTATTGGGTTGGCGCGATAGTGCCGCTGCTCTATTTTTCATTCCCTTCTTATATTGAATTTAATAATCATACCTCAGCAATTTTGTGACCCATCGCTGCTGTGCCGAAGTGTGTATGCGCTGTCCCATAAAGTATGGAAGGCTCCTCTAATTGGTTCGAATAATAAATCGTCTACCAATCAAATAAGGCCTCCACCTTGTCACGGCATGTAGAATTGCCAGCATCTCTCTCATAAGTCGATAATTGCTAAGATTTATGCGATAAAGCCTTACTAAGATAGGCAATGGGACGTCCTTCTTGCATTAGTACAGCTCCTATGCCAACACTCGACGCATCACATTCAACAATGAATTCTTTGGTGAAGTTCGGTAGCGCTAGAACGGGTGCCGTCATCATTGCTGTTTTCAATTTTTGAAAGGCTAAAGTGGCTTCATCCGTCCATCTAAAAGAGTCATTCTTCAACAAAGAAGTGAGAGGAGCAGCGATCTTGCCAGATATGGCGATGAATCGATGATAATAACCAGTCAGCCCCAAAAATCCTCTCAATCCAGTGGTAGTAGTAGGAATAGGCCAAGCGGTTATACATGCCATTGTGTGTACTCCCCGTCTAGAAAGTTGTGTATACTCCCCGAATCAATGAGGATGTGCACACAATGCTTTCTAACAAGTCCATCTACTCGTAACGTCCTCGGCACAGAAGTACCCGAATATGCATACATCGATATTTCAGCTTGGATATCTTCTTCAATGTCCTCCTCAACGGTCTCCTCATGGGTCTCCTATGGACACTCTCCATCATCATCAATCTCATCATCCTCCTCAGGACCATCGATAAGCATCACACCCAATCTGTTTAGAACACCGATGACCGGGCGTGAAACACTCATCACATCGAAAGCAAAGGCCCTTCGCTCTTCGCTCCTCCACCTGGGCAGGTGTGAGAGTCCGAACGGGGGGTCTAGTGCCTCCTCTAACATAGGAAGAAGGTCTCAAAGGTGGTCGTGGTCTAGTAGTCGCGGCCGTTGTTTTTGAAACCGCAGAATTTGCAGCCGGCGTTCTAGGTGCAAATTGCCCATCTCGGTTGCCCTAATTGGTTTTCACTGCCATCTTTAGAGCCCTATGTTTTTGTTCCATCCTCACGGCCTTCTCAAAGGCCTCCTCAATAGTAGTAGGGCATAGAGCACGAATATCTGCTTGTATCTCCTCTCGCAGTCCTGAAATAAATGTACTCATCAATGTACGTTCAGGCCACGGTGACTCACAACGACTACTAACTCTTTCAAACTCAGCTTGGTACTCCAATACGGTTGTCCTTTGAACCATCTTGCCTAATGTGGCAGAAAAATCTTCATATGCCGCTGTCCCAAATCTGCGTGTAATCCTCCTATAAAAATTAGCCCATCCGGTAAAACCACCACCACGAATAATCGATCTATACCAATGCAATGCCGTTCCTTGGAGGTGAAAACTTGCCATCTGAACTTTTGCATCTTCCGCTGTACCTTGACAATCCAAATATTATTCAACTTGAAATACCCAATCCGTTAGATCATCGCCTTAGAATTTTGGAAAGTCCAAACGTGCGATTATCCCCCGAATAGCATTGTCAGGTTCGCGAAAGATCCTTGGTTTAAGTCTAAACCTTTGTGCATGTTGATCACCTTCTCTAAATCCTCGAGCACGTCTATCACCATCTTCATAGGAATCAAGCTCATCCTCATAGTGCCAATCCTCCTCATCGACGAAGCGCACCGGTGCCTCACGCCTCTCGGGTTCCACCACCGCCAGTCTTGGGTTTTATAACGGAGGTGGGGGATGATGTGAAGGCATAGGTAGGAGGGGATCATTGACACTCATTTGACGCACCTGGACCTATGGGGTATCAGTTCAATAGGGTCGAGGAGATGACGAACCAAATCGATTCACGACATATTCCTTGAATTCATTGTGATCATTTTGTATAGTGTCAACTCTATACAACAATGTTTCGAACATGCCCCTTAGTCCATCCATATTCGAACCCATAGACGTCGGTTGACTTGGTCCTGCCTTGGTCGCTCCAAGGGAATCGGCCTCATGGTTAGGATCATCGTGCATTGAGTCCTCCCTTGTCGGTGTGCTCTCCATAGGCAATGATACTAGGCAATGATATCTAAATACACAAGTATGTATCTAAATACTAGGCAATGATATCACTCGTTCGCTTAAGTAAAAGTTCGTAGAAATATTAAGAACGAAAGTAGAGATGAACACCAAGATTTTAACGTGGAAAAACTCAAATGGGAAAAACGACGAATCTCAGTAGCCCTTGAGATTGATCTTTCGTCTAGATAGCTCTTAAGACGAAAGGTTAAGTTTTGTAGATGAGTGGAACCTTGATAGTTGAAGAACCGATATAGCCTCAAGAAGTCTCCTTCAATAATGGTTCTTCAACCACCCTAGAGATAGGGCATCACAATCCTTATATATGATCTCCAAGATAGAGCCAAATCCAAGTCTTATCCGTACTCACGAAAATACAAGATAGAGCCAAATCCAAATCTTATCCATACTCACGAAAGTACAAGATAGAGCCAAATCCTAATCTTATCCGTACTCACGAAAGTACAAGATAGAGCAAAATCCTGATCTTATCCGTACTCACGAAAGTACAAGATAGAGCCAAATCCAAATCTTATTCGTACTCACGAAAGTCCAAGATTTTCAAACTTCGTTGGTGCATTCGAACGCGGCCTGGGTGCGTTCGGCATGACTTGATCTCATCAACTTTGCTCCAATAATTTTGCAATTCTTCAAACCAGATATTTTCTATACTTGTGTAAAACTCATATACATGTAAAAAATACATTTAGAATATTTTGTACACAATTGCCAACAATTAAAACCTAACAATCTCCCCCTTTGGCAATTTGTGACAAAACAACTAGATTAGATATTACAAAGAATTCAAAATGAGCATTCAACAAGTCTAGAAAATTTCGCACTTCAATCCCTGCAAATAATAAAAATATACCAATCCAAGATCAAGTGAAAATAACTTGAAATGAATAACAATCCAAACACAAGTTATCAAGCAAGCATAAGTTCAAAAGTACTTAAGCAAAGTTATTATGCAGTAAACATAAACCAGTAAACTCTAATAAACTCTCCCTATGCCAACACTCCCCCTACACCAATAAACTCCTAAATTTTAAACTCGTGTCTAAACTCACCACACACCACACACTACACACTCTCCCCATTTTTGACACAAATGCCAAAGACTAGGAACTCGGAGGGAACTAACGATGAAGAATCGTCAACACGGAGTCGAGGTAGGTGACGAAGGTAGCCTTGGTTTCTTAGTAACTGTAGCTTTTTTTTTTAGGCATTCTAGAGAAGGAAAAAAGTCGCAAGATTCAACATATGCCTAAAGCATACAAAAAAATAACAAGAAATTCAAAGATTCTAGAAACCATGAAGACCCTAAGTGAAATCCATCTTTCACTTGAAAACGCTAAGATATCACGTTCAATCGCACAAGAAACATCAAGATATTAACTTTAACGTGATCAAAACTTGAAACCGCACGAAATCAATCAAGATCAATAGACTTTGGAGATGCACTTCTAGAAATTCAAAATATATTCAAGACATAGGATATGACAATCAAATGAAATAAATCATACACAGATCAATCAAATCATCAAAAGCATATTATAATCAATTCTAATGCATCACTCAAAATTAAATTAATCTTGATTGATCATAACGATACGCATATGCAAGATGAGCATAGATAACATGAACCAATCTTCTTAAACAAACTTTCCTATATAAACAATGATGCAACACAGTAGTCAAACCAACTTAGTATTGAAATTTTGCACTTTTTGACTTATTCTCCATAACATAATAGGAATTTTCCTGTATTTTTTTAAAAAAAAAAAATAGGTGCAATGATGGCTTTCACACATGAGTAGGTAGCCCTTTTCTTGTAGTACATATCAAATAATGTGCAAGAAGATATTCACAAACATTAAAAAAAATTTATTTATTTTGCAAGCAATGTACTCAGTCAAACTGGACTCGAAACAAGACGGCTTTCACACTAACTCATTGTAGCCCTTTTCATTGATCTTTTATGAACATATTTTTTATGACTAAGCATGAGGTCAAACTATGCAAATCAAAGTTAATAGTGAGTTATTTAAAAAAAATATTCATGATATCATGCTCACACAAGAATACACATACGTTATGAGTGCATTAAAATTTTTATTATTATAGAAGTCAAGGGAGTGACAAAATCAAAATTGAAACAATATACTACAAGATGACAAAATTGACTATAATAACTCATAATCAAGAGAAAAATCATATTTTTATGTCAAGAGTATATTATTGAATCTAGGAGTGCATCAATTTTTTTATAACAAAAACACTCGACAAATCTGAAACTAAAACCAAAGAAAATTTTAGAGTAAAATAAAACCTAAAAAATGAAACGAAATAATAAGAAACTCGCAAACTAAAACACAAATCAATCCAAAGCACAAATCCCTAAAGAAGTATGAAGATACTGAAATCTCTGTAAATCCAAAGATTTTGTAAACAAATCACCCAACTGTTTCTCCGTCTCAACATGTTCTAGTGCTATTGTTTTGTGTTGTTACATTTCAGATTATGTGAAGTTCTAACAACATAGCAATTATCAGATGTTCTAGATCCAAAACATATAACATTACCATCATGATCTAGAATAGTACAATCATTTTTAGAGAATTTTACCTCATAACCTTCATCACAAAATTGAATGATGCTTAATAAATTTGCTTTCAAGCCATTAACATAAAGAACATTTTCGAGACTAGGAATCCCTGGAGTACTTACCTTTCCTTTACCTATTACCTTGGATGAATTACCATCTCTGATTGTCACAACTCCCCTTCATATTTTTTGAGATTAGAAAATAAAGACTTGACACCTGACATATGTCTTGAACAGCCACTATCTAAATACCACAAATCAGAATTTAAGGGCTTTCAAGGCAGTATGCACAACATAACATTTCAAATCAGATTTCTTGATCCATATGGCCTTTGTTTTCATCCCATAAATGAAAGCACTTCTACTGTTTTGCAAAAGTTTGCAATGAGATCGAATATGCCCTAGAATGCCGCAATGATAGCAAGTCGGAACAAACCTTTTTCTACTCACCTTTTGTCGAGGAGTGTGACTAGAGTTTACCTTTGGTACCGTTGAAGATTCACTAGTTTGTAGATTCAACTTCAGTTTAGAAGCATTCATCCAGGATTGCTTTGTAAATGCGGTTGATAACCTCAGGTTTTTTTCTTTTTGTATACCTGTAGAAACAAAGACAGTTTTATTATTAGTTAAATTACTAGTGTATCCAATACCATACCTGTCTTTTCCAGATATCTGAGCTTTTAATATCTCGTCAAGTTTGTTCTCCCCTTTAAGAAATGGCACTTCCTTCTGCAATCACTCTAGTTCAATTTCATCAGCCTTCATCTTATTTTTCGCATTGTTAAGTTGTTCAGAAAGGTCTTTAACACGTTCAAGTTCCAATTTGTACTTCTCCTCAAATTGATTTCTTTCCAATTCAATTACCTTGAGTCGTTGAAGTAGTCTAAGATTGCCTTTCTAGAGTTTAAACGACTCCAGGTACAAGTCATTATATGCCTTTTGAATTTCAGATTCATCTTCCTCAGCTAGTAATATATCAAAATCATCTGTACTATCAGTATTAAGTAGAGAAGAGGTAAAAGCTACAAAGTTTTCTTCGTCTTTTTCAGAATCAACATTAGATTCATCTGAGTCATCCCAAGTAACTTTCATAGCTTTGCCCTTCCTCTTAAGACGATTAGGGCATTCTTGTGCGCTGTGTCCAAAACCAGAACATTCAAAACATTGAACTTTATTCTCAGAATTCTTATTTTTCTGTTTGATATTGTTGTTGGTACCACTTGTATTTGAACTCACAGTATTCTTCTTTTTCACAAAGGCTTTTCTTTTCTCAAGTTTTTTAGCATTCAACTTGTTTGGCTTCTGAAAGAATTTATTAAACTTTTTGACAAACATGGCCAACATCTCAACATCTAAATCACCTTCATCATCAGACTCCTCTAAATTTTGTTCAACTGTGGATAGGGCAATCCCTTTGGACTTCCTCGATTTTGAAAGGCTAGACTCAAATGTTTGTAGATTTCCTACCAATTGTTCAACTTTCATAGAATCGATGTCCTTACTTTCTTCAATTACTGTAACTTTTGCCTGAAACCTTTCTGGAAGAGACCTAAGGATCTTACGGACAATTCTGTTTTCAGAAATTTTCTCTCCTAGGTTAAAACTGGAGTTGACTATATCACTCAACTTTGCATAGAACTTATCAAATGTTTCATTCTCCTCCATACGTAGAAATTCAAAACTAATAGTCAACCTCTCAAGTTTCAAAAGTTTTACAGCCATAGTTCCTTCATGAGTTGTTTCTAAGATCATCCAGGCTTCTTTTGCTATCTCACAAAAAGAAGTTCTTCTAAATTCTTCCGAGGAAACATGTACATTGGTGGACTCCAACCGTTTACAATGGCCATCCATACTCGCTCATCTATAGATTTCAAATAAGCTCTCATCCTAGCTTTCCAATATCCATAATTTGATCCGTCTAGAATAGGAGGTCTAATAGATGATGGTCCATCTCTGTGAAAATCCATGCCTATCTGATCTCTCTCAAAGAGTGAGAGAACCTGCTCTGATACCAATTGAAAAAAAACCTAGACACAACTATCTATCTAAATACTAGGCAATGATATCACTCGTTCACTTAAGTAAAAGCCCGTAGAAATATTAAGAACGAAAGCAGAGATGAACGCCAAGATTTTAACGTGGAAAAACCCAAACAAGAAAAAACAACGGATCCAAACTCGGATCAAAACCAATCACTAGAATAGTAGCAGTTACAAGACTGACTCACAAAACAACCCATCGATCCAAACAACTTTGTTCCTCTCAGTCTTGATTGCTAGAACCCACGATTCACTGCTTCTCGTGATTGAGGTCCAATCTCAGTAGCCCTCGAGATTGATCTTTCATCTAGATAGCCCTTAAGACGAAAGATTAAGTTTTGTAGATAAGTGAAACCTTGATAGTTGAAGAACCGATGTAGCCTCAAGAAGTCTCCTTCAATAATGCTTCTTTAACCACCCTAGAGATAGGGCATCACAATCCTTATATATGATCTCCAAGATAGAGCCAAATCCAAATCTTATCCGTACTCACGAAAATACAAGATAGAGCCAAATCCAAATCTTATCCGTACTCACGAAAATACAAGATAGAGCCAAATCCTAATATTATCCGTACTCACCAAAGTACAAGATAGAACCAAATCCAAATCTTATCCGTACTCACAAAAATCCAAGATTTTCAAACTTCGTTGGTGCATTCGAACGTGGCCCGAGTGCGTTCGGCATGACTTGATCTCATCAACTTTGCTCCAATAATTTTGCAATTCTTCAAACCAGATATTTTCTAGACTTGTGTAAAACTCATATACATGTAAAAAATACACTTAGAATATTTTGTACACAATTGCCAACAATTAAAACCTAATAGTCATCTTCCTTGTTTCAACCATTAATGGAGATCTGAGGTTCGCCTGATACTAATTGATAGGGCTCTAATACCAGTTGATAGGATCTAGAACTAAAAGATCGGCTACGGAACAATTCCTTAAGATCTAAATTTATTATAGGAAGCAATTCGCGCAACTGTGGGAAACTATTCGTCAGATATTTTCCGGTATTAGAAAATTACGAAACTAATTATGTTGGATTTGTATCTTCCTAATCTACAACTTTTGTATTTACGCCCTTCACTGATTCGAACTGTAGTAGGGATGAAAATACGGAATAACGTGGGTGATGGTGGTGGTGACGGGTGGAGTGGATGTTAGGGTTATGGATGGATATGGAGATGAGGGTGGATTATGGAAGTGATTAAGGGAATTAGATGAAGGGAACGAAGTGGTCGAGATCCCAAAGAAGAGGGGTGGCTCGACAATTGAGGGAGATTAGAAGCGAGGAGAAACCTTGCCAACAGTAGAGTTGGAAGGATGGTGAAGAGGGAGGATGAAGAGAGAGGAGGGAGATTAGGATAGATAGATGATAGAGAGGCAAGAAATCAATATTTCAAGATCAATATAAAGTTGGGTGCCATCCACATATTTATAGAGGCTAGCCAACAAGTCCTAAAACAATATGAAACCCTAACAAACCAACTAAACAAGTATTCCTTATCTCCTCCGAATACCTTTTGCATTAAGCTTTCGTTTTGTCATAGATATATTCTGAATCTGGAGAAGTCATGAATATCAAAGTTGTAGATCTAGAAGTGTTGACCTTATCCAACTGGTTTGATATTATTTGGATAAGTATCAAATATTCTACTAATATTTTTTCGAAACTGCGCAGAGCTGGATTTAGCTAGTTAGATAAAATCCTAGCTAAGTGTATCACGTGCATACACACACCAGCCCAGCAAAGATGGGTGTCGAAGCTACTTGGATATGACTACGAATCGGTGTACAAAAAGGGGACCAAAAATAGCGCCGCTAATGCCTTATCAAGGCGTCCTATGATTTCGGTGCCGATTTTTTCTTTTTTCCAGTAGCTGTGGGAGGCCTACAAGAAGGATCTGAACATCATGAGGATGTGGGATGACCTTGCTGTGGATCGCAACTGTATGCAAGGAGCTATGGTGAAGGACAGGATCTTTCTGGACCAAGGCAAGATAATTGTTCCAGTTGATCGCCGGTTGTGCATGGAGTTGGTGCGCCACTTCTATGACATGGCTGAACATGAAGGGTGTTGCACACCTATAAACAGTTGAGCTAGAGTTGCACATGGCTTGGAATGAAGAAGGAAGACTTGCGAGGTGTGTCAAAGAGTGAAGACGAAATCGACTAAACCCGTCGACTTGCTACAACCGCTTTCGATTCCAATGAGGATTTGGGAGGACATCGCCATGGACTTCATTGATGGTCTACCCAAGGCCAGAGGTCATTCGGTGATCATGGTGGTGGTGGATAGCCTTAGTAAGTATGCACATTTTTCAGCCTTGGCGCATCCCTACATGGCAAAGAAGTTTGTGGAGGTTTATGTGTGCGATGTGGCCAAGATGCATGGTATGAGTTCCTACCGTATGAGTTCAACCTATATTTATGAGTCAATTTTGGCAGAAATTTCTTGCTCTCCAAGGGACTACGTACCGTATGAGTTCAGCCTATCACCCTTAAACAGACGGCCAATCTAAGGTGTTGAACGGTGTTTAGAGCAATACTTGTAGTGCTTTGTAGGCGAGCGACTGCGACATTGGTTGTCTTATTTGTCATGGGCAAAATGGTCATTGATACGATTCAGACTTCACCGATGTCATCTCGAGCATGGATACACCTTATGGGTGTCTTTTCTTATTGTTTTAGTGTTTTATTCAAAGAAAAATATGATTTTTGTAGATTGCGTTTGAATGCAATGCTTGCATCAGGTTCGCAAAAATAGAAAACGTCAAATGTGTGTTCGAACGTGGTCGGGCGCGTTCGAACGCCTCCATTAGGTTCACATCGACAGAGAATGCATTTTGTGCGTTCGAATGCGTTTGATCCCGTTCGAATGCGTTTGATCCCATTCAAACGCGGTCGGCAAAAATCCAGTGTTTCTACGGTTAATAATTGTCATTTTTGAATTGTTTGGTTAGCATCTTAAGGTGTGGATGGCAACCAAAAAGAGGATATTGAATGAATTGAATTTTTGCCCTAATCTTGTTCTTCTCCTTCTCTCTCGTTCCCTTATCCCCCGGCGCCACTGCTTCTAGCCTCCCTCGACCGGCCACTCACCCTAGTCCCTTAGGGGACGGCTCACTCCTTCCTCTTCCTCAAATCTCTCTCGGGGGAAACGGCTGCAGGAACTTCCACCCGCGGAACCGCCCGACCGAATTTGAATATAGAAGAGCCTAGCGTTCAAGCCATGATTGGATCTCTTTTCGAAAAGATGGCCATCAATAATTAGATGATGATGGAGATGATGCAGAAAATAAGGGCGACAAGAGAAGCTATGGCGATCGAAAATGCACCAAAGACCCCCCAACGTGAGTATACCACCATGAACCTGCCACCACCGGTTCAGAACCTTCACTAGCAAGAACCTCTGCTGCCACAACCCTATCGACAGAGACCAGCAAGAATGATTCTACAAGGCCAAGTTGCAGGTGAGCCCGTCCGTCGAGCAAACCTAAATGGAGATCATCTTGGAGGTTTAGACACTTGGGCGGAGCAAGACAAACTGGAACTTGATACGTTTGGTTAGGATCTTTTCTTATTGCATTAGTTATTTATTTTCATTAAAATAAAATTCTTGTAAGTCGCGTTCGAACGCAAGTGGAGTCGCGTTTGAACACCCTTGCGAACTTCTGCATCAGGTTCGCAAATATGGAGAACACATATCGTGCGTTCGAACATGGTCGGGCGAGTTCGAACGCCCGCATTCAAACGCCTACATCGTGTTCGCACATATAGAGAACGTCTTTTTTGCGTTCGAATGCGATCGGGCGCGTTCGAACACGATCGGCGGGAATCTTCTAGAATTAGGGTTACTTATTATTTTAGGACTTATTAGCTAGCCTCTATATATATATGGATGGCAGCCAAATTCATTACGCTATTGGATTATGTTAGGTTTTTATTTGTTGGCAATTGTGTACAAAATATTCTAAGTGTATTTTTTCATGTATATGAGCTTTACACAAGTCTAGAATATCTCTGGTTTGAAGAATTGTAAGATTATTGGAGAAAAGCCGTCGAGTTCACACCGCGTTCACAAACGCATTCGAATGCGGGTACTGCGTTCACACAGATAGAGAGCCGCGTTCACAAACGCGTTCAAACGCAAGTACTGCGTTCACACAGACAGAGAGCCGCGTTCACAAACGCGTTCGAACGCGGGTACTGCGTTTACACCGACAGAGAGCCGTGTTCACAAACGCGTTCGAACGCGGGTACTGCGTTCACACAGACAGAGAGCCGCGTTCACAAATGCGTTCGAACGTAGGTACTGCGTTCACACAGACCGAGAGCTGCGTTCACAAACCCGTTCGAATGCAACCTGAAGAATTCAAGTTGTCGCGTTCGAACGCATTCGGGCCCATTTAAACGCACCTGAGTTCAAGTCATGCCCGTTCGAACACACCCGGGCCGCGTTCGAACGCACCAACGAAGTTTGATAAAATTGGACTTTCGTGAGTATGGATAAGACTTGGATTTGGCTCTATCTTGGAGATCATATATAAGGATTATGATGCCCTATCTTAAGGGATGTTGAAGAAGCATTATTGAAGGAGACTTCTTGACGCTACATCGGTTCTTCAACTAACAAGGTTCCACTCATCTATAAATCTTAATCTTTCGTCTTAAGGGCTAACTAGACGAAAGCAGAGATGAACGCCAAGATTTTAACATGGAAAAATCCAAACGGGAAAAAACTACGGATCCAAACTCGGATCAAAACCAATCACTAGAATAGTAGCAATTACAAGACTGACTCACAAAACAACCCGTCGATCCAAACGACTTTGTTCCTCTCAGTCTTGCTCGCTAGAACCCACGATTCACCGCTTCTCGTGATTAAAGTCCAATCTCAGTAACCCTCGAGATTGATCTTTCGTCTAGTTAGCCCTTAAGATGAAAGACTAAGATTTGTAGATGAGTGGAACCTTGTTAGTTGAAGAACCGATGTAGCCTCAAGAAGTCTCCTTTAATAATGCTTCTTCAACATCCCTTAAGATAGGGCATCATAATCCTTATATATGATCTCCAAGATAGAGCCAAATCCAAGTCTTATCCGTACTCACGAAAGTCCAATTTTATCAAACTTCGTTGGTGCGTTCGACCGCGGCCTGGGTGCGTTTGAATGGCATGACTTGAACTCAGGTGCGTTCGAACGGGCCGAATGCGTTCGAACGCGACAACTTGAATTCTTCAGGTTGCGTTCGAACGCGTTTTTGAATGCAGCTCTCGGTCTGTGTGAACGTAGTACCCGCGTTCGAACGCGTTTGTGAATGCGGCTCTCTATCTATGTGAACGCAGTGCCCGCGTTCGAACGCGTTTGTGAACGCGGCTCTCTATCTGTGTGAACGCAGTGCCCGCATTCGAACGCGTTTGTGAACGCGGCTCTCTGTCTGTGTGAACGCAGATTCCGCGTTCGAACGCGTTCGAACGCGTTTGTAAACGCGATGTGAACTTGACGGCTTTTCTCCAATAATCTTGCAATTCTTTAAACTAGAGATATTCCAGACTTGTGTAAAGCTCATATACATGAAAAAATACACTTAGAATATTTTGTACACAATTGCCAATAAATAAAAACCTAACAAAATGTACTCATCAATGTCCGTTCGGGCCACAATGGCTCACAACTCTTTCAAACTCAACTTGGTACTCCAATGCGGTTGTCCTCTAGACTATCTTGCTTAATGTGCAACAAAATCTTCATATGCCGCTATCCCAAATCTGCGTATAATCCTCCTACAAAAATCAACTCATCTAGTAAATCCACCACCACGAAGAATCGATCTATATCAATGCAATGCCATTCCTTGAAGGTGAAAGCTTGTCATCTAGACTTTTGCATCTTCTGCTATACCTTGACAATCAAAATTTTGTTCAACTTGAAATACCCAATCCGTTGGAAATTCTACATGTTCAAAGATAGCAGCTGCAAGTACTAGACCACGACCACCATTGATACCTTCTTCTGATGTTAGAGGAGGCACAAGACCCTCCGTTCGAACTCTCACACCTCCCCAGGTGTAAGAGCAAAGAACAAATGGCCTTTGCTTTCGATGCGATGAACGTTTCAACCCTGGTCATCAGTGTTCCAAACTAATCGAGAGTATGATGCTCATCGATGTTCTTGAGGAGGATGATGAGGTTGTTGGTGATGGAGAGTGTTTAGAGGAGGTCTATGAGAAGGTCGTAGAGGAGGTCACGGAGGAAGATATCCAAGCTAAAATATCGATTCATGCATATTCGGGTACTTCCGCGCCGAGGACATTGTGAGTGGACGGACTCGTTAGAAAGCATTGTGTGCACATCCTCATTGATTCCGAGAGTACACAACTTTCAAGATGAGAGGTTAGTGAGGAGATTGGGCTTGGACGTTGAACTGACCACAAGGTTTGACGTTGTTTTTGGAGACGGCATGAAGCTTAGGGCGGAGAGCTTGTGTCATCGGGTCGATATACTGGTACAAAGATATGACATCATTGTGGACTTGTATCCATTGGCACTGCGAGGAGCGGACATTGTCCTAGGCACTCAGTAGTTACAAAGCTTTGGAGCCGACACTTTTCATTTCCAGAGCATGTTGATGAAATTTAAGCAAGGAAACAAAGATGTGCGGCTTGATGGAGTTCAGTCTTCGCCGATTCCTGCGATGCAACCGATGATGGGGCTACCTTGTGCGAGTGATTTAGCCTATCTTCTTTAGTTAGGTCCAACAGGAGACAAGCCTCAAATAAGTCCAGATACTACCATCGAGTTGTCTAATTTATTAGATAAATTTACTGGACTGTTTGAAGAACCAAAGAAGTTGCCACCAAGGTGAACAGCGGACCATCGCATAGTGATTATACCCGGGGCTACACCAGCAAACGTGAAGCTATATCAGTATCCACATATGCAAAAGGAAGTTATCACCAAAATGTCATCAAATTAGAGTTCACATGGCGGATGTGCATAAGACTACATTTCGGACTCCGGATGGGCACTACGAGTTCCTAGTGTTGCCCTTTAATCTCACAAATACTCCAGCTACTTTTTAAGGCCTCATGAATGATATTTTGGAGCCTCTACTGTAAAGGTATGTCTTGGTATTCTTTGATGATATTTTGGTGCATAGCAAGACTAAATTGGAGCATTGGCAGCATTAGAGGACGTGCTGAATTTATTGAAGCAAAACCAATTGAAGATCAAGAAGTCCAAGTGCCTATGGGGAGTACCATAAGTGGAGTATTTAGGCCACATCATTTCAACGGAAGGTGCAGCGACGGATCCTCAAAAGGTAGCATGCATGATCGCTGAGTGGATATTATCGCCGCTTCATTGCCAAGTATGGCAAGATCGTTCCTCCTCTCACTTCTTTGTTGAAGAAGGACTCTTTTAGATGGACAGATGAAGCCACCACAACCTTTGAAAAACTTAATTCAACAATGACAACGACGCCCGTTCTAGCTGTACCGGACTTCACTAAAGAGTTTGTTGTAGAATATGATTTATTGGGAGTTGGAATAGGAGGTGTACTAATGCAAGGAGGACGTCCCATAGCCTTTGTTAGCAAGGTTTTATGACAAAAATCTCAGCAATTATCGACCTACGAGAGAGAGATGTTGGCAATTCTGCATGCGGTGACAAAGTGGAGGCCTTATTTGATCGGTAGGCGATTAATTATCCGAACTAATCAAATGAGCCTTCCATTCTTTATGGGACAGCATATTCACACTCTTGCACAGTAGAGATAGGTCACAAAATTGCTGGGGTATGATTATGAAATTCAATACAAGAAAGGAACGGAAAATAGAGCAACAGATGCACTATCACGCCAACCCGATACCGCCAAGCTTGTAGCCTATTCTTCTCCTACTTTTCTTTTTCTTTATGAGCTGAGGTATGCATGTACATCTAACCCAGATGTTTTGAGATTATTATAGAGGTGTTGGATGATCCGGAGCGCCATCCAGAGCTGGAGAATCGAGGCGGTTTGCTACTGGATCACGGATGCTTTCGGGTGCCCGCAAATTGTGGATTGCGGTGGAATTTGTTAGAGCACTTCCATCAAACTCTGGAGGTTGGTCATGAGGGTGTCTTAAGGACTTATAGGAGGATATATTAGAGTTGCACGTGCCCAGGATTGAGGTGAGATTTGAGGGATTTTGTTTGTTCTTGCGAAGTCTGTTAAAGAGCTTAGGCAACCACATTGAAATCAGCCAGATTACTACAATCTCTACTGGTACCGGACTGTGTTTGCGAAAACATTTCTATGGACTTCATAGAGGGTTTTTCATTGGTACGTGGATATTCCGTTATTTTTGTGGTGTTGATAGATTAAGCCTATATGCGCACTTTTCTGCATTGTCACATTCATTTTCAACCAAGTTAGTGGCTAAAATTTTTGTTAGAGATGTTGCTCGGTTACATGGAATGTCACGCATGATTGTCTCTGAACATGATCGTATATTTATGAGTGACTTTTGGATGGAGTTTTTCAGATTACAGGGGACTCGATTGAACTTCAATTCGGCCTACCATCCATAGATGGACAGTCAAACCGAGGTGGTCAATCGAAGCATTGAGCAGTACTTGAGGTGCTTTGTTGAAGAGATGCTGAGACAATGGTTAGAGTTCTTACCATGGGCAGAGTGGTCTTACAACACCGCCTACCACAACAGCATTGGCATAACCCTATTTGAGGTGGTGTATGGGTTCATAGCTTCGACATTACGTACTTATGATCCAGTGGCATCTGTAGACCGGATGGAGGTGGACTTAGCTTTGATGGATAGAGGTGCCACATTAAGGAGGTTGCATGCCCATCTTAGACTTGCTCAAAAATGCATAAAGCAAGTTTATGATGGCAGTCATAGGGAGCAAGAGTTCGACATTAGCAGTTGGGTGTTCGTGAGGGTGCAACCGTATCATCAGGTGACCTTGCGTCCAATGCAAAATCAGAAGTTAGCACATTGCTACTTTTGTTCATTTTTGGTGTTAGAGCGTATCAGTCCGGTTGCATATCGTTTGGAGCTGTCGGAAGGGTCGAGACTGCATCCTGTCTTCCATGTTTTATTACTGAGGGAGCGGATTAGAGATCGTGAGGTTGTTGGATCAGTTCTATTACAGCCATTGGAAGAGACAGAGATCGTAGAGCCAGTTTGTGTACTTGCTAGGCGTCGATGACATCATGGTACCAAATTAGAGATGGAGATTCTAGTTGAGTGGCTTGGCAAGCCATCCGATGAGGCAACATAGGAGTTGAAGACAGATATCTTGGAGCGTTTCCCTAACTTTACACCTTAAGGACAAGGTGGAGGAAAGCGTGGTGGGTTGATACGCTTAGTTAGAGTCTTTTCTTATTGCATTAGTTATTTGTTTTTATTAAAATAAATTTTTTGTAGGTTGCATTCGAACGCGGTTGGGGACGCGTTCGAACGTCTTTGCGAACGCCTACATTAGGTTCGCAAATACAAAGAACGTGAAATGCACGTTCGAATGCAATTGGGCATGTTCCAACACCGCGTTCGAACGTGATTGGGCACATTCGAACATCGCGTTCGAACGCTTGCAGTGTTTTCGCATCAATAGAGAATGCTTTCTGTGCATTCAAGCCCGATCGGGCGCGTTCAAACGCAATCGGGTGCATTCGAATGCGATCACCAGGAGTCCACTAGAATTAGGGTTAATAATTATTATTTTGGCTTGTTGACTAGCCTCTATAAAGGTGTGGATGGCAGCTAAAATTATAATGCTATTGGATTATTTGTTTCTTGTCTCCATATCTTCTCTTTATCGTAATCTCCCTCCTCCCTCTTCATCAACCTTCCACCTCTACCGTTGGCAAGGTCTCTCCTAACTTCTAATCTCCTTCGTTTGTCAAGTCCTCCCTCTTCCTTGGGATCTCGACTGCTTCTTCCCCTTTGTCTTTATCACTTAAACATCATTAACCATCCACCTTCATCTCCATTATCATTCATAACCCTAACATCCACTCCACTCGTCACCACCACCTTCATTCGCACTATGGTGTGTTTTCATCCCTGTTGTAGTTTCAATCTACGAAGGGCATAAATATGAAAAACATAGATCAGGGAATTACGGATCGATTTGGTTTCATAATTTTCTGACTATGGGAGACTATTTGGTGAATATTGTCCCTTGGTTGCGGGGACTGCTTCCTATAATAAATCAAGATCTTGAAGGAATCGTTCTGTAACCTATCAAATCCATAGAAATGTCTTCCTAAGCTCGGTTCGGTATTAGTAGATGCTGAAGAAATCCGACCAGTTTTAATGTGGTTGCCTTTGCCCTTTGACAGACTTCGCAAGCAGAGACAAAACTCCTCACATCACGCCTCAGTCCTAGCCACGTGCAGCTCTGATATTCTCCTATAAGTCCTTAAGACACCTTCATGATCAGCCTCTAGAGCTCGGTGGAAGTGCTTTAACAATTTCTGCCGCAATTCGTAATTTGCGGGCACTCAAATGCACCCGTGGTCTAGTAGCAAACCACCTCGGTTCTCCAACTATGGATGGTGCTACGAATCATCCAATACCACCTGTAATAATATCATAACATCAAGGTCTGATGTACATGCATACCTCAGCTCCTCAAGAAAAGAAAAAGTAGGAGAAGAAAAGGCTACGAGCTTGGTGGTATCAGGTTGGCATGATAGTGCATCCGCCACTCTATTTTTTGTTCCCCCTTTCTTGTATTGAATTTCATAATCATACCCCAGGAATTTTGTGACCCATTTCTGCTATGCCGGAGAGTGAATACATTGTCCCATAAAGTATGGAAGGCTCCTTTGATCGGTTTGGATAATAAATCGCTTACCGATCAAATAAGGCCTCCACTTTATCACCGCATGAAGAATTGCCAATATCTCTCTCTCGTAGGACAATAATTGCTGAGAGTTTGGTGACAAAGCCTTACTAAGAAAGGCTATGGGACGTCTTCCTTGCATTAGTACAGCTCCTATGTCAACACCCGTCGCATCACATTCCATAATGAACTTTTTGGTGAAGTCTGGTAGCGCTAGAACGGGTGCCATCGTCATTATTGTTTTTAGTTTTTCAAAGGCTGAAGTGGCTTCATCCGTCCATCTAAACGAGTCCTTATCAGTATGCTCTCCATTGGTCTCCTTGTCGATGTCATCTTCCTTATTTCAACCATTAATGGAGGTCAAAGATTAACCTGGCTCTGATACTAATGGTAGGTCACGAAATGATTCTTTTAAGATTTGAATTTATTGTAGGAAGTAGTCCGTGCAACCGAAGGACAATATTCACCAAATATTTTTCCTTAGTCATAAAATTAGGAAACTAAGTGGAATTGATCTGTAACTCCCTAATCTACATTTTTTGTATGTATGCCCTTCACAGATTCGAAATGAAACTGTGATGAAAATATGATATAATGCAAATGAAGGTGGTGGTGACGGGTGGAGTAGAAGTTAGGGTTATGGATGATAATGGAGATGAGAGTGGATGGGTGATGTAGGGCAGAAAACTTCACCACCTAATAGTGGAGGAAAAGGCCTCGGAAATATTTTAAGAGATAGAAGGAGGTGAGGGAAGTGCACCAAGGTTAAAGGGTCGCCGGTTGGAGTGGCTAGTGACTATAGGCATTACCTCCATGGCCGATGACAAGGTGAGAAGCTCTACGAGCATCCAGAGTACAAGGACTCTTGAAAAGACACTAATAGGCCAAGCTTCTCATATAGAAGCTCTCTAGATGAGCATGATACCTTACCAGGGTCACCAGCTAGCAAATCTTTCCAATGAAGATAAAATACAAAAATAGGGACTTATGATTAAATAAATAACTAGAATTAAATTAACTCACAGGGGAGATAGGGGACTCATTGGTGGTCAAGATGAATTGGTTGGATTTCTCTTGTGGTGCTCTGACGATGATCACGGCTCGTCGAACATCTCGACAGAGAAGAAACAAAAATAGAGAAGGTTTGGGAAGAAAGTAGAAAGAGAAATAAAACAGAAAGGAGAAGAGATTTGACGAGGTTTTAAAGAAGTGAAATCATCGACCCATCTTTGTTGCGCAGGTGTATGTACTCGCCGCCTCAAGAAGTAGGGTAGGTCCACTAGTTCGTCTGGATCAAAAAGCGTTGACCGATGAGGTAAAGTCGCCACTTGGTGCTTGCATGCAAAATTGCCAACATCTCACACTCGTATGTCGACAAATGTGTCGAGCTATTGGATAAGGCCTTGCTAAGATATGCGATAGGTCATCTCTCCTACATTAACGTTGCTTCTATGCCAGCCCTTGAAGTCGGGCAATGCGAGTATGGGAGCTGTGGTCATGGTGATCTTGAGGGCTTTGAAGGCTGTCTCTAACAACCTATCCTTAAAATAATAATAATAATAATAATAATAATAATAATAATAATAATAATAATAATAATAATAATAATAATAGAAATTTTGTATGGCACGACATGGCCGGCCACATGCTGGACCAGGCCGAGCCAACTAGCTCCGGTGGGCCCACAAGCACCGTAGCTGCAGCGCCGACGTCCCCACTGCCTCTCTCTCTTTCTCTCAAACTCTCTTTCTCTCTCTCCCATTGTTACCGCCGTCAAACCGTCGCCATTGCCACGGGCCATGGAGAGCTTCTTTTCCACTATCTCTTCTCCTCCGTTCTCTTTCTTTCTTTCTCCCTCTCTCCCTCTCTCTCTCTCTCTCACACTCTCTCGGGTTCACCAGAATTGAGCCGCCGGCGAGAGGCCAGCCAGCGCCGAGTCCCCTCCCCGCCGGCCCGGTCCCCTCCTCTCTCTCTCTTCTTCCTCTTTTCTTTTCTTCTTCCTTCTTCTCCTTTCTTAGCTTTTTCTTCTGTTTCTGCTCGGCCCAGCACTGTAGTAGCCAGTGTTGGGCCAAGCCCAGCACTGGTGTCATTGCTTTTATTATTTATTTTATTTTATGTTTGTTTATTTATTTAGTTAGGCATTATTTTTTTAATTAATATAGATAAACTATTTAGACATTAATTATGTTCATAATAATATATATTCTTCAACATAATGATTATTAATTATAATTAGTATAATTAATGGTTAATTAGGTTACAACCATTACGCATACATATAGGTAATACTTATATTTATTTCTTTATTTATATTACATTTATGTACTAATATTCATAGTATATGCATTTTAAATAATTTTAACAATTTATTGTATGCTATTTGTGTAGAATAAGATACTAGTCTTATTTATTTATTTATTTATTATTTTGCATAATTAAGTAAATACTATATAATTTTGAATTAATCAAGATAGAGTAAGAATTATAAAATTTATTATAAATTAGATCTTATCTATACTTATATCTTATTTATATTATTTAGCTTTTACTTTATAATTATATTTTAGAATATTTTTAATTAAAAAGAAATAAACCTTTCTCTAGAACATAATTCAATTAATAGATGACAACACTTTTTATATTGTAGAATGAATGTACTCTTTCTTGCAGGCCAGTGGTATTATCAATGTTATAGATATAGTATGATTACCTAACTGACTTAGATTTAGAAATTTTATTTTTGTGGGGGAGTTACTGGTGATTGTGTAATGTTAGGAGTTAATGAGTAAATTTGTAAACGAAGTATAAGTTATGGATTTGAAAAAGTGAGATGGCACAATTGTTGGTTTGATTAGAAGGTAGTGGAACTAGATATGTAGATTTTATTACAATACTAGCGTGATATAAATTTCAGGGTCGAAATTTTCTATAAGGGGGAAGGAAAATATAACAACCTATCCTTAAATAATAATAAAAATAATAATCATAATCATAATAATAGAAATTTTGCATGGCACGACGTGGACGGCCACAATGTGGCCGGCCTCGTCCCATGCTAGGCTGGCACAGGCTGGGGATGCTATGAACTCCCAGCTGCTAGCCCGGCCAACTAGGCTGGGCCAGCTTGCTCTGGTGGCCCCGCCGGCGCTACAGCCGCAGTACCGACGTCCCCACCGCCTCTCTCTCTCCCCCTTTATATTTCTCTCTCTCAAACTCTCTTTCTCTCTCTCCCACTGTTACCATCGTCGAACCGCCGCCGTTGCCATCACTGCCGCCATTGCCATGGTGGTCAAGGTGAGCTTCTTTTCCTCTCTCCTCTCCTCCCTTCTCTTCCTTTCTTTCTTCCTCTCTCCCTCTCTCTCTCTCACTCTCTCGAGTTCACCGGAACTGAGCCACCGGCGAGAGGTCAGCAGCTGATTGGCCAGCAGCGGCTTGTCTTGCTGAATAGAGAAAGCAATCAAGGGTGTAAACAAGCCTATCAACCCAAGCCCGAGTGAGCTGGCTCTAATTTAAGTTCACTCGAAATTCAAATCATGCCTGAAAATAAGTTTAGACTCGGATGTGCTTGAGATAAGCCGAGCTGATCCGAACACGAGCCGCTTGTTTATTTTGACACACCTATTAGGTGCTGTAACAATCATGAGCACATAGGTAGTAGATGCAACCACAAGCAACGTGACATGGGGTTGAACTTGAAACAGCTTTGCTCTATCAGTACTACTGGTCAAAAAGCAACAATTAGGGCCAGATCCGAATCGAACCCAAATTTCAACTGGACCAGCTTGGTCAGAACTCAAAAGTCCAGTCTAAAGCTTGGCCAAACTCGAAGCCCTCGGCTAAAATCATTAGGCCATCTCAGCATTCCCATGACCCGAAGTCCATCTGGATCCAGCTATAGGGCCTGGCCTTCGTACGGCTCTGCGCCCGTCTTACGTACAAGCAAATCTTAAAACTAATTTCGACATGTCGGAATGCACGTACGACCAAAATATTAGATTAAAGTGCAGCATAACATCGTTTCCTCTTCAGAAATGTCTGAGATCAGAAATTAACGATGATTAATCTTCTCTATCAAATATGTCAGTAAAGTTTTTCTAGTTAACTAGAAACACGAAAACAAAAAAGAAGAGAGAATATCAGAGAAGACTTCAATTCGCACTATTGTATTCTTACTTGTGCGAGTCGACCTCTTCAACAAGAGTAATCTTATCCATCCATCTCAATGCCAGCCTCTTCTTATATATCCAGTCCTTCATTTATCTTACATGCTTATATATCCTAATCCTAATCTCCTCTTTGACCACTGGTGTCACAAGATGCACTAACACGAAACCATTCAGCTACTGGATATCGATCTAACAGGTAATTTGTGCATGTGAGCTTTGACATTTGAAATTTCTGTAGCAGATATATATCTATGCATGCCAATTCTCACCATTCTATTCAAAAGTGTGTTCATGATGGCATATAAGAATCAAGTCAGCTAGCATCGTTGCTCTACGTTGTTTATTCTTTTTTGCAGTAGTAAGAACTCCCAGATCCGTCAAAATGACGTACGACTCTTCCTTTGCACAAATTAATTAAAGGGTGTTTAGTTCATTCATCCTCTGAGAGGATGCTGATGCAGGAGCCAAGACAGAGGAAGCGACATCGCCTCGGCTGTGTATTGACAAGAAATATCATTTTCACCTTTAACCAATGTTGAGTACTGCCTTAACCACATATATTACTAATTTTCAGGTAATTAGTGTGACTGTCTCACAGCGGACATTTTATCGCTATGCGTTTATTACACATCATTTTCGATATGAACGGATGACACGATTTTATTTTTAAGTGAGAATTTAATGTTTCAGTTAAACCAATGCTAGGGGATTCAAACATAAGAACACTCATACAATATGATTATCTTAACTATATGAGCACTATTCGATTAGCTGCACAGTAAACTTTTAAAAAATTTAGTCTCCTCTTTTCACTTTCCAAAGGGAATTGTTTTTTTATGTCACAGTACATATTGACTCTTCATACGACTACCAGGAAATGGTGATGAGCATGAACGCACCGAATTAGATTTCATAATTCATTGTCACCAAAGGCAAAATAGTGGTCCCAAAATATATACCTGCTTTACCCAACAAAAAAAGAAGAACAATAGTGCATTCTCCTATGACTCTCCCATGACATCAGTCAGTTTACATAGTGGATCTTGAGAAAGATTCTCTTACTGACATCTCGCGACAAAAAATTTTAGCGAAAGATTCTCTGTTAAGAAGTTCTTGTTGTTTGATTTGATAAATCTGACAAATCCAGAATAAGCATAGCAAGAAAATCTATCGAATCTTACTGCTATCTTCTGATTTCTAAATTGTTGTATGATATAATAACATAGAAAAGGATATGCACTCATCAGATGGGTCGATTAGAAATTGGATGAGCCAAAGAGCAGTGTATCTTATTCCTTGAGATAGATAGCTTTTTCTATTTTTTCTTGTTTTTGATGATTTGTTTTTCATTTATCTGGATTTCATGGATTCAAAATGAAAAAGATCAATTTTTTCAACGAAAAAAAATCAAATAACTAGGAGTTCATATCTATCATAATTTCATCACTAAATACAAACAATTATTTATTTTTATAATAATTTCCATACTTTAGTATAATGAAAAGAGTATAATGAAAAGTATTAATACTCGTCATTTAAAAATTTTAGCTAGAAAACGATGTGAACTTGATTCCCATAATTGCTGTGTTAAAAATTATTGCAAACAAATAACTCATATACTATCTGTTCTGTTAGATGTGGGTAAGTATTATACACACCTTTGTATCCATATTAAGAGAATGTGATAACCAAAATTTCTTTTAATTTACTATCCATAATTTATCTATTTTCAACCGTATATTTATGAGCCACAATACAACTACAATAAATTTATGAATTATGAATGAGCACCCACTAGAAAGAAGTGGCATTATATACATTCTTATGATTTAATTTACAAATAGCATAGCAAAAAAACCAAAGTTGAAAGAAGGAAATCTTCAATAACTTTATAATTTCACCAAAGTAAAGCATTTAAAACTTTCCAAGATTCCCTGGTGGCCTAGTAGGGGAAGTCAATTGACATGAATATCCTCTTAATGGTCTCTTTCATCACATGAGGGTTTCAAGGAAAAATTCACTGTCAACCGTTCAATGAAAAACGCATAACGCACGGAGCACGAGGGCATATTTGTCCAGATAGGGAAAAAAAGACGAGAGCAAAATGGAATCTTGCCGGATACCCAGAGATTTTCTCGCCCCCACGTCAGAAGTGGGAGAGATTCCTGCACGGGTTTAGTGCGGTGTGGGGGCACAAGTGGAATCCAAGATTCAGCACAACTTCCCATGACTTGGGGGCGTTTCCGGACGCTAAAACGCTATTAACTCCAACACAAACTAATATTTGGCTTCCATATACCAACCCTGAGAGGCCGCCCTCTATAAAAGCAGTTCCCATCCTCCTCCTTATAACATTAAAAAAAAGGAATAAGAGAGAAATATAATAGAGAGAGAGAGATGGGAGGCTGGGCCATTGCTATCCACGGCGGAGCAGGTGTGGATCCTAATCTACCCGAGGAGAGGCAGGAAGAGGCAAAGCGGGTTCTGGCACGATGCCTTCAGATCGGCATCGACGCGTTGAGGGCGTCAGTGCGTGCGGTGGATGTGGTAGAGATTGTGGTGAGGGAACTGGAGACGGATCCCGTGTTCAACTCGGGGCGGGGTTCGGCTCTGACGAGGAAGGGGACGGTGGAGATGGAGGCGAGCATCATGGACGGCCGCGGGCGGCGCTGCGGTGCCGTCTCCGGCCTCACCACCGTCAAGAACCCCGTCTCCTTGGCCAGGCTGGTCATGGAGAATTCCCCTCACTCCTACCTCGCCTTCGACGGCGCCGAGGACTTCGCTAGAGAACAGGTTGGTCCAACAAACAAACTCACCCCGCTTCGTTTGTTTCCAGACATTTCGGTATACCAACAACTTTCAAGACTTTCATTATTGGTTGAATAACATGAAACGGATTGCTCCTGGTTGGCTGGTAGAGTAGAGGAACTCGAGTCGAGGAGAATCCGTCCTTAATAAATGCTACTGCTGAATCTTAAATTTACATTTAAATGAATCAAATATAAACAGTATTAAAAGGTTTGGCTGTGAATCACCCAATATATGAAGCATATAAATAAATACATGGAGACGACAGATGTCAATTGTCTAGTGACTTTATACGGTAAATTGGGATCTAACCTACTTCCATACTTGGCGGGATTTAGACGTCTCCGCCCGTGTCAGGATGGTCCCCACCTCGTGCTCAGTTTTAGAAAACTAGAAATAGGATTCTGGTTTCGGCGTTGCTGCACTATATTGTCCTTTTTTTTGTTGTCTTTCTCGATTTATTTTTCCTAGTGATTTAATTCACGGCTACTGCTGCAGGGTGTGGAGGTGGTGGACAACAGCTATTTTATCACCGAAGAAAATGTTGGCATGCTTAAGCTAGCCAAGGAAGCCAACAGCATCATGGTAATTCCGTTACTTTTTCTTTGTGTCATTTATTTCACCTCTTACGTCATAATTAGAAATATTCGAGGAGTATATGCATCCACGAATTAATTGACCATCATCAAATTCAATATCTCTTGCTTTACTTTGGACCAAACAGTTCGACTACAGGGTCCCCCTGCCTGTGGTGGACACCTGCAGCGGTAGCGCCGGATCGATCATGGCCACCGTCGACGACGCTCTTCAGATGAACGGCCTCCCAATCAGCATCTACGCGCCGGAGACCGTCGGCTGCGTCGTAGTTGATAGCAACGGGTGGTGCGCCGCCGCAACTTCGACCGGTGGACTCATGAACAAGATGAACGGCCGGATTGGCGACTCCCCGTTGATTGGTTCAGGGACGTACGCTTGCAATCTCTGCGCTATCTCGTGCACTGGCGAGGGTGAAGCAATCATTCGGAGTACTCTGGCAAGAGACGTGGCCGCCGTGATGGAGTACAAAGGTCTCGGCTTTCAAGAAGCAGTGGACTTTGTCATAAATGAAAGGCTGGATGAAGGCAAGGCTGGGCTCATCGCGGTCTCTAGAAATGGAGAGGTGGGTTATGGGTTCAATACTAATGGGATGTTTAGGGGATGTGCTACTGAAGATGGCTTCATGGAGGTTGGTATATGGGAGTGAGCCTTGTAACGCCTATCATTAGATAGGCCTACTACTGCCTCTCTCTTTCTCTCTCCATGCATTGGGTGGTGGGGGTAACGAGCAAATAAAAGTCACTGCAATAACCAGTACAATTCAAAAGCATGATCTGACTTTTTTTAATCCATTTCTTTTATATGAACTGTTTGGGGCTTCAGAATAACTAACAGATAGGGAATCACTGTGTTAGGAACTTGTCTGATCCATTCTGCAATGATTTTAGACTCGATTAGACTTATAATTTTCTAAGAG
The DNA here is from genome assembly GCF_019914945.1 of Typha latifolia. Classification (NCBI taxonomy): domain Eukaryota; kingdom Viridiplantae; phylum Streptophyta; class Magnoliopsida; order Poales; family Typhaceae; genus Typha; species Typha latifolia. The sequence continues at coordinate 12,469,245 of NC_133086.1, read as the reverse complement.
ATCTACAAATAATCCAATCGACGGATCCTCCTAAATTTTGGATATGTTGGCTCTCTTGGAGAGAGCTTTCTAATAAATTTAAGATCATATGATTTGGATAGTTAGATCTCAAGATATCGACTAAATAGTGACCAAAGATCAATTAGATCCTAGTTTGATAGCCCTGCAATGGCTAGATAGATGCTATATTTACTCTTTGGTGTGAAGGGGGAGAAATTGTTGTAGAAGAGAGGGGTTAAAAGCTGGAAGAGGCTGACAAATAGGGGTGAAAATGGATCGGATATGGATCGGATAGTGCTCAACCCATATCCGGATCCATATTTTTTATTCGGATACAGATTCGGATACGAATATTTGACGGATAGCAAAAATTAAAACCATATCCTAAGAAAATGGATACATATAATTTTCGGATATGGATCAAATAGTTTTGGATACGGATTCAGATAGTTTTCAGATACGGATTGGATAGTGTTCGGATAAATTTTCGGATCTTAAACGGATACGTATCAAATTTTAAACAATCAATATGAACTTACTACGAATATCAATCAAGTCTAAAATCATTCAAATACAATTTGAATAAAACTTACAGTATTTGAGAACTGATTCATTGGCAAAAAGATAGTAATGGTGCAAAAAGAAAACAAAAGAAACTGTAGACTTTAAACAAACATAATGTGTATAAACCAATGATTGTGAATTAGTAGTATCTTTACTATGTCATACTAACCCGAAATTTCATGCATCCGGATGAAATTTCTTAATATTAAGTATTACTTTGTACACTAGTATTACATTGTGATTACTCCCAGGCTACCTAAGTTAAAGAATGTTCTTCGTGTTGAGGACTTAAAAAAGACAAGTATCTTGGGAAGAAGATGACTCAGCAGCACAGAAAAAAACCTAGGGAAAACTTGTGACACCAACTTGAATGTCTTAACAACCCAAAGTTGGACGCTACTAAGTATTAAGTATTACATTGGAGGGAGGGCTGGTGGAGGGAGGGAGGACCCGTGGAGGGAGGGTCGGTGGCGTTGGAGGAGGACCCGTGGAGGGAGGGCCAGAGGAGGGAGGGCGGTGATGGCGATGATGGATTTTAGTCTTTAGATGGAGGCGGCGCCACGGCAGGCAGTGAGGGCGATGTGGATCGAGGAGATTTGGGAGAGATGGTGAGTAGATGAGAGATAGAGGGTAGGGTATAGTAACTTTAGTTAGGTATTTATTAAGTAGGTAAACGGATATTCGTTATCCGAATTCGTATCCGATAAAAATCAACTATACCCGTATCCGTATCCGAATCGGGATTTTTTTTCTAAAAGGCTATCCGTATCCGGACATTTTTGTAAATAGCTATCTATATCCGTATCCGAATTCGGATCGGATAGCGGGTCGGGTCGAACTTAATCCAACCTGTTTTCACCCTTACTGACAAAAGACGGGTAGTGGAAGAAGGGAGATGGAAGAGGGCGCCAATGGCTAGAGACAAGTTAAGAAGGAGATAAATGTCAAAGCCAAATCAATTATTTAAGATAAACTCCAATTAGGGTTTCCTCCATATATTTATAAATGCTCACCATAGGGACTTATCAACTGGTAAACAACCCTAACAAACCTACAACTTTCGTTGCGGTGCATTCGAACGCTCCCAATCGCATTCAGGTGCGGAATTTTCAATTCTTTGTCGATGCGAACATATGCGAGCATTCGAATGACCCTGTTCGAACAACCCGATTCTGTCCAAAATCACAATTTGCTTTCTCTATTTTTGCGAACATGTGTAGGCGTACGCGGTCCTTGCGTTCGAACGCGCTTTGACAAAAATACTTTTATTGCTTCTAACAAAACTCAACTAGATAAATAGGCTCATTCCAATGAATCCAATGTACGAGTAGAGTCAATATGGATTGAGTCGTATCACATAGACAAGCATTCATGGGTGTTGTGTAATTGTAATTGATTCGAGAGCCTATACTCTGATCAAACTTATATTGAAAATAATTTTGGGCTTAAATTTATGTTAAGCTTAAATTAAAATTATTTTAATTTGAGCTAATTTCGAGCAAGCTCAAGTCTAAATGAATTGATCAATAAGTAATTTCAAGCTTTAATTAATTTATGCTAAATTTTAAGACTGACCAAATTTGAATTAAATTAAGCATGATTTAGGTTGAATCAAATTTAAAATATGATATAATTTTAAAAAATTTATATTATAAAAATATAAACTATTAGAAATATATGTGTATTTAAAAAATAGGATCAGAATTAAAAATTGAATTCTACAAGATCAGGTTAGATAACAGTCCGCTTAACCAATTTTAGAATATAATAAAGATATAATATAAAACAAAAAAAATTACTCATATTATAATTATTATGAGCTTTATCGAACTTTGTTTAATTTAAGCCTCGTGATCAAATTTGACTCAAAACAGCTATTTTTTAACCTATTCTGAATATCAAATTTGAGTCGGCTTATTTTCAAGCCGAGCTCGAGTTCGGCTCAATTATTTTGAGAGCCCTAAGAGCATTTGAGTGCTTTCATTCATTTTTCTCGTTGGGCGTGTCATTTGTCATTGGCAGTTAGTAAAAGTGATAAAAAGGGAGACAACAGTGATCTCTATTTTCCTATGGGAGGTGTCAGGTGTGACAAAGATCAGTGGCCAGACAGGGATAAATGTATACAATTACCTGCCATGTTATCTATAGATATACTTTACTAGGCAAGATTTGCCCATAGCCACCGGTAATATGCCGAAAGGAGGGAATAAGTGCAGTTTGTGTCGCACTTCAGAACCAGAACTAGATATTCGATCTCGCTTAAGCATCGACCCCAATAAATAATAAAGAAACTTTTTTTTTTAAATCTTGCTCGGTGTTCTTGTTTTCTCTATAATACTTGCTCGCTGCAACACAACGATTTAAACTGACGATGTTAAGAAACAGACTATCTTAAACATACTATTTATTCATTTTATAAGAAGATCTAATTAAATATGGGTTAACTGCAGCAAATACCAAAATACTTTTTTTCATTTTGCAGGATTATCCAGTTCTTTTTTTGTAAATCTTCTACATCCACACACACACATTTTTCTTAAAGCAGGGTAAGACTTTTATCTAATTAAATATGGGTTAACTGCAGCAAATACCAAAATACTTTTTTTCATTTTGCAGGATTATCCAGTTTTTTTTTTTTTGTCAATCTTCTACATCCACACACACACATTTTTCTTAAAGCAGGGTAAGACTTTTATCTAATTAAATATGGGTTAACTGCAGCAAATACCAAAATACTTTTTTTTTTCCATTTTGCAGGATTATCCAGTTTTTTTTTTTTTTTTTTTTTTTTTTGTTGTCAATCTTCTGCATCCACACACACATTTTTCTTAAAGCAGGGTAAGACTTTTTATGGCTTTAGCTTCTCCCAATTTTTCATGAGACTATGAATTTCGCTAGATTGTACCCCATAGTCTCGGCTTCTTCACTACTCTTATTAAGGTTAGTCTCTCAAAAGTGTCTGGTGATAGAACACGTAGGCCTCTTACAAGAAAACTATACCAGACCCACTAAGAGATATATGTTATCTGGTAGTCACTCATCTTAGGGATGAATAAAAGAGTAATCTCTAGATGGAAGGTGCTCCCCTCTGTCCGTCTATAGTTCCCCCTCTACCCTTTGACCAAGATTCTAATAATAAGATAGAGATTTACTGTTAGAAGAATCAAGATTCTAATCTCCTCCATGATTTAAATATGTTAATCGATCCTTGTAAGAACTTATGTTAATTGATTGACAAAGTTTCTTTGCCGACCTCACGTGATTCAAGGTAATCACATTACCCAACATTATTTAATCGATTTGGATCGCATTTGACATATGCCTATTCATCTTTTCACCTGTTGGGAATCAGGATGCATCAAAATTGTCGGCAATGGTTTTTGCATCAATGGTAAATATGCAAATAAATAATTAATCCATGCAGCTTCTGCCTATTAAGTATCAAGTGCTAGATCTGTTGATAACATCAAGATGTAGCTGCACCGCTGACTTAGGAACACATAATCTGAGGGGGACTTTACATTTATTGAACCTGTGACTATTTACGTCATTATACACATCTAAAATATAAGGGTATCCACTATAAACCAAACGATAAATCTATGGTATTCTTAATATATCATGAAAGTTGGCAGGAGATATAGAAATTCTAGGTCAACTAGGAGTAGAAGATATAAAACTCAATTCTAAGTCAAACTCAAAAATTTGAATCCTACTAGATTTAAAAGACCGAATCCAAATAAAATTTAGAAAAATCAAAACCAAGTAGGGATAGTAAAAATGAATCTAATGTGATCCAAGTCAAATCGGACCACTTCATGGACATCAGGCTTATGGCTTGTGAACGCGACTCTCTATCTGTGTGAACGCAGTACCCGCATTCGAACGCATTTGTGAACGCGGCTCTCTGTTTGTGCGAACGCAGTACCCGCGTTTGAACGCGTTTGTGAACGCGGTGTGAACTCGACGGCTTTTCTCCAATAATCTTGCAATTCTTCAAACCAGAGATATTCTAGACTTGTGTAAAGCTCATATACATGAAAAAATACACTTAGAATATTTTGTACACAATTGCCAACAAATAAAAACCTAACATAATCGTCGATAGTACCCCGTCAACCCAAGGAATCCCCTTAATTCCTACTGATTAGTAGGAATCGGCCAGTCCACCATATTCTTGATCTTGCTTGGATTGACTTCAACTCCTCTTGCTAAGATTTTATATCCCAAGTACTCCACTCGTGGCTCTCCCCAAAGACAATTGCTCATCTTGATTTTTAATTAGTTTTGTCGCAAGATATTCAACACCTCACGCACATGCCGCAAGTGCTCGGTCCAATTCCTGCTATACACTAAAATATCGTCAAAAAAGACGAGCACGTACCGATGCAAGAGCGAGCGGAAAAGATCATTCATCAACCCTTGGAAGGTGGCTGGTGCATTGGTGAGCCCAAATGGCATGACTCGAAACTCATAGTGGCCATCATGAGTTCGGAACGCCGTTTTGTGCACATCTTCCGGGTCGACGCGGATTTGATGGTACCCGACTCTTAAGTCAAGTTTGTTGAAGTAAGCCGACCCTATGAGTTCATCCAACAACTCCTCGATCACCAGTATTGGATACCGGTCTTTGACTGTAATCGCATTCAAGGCTCGATAGTCGACGCAAAATCGCCAACTCCCGTCTTTCTTCCGAACTAGTAGCACCGGCGACGAGTAGGCACTTCTACTCGGTTGAATAATCCCTTGCTCGAGCATTTCCACCACCAATTTGTTGATCTCTTCCTTCTAGACATGCGGGTATCGATAGGGCCGGACATTTGCTGGTTTAGCCTCTGGAATGATCTGGATGCGATGGTTGTGCCGACGGGTCGGTGGCAGTCCTCGAGGTTCCTCGAAAAGATCCTTGAACTCCTACAGCAACTCTTGTAGGTTAGTGGCTATTTTCCTTGGTGGTGGATGTTCTAGTTCAGCAATAGCCATTTGCAATAGTAGAGCTTGGTTCCTTTCACAAGGAAAGCCCACAAGTGGTTGCAATGTCGGCCCTTGCCGCGGTTGATTTGCATCTAGCAACACCCTTCGACCAATCCTCCAAAATGTCAGTGTGAGGTTTGAGAAATCAAATGTTACAGGCCCGAAGCTTTGAAGCCATTTGGTCCCCAAAACAATGTCAGCACCTCGCAAGGCCAACGGATAAAGATCCAATGTGAAACATTGGCCTTGCACCTTCAATTCCACACCTCCACAAATAAAATCTACTCACAATGTGGTGCCATCTCCAATCATCACATCGAAACCTTCCGTGGGTTCCGACTCGAGCTCAATCTTTCTAAGGAGCCTCTTGTCAATGAATTTGTGGGTGGACCCGGTGTCGATCAAGATTCCCATTATGGTTTTCTTAACTACACCGTTCACCCGCAAAGCCTTTGGCACAGCTGTCCCCGAATAGGCGTGGAGGGAGATTTCGGCTATCATGTCCTCCATAGGTTGCTCCTCAGCTACTTCTCCTTGATGTCCAGCAACACCATCATCTTCAGCTGCAAACTCATCCTCCACATCCTCCACCATCTATTAGAATCACCGATCCTATCGGTTTAGCACAGCGATATCTGGGTACAAACTTCTCATCACAACGAAAGCATAGGCCTTTGGCCATTCGTTCCTCCACTTGAGTAGGTGTGAGTGCTTGTCCCGGACCTCTAGGTGCGTACTTCACATGGCTTCAGGAGTGCTTGAGGTGGTACCATTGCAGCATCGGTCCTTGGTATGCCGGTAATATTTCTCGCCGCTATGGTTGGTTGAGCTTGATTGCGGCTTCCTTGGCTCGTGCAATTTTGTTTCAGGTGTAACTTCATGGCACTATGTTTGTCTTCCATTAGCACCGTATCTTCGAAAGCCTCCTTTAAAGTTCTAGGCCTTAAAGCCCTCACATCGACTTGTATGTCTCCCCGCAGCCTAGAGATGAGGGTGCTGCGAAGTTGCTAATCCGTCCATGGGGGATGACATCTACTATTTATCCTGTCAAATTCTTCTTGGTATGCTCCAACCGTGATCTTTTGCACCATCTTTGAGAGGAGAGCATCGAAGTCTTCATACCTCGACGCTCCAAATCGCCGCGTGATATCGGCACAAAATTTAGCCCAAGTTTCGATAGCCTCATTGGCATTGGCTGCTCAAAACCAATGAAACACCGCATCTTCAAGGTGGAAGCTCTCAAGCGTCACCTTGTATTCTTTTGCCGTACCTTGGTATGCGAAGAATTGCTCCGCCCTATACAACCAATCGATCAGATCGCCACCTTTGAACTTGGGGAATTCAAGATGCACGATTTGTCCACAGATGTCGTTGTCTCGTTCCGGATCATGTGCAAGTTCTTGTCTAACCGGAGGAGGATGCACCATGAAGGGGTGATAATCCCTCCTTCGGTTTTGATTAACTCACCGTGGTTCCAGATCGTATTGACCCGCCCACGGATCTTGATCTCCAAGGTGATCACCATAGTGGTTCACTCGTCGGATGGGTTCACCTGCAACTGGCCCTGGTGGAACCATCCTTGGTTGCCTCTGGCCCATTGGGTGGTGGCGTAGCGGCTCTTGTGGTTGCAAATTTTGAACCGGTGGCGGTGGGTTCATGGGAGTGGACTCACGTCGTGGGGTCGATGGTGCATTCCCATTTGCCATGGCTTTCCTTATCGCCCATAATTCCTGCATCATCTCCATCATCATTTGGTTGTTGATTGCCATTTGTTTGGAAAGAGACCTCAATACGGCTTGAACACTAGGTTCTTCCGTATTTTGATTAGATCGGGCGGTTCCGTGGGTGGAAGTCCCCGCAACCGTTTCCTCCTCCACTATTGGGAGAATCTCTTCTTCATCATCTCGCCGTGCAGCCATGGCTCTAGTTGTCATCATAAGAAGCACGTGTCTGAGGAACGGTGGCTCTGATACCAGCTTGATACGATCTCCCCTTTTGACTAAGGTTTGATCTCTTCCAATTCACAGATCTGGACTAGATCTGGCAAGGAACTTTGTAAATAGATCCTGAAAGATGCCATCGTTGGATCGACCTAAGATTTTGATATATAATATCCTCAGAAAAGAGCTTTCCAACAAATCTAATTTCAGGCGAATCAGATATAGGGATCTTGAGATATAATTCAATTAGTGGACGAATATTAGGGGGTCTAATTAGGATCCGTGGATGGAGGCACGAGATCTTAGATGATGGTGGTTGGGGGTGGACCATCGTTAATGGGGTGGCACCGGTGAAAAGTGGTGGTGGAAGGGTTCTGGTTGATGGAAGGGTTAGAGCAAGTGTTGGATAGATTGGAAGAAGGGGGAGGAGAGATCCACCCCTAAGGGACTAGGGTCATTGGCCGGTTGAGGGAAGTTAGAAGCGGCGTCGTCGGGGATTGAGAGAACGAGAGCGAAGAAGACGAATGAGGCAAGGCAAAACTCAATTCTTAAAAAATGACTCTTTGGTTGCCACTATCGTAGCCAACCGGCTGTGGCCAGTTGGCCGCGGCGGGCCCTAGCGCCGCTGCCCTTTTCCCCCTCCACCGCCTATCTTTTTCCCTCTATATCTCTCTTTCTCTCGCTCTCCCTCTCAATCTCTCTCTCTCATAGAGGCCAGCCTACCGCCGCCATCGCCATTCTTGGAAACCAGTATCGCCACCTCCGCAATCGTCGGTGAACTCCTTTCCCTCACTCTCTCTCTCTGTCTGTCTGTTTGTCTGTCTCTCTCTCTCTCTCTCTCTCTCTCTCGCTCACACTCGAGCTTAGGCTCGTCGAAGCCAAGTTGCCGGCGAGAGGCCAGCCGCTGGCTGGCCAACAGCAGCTGGTGCCCACCCTGCCGACCCAAGTCCGCACTTCCCTCCCCTCCTCTTCTCTCCTCTTCTTCTTCTTCTTTCTTCTTTCTTTTTCTTCTTCTTTCTTCTTTCTTTTTCTTTTTCTTTCTTCTTTCTTCTTCTTTCTTCTTTCTTCTTTCTTCTTCTTCTTCCTCGGTTTCTTCTCCTTCTCTTTCTGCATAGTGCTAGGCTCGACCCAACATTGTAGCAGGCAGTGCTGGGCTTGGCCCAACACTGGTGGTAGTGTTTTATTTATTTATATTATTTATTTAGGTATTTCCTTTTTAACTAATGCAAATAGATTATTTAGACATTAATTATTTTAATAATAATATATATTCTTCAATATGATTATTATTAATTATAATTTTATAATTGATGATTAATTAGGTATAAGTATAGCTAATACTTATACTTATTTATTTATATCTCTATTAGATTAATATATAGATTTGTAAATTATAATTATCAAATTTATATACTAATATTCTTATGAGATACATTTTAAGCAATTCTAATAATTTATTATACATTATTATTTTGTAACAAATAAAATACTAGGCTTATGTTTTTATTTATTATTTTATAAAGTAATGACTACATAGTCCCTAATTAATCAAGATATAATTTAATTATAATTAGTTTTTTTTATCTATATTTATATTTTTATTTATAATTAAAAATCTAGCTAGTTATAAAGATAAGTAGAAATTCTAAAACGTAATAAATCATCATATGTTACTTGAACGGATTTTAGTTGGATTAACGACTAATTTCATGCTACTTAAATATTTTTAGATTCCGAACCTCTTATACAAGGCCCCATGGACCCTGTTAGCACGAGTTGTCACTCGGTTGCCAGATGTGAGGGATACAGAAGTTGTGTCTTCTGATTAGATGTGAATAGTTTTATCCCCTAGACGCCTTTCTCAAATTATGTTATTTTTATATTATGTACATGCATATTTTAGTCTCTAGCATAATTATGTAACTTTATTCAAGAGATGATTATAGTCGAACATATTTTATCATGCATATAATTAGGCTAATCTTGGATACGAGTATGATGATGATATATAGAGATGATTATAGATGACTATACTATTAAAATTTTATGTCGAGTTGATCTATAGCATGAGTATGCATGTTGTGATAGATTAGCATGGGTATGCATGTGTCGACTACATGATTGGAGACTACTTTGCATCATTTTTCTCTTGATTCCTATTTCACCTAAATTCCTGTTATGCATTGACTTGTTATCGTACTAGATATATACATATAATCTGTCATTTAGAAGGAAAGCATGAAATGTGATTGATAGGATAGTTGATAGAAAGCATGAGGATACCCAAGTGGGCGCGAGGGTTAAGACGCGTATGGTGGATGATTGATCGCTCGACATAGTCATGATCCTATTGGCCTTACGTCCGAGGTCGCTAGTCTGTGTGCGCAATAGACATTCAAATACATGTCATTCGCCAGGGCATATGTGGTGAGTTATCCTCACGAGATTTCTATCAACTAGAAGGGTGCCCGGTCTAGATGGATGTTGATACCCTTAGCGGATGACAAAGTATGTTTATATTTGAGATACTTCTTGCGGATGACAAAGTATGCTCTTGGCCTTCGGGCATGATGTTGAGATTGGGTACCGGGTGTTGACTTGTGCACGTAGTCTAGTATGATGATGACATATAGAGCTGACATTGATGACTAAGATGTTGAGAATTGCATAGGATTTCATTATCATTTGATTACTTGATTATCGAGTGATCAATATACATCATATATGGTTGTATTTGATATCATAGCATGGTCATGATCGGCATGCATCATGTGTCATATTTGAGAGAGAATTATGATGATAGTATGATATGGAGATTTATTTATTTATTATCGAGGATTATATAATTTTATTAGTTATAACATGTTATCTACTTTTCATTTATATATTATTGTGAATACATTTATATACTCATTCATGACATGATGATCTTTTAGATTCATATTATCCAGTACATGATTTATTCTCATGACTCTCTTTATTTCTTTTCTAACCCTCTCAGATATGTGGTATGTGATAGCGACTTGAGATATCCCGATAAAATATTTTAGATTGATGAGGTGAGCAATAGGTGCGAGACGGTATAGATGATAGTTTATATAGAAATTGACCTGTACAATTATTTGATATTTGTAATCCATTGTATTAGACGATGTTTTGTATAATACATGTCAAATTATATTATACTCATGTGTCAGTGGTTATAAGTTGTATCTTGATGGTTCGTCATGGCTGTGTGGGTTCCTGCCAGATTATGTAGTGGTCTAGTTTATATTATTGTGGACTTGGATATTCATATGTTAACAGGTTTATTTGGTTGATAATATGATTTATTTGGTGTTAGATTATGTGAGCATGGATATGATAGCAGGTATTATTTGATGATGTCACGATTATATGTGCACAAGAGTGTATTTGTGCGTGACGGGCCGCACCTGACCTGTTGCGTGCGTCGCGCATGCCGTGTGGGCGCGTGGTCATCCACGTGCATGTGCAGGGCGGGGGCATTATAGCATGAACATCCGCATGTATCTCATCTCTCAGCCCTAAAATAAATGTGCTCATTAATGTCGGTTCGGGCCAAGGTGGCTCACAACGACTACTAACTCTTTCAAACTCTGCTTAGTACTCCAATACGGTAGTCTTCTAAACCATCTTTCTTAATATTGCAGCAAAATCTTCGTATGCCGCTGTCCCAAATCTGCGTGTAATCCTCCTTAAAAAATTAGCCCATCCGGTAAATCCTCCACTACGAATAATCGATCAATACCAATGCAATGCCATTCCTTGGAGGTGAAAGCTTGCCATCTGGTCATTTGCGTCCTCCGCTGTCCCTTAACAATCAAAGTATTGTTCAACTTGAAACACCCAATTCGTTGGATCATCGCCTTAGAATTTGGAAAGTCCAAGCGTGCGGTTCTCCCCCGAATAGCATTGCTAGGTTCGCGAATGATCCTTGGTTCAGGTCTGAACCTTTGTGCATGTTGATCACCTTCTCTAAATCCTCGAGCACATCCATCACCATCTCTGAAGGGATCAACCTCATCCTCAAAGTGCCAATTCTCCTCATCGACAAAGCACACCAGTGCCGCACGCCTCTCGAGTTCCACCATGGTCGGTCTTGGGTTTTGTGTTGGAGGTGAGGGATGATGTCTAGGCATAGGTAAAAGAAGATCATTGACACTCACATGTCACACATGGACCTGTGGGGTTTCGATTCGATGTGGTCCCGCTACTGGTCCTTCTTGAGGCAGCAATCTTCGTCGAGGAGATGACGAAGCTGATTGGTTCATAACATATTCCTTTAAATCATTATGATCCCTTTGCATTGTGTCAACTCTATGCAGCAATATTTAGAACATGCCTCTATGTTCATCCGCCAAGTCTATATTCACACCCATGGACATTGGTTCACTCGGTCCTACTATGGTCACTCCAAAGGAATCGGCCTCACAGTTAGGATTATCGTGGGTTGAGTTTTCTCTTGTCGGTGTGCTCTCCATCAGTCTCCTAGTTCATGTCATCTTTCTTATTTCCATCATTAATAGACGTTTGAGGTTCGCCTGGCTCTAATACCACACTCATAAGTTCTGTGGTACCAAATTGATAGGCTCTGATACTAATGATATGGTCACAGAACAATTCCCTTAAGATCTGAATTTATTGTAAAAATTAGTCCGTGCAATCGAGAGAAAATATTCACCAAATATTCTCCTATTGTTAGAAAATTATGAAACCAAGTGGAATCGATACTCCCTGATCTACAATTTTCGCATTTAGTCCCTTAGGGGCGGTCCACTTCCCCCCTTCTTCAGAACTCTCTATCTTTGCCCTAACCCTTCCACCATCCTTAATCCTTCCACCACCATCTTCCTTACTGGTGCCACCCTATTACCATCAGCCTACCACCTCCACAATACACCTAGGATCCCATGCCCCCATCCACGGATCCAAAGAATGGACTCCTGATGTTTGCTCACTTATCCAAAGTTATCTCCCGATCTCGTAGTCCGATTCACCTAAAATCAGATTCAATTGAAAGCTCTCTTCTAGGGCTACGACTTTTCAAAATTTCACATTGATCCAATATCTATATTTCTAGGAATCCTCTTCTAAAGTTTCATGCAAGATCTTGTCCAGATCTGAAAACGGGATAGATCAAACCTTAATCTACGGGAGGTCATATCAAAAGTGGTATCAGAGCCACCATTTCTCGGACACACATTTCCTCCAATGACAACCAAAGCCATGGCCGCACGGTGAAACAAGGTGATACGATCTCCCATTTTGGCTAAGGTTTGATCTTTTCCAATTCTCAGATCTGGACTAATTCTAGCACGGAAGTTTGTAAAAATAGATCCCGAAAGATACTGCCATCGGATCGATGTGAATTTGGATATCTTGTAGCCCCGGAAAAGAGCTTTCCAACAAATCAAGTTTCAGGCAAAGTGGATATGGGGATCTCGAGATATCATCCGATTAGTGGACGAATGTTACGGGGTTTGATCAGGATCCGTGGATGGAGACACGAGATCCTAGGATAATGGTGGTTGGAGGTGGACCGATGTTAATGGGGTGGTACCGATGAAAAGTGGTGGTGGAAGGGTTATGGTTGATGGAAGGGTTAGGGCAAGTGTTGGATAGATTGGAAGAAGGGGGAGGAGAGGGCTGCCCCTAAAGGTCTAAGGTGATTGGTCGGTCAAGGGAGGTTAGAAGCGGCGTCGCCGGGGATTGAGAGAACGAGAGCGAAGAAAACAAAGGAGGCAAGACAAAACTCAATTCTTTAATAATCTTTTGGTTGCCATCCACATCCCTTTTAGAGGCTAACCCAAACAACTCAAAATGAACCCTAAATAATACAATTTCGCCGATCGCCTTTCAAACGCGCGCGACTGTGTTCGAACACCCCGAGTTCGCTCTTCTCGGGATTTGCGAACGCGATGTAGACGTTCGAACGCGCGATCGAACAAGCCTGTTTCCCACTTCTCTGGATTTGTGAACGCGATGCAGGCGTTCACAGTGCATTTGAATGGGCGTTCGAACGCATAATGCATACTCTCACAACCCGTTCACAATCGCGTTCACAACCGTGTTCGAACTCACTCCACCCGCGTTCGAACGCGACTTATAGAAAACTTATTTTCTTGGAAATTAAACATTTAAATAAGAAACAAAGACACTCATAACATGAATCCATGCTCGAGACGACATCGGTGAAGTCCGAATTGTATCAATCCACCACGCTTCCGCAAACATGTCCTCAAGGTTTGAAATTTGGAAAGTAATCCAGGATATTTGACTCTATCTCTCATGTAGGCTTGTCAGTAGGTTTGCCCAGCCACTCAATCAACACTTCAGTTGTAACAACCCAATCCCAAAAAAAAAAAAAAAAAAAAAAAAAAAAAAAAAAAATTGCATGGGCACGACGTGGCCGGCCACAGTGTGACCGGCCTCGTGCCCATGCAGTGGGGCTGTGTGGGGGTGGTGCCACGCACCCCCCCTCGCGTCGCCGCAGCCAACCGGCGGCCGCGCGGCGGGCCCAGCGCCGCCACAGCTACCGCCAACCTCCCACCGCCCTCTCTCTCTCTCTTTAAATTTCTCTCTCTCTCTCTCTCTCTCTCTCTCTCTCTCTCTCTCTCTCTCCCTCTCTCGCCGAGGCCGGACTATCGCTGCCGCCGCCACCTCCACGAGTGCCGGTGAGCTCTTTCTCCTCTTCTCTCTTCTTCTCTCTTCTTCTCTCTCTCTCTCACTCTCTCTCACTCTCTCTCTCTCTCTCTCTCTCTCTCTCTCTCTCTCTCTCTTTCTTTTTTTTCTTACCTTGGGCTCGGGCCCGTCGGAGCGAGCCGCCGAGGCGGACTGGCTGGCTGGCCACCACCACCGTAGGTGCCCTCCCCCCCCGCCCGGGTCCGCACCTCCCTCATCCTTCTTCCCTTCTTCTCTTTTCTTCTCTTCTCTTCTCTTCTTCTTCTTCTTCCTTTCTTTCTCCTCCTTCTTTCTTCTTCTTCATCTTCCTCGCTTTTTTCTTCCCTTCGCAATAGTCGGGCTCGGCCCAAAGATCAGAGCTGTGTAGTGCCGAGCCCAAGACTATGACAAGGGATTGCTCCCTTTTTTTTTAATTTGTTTATATTAATCATATGATTTAGTTTCTAAAATATAGGTAAATCAGTTATCTAAATGATTGATTATTTTGATGATTTATACTCACTAACATAAGTATTAGCTAAGTATTATTAATATAATAATTTATTAATTATAGTTATAAGTACTTACATATGATTATATATAGTTTTGCCACTGTTTATTAGATTAATACATGTAATCGTATTGATAATAATCTTATATTTTATATAGTTAGTTCTATTAAAAATAATTAAATTTTATAAGTTTCTATTAACGTTTATGTATGCTTATACATGCATATATTTAATACATTTGAGTATTCAATGTGTTTCTAGCACCTTATTATTATTATATATTATTTTCTATGCAATAAAATGCTGAGCTCAGATAATTACTTTTGAATTTATGAATAATGATTAATATATGTATGATTAGTAACTAGTTAAGTAAAAGTAATAATTGCCAAATAATTGAATAAGGTTATCATAATTATATATATATAATGTATATCAAGTTATTTAATAAAATCAAATAATTTATTATATTTTACACCAATGAATTCTAAATGGGATAAACGGCTGACATCATATCATTTAAATATTTTCAGACCCCGAACCCCTTATGTGAGACCCCGTGGATCCTGACAATGAGTTGATGTTTGACTAACGGACGTGAGAGATGCGTGGTTCGTGTCTTCTTATCAGACTGTGAGTAGTCTTATCCCTTAGACGCCTTTCTCAAATTAGGTTACATTATATATTTGTGTATATGCATGTTTTGACCTCCAAAGATGATTATATGATTTTATCTAGAGATGATTATAGTCGAGCATATTTTATCATGCATTCGATTACGCCGATTTAGAATAAGAGTACATTGGTGATATATATAGAGATAATCGAGATGATTCTCTTGTTATGATTGTTTACCGAGTTGATCTCGTAGCATGAGTATGCATGTAATAGATTAACATGAGTATGCATGTGTTGACGATACAGTTGGAGACTACATTGCATCATTTTCTCTTGATTCCTATTCCACCTAAATTCCTGTTATGCATTGACTTTTTATCGTACTGGATATATGCATATGATTTGTCATTTAGAAGAAAAGCATGAAATGTGATTGATAGGATAGTTGATAGAAAGCGTGAGGATACCTGAGTGGGCGCGAGGGTTAGGACGCGCTTGGTGGATGATTGATCGCTCGACATGGTCGCGATCCTGTTGGCCTTACGTCTGAGGTCGTTAGTCTGTGTGCGCAGCAGACATTCGGACACATGCCGTTCGCTAGGGCATATGTGGCGAGTTATCCTCACGAGGTTTCTATCAAATATGTGTGTGCCCGGTCTGGACGGATGTTGATACCCTAGCAGGTGGCGGGGTATGATTATATTTGAGATACTCCTTGCGGATGGCAGAGTATGCTCTGAGCCTTCGGGCATGATGTTGAGACCGGGTATCGGGTATTGACTGTGCACAATGGTCTAGTATGATGATACTATACCGAGATGTCGGTGATGATCGTGATGTTGAGAAATGCATATGATTTTATTTTTATCTGACATAACTGATTATTGAGGGGTCAATATATATCATATATGGTTGCATTTGATATCATCGCATGGTCATGGTCGGCATGCATCATATATCATATTTGATAGAGAGTTATGATGATCATATGACATGGAGATTTATTTATTCATTGTCGAAGATTGTATACTTTTATCAGTATGACATATTATCTACTTTTCAATTATGTATTATTGAGGATGCATTCATATACTCATTCATGACATGATGTTGCTTTCTAATTCATATTATCCAGTACATGATTTACTCTCTGTTTGGCATCACTGATTCGGGGTAAGGTCTATTCACTGAGCCTTTTGCTCATGACTCTTTTTATTTCTTTTCTAACCCCTCAGGTTTGTGGTACGTGATAGCGACCTGAGATATCTTGAGAAGATATTTTAGAGTGATGATGAGGTGAGCTATAGATGCGAGATGGTATAGATGATGGTTTATATAGAAATTAAGTTGTACTAGTATTTGATATTTGTACTCTTTTGTATTAGACAATGATTTGTATAATACAGGTCTAATCATAGTGTACTCTTGTATCAGTTGTTTAATGGTATCTTGATGGTTTGTTGTGGCCTGTGTGGGCCCTGCCAGATTGTGTAGTAGTCTAGTGTATATTATTGTTGACTTTGATATTCATATGTTAATAGGTTTATTTGGTTAAGAGTATGATTTATTTGGCGATGGATTATGTGATCATGAATAGGTTTGCAGGATATTTTTTCGATGATGTCATGATTATATGTGCACAGGAGAGTATCTGTGCGTGACGGGCCTCGCCCGACTTGTCGCGTGCGCCGTGCGTGCCGTATGGGCGCGTGGGCGTGCACGTGCCGTGCCGAGGGGGGCGTTACATCAGTCTCCAATCTAAATCCATGGCGTCTTCTCCTGTGGCCTATGACTCAGACCGGTTCAGTGGGACCATCTTATTCCATTGGTTCGGGTAAGGCCGAACCCACCACATGGTTAGGCCCGATCTAGGCCTTCAATGCTGATGCATAGAAGACCAAATGTATCCTGGTTCCTTCAGGTAGGTCCAACCGGTAAGCTACTGGACCAATTCGTTGTAGCACTCGGTATAGACCAAAGTACTTATGACCCAACTTCTGGTTCAAAATTGGCCTCAATGTAGATTGCCGGTACGGTTGAGCTCAAACAAACACCAATTGATCCGCCTCAAACTCTTGCTCACGCCGGCCTTTGTCATAAGTTTGCTTCATGCAATTTTGGGCTGTTGCTAGGTGCATCTTGAGCCATCTCAAGGTTTCATCTCGATCAGCAAGTTCCAAGTCAAGCTCGGTCCTATTCTCCATCACGAGTCTATCGTAGGCACGCAAGACAGGGGGAGTGCGCCCATAAACTGCCTCAAAGGGGGTCAAGCCGATGCTAGAGTATTGAGCGGTATTGTATGACCACTCGGCCCATGGAAGGAATTTGACCCAATCTTTTGGTCGATCTGCCACAAAGCATCGCAAGTATTGCTCTAGTCCGCGATTCACTACCTTGGTTTGGCCATCCGTCTCGATGTGATATACTGAACTAAGGTTGATTTGAGTCCCTTGCAATCTAAAGAACTCAGACCAAAACTCGCTGATGAAGATGCAATCTCGGTCTGACACGACCTTTTTCCCGAACAGAAATTTCAACGACCTTTTTCGCTGAAAATAGGTGCGTCAATGCTATGAAATGAGCATATTTGCTCAGTCTATCCACCACAACGAACACCATCGATTGTCCTTGAACCTCCGGCAGCCCCTCGATGAAGTCCATGGAGATGTTCTCCCAAATACGCTCCGGTATAGGCAGTGGTTGCAGCAGCCCGCTAGGCTTGAGTGCCTTCGATTTGACTCGTTGGCAGATTTGACATTTACGCACATACTTCTTCACGTCCGTCTTCATCGCTGTCCATGTACAGTTTTGGGCCAGCCGCTTGTAGGTACATAATACTCGTTCATGACATGCTATAGGAGCATCATGGAAATGTGCTATCAATAGTCTCCGTTGCTCTTCTTTCCGGGGTACCTTGATCCGCCCGCACTCTAGTACTAACCCATCACGCTCCTCGTGCTCGGGGTGGCTTGAGGGGTTCTCTCTTAGCTCCTCCATGAGTCGAACCAGATCACTATCCTCTGCGCTGGCTCTCCGCAGATTTGAGAAGAAAGGAAAGGTGGGTGCTGAGAAAGAAGTGAGCTCCCTGGCGTCCCCTTCATTTGGAAGTTCAAGCAGTAGTTGACTTCCATCCAACGACACTCTCTGGTCATTCCTCTAAAATGTCAATGTGAGGCTTGTAAAATCAAATGTAATGGGCCCCAAGCTTCGAAGCCATTGAGTCCCCAAAACAATGTCGACACCTCGCAAGGCCAACGGATAAATGTCCAATGTGAAGAATTGGCCATGCACCTTCAACTCCACACCTCCACAAATAAAATCTGCCCGCAATGTGGCGCCGTCTCCAATTGTCACATCGAACCCTTCCGTGGGTTTCAATTCAAGCCTAATCTTCTTAAGGAGCCTTTTATCAATGAAGTTGTGGGTGGACCTAGTGTCGATCAAGATTCTCACTATAGATGTCTTGATTACACCGTTTACATCATATCCTCCATAGGTCGC
Organism: Typha latifolia; assembly: GCF_019914945.1. NCBI lineage: Eukaryota > Viridiplantae > Streptophyta > Magnoliopsida > Poales > Typhaceae > Typha > Typha latifolia. The sequence continues at coordinate 12,450,455 of NC_133086.1, read as the reverse complement.
TCCTCAGCAACTCCTCCTTGCTGCCCAGCCACGCTCTCACCTTCATCTACAATCTCATCCTCAGCCTCCTCCAATCTGTCGATTAGCATCACTGATCCCATTGGTTTTGCGCAGCGATGCCCGGGTACAAACTTCTCATCACAACAAAAGCATAGGCCTTTGGCCCTTCGTTCCTCCACTTGAGCAGGTGTGAGTGCTCATCCAGGACCTCTAGGTCCGTACTTCACATCTTGGGATGGCTTCAAGGGCGCTCGAGGAGGTACCACTGCAGCAGCAATTCTTGGTACTTTGGTGATATTTCCTACCGCTATGGTTGGTTCAGCTTCATTGCGGCTTCCTTGGCTTGTCCAACTCTGTTCCAGGTGTAACTTCATGGCCCTGTGTTTGTCTTCCAAAAGCATCGCATCTTCGAATGCCTCCTATAAAGTTCTAGGCCTTAAAGCCTTCACATCTTCGAAATTTCTGATCCATCCATGGTGGATGACATCGGCTACTTATCCTCTCGAATTCTTCTTAGTATGCCCCAATCGTGGTCTTTTGCACCGTCTTTGAGATGAGAGCATCACAGTCTTCATACCCCGATGCTCCAAATCGCCGTGTGATATCAGCACAAAATTCAGCCCAACTATCGATAGCCTCATTGGCATTGGTTGCTCGAAACCAATGAAGCGCCGCATCCTCAAGGTGGAAGCTCGCAAGCATCACCTTGTATTCTTCCGACATACCTTGGTATGCGAAGAATTGCTCCGCCCTATACAACCAATCGATCGAATCGTCACTATTGAACTTGGGGAATTCGAGACACATGATTTGTCCATGGATGCCATTGTCTCATTCCGAATCATATCCAAGTCCTTGTCTAACCAGAGGAGGATGCACCATGAAGTGTTGGTGATCCCTCCTTTGGTTTTGATTAACTCGCCATGATTCCGGATCGTATTGACCCACCCACGGATCTTGATCTCCAAGGTGGTCTCCATAGTGGTGCGCTCGTCGGATGGGTTCACCTGCAACTGGGCCTGGTGTAACCATCCTTATTTGACTTTGCCCATAGGGTGGTGGCAGTAGCGACTCTTGTGGTTGCAAAGGCTGAACCGGTGGAGGTGGGTTCATGGGTGTGGACTCGCGTCCTGGGGTCGATGATGCGTTCCTGTTTGCTATGGCTTCCCTTGTCGCCCGTAGTTCCCGCATCATCTCCATAATCATCTGGTTGTTGATGGCCATTTGTTCAGATAGAGACCCCAATACGGCTTGAACACTAGGTTCTTCCGTATTCCGATTAGATCGGGTGGTTCTGCGGGTGGAAGTCCCTGTTACCGTTTCCCCCTCCTCTATTGGGAGAATCTCTTCTTCATCTTCTCGCCATGCAACCATGGCTCTAGTGGTCATCATAGGAAGTGCTTGTTCAAGGAACGGTGGCTCTAATACCAAGCTTGATACGATCCCCCATTTTGGCTAAGGTTCGATCTCTTCCAATTCTCATATCTGGACTAATTCTGCCATAGAAATTTGTAAATAAATCCTGAAATATACGCCATTGGATAGATGCGAAATTTGGATATGTTGTAGCCCCGGAAAAGAGCTTTCGAAAAAATTAAGTTTCAGGCGGATCGGATGTTGGGATCTTGAGATATCGTCTGATTAGTGGACGAACATTAGGGGTTTGATTAGGATCAGTGGATGGAGGCACGAGATCCTAGGATGATAGTGGTTGGAGGTGGACCGGCGTTAATGGGGTGGTACCGGTGAAAAGTGGTGGTGGAAGGGTTATGGTTGATGGAAGGGTTAGGGCAAGTGTTAGATAAGATTGGAAGAAGGGGGAGGAGAGGGCCGCCCCTAAGGGTCTAGGGATTTGCAAACGCAATGCTGACTTTCGAATGCGCCTGTTTCCCACTTCTCTGGATTTGCCAAAAATGATCCAGGCGTTCACAGTGCGTTCGAACGGGGCGTTCGAACACACAATGCACACTCTCACAACCGCGTTCACAACCGCATTCAAACTCACTCTACCCGTGTTCAAACGTGACTTACAGAAAACTTATTTTCTTGGAAATTAAATATTAAAACAAGAAACAAAGACACTCCTAACGTGAATCCATGCTCGAGACGACATCGGTGAAGTCTTAATTGTATCACAAGGAGGACAAGATCCCCCCAATGGAGAAGGGGAAAATGGCTGTAGGAACTTCGACCTGTGGAACTGCCCGACTGAATCTGAATACGGAAGAGCCTAGCGTTCAAGCCATGATTGGATATCTTTCCGAACAGATAGCCATCAATAATCAAATGATGATAGAGATGATGTAGGAAATTTGGACGACAAGAGAAGCTATGGCGATCAAAAATGCACCGACGAGTCCCCGACGTGAGTCTACCACCATGAATCCGCCGCCACCGGTTCAGAACCTTCACCAGCATGAACCCCTGTTGCCACAACACTATGGGCAGAGACCAACATGGATGGTTCCTCTGGTACAAGTTGCGGGTGAGCTCGTCCATCGAGCAAACCTAAACAGAGATCATCTTCGAGGTCTAGAACCTTTGGCAGAGAAAGACGGATTGGAACCGCATCGGGTTAACATAAACCAAATGAGGGATCATCCACCATTCATGATGCATCCTCCTTAGGTTAGACAAGGGCTCAGATATGGTCAAGACTGAGACAAATGGTATCCGTGGTTTTTGGAAGTTCAAAGGTAGCGACCTGGTCGATTGGTTGTATAAGGAGAAATACTTTTTTGCATACCAAGGTGAAAAACCCCTAGATACAAGTATGTATCTAAATACTAGGCAATGATATCACTCGTTCGCTTAAGTAAAAGTCCATAGAAATATTAGGAACGAAAGCAGAGATGAACGCCAAGATTTTAACGTGGAAAAACTCAAACGGGAAAAAACCACGGATCCAAACTCGGACAAAACCAATCACTAGAATAGTAGTAGTTACAAGACTGACTCACAAAACAACCTGTCGATCCAAACAACTTTGTTCTTCTCAGTCTTGCTCGCTAGAACCCACGATTCACTACTTCTCGTGATTGAAGTCCAATCTCAGTAACCTTCGAGATTGATCTTTCGTCTAGATAGCCCTTAAGACGAAAGATTAAGTTTTGTAGATGAGTGGAACCTTGATAGTTGAAGAACCGATGTAGCCTCAAGAAGTCTCCTTCAATAGTGCTTCTTCAACCTCCCTAAAGATAGAGCATCACAATCCTTATATATGATCTCCAAGATAGAGCCAAATCCAAGTCTTATCCGTACTCACGAAAGTCCAATTTTATCAAACTTCGTTAGTGCGTTCGAACGCGGCCCGGGTGCGTTCGAACGGCATGACTTGAAATCAGGTGCGTTCGAACGGCCCCGAGTGCGTTCGAACGCGACAACTTGAATTCTTCAGGTTGCGTTCGAACGCGTTTGTGAACGCGGCTCTCGGTCTGTGTGAACGCAGTACCCGCATTTGAATGTGTTTGTGAATGTGGCTCTCTGTCTATGTGAACGCAATATCCGCGTTCAAACGCGTTTGTGAACGCGGCTCTCTGTCTGTGTGAACGCAGTACCTGCGTTCGAACGCGTTTGTGAACGCGGCTCTTTGTTTGTGTGAACGAAGTACCCGCGTTCGAACGCGTTTGTGAACGCGACTCTCTGTCTATGTGAACGCAGTACCCGCATTCGAAGTAGGTGAGGAAGGCGGCCTAGGTTTCTTGGAAACTACAGCTTTTCTAGGCATTCTTGAGAAAAACACAAGATGCAAGATTCAATACATGCCCAAAGCAACCAAAAAGATAGCAAGAAATCAAAAAAAATTCAAGAAACCATGAAGGCCCTAAATGAAATCCATCTTTCACTTGAAAATTCTAAGATATAACGTTCAATCACACAAGAAACATCAAGATAGTAACTTTAACGTGATCAAAACTCGAAAACGCACGAAATCAAGCAAGATCAAGAGACTTAATTGAATAAAAAATAGGAAAATTGATGGATGATCATACCTCGAAAAAGTGAAGAAAAACTCAGAAATTCGGCCGAAAGACGCTAGATCCGGAGGAGAACTACCCTCTAAAAGGGTTTGTAGTGAGAAATTTGATGAAAAATACCAGGATCTTGAAGATTTGAAAGGGAGAAAATGAAGGGTTTCTAGGGTTTGGAAGATAGAAGATGAAAACCCTTGGGTTCGGACGCAATATTTAAAGAATCCTCGAGTGCGTTCGAACGCACCAGTCTGCGCGTTCGAATGCTCTAGTCACCGCGTTCGAACTCAAAAATTTGCGTCCGAATGCCCCCTTTTTTTTAAGTAAAAAATCTAAGAAAAAATAAAAAAAAATATTTTTGGAGATGCACCTCTAAAAATTCAAAATAGATTCAAGACATAGAATATGACAATCGAATGAAATAAGTCATACACATATCAATCAAAACATCAAAAGCATATTATAATCAATTCTAATACATTACTTAAAATTAAATTAATCTTGATTAATCATGAGAATATACGCATGCAAGGTGAGCATAGATAACATGAAACATTTTTCTTAAATAAACTTTCCTATTTAAACAATGATACAACACAGTAGTCAAACCGACTTAGTATTTAAATTTGCACTTTTCGACATATTCTCCATAACCGAACAGGAATTTTTCCTGTATTATTATTTTTTTATATATATAAACAATATAGGTACAATGATGGCTTTCACACATGAGTAGGTAGCCCTTTTCTTGTAGTACATATCAACCAAGGTGCAAGAAGATATTCACAAACATCAAAGAATTTTATTTAATTTGCAAGCAATGTACTGAGTTAAACTGGACTCTAAACAAGATGGCTTTCACACAAACTCATTGTAGCCCTTTTCATTGATCTTTTATGAACACATTTGTGATGACTAAGCATGAGGTCAAACTGTGTAAATCAACGTCAATAGTGAGCTATTTAAAAAAATTTCACGATGTCATGCTTACTCAAGAATATACACACGTTATGAGTGCATTAATTTCAGTATAATTATCATAGAAGTCGAGAGAGTGAATAAATCAGAAATGATACAATATACTACAAGATGACAAAATTGACTATAATAACTCATAATCAAGAGAAAAATCATATTTATATGTCAAGAGTATATTATTGAATCTAGGAGTGCATCAAATTTTTTTTTATATGACAAAAACTCTCGACAAATCTGAAACTTAAAACCCAAGAAAATTTCAGAGTAAAGAAAACCTAAAAAGAAACGAAAAGAAATAATAAAAATGAAACATGCAAACCAAAACCAGCAAACCAAAACAAAAAGAAAAACAATCCAAAGCACAAATTCCTAAAGAACTACGAAGATACTCAAATCTCTGTAAATCAAAGGTTTTGTAAATAGATCACCTAACTGTTTCTCGGTCTTAACATGTTCTAGTGCTATTGTTTTGTTTTCAACTAACTCGCATATAAAATGATGTCGGATATCAATATGCTTTGTACGCGAGTGTTGAACAGGATTTTTCGAAATATTAATAGCACTCATGTTGTCACAATAAAGCACCATAATAGCTTGTTCAATGTCGTAATCTTTGACCATCTGTTTCATCCATAGTAACTGAGAACAACAACTTCCCGCTGCAATGTACTCGGCCTCCGCAGTAGATAAAGATATCGAGTTTTGTTTCTTATTGTGCCAAGCAACCAAATTGTTTCGAATAAAAAAACATCCACCAGAGGTACTTTTTCTATCATCACATGAACCTGCCCAATCAAATTCCGTATATCCAGATATGATAGCTCTCGAGTCATAAGTGTAACGCCCCCGCCCGGCACGGCACGTGCACGCCCACGCACCCACACGGCACGCGCGGCGCACGCGATAGGTCAGCCAGAGCCCATCCCACACAAATACTCTCCTGTGCACATATAATCATGACATCATCAAATAAAACCTGTTAACCTATCCATGATCACATAATCCATCACCAAATACATCATACTATCAACCAAATAAACTTGTTAACATATGAATATCTAAGTTCATAATAATATACACTAGACCACTACATAATCTGGCAGGACCCACACAGGCCACAACAAACCATCAAGATACAACTAAACAACTGATACACGAGTGCTATAAATTCTGATATATACTATACAAATCATCATTCGATACAATAAGGCACAAATATCACAAACAACAATACAACTCAATGTCTGGTTAAACTATCTTCTATACCATCTCGCATCAATAGCTCACCTCATCATCACTCTAAAATATCTTCTCAAGATATCTCAGGTCGCTATCACGTACCACAAATCTGAGGGGTTAGAAAAGAAATAAAGAGAGTCATGTGCAAAAGGCTCAGTGAATAGACCTTATCTCGAATCAGTGATGCCAAACAGAGAGTAAATCATATACTGGATAATATGAATCAGAAAGAGTATCATGCCATGAATGAGTATATGAATGTATCCTCAATAATATATAAATGAAAAGTAGATAACATGTCATAACTGATAAAAGTATATATAATCCTCGACCATTAGTAAACAAATCTCCATATCATACTATCATCATAACTCTCTCTCAAATATGACACATGATGCATGCCGACTATGACCACGTTATGATATCAAATGCAATCATATATGATGAATATTGACCACTCGATAATCAGGTAATCAAATGATAATGAAATCATATGCATTTCTCAACATCATAATCATCACCGACATCTTAGTATAATATCGACATACTAGACCACTGTGCACAGTAAACACCCGGTACCCGGTCTCAACATCATGCCCGAAGGCTCAGAGCATACTCTGCCATCCGCAAGGAGTACCTCAAATATAACCATACCCTGCCATCCGCTAAGGGTATCAACATCCATCCAGACCGGGCACCCTTCTAGCTGATAGAAATCTCGTGAGGATAACTCGCCACATATGCCCTAGTGAACGGCATCCGAATGTCTGCTGCGCACATAGACTAATGACCTCGGACGTAATGCCAACAGGATCGCGACCATGTCGAGTGATCAATCATCCACCAAGCACGTCTTAACCCTCGCGCCCACTCGGGTATCCTCACACTTTCTATCAACTATCCTATCAATCACATTTCATGCTTTCTTTCTAAATGACAAATCATATGCATATACCAGTACGATAATAAGTCAATGCATAACAGGAATTTATGCGGAATAGGAATCAAGAGAAAATGATGCAATGTAGTCTCCAACTGTATCGTCAACACATGCATACTCATGCTAATTTATTACATGCATACTCATGCTACAGATCAACTCGGTAAACAATCATAACAGTAGAATCATCTCTGATCATCTCTATATATATCACTAATGTACTCATATTCCAAATCAGCATAGTCGAATGCATGATAAAATATACTCGACTATAATCAGTTTTAGATAAAATCATATAATCATGCTGGAGGCCAAAACATGCATATACACAAATATATAATATAACCTAATTTGAGAAAGGCGTCTAAGGGATAAGACTACTCACTGTCTGATCAGAAGATATAAACCACGCATCTCTCACGTCTCTCAGGTAACCAAGTGACACTCATTGCTAGCAAGGTCCACGGGGTCTCAAATAAAGGGGTTCGGGATCTAAAATATTTAAGTAGTATGATGTTAGCCGTTTATCTAATTAGAATTAATTCAGTTAAAATATAAAGGTTAATTAGATTTAGAATCACTTTTCTTTATTTTTGATTACATAACTAGGTCTATAATATAGATACGATTCAAATATTATAATTCTTTATTATTATAAAATGTTAGTTATAATATAAGGAGAAGAGGCCTCTTTCCTTTTATATAAGAGTATTTCTAAATATATAATTATAAAATAAAATAAAAGGCTAAATAAGTATAGAGGTGGTCTAATTTTAATTAATTTTATAATTCATACACTATCTTGATTAATTAGGGACAACGCAGTCTTTACTCAATAAAATAATAAATAAATAAATAAATAAAGTTAGTATTTTATTTGTTGCTGAATAATCATAAAATTAATAGAAATACTTAAAATATATATGATGAGGGTATTAGAATATAAATCTAATAATTATAATTTACAAATCTATCTATTAATCTAATAGATATGTAAATAAATAAATAAATAAAAGTATTACCTATATTTATACCTAATTAATCATTAATTATAAAAATTATCATTAATAAAATTATATTGAAGGATATATAATATTATTAAAATAGTTAATGTCTAATAATCTATTTGCATTAATTAAGAAGAAAAATACCTAAATAAATAACATAAATAAACTAATTAATTAATAAATTAATTACATTTGCCATCGTCTTTGGGCTCGGCCAAAGATCATCTACTACATGGTGGGTTGAGCCCAAAGACTGTGCGTGAAAAGGAAAGAGAAGGAGCTGAGGAAGAAGGAGAAAAAGAAAGAAAGAAAGAAAGAAAGAAAGAAGAAGAAGAAGAAGAAGAGAAGAGGAAGAGAAGAAAGAGAGGAGGTGAGGGAGGAGGTTGCGGACCCGGGCCGGTGGGGAGGGCACCGGCCGCTGCTGGCCAGCCGACGGCTCGGCTCCGACGATCCCAACCTCGGGCAAGAGAGAGAGAGAGAGAGAGAGAGAGGGAGAGAGAGAAGGAAAGAGAGGGGGAGTGAGAGATCTCACCGGCGGCGGCGGCGGCTCTAGGGAAGGTGCCGGTATAGAGAGAGAGAGTAGAGTGTGAGGGTGGCCGAGAGAGAGAAAGAGAGAGAGAAAGAGAGATTTAAAAAGAGAGAGAAAAGGCGGTGGAGGAGGAGTAGTGGCGGCGCCGGGGCCCACCGCGGCCAGCTGGCTGCAGCCGGTTGGCTGCGGCAGCGGCCGCAAGCGCGTGGCACCCCACCAAGCTGCATGAGCAGCTAGCATGGGCAGCTAGCATGGGCACGAGGCCGGCCACAGTGTGGCCGGTCGCGTCGTGCCCATGATTTTTTTTTTTTTTTGGGATTGGGTTGTTACAATAAGTAAACCAAATACCTAAGTCAACTGTGCTACCGACATATTTTATGATACGTTTCACAGCATACAAATGTGTCTCCTTAGGTTCAGACTGAAACCTAGCACACACGCCGACGCTAAATGTAATGTCAGGTCTACTAGCAGTTAAAGTACAAAAGACTACCAATCATGCTCCTATACAGTGTCTGATCAACACTTTTTCGTGAAATATCTTTACCTAGTTTGGTAGTTGTACCCATAGGAGTTCTAGCATGTTTTCCATTTTCTAAACCAAATTTAGTCACAAGATCCTTAGCATACTTGGTTTGAGTGATAAATATCCCTCTTTCCAACTGAGTAATTTGAAGTCCCAAAAAGAACTTCAACTCACCCATCATGCTCATCTCAAAATGACTATGTATAAGATATGCAAACTCCTTAGCTAATGATCGACTCGTTGCCCCGAAGACAATGTCATCCACATAAATTTGTGCCACAACTAAACTCTTGTTTGACCGTCTAATAAACAATGTCTTGTCCACTCCCCCTCGAGTGAACCCCGCATCCACTAAAAAAGTGGTCAACTTCTCATACCAAGCTCTTAGAGCTTGTTTTAGCCCGTAGAGGGTCTTTTTCAGTTTAAACACATGAGAAGGAAATTTTTTATCTTCGAACCCTTTCGGTTGTTCTACATGAACATCTTCATTCAGAGTACCATTCAAGAAAGCACTTTTCACATCCATTTGAAACAATTTAAATTTTAAGTGACAAGCAATAGCAAGCAGTATATGAATAGATTCTAATCTAGCAACAGGAGCAAATGTCTCATCAAAACTTGAGTATATCCCTGTTCTACGAGTCTAGCTTTATTTCGAACTATATTGCCATGTTCATCACTTTTATTCTTGTAAATCCATTTTGTTCTAATGACGTTCACATTCTTAGGTCTAGGAACTAAATACCAAACATAAGTATGTATCTAAATACTAGGTAATGATATCGATGATAGTTTGAAAAACTATGATGAGGTTAGCTATAGATGCGAGACAGTATAGATGATAGTTTGAAAAACCCCTAGACATAAGTATGTATCTAAATACTAGGTAATGATATCACTCGTTCGCTTAAGTAAAAGTCCGTAGAAATATTAGGAACGAAAGCAGAGATGAACGCCAAGATTTTAACGTGGAAAAACCCAAACGGGAAAAAACCATGGATCCAAACTCGGATCAAAACCAATCACTAGAATAGTAGCAGTTACAAGACTGACTCACAAAACAACCCGTCGATCCAAACGACTTTGTTCTTCTCAGTCTTGCTCGCTAGAACCCACGATTCACTACTTCTCGTGATTGAAGTCCAATCTTAGTAACCCTCGAGATTGATCTTTCATCTAAATAGCCCTTAAGACGAAAGATTAAGTTTTGTAGATGAGTGGAACCTTGATAGTTGAAGAACCGATGTAGCCTCAAGAAGTCTCCTTCAATAGTGCTTCTTCAACCTCCCTAAAGATAGGGCATTACAATCCTTATATATGATCTCCAAGATAGAGCCAAATCCAAGTCTTATCCGTACTCACGAAAGTCCAATTTTATCAAACTTCGTTAGTGCGTTCGAATGCGGCCCGGGTGCGTTCGAACGGCATGACTTGAACCCAGGTGCGTTCGAACGGGCTCAAGTGCGTTCGAACGCGACAACTTGAATTCTTCAGGTTGCGTTCGAACGCGTTTGTGAACGTGGCTCTCTGTCTGTGTGAACGCAGTACCCACGTTCGAACGCGTTTGTGAACGCGGCTCTCTGTCTATGTGTACGCAGTACTCGCGTTCGAACACGTTTGTGAACGCAGTACCCACGTTCAAACGCGTTTATGAACGCGGCTCTCTGTCTGTGTGAACGCAATACTTGCGTTCGAACGCGTTTGTGAACGCGGTGTGAACTCAACGGCTTTTCTCTAATAATCTTGCAATTCTTCAAACCAGAGATATTCTAGACTTGTGTAAAGCTCATATACATGAAAAAAATACACTTAGAATATTTTGTACACAATTGCCAACAAATAGAAACCTAACACAAGGTACAGCGGAAGAGTATAAGGTGATGCTTGTGAGCTTCCACCTTGAAGATATGACACTTCATTGGTTTCGCGTAGCTAATGCGCGTGATACGATTGATAGTTGGGCCAATTTTTGCAATGATATCACGCGGCGATTTGGAGTATCGGAGTATGAAGAGTTCTATGCTCTCCTCTCAAAGACTATATAAAGGACCACAGTTGGAGCATACCAAGAAGAATTTGAGAGAATAAGTAGCCGTTGTCAACCTTCTTGGACCGATCAACAACACTTTCATCTCGGGGCTGCGGGGAGACATACAAGCCAACGTGAGGGCTTTAAGGCCTAGAACCTTAAAGGAGGCCTTCGAAGATGCGGTACTAATGGAAGACAAGCATCGAGCAATGAGGATGCACATCAAATAGAACTGGATAAGCCATGATAGCCGTAACCCAGTTCGGCCTACCATAGCGGTAGGAAGTGCAGGTGGTGTACCAAGAGTTGTTGGTGCAATGGTGCCTCCTCGGGCACCCCTAAGGTCCTCCCATGATGTGAAGTACACACCTAGAGGTCCGGGTCGAGCACTCACACCTACTCAAGTGGAGGAGCGGAGAGCCATAGGTCTTTGCTTTCATTGTGATGAGAAGTTCGTACTTGGACATCACTAAGCCAAATTCGATGGGATCGGTGATGCTAATAGATGGATTAGAGGAAGCTGAGGATAAGGTTGTCGCTGAAGATGAGGGTGTGGTTGAACAACAAGGAGTAGTGGAAGATGAGGGTGTGGTTGATACAATTTGGATTTCATCGATGTCGTCTCGAGCATAGATACACCTTATGGGTGTCTTTTCTTATTGTTTTATTATTTTATTCAGAGAAAATAAGATTGCTATAGGTTGCATTCAAATATGGATGGGTGCGTTCGAATGCGCTTGCGAACGCCTGCAGGCATTCACAAATACGAAAAACGCATTTGGTGCGTTCGAACGCGGTTGACCCTATTTTAATACGGTCAGTGGAAATCCACTGTTTCTAAGGTTAATAATTATTATTTTTGAATTATTTGGTTAGCCTCTTAAGGTGTTAATGGCAACCAAAAAGGGGATATCAAAGAATTGAATTTTGCCCTAATCTTCTTCTTCTTCTTCTCTCTCATTCTCTCATCCCACGGCTCCGCCGCCTCTAGCCTCCCTCGATCGGCCACTCACCCTAGTCCCCACTCTTCCCCGTTCTTCAGAACTCTCTACTTTCGCCCTAACCCTTCCACCACCATCTTCCTTACCGGTGCCACCCCATTACCGTCAGCTTACCACCTCCATAATATACCTAGGATCCCGTGCCCCCATCCATGAAACCGAATAATAGACTCCTGATGTTCTTTCACTTATCCAAAGTTATCTCCAAATCCCGCCATCTGATTCACCTGAAATTAGATTCATTGAAAAGTGCTCTTCCGGGGCTATGGCCTATCAAAATTTTATATTGATCCGATGGCTATGTCTAGGAGTCCTCTTTTAAAGTTCCATGCAATATTCTGTCTAGATCTGAAAATGGGATAAATCAAACCTTTATCTAGGGGAGGTCGTATCAAACTAGGCTCAATTCTGTTAGAATCAGACTTATGTTCTTTAGGTGTTTAGTGAAATTTGTTCCAAGGTTAAAACCGACTAGGATCAATACAAACCGATTCTACTGAATTTAACTTGATGTTGAATATGTTCTTCGATTGTTTACATACATACCTTCTATAAGTATATTGGACTTAAAACAAAATGATATGATCAATGCGAGAAAAAAAAATTGTAAGATAAAGCAAGGAAATCCATCAAAGCTCAAATGATAGACAAGAAAAACTGGCCAAAACTCGAAGCTAGGGATAAAAAAAAAAAAAGTCAATAAACATCTCCTACCTAACTTACCTCATGAAATTACTCATTTGCATAAACCCTTAGAGAAGTTCAAAGAAAAACTTGAAAATTTGAGCATCTAAGAAAATTACCTTTTATTTGAGCAATTCACGAATAAAGTGATTCGGATAGCTATGTATTTGGTACGCGAATGCTGCACCAAAATGTTGATTGTTTTCATGTTATCTCAATAAAGGATCATAATATCTTGATCTACGCTGTATTCCTTCAGTATTTATTTCATCCAGATCAATAGTGTGTAACAACTACCAACAACAATACATTCTGCTTTTGCTGTAGACAGAGAAATCAAATTCTATTTCTTGCAATGCTACGCTATTAAGTTATTTCCAACATAAAAGCACCCTCCTGATGTACCTTTTCTATCATTGCATGAGCTTGCCTAATCTGCACAAGAATATTGAGAATGTTTGCACTAGTGTCTGATAAAGATGTGGTTCCTTTGGGTCCAACTAATATTTATCCACACACACCAACACAAAGGTACGTACAGAAGACTCCTAATCCTGCTCTAATTCATGGTCTGATCAATTGATTTTCCATGTTCATCCTTCCTGATCCTAATGTTTGTGTCTATTCAAGTTGTAGCACATCCTTTGTAGAGTCCACACCAATTTCTTTACAAAATTTTGTGAAACACTTGTCTCCAAATACACATGCCCTCACGTGGGTAGAATCTACATGCTTTTCACGTGACCTGCTGATATATCACGTAACTCTGAGATTTGGTTAAGTTTAACTAAGTGATCTAACGGCAGGATGTTTTCTACACATATTCGCTAAACCATAGGGCTCGATTTGTAAATAGTAAAAATATAGGGTGTAAACTATAATTTTATTAAAAGATAGGGTGTTATATGCAACTTTTCATTAAATTTATTTCCTAATCTCTAAACGAAGTTGCTACTCATTTTGCGATTGCATACATCTCATTAGTAGATTTACTGTTGTGTAATGACAATCTCAAGAGATAAGAGGAATTATGTAACAAAGTAGCGATATCAGGCAAGTAAATCCTCCATAGTCTAGGAATAGTGTAATATTAAAGTGATGCTTTAATTTATCAGCTCATTACATTCATATTATACTTATGTAGATATTTATTTACTATTCAGCATAAATATATTTATTTTACTACTTCATAGTTATTCATAGATTATTAGTGCATTTTTTAGTATGAATATCTTCGATGTGCATGAGATACGATTTATGATGATAATCACTACACCACTTGCATGTATCACCATATAATTAAGTCTTATCTCGACAATGCTCGTTTACTCGCTCAGCCCAAGGTTAGAAGGCAGAGTGTATATATATTATCTATATCTATATCGACCAATGCTTGAGATCGTAAGGTCAGGGGGACTATCAAGCACCGCATAGGCCAATTTGAGCATGTGTAACTCTGCCGAGTACGAAGACTAGAAATTAGGTGATCTAAAATTATGATTTGGAGGTAGGAGTTATAGACCTAGCAGTACCCAATGACGCAAGGTCAGTGCATCTATTAATAGTGTGCTCTTAATTCTCGCTATATGCAATGATTTTATTATGCGTGATGATTTAGCTATAAGTAATAATTTTACTACGTGCAATGATATACTAGAGCGGTGAAAATGATGATGATGTTAGGATATGTGATATACCTTGTTAGAGTCTATTTTTACTGCATTAGTGGTTTACTTTTATTAAAATAAAATTCCTGTAGGTCGCGTTCAAACGCGAAAGGGGTCGCATTCGAACGCCCTTACGAATTCCTACATCAGGTTCGCAAAAACAAAGAACGCGAAATGCATGTTCAAACGTGGTCGGGCGTATTCGAACACCTGCATCGTGTTTGCATTGATAGAGAACATTTTTTGTGCGTTTGAACGCGATCAACTATGTTCGAACATGATCGACGAGATTCCACTAGGATTAGGATTAATTATTGTTATTAGGGCTTGTTGGCTAGTCTCTATAAAGATGTGGATGGCAGCCTAAATCATTGTGCTATTGGATTATTAATTTCTTGCCTCCTATCTTCTCTCTATCTTCTCTACCCTAATCTCCTTCCTCCTTCTTCACCAACCTACCATCTTTACCGTTGGCAAGGTCTCTCCTAATTTCTAATCTTCCTCGTCTGTCGAGTCCTCTCTCTTCTTTGGGATCTCGACCACTTATTCCCCTTCGTCTTTATCCCTTAAACCACATCGACAATCCACCCTCATCTCCATTAACATCCATAACCTTAACATCCACTCCACCCATCACTACTACCATCATCCGTACTAAATTATAATTTTGTCCCAGTTGTTTGAATCTATGAAGGGCGTAAAACTATAAAAATCGTAGATCAGCGAGTTATGGATCAATTCCACTTGGTTTCATAATTTTCTAACGACAATATTTGGTGAATATTTTCTCTAGGTTGTACGGACTGCTTTCTGCAATAAATTCAGATCTTGAAGGAATCGTTTCGTAACCTATCAATATAAGCCTTCGATTCGGTCCATAGTCTGATGGCCACAAAGTGGCATTACCACTAGATTGTCTATCCCTCTCTCTGATGTTTGAGATGATGTGTGAGTTGGTATTTATTATGTGGTAGATAGCTCTTGAAGCATGTAAAGATAATTTATAGATATGGCTCTATGTGAGCTTGATATAAATGATTTATTATAGTTATAGGCATGTGAGATATAGTTGTGTTCTTTTATTAATTATATGTGAGATATAGTTGTGTTCTTTTATTAATTATATGTGAGATATAGTTATGTGTTCTTTTATTAATATATAGTTATAAATGATTTGATATAGTTATGTGTTCTTTAATTAATATATGTGAGATATAGTTATAGGCATGTTGCATAGACATATTATTAAGATCATGTTAGCATACATATGTATTATATGTCATCATTCTTTACACTATTTTTATATTATAGAGGTGTGTACTTGCTGGGCTTTATGCTCAACACTCTTTAGTAGAAATATTTTTCAAATATGTAGAAGACCTCAAGTCTGTAGAGGACCCGACAAAGATCTACTTAAAATTTATTTATTTTATTTTATTATTGTAAATAAGTTAAAAATACTCTAGCCCCTATGCAGACATTTGTTTCAATAAGGTGTATAAAAATGTATTTTGAGGTTTGTTGCTGCCTGTGGTATCTTAGACTTATTTTAGCTCGTATTAATTTATGAAAATATTAAGTTTTTATTCTGTATATTATGTAAAATATATACAGAATAAATATTTATTCTGTATATTTACTTAACGGAATATTCTAGCAGTGTTAGTTCAAATCTAACCTAGGGTGTTTTCTGCACATATTTGCTAAATCAGATGGCTCTATTTGTAAATACTAAAAATATAGGGTGTAAATAATAATTACATTATAAAGCATAGTGTTATATACAAATTTTGCTAAATTTAAATACATGGCAATACTAAAGTGTTTTTTTCTCAAGTCAATTTATCTATCTATGATTTATGTTTTCATGCTTCAATAAGACAAAAAGTTGGCCCAAACCCCTTTCCAGGAAGACATTAATTTATAATTTCATAAACAACTAAGAAATAAATGATCAACAGTAAGCAAAAATAAATTTAGAAGAAAATAATAATAATAATAATAATAATAATAATAAATGAAACCTTTAGCATATTTAGCCTCACATATTTATGTAAGTAAACTCTGACGATTCATTGATGGGCCCAAGTTATTATTTGAAATCTATTTCTTTATAATTATTTAAAATAAGAAAAACTAAGGATAATAACACTAACCAAGGAACTAATTGACAAAAAAGTTTATCCATAACAATTATAGTATCTATCTAGTGAGAACTCAAAATAACTGAAAAAAATTATTGATGTACGGTTTAACAAAAAAAAACTCCTTTACCTAAATGGTTTACTTTTTTTAAAGGAAAATAAGATTACCACTAATGTAATATTCATTATTAATAATAATAGTACCAATAGTATAAATGAAATAACTAAGATAACCTAAACACCCTAAAAGAAAGGATAACTTACTTAATGCTACATAGTTCTTTGTATTAATTATATTAATTAACAATTAGATAAGAACTACTAAGTCGACTCCATACTATAATACTGACATAATAGTAATTACATATAAAACCTACTAACACATGTAAATAAGCTGCAATAGAACCAAAATCCACATGGTATGTTGGGCCGAAGATGACCAAACTTACTAGAATGAAAGGAATAAATAATTACAATGGGTGAAGAAGAATATAAAGGAGAGAGAAAAGAGGAACTCATATGCCAAATGAGGTCTTCATTGTAAGTCCCACATGGGGTATTGCTCTAGAGGGTAGGAGGCGAGGGAGAGAAGGTGGTGGCGTTGAGGCATGGTCGATGAAGATGCTAGACAACGAAGCAAAGAACCGGCGAAGAAACCAACTCCAATGGTGATATCGATAGGGTCAGTCAATGTTGGACATAAATTTGTACAAAATTTATGGAAAGTTTCTGATGAATCTAATCGTTAGATCTTTGTGAAATTTTGATATATTGTTGCCCTTAGAGTGTGCTTTCTAATGAATCTAATTTTATGCCAATTGGATGGCTAGAGTGGAAGATATCTTTGAAAGAGTAGACAAAGTTCAAAGGGTGATACAACCCAACGAATTGAGACCGTATCTACTTGGATAAGTTTGCACGTTGTTGCCCTTAATGGCTATTCTGGTGCATATCTGCCTTGCTTTTGTAATAGGGTTAGTGAATATAGGTTGAATGAGAAGTAGAGAAGGAGAAGAGGGAGGTTACGGGCTAGAAAAGATCAAACCAACAAATGGTGGCACGGTTGGCAAGAAGGGAGGTGGAGGAGATAAGACCGACGATCAAGAGATAGAGATATTGAAAGGTAGGGGCGACAAAGCAATCCAATAATAAGATAGTCCCCAAATTAAGATTTTCTCTACATATTTATAGAGGCTAACCCTAGGCTACCCTAGATAAGGACTCGATCAATGAACACAACTCGACTAGCCTGAGTTGAACTCAAGTTCCCAACACAACTCATGACTCGACTAAAATATTTAATTGACTTGACTAGACTCAATTATCCAATTAACAAGTTGAGTCCACATTTAGTAGATACTTGAGTTCATAGCTCAATTAACAAGACATCTGCCAAAAAAATGTAAATAAACAACTAGATAAATAGGCTCAACCTTATGAACCCAATATCTCGTGAATGGATCTAATCTGATCGAGTCGTATTAGAGAGAGAGAGAGAGAGAAGAGGGAGGGGAGAACAAGGGGTAGTAGGGCACATGTCCAAAAATTATTTTTTTATTATTTATCTATTTAATTTGGTACGGGCTGTTACATTTTGGCATATTTGGGTTGAGAGAAAAAAAATTCCTTTGTATGATTGAGAAATTTGAATAAAGGAAGAATTTGAGTTTAGCCATCATGCTAATCTTGAATTGACCTTGCATAAAATTAGAAAATTCACGACCCATCTTTTCATTAGTTGCACCAAAAATAATATCATCCACATAAATAAATCTGAGCAAAAAGTGTACCTTTTCTATCTCTTTTAATTAATAAGGTCTTATCAGCTCCCCTCTAATAAAGCTGGATTATAAGAGAAAGCTAGTCAGCTTTTCGTACTTTGCTATAGGGGTTTGTTTGGAACCATACAATGTCATTTTCAGTTCATAGATATGCGAAGTGATGTGGATCCTTAAACCTTTTTGTTTGTTCAACATAGACTTCTTTACGTAGAATGCTATTCAAAAAATATTTTAAACATTCATCTAATACAGTCTAATTTTTAGGTGACATGTAAGGGCCAAAAGTACGAGTATGGACTACAGGGACAAAACTCTCATCAAAATCAATTCTTTTAACTTGAGGGCAACCCTAAGCAACCAAGTGAGTTTTCCTCCTAAAAATGGTGCCAAATTCATCTTTTCCTTTTGAAAATCTATTTTTACCTATCACATTGGTCTCACTAGGTTTAGGAACAAAAGTCCACACATCATTACTCCCATAATTTTCTAATTACTCATTCATTATATTAATCCATGAATTATCCTCTAATAAGTCTGGCATTTTTAGGCTCAAAAGATAATGTGTTGCATATTGTGAGATACCCTATTCCTACTCTGATGTCTAGTTTATAGTAGTGCATTGACATCACCAATGATCTGAGTGAGAGGGTGACCTGCTTTTAGTTGACTCGATGATTCTATAAGAATTTTATCCTTGTTAGGTGGTCAACTATTTGAAGCTTGTAATAGATTGTCAACTTAAAACTATGTTCACTATAAAAAACTTGGTAAACAGTGACTTTTACTACTACGGCAGTCACAAAAATGTCACTAATACTATGTTTCACCGGCATTTCCTTACGAGCGCAAGAGTAAGTATTGTTTGAGTGATGTTTTTCTAAATGCCACTAATTAGGCATAAAATGTTGCAATATCTAAGTTATGCTGACATTTATAAACATCAATCTCAATTTTTGCCATTTCGTAGACGAACTGATTAGAAGTTTTATTTACATTAGAACAATTAAGAACACGATGATCAATTCCATTCTTTGATTTGGGAGGGATGGTCATACATGTCATTGTTAATTTTTTGGCATTTCATAAATAGTGGTAAAAATGGAAATAGGTGTTGCAAAGTGAAACCTCACAGCATCTATCTTTTATCGGCATTTATAAATGCCAAAATACCTAGAATAATTACCGACATTTAGAAAATATCAATAAACATTGAAAATATCATATGCGAATTTAGATCGGGCAGATATTAGTCAAATGGACTTGGATTCGAATTCAGATCCGGGTCTACTTAGAAAGCAAAATCCCTAAAACAGTGTGTGTGCTTCAATCCCTAATTCAATCTCACTAGGTCAGCCGGCTCTTCAAGAAGTAATCTTCATCCACTGCTCTCTTCAGCCAATTTTTTGCATCTCAAATCACGTCATTTTATTTTGAGTACATATCCTCTGTAAAGCTGTCGTAGTTCATGATTAGAATGTAGTTTCTTGCTTATGGATTATAGTAGTTTATGGATTGTTGAGTAGTTAGCTTGTTGGTGGAATAAGCTCAGAGAATTCAAGTCTCGGGTTTAGGAATTCGAACGTCCTAGCCCTGCATTTGAGTGCCATAGCTTGAGAGCATAAGAGCAATTTAGGCATTTGAATAGCCACAGCCTAGCGTTCGAACGCTCTAGCTTAAGAGAAGGAAAGCAGTTTAGGCCTTCGAATGACCCAGCCTGTGTTTGAGTTTCCTAGCCCGAGAGTAGAAAAGCAGTTTAGGCGTTCAAACGGCCTAGCCCGTGTTTGAATGCCCTAGCTCGAAAGCAGAAGAGGAGCTTAGGTGTTTAAACGCTTAACGATTGGGTTATTTCGTACTATGGTTTATAATTATTTTTGGACTTATGACTACCCTCTAAATGTGTGAAACGGTAGCCCCTTTAGCATTAATGAACATTTTGGGTATTTATTTTAAATCTAGGCATGAACCATCCTTCTCCCTTCTCTTCATTTCCCCTTGGTATTCACGCTGAGCTTCCTCCCATAGCAGAGGCTATACCTTCGTCGCTTCTCCCTCCTCACTCTAACAACCTTCCTACCAATAAGTAGCTCCATCCTCCCTCCTCTTCTACAACCGTAGCCAATCCTTAAGCCATTCATTCCCATCCTTTCGCCAACTAAGGTTAATCTCCATTAACCTTACCTTTCACATAACCAAGCGTCCACCATCACAACCTCCACAATGGCCTCCTGTTCCATTTCAACCACTCTAATCACCGATCTACCCATAAAAGTAGATCACTTCCCTACCACAAACCCTAACCTATCTACTCTTTTAAACATGTGTGAATTATTGCATTGGAATCAGGTTGCAACAAGTTGATATTGGAGCCACCCGTCCTTGGCATGCCTTTGCAATGACACAAGCACTAGATCTATGGTGGCATGAAGGAGAGAAGAAGGGGAGATATCCACGCATACGGGAGAGAGGAACTCTGCACTCTCACCCATGGTAGCCTAGGGAAAAAGGACTGTGTACACATAACACTGCCTCCCCTACTTGCCATCATGGATCAAAATATCAAGGTCTATTGATGCTTTGGGACAAACCTTCTCCACAATCCTTGGCCAAACCAAGGGAACCTTGAGTTAAATGATCGAGCAATAAAATGCCAAGTTATTGTGAAACACCTTGCAAGAGTCTTTTCTTATTGCATTAGTTAATTATTTTCATTAAAATAAAATTCCCATAGGTCGCGTTCGAATGGGAAAGGGGTCGCGTTCGAACGCCTTTGCGAACTCCTATATCGGGTTCACAAAAATAGAGAACTCAAAATGCGTGTTTGAATGCGATCGGTGGGATTCCACTAGGATTAGGGTTAATTATTATTATTAGAGCTTGTTGGCTAACCTCTATAAAGGTGTGGATAGCAGCCAAAATCATTATGCTATTGGATTATTGATTTCTTACTTCTTTATCTTCTCTCTACCCTAATCTTCCTCCTCCATCTCCACCAAACTACCACTTCTACCATTGGCAAGGTCTCTCCTAACTTTAAATCTCCCTCTTCTATCAAGTCCTCACTCTTCCTTGAGATTTCGACCACTTCTTCCCCTTCGTCTTTATCCATTAAATAACATCCACCATCCACCCTCATCTCCATTATCATCCATAACCCTAACTTCCACTCCACCCGTCACCACCACCATCATCCGCAATATATTGTCTTCGTCCTAGTTTCAGTTTGAATCTGTGAAGGGCATAAATATGAAAAACGTAGATTAGGGAGTTACAGCTCGATTCCACTTAGTTTTATTATTTTCTAACTATGGAGAATATTTGGTGAATAATTTTACTCGGTTATATGGATTGCTTCCTACAATAAATTCAGATCTTAAAGGAATCGTTCCATGACTTATCATTAGTATTTGAGCCAAGCGAACCTCATACCTCCATTAATGGTGGAAACAAGGAAGATGGCATCAACAAGGAGATCAATGGATAACATATCGACAAGAGATGACTCAATCCATGATAACCCTAACCGTGAGGCTGATTCCTTTTGAGAGACCATGGTAGGATCGAGTTAACCAACGTTCATGGGCGTGAACATGGGCCTGGCAGATGAACTTAGGGGCATATTCCAAATATTACTACATAGAGTTGACACAATGCAGAATAATCATAATGCTTTAAAAGAATATGTCATGAACCGATCGGCTTCATCATCTCCTCGATGAAGATCGGTGCTGCAAGAAGGACCAACGGTGGGACCACACCGAATCGATACCCGACAGGTGCAAGTGCGACATGTGAGTGTCAATGATCCTCTTTTACCTATGTCTACACATCATCCCTCACCTCCGATATAAAACCCAAGACCGGCGGTGGTGGAACCCGAGAGGCGTGCGGCACTAGTGCGCTTTGTCGATAAGGAGGATTGACACTTTGAGGATGACGTTGATCCCTTTGAAGATGGTGATGGCCGAGCTCAAGGATTTAGAAAAGGAGATCAACATGCACAAAGGTTCAGACCTGAATAAAAGATCTTTTACAAACCCGACAATGCTATTCGGGGGAGAACCGCACGCTTTGACTTTCCAAAATTTCAAGGCGGTGATCCAACGGATTGGGTGTTTCAAGTGGAGCAATACTTTTATTGTCGAGGGACAGCGGAGGAGACAAAGGTCCAAATGGCAAGCTTTCACCTCCAAGGAACGACATTGCATTGGTATCGACAATGCTATTCGTAGTGGAGGATTTACCGGTTGGGTTGACTTTTATAGGAGGATTACACATAGATTTGGGATGGTGGCATATGAAGATTTTGCTGCCACATTAAGTAAGATATTCAGAGAACGACTGTATTGGAGTACCAAGCAGAAATTGAAAGAATTACTAGTCGTTTTGAGCCACCTTGGCCTGAACTAACATTGATGAGCACATTCATTTCAGAATTGCGAGAGGAGATATAGGCGGATGTTCATGCTCTTTGTCCTACCACTCTTGAGGAGGCCTTTGAGAAGGCCGTGAGGATGGAGCAAAAGTATAAGGCTCTCAAGATGGCAGCAAAAATATGTTGGGGGCATCCGAGATAGGCGGTTTGCGCCTAGAATGCCGGTTGAAAATTCTGCGGGTTCAAAGACAGCGGCTGCTAGTACTAGACCACGACCACTTTTGAGACGTTTTCCCGATGTTAAAGGAGGTAAAAGACCCCCATTTGAACTCTCACACCTACCCAGATGGAGGAGCGAATAGCGAAGAGCCTTTGCTTTCAATGTGATAAACGTTTCACCCTCGATCATTAGTGTTCCAAACCGATTGGGAGTGTGATGCTCATCGACGGTCTCAAGAAGGACAACAAGGTTGTTGGTGATAGAGACTATTTAGAGGAGGTCCATGAGGAGGTCGTGGAGGAGGGCACGGAGGAAGATATCAAAGTTGAAATATCGATGCATGCATATTCGGGTACTTTCGCGCCGATGACATTACGGGTAGATGGACTTGTTATAAAGCATTGTGTGCATACCATCATCGATTCGGAGAGTACACACAACTTTCTAGATGAGAGCTTAGTGAGGAGATTGGTCTTGGACGCTGAACCGACTTCAGGGTTTAACGTTGCCATTGGAGACGGCACGAAGCTTCGGGTGGAGAGCTTGTGTCGCCGGGTCAGTATACGGGTTTAAGGACACGACATCATTGTGGACTTATATCCGTTGGCGCTGCAAGGAGCGGACATTGTCCTGGCCACTCAGTGGTTACAAAGCTTGGGACTTGTCACATTTGATTTCCGGAGCATGTGGATGAAATTTAAATAAGGAAACAAAGATGTGCGACTACGATGCAGCCGATGGTGGGGCTGCCTTGTGCGAGTGATTTGGCCTATTTTCTTTAGTTAGGACCAGCAGGAGATGAGCCTAAAATGAGTCCAGATACTACTATTGATTTAGTCTAATTTATTAGATAAATTTGCCGGACTATTTGAGAAACCAAATAAGTTGCCACCAAGGCAAACGGTGGACCATCACATAGAGATTATGCCCAGGGCTACACTGGCAAACATGAGGCCATATCGGTATCTACATGTGCAAAAGAAAATTATCTCTAAGATGGTAGCCGAGATGTTGGAACAAGGCCTCATACAAACAAGTCATAGCTCTTACTCATCGCATGTGCTATTGGTGCGAAAGAAGGACAGGACATGTCATTTTTGTGTCGACTACCGAACATTAAACGCTATCACCGTCAAGGATCGGTATCCCATTCCGGTCATAGAGGAGCTGTTGGACGAGCTTGCAGGGGTGACCATATTCAGCAAGCTTGACTTGAGGGCTGGGTACCATCAAATTAGAGTTCACCTGGCGGATGTGCATAAAACTACATTTCGGACACCAGACGGGCACTATAAGTTTTGGGCGATGCCCTTTGGTCTTACTAATGCTCTAGCTACTTTTTAAGGCCTCATGAATGATATTTTTCGATCTAGGAAAACAATAATTTTCCCACCTTTCCTTTGGAATTCTTTCAATATATTTATAATGCTCCGGGTAAAACTCCTTTAACATATCCATATGACAAGCACGAGCAGCAACCAAAATTGATTATAAGGTACATAATTTTTAGGAGCATTTGGAAGATTACTTGACGGATGGACCATGCAAAAATAATATACTACATCTAGGAAGATTTTTTGTATTGCATTGATCAACCCCTTTGTCGGTCAGACACAATTATAAATTTTGGAATTGGTGAAATGTAATCATGAAGGTGTGTAAGAAACTAAGTACAAGAGTTTTCATTCTCTCTCGACAATAGCAAAACCAATAGGAAACATGTGCTTATCACCAACCACTGCAGTTGTAATAAACAATGACCCTGTATATTTGCTTGTGAGAAATATGCCATCAATAGCAAAAAAAAATGGAACCCTTAAACAAGCTCCAAAAGCCCAAAAAAATATGTGAAAGTGACCATCTAACTCATATTTTAGTGCACTTATGTTCATTGGGTCTCTCAATGTTAACTCCCTCATGTATAGAATTAGTAAATTGTACAATGATAGGTCACGAAATAAGATCTGAATTTATTGTAGGTAGCATTCTACACAACCGAGGGAACATATTCACCAAATATTCTCCCATAGTTAGAAAATTATGAAACTAAGTGGAATCAATCCCATATTCATAGATTCGAACTTCAACTAGGATAAAAATATGATAAAATGTGGATGATGGTGGTGGTGACGGGTGGAGTGGAAGTTAGGGTTATGGATGATAATGGAGATGAGAGTGGATGGGTGATGTTGTTTAAGTGATTAAGACGAAGGGGAAGAACTGGTCAAGATCCCAAAGAAGGGGGAGGACTCGATAGACGAGGGAGATTAGAAGTTAGGAGAGACCTTGCCAACGGTAGAGGTGGTAGGTTGGTGAAGAGGGAGGAGTGCAATAATAATAACTAACCCTAATCCTAGTGGAATCCCACTGATCGTGTTCGAACGCACAAAAGGCGTTCTCTGTATGTGTGAACGCGATGCAAGCGTTCGAACGTGCCTTTTGCATTCTCTGTATTTGCGAACCTGATGCAGGCATTTGCAAGGGCGTTCGAACACGACACCTTCCATGTTCGAACGCGACTTACAGAAATTTTACTTTAATGAAAATAAACAACTAATGCAATAAGAAAAAACTCTAACAAGGTGTATCAACCCACCACGCTCCCCCACCTTGCCCTCAAGGTGTGAAGTCGGGGAAACGCTCCAAGATGTCTGTCTCCAACTCCCATGTAGCCTCATCAGATGGCTTGCTAAGCCACTCAAGTAGAATCTCCATCTCTAATTTAGTACTATGTCGTTGTCGGCGCCAAGCAAGTACTCGAATTGGCTCTGCGATCTTTGTCTCCTCTAATGACTCCGGTAGAATAGATCCAACGACCTCATGATCACCAATCTGCTCCCTCAGCAATGAAACATGGAAGATAGGATGCACTCTCGACCCCTCCGGCAGCTCCAAGCGATATGCAACCGGACCGATACGCTCCAACACCCAAAATAGACTAAAGTAGTGATGTGATAACTTTTGGTTTCACATCAGATGCAAGGTCATTTGTCGATACGTTGTACCCTCACAAACACTCAACTGCCGATGTCAAACTCGTACTCTCAATGGCTACGATCATAAACTTGCTTCATGCGGTTTTGAGCAAGTTTAAGATAGGCACGCAACCTCCTCAATGTGGCGTCTCTATCTATCAAAGCAAAGTCCACCTCCGTCCAATCTACAGATGCTACTTGGTCATAAGTGCGTAATATCGGAGTCGTGCGCCCATACACCAGGACGAACAGAGTTATGCCAATACTGCTATAGTAGGCGAACTCCGCCCATGGTAAGAACTCCAACCATCGCCTCGGCATCTCTCCAACAAAACACCTCAAGTACTGCTCAATGCCTCAATTCACCACCTCGGTTTGGCTGTCCATCTGTGTATGGTAGGCCGAACTGAATCAATCGAGTCTCCTATAATCTGAAAAACTCTATCCAAAAGTTGCTCATAAATACACAATCACGATCTGAGATAATCATGCGTGGCATGCCATGTAACCGAGCAACATCTCTCACAAAAATTTCAACCACTAACTTGGCTGAAAATGGATGTGACAATGTCGAAAAATATGCATACTTGCTCAATCTGTCAACCACCACAAAGATAACGGAATAACCACGTATCAGCGAAAGACCCTCTATGAAATCCATCAAAATGTCTTCCCCCAACACGGTCCGATATAGGTAACGGTTGTAGTAAACTGGCTAGTGTCAATGTGGTTGCCTTAGCTCTCTAACAGACTTCGCAAGTATGAACAAAACTCCTCACATTCCGCCTCAATGCTAGCCACATGCAACTCTGAGATATCCTCCTATAAGTCCTCAAGATACCTTCATGACCAGCCTCTAGAGTTCGGTGGAAGTGCTCCAATAATTTCTGCCACAATCCATCATTTGCGGGCACTTGAATGCATCCGCGGTCCAGCAGCAAACCGCCTCTACTTTCCAACTCTAGATGGCGCTCCGAATCATCCAGCACCTCCTGCAACAATCTCAAAATATCTAAGTCAAATATACATGCATACCTCAGCTCATCAAGGAAGGAAAAGGTAGGAAAAGAATATGCTGCGAGCTCGACGGTATCGGGTTGGCGCGATAATACATCCGTCGCTCTATTTTTTGTTCCCTTCTTGTATTGGATTTTATAATCATAACCCCAACAATTTTCTGACCCATCTCTACTATGTCAGAGTGTGTATACATTGTCCCATAAAGTATGGAAGACTCCTTTGATTAGTTCGGATGATGAATCGCCTACCAATCAAATAAGGCCTCCACTTTGTCACCGCATGAAGAATTGCTCACATCTCTCTCGTAGGTAGATAATTGCTAGCATTTTTGTGATAAAGCTTTGCTAAGAAAAGCTATGGGACGTCCTCGTTGCATTAGTACAGCTCCTATTCCAACTCCCGACGCATCACATTTCACAATAACTTCTTGATCTTCAACTAGTTTTGTTTCAATAAATTAAGCATATCCTCCAAATGCCGCAATGCTCAAATTCAGTCCTCCTATATACCAAAAAAATTGTCAAATAATACCAAGACATACCTTCGCAGAAGAGGCCAAAAAATATCATTCATGAGGCCTTCAAAAGTAGCTGGAGCATTGGTAAGACCAAAGGGCATCACAAGGAACTCGTAGTGCCCTTCCGAAGTTCGAATTGTAGTTTTGTGCACATCCACTAGGTGAACTCTAATTTAATGATACCCGGCCATCAAGTCAAGCTTGCTTGCTGAATATAGTAGCCCCTGCAAGCTCATCTAGCAGCTCCTCTATAACCGGAATGGGGTACCGGTCCTTGACGGTAATAACGTTTAGTGCCTGATAGTCGACACAAAACTGTCATGTCCCATCCTTTTTTCGCACCAATAGCATAGGGGATGAGTATAAGCTATGACTTGGTTGAATGAGGCCTTGCTCCAACATCTCGGCTACCATCTTAGAAATTTCTTTTTGCACATGTGGATACTGATATGGCCTCACGTTTGCTGGTGCAGCCCCAGGTACAATCTCTATGCGATGGTTCGTTGTTTGCCTCGATGGCAACTCCTATAGCTCCTCAAACAGTCCAAAAAAGTTATCTAATAAATTAGACAATTCATTTGAAGTACCTAAACTCATTTGAGGGTCATCTCTTGCTAGTCCTAATTGAAGAAGATAGGTCAAATCATACGCACAAGGCAGCCCCACCATCGGCTACATCGCGCAGAATCAGCTGAGAACGAACGCCATCAAGTCGCACATCTTTGTTTCCTTGTTTAAATTTCATCCACATGCTCCTGAAATCAAAAGTGACGGGTCCCAAACTCTATAACCACTGAGTGCTAAGGACAATGTCTACTCCTTGCAGTGCCAACGGATACATGTCCACAATGATGTTGTGTCCTTGCACCCGTATACCGTCCCGGCGACACAAGCTCTTCGCCTTAAGCTTTGTATTGTATCCAATAGCAACATCAAACCCCGTGGTTAGTTCAGCCTCCAAGCGCAATCTCCTCACGAACATCTCGTCTAGAAAGTTGTGTGCACTCTCGAAATCGATAAGGATGTGCACACAATGCTTTCTAATGAGTACATCTACTTATAATATCCTCGGCGTGAAAGTACCCAAATATGTATGCATCGATATTTCAATATGGATATCTTCCACTATGCCCTCCACAATGGCCTCCTCATGGACCTCCTTTGAACGCTCTCCATTATCAAAAACATTATCATCCTCCTCAAGACCGTCGAAGATCATCACACTCCCGATCGATTTGGAACACCGATAACCGGGGGTGAGACCTTCATCGCATCGAAAGCAAAGGCCCTTCGCTCTTCACTCCTCCACCTAGGCAGGTGTGAGAGTTCAAACAGGGGGTATTATGCCTCCTCTAACATCGGAAGAAGGTCTCAAAGGTGGTCATGGTCTAGTGCTCGCAGTCGCTGTTTTTGAACCCGTAGAATTTCCAACCGACATTTTAGCTGCAAACCGCCCATCTCAGTTGCCCTAACTTATTATTGCTGCCATCTTGAGAGCCTTATGCTTTTGCTCCATCCTCATGGCCTTCTGAAATGCCTCCTCATGATTGGTAGGACAAAGAGCACGAATATCTGCCTATATCTCCTCCCGTAGCCCTGAAATGAATATGCTCATTAATGTCGATTCGGGCCAAGGTGGCTAACAACGACTACTAACTCTTTCAAATTCAGCTTGGTACTCTAATACGGTTTAAAAACCTCTAGACACAAGTATGTATCTAAATACTAGGCAATGATATCACTCGTTCGCTTAAGTAAAAGTCCGTAGAAGTACTAAGAACGAAAGCAGAGATGAACGCCAAGATTTTAACGTGAAAAAACTCAAACGGGAAAAAATCACGGATCCAAACTCGGATCAAAACCAATCACTAAAATAGTAGCAGTTACAAGACTGACTTACAAAACAACCCGTCGATCCAAACGACTTTGTTCCTCTCAGTCTTGCTCGCTAGAACCCATGATTCACTGCTTCTCGTGATTGAAGTCCAACCTCAGTAACCCTCGAGATTGAACTTTCGTCTAGATAGCCCTTAAGACGAAAGATTAAATTTTGTAGATGAGTGGAACCTTGATAGTTGAAGAACCGATGTAGCCTCAAGAAGTCTCCTTCAATAATGCTTCTTCAACCCCACTATTGATAGGGCATCACAATCCTTATATATGATCTCCAAGATAGAACCAAATCCAAGTCTTATCCGTACTCACGAAAGTCCAATATTTTCAAACTTCATTGGTGCGTTCGAACGTGGCCCGGGTGCGTTCGAACGGCATGACTTGATCTCAGGTGCGTTCGAACGGGCCCGAGTGCGTTCGAATGCGACAACTTGAATTCTTTAGGTTGCGTTCGAACGCGTTTGTGAACGCAGCTCTCGGTCTGTGTGAACGTAGTACCCACGTTCGAACGCGTTTGTGAATGCAGTTCTCGGTCTGTGTGAACTCAAGTACCCACGTTCGAACGCGTTTGTGAATGCAGCTCTCGGTCTGTGTGAATGAAAGTACCCGCGTTCGAACACGTTTGTGAACACGGTGTGAACTCAACAGCTTTTTTCCAATAATTTTGCAATTCATCAAACTAGAGATTTTTAAGACTTGTATAAAGCTCATATACATGTAAAACTACACTTAGAATCTTTTGTACACAATTGCCAATAATTAAAAACCTAACAATCTCCCCTTTGGCAATTTGTGACAAAACATCTAGTTTACAAGATATTACAAAGAATTCAAAATGAGCATTCAACAAGTCTAGTACTTTTAGCACATCAATCCCTGCAAATAAAAATATACCAAACCAAGATCAAGTGAAAATAACTTGAAATGAATAACAATCCAAACACAAATTATCAAGTAAGCAGTTCACAAGTACTCAAGCAAATAAAGTTCACATGTATTCACGTAAAGGTATTTAAGCAGTAAACAGAACCTAGTAAACTCCCCCTACGCCATTACTCTCGCTACACTCCTAAACCTCAAACACACGTCTAAACTCACACTCACTCTCCCCCTTTTTGACATAAATGCCAAAGACTATGAACTCGGAGGGAAATGACAATGAAGAATCGACAACACAGAGTCGAGAACGGTCCCCTGACGTGCTTGCTCAACTCGTAAATCATTCACGACCAAATAGAGGTCCTACACCTGAGTGCTAAGCTGATCAAAACGGTCAGAGAACTGTGGTAACTCCCCCTCAGTGTGAGATGAGTCATCGTCCGAACTGGTCATCGAAATATCGAGGTGTGAGGAACGTCCAGCAGCGGAAGAGGACGGCTTGAGAGGAGACGACTGATCATGATCTTGACTCTGCTTAAGAGTAATCCGATCCAATAGTTTTTGCGAAGTAAGAGAAGGTTTCGAGGCATCCATGCGCACCCCATTCTGAGTGCACAAATTGGTAATAAATATGTCAAACGGCAACCCTTCACGGGGCGCTTCTTTCTGTGCAGCTATTAGAATGGAATCGTAGATCACCGCAGGAATTGCCCTTCCAACGTTCCCCTTTGATTAACATAGTACCAGCAAATTCGTTGACATCAGGAAGTGGAGCAGACAACGGATAGTGGAACTCACCATCAGGAAGTTGGAGTTCTGCACGGATAACATCGGAGTCCAAGTAGATCGAAACCCCACGGATAGTAGAACATATACAACGTTCTAAAACCGTGGCATTACTGGAAAAACTCCCTAACCACTTCCACATATGCAGTCCTGCTCATCCGACACACGAATAACCATTCTCGCTCAGTAAAGATATGTTCGATCCCCAAGGCAGAAAAATCAGAAATTACCACGGGTCGTTCACAAATAACAGGTCGAGTGCCAAAATTGTGTTTGTAATGCCCCGCAGTCGTAGATGTAGAAAACTTGGGAGCCGAAGTAGGTGAGGAAGGCGGCCTAGGTTTCTTGGAAACTGCAGCTTTTCTAGGCATTCTTGAGAAAGAAACAAGATGTAAGATTCAATACATGCCCAAAGCAAACAAAAAGATAGCAAGAAATAAAAAAAATTCAAGAAATCATGAAGGCCCTAAATGAAATCCATCATCCACTTGAAAACGCTAAGATATCACATTCAATCACCCAAGAAACATCAAGATAGTAACTTTAACATGATCAAAACTCGAAAACGCACGAAATCAATCAAGATCAAAAGATGTAATTGAATAAAAAATAGGAAAATTGATGGATGATCATACCTCACAAAAGTGAAGAAAAACTAGGAAATTCGGCCAAAAGATGCTAGATCCAGAGGAGAACTACCCTTTAAAAGGGTTTGTAGTGAGAAATTTGATGAAAAAGACCAAGATCTTGAAGATTTGAGAGGGAGAAAATGAAGGGTTTCTAGGGTTTGGAAGAGGGAAGATGAAAATCCTTGGGTTCGGACGGAATATATAAAGAATCCTTGAGTGCGTTCGAACGCACCAGCCCACGCATTTGAACACGCTAGTCACCGCGTTCGAACTCAAAAATTTGCGTTCGAACGCCCCTTTTTTTAAGTAAAAAATCTAAGAAAAAATCAAAAAATCTTTTTGGAGATGCACTTCTAGAAATTCAAAATAGATTCAAGACATAAAATATGGCAATCGAATGAAATAAGTCATACACAGATCAATCAAATCATCAAAAGCATATTATAATCAATTCTAATGCATCACTCAAAATTAAATTAATCTTGATTGATCATAACAATATGCATATGCAAAGTGAGCATAGATAACATGAAACATTCTTCTTAAATAAACTTTCCTATTTAAACAATGATACAACACAGTTGTAAAACTGACTTAGTATTCAAATTTGTACTTTTCGACTTATTCTCCATAACCGAACAGGAATTTTTCCTGTATTATTTTTTTTATACATAAACCATATAGGTGCAATGATGGCTTTCACATATGAGTAGGTAGCCCTTTTCTTGTAATACATATCAAACAATGTGCAAGAAGATATTCACAAACATCAAAAAATTTTATTTAATTTGCAAGCAATGTACTGAGTCAAACTGGATTCTAAACAAGATGGCTTTCACACTAACTCATTGTAGCCCTTTTCATTGATCATTTATGAACACATTTGTGATGAGTAAGCATGAGGTCAAACTGTGCAAATCAACGTCAATAGTGAACTATTTAAAAAAATTTCATAATGTCATGCTCACTCAAGAATATACACACGTTATGAGGGCATTAAATTTAGTTTAATTATCATAGAAGTCAAGAGAGTGAACAAATCAGAAATTATACAATATACTGCAAGATGTTAAAATTGACTATAATAACTCATAATCAAGAGAAAAATCATATTTATATGTCAAGAGTATATTATTAAATCTAGGAGTGTATCAAAAAATTTTTTATGACAAAAACTCTTGACAAATCTGAAACTAAAACTAAAGAAAAGTTCAGAGTAAATAAAACCTAAAAAGAAACGAAAAGAAATAATAAAAAAGAAACACGCAAACCAAACCACGTAAACCAAAACAAAAAAAATCAATCCAAAGCACAAATCCCTAAAGAAGTACGAAGATACTCTAATCTCTATAAATCCAAAGGTTTTGTAAATAGATCACCCAACTGTTTCTCCATCTCAACATGTTCTAGTGCTATTATTTTGTCTTCAACTAACTCGTGTATGAAATAATGTCGAATATCCATATGTTTTGTACACGAGTGTTGAACAGGATTTTTCGATATATTAATAGCACTCATGTTGTCACAATAAAGCACCATAGTATCTTGTTCAATGCTGTAATCTTTGACCATCTGTTTCATCCATAGTAACTAAGAACAACTACTTCCCGCTGCAATGTACTCGGCCTCTGTAGTAGATAAAGATATCGAGTTTTGTTTCTTATTGTGCCAAGCAACCAGATTGTTTCTAATATAAAAACATCCATCTGAGATACTTTTTCTATCATCACATAAACCTGCCCAATCAGAATCTGTATATCTAAATACTAGGCACAAGTATGTATCTAAATACTAGACAATAATATCACTCGTTCGCTTAAGTAAAAGTCCATAGAAGTATTAAGAACGAAAGCATAGATGAACGCCAAGATTTTAACATTGAAAAACCCAAACGGGAAAAAACTACGGATCCAAACTCGGATCAAAACCAATCACTAGAATAGTAGCAGTTACAAGACTGACTCACAAAACAACCCATCGATCCAAACGATTTTTTCCTCTCAGTCTTGCTTGCTAGAACCCACGATTCACTACTTCTCGTGATTGAAGTCCAACCTCAGTAACCGAAAGATTAAGTTTTGTAGATGAGTGGAACCTTGATAGTTGAAGAACCAATGTAGCATCAAGAAGTCTCCTTCAATAATGCTTCTTCAACACCACTAGAGATAGGGCATCATAATCCTTATATATGATCTCCAAGATAGAACCAAATCCAAGTCTTATCCGTACTCACGAAAGTCCAATATTTTCAAACTTCGTTGGTGCGTTCGAACGTGGCCCGGGTGCGTTCAAACGGCATGACTTGATCTTAGGTGCGTTCGAACGGGCCCAAGTGCGTTCGAACGCGACAACTTGAATTCTTCAGGTTGCGTTCGAACGCGTTTGTGAACGCCGCTCTCGGTCTGTGTGAACGCAGTACCCGCATTCGAACGCATTTGTGAATACTGCTCTCGGTTTGTGTGAACGCAAGTACCCGCGTTCGAAGGCGTTTGTGAACACAGCTCTCGGTCTGTGTGAACGCAAGTACCCGCGTTCGAACGCGTTTGTGAACGCAGCTCTCGGTCTGTGTGAACGCAATACCCGCGTTCGAACGCGTTTGTGAATGCAGTGTGAACTCAACAACTTTTTCCAATAATTTTGCAATTCTTCAAACCAGAGATATTCTAGACTTGTATAAAGCTCATATACATGTAAAAATACACTTAGAATATTTTGTACAGAATTGCCAATAATTAAAAACCTAACAACGGTCATCCTCTGAACCATCTTGCTTAATGTGGCAGTAAAATCTTCATATGCTGCTGTCCCAAATCTACATGTAATCCTCCTACAAAAGTCAGCCCATCCAGTAAATCCTCCATTACGAATAACCGATCGATTCCAATGCAATGTCATTCCTTGGAGATAAAAGCTTGCCATCTGGACCTTTGCCTCCTTCGCTGTCCCTTGACAATCAAAATATTGTTCAACTTGAAATACCCAATCCGTTGGATCACTGCCATAGAATTTTGGAAAGTCCAAGCGTACGGTTATCCCCCGAATAGGATTGTCGAGTTCGCGAAAGATCCTTGGTTCAGATCTGAACCTTTGTGCATGTTGATCTCCTTCTCTAAATCCTCAAGCACATCCATCACCATCTCCGAAGGGATCAACCTCATCCTCAAAGTGCCAATCCTCCTCATCGACGAAGCGCACCGGTGCCACGCACCTCTCGGATTCCACCACCGCCGGTCTTGGGTTTTGTATCGGAGGTGGGGGATGATGTGTAGGCATAGGTAAGAGGGGATCATTAATACTAACATGTCACACCTAGACTTGTGGGGTATCGGTTCGGTATGGTCCCACCGCTGGTTATTCTTGTGACATCGATCTTTGTTGAAGAGTTGTTGAAGTCGATCGGTTCATGACATATTTCTTTAAAGCATTATGATCATTCTACATTGCGTCAACTCCATGCAGCAAGGTTTGGAACATGCCCCAAAGTTCATCCGCCAAGCCCATGTTCACACTCAAGGATGTTGGTTGACTCGGTCTGACCGTGGTCGCTCTAAAGAAATCGGCCTCATGGTTAGGGTTATCGTGGATTTAGCCTTCCCTTATTGGTGTGCTCTCCATTGGTCTCATTGTTGATTTCATCTTCCTTGTTTCCACCATTAATGGAGGTCTGAGGTTCGCCTGGCTTTGATACCAATGATAAGTCACGGAATAATTCCTTCAAAATTTGAATTTATTGTAGGAAGTAGTCCGTGTAACCGAGGGAAAATATTCACCAAATATTCTCCCATAGTTATACAATTACGAAACTAAGTGGAATCAATCCACATCTCCCTGATCTCCATTTTCTGTATGTATGACCTTCACAGATTCGGACTAAAACTAGGATGAAAACACGATATAATGCGGATGATGGTGGTGGTGACGGGTGGAGTGGAAGTTAGGGTTATGGACCAAACTTCAAAATGGGATGAAATTTGCCACACCCACCGAGTTTAGGAGTTTCCTAACAGAGTATCTTATCAAGGTATATTATGTGTTTAAGTTTATTAAGAATGAAACAAGTAGAATTACGGTGGTATGTAAGAGGGTTGTCATTTTAGATATCATACATCTCCTATTAGGCACACAAGTTGTAACGCCCTCGCCCGGCACGGGCATGTGCATGCCCACTCATCCACATGGAACACGCGGCGCACGCGACAAGACGAGGCGAGGCCCGTCACGCACAGATACACTCCTATGCACATAAAATCATGACATTATCAAATACTACCTGCTAACATATCCAAGCTCACATAATCTAACACCAAATAAATCAGACTATCAACCAAATAAACCTGTTAATATATGAATATCCAAGTCCACAATAATATACACTAGACCACTACATAATCTGGCAGAACCCACACAAGCCACGACAAACCATCAAGATATAACTAAATAACTGATACATGAGTACACTATAATCTGACATGTATTATACAAATCACCGTTTGATACAATAAAGTATAAATATTAAATAATGGTACAACTCAATATCTGGTTAAACTATCTTCTATACCATCTCACGTCTATAGCTCGCCCCATCCTTGCTCGAAAATATCTCCTCAAGATATCTCAAGTCGCTATCACGTACCACATATCTAAGAAGGATTAGAAAAGAAATAAAGAGAGTCATGAGCAAAAGACTTAGTGAATAGACCTTACCCCGAATCAATGATACCAAACAAATAGTAAATCATGTACTAGATAATATGAATCAGAAATAGCATTATGTCATGAATGAATATATGAATGTATCCTCAAGAATACATAAATGAAAAGTAGATAACATGTCATAACTAATAAATTATATAATCCTCGACAATGAATAAACAAATCTCCATGTCATACTATTATCATAACTCTCTCTCAAATATGACACATGATGTATGCCGACCATGATGATGCTATGATATCAAATGCAACTATATATAATGTATATTGACCACTCGATAATTACGTAATTAGGTGATAATGAAATCATATGCATTTCTCAACATCTCAGTCATCAATGTCAGCTCTATATGTCATCATCATACTAGACCACTGTGCATAGTCAACACTCGGTACCCAGACTCAATATCATGTCTGAAGGCTCAGAGCATACTCTGCTATCTGCAAGGAGTATCTCAAATATAACCATACTCTGTCATCCGCTAAGGGTGTCAACATCCATCCAGATTGGGCACCCTTCTAGCTGATAGAAATCTTGTGAGGATAACTCGCCACATATGCCTTGGCGAACGGCATGTGTCCGAATGTCTGTTGCGCACGCAGACTAACGATCTTGGATATAAGGCCAATAGGATCACGACTATGTTGAGCGATCAATCATCCACCAAGCGCGTCCTAATCATCGCGCCCACTTGGGTATCCTCACGCTTTCTATCAACTATCCTATCAATCATATTTTATGCTTTCCTTCTAAATGACAGATCATATGCATATATCCAGTACGATAATAAGTCAATGCATAACATGAATTTAGGTGGAATAGAAATCAAGAGAAAAATAATCCAATGTAGTCTTTAATCATGTCGTAGACACATGCATACTCATGCTAATCATTACAACATGCATACTCATGCTATAGATCAACTAGACATAAAATTATAATAGTCTAGTCATCTCTAATCATCTCTATATATCATCATCATACTCATATCCAAGATCAGCCTAATTATATGCATGATAAAATATGTTCGACTGTAATCATCTCTAGATAAAGTCATAATCATGCTGGAGGTCAAAATATGCATGTATATAATATATAATATAATCTAATTTGAAAAAGGCGTCTAGAAGATAAGACTACTCACATTTGATCAGAAGACACAACTCACGTATTCCTCACATTCGGCAACCGAGCAACAACTTGTCCTAATAGGGTCCATGGGGCTTCACATAAGGGGTTCGAGATCTAAAAATATTTAAGTAGTATGAAGTTAGCCGTTCATCTAATTAAAATCCGTCCAAGTAACATATGATGATTTATTAGGTTTTAGAATTTCTACTTATCTTTATAACTAGCTAAATTTTTAATTATAAATAAAAATATAAATATAGTTAAAAAACTAATTATAATTAAATTAAATCTTAATTAATTAGGGACTATGTAGTCAATACTTTATAAAATAATAAATAAAAATAAGCCTAGTATTTTATTTGTTACAAAATAATAATGTACAATAAATCATTAGAATCACTTAAAATGTATCTCATAAGAATATTAGTATATAAATTTGATAATTATAATTTACAAATCTATATATTAATCTAATAGAGATATAAATAAATAAGTATAAGTATTAGCTATACTTATACCTAATTAATCATCAATTATACAAATTATAATTAATAATAATCATATTGAAGAGTATATATTATTATTAAAATAATTAATGTCTAAATAATCTATTTGCATTAATTAAGAAGGAAATACCTAAATAAAATAAAATAAAATAAATAAAACACTGCCACTATTGCTGGGCCAAGCCCAGTATTGTGTAGAAAGAGAAGGAGAAGAAGCCGAGGAAGAAGAAGAAAGAAGAAGAAAAAGAAAGAAGAAAGAAGAAGAAGAAGAAAAAGAAGAAGAAGAAGAAGAAGAAGAAGAAGAAGAGAGAAAGAGGAGGGGAGGGAAGTGCGAACCCGGGCCGGCGGGGAGAGCACCGGCCGCTGCTAGCCAGCCAGCG
Source organism: Typha latifolia (assembly GCF_019914945.1). Classification (NCBI taxonomy): domain Eukaryota; kingdom Viridiplantae; phylum Streptophyta; class Magnoliopsida; order Poales; family Typhaceae; genus Typha; species Typha latifolia. The sequence goes on along the minus strand of NC_133086.1, from coordinate 12,411,937 downwards.
GTCGGCCTCTCGCCGATAACTCGGCTCCAACGAGCTCGAGCTCGGGTGTGAGAGAGAGAGAGAAAGGGGGGGGAGGGAGGGAAAGGAGCTCGCCAATGCATGCGGAGGTGGCGGCGGTGGTATCCAAGGATGGCGGTGGCGGCGATAGGCCGGCCTCGGCGAGAGAGAGAGAGAGACTAAGAAAGAGAGCGAGAGAAAGAGAGATATAGAGGGAGAGAGAGGTAGTGGAGGGGAAAGAGCGGCAACGCCGAGGCTCGCTGCTGTAAGCTGCCCGCAGCCGGTTGGCTGCGACAGCGATGGTGGGCGTGTGGCACCTCACCATGCAAGCTACTCATGCAAGTTGCATGGGCACGAGGCCGGCCATAGTGTGGCTGGCCACGTCGTGCCCAAAAACTTTTTTTCTAGGATAGGTTGTTACACAAGTACTCTTCAAATTAAAAGTTTGAGAGGTTCTCATACTTGTGGTAGGGTGTATACAAATCATAGTGCCACAAATACTTCGCTTTCAAACAAATATTTGGATAAATGAGTAGATAACTCGGAATGGAATGCTGGATCCATTAATAGGACAGTTTTAAGGGATTGAATGTTGGATCTTTCTACTAAACAAGAATATAGGGCTAAGAAGAAGGCTATTAAAGTCATTGAGTAGACTATTCTATGCAATATATGAGATTGAAAGATTATTGTGAAATGATAAGAGTAAATAATCTAGGAAGTGCTGCCATGTTGAAGGTTGATAGGGTTATCTTAGAAAATGTCACAGTGTTCCAGATGTTGTTTGTATCATGTGCTACACAAATCAATGGGTTTATTGATGGTTGTAGGCCCATAATAGGTTTAGATGCATGTCACTTAAAATAACCTTATGGTAGCCAACTTATTCATGTAGTTGGTAGAGATGGAAACAATCAAATGTTTCCAATTGCAATTGCAGTCATTGATGCAGAGTGTAGAGATAGCTGGACTTAGTTTTTGGAGAATCTAATTTCACTAATTGGGAGGCCTGAAGAGAAAGGATGGTATTTTATTAGTGATAGATAAAAAGTATAAATTCACTATTTACTATTTTTATTTTCTATTTAAGTTTATGTTAGCATTTACTGTTTACTATTTTCTATTTAAGCTTATGTTAGTTTTCTGTTTACCATTTCTATTTCTATTTTTATGTTAGTTTATGTTTATATGTTATTGTTAGGCATAAAGTTTAGAATTTAAGGTTTATGTTATTATTTATATGTTAACTTTAGAGTCGATATTTCTGTTATTGTTTATATGGTTAGTTTATATTAGTTTTTATATGTATGTTAGTTTTTACATGTATATAGTTTACTATATATGTTTACTTTATATACTATTTTTGTTACTGTTAATGAACCAGCTAATTATATGTTTATATTATAGGGCTTGGTCCAAACATTTGAGAACCTCATGCGTAATGTGGAGCATAGATATTGCGTGCGTCATATATATGCAAATTTTAGTAAAATTTTTAAAGGGAAGGAATATAAGGACCTAATATAGGGAGCAACATCAGCTTACATAGTCCAAGAGTTTAAACATCAAATGGAGTTGTTGAAAAATAGGAACAATGATACATGGAATTGGTTGATGAAAGAGGAACCATGCTATTGGGCAAGGAGCATGTTTAGCACAAGAGTAAGGTGCTCAAGAAATGTGAACAATTGTAGCGAATCATTCAATGTTTACATTAATGATGCTAGGAATAAACCAATTGTCATAGTGATGGAGATGATAAGAAGACAAGTGATGTCAAGATTCCAACAACTTCTTGAAGTTGGAAAAAGTTTAATGGGAAATTGTGTGATAAAATTTAGAAAAAAAATTAGAAAAAAGGAAGGCACTTGTATGACATTGTCATGTGCTTTATCCAGGAAATAAGATATTTGATGTCACAAATATTTCAACTCATAGGAGTTATATTGTTGACCTACAAGGGCATATGTGCACATGTAAAGAATGGGACTTAAGTGGCATTCCTTGTTCTCATGCAATAGCTTCTATATTTTTTGATAGAAGTCAATCAGAAGAGTATGTCAATTCTTACTATCATAAAGACACATTTATTAGAACCTACAGCCATATAATCACTCCTATTCCATATCAGTCTATGTGGGGATATTCCAATTGTGACCAAATATTGCCACCAAAAATTCAAAGGCCGCCTAGCAAGCCTAAGAAGTTGAGGAGAAAAGGGGACGATGAAAGTAACAAACCTAAAAATCCAAGTACTATTAGAAGATACCATACCATAATTAAGTATAGAAAATGTAACCAAGTTGGGGATAATGCAAGGACATGTGGAAGACCAACCAATGTAGTAGTATCCTTAGTTCCAGCAGCACATCTTCATTATTAGCAGTAGTAGTTCCAGCAGTATCTTCATTAACAGCAGCAGCAACAGCCTTTGTTCCAGCAACATTTTCATCCTCACTTGCAGCTACAGCAGTACCAGTACCAGCAGCAGTAGTAGTACTAGGAAAGAAAATTATTGAACAAGGCAACTTGTACCGAACACAAGTACTTGTTTACATTAGCAGTTTAGTATTCACTTATACAAAATAATTTAAATTTTGTATTTTTTGTAGCCTTCAATAAAGAGCCTAAGATTAGAAAGTGCAATGTTTTCAACCCCAAGAATAGCTAACAAAGGACGGATACTTGTTTAACTTTAGCAAAATTTATTTGATACGCTGAATTTTATTTTATATGTAAAATTGAACAGTCACAAGTATCCGCAAGCAATGAACACTAGCAAGTATCCGCAAGCATTGAACACTAGCAGGTATCCCCAAACATTATTAGAAAAGGGGTCTGCTTGTGGTAGGCGCTAATCCTAGAGTCATGATATTTTTGGGTACGCATTAGTGATGTTGGATGTATTTTGGATGATATACTTGATGTATATTTTGGATATTATTAATGTATTTTAGATGGTGCATAATATAATTTAGATATACTTTGGATTTTTTTTTTTTTGAAGTAAAATTTAGATATACTTTGGATAGTGGATGATATATTTTAGATGTACTATTGTATGTATATTATTGGTACTTTGGATGTATGATATATATTTTGGATGTATGACAGACTGGCCAATAGTGTTAATTGTATAACAGATTTGGATTGAATGTTAATGAATTGGTTTGGATTGAAGTTAATGAATTAGTGGTAATTCTAATAATTTTGTTTGGATTGAATGTTTGGCCTTGTTACCAATAATTTGAATAGTTTATTTTGATTTCATTAGTGTGATTTATCTAAATAGTTTGATTTATATGAATAGTTTGGTTTGGATTGAATGTTAGTAGTTTGGATTGAATGTAATTGTTTGGCCTTGTTTGTTACCAATAATTTGATAGCTTTTATCATTTTTAAACAATGTAACCTGATGGCTTGTATAAAAATGAGAATTACATATTGCAATACCAACATCATATTAATTTGATACATATTATAGTAAACATCATAGTCCAATACCAACATTATATTACACATTTGACATATTATAAGATGAGAATTTGCTTTACAAATTGCATACCTAGAAAATAAAAGTTACTATAAATAAGAAAATAATAAATATCCTCCTTTCCTTTCTCTGATAGTGAACAATCTTCAAAGATAATTTGTGATTATCTTCATTGAGTCTCCTTAATTAGCTTAATTTGTGATTATCTCAATTAGCATGTTTTCTTCTCTCTTTTGTAGTTTGCAAATTCTTTTCCTTTTAAACAGATAAGGGATCAATCCAACAAAAAAATTCACAACTTGATCTCTGCACATATTTAAAATTTAGATGAAAAGTTAACCTAAAAAATCAAACTATAAAACTAAAATTACATTTGAAATGAGCACATCCAAGGAATCTCGTGCCAGGATTATTCTCCGTAGAGCTTATTCAAAGTGCAGCTATCATTTCACAGTAACATACCACTTCGGTTGACATGTGCGACCTTCTTTGACTATCAATGCTATCGACTAGAAAGCTTTAAGATGCCATGAAGGTAAGAAATTGATGATACCGATAGGGAGAGAAGCTTTATGGTGTAGGGAGTGGAGGTGGGAGATTAGAGCTTGAAGAACGAAAGAAAAACTTTTTAATGGATATAGGAGGTGGAGGGTTGGAAAGATTGGAGAAGGGGATGAGATGCGGCACTTTGGAAGAAAAATGGTGGGAATCAGGCTCGGCTAACAGAGAAGAAAAGAGTTTTAATTAGCTATCTAAGGGTATTTTGATCATTATAAAAGACTATTTTAAGTTGTGACATGCATATAATGGTATTCTAGTACATGACTAAATATTTCTGATAGTTCTGCGGTTACAAAAAAAAATTTAGGGTGTCATTATAGAAATTGGTGATATTTCAGGGAGTGAAAAAAAAATTATCCTTATTTTTTATCCGACATCTCATAACATTTTATAATTTTTATATGATCACAAAATCTAGACAAGTTATATAAATAAAATTTTATTTTGTAACATAATTTGCTAATTATATAAGTATAAATTAACGTTACTGTGTAGAGATGGTAAAGGGGTTTAATGTCATTAATTGGTAAATTTTGATCGCTGGGCAAAACGAATCGCCCGCAGGGCAGCTGTCGCCCAACTTATTGACCAACTGAAGGAGAGTTCTTATTCTACTGTAAATTTATTCATGGTTTTGTCTCACAATAATAATCCATTCTTTTTTTCCAACTTCCCCGCGTTTTCGTGGAATAGGATGCGAGCAACTGCCCAACAGAAGTATCTCCTCTGTATTTCTACTGTATGGCGAAATGTTCTCCATGGGCAAAGCAAGTGGTTTCACAGCAAGAAGCAATTCTCACAGTCCCAACATTTACAGAAGAGGCCTTCTTTCGTCGACTGCTTTGCTATACTAGACTTACTCAAGACAAGCACAAATGTATCCTGCAGAATACGAGGAATTCAGGCGCATGGGTTTATCATTAGACTTGGATTTGAACCTAACATATATCTACAGACTGCTCTCATCAGGATGTATTCTGAGACAGGGTATCTGACAGATGCACAGCATGTGTTCGATGAAATGACCCTCAGGACTGCTGTCTCCTGGACGTCCTTGATTTCAGCATATGTCAAAAATGGGATGCCCAAAAGAGCCCTTGAGCTCTTTCGGAAAATGCAAATGGAAAAGATCGAACCGGATCCTATCACAGTCACTGCTGCTCTTTCAGCCTGCTCAGATCTTGGAGCTCTCGATGTGGGAAAATGGATCCATTCTTATATTTGTCGTCACTGGAAAGACTGCATTAATGAGGACTTGATCCTACAAAATGCTCTAGTAAACATGTATGCCAAGTGTGGGAACATCCAAGCAGCTCGACATCTCTTTAATGTGGCAAAGCAAAGGGATGTTACAACATGGACATCAATGATTACGGGCCTTGCACTGCATGGGCAACCAAAGGAGGCTTTGCGACTCTTTGCTGAAATGAGGACAGACTTAATTGGTGGCTCCCATGATCTCAAAATTACTCCTAACTGCGTCACCTTTATTGGGGTTCTAATGGCATGTAGTCATGCTGGACTAGTTAATGAAGGGTGGCACCACTGGGTGAGCATGCAACGGGATTATGGCATTAAGCCAAAAATCACTCACTTTGGATGCATGGTTGATATTCTTTGCCGAGCCGGGCTTATCGAAGATGCTTACACCATTATCAATAGAATGCCATTGTTGCCAAATGTTATGATATGGCGTAACCTACTAAGTGCATGCAGTCTCCACCATAACATCAAGATTGGATCTCTGGCCAGAAGCAAGCTACTTGAGCTGGAGCCCCACTACGTTGGTGATGATGTAACCATGTCCAATACTTGTGCAGTTGCAGGGCTGTGGGATCAGAAGCTAGGCATCAGGAAAAGGTGCAAGAGGCGTAGAGCCCCTGGCTGCAGTTTAATTGAGGTTGAGAATAGAACAAGTGAGTTTGCCGCTATTGATAGGAGAAATCTCAGAACAAGGAAGTTGCAAGATGTTATTGAGAGCATTGCTGAGAATTCCAAGTTTTTGATGTATTCTTCAGAAATTTCAAACTTGCATAATGCTGAGATTTACTCTTGAGTCTTGAAAAGGAATATATGTTGAATCATTTGAAAGGTTTGTTTAGCTTAACCTTGATGCTTCCCATCCATTATTCACACTATTTGAGCTATTATTTTTTGTTTTATATTATTTCATTTTTTGGATTTATTTAGAATATAAGATATAAAAATTACCATTCTTAATAACTTATGTTTGTAGAGTAGATGGTGAATTAACATAGTATAAGAGCAGCGATTTTGAGTTTGACTCCTGTAAAATTCATTTGTTATGGCAAATTAGAAAATTTTAGAGTACTTAGTGAGTTAGCAGATTAATAGCCCATAGGCACACTAGTTAAGCATGCCGTATTAATGGAACTTTGTAATCTTCCATCTTGCTGTATTGTCCTTGTTTGGACGATGCTTTCTATTTTTTGTTGATCCTTCTATTAAGGCTCTGATACCAATTGTTAAGTTTTGATACCAAATGATAGGCTCTTATACCAAATTAATAGGATCTGGAACTAAAAAATCGGCTATGGAATAATTCCTTAAGATCTGAATTTATTGTAAGAATCAATCCGTGCAACTGTGGGAAAATATTCGTCAAATATTCTCCAGTAGTCAGAAAATTACAAAGTCAATTGGGTTAGATCCGTAACTTCCTGATCTACAACTTTTTATCTATGCCATTCGCAGATTCTAACTGTAGCAGGGACGAAAATACGGAATAACGAGGGTGATGGTGGTGGTGACAAGTGGAGTGAATATTAGGGTTATGTATGGGTATGGAGATGAAAGTGGATTGTGGAAGTGGTTAAAGGGTGTAGACGAAGGGAATGAAGTGGTCGAGATTTTAAAAAAGAGGGGTGGCTCGACAGTCGAAGGAGATTAGAAGTTAGGAGAAACCTTGCAGGGAGGAGGGAGATTAGGGTAGATAGAAGATAGAGAGGCAAGAAATCAATATTCCAATTCTATAATGAAGTTGGCTACCATCCACATATTTATAGAGGCTAGCCAACAAGTCCTAAAATAATATGAAACCCTAACAAACCAACTAAACCAGTATTCCTTATCTTCTCCGATTACCTTACGGATTAAGGTTTCGTTTTGTCATAGATAGATTTCGAATCTGGAGAAGTCATGAATATCAAAGTTGTAGATCCGGAGGTTGGCAACCTTATTCAATTAGTTTGATATTATTTGGATAAGTGTAGAATATTATACTAATAGTTTTCTGAAACTGTGCAGAGCTGAATTTAGCTAATTAAATAAAATCCTAACCTACTAAGACTCTAACTAAATCAAATAACCAAATAAGATAATTAGACTCAATCCATTGAGCCTAATCTCCTTTTGATGTGATCCGATTTGATTCGATTCATATCAATCCACCATGCTTCCCCCACCTTGCCCTCAAGGTAAAAAGTCAGGGAAATGCTCCAAAATGTCAGTCTACAACTCCCATATTGCCTCATCGGATGGCTTGTCAAGCCACTAAACTAAAATCTTTATATCCAATCTGGTACCATGTCGTCGTCGGCGTCTATCAAGTACTCGAACTAGCTCTACGATCTCTATCTCCTCCAATGGCTCTAGTAGAACTTGTCCAACAATCTCATGATCTCCAATGCGCTCTCCCAACAATGAAACATGAAAGACAAGATGCACTCTCGACCCGTGCGGCAGCTCCAAATGATATGCAACCAAACCAATACGCTCCAACATCCGAATGCATCTGTGGTCCAGTAGCAAACTGCCTCGATTCTCTAACTCTGGATGGCGCTCCAGATCATCCACCACCTCTTGCAACAATCTCAAAATATCGGGGTCAAATGTACACCCATACCTTAGCTCATCAAGGAGGGGAAAGGTAGGAGATGAATAGGCTGCAAACTCGGCGGTATCGGGTTGTCATGATAATGCATTTGCCGCTCTATTTTTCGTTCTCTTCTTGTATTCGATTTCATAATTATATCCCAGCAATTTTGTGACCCATCTCTGATGTGCTGGAGTGTGTATATGTTGTCCCATAAAGTATGGAAGGCTCCTTTGATCGGTTCGGATATTGAATCGCTTACCGATCAAATAAGTCCTCCACTTTGTCACTGCATACAGAATTGCCAACATCTCTCTCTTATAAGTGGATAATTGCTGAGATTTTTGTGATAAAGCCTTACTAAGATAGGCAATGGGACATCCTTCTTGCATTAGTACAGCTCCTATGCCAACACCTGACGCATCATATTCCACTATGAACTCTTTGGAGAAGTTCGGTAGCGCTAAAATGGGTGCCGTCGTTATTGCTATTTTCAATTTTTCAAAAGATGTAGTAGCTTCATCCGTCCATCTAAAAGTTGTGTGTACTCCCCGAATCGATGAGGATGTGCACACAATGCTTTCTAACGAGTCTGTCTACCCGTAACGTCCTCGCCGTGGAAGTACCTAAATATGCATGCATCGATATTTCAGCTTAGATATCTTCCTCAACACCCTCCTCAAAGGCCTTTCGCTCTTCGCTCCTCCACCTGGGTAGGTGTGAGAGTTCGAACGGGGGGTCTAGTGCCTCCTCTAATATCGAAAGAATGTCTCAAAGGTGGTCGTGGTCTAGGTACTCGCAGCTGCTTTTATTGAAACCGCAGAATTTCCAACCGGCGTTATAGGTGCAAACCGCCTATCTCGGTTGCCCCAATTATTTTTTGTTGCCATCCTTAATGCCCGATGCTTTTGTTCCATCCTCACGGCCTTCTCAAAGGCCTCCTCAAGAGTAGTAGGACATAGAGCACGACCATCCACTTGTATCTCCTCTCACAGCCCTAAAATAAATGTACTCATCAATGTATGTTTGGACCACGGTGGCTCACAACAACTACTAACTCTTTTAAACTCAGCTTGGTACTCCAATACGGTAGTCCTCTGAACCATCTTGCTTAATGTGGCAGCAAAATCTTCATATGCCGCTGTTCCAAATCTACATGTAATCCTCCTACAAAAATTAGCCCATCTGATAAATCCATCACCATGAATAACCGATCTATACCAATGCAATGCCATTCCTTGGAGGTGGAAGCTTGCTATTTGGACTTTTGCATCTTCCGTTGTATCTTGACAATCAAAATATTGTTCAACTTGAAACACCCAATTTGTTGGATCACTGCCTTAGAATTTTGGAAAGTCCAAGCATGCGGTTCTCCCCCGAATAGCATTATTGGGTTCGCGAAAGATCATTAGTTCAGGTCTAAAAATTTGTGCATGTTGATCACCTTCTCTAAATCCTCGAGCACATCCATCACCATCTCCATAAAGATCAACCTCATCCTCAAAGTGCGAATCCTCCTCATCGACGAAGCACGTCAGTGCCGCACGCCTCTCGGGTTCCACCACCACCGGTCTTGGGTTTTGCAACGGAGGTGGAGAATGATATATGGGCATAGGTAAGAGAGGATCATTGACACTCGCATGATGCACCTGGACCTGTGGGGTATCAGTTCGGTGGGGTCCCACCGCTGGTCCTTCTTGGAACTCTGATCGTGTTCGAGGAGATAACGAATCAAATCGGTTCTTGACATATTCCTTGAAATCATTGCGATCCTTTTGAATTCAGTCAACTCTATGCATTAATTTATGGAACATGCCCCTAAGTTTATCCATATTTGCAATCATGGACGTTGGTTGACTCGGTCCTGCCGTGATCGCTCCTAAAGAATCGGCCTCACGGTTAGGATCATCATGCATTGAGTCCTCCCTTGTCGGTGTGCTCTCCATAACTCTCCTTGTTGATGTCATCTTCCTTGTTTCAACCTTTAATGGAGGTCTGAGGTTCGCTTGTGATACGATTCGGACTTCACTGACGTCGTCTCGAGCATGGATTCACTTTAGGAGTGTTTTTGTTTCATGTTTTAGTGTTTAATTTCCATTAAAATAAGTTTTCTGTAAGTCGCATTCGAACGTGGGTGGAGTGAGTTCGAATGCGGTTTGTGAACGTGGTGAAGAGAATGTACTGTGCGTTCGAACGCGATCGACGAAAATTGTGTTTTTAGGGTTAATTTGAGTTGTTGGTTAGCCTATAAAAGGATGTGGTAGGCAACCAAATTGATTATTGATTATTGAGATTGAGTTTTGCCTTGCCTCCTTCGTCTTCTTCGCTCCCGTTCTCTCAATCCCCGGCGACGCCGCTTCTAACCTCCCTCGTCCGGCTAATCACCCTAGTCCCTTAGGGGTGGCCCTCTTCTCCCCCTTTGTCCAATCTATCCCACACTTGCCCTAATCCTTCCATCAACCACAACCCTTCCACCATCACTTTTCACCGGTGCCACCACATTAACGCCCATCCTCCACCAACCATCATTACCTAGGATCTTGTGCCTCCATCCACGAATCCAAAACAGAGCATCATGATGTTTATCCACTAAACGGACGATATCTCGAGATCCACAACTCTGATTCGCCTAAAACTTAATTTTTTGGAAAGCTCTTTTCTAGAGCTACAACATATCAAAATTTCACATCAATCCAATGGCGGCATATTTCGGGATCTTATTTCAAAGTTCCGTGCAAGATCAGTCCAGATCTGAGAATCGGAAGAGATTGATCTTTAGCCCCAAAGGAGAGATCGTATCAAGCTGGTATCAGAGCTTCATAGCCAGAGGCGTGATCGTATCAGCTTGCTCTGATACCAAATTGTTAAAGCTTTGATACTAATTGTTAAGCTCTGATACCAAATGATAGGCTCTGATACCAAATTAATAGGATCTGGAACCAAAAAATCGGCTATGTATGGGTATGGAGATAAATGTGGATTGTGGAAGTGGTTAAAGGATGTAGACGAAGGGAATGAAGTGGTCGAGATCCCAAAGAAGAGGGATGGCTCGATAGTCGAGGGAGATTAGAAGTTAGGAGAAACCTTTCCAACAGTAGAGAGGTGGAAGAATGGTGAAGAGGGAGGAGGGAGATTAGGATAGATAGATGATAGAGAGGCAAGAAATTAATATTCTAATTTCATAATGAAGTTGGCTGCCATCCATATATTTATAGAGATTAGTCAACAAGTCTTGAAACAATATGAAACCCTAACAAACCAACTAAATCAGTATTCCTTATCTTCTTCGATTAACTCTCGGATTAAGCTTTCATTTTGTCATAGATAGATTCCAAATCTGGAGAAGTCATGAATATTTAAGTCATGTGTAGAATATTATACTAATATTTTTCTGAAATTGTGCAAAGCTGAATTTAGCTAATTAAATAAAATCCTAACTTACTAAGACTCTAACTAAACCAAATAATCAAATAAAATAATTAGACTCAATCCATTGAGCCTAATCTCCTTTTGATGTGATCCGATTTGATTTGATTTGTATCACCTTCTTAAGAGGGATACAGATAAGTCTTTGGTGGTAACTTTGATAAATAGGTGACCTTTTATTGGAATGTAGTTAATGCTAGCTTGCCTGAATACATGTGACCATACAAGTAATGTTGCCTATACGGAGTTTTACATTGATCATGCATAAGGAAAACCTCCATCATGCACCTGAGATGCACCTCTAGGTAGAGAAAGAACTGTAAGAAATATTTACTTTGTGTTGATCAACTAATGTTATCATCCATATTCTTGAATCAGTATGCCAAGGACATGTGGAGCTGCAGTGACAGTTGAATCCCTTCCTTTGAATTACATCTTGTTGTGTTCTAAGATATGTAGGTATTTGTTTTCCAAGAAGGTTGGATTTGAGCTAAACTGTTTCTACCTCTATTCTGTTCATACTTGGTTATATATATGGATGCTGTCTTGCAAGTTAGGTGTCACCTATCTTCTCTATCCAGTGAACAATCTTTTTGATGATTATGTGCTGATGGAACACTTTATTTTTGGGTTCTATTTTTTCTGATATGAATAATATCCAGTCTTTTCAAGGAGACTAATGGTCAGATCCTGAATGTGATTTTAGTTGTTTTATTTGCAATTGGTTCATGGTTTAAGTTTATGGTCACAAAGTGTGAATTAATCTTTAATAAAGAAAAAGAATCATATGATTCATATCTGTTTTCGGATAGAGTAGTAACTTTTAGTTGGGACTGTGATCTAAAAGTGAGATCCCGCAATTTTTGATGATATATGATACACTTAGTTATGATCTTTTCTTATTTCATTAGGTGTTTATTATCATTAAAATAAAATTTCTGTAGGTCGCGTTCAAACACAGGTGGAGTCGCATTCAAACGCTCTTATGAACGCTTGGTGAACGCCTTATGAACGCCCGCATTTGAACGCCTATGTCGCGTTCGCAAATCCAGAGAAGAGGCTTTTTGAGTGCGTTTGAACGTGATCGGGCTCGTTCAAATGCGATCGACGGGAATCCACTTCGTTCCCTTCGTCCGAATCAAACCTAAATGGGAATGACATAAAAAGTATTTTTCAAAATCTATCATTAAGGGCATGATGACGAAGCAGCAATATGTTGATTTATCCGGCTGTGGCAAGGCGTCCAACGAAAGACTCATTTGGATTTCCTTCTTGATCAATGACAACTGCAGCATTGTCATTATATTGTATTATGATACCATTTTCACGTTTGAGTTCTTTACATGTACGTACAATAATAGCTCCTTAATTACTTTCACAATCCACCCTCATCTCCATACCTATCCATAACCCTAACATCCACTTCACCCGTCACCACCGCCATCACTCACGTTATTCCGTATCTTAGTTCATGCTACAGTTCGAATCTGCGAAGGACATAAATACAAAAGTTGTAGATCAGGAAGTTACGGATCCAACCGAATTGGATTCGTAATTTTCTGACTACCGGAGAATATCAGACAAATATTTTTCCACGGTTGTGTGGACTGCTTTTTGCAATAAATTTAGATCTTAAAGAATTGTTCTGTAGCCGATCTTTTAGTTTCAGATCCTATCAATTTAGTATCAGAGCTTATCATTTGGTATCAGAGTTTATCAAAGTGATATCAGAGGATATTATTTGATATTAGAGCTTAACAATTGGTATCAGAGCCCTATCAGTATATTTGAATCTAATGATTTTTTTATTAGCTTCATCTAAGGCATTTAAAATTTTCCTATTTCTCATATTACGGACTTTTTAGTCAAGCCATTCATCTGACACACTAAGGCCTTGTTCGCATCGAGAATATAGTGGAACAAAGAGGAATAAGCAAAAGCTAATTTGTTATTACTAAAATAAAATTTTTATTTATGAATAACTATTGTTATATTTACTTATATTCTGAAATAAAGGTGTAATAATTATTTTTGATGTAATATAAAGTGAATGAAAAAATAGAAAAAATTATTAAAATACCATTCGATTTGATTTAAAATAGATTGATGTGATAGATAGAGAAAAGACAACATATTGTAGGTATGCAATGTATGCATGAAACATTGCATTATCATGCTTTACCCATCTCAGTGCGCATTACTATGATGGGAGCCTACATATACATTGTGCGCTGGTAGGTATGTAATGCAATATTGTTGCCAAGCAATATCATTACATTATCATGCTTTACGCACCTACCAGCGTACATTACTATGGTTGTTGCCTACATATCCATTGTATGCTAATAGATAGCTAATGCATTATCGTTGCCAAGTAATGATGGTAATATACAATACATAGAAGGTGTCCTACATATGCAATGCTAGGCAAATGAGTATGGAATACTCGAGCATTTGCATTGTATATACAGAGCTCTATGTATGCAATGCTCGGTAAAACTATGTAATGTTGTATAAATGCAATGCTTGGACACTTGCTTTGCATATATAAGGCGCTATGCATGCAATGCAGGACAAAACTTATATAAAACTATATGTATGCAATGGTTGGGCACTAGATACGCTGTGCTAGTGTAATATGTATACAATGCTTGTTGTAGCTGAAATGCTCTAGGTATGCAAAGGTATTTAATTTCGTACAAATTCATTTAAAAAAAGTTGGAAAAAAGAGTTGTGTTGTGCTAGTGTAATTTCTCCACAATATTTAACACATTCTCTAGCATCATATGGTTTATTTCATTTATACACACAAAATTCATATAATCATATATTTGAACACCTCTTTTTTAAAATAAAATAAAATATTCTTAAAATATTCTAAATATTCTAAATATTATTGTATTTTATAATATTTTAAATATTATTATATTTTATACTCAAAAAATAATAAAATTTGTTTAAATGGAACATATTTATTTTATATATCTTTGTAAATTGAGATTATTAATAATATTAAAATATGTACACTTTCATATGTTTTATTTTAGCTTAAACATGAGATTATTGATAATATTATGTTAAATTTTTCCTTAAATTTCTTCTTTTAATATTTAAAGAAAGATTTCATTAGGTTAATAAATTGTTTGAATAGTAAATATATTATTTTATCTATGAGTAAATATGTAAGTCGATAAAATATTAGTATATTGATATTATATTTTGATGTTATTAGTATATATAAAAATTATTTTAAATAAGATAATTATAAAAAATGATATATCAATTAAATACTATATTATTAAGAATTTTAAAATAATTATATTTATATTTAAGTGTACAAAATTAATATTTAATAATAATAATACTTTTCAAAATGTGTTTATTTTTATAAAATATTAAATTATTAATATTTATGCTGTTTAAGTTGAATTTTATTTATTTAGTGTAAAATAAGAAAATACGATAAGAGAGGAGAGAGTAGAGAGAGAAGAGTGATAAATTATAATAAGATGTTTGAGAGAGATGAAAAATGAGTAATGAATTATAATAAAATATTTGAAAAAGATAATAGATAAGTGATAAATTATTGGGCTTAATAATGTTGAAATTAAGACTAATAACTTGCTTGAAGTGCCAATAGGGATGAGCGAAATTCTGGATGTGAACACCCCACAGTGAGGCTTTAGCTTTGTTACTTGGGTTTCGTAATTTGGTTGCAGCTTTTTGCTGTTCTTTAACTTATCATATTGTAAGATGCTCAAATAGAAACGCTAACAAGGAGAACCAAACTATAAAAAGGCAGAAAGAAGAGTGAAAGTATCTTGGATTGACTACATCAATTATAGTGCCTAGTTATACTCTCGTCACAAAGGGAATAGTCAGGATAGAATTGAGCACAGTTGGCAAAGAAATAGAGTAGCTAAACTGTGTGTATAATTAATTATTTAGATCTTTAATTGACCTAATAATAAATAATCCTTGACACTAGATAAAGCTGAGTGATAGGATCCTGAGGAAGTCTCAAGTCATTTCACAGTGATTTTAACAGGCACTTTGCCATGTTCATCATTATGATTCAAGAAAGTTGCAGGTCACATTTCTCAAGGCGAAGAAAACTGAATAATATATTCATTTGGCTAGCTTTGCCGCACTTAGGAGTAAATGATGGATAGACATCAAGGAACTGCTGGCAATGATGGTAAGATAACGGGAGGTTGAGCAAAAACCTACTAAAATCCTACTAGAGGATGGTAAACTTGTCTAGCAATATGGTCACTTTAAAGTGTAATTTTTTATTAGAAAGCTCGAGAATCTCATTTTGAAATTGAAGATGCCAATCTCATTGTGTTATTTCTCAAAGGACTAATTTATATTCCCATCTCTCTTTGTAGGAGTCCGGGCTTGAGACTGCAATCTGGATCTATTTCTTTTCATTCTGCAATAAAATTGCAAGGTGAAAAGGAGAAGATTAAATCCAAAGGTTCCAAAAATCGGTATCGGGATCGGGATCGGCTGTCCAGAAAAAATATACGTATCGGCCGTATCAACTGACTGTATCGGATCGGACTATTTTAATTAAATAAAATTCTAAATATTATTAAAATTTTTGAAAAATGTCTAAAAGTTTAAAAAAAATTATAAAAAAATAAAAAATAATAATTACTCACATATAAAGCCTAAAAAGTAAAAATCTATTTTCCTCCCTCTCTTCTTTCCTATCCCTCTAACTGTGACTAAAATATCCATTCTCTTTCACACTTTTTTTTTTCTATCTTTCTCTCTCTCTCATCCTTTTTTTTTATCTTTCCCCCTCCGTCACTCTCTTCCTTTTTCCCGTCTCTCTCTCTCCCTCTCTCTTTTTTCTATCTTTTCCTTTCCCTTACTCTCTCTTCATTCCCCCCCTCTCTCTCTTCCTCTTTCCCTCTCTCTCTAGTTGCTGTAGTTGTCTGCTGCAGCCACCTATAGAGGCCGAAACGTTGGATCCCGATCCATTTTGGCCAATCCCACTCAGGATCGACCGAAACTGAAAACTATGATCAAATCCCTTCAGAATAAGGCCCTTTTCTTAATAGTTGCATACCAAGCTTCATGCTTCCTTGCTCGGTATACTTTTCATACTCTGTATTTAACTATTTTCAGCACATCTGAATTCTGAAGAATCACTGTTGCATAAATTCATATAACTATAAAGCAAGCGTTACTTTGTATTAATAATAAATTCTTATGTACACATAATTTTTTACCTGTAACTGAGGATGTCATCAAATTGTGGACTTTCAAAGCACGAAAACAATGACTGTTGATCCTTATAAGATCATAAATAATATCTTTGACGCTAATTACTACATGGACTCCCATTCACGACACAGTATCTATTATGACACAAACAATTGCTAGTTTAGTATGAAATGTTTTAAATAGCTTGGAATCTTTCAACTGAATCCTTTTAGATCTTCCATAACTCACAGATGCAGAGAATCTGTCTTCACTGATATATGATGATCTTCAATTATCAATCAACTGTTGTTGGATAGCCAAATGTGCACTTTGACATCTAAAAATCATAGCTCTGTGTGGATGATTTCATAAGTTTGCTTTTGGCCCGCATTTTTGGTCCCATCACATGCGCTGTTTCTCAGGCAATCTGCTGCAGGCTGTACGAATCCGTAGTCAAATCCCATGGCGCAATTGCAAAAAGTTTCTGCATTGCCATTTTCTCTCTCAAGATTAATGTTGTTTAATACAATGTTGCTGCATGGGACTGAATCACTGCAAGCAAATTTCATGGCATTCGGAGTTCTTGAGGTCCCACTTATGTTCCGGTACATGACTTGGCTTATCTTCACTGCTGATGTCTGGAGAATTGCCATATACAATGAACATCAAGAATTAGCTTACTCATACATAACATTGACAAGCAAGGTTAGTCTAAGTCAAAGAGACATAGCTGATTGAAATTATTCTTTTCCTTGTACCCTTTTTATTGACTAAGTGATATTGTGAGTTTTTCAAAGCAGCTGGTGATATGTAGAAGCTGCTTACATTTCAGTATTATTTGTTATCTAACAAGCATAGTAAGGCTGCCTAAAGTATAGTAAGAATGCCTTCATTTGCTTCATTAAACCATGATCGCTCCACTTATTTGTTAGTTTAAGTTGTCTAGGTGCAAGCATAGCTGGCTCATACTTTCAAGTCCAAATTTGTAAACTTCACCAATTTTTATGTAATTATTTTGAGCATGCTAGGTTGGATTCTTTTACATCACTCAATTAAATTTTTGCAGGTTTTCTTTTTGACAATGTTCATCTTTCAGCAAGCAGTATTTAGCAAGCAGTATTTGTCATGTTTTCCCACAAGATGTTGTTTTTCATCTTCCAGTTTATGGTTAAACAGATACCTGGTTCTTGCAAGTAGTTGGTGAATCACAGTAAAATTGGTCAATGATGATTGGGTTCTCAACATCATTCATCTTTACGTTCTCGAAACGCACTGATTTGACATAGCCTGATCCTCCCTGTTCAAACATTCAGATGATAATTTACTTCCTCCATAAGTTGCTTAATTCATCTCTTGTCAATCATTTACAATTTCTTATCTTTTTCAATATATAGGTACCAGGAATGTCTATTTTCAGATCTATTTTCTTTAGGAAGGATAGAGCATCAAGCATACCTGCCAAGTCTTGATTCTTAGACCATTTGAAGTTTCTGTGAGTGTTGCTGTATCCAAGACAATACCTGTAACTACAACAGTTGTATTGTCCTTCCCAAGGCTCCCTATGCTGAAATCAAATTCAATTTAATGACATTGTATTGCAATAAAAGAAATCTGAGGTGGGCTAGTATTCAGGAATGCTAGCTAAAAAAACAATGAGTCAATACAAGCACTTCCAGTGGTGTAGGGTGCAGGTGCATTCCTTCAGGTTTTATAATTATCTGCTGATATGGTTCTATACTTCTTTTCTTCTTGATTTAGTTCCTTGTTCGTGCACATTCAAGACAAAGTTACCTGATGCCATGCCCTGGCCCACAGTCAATGTGCTTCATCTTGATATTGGTGCTGCCATTCACAATTGAGATACAATCGTCCCCTATTCCATAAGACATATTACTCATTAATGAATACATGTTTCATCGATGAAACAAATCATGAATGGTAAAGGATCTAGAAACAATTTAGTGCTATTAATACTAAAAAAGAAGAAAGTGAACAATATTTGTTTAAAGATCACCAATTTCATCTAACAAGAGCAGTATTTGTCTAATAGCATAAGACAATTATTACGGAAAAGTTGAAATTTTATTTCTGTTGGCTTTATCACTCGAGCAAAATTGTGCAGATGAAAAATCTATTTTGCTGCAAGCTTGCTATTACATCATATCTAGCACATTTTATTAAAATCATCATCTACAGTCTAGTTTTCTTATTAGTTCCGAACTTGGATGAAGAAATGCAAGAGAAAGTAAAGGGGTAGTCCACTTGCAAAAATTTGTATTTGAGCAAAGATATGTTTTTTGCATGCAATACTGTGGCTTGTAGAGTATATTTGCTTGTGAAAATTATCAGCACTTATGACCCTAATCAGTAGACACTCAAAGTAAAGCAAGAGTTTTTCACCAAACTAGCCCTCCCAAGCTTTTTTAAGCTTCTAGCACTTCAAAACATAAATACGAAACTAGTGTGTTTTGCTGCATCTACAAAACTGTTGTACCTAATAGTGAGTTCCAAGTATAAGTTGCTTCTGATTCATCCATTTAATGTGGAAAATTAAAAATTGTTGAATAAACTTCTAAGTATTGGGAGGAGAAATTTTCACGTAAGTCACTATCCATTCAGCAATTTTGTTAGCATGGCAAAAGTCACATAGTCTCTCGTATTTAATTATCCAGGTGAGTTAGACATGTGAAAAAATAGTCAAAAACTCTGGAAGCAACCCCTGAGATACAAGTCGTCACCACTTATTACTCCTGAACAATATTTCATGTCGAGAACACACACAGTGGATTTAGCTAAATTCATGTCAACTTTTTATCCAACAAAACAAAGAATTTCTTCCAGGAAAAGTTACCTGTTCCTATTCGGCAGTTCTGGATGGCCACATTTGTGGAGTCGCTGATATGAATGCCATCTGTGTTGGGGCTATCTCTGGGAGACCGTATATGCACACCAGACACTCTTATGGCATCAGATCTAGAAATGGTGAAATGCATCTGTTGGGCACTCTGTATAGTGAGGTCCTTCACTCTTACCCCTGAGCATGAATCCAGGGTGAGTGCCTGCAACCATGAACAATGGTGACTTGTTTGTTGTGTTGCAATAAATTAATATACATACTACTGAGTGAAAGCCTCAAGGTATTCTTCTGGTAATTTATCATGTCTTCGAAGCATAATTAAATGGCTAGAAGTGTGAAGTGATTTTCAAATCCTACCGTCATTCAGCTATATCATTTCTTTATTGGAAACTGTTTCTGTTCTCTTAAGCTAAAGGCAACCTGCACTTTACCATCCACTGAATAAAGCGATGATTGCTGCATGCCAGTCAAGCTGGTATCGGTATCCATGAGGATCACAAGATTCAGATTCCATATTGAAGTTGACGGTACTCACAGGTACATCATATATACGTAAGTGGCATCTACCACAAAAGGCAAGACGAGGAAGTTGCACAATGTTGAACAAGGCTAATGACATGTAAATTTCACTCATTGCTTACTAGAACCGCAATTAAAGCCCTAACCTAACGTAGATTCAAAGGCACGATACCCTGATGGTGTTACTTGAGCTCATTTTGCTTGTTCCTTTTAAAACTAACGGTATTTCATTAACACCAATATTTTCTTTCCTACATGAATGAATAGTAATATAATCAAATTAACTCTCTATATATAAATCAGACTATTGATACGGGGAGGATTAATTTTTTTTATGTCCCCGTTAGATCAAAACAAAGTTAGTTGCTTAAGTTTGAAGTACCCTAGAGTAAGTTGAAACCACATGGGATAAATTATAATTTCTCTAAGTAAATAATTAATGGGATGTCTTGAAACATTCCCAACACTGTCTGTGTCTTGGCTCATTCCCGGCACTAGTCGTGTATAACTAACTGTTAAAGAGAAAGAAAAATAAAATATATTGCAGGCCAGTTATGAAGCTTTCTACCATATGGCTTTCCAAGTAATAATAACAGCGTGTGGAATTTACCGTCGGAGCTCCTCTGCATGGCTGCAAATCACAGAAATGAAGGAAAAACAAAGGGTGGGATTAAAAACTATTAAATGAAATCATCCATCGAAATAGAAGGAAGTGAATGTTAGATATAGGGTCGATGAATTAGGTCGCATTACATTAGTCTTATTGATCTTGCAGGATGAGGCCCACCATTTACTTCCAGAACCATCAATAACCCCTCCTCCTTGCATTCTAACCCCGGTCAGCTTGGAGAAAGTGAGCCATGCCCGTGGGCTCTTGGGATCCCAGTCTTTGGGCTCATCTGGAGCAACAATGGTTCCTTGCACCTATTCCAAACCAATATGCTTTCTTCAGTTGAAAAGGCCCACATATATATATTTATTTATTGTTCTAAGAATTAATGTCCTTAATAAAGAAAAAGCTATCATATACCTGAGAAAAGTAACAAGTATTACCTGGATAATTAGTCTGCTTTGACATGGCCCTTTGAACTTGGTGGCATTGACTTTATAAAGGCGGTTTTCAGGCACCAGGAAAACTGCATTCTTAGAAGAGCATGCCATGTTCCAAGCACTTATGAAGGCCTACAAGAATTAATAAGCACAAGGAGAGTTGAGCTGTGTGCCTAGATTAAAACGGTCAACAAAGCCCTCTTATTGCTGCTCATTTCCGGGTGAATTATTTTTACTACTTCTGGCATGCATGTTGCATGAGCATTGGCTTAGCTTTCTCCATGTTGATAAAATTAATTAGGATTTTTTTTTTTTGAAAAAGAATATACTAAGCAATCCAGTTCTAGAGTTTAATTATCTTTCGGTAAGGATTTTATAATTTAATTAGGACACCATAAGTACTTACTAACTCTCTAAAAATAAATAAAATAAAATTGAACGGGCATATACCTATTTGAATAGACATGGCAGAATGTTAATTATTCTTATTCTCCTCTCACACTCTCAGAAAGGAGAAAAAAGGGCCGAACGAAGCTTACATGGGTATCGTCTGCCAATCCATCACCCACTGCACCGAAGCTATCCACGTTCACCGGGATCCTTCCCGCCCTATCTCTTCCCCACAAGGAGAGGTGGTGTTCTTCTTCCCACCCACACTCTTCTTCTGCTACTTGTTTCTCTTGTTCTCCATCTTGATCCCAGAATTGTCGGATGTAATCGTCGCCACTGGCATAAACATAGGACTTTGGTTTTGCCAACATAACCAAGACCACTAGAAGCTTGATAAGATACGTTACGCTCATCTCCATATCTTTAGACCTCTCTTTGGCTGCAGAACTCACTGCGTATTGTCTATCTGAGGTCCAAGTTGTTGGCTTATGGTATTCTGCAAAGGATCCCGGCTATAAATTAAGAAACCAAACCTTCGAGAATTGGATGCGAGGAGTGGGAGGTTACTGAAGGAGGGATGATCTCGATTGCTGTTTCTCCAGATACGTATCTTGGCTTGAAAGGGTTAATAAGAAGAATGCGGCATCGGTATGAGAGTGGTGGTGGTGGTCTCTTTCGGACTCTTGCAGTATAAGGGAAATTGAATAGAGACAGCTGCCTTCTCTTTTGCCGCTTGTTTATGCTTTACTCATCCACCAAATAGAGTTAAAGCTTACGTACTAGAGAGATTAAAACTCCACGACTGGGAGCCGCAGGCCAAGAATATAGATGGTCCTACCATGCAATATTATTGCAATTAATTAATGCATCCTCTTTTCGTAGAATTAATTAATATGTTTGTAGTCTGACAGACAGGTTATAGGACCTGGTCTCCGTACGTGAGCGCCGCCCCCACACTGAACATTCCATGTATGCCCACCATAATCCAGTGGATGTTGGCAGCTTTCTGACAGATCATCCGTGTCACTCATAGGAGTGAAAGGGCATACATGAGGTCTATATAAATTTCTTATTAGTGAACAAGCTCCTATAAGAAAATTGGGCAAGCTCACCCGGAGTTAACTAAAATCCTTGCCCTGTTTTGACTTCAGGATCCCAGAATTTAATCAGGACCCTCAGGCTCAGTAACTAAATCTTTTTTTTATTTTTAATTAATTTCACTCCCGAAATAAATTATAATTTTTTTTGACATGACTTAAATCTACTTATTTAGTGTCTTTTAATATTCTCTCGTGTCTCCCGGCGCACTTTCTCCTCTCTCTCTTTCAAAAAAGTATATATATATATTATTTATTTATTTATTTATTATAAAGAGCTTCTTTCACCATGGCTCACAGAAATTAAAAAAAACCTGAAAAGAATATTCTTACAGACCGTAAAAAAAACTAAAATTTATTAGTTAACGTAATTTACTAATAGGTTTAAAATGAGTTTTAAATGACTGACTTTCATTTATATTTTATAAATTTAATAATAATATTTTGATACTATTTGTATGATCACATACTCAATTTCGGTAAAAGAAATAAATATTTTTCATATTTTCATGTCACACCAAATTAATAATTACATCTTTATTTCAAATCTAACTTCTCTCATCAATCTCTAATTTCTCTCCAAACTAAATATATTTTCCTCCAATATTTTTTAAAACTTACTAAATCCATAATAAATTATAAAGTAGTGACTTGTTAGCTTTTAAGCCTGCAATAAGTGACTTTCTTTTTTAATAAAGTTTGCTATAAGAACAACTTCTTGAAAAATATAAAAAAATAATATAGCCCTTACACAATGGCTTATAACCAAAAACAAAAGAAAAATAAAAATAGTAAATTTATGTTATTATTAAAAAAAATTAATCTTATTATTTTAGAAAAATAAAATTATAGAAAAGAATAATAATAATATGTAAGCCCACTTACGAGCTTACATGGTGCTTGTAAGCCCGCAAATATATAATTTAAAAGTTCTTTTATTTATAAAAAATAATATTTTTAAATTTTAATTTCAAAGTTAAAATGTATTTTGGCCCATTAATTCTATAGATCATCTATATTCCTCTAAAACTAACATAATTTTTATATTTTCACATCACATCATAAATAGTAAATATATTATAGACTAGTTCACAATTAAACACCATATTTTCTTAGCTTAGTTCATAGTACATAAATCATGACCAAGAAATAGGGTCAACTAGTCACATTTAGGACTTAAACTCAAACTAAACATACCCTAAGGATTGTACACACTATACCTAAGAGAATATGTGCTGAATCACTCAAGATAAGTGGCATGCCACTTAACGCTCATACCAAAGATATACTATTATGTGTGTGTGTGTGTATATATATATATATATATATATATATATTTGTGTATGTGTGTTTTTACACATATGAAGATAAGTATATATGTAATAACCTAGCCTAAAAAAAATTTGCATGGCACGACGTGGCCAACCTTGTACTAAGCTATGCAGTGGCGTGTGCTACGAGGCACCATGCGCCCCTAGTTGCAAACGTAGAACCTATAATAACCCAACCTTAAAAAAATATTTGCAAGGCATGATGTTGCCGGCCATAGTGGCCTCATGCCAAGATATATTGTGGTATGCACTAAGGGCACCACGAGCCCCTAACTATCGACCCGGCCAACCAAGCTGGGCCAACTTGGCAAAGCGAGCCTCACAACCACCACCGCCACCGTAGAACCCAAGTCCCCCACCGACTTCCTTTTCTCTCCTTTTCTTTCTCTATCTATCTCATTTTTTGATAGGTTACGGGACGATCCCTTCAAGATCTGAATTGATTATAGGAAGTAGTCCCCGTAACCAAAGAAAAATATTTACCAAATATTCTCCCGTAGTCAGAAAATTATGAAACCAAGTTTAATCGATCCGTAACTTCCTAATCTACGATTTTTTTGTATTTACTCCCTTCACAAATTTGAACTAAAACTAAGATGAAAACATGATAGAGTACGAAAGAAGGTGGTGGTGACGGGTGGAGTGGATGTTAGGATTATGGATGATGAGATGAGGGTGGATGGTTGATGTAGTTTAAGGGGTAAAGACAAAGGAGAAGTGGTCGAGATCCCAAGAAGGAGGGAGGACTCGACAAACGAGGGAGGTTAGAAAATAGATAGGACCTTGCCAACGGTAGAGGTGGCTGATAGTGAAGAGGGAGGAGGGAGATTAGGGAAGAGGGACTAGAGAGAGGATAGAGGAGGGAAGAAACCAATATTCATTAAGCATAATAATTTTGGCTGCCATCCACACCTTTATAGATGGTAACCAACAAGCCAAAATAATAATAAAACCATAATTCTAGTAGACTCCTGTCGGTCACATTCGAACACGCCCAACCATGTTCAAATGCACAAAAGATGTTCTCTATGGATGCAAACTGATGCAGGCATTCGCACGCGGGCATTTAAACGCATCTAATCGCGTTCGAACATATTTTTTGTGTTATCTATTTTTGCGAACTGATGTAGGCGTTCGCAAAGGCGTTCGAACGTGCCTCCTTCACATTAGAACGCGACCTATAGAAAATTTATTTAATAAAAATAAATAACTAATGCAATAAGAAAAGACTCTAGCAAGGTGTATCATCTCTCTCGTGTTCTCCTCCGTCTCTCTCTATCAGTGCCAACTATCTCAGATCATCCATGTCGGGCTGCCATCATTAATCCCAAACCCTTTATTTAAGACCTCTTGGACCTTGCTAGCAATAAGTAGACATTTCGTTAACGGATAGGAGAATGTGATTTATATTTTCTAATTAGACAGTGAGAACTCTTACCCCATAGATTGCTTCCTATATTAGAATATATTATATATTTATATGTATATATTTTGTTTTGGCTTCTAGTATGATTACATGATCATATATGGTACGATCCTTCCTCGGCTATAGGCTCTGATACCAGCTTGATACGAACCCTCTTTTGGTGCTATGGCTCTGATACCAGATTGTTACGATCTTGCACGGAACTTTAAGATAAGATCCCGAAATATCCCGCCGTTGGATCACTGTGAAATTTTGATATGTTGTAGGCCCGGAAAAGAGCTTTCCAACGGATCTAGTTTCAGGCGAATCGGAGTTGGGGATCTCGAGATATCATTCGTTTAGTAGACGAACGTCAGGATACTCTGTTTTTGGATTCCGTGGATGAAGGCACGAAATCCTGGGTAATGGTGGATTGTGGAGGGCCGGTGTTGATGGGGTGGCACCGGTGTAAAAGTGATGGTGGACGGGTTATGGATGATGGAAAGGTTAGGGATAGCGATGGATAAATTGGAAGAAGGGGGAGAAGAGGGCCACTCCTAAGGGACTAGGGTGATTGGCCTGTCGAGGGAGATTAGAAGCGGCGTCGCCGGGGAGATTGAGGGAACGGGAGCGAAGAAGACGAAGGAGGCAAGGCAAACTCAATTCTCAATATTCAATTCTAATTTTGGTTGCCCTACACATACTTTTATAGGCTAACCAACAACTCAATCTTATCCTAAAACACAATCTTATCCTAAAATACAATCTTATCCTAAAACACAATCTTATCCTAAAACTCAATCTTATCCTAAAACTCAATCTTATCCTAAGGTAAATCCAAGCTCGAGACGACGTCGGTGAAGTCCGAATCGTATCAATATATAAAAAGATAATTGCAGATGAGCATACTTTTACCATTTATTTGTTAGATAACATATAGAGATGATTTAAGATGAATATGTTGTCTATATTTTATGTCAAGTTAATATTTAGTATGAGTAAGCATGTGACAGATATGGGATTTGAGACTACATTATATTTCCTTTGACTTTCTTACCACATAAATTTCTAAAATGCATGATTCGTTATAATACTAGATAAATACAAATAATTTATTATTTAATATGAAATCTCATTGATTGAATAGTTAATAAAAAGTATGAGAATATTCGAGAGATGCAATCCTATGGCCTTACGTCCCAAGTCCATGGTCTATGTGCGCAACAGATATTTGAACACATATTGTTCGCTAGAGCGTATGTGTTGAGTTATCCTCATGTGAGTTCTATCAGCTAGATGGATACCTAGACTGGATGAATGTTGATACCCTTAGCGGATGTTAGGATATGGTTATGATCAAATCACCTCATGAGATACATTGAGTTTCCTAAGTTGAACTTGTTTATCATAGCCATTTTTGGAGGAATACCTTGCCTTGGGCTCGAGCATTCAAACACCCTTTGGGCTGTTTATACGCATTGCAGGCCAAGAGCATCATGTTTTGGTGCATTCAAAAAGCCTGGCGAGGCATTAGAATTCCCAAAACCAAGACCAAGTCTCATCAATAGGTTCGAATGCCTCTCCGGGCTGTTCGAATGCATGATGCCTATGCTATTTCAATTAGGCTTATTTTGAATGTTTATTGAGTTTCTAGCCTCTAAATATATGGAGAGCGGCCAAGTTTAGGTCATTGATGAATATTTAGCTTTTCTTCTTCTTATATCTCTCGTCTCTCGTTCTCACAAAGGTCATTGCCATCCTCTCTCCTTCGATTGTCCTACCACTCTAGTCCCGTAAGGCCTACCACTCTTCCCTCCTCTTTCCCTCTAAACCCCAGATACACCCACTCAATTATCAAATTCATCATCACCTATACCATCGCCAACACCTTCACTAACACTTATCTTAGCTAGGGATATTAGTTTGACTTTCGTAATTTTTGCCAAATCCGTACCACATGTAAAGAATACATTATTTTATTTTTAATTTTTTTCGTGCATGCATACAACCTTCTATAATTTATAATATATGTGTATATTCCTATAAAATTAATATTTATCTTTATCTCCTTTAAAACACTTTTTTACATAACATTATGATACATTTAGTTAGGATCTTTTCTTACTGCATTAGTTGTTTATTTTTATTAAAATAAAATTTATGTAAGTCGCGTTCGAACGCAGGTGGGGTCGTGTTCGAATGCCCTTGCGAATGCCTGCAACAGGTTCGCAAATACAGAGAATGCATATGTGTTCGAATGTGGTTAGGCGAGTTCGAACGCCCGCATTCGAATGCCTGCATCGTGTTCTCACATACAGAGAACGTCTTTTGTGCGTTCGACCGCGATCGAGCGCGTTCGAACGCGATCGAGCGCATTCGAACGCGATCGACGGGAATCCTCTAGAATTAGGGTTACTTATTATTTTAGGTTTTGTTGGCTAGCCTCTATATATATGTGGATGGTAGCCAAATTCATTATACTATTGGAATGTTGAAACAAGGAAGATGACATCAACAATGAGACCTATGGAGAGCACATCGACAAGGAAAGATTCATGATACGATCACACCTCTGGCTATGGAGCTCTGATACCAGCTTGATACGATCTCTCCTTTAGGGCTAAAGATCGATCTTTTCTAATTCTCAGATCTGGACTAGATCTTGCACGGAACTTTGAAATAAGATCTCAAAATATTTCGCCGTCAGATCGACGTGAAATTTTAATATATTTTAGGCCCGGAAAAGATCTTTCCAACAAATCAAGTTTTAGGCGAATCGGAGTTGGGGATCTCGAGATATCATTCGTTTAGTAGACAAACATCAGGATGCTCTGTTTTGGATCCGTGGATGGAGGCACGAGATCCTAGGTAATGGTGGATGGTGGAGGACCGGCGTTAATAGGGTGGCACCGGTGAAAAGTGATGGTGGAAGGGTTGTGGTTGATGGAAGGATTAGGGCAAGTGTTGGATAGATTGGACGAAGGGGGAGAAGAGGGCCACCCCTAAGGGACTAGGGTGATTAGCCAGACGAGGGAGGTTAGAAGCGGCGTCGCCGGGGATTGAGAGAACGGGAGCGAAGAAGACGAAGGAGGCAAGGCAAAACTCAATCTCAATAATCAATAATAATCTTGGTTGCCCTACACATCCTTTTATAGGCTAACCAACAACTCACATTAACCCTAAAACACAATTTTCGCCGACCGCATTCGAACTCGCCCGACCGCGTTCAAACGCATCGAATTAGCTCTTCTGGATTTGCGAACGCGATGCAGGCGTTCGAACGCGTGATCGAATGCGCCTGTCGGTATTTGCGAACGCGATGCAGGCGTTCACAGTGCGTTTGAACGCACAGTACATTCTCTTCACCACGTTCACAACCCCGTTCACAAACCGCGTTCACAACCCCGTTCGAACGCGACTTACAGA
The DNA here is from genome assembly GCF_019914945.1 of Typha latifolia. Classification (NCBI taxonomy): domain Eukaryota; kingdom Viridiplantae; phylum Streptophyta; class Magnoliopsida; order Poales; family Typhaceae; genus Typha; species Typha latifolia. Next base: position 12,383,333 of record NC_133086.1, on the reverse strand, counting down.
AAACTTATTTTAATGGAAATTAAACACTAAAACATAAAATAAAAACACGCCTAAAGTGAATCCACGCTCGAGACGACGTCGGTGAAGTCCGAATCGTATCAATCCACCACGCTTCCACAACCTTGTCCTCAAGGTTTGAAGTTTGTGAAGCGATCTTTGAACTCTGACTCAAGCTCCTCCATGGTATGATCTTCTGCATTGGTTCCCCACATATCTGAAGATATAGGAGGAACGGTGGCTCTGATACCAGCTTGATACGATCACACCTCTAGCTATGGAGCTCTGATACCAGCTTGACACGATCACACCTCTGGCTATGGAGCTCTGATACCAGCTTGATACGATCTCTCCTTTAGGGCTAAAGATCGATCTTTTCTAATTCTCAGATCTGGACTAGATCTTGCACGGAACTTTGAAATAAGATCCCGAAATATTTCGAAGTCGGATCGACGTGAAATTTTGATTTGTTTTAGACCCGGAAAAGAGCTTTCCAATAAATCAAGTTTCAGGCGAATCGGAGTTGGGGATCTCGAGATATCATTCGTTTAGTGGACGAACATCAGGATGCTCTGTTTTGGATCCGTGGATGGAGGCACGAGATCCTAGGTAATGGTGGATGGTGGAGGACCGGCGTTAATGGGGTGGCACCGGTGAAAAGTGATGGTGGAAGGGTTGTGGTTGATGGAAGGATTAGGGCAAGTGTTGGATAGATTGGACGAAGGGGGAGAAGAGGGTCACCCCTAAGGGACTAGGGTGATTAGCCGGACGAGGGAGGTTAGAAGCGGCGTCGCCGGGGATTGAGAGAACGGGAGCGAAGAAGACGAAGGAGGCAAGGCAAAACTCAATCTCAATAATCAATAATAATCTTGGTTGCCCTACACATCCTTTTATAGGCTAACCAACAACTCACATTAACCCTAAAACACAATTTTCGCCGACCGCGTTCGAACTCGCCCGACCACGTTCGAACGCACCGAATTAGCTCTTCTGGATTTGTGAACGCGACGCAGGCATTCGAACGCGTGATCGAATGCGCCTGTCGGTATTTGCGAACGCGATGCAGGCGTTCACAGTGCGTTCGAACGCACAGTACATTCTCTTCACCACGTTCATAACCCCGTTCACAAACCGCGTTCGAACTCACTCCACCCACGTTCGAACGCGACTTACAGAAAACTTATTTTAATGGAAATTAAACACTAAAACATGAAATAAAAACATGCCTAAAGTGAATCCATGCTCGAGACGACGTCGGTAAAGTCCGAATCGTATCAATTCAATCCACGATGACCCTAACCGTGAGGTCGATTCCTTTGGAGCGATCTCGGCAAGGCCGAGTCAACCAACGTCAATGAGTACAAATATAGATGAACTTAGGGGCATGTTCTATACATTGATGCATAGAGTTGACTCAATTCAAAAGGATCACAATGATTTCAAAGAATCTGTCATGAACCGATTTGATTCGTCATCTCAACGACGATCAGAGTTTCAAGAAGGACCAGTAGTGGGACCTCATCGAACTGATACCCCACAAGTCTAGGTGCGTCATATGAGTATCAATGATCCTCTCTTACCTATGCCTACACATCATTCTCCACCTCTGTTGCAAAACCCAAGATCGGTGGTGGTGGAACCCGAGAGGCGTACGTCATCGGTGCACTTCATCGATGAAGAGGATTAGCACTTTGAGGATGAGGTTGATCCCTTTGGAAATTGTGATGGACGTGCTCAAAGATTTAGAGAAGGGGATCAACTTGCACAAATATTTAGACCTGAACCAAGGATCTTTCGCGAACTCGACAATGCTATTCGGGGAAAAACCGCAGACTTGGATTGCCTAAAATTCAAAGGCAGTGATCCAACGGATTGGGTGTTTCAAGTTGAACAATATTTTAATTGTCAAGGTATAGCGAAAGATGCAAAAGTCCAAATGGCAAGGTTTCACCTCCAAGGAACGGCATTGCATTGGTATAAATCGGTTCTTTGTGGTAGTGGATTTATCGAATGAGCTGACTTTTGTAGGAGTATTACATGCAGATTTGGGACAGCGACATGAATATTTTGCTGCCACATTAAGCAAGATGGTTTAGAGGATGGCTGTATCAGAGTAGCAAGCTTAGTTTGAAAGAGTTAGTAGTCGTTGTGAGCTACCTTGGCTCGAATAGACATTGATGAGTACATTTATTTCAAGGTTACGAGATGAGATATAAGCGGATGTTCGAGACTATATCTACTACTCTTTCGGAGGCCTTTGAGAAGGCTGTGAGGATGGAATAAAAGCATAGGGCTCTAAAGATGGCAGCGAAAACCAATTAGGGCAACCGAGATGGGCGGTTTATACCTAGAATGCCGGCTGGAAATTCTACGATTTCAAAATCAGCGACTGCGAGCACTAGACCACGACCATCTTTGAGACCTTCTTTCGATGTTAGAGGAGGCATAAGACCCCCCGTTCGAACTCTCACACTTGCCCAAGTGGAGGAGCGAAGAGTGAAGGGCTTTTGCTTTCGATGTGATGAGCATTTCACCCTCGGTTATCGGTGTTCCAAACTGATCGGGAGTGTGATGCTCATCGATGGTCTCGGGGAGGATGATGAGGTTGTTGATGATGGAGAGTGTCTAGAGGAGGCCCACGAGGAGGCTGTTGAGGTGGGTGCGGAACTCTTGCAGCTCTCCTCCGCGGCAACTCTTGCAGCTCCTCAAATAGTCCAGAAAAGTTATTTAATAAATTAGTCAATTCAATTATAGTATCTGAACTCGTTTGAAGCTCATCTCCTACTAGTCCTAACTGAAGAAGATAGGCTAAATCATACGCACCAAGCAGCCCGACCATAGGCTGCATCGCAGGAATCAGTGAAGTCCGAACACTATCAAGCCGCACATCTTTGTTTCCTTGTTTATATTTCATCCACATGCTTTGGAAATTAAATGTGACAGGTCCCAAACTCTATAACCACTGAGCACCAACGACAATGTCCGCTCCTCGTAGCGCCAACGGATACAAGTCCACAATGATGTCGTGTCCTTGCACCCGTATACCGACTCGGCGACATAAGCTCTTCGCCCTAAGCTTCGTGCCTTCTCCAATAACAACGTCAAATCTCGTAGTCAGTTCAGCATCGAAACCTAATCTCCTCACTAGCCTCTCGTCTAGAAAATTGTGTGTACTCCCCAAATCGATGAGGATGTGCATATAATGCTTTCTAACGAGTTCGTCTACTCGTAACGTCCTCGGCGTGGAAGTACCCGAATATGCATGCATCGTTATTTTAGCTTGGATATCTTCCTCAACGCCCTCCACAACGGCCTCCTCATGGGTCTCCTCTGGACACTCTCCATCATCATCAATCTCATCATCCTCCTTAGGACCATCGATAAGCATCACACTCCCAATTGGTTTAGAACATTGATGACCGGGGGTGAAATGCTCATCACATCGAAAGCAAAGGCCCTTCGCTCTTCGCTCCTCCACCTGGGCAGGTGTGAGAGTTCGAACGGCCCGTCTTGTGCCTCCTCTAACATCGAAAGAAGGTCTCAAAGGTGTTCGTGGTCTAGTAGTCATAGCCTCTATTTTTAAAACCGTAGAATTTTCAGTCGGCATTCTAGGTGCAAACCGCCCATCTTAGTTGCCCCAATTATTTTTTGTTGCCATCCTTAAAGCCCTATGCTTTTGTTCCATCCTCACGTCCTTATCAAAAGCCTTCTCAAGAGTAGTAGAACATAGAGCATGAACATCTGCTTGTATCTCCTCTCGCAGCCCTAAAATAAATGTACTCATCAATGTACGTTCAGGCCACAGTGGCTCACAACGACTACTATCTCTTTCAAACGCAGCTTGGTACTCCAATACGGTAGTCCTTTAAACCATCTTGCTTAATGTGGTAGCAAAATCTTCATATGCCACCGCCCCAAATCTATGTGTAATCCTCGTAAAAAAATCAGCCCATCCGGTAAATCCACCACCACGAATAACTGATCTATACCAATGAAATGCCGTTCCTTGGAGGTGGAAGCTTGCCATCCGGGCTTTTGCATCTTCCGCTATTCCTTGACAATCAAAATATTATTCAACTTGAAATACCCAATCTGTTGGATCACTGCCTAGGAATTTTAGAAAGTCCAAATATGCGGTTCTCCCTTGAATAGCATTGTCAGGTTCTCGAAAGATCCTTAGTTCAGGTCTAAACCTTTGTGCATGTTGATCACCTTCTCTAAATCCTCGAGCATGTCCATCACCATCTCTATAGGGATCAACCTCATCTTCAAAGTGCTAATCCTCCTCATCGGCGAAGCGCACCGGTGCCGCACGCCTCTCGGGTTCCACCACCATCGGTCTTGGGTTTTGTAACGGAGGTGGGGGATGATGTGAAGGCATAGATAGGAGGGGATCATTGACACTCATTTGACACACCTGGACCTGTGCAGTATCGGTTCTATGGGGTACCACCGCTGGTCCTTCTTGAAACTTCGTTCGTCATCAAGGAGATGACGAACCCAATCGATTCACGACATATTTCTTGAATTCATTGTGATCCTTTTGCATGTTGTCAACTCTATGCAACAATGTTTGGAACATGCCCCTAATTTCATCCATATTCGAACCCATAGACGTTGGTTGACTCAGTCCTGCCGTGGTCGCTCCAAAGGAATCAGCCTCATGGTTAGGATCATCGTACATTGAGCCCTCCCTTGTCGGTGTGCTCTCCATAGGTCTCCTCATTGATGTCATCTTCCTTGTTTCAACCATTAATGGAGGTCAGAGGTTCGCCTGTTCTAATACCAAATTATAAGATTCTTGATACCAATTGATAGGCTCTGATACCAATTTGATAAGCTCTGATACCACTTGATAGGCTCTGATACCATATTGTTAGGTTCTGGAACCAAAAGATTGGCTACGGTACAATTCCTTAAGATCTAAATTTATTGTAAGAATCAGTCCGTGCAACCGTGGGAAAATATTCGTCAGATATTCTCTGGTAATCAAAAAATTATGAAACCAATTTAGTTGGATCTGTAACTCCAGTAATCATAAAATTTGAATTGTAGCAAGGACGAAAACACAAAATAACATGGGTGATGGTGGTGGTGACGGGTGAAGTGGATGTTAGGGTTATGGATGGGTATGAAGATGAGGGTGGATTGTGGAAGTGATTAAGGGAAGTAGACGAAGAGAACGAAGTGGTCGAGATCCCAAAGAAGAGAGGTGACTCGACAGACAAGGGAGATTAGAAGCGAGGAGAAACCTTGCCAATGGTAGAGGTGGAAAGATGGTGAAAATGGAAGAGGGAGGAGTCTAGAGAGAAGATAGGAGGCAGGAAATTAAGAATCCAATAGCATAATGAAGTTGGTTGCCATCCACATATTTCTAGAGGCTAGCTAATAAGTCTTAAAACAATATGAAACCCTAATTCTAGAGGATTCCCGTCGATTGCGTTCGAACGCGCCCAATCGCGTTCGAATACACTAAAAAAAGCCCTTTCACTGGATTTGCGAACGCGACACAGGCGTTCACAAGGCATTCGAACGCGGGCGTTCACAAGGCATTCGAACGCGGGCGTTCACAAGGGCATTCGAACGCGACTCCACTTGCGTTCGAATGCGACCTACAAAATATTTTTTTTAATAAAAATAAACACCTAATGCAATAAGAAAAGATCATAACTATGGTGGCTGAAAGTTTTGTTAGAGATGCTGCTCGGTTATATGGCATGCCACGCACGATTGTCTTGGATCATGATCGTGTATTTATGAGCGACTTTTGAATAGAGTTTTTTAGATTACAGGGGACTCGGTTGAACTTCAGTTTGGCCTACCATCCATAGACGGATGGCCAAACCGAGGTGGTCAATCGAGGCATTAAGCAGTACTTGAGGTGCTTTGTTAAAGAGATGCCAAGACGACGGTTGGAGTTCTTACCGTGGGCAGAGTGGTCTTATAACACTGCCTACTATAGCAGCATTGGCATGACTCCATTTGAGGTGGTGTATGGACGCACGGCTCTGACGTTATGCGCTTTTGATCCAGTGGCATCGGCAGATCGGACGGAGGTGGACTTAGCGTTGATGGATAAAGATGCCACATTGAGGAGATTGCATGCTCATCTTAAACTTGCTCAAGACCACATGAAGCAAGTTTATGATCGCAGCCATAGGGAGCAGGAGTTCGACATCGGTAGTTGGGTGTTTGTGTGATTACAGCCGTATCGATAGGTGACCTTCCGTCCAATGCGTAATCAAAAGTTAGCTCATCGCTACTTTGGTCTGTTTCGAGTGTTGGAGTGTATTGGTCAGGTTGCATATCATTTGGAGCTGCTAGAGAGGTCGAGAGTGCATCCTGTCTTCCATGTTTCATTGCTGAGGGAGCGGATTGGAGATCATGAGGTCATTGGATCATCTCTACCAGAGCCATTGGAGGAGACAGAGATCGTAGAGCCAGTTAGAGTACTTGCTAGACACCGACGACGACGTGGTACCAGATTGGAGATGGAGATTCTAGTTGAGTGGCTTGGCAAGCTATTCGATGAGGCAACATGGAAGTTGGAGACTGATATTTTGGAGCGTTTCCCCAACTTTTCACCTTGAGGGCAAGGTGGGGGAAGCGTGGTGGGCTGATACATTTAGTTAGGATCTTTTTTTACTGCATTAGTTGTTTATTTTTATTAAAATAAAATTTATATAAGTTGCGTTCGAACGCAGGTGGGTTCACGTTCGAATGCCCTTACGAACGGCTGCATCAGGTTCTCAAATACAGAGAACACATATTATGCATTCGAATGCGGTTGGGCAAGTTCGAACGCCTGCATCGCGTTTCGCACATATAGAGAACGTCTTTTGTGCATTCAAACCAGATCGGCGGGAATCCTCTAGAATTAGGGTTACTTATTATTTTAGGACTTATTGGCTAGCCTCTATATATATGTGGATGGCAGCCAAATTCATTATACTATTGGAATATTGATTTCTTGCCTCCTATCTTCTCTCTATACTCTCTCCCTCCTCCCTCTTCACCATCATTCCACCTCTACTATTGGCAAGGTTTTATTCTAACTTCTAATCTCCCTTGTCTGTCGTGTCACCCCTCTTCTTTGGGATCTCGACAACTTCATTCCCTTCGTCTACATCCCTTAATCACATTCACTATCCACATTCACCTCCATACCCATCCATAACCTTAACATCCACTCCACCCGTCACTACCACCATCACCCACGTTATTTTGTGTTTTCATCTGAGCTGTAGTTTGAATCTATGAAGGGCATAAATAGAAAGTTGTAGATCAAGAAGTTACGGATCTAACCTACTTGGTTTCATAATTTTTTGATTACCAGAGAATATTTGACGAATATTTTCCCATAATTGCACGGATTGATTCCTATAATACATCTAGATTTTGAAGGAATCGTTGCATAGTTTATCTTTGGTACGAGAACCTATCAAATTGGTATCAGAGCTTATCATATTATTTTTTATAATACCTTTCAAAGAAACTAATCGTTAAAATTTCATCAATTTAACTAAAAAATAAAAATACCTTTAATTTTGTTTTTACTCACTTTTTCAGTTAATTATATTTATATGCTTTCTATATAAGTTTTAAAGATTTTAGGGATTTTTATAAATCACACTCTACATTTTACCTATTTTGTTCACCTTGTCTTTGAGGATTTTGTAATCTGACCCGACATTTTTTTTCCTATAATTCTCATTTAACACTTGACATCATTTTGACTAACTATGTCGACCAAAATACTAAAATATCCTGACCATTCTCTCTCATTTTATATATCCCTCCACCATCTTCTCCACCTACCTTCTTTATTGTTGTCATCGCCGCCGCCACATTTCCTTACCTTTCCTCGTGTTTGAGGATTTTATAATCTGATCCCTCATTTTTTCCTATAATTCTTATTTAACACCTTGACATTATTTTAACTAATTATGTCGACCAAAATACTAAAATATCCTTACCATTCTCTCTCATTTTATATATCTCTCTACCATTTTCCCTACCTACCTCCTCCATGGTTGTCATCGTTGTCATTGTCGCCACCACCTTTCCTTATCTTTCCCCCTCCCCCTCCCCCTACTCCCTCCTCCTCCTCCCTCCTCCTCCTCTTCTTCTTCTTCTTCTTCTTTAGGAAGAGAAAAAGATAATGAATATGATAGGAGTAGTTTAGGTATTTATAAATTATTTTATATATTATAACATAATATTCTTTTTCAAGTATCGTCTAAGTTAACAAAGAATGTTAAATAAGAATTATAGGAGAAAATGAGATGTCGGGTTACAAAATCCTCAAAGACGGGGTGTGAAATAGATAAAATGTAGGGTGTGATTTACAAAAATCTCAAGATTTTAATTTATTTATATTAAAAATTAACATGAAATATATATATAGAAAATTTATGACTTTTAAAATTATAAAGGATATGCATACAAATAAAAGAACTTTAGAGGAGTAAAAATCTTTTTATTTCTAACTTTTATTTCTCAATTTTTTCTCAACTAAACAATAAAAACTAAATTACTCAATTTCAATTTTACACACTCTCTCATAAATATTAAGAAGTAACAAAGTTTTATTAGAAATTTCCTTGAAGCTGCTAATTATCAAGATTACTTTACTTTCCCCACATTCGAACAACCAACGCACCTAGGGCCCAAGCTGAGCCAAGCCTAAACAAATTTTTGGGGTCGAATTGAATTTCAAGGTGAGCTTTGAGCCAAACCAAACTTGCTTAGGCTTGCTTGGTTTAAAAAAATATTTATTAATTATATATATATATATATATATATATATATTATTTCTAGTATACTCACAACCATTAGATCATTAATCCAAAGACACGCTCGGTAGGCTCAGCTTGACAAATATACATGGTTTGGCTCAGCTTAAAAATAGCTTAATTTTTGGCTTGAACTCGGCTTAAAATTAGCTTAGTTTTAGACTTGAGGTTGGCTCAAAATCGGCCTAGCTTAGATTAGCTTGACTTGAAGATATGCTTGGCTCGAGCTCCGCTTGACTTAAACTAAACTGAGGTTAAATAAAATATTAGGCTTAAAATTAATTTTGAGCTAGGCGTTACACCCCTAAACAGCACCTGCTCGCTTAGGCGTCGTTTACACCCCCCTAAACACACCCATACAAAAATCTTAGTACCTCTGCACTATATCGCAAGAGACAGACTTATCTACCTTTGAACGGTATCTAGCTTTTAGTAAAAGGTATCAGAATCTCGATCTAATTTAATCAGATATTTGAAATTGTGATCGGAGTTGGATAATTCGCCATCTCATGATCGTAGTCTTTGGCCTAATGAAAGTGGATTGAGAGGGATCATTTTGTTTACTCCCTTCCAAGGTCTTCAAGTTTAGAAATTGCCTAAGGTGGATCAAATGCAATGGTTGTCAACAAAGCCAGCGATTATAGACAAGCAAAACCTGGTGCTGGTTTCCTGGTTTTGTGGTCTTCGAGGGCTCTGTCAATGGTGTCCTGCGTAGAAGATTTCTTTATCTTCTCCGTAAAGCATTAAAAGGAAGTATAGCCGTAAATGTTTGGCTAATTTTGGTTTGCTGAAGCTGCAAGATGCGTAATGAGATTCACCAAATTAAAATTTATTCTTTTAACAAGCGTATTGGCATTACAAAATTCACCCGACACTGATATGGCTAGTAAACACTAAGATGGCTAGGCAGTAGAAAATTATAACTTATCTGATGTGAATCATATTAGCTTCGATTATATCAAAGAGATTGGGTTCGACAGATTGAATCTATTTATCTTATTTATTCTGATTATGTGGTTTAGTTTGAATTTAAATAGGTTAGAGTTTATTAGCTAAGTTCAGTTTAGTTTAGTTAACTTCTATGTAGTTAAACAAATATTTTGAAGATATTTATTTAACATCCGAATATTATAAAACTATTTTGATAGATTGATAATGTTATGATCTATAACTTTCATATTCAAAGTACTTTTAGATTCACACTCTATTTGTGGAAAAAGAAAGAAATATTTTGAGAAAACTAAGGAAGACTAATTCTAGCTAAGTCCTATTTATCTCTAAGTTCTATTTATCTTTAAGTCTTATTATTTTTACTGTAAACCCTTAAGACAAATCATAGTTTGAGTCAATTTAGGACAAGCCACCCTATATATGTGGAGTGCAGCACTAATTTAAGGAAGCAATCAACTATGAAGTATTTAGCTTAAGCTTGGTAGCCTGTATCTCCCATCTCATTTTAGCCGACGGCTACAACTTCCCCCACCTCATTCTTCACCAACCAACACCACCTCTTCTGTTGGTAAGATCTCGTCCAGCTCCTAATCTCTCTTATCCACTGCAACACCCTTATCTCTAAGGGTTGGCCTTTTATTCTTCATCTTCTCTTCCTCTCAAATTATGTAGAATTTATCTGGACCTTTGTCTACTATTTAGTTGATAACTCTAGATCTAATAGTCCAAACACATAGGCTTTGGATTCATTGGAAATCTCAATATTTCAGGAGGATCCAATGATTAGATAATTCGAAATGTCCTTGCAAGTTACATGCTTAATTCTATCTAGATTTGATTAGAATTAGGTCAAGCCCATTCGTAATAATTTGATATCAAAGCCAACGTTCTTTAGACTGTCATGACTACAACTAGATCAAGGAAAATAGAGCAAGTAGATCAAACATCTCAAGCAACAGAGCAAACAGATCAAACATCTCAAGCAACGGAGCAAGCCATGGAGTTGGACTAGACGACACTATCTATATTGCCATCTCCCCGCATCTGCAATATCCTACAGAGGGCCTTGTTGATCTATCGTAAACCATGACTTTCATTGCGTAGACAATGGTAGGGATGCAAGGAACCCTTGCAGGCATAAATTGTCGCTTTCTTAGACATACACCAAACCCTACCGCCCTTGGGATGAACCACTAGGGTGGCATGTGAGACACCTTGTTAGAATCTTTTCTTATTGCATTAGTTATTTATTTTTATTAAAATAAATTTTCTATAGGTCGCATTCGAACGGGGAAGGGCGCACGCTCAAATGCCTTTGCGAATGCCTGCATTAGGTTCACAAAAATAGAGAATGTGAAATGTACGTTCGAATGCCTGCATCAGGTTCGCATCGACAAAGAATGTCTTTTGTGCGTTCAAATGCGATCGGCAGGAGTCCACTAGAATTAGGGTTAATAATTGTTATTTTGGCTTGTAGGCTAGCCTCTATAAAGGTGTGGATGACAGCCAAAATTATTATGCTTAATGAATATTGGTTTCTTGCCTCCTCTATCCTCTCTCTAGTCTCTCTACCCTAATCTCCCTCGTCTATTGAGTCCTCCCTCTTTCTTGGGATCTCGACCATTTCTTCCTCTTCGTATTTATCCCTTAAACTACATCAACCATCCACCCTCATCTCCATTATCATCCATAACCCTATCATCCACTCCACCTATCACTACCACCATCATCCACACTCTATCATGATTTTGTCCCAGTTGTTTTTTGAATCTGCGAAGGGCGTAAATAAGAAAACGTAGAAAAGGGAGTTATGGGAGAATATTCTCCTTTGAGCGTAAATACAAAAAATGTTTTTTGAATTCCATTTAGTGTCGTAATTTTCTGACTACGAGAGAATATTTGGTGAATATTTTCCTTTAATTGTACGGACTACTTCCTGCAATAAATTAAGATCTTGAAGGAATGGTTCTGTAGACTTATCAGCATGCTAACTAGAACAAGTGCAGACACCAAACCGGATCCACCCACAATAATGGATGAACCAGCAATGGCTTCCACTTTTGTGGCACCTCCATCAGGCCCCACTGAACCAAATCGACATCCTCCACCTCATGACCATCATCGTAGGCTAGAGGAGTGTCCTCAACCTCAGGATCAGATCTAGCAAGGACCAATCTTGTCGGTTGTAACACCGAAAATTTAAATTAAAGAAGAAGTGGCACACGTGCAAGGCATATGCACGACTGTTCATCTTCTCCCTCTCTCATTTACTTAATTCGAGAGGGCACAACGATGTCATTCTCACTGCAACCTAGGGATGACCCATCTCCTCTAAGTTTCACCTCTTTAAAACCCCCTCAAATCTCTTTTATTTTCTTTTGTTTCCATTTTTTTTTTACTTTCTTCCCCAACCTCCTTTGTTTTTAGTTTTTCTTCTTAGCTAAATAATACAATCTCCCTTTTAGGCTAAGGTTCCATCTTTCCCATTTTTAGATCTGGACAGGATCTGACATGGAACTTTGAAAATAGATCCTGAAAGATGCAGCCGTCGGATCGATATAAATTTTTGATATGTTGTAGTCTTAGAAAAGTGCTTTCCAACAAATCAAGTGAATCAGACGGTGTGATCTTGAGATATCGTCCAATCAGTAGAGAAACGTCAAGGAGTTCGCCTTTAAATTCGTGGATGGAGGCACAAGATCTTGATAATGGTGGAGGGTGGTGGACCGGCGATAATGGGGTGACACCGGTGAATAAGTGGTGGTGGAAGGGTTATGGGTGATGGAAAGGGTTAGGGCAAGGTGATAGTGATAAGCTCTAATAGCAATTTGATAAGCTCTGATACCAAATTGATGGGTTCTTGTACCAAAAGGTCAGCTACGGAACAATTCCTTTAAGATCTGAACTTATTGTAGAAAGTAGTCCGCGCAACCGAGGAAAAATATTTATCAAATATTCTCTGGTAGTCAAAAAATTACGAAACTAAGTGGATTCGATTCATAACTTCCTAATATACAACTGTCGTATTTATGCCCTTCGTAGATTCGAAGTACAACTGGGAAAAAACTACAGAAGTTGTAGATCAGGAAGTTACGAATCGAATCCACTGGTTTCGTTAATTTTTTGACTACCGGAGAATATTTGACGAATGTTTTCCTCGGTTGCATAGATTGCTTCCTGCAATAAATTCAGATCTTAAGGGAATTGTTCCATAGCCGACCTTTTGGTACAAGAACTCATCAATTTGGTATCAGAGCTTATCAAATTGGTATTAGAGCTTATCAATTGATATAAGAGCCTATTAAAGTGATATTAGAGCCTATCAAAGTGGTATCAGAGCCTATCAAAGTGGTATCAGAGCAGGCAAATCTTGGACCTCCATTAATGGTTGAAATAAGGAAGATAATATCAACAAGGAGACCTATGGAGAGCACATCGACAAGGAAAGACTCAATCCACGATGACTCTAACCGTGAGGTTGATTCCTTTGGAGCGACCACGGTAGGGCCGAGTCAACCAATGTCCATAGGTGCAAATATGGATGAACTTAGGAGCATGTTCCATACATTGCTGCATAGAGTTGACGCAATTCAAAAGGATCACAATGATTTTAAGGAATATGTCATGAACCGATTGGATTCGTCATCTCCTTGATGACGATCAGAGTTTCAAGAAGGACCAGCGGTGAGACCTTATCAAATCGATACCCCACATGTCCAGGTGCGTCATGTGAGTTGCAATGATACCCTCTTACCTATGCCTACACATCATCCCCCACCTCCGTTGCAAAACGTAAGACCGGCGGTGGTAGAACTTGGGAGGCGTGTGGAACCGGTGCGCTTCATCGAGATGGTGATGGTGATGGACGTGCTCAAGGATTTAGAGAAAGTGATCAACTTGCACAAAGGTTTAGACCTGAACCGAGGATCTTTCGTAAACCCGACAATGTTATTCGAGGGAGAACTGCATGCTTGGACTTTCCAAAATTCCAAGTCGGTGATCCAACAGATTGGCTGTTTCAAGTTAAACAATATTTTGATTATCAAGGTACAGCGGAAGATGCAGAGATCCAGATGGCAAACTTTTACCTCCAAGGAACGGCATTGCATTGGTATAGATTGGTTATTCGTGGTGGAGGATTTACGGGATGAGCTAATTTTTGTAGGAGGATTACACGCAGATTTGGGACAGCAGCATATGAAGATTTTGCTGCCACATTAAACAAAATGGTTCAGAGGATGACCATATTGGAGTACCAAGCTTAGTTTGAAAGAGTTAGTAGTCATTGAGAACCACCTTGGCCCGAACCAACATTAATGAGCATATTTATTTCAGGGCTGCGGGATGAGATTCAGGCAGATTTTCGTGCTCTTTGTCTTACTACTCTTGAGGAGGCCTCTGAGAAGGCCGTGAGGATGGAGCAAAAGCATAAGGCTCTTAAGATGGTAGCGAAAACCAATTGGGGCAACCGAGATGGGCGGTTTGCACCTAGAATGCTGGCTGGAAATTCTGCATGTTTAAAATCAGCGACTGCGAGTACTAGACCACAACCACCTTTGAGACCTTCTTCTGATGTTAGAGGAGGCACAAGACCGCCCGTTCGAACTCTCACACCTGCCTAGGTGGAGAAGCGAAGAGCGAAGGGCCTTTGCTTTCGATGCGATGAACGTTTCACCCTCGATCATCGGTGTTCCAAACCGATCTGGAGTGTGATGCTCATCGATGGTCTCGAGGAGGATGATGAGGTTGTTGATGATGGAGAGTGTCCAGAGGAGGTCCATGAGGAGGCCGTTGATGTGGGTGCGGAGGACGATATCCATCCTGAAATATCGATGTGTGCATATTTGGTTACTTCCGCGCCGAGGACGTTATGAGTAGACGGACTCGTTAGAAAGCATTGTGTGCCCATCCTCATTGATTCAGGGAGTACACACAACTTTCTAGATGAGAGGTTAGTGAGGGTATTGGATTTAGATTCCGAACCGACCACGAGATTTGATGTTGCTATTGGAGACGGCATAAAGCTTAAGGTGGAGAGCTTGTGTCGTCGGGTATACAGGTGCAAGGACTCGACATCATATATTTTGGCCTCTCTTGAGAATGTATGTGTTGGTATTTTTTTGATGACATTTTGGTATATATTAGGACTAAATTGGAGCATTGCGGCAGAAATTGTTGTAGCACTTCCACTAAACTCCAGAAGCTGGTCGTGAGGGTGTCTTAAGGACTTATAGGAGGATATCTTAGAGTTGCACGTGGCCAGGATTGAGGCGGGATGTGAGGAGTTTTGTCCATGCTTGCAAAGTCTATCAAAGAGCTAAGGCAACCACATTAAAACCTGTTAGATTACTATGACATTTATATATATCAGACCGGATTTGGGAAGACATTTTTATGGATTTCTTAGAGGGTGTTCTGCTGGTATGTGGTTATTCTGTTATCTTTGTGGTAGTTGACAGATTGAGCAAGTATGCGCACTTTTTGACATTGTCACATCCGTTTACAACCAAGTCGGTGGTTGAAATTTTTGTGAGGGATGTTGCTCGGTTACATAGCATGCCACACACGATTGTCTCGGATTGTGATCGTGTATTTATGAGCGACTTTTGGATGGAGTTTTTCAGATTGTAGGTGAATGGATTTAACTTTAGTTTGGCCTACCATCCATAGACGGACGGCCAAACCGAGGTGGTCAATCAAGGCATTGAGCAGTATTTGAGGTGCTTTGTGGGAGAGATGCCGAGATGATAGTTGGAGTTCTTGCTGGTGCTTTGTGGGAGAGGTGCTTTGTGGGCGGAGTGGTCTTATAACACCGCCTACCATAGCAGCATGGCATGACTCCATTGATGTGGTGTATGGATGCACAACTCCGACATTATGCGCTTATGATCCAGTGGCATCTATAGATCAGACGGAGGTGGACTTAGCGTTGATGGATAGAGATGCCACATTGAGGAGGTTAGCCACAGAGCAGGAGTTCGACATCAGCAGTTTAGTGTTTGTGAGGGTACAACCGTATCAACAGTTGACCTTACGTCTGATGCTTAACCAAAAGTTAGATTATCGCTACTTTGGTCCATTTTGAGTGTTAGAGCGTATTAGTTCGGTTGCATATCGTTTGGAGCTGCCGGATGGGTCGAGAGTGCATCCTATCTTCTATGTTTCATTGCTGAGGGAGCGGATTGGAGATCATGAGATCGTTGGATCCGTTCTACTGGAGTCATTGGAGGAGATTGAGATCGTAGAGCTAGTTCGTGTACTTGCTAGGCGCCGACGACGACATGGTACCAAATTGGAGATGGAGATTCTAGTTGAGTGGCTTGGTAAGCCATCCGATGAGGCAACATGGGAGTTGGAGACTGATATCTTGGAGCGTTTCCCTAACTTTTCACCTTGAGGGCAAGGTGGGGGAAGCATGATGGGTTGATACATTTAGTTAGGATTTTTTCTTACTGTATTAGTTGTTTATTTTTATTAAAATAAAATTTCTGTAGGTCACATTCGAACACAGGTGGGGTCACGTTCGAACGCCCTTGCGAACGCCTGCATCAGGTTCACAAATACAGAGAACACATATTGTGCATTCGAACGCCTGCATTGCATTCATACATACAGATAACGTCTTTTGTGCATTCGAATGCGATCGGTGGGAATCTTTTAGAATTAAGGTTAGTTATTATTTTAGGACTTGTTGGCTAGCCTCTATATATATGTAGATGGCCGCCAAATTCACTATGCTATTGGAATATTAATTTCTTGCCTCTCTATCATCTATCTACCCTAATCTCCCTCCTCCCTCTTCACCATCCTTCGACCTCTACCGTTGGCAAGGTTTCTCCTAACTTCTAATCTCCCTCGATTGTTGAGTCACCCCTCTTCTTTGGAATCTCGATCACTTATTTCCCTTCGTCTATATCCCTTAATCACATCCACCATCCATCTTCACCTCCATACCCATTCATAACCGTAACATCCACTCCATACCCATCCATACCCATCCACTAAATACAAAAGTTGATGATCAGAAAGTTGCAAATCGAATCTACTTAATTTCATAATTTTCTGACTACCACAGAATATTTAACGAATATTTTCTCACAGTTGTGCGGATTATTTTCTGTAATAAATTCAGATTTTAAAGGAATTATTCCGTAGCCGACCTTTTGGTACAAGAGCCCTTCAAATTGGTATTAGAGCCCATCAAAGTGATTTTAGAGCCTATCAAAGTGGTTTTAGAGCCTATCAAAGTGGTATTAGAGCTTATCAAAGTGGTAGCAGAGCCTATCAGATAGATAGATTTGAAGAAGGGGGAGTGGGCCGCCCTAAGGGTCTAGAGTGAATGGCCAGTTGAGAGAGGCTAGAAGCGGTGACGCCGGGGAACGAGAGAACAAGAGAGAAGAACATGAAGGAGACTAGGGCAAAACTCAATTCATTCAATAATGATTTCATGGTTGCCATCCACACCTTTAGAGGCTAACCAAACAATTCAAAAAATTATTAACCCTAAAATGGTAGATTTTTGCTGATCACGTTCAAACGCATATTTTGCATTCTCTATTTTTGCGAACATAATGCAGGTGTTCACAAGCGAGTTCGAACGCACTCCATCTGCGTTTGAACGCGACAAATAGAAAACTTATTTTTCTATAAAATAAATACTAAAATAAGAATAAAAGACACCTGTAAAGTGTATCAATGCTCAAGACATCATCGGTGAAGTCTGAATCGTATCAATCCACCATTCTTCTATACAACTTGTTTTCAAGGTGACTCGACTTAAACTTGCTGTGTTCGGTGGGTCATCTTCAGTCGAGCTTGGATACTTGTACTCCTACTAGCCCAAGGTGGGATTCGGGTATGTCTACATTGAGTCCACTTGGTCTCGGGTGGTCGAACCAATTGACTCAATGTCAATTCAGCTATAGAAATCTAGTGCATCTGATTGCGCTCGGGAGGTCGAGTTAGATATAGTTGTTGTATCCTGATTAGGTCCACCGAGTGACCCGAGATAGGTTCAACCAGCCGAACTGACTGTTGGTTGTGCTCATAATCGTTCTGCCCACTCCATGGATTAGGATCCAAGTCAAATGTGTCCTAGTATAAGCAAACTCGACTTAAGTCAAGTAGAGGGTTTCTAATCAAGTTCATTATTTGACTTAATTGAGTTCCCAAGTCTAGAGATGACTCACACTTGACTTGACCCCTTTGGTTCTTAGGTCCAACCCAGCTCATGTTTAGCAATTCAACCTGGTTAAGCCCAACCATGTAGCCATCTTAGAATTCTAACTACTTAGGGGTTTCAAAAAAATTTGAAATCCCTAATATTTCTTCCATAATTCCCTCTCCATCAGCCATTGCTAGAGGAATTGCCTTGGCATGTGGCAACCATGTGTTAGGCTCTGATACCAATTGTTAGGCTCTAATACCAATGATAAGCTCTGATACCAATGATAAGCTTTAATACCAATTGTTAGGCTCTGATACCAATTTGATAAGATCTAGAACCAAAGATAGGCTATGCTAAGATTCCTTCAAGATCTCAATTTATTACAGAAATCAGTCCGCGCAATTGAGGAAAAATATTCGTCAGATATTCTCCGGTAGTTAGAAAATTACGAAACCAATTGGGTTGGATCTATAATTCCGAATCTACAACTTTCGTATTTACGCCCTTCACATATTTGAACTGTAGTAGGGACAAAAACACGGAATAACGTGGGTGATGGTGGTGGTGACGGGTGGAGTGGATGTTAGGGTTATGGATGGGTACGGAGATAAGGGTGCATTGTGGAAGTGATTAAAAGTAGATGAAGGGAACGAAGTGGTTGAGATCCCAAAGAAGAGGGGTGATTCGACAGACGAGGGAGATTAGAAGCGAGGAGAAACCTTGCCAACGGTAGAGGTGGAAGGATGGTGAAGAGGGAGGAGGGAGGAGTTTAGAGAGAAGATAGGAGGCAAGAAATCAAGAATCCAATTCCGTTCTGAAGTTGGTTGCCATCCACATATTTATAAAGGCTAGCCAACAAGTCCAAAAATAATATGAAACTCTAATTCTAGAGGATTTCCGTCGATCGCGTTCGAACGCGTCCGATCGCGTTCGAACGCAGTCAAAAAGCCTCTTCTCTGGATTTGTGAACGCGACATAGGCGTTCACAAGTCGTTCGTACGCAAGCGTACACAAATGTGTTCACAAGCGTTCACAGGGCGTTCCCAAGCGTTCACAAGGTGTTCAAAAGGGTTCACAAGCGTTCAAACACGACTCCACCTGTGTTCGAATGCGATCTACAAGAATTTTATTTTAATAAAAATAAACACCTAATGCAATAAGAAAAGATCCTAACTAAGTGTATCACGCTTCCCCCACCTTGCCCTCAAGGTGAAAAGTCAGGAAAACGATCCAAGATATTAGTCTCCAACTCCCATGTCGCCTCATCAGATGGCTTGCCAAGCCACTCAACTAGAATCTCCATCTCTAATTTGGTACCATGTCGGCGTCGGCATCTAGCAAGTACTCGATACAGTTGCACCCTCACAAACACCCAACTACTGATGTCGAACTCCTGCTCCCTATGGCTATGATCATAAACTTGCTTCATGCGGTTTTGAGCAAGTTTAAGATGAGCACGCAATCTCCTCAATGTGGCGTCTTTATCCATCAATGCTAAGTCCACCTCCGTCCTATCTACCGATGCCACGGGATCATAAGCGTGTAACATCGGAGCCATGCATCCATACACCACCTCAAATGGAGTCATGTCAATGCTGCTATGGTAGGCGGTGTTATAAGACCACTCTACCCATGGTAAGAACTCCAACAATCATCTCGGCATCTCTCCAACAAAGCACCTCAAATACTGTTCAATGCCTCGATTAACTACCTCGGGATGGCGCTCCGAATCATCCATCACCTCCTACAATAATCTCAAAATATCTGGGTCAGATGTACATGCATACTTCAGCTCGTCAAGGAAGGGAAAGGTAGGAGATGAATAGGCTGCAAGCTCGGCGGTATCGGGTTGCGCGATAGTGCATCTGCCGCTCTATTTATTGTTCCCTTGTATTGAATTTCATAATCATATCCCAGCAATTTTGTGACCCATTGCTACTATGCCGGAGTGTGTATGCACTGTCCCATAAAGTATGGAAGACTCCTTTGATAGGTTCGGATAATGAATCGTCTACCGATCAAATAAGGCCTCCACTTTGACACCGCATGCAGAATTGCCAACATCTCTCTCTCATAAGTCAATAATTGCTGATATTTTTGCGATAAAGCCTTGCTAAGATAGGCAATAGGATGTCCTTCTTGCATTAGTACTGCTCCTATGCCAACACCCGATGCATCACACTCAACAATGAATTTTTTGGTGAAGTCCGGTAGTGCTAGAACAGGTGCCATCGTCATTGCTATTTTCAATTTTTCAAAGGCTAAAGTGGCTTCAACCGTCCATCTAAAAGAGTCCTTCTTCAACAAAGAAGTGGCAGGAGCAGCGATCTTGCCATATCCGGTGATGAATCCACGATAATAACTAGTCTGCCCCAAAAATCCTCTCAATCCGGTGGTAGTAGTAGGAATAGGCCAAGCAGTCATACATGCAACCTTTTGAGGATCTGCCGCTACACCATCCGCTGAAATGATGTGGCCTAAATACTCCACCTTGGGTATCCCCAAAGGCACTTGGACTTCTTAATCTTCAATTGGTTTTGCTCCAACAAATTCAGCACGCCCTACAAATGCCGCCAATGCTCCAATTCAGTCCTGCTATACACCAAAATATCGTCAAAAAATACCAAGACATACCTTCGCAAGAGAGGCCGAAATATATCATTCATGAGGCCTTGGAAGGTAGCTAGAGCACTGGTGAGACCAAAAGGCATCACTCGGAACTTGTAATGCCCGTTCGGAGTTCGAAACACAATTTTCTACACATTCGCTAGGTAAACTCTAATTTAGTCACCTCTGCAAGCTCATCCAGCAATTCCTCGCTAACCGGAATAGGATACCGGTCCTTGACGGTAATAGCGTTTAGTGCTCGATAGTCGACACAAAAATGCCATGTTCCGTCCTTTTTTTGCACCAAAAGCGCAGGGGATGAGTATGAGCTATGACTTAGTGGTATGAGGCCTTGCTCCAACATCTCAGCTACCATCTTTGAGATAACTTCTTTTTGCACATGTTGATACCGATATGGCCTCACATTCGCCGGTGCAGCCCTGGGTACAATCGCTATTCGATGGTCCGCCGCTCTCCTCGGTGGCAACTCCCGCGGCTCCTCAAATAGTCTAGGAAAGTTATCTAATAGATTAGACAATTCAATGATAGTACCTGAACTCGTTTGAGGCTCATCTCCTGCTCGTCCTAACTAAAGAAGATAGGCCAAATTATACGCACCAAGCAGCCCCACCAAAGGCTACATCGTAGGAATCGGCGAAGTCCGAACACTATCAAGCCGCACATCTTTGTTTCCTTGTTTATATTTCATCCACATGGTTTGAAAATCAAATGTGACGGGTCCCAAACTTTGTAACCACTGAGCACCAAGGATAATGTCCGCTCCTCGTTGCGCCAACGGATACAAGTTCACAATGATGTCGTGTCCTTGCACCCGTATACCGACTCGACGACATAAGCTCTCCGCCCTAAGCTTCGTGCTGTCTCCAATACCAACGTCAAACCCCTAGTCGGTTCAACATCCAAACCCAATCTCCTCACTAGCCTCTTATCTAGAAAGTTGTGTGCAGTCCCGAAATCGATGAGGATGTGTACATAATGCTTTCTAACGAGTCCATCTACCCATAACATCCTCGATGCGGAAGTACCTGAATATGCATGCATCAATATTTCAGCTTGGATATCCTCCTCCACGCCCTCCTCCATAGTCTCCCCATGGGTCTCCTCTGAACACTCTCCATCATCAACTACCTCATCATCCTTCTCAGGACCATCGATAAGCATCACGTTCCCGATCGGTTTAGAACACCGATGACCGGGGGTGAAACGCTCATCACATCGAAAGCAAAGGCCCTTCACTCTTCGCTCGTCCACTTTGGCAAGTGTGAGAGTTCGAACTGGGGGTCTTGTGCCTCCTTTAACATCGGAAGAAGGTTTCAAATGTGGTCGTGGTCTAGTAGTCGCAATCGCTGTTTTTGAAACCGCAGAATTTTCAATCGACGTTCTAGGTGCAAACTGCCCATCTCAGTTGCCCCAATTGGTTTTCGCTGCCATCTTTAGAGCACTATGCTTTTGTTCCATCCTCACGGCCTTCTCAAAAGCCTCCTCAAGAGTAGTAAGACATAGAGCATGAATATCCGCTTGTATCTCCTCTCGCAGCCCGAAAATAAATGTACTCATCAATGAACGTTCGGCTCACGGTGGCTCACAACGACTACTAACTCTTTCAAACTCAGCTTGGTACTCCAATACGGTAGTCCTTTGAACTATCTTGCTTAATGTGGCAGTAAAATTTCCAAATGCCACTGTCTCAAATCTGCATGTAATCCTCCTACAAAAATCATACCATCCAGTAAATCCACGACCACGAATAACCGACCTATACCAATGAAATGCCATTCCTTGGAGGTGGAAGCTTGCCATCTGGACTTTTGCATCTTCCACTGTACCTTGACAATCAAAATATTGTTCAACTTGAAACACCCAATCCGTTGGATCACCACCTTGGAATTTTGGAAAGTCCAAGCGTCCAGTTCTCCCCCGAATAGCATTATCGGGTTTGCAAAAGATTCTTGGTTCAGGTCTAAACCTTTGTGCATGTTGATCACCTTCTCTAAATCCTCGAGCACGTACTTCACCATCTTCATAGGGATCAACCTCATCCTCATAATGCCAATCCTCCTCATCGACGAAGCGCACACCTCTCGGGTTCCATCACCGCCGGTCTTGGGTTTTGTAACGAAGGTGGGGGATGATGTGAAGGCATAGGTAGGAGGGGATCATTGACACTCATATGACACACCTGAACCTATGGGGTATCGGTTCTATGGAGTCCCAGCGTTGGTCCTTCTTGAAACTCCGTTCGTCCTCGAGGAGATGACGAACCCAATCGATTCACAACATATTCCTTGAATTCATTGTGATCCTTTTGTATGTTGTCAACTCTATGCAACAATGTTTGGAATATGCCCCTAAGTTCATCCACATTCGAACCCATGGACGTTGGTTGACTCGGTCCTGCCGTGGTCGCTCCAAACAAATCGGCCTCACAGTTAGGATCATCGTGTATTGAGTCCTCCCTTGTCGGTGTGCTCTCCATAGGTCTCCTTATTGATGTCATTTTCCTCATTTCAACCATTAATGGAGGTCTGAGGTTCGCTTGCTCTAATACCAATTGTTAGGCTCTGATACTAATTATTAGGCTCTAATACTAATGATAAGCTCTGATACCAATGATAAGCTTTGATACCAATTGTTAAGCTCTGATACTAATTTGATAAGATCTGGAACCAAAGATAGACTACGCTAAGATTTTTTCAAGATCTGAATTTATTATAAAAATCAGTCCGCGGAATCGAGAAAAAATATTCGTCAAATATTCTTCGGTAGTCAAAAAATTACGAAACCAATTGGGTTGGATCTGACTTTCGTATTTACGCCCTTCACAGATTCGAACTGTAGCAGGGACAAAAACACGGAATAACGTGGGTGATGGTGGTGGTGATGGGTGGAGTGGATGTTAGGGTTATGGATGGATACGGAGATGAGGGTGGATTGTGGAAGTGATTAAGGAAAGTAGACGAAGGGAACGAAGTGGTCGAGATCCAAAAGAAGAGGGGTGATTCGATAGACGAGGGAGATTCGAAGCGAGGAGAAACCTTGCCAACGGTAGAGGTGGAAGGATGGTGAAGAGGTAGGAGGGAGGAGTCTAGAGAGAAGATAGGAGGCAAGAAATCAAGAATCCAATTCCGTTCTGAAGTTGGTTGCCATCCACATATTTATAGAGGCTAGCAAACAAGTCCTAAAATAGTATGAAACCCTAATTCTAGAGGATTCCCGTCGATCGCGTTTGAACGCGCCCGATCGTGTTCGAATGTGCCCGATCGCGTTCGAACGCACTCAAAAAGCCCATTCTCTAGATTTGCGAATGTGACACAGGCGTTCACAAGTCGTTCGAACGTGGGCGTTCATAAACGTGTTCATAAGGTGTTCACAAGGCGTTCACAAATGCGGGCATTCACAAGGCTTTCACAAATGCGTTCACAAGGCATTAACAAACGCGGGCGTTCACAAGGCGTTCATAAGGCGTTCACAAGCGTTCACAAGGCATTCACAAGCATTCATAAGGTGTTTACAAGGGTTCACAAGCGTTCGAACGTGACTCCACCTGCGTTCGAACGTGACCTACAGGAATTTTATTTTAATGAAAATAAACACCTAATGCAATAGGAAAAGATCCTAACTAAGTGTATCACCATGGCTGAGCAGTGATCACCTCCGGTAATTGCTATGGCAGTGTTCCTGGCGATGTGTTGGCGGTCGACGACGATGGAAGGCTGAAGTTGGCCCAAAAAATGAAATCTTCAAGTCTATCTTCTTTGTCCCATTATAGCCATTGCAAGGAGCCTTCGACCATCTGGAATACAAAAATAATTGCCGGTGTGGTCCCACTTGGGGTGGCGGCAGTTGACTGCTGTGGAAGGCTGAGGTTGACAAAAACAAAATCTTCATCTCCTTCTTCTTCATTTAGTCGCAGCCATGGTAGGAAGCTTTCGGCTGTCTCAGTAAGAAAAGCAGCAGCCCATGAGGTCTTTACGAGGCTGTCAGCGGGTGCTGCTGTGGGTGGAAGATCGCGGCCTTCTCCTTCAGGTTATAGCTTGGTGGGGAGCTACAACATCATCTTCGATGACGACGTTGTCGCGGTCGATCGTCGATTGACCGAGGAGAATGGTGGAAGGTCGCTGGAGACCATACACGATTTCTTCCTAGTTGCCGACTCGCCGTGGTTGCAAAGGGAGGTGGTGTAAGGCGACCCAAGTGTTGAAACTCATGGTTTCAGATCATCTCCCTCACCACTGATGAGGATTCCTAATGAGGGATATCTAGCGACCATGCGTGGTCTTCCTCCATTCAATAGTGGTTCGCATGGTTGTCGATTCATCGAAGAACTCCGTTCTGATGTCGAAAGAACCTTTCCAACCGTCGAGCTAGCAGGAGGAACCTACTGCCTTGAAGCTGGACTCTTCGCTGTTTCTGTAGGGATCAAGAATGGTGCGGCTAGCCTTTCGTGGTTTGTCGGCGAGGTCTCCAGTGCATGGGAAGATGTGGAGGTTCCAAATGCTGCTACGATGGTTGAGGATTCCATTGTAGTCGGTGGCGATTCGTTGCGGCTGACCATGGGTCGGGGTGTAGAAGCTCGATCTTGCTAGATAGCCAAACTCCCCTATTTTTGTGAGGAACGGGGAGGCCGTGGAGGATGTTGGGTATGCTGCGGAGGGCTCCCCATGCTGCCTTGTAATTACCATGCTTGTTGAAGAAGGTTTTGGCCACGCTCGTATTTCCCGCATCATCTCCAGCATCATCTGATTATTGATGGCCATCTGTTCGGAAAGAGAGCCAAACATGGCTTGAACGCTAGGCTCTTTCATATTCATAGTTGGCTCTGATACCAACTTGATATGATCTCCCTTTTAGGGTAAGATTCGATCTTTCCCGTTTTCAGATCTGGACAGGATCTGATATGGAACTTTGAAAATAGGTCCTAAAAGATGCAGCATTCGATTGATGTGAAATTTTGATATATTGTAGTCTCGGAAAAGAGCTTTCCAACAAATTAAGTTTCAAGTGAATCGGACGGTGGGATCTCGAGATATCGTCCAATTAATAGAGAAATGGCAGGGAGTCCGTCTTTGGAACCGTGGATGGAGGCACAAGATCCTTGGTAATGGTGGAGGGTGGTGGACCAGTGATAATGGGGTGGCACCGGTGAATAAGTGGTGGTGGAAGGGTTTTGGGTGATGGAAGGGGTTAGGGCAAGGTGATAGATAGATTGGACGAAGAGGGAGGAGTGGGTCGCCCCTAAGGGTCTAGGGTGATTAGTCGGTCGAGGGAGGCTAGAAGCGGCGACGCCGGGGAATGAGAGAACTTAGGGGCATGTTCCAAACCTTGCTGCATAGAGTTGACGCAATGCAAAAGGATCATAATGATTTTGTAACGCCCTCGCCCGGGCACGGCACGTGCACGTGCACGCCCACGCCATTAATTAAGAATATATAATAATATTAAAATATTTAATGTCCAAATAATCTATTTGCATTAATTAAGAAGAAGAATACCTAAATAAATAACATAAATAAACTAATTAATTAATAAATTAATTACATCTGCCATTAGTGCTGGGCTCAGCCCAAAGATCAGTCATGCTCTGATCCGGGCCGAGCCCAACACTGTGCAGGAAGAAAGAGGAGGAGCTGAGGAAGAAGGAGAAAAAGAAAGAAAGAAAAAGAAGAAGAAGAAGAAGAAGAAGAAGAAGAGAAGAGGAAGATAAGAAAGAGAGGAAGTGAGGGAGGAGGTTGCAAACCCGGGCCGGTGGGGAGGGCACCGGCCGCTGCTGGCTAGCTAGCGGCTGGCGCCAGCAACTCGGCTCCGACGATCCCAACCTCAGGCAAGAGAGAGAGAGAGAGAGAGAGAGAGAAAGAGAAAAGGAAAGAGAGGGGGAGTGAGAGATCTCACCGGCGGCGGCGGCGGCTCCAGGGAAGGTGCCGGTATAGATAGAGAGAGTAGAGTGAGAGGGTGGCCAAGAGAGAGAGAGAGGGTGGCCGAGAGAGAGAGAGAGAGAGAGAGAGAGAGAGAGAGAGATGGCGGTGGAGGAGGAGTAGTGGCCGGTCGCGTCGTGCACATGAAATTTTTTTTTTTTGGGATTGGGTTGTTACAGAGAAAGAGAGAGAGAGAGAGAAGCGGTGGGGATGGGGTTGCGGCGGCGGCGGTGACAAGGGCGCACTGCGCCAGCTGGCTCGGCCAGGTTGGCCGGGCCGGAGGATGGGGCGCGTGGCGCCCATCTCCGCTGCCATTGCATGGCACGAGCTATCGTGCCATGTAGTGCATTTTTTTTAATTTATTTTTTAAACTTGGGCTTGGGTTATTACAACCAAGCTGAGTTTGAAAGAGTTAGTAGTCGTTGTGAGCCACCTTGGTCCGAACCGACATTGATGAGCACATTTATTTCAGGGCTGCGAGAGGAGATACAAGCGGATGTTCGTGCTTTATGTCCAACCACTCTTGAGGAGGCCTTTGAGAAGGCCGTGAGGATGGAGCAAAAACATAAGGCTCTCAAAATGGCAGCAAAAATAAGTTGGGGCAACTGAGATGGGCGATTTGCACCTAGAATGCCGGCTGGAAATTTTGCGGGTTCAAAAATAGCAGTTGCGAGCATTAGACCATGACCACCTTTGAGATCTTATTCCGATGTTAGAGAAGGCACAATACCCCCCATTCAAACTCTCTCACCTGCTCAGGTGGAGGAGCGAAGAGTGAGGAGCCTTTGCTTTCGACGCGATGAATGTTTCACCCCGGGTCATCGGTGTTCTAAACCGATCGGGAGTGTGATGCTCATCAACGGTCTCGAGGAGGATGATGAGGTTGTTGAAGATGGAGAGGGTCCAGAGGAGGGCCAGGAGAAGGCCATTGAGGAGGGCGCAGAGAAAGATATCCGAGCTAAAATATCGATGCATGCATATTCGGGTACTTCCACACCGAGGACATTATGGGTAGACAGACTCATTAGAAACCATTATGTGCACATCCTCATCGATTCGGGGAGTACATACAACTTTTTAGATGAGAGGTTAGTGAGAAGATTGGACTTGGATGCTCAACCAACCACGGGGTTTGACGTTGCTATTGGAGACGGCACGAAGCTTAAGGCGGAGACCCTATGTCGTCGGGTCGGTATACGTGTGCAAGGACACGACATAATTGTGGACTTATATCCATTAGTGCTGCGAGGAGCGAACATTGTCCTTGGCACTCAGTGGTTACAAAGCTTGGGACCCGTTACTTTGGATTTTCGAAGCATGTGGATGAAATTTAAACAAGGAAACAAAGATGTGCGACTTGATAGCATTCATTCTCAGCCGATTCCTACAATGTAGCCGATTCTGAGGCTGCCTTGTGAGTATGATTTGGCCTATCTTCTTCAGTTAGGACCAGTAGGAGAGGAGCCTCAAATGAGTTCAGGTACTACAATTGAATTGTCTAATTTATTAGATAACTTTTATAGACTACTTGAGGAGCCAGAGGAGTTGCCATTAAGGCGAACGGCGGACCATCGCATAGAGATTGTACCCGAGGCTGCACTGGCAAATGTGAAGCCATATCGGCATCCATATGTGCAAAAAGAAGTTATTTCCAAGATGGTAGCCGAGATGTTGGAGCAAGTCCTCATTCAACCAAGTCATAGCTCATACTCAACGCTTGCGCTATTCGTGCGAAAAAGAATAGGACATGACGTTCTTGTTTCGACTATTGGGCACTAAACGCTATTACTATCAAGGACCGATGTCCCATTCTGGTTATAGAGAAGTTGCTGGACGAGCTTGCAGGGGCGACTATATTCAACAAGCTTGACTTGAGGGACGGGTATCATCAAATTAGTGTTTACCCGGCGGATGTGCACAAAGTTGCATTTCGGACTCCAGACAGGCATTATAAGTTTCGGGTGATGCCTTTTGGTCTCACCAATGCTCCAGCTACTTTTTAAGGCCTCATGAATGATATATTTCAGCCTCTATTACGAAGATATGCTTTTGTAATCTTTGACGATATTTTGATGTATAGCAGGACTGAATTGGAGCATTGGAGGCATTTGGATGATGTGCTGAATTTGTTGAAGCAAAACAAATTGAACATAAAGAAGTCCAAGTGCCTATGGGGAGTACCACAAGTAGAGTATTTAGGCCACATCATCTTAGCAGAAGGTGTATCGGCAGATCCTCAAAAGGTTGCATGCATGACCGCTTGGCCTATTCCTACTACTACCACCATATTGAGGGGATTTTTGGGGCTGTCTGGATATTATCGCCGTTTCATCACCGCGTATGGAAAGATCGGTGCTCCTCTCACTTCTTTGTTGAAAAAGGACTCTTTTAGATGGACGGATGAAGCCACTATAGCCTTTGAAAAATTAAAAACAGCAGTGACAACAACGCCCATTCTACCCTTGGAGGTGGAAGCTTGCCATCTGGACTTTTGCATCTTCCGCTGTACCTTGACAATCAATAAAAGGAGCCTTCCTTACTTTATGGGACAGCGTATACACACTCCGGTACAGCAGAGATGGGTCACAAAATTGCTGGGATACGATTATGGAATACAATACAAGAAGGGAACGAAAAATAGAGTGGCGGATGTAGTATCACGCCAACCCGATATCGCTGAACTTGTAGCCTATTCTTGTCCCACTTTTCCCTTCCTTGACGAGCTAAGGTATGCATGTACATCTGACCTAGATTTTTTGAGATTGTTGTAGGAGGTGTTGGATGATCCGAAGCGCGATCTAGAGTGGGAGAATTGAGGCAGTTTGTTGCTGGACCGCGTATGCATTCGGATGCCCGTAAATGATAGATTGCAGCAGAAATTGTTGGAGCACTGCCACCAAACTCTAGAGGCTGATCATGAGGGTGTCTTGAGGACTTATAGGAGGATATCTCAGAGTTTCACGTGGCCAAGATTGAGATGGGATGTGAGGAGTTTTGTCCGTGCTTACGAAGTCTGTCAAAGGGCTAAGGCAACCACATTGAAACCAGCCAGATTACTTCAGTCTTTACCTATACCGGACCGTGTTTGGGAAGACATTTTTATGGATTTCATAGAGGGTCTTCCTTTAGTACGTGGTTATTCCATTATTTTTGTAGTGGCTGGTAGATTAAGCAAGCATGCTCACTTTTTTGCATTGACACATCAATTTTTAGCCAAGTCAATGGCTAAAAGTTTTATGAGAGATGTTGCTCGGTTACATGGTATGCCACGCATGATTGTCTCGGATCATGATCGTGTATTTATGAGTGACTTTTGGATGGAGTTTTTTAGATTGCTAGGGACTCGATTGAATTTCAATTCAACCTACCATCCACAGACGGACGACCAAACCGAGGTGGTCAAGCGAGACATTGAGCAGTACTTGAGGTGCTTTGTTGGAGAGATACTGAGACGATGGTTGAAGTTCTTACCGTGGGCAAAGTGGTCTTACAACACTGCCTACCACACCAGTATTGGCATGACTCCATTCAAGGTGGTATATGGACGCATGGCTCTAACATTACGCGCTTATGATTCAGTGACATCTACAGATCGGACAGAGGTGAACTTAGCTTTGATGGATAGAGACGCCACATTGAGGAGATTGCGTGCCCATCTTAAACTTGCTCAAAATCGCATGAAGCAAGTTTATGATCATAGCCATCAGGAGCAGGAGTTCGACATTGGCAGTTGCGTGTCTGTGAGGGTACAACCGTATCGACAGGTGACTTTGCATCCGATGCGTAACCAAAAGTTAGCACATCACTACTTTAGTCCGTTTCGGGTGTTAGAGCGTATCGGTCCGGTTGCATATCGTTTGGAGCTGCCAGAAGGGTCGAGAGTGCATCCTATCTTTTATTTTTCATTACTAAGGGAGTGGATTGGTGATCATGAGGTCGTTGGATTAGTTCTACCGGAGCCATTGGAGGAGACAGAGATCGTAGTGCCAGTTCGTGTACTTGCTAGGCGCCGACGATGACATGGTACCAGATTAGAGATGGAGATGCTAGTTGAGTGGCGTCATAGGAGTTGGAGACTGATATCTTGGAGCGTTTCCCTAACTTCACACCTTGAGGGCAAGGTGAGGAAAGCATGGTGAGTTAATATAATTAGTCAAGAAAGCCACACTAAAGACCTTGTGGGTGAACGGTGTAGTCAAGAAAACCACAATGAGAATCTTGATCGACACTTGGTCCACCCACAACTTTATTAACAAGAGGCTTTTTTGGAAGATTGGACTCACGTCGAAACCCATAGACGGGTTCGATGTGACAATTGGAGATGGCACAACATTGCGGGTAGATTTTATTTGTGGAGGTGTGAAGTTGAAGGTGCAAAGCCAAATTTTCAAATTGGATCTTTATCTATTGGCCTTGCTAGGTGCCAACATTGTCTTGGGGACTCAATGACTTCAAAGCTTGGGGCCGTAACATTTGATTTTTCAAACCCCACACTTACATTTTAGAGGAATGGTCAAAGAGTGTTGCTAGATGGAAATCAACCGCGGCAAGGGCCAACATTGCAGTCGCTGTTGGGACTTCCGTGTGTAGGGGACCGAGCTCTACTCTTGCAAATGACTGTTGCTGAACCAGAACATCCACCATCAAGTGAAATACCCGCTGACATGAAGGAGCTGCGGTAGGAATTCAGGAATCTCTTCGAGGAGCCCCGAGGACTGCCGCCGACCCGTCGGCATGACCACCGCATTCAGATCATCCCTGGGGCTAAACCAACAAATGTTCGGCTGTATTAGTACCCAAATGTTCAAAAGGAGATCAGCAAATTGGTGGTGGAGATGCTAGATCAAGGGATCATTCAACTTAGTAGGAGTGCCTATTCATCGTCGGTTTTGCTGGTTCGAAAGAAAGACGGGAGTTGCCGGTTTTGTGTTGACTACCGAGCCTTGAATGCGATCACCGTCAAAGACCTGTACCCAATATCAATGATCGAGGAGCTATTGGACGAACTTACAGGGTCGGCCTACTTCAGCATGCTTGACTTAAGAGAAGGGTACCATCAAATTCGTGTCGACCCAAAAGATGTGCACAAAATGGCATTTCAGACTCATGATGGCCACTACGAGTTATGAGTCATGCCGTTTGGACTTACCAATGCACATACGACATTTCAAGAGCTGATGAATGACCTTTTTTGCCCGCTCTTGCATTGGTATGTGCTCATCTTCTTTGACGATATTGTAGTGTATAGCAAGAACTGGAGCGAACACTTGCAGCATGTGCGCGAGGTGTTGAATATCTTGCGACTAAACCAGTTGAAAGTCAAGATGAGCAAGTGCCTTTGGGGTGAACCACGAGTACTTGGGTCACATAATCTCAGCAAGAGGAGTGGAAGCCGACCCAAGCAGGATCAAAAACATGGTGGACAGGCCGATTCCTACTAATTAGCGAGAATTGATGGGATTCCTTGGGTTGACGGGGTACTATCGGCGATTCTTTGCCAACTATGGCACGATCGCTGCCCCGCTAACCTCCTTACTCAAAAAAGGAGGGTTTCGATGGATGAGAAAGGCAATGGAGGCATTCGAAGTGTAACGCCCCCGCCTGGCACGAGCACGTGCACGCCCACGCGGCGCACGCGACAGGTCGGGCGGGGCCCGTCACACCCAGATACTCTCCTGTGCACATATAATTATGACATCATCAAATAAAACATGCTAACCTATCCATGATCACATAATCCATCACCAAATAAATCATACTCTTAACCAAATAAACCTGTTAACATATGAATATCAAAGTCCACAATAATATACACTAGACCGATACATAATCCGGCAGGACCCACACAGGCCACAACAAACCATCAAGATACAACTAAAATAACTAATACAAGAGTACACTATGATTCGACCTGTATTATACAAATCATCGTCTAATACAAAAGAGTACAAGTATCAGATACTGGTACAACTCAATTTCTATATAAATTATCATCTATACCATCTCGCATCTATAGCTTACCTCATTATTGCTCTAAAATATCTTCTCAAGTCGTTATCACGTACCACATATTGGTACGATCCTTCCTCGGCTATAGGCTCTGATACCAGCTTGATACGAACCCTCTTTTGGTGCTATGGCTCTGATACCAGATTGTTACGATCTTGCACGGAACTTTAAGATAAGATCCCGAAATATCCCGCCGTTGGATCACTGTGAAATTTTGATATGTTGTAGGCCCGGAAAAGAGCTTTCCAACGGATCTAGTTTCAGGCGAATCGGAGTTGGGGATCTCGAGATATCGTTCGTTTAGTAGACGAACGTCAGGATACTCTGTTTTTGGATTCCGTGGATGAAGGCACGAAATCCTGGGTAATGGTGGATTGTGGAGGGCCGGTGTTGATGGGGTGGCACCGGTAAAAGTGATGGTGGAAGGGTTATGGATGATGGAAAGGTTAGGGATAGCGATGGATAAATTGGAAGAAGGGGGAGAAGAGGGCCACTCCTAAGGGACTAGGGTGATTGGCCTGTCGAGGGAGATTAGAAGCGGCGTCGCCGGGGAGATTGAGGGAACGGGAGCGAAGAAGACGAAGGAGGCAAGGCAAACTCAATTCTCAATAATCAATTCCTAATTTTGGTTGCCCTACACATACTTTTATAGGCTAACCAACAACTCAATCTTATCCTAAAACACAATCTTATCCTAAAACTCAATCTTATCCTAAAACACAATCTTATCCTAAAACTCAATCTTATCCTAAAACTCAATCTTATCCTAAGGTAAATCCAAACTCGAGACGACGTCGGTGAAGTCCGAATCGTATCACATATCTGAGGGGATTAGAAAATAAATAAAGAGTGTCATGAGCAAAAGACTCAGTGAATAGGCCTTACCCCGAATCAGTGATGCCAAACAAAGAGTAAGTCATGTACTGGATAATATGAATCAGAAAGAGTATCATGTCATGAATGAGTATATGAATGTATCCTCAATAATACATAAATGAAAAGTAGATAATATGTCATATTGATAAAAGTATACAATCCTCGATAATGAACAAACAAATCTCCATGTCATATGATCATCATAACTCTCTATCAAATCTGACACATGATGCATGTCGACAATGGCCATGCTATGATATCAAATGCAACCATATATGATGTATATTGACCACTCAATAATCAGGTATGTCAGATAATAATGAAATCATATGCGTTTCTCAACATCACGATCATCACCGACATCTCGGTATAATATCATCATACTAGACCACTGTGCACAGTCAATACCCGGTACCCAGTCTCAACATCATGTCCAAAGGCTCAGAGCATACTCCGCCACCCGCAAGAGTATCTCTAATATAACCATACCCCGCCACCCGCTAGGGTATCAACATCCATCCGGACCGGGCACCCACATAGTTCATAGAAACCTTGTGAGGATAACTCGCCACATATGCCCTGGCGAACAGCATGTGTCCGAATGTTTGCTGCGCACACAGACTAACGACCTCAGACGTAAGGCCAACAGGATCGCGACTATGTCGAGTGATCAATCATGTCCAGGCACGCCCTAACCCTCGCGCCCACTCGGGTATCCTCACGCTTTCTATCAACTATCCTATCAATCACATTTCAAGCTTTCCTTCTAAATGATAGATCATATGCATATATCCAGTACGATAACAAGTCAATGCATAACAGGAATTTAGGTGGAATAGGAATCAAGAGAAAATGATGCAATGTAGTATCCAACTGTATCGTCAACACATGCATACTCATGCTAATCTATTACATGCATACTTGTGCAAATATATTACATGTATACTCATGCTACAGATCAATCGGTTAACAATCATAATAGTAGAATCATCTCTGATCATCTCTATATATATCACCAATGTACTAATATTCCAAATCAGTATAATCGAATGCATGATAAAATATGCTCGACTATAATCATCTCTAGATAAAATCATATAATCATGCTGGAGGCCAAAACATGCATATACACAAATATATAATATAACCTAATTTGAGAAAGGCGTCTAAGGGATAAGACTACTCACCGTCTGATCAGAAGCTACAAACCACGCATCTCTCACGTATGTCAGGTAACCAAGTGACACTCATCGCTAGCAAGGTCCACGGGGTCTCAAATAAGGGGGTTCGGGATCTGAAATATTTAAGTAGTATGATGTTAGCCGTTTATCTAATTAGAATTAATTCAGTTAAAATATAAAAGTTTATTAGATTTAGAATCACTCTTCTTTATTTTTGATTACATAACTAGGTCTATAATATAGATACGATTCAAATATTATAATTCTTTATTATTATAAAATGTTAGTTATAATATAAGGAGAAGAGGCCTGTTTCCTTTTATATAAGAGTATTTCTAAATATATAATTATAAAATAAAATAAAAGGCTAAATAAGTATAGAGGTGGTCTAATTTTAATTAATTTTATAATTCATACACTATCTTGATTAATTAGGGACAACGCAGTCTTTACTCAATAAAATAATAAATAAATAACTAAATAAAATTAGTATTTTATTTGTTGCAGAATAATCATAAAATTAATAGAAATACTTAAAATATATATGATGAGGGTATTAGAATATAAATCTAATAATTATAATTTACAAATCTATCTATTAATCTAGTAGATATGTAAATAAATAAATAAATATAAGTATTACCTATATTTATACCTAATTAATCATTAATTATAAAAATTATCATTAATAAAATTATATTGAAGGATATATAATATTATTAAAATAGTTAATGTCCAAATAATCTATCTGCATTAATTAAGAAGAAGAATACCTAAATAAATAACATAAATAAACTAATTAATTAATAAATTAATTACATCTGCCATTAGTGATGGGCTCGGCCAAAGATCGCATCGCTACTGAGGCCGGGCCGAGTCTAACACTATGCAGAAAGAAAGAGGAGGAGCTGAGGAAGAAGGAGAAAAAGAAAGAAAGAAAGAAAGAAAGAAAGAAGAAGAAGAGGAAGAAGAAGAGAAGAGGAAGAGAAGAAAGACAGGAAGTGAGGGAGGAGGTTGCGGACCCGGGCCGGCGGGTAGGGCACCGGACGCTGCTGGCTAGCCAACGACCGGCGCCGGCAGCTCGGCTCCAACGATCCTAAAAAACCCCTAGACACAAGTATGTATCTAAATACTAGGCAATGATATCACTCGTTCGCTTAAGTAAAAGTCCGTAGAAATATTAAGAACGAAAGCAGAGATGAACGCCAAGATTTTAACGTGGAAAAACTCAAACGGGAAATAACCACGGATCCAAACTCGGATCAAAACCAATCACTAGATTAGTAGCAGTTACAAGACTGACTCTCAAAACAACCCGTCGATCCAAACGACTTTGTTCCTCTCAGTCTTGCTCGCTAGAACCCACGATTCACCGCTTCTCGTGATTGAAGTTCAATCTCAGTAACCCTCGAGATTGATCTTTCGTCTAGATAGCCCTTAAGACGAAAGATTAAGATTTGTAGATGAGTGGAACCTTGTTAGTTGAAGAACCGATGTAGCCTTAAGAAGTCTTCTTCAATAATGCTTCTTCAACCACCCTAGAGATACGGTTTCACAATCCTTATATATGATCTCCAAGATAGAGCCAAATCCAAGTCTTATCCGTACTCACGAAAGTCCAATTTTATCAATCTTCGTTGGTGCGTTCAAACGCAGCCCGGGTGCGTTCGAACGGCGTGACTTGAACTCAGGTGCATTCGAACGGGCCCGAGTGCGTTTGAACGCGACAACTTGAATTCTTCAGGTTGCGTTCGAACGCGTTTGTGA
Organism: Typha latifolia; assembly: GCF_019914945.1. Lineage (NCBI taxonomy): Eukaryota > Viridiplantae > Streptophyta > Magnoliopsida > Poales > Typhaceae > Typha > Typha latifolia. The sequence goes on along the minus strand of NC_133086.1, from coordinate 12,347,050 downwards.
ACGCAGCTCTCGGTCTTTGTGAATGCAATACCCGCGTTTGAACGCGTTTGTGAACGCGGCTCTCTGTCTGTGTGAACGCAGTACCCGCGTTCGAACGCGTTTGTGAACGCGGCTCTCTGTCTGTGTGAACACAGATTCCGCGTTCGAACGCGTTTGTGAACGCGGTGTGAACTCGACGGCTTTTCTCCAATAATCTTGCAATTCTTCAAACCAGAGATATTCTAGACTTGTGTAAAGCTCATATACATGAAAAAATACACTTAGAATATTTTGTACACAATTGCCAATAAATAAAAACCTAACAATCTCTCCCTTTGGCTAAACCCGAGTGCGTTCGAACGCGACAACTTGAATTCTTCATGTTGCGTTCAAACGCGTTTGTGAACGCAGCTCTCTGTCTGTGTGAACATAGTACCCGCGTTCGAACACGTTTGTGAATGCGGCTCTCTGTCTGTGTGTACGCAGTACTCGCGTTCGAACGCGTTTGTGAACACGACTCTCTATCTGTATGAACGCAGTGCCCGCGTTTGAACGTGTTTGTGAACGCGGCTCTCTGTCTGTGTGAACGCAGTACCCGCGTTCGAACGCGTTTGTGAACGCGGCTCTCTGTCTGTGTAAATGCAGATTCCACGTTCGAACGCGTTTGTGAACGCGGTGTGAACTCGACGGCTTTTCTCCAATAATCTTGCAATTTTTCAAACCAGAGATATTCTAGACTTGTGTAAAGCTCATATACATGAAAAAATACAATTAGAATATTTTGTACACAATTGCCAACAAATAAAAACCTAACAGATCCCAACCTCGGGCAAGAGAGAGAGAGAGAGAGAGGGGGAGAGAGAGAAGGAAAGAGAGGGGGAGTGAGAGATCTCACCGGCGGCGGCGGCTCCAGGGAAGGTGCCGATATAGATAGAGAGAGTAGAGTGAGACGGTGGCCGAGAGAGAGAGAGGGTGGCCAAGAGAGAGAGAGAGAGAGATTTAAAGAGAGAGAGAGAAGGCGGTGGAGGAGGAGTAGTGGCGGCGCCGGGGCCCACTGCGGCCACTATGGCCGGTCGCATCGTGCCCATGAATTTTTTTTTTTTTTTGGGATTGGGTTGTTACATTTTCCTTCCCCCCTTATAAAAAATTTCGACCCCGAAATTTAAATCACACTGGTATTGTAAGGAAATCTACAGATCTAGTTCTAGTACCTTCTAATCAAATCAACTACTGAGCCATCTCACTTTTTCAGATTTATAACTTATACTTCACTTATTAGTTTACTCATTAACTCCTAAGATTAGACAACCACAAGTAATTCACTTACAAAATTTAAATTTCTAGATCTAAGTGAGTCAGGTAATTATACCATGTCTATAAACATCAATAATACCACTGGTCAGCAAAGAAGCGTACATTCATTCTACAATATAAAAAGTGTTGTTATCTATTAAGTAAATCATATTCTACTCCAAAATACCTCAAGCTATCCCAATTTTATCACTTTTCCTGCTAACTATCACAATACACATCGTAATGCCATAATCACCTATGATAATATGATACAACCTATTTAAGTAAATTATCTCCAATTTACTGAATATATACTCTGATCTCAAACATACTCAAAAGATTATCCCTCAATACTATCACTAATACCAAGTAGAACGATAAATACAAGTTATTTCAAAAATATCTGAAAGACTTAACTTAGACTTCTCTTTCTAATAAATAATGTCACTAATCTAAACATACTCAGTATCATCCGATATCCTCAAAAATTTAGGCAATAGCTCAAAGTCTTTTATTTAAAGTGCACTGCTTATATGCTCAAACCATTATACAAATTACTAGATAAATCAATATAAGAGATCGTAACTATCCATATAAGACTACAATATTAACGTGTATTCATAATACCTTCTTCAGAATAACATACAGTGCATCAAATCCAACCTATCAATGCAAATTCTAATGCAACCTCAACTGAAATTTATATCCTCTTCTAATTCTCCACATTACCTTCCTTCTTAATTTGTAATATCTAAAAGGTTAAATCCGAACTATCTCAAGAAACATACATGATAAACTTTATAATGATCTTTCTATCAATCACTTATATATCCAAATTATTCATTCCTCGATTCACATAATTCCAGTTTGATCATTATCTATTTAATTACTATCACTACTAGTATATCCACCAAAATATCACTTAATGATATTGGTATTCAGATCCAGAGACTATCTACTGAGTTCTACGAAGTAATCCAATAATCTCTTCAATATCTTGACATATATAATATTCAGTTTATAATATTGATCCATTGCTACATAAATATTTACTAATCCATCATACTTGATCTTTAAGAATACATAACACATCATAGACCAATCCACAAAATTATTGTACATGAACTAAAGCTACTAAGATTAATCTCCAGAATTGGTAATGCTATTATGATCTGCTAATAAAATAACTGACACTAACTAATTCATATAGATCGGAGGACATCCAAAAATATAAATTATAACATTCTCGCAACCTTAACTTTGCAATTTACTAAAAGATCAAACTTTCACAAACTATAATGGAACCAATCATGAAGTCATTATCTTCCAATTATGAAATCATTATCTCCCAATCAAATATCTTTATCTTAAGACTTAAATGTAAACCTGTAAGTCTTTACAATCATTAAAATCAATCTCATCATTTCTAAAAAGCTCGCTCAGTAACCTCTAGTAATAATCGAACATATAAGTTAATGGTTAAGCAAATGCTAATATAATCTTTTTCCTATACATCATTATCCGTTTATCATCTAGCAGTATAATAAACATCCATCGATACACTAAATATGAAAGATCATAGTCCTCTATATTCCTTTCATTGCTATCCTATGAAGTAATTAGTTCAACTTTCAAACCATCTCTCGGTCATAACAAATAATCAAGCCTATAGGCTCTAAGAATAACTCTATCAAATTATCTCTCCAATTAGTATCATCAAAACAACTAACATGTTAAAACACAAAATATCTCAATTTAACATCTATACCAACATATCTCATTCCTAATTAAATCAATTAAACCTCATTTCTTCAAATGTCCAATTTAATATTTTATCAAATCCTCTATACAAAGTCCATTATATATACTGCACAATTTAATCGGATAGTATCAATCAACATCCTTCTATAACATCATTAATATCACCTAATAATCATAATAAAATAAGTCTGTATATTTGTAATTAAAATTCATCACCCAACATACACGATTTTCAGGCTATAATATTCTTATCCTCTAAATCAATTTTCAAAACTAAACTAATAACCATAATATATTTTCACTATCATACAAGATATATCCTGAGACTATCAACTTTAGCAACTATCATCACCCTATATAATTCCTTTCATTATCATTCTTTCTATCTAATCAAATTCACATAGTCAGCAACTTCTAAACTAAACCTACTATCATGTCATCCAGAAAGATATACATTACTTCTCAATTACTGACATCACTCACAAACCAATAACTGTATCCATGTCATATTTCTTATACCTATTACCCTATTTGGTAATCAACTCAAAGGTTTAAACGAGATGTTAACCCTCTAACAATATTGTTAGCTACACATATCCCTACTAAATCACCCATCTTATCGATATAATCAAAATTTCATACCTAGTAACACAAATATCTTGCAAACATAATTTATCATACTAGTCATCCAAAAATTATTTTCTATATACAATTTACAATCATCTATATCACAACACATAATTTCTTTTCCAATATCACAACTCATCCATCCACAATCCATAATTATAACCCTCATAAAGATCAAAATAGTCTCTCTACACATATGTGATACGATTCGGACTTCACTGACGTCGTCTCGAGCATGGATTCACTTTAGGAGTGTTTTTGTTTCATATTTTAGTATTTAATTTCTATTAAAATAAGTTTTATGTAAGTTGCATTCGAACGCGGGTGGAGTGAGTTTGAACGCGGTTTGTGAACAGGGTTGTGAACGTGCGTGAAGATAGTGTTCGAACGCCTGCATCGCGTTCGCAAATCTAGAAGAGCTAATTCGGTGCGTTCGAACGCGGTCGGGCGAGTTCGAACGCGGTCGGCGAAAATTGTGTTTTAGGGTTAATTTGAGTTGTTGGTTAGCCTATAAAAGGGTGTGTATGGCAACCAAAATTATTTTTGATTATTGATTATTGAGATTGAGTTTTGCCTTGTCTCCTTCATCTTCTTCGCTCCCGTTCTCCCAATCACCGGCAACGCCGCTTCTAACCTCCCTCGTCCGGCTAATCACCCTAGTCCCTTAAGAGTGGCCCTCTTCTCCCTCTTCGTCCAATCTATCCAACACTTGCCCTAATCCTTCCATCAACCACAACCCTTCCACCATCACTTTTCACCGGTGCCACCACATTAACGCCAGTCCACCTTCAACCACCATTACCTAGGATCACGTGCCTCCATCCATGGATCCAAAACAGACCATCTGACCTTTGTCCACAAATCGGACGATATCTCGAGATCCCCACATCCGATTCGCCTGCAACTAGATTTGTTGAAAAGGAAGATAAGAAAGAGAGGAAGTGAGGGAGGAGGTTGCAAACCCGGGCCGGTGGGGAGGGCACCGGCCGTTGCTGGCTAGCCAGCGGCTGGCGCCAGCAACTCGGCTCCGACGATCCCAACCTCGGGCAAGAGAGAGAGAGAGAGAGAGAGAGAGAGAGAGAGAAAGAGAGAAGGAAAGAGAGGGGGAGTGAAAGATCTCACCGGCGGCGGCGGCTCCAGGGAAGGTGCCGGTATAGATAGAGAGAGTAGAGTGAGAGGGTGGCGAGAGAGAGAGAGAGAGAGAGAGAGAGAGAGAGAGAGAGAGAGATTTAAAGAGAGAGAGAAGGCGGTGGAGGAGGAGTAGTGGCGGCGCCGGGGCCCACCGCGGCTAGCTGGCCGCAGCCAGTTGGCTGCGGCAGCGGCCACAGGCGCGTGGCGCCCGACCAAGCTGCATGAGCAGCTGGCATGGGCACGAGGCCGGCCATAGTGTGGCCGGTCGCGTCGTGCCCATGAATTTTTTTTTTTTTTTTTTTTTTTTTTTGGGATTGGGTTGTTACACGAAGCAGTGAAGATAGCCATGTTTACCGCACCGGTTTTGGCTCTACTGGATTTCAGCAAATGCTTCGTGGTGGAATGTGACGCTTTGGGTGAGGGCATTAGAGTTGTTTTGATGCAAGAGGGAAGGCCTATGGCATATATGAGCAAGTAATTATCGAACCAGTCGTGACAGCTATCCGCCTACAAGTGTTAAATGCTAGCAAATCTGCACACCATCACCAAATGGCAACCCTACTTGATTGGCCAATGGTATACTATCCGCACGGACCAGCGTAGCTTACCCTACTTCATGGAGCAACGTGTGCACACCCCGGCAAAATAATGATGGGTCACGAAACTCCTTGGGTATGACTATGAGCTAGTCTACAAAATGGGGATTGAGAACCGAGCGACCGATGCCGTTTCGCGCCAACCGGACACAAGTGAGCTCGCTTCCTTTCAGCATGATACGATTCAGACTTAACCGATGACGTCTATATGTCGCATTTGAATGTGGACAGAGTGCGTTCGAACACGCTTGTGAACGCCTGCATTAGGTTCACAAAAATAGAGAACGTGAAATGTGCGGTCGAACGCGATCGGGCGAGTTCGAACGCGCTTGTGAATGCCTGCGTCAGGTTCACAAATACAAAGAACATAAAATGCGCGTTCGAGCGCGATCGGGCACGTTCGAACACAATGAGCGAAAATCTACTATTTTAGGTAATAATTGCCATTTTTGAATTGATTGGTTAGCCTCTAAAGGTGTGGATGGCAACCATGGAATCATTATTAAATGAATTAAGTTTTTCCCTTGTCTCCGTCTTCTCTCTCGTTCTCTCGTCCCCCGGCGACGCCGCTCCTAAGCCCCCTTGACCCTCCACTCACCCTAGTCCCTTAGGGGCAACCCACTCCTCCCCCATCTTCTAATCTATCTTTCACCTAACCCTAACCCCTTCCATCATCCATGTCCAGATCTGAAAATCGTAATAGATCGAGCCTTGGCCTAAAAGGGAGATTGTATCACAGCACCAACCCTTCATCTATTTTCAGATCTGTGGGGAACCACTACAGAGGATTGAGTCATGGAGGAGCTTGAGTCAGAGTTTAATGATTGCTTTCCTAATTTCACACCTTGAGGGCAAGGTTGTGGAAGCATGGTGGATTGATACGATTCAGGCTTTACCGATGTCGTCTCGAGCTTGGATACACTTTAGGGGTGTCTTTTATTCTTATTTTAGTATTTATTTTAGAGAAAAAAAATAAGTTTTCTGTATGTCGTGTTCGAACGCAGGTAGGGTGCGTTCGAACGTGCTTGCGAACACCTGCATCAAGTTCGCAAATATAAAGAATGGAAAATGTGCATTCGAGCGCGTTCGAACGAGGTTGGCAAAAATCCACTATTTCTAGGGTTAATAATTGCCATTTTTTAATTATTTGGTTAGCCTCTAAGGATGTGGATGGCAACCAAGGAGTCAATATTGAATGAATTGAGTTTTGCCCTAGTCTTCTTCTTCTTCTTCTTTTCTCTCGTTCTCTTGTTCCCTGGCGCCACCGTTTCTAGCCTCCCTCGACCGGCCATGCACCCTAGTCTCTTAGGGCGACCCACTACCTCCCCGTTCTTCTAATCTCTCTATTACCTTGCCCTAAGCCCTTCCATCATCCATAATCCTTCCACCACCACTTACTCACCAGTACCACCCCATTACCACCGAACTACCACCATCCATCATCACCTAGGATCTCGTGCCTCCATCCATGGATTGTTTTCTGGCCCAACTCCTGAATCTATCTCTATGCGTTGATCGGCATTGCGTGCTGAAGGTAGTCCCTTCAGTTCCTCGAATAGGTCAGCAAAGTCTTGTAGTAATTTAGCAATATCATTAGGTATACCTAAACCTTCATTCATCTCTATCTCCATTGGAACCAGCTGCATCAAATAAGAGAGGTCTTTGAGGCCTAGTAGACCCATCAATCACTACAAACTAGCTCCATACAAGGGTCGAATGACATCCAATCGCACCCTGCGCCCATTAGACCTGAATGTAAGCCATAAGTCATTGAAATCAAATGTTACAGGCCCAAGATTTTGCAGCCATTATGTTCTAAGGACGATGTTCATTCCTCTCAAGGCTATAGGGTACAAATCCAATGTGAATTGGTGGCCTAGCACCCATAATTGCACTTTGATGCAAACACCTTCTGCCTTAAGCTTTGTTCCATCCCCAATAGCGATGTCAAAGCCCTCAATAGGGTTACTAAGCCTAACTTCTACACTAGATGCTCATATAAGAAGTTATGCATACTCCCCGTGTTAATGAGGATCCACACAACGGTCTTCTTGATGAGACCGTCTACTCAAATCGTCTTTGTCCTAGTAGCATTGGAATAGGCATGTAGTCATATCTCCGTCTTCATCTCATTGACTTCTAACTCCTCGACCTCCTGATGATGCACAACATCTATGGTATCATACTCGAGAACATCCTCGCACAATTCATCTTCAGCACCATCGAGCCCGTCTATCAACATACTGGTACTCGTCAGTTTTGCACACTGATGACTAGGTGTGAACTTCTCGTTACATCTGAAACATAAACCTTTGGCCCTTCGCTCCTCCACTTGAGTAGGTGTGGGAGCATGCCCAGGGGTCCTACCAACAGTCCTCACATCATTGGACACTCGAAGCATTGCCCTTGGTACAATTGGGGCCATTTCGGCTTGGTTTACCATTGCCGCATGGGCTGCAATTTGTGATGGCCGAGCCCCCAATCTACCATCTCTACTGGTCTAGTTCGGCCTTGAGATGATCCTCAATTCCGTATGCATCTTCTCCATCTAGAGAGACGTTTGCTTCAAATTGATAGGACACAGTGCTCTCACATTAGCCTGTATATCTCTCTGCAATCCTAAGATGAATGTGGACTTAAGTTGCAAATCTATCCATGGTGGCATGCATTGTCCACTAATTCTTTCTAACTCATCCTTGTAGGCATCATCCATTGTTTTCTAGATGGTTTTGATCAGCAATGCGTGGTAGTCCTCATAGCAAAAAGTGCCAAAACGTAGATTTCTTGGCTGAAATCTATCCAAGTATCGATCTCGTGTGACGCATTTGCAGTCGAAACCAGTGGAGGGCTGTTTCGTCAAGGAGTATGGATGCAAGTAGAACCTTTTGATAATTAGGAGTACCTTGCCACGCGAAGTATTACTCATCCTTGTCGACCCACTTCGTCAGGTCGCTATTTTTCAACCTTGGAAAGTTAACTTGTGTGGATCGCCCTCATATCACATTTTCATGATTTGGGTCCAAACCCAAACCACCTCTAATAGCATGTTGTTCATACCTCTGATGAGGTCTTCTTCAATCTAGATTGGTGGGGAAGTAGTTGTCTTGATCCAAATCAGCTCACTCATCTAGATTGGCTATCGGTTAGCGTCTGATTGGTGTCGGTCGATGCATAGGATCTATTATCACAGATCTAGGGGGCACCACATATTCAGGTCCATGCTTCAAAGGTGTGGGCAATATAGGTTAACTTCTTGGTGGTGTTTTGCCCTAGCCGTAGTAGTTTGGCGGTTGGTAGTTTTCAGTGTCAATCTCTCCATGCTTTCTATCTTCTCACTTATCCTCCTCAATACAGTGGTATTCTCTGTAGATAGTGTTAGGTTTTTATTATTGGCAATTGTGTACAAAATATTCTAAGTATATTTATACATGTATATGAGCTTTTATACAAGTCTAGGAAGTATCTGTTTTGAAGAATTGCAAGATTATTGTAGAAAAGTTTATGAGTTCACATCGCATTCACACCGTGTTCACAGCGCGTTCTCATGTGTTCACACAAACAGAGAGCAGCGTTCATAAGCGCATTCGAACGCGGGCTCACGCATTCACACAGACAGAGAGCAGCGTTCACAAGCGCGTTTAAACGCGGGCTCATGCGTTCACATAGATAGAGAGCAACATTCACAAGCGCGTTCAAAAGCAGTCTCACGTGTTCACACAGACAGAGAGCAGCGTCCACAAGCGCGTTTGAACGCGGGCTCATGCATTCACAATGACAGAGAGCAGCGTTCACAAGCGCGTTCGAACGCAGACTCACGCGTTCACACAGACAGAGAGCAGTGTTCACAAGCGCGTTCGAACGCGAGCTCATGCGTTCACACAGATAGAGAGCAACGCTCACAAGCGCGTTCGAACGCGGGCTCATGTGTTCACACAGATAGAGAACAGCGTTCACAAGCGCGTTCAAATGCAATATGTGAAAATTAGACTGTTGCGTTCGAACGCACCCGGGCCGTGTTCGAACGCACCAACGAAGTTTGTAATTTTTGGACTTTCATTAGTTTGGATAAGACTTGGATTTGGCTCTATCTTGGAGATCTTATATAAGTATAGTGATGCCCTAATTCTAGTGTTGTTGAAGAAGCAATTTTGAAGGAGACTTCTTGAGGCTACATCGGTTCTTCAACTAACAAGGTCCTACTCTTCTAAAAAGCTTAATCTTTTGTCTTAAGGGCTATCTAGATGAAAGATCAATCTCGAGGGCTACTGAGGTTGGATATCAATCACGAGAAGCAGTGAATCGTGTGTTCTAGCGAGCAAGACTGAGAAGAACAAAATCGTGAGGTTCGACAATTTGTCTTGTGAGTCAGCTTTATAAATGCTACCATTCTATTGGTTGGTTTTGATCCGTGGTTTTTTCCCGATTGGGTTTTTCCACGTTAAAATCTTGGCGTTCATCTTGAGAGCTTACTTGAAGTCTATAGACGAGCGATTATGGTTTGCCATTGTGAACGGTTGGAGTCCACCAATGTACATGGTGGATGATAAACTTGCTGAAAAACCGATCAAGTCATGGGATAGGGCAAATTATGAAAAAGTTGGAGGAATAGCAAGCCAATAAATGCAATTTTTAGTTGTGTTTCTTCGGAAGAATTTAGAAGAATTTCTACTTGTGAGATAGTAAAAGAAGCTTGGACGATCTTAGAAACTACTCACGAAGGAACTATGGTTGTAAAACTTTCAAAACTTCAGAGGTTGACTACTAGTTTTGAAACTCTACGTATGGAAGAGAATGAGACATTTGATGAGTTCTATGCAAAGCTGAGAGATATAGTCAACTCAAGTTTCAACTTAGAAGAGAAAATTTCTGAAAACAGAATTGTTCGTAACATCCTTAGGTCTCTTCCAAAAAGATTTCAGGCAAAAGTTACAGCTATTGAGGAAAGTAAGGACATCGATTCTATGAAAGTTAAACAATTGGTAGGAAATCTACAAACATTTGAGTCCAGCCTTTCGAAATCGAGGAAGTCCAAAGGGGTGGCCCTATCCACAGTTGAACAAAATATATAGGAGTCTGAAGATGAAGGTGATTTAGATATTGAGATGTTCGCTATATTTGTCAAAAAAGTTCAATAAATTCTTTCGGAAGCCAAACAAGTTGAATGCAGAAAAACATGAAAAAAACAAAGCATTTGTGAAAAGGAAGACTACTGTGAGTTTGAATACAAGGGTAAGCAACAACAATGTCAAATAGAAAAATAAGACTTTTGAGAATAAAGTTCGATATTTTGAATGTTCTGGTTTTGGACACATCGCACAAGAATGCCCTAATCGTCTTAAGAGGAAGGATAAAGTTATGAAAGTCACTTGGGATGACTCAAATGGATCTGATGATGATTTTGAGAAAGACAAAGAAAACTTTGTAGCTTTTGCCTCCTCTCTTCTTAATATTAACTCTGTAGTTGATACTGATAGTACAGATGATCAGGATATGTTACCAGTTGAGGAAGATGAATCTGAAATACAAAAGGCATATAATGACTTGTACCTGGAGTCATTTAAACTCAAGAAAAGTAATCTTAGATTACTTCAACGACTCAAAGTAATCAAATCAGAAAGAAATCAATTTAAGGAAAAGTATAAATTAGAACTTGGAACGTGTCAAAAACCTTTCTAAACAACTTGACAATGCGAAAAATAAGATGAAGACTGATGAAGTTGAACTAGAGCGATTGCAGAAAGAAGTGATATTTCTTAATGGGAAGAACAAACTAGATGACATTTTAAAAGCTCCAATTTCTGGAAAAGACAGGTATGGTATTGGATACTCTAGTAATTAAAATAATAATAAAACTGTCTTTGTTTTTGCAGGTATACAAAATGAAGAAAACTTGAGGTCATCAACCACATTTTCAAAGCAATCCTGGATAAATGTCTCTAAACTGAAGTTTAATCAACAATCTGGTAACTCTTTAGCGGCACCAAAGGTAAACTTTAGTCACACTCCTCAGCAAAAAGTGAGTCGAAAAAGGTTTGTTCCAACATGCATTCATTACGGCATTCTAGGGAATATTCGACCTCATTACAAATTTTTGCAAAAATCTAGAAGTGCTTTCATTTATGGGATGAAAACAAAGGCCATATGGGTCAAGAAAAGTGATTTGAAATGTTATGTTGTGCATACAGCCTTGAAAACTTTAAAGTCTGATTTGTGGTATTTATATATTGGCTGTTCAAGATATATGTCGGGTGACAAGTCTTTATTTTCTAATCTTGAAAAACATGAAGGGGGAGTTGTGACATTCGGAGATGGTAATTCATCCAAGGTAATAGGTAGAGGAAAGGTAAGTTCTCTAGGGGTTCCTATTCTTGAAAATATTCTTTATGTTAAGGGCTTGAAAGCAAATTTACTGAGCATCAGTGAATTTTGTGATGAAGATTATGAGGTAAAATTCTCCCAAAATGATTGTACTATTCTAGATCATGATGGTAATGTTATATGTTATGGATCTAGAACATCTGATAATTGCTATGTTATTAGAACTTCACATAAACTGAAATGTAACAGTGCCTCTTTCAACATTGTAGATCTTTGGCATCAACATCTTGGACATATGAATCACAAGAAATTATTTAATCTGTCCAAACAAAAAATGGTAAGAGGAATACCTAAGATGAAAGAAATGTCAAAAAGAGTATGCGGTTCATGTCAAATTGGAAAACAAATTAAGATCTCACACAAGAAGGTACATGCAGCTACCACTGACCGTGTGCTATAATTAGTTCACATGGACTTAATGGGTCCAAGAAAAATGGAAAGTCTTGGAGGTAAACGCTATATATTCTTAATGGTCGATGATTACTCTAGATATACCTGGGTTGCCTTTTTATGTGAGAAGTTTGAAACCTTTAAACTTTTTAAATCACTATGCTTAAAATTGCAGAATGAAAAATCTACTACCCTAGTTAGGATTCGTTCTGATCATGGTAGAGAATTTGAAAATAATTTTTTTTTCTATATTTTGCGATTCTCTTGGTATTCAATATGAATTTTCAGCTCCTATAACTCCACAACAGAACGGGATTGTGGAAAAAAAGAACCGAGTTGTGCAGGAAATGGCTAGGGTTATGCTTCACGCTAAAAATGTTACTCAAAGGTTTTGGGCGGTCAATATAGCGGTACATGTGATAAATTGTGTTTATCTAAGACCAGGTACAAAAATGACTGCATATGAAATCTGGAAAGATAAGAAACCTAGTGTTAAATATTTTTGAGTATTTGGTAGTAAATGCTATATCTTGCATGATCGAGAACATTTGACTAAATTTGACACTAGGAGTAGTGAGGGCATCTTCTTAGGGTATTCTAATAATATTAGAGGCTACAAAGTATTTAATCTTGACACTTCTACTGTTATGAAATCTGCTAATGTTATTATAGATTAATCCACCTTGGTATAACTGAAACTACTCCTATTTTTGTTTCTGCAGGTACACATGACGAAGACATTGGAAAAGAGCTTGATCTGTAAATTGAGAAATAGGACGAGGATAAGGTTGAAATGAACAAAGATGACTGCAACGTACTAGAACCATCTGCTAGAGTGAAATTAAATCATCCACTGTCACAAGTGATCGGAGATGTGAATGAACCAATAAAGACAAGATGACAAATCCAAAGTGAGGTATCATTTACTTGTTATACATCTTCTTTTGAACCTAAAAATGTGAATGAAGCATTGTTAGATGATTCTTGGGTTAATGCTATGCATGAGGAATTAGAGCAATTTTCTAGGAATGATGTTTGGTATTTAGTTCCTAGACCTAAGAATGTGAACGTCATTGGAACAAAATGTATATATAAGAATAAAAGTGATGAACATGGCAATATAGTTTGAAATAAAGCTAAACTAGTAGCATAGGGATATACTCAGGTTAAGGGTATAGATTTTAATGAGACATTTGCTCCTATTGCTAGATTAGAGTCTATTCGTATACTGTTTGCTATTGCTTATTGTTTAAAATTTAAATTGTTTCAAATAGATGTTAAAAGTACTTTATTGAATGGTATTCTGAATGAAGATGTTTATGTGGAACAACCTAAGGGGTTGAAAGATCATAAATTTCCTTCTCATGTGTTTAAATTGAAAAAGGCCCTCTACGGGCTAAAACAAGCTCCAAGAGGTTGGTATGAGAAGTTGACCAATTTCTTAGTGGATGTGGGGTTCACTCGAGGGGTAGTGGACAAGACATTGTTCATTAGATGTGAGAACAAGAGTTTAGTTGTGGCACAAATATATGTGGATGACATTCTCTTCGCGGCAACGAGTCAATCTTTAGCTAAGGAGTTTGCAGATCTCATGCATAGTCATTTTGAGATGAGCATGATGGGTGAGTTGAAGTTCTTCTTGGGACTTCAAATTACTCAATTGGAGAGAGGGATTTTTATCGATCAAACCAAGTATGCTAAAGATCTTGTGATTAAATTCGGTTTAGAAAATTCAAAACATGCTATAACTCCTATGAGTACAACTACCAAACTAGGTAAGGACATTTCAGGAAAAAGTGTTGATCAAACACTATATAGGAGCATTATTGGTAGTCTTTTGTACTTAACTGCTAGTAGACTAGACATTGCATTTAGCGTCGGTGTGTGTGCTCGGTTTCAACCTGAACCTAAGGAGACACATTTGTTTGTTGTGAAACGTATCATAAAATATGTCAGTGGCACAGTTGATTTAGGTATCCGGTTTACTTATGACTAAGGTGCTATCATATCGGGATACACGGATTCTAATTGGGCTGGTGCATATGATGACAGAAAAAGTACTTCATGAAACACCCAAACCTCCAAATACACGTGTAAACCGCGTGGGTAAATCCTCCCACGCGGTACATCACATGACCTGTCAGTACAAGGATTTCACAAGGCACACAACCACACAAATTCACCATAATTAACTCTACTAAAGGAGTCCGGATACAAGTTCCACAGGCCACAACAAGCCTTCCAAATATACAATCCAAAATACTATGTTAAAGTCCAAAAAGATACAACGTCAACATCATGCCCTCGCAGGGGCTTAATACAACTACATACGTACTAAAAAGAAAGGAAGCGGCTACTCCTCGCTACCCGCACTTGCGTCCCCTAGCTCTGAAATAATATGCCACGAGGGGTGAGCTTACAGCCCAGCGAGTAGGATTCATACAATCTAAAATAATGACATCACAGGTGTATATCCAATGTATGCCTAAATTTGCTAACGATAACGACATGCTTATTTAAAATGACTTACCCCAATTAACTAAGTCAATGCAGTTGATAAAGATTACCAATCACTATCTTGGAACATGCTAGTTTACCAAACATATTATGATCAGTTCACACAGATATAAAGTTTGAGACAATCTCTTATTCGTACACATCTCAATCATAGGTTTACATGCTATGCATAGCAATAAAATAGCAGTTTAGTCAGCCCATGTCTACCAAAACAATAATCATACTTATCATCGCTCACCGAGCTATTCACCACACAGGGTAAATACTCCTACGAAACAATCATCCATCATCACATACATCGAGGGGGGGATATATACACATCTAGCGGTAATGTCACCTACACGTGTATGGCGACAGTACATGTGACCGGTTGTCTGTGGCCATCAGACTCAGGACCCCGGTCGTAAGCCCATATCTCACTCTCTCTAAATCATCACCGCCCTCGGGGGAGAATCAGGAGCCCTCGGCTCATCAACAGACGCCCTAACCCTGCGTCGTCGGGTACCGCTAGAGTTATATCCCCGCCTCACAATCATATTCTTCTATCATTATAATCTAGTCCTGACCATGCAGTATAACTACCTGAATGCCACACAGGCTTCCCGACCTCAGGTGTAGGCCACTAATAGTATAGACATATATGATACACTCTGCCCTTAACCCTGGGCTGAGTGAGTAGGGGTACTACCTAGTCAGAATTCGACTACTAATGATAGGTGGAAGTGGTGCAGTGTTTATGCGTGTATAAAGCATGTTATAGTCATCATGATCATTACAGTCCATATCCACAGCAATCATACATCTATGCAACGGTATACCATACAGGACACATGTAAAGCATTATCATACACATTATCTTTCTCATGATACTATACTGAACAGATTATAAATAACTACATATGCAAAAGATATAACAGGGAGTACCAACTGCATGCATTAATACTGACATTTCCTACTGTATTATGTTATTCTAGATTTGTATAACTCTACTCGCCTGGGAGGTCTCCACGGTAAGGTAAAACTCGTCAGCTAGTCCGGGATCCCAAAATCTTCCTCACGCGGTGTCAATCCTATTAATTCACGCAAGTAAAGTCATTAGCGAACTAATAGAATTAACTATCTTATTAGCACATTTATGTTTTGTATGAGTCAAGGGTATCCTAGGAATCTTATATTATCCCAAAATTAAGGATCAGGCTAATCAAATTAGGTGAAAATGGTAAACAGGGTTATAGGGTCCAAATGGACCCAAATGGGCTAGGCTAGAGGCAATAGGTAGGCTCAAACCTAACCTAATAGGCAAAGGGCCAAGGTGGGCTGCAATTGGACTGCAGCCCACAAGTTTGGCCGAAGTGGGCTGGGTCCAACCACAGCCCACCAAAGGCTTGGTTGGTGGGCTGCGGTCTGCAGCCCACCCAACCCAAGCCTAGTGGGCTGGGGGTCTGGACCGCAGCCCACCAAGGGCTCGGTGGGCTGCGTCTGACCGCAGCCCACCCAAGGGCTCGGTGGGCTGCGTCTGACCGCAGCCCACCTAGGGATCAGTGGGCTGCGGTATGACCGCAGCCCACCAAAGGGAGGGGAAGGGCACGGGGGGTTTAACAAACCCCCCCTCCCACCCACCTACCCTCCCTCGGTATTCCCCAACCGAGGGAGGAAACGAAGGGGAGGTGGAGAGGCTGATGGGCTGCGGCGGCGCGGCACGAGGCCGGCGGCGCAGCGCGGAGACAGCGGCGGCACGACACGACACTAGGGCGCGCGCGAGTGCGGGGACAGCGGCGCAGCGCAGAGACAGCGGTGGCACGGCACGAGGCCGGCGGCGCAGCGCAGAGGCGGCGGCGGCAAGGGTCCGGCACAGCACGAGGCCGAGGAGGGGAAGGAGAAAGGGAAGAAAAGAAGGAGGTTTACCGGAGGGGGGGAGTCGGCGAGTCGGCGGCTGTCGGCGGCTGTCGGCGGCTATCGGCGACCACGAGGGAGGGAGAGAGAAGAAGAAGAGAGGTTGCGGTGAGGGAAGGAAGGTTTTTTATTGGAAACAATCTGGTTGCTTGGCATAGTAAGAAATAAAACTCGATATCTTTATCTACTACGGAGGCCGAGTACATTGCAGCGGGGAGTTGTTGTTCTCAGTTATTATGGATGAAACAAATGGTCAAAGATTATGGCATTGAACAAGATACTATGGTGATTTATTGTGACAACATGAGTGCTATTAATATATCGAAAAATCCTGTTCAACACTCACGTACAAAACATATTGATATCCGACGTCATTTTATACGTGAGTTAGTTGAAGATAAAATAATAGCACTATAACATGTTGAGACAGAAAAATAGTAGGGAGATTTATTTACAAAATCTTTAGATATACAGAGATTTGTGTATCTTCGTACTTCTTTAGGAATTTGTGTTTTGGACTATTTTTTTTGTTTTAGTTTGTGAGTTTTTTTATTATTTCATTTCATTTTTTTCGATTTTCTTTTACTCTGAAATTTTCTCTTTGGTTTTAGTTTCAAATTTGTCGAGAGTTTTATTTTCTATAAAAAAAAATTGATGCACTCCTAGATTCAATAATATATTCTTGACATATAAATATGATTTTTTCTTGATTATGAGTTATTATAGTCAATTTTGTCATCTTGTAGCATATTGTATTATTTTTTATTTATTCACTCTCGCAACTTCTACGATAATTAAACTAAATTTAATGCACTCATAACGTGTGTATATTCTTGAGTAAGCATGACATCATGAAATATTTTTTTAAATAGCTCACTTTTGACTTTGATTTGCACAGTTTAACCTTATGCTTAGTCATAAAAAATGTGTTCATAAAAAATCAATGAAAAAAACTACAATGAGTTAGATTGAAAGCCATCTTGTTTAGAGTCAAGTTTGACTCAGTACATTGCTTGCAAATTAAAAAAAAATTGATATATCTAAATATCTTCATGCACATTGTTTGATATGTACTATAAGAAAAGGGCTACCTACTCATATGTGAAAGCCATCATTGCACCTATATGGTTTTAGTAAAAAAAATTACAAAAAAAAATTCATGTTCTATTATGGAGAATCAGTCGAAAAGTGCAAATTTAATTACTAAGTCGGTTTGACTACTGTATTGCATCATTGTTTAAATAGGAAAGTTTATTTAAGAAGAATGTTTCATGTTATTTATGCTCAACTTGCATATGCATATTGTTATGATCAATCAAGATTAATTTGAATTTGAGTGATGCATTAGAATTGATTATAATATGCTCTTGATGATTTGATTGATCTGTGTATGACTTATTTCATCTGATTGTCATATTCTATGTCTTGAATCTATTTTGAATTTGTAGAAGTGCATCTCCAAAAAGATTTTTTAATTTTGTTTTTTTTTATTTAAAAAAAAAGGGCGTTCGAACGCAAGCTTCTTGAGTTCGAACGCGGTGACTGGCGCGTTCGAAGACACAGACTGGTGCATTCGAACGCACTCGGGGGTTCTTTAAATATTGCGTTCGAATCCAAGGGTTTTCATCTTCCATCTTCCAAACCCTAGAAACCCTTCATTTCCACCCTCCCAAATCTTCAAAATCTTCATCTTTTTCATCAAATATTTTACTTCAAACTCTTTTAAAGAGTAATTCTCCTCTGGATCTAGAGTCTTTCTGCCGAAACTTCAAGTTTTCTTCACTTTTTGTGAGGTATGATCGTCCATCAAATTTCTTATTTTTTATTCAATTTAGCCTCTTGATCTTGGTTGATTTCATGCGTTTTCGAGTTTTGATCACATTAGAGTTAATATCTTTATATTTCTTGAGCAATTGAACATGACAACTTAGCTTTTTCTTGTGGAAGATGGATTTCACTTAAGGCTTTCATGGTTTCTTGAATTTTTTAGATTTCTTATTACTTTTTGTATGCTTTGGGCATGTGTTAAATCTTGCGACTTGTTTCTCTCTCTAGAATGCCTAAAAAAGCTGCAGTTTCTCAGAAACCAAGGCTGCCTTCCTCACCATCTTTGGCTCTCAAGTTTTCTACATCTACTGCTGCAGGGAGATATAAACATAATTTTGGCACTCGACCTATTATCTGTGAAAGGCTAGTTGTCATTTTTTATTTTTGCACCTTGGGGATATAACAGATATTTACTGAGTGAGGATGGTTGTCCGTGTGTCGGATGAACGGGACAGCATATGTGGAGGTTGTCAGGGAATTTTTTAGCAATGCCACTATTTTGGAACGTTGTATACGGTCTGCTGTCCGTTGGGTTTCGGTATACTTCGACTCTGATGTCATTCATGTTGACCTCCAACTTCTTGATGGCGAGTTCCAGTATCCATCTTCTAATCCGCTTCCTGATGTTAAAGAATATGCTAGTAATGTGTTAATACAAGGGGAACGTTGGAAAGGTAACATGATGCCACATGCGAAACTAACTTCAGTGGCTCGCATGCTACACCTTTTCTGTCTTTACAACATCACCCCCATGACTCGACACTCAAGTATTAGTCCGGATCGGGCCTTCCTCCTTCATGCGATGCTATCGGGGATTTCTATTGATTTGGCTGCTGTAATATACGATTCTATTTTGACAGTTGCACAGAAAGAAGCGCCTCGTGAAGGGTTGTCGTTTGATATTTTTATTACCAAATTGTGCGCTCAGAGTGGGGTGCAAGTGGATGCCTCAGAAGTTCCGCTTACTGCACAAAAACCATTGGATCGGATAACACTTAAGCGGAGTCAAGCTCATGATCAGCCATCTCCTTTCAAGCCGTCCTCCTCTTCCGCCGCTGGACGTCGATCACATTTCGATAGTTCTGCTGACAGTTCTGACGATGATTCATATCATCTTCAGAGGGAGTTACCATAGTTCTTTGACCGGTTTGATTAGCTTAGCACTCAGGTGCAGAACTTACATTTGTCTTATTCCCTAGACACATTTCTCAAATTAGGTTATATTATATATTATGTATATGCATGTTTTAGCCTCTAGTATGATTATATGACTTTATTTAGAGATGATTACAGTCGAGCATATTTTATCATGCATCCGATTAGGTTGATTTAGGATATGAGTACATTGGTGATATATAGAGATGATGAGAGATGATTATACTGTTATAATGTTATGTCCAGTTGATCTGTAGCATGAGTATGCATGTAATTGATTACATGATTGGAAACTATATTGCATTATTTTTCTCTTCATTCCTATTTCACCTAAATTCCTGTTATGCATTGACTTATTATCGTATTGGATATAAGCACATGATCTGTCATCTAGAAGGAAAGCATGAAATGTGATTAATAGGATAGTTGATAGAAAGTGTGAGGATACCCGAGTGGGTGCGAGGATTAGGACGCGCTTGGTGGATGGTTGATCGCTCGACATAGTCGCGATCCTGCTGGCCTTACGTCCGAGGTCGTTAGTCTGTGTGCGCAGCAGACATTCGGACACATGCTGTTCATCAAGGCATATGTGGCGAGTTATCCTCATGAGGTTTCTATCAGCTAGAAGGGTGCCCGGTCTGGATGATTATTGATATCCTTAGTGGATGGCAGGGTATGATTATATTTGAGATACTCCTTGCGGATGGCAAACTATGCTCTGAGCCTCCGGGCATGATGTTGAGACCGGGTACCGGGTGTTGACTATGCATAGTAGTCTAGTATGATGATCACATATAGAGCTGACATTGATGACTGAGATGTTGAGAAATTCATATGATTTCATTATCATTTGATTACCTGATTATTATAGCATGGACATGGTCGTCATGCATCACATATCATATTTGAGAGAAAGTTATGATGATAGTATAACATGAAGATTTATTTACTCATTGTCGAGGATCATATACTTTTATCAGTTATGACATGTTATCTACTTTTCATTTAAATATTATTGAGGATACATTCATATATTCATTCATGACATGATGCTCTTTCTGATTCATATTATCCAGTACATGATTTACTAAGCCTTTTGCTCATGACTCTCTCTATTTTTTTTCTAACCCCTTAGACATGTGGTACGTGATAGTGACTCGAGATATCTTGAGAAGATATTTTAGAGCGATGATGAGGTGAGCTATAGATGCGAGATGGTATAGATGATAATTTATATAGAAATTGAGTTGTACGAGTATTTAATATTTATACTCTTTTATATTAGATGATGATTTGTATAATACAGGTCGAATCATAGTATACTCTTGTATTAGCTGTTGTAGTCGTATCTTGATGGTTTGTTGTGGCCTATGTAGGTCCTGCCAGATTATGTAGTAGTATAGTGTATATTATTATGGACTTGGATATTCTTATGTTAACAAGTTTATTTGGTTATTAATATGATTTATTTCATGATAGATTATGTGATCATGGATAGGTTAGCAGGTTTCATTTGATGATGTCATGATTATATGTGCACAGGAGTATCTATGCGTGACGGGTCATGCCCGTCCTATCGTGTGCGCAGCGCGTGCTGTGTGGCACGTGGGCGTGCACGTACCTATGCCGGGCGAGGGCGTTACACGGCCCTCAAGTCAAGCTTGCTGAATATGGTCGCCCCTGCAAGCTCGTCCAACAGCTCCTTTATAACTGGAATTGGGTACCGGTCCTTGACGATAATAGCATTTAGTGCCCGATAATCGACACAAAAATGCCATGTCCCATTTTTTCGCACCAATAGCACGGGGGATGAGTATAAGCTATGACTTGGTTGAATGAGGCCTTGCTCCAGCATCTCAACTACCATTTTGGAGATAACTTCCTTTTGCACCTGTGGATACTGATATAGCCTCACAATTGCCGGTGTAGCCCAGAGCACAATCTCTATGCGGTGGTCTGCCGTTCTCCTTGGTGGCAACTCCTGTGGCTCCTTAAACAGTCCAGAAAAGTTATCTAATAAATTAGACAATTCAATTATATTATCTGAACACATTTGAGGCTCATCTCCTGCTGATCCTAACTGAAGATGATAGGCTAAATCATACGCACAAGGTAGCCTCACCATCGGCTGCATCGCTGGAATCGGCGAAAACCGAACGCCATCAAGCCGCACATCTTTGGTTCCTTGCTTAAATTTCATCCACATGCTCCGGAAATCAAAAGTGACGGGTCCCAAGCTTTGTAACCACTTAGTGTAAAGGACAATGTTCGCTCCTCGCAGCGCCAATGGATATAAGTCCATAATGATGTCATGCCCTTGCACCTGAATACCAACCCGACGACACAATCTCTCCGCCTTAAGCTTCGTGCCGTCTCCAATAGCAACATCAAACCCCGTGGTCAGTTCAGCATCCAATCCCAATCTTCTCACTAACTGTTAGGTTTTTATTTGTTGGCAATTGTGTACAAAATATTCTAAGTGTATTTTTTCATGTATATGAGCTTTACACAAGTCTAGAATATCTCTGATTTGAAGAATTGCAAGATTATTGGAGAAAAGCCGTCGAGTTCACACCGCGTTCACAAACACGTTCGAACGCGCGTACTGCGTTCACACAGACAGAGAGTCGCGTTCACAAACGTGTTCGAACGCGGGTACTGCGTTCAAACAAACAGAGAGCCGCGTTCACAAACGCGTTCGAACGCGGGTACTGCGTTCACACAGACAGAGAGCCGCGTTCACAAACGCGTTCGAACGCGCATACTGCGTTCACATAGACCGAGAGCTCCGTTCACAAACGCGTTCGAACGCAACCTGAAGAATTCAAGTTGTCGTGTTCGAACGCACTCGGGCCCATTCGAACGCACCTGAGTTCAAGTCATGTCGTTCGAACGCACCCGGGCCGCGTTCAAACGCACCAACGAAGTTTGATAAAATTGGACTTTCGTGAGTATGGATAAGACATGGATTTGTGAGTACGGATAAGACTTGGATTTGGCTCTATCTTGGAGATCATATATAAGGATTGTGATGCCCTATCTTGAGTGTGGTTGAAGAAGCAATATTGAAGGAGACTTCTTGAGGCTACATCGGTTCTTCAACTAACAAGGTTCCACTCATCTACAAAAGTTAATCTTTCGTCTTGAGGGCTATCTAGACGAAAGATCAATCTTGAGGGTTACTGAGATTGGACTTCAATCACGAGAAGCGGTGAATCGTGGGTTCTAGCGAGCAACACTGAGAGGAACAAAGTCGTTTGGATCGACGGGTTGTTTTGTGAGTCAGTCTTGTAACTGCTACTATTCCAGTGATTGGTTTTGATCCGAATTTGGATCCGTGGTTTTTTCCCGTTTGGATTTTTCCACGTTAAAATCTTAGCGTTCATCTTTGCTTTCATTTTTAATATTTCTTCCAATTTTTACTTAAGCGAACGAGCGTGATCATTACCTAGTGTTTAGATACATACGTGTGTCTAGGGGTTTTTTAATTGGTATCAGAGCAGGTTCTCTCACCCTTTGAGAGAAATCAGATAGGCATGGATTTTCATAGAGGTGGACCATCATCTTTTAGACCTCCTATCCTAGATGGATCAAATTATGGATCTTGGAAAGCTAGGATGAGAGCTTACTTGAAGTCTATAGATGAACGAGTTTGGTCTGCCGTTGTGAACGGTTGGAGTCCACCAATGTACATAGTGGATGATAAACTTGCTGATAAACCGATAGAGTCATGGGATAGGTCAGACTATGAAAAAGTTGGATGGAATAGCAAGGCAATAAATGCAATTTTTAGTTGTGTTTCCTCGGAAGAATTTAGAAGAATTTCTACTTGTGAGATAGCAAAAGAAGCTTGGACGATCTTAGAAACTACTCACGAAGGAACTATGTCTGTCAAACTTTCTAAACTTCAGAGGTTGACTACTAGTTTTGAAACTCTATGTATGGAGGAGAATGAGACATTTGATGAGTTTTATGCAAAGCTAAGTGATATAGTCAACTCCGGTTTCAACCTAGGAGAGAAAATTCCTAAAAACAGAATTGTCCGTAAGATCCTTAGGTCTTTTCCAGAGAGGTTTCAGGCGAAAGTTACAGCTATTAAGGAAAGTAAGGACATCGATTCTATGAAAGTTGAACAATTGGTAGGAAATCTACAAACATTTGAGTCCAGCCTTTCAAAATCGAGGAAGTCCAAAGGGATTGCACTATCCGAGTTTGGATCCGTGGTTTTTTGCCGTTTGGGTTTTTTCACGTTAAAATCTTGGCGTTCATCTCTGCTTTCGTTCTTAATATTTCTACGAACTTTTACTTAAGCGAACGAGTGATATCATTGCCTCGTATTTAGATACATACTTGTGTCTAGGGGTTTTCTAATTGGTCTCAGAGCAGGTTCTCTCACCTTTGAGAGAGATCATATAGGCATGGATTTTCATAGAGATGGACCATCATCTATTAGACCTCCTATCCTAGATGGATCAAATTATGGATATTGGAAAGCTAGGATGAGAGCTAACTTGAAGTCTATAGATGAACGAGTATGGTTTGCCGTTGTGAACAGTTGGAGTCCACTAATGTACATGGTGGATGATAAACTTGCTGATAAACCAATAGAGTCATGGGATAGGTCAGACTATGAAAAAGTTGGATGGAATAGCAAGGCAATAAATGCAATTTTTAGTTATGTTTCCTCAGAAGAATTTAGAAGAATTTCTACTTATGAGATAGCAAAAGAAGCTTGGACGATCTTAGAAACTACTCATGAAGGAACTATGGCTGTCAAACTTTCTAAACTTCAGAGGTTGATTACTAGTTTTGAAACTCTACATATGGAGGAGAATGAGACATTTGATGAGTTCTATGCAAAGCTGAGTGATATAGTCAACTCCAGTTTCAACCTAGGAAAGAAAATTCCTAAAAACAGAATTGTCCGTAAGATCCTTAGGTCTCTTCCAAATTGGTTTCAGGCGAAAGTTACAGCTATTGAGGAAAGTAAGGACATCGATTCTATGAAAGTTGAACAATTGGTAGGAAATCTACAAACATTTGAGTCCAGCCTTTCAAGACCGAGGAAGTCCAAATGGATTGCCTTATCCACAGTTGAACAAAGTATATAGGAGTCTGATGATGAAGGTGATTTAGATGTTGAGATGTTGGCCATGTTCATTAAAAAGTTCAAAAATTCTTTCGGAAGCCAAACAAGTTGAATGCTGAAAAATTTGAGAAAAGCAAAGCCTTTGTGAAAAAGAAGAATACTGCAAGTTCGAACACAGGTGTGAGCAACAATGGTGTCAAACAAAAAATTAAGAATTCTGAGAATAAAGTTCGATGCTTTGAATGTTCTGGTTTTGGTCACATAGCACAAGAATGCCCTAATCGCCTTAAGAAGAAGGGTAAAGCTATGAAAGTTACTTGGGATGACTCAGATGAATCTGATGATGATTCTGGAAAAGACGAATAAAACTTTGTAGCTTTTGCCTCTTCTCTACTTAGTATTGATTCCGTTATTGATACTGATAGTACAGATGATCAGGATATGTTACCAGCCGAAGAAGATGAATTTGAAATTCAAAAGGCATATAATGACCTATACTTGGAGTCGTTTAAACTCAAGAAAAGCAATCTTAGACTACATCAACGACTCAAGGTAATTGAACCAGAAAGAATTTAATTTGAGGAGAAGTATAAATTGGAGCTTGAACGTGTCAAAGACCTTTTTGAACAACTTGACATTGCGAAAAATAAAATGAAGGCTGATGAAATTGAACTAGAGCGATTGAATAAGTAAGTGACATTTCTAAAAGGGAAGAACAAATTTGATGAGATTCTAAAACCTCAGATCTCTGGAAAAGACAAGTATGGTGTTGGATACACTGGTAATTCAAATAATAACAAAACTGTCTTTGTTTCTGCAGGTATACAAAAGGAAGAATACCTGAAGCCATCAACCGCATTTACAAAGCAATCCTGGATGAATGCTTTAAACTGAAGTTGAATCTACAAACTAGTGAAACTTCGACGGTACCAAAGGTAAACTCTAGTCACACTCCTCGACAAAAGGTGAGTAGAAAAAGGTTTGTTCCGACATGCTATCATTGCGGCATTCTAGGCATATTCGACCTCATTCCAAATTTTTGCAAAAACCTAGAAGTGCTTTTATTTATGGGATGAAAACAAAGGCTATATGGGTCAAGAAAAGTGATTTGAAATGTTATGTTGTACATACTGCCTTGAAAGCTTTAAATTCTGACTTGTGGTATTTAGACAGTGGTTGTTCAAGACATATGTCAGGTGACAAATCCTTATTTTCTAATCTCGAAAAACATGAAGGGGGAGTTGTGACATACGGAGATGGTAATTCATCCAAGGTAATAGGTAAAGGAAAGGTAAGTTTTCCGGGGATTCCTACTCTTGAAAATGTTCTTTATGTTAAGGGCTTGAAAGCAAATCTTTTGAGCATCAGTCAATTTTGTGATGAAGATTATGAGGTAAAATTCTCCAAAAATGATTGTACTATTCTAGATCATGGTGGTAATGTTATATGTTATGGATCTAGAACATCTGATAATTACTATGTTGTTGGAAAGTCACATAAACTGAAATGTAACAGTGCCTCTTTCGACATTGCAGATCTTTGGCATCAACGTCTTGGACATGTGAATCACAAGGAATTATTTACTCTGTCCAAACAAGAAGTGGTAAGAGGAATACCTAAGATGAAAGAAATATCAAAAAGGGTTTGCGGTTCGTGTCAAATTGGAAAACAAACTAGGATTTCACACAAGAAGGTAAATGCAGCTACCACCGACCGTGTGCTCCAATTAGTTCACATGGACTTGATGGGTCCAACAAAAACGGAAAGTCTTGGTGGTAAACGCTATATCGTCGTACTTTTTTAGGCATTTGTGCTTTGGATTGATTTTCTTTTTGTTTTGGTTTGCGTGTTTTGGTTTGCATGTTTCATTTTTTACTATTTTCTTTTCGTTTTGTTTTAGGTTTTATTTACTCTGAAATTTTCTTTTGTTTTTAGTTTCAGATTTGTCGAGAGTGTTTGTCATAAAAAAAATTTTTTTGATGCACTCCTAGATTCAATAATATACTCTTGACATATAAATATGATTTTTCTCTTGATTATGAGTTATTATAGTCAAATTTGTCATCTTGTAGTATATTGTATCATTTCTGAGTTATTCACTCTCTCAACTTCTATGATAATTATACTGAAATTAATGCACTCATAACGTGTGTATATTCTTGAGTGAGCGTGACATCATGAAATTCTTTTTAAATAGCTCACTATTGACCTTGATTTGCACAGTTTGACCTCATGTTTAGTCATCACAAATGTGTCCATAAAAGATCAATGAAAAGGGCTACAATGAGTTAGTGTGAAAGCCATCTTGTTTAGAGTCCAGTTTGACTCAATACATTACTTGCAAATTAAATAAAAATTTTGCTATTTGTGTATATATTCTGGCACATTGTTTGATTTGTACTACAAGAAAAGGGCTACCTACTCATGTGTGAAAGTCATCATTGCACATGCATATTGTTATTTATAAAAAAAAATATACAGGAAAAATTCCTGTTCGGTTATGGAGAATAAGTCGAAAAGTGCAAATTTAACTACTATGTCGGTTTGACTACTGTGTAGTATCATTGTTTAAATAGGAAAGTTTATTTAAGAAGAATGTTTCATGTTATCTATGCTCACCTTGCATATGCATATTGTTATGATCAATCAAGATTAATTTAATTTTGAGTGATGCATTAGAATTGATTATAATATGCTTTTGATGATTTGGTTGATCTGTGTATGACTTATTTCATTCGATTGTCATATTCTGTGTCTTGAATCTATTTTGAATTTCTTGAAGTGCATCTTCAAAAAGATTTTTTTGATTTTTTTTTATACTTTTTCCTTAAAAAAAAAAGGGCGTTCGAACGTAGATTTTTGAGTTCGAACGCGGTGACTGGCACGTTCGAACGCAGATTTTTGAGTTCGAACGTGCAGACTGGTGCGTTCGAACGCACTCGAGGATTCTTTAAATATTGCGTCCGAACCCAAGGGTTTTCATCTTCCATCTTCCAAACCCTAGAAACCCATCATTTCCTCCCTCTCAAATCTTCAAGATCTTGGTATTTTTCATCAAATTTCTCACTACAAGCCCTTTTAGAGGGTAGTTCTCCTCTGGATCTTGCATCTTTCGGCCAAATTTCTGAGTTTTTCTTCACTTTTGCGAGGTATGATCATCCATCAATTTTCCTATTTTTTTATTCAATTAAGTCTTTTGATCTTGATTGATTTCGTGCATTTTCAAGTTTTGATCACATTAAAGTTACTATCTTGATGTTTCTTGTGTGATTGAACGTGATATCTTAGCGTTTTCAAGTGGATGATGGATTTCATTTAGGGCCTTCATGATTTCTTGTTTTTTTTTTGGTTGCTTTGGGCATGTATTGAATCTTGCATCTTGTTTCTTTCTCAAGAATGCCTAGAAAAGCTGCAGTTTCCAAGAAACCTAGGCCGTCTTCGTCACCATCTTCGGCCTCAAAGTTTTCTACTTCAACGGCTGCAGGGCGATACAAACATAATTTTGGCACCCGTCCTGTTATTTGTGAACAACCCATGGTCATTTCCGATTTTTCATCTTTGGGGATCGAACAAATATTTACTAAGCGAGGATGGTTATCGGTGTGTCGGATGAGCGGGACTGCTTATGTGGAAGTTGTTCACGAATTCTTTTGTAATGCCACAGTTTTAGAATGCTGTATTCATTCTACTGTTCGTGGGGTGTCTGTATACTTGGACTCTGATGTTATTCGCGCTGAACTTTGTCTTCCTAATGGTGAGTTCCAGTATCCCACGTCTGCTCCACTTCCTGATGTCGATGAATATGCTGGCACAGTACTGATCAAATGGGAACGTTGGAAGGGAAACATGATGCCGCATGCGAAACTGACACCAGTGGCTCGCATGCTTCACCTGTTTTGTTTGTCCAACGTTACTCCCAAGACTCGACATTCCAGTATCAGTCTGGATCGTGCATTCCTTCTTCATGCAATGTTATCTGGAGTCTCTGTTGATTCGGCTGCGGTGATCTATGATTCGATTCTCACAGCTGCATAGAAAGAAGCACATCTTGAGGGGTTACAAATATGTGCACTCAGAGTGGGGTGCGTGTGGATGCTTCGGAACCTTCCGTTACTTCGCACAAACCATTGGATCGGATTACTCTTAAGCGGAGTCAAGCTCACGACCAGTCGTCTCCTCTCAAGCCGTCCTCTTCCGCCGCTGGTCGCTCATCGTACCCTGACAGTTCCGATGATAGCTCTGACGGTGACACATCTCACTCTGAGGGGGAGTTACCACAGTACTCTAATCATTTTGATTAGCTTAGTACTCAAGTGCGGGATCTCCATTCGACAGTGACTGATTTACGAGCTGAGCAAGCTCGTCAGGGGACTGTACTTGACTTTGTGTTGACGATTCTTTAGCGTCAGTTTCCTCCGAGTTCCTAGTTTTGGCATTTGTGGCAAAAAGGGGGAGAGTGTCTAGGTGTGTAGGGGGAGCATGGTAATAGGGGGAGTTTATTAGAGTCTTTCAATCTTTCTAATCTTGCTTATAACTTTGCTTGGATAAATTGTGAACTTTGTCTGTTTAAGTATTTTTGAACTTGCTCCATTGATAACTTGTGTTTGGATTGTTTATTCATTTCAAGTTACTTTCACTTGATCTTGGATTGGTATATGTTTATTTGCAGGGATTGACGTTCAAAATATTCTAGACTTGTTGATTGCTCAATTTGAAGTCTTTGTAATAACTTGTAACCTAGGTGTTTTGTCACAAATTGCCAAAGGGGGAGATTGTTAGGTTTTTATTTGTTGGCAATTGTGTACAAAATATTCTAAGTGTATTTTTTCATGTATATGAGCTTTACACAAGTCTAGAATATCTCTGGTTTGAAGAATTGCAAGATTATTGGAGAAAAGCCGTCGAGTTCACACCGCGTTCACAAACGCGTTCGAACGCGGAATCTGCGTTCCCACAGACAGAGAGCTACGTTCACAAACGCGTTCGAATGCGGGTACTACGTTCACACAGACAGAGAGCCGCGTTCACAAACGCGTTCAAACGCGGGTACTGCGTTCACACGACCAGAGAGTCGCGTTCACAAACGTGTTCGAACGCGAGTACTGCGTTCACACATACCGAGAGCTGCATTCACAAACGCGTTCGAATGCAACCTGAAGAATTCAAGTTGTCGCGTTCGAACGCACTCGGGCCCATTCGAACGCACCTGAGTTCAGGTCATGCCGTTCGAATGCACCCGGGCCGCGTTCGAACGCACCAATGAAGTTTGATAAAATTGGACTTTCGTGAGTACGGATAAGACATGGAATTTTGAGTACGGATAAGACTTGGATTTGGCTCTATCTTCGAGATCATATATAAGGATTGTGATGCCCTATCTTGAGTGTGGTTGAAGAAGCATTATTGAAGGAGGCTTCTTGAGGCTACATCGGTTCTTCAACTAACAAGGTTCCACTCATCTACAAAAGTTAATCTTTCATCTTAAGGGCTATCTAGACGAAAGATCAATCTCGAGGGTTACTGAGATTGGACTTCAATCACGAGAAGCAGTGAATCGTGGGTTCTAGCAAGCAAGACTGAGAGGAACAAAGTCGTTTGGATCAACAGGTTGTTTTGTGAGTCAGTCTTGTAACTGCTACTATTCTAGTGATTGGTTTTGATCCGAGTTTGGATCCGTGGTTTTTTCCCGTTTGGGTTTTTCCACGTTAAAATCTTGGCGTTCATCTCTGCTTTCGTTTTTAATATTTCTTCCAATTTTTACTTAAGCGAACGAGCGTGATCATTGCCTAGTGTTTAAATACATACGTGTGTTTAGCGGTTTTTCACTAACCTCTCATCTAGAAAGTTGTGTGTACTCCCCAAATCGATGAGGATATGCACACAATGCTTTCTAACGAGTCCATCTACCCGCAATGTCCTCGGCGCGGAACTACCTGAATATGCATGCATCCACATTTTAGCTTGGATATCCTCCTCTGAACTCTCTCCATCATCAACAACCTCATCATCCTCCTCAAGACCGTCGATGAGCATCACACTCCCGATCGTTTTGGAACACCGATGACTGGGAGTGAAACATTCACCGCATCGAAAGCAAAGACCTTTCGCTCTTCGCTCCTCCACCAAGGCAGGTGTGAGAGTTCGAATGAGGGGGGTCTTGTGCCTCCTTTAACATCTGAAGAAGATCTCAAAGGTGGTCGTGGTCTAGTACTAGCAGCCACTGTCTTTGAACCCGTAGAATTTCCAGCCGCCATTCTAGACGCAAACACCCCATCTCGGTTGCCCCAACTTATTTTCGCTGCCATATTCAGAGCCTTATGCTTTTCCCCTAATACGATTCGGGCTTTACCGATGTCGTCTCAAGCATGGATACACTTTAGGGGTGTCTTTTATTCTTATTTTAGTATTTAATTCATAGAAAAATAAGTTTTTTGTATGTCGCATTCGAACGTGGGTGGAGCTTGAGTTAGAGTTCAATGATTACTTCCCTAATTTCAAACCTTGAGGATAAGATTGCGGAAGCGTGGTGGACTGATACGATTCAAGCTTCACCGATGTCGTCACGAGTATAGATATACTTTAGGGGTATCTTTTACTCTTGTTTTATTATTTAATTCACAGAAAAATAAGTTTTCGGTATGTCGCGTTCGAACGCGGGTGGAGTGCGTTCAAATGCACTTGTGCATTTGAGCGCCACATTCAAATGCACCTGCGAACGCCTGCATCGCGTTTGCACATAAAGAGAACACAAAATGTGCGTTTGAACACAATCGGGTGCGTTCGAACGCGGTCGGCAAAAATCTATTATTTTAGAGTTAATAATTGCCATTTTTGAATTGCTTGGTTAGTCTCTAAAGGTGTGGATGGCAACCATGGAATCATGATTGAATGAATTGAGTTTTACCTTGTCTCCTTCATCTTCTTTTCTCCTATTCTCTCGTTCTCCGGCGTCGCCGCTTCTAGCCTCCCAATATCGGCCAATCACCCTAGTCCCTTAGAGGTGGCCAACTCCTCCCCCTTCTTCTAATCTATCTATCACTTTGCCCTAACCCTTCCATCACCCATAACCCTTCCATGTCCACGTACTCACTGGTGCCACCCCATTAACGCCGGTCCACCGTCCTCCACCATCATCAAGGATCTTGTGCCTCCATCCACGGATCCTAAGACGGACTCCCTAATGTTCGTTCACTAATCAGACGATATCTCGAGATCCCACTGTCCAATTCGCCTGAAACTAGATTTGTTGGAAAGCTCTTTTCTAGGGCTAAGAACAAAATTTCACAATGGTTTTGGACACATAGCACAAGAATGCCCTAATCGCCTTAAGAAGAAGGGTAAAGCTATGAAAGTTACTTGGGATGACTCAGATGAATCTAATGATGATTCTGGAAAAGACGAAGAAAACTTTGTTGCTTTTGCCTCTTCTCTACTCAATATTGATTCCGTTGTTGATACTAATAGTACAGATGATCAGGATATGTTACCAGCTGAAAAAGATGAATCTAAAATACAAAAGGCATATAATGACATGTACTTGGAGTTGTTTAAACTCAAGAAAAATAATCTTAGACTACATCAACGACTCAAGGTAATCAAACTTGAAAGAATTCAATTTGAGGAGAAGTACAAATTGGAACTTGAACGTGTCAAAGACCTTTCTGAACAACTTGACAATGCAAAAAATAAAATGAAGGCTGATGAAATTGAACTAGAGTGACTGAATAAGGAAGTGACATTTCTAAAAGGGAAGAACAAACTTGACGAGATCCTAAAGGCTCAGTTCTCTTAAAAAGACAGGTATTGTGTTGGATACACTAGTAATTCAAATAATAATAAAATTGTTTTCGTTTATACAGGTATACAAAAAGAAGAATATCTGAAGTCATCAACCGCATTTACAAAGCAATCCTTGGATAAATGCTTCTAAACTAAAGGTGAATCTACAAACTGGTGAATCGTCAACGGCACCAAAGGTAAACTTTAGTCACACTCATCGACAAAAGGTGAGTAGAAAAAGGTTTGTTCCGACATGCTATCATTGCGGCATTCTAGGGCATATTTGACCTCATTGCAATTTTTTGTAAAAACCTAGAACTGATTTTATTTATGGGATAAAAACAAAGGCCATATGGGTCAAGAAAAGTGATTTGAAATGTTATGTTGTGCAACTACCAAACTAGGTAAGGATATTTTAGGCAAAAATGTCGACCAGACACTGTATAGGAGCATGATTGGTAGTCTTTTGTACTTAACTGCTAGTAGACCAGACATTGCATTTAGTGTCGATGTGTGTGCTAGGTTTCAGTCTGAACCTAAGGAGACACATTTGTTTGCTGTGAAACGTATTATAAAATATGTCGGTGGTACAGTTGACTTAGGTATCTGGTTTACGTATAACTCGGGAGCTATCATATCTGGATACACGGATTCTGATTGGGCAGGTTCATGTGATGATAGAAAAAGTACCTCAGGTGAATATTTTTATATTGAAAACAATCTGGTTGCTTGGCACAGTAAGAAACAAAACTCGATATCTTTATCTACTGCGGAGGCCGAGTACATTGCAGCGGGAAGTTGTTGTTCTCGGTTATTATGGATGAAACAGATGGTCAAAGATTACGGCATTGAACAAGATACTATGGTGCTTTATTGTGACAACATGAGTGCTATTAATATATCGAAAAATCTTGTTCAACACTCGCGTACAAAACATATTGATATCCGACATCATTTTATACGCGAGTTAGTTGAAGACAAAATAATAACACTAGAACATGTTGAGACGGAGAAACAATTGGGTGATCTATTTACAAAACCTTTGGATTTACAGAGATTTAAGTATCTTCGTACTTCTTTAGGAATTTGTGCTTTGGATTGATTTTCTTTTTGTTTTGGTTTGCGTGTTTTGTTCTGCATGTTTCATTTTTATTATTTCTTTTCGTTTCTTTTTCGATTTTCTTTACTCTGAAATTTTCTTTGGTTTTAGTTTCAGATTTATCGAGAGTTTTTGTCATGTAAAAAAAATATTTGATGCACTCCTAGATTCAATAATATACTCTTGACATATAAATATGATTTTTCTCTTGATTATGAGTTATGATAGTCAATTCTGGCATCTTGCAGTATATTATATTATTTCTGATTTGCTCACTTTCTCGACTTCTATGACAATTAAACTAAATTTAATGCACTCATAACGTGTGTATATTCTTGAGTGAGCATGACATCATGAAATTTTTTTTAAATAGCTCACTATTGACGTTGATTTGCACAGTTTGACCTCATGCTTAGTCATCATAAATGTGTTCATAAAAGATCAATAAAAAGGGCTACAATGAGTTTGTGTGAAAGCCATCTTGTTTAAAGTCCAGTTTGACTCAGTACATTGCTTGCAAATTAAATAAAATTTTTGATGTTTGTGAATATCTTCTTGCACATTGTTCGATATGTACTACAAGAAAAGGGCTACCTACTCATGTATGAAAGTTATCATTGCACCTATATGGTTTATGTATAAAAAATATTACAGGAAAAATTCCTGTTCGGTTATGGAGAATAAGTCGAAAAGTGCAAATTTAAATACTAAGTCGGTTTGACTACTGTGTTGTATCATTGTTTAAATAGGAAAGTTTAGTTAAGAAGAATGTTTCATGTTATCTATGCTCACCTTGCATATGTATATTGTTATGATCAATCAAGATTAATTTAATTTTGTGTGATGCATTAGAATTGATTATAATATGCTTTTGATGATTTGATTGATCTGTGTTATGATCATTCGATTATCATATTTTATGTCTTGAATCTATTTTGAATTTTTAGAGGTACATCTCCAAAAAGATTTTTTACTTAAAAAAAAAGGGCGTTCGAACGCAAATTTTTTAGTTCGAACGCGGTGATTGGCCCGTTCGAACGCGCAGACTGGTGCGTTCGAACGCACTCGATGATTCTTTATATATTGCGTCCGAACCCAAGGGTTTTCATCTTCCATCTTCTAAACCCTAGAAACCCTTCATTTTCTCCCTCTCAAATCTTCAAGATCTTGGTATTTTTCATCAAATTTCTCACTACAAACCATTTTAAATGGTCATTCTTCTCCGGATCTAGCATCTTTCTATCGAATTTCTTAGTTTTTATTCACTTTTGCGAGGTATGATCATCCATCAATTTTTCTATTTTTTATTCAATTAAGTCTCTAGATCTTGATTGATTTCGTGCGTTTTCGAGTTTTGATCATGTTAAAGTTACTATCTTAATGTTTTTTGTGTGATTGAACGTGATATCTTAGCGTTTTCAAGTGGATGATGGATTTCATTTAGGGCCTTCATGGTTTCTTGGATTTTTTTTATTTCTTGCTATCTTTTTGTTTGCTTTGGGCATGTATTGAATCTTGCATCTTGGTTCTTTCTCAAGAATGCCTAGAAAAGCTGCAGTTTTCTAGAAACCTAGACCGCCATCGTCACCTACTTCGGCTCCAAAGTTTTCTACTTTAACGGCTGTCGGGCAATACAAACATAATTTTGGGACCCGTCCTGTTATCTGTGAACGACCCGTGATCATTTCCGATTTTTCTTCTTTGGGGATAGAACAGATATTTACTGAGCGAGGATGGTTATCGGTGTGTTGAATAAGCGGGACTGCTTATGTGGAAGTTGTTCGGGAATTTTTTTGTAATGCCACGGTTTTAGAACGCTGTATTCGTTCTACTGTTCGTGGGGTGTCTGTATACTTGGACTCAGATGTTATTCGTGCTGAACTTCGTCTTCCTAATGGTGAGTTCCAGTACCCCATGTCTGCTCCACTTCCTGATGTCGATGAATATGCTGACATTGTACTGATCAAAGGGGAACGTTGGAAGGGAAACATGATGCCGCATGCAAAGCTGACACCAGTGGCTCGCATGCTTCACTTGTTTTGTCTGTACAACGTCACCCCTAAGACTCGACATTCCAGTATTAGTTTGGATCGTGCATTCCTTCTTCATGCAATGTTAACTGGAGTCTTTGTTGATTCGGCTGCGGTGATCTATGACTCGATTCTCACAGCTGCCAAGAAAGAAGCACCTCGTGAGGGGATACCATTTGGCATCTTTATTACCAATTTGTGCACTTAGAGTGGGGTGCGTGTGGATGCTTCGGAACCTTCCCTTACTTTGCACAAACCGTTGGATCGAATTACACTTAAGCGGAGTCAAGCTCACGACCAGTTGTCTCCTCTCAAGCTGTCCTCTTTCGCCGCTGGTCGCTCATCGCACCTTGACAGTTTTGATGATAGCTCTGACGGTGACACATCTCACTCTTAGACTTTCGTGACTACGGATAAGACTTGAATTTGGCTCTATCTTAGAGATCATATATAAGGATTGTGATGCCCTATCTCTAGGGTGGTTGAAGAAGTATTATTGAAGGAGACTTCTTGAGGTTACATCGGTTCTTCAACTAACAAGATTCCACTCATCTACAAAACTTAATCTTTTGTCTTAAGGGCTATCTAGACGAAAGATCAATCTCGAGGGTTACGGAGGTTGGACTTCAATCACGAGAAGCAATGAATCGTGGGTTCTAGCGAGCAAGACTGAGAGGAACAAAGTCGTTTGGATTGATGGGTTGTTTTGTGAGTCAATTTTGGAACTGCTACTATTCTAGTGATTGGTTTTGATCCGAGTTTGGATTCGTAGTTTTTTTCCCGTTTGGGTTTTTCCACATTAAAATCTTGGCATTCATCTTTTCTTTCGTTCTTAATATTTCTACGGACTTTTACTTTAGCGAACGAGTGATATCATTGCCTAATATTTAGATACATACTTATGTCTAGGGGTTTTTCAAAATATGCTCATAAATGTAGGTTCGGGCCAAGGTGGCTTACAACGACTACTAACTCTTTCAAATTCAGTTTGGTACACCAATAAGTCGTCCTCTGAACCATCTTGCTTAAAGTGGCAGCAAAATCTTCATATGGCGCTGTCCCAAATCTGTGTGTAATCCTCCAACAAAAGTCAGCCCAATCGGTAAATCCTCCACCATGAATAACCGATCGAACGCGGGCGTTTGAATGCGCTTGAATGCGTTCTCTGTATTTACGAACCTGATATAGGCGTGCGCAAGAGCGTTCGAACGCGACCCCTCCTGCGTTCGAATGCGACCTACAGAAATTTTATTTTAATGAAAATAAACAACTAATGCACTAATAAAAGATCCTAACTAAATGTATCGCATTTAGACATCTTGACTTCAAAGAATTTACTTCAAGCAATTTTAGCACTTCATGTATATGTTTCAAATGATCTTCAAAACTTCTACTATATACCAAAATATCATAAAAAAAAATACCAGCACATACGGACGCAAGAGTGGCCTAAATATGTTATTCATTAGGCTTTGAAATATTGCTAGAGTGTTGGTCAATCCAAAGGGCATGACTTGAAACTCATAATGACCATCATGAGTTCCAAAAAGCAATCTTGTGCATGTCATCAAGGTGAACTTAGATTTGATGATATTCAGCTCTAAGGTCTGATTTGCTAAACTAAGAAATCCCTGCCAACTCATCCAACAGCTCTTCTATCACCGATATTGGTTAGCGGTCTTTATCGATTATGGTGTTGAGTGCACGGTAGTTGACACAAAAATGCCACAACTTCTTGTGAACTAGCAAAACTGGTTTCCTTGTCCAAGCATCTCAACTACCAAATTTATTATCTCTTCCTTTTGGACATGAGGATATCGATATAGACACACATTAGCCGACTCAACCTCTGATACAATAGCTATCTTATGATCTGAATTTTTGCATGATGCAGTCCTTGTGGCTCTCCAAACAACAAAGAAAATTCAAATAATAATTACAACAATTCTTAGGGTTTACCTAAGTTTAAGAGATACTCTCCTGTGCACATATAATCATGACATCATTAAATAAAACCTACTAACCTATCCATGATCACATAATCCATCACCAAATAAATCATACTATTAACCAAATAAATTTGTTAACATATAAATATCCAAGTCCATAATAATATACACTAGACCACTACAGAACCTGGCAGGACCCACACAGGCCACAACAAACTATCAAGATATAACTAAATAAATTAATACAAGAGTACGCCATGATTCGACATGTATTATACAAATCATCGTCTAATATAAAAGAGTACAAATATCAAATACTAGTATAACTCAATTTCTATATAAACTATCATCTATACCGTTTTGCATCTATAGCTCACCTCATCTTTGCTCTAAAATATCTCATCAGGATATCTCAAGTCGGTATCACGTACCATAATATCTATAGGGGTTACAGAAAAAAAATAAAGTCATGAGCAAAATGCTCAGTGAATAGACCTTACTCCGAATCAGTGATGCCAAATAAAAAGTAAATCATATACTGGATAATATAAATCAGAAAGCAGCATGATGCCATGTATGAGCATTTATATATGTATCATCAATGACATATATATGAATGAAATGAATTCTCAAGAATAATCATATTATATCCTCAATCAAAAATATATCACATAATGAAATTACCATATAACATCACTGAATATAACAACATATCATGTATAACAATTATGATCCAATGATACTAGTCACATCAATGATGATGCATGATGCATGCCAACCACTAGATAATCGTACATGTCAGAGGCAGATATAATCCACATATCTCTCACTATCACAATCATCTTTTTCTTAACTCTGAATATCATCTTCCATGCTGGACTACGGTACCCGGCCCCAAACTCGATACAAATCATATCACAAGCTCAAACCAAACAAATCATATGCTAAGAGTATCTCTCTAGATAAATCATACCCTGATATATGCTAAGGGTATCTCTGTAGAGAAATCATACCCTGCCATACGCTAAGGGTATTTCAGAAGAAAGTAATCATACCCTGCCATACGGTAAGGGTATATCAATGATAGTTGCACCCTGTCATACGCTAAGAGTATAACCATCAACCATCACCATACTCGGCCATACGCTAAGAGTATGTCCAATACCAATTCGGACTAGATACCATTCCAGCCATCACATCATATCACATCACATCACATACACATGTACTTTTATAATTTCCTATATATGATAGATCATATGCATATATCTTGTACTGCAACAAATCATGCAACTCAGGAATTTATGTGGTAAAGAAGCCAAGAGAAACATGATATAAGTATTACCTATATTTATGTGTAATAATTTATAACCTTATTAATCAGTAATTAATTATAATTAACAATAATCATATTGATGAATATATATTATTATTAAAATAAATAATGTCTAAATCTATTTGTATTAATTAAGATAGAAATACCTAAATAAATAAATAATAAAATTATAAAGAATAAGGGATTACTAGTACTAGTGCTGGGCTTGGCCTAGCACTGGCATGCTATAGTGCTGGGCCGAGCCCAGCACTGTTGCAGAAAAATAAGAAGAGAAGAAGCAGCTGAGGAAGAAGAAGAACAAAGGAAGAAGAAAGAAGAAAGAAGAAGGAAGAAGAAGAAGAGAAGAAAAGAAGGGAAGGAAGAGGAGGGAGGTGCAGACCCGGGCCGGCGGGGAGGGCATCGGCCGCTGCTAGCCAGCTAGCGCGGCCTCTCGCCGGCAGCTGATACGATCACGCCTCTGGCTATGGAGCTCTGATACCAACTTGATACGATCTCGCCTTTTTGGTGAAGGGTCGATCTCTTCCAATTCTTGATCTGGACTAGATCTGGCACGAAACTTTGAAATAAGATCCCGAAATATGCCGCCGTCAGATTGACGTGAAACTCTGATATGTTGTAGCTTCAGAAAATATCTTTCCAACAAATCTAGTTGCAGGCGAATCGGATGTGGGGATCTCGAGATATCGTCCGATCTGTGGACAAATGTCAGATGGTTTGTTTTGGATCTTTGGATGGAGGCACGTGATCCTAGGTAGTGGTGGTTAAAGGTGGACCGGCGTTAATGTGGTGGCACCAGTGAAAAGTGATGGTGGAAGGGTTGTGGTTGATGGAAGGATTAGGGCAAGTGCTGGATAGATTGGACGAAGGGAGAGAAGAGGGCCACCCCTAAGGGACTAGGGTGATTAGCTGGACGAGGGAGGTTAGAAGCGGCGTCGCCGAGGATTGAGAGAACGGGAGCGAAGAAGACGAAAGAAGCAAGGCACAACTCAATCTCAATAATCAATAATCAATTTGGTTGCCTACCACATACTTTTATAGGCTAACCAACAACTCAAATTAACCCTAAAAGCACAATTTTCTTCGACCGCGTTCGAACTCGCCCGACCGCGTTCGAACGCACCGAGTTTGCTCTTCTGGATTAGCGAACGCGATGCAGGCGTTCAAACGCGCGATCGAACGTGCCTGTCGGTATTTGCGAACGCGATGCAGGCGTTCACAGTGTGTTCGAACGCACCGCATTCGAACGCACAGTACATTCTCTTCACCACATTCACAACCCCATTCACAAACTGCGTTCGAACTCACTCCACCCGCGTTTGAACGCGACTTACAGAAAACTTATTTTAATGGAAATTAAACACTAAAACATGAAATAAAAACACTCCTAAAGTGAATCCATGCTCGAGACGACGTCGGTGAAGTCTGAATCGTATCAATCCACCACGCTTCTGCAACCTTGTCCTCAAGGTTTGAAGTTTGGAAAGCGATCCCTGATATCTGACTCTAGCTCCCAGGTAGACTCGTCAGTAGATTTACCCAGCCACTCAATTAGCACTTCAGTCTCTAATCTGGTCCCATGGCGTCTTCTCCTGCGGCCTAATACTCAGACCGGTTTAGTGGGGCCATCCTCCTCCATTAGTTCGGGTAAGGCTGAACCCACCACATGGTTAGGCCCGATCTGGGCCTTTAATGCTGATACATGGAAGACCGGATGTATCCTGGTTCCTTCAGGTAGGTCCAACCGGTAAGCTACTGGACCGATTCGTTGTAGCACTCGGTACGGACCGTAGTACTTGTAACCCAACTTTTGGTTCAAAATTGGTCTCAATGTGGATTGCCGATACGGTTGAGCTCGAACGAACACCAATTGATCCACCTCAAATTCTCGCTCACGTCGGCCTTTGTCATGAGTTTGCTTCATGCGGTTTTGGTTTGTGTGGCTAGGTGAGTCTTGAGCAGTCTCAATGTTTCATCTCGATCGGCAAGCTCCAAGTCAAGCTCGGTCCTATCCGCCGCGCGCGAGTCTATCATAGGCACGCAAGACAGGGGGAGTGCGCCCATAAAACCGCCTCAAAGGGGTCATGCCGATGCTAGAGTGATGAGCAAGTATTGTATGACCACTCAGCCCATGGAAGGAATTTGACCTAATCCTTTGGTCGTTCCGCCACAAAGCATCGCAAGTATTGCTCCAGTCCGCGATTCACCACCTCGGTTTGGCCATCCGTCTCGGGGTGATAAGCTGAACTCAGGTTGATTTGAGTCCCTTGCAATCTGAAGAACTCGGACCAAAACTCACTGATGAATATGCGATCACGATCTGACACGATCGTCCTAGGCATCCCATGCAAGCATGCTACTTCCCGAACAAAAATTTCAGCAACCCTTTTTGCTGAAAACGGGTGAGACAATGTTATAAAATGAGCATATTTGCTCAGTCTATCCACCACAACAAACACCACCGATTGTCCCCCAACCTCCGGCAGCCCCTCGATGAAGTCCATGGAGATATCCTCCCAAATACGCTCTGGTATAGGTAGTGGTTATAGCAGCCCGCTAGGCTTGAGTGCGTCCGATTTGACTCGTTGGCAGATTTGACATTCACGCACATACTTCTTCACGTCCGTCTTCATCGCTGTCCATGTACAGTTTTGGGCCAGCCGCTTGTAGGTACGTAATACCCCTTCATGCCCTGCTATAGGAGTATCATGGAAGTGTGCCATCAATAGTCTCCGTAGCTCTTCGTTCTGGGGTACCTTGATTCGCCCGCACTCTAGTACTAACCCATCGTGCTCCTCGTGCTCAGGGTAGCTTGAGGGGTTCTCTCTCAATTCCTCCATGAATTGGACCAGCTCACTATCCTCTGCACTAGCTCTCCGTAGATCTGAAAAGAAAGGAAAGGTGGGCGCCGAGAAAGAAGCGAGCTCCCTTGCGACCCCTTCATTTGGAAGTTCAAGCAGCGGTTGGCTTCCATCTAGCAGCACTCTCTTGTCATTTCTCCAAAATGTCAGTGTGAGGTTTGAGAAATCAAATGTTACGGGCCCCAAGCTTTGAAGCCATTGAGTCCCCAAAACAATGTCGGCACCTCGCAAGGCCAATGGATAAAGGTCCAATGTGAAAGTTTGGCCTTACACCTTCAATTCCACACCTCCACAAATAAAATCTGCTCGTAAT
Organism: Typha latifolia; assembly: GCF_019914945.1. Taxonomy (NCBI): domain Eukaryota; kingdom Viridiplantae; phylum Streptophyta; class Magnoliopsida; order Poales; family Typhaceae; genus Typha; species Typha latifolia. The sequence goes on along the minus strand of NC_133086.1, from coordinate 12,305,050 downwards.
GTGGTGCCATCTCCGATCGTCACATCGAACCCTTCCGTGGGTTCCGACTCGAGCCTAATCTTCCTAAGGAGCCTCTTGTCAATGAAGTTGTGGGTGGACCCGGTGTCAATCAAGATTCTCACTGTGGTTTTCTTGACTACCCCGTTCACCCGCAAGGTCTTTGGCGCAGCTGTCCCCGAATAGGCGTGGAGGGAGATTTCAGCTATCATGTCCTCCACGGGTTGCTCCTCAGCTTCTTCTCCTTGATGTCCAGCCACATCTGCACCTTCAGTTGCAAAGTCGTCCTCCGCTTACTCCAATCCATCGATTAGCATCACCGATCCCATCGGTTTAGCACAGCGATGCCCGGGTACAAACTTCTCATCACAACGGAAGCATAAACCCTTGGCTCTTCTTTCTTCTACTTGGGCTGGTGTGAGTGCTCGTCCCGAACCTCTAGGTGCATACTTCACATCTTGGGATGGCTTCAAGGGTGCTCAAGGAGGTACCACTTTAGCAGCAACCCTTGGTACTCCGATAGTATTTCTCGCCACTATGTTTGGTTGAGCTTGATTGCGACTTCCGTGGCTTATCCAACTCTATTTCAAGTGTATCTTCATGGCCCTATGTTTGTCTTCCATAAGCACCGCATCTTCGAAGGCCTCCTTTAAGGTTCTAGGTCTTAAAGCCCTCACATCGGCTTGTATGTCACCCCGCAGCCCGGAGATGAAGGTGCTGCGAAGTTGCTGATCCGTCCATGGTGGATGTCATCAGCTACTAATCCCCTCAAATTCTTCTTGGTATGACCCAACCGTGGTCTTTTGCACCGTCTTTGAGAGGAGAGCATCAAAGTCTTCATATCCCAATGCTCCAAATCGCCGTGTGAAATCGGCGCAAAATTCAGCCCAAGTTTTGATAGCCTTAGTGGCATTGGCTGCTCGAAACCAATGAAGCGCCGCATCCTCAAGGTGGAAGCTCGCAAGCGTCACCTTGTACTCTTCCGCCGTTCCTTGGTATGCAAAGAATTTCTCCGCCCTATACAACCAATCGAACAGGTCGCCACCTTTGAACTTGGGGAATTCGAGATGCACGACTTGTCCACGGATACCATTGTCTCATTCCGGATCATGTCCTTGTCTAACCGAGGGAGGATGCACCATGAAGGGTTGATGATCCCTCCTTTGGTTTTGATTAACTTGCCGTGGTTCCGGATCGTATTGACCTGCCCACGGATCTTGATCTCCAAGGCGGTCTCCATAGTGGTTCACCCGTCGGATGGGTTCACCTGCAACTGGACCTGGTGTAACCATCCTTGCTTGCCTCTACCCATAGGGTGGTGGTAGCAGCGGCTCTTGTGGTTGCAAAGGCTGAACCGGTGGCGGTGGGTTCAAGTGGGTGGACTCGCGTCGTGGGGTCGATAGTGCTTTCCCGTTCGCCATTGCTTCCCTTGTCGCCAGTAGTTCCCGCATCATCTCCATCATCATCTGGTTGTTGATGGCCATTTGCTTGAAAGAGACCCCAACACGGCTTGAACGCTAGGTTCTTCCGTATTCTGATTAGATCGGGCGGTTCCACGGGTGGAAGTCCCTGTAATCGTTTCTCCCTCCTCTATTGGGAGAATCTCTTCTTCATCATCTCGCCGTGCAGCCATGGATCTGGTTGTCGTCAGGAACGGTGGCTCTGATATCAACTTGATACGATCTCGCCTTTTTGGTGAAGGGTCGATCTCTTCCAATTCTTGATCTGGACTAGATCTGGCACGGAACTTTGAAATAAGATCCCGAAATATGCCGTCTTCGGATCGAGTGAAACTCTGATATGTTGTAGCCTCAGAAAAGAGCTTTCCAACAAATCTAGTTGCAGGCGAATTGGATGTGGGGATCTCGAGATATCGTCCGATTTGTGGACAAAGGTCAGATGGTCTATTTTGGATCCATGGATGGAGGCACGTGATCCTAGGTAGTGGTGGTTGAAGGTGGACTGGCGTTAATGTGGGCACCGGTGAAAAGTGATGGTGGAAGGGTTGTGGTTGATGGAAGGATTAGGGCAAGTGTTGGATAGATTGGACGAAGGGGGAGAAGAGGGCCACCCCTAAGGGACTTGGGTGATTAGCCGGATGAGGGAGGTTAGAAGCGGCGTCGCCGGGGATTGAGAGAACGGGAGCGAAGAAGACGAAAGAGGCAAGGCAAAACTCAATCTCAATAATCAATAATCAATTTGGTTGCCTACCACATCCTTTTATAGGCTAACCAACAACTCAAATTAACCCTAAAAACACAATTTTCGTCGACCGCGTTCGAACTCGCCCGACCGCGTTCGAACGCACCGAGTTCGCTCTTCTGGATTGTGAACGTGATGCAGGCGTTTGAACGCGCCTATCGGTATTTGCGAACGCGATACAGGCGTTCACAGTGCGTTCGAACGCACCGCGTTCGAACGCACAGTACATTCTCTTCACCACGTTCACAACCCCGTTCACAAACCGCGTTCGAACTCACTCCACCCGCGTTCGAACGCGACTTACAGAAAACTTATTTTAATGGAAATTAAACACTAAAACATGAAATAAAAACACTCCTAAAGTGAATCCATGCTCGAGACGACGTCGGTGAAGTCCGAATCGTATCAGCGGCTCGGCTCCAACGAGCCCGAGCTCGGGGCAAGAATGAGAGAGGAATAAAATGAAAGAGGGGGAACTAAGGGATCTCAACGGCGGCGGTGGCTTTGGGGGAGGTGGCGGCGGGCATACGTCGGCAATGAGGAGAGGAAGTGCGAAAGAGAGTGGAGAGAGAGTAGAGTGAGAGTGAGAGACCGGGGACCGCCGCAGCCAGCTGGATGTAGCCGATTTAAAGTGAGAGAGGGAAGGTGGTGGACGAAGGGTAGCGGCGGCGCCGGGGACCGCCGCAGCCAGCTGGATGTAGCCGATTGGCTGCGGTAGTGGTAGTGGGCGCGTGGCATCTCACCACGCAAGCTGTATGAGCAGCTTGCATGGGCACGAGGCTGACCATAGTGTGGCCAACCATGTCATGCCCAAAATTAATTAATTAATTAATTTTTAATTTTTTTAAGGTTGGGTTGTTATAGATTTAGTATATAATTTTGCACTTTTTGACTTATTCACCAGAACTTGACAAAAAGAATTTCTGTATATTTTTTTTAACTGAAACCATATAGGTGCAATAATGACTTTCACACATAAGTAGGTAGCTCTTTTCTTATAGTACATTTCAAACAATGTGCAAACTAATATTCATAAATATCACACTGTTTTTTTTTATTTTTTTAAGCAATATACCGAGTCAAACTGGACTCTAAGCAAGATGGCTTTCACACTAACTCATTGTATCCCTTTTCATCGATCTTTTACGAACACATTACTAATGACTAAGCATGAGGTCAAACTGTGCAAATCAAGGTCAATAGTGGGCTATCTAAGAAAATATTTCATGATGTCATGCTCACTCAAGATTATACACGCATTATGAGTGGATTAAATTTAATTTATTTATTATATAAGTTGAGAGAGTGAATAAATCAGAAATGACATAATATATTACAAGATGACAAAATTGACTATAATCACTCATAATCAAGAAAAAGTCACATTTATATGTCAATAATATATTTTTGAATCTAGAAGATATAGAGTTCTGTTTCTTACTGTGCCAAGCTACTTGATTATTTCCAACATAAAAACAGCCACCTTAGGTACTTTTTCGGTCATCACATAAACCTGCCCAATCAGAGTCTGTATATCTCTTATACCAATTAAAAAAAATGCCTAGACATACGCATATATCTAAACCCTAGGCAATGATATCACTCATTTGCTTAAGTAGAAAGTGGAAGAAATATTAAAAAAATAAAAGCAAAGATGTCCGCCAAGATTTTAACGTAGAAAAACCTAAACGAGAAAAAAACCACGGATCTAAGCTCAGATCAAAACCAATCACTATAATAGTAGCAGTTATAAGACTGACTCACAAAACAACCCGTCGATCCCAACGACTTTGTTCCTCTCAGTCTTGCTCGCTAGAACCCACGATTCACCACTTCTCGTGATTGATATCCAACCTCAGTAGCCCTCGAGATTGATTTTTCATCTAGATAGCCCTTAAGACGAAAGATTAAGCCTTGTAGAAGAGTGCGACCTTGTTGGTTGAAGAAACGATGCAGCCTCAAGATTTCTCTTTCAAATTACTTCACCAAACCTCCTGGAGTTAGGGCATCACAACACTTATATATCATCTCCAAGATAGAGCCAAATCCAAATCTTATCCAAACTCACAAAAGTTCAAAAATTGCAAACTTCATAGGTGCGTTCGAACAGCCTGACTTGATCTCAGGTGTGTTCGAACGGGCCCAAGTGCGTTCGAACGCGATAGTTTGATTTTCACAGATTGCGTTCGAACGGGCTATAAATGTAGCAAGGTGTGTTCGAACGCGCGCAGAAACAACACTCGCTGTCTGTGCGAACGCTTGCACTCGCATTCGAACATGCTTGTGAACGTTATTCTCTATCTGTGCGAATGCCTGCGCTCGTGTTTGAACGCGCTTGTGAACGCTGCTCTCTGTCTGTGTGAATGCCTATGCTCGCGTTCGAACGTGCTTGTGAACGCTGCTCTCTGTCTGTGTGAATGCCTATGCTCGCGTTCGAACACGCTTGTGAACGCTGCTCTCTGTCTGTGCGAACGCCAGCGTTCACGTTCAAATGCGCTTGAAAACATCAGTTACTGTCTATGCGAACGTGCTGTGAACGCGGTGTGTATTCGAAAACTTTTCTCCTTTGATCTTGCAATTTTTCAAATCAAATACTTTCTAGACTTGTATAAATGCTCATATACATGTATAAAAGTACTTAGAATATTTTTTACACAATTGCCAATACTAAAAATTTATCATACTAATATTAACATAACTTATTAATATGATAGATCTCTTGGATGAAAAATAGAGCTCCTTTCCAACAGGAGGAGGTCAGCAAGGGGTTAGATTCTTAGAGAAGGGGATGGAGTTAAACTATTAAAAACTTTGTTCTGAAGTAGATAATAAGAAAGCCATCCCATTTATGATGCCGGGTCTTTTGGGAATAGGATACTTGAAGTTTGAGTAGTATCTCTTCAGGAATTTATCGTGCTTCACCATTTGAATTTTGGAGTACAAGTAATAGATTTTCTTTTCGGAAATAGGTCATGGAGAACTTATTTGATCGAGCTTTTATACTACTTAGGATCAAAAGCATGAATACTAAAGGGTCATGATTTTTCATTCAAAGTACAATCTTGCTGCTAATGTTTTGCTCTAATAGAGTTGGGATCAGAGGACTTGGATCCGTATTTTCCATTGCGCTCTCTTGTACAGAGAATTGCTGAGTCTCACCTTTCAACTAGTGGTTTTTATGTCAGATGGGGAAGGGAATAGGAGGGCGTGAGCACATAGAAATTATCTCTCCCACCAAAGCAACTGCAAAATCGGAACTCCATTATTCATGATTAAAAATATGAGGATTGATTTTTAATGCTAGGTTGTTGGGGCTATAATAGTAATTTTCACTATCTGTCAACACAAATTTGTTTTGGAGGCTTAACTGTCGCGTTCTTTTTCTTCATGAGGTGTGTGAATACTACTAGGCCCTGAACAGGCGTAAAAGTTATAAAATAATTTCTACATTTCCCGTAATGCATTTAAGAGCTTTTTTGTAACTATTGTTGCTATAAAATATATAAAGTTTACTTCGAGTAAATCCCAGATGGATTTCACCACCCTTTCCTTTGTGGGCCAAACTTTCAGTTGTCAACTGCCGACACCCTGTCCTCACCTTTTCTGCCTTATATGGCATGAGCAAACTTCCAGTACTCAAGCTTTCACTCCCTCTTTTAGGTCGTCTAATCAGGCATATTTTAGCATAAGTATTTAAACATTTTAGCATGAATATAAGCTATTATAATATTTAGTTTAATATTAGTATAAAAAATTATAATTATATTTGATGTAATATATAATTAATATTAAAATATTAGAGGATAGTAAATTTGTATTGAAAATTAGTGATGTTTTACACCAAATGACAAAAATATTTTTAAGTGGATGTAAAGTAGTAGTAATAATATATATTGTTCTAAAATTTTATAATATTTTTTAGAAAAATTTGCATATAACACCCTATCTTTTAATAAAATTATGGTTTATATCCTACATTTTCACTATTTACAAATCGAGGCCTATAATTTAATAAATATGTACAAAAAATATCCTGCGGTTAGATCAATTAGTTAAACTTAACCAAATCTTTGAGATACGTTAACTAAACTAAAAAATTATGAAAATACCTTCAACCAAGTCATACTAAGATATTTTCGTAATTTTAAAAATAAGGGTATTTAAGATATTTTAAAAATAAAATATCTCTACTTAATAGAATATTCTGACGGTGTTAGTTCAAATCTAACCTAGGATATTTTCTGCACATATTCGCTAAATCAGAGGGCTCAATTTGTAAATAGTGAAAATGTAGGGCATAAACCATAATTACGTTATAAAGTAGGGTATTATATACAAATTTTCCTATTTTTTATTATAAGTGTAAACACAAAATATTTCATATATTCACATTAGGATAAATGCGGACTCACAAATGTATGGTAGTTGCAGAAATATATACATGTATTGCATAATAGGATAGACATATAACCACATAATGTATGACAGATATATAACTATTTAGTACGTGACAGAACAATTGTATAATCATATAGTGCATCATAGTGCAAATATATAATCATGTAATGCATGGCAATACGAACATATAGCTATATAGTGCATGATAGCAATACACAATAATGTGTGGCTATGGAATGTACGACAATATGAGCTAGTGTACAAGCTATATAGTGTGTGGTAGTACATGACAGTGCGAGGTAGTGCACACTTATTCTTTGTACGACATTGCAGTATGAATATCATAATATATTTATGTAGCATAACTATATTTTGAGAAAAAAGAGAGGAGAGAGAGAAGGAATCTCAAGTCTAGTTGTGATGTGTAATAAAGTGATGTCTAATCTAGAAGAAATATAATAAATATAGATTATTATTAAAAATAATTTAAAAATTATATATAAAATAAGATGAGAAAGAATAATGAATTAATATACAAAAATAAACTAAGTTGTTATTTAGTTACTACAACACAACGTAATAATAAAACTTATTCTAAACTAATAAACCTATTTCCTAACGGGTCTTAATCTTATATGCTATCGCTCACTTTTAAGAAGAGCATACTATCTCGCTCCCTTTAAGAAAAGCGCAATTTGCGCTTAAATTAATATCGTACTACCCACGTTCTCAGCGCCGATAAAGACGAGTGCGGCTCCTCCTTTCCATGGAAAGCCAACCCTTCCCTCGATCGGCTCAATGCTGACTACGTTAGCCTCCCCTCTGTCTTACACGCAACTCGTTTCTCGCCTATATATACGTACTTTGTGTACCTTGTTCGCGAAGGCATGAGGCCATGAGCTATCCGAGCTTCTTAAGCTCGATAAGATATAAACAAATACTAGCAAAAGAGATTATTACTACTATGCACAGATAGAAATCACTTTCGTCTTTATCATGGCAGAGGCCCGGATGTACTCGATTTCTTGTCAGAAGAAGAGCGGAAAGGGGTTCACTCGGCGATGCGCAACCTTGGTGAAGGAGCACCGGGCCAGGATCTACATCCTGCGCCGCTGCGCCACAATGCTCCTCTGCTGGTATATTCATGGAGATGAATAATTAAAGATGGAAGTTAGAAGATGCCAGTCTTTAACGTTCAGCTGCAATTATATTATTTTTACTTGCTTTGGTTGGTCTTCCAGTAGAGCGTGGATACCAGTGGACCTTTTTCGGCTGCACTGTGGCCTTGTCTTCCATTAAGTCTTTCTAGTCCATCTCGTCTCTATTCCCTTCGTCTTTATTACTCGGTTCGCACAAGATTGGCTGGGCTTCTTATAAGACTAATGGTACATACTGTTGTTACATTCTTCTTCTTTTACTACTCTGTGTGTTTTTGACATGGTCTGGCAGGGGACCATGCTTTGCTATACTAACACAAAGATTACTGCTCTATGAGCCTTGGTCTAATTTATATTGGATATGCTCTAATTTATAATTGACGATGGGCGTAGTGCTCTAGTTATGTTTATGTGCCATTGAAACCTTTCTTTTTATTGAATCTCTTGTCGAAAAAATGTATTAGTTATTTGATAAATTTTAGGGTCAAATATATACTTTACAACTTTTCCTCCTCCACTTTAAAAAATCTTATATTCTTTATACTTAAAATGATTAGTTTTTCTATCAAATTTAATTAAGCCTATGGCTATTTTAATTATGTAGTAGCATTATCTCAAAACCTACGTATATCTTGTCTAATAAACATGATAAGATATTTCGATAATTTTCTCGCATTCAGTTAAATTTAATAGAAAAACAGTCACACTTTAATTAAAGTATAAAAATTAGTTTAAGATTTTAATTAAAGTATGTTTTATATAAAAACACGCTGAGACCTACTCCAAGTCGTTATGTTATTCTTTCAAGCTAACCGCACCGCTGAACCATCAACTGAATCGAGCCAAACCATCAAACTACTAAACAATTTCTCCATAATTGGTTAAAAAAAAAATATTGTTACTTACTCAAATAAACTATTTCGCTAATTGGTAAATTTATAAACTTCACCTAGTTCACGAGGCATGCCACATAAGAAATTAGGGAATATTTTTTGGATATTAATAAGAGATTTAGTTTTATACCTTATATTTTAGGATTCATATTGAATCAAATTATTATTTTTCTAATTATTTTGTATTTTTAGGTAAGGAAAGATATTAGAATCCAATACCATTACGACTTGTATTTTTTATTTATAAAAAAGAGAAAGACTTGGAAAAAATATGATGTAATGCATTCATCAATCATATACATATCATATGTATATTCATGTTAGAGATCAACTCTACACAAAATATGAAGAAGATGTGTATATATAGATATATGATATATCATAATTTGAAAAAATTATCTAGGAGATAAGACTAATCACTGCATGATCATAGAATATACAAACAAATTTTAACTAATCGGCAATGGGGTCTCAAATAAAGGGTTTGAGATCTTTAAATATTTAAATAGTATAAAATTAATATGCTATTATTACAAATTATATTTATTTATTAAGATTCCTAGTTTGCTAATTATAGAGGAATCATACAATGATTTTTCTCTGTTTTTTTATAAAACATACAATGGCTAAATATATATAATTATAAATAAAAATATACGTATATATAAAATATAGTTATAATTATTTTATGATTCCTACTCTTACTTCACTAATAAGGAACTACATACAAGATAGTATTAACTTAATCATATAAAATAATAAATAAATAAGCCTACAATTATTTTTTATACATAATAATAAATACTTCATTGTTAGAATTACATACATATATATATATGAATATTATTATATATATAAATATGATTATAGTTTATAATCTACGTATTAATGATAGGACTTGGTCATATTGGATCCATTCACGGCATAATAGGTCCATTGGGATGAGCCTATTTATCTAGTTTAGAAGAAATAAATTTGCTTGAAGAAATAAGAAATAAGGCCTTTTTATTGTGGGGGGTGTGCCCGTTCTAACGCCTGCATGCGTTCACAAAGATACAAAATAGAATATCGCGCGAACACGCTGTGGTGAGAACGCTTGGTTTTTTAGGGATTTGTTTTGGTTGTTTGGGTCAAAACGGTAAGCCTCCATAAATATGTGGAGGAAACCCTAATTGAAATTTATCTGATAATTGCATCAGCATTGTTGCCGCTATCTGCCTCGTTCTTGCTCTAACCGTCGGCGCCCTCTCCCATCTCATTCCTTCCATTGCCCAAGTCCTTGGACGACCTCTTTTGACTCATAATCCCCCTCTTCTACAATACCTTCTCCCCCTTCACTCCAAAAGAGGAGTTTTCCTAACACCTATCTAGCCCTTGAAGGGCTAAGAAGCAAGTGATTACCTGACCTTTGGTCACTGTTTCCTCTAAATCTCGAGATCTAGCCATCCAAACTCTAAGATCTTAGATTCGCTCGATCTCTTCTAGGGCTACCTCGTATCAAAATTTCAGTAAGATCGAATTGCTAGATCCTCCGAAATATCCTTCAAAAATTAAATCCTCAAATCTGTCCAGAACTGCTACAAATTGGATCAAGCCGGTTCATAACAACTGGTATCAGAGTCAACGATCCTTGGACTATCATGGTTACAACAATATGAAAGGCAGAAAAGAAAATGAGGTGATCATCTCAAACATCAGAGTAAGGCATGGAGTGATATGATCTCCCCTTGGGCTTAGATTCGATCTATCCCGTTTTCAGATCTGGACAGAATCTGGCATAGAATTTTGGAAATGGATCCCGGAAGATGCAACTGTCGGAAAAGAGATTTGAAAAACTATAATTTTAGGAAAATCGGATGGTGGGATCTCAAGATATCATCCGAGAAGTATATAAACATCAGAGAGTCTATCTATGGATTCATGGATGGAGGCACGAGATCCTAGGTGATGATAAATGGTGGTAGACCAGCGGCAATGCGGTGGCACCGGTGAGTAAGTGGTGCTGGACGGATTATGGATGATGGAAAGGGTTAGGGCAAGGTAATAGAGAGATTGGAAGACAGGGGAATTGTGGGCCGCCCTAAGGGACTAGGGTGAGTGGCCGACTAAGGGAGGCTAGAAGCGGCGGCGCCGGGGAATGAGAAAATGAGAGAGAAGAAGAAGAAAACTAGGGAAAAACTTAATTCATTCAATAATGACTCCTTGGTTGCCATCCACACCTTTAGAGGCAAACCAAATAATTCAAAAATAGCAATTATTAACCCTAGAAATAGTGGATTTTATCGACCGCGTTCGAAAACACATTTTGTGTTCTCTGTATTTGTGAACCTAATGCAGGCGTTCGCAAGCACGTTCTAACACACTCCACCCACGTTCGAACGCGACATACAGAAAGTTATTTTTCTATAAAATAAATACTAAAATAATAATAATAGACACCCCTAAAGTGTATCCATGCTTGAGACGACCTTAGTGAAGTCCGAATCGTATCAATCCACCACGCTTCCGCAACCTTGTCCTCAAGGTGTGAAATTTGGGAAGCGATCATTGAACACTTACTCAAGCTCCTCCATGACTCGATCCTCTGCACTAGTTCCCAAAAGGGTTGTGGGTGATGGATAGATTAGGGCAAGTGATGGATAGATTGGAAGAAGGGGGAGGAGAGGGCCGCCCCTAATGGACTAGGGTGATTGGCCGGTCGAGGGAGGTTAGAAGCGACATCGCTAGGGAACGAGAGAACGGGAGAGAAGAAGATGAAAGAGGCAGGGCAAAAACTCAATTCCTTCAATAATGACTCCATGGTTGCCATCCACACCTTTAGAGGCTAACCAACAATTCAAAATTAATCCTAAATAGTGCATTTTTGTTGACCGCATTCGAACGCGCCTGATCGCGTTCGAACACACACATTTCTCCCTTCTTTGGATTTGTGAACGCGATGTAGGCGTTCACAGGCGCATTCGAATGTAGTGTTCCAACGCACAATTCACACTCTCTAGATGTGCGAACCTGATGTAGGCATTCGAATGCAGTCCACCTACGTTCAAACGCGACATACAGAAAAGTTATTTTTCTAGAATTAAACACTAAAACAAAAGACAAAGATATCCCTAAAGTGTATTTATGCTCGAGACGACATCGGTGAAGTCTGAATCGTATCAATCCACCACGCTTCCACAACTTTGTCCTCAAGTTTTGAAATTAGGGAAGCGATCTTTGAACTCTAACTCAAGCTCCTCCATGATTTGATCCTCAGCATTGGTTCCCCACATATCTGAAAATAGAGGAAATGTTGGTGCTGAAAAAGAGGCAAGCACACTTGTGTCCGGTTGGCGCGAAAGGGCATCGGCCGCTCTGTTCTCGATCCCCTTTTTGTAGACTAGTTCGTAGTCATACCCAAGGAGTTTTGTGACCCACCGTTGCTATGCTGGGATGTGCACACATTGCTCCATGTAGTAGGGCAAGCTACATTGGTCCATCTGGATACTAAACCGTTGGCCAATCAAGTAGGGTCGTCATTTGGCGACGACATGTAGAATTGCTAGCATTTCACGCTCGTATATGGATAGCTGTCGCGACCAGTTTGACAATGCCTTGCTTATATATGCCACGGGTCTGCCCTCTTGCATCAATGCTACTCCAATGCCCTCACCCAAAGCGTCGCACTCCACTACAAAGGGCTTGCTAAAATCTGATAGTGCTATAACCGGTGTGGTAGACATGTCTGTCTTCAATGCTTCGAAGGCCTCCGTCGCCTTGCCCGTCTATTGAAACCCTCCTTTTCTGAGTAAGGAGGTCAGTGGGGCAGCAATCTTGCTGTAGTTGGCAATGAATCGTCGGTAGTAGCTAGTCAACCCAAGAAATCCTCTCAATTCCCGCTGATTAGTGGGAATCAACTAGTCCACCATATTCTTGATCTTGCTTAGATCGGCTTCCACTCCTCTCATTGAGATTATATGTCCCAAGTACTCCACTAGTGGCTCTCCTGAAAGGCACTTGCCCATCTTGACTTTTAATTGGTTCTGTCGCAAGATATTCAACAACTCACGCACATGTCGCAAGTTCTCACTCCAATTCTTGTTATACACTAGAATATCGTCAAAAAAGACAAGCATGTTCCGACGCAAGGGCGGGAAGAAAAGGTCATTCATCAGTCCTTGGAAGGTGGCCACTGCATTAGTGAGCCCAAACAGCATGACTCGGAACTCGTAATGGCCATCGTGAGTTCGGAACATCATTTTGTGCACATCTTCCGGGTCAACGCGGATTTGATGGTACCCCGCTCTTAAGTCCAGTTTGCTAAAGTAAGCCAACCCTTTGAGTTCATCAAACAACTCCTCGATCGCCGGTATTGGATACCGATGATATGCTCTGATACCACTTTGATAAGCTCTGAAACCAAATTGGTAAGTTCTGATACCAAAGATAGGCTACGCAACGATTCCTTCTAGATCTGGATGTATTACAGGAATCAGTCTGCATGACCGTGGGATTCATAAATTTCTGATATACAACTTTCGTATTTATGCCCTTCATAGATTCGAACTGAAACTGGGACGAAAACATAGAATAATGTGGTGATGGTGGTGGTGACGGGTGGAGTGGATGTTAGGGTTATGGATGGATATAGAGATGGAGGTGGATTGTGGAAGTGGTTAAAAAATGTAGATGAAGGGAACGAAGTGGTTGAGATCCCAAATAAGAGGAGTGGCTTGATAGTCGAGGGAGATTAGAAGTTAGGAGAAACTTTGCCAACGGTAGAGGTGGAAGGATGGTGAAAAAGGAGAAAGGAGATTAGGGTAGATAGATGATAGAGAAGTAAGAAATTAATAATCCAATACGATAATAACATTGGCTGCCATCCATATATTTATAGAGGCTAGCCAACAAGTCCTAAAACATTATGAAACCCTAACAAACCAACTAAACTAGTATTCCTTATCTTCTCCGATTACCTCTCGGATTAAGCTTTCATTTTGTTGCAGATAGATTCTGAATCTGGAGAAATCATGAATATCAAAGTTGTAGATTGGGAGGTTGGAGGTCTTATCCAATTTGTTTGATATTATTTGGATATGTGTAGAATATTTTACAAATATTTGCCCAAAACTGCGTAGAGTTGGATTTAGCTAATTAAATAAAATCCTAACCTACTAAGACTCTAACTAAACCAAATAACCAAATAAGATAATTAGACTCAATCCATTGAGCATAATCTCATTTTGATGTGATCCGATTTGATCTGATTCATATCAGTTGGTCTTTGATGGTGATCGCATTCAAGGCTCAATAGTCGATGCAAAATCGCCAACTCCTGTCTTTCTTCTGAATCAGCAGCACCGACGATAGGCACTTCTACTCGGTTGAATAATCCCTCGTTCGAGTATTTCCACCACCAATTTACTGATCTCTTCCTTCTGGACATGCGGATACCGATAGGGCCGGACATTTGCTAGTTTAACCCTTGGAATGATCTGGATGCGATGGTCATGCCGACGGGTCGGCAACAGTTCTCGGGGTTCCTCGAAGAGATCCTTGAATTTTTGCAGTAGCTCTTCCATGTCAGTGGCTATTTCCCTTGGTGGTGTATGTTCTAGTTCCAAAACAGCCATTTGCAATAGTAGAGCTCGATCCCCTACACGACGAAGGCCCAAAAGTGGTTGCAACGTCGGTCCTTGCCGCGGTTAATTTCCATCCAGCAGCACCTTTCGACCATTCCAACGAAATGTTAGTGTGAGGTTTGAAAAATCAAATGTTACGGGCCGTAAGCTTTGAAGCTATTGGGCTCGCAAGACAAAGTCGGCACCTCGCAAGGCCAATGGATAAAGATCCAATGTGAAAGTTTGGCCTTGCACCCTCAATTCCACACCTCCACAAATAAAATCTGCTTGCAATGTGGTGCCATCTCCAATCGTCACATCGAACCCTTCCATGGGTTCTGACTCGAGCCCAATCTTCCTAAGGAGCCTCCTGTCAATGAAGTTGTGGGTGGACCCGGTGTTGATCAAGATTCTCACTGTGGTTTTTCTTGACTACACCGTTCACTCGCAAGGTCTTTGGAGCGGCTGTCCCTAAATAGGCGTGGAGAGAGATTTCGGCTATCATGTCCTCCATTGGTTGCTCCTCTGCTACTTCTCCTGGATGTCCAGCCACACCTTCATCTTTAGCTGCAAACTCATCCTCCACATCCTCAAATCCATCTATTAGCATCACCGATCCCATTGATTTAGCGCAGCGATGTCCGAGTACAAACTTTTCATCACAACGTGTTAGGTTTTTATTTGTTGGCAATTGTGTACAAAATATTCTAAGTATATTTTTTCATGTATATGAGCTTTACACAAGTCTAGAATATCTCTGGTTTGAAGAATTGCAAGATTATTGGAGAAAAGCCGTCGAGTTCACACCGCGTTCACAAACACGTTCGAACGCGGATACTGCGTTCACACAGACAGAGAGCCGCGTTCACAAACGCGTTCGAACGTGGGTACTACGTTCACAAAGACTGAGAGCTGCGTTCATAAACGCGTTCGAACACAACCTGAAGAATTCAAGCTGTCGCGTTCGAACGCACGCGAGCCCGTTCTAACGCACCAACAAAGTTTAAGAATATTGTACTTTCGTGAGTACGGATAAGATTAGGATTTGGCTCTATCTTGTACTTTCGTGAGTACAGATAAGATTAGGATTTGGCTCTATCTTGTACTTTCCTAAGTACGGATAAGATTTGGATTTGGTTCTATCATGGAGATCATATATAAGGATTGTGAAACCCTATCTCTAGTGGGGTTGAAGAAGCATTATTGAAGGAGAATTCTTGAGGCTACATCGGTTCTTCAACTAACAAGGTTTCACTTATCTATAAATCTTAATCTTTCGTCTTAAGGGCTATCTAGACGAAAGATCAATCTCGAGGGTTACTGAGATTAGACTTCAATCACGAGAAGCGGTGAATCGTGGGTTCTAGCGAGCAAGACTGAGAGGAACAAAGTCGTTTGGATCGACGGGTTATTTTGAGAGTCAGTCTTGTAACTGCTACTATTCTAGTGATTGATTTTGATCCAAGTTTGGATCCGTGGTTTTTTTCCCGTTTGGGTTTTTCAATGTTAAAATCTTGGCGTTCATCTCTGCTTTCGTTCTTAATATTTCTACGGACTTTATTTAAGCAAACGAGTGATATCATTGCCTAGTATTTAGATACATACTTGTCCAAAGGGGTTTTTTCAATTGGTATCGAGGCAGGTTCTCTCACCCTTTGAGAGAGATCAGATAGGCATGGATTTTCATAGAGATGGACTATCATCTATTAGACCTCCTATTCTAGATGGATCAAATTATGGATATTGGAAAGCTAGGATGAGAGCTTACTTGAATTCTATAGATGATCGAGTATGGTTTGCCGTTGTGAACGGTTGGAGTCCACCAATGTACATGGTGGATGATAAACTTGCTGATAAACCGATAGAGTCATGGGATAGGTCAGACTATGAAAAAGTTGGATGGAATAGCAAGGCAATAAATGCAATTTTTAGTTGTGTTTCCTCGAAAGAATTTAGAAGAATATTTACTTGTGAGATAACAAAAGAAGCTTGGACGATCTTAGAAACAACTCATGAAGGAACTATGGCTGAAAAACTTTCAAACTTCAGAGGAGTCTACAACATTGGTAGGAAAGTAAGGATATCGATTCTATGAAAGTTGAACAATTGGTAGGAAATCTACAAACATTTGAGTCCAGTCTTTCAAAACCAAGGAAGTCCAAAGGAATGGCCCTATCCACAGTTGAACAAAATTTAGAGGAGTCTGATGATGAAGGTGATTTAGATATTGAGATGTTGACCAAGTTTGTCAAAAAGTTCAATAAATTCTTTCGGAAGCCAAACAAGTTGAATGATGAAAAACTTGATAAAAGCAAAGCCTTTGTGAAAAAGAAGAATACTGTGAGTTCAAATACAGGTGGTACCAACAACAATGTCAAACAGAAAAATAAGAATTCTGAGAATAAAGTTCAATGTTTTGAATGTTCTGGTTTTGGACACATCGCACAAGAATGCCCTAATCGCCTTAAGAAGAAGGGTAAAGCTATGAAAGTTACTTGGGATGACTCAGATGAATCTGATGATGATTTTGGAAAAGACGAAGAAAACTTTGTAGCTTTTGCCTCTTCTCTACTTAATATTGATTCCAGTTGATACTGATAGTACAGATGATCAGGATATGTTAGCAGCTGAAGAAGATGAATCTGAAATTCAAAAGGCATATAACGACTCAAGGTAATTGAACCAGAAAGAATTCAATTTGAGGAGAAGTACAAATTGGAGCTTGAATGTGTCAAAGACCTTTTTAAACAACCTGACAATGCGAAAAATAAAATGAAGGCTGATGAAATTGAACTAGAGCGATTGAATAAGGAAGTGACATTTCTAAAAGGGAAGAACAAACTTGATGAGATTCTAAAAGCTCAGATCTCTGGAAAAGACAGGTATGGTGTTGGATACACTGGTAATTCAAATAATAACAAAACTGTCTTTGTTTCTGCAGGTATACAAAAGGAAGAATACTTGAAGCCAACAACCGCATTTACAAAGCAATCCTGGATGAACCCTTCTAAACAGAACTTGAATATACAAACTGGTGAATCTTTGACGGTACCAAAGGCAAACTCTAGTCACACTCCTCAACAAAAGGTGAGTAGAAAAAGGTTTGTTCCGACATGCTATCATTGCGGCATTCTAGGGCATATTCGACCTCATTGCAAATTTTTGCAAAAACCTAGAAGTGCTTTTATTTATAGGATGAAAACAAAGGCCATATGGGTCAAGAAAGGTGATTTGTTTACAAAACCTTTGGATCTACAGAGATTTGAATATCTTCGTACTTCTTTAGGAATTTGTGCTTTGGATTGATTTTCTTTTTGCTTTGATTTGCATGTTTCATTTTTATGAGTTTTTTTCATTTCTTTTTAGGTTTTATTTTACTCTGAAATTTTCTTTGCTTTTAGTTTCAGATTTGTCGAGAGTTTTTGCTAAAAAAAAAAAATTGATGCACTCCTAGATTCAATAATATACTCTTGACATAAAAATATGATTTTTCTCTTGATTATGAGTTATTATAGTCAATTTTGTCATCTTGTAATATATTGTTTCAATTTTGATTTTGTCACTCCCTCGACTTCTATAATAATAAAAAGTTTAATGCACTCATAACGTATGTGTATATTCTTGTGTGAGCATGACATCATAAAATTTTTTTTTAAATAGCTTACTATTGACCTTGATTTGCACAGTTTGACCTCATGCTTAGTCATCACAAACGTGTTTATAAAAGATCAATGAAAAGGGCTACAATGAGTTAGTGTGAAAGCCATCTTGTTAAGAGTCCAGTTTGACTCGGTACATTGATTGCAAATTAAATAAAATTTTTGCTACTTGTGTATATATTCTCGCACATTGTTTGATTTGTACTATAAGAAAAGGGCTACCTATTCATGTGTGAAAGCCATCATTGCATCTATATGGTTTATGTATAAAAAATAATACAGGAAAAATTCCTGTTCGGTTATGGCGAATAAGTCGAAAAGTGCAAATTTAAATACTAAGTCGGTTTGACTACTGTGTTGTATCATTGTTTAAATAGGAAAGTTTATTTAAGAAGAATGTTTTATGTTATCTATGCTCACCTTGCATATGTATATTGTTATGATCAATCAAGATTAATTTAATTTTGAGTGATGCATTAGAATTGATTATAATATGCTCTTGATGATTTGATTGACCTGTGTATGACTTATTTCATTTGATTGTCATATTCTATGTTTTGAATCTATTTTGAATTTTCTAGAAGTGCATCTCCAAAAATATTTTTGATTTGTTTTAGTTTAAATTTAAAAAAAAATCCAAATCCTCAAGATCTTCATCTTTTTTATCAAAATTTTCACTTCAAACCCTTTTAAAGTCTTTTGGCCGAAACTTCAAGATTTTCTTCACTTTTTGTGAGGTATGATCATTCATCAATTTTCTTATTTTTTTTTCAATTAAGTCTCTTGATCTTGATTGATTTCGTGCGGTTTCGAGTTTTGATCATGTTAAAGTTAATATCTTGATGTTTCTTGTGCGATTGAATGTGATATCTTAGCGTTTTCAAGTGAAAGATGGGTTTCAATTAGAGCCTTCATGGTTTCTTCATCGTCAGTTCCCTCCGAGTTCCTAATCTTTGGCATTTGTGTCAAAAAGGGGGAGAGTGTCTAGTGTGTCGTGTGTGGTGCGAGTTTAAAGTTTTAGAGTTTACGTGTGTAGGGGAGCATGGCAATAGGGGGTTGTGGTTGGATTGTTTATTCATTTCAAGTTATTTTCACTTGATCTTGGATTGGTATATGTTTATTTGCAGGGATTGATGTGCAAAATATTCTAGTCTTGTTGATTGCTCATTTGAAGTCTGTGTAATATCATGTAACCTAGGTGTTTTGTCACAAATTGCCAAAAGGGGAGATTGTTAGGTTTTTATTTGTTGGCAATTGTGTACAAAATATTCTAAGTATATTTTTTCATGTATATGAGCTTTACACAAGTCTAGAATATCTCTGGTTTGAAGAATTTCAAGATTATTGGAGAAAAGCCGTCGAGTTCACACCGCGTTCACAAACGCGTTCGAACGCGGGTACTGCGTTCACACAAACCGAGAGCTGCGTTCATAAACGCGTTCGAACGCAACCTGAAGAATTCAAGCTGTCGCGTTCGAACGCACTCGAGCCCGTTCGAACGCACCAACAAAGTTTAAGAATATTGTACTTTCGTGAGTACGGATAAGATTAGGATTTGGCTCTATCTTGTACTTTCGTGAGTACGGATAAGATTAGGATTTGGCTCTATCTTGTACTTTCGTGAGTACAGATAAGATTTGGATTTGGCTCTATCTTGGAGATCATATATAAGGATTGTGAAACCCTATCTCTAGCGGGGTTGAAGAAGCATTATTGAAGGAGACTTCTTGAGGCTACATCGGTTCTTCAACTAACAAGGTTCCACTCATCTACAAATCTTAATCTTTAGTTTTAAGGGCTATCTAGACGAAAGATCAATCTCGAGGGTTACTGAGATTAGACTTCAATCACGAGAAGCGGTGAATCGTGGGTTCTAGCGAGCAAGACTGAGAGGAACAAAGTCATTTGGATCGACGGGTTGTTTTGAGAGTCAGTCTTGTAACTGCTACTATTCTAGTGATTGGTTTTGATCCGAGTTTGGATCCGTGATTTTTTTCCCGTTTGGGTTTTTCCACATTAAAATCTTGGCGTTCATCTCTGCTTTCGTTCTTAATATTTCTACGGACTTTATTTAAGCGAACGAGTGATATCATTGCCTAGTATTTAGATACATACTTGTCCAAAGGGGTTTTTTCACAACGAAAGCATTGGACTTTGGCTCTTCGTTCCTCCACTTGAGCAGGTGTGAGTGCTCGTCCCGGACATCTAGGTGCATACTTCACATCTTGGGATGGCTTCAGGGGTGCTCGAGGAGGCACCATTGCAGTAGCGGTACTCGATACACCAATAACATTTCCTACCGCTATGGGTAGTTGAGCTTGATTGCGGCTTCCTTGGCTCGTCCAATTCTACTTCAAGTGTAACTTCATGGCCCTATGTTTGTCTTCCATGAGCATCGCATCTTCGAATGCCTCCTTTAAAGTTCTAGGCCTTAAAGCCCTCACGTCGGCTTGTATGTCTCCCCGCAGCCCGGAGATGAAAGTGCTGCGAAGTTGCTAATCCATCCATGGGGGTTGACATCGGCTACTTATCCTCTCAAATTCTTCTTGGTATGCCCCAACCATTCTCTTTTGCACCGTCTTTAAGAGGAGAGCATCGAAGTCTTCATACCCTGATGCCGCGTCATATCGGTGCAAAAGTCAGCCTAAGTTTTGATAGCCTCATTGACATTGGCTGCTCAAAACCATTGAAGTGGCGCATCTTCAAGGTGGAAGCTCACAAGGGTCACCTTGTATTCTTCCGCCGTACCTTAGTATGCGAAGAATTGCTCCGCCCTATACAACCAATCGATCGGATTGCCACCTTTGAACTTAGGAACTTCGAGATGCACGATTTGCCCATGGATGTCGTTGTCTCAATCCGGATCATGTCCAAGTCCTTGCCTAACCGGAGGAGGATGTACCATGAATGGTTGATGATCCCTCCTTAGATTTCGATTAACTCGCCGTGGTTCAGGTTCGTCTTGCCCTGCCCACGGATCTAAATCTCCAAGGTGATCTCCATTTTGGTTCGCTCATCAGATGGGTTCACCTACAATTGGGCCTGGTGGAACCATCCTTGCTTGCCTCTGCCCATAGGGTGGTGGCAGCAGCGGCTCTTGTGGTTGCAAATTCTAAACCGGTGGCGGTGGGTTCATGGGACTGGACTCGCATCGTGGGGTTGATGGTGCGTTCCCATTCACCATGGCTTCCATTGTCGCCCATAATTCCCGAACACAACTTGAAAACTGGTTGTTGATGGCCATTTGTTCGAAAAAAGATCCCAATACCGCTTGAACACTAAGTTCTTCCATATTCTGATTAGATCGGCGGTTCCGCGGGTGGAAGTCCTCGCAGCCGTTTCCCCCTCCTTTATTGGGAGAACCTCTTCTTCATCATCTCACCGTGCAGCCATGGCTCTGGTTGTCGTCATAGGAAGCGCGTGTCCGAGGAACGGTGGCTCTGATACTAATTTGATACGATATCCCATTGGGCTAAGGTTTGATCTATCCCGTTTTTCAGATCTAGACAAGATCTGACATGGAACTTAGGAAATTGATTCCGAAAGATGCTGCCAATAGATCCCGAAAGATGTCATCGTCAGAAATTGATCCCGGAAAAAAGCTTTCCAACAAATTAAGTTTTAGGTGAATCGGATGTTCGGATCTTGAGATATCGTCTGATTAGTGGACGAACGTCGGGTAGTCTGTCTTAGGATCCATGGATAGAGGCATGAGATCCTAGATGATGGTGGATGGTGGTGGACTGGCGTTAATGAGGTGGCACCGGTGAGTAAGTAGTGGTGGAAGGGTTATGGGTGATAGAAGGATTAGGGCAAGTGATGGATAGATTGGAAGAAGGGGGAGGGAGAGGGCCGCCCCTAAGAAACTAGGGTGATTGGCAGGTCGAGGGAGGTTAGAAGCGGCGTCGTCGGGGAACGAGAGAATGGGAGAGAAGAAGATGAAGGAGGCAGGGCAAATACTCAATTCCTTCAATAATGACTCCATGGTTGCCATCCACACCTTTAGAGGCTAACCAACAATTCAAAATTAACCCTAAAAAGTGCTGCAGTGGTAGGCGGTGTTATAAGACCACTCAACCCACGATAAGAACTCCAACAATCGTCTTGGTATCTCTCCATCAAAGCACCTCAAGTACTACTCAATGCCTCGATTGACCACCTCAGCTTAGCCGTCCGTCTATGGATAGTAGGCCGAACTAAAGTTCAATCAAGTCTCCTGTAATCTGAAAAACTCCATCCAAAAGTCGCTCATAAATACACGATCATGATCCGAGACAATCGTGCATGGCATGCTATATAACCGAGCAACATCTTTAATATAAATTTCAGCCACCGACTTTGCTGAAATCAGATGTGACAATGCCGAAAAGTGCGCATACTTGCTAAATCTATCAACAACCACAAAGATAACGGAATAACCATGTATCAGCAGAAGACCCTCTATGAAATCCATAGAAATATCTTCCCAAACATGGTCCGGTATAGGTAAAGGGAGTAGTAATCCAGCCAGTTTCAATATGGTTGTCTTAGCGCTTTGACAGACTTCGCAAGCACGGACAAAACTCCTCACATCCAGCATCAATCGATGCCACGTGCAACTCTAAGATATCCTCCTATAAGTCCTCAAGATACCCTCATGACCAGCCTCTAGAGTTTGGTGGAAGTGCTCCAATAATTTTTGCTGCAATCCATCATTCGCGGGCACCTGAATGCATCCGCTGCCCAGCAGCAAACCGCCTCGATTCTCCAACTCTAGATAGCGCTCCGGATCATCCATCATCTCCTACAGCAATCTCAAAATATCTGGGTCAGATGTACATGCATACCGTAGCTCGTCAAGGAAGGGAAAGGTAGGAGAAGAATAGGTTGCAAGGTCGGCGGTATCGGGTTGGCGCGATAGTGCATCTGCCGTTCGCCTTGTTGGCAACTTCCTATGGCACCTCAAATAGTCCAAAAAAGTTATCTAATAAATGAGACAATTCAGTGGTAGTACCGGAACTTGTTTAAGGCTCATCTCTTGTTGGTCCTAACTGAAAAAGATAAGCCAAATCATACGGACAAGGCAGCCCGACTATAGGCTGCATCACAGGAATCGGCGAAGACCAAACGCCATCAAGCCGCACATCTTTGTTTCTTTGCTTAAATTTCATCCACATGCTCCGAAAATCAAATGTGATGGGTCCCAAACTCTGTAACCACTGAGTACCAAGGACAATGTCTGCTCCTCACAGCGCCAACGGATACAAGTCCAAAATGATGTCGTGTCCTTGCACCCGTATACTGACCCAGCGATACAAGCTCTCTGCCTTAAGCTTCGTGCCGTCTCCAATAGCCACGTCAAATCACGTGGTCGGTTTGGCATCCAAACCTAATACCCTCACTAACCTCTCATCTAGAAAGTTGTGTGTACTCCTCGAATCGATGAGGATGTGCACACAATCCTTTCTAATGAGTCTGTCTATCCATATTATCCTCGGTGCGGAAGTACCCGAATATGCATGTATCGATATTTCAGCTTGGATATCTTCCTCCGCACCGACGTCAATGGCCTCCTCATGGACCTCCTTTAGACACTCTCCATCATT
This sequence comes from Typha latifolia, assembly GCF_019914945.1. NCBI lineage: Eukaryota > Viridiplantae > Streptophyta > Magnoliopsida > Poales > Typhaceae > Typha > Typha latifolia. Next base: position 12,281,559 of record NC_133086.1, on the reverse strand, counting down.
AACAACCTCCTCATCCTCTTCGAGACGATCGATGAGCATCACACTCCTGATCGATTTAGAACACCGATCACCGGGGGTGAAACGCTTATCACATCGAAAACAAAAGCCCTTCGCTCTTCGCTCCTCCACCTAGGTAGGTGTAAGATTTTGAACGGGGGGTCTTGTGCCTCTTCTAACATCGGAAGAAGGTCTCAAAGGTGGTCATGGTCTAGTACTCACAGTCTCTGTCTTTGAACTTGTAGAATTTTCAGCTGGCGTTCTAGGTGCAAACCACCCATCTCGGTTGCCCTAATTGGTTTTTGCTGCCATCTTTAGAGCCTTATGCTTTTGTTCCATCCTCACGGCCTTCTCAAAGGTGAGAAGGCCTCCTCAAGAGTGGTAGGACATAGAGCACGAGCATCCGCTTGTATCTCCTCTCACAGCCCTAAAATTAATGTGCTCATTATTGTTGGTTCGGGCCAAGGTGGCTCACAACGACTACTAACTCTTTCAAACTCAGCTTGGTACTCCAATACGTTCGTCCTCTGAACCATCTTGCTTAATGTGGTAGCAAAATATTCATACGCTATTGTCCTAAATCTGCGTATAATCCTCCTACAAAAATCAACCCAACTAATAAATCCTCGTCCACGAATAATCGATCTATACCAATGCAATGTCGTTCCTTGGAGGTAAAAGCTTGCCATCTGAACTTTTGTGTCCTCCGCTGTCCCTTGACAATTAAAGTATTGTTCAGCTTGAAACATCCAATCCGTTGGATCACTGCCTTAGAATTTTGGAAAGTCCAAGCATGCGGTTCTCCCCGCAATAGCATTATCAAGTTCGCGAAAGATCCTTGGTTCAGGTCTGAACCTTTGTGCATGTTGATCACCTTCTCGAAATCCTCGAGCACGTCCATCACCATCAGTAGGACTGAAATAGAGCATTTGCCGTATTTGGAGGATATGTTGAATTTGTTGAAGCAAAATTAGCTAAAGATTAAGAAGTCCGAGTGCCTATGGGGAGTACCATAAGTGGAGTATTTAGGCCACATCATCAAAGCGGACGAAGTGGCGGCGGATCCTCAAAAGGTGGTGTGCATGACTTGTTGGCCGATCCATACTTCAACCACATGATTGCGAGGATTCTTAGGGCTGACCCGGTATTATTGCCGCTTCATCGCCGGGTATGGCAAGATCGCTGCTCCTCTCATTTCTTTGCTGAGGAAGGGCTCTTTTAGGTGGATGGATGAAGCCATGGCAGCTTTTGAAAAACTAAAAACAGCAATGACAATGGCACTTGTTCTAGCTCAACCGTACTTCACCAAAGAGTTTGTTGCGAAATGTGATCCATCGAGAGTTGGCATAGGAGCTGTATTAATGCAAGGAGGACGTCCATTGTCTTTCTTAGCAGGGCTTTATCATAAAAATCCGAGCAATTATCGACCTATGAGAGAGAGATCTTGGCAATTCTGCATGCGGTGACAAAGTAGAGGCCTTATTTAATCGGTAGGAGATTCTATATCCAAACCGATCAAAGGAGCCTTCCATATTTTATGGGATAGCATATTCACACTCTAGCACAAAGATAGGTCACAAAATTGTTGGGGTATGATTATGAAATTCAATACAAGAAAGAAACATAAAATACAGCGACGGATGCACTATCGCGCTAACTCGATACTGCTGAGCTCGCAGCCTTTTCTTCTCCTACTTTTCCTTTTCTTGACGAGCTAAGGTATGCATGTACATATGACCCAAATGTTATGAGATTGTTACAGGTGGTATTGGATGATCCAAAGTGTCATTCAAAGTTCGAGAACCAAGGCAATTTGTTGCTGGACTGCAAGTGCATTCGAGTGCCCGCAAATAATAGATTGCCGTAGAAATTGTTAGAGCCCTTCCACCATTAGAGCACTTCCACCAAACTCCAGAGGCTGATTATGAGGGTGTCTTGAGGACTTGTAGGAGGATATCACAGAGCTGCACGTGGCCAGGACTAAGGTGAGATGTGAGGAGTTTTGTCCGTGCTTGCGAAGTCTATCAAAGGGCTAAGGCAACCATATTGAAACCGGCTGGATTACTTCTGCCTCTACTAATACTAGAATATGTTTGGGAAGATATTTCTATGGATTTAATAGAAGGACTTCCGGTGGTATATGGCTATTCCGTTATTTTTGTGGTGGTTGACAGATTGAGCAAGTATGCACACTTTTTGGCATTGTCACATCTATTTTTAGCTAAGTCAATATGTAACGCCCCTGTCCGGCACGGGAACGTGCATGCCCACGCACCGACACAGCACGCGCGACACATGCGACAGGACGGGCAAGGCTCATTACGCATAGATACACTCCTGTGCATATATAATCATGACATCATCACATAATATCTGCTAACATATCCATGCTCACATAATCTAATATCAAATAAATTATACTATCAGCCAAATAACCCGTTACATGTGAATATCTAAGTCCACAATAATATACACTAGACCACTACATAATATGGCAAGACCCACACAGGCCACGATAAACTATCAAGATACAACTAAACAACTAATACACAAGTACACTATAATCTGACATGTACCTTACAAATCATCGTCTAATACAATAAATTACAAATATAATAAACCACGATACAACTCAATTTCTATATAAACTATCATCTATACCGTCTCGCACCTATAGTTCACCTCATAAATTTAAAATATCTTCTCGAGATATCTCATGTCGCTATCACGTACCACATATCTAAGAGGGTTAGAAAAGAAATAAAGAGAGTCATGAGCAAAAGGCTCAGTGAATAGATCATACCCCGAATTAGTGATGCCAAACAGAGAGTAAATCATGTACTGAATAATATGAATCATAAAGAGCATCATGTCATGAATGAGTATATGAATGTATTCTCAATAATATAAAAATAAAAAATAGATAACATGTCATAACTATAACAACCTATCTTTTAAAATAAAAAAATCTTTATATGGGGCACAGCGTGGGGGGCCTCCAGCGCTGCCTCGTGCCTCGTGCCCCTTGCATCGCCTCAGCCAACCGGGTGCGACCAACTGGCTGTGGCGGGCTCCAGCGCTACCGTAGGCACCGCCAACCCGCCTCCCCCCCCCCCAACCCCCACTGCCTCTCTCTCCATTTTTTTATTCTCCTCTCTCTCTCTCTCTCTCGTTCAGTCTCTCTCTCTCATTCGGTCTCTCTCTCTCTCTCCTCCTTCCCTTAGACTCTCTCTCTCTCTCCTACTATCGACCCGCCGCCGCTGTCGTCATGCTGCCATAGGTGAGCCTCCTCCTTCTTCCTCTTCTTTCTTCTCTCTCTCTCTATCACTATCTCTCTCTCTCTTTCTCTTTTTCTTGCTTTGGGCTCGGACCCCTCGGAGCCGAGCTGCCGGTGAGAGGCCACCAACTGCCTGTGCCCTCCTCGCGGGCCCGGGTCTGCACCTCCCTCCCCTCCTCCCTTCTTCTTCTTCTTCTTCTTCTTCTTCTTCTCCCAGCAACTGATGGCGTGTTTTTAATTAATTAATTATTTATTTATTTATTTATTTTATTGATGTTATTTATTTAGGTTTTTCCTTCTTAATTAATGCAAATAGATTCTTTAGACATTAATCATTTTAATAATAATATATAATCTTCAATGTGATTAGTATTAATTATAATTTGTATAATCAATGATTAATTAGGTATAAATATAAGTAATACTCATATTTATTTATTTATATCTCTATTAGATTAATATATAGATTTGTAAATTATAATTATCAAATTTATATACTAATATTTTTATGAGATACATTTTAAATAATTCTAATAATTTATTTTACATTATTATTTTGTAACAAATAAAATACTCGGCTTATGTATTTATTTATTATTTTATAAAGTAATGACTACATAGTCCCTAATTAATCAAGATATAATTTAATTATAATTATGTTTTTATCTATATTTATATTTTTATTTATAATGAAAAATCTTGCCAGTTATACTCGAACATATTATAATGGGATAAACAAATAGATGTCTTTTAGATCTCGAACCATTTATTTGAGACCCCGTGGTCCTTGCTAGCGATGAGTGTCACTCGGTTGATTGGCGAATGTAAGGGATACGTGGTTTGTGTTTTTTGATCAAAGTGAGTAGTCTTATCCCCTAGATGCCTTTCTCAAATTAGGATATATTATATCTTATGTACACGCATGTTTTGGCCTCCAGCATGATTATATGACACTATATAGAGATGATTTCAGTCAAGCATATTTTTATCATGCATTTGATTAGGCTGATCTGAGATATGAGTACATTGATGATATATAGAGATTATTATACTATTATGGTTTTATGTCGGGATGATCTCTATCATAAGTATGCATGTGATAAACTAGCAAAAGTATACATGTGTTAGATACATGGTTAGAGTCGGCATTGCATCATTTTTCTCTTGGCTTCTTTACCACCTAAATTCTTGAGTTACATGATCTGTTACAGTACTAGATATATGCATATGATTTATCATGTATAGGAAATCATAAAAATATATGTGTATGTGATGTGATATGATGTGATGGCTGGAACGGTATCTAGTCCGAACTGGTACTAGACATACTCTTAGCGTATGGTAGAGTATAGTGATGGCTGATGGTTGTACTCTTAGCGTATGATTATGATAGGGTACAACTATCATTAATATACCCTTAGCGTATAGCAGGGTATGATTACTTTCTTCTGAGATACCTTTAGCATATGGCAATGTATGATTACTTTCTTCTGAGATACTTTTAGCGTATGGCAGGATATGATTTATCTACAGAAATACCCTTAACGTTTGGCAGGGTATGATTTATCTATAAAAATACTCTTAGCGTATGACAAGGTATGCTCTGAGCTTGTGACATGATGTGTATCGAGTTTGGGGCTGGGTACCGTAGTCCAGCATGGTGGATGATATTTAGAGTTGAGACGGATAATTGTGATAGTAAGAGATATGTGGATTATATCTTGCTCTGACATATACGATTATCTAGTAGTTGGCATGCATCATGCATCATCATGGATGTGACTTGTATCATTGGATCATAACTATTATACATGATATGTTGTTATATTCAGTGATGTTATATGGTAATTTCATCATGTGATATATTTTTGGTTGATGATATAATATGCTCATTCATGAGAATTGATTTCATTCATATATATGTCATTGACGATACATATATACATGCTCATACATGGTATCATGCTACTTTCTAATTCATATTATCCAGTATATGATTTACTCTTTATTTGGTTTCATTGATTCAGGGTAAGGTCTATTCATTGAGCCTTTTGCTCATGACTCTCCTTATTTCTTTTCTAACCCCACAGATACTATGATACGTGATACCGACTTGAGATATCCTGATGAGATATTTTAGAGTAAAGATGAGGTGAGCTATGGATAATAGTCTATTTAGAAATTGCGTTGTACGAGTATTTAATATTTGTACTCTTTTGTATTAGACAATGATTTGTATAATACAGGTCGAATCATGGCGTACTCTTGTATTAGTTGTTTTAGTTGTATCTTGATGGTTTGTTGTGGCCTATGTGGGTCCTGCCAAATTACGTAGTGGTCAAGTGTATATTATTGTGAACTTAGATATTCATATGTTAACATATTTATTTGATTACTAATATAATTTATTTGGTGGTGGATTATGTGATCATGGATACGTTAGCATTTTATTGATGATGTCATGATTATATGTGCACAGGAGAGCATCTATGTGTGACGGGCCTCGTCCATCTTGTCGCGTGCGCTGCACGTGCTGTGTTGGCGCATGGGCGTGCATGTGCTGGGCTGGGGCATTATAATATCTAATAAAAGTACATAATCCCCAACAATTAATAAACAAATCTCCATGTCATACTATTATCATAACTATCTCTCAAATATGACATATGATGCATGCCGACATGACCAAGCTATGATATCAAATGCAATCATATATGATGTATATTGACTACTCGATAATCAAGTAATCAAATGATAATGAAATCATATATATTTCTCAACATCTCAGTCATCAATGTCAGCTCTATATGTCATCATCATACTAGACCACTGTGCACAGTCAACACCCGGTACCTGGTCTCAATATCATGTTCAAAAGCTCAAAGCATACTCTGCCACCCGCAAAGAGTATCTCAAATATAACCATACCCCGCCACTCGCTAGGGTATCAACATCCATCCAGACCGGGCACTCCCCTAGCTGATAGAAACCTTGTTAGGATAACTCGCCACCTATGCTGATAGGCTCTAATACCATTTTGATAAGCTCTAATACCAATTAATAGGCTCTGATACCAAATTGTTAGGCTCTGATACCAAATGATAAACTCTGTTACCAATTGATGATAGGATCTGGAACCAAAAGATCAACTATGGAATAATTCCTTAAGATCTGAATTTATTATAGAAGTAGTCCGCAGAATAATGGGAAAATATTTGTCAGATATTCTCCCGTAGTCAAAAAATTACGAAACTAATTTGATTCGATCCGTAACTTCCTAATATACAACTTTTGTATTTGTGCCCTTCGCAAATTTGAACTTTAGAAGGACAAAAACATGGAATAACGTGGGTGATGGTAGTGGTGATGGGTGGAGTGGATGTTAGGGTTATATATGGGTATGGAGATGAGGGTGGATTGTGGAAGTGATAAAAGAAAATAGACGAAGGGAATGAAGTGGTTGAGATCCCAAAGAAGAGGGTTGACTCGATAGACGAAGGAGATTAGAAGTTAGGAGAAACTTTGCCAACGGTAGAGGTGGAAAGATGGTGAAGAGGGAGGAGGGAGATTAGGATAGATAGAAGATAGAGAGGCAAGAAATCAACAATCCAATTTCATAATGAAGTTGGCTGCCATCCACATATTTATAGAGGCTAGCCAACAAGTCCTAAAATAATATAAAACCCTAACAAACCAACTAAACCAGTATTTCCTTATCTTCTCCGATTACCTTCCGGATTAAGCTTTCGGTTTTTCATAGATAAATTCCGAATCTAGAGAAGTTATGAATTTCAAAATTGTAGATCTAGAGGTTGACAACCTTATCCAATTGGTTTGATATTATTTGGATATGAGCAGATTATTCTACGAAAATTTTCCCAAAACTGCGCAAAGTTGGATTAAGCTAATTAAATAAAATCCTACCCTACTAAGACTCTAACTAAACCGAATAACCAAATAAGATAATTAGACTCAATAAACCACAACGTTTCCCCCACCTTGCCCTCAAAGTGAAAAGTCAGGGAAATGGTCCAAAATGCCAGTCTCCAACTCCCATGTCCCCTCACATGCAACTAGAATCTCCATCTCCTCCAATGGCTCCGGTAGAACTGATCCAACGATCTCATGATCTCCAATGCGCACTCTCAGCAATGAAACATGGAAGATAGGATGCACTCTCGACCCCTCCGGCAGCTCCAAACGATATGCAACCGGATAAATACGCTCCAACACCCCAATGCATCCATGGTGCAGCAGCAAACCACATAGATTCTCCAACTCTGGATGGCGCTCTAGATCATTCATCACCTCCTGCAGCAATCTCAAAATATCTGGGTCAGATGTACATCCATACCTCAGCTCATCAAGGAAGAGAAAGGTAGGAGAATAATAAGCTGCAAGCTCGGCTGTATCGGGTTGGCGCGATAGTGCATCCGCTACTCTATTTTCCATTCTCTTATTGTATTGGATTTCATAATCATATCGCAACAATTTTGTAACCCATCTCTGCCGTGTCGAAGTGTGTATGCGTTGTCCCATAAAGTATGGAAGGTTTCTTTGATTGGTTTAGATAATGAATCGTCTACCGATCAAATAAGGCCTCCACTTTGTCACCGCATGCAGAATTTCTAACATCTTTCTTTCATAAGTCGATAATTGCTGAGATTTTTGCGATAAAGCCTTGCTAAGATAGGCAATGGGATGTCCTTTTTGCATTTGTACAGCTCCTATGCCAACACCCGATGCATCACATTCAACAATGAATTCTTTGGTGAAGTCCGGTAGTGCTAAAATGGGTGCCGTCGTCATTGCTGTTTTCAATTTTCAAAGGCTGAAGTGGCTTCATCCGTCCATCTAGAAGTGTCCTTCTTCAATAAAGAAGTGAGAGTAGTAGCGATCTTGCCATATCCGGTTATGAAGCGTCGATAATATCCGGTCGGCCCCAAAAATCCTCTCAATCTGATGGTAGTAGTAGGAATAGGCCAAGTGGTCATACATGAAACCTTTTGAGGATCCGCCGCTACACCATCCGCTAAAATGATGTGGCCTAAATACTCTACTTGTGGTACTCCCCATAGGCACCTGGACTTTTTGATCTTCAATTGGTTTTGCTTTAACAAATTCAGCATGTCCTCCAAATGCCACTAATGCTCCAATTCAGTTATACTATACACCAAAATGTCGTCCAAAAATACTAAGACATACCTTCGTAATAGAGGCCAAAATATATCATTCATAAGGCCTTAAAAGGTAGTTGGAGCATTGTTGAGACCAAAAGGCATCACCCGGAACTCGTAATGCCCGTCTAGAGTCTGAAATGTAGTTTTGTGCACATCCGCCGGGTGAGCTCTAATATGATACCTAGCCCTCAAGTCAAGCTTACTAAATATAGTGGCCCCTGCAAGCTCGTCCAGCAACTCCTCGATAATCATTATGGGATACCAATCCTTGATAGTAATAGCGTTTATTGCTCAATAGTTGACACAAAAATGCTATGTCCCGTCATTATTTCGCACAAAAACCACGGGGGATGAGTATGAGTTATGACTTGGTTGTATGAGACCTTTCTTCAACATCTCGGCTACCATCCTTGAGTAACTTATTTCTTCACATGTGGATACCGTTATGGCTTCATGTTCGCCGATGCAGCCCCGGGTACAATCTCTATACGATTGTCCACCGTTCTCCTAAGTGGCAATTCCTACGGCTCCTCAAACAGTCCATAAAAGTTATCAAATAAATTGGACAATTTAATTGTAGTACCTGAACTCGTTTGAGGCTCATCTCCTGCTAGTCCTAACTGAAGAAGATAAACCAAATCATACGCACCAAGCCGCCCCACCATAGGCTGCATCGCAGGAATTGGCGAAGTCTGAACACCATCAAGCCGCACATCTTTGTTTCCTTGTTTATATTTCATCCACATACTCCAGAAATTAAATGTGATGGGTCCCAAACTTTGTAACCAATAAGCACCAAGGACAATGTCTGCTCCTCGCAATGCCAATAGATATAAGTCCTCAATCATGTCGTGTTCTTGCACCTGTATACTGACTCGACGACATAAGCTCTCCGCCCTAAGTGTCGTGCCGTCTCCAATAGCAACGTCAAATCCCATGGTCGGCTCGACATCCAAACCCAATCTCCTCACTAACCTCTTGTCTAGAAAGTTGTGTGTACTCCCCAAATCGATGAGGATGTGCACACAATGCTTTCTAACGAGTCCGTCTACTCTTAACGTCCTCAGCGCGGAAGTACCCGAATATGCATGCATCGATATTTTAGCTTTGATATCTTCCTCAACGCCCTCCACAATGGCTCCTCATGGGTCTACTCTGGACACTCTCCATCATCATCAATCTCATCATCCTCCTCAGGACCATCGATAAGCACACTCTCCATGGGTTTAGAACATCGATGATCGGGGGTGAAACGCTTATCACATTGAAAGAAAAGGCCCTTTACTCTTCGCTCCTCTACCTGGGCAGGTGTGAGAGTTCGAACGGGGAGTCGTGTGCCTCCTCTAACATCAGAAGAAGGTCTCAAAGATGGTCATTGTCTAGTAATCGCAGCCGCTATTTTTGACATTGCAGAATTTCTTGCCGTCGTTCTAGGTGCAAACCACCCGTCTCGATTGTCCCAATTGGTTTTCGCTGCCATCTTTAGAGCCTTATGTTTTTGCTCCATCCTCACGGCCTTCTGAAATGCCTCCTCAAGAGTAGTAGGACATAGAGCACCAACATCCAGTTGTATCTCCTATTGCAGCCCTGAAATAAATATACTCATCAATGTCTGTTCGGGCCAAGATGGCTCACAACGACTACTAACTATCTCAAACTCAGCTTGGTACTCCAATATGGTCGTCCTTTGAACCATCTTGCTTAATGTGGCAACAAAATCTTCATATGCCGCAGTCCCAAATCTGCGTGTAATCCTCCTACAAAAATCAGCCCATCCGATAAATCCACCACCATAAAGAATCGATCTATACCAATGCAATGCCGTTCCTTGGAGGTGAAAGCTTGCCATCTGGACTTTTGCATCTTCCGTTGTACCTTGACAATCAAAATATTGTTCAACTTGAAACACCCAATCCGTTGGATCACTGCTTTGGAATTTTGGAAAGTCCAAGCGTGCGGTTCTCCCGCAAATAGTGTTGTCAGGTTCGCGAAAGATCCTTGGTTCAGGTCTAAACCTTTGTGCATGTTGATCACCTTCTCTAAATCCTCGAGCATGTCCAACACCAACTCCATAGGGATCAACCTCATCCTCAAAGTGCCAATCCTCCTCATCGATGAAGTGCACCGGTGCCGCACGCCTCTCAGGTTCCACCACCGCTGGTCTTGGATTTTGTAACAGAGGTGGGGGATGATGTGAAAGCATAGGTAGGAGGGGATCATTGACACTCATATGACACACCTAGACCTGTGGGGTATCGGTTCTATGGGGTCCCACCACTGGTCCTTCTTGAAACTCCGTTCGTCGTCGAGGAGATGATGAACCCAATCGATTCATGACATATTCCTTTAATTCATTGTGGTCCTACCATGGTCGCTCCAAAGGAATCGGCCTCACGGTTAGGATCATTGTGCATTGAGTCCTCCCTTATCAGTGTGCTCTCCATAGGTCTCCTTGCTGATGTCATCTTCCTTGTTACAACCATTAATGGAGGTCAGAGGTCCGTCTGCTCTGATATCAATTGATAGGCTCTGATACTACTTTGATCAGCTTTAATACCAATTGATAGGCTCTGATACCAAATTGTTAGGCTCTGATACCAAATGATAAGCTTTGATACCAATTGATAGGCTCTGATACCAAATTGATAGGATCTAAAACCAAAAGATTGGCTACGGAATAATTCTTTAAGATCTAAATTTGTTACAGAAAGTAGTCCACACAATTGTGGGACAATATTTGTGAGATATTCTCCTATAGTCAGAAAATTACGAAACCAATTGGGTTGGATTCATAATTCCTAATCTACAATTTTTGTATTTATTCCCTTCATAGATTCAAACTGTAGCAAGGACGAAAACATGGAATAATGTGGGTGATGGTGGTGGTGACAGATGGAGTGGATGTTAGGGTTATGGATGGGTACGGAGATGTGGGTGGATTGTGGAAGTGATTAAAAGTAGACGAAGGGAACGAAATGGTCGAGATCCCAAAGAAGAGGGGTGATTCGACAGACGAGGGAGATTAGAAGTTAGGAGAAACCTTGCCAATGGTAGAGGTGGAAGGATGGTGAAGAGGGAGGTGGGAGATTAGGGTAGATAGATGATAGAGATGTAAGAAATCAATAATCCAATTCCCTAATGAACTTGGCTGCCATCCACATATTTATATAGACTAGCCAACAAGTCCTAAAACAATATAAAACCCTAATAAACCAACTAAACTAGTATTCCTTATCTTCTCCGATTACCTTACAGATTAAGCTTTCGGTTTGTCACAGATAAATTCCAAATCTAGAGAAGTTATGAATATGAAAGTTGTCGATCTGGAGGTTGGCGACCTTATCCAATCGGTTTGATATTATTTGGATATGTGTAGATTATTCTAAGAATACTTTCCCAAAACTGTGCAAAGCTAGATTTAGCTAATTAAATAAAATCCTAACATACTAAGACACTAACTAAACTAAATAACCAAATAAGATAATTAGACTCAATCCATTGACCCTAATCTCATTTTGATGTGATCCAATTTGATCCGATTTGTATCATATGCCCTGGCGAACGGCATGTGTCTAAATGTTTGCTGCACACATAGACTAATGACCTCAGACGTAAGGCCAACAGGATCGCAACTATGTCGAGCGATCAATCATCTCCAGCCACGCCCTAACCCTCACGCCCAATCAGGTATCCTCATGCTTTCTATCAACTATCCTATCAATCACATTTCATGCTTTCCTTCTAAATGACATATCGCATGTATATATCAAGTACGATAACAAGTCAATACATAACATTAATTTAAGTGGAACAGGAGTCAAGAGAAAACTGATGGAATATAGTCTCCAACCATGTAGTCAACACATGCATAGCCATGCTATTCTATTACATGCATACTCATGCTATAGATAAACTGGACATAAAATTATAACAGTATAATCATCTCTCATCATATTTATCTATCATCATCATACTCATATCCGAGATCAGCTTAATAATATGCATGATAAAAATATGCTCGACTGTAATCATCTCTAGATAAAGTCATATAATCATATTGGAGGCCAAAACATACATGTACATAATATATAATATAACATAATTTGAAAAATGTGTCGAGACGATAAGACTACTCACAGTCCAATGAGAAGACATAAACCACGTATTTCTCATATCCGTCAATCAAACGTCAAATCATCGACAGAGTCCACAGGGTCTCACATAAGGGGGTTCGGGATCTGAAAATATGTTCATATAAAATATGATAATTTATTCGATTTTAGAATTTATACTTACCTTCATAACTAGCTAGATTTTTTAATTATAAATAAAAATATAAATATTGATAAAACCTAATTATAATTAAATTATTGTTCTCACTCTATCTTGATTCATTAGGGACTATGTAGTCATTACGTTATAAATAAATAAATAAGCCTAGTATTTTATTTGTTACAAAATAATAATAATATATAATAAATTATTAGAATTTCTTAAAATGTATCTCATAAGAATATTAGTATATAAATCTAATAACTATGATTTACAAATCTATCTATTAATCTAATAGAGATATAAATAAATAATAAATATAAGTGTTACCTATATTTATACCTAATTAATCATTAATTAAAAAATTATTATTAATAATAATTATATTGAATAATATATATATTACTATTAAAATAATTAATGTCTAAATACTCAATTTTTATTAATTAAGAAAGAAATACCTAAATAAATAACATAAATGAAATAAAATAGAATAAATAAAATAAAATAGAACATTGGTGGTGCCACTAGTGCTGGGCTCGGCCCAGCATTGCCTAGCACTGTGCAGAAGGAGGAGAAGAAGCTGAGGAAGAAGAAGAAGAAGAAGAAAGGAAGAAGAAAGAGGAAAGTGATACGATCTCCCCTTTAGGCGAAGGTTCGGCTGAATCTTCTTTCTCATCTCGCTGTGTAGCCATGGCTCTGGTTGTCGTCATAGGAAGCACATGTCCGAGGAATGGTGGCTTTGATACCAGCTTGATACCATCTCCCTTTTGGCCAAGGCTCGATCTATTCCAATTTTCAGATCTGGATAGGATTTGACATGGAACTTTAAAAATAGATCCCAAAAGATTCAACCGTCGGATTGATATGCAATTTTGATATGTTATAGCCCTCGAAATGAGATTTCTGTCAAATCTAGGTTCAGGTGAATCGGACGGTGGGATTTCGAGATCTCATTTAATCAGTAGACAAATATTAGGGAGTCTGTCTTTGGATCCATGGATGGAGGCACGAGATCTTTGATGATGGTGGAGGATGGTGGATTGGCGATAATAGGGTGGTACCGGTGAGTAAGTGGACGTAGAAGGTTATGGATAATGGAAGGGTTATGGCAAAGTGATAGATAGATTGGAAGAAGGGGGAGGAGTGGGCTGCACCCCTAAGGGACTAGGGTGATTGGTCGATCGAGGGAGGCTAGAAGCGGCATCGCCAAGAAACAAGAGAACGAGAGAGAAGAAGATGAAGGAGACAAGGGCATAACTCAATTCATTCCATAATGATTCCACACCTTTAGAGGCTAACCAAATAATTCAAAAATGACAATTATTAACCCTAAAATAGTAGATTTTGCATTCTTTGTATTTGTGAACCTGATACAAGCATTCAGAAGCACGTTCGAACACACCCGATCGTGTTCGAACGCACATTTCACATTCTTTGTTTTTGCGAACCTGATAAATACGTTCACAAGCGCGTTCAAACGCACTCCATCTGCGTTCAAATGCGACATACATAAAACTTATTTTTATATGAAATAAACACTAAAACAAGAAAAAAAAAACACCCCTAAAGTGTTTCAATGCTTGAGACATCATCGGTGAAGTCCGAATTGTATCAATCCACTACTCTTCCATACACCTTGTCCTCAAGGTGACTCCAGTCAAACTTGCTGTGTTCGGTGGGTCATCCTTAGTCGAGCTTGCATTCTTGTACTCCTATTGGCCCAAGGTGGGATTCGGGTCCGTCTACATTAAGTCCACTTGGTCTCGGGTGGTCGAACCAGTTGACTCAATGTCAATTCAGCTATAGAAATCTAGTGCATCCGATTGTGCTTGGGAGCTCGAGTTAGATGTAGTTGGTGGATCCTGATTAGGTCCACCTAGTGACTCGAGTTAGGTTCAACCAGCCGAACTGACTATTGGTTGTGCTCATAATCGTTCTGCCCACTCCATGGATTAGGATCCAAGTCAAATGTGTCCTGGTATAAGCAAACTCGACTGAAGTCAAGTTGAGGGTTTCTGATTAGGTCCCTTACTTGATACCTTTGGTTCTTAGGTCCAATCCAGCTTATGTCTAGCAATTCAACCTGGTCAAGCCCAACAATGCAGCCATCTTGAAATTATAACCACTTAGGGATTTCAAAAAAAATTTGAAATCCCTAATATTTCTCCTATAATTCCCTCTCCATCAGCCATTCCCTAATATTTCTCCTAGACTTCGATGCTCTTCTATCAAAGATGGTGCAAAGGACCAAGGTTGGGTCAAACCAAGAAGAATTCGAGAGGATAAGTCGCCGATTGTAACACCCATGGACGGATCAGCAACTTCGCAGCACTTTCATCTCCAGGTTGTGGGGAGATATACGAGCCGATGTGAGGGCTTTAAGGCCTAGAACCTAAAAGGAGGCTTTTGAAGATGCAGTACTCATGGAAGACAAACATCAAGCCATGAAGTTATACCTCAAATAGAACTGGATGAGCCAAGGAAGCCGCAATCCAGCTCAACCAACCATAGCAGTAGCAAATGTTACCTGCGTACCAAGAACTACTGCTGCAATGGTGCCTCCTCGAGCACCCCTGAAGCCCTCCCAAGATATGAAGTACACACCTAAACGTCTGAGACGAGCAATCACAACTGCTCAAGCGGAGGAATGAATAGCCAAAGTCCTATGCTTTCGTTGTGATGAGACGTTTGTACCCGGACATCACTATGCTAAACCGATGGGATCGGTGATGCTAATAGATGGATTGGAGGAGGTAGAGGATGAGATTGCCGATAAAGATGAAGGTGTGGCTAGACAGCAAGGAGAAGTAGCTGCGGAGCAGCCCGTGGAAGACATGATAGCTAAACTTTCACATTGGATCTTTATCCGTTGGCCTTGCGAGGTGCTGACATTGTCTTGGGAACCCTATGGCTTCAAAGCTTGGGGCCCGTAATATGTGAAGTTTCAAACCTCACACTTACATTTTGGAGGAATGGTCGAAGAATGTTGTTGGATGGAAACCAACTGCAGCAAGGGCCGACGTTGCAACCACTTTTGGGACTTCTATGTGTAGGGGACCGAGCTCTACTATTGCAAATGGTTGTTGCTGAACCAGAACATCCACCATCAAAGGAAATACCCACTGACATGCAAGAGCTGCTATAGGAATTCAAGGATCTCTTTGAGGAAACCCGAGGACTGCCGCCAACCCGTCAGTACGACCATCGCATCTAGATCATTCCACGAGCTGAACTAGCAAATGTTTGGCCCTATCGGTACTCGCATGTCCAAAAGGAGGAGATCAACAAATTGGTGGTGGAATTGCTAGAGCAAGGGATTATTCAACCGAGTAGAAGTGCCTACTCATCGTCGGTGTTGCTGGTTCCAAAGAAAGACGGGAGTTGGCAGTTTTGCGTCGACTACCGAGCCTTGAATGCAATCATCGTCAAAGACCGGTACCCAATACCAGTGATCGAGGAGTTGCTGGACGAACTTACAAGGTCGGCTTACTTTAGCAAACTTGACTTAAGAGAGGGGTACCATCTAATCCGCGTCTACCCGAAAGATGTGCACAAAACGACGTTTCGAACTCACGATGGCCACTATGAGTTTCGAGTCATGCCATTTGGGCTCACCAATGCACCGGCTACCTTTCAAGGGCTAATGAATGACCTTTTTCGCCTACTCTTACATTGGTACGTGCTCGTCTTCTTTGACAATATTCTAGTGTATAACAGGAATTGGAGCGAGCACTTGCAGCATGTGCGTGAGGCGTTGAATATCTTGCGATAAAACTAGTTAAAAGTCAAGATGAACAAGTGCCTGTGGGGTGAGCCACGAGTGGAGTACTTGGGTCATATAATCTCAGTGAGAAGAGTGGAAACCGATCCAAGTAAGATAAAAAATATGGTGGACTGGTCGATTCCCACTAATCAGCGAGAATTGAGGGGATTCCTTGGGTTCACGGGGTACTATCGTTGATTCATTGCCAACTACAGCAGATTGCTACCCTGCTGACCTCCTTACTCAGAAAATGAGGGTTTCAATGGACGAGCAAGGCGACGGAGGCTTTTGAAGCATTGAAGACAACTGAGTCTACCGCACCAGTTTTAGCTCTACCGAATTTCAGGAAGCCCTTTGTGGTGCAATGCAATGCTTCGGGTGAAGGCATTGGAGCTGTATTGATGCAAGAGGGCAGGCTCGTGGCTTATATGAGCAAAGCATTGTCAAACCAGTCGCGACAACTATTCACCTATGAGCGGAAAATGCTATCAATTCTACACACCGTCACCAAATGTCAACCTTACTTGATTGGCCAATGGTTTACTATCCGCACGGACCAGCGTAGCTTACCCTACTTCATGGAGCAACGTGTGCACACCCCAACACAACAACGGTGGGTCACGAAACTCCTTGGGTATGACTACGAGCTAGTCTACAAAAAGGGGATCGAGAACCGAGCAGCAGATACCCTTTCTCGCCAACTAGACACAAGTGAGCTCTCATCCTTTTCAGCACCAACCCTTCCTCTATTTTGATACGATTCGGACTTCACCGACGTCGTCTCGAGCATGGATTCACTTTACGAGTGTTTTTGCTTCATGTTTTAGTGTTTAATTTCCATTAAAATAAGTTTTCTGTAAGTCGCGTTCGAATGCGGGTGGAGTGAGTTCGAACGCGGTCAGCGAAAATTGTGTTTTAGGGTTAATGTGAGTTGTTGGTTATTCTATAAAAGGATGTGTAGGGCAACCAAAATTATTATGGATTATTGAGATTGAGTTTTGCCTTGCCTCCTTCGTCTTCTTCGCTCCCGTTCTCTCAATCCCCGGCGACGCCGCTTCTAACCTCCCTCGTCCGTCTAATCACCCTACTCCCTTAGGGGTGGCCCTCTTCTCCCCCTTCGTCTAATCTATCCAACACTTGCCCTAATCCTTCCATCAACCACAACCCTTCCACCATCACTTTTCACCGGTGCCACCACATTAACGCCGGTCCACCATCCACCATTACCTAGGATCTCGTGCCTCCATCCACGGATCCAAAACAGAGCATCCTGACGTGCGTCCACTAAACGAACGATATCTCGAGATCCCCAACTCCGATTCGCCTGAAACTAGATATGTTGGAAAGCTCTTTCCCGGGGCTACAACATAACAAAATTTCACGTCGATCCAACGGCGGAATATTTTTGGATCTTATTTCAAAGTTCCGTGCCAGATCTAGTCCAGATCAAGAATTGGAAGAGATCGATCTTTTACCAAAAAGGCATGATCGTATCAAGCTGGTATCAGAGCTCCATAGCCAGAGGCATGATCGTATCAAGCTGGTATCAGAGCTACCGTTCCTCGGACAAGCGCTTCCAATGACGATAACCAGATCCATGGCTGCACGGCGAGATGATGAAGAAGAGATTATCCCAGTAGAGGAGAGAGAAACGGTTGCGGGGACTTCCACCCGCGGAACCGCCCGATCTAATCGGAATACGGAAGAACCTGGCGTTCAAGCCGTGTTGGGGTCTCTTTCCAAGCAGATGGCCATCAATAATCAAATGATGATGGAGATGCTACGGGAAATTCGGGCGTGGCCGAAACCTTCTTCAACAAACAGGGCAATCACAAGGTAGCATGGGGAACCCTCTGCAACATACCCAACATCCTCCACGGCCTCCCCGTTCATCACAAAAGTAGGGGAGAGTTCGGCTATCAGGCAAGATCGAGCTTCTACACCTCGACCCATGGTTAGCTGCAACAAACGGCTGTCGGCTACAATGGGATCCTCAACCATTGTAGCAGCCCTTGGAACCTCCACATCTTCCCATGCACTGGAGACCTCGTCGACAAACTGTGAAGGGCTGGCTGCACCATTCCCGATCCCTGCAGAAACGGTGAAGAGTCAAGCTTCAAGGCAGCAGTTTCCTTTGGCAAGCTCGACGGTTGGAAATGTTCTTTTGATGTCGGAACGTAGTTCTTCGACGAGTCGACAACCGTGCGAACCACTGTTGAGTGGAGGAAGACCACACGTGGCCGCTGGATATTCCTCATGAGGAATCCTCATCAGTGGTGAGGGAGATGGTCCAGAACCGCAAGTTCCAGCACTTGGGCCGCCTTACACCACCTTCATTTGCAACCACAGCGAGTCAGCAACTATGAAGAAATCATGTATGGCCTCTAGTGACCTTCCACCATTCTCCTCGGTCAATCGACAGTCCGATCGCGATAGTGCCATCACCGGCGATGACGTTGCAGCCCCGCCAAGCTACAACTCGAAGGAGAAGGCCGCAATCTTCCAACCACGGCAGCACCGGCCTCGACGGCCTCGTAAAGACCTTGTGGGCTAATGATTTTCTCACCCAAACGATCGAAAGCTCCCTGCCATGGCTACGACAAAATGAAGAAGGAGATGAAGATTTTGTTTTTGTCAACCTTAGCCTTCCACAGCAGTCAACCGTCGCCACCCCAAGAGGGGCCTCACCAGCAACTATTGTAGTATTCCGGATGACCAAAGGCTCCTTGCCATGGCTGCAACGGGACAGAGAAGGACCTAAAGATTTTATTTTTTGGGCCAACTTCGGCCTTCCATCGCCGCCGACTACTGCCACACCGTCGGGAACCCTACTTAAGCAACTACTGGAGGTGGTCACTACTCAGCCAAGGCTGCCACGTGCTAAGGCAACTCCTATGGCAATGGCTAATGGAGATGGAACTAAGAGAGAAAGATTAGGGATTTCAAATTTTTTTGAAGACTCTAAGTGGTTAGAATTTCAAGAAGGCTACATTGTTGGGCTTGACCAGGTGGAATTGCTAGACATTAGTTGGGTTGGACCTAAGAGCCAAAGGGGTCAAGTCAAGTGGGAGTCATCTCTCGGACTTCGGGACTCGGTTAAGTCAAATAAGGGACATGATCGAAACCCTCTACTTGACTTAAGACGAGTTTGCTTATACCAGGATACATTTGACTCGAATCCTAATCCATGGAGTGGGCAGAATGATTATGAGCACAACCAACAATCAGTTTGGCTAGCTGAACCTAACTTGAGTCACTGGGAGAACCTAATCTGGATCCACCAACTGCATCTAACTCGACCTCCCGAGCGCAATCGGATGCACCAGATTTCTATTGCTGAACTGACATTGAGTCAATTGGTTCGACCACCCGAGACCAAGTGGACTCAATGTAGATGGACCCGAATTTCACCTTGGACTAGTTGGAGTACGAGTATCCAAGCTCGATTGAGGATGAACCCCTTTGAGGCAGTTATGGTCGCACTACCCCTATCTTGTGTGCCTACGAAAGACTCGCGGCAATGGATCAGACCGAGCTTGACTTGGAACTTGCTGATCGAGAATCGAGCGGCTGATGCCCTTTCGCGCCAACCTGACACAAGTGAGCTTGCCTCTTTCTCAGCACCAACATTTCCTATATCTTCAGATATGTGGGGAACCAATGCAGAAGATCATACCATGGAGGAGCTTGAGTGAGAGTTCAAAGATCGCTTCACAAACTTCAAACCTTGAGGACAAGGTTGCGGAAGCGTGGTGGATTGATACGATTCGGACTTCACCGACGTCGTCTCGAGCGTGGATTCACTTTAGGCGTGTTTTATTTTATGTTTTAGTGTTTAATTTCCATTAAAATAAGTTTTCTGTAAGTCGCGTTCGAACGGGGTTGTGAACGCGGTTTGTGAACGGGGTTGTGAACGTGGTGAAGAGAATGTACTATGCGGTGCGTTCGAACGCACTGTGAACGCCTGCATCGCGTTCGCAAATACCGATAGGCGCATTCGATCACGCGTTCGAACGCCTGCATCGCGTTCGCAAATCCAGAAAAGCTAATTCGATGCGTTTGAACGCGGTCGGGCGAGTTCGAACGCGGTCGGCGAAAATTGTGTTTTAGGGTTAATGTGAGTTGTTGGTTAGCCTATAAAAGGATGTGTAGGGCAACCAAGATTATTATTGATTATTGAGATTGAGTTTTGCCTTGCCTCCTTCGTCTTCTTCGCTCCCGTTCTCTCAATCCCCGGCGACGCCGCTTCTAACCTCCCTCGTCTGGCTAATCACCCTAGTCCCTTAGGGGTGGCCCTCTTCTCCCCCATCGTCCAATCTATCCAACACTTGCCCTAATCCTTCCATCAACCACAACCCTTCCACCATCACTTTTCACCGGTGCCACCCTATTAACGCCGGTCCTCCACCATCCACCATTACCTAGGATCTCGTGCCTCCATCCACGGATCCAAAACAGAGCATCCTGATGTTTGTCTACTAAACGAATGATATCTCGAGATCCCCAACTCCGATTCGCCTGAAACTTGATTTGTTGGAAAGATCTTTTCCGGGCCTAAAATATATCAATTTCACGTCGATCCGACAGCGAAATATTTCGAGATCTTATTTCAAAGTTCCGTGCAAGATCTAGTCCAGATCTGAGAATTAGAAAAGATCGATCTTTAGCCCTAAAGGAGAGATCGTATCAAGCTGGTATCAGAGCTCCATAGCCAGAGGTGTGATCGTATCATGAATCTTCCCTTGTCGATGTGCTCTCCATAGGTCTCATTGTTGATGTCATCTTCCTTGTTTCAACATTCCATAGCTAGAAGGACCTAAAGATTTTATTTTTTAGGCCAACTTCGGCCTTCCATCGCCGTCGACTACTGCCACACCGTCGGGAACCCTACTTAAGCAACTACTGGAGGTGGTCACTACTCAGCCAAGGCTGCCACGTGCTAAGGCAACTCCTATGGCAATGGCTAATGGAGATGGAACTAAGAGAGAAAGATTAGGGATTTCAAATTTTTTTGAAGACTCTAAGTGGTTAGAATTTCAAGAAGGCTACATTGTTGGGCTTGACCAGGTGAAATTGCTAGACATTAGTTGGGTTGGACCTAAGAGCCAAAGGGGTCAAGTCAAGTGGGAGTCATCTCTGGACTTCGGGACTCAGTTAAGTCAAATAAGGGACATGATCAGAAACCCTCTACTTGACTTAAGACGAGTTTGCTTATACCAGGATACATTTGACTCGGATCCTAATCCATGGAGTGGGCAGAACGATTATGAGCACAACCACCAATCAGTTTAGCTAGCTGAACCTAACTTGAGTCACTAGGAGAACCTAATCTGGATCCACCTACTGCATCTAACTCGACCTCCCGAGTGCAATCGGATGCACCAGATTTCTATTGCTAAACTGACATTGAGTCAATTGGTTCGACCACCGGAGACCAAGTGGACTCAATGTAGTTGGACCCGAATTTCACCTTGGACTAGTTGGAGTGCGAGTATCCAAGATCGACTCAGGATGAACCCCTTTGAGGCGGTTATGGTCGCACTACCCCTATCTTGTGTGCCTATGAAAGACTCGCGGCGACGGATCGGACCGAGCTTGACTTGGAACTTGCTGATCGAGAATCGAAAGGCTGATGCCCTTTCGCGCCAACCTGACACAAGTGAGCTTGCCTCTTTCTCAGCACCAACATTTCCCATATCTTCAGATATGTGGGGAACCAATGCAGAAGATCATACCATGGAGGAGCTTGAGTCAGAGTTCAAAGATTGCTTCCCAAATTTCAAACCTTGAGGACAAGGTTGCGGAAGCGTGGTGGATTGATACGATTCGGACTTCACCGACGTCGTCTCGAGCATGGATTCACTTTAGGAGTGTTTCTGCTTCATGTTTTAGTGTTTAATTTCCATTAAAATAAGTTTTCTGTAAGTCGCGTTCGAACGCGGGTGGAGTGAGTTCGAACGCGGTCGGCGAAAATTGTGTTTTAGGGTTAATGTGAGTTGTTGGTTAGCCTATAAAAGGATGTGTAGGGCAACCAAAATTATTATGGATTATTGAGATTGATTTTTTCCTTGCCTCCTTCGTCTTCTTCGCTCCCGTTCTCTCAATTCCCGGCGACGCCGCTTCTAACCTCCCTCGTCCGGCTAATCACCCTAGTCCCTTAGGGGTGGCCCTCTTTTGCCCCTTCGTCTAATCTATCCAACACTTGCCCTAATCCTTCCATCAACCACAACCCTTCCACCATCACTTTTCACCGGTGCCACCACATTAACGCCGGTCCACCATCCACCATTACCTAGGATCTCGTGCCTCCATCCACGGATCCAAAACATAGCATCCTGACGTTTGTCCACTAAAGGAACGATATCTCGAGATCCCCAACTCCGATTCGCCTGAAACTAGATTTTTTGGAAAGCTCTTTCCCGGGGCTACAACATATCAAAATTTCACATCGATCCAACGGCGGAATATTTTGGGATCTTATTTCAAAGTTCCGTGCCAGATCTAGTCCAGATCAAGAATTGGAAGAGATCGATCTTTTACCAAAAAGGCGTGATCGTATCAAGCTGGTATCAGAGCTCCATAGCCAGAGGCATGATCGTATCATATTTTCAGATATGTAGGGAACCAGTGCAGAGGATCAAGTCATGGAGGAGCTTGAGTCAGAGTTCAATGATCACTTCCCTAATTCTACACATTGAGGATAAGGTTATGGAAGCGTGGTGGATTGATACGATTCGGACTTCACCGATGTCATCTCGAGCATGGATACACTTTAGGGATGTCTTTTATTCTTATTTTAGTATTTAATTCATAAAAAAATGAGTTTTCTGTATGTCGCGTTTGAATGTGGGTGGAGTGCGTTTGAACGCGCTTGTGAACGCCTGCATTAGGTTCACAAATACATATAGTGTGAAATTTGCGTTTGAACGCCGCGTTCGAACGCACCTGTGAACGCCTACATCGCGTTCGCATATAGAGAATGCAAAATGTGTGTTCGAACATGATCGGGCGCGTTTGAACGCGGTTGGCAAAAATCTACTGTTTTACAATTAATAATTGCCATTTTTGAATTGTTTGGTTAGCCTCTAAATGTGTGGATGGCAACCATGGAATCATTATTGAATGAATTGAGTTTTGCCTTTATCTCCTTCATCTTCTCTCTCATTCTCTTGTCCCCCGGCGACGCCGCTTCTAACCCTCCTCGACTGGCCACTCACCCTTGTCCCTCCTCCCCCTTCTTCCAATCTATCTATCACCTTGCCCTAACCCCTAGCATCACCCATAACCCTTCCACTTCCACATATTCACCAGTGCCACCCCATTATCGCCGGTCCACCACCATCCATCATCACCTTGGATCTCGTGCCTCCATCCACGGATCCTAAGGACTTCCTGATGTTTATCTACTAATCGAACAATATTTAGATATCTCTTTGTCCGATTTGCCTGAATCTAGATTTGATAGAAAGCTCATTTCCAAGGCTTCAACATATTAAAATTTCACATCGATCCAATGACTGCATCTTTCGGGATCTATTTTCAAAGTTCTATATTAGATCCTGTCCAGATCTGAAAATTAGGATAGATCGAGCCTTAGCCCAAGGGGAGATAGTATAATGCTGATCTTGTCCTAGGTACTCAGTGATTACAAAGCCTAGGATCAGTGAAGTTCAACTTTCGCAACATGTGGATGACATTTTGGCAAACTGGCAAGGTGGTGGGGCTAAATGGGGGTGAAAACACAATCTAACCCCATATTGCAACCTATGGTGAGGGTACCACAGCCAAGGGAGTTGGCCTATCTTTTTCATATGTCTCCAGTAGAAACAAAGCCTCCCTTAAGCTCGGGTAAACACCAAGAATTGTTACAATTATTATTTGAATTCTCTTTGTTGTTTGAAGAGCCACAAGGACTGCCGCTGTGCAAAAATTCAAACCACAAGATAGCCATTATACAGATAGCTGAGCTGGCTGTGTGTGCCCCTATCGGTATCATCATATCTAAAAAAAAAGAGATAACAAAGCTGGTTGCCAAGATGCTGAGACAAGGAATCATTCAACTAAGCAATAGTGGTTACTTGTCACTGGTTTTTCTTGTGCGCAAGAAGGATGGTTCGTGGCATTTTTGTGTCGACTACCGAGCACTCAACGCCATAACCATCAAGGACCAGTACCCAATACCGGTGGTAGAAAAGTTATTGGATGAGATGATAGGGGCTTCTTATTTTAGCAAACTGGACCTTAGAGCTAGATATCACCAAATCCGAGTTCATCCCGATGACGTGCACAAGACAGCTTTTCCAACTCATGACGGCCATTACGAGTTTCTAGTCATGCCCTTCGGATTGACCAACGCTCCGGCAACATTTCAAAGCCTAATGAATGATATATTCAGGCCACTCTTGCGCTGGTATGTGTTAGTATTCTTCCATGATATTTTGGTGTACAGTAGAAGTTTTGAAGATCATTTGAAACATTTACATGAAGTGCTAAAGCTGCTTGAAGAAAACTGTTTGAAAGTCATACCGCGAGACCTTCCCACCTGTGCAAAATCAGAAGTTGTCGTAATAGTTCTTTGGCCTGTACAAGGTGTTGGAGTGTATTGGACTCATAGCCTATCGCTTGGAGCTGCTTGAAGGGACACGGGTACATCTAGTCTTTCATGTCTCAGTTCTGAAAGCTAGGATCTAACTCGATCTGGCCAAGGGAATTGACTTACCAGAGGCTACTAAGGAGCGTGAGACGAATGTACCTGTATGAGTCCTAGCCAAATGACGACATCAACACAATGGGGGAATGAAGACGGAGGTTCTAGTAGAGTGGCTAGGATGGCTTACGGACGTGGCGACATGGGAGTTGGTGGACAACGTGATGGACTGTTTTCCTCACTTTGCACCTTGAGGACATGGTGAGGTGTTGTGGCTTAGCTAGACCAAGCGTAGGCAACCCATAATGCATTGGCCTCGGCGCTCAAGCACCCCTATCTTCCTCATACCACCATTACTCCACCTCCACCTTCCATAGCCGAGCTCCACCATATCCACCACTAGGCCACCACCTCCACGATCTATTTTGGTAGATTATTTTCCCCACCTTTGATATAGAAAACCCCAAATAGCACCCAATTCCAATGGTCGGATTGCTACTTAGCTCTTAGCCTTGGTATCCGTGGAGTGTTACAAACCAGATCTAGACAAATGCAGACGTAAGAAAATTATAAAAGCTTACGTGGAGGTATCCTCATGAGTTAGGGTTCTAATGGTTTTACTTTAACCTAAATTGAAGGTCGAGATGAAAAGATATAAATAAAATGGTAGATAAAGGTTAGAACGGGATAGACTGGTAAATATCTGATATTGCGGTGATCGTCTGAGGGTGGCAGAAGGCCAAAGGTGGTGATGGATGGCCATATAGTAGGGTGGTTGCTGAAGGAAGGTGGTGGCTAGGGTTTTGAAGCTTTGGAAGTTCTACAACTATAATTTACTCTTAGAAAGGTAAAGACAATCGAACGGCTACGATAAAACAGTAAATGCAATAATAAGAAAATAACTAAACTCAATTAATTCTCAATACTTGAATGCTTGGATACTTGGATAAAAAAACAAAGAAGCCCAGTCCCCCTCTATATAGAGGTCTAGTACAACGACTCGAGTAATATATAAAGGTCCGATATAATAAGTCATACTCGGACTTAGCCCTAAAGGCTTATACGACTCGAACTAGAACTTGCCTTAGAGGCTTACATGACTTAATTGAACTTGCCTTAGTAGCTTAAGTGACTTAATTAAACTTGTCTTAGTAGCTTATATGACTTAACTAGACTTGTCTTAAGGGCTTACATGACATAACTAAGATTGCCTTAAGGGCTTACATAACTGTAAATTATGTAAAACATAAATATGTTCAACTCAACCAACTCGACTAACTTAGCCCATGTGGTCAGATCATAACAATCCATCACGCTTTCAACACTTAATCCTCAAGGTGACTAGTATGTGAGCTAGTACTTCTAGCACATGTCGTGCTCATGGTCCCATGGGTCTACATGCAGATACAGCTTAATTAGCTAATATGAGACCATCGTATCATCCTACCAGTCATCCTCAAGCTCTTAGGCCCGAAGTCATGCTCATAGATTCCCAACTAATTCACATGAATTGGTCGAACTGGATCATGAAAATTTCGCAAACCTTGAGATACGTGCACTTCATCTCTCCTATTATTAGGTAATGTAATTATTAGCTAATTATAATTAGTATAATTAATGATTAATTATATTATAAACACCTAAATATACCTATTAATTACATATAATATTACTTGCATATAATAGATTTATACTTAGCTTCATTAAATATAATCATGAGATTTATAAGTATACCCTAATATTCATTATATATATATATAGCTACTATGTAATTCTATTAGTTTATTTATACTATTTTTTATAGAATGAGACAGTACGCTTATTTATTTATTTGTTTATTTCTTATATTATATAATTAAGTAAAGACTATGTAGTTTCTAATTAGTTAAGAAATAGTAAGAATCATAAATTAGTTGTAATTACATTTTTGTCTACACTTATATTTTTATTTATAATTAGACATAGTTAGCGTTTTATTTTATAATTACATTGTTAGACTACTTCTATAATAATAACCTACTCAAGCTCGCAGTAGGGACAAGGAATACGGGATGAACCCACAACCCCTCCGAAAGCTCCAACCTATATACTATGGGGCCAACTAGCTCCAAAATAGTGGTTTGCCAACTTTTGGTTGCACACCAATCTCAATGTCATCTACCAATGTGGCTGAACGCATACAAACACATCATCTCTGACCGTGAACTATAACTCACGGTGTTGACGGTCATAGACTTGCTTCATGCAATTCTATGTCGCTACCATGTGTATCCTAAGCCTCTATAGTGTCGCGTCTCAATCGACCAACTCTAGTTCACCCTTCGTCCTCATCATTGTCGCATCTGGTTCATATGTCTATAAAGTATGACATGACTTGTGGTGGACATGCTGCTGTCTGTGTATCACTACTGGTCCATGAACTCCTTGCTATTGACTGCAACTCTATATATTTCTCTTCCATTAAGAGAGTATCCTTGATCGCTTGCTTCAGTGTGTTCAGACACAATTCCCTCATGTCTGTCTAGATGTTTGAAGGTGGATTTCAGCTGTAGTATTAACCAAGGAGGAACTCACCTGCCACTTATTCTTTCGAACTCATCTCTGAAAGTGTCCACTATTATCTTCTAAATGGTCTTGTTCAGCAAGGCATGGTAATCCTCATATCCGGAGGTACCAAAACATCGATAAATTTCAATACTGAAATTTTCCCACGTGTTCACCTCGTTTTGTGCATCCGCTGATCTAAACCAGCGAAGAGTCGATTCCTCCAGAAGAATCGAGGCCAATAGAACCTTCTGGGTCATCGGGGTACCTTGTGAAGTGATGTACCTCTCTTCCATATATATCCACTCGGTCGGGTTGCCACTTTTGAATTTTGGGAATTCCACACGCGTAGTTCGGCTCTGAATGGCATTCTCTTGGTTTGGGTCCAAGCCTAAACCGATCTAATGGGTCGAGAATGTCATGTAGGAAGTTGTTGTGATCGGAGTCCGTCCAATCTACCGGTTTGGCCCTCAGGTGGCATCCAAGTGGTGCTTGTTAATGATTCAGCCCTATCACCTTCGGGCCGTGATATTCTGATACACTTAGATAGGATCTTTTCTTATTCTATTAGGTGTTTATATTCATTAAAATAAAATTCCTATAGGTCGCGTTCGAACGCAGGAGGGGTCGCGTTCGAATGCCCTTGCGAATGCCTACATTAGGTTCGCAAATACAGAGAATGCATATTGTGCATTCGAACGCAGTCAGGTGAGTTTGAACGCCTGCGTTCGAATGCCTGCATCACATTCGCACTTACAGAGAACGTGTTTTGGTGCGTTCGAACATGATCGGGCGCGTTCGAACGCGATCGATGGGAAAGTTCTAGAATTAGGGTTTCATATTATTTCAGGACTTGTTGGCTAGCCTCTATATATATGTGGATGGCAGCCAAATTCATTATGCAATTGGATTATTAATTTCTTCCCTCTTGTCTTCTCTGTAGACTTCTCCCTCCTCACGCTTCACCAACCTTCCACCTCTACTATTGGCAAGGTTTCTCCTAACTTCTAATCTCCCTCGATTTGTTGAGCCCCCCCTCTTCTTTGGGATCTCGACCACTATGTTCCCTTCTTCTATATCCTTTAATCACATCCACCATCCACCTTCATCTCCATACCTATCCATAACCCTAACATCCACTCCACCCGTCACCACCACCATCACCCATGTTATTCCGTGTTTCTGTCCCTGCTACAATATGAATCTGTGAAGAGCGTAAATATGAAAGTTATTGATCAAGAAGTTATGGATCTAACCCAATTTGTTTCGTAATTGTCTGACTACCAGAGAATATTTGATAAATATTTTCCCACGGTTGTGCAGACTAATTCTTGTAATACATCAAGAGCTTGAAGGAATCATTGCGTAACTTATCTTTAGCTCCAGATCTTATCAAGTGGTATCAGAGCAAGAAAACCTCAAACCTCTATTAATGGTTTAAACAAGGAAGATGACATCAACAAGGAGACCTATGGAGAGCACACCGATAAGGGAGGACTCAATCCACAATAACCCTAACCGTGAGGTCGATTCCTTTGGAGCGACCACGGCAGAACCAAGTCAACCAACGTCCATGAGTGCGAATATGAATGAAATTAGGGGCATGTTCCATATATTGATGCATAGAGTTGACTCAATTCGAAAGGATCACAATGATTTCAAGGAATATGTCAAGAATCGATTTGATTCGTTATCTCCTCGAAGGCGATCGGAGTTCGATGAAAGACCAGCGGTGGGACCCCATTGAACTAATACCCCACAGGTCCAGATGCGTCATGCGAGTGTCAATGATCCCCTATTACTTATGCCCATACATCATTCCCCACCTCCGTTGCAAAACCCAAGACCGACGGTGATGGAACCTGAGAGGCGTGCGGCACTAGCGCGCTTCATTGATGAGGAGGATTGGCACTTTGAGGATGAGGTTGATCCCTATGGAGATGGTGATGGACGAGCTCGAGACTTTGGAGAAGGTGATCAACTTGCACAAATGTTTAGACCTGAACCAAGATCTTTTGCGAACCCGACAATGCCATTCGGGGGAAAACCGCATGCTTGGACTTTCCAAAATTCCAAAGCAGTGATCCAATGGATTGAGTGTTTCAAGTTGAACAATATTTTGATTGTCAAGATACAATGGAAGATGTAAAAGTCCAGATGGCAAGCTTTCACCTCCAAGGAACGGCATTGCATTAGTATAGATCAATTCTTCGTGGTAGTGGATTTACTAGATGGGTTGATTTTTGTAAGAGGATTACACGCAGATTTGGGACAACGACATATGAAGATTTTGCTGCAACATTAAGCGAGATGGTCTAGAGGACAACCATATTGGAGTACCAAGCTGAGTTTGAAAGAGTTAGTAGTCATGGTGAGTCACCGTGTCCCGATCGATCATTGATGAGTACATTTATTTCAAGGCTGTGGGATGAGATACAAGCGGATGTTTGTGTTCTATATCCTATTACTCTAAAGGAGGCCTTTAAGAAGGCCGTGAGGATGGAACAAAAGCATAGGGCTCTAAAGATGGAAGCGAAAACAAATTGGGGCAACCGAGATAGGCAGTTTGCAGCTAGAACGCTGGCTGAAAATTCTGTGGCTTCAAAAATAGTGGCTGCGTGTAACGCCCCCGCCCGGCACAGACACGTGCACGCCCATGTGTCTACACAGCACGCGCGGCGCACGCGACAAGTCGAACGGGGCCCGTCACGGATAGATACTCTCCTCTGCACATATAATCTTGACATCATCAAATAAGACATGCTAACCTATCCATGATCAAATAATCCATCACCAGATAAATCATACAATTAACCAAATAAACTTGTTAACATATGAATATCCCAGTCCACAATAATATACATTAAACCACTACATAATCTAGCAGGACCCACACAGGCCACAACAAATCATCAAGATACAACTAAAATAACTAATACAAGAGTACGCCATGATTCGACATGTATCATAAAAATCATTGTCTAATACAAAAGAGTACAAATATCAAAATACTAGTACAACTCAATTTCTATATAAACTATCATCTATACCGTCTTGCATCTATAGCTTACCTTATCTTTGCTCTAAAGTATATAATTAGGATATCTCAAGGTGGTATCACGTACCCTAATATCTGTGGGGGTTAAAAAGAAAGAAATAAAGAGAGTAATGAGCAAAAGGCTTAGTGAATAGACCTTACCCCGAATCAGTGATGCCAAATAAAGAGTAAATCATGTGCAGGATAATATGAATTAGCAAGAGCATCATATCATGAATGAGTATATGGATGTATCCTCAATAATATATAAATGAAAAGTAGATAATATGTCATAACTGATCAAAGTATATAATACTCGACAATGAGTAAACAGATCTCCATGTTATACTATCATCACAACTCTCTCTCAAATATGACACATGATGCATGACGACCATGACCATGCTATGATATCAAATGCAACCATATATGATGCAAATTGATCACTCGATAATCAGGTAACCAAATGATAATGAAATCATATGCATTTCTCAACATCACAATCATCACTGATATCTCAGTATAATATTATTATACGAGACCACTGTGCATAGTCAACACGTGGTACCCGGTCTCAACATCATGTTTGAAGGCTTAGAGCATACTCCGCCACCCGCTAGAGTATCTCAAATATAACATACCCCGCCACCCGCTAGGGTATCGACATCCATCCAGACCGAGCACCCACATAGTTGATAGAAATCTCGCGAGGATAACTCGCCACATATGCCCTTGCGAACGGCATGTGTCCGAATATCTGCTGTGCACACAGACTAACGGCCTCAAACGTAAGGCCAATAGGATCGTGACTATGTCGAGCGATCAATCATCTCCAAGCACGCCCTAACCCTCGCGCCCACTCGGGCATCCTCACGCTTTCTATCAACTATCCTATCAATCATATTTCATGTTTTCCTTCTAAATGACAGATCATATGCATATATCCAGTACGATAACAAGTCGATGCATAACAGAAATTTAGTTTGAATAGGAATCAAGAGAAAATGATGCAACGTAGTCTCCAACTGTATCATCATCACATGCATACTCATGCTACAGATCAACTCGATATACAATCATAACAGTAGAATCATCTCCAATCATCTCTATATGTATCACCAATGTATTCATATCCCATATCAGTATAATCAAATGCATGATAAAATATGCTCGATTGTAATCATCTCTAAATAAAATCATATAATAATGCTGGAGGCCAAAACATGCATGTATATAATATATAATATAACATAATTTGAGAAAGGCATCTAGGGGATAAGACTACCCACTCTGATCAGAAGACGCAAACTACGTATCCCTTACATTCGCAATCAACCGAGTGACACTCATCGCTAGCAAGGTCCACGGGGTCTCAAATAAGGGTTCGGGATCTGAAAATATTTAAGTAACATAAAATTAGTTGTTTATCCCATTATAATCTGTTCAAGTAAAATATGATGATTTATTAGATTTTAGAATTTCTACTTATTTTTATAACTTGCTAGATTTTTAATTATAAATAAAAATATAAATATAGATAAAAATCTAATTATAATTCAATTATATCTTGATTAATTAGGGACTATGTAGTCATTACTTTATAAAATAATAAATAAATACATAAGCTGATTATTTTATTTGTTACAAAATAATAATGTATAAAAACTTATTAGAATTATTTAAAATGTATCTCATAAAAATATTAGTATATAAATTTGATAATTATAATTTACAAATCTATATATTATCTAATAGAGATATAACTAAATAAATATGAGTATTACTTATATATATACCTAATTAATCATTGATTATACAAATTATAATTAATACTAATCATATTGAAGAATATATATTATTATTAAAATAATTAATTTCTAAATAATCTATTTGCATTAATTAAGAAGGAAAAACCTAAATAAATAACATCAATAAAATAAATAAATAAATAATTAATTAATTAATTAAAACACAGCCATCGGTGCTGGGCTTGGCACTGTGCATAAAAAGAAGGACCAAAAGCCAAGGAAGAAGAAGAAGAAGAAGAAGGGAGGAGGGGAGGGAGGTGCGGTCCCAGGCCGGCAGGGAGGGCACCGGCAGCTGGTGGCTAGCTAGCTGCCGGCCTCTTGCCAGCGGCTTGGCTCCGACGAGCCCGAGCCCAAAGCAAGAAAAAGAGAAAGAGAGAGATTGTGATAGAGAGAGGGAGAAGAAGGAAGAGGAAGAAGGAGGAGGCTCACCCGCGGTAGCACAACGACAGTGGCAGCGGGTCGGTAGTAGGAGAGAGAGAGAGAGGAGAATAAAAAGATAGAAAGAGAGGTGGTGGGAGGGGTTGGCGGTGGCTGCGGCGGCGCTGGGGCCCACCGTAGCTAGTTGGCCGCAACCGGTTGGCTGCGGCGACGTGAGAGGGTGCGTGGCACCCCCCCTACACTGTGGCCGGCCACGTTGTGCCCATGCAAAGATTAATATTTTTTTTAAGGATAGGTTGTTACATTTTTCTTCCCCCTTTCTAAAAATTTTGACCCCAAAATTTAAATCACACTTGTATTGTAAGAAAATCCACATATCTAGTTTCACCACCTTCTACTCAAATCGGCAACTGTGCCATCTTACTTTTTTTTCAAATCTATAACTTATATCACCACAAGTAACTTGTAAGAAAATCTATAACTTATATCACCCCAAAATCTATAACTTGTAAGAAAATTTTTTTTTTCAAAATTTCTAGATCTAGGTCAGAGTTCTTTAGATTGCAAGGGACTCAAATTAACCTTAGTTCAGCGTATCACCCCGAGACAGATGGCCAAACCGAGGTGGTGAATCACGGACTAGAGCAATACTTGCGATGCTTTGTGGCGGATCGACCAAAGGATTGGGTCAAATTACTTGCATAGGCCGAGTGGTCATACAATATCGCTCATCACTCTAGCATCAGCATGACCCCCTTTGAGGCGGTTTATAGGCGCACTCCCCCTGTCTTGCATATCTACGATAGATTCGTGGCGGAGGATAGGACTAAGCTTGACTTGGAACTGGCTAATCGAGATGAAACCTTGAGACGGCTCAAGATGCACCTCACAATAGCCCAAAATCGCATGAAGCAGACTCATGACAAAGGCCGGCATGAGCGAGAGTTTGAGGTCGATCAATTGGTGTTTGTTCGAGCTCAACCGTACCGACAATCCACATTGAGGCCAATTTTGAACCAAAAGTTGGGTCACAAATACTTTGGTCAGTATTGAGTGCTACAACGAATTGGTCCAGTAGCTTACTGGTTGGATCTACCTAAAGGAACCAGGATACATCCGGTCTTCCATGTATCGGCATTGAAGGCCTAGATCGGGCCTAACCATGTGGTGGGTTCGGCCTTACCCAAACCAACGGAGGAAGATGGCCCCACTGAACCGGTCCGAGTCATAGGCCGCAGGAGAAGATACCATGGATACAGATTGGAGACTAAAGTGCTGATTGAGTGGCTGGGCAAACCTATTGACGAGTCTACATGGGAGCTAGAGTCAAGATATCTGGATCGCTTCCCAAATTTCAAACCTTGAGGACAAGGTTGCGGAAGCGGGGTGGATTGATACGATTCAGACTTCATCGATGTCGTCTCGAGCATGGATTCACTTTAGGAGTGTCTTTGTTTCTTTTTTTAATGTTTAATTTTCAAGAAAATAAGTTTTCTGTAAGTCACGTTCGAACGTGGGTGGAGTGAGTTTGAAGCGATTGTGAACGTGGTTGTGAACGGGTTGTGATAGTGTGCATTGTGCGTTGGAACACACTGTGAATGCCTGCATCATGTTTGCAAATCTAGAGAAGTGGGAAACATGTGCATTCGATCGGTGCGTTCGAATGTGGTTGGGCTCGTTCGAACGCGGTCAGCGAAATTGTATTGTTTAGGGTTAATTTTGAGTTGTTTGGTTAGCCTCTAAAAGGGATGTGGATGGCAACCAAAAGATTATTATTGAAGAATTGAGTTTTGCCTTGCCTCCTTCGTCTTCTTCGCTCTTGTTCTCTCAATCCCCGGTGACGTTGCTTCTAACCTCCCTTTACCGGCCAATCATCCTAGACACTTAGGGGCGGCCCTCTCCTTCCCCTTCTTCCAATCTATCTAACACTTGCCCTAACCTTCCATCAACCATAACCTTTCCATAACCACTTTTCACCGGTGCCACCCCACAAACGCCGATCTACCTCCAAGCACCATCATCCTAGGATCTCGTGCCTCCATCCATGGATCCTAAACAGACTACCCTGATGTTTGTCCACTAATCGAAGAATATCTCAAGATCCCCACATCTAATTCACCTGAAACTTGATTTGTTGGAAATTTCTTTTCTGGGGCTACAACATATCCAAATTTTATTCGATGCAACGGCGGCATCTTTTGGGATCTTATTTCAAAATTCTGTGCCAGATCTAGTCCAGATCAGACAATTGGAAGAGGTCGAACCTTAGCCTAAGGGGAGATCGTATCAAGTTTGGTATCAGAGCTACCATTCCTTGGACAAATTTTTCCTATGACGACCACCAGAGCCATGGCTACACGGCGAGAAGATGAAGAAGAGATTCTCCCAATAGAGGAGGGGAAACGGTTGCAGGAACTTCCACCCGCGGAACCACCCGATCTAATCAGAATACGGAAGAACCTAGTGTTCAAGCCGTGTTGAGGTCTCTATCTGAACAAACGGCCATCAACAACCAGATGATGATGGAGATGATTTGGAAATTACGGGCGACAAGGGAAGCCATGGTGAACGGGAACCCACTATCGACCCCACGACGCGAGTCCACACCCATGTCTGGTATGTCCTCGAAGATCACCGACTACTACTGTGACCATCATTGACCAGCAGGTCGAGAAAGCTAGCCATGGTCGCCCGTGGTCGTGGAAGCTTTGGACATACGACCACTAGCCACAGGTTGGCTATAGCGATAATGGCCATCGATGGCGGTCTTTCAATTGCTAGCACAAATGATAACCATGGTATGAGTGCAGGTTGTCGAAAGAATGTGCCGATGGTGATGGCTTGGATCAAGGGGACTTGGATCAGCACTGGTGGCTAACTAGAGTTTTGGCCATTATTTTCCACTGTGGCTAAGGAAGACAACCCAAGAATCACCACTTTGGACTGCTCCGACATAGCTACGATGACAGCCTAGGGGTTTTGGCTATGGGTTGGGTCTCCACTCCACCTCCCTCATGATTTGAAGATAGTGAGTTTGTTGACGGTGGATCTATTTTGGCTGACAGCATTGATGACATCATATTTTAATTGATATACTTCCACTGGATATGTCGTATATTATTCTAAAGTGAGAGGTATCATATTTGGAGTTTTCTTGTGAAATGAATAGTATAAACCATAGTATGCATGCATGTTAAGTCTATTTCAAAGTTTTAATTTTCTCTATTTAGATGATTGCACATGCCTCATTATGATTAGTCTAGATTGACCAATAGCATAAGTACATATTTTTATTAGCAAAACATATTAATAATTATATTGAAATGGGCTACCAAAGAGGAAAAGTGTGAAAGTCATCTTGACATAAGCAACCAAGAAAAGTCCTCATTGTCTCTTCATATTGTGAAGATTTAAGGAAAAAGCTACCTCACCTTTTAACTGTGAAAGCCACTATCTGCTTATCATATTTACCTACTCATTTGCCAAAGGCTGGTTGGACTTCCATAGTTGATTATGTGTCAGTTAATGTGAAAATTAGAGCATAGATGGATTATTATTTGAAAATTTTCACTTATATTCTTACATTTGGTGAGTATGGATGTTTTGTGCCACTTGTCGATTTTGACATCTCTGATGTGAGTATAATATGTGTCTATTTGAGTTAGGCATTCTTCGATCAAAATTTAAACATTGCATGTGACTCAAGTATTTTTAAAAATCAGAAAAAAAAATCAAAATTGGAGCTTATTTGATGTGATACCTTGATTTCTATAATCTAGCGTTGTTTTTGACTCTGATTTGAAGGATTTTATTTTCTGGAGTTTTTTTTATATTGATAGATTTTTGGATTTTTAAATCATTGGTTTTTGAGCATTATGCAGAGTTTTCTAAAAACAAATTAGCTTTTGTGGCTCAGTGCACACCTTGTCTTAGCCGGTGTGCACCCAAGTCATCAGTTTGCACTACTAGGTGCGCACTTACCTCACGAGGGTGCGGATCAACTGAAAAAATTGGTTGTTTTAAACTAACTAGAAAACCTTAGCTTTTCATCATTTTCTTAAAATTATGCACCTTCAGATCTCTGTTTCACTCCTCTACAAGTTATTGTTCTTCAAATTTAGGGGTTTTAAGATTTGGGGTTACTCTTAGGGATTTTCTCTTGTTAAATCATGTCTAGACCAAGAGGACGTATGCAAAGGAAGAAATTAACCACCTGCCCCTAAGAATTTTTTGTCTGATGATGCCAAGAAATGGTATCATTCAATATACAAGCACTGAAAGCTTTTAAGTGAAATGAAAGTTGTTTTTGCATAGCATCAGGGAGTTTGATTTGACTAATTTGTTCTAGGACAGAGGATAGAAAGAAATTTGAAGCCCTCGTATGTTGCGTTCGTGGAGATTGTACAAGAATTTTATGCGAATGCCACTATTAGAAAGGAGGAGATTGTCTCATATGTTCGCGGGATAGATTTGTTGATTTTACCACCGATATTAATTCGTCAGTATATTGCATCTATTAGTCTACCAGAGCCAGAGTACCCATATGCACCTTCCCCTATTATGGATTTTGAGATAGTACATGGAATCATATGCAAGGATTCGTCAATATTGACAGTGCACTAGACTATGGTTCTTTAGGGCGATCTAAGAGCTCACTATCGCGTGTTAAATTTGATCATGTTTTACAATGTCCGGCTGAAGAAGAAGACGAGTTTGTTAGACTATGAGAGGACATAAATTTTACATGCCATTTGCTCACGACTAAGATCGACATGGCTCAGTAAATATTCTCCCTATCTTTTTTTAGCACTCTCAGTCAAGTCTTTTGTGGGGAGTCTGTCATTTGGAGCTTTCATGTCTAAGGCCTGCATCATGCATGGAGTTCTGGTTGATAGGTTAGGGGAAAAAGTAGTACGAAATTGTGACTCCAGTTCCATTAGGAAGAGTATGACTCAACTTCAATGAAGGATGAGACAGAGAGCATATGTGAAAGAAGATGATGAGTCTATTGCTAAAGCTTTAGAATCTACTTCGTGTGATCAAGGTCGACTTTGTCGAGATACGAGTATGGATTCAACAGTTACATTAGCGATATAACTAGATAGTTAGAAAGATATTTGAGATGTTTACTTACATCTAGCAGCACTTTCCAACTCCATCCAAGATTAATAGTTTTACTCATGAAATTTAGTGTTTAAGTTTGAGGGGGAGTTTTATGTCTGCCAAGTATATTTGCTTGTCTTACTTGTTACGTGCATATTTACATATTCATTGTTTTTACTCACTTATTGATATATGTTATGCAATAATGATATGTATTGACTTTTACTTGAGTGATTTACTCCCCAACTATTGCATGTTTGTGTTTACTTTTATCCTTGCCATTTGTGACGAAAATGGTGCTTATCTTAAGGGAGAAATTTTATTGCATTGAATTGAGCGAGAATATTATATATTACTTACATCAGCTCTATAAAATGCTTAAATTGAACATAATGACTTCCGAAAATCAATTTAAAAAATTGATTGTTATTATTTTATCTCAAGCTACCGTAGAAATCTCCTCAAGATAGAAAGAAGGCAAAAATTAAGGACTGACTTGACTACACCAAAAGCATTTCTTCAAATATACTGTCTACATCAAAAACAGAGAGGTGATACTAATTATACCCGTATGTTTGTGCGATATTTGCATAATAAGGCATGCCTCTACTTAATGGGATATTTCATTTCTAAACCTACTTTTTTAGAATTTGGATTTTGTCTATTCTACAAGAGATATTCAAATGGAAAGATTCACGTTTAGGCTTGACCACTAACTGAGGGCAAAATAGGGCCTTTGTTTGATGCGGGCACTTTTTCATTTTGAGATGGAAAATCATGATCCCAATCTTAAGCGTCAAGATAGTAGGGCGGTGTGAATATTTGCCATTGCCAATCCAGCCTTTCAAGAACGACCTTTGCACATTGGGTGATAGAGTGCCTTCGCTCATTGAAGACAAACGAAACATTTATTTAATCAGGTTGGGGAAGAAGAAACTTAGATTTTTTGATCTTAGCCCTCCTAACTTCATCTTATGATGATTCAATTGTTAAAAATTGGCTCAAATTCAGTTTCAACAAATTTTCAGTATGTATCAGCGCTTTTATCCCGCCAATTCGAATGGGCCCTGGGGGCATTCGAACACGGGCTCCAAATAAAGAACAGTCTGTGATGCATGTGTTTGAACAGCTCAACCGTGTTCGAACGCGAGCCAACATGAGAACAGACTTTTCTACAGGCGTTAGAATGGCCTATCCGCGTTCGAACGCAAGCCAACCCGAGAGTAGACTCTCTATAGGCGTTCGAACGGCCCCCTCCTACGTTTGAATGCCCCTTTTGGTTCTGTTGTATTGATATTGGGCACGTTCGAACGTGCCCTTGAGGGCGTTAGAACGCGACGCAGAAAATTTCCAAATCTGAACCTGACTATAAATATTAATGAGAGTATTTTAGGGTTTGGTAGTTAGAATAACATTTATGAGGGTTGAGCCACCATTGTATTGAGAGTGATTTGAGTTGTCAAACTCTTTGTAAGTGAGGAATTTGCATAGTAAAGAAGATTGCTCCGCCCGTAGACGTAGGCACATCGCCGAACCACGTAAATCTTGTCTCTCTCTCTCTTTATTGTCTCCATTATTTCCATTGTTGGTGATTGCTTGCATTAGGGTGATTAATCAATGATTAGAACTTGCTTAGGGCTTTTCTATCACCATTAACATCTCTTTGGAGTTTTTTTTTCCCAAGCATTGCATGGATTTTCTTTCACTATTCCCATTTGTGGCATTTGGGGGTGAAGGTCTTGCTTCCGCTTCCTTCACCCATTTGGGCATTTTGCACAACAAATTGGTATCAGAGCTATTGGTTTCAAACCTAGGCTATTGAATTTGGGAATAGTAAGGAATTGAAGAAATTTTGGCAAAATAGGGGAATCATCCAAATCGGGCAAACTTATCTCAAATGCAAAGTTTGAAGTTGAGAAGTTTGATGGCACCAATAATTTTGGAATGTGGGAATGTGAAGTTATGGATATTTTGTTCCAACAAGAATTAGACATGATATTGGAGGAGAAACCCGAAGATGTATACGAGAAGAAATGGGAGAAATTGAATAGGCAAGCTTGTGGCACTATTCGACTTTGTCTAGTAAAGAACCAAAAGTACTCTATGATGAAGGAGAATTTGGCAAAGAGTTTGTGGAAGAAATTGGAGAACAAATTCATGACCAAAAGCATTGAAAACCAGCTCTATTTGAAGAAGAAGTTTTTCAGATTTCAATACAAGATGGGAACACCGATGGCAGAGCATTTGAATGCCTTCAACAAGTTACTTGCGGATTTGCAAAATTTGGATGTTGAAATTTTGGATGAGGACAAGGCATTGGTATTGTTGAATTCCTTGCCGGATACTTATGACCACCTCACTACTACCCTATTGTATGGAAAGGATTCAATTCATTATGATGATGTTGCAAATACATTGATTAATAATGAGTACCAAAAATTGGACAAGCAAGCTACTCATGAGTCATCATCTGATGTATTGATGCTAAGGGATAGATAAGAAAATAGAAAATTTGGGAAGAGAGGCAAATCCTTCTCAAAGTTAAGGGGTGCATCCTCAGATAGGAAGTCGATTGCTAAAGACTAATGTTCCTATTGCCGCAATAAAGGGCATTGGAAGAAGGATTGTCCTGCTTTGAAAAACAAGGACAAGAAACCCCAAAAGGAAAATGTGGCACATTCAGATGATGAGGACTCGGAAAGCGCCTTGGTAAGCTCAGCTCTTGCATGTAGTACGGATGAGTGGATCTTGGACTCCGGTTGCACATACCATGTGTGTCCAAACTGAAGTTGGTTCTCCACTTTTGAGAAGATCTCCGGTGGAGTTGTGTTTATGGGCAATGATAATCCTTGTAGAGCTGAAGGCATTGGCACTATTCGCTTGAAGCTCCAAGATGGGTCCGTCAAAGAGCTAACTGAAGTCCAGTACATACCATATTTGAAGAAGAACCTCATCTCCCTTGGGGTTTTGGAATCAAATGGCTTCACTGTTACTTTAATGGAGCATTGAAGGTGACCTTCGAGGCATTGGTGGTGATGAATGGCATAAGAAGAAGCAATTTGTACTTCTTACAAGGCTCTACGGATTTGGGAAGAATAGCGGCCGCCTCAAGTAACTCTGTTAGTGAGGCTGACTCTTCCAAATTATGGCATATGAGGTTGGGGCACCCAGGATAGAAAGCTTAGCAATATCTATCAAATCAAGATTTATTAAAGGGTATGAAGAACCTCAAACTGGAATTTTGTAAACACTGTATATTGAGCAAACAAACTAGAGTTAAATGCCACTATTGTACACCGGACCAATAGGATCTTGGATTACATTCACATAGATGTTTGGGGGCTACCCGGAAGGCCTCATTGGGAGGAAAGCACTGGTTCGTCACCTTTGTAGATGACTATTCTAGAAGGTCGTGGGTGTACACCATGCACCATAAGAACCAAAGTGCTTAAAATTTTTAAAATTGGAAGAAGATGATCGAGAATCAGACTAGCAAGAAGGTAAAAAAGCTCAGATCAAATAATAGTGGAGAGTACACTTAAGACCCTTTCATGAGTCTATGCAAGGAAGGAAGGATTGAAAGACACTTCACTGTTAGAGAGACACCTCAGCAAAATGGCATGGCAGAACGTCTAAACCGGACCTTATTGGAGAATGTTTAATGTATGTTGTCCAATACTAGATTGGGCAAGGAGTTTTGGGCTGAGGCAGTCAACTATGCATGTCATCTCATCAACCGGCTACCTTCATCTGCAAACAATGAGAAGAGCAGATTATGATTCATTACATATTTTTGGTTGTTCTGCATACTACCATGGTAGGTAAAGCAAGTTGGATCCTAGAGCCAAGAAGGGTATCTTCGTTGGCTTTAGCACTGGTGTGAAAGGATTTCGAGTTTGGAGGCCAGAATTGAGGAAATTGATCATCGACAGGGATATTACATTTGATGAATCATCCATGCTGAAGCAAAGTCAAACATTATATAGCCCAATTGATGACAGTGCTGAAGA
Organism: Typha latifolia; assembly: GCF_019914945.1. Classification (NCBI taxonomy): domain Eukaryota; kingdom Viridiplantae; phylum Streptophyta; class Magnoliopsida; order Poales; family Typhaceae; genus Typha; species Typha latifolia. Next base: position 12,239,540 of record NC_133086.1, on the reverse strand, counting down.
TGTTCTACAGCAGGTGGAGTTTGAGGCAGATTCAAGTCCACCTCAAGATACACCTTCAGAAGGGGAAAATGAAGAGGAAGATTCTAATTTGCAAGAGGATGACAGTGTTGAGCCAGAAACTGATGATCAAGACTCCATAGCAGTTAGAAGGCCAAGGAGAGAAATCAGAAGGTCGACACGCTATTCTGATATGTTGGCCTATGCTTTTCCGGTGATTAATGAAGACTTTGCCACTTCCTTCAAAGACTATAAAGAACACCGAAAGAGCAAATTGGAAAGGGGCAATGAATAATAAAATGAAGGCCTTGAGAAAAATAAAACTTGGGATTTGGTGGAGCTCCCTAAGGGGAAGAAAGCAATTGGGTGCACGTGGATATATGCCAAGAAGGATGATCCTCAATTAAAAGGCAGAGTTATATTCAAGGCTAGATTGGTGGCAAAAGGGTATGCTCAAACGGAGGGGATTGGCTATAATGAAGTATTTTCTTCGGTGGTGAAGCACTCCTCCATTCGAATTTTGCTAGTTTTGGTAGCTCGGTTTGATCTTGAGCTAGCCCAGATGGATGTGAAGACCGCCTTCTTGCACGGTGATTTGGAGGATGACATCTATATGACACAGCCAGAAGGGTTCAAAATCAGTGAAAAAGAAGACTTGGTTTGCAAATTGAAGAAATCCTTATATGGCCTGAAGCACTCTCCTAGGCAGTAGTATAAACGGTTTGACCAGTTTATGCGAAGACAGAGGTATAAGTGAAGCCACTATGATTATTGTGTGTACTTTAGGAAGCTTTAAGATGGATCCTTTATTTATTTGCTCTTATATGTTGATGATATATTGATAGCATCTAAGAGCAAGGTGGAGATTGATAAATTGAAGCTCCAATTGAATAAGGAGTTTGAAATGAAGGATCTAGGAGAAGCAAGGAAGATACTTAGCATGGAGATTAGAAGAGATAGAAAATTGGGGATAGTATGCTTAACTTAGAAGTAGTATTTGAAGAAGGTATTACAGCGGTTTAGGGTTGACAGCAAAACAAAACCAGTGAGTACACCGTTGGCATCTCATTTTAGGCTCAGTGCAGCTATGTCACCCACTTTAGATGCCGAGAGAGAGTCTATGTCCAAAGTACCATATGCAAACACACTTGGAAGCCTAATGTATGCAATGGTGTGCACTAGGCCAAATATTTCACAAGCCATTAGCATTGTTAGTAGATATATGCATGCTCTAGGAAAAGGGCACTAGTAGGCTGTGAAATGGATTCTGAGATATATCCATGGTACTATGGGTGTTGGACTAAAATTTGTAAAAGATGATAGACTTGGTCTACATCTTACTAGATATGTGGATTTGGACTATGCAAGTGATTTGGATAAGCGTAGATCTACTATGGGATATGTTTCCACACTTGCTAGAGGGTCGGCCAGTGAGTTGGAGGTCTACCTTATAATCGACTATTGCTTTATCTATCACAGAGGCAGAGTATATGACAGCTACAGAGGCTATAAATGAGGCTATTTGGTTGCTTGTTATGATGGATGACTTAGGTGTATATCAAGAGAAGGTGGAGGTACATTTTGATAGCCAAAGTGCAATTTGTTTGGCCAAGAATCAAGTTCATCACACAAGGATAAAACACATTGATGTCCATTTCCATTTTGTAAGAGAAATTTTGGACGAAAATGATATTTTACTTTGCAAGTTTGGAACCGTTGATAATCCGGTTGATATGTTGACAAAAGTAGTGACCAAAATCAAATTCCAACATTGCTTGGATTTGATCAATGTCACTCACTATAGACCAAGGTTAGTTTGGCGTCTTAGGACGCAAATTTGTAGGCGGAGAAACTTTTGGAGGATTAAGTCACTTTGGGATGGTGGAGAGTGATTTGCTGAAGTTTGGAATTCTTCGCCAAGGTGGAGAATTGTTAAAAATTGGCTCAAATTGAGTTTCAACAAATTTTCAACATGTATCATATTAGCATTTCTATGTCGCACGTTCGAACGGGCCCTAGGAGCTTTCGAACACGGGCTCTAGACAAAGAACAGTCAGTGAGGTAGGCGTTCAAACGGCCCAACCACATTCGAACACGAGCCAACCAGTGAGCAGAATTTTGTGCAGGCGTTCAAACGGCTCAATCACGTTCGAACGCAAGCAAACCCGAGAGCAGACTTTCTACAGGTATTCAAATGGCTCCCTCCTGCATTTGAACGCTCATTTTGGTTCTGCTGTATTGATATTGGGCGCATTCGAACACACCCTCGAGGGCATTCGAACGCGACACAGAAAATCCCTGAATCTGAACATGAACCTGATTATAAATACTAATGAGGGATTTTAGGGCTTGGTAGTTGGAAGAACATTTATGAGGGTTGAACTACTATTGTATTTGAAATAACCCCTAGACACACGTATGTATCTAAACACTAGGCAAAGATATTTTTCGTTTGCTTAAGTAAACATTAGACGAAATATTAAAAACGAAAGCAGAGATGTACGCCAAGATTTTAACGTGGAAAAACCCAAACGGGAAAAAACCACTGATCCAAACTCGGATCAAAACCAATCACTAGAATAGTAGCAGTTACAAGACTGACTCACAAAACAACCCGTCGATCCAAACGACTTTGTTCCTCTCAGTCTTGCTCGCTAGAACCCACGATTCACTGCTTCTCATGATTGAAGTCCAATCTCACTAACCCTCGAGATTGATCTTTCGTCTAGATAGCCCTTAAGACGAAAGATTAAGATTTGTAGATGAGTGCAACCTTGTTAGTTGAAGAACCGATGTAGCCTCGAGAAGTCTCCTTCAATAATGCTTCTTGAACACACTCAAGTTAGGGCAACACTATCCTTATATATCATCTCCAAGATATAGCCAAATCCAAGTTATATTCGTACTCACGAAAATCCAATAAATTGCAAACTTCATAGGTGCGTTTGAATGCGGCCCGTGTGCATTCGAAATGCCTGACTTGATCTCAGGTGCATTCGAACGGGCCCAAGTGCGTTCGAACGCAACAGCTTGAATTCTTCAGGTTGCGTTCGAACGCGTTTGTGAACGCTGCTCTCGGTCTGTGTGAACATAGTGCCCGCGTTCGAACGCGTTTGTGAACGCGGCTCTCGGTCTGTGTGAACGCAGTGCCCGCGTTCGAACGCGTTTGTGAATGCGGCTCTCGGTCTGTGTGAACGCAGTGCCCGCGTTCGAACGCGTTTGTGAACGCGGCTCTCAGTCTGTGTGAACGCAGTGCTCGCGTTTGAACGCGTTTGTGAACGCGGCTCTCTGTCTGTGTGAACGCAGATTTCGCGTTCGAACGCGTTTGTGAACGCGGTGTGAACACGACGGCTTTTCTCCAATGATCTTGCAATTCTTCACACCAGAGATATTCTAGACTTGAGTAAAGCTCATATACATGTAAAAATACACTTAGAATATTTTGAACACAATTGCCAACAATTAAAAACCTAACAATCTCCCCCTTTGGCAATTTGTGACAAAACACCTAGGTTACAAGATATTACAAAGACTTCAAACTGAGCAACCAACAAGTCTAGATTATTTTGCATATCAATCCCTGCAAAGAAACATATACCAATCCAAGATCAAGTGAAAATAACTTGAAATAAAAAAATCAAAACACAAGTTATCACAAGAGCAAAAATTTAAACAGACAAAGATTAAACACACGTTATCACAATTACTTCAAGTTAAGTTCAAATGCCAACGACACTAAGACAAAGCAAGGTTTCAACATTAAGAAAACTCCACTAAACTCCCCCTATGCCCATACTCCCCCTACAGACCTAGACACCTAAACACTAAGACACTATCTAAGACACTCTCCCCCTTTTTGGCACAAATGCCAAAGACTAGGAACTCGGAGGAAACTGACGATGAAGAATCGTTAACACGGAGTCAAGAACAGTCCCTTGACGAGCTTGCTCAGCTCGTAATTCATTTACTGCCGAATGGAGATCCTGGACTTGAGTACAAAGCTGATCGAAACGGTCTGAGTTCTGAGGTAACTCCCCCTCAGTGGGAGATGAGTCATCGCGAGCTATCATCGAACTGTCGAGGTGCGATGGTGACCAGCGGTGGAAGAGGATGGTTTGAGAGGAGACAACTGGTCGTGAGCTTGACTCCGCTTAAGAGTTATCCGATCCAATGGTTTCTGTGAAGTAAGAGAAGGTTCCGAAGATCGACTCGCACCCCACTTTGAGTGCACAGATTTGTAAGAAAAATGCCAAATGGTAATCCCTCACGAGGTGCTTCTTTCTGTGCAGCTGAGAGAATCGAATCATAGATCACGGCAGCTAAGTCAATAGAGACACCCGATAACATGGCATGAAGAAGGAACGCACGATCGAGACTAATGCTGGAATGTCGAGTGCGTTCGAATGCACCAGTTCGCGCGTTCGAACTCAATAATCCTCATTCGAAATCATTTTTTTTTAGAAGCTAAAAACAAGTTCAAAATCATTTTGGAGATGCACTTCTAGAATTCCAAACTATATTCAAGACATAGAATATGACAATCAAATGAAATAAGTCATACAAGATCAATCAAATCATCAAAAGCATATTATAATCAATTCGAATGCATCCCTCAAAATTACATTAATCTTGATTGATCATAACGATATGCATATGCAAGATGTGCATTAATAACATGAACCAATCTTTTTAAACAAACTTTTCTATATAAACAATGATGCAACACAGTAGTCAAACCGACTTAGTATGGAAATGTTGCACTTTTCGACTTATTCTCCATAACACAACAGGAATTTTTCCTGTATTTTTTTTTGTTTACTGAAACATATATGTGCAATGACGACTTTCACACATGAGTAGGTAGCCCTTTTCTTGTAGTACAAATCAACCGATGTGCAAGAAGAGATTCACATATATCATTTTTTTTTAAATTGCAAATAATGTACTGAGTCAAACTGGACTCGAAACAAGACGACTTTCACACTAACTCATTGTAGCCCTTTTCATTGATCTTTTATAAAAATATATTTGATAACTAAGCATGAGGTCAAACTATGCAAATCAAAGTTAATAGAGAGTTATTTAAAAAAATATTCATGATATCATGCTCACACAAGAATACACATACGTTATGAGTGCATTAAACATTTATAATTATTGAAGTCGAGGGAGTGACAAAATTAAAATTGAAACAATATACTACAAGATGACAAACTTGACTATAATAACTCATAATCAAAACGAAAATCATATTTTTATGTCAAGAGTATAGTATTGAATCTAGGAGTGCATCAAAAATTTTTTTTTATATAACAAAAACTCGCGACGAATCTAAAACTAAAACCAAAGAAAATGTCAGAGTAAAGAAAACCAAAAAAAAACGAAACGATAAGAAACTCGCAAACTAAAAAGAACTCAAATCCCAATAAAATCAGTCCAAAGCACAAATCCCTAAAGAAGTACGAAGATACTCAAATCTCTTTAAATCCAAAGGTTTTGTAAACAAATCACCCAACTGTTTCTCCGTCTCAACATGTTCAAGTGCTATTGTTTTGTCTTCAACTAACTCGCGTATAAAATGATGTTGGATATCAATATGTTTTGTACGCGAGTGCTGAATAGGATTTTTCGATATATTAATAGCACTCATGTTGTCACAATAAAGCACCATAGTATCTTGTTCAATGTCATAATCCTTGACCATCTGTTTCATCCATAGTAACTGAGAACAACAACTCCCTGCTGCAATGTACTCGGCCTCTGCAGTAGATAAAGATATCGAGTTTTGTTTCTTACTGTGCCAAGCAACCAGATTGTTTCCAACATAAAAACATCCACCTGAAGTACTTTTTCTATCATCACATGAACCTGCCCAATCAGAATCCGTGTATCCCGATATGATAGCACCCGAGTCATACGTAAACCAGATACCTAAATCAACTGTGCCACTGATATATTTTATGATACGTTTCACAGCAAACAAATGTGACTACTTAGGTTCAGATTGAAACCTAGCACACACACCGACACTAAATGCAATGTCAGGTCTACTAGCAGTTAAGTACAAAAGACTACCAATCATGCTCCTATACAGTGTCTGATCAACACTTTATCCTGAAATATCCTTACATAGTTTGGTAGTTGTACTCATAGGAGTTCTAGCATGTTTTGCATTTTCTAAACCAAATTTAGTCACTAGATCCTTAGCATATTTGGTTTGAGCGATAAATATCCCTCTTTCCAATTGAGTAATTTGAAGTCCCAAAAACAACTTCAACTCACCCATCATGCTCATCTTAAAATGACTATGCATGAGATCAGCAAACTCCTTAGCTAACGATTGACTCGTTGCCCCGAAGACAATGCCATCCACATATATTTGTGCCACAACTAAACTTCTGTTCGACCGTCTAATGAACAATGTCTTCTCCACTCCCCCTCGAGTGAACCCCGCATCCACTAAAAAAGTGGTCAACTTCTCATACCAAGCTCTTGGAGCTTGTTTTAGCCCGTAGAGGGCCTTTTTCAATTTAAAAACATGAGAAGGAAATTTTTGATCTTCGAAACTCTTAGGTTGTTCCACATAAACTTCTTCATTCAGGATACCATTCAAGAAGGCACTTTTAACATCCATTGAAACAATTTAAATTTTAAATGACAAGCAATGACAAGCAGTATACGAATAGACTCTAATCTAGCAACAGGAGCAAAAGTCTCATCAAAATCTATACCCTCAACCTGAGTGTATCCCTGTGCTACTAGTCTGGCTTTATTCCGAACTATATTGCCATGTTCATCACTTTTATTCTTGTAAATCCATTTTGTTCCAATGACATTCACATTCTTAGGTCTAGGGACTAAATACCAAACATCATTCCTAGAAAATTGCTCTAATTCCTCATGTATAGCATTAACCCAAGAATCGTCTAACAATGCTTCCTTCACATTTTTAGGTTCAAAAGAAGATGTATAACAAGTAAATGATACCTCACTTTGGATTTGTCGTCTTGTCTTAATTGGTTCATTCACGTCTCCGATCACTTGTGACAGTGGATGATTTGATTTCACTCTAGCAGATGGTTCCGGTATGTTGCAGTCATTTTTATTCATTTCAACTTTGTCCTCGTTCTGATTCTCAATTTCCAGATCAAGCTCATTTCCTATTTCTTCGTAATTTGTATCTGCAGAAACAGAAACAGGAGTAGCTTCAGTTAAGTTAGTCGTGGATTCATCTATCATAACATTAGCAGATTCCATAACAGTAGAAGTGTCAAGATTAAATACTCTGTAGGCTCTACTATTATTCGAATACCCCAAGAAGACGCCTTTGCTACTTCTAGTGTCAAATTTAGTCAAATATTCTCGATCACGCAAGATATAACATTTACTACCAAAAACTCGAAAATATTTAACACTAGGTTTCTTACCTTTCCAGATTTCATAAGCGAGTCATTTTTGTACACAGTCCGAGATAAACACGATTTATCACATATACCATTTGTATTGACCGCCTCTGCCCAAAACCTTTGAGTAACATTTTTAGCGTGAAGCATAACCCTAGCCATTTCCTACACAACTCGATTTTTTCTTTCAACAATCCCGTTCTGTTGTGGAGTTATAGGAGCTGAAAACTCATGTTGAATACCAAGAGAATCACAAAATACAGAAAAATTTTCATTTTCAAATTCTCTACCATGATCAGAACGAATCCTAACTAGGGTTGTAGATTTTTCATTCTGCAATTTTAAGCATAGTGATTTAAAAACTTCAAAGGTTTCAGACTTCTCACGTAGAAAGGCAACCCAGGTATATCTAGAGTAATCATCGACCATTAAGAATATATAGCGTTTACCTCCAAGACTTTCAGTTTTTGTTGGACCCATCAAGTCCATGTGAACTAATTGAAGCACACGGTTGGTGGTAGCTGAATTTACCTTCTTGTGTGAGATTCGAATTTGTTTTCCAATTTGACACGAATCGCACACTCTTTTTGACATTTCTTTCATCTTAGGTATTCCTCTTACCACTTCATGTTTGGACAGAGTAAATAATTCCTTGTGATTCATATGTCCAAGATGTTGATGCCAGAGATCTGCAATGTTGAAAGAGGCACTGTTACATTTCAGTTTATGTGAAGTTCCAACAATATAGCAATTATCAGATGTTCTAGATCCATAACATACAACATTACCATCATGATCTAGAATAGCACAATCATTTTTGGAGAATTTTACCTTATAATCTTCATCACAAAATTGACTGATACTCAGTAGATTTGCTTTCAAGCCCTTAACATACAGAACATTTTTGAGACTAGGAATCCCTGGAATACTTACCTTTCCTTTACCTATTACCTTTGATGAATTACCATCTCCGAATGTCACAACTCCCCCTTCATGTTTTTCAAGATTAGGAAATAACAACTTGTCACCCGACATATGTCTTGAATGCATTGTCTAAATACCACAAATCAGAATTTAAAGCTTTCAAGGCTGTATGCACAACATAACATCTTAAATCACTTTTCTTGACCCATATGGCCTTTGTTTTCATCCCATAAATGAAAGCATTTCTAGGTTTTTGCAAAAGTTTGCAATGAGGTCGAATATGCCCTAGAATGCCGCAATGATAGCATGTCGGAACAAACCTTTTTCTACTCACCTTTTGTCGAGGAGTGTGACTAGAGTTTACCTTTGGTACCGTCGAAGTTTCACTAGTTTGTAGATTCAACTTCAGTTTAGAAGCATTCATCCATGATTTCTTTGCAAATGCGGTTGATGGCATCAGGTATTCTTCCTTTTGTATACCTGCAGAAACAAAAACAATTTTATTATTATTTGAATTACTAGTGTATCCAACACCATACCTGTCTTTTCTAGAGATCTGAGCTTTTAGTATCTCGTCCAGTTTGTTCTTCCCTTTTAGAAATGTAACTTCTTTATGCAATCGCTCTAGTTCAATTTCATCAGCCTTCATTTTATTTTTCGCATTGTCAAGTTGTTCAGAAAGGTTTTTGACACGTTCAAGCTCCAATTTGTACTTCTCCTCAAATTGAATTCTTTCTGGTTCAATTACCTTGAGTCGTTGAAGTAGTCTAAGATTGCTTTTCTTGAGTTTAAATGACTCCAGGTACAAGTCATTATATGCCTTTTGAATTTCAAATTCATCTTTCTCAGCTGGTAGCATATCAAAATCATCTGTACTATCAGAATCAACAAAAGAGTCAGTATTAAGCAGAGAAGAGGCAAAGGCTACAAAGTTTTCTTCGTCTTTTTCAGAATCATCATTAGATTCATCTGAATCATCCCAAGTAACTTTCATAGCTTTACCCTTTCTCTTAAGACGATTAGGGCATTCTTGTGCGATGTGTCCAAAACCAGAACATTCAAAACATTGAACTTTATTCTCAGAATTCTTATTTTTTTGTTTGACATTGTTGTTGCTAGCACTTGTATTCGAACTCACAGTATTCTTCTTTTTCACAAAAGCTTTATTTTTTTCAAATTTTTCAGCATTCAACTTGTTTGGCTTCCGAAAGAATTTATTGAACTTTTTGACAAACATAGCCAACATCTCAACATCTAAATCACCTTCATCATCAGACTCCTCTAAATTTTGTTCAACAGTGGATAGAGCCATCCCTTTGGACTTCCTCGGTTTTGAATGACTGGACTCAAATGTTTGAAGATTTTCTACCAATTGTTCAACTTTCATAGAGTCGATGTCCTTACTTTCCTCAATAGCTGTGACTTTCGCCTGAAACCTTTCTGGAAGAGACCTAAGAATCTTACGGACAATTCTATTTTTAGGAATTTTTTTCTCCTAGGTTGAAACTGGAGTTGACTATATCACTCAGCTTTGCATATAACTCATTAAATGTCTCATTCTCCTCCATACGTAGGGTTTCAAAACTAGTAGTCAACCTCTGAAGTTTCGAAAGTTTTACAGCCATAGTTCCTTCATGAGTTGTTTCTAAGATCATCCAGGCTTCTTTTGCTATTTCACAAGTAGAAATTCTTCTAAATTCTTCTGAGGAAACACAACTAAAAATTGCATTTATTGCTTTGCTATTCCGGCCAACTTTTTCATAATCTGTCTTATCCCATGACTCAATCGGTTTCTCAACAAACTTATCATTCACCATGTACATTGGTGGACTCCAACCGTTCACAATGGCTATCCATACACGCTCATCTATAGACTTCAAATAAGCTCTCATCCTAGCTTTCCAATATCCATAATTTGATCCATCTAGAATAGGAGGTCTAATAGATGAGGGTCCATCTCTATGAAAATCCATGCCTATCTGATCTCTCTCAAAGAGTGAGAGAACCCGCTCTGATACCAATTGAAATAACCCCTAGACACACGTATGTATCTAAACACTAGGCAAAGATATTTTTTGTTTGCTTAAGTAAACATTAGACGAAATATTAAAAACGAAAGCAGAGATGTACGCCAAGATTTTAACGTGGAAAAACCAAAACGGGAAAAAACCACTGATCCAAACTCGGATCAAAATCAATCACTAGAATAGTAGCAGTTACAAGACTGACTCACAAAACAACCCGTCGATCCAAACGACTTTGTTCCTCTCAGTCTTGCTCGCTAGAACCCACGATTCACTACTTCTCATGATTGAAGTCCAATCTCAGTAACCCTTGAGATTGATCTTTCGTCCAGATAGCCCTTAAGACGAAAGATTAAGATTTGTAGATGAGTGCAACCTTGTTAGTTGAAGAACCTATGTAGCCTCGAGAAGTCTCCTTCAATAATGCTTCTTCAACACACTCAAGTTAGGGCAACACTATCCTTATATATCATCTCCAAGATATAGCCAAATCCAAGTTATATTCGTACTCACGAAAATCCAATAAATTGCAAACTTCATAGGTGCGTTCAAACGCGGCCCGTGTGCATTCGAACGGCCTGACTTGATCTCAGGTGCGTTCGAACGGGCCCAAGTGCGTTCGAACGCAACAGCTTGAATTCTTCAAGTTGCGTTCGAACGCGTTTGTGAACGCTGCTCTCAGTCTGTGTGAACATAGTGCCCGCGTTCGAACGAGTTTGTGAATGCGACTCTCGGTCTGTGTGAACGCAGTGCCCGCGTTCGAACGCGTTTGTGAACGCGGCTCTCGGTCTGTGTGAATGCAGTGCCCGCGTTCGAACGCGTTTGTGAACGCGGCTCTCGGTCTGTGTGAACGTAGTGCTCGCGTTCGAACGCGTTTGTGAACGCGGCTCTCTGTCTGTGTGAACACAGATTTTGCGTTCGAACGCGTTTGTGAACGCGGTGTGAACGCGACGGCTTTTCTACAATGATCTTGCAATTCTTCACACCAGAGATATTCTAGACTTGAGTCAAGCTCATATACATGTAAAAATACACTTAGAATATTTTGAACACAATTGCCAATAATTAAAAACCTAACAGTATTGAGAGTGATTTGAGTTATCAAACTCTTTGGAAGTGAGAGATTTGCATAGTAAAGAAGATTGCTCTCTCTCTATTGTCTCCATTGTTACCATTATTGCTAATTGCTTGCATTAGGGTGATTAATCCATAATTAGAACTTGCTTAGGGCTTTTCTATCACCATTAACATCTCTTTGGAGTTTTTTTCCCAAGCATTGCATTGGTTTTCTTTCACTATTCCCATTTGTGGCATTTGGGGGTGAAGGTCTTGCTTCTGCTTCCTTCACCCATTTGGGCATTTTGCACAACATCAATTGCTTATGCCAGCTACTGGTTTAGCTTCTATGATTCTTACTATTGGGCAAATGATTTCATAGTTAGCATCTTTCTTTTTTGAAGCACCATATACTCATTTTCGTTTTTACTTTGTCTTCCTCATATATTAACTATATATAAGTTGTATTGCCCTCGTTTCATGGTTTATATATCCTCCAAGAGCGTTTATTCTCCATCAATAGCAATAATGTCGTAGCTAAGAGTCTATTCATGTATAGCCTACTCGGATTAAGGAAAATTCGATGCAGTGCTTGATAAATTTTTGATTCCCGCTTGATGTTCTTCTAGCTGGATAGCCAATCCAATCCATATAAGGATATTTAATCCTTATGGAGGATTCTTTGTTCTCTACTGGGATTGACTCACATAGAAGGAGTCACATTCCTTTGGCAAAGGCCTTAACTATAGCTCTGAGTAACCCTTTATCTCATTGATCCAAGTAGAGTTGATCAAACGGCCCAGCTTGGTTTAGGCCTGACCTATCCCGAGCTCGAACTACCCATGGGTTGCATGGGCCAGCCCTTTGCCCGCCTGACCCGGCCCGAAAGCTCACCCTTTTGGCCCGCAACTAGGCCCGCCAGTTATGCTACAGCCTGCCTATTCTGCTACAGTACTTACCCGTTCTGTTATGGTAAAAACCAACTAAAATAGTCATGCATAGGTCTCACAAATACAGGAGTGGAGTAAACATCACCTTGATCTCTCAAAGTAGATGGTATATTAGAGGTGGTGTTTCTCACATGGCCTAGCCTTTCCTTTTTTAATTGTACTCGAAGAAGTTGAGTCAATTTGTCGAGCTATGTACCCTAAAATTTTTGAACAAACAAATTTGTCTTTGAAATTTTTGAAGAAATGAATAAGTCTTTGAATTTTAGTTCAAGTAATCCCTCTTTTGAACTAGCTTAACATTCACTTCTAGAAAATGATTTTTGTCCAAAAGAGAGGAATTTTTAGATTTGAAAGATTGAGATTGAGAGGTAGAATCTTTTAGATTTTCGTCCAAAGTCTTCTTCTTTTCTTATGTCGTCTCAAGCTCCCCATTAAGATTACACTTTAGTTCATGAGGTACATTCATTCATTGGCCACACAGTTTTTCCAACATCTCTACATTTGATTTCCCCAATTTATATGACTTAAAGAAGAGCATATCATAGGTCGTCTGACTATCAGTGCCTATGCAGATGTCCTTGTCATCATCCTTATCATCCTTATACTTAACTGAAATAATCTCACAAGATATATCAGTGGATAATAATTTTTCTGATTGGGCTCAAGTTCCTCATCAAAAATTTCAAAATCATCCCATGTCACTTTCATTGCCTTTCCAAGCGACTTCTAATTTGAGCTTTCTCTTGATACGTCTATATTATTGACTTGTAGTATTGAATCTTCTTATTAAATTTAATAGTCTAAGTCAAAGTAGGAGAAGGAATCGGTTCACCTGATAATTTTGTTAGATTTTGTAATTGGCAAATTAGTGATTAAACAAAGTTACTCATATTGTACTCTCCAGTTTTTACTGTATAAGCTATGGCATAATGTCTTATGAAGTTTGAAAGATATTTGGAGTTAGTGCGGCAAAGATTGAAGTTCGTTTGAAGGTTGTTCGAAGCTTGTTTGATGCCTGTTTGAAGCTTGTTCGAAGTTCGTTTGAAGCTTATTCGAACAACTTTGAACAAATCTTGCCCGAGAACTCCAGAAGATAAAGCTGAGTATTTTGTTCAAAGTTTGTTCAAACAAACTTCGACTGAAGTTTGTTCGAACAAAACTTCGAACAAGATTTTCTCGAGAGCTCCGAAAAATAATGCTGAGTAGTTTGTTCGAGCGAACTTCGATTGTTCGAAGTTGTTCGAACAAATTTTGATTTGTAACGCCCTCGCCCGGTAAGGGCACGTGCACGCCCACATGGCAAGCGCGGCGCACGCAATAGGATAGGCGAGGCCCATCATGCACAGATACTATCATTTGCACATATAATCATGACATCATCAAATAAAACCTGCTAACCTATCCATGATCACATAATCCATCACCAAATAAATCATACTATCAACCAAATAAACATGTTAACATATGAATATCTAAGTCCATAATAATATATACTAGATCACTACATAATTTGGCGGAACCCACACAGACCACAACAAACCATCAAGATACAACTAAAATAACTAATACAAGAGTACACCATGATTCAACCTGTATTATACAAATCATCGTCTAATACAAAAGAGTACAAATATTAAATACTGGTACAACTCAATTTCTATATAAACTATCATCTATACCGTCTCGTATCTATAGCTCACCTCATCTTTGCTCTAAAATATCTCATCAGGATATCTCTAGTCGGTATCATGTACCATAATATTTATGTGGGTTAAAAAAAAGAAATAAAGAGAGTCATGAGCAAAAGGCTCAGTGAATAGACCTTACTTCGAATCAGTGATGTCAGAAAGAGAGTAAATCATATACTGGATAATGTGAATCAGAAAGCAGCATGATGCCATGTATGAGCATATATATATGTATCATCAATGACATATATAAATGAAATCAATTCTCATGAATGAGCATATTATATCCTCAACTAAAAATATATCACATGATGAAATTACCATATAACCTCACTGAATATAACAACATATCATGTATAATAATTATGATTCAATGATACTAGTCACATCAATGATGATGCATGATGCATACCAACCACTAGATAATCATATATGTCAGAGGCAGATATAATCAACATATCTCTTACTATCACAATCATCCGTCTCAACTCTGAATATCATCCACCATGCTAGACTATGGTACCCAGCCCCAAACTCGATACACATCATATCACAAGCTTAGAGCATATCCTGTCATACGCTAAGAGTATCTCTGTAGATAAATCATACCCTGCCATACGCTAAGGGTATCTCTATAGATAAATCACACTCTACCATACACTAAGGATATCTCAGAAGAAAGTAATCATATCTTGTCATACGCTAAGAGTATATCAATGATAGTTGTACCCTATCATACGCTAAGAATACAACCATCAGCCATCACCATACTCTGCCATACACTAAGAGTATGTCTAGTACCAGTTCGGACCAGATACCGTTCCAGCCATCACATCTTATCACATCTTATCACATCTTATCACATCATATCACATCACATACGCATGTACTTTTATGATTTCCTATACATGATAGATCATATGCATATATTCAGTACTGCAACAGATCATGCAACTCAGGAATTTAGGTGGTAAAGAAGCCAAGAGAAAAATGATGTAATACAGACTCTAACCATGTATCTAATACATGCATACTCCTGCTAGTCCATCATATGCACACTTATGATAGAGATCAGCTCGATATAAAATTATAATAGTATTATTATCTCTAATCATCTCTATATATCATCAATATACTCATATCTCGGATCAGCCTAATCAAATAAATGATAAAGTATGCTTGACTGAAATCATCTCTAGATAAAATCATATAATCATGCTGGAGGCCAAAACATACATATACATAATATATAATATATCCTAATTTGAGAAAGACGTCTAGGGGATAAGACTACTCACCTCCGATTAGAAAACCCAACACACGTATCCCTCACGTCCATCAATCAACCGTCAGACATCACTAGTAAGGTCCACGGGGTTCAAATAAGAGGGTTGGAATCTGAAAATATTTAAGTAATATAAAATTAGTTATTTATCTAATTGGGATCCATTTGTGTAACATATGATGATTTATTAGGTTTAAAATTTCTTCTTTTGTTTTTATTAAATAATTTGATCTATATGATAGATCTAATTATAATAATATTAGTATGTTATTACTCTAATTGTAGATTTATTTATAAAACCATAGTTTGCTAATTATATATTAAGTATATAATAGTCAATCTCTTTTGATAAAAAAAATGTAAAAGAGCTATGTGCACAATAATATAATTTAAAATACAAGCACCTATATTATATAATATTATATAACTATACTATAATTATTTTGTCACTACTACCCTTACTAAGCAAATTAAGAGTTGCATATAAAATAATCTTTACTTAATCTTGTAATATAAACATTAAGTAAGCCTAATATTATGTTACATGCATAATAATGTATAATAAGTTGTACATATATATATACCTAATTATAAAGACATGTAGTAATCTAATAAAAATATATAAAGTTAAAAATATATTTATGTACAAATATTTATAATTATAATTAACTATAATTACACTAATTACACTTATCTAATAACCATGATACTAAATATATCTATTCTTGAAAAATTAAACTAATAATCTAATTTAGATTAACTAAATAACATAATTAATTTAGACGTGTTTTATTGCCAGAGAAGGTAAAACGAAGAGAGGAAAAATGAGTAGAGGAAAAGAAGAAGAAGAAGAAGAAGAAGAAGAAGAAGAAGAGAAGGGAAGGGAGGGAGGCTCACCTAGGCTGTGGTGGTGGCGGCGGCAACGGTGACAGCGGCAGGCCGGCGTCGATAAGAGAAGGGAAAGAGAGCTCGAGAGAGAGAGATGATTGAGAGAGAGAGAGGAGGGTAAGAGAGAGAGAGAACGAGAGAGTTAGAGAGAGAGCACTAAAGAGAGAGAAGGTAGTGAGGGGTGCGACGATGACGACAGCGACAATGAGAAGCTATCGGTGAGGAGAGAAAGAGAGAGGTGATAGAGAGAGAGAGAAAGAGAGGAGGGTAAGAGAGAGAGGAGGGTAAGAGAGAGAGAACGAGAGAGTTAGAGAGAGAAGGTGGTGAGGTGAGGGGTGCGGCGGCGGCAACGGCAACGACGAGGAGAGAAAGAAGAGAGGTGATAGAGAGAGAGAAAGAGAGGAGGGTAAGAGAGAGAGAAAGAGAGAGTTAGAGAGAGAAGGTGGTGAGGGGTGCAGCGGCGACGACGACGACGATGAGAAGCCGTCGGCGAGGAGAGAAAGAGAGAGATGATTGAGAGAGAGAAAGAGAGGAGGGTAAGACAGAGAATGAGAGAGGGAACGAGCGAGTTAGAGAGAGAATGAGTGAGTTAGAGAGAGAGCTACAGAGAGAGACAGTGGAGAGAGGGTTGCGCGACGGCGGCGGTAGGCCAGCATCAGCAAGGGAAGGAGAGAAAGAGAGAGAGAGAGAGAGAGAGAGAGAGAGAGAGAGAGAGAGAGAGAAGGAGAGAGATTTAGAGGGGGAGAGAGAGGCGGTGAAGGAGGGGAAGGGCGACAATTATGGCAGCAGCGGAGCCCGCCAAAGCCAGCTAGCCCAGCCTGGTTGGCCGGGCAGGCGGTTGTGGGCGCACGTGGCGCCCTCAACGTGCGCCCACAATTTGCATGGCACGAGCTTGTGCCATGCAACAAAATATGTTTTCTATTTCTTTCTTTTTCTCCTTTTTTGTATATTTAATTTATATATTATTATTGTTATTAATAATATTATTTTATTTTTATTTATTTATTTATTTAATTTTTTTTATCTGGGTTATTACATGATTGTTTGAAGTTGTTCGAACAAATTTCGAACAAGATTTTCCCAAGAGCTTTATAGGTCATTCAAAGCAGCTTTCAATGGGTTTGTTCGAACATGTTCGAACAAGTTGGAAAATGTTCATCTTTTCAATCTAGATTAGGGTTTGAGAAGCTTACCTTTTGGGGGTTATAAAAAGGAAAGTCTTGAAGAAAAGGGTACAACTCCTAGAGGCTAAAATTTTTACCCTTGGTTGATAAGGGATTTTTCCACGTTAAAATCGTTATGTTTGATTGTGCCTTGTGTTTTGTATTTTGATTGTCTCTTTTCATTCTAAGTTAAATAGATCTATGTAGAGATAGTTATGAATTTTCAATTGGTATTAGAGCGGGTCACCCTAGAATTAATCACTTTCATTTTGATTAAAAAAGGTAAGATCTTATTTTTGTGCTATTTTGCTTGGATTAGACTTGTTATTTGTGAACTCTAGTTGTATGGCACACAAGGTGTTTGTGATTATTCCTTATAGAATTCTTTGATTAGACTTGTTGATTGTGAATTCTAGTTGTGTTGCACACAAGGTGTTTGTGTTTATTCCCTATAGAGTTCTTTATCATTATTTTTTTGCTTTGAAGTGATCCCATTCTCTTTCATTTGTTGGGAGATGGAACTTCCTAGAGAAGGACTATCTACTATTAGACCTCATTTGCTTGATGGATCAAACTATCCATATTGGAAAGCTAGGATGCTAGTGTTTTTAAAATCAATTAATGAACGTGTTTGGCTTTCTATTTTTCATGGTTTTAAATATCCTACTATTCTTGATAAAAATGGAAATGCTATTGAAAAATCTATTGCACAATGGGATAAGGTAGGTTAAGAAAATTTTGGATGGAATAGCAAGGCATTTAATGCCATATTTAATGGAGTCACTTCCGACGAGTTTCGTTGGATTTGCATTTGTGAGGTAGCAAAGGATGCATGGGAGATTCTTGAGACTACCCATGAGGGGACTATCACTGTTAAACTCTCAAAGCTTCATATGCTAACTACGAGATTTGAGACCCTTCACATGGAGGAGAATAAATTTTTTTTATGAATTTTATGCCAAGTTATTTGATATTGTTAATTCTAGTTTTAATCTTGGTGAGAGAATACCCGAGAGCAAAATTGTTAACAAAATCTTTAGGTCTCCTCTTGAGCGATTGCAAGCTAAATTGACAGCTATAGAAGAAAGCAGAGATGTTGACTCTCTTATAGTTGAACAACTTGTAAGTAACCTTCAAACCTATGAGGCCACCCTCCGACCCCTCAAAAAGTGTAAATGAATTGTTTTGTCATCCATCAAAATGGATGATGATGAGTCTGATGAGGATGAAGATATTGACCCTGAGATGATTGAGCTCATGAAAAAAATTTAGAAATTTTTTTAGAAACTCAAAAGGTGTCACGAGTAAAATTCTCAAGGCTAAAATCCTAGAGAATAACATAAATTCTAGTGTATCCTCCGCTATCCCTATCATTAATGGGTCAAAGCCTAAGAACACAAATCAAGGGAGAGGTGTTCAATGTTATGAATGTCATGGTTATGGTCATATTGCTAAAGAGTGTGCAAATCGTAGGAAAGATAATAAAGTTTTGCAAGCCACATGGGATGATACTAATGAATCTGAGGATGATGATCCTAAAACCAATATAGGGAAGTTTATTGCTTTTACTGCTTCATTGTTATCTACTAATAGTTCTTGTGAGATATCTGGTGTAGGTGAACAAAACGAAAATGATTTTGATGATGATGGAGAGATGGATATTCAAACCGCCTACGATGAACTATTCAGAGAATCCTACAAGCTTAAGAAAGCTAACATAAAGCTTGTCGGAAAGCTTAAAATAGCGGTAGATGAATAAATCAAGATAGCGACATAGCATAGAGACATGATGAATGACTTGAAGGAGGAGAAAAAAAAACTTCAAGAGAAATTGAATAACTCTCTCTCTCTCAATCTTTAATTTCTAAAACTTCTTTGCTACTTGATAAAATTAAGTTTCTAGAAGTTAATCTACATGAGCAAGTTACCTTGTGAGAAAATTTATTTGAAAAAACAAAGTTTCTTGAGTCTGAATTATAAAAAGCTAAGAGTACCTGATATATCTAGGAATGATCATAAAGTTAAATCTTCTGTTCCTATTTGTCATTGGTGTGGTATCAAGGGTCACATTAAATCTCATTGTCATTTGAGTCATAGCAAGACCTTGAGTCACACTAATCACAATGGTCCTAGATACAATAATTTGCATGTTCACAATAGATTTGGTGCTTTGAATGATATTTGTGATTGTCTAGATTGTTTGTATGTCTCCACAATTAGGGCTTTGCATAAATCATATAAAAACGATATGAAAGCTAAAATAAGAAAATTTTGGGTGAGGAAAAGTGATCTCATAACACCCCTTTGGGATGGTGTTTTTAAGTGATCCACTCTTGGATTACTTTGAATAAGGGGCATTTCTTCTTTGATATATTTAGCCTAGTCATGACTTATACATACTCTATCTTTACATTTTCTTCTCTTTGTTTAATTGCAAGTCCTTCGAGTCATTGAAATTTGATTGTGACATATATTTTGATTGGATTTGTCCAATTTTACTGTTTGATATTTTATCCATATTTTGTTGATTTTAGTATGTCTCTTTTCAATTGTGTTTCTTTTTCAATTATGGTCTTTCTTTTTCTTTTAGGTTGCACCACAAAAAAAATGAAAAAGAAAATTTTAAAAAAAATTAAATGTATTTTGTGATCTTTTGATTAGTAGAAACTATAATTTGCATAATAGAATCACCTCTCATATTTTCATTTTTAATCTTAGTGAACCTTTCGAGAACATTTATATTATTCTTAGGATGAGATAATTCAATCTTTGGCATTGCATATTGATATGAGTGTACACTAATTTGAGTAATCATTTACTAGATTTTTTTTTGTGTCTGTGACGCTTTATGTCTAACAGGTTGTATTGGTTTCTTTGATCATGCTAGTTGACTAATAATCTAGTTACACTCTTTTTAGTTTTTATTTGAAAAGATCAATGGAAAGGGCTACCTGTGTAGTTATGTGTGAAAGCCGCCTCGACATGAGTTTATAAGAAAAATCTTGTCTCATTCGAATTATCACAAAAAGTGAAAATGTCTTATAATTGAAAAAATATATCAAATGAAAAAGATTCAAGGTTAGAGCTACCTTACCTCACAAGTGATGCATTGTGTTACAGGTTGGTTTAACTATTAGTCTTTGATCTTTAGATTTTCTTTGTGCTTTCATGTACGTATCATCTTATTTGAAATAAGCTCTAGTAACTGCAATTTAGGCTGTGTACGTGATTTTTATTTTGCTAAATTGTTGGTTGAGATCCCTCACTTTTGTTTAATATATTGATAATTGAGTATTTATCATCTTTGATAAAAATAAAAAACAAATGTTAGGAGTCTCTTTATGCATCTTATATATGTCTCATGCCAATACAGTCCAAATTTTGACGAGTTTTTCATATTTGACTGACTAATTGAGAAATTATTTTTTATTTGAAGTATTATGCTATTATTATCTTGGATCTTTTGTGTGTGGAAGTTGTTTGAGAGGGGGAACTAGTTTGAGGGGGAGAAATGAATTTGATATTTTTTTATCATATCTTTGGGATTTTGGTGGATCTCGGATTTATGATAGTTTGTAGATCATTTGTCTCGTGTCGACAACGACTTGGTTTGAGAATTTATTCTATTGCTTGATATTCCAAGTATATTTTACATAACATTTTTGTGTAATAGTTTGTCAATTTGTGACAAAAGGGGGGAGAGTTATTTAGTTGTGTGCTTCATGATATTCTATATTGCTTCTTATAGTGTGATATATATGTTCTACTTTCTTTGTATATGTCAAACATATTCATAGATTATTGATACATTCTATATGTTTGACTATATTCAATTGCATGTTTTGACATGAGTATGCTTAACAACATTGTTTCTTTCACATCTTCCATATTTACGTGCACATGGTATAGAATGTTATGTTTCAGATTCTATAGATCTTTCGAAAGAATGTCATTATACTCAGCTCTATTAGGAAGTTGTATTATTAGAAAAACTTGTATTTAGGAAACTTTGTTTTTGCCACAAAATTGCCAAAGGGAGAGTTTGTTAGATTTTGTAATTAGCAAATTAGTGATTAAAGAAAGTTACTCATATTGTACTCTCTAATTTTTACTGTATGAGTTATGGCATAATGTCATATGAAGTTTTGAAGATAAATAGAGCTGGTGCGGCAAAGATTGAAGTTCGTTTGAAGGTTGTTTGAAGGTTGTTTGATGCCTGCTTGAAGTTTGTTCGAAGTTCGTTCGAAGTTTATTCGAAGCTTGTTTGAACAACTTCAAACGAATCTTGCCTGAAAGCTCCAGAAGATAAAGCTGAGTATTTTGTTCAAAGTTTGTTAGAACAAACTTTAAATAAAACTTCGAATAAGATTTTTCCGAGAGCTCCAAAAAAAATAATGCTGAATAGTTTGTTCGAATGAACTTTGATTGTTCGAAGTTTGTTCGAAGTTGTTCGAACAAACTTCGAAGAAGATTTGCCCAAGAGCTTTATAAGTCATTCAAAGTAGCTTTCAATGGGTTTGTTTGAACATGTTCGAACAAGTCGGGAAGTGTTCACCTTTTTAGTCCAGATTAGGGTTTGAGAAGCTTACCTTTTGGGGGCTATAAAAAGGAAAGTCTTAAAGAAAAGGGTACAACTTCTAGAGACCAAAAAATCTCCTTAGAGATCATTCAAAGGGAGAGTTGGGGATATTAATGTTTCATCTTGTTAGAGTTTCACTCTATTGAAGATTCAATTTGACATGGACTCAAGGGTTATAGAGGCAGTCCTACAATCTTAAGGGTCATCAAGGTTGGGAACCAAGCACGAAAAGCGGTGTATTGAGGTGGAGTCAAGTAAAACATCAAGAAGATTGTAAGAAATAATAATTGGGTTATAAGTGTTTTGTAATTGTTATTTTATAGTGATTGGTTTGATCTCATAGAAGAGATCCGTGATTTTTTTACCCTTGGTTGATAAGGGGCTTTTCTACGTTAAAATTGTTGTGTTTGATTGTGTTTTGTATTTTGATTGTCTTTTATCATTCTAAGTGAAATAGATCTATTTAGAGAGAGATAAAAAATTTCTAATTTAATTTCTTTTTCAAAGTCCTCTCCTTTTGAGTCCCTCCCCTATCATAAGTTTAGGATCAACATTGTCATCAAAATCATAATCTTCCTTTTCTAAAGATGATAAAGCAATATTTTTACCTTTTTAGGAAGACAAAATGAAGATACATAAGATTATAAATTTCAATTCAAATCTTCGACTTTAATAACATCAATATCTTTACTTTCTTCAATTGCAATTATGTTTGATCGAAATACTTTCCTCAAGGACCTTTTTCCCAAGATTGAAGCTAGTATTCACAATGTCATTTAGCTTAGCGTAGATAACATCAAGATCTTTGATTCTTCCATTCTAAGCATCTTGAAAGAAATGGTTAATGTTTTAAACTTAGAAATTTTAACTGCATATGTACCTTCCTATGTATCCTCCAATATGTTCCATGCTTCTTTTGCAATTTCACACAATGCATCAAGAGGAAAAAAAATGGATTCACCTAAACCGAATCAATATCTATCATATAGTTTGTAAAAAAATAAGTATTGAAAGAGTTGAAGTCTGCGTCTCTTGATCGAAGTTCATCTCTATTAACTACTCTTAGAATAGATTGGCTTCACGTCTTGTTCATAATACATCGCAGCGAATCGCTCCTCAATCTCTTTGTGTCGGTATTGGTAGTCGATGTACACTCGATTTAGCTCCTCCGATGCTTTTGAACAATCTCTTAGACATATGTAGAAGCTCTTCTCATAATAGATAGAGAATTTAACTCCATGAGAGGGAACTAGAGAACTCTTCTAAATATTAGTTAGAAATTCTTAGAGTTCTGACTTGAAGGATGTCTCAACCTCTAGCTCTTAGCCTTTTAAATAGAAATGAAGAATATCTAAAATTTCTGCTAGGATAAGCCATGAAAGAAATTTCTAAATTTGTTTTATATCATAACTTTCTTTAGCTGTCCTCAACATTTCATCTATACACCCCTTCAGTTTCCTTAAGTGATTCGCTCCAACCATCTAGACACCCTTAACTTTTTTTAAACATGCTTTTGAATTTTGAATTTTGAATCTTTCTTCTTTCTATTCTGACTTGATTTCTTTATACAATCTGATCTACAATAGGCTATGTGACTTGACCGTACATATGAATCTAATTTATACAACTCAAAATAAATATTATTTTCTTCATGAATTTAACATTACAAAAAATCACCCTTATAGTTCTCTAGTTTCCTTATAGATTTTATATATTTGGTTGATGAGAATTTCACAATTGTCCGATTACTTGAGCTACAACTAAGGATGATCCAATTGCATCAAAGAAAGCTAAAATATTTATCAACATCGAACAACGTACAAGCGCATAAGGATTTGAACAATCGTTCGAGTGCTTACTAAAGGGAGAGAATCTTTTTAACAAGAGTAGTTAATTAGACAATTCATATTTAAGAAGTTATTTACATACTATGACATTGGAGTGTCGGAAGGGGTTGTAAGTAAGTCTTACTTTTTAGTGAAATAAAATCAATTGATTTTAGACAAGTCTATAGTTTTTTTCTCTTTATGCGAGAGAGACTTTTAATGTTAAGAAGATATGTCGTCGTATGTTATCCTTAATTTCCTTTTCTTACTCGGATTTTCTTACACTGACACGAGTTCGGGATTTGTTATTAGAGTATTATTAAAATTTCTTAATTGGTTTCAGTTTCAGAGTCTGATTTTTATTCAATTTTTTTCAACTAACCTGAATTTAGTTTTTTAACTTTTGACTTTGACTAGTTATTTAACTTTTTATATCTCTACACGTAGCGGTCTAGGAATTATTTCTCTCCCCAAAATTTTCAATATTTCAAGCTCATCTATATTTCGTGTAGGCTCATATATATTTTCTCATCTGTTAAATAAACAAATCGATTTCAAATAAAATTTCAAGCCAAACACACGAGTTGTTGGTAACAAGGAGCTAGATTCAGCCCTGTTAACGATGTGTGAACATTGAAATCCAATTACAATAAAAGTTTACCTGTCAGCATCAAGTATAATACATAAAAGGCATTGGATAAATATTGGCAGAGTCGAAGTATGGCATATGAGAAGATAGTACGTGGCAGTTAATTAAACCTTGTGCAAATTTTTTAAATCTTCGCACATAAAATATATCATAAATTAAGGAACTCAGAAATCTTTCAAACGTAGAAGACGCGTAGTATGTTGTGGATATCTATTACCACACAAACTTTCTTTTGTTTAATCTGAAACTAACGGCCATTCCGATACCCGCATGACTAAGTATCAAATCAATTATAGAGAACTTATACATAGAAAATGTAGGACTTGTGGACCCACCAAGGTTATACGCCAATTCTTGGTATTTTATTGCGTTACTGATGTCAACAGTCAAATTCAACACCATAAGAAATCCAAGATATCAATGAGAGGGTATGAGACCATTGTATTGATTAATAAAAATCAATCTGACCACAGTTTCAATTGCTAACTAGCTTCTGATCCAGGTTATGAGCTGTGATGCTTCAATTGAACTCGTCTTGCGCTGACCACGGCCAAGCTGAAATTATATATTATAATCTCATCAGTAATGGAAGCGTACACGCGCCTCGTGATATCCTCCATCACAACAACCTCAACATCAGAATTATGTCTATATAAGTGCACAAGCTTAATTTCCCCACTTAAACCACAGCAGAGGCTGCGTATATACTCGTCATAGCAAGAAATGGAGAACTTCCGTATCCTTCTTCTTCTTCCATTCTTTCTTCTTTCATTGATTCTCTCACCACGTACAACAACTGCGCAGCTGAGTCCGAACTACTACGCCAACATCTGTCCCAACGTCGAGTCCATCGTGCGCGGAGTAGTTGCTCAGAAGATGAATCAGAGTCCGATCGCGGGGCCTGCTAGCCTTAGACTCTTGTTCCATGACTGCTTTGTTGCAGTCAGTGAATCTTTGAAACCCTAGCTTTTTTTTCTTTATCTTATTCACTACTTCTATCGATCATTCTAAAGTTGATGGGATGATTACATGAAGGGCTGTGATGCATCCGTGATGCTCATCTCACCGGTAGGTGACGACGAGTGGCGTAGCCCTGAAGATATGACGCTCAAACCAGAAGGATTTGATGTAATCATATCAGC
Organism: Typha latifolia; assembly: GCF_019914945.1. NCBI lineage: Eukaryota > Viridiplantae > Streptophyta > Magnoliopsida > Poales > Typhaceae > Typha > Typha latifolia. The sequence goes on along the minus strand of NC_133086.1, from coordinate 12,213,966 downwards.
TAAGGCAGCTGTGGACAGTGATCCCCAGTGCACAAACAAGGTGTCTTGTGCTGATATAATTGCTATAGCTGCTAGAGATGCGGTCGCACTGGTAACTAGAACTCTACTCACGGAGAAAATATTGCTTCAAATTACATATGATTATAATGTTTATCGATTGCCGACATTCATGTTGTTGTTACAGAGCAGAGGACCATTCTATACTGTTGAGCTTGGGAGGTATGATGGAAAGATATCCACGAAATCCAGTGTAGTTCTCCCTCATCCTGAATTCAACTTGGATCAGCTTAATTCCATGTTCGGTGCTTTCGGCCTAACACAGACTGATATGATTGCTCTATCAGGTAGGTCAACCTTCGGTGCATGTTTGGCAATATGAAGAAGAATACTCACAACATCTTGATACTTGTATGATCAGGGGCTCATACCATCGGTGCCGCCGGTTGTCCCAGCTTCTATAACAGGTTATATAATTATGCACCAAACCAACCAACAGACCCCTCCATGAACCAAGGATTTGCCGCTCAGCTGCAACAGACATGTCCAAGAGTGTTTAGCCCTTCTGCCTTTGCCTTCTTGGATGCGACAACTTCAGCCACGTTCGACAATGTTTACTATCAGAATCTCCAGCGAGGAATGGGTTTGCTTGGCTCCGACCAAGTCCTGTTCACCGACCCACGGTCAGCCAACACCGTCAACCAATTTGCTTCAAATCAAATTGTTTTCTTCACTGCGTTTGTAGATGCCATCACTAAGATGGGAAGGATCGGGGTGAAGACTGCTGTAGATGGAGAGATCCGACGTGATTGTAGATTTGTAAACTAGATAGCGTGCGGAGCTGTTGCAACAGTGAAAATATTATAGTATTGTTTGGATTTTAATCTTTAATTACTTCACAATATCTGTGTTTACTTTTCCTATGTTCGAATTTAAATGGATGTAATAAATTAAATCTCCTTACAATTATGAAGGTTGCCTTTTGGTTAATGCAAGGGATATTTATTTATGAACAAGATCTATCTTAAGTATATTTTACAACCAAACAACTATTTATGGATATCTTGATAAAGTAAGTCATGTCATAAGTTATACACAAAATTTTATCATAATATAAAAATACGATAAAATTATGCATATTTTTTAAATGAATTATTATTATAGTTAACATATATACTTATTAACAATTTAGTAACCAACATAAATTTTTACAGAAACATGTTCAATCATTACATATTACAACCAAACAATAAAATATCCTTATGAAATCTTATTCACAAGACAAACAAGGTTTACATATTACAACCAAACAATAAAATATCCTTATAAAATCTTATAGTAACCAACATAAAGTTTATGTATTTTCTGATATTCTTGTTCAATTCAAACTATATCGGAAACAACTAGAGATATCAGAAAAACATTGTTAAAGCATTCGTAGAACTAAGAAATAAGGAGAATAATTTGTTTAGAAAAGAGAATCTAAGATTTAACGGGTTTGAAGTTCTTGACAAACATGTTTAAATAGACTTATCTAAGGCACATGATTTTAAAATAATATTAAATAAAAATCTTGAAATATATTATACCTAGAATTGCATATAAAAAAATTTAAGAATATGTAGATGATTCTCCTCACAATTTGGTAGAAAATATTTACTCCTTGAGAGAGCTAGAAACTTATAGATGTAATTGAATATCTGATATGAACTAGGTATGGTCAAATCACATCACGGGGCATTGGACTTGTTGGATCGAGTTAGTTATCTCAGCTTAATCATTTCTATTTTAGTTGAGTCAATTTCTTTTTCATCTTGTTATGATTTAAGTTGTTTATTAGTTGGTTGAGTGATACGATTTTCATTGATATCATCTCGAGCATGGATACACTCTAGGGGTGTCTTTGTTTCTTGTTTTAGTATTTAATTCTTAAAAAAATAAGTTTTCTATATGTCACATTTGAACGCGGGTGGAGTGCGTTCGAAGCGGTTGTGAACACCTGCATCAGGTTCGCACATCCAGAGAACGCGGCGTTCGAACGCACTTGCGAACGCTTGCATAGCATTTGCACGTACGGAGAACGCAAAATGTTCGTTCGAACGTGATCGGGCATGTTCAAACGCGGTCGGCGAAAATCTACTGTTTTAGGGTTAATAATTGCTATTTTTGAATTGTTTGATTAGCCTCTAAAGGTGTGGAGGGCAACCATGGAATCATTATTGATGAATTGAGTTTTTGCCCTGCCTCCTTCGTCTTCTTCTCTCCCATTCTCTCATTCCTCAGTGACGTCGCTTCTAACCTCCCTCAACTAGCCAATCACCCTAGTCCCGTAGGGGCGGCCCTCTCCTCCCCATTCTTCTAATCTATCCATCACTTACCCTAATCCTTCCATCATCCATAACCCTTGCACCATCACTTACTCACCGGTGCCACCCCATTAATGTCGGTCCACCACCATCCACCATCATCTAGGATCTCGTGCCTCCATCCATGGATCCTAAGACAAACTACCCAATGTTTGTCTACTAATTAGACGATATCTCAAGATCCTGACATCCAATTCACTTGAAACTAAATTCGTTGGAAAATTCTTTTCCGGGGCTACAACATATCAAAATTTCACGTCAATCCGATGGTAGAACCTTTCGAGATCTATTTCTAAACTTCTATGTCAGATCCTGTCTAGATCTAAAAATCGGAATAGATCGAGCCTTGGTCAAAAAGGGGAGATCGTATCAAGCTATAATCAGAGCCACCATTTCTCGAACACGCGCTTCCTATGATGACAATCAGAGCCATGGCTGCACGACAAGATGAGGAAGAAGAGATTCTCCTAATAGAGGAGGGGGAAACGGTTGCAGGGACTTCCACCCGCGGAACCGCCCGACCAAACAAGAATACGGAAGAGCCTAGTGTTCAAGCTGTGTTGGGGTCTCTTTCCGAACAAATGGTCATCAACAACTAGATGATGATGGAGATGATGTGGGAATTACAGGCGACAAGGGAAGCCATGGCGAACAGGAATGCACCATCAACCCCACGACACGAGTCCACTCCCATAAACCCTTCGCCATCGATTCAGAATTTGCAACCACAAGAGCCACTGCTGCCACCACCCTTTGGGCAGAGACAAGCAAGGATGGTTCCACCAAGCCTAGTTGCAGGTGAACCCATCCGACGAGCAAATCACTATAGAGATCACTTTGGAGATGTAGATCCGTGGGCAGGGCAATACAAATCGAAACCGCGGCGAGTTAATCAAAATCAAAGGAGGGATCATCAACCATTCATGGTGCATCCTCCTCGAGTTAGACAAGGACTTGGACATGATCTGAATCGAGACAACGACATCTGTGGGAAAATCGTGCATCTTGAATTCTCCAAGTTCAAATGTGGTGATCCAATCAATTGGTTGTACAGAGCGGAACAATTCTTTGCATACCAAGGTACGGCGGAAGAATATAAGGTGACGCTTGCGAGCTTCCACCTTGAAGATGCGACGCTTCATTGGTTTCGAGCAACCAATGCCAATGAGGCTATTAAAACATGGGTTGACTTTTGCGTCGATATCACACAGCGATTCAGAGTGTCGGAGTATGACTTCGACGCTCTCCTCTCAAAGACGGTGCAAAAGACCACGGTTGGGGCATGCCAAGAAGAATTTGAGAGGATAAGTAGCTGATGCCAACCCCCATGGACGGATCAGCAACTTCGCAGCACCTTGATCTCCGAGCTGCAGGGAGACATACAAGCCGACATGAGGACTTTAAGGCCTAGAATCTTAGAGGAAGCCTTCGAAGATGTAGTGCTCATGGAAGACAAACACCGAGCCTTGAAGTTACATCTAAAGTAGAACTGGACGAGCCAAGGAAGCCGCAATAAAGCTCAACCAACCATAGCGGCAGGAAATGTTACTAGAGAACAAAGAACCGCTACTAGAATGATGCCTCATCGAGCACCCGTGAAACCATCCTAAGATGTGAAGTACGCACCTAGAGGCCCGGGATGAGCACTCACACCTGCTCAAGTGAAGGAACGAAGAGCCAAAGGCCTATGCTTTCATTGTAATGAGAAGTTGTACTCGGACATTGCTGCGCTAAACCGATGGGATCGATGATGCTAATAGATGGATTGGAGGATGTGAAGGGCGAGTTTGCAGCTGAAGATAAAGGTGTGGTTGGACATCAAGGAGAAGTAGCTGAGGAGCAACTCGTGGAGGACATGATAGCCGAAATCTCCCTCCACGCATATTCAAGGACAGCAGCGCCAAAGACTTTGCAGGTGAACAGTGTAGTCAAGAAAACCATAGTGAAAATCTTGATCAACACCAGGTCCACCCACAACTTCATTGAGAAGAGGCTTCTTAGGAAGATTAGGCTCGAGTCAGAACCTACAGAAGGGTTCGATGTGACAATTGAAGATGGCACCACATTGTGGGCAGATTTTATTTGTGGAGGTGTGGAATTGAAAGTGCAAGGCCAAACTTTCACATTGGATTTTTATCTGTTGGCCTTGCGGGGTGGCGACATTATTTTGGGGACCGTAACATTTGATTTGTCAAATCTCACACTTACATTTTGGAGGAATGGTCGAAGAGTGCTGCTGGATGGAAACCAACCGCGGCAAGGGCCGACGTTCCAACCAATTTCGGGGCTTAGATCAGATGCAAGCAAGCTCAGTCTCAATCTGCGCAAAGGGAGATATCCTCTATATAGTCTGTCCATAACGTCAGCTCGACTATTGAAAATGGCTGTTGCTGAACCAGAACATCTACCACCAAGGGAAATAGTCACTGACATGCAAGATCTGCTGTAGGAATTCAAGGATCTCTTTGAAGAACCCCGAGGACTACCGTCGACCCATCGACATGACCATCGCATCCAAATCATTCCAAGGGCTGAACTAGCAAATGTTCGGCCCTATTGGTACTCGCATGTCTAGAAGGAAGAGATCAGCAAATTGGTGGTGGAGATGCTAGAGCAAGGGATTATTCAACCGAGTAGAAGTGCCTACTCATCGCCGGTGTTGTTGGTTCTGAAGAAAGACGGGAGTTGGCGATTTTGCATTGACTACCGAACCTTGAATGCAGTCACCATCAAATACCGGTGATCGAGGAGTTGCTGGATGAACTTATAGGACCGGCTTACTTTAGCAAACTTGATTTAAAAGCGGGGCACCATCAAATCCGCATCAACCCGGAAGATGTGCACAAAACGACATTTTGAACTCACGATGGCCACTATGAGTTTCAAGTCATGCCGTTTGGGCTCACCAATGCACCGGCTACCTTCTAAGGGCTGATGAACGACCTTTTTCGCTTGCTCTTGCGTCAGTACGTGCTCATCTTCTTTGACGACATTCTAGTGTATAGAAGGAATTGGAGTGAGCACTTGCGACATGTGCGTGAGGTGTTGAATATCTTGCGACAAAGCCAGTTAAAAGTCTAAATGAGCAAGTGCCTTTGGGGTGAGCCACAAGTGGAGTACTTGGGTCATATAATCTCAGCAAGAGGAGTGGAAGTCGATCCAAGCAAAATCAAGAATATGGTGGACTGACTGATTCCCACTAATCAGCGGGAATTAGGGGATTCTTTGGGTTGACGGGGTACTTCCGGTGATTCGTTGCCAACTACGGCAAGATTGCTACCCCGCTGACCTCCTTACTCAGGAAAGGAAGGTTTCAATGGACGGGAAAGGTGACGGAGGCTTTGAAGCATTGAAGATAGCCATGTCTACTGCACTGATTTTGGCTCTACCGGATTTCAGCAAGACCGTCATGGTGGAATGCGATGCTTCAGGTGAGGGCATTGGAGCTATTTTGATGCAAGAGGGCAGGCCTGTGGCTTATATATGAGCAAGGCATTGTCAAACTGGTTGCAATAGTTATCCACCTACGAGCGCGAAATGCTAGCCATTCTACACGCTGTCACCAAATGGCGACCCTACTTGATTAGCCAATGGTTTACTATCCGCACGGACCAGCGTAGCTTACCCTACTTCATGGAACAACGTGTGCACACCCCAGCATAGCAACGGTGGGTCATGAAACTCCTTGGGTTTGACTACGAACTAGTCTACAAAACGGGGATTGAGAACTGAGCGGCCGATGCCCTTTTGCGCTAACCGAACACAACTGAACTCGCCTTCGTTTCAGCTCCACCCTTCCTCTATTCTCAGATATGTGGGGAACAAATGCAGAGGATCAAATCATGGAGTTGCTTGAGTCAGAGTTCAAAGATCGCTTCCCTAATTTCAAACCTTGAGGACAAGGTTGCGGAACTATGGTGGATTGATACGATTTGGACTTCACCGATGTCGTCTCGAGCATGGATACACTCTAGGGGTGTCTTTGTTTCTTGTTTTAGTGTTTAATTCTAAAAAAAAATAAGTTCTCTGTATGTTGCATTCGAACACGGGTGGAGTGCATTCGGATGCGCTTGTGAACACCTGCATCAAGTTCACACATCCAAAGAGTGTGAAATGTGCATTTGAACGCCGTGTTCGAACGCGCTTGTGAACACCTGCATTGCGTTCTCATGTACAGAGAATGCAAAATGTGTCCTCAAACGCGATCGGGTGCGTTCGAATGCGGTTGGCGAAAATCTACTATTTTAGGGTTAATAATTATCATTTTTGAATTGTTTGGTTAGCCTCTAAAGATGTGGAGGCAAACCATGGAATCATTATTGATGAATTGAGTTTTTGCCCTGCCTCCTTCGTCTTCTTCTCTCCCGTTAGTTTGGGTCAAACCCAAACCCCTCTGGTGCAGGAGGTGGGTGCACCACTTCTGGCTGGTTAAGTGGTCTCCGAATCAGTGCATGCCTTCTCGGTTCGACTGACTCGTGTTCAAACTGAAACTCATATTGCCTTGGCCATACCCTAGCTACAAGCCTTGACTCAGGAGGGATTGGAAGGATCAGCGCTTGTGGCAGCATAGTTTGATTTTGCTAGTTTGTCGTCTTAGCTTCGTCCACATCCCTAGGCATAAGGAACTGAACTAGTTGCTAGTAGTTGCGGTTCATCGTCCTTATCATTTTCATTTGGAGGGACTCCATGGTTGGGGGCAAATTTGGACTAGATCTACCATTTGTGCGCCAAGGTGCTTTGGGGTGGTACCCTTTTGCTCCTCCGTGTACGCCAGAGCCTCTAGTATGTACTCCTCCATGACGCACCTCGATACCATGGATTGGGTGGTCATCATCTGTTAGCGGTCCAAGAAATGATTAGCTCTAATACCAAATTGTTACGATCACCCTCGTAATGATTGTGATTACAATATGGCCTAGCTTTGATTAGATCTAGAATTGAAACTTTGATGGGCAATATAGACTAGTATAATCGTCCAAAATGCTTGAAACAAGAATCAAGATGTTCGGAGGTGTAGATCTGAAGATATCTTGGAAATACTAACCAAGGGTCAAAAGGTGGCGGGACGGACATGGAAGGTGGAAAATGGAAAAATGACTAGGGTTAGGGTTATGAAAGATAGAAATGGTAGCAATAGTAAGAATAAAGCATAAAGCTAGACAAGGGGGGAAGGGGACCATACACTCAGGGACGAGAGGGAATGGTTAGACATATGGGAAAGGCAATGGTAGCTTTAACTACTGCAGAGGAATAAACTCCGCGAGAAAAAGAGACGTCGCAAAAGAAGGAGAGCGGGGGAGAAGAGTCTTACGGCAAAGCCAATAGTTTAATATTTATTTCATAATCAAAATATGATTAGCACCCAAATTTTTATAGGTGGCCACGGTACACTCGAATCGGCTAGTCCGACCGCTTAGACTTAACTCAAATTAAGGAACTCAAAGCAAATGTGTCTAACATAATGACTCCACCATCCCAATTGCTGAACTTCGAAGATGACACAGAGGAGTACTTGTACTAGCTTGAGACCAAGGCCCGAATTCAAGAAGAAAATTGGCTAGGTGGGTTCACTCAACTCTAGCTTGAATTTTAGGTGGATCGGGTGGAATCATCTCTATAGGTCCATTAGTGGCTTGGTCATCCTTTTTGAACTCGAGTTTAACCATCTTGGAACCTTCAAATGAACTTTCCATAGCTCCGAAAAGAAAGAAAAACTTGATTTAAAAGAGAATCTAGGTTGGGTTGGTGCTTGATCGACTTGGGCCACCATGATGTTGCATTTACCATGGCCTCAAGTGAATCGTGGATGTCCCCTGCCTCCAGTTTTGCCCTAATTTGTTAAGAAACTGCTAGGGCCCTCAGAAATAGTTATTGAGGTTCTAGTATAACCATCTTAGCCCATGGATCCTCCTCATTGAAGTGATGTGCCAATGGTGCACTAAATTGGGTGGGCGTGAGTGGCACACCGACTAGTCTAGGGGCTAGTGTGGACTCGGGCTGTCAAAATAAATGAGTTGCTCGGGCTTGGCTCGGCTGAAGCTCAAGTTCGGCTCAGCTCGGTTAGAGATGAGCCGGAGCTCAAGCCGTTAAAGCCAGCTTGAAATTAATATCGAACTGAGCCTAAGATAGAGCTAGCTCAGCCTAATAGGCTCCATAGGCTGCACCGACCTCTATTTACTATTATTCGCCTCTTTTTCCTTTGCCCTTTCTTTGGTCTTCTCTAGCGGAGCCCCCCGTCCCCAATTCCTCCCCCACCTCATCTATCACCTTCCCCCTTCTCTTCTCCCCCAATTCCGAGATCAACAAGGCTTCCGGTCGCTTACCTCCAGATGTCACGATCAAGACCAGAGGAAGAGTCATTATTCTTTATGGTTCCCAATCGATTAGCAACATTCTTTTCACTTTCAAACCTGACGAAGATGCACTTGCTCTTTCCCTTTCTCTGGGTCCGCGAGGAAGCTAATCGAAAAGGAAAGATGAATTCTTCTTTCTAATCTTTTGCCCTTCCCTTTTTACCCTTCCCCTTCCCCTTTCCCTTCCTTTTCCCATCCTACCCCATCTAAGCGCTTCAAATTCAATGGCCATGGAGATCCAAGTATTCCATCTTTTTTTTATTGCCCAATAGCACTAGATCAATCGATATCTTGTAGATCTGTGAAACTTTCGATGGAACTAAATTGGGTTGGTTGGGATTTGGATGATTCTTGATCTCGGTGATGGTGATTTTAGGTACCCGTGCTTATGAGCTCATCCTCCTCTGACTCCTAATAAGCACCCATGCTCGTGAGCTCATCCTCCTCCTCCTACGGCACCCATGCTCGTGATCTTGTCCTCCTCCTCCTTCGGCACCCGTCCTCGTGAGCTCATCCTCCTTAAGCTGCCACGGTGTTCGGCTTGGGCTTGATCTGGCTCGGTCCAACTCAATTCAGCTCGGCTTGGATGAGACTTGATAATAAGCTCATTTCAGGCTCGTGCTCGATCTGGCCCATCTCGAGCTCGGCTCGAGTTGAACTAAGCCAAGCCTGAGCCCAATTCTAAGGCTTGAAATTCATTTTAAGCTTAGGCTCGGCTTGTTTACACCCCTAGTGTAGACTAACTTGGGCTCCATTGTTGCTGGTACAGGTACTCCTCTATAAGTGATTCTCTAAGATTTTTAGGTTATCCTTCACCTAGATCAGCCATTATTCATCTTATATGTGCTTCTCTAAGCTTTGATGTGCATCTAGTACAACTGGTTCAGCCAAGACTGCGCAAGCACCTATTTACTTGTCAGGTCGTTCCTTGCTTTTGAACCAAGCCCAAGTCCAACACCAAGCTGAGCCTTAGTTAGACCTTTACCAGGGTCTTCCCCACCTAGTTGGCCACCTCCCCACCTTGGACAAGCTCTAGAATGACTTGGATGCAACCCACATTCAACTGATCTAAGATTAGTCCAAGTCGATATGGTGTCAAACTGATACATGCTGGAGTATTTTCTTACTGTACTAGTTGTTTATTTCCAAAAAATAAGGTTTATATATGTCACGTTCGAACGTAGAAGAGAGCACGTTTGAACGCCCTTGCGAACGCCTGCAAGCATTCACATTGATAGAGAACGCAAATTGTGCGTTTGAACGCGCACGTCTGCGTTTGAACGCGCACGTCTGCGTTCGAACGCGCACGTCTGCGTTCGAACGCCCGCATGCAAATGCATGCATATGTTCGCATCGACAGAGAACATAATTTGTGCATTCGAACACGGTCGACCCCGTTCAAATGCGAACGACGAGAATCCACCAACTAGTTGAACCTGACTCAAGTCACTATGTGGACTCCCGAGCACAATTAGATGTACTGGATTTTTATAGCTGAACTGACATTGAGTTAATTGGTTTTGTCACCCAATACCGAATGGACTCAATGTAGACGGACCAGAATCCCACCTTGGGCTAATAGGAGAATAAGTATTCGACCTCGGCTAAGGATGATTCATCGAACATAGCAAGCTTGACTCGAGTCACCTTGAGGACAAGGTGTATAGAAGTGTGGTGGATTGATAGGATCCGAGTGAGTTGGGTCAGTCTAGAAGATGGGCCTTAGGCCAAGTTGGTCCACTCAAAGGGTATTGGGCTGGGCTCAATATAGTTATCCACTCTATTTGCTTATTTATATATTGCATTTGCTTTAGTTAAGTCTCACATTGGATAATGGGCTAAGCCTACTCGTATCTCTCTCCTATAAATAGGAGGGCTGATCTTCAGTTGGAGAGCATGGATGAATTATTATGAAACTTCTGGCCTGAGCCCAGTTATCCCCCTTCTATCAATCTAGGACTTGACTCATCATGGTTATGTCCCTCTCCCCCGTATTCGACTAGTCGTTCCCTCTCGACCTTGAGAGCTGACTCCCTCCTTCCTTATCTTCTCTGTCTTGCATAGCACCCCGATCTAGTCCACACCATCTAATTCACTTCTTCCACATCCTAAGGTCTTCCCCACACCCATAGGCCTTCCACCATCTGTCGAGGACCTCCATCCCGTCGATCCGTAGGTTCCACCTTTCACGTCCATCTCGCAACCATTTGACGTTCAGTCAATATTTTCACCATCACTCTTCATCTACTCATTCGATCGACCAAATTTTGATTTCGTTGGATCCCTGACTTCCAAGCTACCATAATATGAGATCTTTTTAGAGTTAGATCAATCAAAATTTATCTCAAAATAGCCACATCCAGATCTATTCTGATCCAGCAGAGTATTTGGTAAAACCTTGATATATGGAAATCCACATATCGCCCCAGACCCCCACAACTCATTCTAGAAAGCTGACTCAAAGATCTATCTTCCATACAAATTTTATAAATATCCAACGGTTGGATCATCGGTAAATCAGCGCGGAAGATATGGTTGTATTTAGACCCAAGTCAGACCTCAATCATCAATTATTTCGAATTCTCCTAGATTTCCTTAACTATCCTTCCATATCTTCCCATCCCTTTCCGTTCAAATTTCATCTACCATCCATAGCCATTCCATCTCCACCATTCATCCTTAATCCTCCATAATCATCCTCCATCTAACCACTCATCCACCATATCCAAGAACCAACGATGGATTCGATACATTCTACAGACACCCCGATCCATGATCGTAACAGAAACCCATATTCAGTTGCCTAGAATCAGTCTTCAACCAGCCGCAAGTCACCACCTCCACCTCCATCTCATTCCCTAGTCTCTCTCCTATCAACCACCACCAGTCTCACGTCCTACACTATGCTCCCTAACCTCTGAACCATCAACCGCACCCCCACCACATCCTCGACGCCATTAGAGACCAGTCACCACGTCGAAGGCTGAACCTCATCCATGACCTCTCCTCCACCAAACCCCGCCACCACAATCTTCCTATACCTTCCTTCTTCATTCCAGATCAATCCTAACCATTCTCCCCATGTCCACTCTCCATTATAGAACTACAAGTCCACCTCTAGCCCTCTAACTCAAAATCATCTTCATTAGCCATCAACACCACCAAGGCAACTTCATTGAGATTAGACCCTGATACTATCTTAATCAGAGAAGGCTATGAATATCAAAATCAAAGATTGAGAAGCTGTGGAATGAACTCATCTTGTTTCATTATTTTTTGGCATCTCACAAATATTTGGAGAATATTCTCCATCGATTGTGCAGGCTACATTCTTATACTCGATCTTGAGCCGATAGCCTTCTTCTAATGTTAGAGGAGGCACAAGACCCCCCGTTCGAACTCTCACACCTGCCCAGGTGGAGGAGCGAAGAGCGAAGGGTCTTTACTTTCGATGCGATGAACGTTTCACCTCCGGTCATCAGTGTTCCAAACTGATCGAGAGTGTGATGCTCATTGATGGTCTCAAGGAGGATGATGAGGTTGTGGATGATGGAGAGTGTTCAGAGGAGTTCCATGAGGAGGCCATTGAGGAGGGTGCGGAGAAAGATATCCAAGCATAAATATCGATGCATGCATATTCGGGTACTTCCGCACCGAGGATATTGGGGTAGATGGACTCGTTAGAAAGCATTGTGTACATATTGTTAAGTTTTTAATTGTTGGCAATTGTGTACAAAATATTCTAAGTGTATTTTTATATGTATATGAGCTTTACTCAAGTCTAGAATATCTTTGGTGTGAAGAATTGCAAGATCATTCGAGAAAAGCCGTCGCGTTCACACCGCGTTCACAAACGCGTTTGAACGCGAAAACTGCGTTCACACAGACAGAGAGCCGCGTTCACAAACACGTTCGAACGCGGGCACTGCGTTCACACAGACCGAGAGCCGCGTTTACAAACGCGTTCGAACGCGGGCACTGCGTTCACACAGACCGAGAGCCGCATTCACAAACGTGTTCGAACACGGGTATTGCGTTCACACAGACCGAGAGCAGTGTTCACAAACCCGTTCGAATGCACCTGAGATCAAGTCAGGCCGTTCGAACACACACGGGCCGCGTTCGAATGCACCTATGAAGTTTGCAATTTATTGGATTTTCGTGAGTACGAATATAACTTGGATTTGGCTCTATCTTGGAGATGATATATAAGGATAGTGTTGCCCTAACTTGAGGGTGTTGAAGAAGATTATTCAAGGAGACTTTTTGGAGGCTACATCGGTTCTTCAACTAATAAGGCTGTTCTCATCTACAAATCTTAATCTTTCGTCTTAAGGGCTATCGAGACGAAAGATCAATCTCAAGGGTTACTGAGATTGGACTTCAATCACGAGAAGTAGTGAATCGTGGGTTCTAGCAAGCAAGACTGAGAGGAACAAAGTCGTTTGGATTGACGGGTTGTTTTGTGAGTCAGTCTTGTAACTGCTACTATTCTAGTGATTGGTTTTGATCCGAGTTTGGATCAGTGGTTTTTTCCTGTTTGGGTTTTTCCACGTTAAAATCTTGGCGTACATCTCTGCTTTCGTTTTTAATATTTCGTCCAATGTTTACTTAAGCAAACGAAAAATATCATTAGCTAGTGTTTAGATAGATACGTGTGTCTAGGGGTTATTTCAATTGGTATCAGAGCGTGTTCTCTCACTCTTTGAGAGAGATCAGATAGGCATGGATTTTCATAGAGATGGACCCTCATCTATTAGACCTCCTATTCTAGATGGATCAAATTATGGATATTGGAAAGCTAGGATGAGAGCTTATTTGAAGTCTATAGATGAGCGTGTATAGATGACCATTGTGAACGGTTGGAGTCCACCAATGTACATGGCGAATGATAAGTTTGTTGAGAAACCGATTGAGTCATGGGATAAGACAGATTATGAAAAAGTTGGCTGGAATAGCAAAGCAATACATGCAATTTTTAGTTGTGTTTCCTCGGAAGAATTTAGAAGAATTTCTACTTGTGAAATAGCAAAAGAAGCCTGGACGATCTTAGAAACAACTCATGAAGGAACTATGGCTGTAAAACTTTCGAAACTTCAGAGGTTGACTACTAGTTTTGAAACCCTACGTATGGAGGAGAATGAGACATTTAATGAGTTCTATGCAAAGCTGAGTGATATAGTCAACTCCAGTTTCAACCTAGGAGAGAAAATTCCTGAAAACAGAATTGTCCGTAAGATTCTTAGGTCTCTTCCAGAAAGGTTTCAGGCGAAAGTTACAGCTATTGAGGAAAGTAAAGACATTGACTTTATAAAAGTTGAATAATTGGTAGGAAATCTTCAAACATTTGAGTCCAGTCATTCAAAACCGAGGAAGTCCAAAGAGATGGCTCTATCCACTGTTGAACAAAATTTAGAGGAGTCTGATGATGAAGGTGATTTAGATGTTGAGATGTTGGCTATGTTTGTCAAAAAGTTCAATAAATTCTTTCAGAAGCCAAACAAGTTGAATGCTGAAAAATTTGAAAAAAACAAAGCTTTTGTGAAAAAGAAGAATACTGTGAGTTCGAATACAGGTGCTAGCAACAACAATGTCAAACAAAAAAATAAGAATTCTGAGAATAAAGTTCAATGTTTTGAATGTTCTGGTTTTGGACACATCGCACAGGAATGCCCTAATCGTCTTAAGAGAAAGGGTAAAGCTATGAAAGTTACTTGGGATGATTCAGATGAATCTAATGATGATTCTGAAAAAGACGAAGAAAACTTTGTAGCCTTTGCCTCTTCTCTGCTTAATACTGACTCTATTGTTGATTCTGATAGTACAAATGATTTTGATATGCTACCAGCTGAGGAAGATGAATCTGAAATTCAAAAGGCATATAATGACTTGTACCTGGAGTCATTTAAACTCAAGAAAAGCAATCTTATACTACTTCAACGACTCAAGGTAATTGAACCAGAAAGAATTCAATTTGAGGAAAAGTATAAATTGGAGCTTGAACGTGTCAAAAACCTTTCTGAACAACTTGACAATGCGATAAATAAAATGAAGGCTGATGAAATTGAACTAGAGCGATTGCATAAAGAAGTTACATTTCTAAAAGGGAAGAACAAACTAGAAGAGATGCTAAAAGCTTAGATCTCTGGAAAAGACAGGTATGGTGTTGGATACACTGGTAATTCAAATAATAATAAAACTGTTTTCGTTTCTGCAGGTATACAAAAGGAAGAATACCTGAAGCCATCAACCGCATTTACAAAGAAATTCCGGATGAATCTATAAACTAGTGAAACTTCGATGGTACCAAAGGTAAACTCTAACCACACTCCTCGACAAAAGGTCAGTAGAAAAAGGTTTGCTTCGACATGCTATCATTGCGGCATTCTAGGGCATATTCGACCTCATTGCAAATTTTTGCAAAAACCTAGAAATGCTTTCATTTATGGGATGAAAACAAAAGTCATATGGGTCAAGAAAAGTGATTTAAGATGTTATGTTGTGCATACAGCCTTGAAAGCTTTAAATTCTGATTTGTGGTATTTAGACAGTGGCTGTTCAAGACATATGTCGGGTGACAAGTTGTTATTTTCTAATCTTGAAAAACATGAAGGGGGAGTTGTGACATTCGGAGATGGTAATTCATCAAAGGTAATAGGTAAAGAAAAGGTAAGTATTCCAGGGATTCCTAGTCTCGAATTCTCCAAAAATGATTGTGCTATTCTAGATCATGATGGTAATGTTGTATGTTATGGATCTAGAACATCTGATAATTGCTATATTGTTGGAACGTTACATAAACTGAAATGTAAAATTCTCCAAAAATGATTGTGCTATTCTAGATCATGATGGTAATGTTGTATGTTATGGATCTAGAACATCTGATAATTGCTATATTGTTGGAACGTTACATAAACTGAAATGTAACAGTGCCTCTTTCGACATTGCAGATCTCTGGCATCAACGTCTTGGACATGTGAATCACAAGGAATTATTTACTCTGTCCAAACATGAAGTGGTAAGAGGAATACCTAAGATGAAAGAAATGTCAAAAAGAGTGTGCGGTTCGTGTCAAATTGGAAAACAAATTCGAATCTCACACAAGAAGGTAAATTCAGCTACCACCAACCATGTGCTTCAATTAGTTCATATGGACTTGATGGGTCCAACAAAAACTGAAAATCTTGGAGGTAAACGCTAT
Source organism: Typha latifolia (assembly GCF_019914945.1). NCBI lineage: Eukaryota > Viridiplantae > Streptophyta > Magnoliopsida > Poales > Typhaceae > Typha > Typha latifolia. Next base: position 12,198,049 of record NC_133086.1, on the reverse strand, counting down.
ATATTCTTAATGGTCGATGATTACTCTAGATATACATGGGTTGCCTTTCTACGTGAGAAGTCTGAAACCTTTGAAGTTTTTAAATCACTATGCTTAAAATTGTAGAATGAAAAATCTACAACCCTAGTTAGGATTCGTTTCGATCATGGTAGAGAATTTGAAAATGAAATTTTTTTTGTATTTTGTGATTCTCTTGGTATTCAACATGAGTTTTCAGCTCCTATAACTCCACAACAGAACGGGATTGTTGAAAGAAAAAACTAAGTTGTGCAGGAAATGGCGAGGGTTATGCTTCACGCTAAAAATGTTACTCAAAGGTTTTGGGCAGAGGCGGTCAATACACGGTACACGTGATAAATCGTGTTTATCTCGGACTGTGTACAAAAATGACTCGCTTATGAAATCTAGAAAGGTAAGAAACCTAGTGTTAAATATTTTTGAGTTTTTGGTAGTAAATGTTATATCTTGCGTGATCGAGAATATTTGACTAAATTTGACACTAGAAGTAGCGAAGGCATCTTCTTGGGGTATTCGAATAATAGTAGAGCCTACGAGTATTTAATCTTGACACTTCTACTATTATGGAATCTGCTAATGTTATGATAGATGAATCCACGACCGACTTAATCGAAGCTACTCCTGTTTCATTTTTCGAGATACAAATTACGAAGAAATAGGAAATGAGCTTGATCTCGGAAATTGAGAATCGAACGAGGACAAAGTTGAAATGAATAAAAATGACGCAACATACCGGAACCATCTGCTAGAGTGAAATCAAATCATCCTTTGTCACAAGTGATCGGAGACGTGAATGAACCAATTAAGACAAGACGACAAATCCAAAGTGAGGTATCATTTACTTGTTATACATCTTCTTTTGAACCTAAAAATGTGAAGGAAGCATTGTTAGACGATTCTTGGGTTAATGCTATACATGAGGAATTAGAGCAATTTTCTAGGAATGATGTTTGGTATTTAGTCCCTAGACCTAAGAATGTGAATGTCATTGGAACAAAATGAATTTACAAGAATAAAAGTGATGAACATGGCAATATAGTTCGGAATAAAGCCAGACTAGTAGCACAAGGATACACTCAGGTTGAGGGTATAGATTTTGATGAGACTTTTGCTCCTGTTGCTAGATTAGAGTCTATTCGTATACTGCTTGTCATTGCTTGTCATTTAAAATTTAAATTGTTTCAATGGATGTTAAAAGTGCCTTCTTGAATGGTATCCTGAATGAAGAAGTTTATGTGGAACAACCTAAGGGTTTCGAAGATCAAAAATTTCCTTCTCATGTTTTTAAATTGAAAAAAGCCCTCTACGGGCTAAAACAAGCTCCAAGAGCTTGGTATGAGAAGTTGACCACTTTTTTAGTGGATGCGGGGTTCACTTTCGAGGGGAGTGGACAAGACATTGTTCATTAGACGGTCGAACGAAGTTTAGTTGTGGCACAAATATATGTGGATGACATCGTCTTCGGGGCAACGAGTCAATCGTTAGCTAAGGAGTTTGCTGATCTCATGCATAGTCATTTTGAGATGAGCATGATGGGTGAATTGAAGTTCTTTTTGGGACTTCAAATTACTCAATTGGAAAGAGGGATATTTATCGCTCAAACCAAATATGCTAAGGATCTAGTGACTAAATTTGGTTTAGAAAATGCAAAACTTGCTAGAACTCTTATGAGTACAACTACCAAACTAGGTAAGGATATTTCAGGACAAAGTGTTGATCAGACACTGTATAGGAGCATGATTGGTAGTCTTTTGTACTTAACTGCTAGTAGACCTGACATTGCATTTAGTGTCGGTGTGTGTGCTAGGTTTCAGTCTAAACCTAGGGAGTCACATTTGTTTGCTGTGAAACGTATCATAAAATATGTCAGTGGCATAGTTGATTTAGGTATCTAGTTTACGTATGACTCGGGTGCTATCATATCGGGATACACGGATTCTGATTGGGCAGGTTCATGTGATGATAGAAAAAGTACTTCAGGTGGATGTTTTTATGTTGGAAACAATTTGGTTGCTTGGCACAGTAAGAAACAAAACTCGATATCTTTATCTACTGTAGAGGCCGAGTACATTGCAGTAGGGAGTTGTTGTTCTCAGTTACTATGGATGAAACAGATGGTCAAGGATTATGGCATTGAACAAGATACTATGGTGCTTTATTGTGACAACATGAGTGCTATTAATATATCGAAAAATCCTGTTCAATACTCGCGGACAAAACATATTGATATCCAACATCATTTTATACGCGAGTTAGTTGAAGACAAAACAATAGCACTAGAACATGTTGAGACGGAGAAACAGTTGGGTGATTTGTTTACAAAACCTTTGGATTTACAGAGATTTGAGTATCTTCGTACTTCTTTAGGGATTTGTGCTTTGGACTGATTTTATTGGGATTTGAGTTCTTTTTAGTTTGCGAGTTTCTTATCGTTTCATTTTTTTTTGGTTTTCTTTACTCTGAAATTTTCTTTGGTTTTAGTTTCAGATTCGTCGAGAGTTTTTGTCATAAAAAAAAAAATTTGATGCACTCCTAGATTCAATAATATACTCTTGACATAAAAATATGATTTTTCTTTTGATTATGAGTTATTATAGTCAATTTTGTCATCTTGTAGTATATTGTTTCAATTTTAATTCTGTCACTCCCTCGACTTCAATAATTAGAAGTGTTTAATGCACTCATAACGTATGTGTATTCTTGTGTGAGCATGATATCATGAATATTTTTTTAAATAGCTCTCTATTAACTTTGATTTGCACAGTTTGACCTCATGCTTAATTATCAAATATATTTTTATAAAAGATCAATGAAAAGGGCTACAATGAGTTAGTGTGAAAGCCGTTTTATTTCGAGTCCAGTTTGACTCAGTACATTATTTGCAAATTAAAAAAAAATAAAAATGATATATGTGAATTTTTCTTGCACATCGTTTGATTTGTACTACAAGAAAAGGGCTACCTACTCATGTGTGAAAGCCGTCATTGCACATATATGTTTAAAAAAAAAATACAGGAAAATTCCTGTTGTGTTATGGAGAATAAGTCAAAAAGTGCAACATTTCCATACTAAGTCGGTTTGACTACTGTGTTGCATCATTATATATATAGTAAAGTTTGTTTAAGAAGATTGGTTCATGTTATTAATGCTCATCTTGCATATGCATATCGTTATGATCAATCAAGATTAATGTAATTTTAAGTGATGCATTCGAATTTATTATAATATGCTTTTGATGATTTGATTGATCTTGTATGACTTATTTCATTTGATTGTCATATTCTATGTCTTGAATATAGTTTGGAATTCTAGAAGTGCATCTCCAAAATGATTTTGAACTTGTTTTTAGCTTATATTAAAAAAAAAAGGCGTTCGAACGAGGATTCTTGAGTTCGAACGCGGTGCGTTCGAATGCGCGGACTGGTGCGTTCGAACGCGGTGCGTTCGAACGCACTCGTGGGTTCTTTAAATACTGCGTCCGAACCCAAGGGTTTCATCTTCCTTTTTCCAAACCCTAAAAACCCTTCATTTTCCCTTTCTCAAATCTTCAAGATCTTGGTGTTTTTCATCGAATTTTTCACTTCAAATCCTTTTTGGGGGTAGATCTCCTCCAGATCTAGTGTCTTTCCACAAAATTTTTGAGTTTCTCCCCACATTTGCAAGGTATGATCATCCATTATTTTCCTATTTTTTTTATTCCATAAACATGCTTGATCTTGAGTGATTTTGTGCGTTCTCAACTTTTGATCACGTTAATGTTAAACTCTTGATGGTTCTTGTGAGATTGAACGTGATATCTTAGCGTTTTTCAAGTGAAAGATGTTTTTCCTTTTGGGGCTTCATGGTTTCTACCAATTTTTTTTTCGAATTCTTGCTATTTTTTGGTTGCTTTGGGCACGTATTGAATATTGCAACGTGTTTTCTTTTCAAGAATGCCTAAAAAGGCGACAGTGACTAAGAAACCAAGGCCGCCTTCATCGCCATCCTCGGCTCCCAAGTTTTCTTCAACAGCGGCTGCGGGTCGCTACAAACATAATTTTGGCACGAACAGCGCCTTCATTGTTAGGGAATTCTTTAGTAATGCCACGATTTTCGATCACTGTATATGTTCTACTGTTCGTGGTGTATCTATCTACTTGGATTCTGATGTTATTCGTGCTGAACTTCGTCTTCCTGATGGTGAGTACCAATATCCAACGTCTGCTCCACTTCCTGATGTCAATGAATATGCCGGCCTTGCATCGATCAAGGGGAACGTTGGAAAGGTAACATGATGCCGCATGCAAAGCTGACATCTGTGGCTCGCATGCTTCACCTCTTTTGTCTGTACAATGTTACACCCAAGACTCGACATTCCAGCATTAGTCTTGATCGTGCGTTCCTTCTTCATGCCATGTTATCGGGTGTCTCTATTGACTTAGCTGCCGTGATCTATGATTCGATTCTCTCAGCTGCACAGAAAGAAGCACCTCGTGAGGGATTACCATTTGGCATTTTTCTTACAAATCTGTGCACTCAAAGTGGTGTGCGAGTCGATGCTTCGGAACCTTCTCTTACTTCGCAGAAACCATTAGATTGGATAACTCTTAAGCGGAGTCAAGCTCATGACCAGTCGTCTCCTCTCAAACCATCCTCTTTCGTCGCTGGTCGGTCATCGCACCTCGACAGTTCTGATGATAGCTCTGCCGATGACTCATCTCCCACTGAGGGGGAGTTACTTCAGAACTCGGACCGTTTCGATCAGCTTTGTACTCAAGTGCAGGATCTCCATTCGGCAGTAAATGAATTACGAGCTAAGCAAGCTCGTCAGGGGACTGTACTTGACTCTGTGTTGACGATTCTTCATCGTCAGTTTCCTCCGAGTTCCTAGTCTTTGGCATTTGTGCCAAAAAGGGGGAGAGTGTCTTAGATAGTGTCTTAGTGTTTAGGTGTCTAGGTGTGTAGGGGGAGTATGGGCATAGGGGGAGTTTAGTGGAGTTTTCTTAATGTTGAAACCTTGCTCGTCTTAGTGTCGTTAGCATTTGAACTTAACTTGAAGTAATTGTGATAACGTGTGTTTAATCTTTGTCTGTTTAAATTTTTGCTCTTGTGATAACTTGTGTTTTGATTTTTTTTTATTTCAAGTTATTTTCACTTGATCTTGGATTGGTATATGTTTCTTTGCAGGGATTGATATGCAAAATACTCTAGACTTGTTGGTTGCTCAGTTTGAAGTCTTTGTAATATCTTGTAACCTAGGTGTTTTGTCACAAATTGCCAAAGGGGGAGATTGTTAAGTTTTTAATTGTTGGCAATGGTGTACAAAATATTCTAAGTGTATTTTTACATGTATATGAGCTTTACTCAAGTCTAGAATATCTCTGGTGTGAAGAATTGCAAGATCATTGGAGAAAAGCCGTCGCGTTCACACCGCATTCACAAACGCGTTCGAACGCGAAAACTGTGTTCACACAGATAGAGAGCCGCGTTCACAAACGCGTTCGAATGTGGGCACTGCGTTCACACAAACCGAGAGCCGCGTTCACAAACGCGTTCGAACGCGGGCGCTGCGTTCACACAGACCGAGAGCTGCGTTCACAAACGCGTTCGAACGCGGGCACTGCGTTCACACAGACCGAGAACAGCGTTCACAAACGCGTTCGAACGCAACCTGAAGAATTCAAGCTGTTGCGTTCGAACGCACTTGGGCCCGTTCGAACGCACCTGAGATCAAGTTAGGCCGTTCGAACGCACACGTGCCGCGTTCGAACGCACCTATGAAGTTTGCAATTTACTGGATTTTCGTGAGTACGAATATAACTTGGATTTGACTCTATCTTAGAGATGATATATAAGGATAGTGTTGCCCTAACTTGAGGGTGTTAAAGAAGATTATTCAATGAGACTTTTTGGAGGCTACATCGGTTCTTCAACTAACAAGGCTCTTCCCATCTACAAATCTTAATCTTTCGTCTTAAGGGCTATCGAGACGAAAGATCAATCTCGAGGGTTACTGAGATTGGACTTCAATCATGAGAAGCAGTGAATCGTGGGTTCTAGCGAGCAAGACTAAGAGGAACAAAGTCGTTTGGATCGATGGGTTGTTTTGTGAGTCAGTCTTGTAACTGCTACTATTCTAGTGATTGGTTTTGATCCGAGTTTGGATCAGTGGTTTTTTCCCGTTTGGGTTTTTCCACGTTAAAATCTTAACGTACATCTCTGCTTTCGTTTTTAATATTTCGTCCAATGTTTACGTAAGCAAACAAAAAATATCATTGCCTAGTGTTTAGATACATACATGTGTCTAGGGGTTATTTCACATATCCTCATCGATTCGGGGAGTATTGGTACGAACCCTCTTTTGGTGCTATGGCTCTGATACCAGCTTGATACGATCTTGCACGGAACTTTAAGATAAGATCCCGAAATATCCCGCCGTTGGATCGCTGTGAAATTTTGATATGTTGTAGGCCCGGAAAAGAGCTTTCCAACGGATCTAGTTTGAGGCGAATCGGAGTTGGGGATCTCGAGATATCGGTCGTTTAGTGGACGAACGTCAGGATACTCTGTTTTTGGATTCCGTGGATGAAGGCACGAAATCCTGGGTAATGGTGGATTGTGGAGGGCCGGTGTTGATGGGGTGGCACCGGTGTAAAAGTGATGGTGGAAGGGTTATGGATGATGGAAAAGTTAGGGATAGCGATGGATAAATTGGAAGAAGGGGGAGAAGAGGGCCACTCCTAAGGGACTAGGGTGATTGGCCTGTCGAGGGAGATTAGAAGCGGCGTCGCCGGGGAGATTGAGGGAACGGGAGGGAAGAAGATGAAGGAGGCAAGGCAAACTCAATTCTCAATATTCAATTCCTAATTTTGGTTGCCCTACACATACTTTTATAGGCTAACCAACAACTCAATCTTATCCTAAAACACAATCTTATCCTAAAACACAATCTTATCCTAAAACTCAATCTTATCCTAAAACTCAATCTTATCCTAAGGTAAATCCAAACTCGAGACGACGTCGGTGAAGTCCGAATCGTATCAAGTATACACAACTTTGACGGTGCTAAGGTTAGTGAAGAGATTAGGCTTGGATTCTGAACCGACCATGGGGTTTGACGTTGCTATTGGAAATGGCACGAAGCTTAAGGCCGAGAGCTTGTGTCGCCGGGTCGGTATACGAGTGCAAGGACATGACATCATTGTGGACTTGTATCCGTTGGCGCTGCGAGGAGCAGACATTATCCTTAGCACTTAGTGGTTATAGAGTTTGGGACCTATCACATTTGATTTTCGAAGCATATGGATGAAATTTAAACAAAGGAAATAAAGATGTGCAGCTTGATGGCGTTTGTTTTCTGCCGATTCTTGAGATGCAGCGAATAGTGGGGTTGCCTTGTGTGAATGATTTGGCCTATCTTCTTCGGTTATGACCAGTAGGAGATGAGCCTCAAATGAGTCCAAATACTACCATTGAGTTGTCTAATTTATTAAATAAATTTGTTGGATTGTTTGAGGAACCAAAGGAGTTGCCACCAAGACGAACGACGGACCATCGCATAGAGATTGTACCCGGGGCTACACTGGCGAACGTTAGGCCATATTGGTATCCACATGTGCAATCCAAGATGGTAGCCGAGATGTTGGAGCAAGACTTATACAACCAAGTCATAGCTTTTCTTCATCACCTGTGCTATTGGTGCGAAAGAACGACGGGACATGGCGCTTTTGTGTCGACTATCGGGCACTAAATGCTAGTACCGTCCAGGACCGACATCTCATTTCGGTCATAGAGGAGCTGTTGGATGACTTTGCAGGGGTGATACGATCACGCCTCTGGCTATGGAGCTCTGATACCAGCTTGATGCGATCACGCATTTTTGGTGAAGGGTCGATCTCTACCAATTCTTGATTTGGACTAGATCTGGCACGGAACTTTGAAATAAGATCCCGAAATATTCCGCCATTGGATCGATGTGAAATTTTGATATGTTGTCGCCCTAAAAAAGATCTTTCTAAAAAATCAACTTTCAGGCGAATCGGAGTTGTGGATCTCGAGATACCGTCCGTTTAGTGGATGAACATCAGGATGCTCTGTTTTGGATTCGTGGATGGAGGCACGAGATCCTAGGTAATGATGGTTGGTGGAGGACCGGCGTTAATGTGGTGGCACCGGTGAAAAGTGATGGTGAAGTCTGAATCGTATCAATCCACCACGCTTCCGCAACCTTGTCCTCAAGGTTTGAAATTTGGGAAGCGATCTTTGAACTCTAACTAAAGCTCCTCTATGGTATGATCTTCTACATTGGTTCCCACATATCTGAAGATATAGGAAATGTTGGTGCTGAGAAAGAGGCAAGCTCACTCATGTCAGGTTGGCGCGAAAGAGCATCAGCCGCTCGATTCTCGATCAGCAAGTTCCAAGTCAAGCTCGTTCCTATCCGTCGCCGCGAGTCTTTCGTAGGCACGCAAGATAGGGGTAATGCGACCATAACCGCCTCAAAGGGGTTCATCCTCAGTCGAGCTTGGATACTTGTACTCCAACTAACCCAAGGTGGAATTCGGGTCCATCTACATTGAGTCCACTTGGTGTCGGGTGGTTGAACCACTTGACTCAATGTCAGTTCAGCAATAGAAATCTGGTGCATCCGATTGCGCTCGGGAGGTCGAGTTAGATGTAGTTGGTGGATCCGGATTTGGTCCTCCCAATGACTCGAGTTAGGTTTCGCGACAGCCATTTGCAATAGTAGAGCTTTGTCCCCTACACAAGGAAAGCCCACAAGTGGTTGCAATGTTGGCCCCTGCTGAGGTTGTTTTCCATCCAGCAACACCCTTCGTCCGTTCCTTCGAAATGTCAGTGTGAGGTTTGAGAAATCAAATGTTACGGGCCCCAAGCTTTGAAGCCATTGAGTCCCCAAAACAATGTCGGCACTTCGCAAGGCCAATGGATAAAGATCCAATGTGAAAGTTTGGCCTTGTACCTTCAATTCCACACCTCCACAAATAAAATATGCTCGCAATGTGGTGCCATCTCCGATCGTCACATCGAACCCTTCCGTGGGTTTCGACTTGAGCCCAATCTTCCTAAGGAGCCTCTTGTCAATGAAGTTGTGGGTGGACCCGGTGTCAATCAAGATTCTCACTGTGGTTTTCTTGACTACCCCGTTCACCCGCAAGGTCTTTGGCGTAGTTGTCCCCGAATAGGCGTGGAGGGAGATTTCGCCTATCATGTCCTCCACGGGTTGCTCCTCAGCTTCTTCTCCTTGATGTCCAGCCACATCTGCACCTTCAGCTGCAAACTCGTCCTCCGCCTCCTCCAATCCATCGATTAGCATCACCGATCCCATCGGTTTAGCGCAGCGATGCCCGGTTATAAAGTTCTCATCACAACGGAAGCATAAGCCCTTGGCTCTTCTTTCTTCTACTTGGGCTGGTGTGAGTGCTCGTCCCGGACCTCTAGGTGCATACTTCACATCTTGGGATGGCGTCAAGGGTGCTCGAGGAGGTACCACTGTAGCAGCAACCCTTGGTACTCCGATAGTATTTCCCGCCGCTATGTTTGGTTGAGCTTGATTGCGGCTTCCTTGGCTTGTCCAACTCTGCTTCAGGTGTATCTTCATGACCCTATGTTTGTCTTCCATAAGCACCGCATCTTCGAATGCCTCCTTTAAGGTTCTAGGCTTTAAAGCCCTCACATCGGCTTGTATGTCACCCCGCAGCCCGGAGATGAAAGTGCTGCGAAGTTGCTGATTCGTCCATGGTGGATGACATCGGCTACTAATCCTCTCAAATTCTTCTTGGTATGACCCAACCGTGGTCTTTTGCACCGTCTTTGAGAGGAGAGCATCAAAGTCTTCATATCCCGATGCTCCAAATCGCCGTGTGATATCGGCGCAAAATTCAGCCCAATTTTCGATAGCCTCAGTGGCATTGGCTGCTCGAAACCAATGAAGCGCCGCATCCTCAAGGTGGAAGCTTGCAAGCGTCACCTTGTACTCTTCCGCCATTCCTTGGTATGCAAAGAATTGCTCCGCCCTATACAACTAATCGATCGGGTCGCCACCTTTGAATTTGAAGAATTCGAGACGCACGACTTGTCCACGGATGCCATTGTCTCGTTCCGGATCATGTCCTTGTTTAACCGAGGGAGGATGCACCATGAAGGGTTGATGATCCCTCCTTCGATTTTGATTAACTTGCCGTGGTTCCGGATCGTATTGACCCGCCCACGGATCTTGATCTCCAAGGCGGTCTCCATAGTGGTTCACCCGTCGGATGGGTTCACCTGCAACTGGACCTCGTGTAACCATCCTTGCTTGCCTCTGCCCATAGGGTGGTGGTAGCAGCGGCTCTTGTGGTTGCAAAGGCTGAACCGGTGGCGGTGGGTTCAAGGGGGTGGACTCGCGTCGTGGGGTCGATAGTGCTTTCCCGTTCGCCATTGCTTTCCTTATCGCCCGTAGTTCCTGCATCATCTCCATCATCATCTGGTTGTTGATGGCCATTTGCTCTGAAAGAGACCCCAACACAGCTTGAACGCTAGGTTCTTCCGTATTCTGATTAGATCGGGCGGTTCCACGGGTGGAAGTCCCTGCAATCGTTTCTCCCTCCTCTATTGGGAGAATCTCTTCTTCATCATCTCGCCGTGCAGCCATGGATCTGGTTGTCGTCATTGGAAGCGCTTGTCTGAGGAACGGTGGCTCTGATACCAAGCTTGATACGATCACGCCTCTGGCTATGGAGCTCTGATACCAGCTTGATGCGATCACGCCTTTTTGGTGAAGGGTCGATCTCTACCAATTCTTGATTTGGACTAGATCTGGCACGGAACTTTGAAATAAGATCCCGAAATATTCCGCCATTGGATCGATGTGAAATTTTGATATGTTGTCGCCCTAAAAAAGATCTTTCTAACAAATCAACTTTCAGGTGAATCGGAGTTGTGGATCTCGAGATACCGTCCGTTTAGTGGATGAACATCAGGATGCTCTGTTTTGGATTCGTGGATGGAGGCACGAGATCCTAGGTAATGATGGTTGGTGAAGGACCGGCGTTAATGTGGTGGCACCGGTGAAAAGTGATAGTGGAAGGGTTGTGGTTGATGGAAGGATTAGGGCAAGTGTTGGATAGATTGGACGAAGGGGGAGAAGAGGGCCACCACTAAGGGACTAGGGTGATTAGCCGGACGAGGGAGGTTAGAAGCGGCGTCGCCGGGGATTAAGAGAACGGGAGCGAAGAAGACGAAGGAGGCAAGGCAAAACTCAATCTCACAAGTGGAGTATTTAGGTCACACATCTCAGCGGAAGGTGTAGCGGCGGATCTTCAAAAGGTAGGATGCATGATCGCTTGGCCGATACCTACTACTACCAAAGGATTGCGAGGATTCGTGGGGTTGACCAGATATTATCGCCGCTTCATCGCCAGGTATGGCAAGATCGCTGCTCCTCTCACTTCTTTGTTGAAGAAGGACTCTTTTAGATGGACGAATGAAGCCATTACAGTCTTTGAAAAACTAAAAACAGCAATGACAACGGCGCCCATTCTAGCTCTACCTGACTTCACTAAAGAGTTCATTGTGGAATGTGATGGGTCGGGAGTTGGCATAGGAGCTATACTAATGCAAAAAGGATGTCCCATATCCTTTCTTAGGAAGGCTTTATCACAAAAATCCCAGCAATTATCGACCTACGAGAGAGAGATGTTGGCAATTCTACATATAGTGACAAAGTGGAGGTCTTATTTGATCGGTAGGTGATTCATTATACGAACTGATCAAAGGAGCCTTTCGTACTTTATGGGACAGCGTATACACACACCAGCATAGCAGAGATGGGTCACAAAATTGTTGGGGTATGATTATGAAATCCAATACAAGAATGAAACGAAAAATAGAGCGGCGGATGCAATATCCGCGAACCTGATACCGTCGAGCTCGCAGCAGATTCTTCTCCTACCTTTTCGTTCCTTGACGAGCCGAGGTATGCATGTACATCTGATCTAGATGTTTTGAGATTGTTGTAGGAGGTGTTGGATGATCCAGAGCGCTATCTAGAGTTGGAGAATCGAGGCAGTTTGCTGTTGGACTGCGGATACATTTAGGTGCCCACAAATGATGGACTGTGGCAGAAATTGTTGGAGCACTTCCACCAAACTCTAGAGACTGGTCATGAGGGTGTCTTGAGGATTTATAGGAGGATATCTCAGACTTGCACGTGGCCAGGATTGAGGTGGGATGTGAAGAATTTTGTCCGTGCTTGCGAAGTCTATCAAAGGGCTAAAGCAACCACATTGAAACCGACCAAATTACTACAGCCTTTGCCTATACCAGATCATGTTTGGGAAGATATGTCTATAGATTTCTCGTTGGTACGTAGTTATTCTGTTAATTTTGTGGTGGTTGACAGATTTAGCAAGTATGCACACTTTTCTGCATTGTCACATCCATTTTCAGCCAAGTCAGTGGCCGAAATTTTTGTTAGAGATGTTGCTCAGTTACATGGCATGCAATGCACGATTGTCTCATATTGTTATCGAGTATTTATGAGCGACTTTTGGATGGAGTTTCTCAGATTGTAGGGAACTCGATTGAACTTCAGTTCGGCCTACCATTCATAGACGGACGGCGAAATCTAGGTGGTCAATCGAGGCATTAAGCAGTACTTGAGGTGCTTTATTGGAGAGATGCCAAGATGATGGTTGGAGACGGACATTTCGGAGCGTTTTCCCAACTTTACACCTTGAGGGTAAGATGAGGGAAGCGTGGTGGGCTAATACACCTTGTTAGGGTCTTTTCTTATTGCATTTGTTATTTTTTTTTATTAAAATAAAATTCCTGTAGGTCACATTTGAACGTGGAAGGAGTCGCATTCAAACACCCTTGCGAACGCCTACATTAGGTTCGCAAAAATAGAGAATATAAAATGTGCGTTTGAACGCGGTCGGACATTCGAACGCCGCGTTCAAACGCCTGTATCGCGTTTGCACATACAGAGATCGTCTTTTGCGCGTTCGAATGCAATCGGCAGGAATCCTCTAGAATTATGGTTACTTATTATTATTATGACTTGTTCGCTAGCCTCTATAAATATGTGGATGACAGCCAAATTCATTATGCTATTGGAATATTGATTTTTGGCCTCTCTATCTTCTCTCTACCCTAATTTTCCTCCTCACTCTTCACTAACCTACAACCTCTACCACTGGCAAGGTCTCTCCTAACTTTTAATCTCTCTCGTCTCTCAAGTCCTCCCTCTTCTTTGGAATCTCGATCACTTCTTCTCCTTCGTCTATATCCCTTAAACAACACCACCCATCCACCCTCATCTCCATTATCATCCATAACCCTAACTTCCACTCCACCCATCACCACCATCATCATTCACACTAAATCATACTTTTGTCCTAGTTTCAATTCGAATATATGAAGGGCATAAATAAAAAAAGCATAGATCGGGGAGTTACATATCGATTCCACTTAGTTTCGTAATTTTCTGACTTCGGGAGAATATTTGAAAAATATTTTCTCTCGGTTGCACAGACTGCTTCCTATAATAAATTCAAATCTTAAAGGAATTGTTCCGTAACCTATCATAATACCTTGAAGGAATATGTCATGAACCAATCGGCTTCGTCATCTCCTCGACAAAGATCAGTGCCTCAAGAAGGACCAGTAGTGAGACCACACCTTAATATCAATAATCCTCTTTTACCTATTCCTACACATCATCCCCTACTTTCCATACACAATCTGAGGCTAGCGGTGGTGGAACCCGAGAGAAGTGCGACACTAGTGCGTTTCATCGATGAAGAATGAAAAACCCCTAGACACAAGTATGTATCTAAATACTAGGCAATGATATCACTCGTTCGCTTAAGTAAAAGTCCATAGAAATATTAAGAATGAAAGTAGAGATGAACGCCAAGATTTTAACGTGGAAAAACCCAAATGGGAAAAAACCACAGATCCAAACTCGGATCAAAACCATTGTAGCAGTTACAAAACAACCCTTCGATCCAAACGACTTTGTTCCTCTCAGTCTTGCTTGCTAGAACCCACGATTCACTGCTTCTCGTGATTGAAGTCCAACCTCAGTAACCCTCGAGATTGATCTTTCGTCTAGATAGCCCTTAAGATGAAAGATTAACTTTTGTTGATGAGTGAAACATTGTTAGTTGAAGAACCGATGTAGCCTCAAGAAGTCTCCTTCAATAATGCTTCTTCAACCACCCTAGAGATAGGGCATCACAATCCTTATATATGATCTCCAAGATAAAGCCAAATCCAAGTCTTATCCGTACGCACGAAAGTCCAATTTTTTCAAACTTCGTTGGTGCGTTCAAACGTGACCCGGGTGCGTTTGAACGGCATGACTTGATCTCAGGTGCGTTCGAACGGGCCCGAGTGCGTTCGAACGGGCCCGAGTGCGTTCAAACGGGCCCGAGTGCGTTCGAACGCGACAACTTGAATTCTTCGGGTTGCGTTCGAACGCGTTTGTGAACACAGCTCTCGGTCTGTGTGAACGCAGTACCCGCGTTCGAACGTGTTTGTGAACACAGTTCTCGGTCTGTGTGAACGCAAGTACCTGCATTCGAACGCGTTTATGAACGCAGCTCTCAGTCTGTGTGAACGCAATACCCGCGTTCGAACGCGTTTGTGAATGCACCGCGTTCGAACGCGTTTGTGAACACTGTGTGAACTCAACAGCTTTTCTCTAATAATTTTGCAATTCTTCAAACCAGAGATATTCTAGACTTGTATAAAGCTCATATACATGTAAAAATACACTTAGAATATTTTGTACACAATTGCCAATAATTAAAAACCTAACAAAGAAGATTGACACTAAAATGATGATGTTGATCCCTTTGAAGATAGCGATGGGCATGTTCGAAGATTCAGAGAAGGAGAGCAATAAGCTCAGCGGTTCAGACCTGAACCAAGGATCTTTCGCGAGCCCGACAATGCTATCCGAAGGAGAACCGAATGCTTGACTTTTCAAAATTCCAATGCAGGGATCCGATAGATTGGGTGTTTCAAGTGGAGCAATACTTTAATTGTCAAGAGACAACGGAGGACGCAAAGGTATTGATGGCAAATTTTCACCTCCAAGGAACAACGTTGCATTGGTATCGATCGGCCATCGAGATGTAGGATTTACCGGTTGGGCAGACTTTTGTAGGAGGATTACTTGTAGATTTGGGACAGCTGTGTATGAAGATTTTGTTGCCACATTAAACAAGATAGTTCATAGGACAACCGTATTAGAGTACCATGCATAATTTGAAAGAGTTAGTAGTCGTTGCGAGCCACCTTGGCCCGAACCGACATTGATGAGCATCTTTATTTCAGGACTATGGGTGGAGATCCAAGTGGATGTTCGTGCTCTATGTCCTACCACTCTTGAGAAGGCTTTTGAGAAAGCTGTGAAGATGGAGTAAAGGCACAAGGCTGTTAAGATGGCAGTAAAAGCAAGTTAGGGCAATCGCGATAGGCGGTTTGCGTCGAGAACACCGGTTGGAAATTCTGCGGGCTCAAAGGCAGCAGCTGCTAGTACTAGAGCACGACCATCCTTGAGACCCTTTATCGATGTTAGAGGCACAAGACCCCTTGTTTGAACTCTCATACCTATCCAGGTGGAGGAGCGAAGAGAGAAGGGTCTTTGCTTTCGATGCGATAAATATTTCATCGACGGTCTCGAGGCGGATGATGAGGTTGTTGGTGATGGAGAGTATACAAAGGAGGTCCATGAGGAGGACATGGAGGAAGGCGTGGAGGAAAATATCCAAGTTGAGCTATCTATGCATGCATATTCGGGTACTTCCGTGCCGAGGACATTACGAGTGAACGGACTCATTAGAAAGCATTATGTGCACATCCTTATCAATTCAGGGAGTACACAAAACTTTCTAGATGAGAGGTTGGTGAGGAAGATGGGCTAGGATGCTGAACCGACTGCGAGATTTGAGGTTGCTATTGGAGACGGCACAAAGCTTCGGGCGGAGAGCTTGTGCCATTGGATCAGTATACGGGTGCAAGGATACGACATTATTGTGGACTTGTATCCATTGGTGCTACAAGGAACGGACATTGTCATTGGCACTCAGTCGTTGTAGAGCTTGGGACCCGTCACATTTCATTTCCGAAGTATGTGGATAAAATTTAAGCAATGAAACAAAGAGGTGCGGCTTAATGGCGTTCAATCCCCGTCGATTGCAGCCATGCAGCCGATGGTAGGGCTGCCTTGTGCGAGTAATTTGGCTTATCTTTTTCAGTTAAGACTAGCAGGAGATGAGCCTCAAATGAGTCTAGGTACTACAATTGATTTGTCTAATTTATTGGATAAATTTGCTGGACTGTTTGAGGAGCTAAAGGAATTGCCGCCGAGGCGAACAACGGACCATCGCATAGACATTATGCTCGGGGCTGCACCAGCGAACGTGAGACCGTATCGGTATCCACATGTGCAGAAGGAAGTTATCTCAAATATGGTGGCCAAGATGTTGGAGCAAGGCCTCAAACAACGGGTCGTGGTATTTTTGTGTCGACTACCAGCATTAAACGCTATCACCGTCAAGGATCGGTATCCTATTCTGGTCATAGAGAAGCTGCTAGACGAGCTTGTAGGGGCGACCATATTCAGCAAACTTGACTTGAGGGCCGAGTATTATCAAATTAGAGTTCACTAGGTGGATGTGCACAAAACTGCATTTCAGACTCCGAACAGGCACTACGAGTTCCGGGTGATGCCCTTTGGTCTCACCAATGCTCTAGTAACTATTCATGGCCTCATGAATGATATTGTTTAGCCTCTGCTATGACGGTATGTCTTGGTATTCTTTGATGACATTTTGGTGTACACAAGACTAAAATGGAGCATTGGCGGCATTTAGAGGATTTGTTGAATTTGTTGAAGCAAAACTAGCTGAAGATTAAGAAGTCCAAGTGCCTATGAGGAGTACCACAAGTGAAGTATTTAGACCACATCATCATAGCAGAGGAGTGGTCGCGGATCCTCAAAAGGTGTCATGCATGACAGCTTGTTCGATCCCTACTTCCACCATAGGATTATGCGGCTTCTTGGGGTTGATCGGGTATTATTGTCTCTTCATCGTCGGGTATGGCAAGATTACTACTCCTCTCACTTCTTTATTAATAAAGGACTCTTTTGGATGAACAGAGGAAGCTACTACAGCCTTTGAAAAATTAAAAATAGTAATGACAACGGCACCCGTTCTAGCTCTACCGGACTTAACCAAAGAGTTCGTTGTGGAATATGATGCGCTGGGATTGGCATAAGAGCTATACTAATGCAAGGAGGATGTCCCTTAGCCTTTCTCAGCAAAGCTTTATCACAAAAATCCCAGCAATTATCGACCTATAGGAGGGAGATGTTAGCAATCCTACATGCGGTGACAAAGTGGAGGCCTTATTTGATCGATAGGTGATTCATTATTCAAACCAATCAAAGGAGTCTTCCATACTTTATGGGACAACATATTCACACTCCGGCACAGCAGAGATGGGTCACAAAATTGTTGGGATATGATTATGAAATTCAATACAAGAAAGGAACGAAAAATAGCATGGCAGATGCACTATCATGCCAACCCAATACCGCCGAGCTCGTAGCCTTTTCTTCTCCCACATTTCCTTTTTTTGACGAGCTGAGGTATGCATGTACATCTGACCTAGATGTTATGATATTGTTATAAGAGGTATTGGATGATCTAGAGCGACATCCGTAGTTGGAAACTGAGGCGGTTTGCTGCTGGACTGCGGGTGCATCAGGGTGCTCGTAAATGACGGATTGCGATAGAAATTGTTGGAGCACTTCCACCAAACTCCAGAGACTAGTCATGAGGGTATCTTGAGGACTTATTGGAGGATATCACAGAGCTGCATGTGGCCAGGACTGAGGTGAGATGTGAGGAGTTTTGTTTGTGCTTGCGAAGTCTGTCAAAGGGCGAAGGCAACCACATTGAAACCGGCCGGATTACTTCATCCTCTATCGATACCAAACCGTGTTTAGGAAGACATTTCTATGGATTTCAATGAAGGTCTTCTGCTAGGACGTGGCTATTCTATTATTTTTGTGGTGGTTGACAGATTGAGCAAGTATGCGCAATTTTCTACATTGTCACATCCATTTTTAGCTAAGTTACTCGCTGAAATTTTTATGAGAGATGTTGCTCGGTTGCATGGCATGCCATGCACGATTGTATCCGATTATGATCATGCAGATCGGACGGAGGTAGATTTAGCATTGATGGATAGAGATGCCACATTGATGAGGTTGCGTGCCCATCTTAAACTTGCTCAAAACCATATGAAGCAAATTTATGATCATAGCCATCGGGAGCAGGAGTTTGACATCGACAGTTGGGTGTTCGTGAGGGTGCAACCATATCGACAGGTGACCTAGCGTCCGATGTGAAACCAGAAGTTAGCACATTGCTACTTCGATCTGTTTCGGGTGTTAGAGCGTATCAGTCCAGTTGCGTATCGCTTGGAGCTGCCTAAGGGGTTGAGAATACATTCGGTCTTCCATGTTTCGTTGGTGAGGGAGCAACAGGTCATTGGATTAGTTCTACTAGAGCCATTGGAGGAGATAGAGATTGTGGAGCCAGTTCATGTACTAGCGAGACGCTGATGACATCATGGTATTAGATTGGAGATTGAGGTCCTAGTCAAGTGGCTTGGCAAACCATTCGACAAGGCGACATGGGAGCTGGAGTGATACGATCTCCCCTTAGGCTAACGTTCAATCTATCACGTTTTTCAGATATGGACAAGATCAGACACAAAAATTTGCAAAATGATCTCGAAAGATGCCGCCGTTAGATTGATGTGAAATTTTGATATGTTATAGAGTTAGAAAAGAGCTTTTCAAAAAATCTACTTTCATGGAAATCGGATGGTGAGATCTCGAGATATTGTCCGAGAAGTAGATGAACATCAGGGAGTCCGTCTATGGATCTGTAGATAGAGGCACGAGATCCTAGATGATGGTGGATGGTGGTGGAACGATGATAATGGGGTGGCACCGGTTGAGTAAGTAAAGATGGAAGGATTTAGATGATGGAAGGGGTTAGGGCAAGGTGATAGATAGATTGGAAGAAGGGGGAGGAGTGGGCCGCCCCGCCCCTAAGGGACTAAGGTGAGTGGCCGACCGAGGGTGGTTAGAAGCGGCGGCACTGAGGAATGAGAGAGAAGAAGATGAAGGAGACTAGTGCAAAACTCAATTTATTCAATAATAATTCTTTGGTTGCCATCCACACCTTTAGAGGCTAACCAAACAATTCAAAAATGGCAATTATTAACCCTAGAAACAGTTGATTTTTGCCGATCGCGTTCGAACGCACATTTTACATTCTCTGTATTTGTGAACCTGATGCAGGCATTCACAAATGCATTCAAACGCACCCTATCCACGTTCGAACGCGACATGTAGGCATTCACAAACCGTTCTCTTGTTTTTTAAAATAAACACTAAAGCAAGAATAAAAGACACCCTTGAAATAAACCCTAGACACACGTATGTATCTAAACACTAGGCAAAGATATTTTTCGTTTGCTTAAGTAAACATTAGACAAAATATTAAAAACGAAAGCAGAGATGTACGCCAAGATTTTAACATGGAAAAACCCAAACGGAAAAAAACCACTGATCCAAACTCGGATCAAAACCAATCATTAGAATAGTAGCAGTTACAAGACTGACTCACAAAACAACCCGTCGATCCAAATGACTTTGTTCCTCTCAGTCTTGCTCGCTAGAACCCACGATTCACTGCTTCTCGTGATTGAAGTCCAATCTCAGTAACCCTCGAGATTGATCTTTCGTCTCGATAGTCCTTAAGACGAAAGATTAAGATTTGTAGATGAGAAGAGCCTTGTGAGTTGAAGAACCAATGTAGCCTCCAAAAAGTCTCCTTGAATAATCTTCTTCAACACACTCAAGTTAGGGCAACACTATCCTTATATATCATCTCCAAGATAGAGTCAAATCCAAGTTATATTCGTACTCACGAAAATCCAATAAATTGCAAACTTCATAGGTGCGTTCGAACGCGGCCCGTGTGCATTCGAACGACCTGACTTGATCTCAGGTGCGTTCGAACGGGCCCAAGTGCGTTCGAACGCAACAGCTTGAATTCTTCAAGTTGCGTTCGAACGCGTTTGTGAACGCTGCTCTCGGTCTGTGTGAACGCAGTACCCGCGTTCGAACGCGTTTGTGAACGCTGCTCTCGGTCTGTGTGAACGCAGTGCCCACGTTCGAACGCGTTTGTGAACGCGACTCTCAGTTTGTGTGAACGCAGTGCCCGCGTTCGAACGCGTTTGTGAACGCGGCTATCGGTCTGTGTGAACGCAGTGCTCGCGTTCGAACGCGTTTGTGAACGCGGCTCTCAGTCTGTGTGAACGCAGTGCTCGCGTTCGAACGTGTTTGTGAACGCGGCTCTCTGTCTGTGAGAACGCAGATTTCGCGTTCGAACGCGTTTGTGAACGCGACGGCTTTTCTCCAATAATCTTGCAATTCTTCACACCAGAGATATTCTAGACTTGAGTAAAGCTCATATACACGTAAAAATACACTTAGAATATTTTGAACACAATTGCCAACAATTAAAAACCTAACAATCTCCCGCTTTGGCAATTTGTGACAAAACACCTAGGTTACAAGATATTATAAAGACTTCAAACTGAGCAACCAACAAGTCTAGAGTATTTTGCATATCAATCCCTGCAAAGAAACATATACCAATCCAAGATCAAGTGAAAATAACTTGAAATAAAAAAAATCAAAACACAAGTTTTCACAAGAGCAAAAATTTAAACAGACAAAGATTAAACACACGTTATCACAATTACTTCAAGTTAAGTTCAAATGCCAACGACACTAAGACAAAGCATTCAACATTAAGAAAACTCCACTAAACTCCCCCTATGCCCATACTCCCCCTACACACCTAGACACCTAAACACTAAGACACTATCTAAGACACTCTCCCTTTTTTTGGCACAAATGCCAAAGACTAGGAACTCGGAGGAAAGCGACGATGAAGAATCGTCAACACGGAGTCAAGAACAGTCCCCGACGAGCTTGCTCGGCTCGTAATTCATTTACCGCCGAATGGAGATCCTGGACTTGAGTACAAAGCTGATCGAAACGGTCCGAGTTCCGAGGTAACTCCCCTCGGTGGAAGATGAGTCATCGGCGAGCTATCATCGAAGCGTCGAGGTGCGATGACCGACCAGCGGTGGAAGAGGATGGTTTGAGAGGAGACAAGGCGGTCGTGAGCTTGACTCCGCTTAAGAGTTATCCGATCCAATGGTTTCGCGAAGTAAGAGAAGGTTCCGAAGCATCGACTCGCACCCCACTTTGAGTGCACAGATTTGTAAGAAAAATGCCAAATGGTAATCCTTCACGAGGTGCTTCTTTCTGTGCAGCTGAGAGAATCGAATCATAGATCACGGCAGCTAAGTCAATAGAGACACCCGATAACATGGCATGAAGAAGGAACGCACGATCAAGACTAATGCTGGAATGTCGAGTCTTGGGTGTAACATTGTACAAACAAAAGAGGTGAAGCATGCGAGCCACAGATGTCAGCTTTGCATGCGGCATCATGTTACCTTTCCAACGTTCCCCTTTGATCAAGACAGTACCGGCATATTCATTGACATCAGGAAGTGGAGCAGACGTTGGATAGTGGTACTCACCATCAGGAAGACGAAGCTCAGCACGAATAACATCAGAATCCAAGTAGATAGATACTCCACGAACAGTAGAACATATACAGTGATCGAAAATCGTGGCATTACTAAAGAATTCCCTAACAATTTCCACATAAGCAGTCCCGCTCATCCGACACATTGATAACCATCCTCGTTTAGTAAAGATCTGTTCAATCCCCAATTCAGAAAAATCAGATATAACCACGGGTCTTTCACAGATAACAGGACGGGTGCCAAAATTATGTTTGTAGCGACCCACAGCCGCTGTTGAAGAAAACTTGGGAGCCGATGATGGCGATGAAGGCAGCCTTGGTTTCTTGGTCACTGTCGCCTTTTTAGGCATTCTTGAAAAGAAAACACGTTGCAATATTCAATACATGCCCAAGGCAACCAAAAAAATAGCAAGAATTCGAAAAAAAAACTGGTAGAAACCATGAAGCCCCAAAAGGAAAAACATCTTTCACTTGAAAAACGCTAAGATATCACGTTCAATCTCACAAGAACCATCAAGAGTTTAACATTAACGTGATCAAAAGTTGAGAACGCACAAAATCACTCAAGATCAAGCATGTTTATGGAATAAAAAAAATAAGAAAATAATGGATGATCATACCTTGCAAATGTGGGGAGAAACTCAAAAATTTTGTGGAAAGACACTAGATCCGGAGGAGATCTACCCCCAAAAAGGATTTGAAGTGAAAAATTCGATGAAAAACACCAAGATCTTGAAGATTTGAGAAGGGGAAAATGAAGGGTTTTTAGGGTTTGGAAAAAGGAAGATGAAACCCTTGGGTTCGGACGCAGTATTTAAAGAACCCACGAGTGCGTTCGAACTCAAGAATCCTCGTTCGAACGCCCTTTTTTTTTCTTTTCTTTTATAAGCTAAAAACAAGTTCAAAATCATTTTGGAGATGCACTTATAGAATTCCAAACTACATTCAAGACATAGAATATGACAATCAAATGAAATAAGTCATACAAGATCAATCAAATCATCAAAAGCATATTATAATCAATTCGAATGCATCACTCAAAATTACATTAATCTTGATTGATCATAACGATATGCATATGCAAGATGTGCATTAATAACATGAACCAATCTTTTTAAACAAATTTTTCTATATAAACAATGATGCAACACAGTAGTCAAACCGACTTAGTATGGAAATGTTGCACTTTTCGACTTATTCTCCATAACACAACAGGAATTTTTCCTGTATTTTTTTTTACTGAAACATATATGTGCAATGACGGCTTTCACACATGAGTAGGTAGCCCTTTTCTTGTAGTACAAATCAACCGATGTGCAAGAAGAGATTCACATATATCATTTTTTTTTTAAATTGCAAATAATGTACTGAGTCAAACTGGACTCGAAACAAGACGGCTTTCACACTAACTCATTGTAGCCCTTTTCATTGATCTTTTATAAAAATATATTTGAGAACTAAGCATGAGGTCAAACTGTGCAAATCAAAGTTAATAGAGAGCTATTTAAAAAAATATTCATGATATCATGCTCACACAAGAATACACATACGTTATGAGTGCATTAAACATTTATAATTATTGAAGTCGAGGGAGTGACAAAATTAAAATTGAAACAATATACTACAAGATGACAAACTTGACTATAATAACTCATAATCAAAAGGAAAATCATATTTTTATGTCAAGAGTATAGTATTGAATCTAGGAGTGCATCAATTTTTTTTTTATATAACAAAAACTCTCGACGAATCTAAAACTAAAACCAAAGAAAATGTCAGAGTAAAGAAAACCAAAAAAAACGAAACGATAAGAAACTCGCAAACTAAAAAGAACTCAAATCCCAATAAAATCAGTCCAAAGCACAAATCCCTAAAGAAGTACGAAGATACTCAAATCTCTGTAAATCCAAAGGTTTTGTAAACAAATCACCCAACTGTTTCTCCGTCTCAACATGTTCAAGTGCTATTGTTTTGTCTTCAACTAACTCGCGTATAAAATGATGTCGGATATCAATATGTTTTGTACGCGAGTGCTGAACAGGATTTTTCGATATATTAATAGCACTCATGTTGTCACAATAAAGCACCATAGTATCTTGTTCAATGCCATAATCCTTGACCATCTGTTTCATCCATAGTAACTGAGAACAACAACTCCCTGCTGCAATGTACTCGGCCTCTGCAGTAGATAAAGATATCGAGTTTTGTTTCTTACTGTGCCAAGCAACCAGATTGTTTCCAACATAAAAACAACCACCTAAAGTACTTTTTCTATCATCACATGAACCTGCCCAATCAGAATCCATGTATCCCGATATGATAGCACCCGAGTCATACGTAAATCAGATACCTAAATCAACTGTGCCACTAACATATTTTATGATACGTTTCACAGCAAACAAATGTGACTCCTTAGGTTCAGACTGAAACCTAGCACACACACCGACACTAAATGCAATGTCAGGTCTACTAGCAGTTAAGTACAAAAGACTACCAATCATGCTCCTATACAGTGTCTGATCAACACTTTGTCCTGAAATATCCTTACCTAGTTTAGTAGTTGTACTCATAGGAGTTCTAGCATGTTTTGCATTTTCTAAACCAAATTTAGTCACTAGATCCTTAGCATATTTGGTTTGAGTGATAAATATCCCTCTTTCCAATTGAGTAATTTGAAGTCCTAAAAAGAACTTCAATTCACCCATCATGCTCATCTCAAAATGACTATGCATGAGATCAGCAAACTCCTTAGCTAACGATTGACTCGTTGCCCCGAAGACGATGTCATCCACATATATTTGTGCCACAACTAAACTTCTGTTCGACCGTCTAATGAACAATGTCTTGTCCACTCCCCCTCGAGTGAACCCCGCATCCACTAAAAAAGTGGTCAACTTCTCATACCAAGCTCTTGGAGCTTGTTTTAGCCCGTAGAGGGCTTTTTTCAATTTAAAAACATGAGAAGGAAATTTTTGATCTTCGAAACCCTTAGGTTGTTCCACATAAACTTCTTCATTCAGGATACCATTCAAGAAGGCACTTTTAACATCCATTGAAACAATTTAAATTTTAAATGACAAGCAATGACAAGCAGTATACGAATAGACTCTAATCTAGCAACAGGAGCAAAAGTCTCATCAAAATCTATACCCTCAACCTGAGTGTATCCCTGTGCTACTAGTTTGGCTTTATTCCGAACTATATTGCCATGTTCATCACTTTTATTCTTGTAAATTCATTTTGTTCCAATGACATTCACATTCTTAGGTCTAGGGACTAAATACCAAACATCATTCCTAGAAAATTGCTCTAATTCCTCATGTATAGCATTAACCTAAGAATCGTCTAACAATGCTTCCTTCACATTTTTAGGTTCAAAAGAAGATGTATAACAAGTAAATGATACCTCACTTTGGATTTGTCGTCTTGTCTTAATTGGTTCATTCACGTCTCAGATCACTTGTGAAAGTGGATGATTTGATTTCACTCTAGCAGATGGTTCCGGTATGTTGCAGTCATTTTTATTCATTTCAACTTTGTCCTCGTTCTGATTCTCAATTTCTAGATCAAGCTCCTTTCCTATTTCTTCGTAATTTGTATCTGCAGAAACAGAAGCAGGAGTAGCTTCAGTTAAGTCAATCGTGGATTCATCTACCATAACATTAGCAGATTCCATAACAGTAGAAGTGTCAAGATTAAATACTCTGTAGGCTCTACTATTATTCGAATACCCCAAGAAGATGCCTTCACTACTTCTAGTGTCAAATTTAGTCAAATATTCTCGATCACGCAAGATATAACATTTACTACCAAAAACTCAAAAATATTTAACACTAGGTTTCTTACCTTTCTAGATTTTATAAGCAGTCATTTTTGTACCTGGTCTGAGATAAACACGATTTATCACGTGTACCGCTGTATTGACCGCCTCTGCCCAAAACCTTTGAGTAACATTTTTAGCGTGAAGCATAACCCTAGCCATTTCCTGCACAACTCAGTTTTTTCTTTCAACAATCCCGTTCTGTTGTGGAGTTATAGGAGCTGAAAACTCATGTTGAATACCAAGAGAATCACAAAATACAGAAAAATTTTCATTTTCAAATTCTCTACCATGATCAGAACGAATCCTAACTAGGGTTGTAGATTTTTCATTCTACAATTTTAAGCATAGTGATTTAAAAACTTCAAAGGTTTCAGACTTCTCACGTAGAAAGGCAACCCATGTATATCTAGAGTAATCATCGACCATTAAGAATATATAGCGTTTACCTCCAAGACTTTCAGTTTTTGTTGGACCCATCAAGTCCATATGAACTAATTGAAGCACACGGTTGGTGGTAGCTGAATTTACCTTCTTGTGTGAGATTCGAATTTGTTTTCCAATTTGACACGAACCGCACACTCTTTTTGACATTTCTTTCATCTTAGGTATTCCTCTTACCACTTCATGTTTGGACAGAGTAAATAATTCCTTGTGATTCACATGTCCAAGACGTTGATGCCAGAGATCTGCAATGTCGAAAGAGGCACTGTTACATTTCAATTTATGTAAAGTTCCAATAATATAGCAATTATCAGATGTTCTAGATCCATAACATACAACATTACCATCATGATCTAAAATAGTACAATCATTTTTGGAGAATTTTACCTCATAATCTTCATCACAAAATTGATTGATACTCAGTAGATTTGCTTTCAAGCCCTTAACATACAGAACATTTTTGAGACTAGGAATCCCTGGAATACTTACCTTTCCTTTACCTATTACCTTTGATGAATTACCATCTCCAAATGTCACAACTCCCCCTTCATGTTTTTCAAGATTAGAAAATAACAACTTGTCACCCGACATATGTCTTGAACAGCCGCTGTCTAAATACCACAAATCAGAATTTAAAGCTTTCAAGGTTGTTTGCACAACATAACATCTTAAATCACTTTTCTAGACCCATATGGCCTTTGTTTTCATCCCATAAATGAAAGCATTTCTAGGTTTTTGCAAAAGTTTGCAATGAGATCGAATATGCCCTAGAATGCCGCAATGATAGCATGTCAGAACAAACCTTTTTCTACTCACCTTTTGTCGAGGAGTGTGACTAGAGTTTACCTTTGGTACCGTCGAAGTTTCACTAGTTTGTAGATTCAACTTCAATTTAGAAGCATTCATCCAGGATTTCTTTGTAAATGCGGTTGATGGCATCAGGTATTCTTCCTTTTGTATACCTGCAGAAACAAAAACAATTTTATTATTATTTGAATTATCAGTGTATCCAACACCATACCTGTCTTTTCCAGAGATCTGAGCTTTTAGTATCTCGTCCAGTTTGTTCTTCCCTTTTAGAAATGTAACTTCTTTATGCAATCGCTCTAGTTCAATTTCATCAGCCTTCATTTTATTTTTCGCATTGTCAAGTTGTTCAGAAAGGTTTTTGACACGTTCAAGCTCCAATTTGTACTTCTCCTCAAATTGAATTCTTTCTGGTTCAATTACCTTGAGTCGTTGAAGTAGTCTAAGATTGCTTTTCTTGAGTTTAAATGACTCTAGGTACAAGTCATTATATGCCTTTTGAATTTTAGATTCATCTTCCTCAACTGGTAGCATATCAAAATCATCTGTACTATCAGAATCAACAATAGAGTCAGTATTAAGCAGAGAAGAGGCAAAGGCTACAAAGTTTTCTTCCTCTAAATTTTGTTCAACAGTGGATAGAGCCATCCCTTTGGACTTCCTCGGTTTTGAATGACTGGACTCAAATGTTTAAAGATTTCCTACCAATTGTTCAACTTTTATAGAGTCGATGTCTTTACTTTCCTCAATAGCTGTAACTTTTGCCTGAAACCTTTCTGGAAGAGACCTAAGAATCTTACGAACAATTCTGTTTTCAGGAATTTTCTCTCCTAGGTTGAAACTGGAGTTGACTATATCACTCAGCTTTGCATAGAACTCATTAAATGTCTCATTCTCCTCCATACGAAGGGTTTCAAAACTAGTAGTCAACCTCTGAAGTTTCAAAAGTTTTACAGCCATAGTTCCTTCATGAGTTATTTCTAATATCGTCCAGGCTTCTTTTGCTATTTCACAAGTAGAAATTCTTCTAAATTCTTCCAAGGAAACACAACTAAAAATTGCATTTATTGCTTTGCTATTCCAGCCAACTTTTTCATAATCTGTCTTATCCCATGACTCAATCGGTTTCTCAACAAACTTATCATTCACCATGTACATTGGTGGACTCCAACCGTTCACAATGGCCATCCATACACGCTCATCTATAGACTTCAAATAAGCTCTCATCCTAGCTTTCCAATATCCATAATTTGATCCATCTAGAATAGGAGGTCTAATAGATGAGGGTCCATCTCTATGAAAATCCATGCCTATCTGATCTCTCTCAAAGAGTGAGAGAACCCGCTCTGATACCAATTGAAATAACCCCTAGACACACGTATGTATCTAAACACTAGGCAAATATATTTTTCGTTTGCTTAAGTAAACATTAGACGAAATATTAAAAACGAAAGTAGAGATGTACGCCAAGATTTTAACGTGGAAAAACCCAAACAGGAAAAAACCACTGATCCAAACTCGGATCAAAACCAATCACTAGAATAGTAGCAGTTACAAGACTGACTCACAAAACAACCCGTCGATCCAAACGACTTTGTTCCTCTCAGTCTTGCTCGCTAGAACCCACGATTCACTGCTTCTCGTGATTGAAGTCCAATCTCAGTAACCCTCGAGATTGATCTTTCGTCTCGATAGACCTTAAGACGAAAGATTAAGATTTGTAGATGAGAAGAGCCTTGTGAGTTGAAGAACCAATGTAGCCTCCAAAAAGTCTCCTTGAATAATCTTCTTCAACACACTCAAGTTAGGGCAACACTATCCTTATATATCATCTCCAAGATAGAGCCAAATCCAAGTTATATTCGTACTCACGAAAATCCAATAAATTGCAAACTTCATAGGTGCGTTCGAACGCGGCCCGTGTGCGTTCGAACGGCCTGACCTGATCTCAGGTGCGTTCGAACGGGCCTAAGTGCGTTCGAACGCTGCTCTCGGTCTGTGTGAACGCAGTGCCCGCGTTCGAACGCATTTGTGAACGCGGCTCTCGGTCTGTGTGAACGCATTGCTCGCGTTCGAATGCGTTTGTAAACGCGGCTCTCGGTCTGTGTGAATGCAGTGCCCGCGTTCGAACGCGTTTGTGAACGCGGTGTGAACGCGACGGCTTTTCTCCAATGATCTTGCAATTCTTCACACCAGAGATATTCTAGACTTGAGTAAAGCTCATATACACGTAAAAATACACTTAGAATATTTTGAACACAATTGCCAACAATTAAAAACCTAACAACCCTTAAAGATCCATGCTTGAGACGACATTGGTGAAGTCTGAATCGTATCAATCAACCACACTTTCGCAACCTTGTCCTTAAGGTGTGAAATTGGGGAAGCAATCCATGATATCCGACTCGAGCTCCTAAGTAGACTCGTTAGTGGGCTTGCCTAGCCACTCGATCAACACTTCTATCTCCAACCGAGATCCACGACATCTTCTCCTACGGCCTAAGACTCGGACCGGTTCAGCTGGGCTATCTTCCTCCATTGGTTCGAGCAAGGCCGAACCTACCACATGGTTAGGCCCGCTTGGTTTGAGCATCTCTGATTTGGCATTCACGCACATATTTCTTCATATCTGACTTCATCGCTATCCATGTACAGCTTTGGGCCAGCCGCTTGTAGGTACGTAAGATCCCTTCATGGATTGCTATAGGGGTATCATGGAAGTGTGCCATCAATAGTCTCCATAGCTCTTCGTTCGCGGGTACCTTGATCCGCCCGCACTCGAGTACCAACCCATCGCGCTCCTTGTGCTCGGGGAAGCTTGATAGGTTCTCTCTCAGCTCCTCCATGAATCAAACCAGATCACTATCCTCTACGCTGGCGTTTCGCAGATCTAAGAGAAAAAAGGAAAAGTGGGTGTTGAGAAAAAAGCGAGCTCACTTGCTTCCCCTATGCTTGGAAGTTCAAACAGCGGTTAATTTCCATCCTATAGCACTCTTCGGTCATTCCTCTAAAATGTCAGTGTGAGGTTTGTAAAGTTAAATGTCACGGGCCCCAAGCTTCGAAGCCATTGAGTCCCCAAGACAATGTCGGCACCTCGCAAGGCTAACGAATAAAGATCCAATGTGAAAATTTAGCCTTGCACCTTCAACTCAACACCTCTACAAATAAAATCTGCCCACAAGGTGGTGCCATCTCCAATCGTCACATCGAACCCATCTATGGGTTCCAACTCGAGCCTAATCTTCCTAAGAAGCCTCTTGTCAATGAAGTTGTCGGTGGACCCGGTGTTGATCAAGATTCTCACTATAGTTTTCTTGACTACACTGTTCACTCGCAAAGTCTTTGGTGCGGTTGTCCCGGAATAGGCGTGGAGGGAGATTTCAGCCATCATGTCCTCCACGGGTTGCTCCTTAGCTACTCCTTCTTGCTATCCAGCCACATCCTCATTCTCAGCCTCCTCCAATCTGTCTATTATCATCACTGATCCTATCGGTTTAGCGCAGCGATGTCCGGGTACAAACTTCTCATCACAGCAAAAGCATAGGCCTTTGGCTCTTCATTCCTCCACTTGAGCGGGTGTGAATGCTCGACTTGGACCTCTAGGTGCATACTTCACATCTTGGGAGGGCTTCAGAGGTGCACGAGGAGGCACCATTGCAGTAGTGACTCTTGGTATGCTAGTAACATTTCCTACTGCTATGGTAGGCCGAATTGGATTGCGGCTTTCTTGGTTCGTCTAGTTCTGTTTGAGGTGTATCTTCATGGCTAGATGTTTGTCTTCAATGAGTATTGCATCTTCGAAGGCCTCCTTTAAGGTTATAGGGCTTAAAGCCCTCAAGTCGTCTTATATGTCTCCCCGATCTCCGGATATGAAGGTGCTGCGAAGTTGTTGATCAATCCATGGAGGTTGGCATTGGCTACTTATCCTCACAAATTCTTCTTAGTATGCCCCAACCGTGGTCCTTTGCATCATCTTTGAGAGGAGAGCATCGAAGTCTTCATACGTCGACGCTCCAAATCGCCGCGTGATATCGGTGCAGAAATTGACCCAAGTTTTAATCGTCTCATGGGCATTGGCTGCTCGAAACCAGTGAAGCGCCGCATCTTCAAGGTGGAAGCTCACAAGCATCACCTTATATTCTTCCACAGTACCTTGGTACGCGAAGAATTGTTCCGCCCTATACAACCAATCGATCGGATCACCACCTTTGAACTTGGGAAATTCGAGACGCATGATTTGTCCATGGATACCGTTGTCTCAATCTAGATCATATCCAAGTCCTTGTCTAACCGGAGGAGGATGCACCATGAATGGTTGATGATCCCTCCTTCAGTTTTGGCTAACTCAACGCAGTTCCGGTTCGTATTGCCCCGCCCACAGATCTAGATCTCTAAGACGATCTCCATTTTGGTTCGCTCGTCGGATGGGCTCACCTACAACTGGGCCTGGTGGAACCATCCTTGCTTGTCTCTGCCCATAGGGTGGTGGCAACAAAGGCTCTTGTTGGTCCAAATTCTGAACTGATGGCGGCGGGTTCATAGGGGTGGACTCTCATCGTGGGGTCATTGGTGCATTTCCATTCGCCATGGCTTCTCTTGTCGCTCGTATTTTCCATATCATCTCCATCATCATCTAGTTATTGATGGCCATTTGCTCAAAAAGAGACCCAATCATAGCTTGAACGCTAGGCTCTTCGGTATTTAGATTTGGTCGGGAGGTCCCATGGGTGGAAGTTCCCGCAGCCGTCTCCCCCTCATTTATTGGGGAGATCTCTTCCTCCTCATTTTGCTATGTAGCCATAGCTTTGGTGGTTATCATCGGAAGCGCGTGTCCAGAAACGGTGGCTTCTGATACCACTCTTGATATGATCTCCCCCTTAGGCTAAGGTTCGATCTATCACATTTTTCATATCTGGACAGGATCTAATACATAACTTTGAAAAAAGGATCCCGAAAGATGCAACCGTTGGATCGACGTGAAATGCTGAAATGTTATAGCCCTAAGAAAGAGATTTCCAAAAAAATGTAGTTTCAAGAAAATCGGATGGTGGGATCTCAAGATATAATTCGAGAAGTAGACGAACATCAGGGAGTCCGTCTATAGATCCGTGGATGGAGGCACGAGATCTTAGATGATGGTGGATGGTGGTGGATCGACGATAATGGGGTGGTACCAGTGAGTTAGTGGAGATGGAAGGATTATGGATGATGGAAGGGGTTAGGACAAGGTGATAGATAGATTGGAAGAAGGGGGAGGAGTGGGCCGCCCCTAAGGGACTAGGGTGAGTGGCCGGTCGAGGGAGGTTAGAATCGATGACACCGGAGAACGAGAGAACAAGAGAGAAGAAGATGAAGGAGACTAGGGCAAAACTCAATTTATTCAATAATGACTCTTTGATTGCCATCCACACCTTTAGAGACTAACCAAATAATTCAAAAATGACAATTATTAACCCTAGAAATAGTGAATTTTCGTCGATCACGTTCTAACATGCTCGATTGTGTTCGAACGTGCTTGTTCACGTTCGAACGCGCTCGATCGTGTTCGAACACACATTTTGCGTTCACTGTATTTGCAAACTGATGCAGGCATTCACAAATGCGTCCGAACGCGACATACAGGCATTCACAAACCGTTCTCTATTTTTTTAAAATAAACACAAAAATAAGAATAAAAAACACCCCTAAAGTATATCCATGCTCGAAACGACATCGGTGAAGTCTGAATCGTATCATGGAGATAGACATCTTGGAGCGTTTCCCCGACTTTACAACTTGAGGACAAGGTGGGGAAAGCGTGATGGGCTGGGCTGATACACCTTGCTAGAATCTTTTCTTATTGTATTAGTTATTTATTTTAAAAAAAATAAAGATTTTGTAGGTTGCATTCGAACGTGGAAGGGGGCGCATTTGAACGCCTGTGCGAACACCTGCATTAGTTCCCAAAAATAGATAACGCAAAATGTGTGTTCGAACGCAGTCGGGCATTTTTGAACGCCCGCGTGCGAACGCCTGCATTAATTCGCATCCACAGAGAATATCTTTTGTGCGTTTGAATGCGGTCAACCCCGTTCAAACGCGATCAACGAGAGTCCACTAGTATTAGGGTTAATAATTATTATTTTATCTTATTGGCTACCCTCTATAATGGTGTGGATGGCAACCAAAATCATTATGATGAATAAATATTAATTTTTATCTTCCTCTATCCTCTCTCTAGTCTTTCTACCCTAATCTCCCTCCTCCCTTTTCACCAACCACCCACATCTACTATTGGCAAGGTCTCATCTATCTTCTAATCTCCCTCATCTGTCGAGTCCTCTCTCCTTCTTGGAATCTTAGCCACTTCTCCCCCTTCGTCCTTATCCCTTAAACTACATCAACCATCCACCATCATCTCCATTATCATCCATAACCCTTTCATCCTCTCTACCCGTCACCACCACCATCACTGCCAAAAACGTAGAGAATTCAAGCCTGTCAATGGTTAAGTCAGGTCACATAAGCCCCTTTAGAGATAGGGGCGGTTAGAGGCACTCAGGAAGTTACGGATCGACCATCCTTGGTTTCATAATATTTGGACTACCAAAAAATATTTGGTAAATATTTTCTCTCGGTTGTGCGAATTGCTTCCTGTAATTAATTTAGATAATGAAGAGGACGTTCTGTAACTTATTAGTATACTAATATCCTAATATTAAGATAACACACTTGTTTTAGATTTTTGAGGAATAAATCAAAGATCACAAATCACTAAAAACCTCATAAAAACAAGTGTGTAGAATGAGAAATCAATTTATAAACAATTTACAATTTAATCCCAAATATTAAATTCATCAATTAGAAATTTCAGCACAAGGAATTGAATCGATTTCAAAAAACTTATATTAGATTTATGGCGTGTGCTAAATGAGTTTTTGACAAGAAGTAGCCCTTCCAAACTTTATTTTACACGTCTACTATATTTTAAAACTTAAACGATCCTAAGTGAATTAAAAAATCACTTATTGAAACAACGATATTCAAATCTAAGTCACTAACTTGGTCACTAATTTATATATTAAAATATTAAAACTGCTGAGAAAATTATTGAATTCTGAGAGAAAATTTTCATATATGTCACTTTTCAGTTCATCAACTTTTTATTAGTGATTAATGTGGAAATTTGTTCTCATAAACTTAGTCATTTTCATAGGGACTTTTAAATATTCATATAAGTGTGTTATTGATTTTTTAACTCACTTCACCTCGTCTTATATTTAAGTTTTAAAGTGAAATAAAAAATTTTGGTCTGACATAAAATAGTCAAACTCGTGCTAAACTGCTTGGCAATGTAGCCTCCATCAATTTTGATGAAACAACGAAAAATCTCTTCTTTAGAAACCTCGGGTAAACCAGTTGTTTTGAGCCACGTGGCAAGTTCTAGATCTCTACAAAGATAAGCTTCTGCTGGCCTCTCCCTGGTTATTTTGAGCAACTGTGACAAATGAAGAAGGAAAAAAGAAGAATAGAATTAAAACAAAAGATCTAGCCGAGGAAGGGAGAACAAAGAAGCTCCCTTAATTCTCTCTAGCCTAAACGAAAGAAGAGAAGAATGGCCTTCGCTTCCAGCTCTCCGCACAGCTTCCTCACCGGCACCAACCCTCTCTCCCCACTCCCCAAGCGCACAAGGAAGCTGCATCCATTCCCACAGCTCTCATGCAGATCCTCCATGGAGAGAGAAACCGAACCGTCTGGGTAAAATTACCGCAATTCCTCTACTTTATATATCTTATTGCACTTAAATTGATACCTCACGGTATTAAGTGTTGTGTTGTGGAACTGATGAGCAGCAGATCAAGTGAGACCAAGTTGGCCAAACTGGCGATGCTCACGCTGGCTGCAGGTGTGCTCACGCTTGGTTCGGTCGATGGAGCCATGGCTGCAAAGTCCGGCGGCAGAATTGGGGGTCAAGCCTTTCGATCTGCGGCGCCGAGGTCGTCGGGTCCCCGGATCAACAATTCGAGGTGAGGAAAGGACTACTAGTTTGAAGTTAAAAGAAGAAAAAAAAAACAATTGAAATATGCATGTCTGAATAAAACGAACTGTAAGTTGTTTCCAGCCATCAATTTGCTATACATGAGAAATTGAGCACATTATATACGGATCAAGCAATACAGTTCATCAAAAGTTAGGCAACATATGCATAACAAAGGGCTCTAATTTGTACAGGACTAACGTCTATATCAACCCACCGGTAGCACCGCCTCTCATTGGCGGATATGGCTATGGGGTGCCATTCTACGGCGGATGGGGCTGGTCGCCGTTCACCTTCTTTGCACCGGGGCCTAGCGTGGCAGTCGGCGTCGGAGGGGGTTTTGATCTCATTGCAGCATTCTTTGTTCTCAGTGCTATCGCAGCAGTGGTCAGAAGATTTACAGGACGCAGGGATTATGATGATGAAGACTACTGATGCAGCATACTAGTGCCATAATTTAAAATTTCTTATAACAATCCCAGTATTGAAGTAAAGGAACACTACCTTCTCTGTTTTTGTACTATATTTTGTAATTGAAAAAGATGTCTGCATAGTTCTGTATGACCTCCCTATCTGTACTGGAATTTTGATATAACCAAAGGATTTAAGCATATATAGGATGTGTGTTTATATGGTTCTCCAATTCAACTAGATCGATAGGCTTTTTTATCCCCTGTTTTGAGACTAAAGTGGAACCCGTTCCCAATTATAATTTTATTGGGAACGTGAAATCAGTAATGATCTATAGTTGCCTAGTTGGCTATACGTATACATGTATAATGAAACCAAGAGTACAAATAGATACCCTTCATACCATAATTACCAGAACTGAGCCGGACTCACGAGGTTGTGTTACTATATTACCCAATCGTTTTTAACTATGTACAAAATCATATCATAATTACTCTTTTAATTTTTTAAAATATAATTATTTTAATTTTATGACTAAATTTATCCGTCTGACTACTAAGTTCGATCTACTTCTATTAGTTAGATAACCGTGTTTCATACTCTTTCATCCCTAACTAACCGTGTTTCATACTCTTTCATCCTGTCAAACCTTAAAACACTCTTGGAGTGACAAAAAAAAAGGGAGCTACGGACAAAAAAATCTATTTATGCATGATGATATGGTATCCTAAAGTGGGATCACCCATTTCCATTTCTTCTACAAGTTTCTAAATTTCCATCTGTTATTTCTTTTAATTAACAAAAAAAAAGAATTAATCATTCAATCCTGATATCTATGACTACGCTACTCCACATTAGTTGGTTCATGGTAGTTATTTTGCGTAGCAGAAACCCAGAAGGAAATATATGTTATTTATGTCAATAATCCAATCAAAAACAAAATCCATCAGAAAGCTGAGTGAAATAGATACAATTAACTGATACATGATGGTGAATCTTAGTTCTCTATCATCGAACAAATGAACAATATAAATTAAAACTTGACACTAAGAAGTGTAGTGATCATGTTGCTCTTCACCAAACGCCAAAAATTTTCTTTGCAACATAGAGCTGGTTAGGCATATATCGCAAGATAATGTCATGGTCTGATGCAGCAGCGATCCTTGTACCTCCATGATTAATTGCTCTATGATACTGTAAATTCTGTTGCTACTCTGTTAGCTGAACAGCTGCAATGGAAGGAATCTTTTCCCTCAGTTTTTGTGTTACAGCCACACGGACTGTCATGACTCCAGCAGCAGGTCCAGTAAGCCGGATCTTAACAACATAGCCATCGATCTGAACAAGCTCAAGCACCCCTCCTCCTGTGCCAGTAAGATATGGTCTGATTTCATCAAGAACCTGAAAGATAAGACAGAGGTGGATTTTATTAGAATCTGGTATTATTTGTCTCGTCTATACGTTCGATCATGCAAGCAGCATTATTGATCATTTATTGATTTGTGCGAAACCACTTCTGCATTATGACCTAAGAAGCATGCTTATCTCATTCTTCTTGCATACCTCAAATTCATTCATGTGAGATCAAACGATTATACTACTTCTGAGCTTTAGGTTCTTTATTCCCACTCTTACTGCAAAATTCTTGTAAAGTAAACCATAATGTAGTCTGAGAGAAAAAGATGGCAATGGAATTGGCTACTTGAAGTATTAGATTGATGTCTTTTTAGTTAAGTTACTCATGGGGGTAGAAAAACATATGATTGGGGAATAACAAGTGGAATCATGGACACTACCAAATCGATGCCATATACATTTGGCACATTACATGTATCCCCACACCGAAAGGCATAAAATGACAGAAATCTATGATTCTTGTTCCACCTTATTCCCCATGAGACATATTAGTGATGTAAAGAAGCAGAATGGATTGCAAGTTCTTATACTAACTGATGCAGCGAACATCAAGGAAAAGATAGATAACTTTAATCCATTGATTCACGAATGAGTAGCGGAAGGAAGTTCTTTCTTAATCTCTTAATTCTCACAAATACCAGGATCAAGTGCATTAAGTTTAATAAACTCAAATTTTAATTAAGAAATAAACTGAACTGACCTACTTTGGCCACTTGCCTACTGGAATGTACATAGCCTAATAAAAGATTTGAGACCCAAATATGACAAAAATATGTACTTTCTATTTATAGAAAGTTTTGATCTGGACTCATGAAGCCCTAACTTAAATCATATAAACACACTAGAATAAGTGGAATCGAGTTTCATGTTCTACACTGAGTGGGATCGTCAAAAATTGCTTTCCTATTCATAGTAGAATCCCCTTCCTTCTTAAATACAAATATTTCCAAATTTTTTTATTTCTGATTGTTCTCTCTTGAATAAACCAGTAGATAACATTTTAATCCCAGATCTTTTGAGTAGACAAAATTAACCTTTTCTCCTCCATCAATTAGTCTATGGCAATCAAACTCCATGATCTTTCTGTGAATATTATAATTATATAGGAATCATGCATGTAAACTAAATAGCTGAAGTACACTAAATATAATGAACTCAGACAAATTGGAACATTATCTCTAGAAGATCAATGATACGAAGAAAGCCTGCAAGAGTAATAACTAATCCAATATAGATGGAGAGAGCCATTGTACATATCAGTTCATCAGAAAGAAAGCATATAGTACACTACACTACTGAAACATTGCTTAACTTGGCTAAATCCTTTTATCTAAATTCGGCTGAAATTCAGCAAATAGAAGTCCTTGTGTTCTCTATCCTAATCAAAGAGATATATTTCAGCTCCTTTGAAATTGTGACCTACTATAATCTTCCATGTTCCAACAAACTAAGAAACATGGAAAATTTACTGCATCCAGCCTCACTAAACATTACCCAAGCCTGACTTTAGTTGAATGTGACAGAAGGAAATCATAAAAAGGAATTCCATTGTTAGCATGATCACCTTACACATTTCTGTTACTTGCAAAAATGCAGGAGAGGAAGAAGGTAGAGATGTCGGTACAGGTGCAAAGAAAGTGTCAACCAAAGAGGTAGCATTAAAAGAAATGGAAGGACTCAGGAAGCGAGTACAGGGGAAAAAAAAATCCAATGAGATTCTAAAGCAAATTTGCCACTCCAAACAGAAGATTGCTATGGCTACAATCCAATCTACTTATCCCTTTCTAATTTGAAGGATAACATAAATCCCATATATCAATTCAGAACTGATAGAAGTAGGTGATATCTACAGATAAAAGTACAGTAATAAATCAAATTTCTCTTCCTCTTATTGCTGTAAGAAGATGACCTGCATCCTAACACAAAATCCTTCCTTTACTAGACTACATCTGTAGAAGTATAATAAGGATAGTGGGCAATCTAAGCTAGATTCAATTCATCTCATTCAATGGTAGAAATTTCTAGGTTGGACTAATTCGGACTTTTGTGCAAATACTTAATCCATTGCATTAGAGAATGCTATACAAGAGGAGTAACATATACTCCTCCCATTGCACAAAGCATCTCAAATTGGCAATTTTAACTGCCATACTAAGCTTAGCTGAATCAAAGATTAAATTCTTATTAATAGATCATAAATTCAAGTCCAAGCACTAACCAAACAGAGAGTAGCAATTCCAAGCAGTGTGGTTACCTTCTCAACGTTTTCCTCCTTGAGTTCGAGTCCAGTCTCAGTGTCGAGTATCTGCTCGACATCCTGGATTTCGGGGATCTTATCTCTCAACCGGGTCTCTATCCCCATCTTTAGAGTCATCGTTGAGCTCGGGCACGACCCACACGCCCCTTGCAGTTTCAACACCACGACGAGCCCATCAATCTCATGCAGGGCCACGTTGCCGCCGTCGGCCATCAGGCTCGGCCTGACCTCGTCCAGAACCATCTCAACATTTTCCTCAGTTAGAGGTAGGACACGGACAACCAAGCCTACACTACTAGTTCCAAAATCAGTACCAAATTCAATTATCTATTATCAATTAACTGATTCCTTGAAGGAAACAGTATCAAATGCAATCTATACCTCTCCGTTTTCTCCTGCCTTTATCTGACGCAGAGCGGAATGCGTGGGAGAGATCTAATTGGCCTCTGCAGAAGGAACTCTTGTAGGAAGACATGATGACGGGATACCGGTATCAGTTTCTTGAAGTGAGAAAAAGGAAGAGAAGATGAAATTAGCAAGATTAGTACCTTGGGAAGAATTGATTGGGAAGTAGATAAGGATTGAGATGAATGGAGATATGGGTTGATTGCTGCAGAGGCCGTGGTGGGTCTGAGGCTTTGCAGATGGGACGAGAGCACACTCATCCTTTGGTTTCTCGCTTATTTCCTCACTCTTCTACTTCCCGAGAGAGAGAGAGAGAGAGAGAGAGAGAGAGAGAGAGAGAGAGAGAGAGAGAGAGAGAGAGAGAGAGAGAGAGAGATCAGTAGAATTACTTGATCCTTCTCTGGATTCTGTGAGGCAAGGAGGCCAATGGTTGGTCAAGAGGGCCGGCCAGCCTTCTGTGGCCACCATCCACTAGGATTGAGGTAGGATATATATATATATGTCAAATTACTTTACACCCGTACAAATCTATTGAGCTATTATTACAGTTGTAATATTGATTAATTAAATTATATATTACTGCTGCCTTAATTATGATGTTATTGCTGCTACTATTAAATATATATTTAATATATTTAATTATGTTGTTAAGAATATGAGCACAACAACGAACATGAAAGAAATCAGCATCACATAATAAAGCATCATTTAACATAAGTTGGCTCCTCAACAACTCAACAAATAAATCATTTGCAGATGCATTATCGAGTGTTATAGAAAATAACTTTTTCACTATACCCCATTCAGTCAATAATATATAAATCTTATCAGATAAAGCTATTCCAGTGTGTGGGTTGGCATTACACAAAAATTTATAATTTTTTTTGTAATACCCAATTTTTATCAACAAAGTGTGCCGTGAGACATAGATAACCATCAGTGGTTATGGAGGTCCACAAGTCAAATGTTAAACTGATTCTTCCAGGAATAGAATGTAACAAATCTTTGAGTTTATTCTTCTCCCTTCTGTACATTTTCAAAATATTTGCTTTAGCTATATTTCTACTAATATGTTTGACTTCATCACATAAGTAACCATGCAATATTCTGACTCCTTCATAATCAACAAATTGAAACGGCAATACATGCTTACCAATTGTTATTGTCATCAATTCACAGTA
Organism: Typha latifolia; assembly: GCF_019914945.1. Taxonomy (NCBI): domain Eukaryota; kingdom Viridiplantae; phylum Streptophyta; class Magnoliopsida; order Poales; family Typhaceae; genus Typha; species Typha latifolia. The sequence continues at coordinate 12,157,569 of NC_133086.1, read as the reverse complement.
TTTCTCCTGATCAAACTTAGAAACTTGTAAAGACATTGATCCTTCTGATTTGGCAAGGAATAATTGACCTATATCTTTAGTTTTCAACTTTGGGCATATAGGTATATGGCGTTTCATATTTCCAGTCCCATACTTACTATCTGATATGTATATAACATCACACAATTTACATGTGGCTCTCTTTAACCCATCTTCTCCTTTTGGTAGCTCCGTAAACACTTTCGAAACACTAGATGTTTGTTTTCTTTTTCTTTTACTACTAGAATTCTCTTTACATACTATGGGAGGAGGAACCTCCTCAGAAATATTTTCTCCATCTTTAGGAAATATCTCCACACTATCATCACCCATAACTAAAATGAGAGCAAGAGAAATAATATCATAACATGGAACCAAAGCTATGAACCTAAATTAAATTGAACTAAAATCAAGTGAGATAGATTTGACTAAATAGATCTAACAAGAAATTAAAAAAATAATACAATAAAATAAGTAACTAAACAATAATCAGTAATTAAAAAAATATAATAAGTAACTAAACAATAATCAGTAATTAAACAAATATATAATAAGTAACTAAACAATAATCAATAATTATACAAATAATCAGTAACTAAAAAAATAATACAGTAAAATAATATCTATGGATCTAATGTATGTCACTAGCATATATAATCCATCACTAATGTATTGATTTCTGCAAGAATCTGGATTGGACCTCTGCAGGTATTGCTATAATTATGCTAAGATAATCATTCCATGGAAGTGTAACCTTGACCCTAATTGTGAATAATTAGAATAAGATAAAAATCAAACATATGCCATATGATAGCACCATGTTGTTGTTGATGAGATGCATTTGTACTCCAAAGTGAATGAGGTGTTGAGGATAATTATAGGTTAGGAAAATGCAGTGTTATAATTATAGGTCAGGAACATGGTCAAGCACCATCGCATTTTTGGAACATGGCCGAACAACACATGCAGGAAATAGTGGAAGGAGTTACAAGAAGAAATGCAGACATTCTTGGAGGAATCAGGAAGGTCATAATTTTAGCTACATTCACTCACCATAGCATCCAATCTTCCCATAAATGACTAACATATGAATGCCATCGTAGCTGTGAAAGATGTTTCCAACCAATAAAACGATGATCGACTATAATCAAGTGAGAAGAAAAGTATATGTACTAAATTGAACCAACCAATGCTTTTGAGTTTCTTACTCTTTTACTAATTCTTCTACAATTACATAGCCAAATTAGTTATGTGCTTAGAGACATACCTTACTTTAAAACCTACAGGATGAGCTAAAACTTCTTAGATCATAAAATGTTTCAATGAGATACAAAGACTTCAAAATGAGGCAAAAGTATTCAACAATAAGTACAGATCATGGTGAATTAAAGATAAAACTTTGCCTTTTAAAATTAAAAATAAATTTGAAAAATATCATGACTAAAATGTATTAGAAGTTTAGAACCTCAATGTATTAGAAATTTAGAACCTCAATGTATGAAGACCGATCCGAGTGTCTGGCAGCGCGAGGAGCTTGGGTGTCCGACGACGCGAGGAGCTCGGGTGTCCGGCGGCGCGAGGAGCTCGGGGATCGCCGGATCGGTGAGCTCGAGCGGCGTGAGGGGTAGATCAGACACCGAGGGTGTCCTCGGGCAGCCTGAGGGGGGAGCTCATGCGAGGAGCTCGGGTGTCCTTGGGCGGCGTGAGAAGCTTGGGCGGCGCAGTGAGGAGACGACGTGAGAAGCTTGGGCGCCGACGTGAGAAGCTTGGGCGCCGGCAGTGAGGAGGGAAGGAGCGACGCCAACGTGGGCTGTGGGCATAGGTAAGGGGAGGAGGTAAGTGAAGGGGGCGATGGCGCTAGTGGCTGGTGTGAGGATTGAGGTTTAGACTTTGGGTGACTTGGATTTTAGGGTATTAGGGTATTTTGGTCAAATTAGAAATTTAGAATATATATCATATATGATATATTTATGTGTGGCGGGTTGGTCAGTCGACCCGACCCGCCTGACCCGTTTACTTAAACGAGTTAAATGGGTCAAGCGGGTTAGAGGTATAAACCCAAACACGACCCGATTAATAATCGGGTTAGGGGGGTTGACCCATTTATGACCTGAACCCGATTAACCTAAACCCAAACCCGATTAACAGCCGGGTTATCGTGTCGGGTTATCGGGTCGGGTCAAGTTTGCCACCCCTAACTAGGATACTATGATTTAGAGGCAAATTGTATGTTTTCTAATTGTGAAAACTTAGAAATGAAATTTTTAATAAAGCTTGTACTTCTACTTACGCTATGCACTCCGAGGTAACAAAAATGTATCATGAGTTGAAAAATAAATTCTGGTGGGAAGAAATGAAAAGAAATATTGAAGAATTTGTGGTTAAATTAACTCATCAGCAAATCAAGATTGTGATACGATTCGGACTTCACCGACGTCGTCTCGAACATGGATTCACTTTAGGAGTGTTTTATTTCATATTTTAGTGTTTAATTTTCATTAAAATAAGTTTTCTGTAAGTCGCGTTCGAACGCGGGTGGAGTGAGTTCGAACGTGGTTTGTGAATGGGGTTGTGAACGTGGTGAAGAGAATGTACTGTGCGTTCGAACGCACTGTGAATGCCTGCATCGCGTTCGCAAATACCGACAGGCGCGTTCGATTGCGCGTTCAAACGCCTGCATCGCGTTCGCAAATCCAGAAGAGCGAACTCGGTGCGTTCGAACGCGGTCAGGCGAGTTCAAACGCGGTTGACGAAAATTGTGTTTTTAGGGTTAATTTGAGTTGTTGGTTAGCCTATAAAAGGATGTGGTAGGCAACCAAATTGATTATTGATTATTGAGATTGAGTTTTGCCTTGCCTCCTTCGTCTTCTTCGCTCCCGTTCTCTCAATCCCCGGCGACGCCGCTTTTAACCTCCCTTGTCCGGCTAATCACCCTAGTCCCTTAGGGGTGGCCTTCTTCTTCCCCTTCGTCCAATCTATCCCACACTTGCCCTAATCCTTCCATCAACCACAACCCTTCCACCATCACTTTTCACCAGTGCCACCACATTAACGCCGGCCCTCCACCAACCATCATTACCTAGGATCTCGTACCTCCATCCACGAATCCAAAACAGAGCATCCTGATGTTCGTCCACTAAACGGACGGTATCTCGAGATCCACAATCCGATTCGCCTGAAACTTGATTTGTTGGAAAGCCCTTTTCTAGGGTGACAACATATCAAAATTTCACATCGATCCAACAGCAGAATATTTTGGGATCTTATTTCAAAGTTCCGTGCTAGATCTAGTCCAGATCAAGAATTGGAAGAGATCGACCCTTTACCAAAAAGGCGTGATCGTATCAAGTTGGTATCAGAGCTCCATAGCCAAAAGGGAAGATCGTATCAGATTGAGCATTAGAGGCTTGTAGGTACATTGAAACCTTTACAGATTCCTAAATGGAAATGAAAACATATTAATATGGATTTTGTAATAGGCTTACCAAAAATGCAAAAAGGAAAGAAGGTAATTTGGGTGATTATTGATGGATTAATCAAATATGAAACTTTTTACTAGTTAGTACTACTAATTCAATGGAAAAGTTAGCTCTCTTGTTTTGAGATAAAATCTTTGCTCACTATGGAGTTCTTGTTAGTATCCCTTTAGATAGAGATCCCCGTTTTGTGTCTAGGTTTTGGAAGTAGTTTTATCAGTCTTTTGGAACAAAATTACAGTTTAGTACAGCTTATCATCCACAGATAGATGGTCAATTTGAGGGCACTATTCAATTATTAGAGGATATGTTGAGAGCATGTGCAATTAATTTTCGGTTTGGTTGGGACAGATATTTACCGTTGATAGAGTTTGCTTATAATAATAACTATCATGCTAGCATTGGTATGCCTTCCTATGAAGGCATTATATGGTAGGAAATACAGATCACCGATTGATTAGAAAGAAGTTGGAGAAAAGAAGGTTGAAAACTGAGTATTAGTACAAACAATAGTTGAAAAGATAAAGATAATTATAGACCATATGAAGGCGGCACAAAGTAGATAGAAGAATTATGTTGACAATAGGAGGTGTGATCTAGAGTTTCAAGTTAGAGACAAAATATTCTTAAGAGTTTCATCTTGGAGGGGTGTGTTTCGATTTGGAAATAAAAGAAAGTTAAGTCCTAGGTATATAGGATCTTATGAGATTCTTAAACAGGTAGTCTTGTAGCCTATAGAGTAGCTTTACTATCTTATTTGGCACAAATTCATAATGTGTTCCATGTGTTAGTGTTAGGAAAAATATATCAGATCCTTCGCATGTGATTCATTATGAACCAGTTCAGCTTTAGCAAAATCTATCATATAAAGAGCAGCCTATGAAAGTTCTTGTTAGGAGAGGTAAGGTACTTCGAACCAAAGTTACACCTTTTGTAAAAGTTTTGTGAAGAAACCATGCAATAGAAGAAGCATCTTGGGAGCATGAGGATGAGATACGATCCAAATACCTAAAATTGTTTAGAGGTATATAAATTTTGGGTCAAAATTTTCATAAGGGGGGAAGGAAAATGTAATAACCCAAGCTATCAAAAAAAAAGAAATAAGGAAAAAATTGGACACGACGCGACTAGCCACGCTGCGGCAAGCCTTGTGCCCACCATGAGCTACATGTAAGGGATGTAGTGGAGGTGCCACACATCCTCACCAAGCCCTCCACTAATCGACGTCGCGGTGACGCATAGAGGTGGGACCGAACCAACCGGCCACTACATCACCACCACGTGACCACCCTGGTTTCCCTCTCTCTCTCTAATTTTCTTTCTCTTATTCTCTCATTCTCTCGGCTTTTCCCTCTCTCTCTCCCTCTAGTTCCACAGCCAACTCCGACCGAAGAGCCGTCATCAACCCTTCTCCCCCGCCGGTGAGCCTCTTACTCTTAGTCTCCCTCTCTCTCCCTCTCTTTCTCTCTCTCTCTCTCTCTCTCTCTCTCTCTCTCTCTAGTTCTCCAACCTTCTCTAGCTCTCTAAACTTCACTTTAGTTATACCATGATTAGAAAAATACATGCAATATAATTACTATATTAATCACAGTCAAGTATATGTTAGATTACGAAACAATTTCCTTGAGATCTAGATTTATTATAGGAAGAAGTCCGCGCAACTGAGGGAAAATATTCACCAAATATTCTCTCGTAGTCAAAAAATTACAAAATCAAGTGGATTCGATCCATAACTCCTACATTTCTCGTATTTACATCCTTCACAGATTTGAACTACAACTAGAACCAAAGCACAATATATTGCAGATGATGGTGGTGGTGACGGGTGGAGTGGAAGTAAGGGTTATGGATGATAATGGAGATGAGGGTGAATGAGTGATGTTGTTTAAGGGATAAAGACAAAGGGGAAGAAGTGGTCGAGATCCCAAAGAAAAGGGAGGACTCGACATATGAGAGAGATTAGAAGTTATGAGAGATCTTGCCAACGATAGAGGTGGAAGGATAGTGAAGAAGGAGGAGGGAGATTAGGGTAGAGAGAATAGAGAGAAGATAGGAGGCAAGAATTCAATAATTCAATAGCATTATGAATTTGGCTATTATCCACATCTTTATAAAGGCTAGCCAACAAGCCCTCATAACAATAACTAACCCTAATTCTACAAGATTCCCATCGATTGTGTTTGAACGCGCAAAAGGCGTTCTCTATATGTGCGAATGCGATGCAGGCGTTCGAACACGTCCGACCGCGTTCAGACACACTTTTTGTGTCCAACCCCTCCTGCGTTCGAATGCGACCTACCGGAATTTTATTTTAATGAAATTAAATAACTAATGCAGTAAGAAAAGATCCTAACTAAATATATCAGTATAATAATTATTAGAGTTATGTATATATACTTCTATGTAGGTACTTGCATTAATTTATTTTCATTTTTCTTTATTATCAAAGAGAATAATAGGTAGATTGTTATGTCTTAAATATCATATTATTATATAGTATAATTGTGGCTAATAAATGAAAAACCAAGTATATGAATTAATGGTAATAGGAGAATGAAATATCCATTATAAACCAAATAGAACATTTAGGATGAATTTCATAATATATGATTACAACGAGAAATTATCTTCTAGTCAGGTTAATTTTAATTAGGGGAAGCACTAACTTTATATGTTATAAGTAATTTCAGATTCCGACTCCCTTGTTCAAGACCCTATGGACCTTGCTAATGAAGACTAATCGTTCTTATAGGAAAACATGAATGGTGGTTGTCTAGTAATGACAGGTATAATGAGTAGTCTTACCTTCCAGAGAGTCTTTTTATATTATGATATATTATACTTATATATATGCGCATTCTACTTTGGCTTCCAGCATAATTATATGATCTTATATAGAGATGATTTCAGTCGAGCATATTTTATTATTTATTTGATTAGACTGATCTTAGATATGAATACGTTAATAATATTTAGAGATAATTTGAGATGAATATATTATCACGTCTTAATATTGAGATGATCTTTAGCATGAGTATGCATGTGGTAGATGCATATATGATTAAAGATTGCATCGCATCATTTTTTTTGACCTCTTTACCACCTAAATTCTTGATATACATGACTTGTTATGATAGTAGATAAAATGCATATAGTTTATCATCTAAAAGAAAAGCATAAAATCTGATTAATAGGATAGTTGATAGAAAGCATAAGGATACCTAAGTGGGCACGAGGGTTAGGAGGTGCCTAGAGTTGATTGATCGCATAATATATTTGCGATTATGTGGCTTTATGTCCGATGTCAGTAGTCTATGTGCGTAGTAGACATTCGGACACATGCTGTTCACTAGGGTAAATGTGGTGAGTTATCATCATGTGATTTCTATCAGCTAGTTAGGTACCCAAGTATGGATGATGATGATATCCTTAATGGTTGGCATAGTATGATTATATGATTGAGATATCTTTAATGGTTGGTAGGGTATATTCTAGGCCTTCGAGCTAGATTTATCGGATATTGATTATGCAAAGTGATCTAGTATGATGATGTCATACGAGATGATGTTGATGATTATAATATTGAAAATTGCATATGATTGTATTATCATTTAATATATATGATTATCGAATATGATTATATGATTGAGATACCCTTAAGTTCAGCACATATGCTGGTCACGTGTGTGCCTAATTTTTTTTTTTGGATGTTACAATGTCGATGTCGATTGTGCTACTAAACTTCACCAAAAGCTTCACCATTGAATGCGATGCTTCAGGAGTGAAAATAGGTGTTGTTCTCATGCAAGAGGGAAGACTTATAACCTATTTAGGCAAATATTTATCTGAAAAATTGCAAATACTCTTGACATATAAACAAGAGATATTAGCAATTTTGGATGCGATGACAAAGTGGAGACTATATCTAATCGAGCAACGCTTCACCATCCGTACCGACTAGAGGAGCCTTCCCTACTTCATGGGATAATGCATCCACATGCTGGCACAACAGTAATGGGTCACAAAATTGCTAGGATACAATTATGAGCTGCAATATAAGAAGGGAACGGAGAATCAAGCAGTGGAAGCTTTATCACGTCAATCAAATGAAATTGAACTTGCAGCCTATTTCACTCCATATTTCCCTTCCTTAATGATATAAGGAAAGCAAGTATGATGACCCATATGTGAGGGGTTTCTTGTAGGAAATTAGAACTGATTTAGAGACCCACCCCGAATTGGAACACTAATGCGAGCTTTTTCTCGGCCACGGGTGCATTCAGGTGCCCAAGGTAGCCTCCTTATGGACCAGATTGATGTGATCTAGCTCAGACTGGACCACCTCATGGACATTAGGCTCATAACTTGGGTCACTTATCTAGATAGAGAGTTAATTTCGACACTTAGTTTAAGTTATTTCTAGCTTATGTTAGTCGATTCAGTTTAATATTGGATTTATTGTGGTTCAGATAACTGGTTAGCTTTCAATATATAATGTGGACCACAACTTGAATTAAGGTGTTTTGAAAAATAAGTGTTTTTTTGATTGGGCATTCAAATGCAAAGAAGTCACGTTCGAACTCCTATATCGCGCTCGCAAAATTAAAGACCCTGTTTTGGCCATTTGGACGCCTACTAGGCCGTTTGAACGCACATGGCGAGAAAACTTGTATTAGGCCTAGTTTCTTCAATTGTTTGGTGGATAGGCTAGCATCTAAATATGTGGAAGGCAGCCTTATGGGATTATGGAATGAATCATTGAATTAACCTATCTTCTCCCCTTTAATCTGAAACTTCTCCCTCCTTGAGGAAACCCTAGCTGCATGCCGCCACCTCAACGCTGATTACTCCTAGCCTCCCTCAACTATCGAATCCTCCCTCCTCCTTCGGATCTCGACCACCTTTCTCTCCTCTTCCTTCACCCAACAACACCTCGTGCAACCATTCCTTTCACCACCAACACCACCATCATCACCATCACCATCACCCATCATCTCCATCCCCACCATAATGTTTCCTATTTTCTCCCTTGCTACAGTCAGAATCTATGAAGAGTGTGGATATAAAAAATGTAGATCAGGAAAATACAGAATGAATTCATCTAGTTTCATAATTTTTTTAACTATGGGAGAATATTTAGAGAATATTTTCCTTCGACTATGCGGATTGCTTCCCTACATGAGAGCTTGATCACTGAGGTCGGTCCATAACAAGTGGTATCAGAGCAACCATTCCTTAGACACCATGCCAACAACCAGATCCATGGCACCGAGACCCAATGAAGGCACCTTTGTCGAAGGAGAGGCCACCGATATGTCATCTATACCATCTTACATCTATAGCTCACCTCATCATTGCTCTAAATATCTTCTCAGAATATCTCAAGTCTCTATTACATACCACATATTTGAGAGATGTTAGAAAATAAATAAAGAGAGTCATAAGCTAAAGGCTTAGTGAATAGGCTTTATCCCGAATCAGTGATATCAAATAAAGAGTAAATTATGTACTAAATAATATGAATGAGAAATAGCATCATGTCATGAATGAGTATACAAATGTATCCTCAAAAATATATAAATGTGATACAAATCGGATCAAATCAGATCACATCAAAAGAAGATTAGGCTCAATGAATTTTGGTTATTTGGTTTAGTTAGAGTCTTAGTAGGTTAGGATTTTATTTAATTAACTAAATCTAGCTCTATGAAGTTTCGGGAAAATATTCGTAGAATATTCTACACATATCCAAATAATATCAAACTAGCTGGATACGATCGCCAACCTCCAAATCGACAACTTTGATATTCATTACTTCTCCAGATTCAGAATCTATCTATGACAAAACGAAAGCTTAATCCAAGAGGTAATCGGAGAAGATAAGGAATACTGGTTTAGTTGGTTTGTTAGGGTTTCATATTATTTTAGGAGTTGTTGGCTAGCCTCTATAAATATGTGGATGGCAGCCAACTTCATTATGGAATTGGATTATTAATTTTTTGCCTCTTATCTTCTCTCTAGACTTCTCCCTCTTTCCTCTTCACCATCCTTCCACCTCCACCGTTGGCAAGGTTTCTCCTAACTTCTAATCTCCATCGACTGTCGAGCCACCCCTCTTCTTTGAGTTATCGACCACTTCGTTCCCTTCATCTACATTCTTTAACCACTTTCACAATCCACCTTCATCTCCATACTCATCCATAACCCTAACATCAACTCCACCCGTCACCACCACCATCACCCACGTTATTCTGTATTTTTACCCTACTATAGTTCGAATATGCAAAGGGCGTAAATACGAAAGTTGTAGATTAGGAAGTTACATATCTAAAGCAATTTGTTTCATAATTTTCTGACTAAAAAGAATATTTGACGAATATTTTCCCACGGTTGCATGGACTAATTCCTATAATACATCCAGATCTTGAAGGAATAGTTGCATAGCCTATCTTTGGTTCCAGATCTTTTCAATTTGGTATCAAAGCCTATAAAATTGGTATCAGAGTAGACGAACCTCAGATCTCTATTAATGGTTGAAACAAGGAAGATGATATCAACAAGGAGACCTATGGAGAGCACACCGACAAGGTAGGACTCAATCCACGATGACCCTAACCGTGAGGCCGATTCCTTTGGACCGACCACGGCAAGACTGAGTCAACCAACGTCCATGAGTTTGAATATAGATAAAATTAGGGGCATGTTCCATACATTGATGCATAGAGTTGACTCGATTCAAAAGGATCACAATGATTTCAAGGACTATGTCAAGAACCGATTTAATTCGTTATCTCCTCGACAACAATCAGAGTTTCAAGAAGGACCAGCGGTGGGACCTCATCGATATGATACCCCACAGGTCCAGGTGTGTCATGCGAGTGCCAATGATCCCCTCTTACCTATGCCCACACATCATTCCCCACCTCCGTTGCAAAACCCTAAGACCGGCGATGGTGGAACCCAAGAGGCGTGCGGCACTAGTGCGCTTCATCGATGAGAAGGATTGGCACTATAAGGATGAGGTTGATCTCTATGGAGATGGTGATGGAGCACAAAGGTTTAGGCCGAAACTAAGGATCTTTTGAGAACCCGACAATGCTATTCGGGAGAGAATCGCACGCTTGGACTTTTCAAAATTCTAATGCGGTGATCCAATGGATTGGGTGTTTCAAGTTGAACAATATTTTGATTGTCAAGGTACAGTGGAAGATGCAAAAGTACAGATGGCAAGCTTTCACCTCCAAGGAACGACATTGCAATAGTATAGATCGATTATTCATGGTGGTGGATTTATCGGATGCGCTTATTTTTGTAAGAGGATTACACGTAGATTTGGGACAGTAGCATATGAAGATTTTGTTTCCACATTAAGCAAGATGGTTCAGATGACAATCGTATTGGATTACCAAGCTGAGTTTGAAAGAGTTGGTAGTCGTTGTGAGTCAGTGTGGCCTGAACAGACATTGATGAGTACATTTATTTCAGGGCTGCGGGATAAGATACAAGCGGATGTTCGTACTCTATGTCCTACTACTCTTGAGGAGGCCTTTGAGAAGGCTATGAGGATGGAACAAAAGCATAGAGCTCTAAAGATGGCAGCGAAAAATAATTGGGGCAACCGAGATGGGCGGTTTGCACCTAGAACGTCAGTTAGAAATTCTGCGGTTTCAAAAATAGCAGCTGCGAGCACTAGACTACGACCACTTTTGAGACCTTCTTTAGATGTTAGAGGAGGAGTGAAGAGTGAAGGGTCTTTGCTTTTGATGTGATGAGTGTTTCACCCCTGGTCATCGGTGTTCTAAACTGATCGGGAGTGTGATGCTTATCGATAGTCTTGAAGAGGAGATGGAGAGTGTCCAGAGGAGGTCCATGAGGAGATCGTTGAAGAGGGTATTGAGGAAGATATCCAAGCCGAAATATCGATGCATGCATATTTGGGTACTTCCGCGCCTACGACATTACGGGAAGACGGACTCGTTAGAAAGCATTGTGTGCACATCCTCATCGATTTGGGGAGTACACAACTTTCTAGATGAGAGGTTAGTGAGGTGATTAGGTTTGGATGCCGAACTGACCACAGAATTTGACGTTGCTATTGGAGACGGCACAAAGCTTTGGGCTGAGAGCTTGCGTCACTGGGTCAGTATACAGGTTCAAGGACACGACATCATTTTATACTTGTATCCGTTGGCGCTGCGAGGAGTGGATATTATCCTTGGTGCTCAGTGGTTACAGAGTTTGGGACCCATCATATTTGATTTCTGGAGTATGTGGATGAAATATAAGCAAGCAAACAAAGATGTGCGACTTGATGGTGTTCGGTCTTCGCCGATTCCTGTGATGTAGCCTATGGTGGGGCTGCCTTGTGCGTATGATTTGGCCTATCTTCTTCAGTTAGGACCAGCAGGAGATGAGCCTCAAACAAGTTCAGATACTACTACTGAATTGCCTAATTTATTAGATAACTTTTCTAGACTATTTGAGGAGCCATAGAGGAGTTGTCACCGAGGAGAGCGGTGGACCATCGCATAGAGATTGTACATGGGCTGCATCGACGAACGTGGGGCCATATCGGTATCCACATGTGCAAAAGAAGTTATCTCAAAGATGGTAGTCGAGATATTGGAGTAAAGCCTCATTCAACCAAGTCATAGCTCATACTCATCCCCCGTGTTATTGGTGCAAAAAAAGGATGGGATACGGTATTTTTGTGTCGACTATCGGGCACTAAACGCCATTACCGTCAAAGACCGGTATCGCATTCCGGTTATCAAGGAATTACTGGACGAGCTTGCAGGGGTGACTATATTTAATAAGCTTGACTTGAGGGCCGGGTATCATCAAATTAGAGTTCACCCGACGGATGTGCACAAAACTGCGTTTCGAACTCTCGACGAGCATTACGAGTTCCGGGTGATGCCTTTTGGTCTCACCAATGCTCCAGCTACCTTTCAAGGCCTCATAAATGATATATTTTGGTCTCTTTTGTGAAGGTATGTCTTGATATTTTTGATGACCTTTTAGTATATAGCAGGATTGAATTGGAGCATTAGCGTCATTTGGAGGATGTGCTGAATTTGTTGAAGCAAAACCACTTGAAGATCAAAAAATCCAAGTGCCTATGGGGAGTACCACAAGTGGAGTATTTAGGCCATATCATTTTAGCAGATGGTGTAACGGCGGATCCTCAAAAGCTTGCATGTATGACCGCTTGGCCTATTCCTTCTACTACCACCAGATTGAGAGGATTTTTAGAGCTGACCGGATATTATCGACGCTTCATCGTCAGATATGGCAAGATCACTGCTCCTCTCACTTCTTTGTTGAAGAAGGACTCTTTTAGATAGACGGATGAAGCCACTTCAGCCTTTGAAAAATTTAAAACAGCAATGACGACGACACCCATTTTAGTGCTACCGAACTTCACCAAAGAGTTCATTGTGGAATGTGATGCGTCGGGTGTTGGCATAGGAGCTATACTAATGTAAGAAGGATGTCCCATTTCCTATCTTAGCAAGATTTTATCACAAAAATCTCAGCAATTATTGACTTATGAAAAAGAGATGTTGCATGCGGTGACAAAGTGGAGGTCTGATTTGATCAGTAAATGATTCATTATCTGAACCGATCAAAGAAGCCTTTTATACTTTATGGGACAACGCATACACACTCCGGCATAGTAGAGATGGGTCACAAAATTGCTGGGGTATGATTATGAAATCCAATACAAGAAGGGAACGAAATATAGAGCGGCGGATGCACTATCACACCAACCCGATACCGCTGAGCTTGCAGCTTATTCTTCTCCTACCTTTCGATGAGGTGACATGGGAGTTGGAGACTAACATTTTCAAGCATTTCCCTGACTTTTCACCTTGAGGGCAAGGTGGGGGAAGCGTTGTGAATTAATACAAATCGGATCAAATCGGATCACATCAACAGAAGATTAGGCTCAATGGATTTTTGACTATTTGGTTATTTGGTTTACTTAGAGTCTTAGTAGGTTAGGATTTTATTTAATTAACTAAATCTAGCTCTGCGCAGTTTTGGGAAAATATTCGTAGAATATTATACACATATGCAATAATATCAAACTAGCGGATACCGTCACCAACCTCTAGATCTACAACTTTGATATTCTCATTACTTCTCTCGATTCGAAATCTATCTGTAACAAAACGAAAGCTTAATTCGGGAAGTAATTGGAGAAGATAAGGAATAATGATTTAGTTGGTTTGTTAGGGTTTCACATTGTTTTAGGAGTTGTTGGCTAGCCTCTATAAATATGTGAATGGCAGCCAACTTTATTATGGCATTGGATTATTGATTTTTTGCCTCTTATCTTCTCTCTAGACTTCTCCCACCTCCCTCTTCACCATCCTTCCACCTCTACCATTACCAAAGTTTCTCCTAACTTCTAATCTTCCTCGATTATCGAGCCACCACTCTTCTTTCGATTCTTGACCATTTCGTTCCCTTCGTCTACATTCTTTAACCACTTCAACAATCCACCTTCATCTCCATACCCATCCATAACCCTAATATCCACTCCACCTGTCACCACCACCATCACCCACGCTATTCTGTATTTTTGTCCCTGCTACAATTTGAATCTGCAAAGGGCATAAATACAAAAGTTGTAGATCAGGGAGTTATAGATCTAAGACAATTTGTTTTGTAATTTGCTGACTACCGATGAATATTTGACGAATATTTTCTCACAGTTGTGCGGATTGATTCCTATAATATATCTAAATCTTGAAGGAATAGTTGCGTAGCCTATCTTTGGTTTCAGATCTTATCAATTTGATATCAAAGCCTATCAAAATGTAAAGTGGATATTATATCATAACTAATCAATTATATAATTGTCGATAATATATAAATAAATTTTCATGTCATAACATCATCATAACTCTCTCAATTATGATACATGATGCATGTCGAGAATGACCATATTATAATATCAAATGCAACCACATATGATGAATAATAACCACTTGATAATCAAGTATATCAGATGATAATAAAATCATATGCATTTCAGAACATTTCAGTCATCAATGTCAACTTGAACAATATCATCATGCTAGACATAGTCAACACCTGGTACCTAGTCTCATCATCATGCTCGAAGGCTCAAAGCATACCATGTCATCCGCAAACAGTATTTCAATCATAATCATACCCTGCCAACATCAATACAGACCAGGCGCCTTTCTATTTGATAGAAACCACGTGAGGATAACTAGCCACATATGCCCTAGCAAGTAGCATGTGTCTGAATGTCTATTACGCACGCATACTAACGACTTCGAAATTAAGGCTATAAGATCGTGACTATGTCGAGCGATCAATCATCCACCAAACGCGTCCTAACCCTCACGCCCACTCGTGTATCCTCATACTTTCTATCAATTATCCTATTAATCAGATTTCATGCTTCTCTACTAAATAACAAATCATATGCATTTTATCTAGTACTATAAAAAGTCATGCATATCAGGAATTTAGGTGGTAGGAAAAGTAAAAAAGATATATGATGTGATGCAATCTCTAATCATATATCTATCACATGGATACTCATGCTAGAGATCATCTCGACATAAAATCAATCAATATAATCATCTCTGATCATCAATATATCATTAACATACTCATATTCCAAATCAGTTTAATCAAATGTATGATAAAAATATGTTCAACTAAAATCATCTCTAGATAAGATCATATAATCATAGTGGAGATCAAAATATTTATATACATAATTATATAATATATCGCACTAGGCCCAGTTGCAGGTGAACCCATCCGACGAGCGAACCACTATGGAGATCACCTTGGAGATCTAGATCCATGGGCGGGGCAATACAAACCTGAACCACGGTGAGTTAATCAAAATTGAAGGAGGGATCATCAACAATTCATAGTGCATCCTCCTCTAGTTAGACATGGACTTGGACATGATCTGGATCGAGACAACGGCATCCGTGGGCAAATCGTGCGTCTCGAATTCCCCAAGTTTAGAGGTGGTGATGATCGATTGGTTATATAGGGCGGAGCAATTCTTCACATACCAGGGTGCGGCGGAAGAATATAAGGTGATGCTTGTGAGCTTCCACCTTGAAGATGCGGCGCTTCATTGGTTTCCAGCAGCCAATGCCAATGAGACGATCAAAACTTGGGCTAACTTTTGCGTCGATATCACATGGCAATTTGGAGCATTGGGGTATGAAGACTACGATGCTCTCCTCTCAAAGATAGTGCAAAAAGACTACGATTGGGACTTACCAAGAAGAATTTGAGAGGATAAGTAGCCGATGTCAACTCCCATGGACGGATCAGCAACTTCGTAGCACCTTCATCTCTGGGCTCTGGGGAGACATCCAAGCTGATGTAAGGGATTTAAGGCCTAGAACCTTAAAAGAAGCCTTTGAAGATGCGGTGCTCATGGAAGACAAACATAGGGCCATGAGGTTACACCTAGAATAGAATTGGGTGAGCCAAGGAAGCCGCAATCAAGCTCAACCAACCATAGCGGCAAAATGTTACCGCCGTACCAAGGACCTCTACTACAATGGTGCTTTCTTGAGCATCCCTGAAGGCATCCCAAGATGTGAAGTACGCACCTAGAGGTTCGGGACGAGCACTCACACCTGCTCAAGTGGAGGAACGAAGAGCCAAAGGCCTATGCTTTCGTTGTGATGAGAAGTTTGTATTCGGACATCGCTGTGCCAAACCGATGGGATCGGTGATGTTAATAGATGGATTGGATGATGTGGAGGATGAGTTTGCAGCTGAAGATGTAGGTGTGGCTGGACATCAAGGGGAAGTAGATGAGGAGTAACCCATGGAGGACATGATAGCCGAAATCTCCCTCCATGCCTATTCAGGGACAGCCGCTCCAAAGACCTTGCGGGTGAATAGTGTATTCAAGAAAATCACAGTGAGAATGAGAATCTTGATCAACACCGGGTCTACCCACAACTTCATTGACAAGAGGCTCCTTAGGAAGATTGGGCTCGAGTCGGAACCCACGGAAGGGTTCGATGTGACGATTGGAGATGGCACCACATTGCGAGTAGATTTTATTTGTGGTGTGGAATTGAAGGTGCAAGGCCAAATTTTCAAATTGGATCTTTATCCGTTGGCCTTGTGAGGTGCTGACATTGTTTTGGGAACCCAATAGCTTCAAATCTTAGGGCCCGTATCATTTGATTTTAAAAACCTCACACTGACATTTTGGAGGAATGGTCGAAAGGTGCTGTTGGATGGAAATCAACCGTGGCAAGGACCGACGTTGCTACCACTTTTGGGCCTTTCTTGTGCAGGGGACCGAGCTCTACTATTGCAAATGGCTGTTGCTAAACTAGAACATCCACCACCAAGGGAAATAGCCGTTGACATGCAAGAGCTGCTATAGGAATTCAAGAATCTCTTCGAGGAACCCCGAAGACTGTCGCCGACTCGTCGCCACGACTATCGCATCCAGATCATTCTAGGGGCTGAACCAGCAAATGTCCGGCCCTATCGGTACCCGCATATCCAGAAGGAAGAGATCAGCAAATTGGTAGTGTAAATGCTCGCGCAAGGAATTATTCAACCGAGTTGAACTACCTACTCGTCGCCGATGCTGCTGGTTCGGAAGGAAGATGGGAGTTGGTGATTTTGCGTCGACCACCGAGCCTTGAATGCGATCACCGTCAAAGACCGGTATCCAATATCGGTGATCGAGGAGTTGCTTGATGAACTCACAAGGTCGGCTTACTTCAGCAAACTTGACTTAAGAGTGGGGTACTATCAAATACGCGTCGACCCGGAAGATGTGCATAAAACGACATTCCAAACTCACAATGGCCACTATGAGTTCCGAGTCATGCCATTTGGGCTCACCAATGCACCGGCCACCTTCCAATGATTGATGAATGACCTTTCCTGCTCGCTCTTGCGTCGGTACGTATTCGTCTTCTTTGACGATATTCTAGTGTATAGCAAGAATTGGAGTGAGCACTTGGGGCATGTGCGTAAGGTGTTGAATATCTTGCGACAAAACCAATTAAAAGTCAAGATGAGCAAGTGCCTTTGGGGAGAGCCACGAGTGTACTTGGGATATATAATCTCAGCGAGAGGAGTGGAAGCTGATCCAAGCAAGATCAAGAATATGGTGGACTGGCCGACTCTCACTAATCAACGGGAATTGAGGGGATTCCTTGGGTTGACTAGGTACTACCGGTGATTCGTGGCCAACTACAGCAAGATTATTGCCCCACTGACCTCCTTACTCAGAAAAAGAGGTGAATAGACGAACAAGGCAACGGAGGCCTTCGAAGTATTGAAGACAGCCATGTCTACCGCACTGGTTCTAGCACTACCAGATTTCTACAAACCCTTTGTGGTGGAATGCGACGCTTCGTGTAACAACCCAATCTTAAAAAATAGAGAAAAAAAAAGAAAGAAAAAATAATAATTATGGGCACGACGCGACCAGCCACACTGTAGCTGGCCTAATGCCCATGCAAGCTGCTTGCATGGTGGGCCGCCACGCGCCCGCGGCCGCTGCAACAATAGGCCCCGGCGCCTCCACTACTCCTCCTCCACCGCCTTCTCTCTCTCTCTCTCTTAGCCACCCTCTCACTCTACTCTCTCTCTCTATATCGACACCTTCCCTGGAGCTGCCGCTGTCGCCGATGAGACCTCTCACTCCCCCTCTCTTTCCTTCTAACCTCTCTCGACCGGCCAATCACCCTAGTCCCTTAGGGGCGGCCCTCTCCTTCTCCTTCTTCCAATCTATCCAATATTTGCCCTAACCCTTCCATCTCCCATAACTCTTCCATCACCACTTATTCACCGGTGCCACCATATTTACGCTGGTCTACCACCATCCACCATCATCAAGGATCTCGTGCCTCCATCCACGGATCCAAAGACAGATTCTCTGATATTTGTCTACTGATCGGATAATATCTCCAGATCGCACCATTCGATTCACTTGAAACTAGATTTTTTAGAAAGCGCTTTTCGAGGGC
This sequence comes from Typha latifolia, assembly GCF_019914945.1. Taxonomy (NCBI): domain Eukaryota; kingdom Viridiplantae; phylum Streptophyta; class Magnoliopsida; order Poales; family Typhaceae; genus Typha; species Typha latifolia. The sequence continues at coordinate 12,139,049 of NC_133086.1, read as the reverse complement.
TACAACATATCAAAATTTTAAGTTGATCCGACGACAGCATCATTCGGGATCTATTTCTAAATTTTCGTATCAGATCCTGTCCAGATTTAAAAATTAGGATAGATCAAACCTTGGCCTAAGGGGAGATCGTATCAGAGTACCAAGCTAAGTTTGAAAGAGTTAGTAGTCATTGTGAGCCACCGTGGCCTGAATGTACATTGAAGAGTACATTTATTTTAGGGCTGCGAGATGAGATACAAGCAGATGTTCGTGCTCTATATCCTATTACTCTTGAGGAGGCCTTTGAGAAGGCCGTGGGGATGGAACAAAAGCATAGGGCTCTAAAGATGGCAGCGAAAACAAATTGGGGCAACTGAGACAGGCGATTTGCACCTAGAACGTTGGTTGGAAATTTTGCGATTTCAAAAACAGCGGCTGCGTGTACTAGGCCACGACCACCTTTGAGGCCTTCTTCCGATGTTAGAGGAGGCACAAGACAGTTGCAGCCTATTCATCTCCTACCTTTCCCTTCCTTGATGAGCTGAAGTATGCATGTACATCTAACCCAGATATTTTGAGATTGTTGAAGGAGATGATGGGTGATCTAGAGCGCCATCTAGAGTTGGAAAATGAGGCGGTTTGCTGCTGAATCGTGAATGCATTCGAGTGCCCGCAAATGATTTTCTAATCTGAACAAGCACCACTTGGAAGGATTATATATGATTAATCTTGAGCTTGAAAAGGTGTACTTAGACCATATGGGATTAAGCCTCATCGACAAGATTAGGCTCTACGACACCAACCTGGAGCATGAAGGGATTGAATGCACTATATCGCATTGAGCCCAGGATGTAGAATTTCAGAACATGATGTGGTGGATTTGACTCGAATTGAGTACAAGAGTGAAGAGGCTAAGCCAAATTAAGAAGGCGCAACTTGGAGATGGAATTGCTAATCGAGCAGCTCGGCAAGTCGATGGATGAGATCATCTTGGGAGTTAGAGTTATGTTACGAACCAGATATGGAACGATCCATCTGTAGGATGGAAGTGAGATTTTGAGGAGTAGTCTCAAAAGTTTTGGATCTAATGGCTTTCGAATGAAGCTAATTAAAGATTTGGATGAAAAGTTATGATTAAAATAGTAGAGCAAAATCAAAATAGGGCAGAATAGTAATTAATTGACGTTGCAGCGGTCGTCGAAGGTTGTAGATGGCTAAGGGTGGTGGTGGACGGCCGTAAGATAGGGTGGCTACTGATGGAGGAAGGAGGCTAGGGTTTGGAAGATCAGGATGCTTCTACGGTTATGATCTACTCCTAGAAAGATAAAGGCAATCTAATGACTAAGGTAAAAGACAAAGATGATAAAAAAATATTTGGCTAAACTCATATTCATTCCATGATCTTATTAAACACATGCCCACTCCTATTTATAGGAGTAAAAATTCCTAGCTGATTGAATCCACATGCGAATTATCTGATTTATTTAAAACTTAAAATAATAAGATAAAGCTAAATAACTAATTTGACTCGACTCGACTTGACTCGACTTGACTCGACTTGACTCGACTTGAATCGACTTTACCCATGTGGTCGGATTGTAACAAATTAGACATCATGGACCGCCTTCACAACTTTGCTTCTTGAGGACAAGGTGATGGAAGCGTGGTGGTATTTTATAGATAAGCCATGGGGCAAACCTCACTCTAACTTAGTTCAGCTCATAGAGGTCAAGGGGATTTACGTCTTTTCTCCATGCTAGTTATCTATTTATATTTATTCTTGCATTTTCTTATTAGTTGTTGTTTATGTGGATTAGTCGACTCAAGCCTATTCTATCCAGCTAATCAAGTCAGATTCAGGTTTAATGGTTTATTAGAGTTGTAATCATTTAGGCCTAGAGTCTAATTTTTATTGAGATATTACATGCTAGCTTGACTCAGTTGGGCCTAAGCCGAAGTTGGCTAGGTTTACCAAGTCGAGTTAAACATGTTGTAGTGTGCACCCAATGGTAATTGGTTAGGAGTTGGTTGATTAGATTTAAGTCTGTATGTGATAAATTCCGATACCTCTTGATGAATTCTTGAACCAATGATAGGCTATGCAACAATTTCTTCAAGATCTGGATGTATTATAGGAATCAGTCTGCGTGACTGTGGAAAACTATTCGTCAAATATTCTCCGGTAGTCAAAAAATTATGAAACTAATTGAGTTAGATCTGTTACGTCTTGACCTACAAATTTTGTATTTATGTCCTTCGCTTCGATCTGTAGTAAGGACGAAAATACAGAATAACATGGGTGATGGTGGTGGTGACAGGTAAAGTAGTTGTTAAGGTTATGTATGGGTATGGAGATGAAGGTGGATGGTGAATGTGATTAAGGGATATAGATGAAGGGAACGAAGTGGTCGAGATCCCAAGGAAGAGGGGTGGCTCGACAGTCGAGGGAAATTAGAAGTTAAGAGAAACCTTGCCAACGGTAGGGGTGGAAGGATGATAAAGAGGGAGAAAGGAGAGAGTCTAGAAAGAAGATAGGAGGCAAGAAATCAAAGCATAATGAATTTGGCTGCCATCCACATATATATAGAGGTTAGCCAACAAGTCCTAAAATAATATGAAATCCTAATTTTAGAGGATTCCCATCGATCGCGTTCGAACGCGCCCGATCGCGTTCGAACGCACCAAAAGACGTTCTTTGTATGTGCGAATGCGATGTAGGCGTTCGAACGCGGGCGTTCGAACTCGTCCGACCGCGTTTGAACGCACAATATGCGTTCTCGTATTTGCGAACCGGATGCAGGCATTTGCAAAGGCGTTCGAACGCGACCTACATAAATTTTATTTTAATGAAAATAAACACCTAATGCAATAAGAAAAGTTCCTAACTAAGTGTATCAACCCACCACGCTTCCCCCACCTTCCATCAAGCTGAAAAGTCGGGGAAACACTCCAAGATATCAGTCTCCAATTTTCATGTCGCCTCATCAGATGGCTTGCCAAGCCACTCAACTAGAATCTCCATCTCCAACTTGGTACCATGTCATCGTCGGCGTCTAGCAAGTACTCGAATTGGCTCTACGATCACTATCTCCTCCAATGGCTTCGGTAGAACCGATCCAACATTCTCATGATCTCTAATGCGCTCTCTCAACAATGAAACATGAAAGACAGGATGTACTCTCGACCCCTCCGGTAGCTCCAAACGATATGCAACTGGACCAATACACTCAAACACCCGAAACAAACCAAAGTAGTGATATGCTAACTTTTGGTTATGGATCGGACGTAAGGTCACCTGTCAATACGGCTGCACCGTCATAAACACCCAACTGCTCCCTATGGCTATGATCATAAACTTGCTTCATGCGGTTTTGAGAAAGTTTAAGATGAGCACGCAACCTCCTCAATGTGGCGTCTCTATCCATCATCGCTAAGTGCACCTCCGTCCGATCTGCAGATGCCACTAGATCATAAGCGCATAATGTCGGAGCCATGCGTCCATACACTACCTCAAATGGAGTCATGCCAATGCTGCTATGGTAGGCGGTGTTATAAGACCACTCCGGTTATGGTAAGAACTCCAACCATTGTCTCGGCATCTCTCCCACAAAGCACCTCATATATTGCTCAATGCCTCGATTGATCACCTTGGTTTGGCCGTCCATTTGTGGATTGTAGGCCGAACTGAAGTTCAATCGAGTCCCCTACAATCTGAAAAACTTAGTCCAAAAGTCACTCATAAATACACGATCACGATCCGAGACAATCGTGTGTGCCATGCCATGTAACCGAGCAACATCTCTAACAAAAATTTCACCACCGACTTGGCTGAAAATAGATGTGACAATGCCGAAAAGTGCGCATACTTGCTCAATCTGTCAACCACCACAAAGATAACAGAGTAACCACGTACCAGCGGAAAGACCGTCTATGAAATCCATAGAAATGTCTTCCGAAACACGGTCCAGTATAGGTAAAAGTTGAAGTAATCCGGTCGGTTTCAATGTGTGCCTTAGCCCTTTGACAGACTTCGCAAGCACAGACAAAACTTCTCACATCCTGCCTCAATCCTAGCCAGATGCAACTCTGAGATATCCTCCTATATGTCCTCAAGACACCGTCATGACCAGCCTCTAGAGTATGGTAGAAGTGCTCCAACAATTTCTGCTGCAATCAAACTAAACTAAAACTAAACTAAATAGATGGATTGATAGTCATGATAGGCATGCTTGTGGATTCAAAAATTTTGAACATTGGACAAAAATGTTCCACAAGATAGAGATATTGAGTATCAACATCAATCTGGAAGTTATACTTCGCACTTAGCAAAACCTCATTCTATAATATACAAAAGGGTATAAATGCTATAGCTGAACCAGCAAAGCTTCTTTTCACTATACATCGCTAAAGCACCTAACAATAGAGTTCTAAGTTTCAAAACTGAAATATTACAAGTACTTACAAATAAAAGACGATTTAGAGTCTTAGACTTTGCGTGAGGAAGCATTGTTGTGAGGAGATCCGACGGGCAATGACGGCATGAGAAGATCTGATGAGCAATGATGACATGAGGAGATCCGATGGGCGACAATGATGTGAGGAGTGAGGAGATCCGATGGGCAACGATAGCATGAGTGTGGAGATCTGATGGTTGACGATGGCATGAGGAGTGAGGAGATACGACAGGCGATGACGATGTGAGGAGTGAGGACAGGCGATTTGAGCTATTAACATGGGGAGATAGAGGCAGCAAGCGATCTGAGGCAGATAGGGTTTTCTAGAGGCAAAAAGAGGCGGGAGGTGAGAGGAAGATTGTGGTGGAGGCGAGAGAAGGTGGAGATGGATGAGTACTAAGTTGGTGTGAGGGTGAGTTAGTGAGGCAGCTAGGACTGGGTGAATCTATGTGAGGATGAGGTAGTGAGAGATTATGTGAGAGGTAGGGTTAGGTTTAGAGTTTAGTTTAAATAGTAAGGGTTGGCAGGTTGACCCAACTCAACCTAACCCATATACTTAAACAGGTTAAACGGGTCAAAACAGGTCAAAACAGGTCAGCGATATAAACTTGAACATGACTCGATTATTAACCAAGTTAGACAAGTTGACCTATTTATGACCCCAAGCCTATTAGACTAAACACAAACCTGATAAGAGGCGAGTTACCATGTCAGATTATCGGGTCAGGTCAAGATTTGCAACCCCTACATCTGGCCAAGATGATTGTGGATTAATTATAGTATTAATACATGATTTATTTGATTGTTGGCAACCAACCAAAATGAGTTTTTTTTCTACCCCCCTTCACTAAGTAGCGACATGTGCCGCAAGCTCGTGGTGTGCACATGACTAGGGATTGGTTGTTACATAAACCCTCTTAATTATCATTGCCCTAGTTGGATCACCGTCACTATTTTTTTCTTGCATAGAGGCCTTTATTTCTTACTAAATTGGATTGATGCCCATGCTAGTTGCAGCATCTATTTCTACCTCAAGAATTCAATTGCAGCCTCTATTTCTTGCTCAATTTGATTGTTGTCTAGTTTAGTTGCAAACTCTTTTTCTACCACAAGCGGAATATTGTGCACTTCATTTGTAGCCGCTATTTCTACCTCAAGTGGATTGTTATGTTCTTCAGTTGCATCATCTATTTCTACCTCTGGTAGATTCTTGTGCATTTAGTTACATCCTAAATTTCTACCTTAAGTGGATTGCTATGCACTTTTGTACCACCTAATAGTATCAGGTACATTTCAACATACAATTTAATCAAGGTTTTTTACCTTCATGTTTATCTAGTATATGCGTGACTTGAGTATCATCTTTTCTAACAATACTAGATCTTCATTCAAAATTTTTCTAGGTGATTTGTGATACAATTCGAACTTCACTGATGTCATCTCGAGCATGGATACATCTTATGGGTATGTTTTCTTATTGTTTTAGTGTTTATTTCAGAGAAAAATAAGATTTATGTATGTTGCGTTCGAACGCGGGTGGGTGCGTTCGAACATGCTTGTGAATGCCTGTATCAAGTTCTCATCGACGGAGAATGTCTTTTGTGCATTCGAACACGGTCGGCGGAAATCCACTGTTTCTAGGGTTAATAATTATCATTTTTGAACTGTTCGATTAGCCTCTTAAGGTGTGGATGACAACCAAAGAAGAATTATTGAATGAATTGAGTTTTTTCCCTAATCTTCTTCTCCTCCTCTCTCATTCTCTAATCATCCGGCTTCGCCGCTTCTAGCCTCCCTCGACCGGCCACTCACTCTAGTCCCTTAGGGGCGGCCCAGTCCTCCCTCTTCTTCAAATCTCTATACCCTTGCCCTAACCCTTTTCATCATCCATAATCCTTTTGCCACCACCTTACTCATCAGTGCCACCCCATCACCGCCGGCTTACCACCTCCATAATCCACCTAGGATCTTGTGCCTCTATCCACAGATTCATAAAGCAGACTTCGTGATGTTTGTCTACTTATCTAATGATATCTCTAGATCCCGCCGTCCAATTTTCTTGAAATTAGATTCGTTGGAAAGCCTCTTCTAAAGTTTCGTGCAAGATCCTGTCCAGATCTAAAAAATGGGATAGATCAAACCTTAAACCAAGGGGAGATCGTATCAAGAGTGGTATCAAAGCCACTGTTTCTTGGACACGCGCTTCCTATGATGACAACCAGAGTCATGGCTGCACGGTAAAATGAGGAGGACGAGATTTCCCCAATAGAGGAGCGGGAAATGGCTGCGGGAACTTCCACCTGCGAAACTGCCTGACCAAATCTGAATACGGAAGAGCCTAGCGTTCAAGCCATTATTGGATCTCTTTCTTAACAGATGGCCATCAATAATCATATGATGATGGAGATGATGCGGGAAATACGGGTGACAAGAGAAGCTATGGCGATCAGAAATGCACCAACGACCCCCTGACGCGAGTCGACCACCATGAACCCGCGCCACCGGTTCAGAATCTTCACCAGCAAGAACCTTTGTTGCCACAACCTTATGGGCAGAGACCACCAAGGATGGTTCTACCAGGCCAAGTTGTGGGTGAGCCCGTCCGTCGAGCAAACCTAAATGGAGATCATCTTAGAGGTCTAGACCCTTGGGCGGGGCAAGACGAACCGGAACCGCATCGAATTAACATAAACCGAGGGAGGGATAATCAACCATTCATGATGCATCCTCCCCAGGTTAGACAAGGGCTTGGATATAATCCAGACCGAGACAATAGTATCCGTGGGCGAACCGTGCGTCTCGAATTTCTAAAGTTGAAAGGTGGTGACCCGGTCGATTGGTTGTATAGGGTGAAACAATTCTTCGCATACTAAGGTACAGCAAAAGAATATTAGATGATGCTTGCGAGCTTCCACATTGAAGATGCGCCACTTTATTGGTTTTGGGCAGCCAATGCACGTGATACGATTGAGAGTAGGGCCGATTTCTACACCGATATAACGCGGTGATTTGGAGCGTCGGGGTATGAAGACTTCGATGCTCTCCTCTCAAAGACTGTACAAAGGACCATGGTTGGAGCATACCAAGAAGAATTTGAGTGAATAAGTAGCTGTTGCAAACCTCCTTGGACTGATCAACAACTTTGCAGCACCTTCATATCGGGGTTGCGGGGAGACATACAAGCCGACATGAGGGCTTTAAGGCCTAGAACATTAAAGGAGGCCTTTGAGGATGCAGTACTAATGGAAGACAAGCATCGAGCAATGAAGATACACATCAAACATAAAAGGACAAGCCAAGATAGTCACAACCCGGTTCGGCCTACCATAGTGGCAGGAAAAGCGGTCGGCGTACCAATAGCTGCTGCTGCAATGGTGTGTCCTCGAGCACCTCTAAGGCCCTCCCATGGTGTGAAGTACACATCTAGAGGTCCGGGTCGAGCACCCACACTTGCTCAAGTGGAGGAGCGAAGAGCCAAAGACCTATGCTTTCGCTGTGATGAGAAGTTTGTATTTAAACATCGCTGCGCTAAACCGAAGGGATCGGTGATGCTAATGATATGATTCAGACTTCATGGATGTCGTCTCGAACATGGTGTTGTGACAAATTAAGTAACACTCGCAAGTGCACGAATCTATGGAGTAGATCGACAAGCAAGGTATCGATCCCATGAGGACTTGTTTGAAAACTTGAAGTGTTTGAAAATTTTAAAAATAATTTTAACCTAGAGGGAAAATGGGTTTAGGAGATTCATGGAGAAATAAAACCTTCTTGCAAATTTCTTTTAATTAAGTGTGAGAAATAAGGTCTTGGAATCCACTTGTAGATAACATATTTTTATTAGATAATATAAATCTCTTCTTTTTCTACGATTCACTAAGAAATCAATCAGTAGTGGATCGGAAGATTATCTTTGAATGAACAATTCAATTTTCATAAAAATTACGTTCTTCCTTCATTTTTAGAAAAAAAGGAGTAAGAATTTTAAATCATAGATGTATCCTTTTTAAGAAAAACAACTAATATCTAAATTCTAAACAATAAAATTAAAGTAGAAAAAAGAAGAACCTATTTAGAAATTAAGAACACATAAGAGATTTAGAATAAAAGATATATGTTCTCAACAAGCTTCATCCTCAACCTTAAGAAAATTAGAAATTCATTTTAGTAGTTAATAATAGAACTTGAATAAAAATAAATATGAGATTTAGCACTAAAGAGTTGTAGAATACTTCTTTCAAAAATAAAATTCAAATCTAAAAACAAGAGATTACGCTAAAAAAAGATCATAATATGAACTTTGCTGACTTACAAAGATTGAAACTTCTTCGAATGTGCTCTATTGTTGCTAATTGAATTGAAATAATTGCAAGTTTGAATGCTGAATTTTAAACTATAACTCCTCAAAAGAAAAACTTAATAGAAAATACACAAGAAAAGATATTTCTCTGTAGCTCTCAACCCCTCTATTTGTAGACTTCTTGGAGCATGAAAATCTGCTCCAAATCGGTTGAAAATCTGCTGTGATTGTGTTTAAAATTTGCTAAATATATGCATGAAATCTGGTGAAAATCTGCATGAAATATGTTAGAAATCTACCGCATTAGGTAGGTAATGTGCTTGGCTGGAATTGCTACTCAAATAGGAATTTGAAATTTGTTTACTGCTGCAATTATTGTTGAAATTTTGCCTGAATTGGAGATGAAAATTTGCTGCATTAAGTAAAAATTTCTTGCTAAAATTCTGCAACTTGATGGAGATTTGATTGCTGAAAATCTGTTGCTTGATAAAAAATAAGGAATTTTGACTCATTCTGATTTAGATAAGGAAGAAAGTGATTAGTAGATCATGGTTTGACTTAAGCATGACTTGAAAGATGAGAGGTAGATTTAGTTGGTTAGTAGTGACTAAGCCTAATTCTGGTTTGAGCCCAAATTTGACCAGTTTTAGGGATTAAATGGGATTCCATTGATCAAAGGTCTACATATAACTAAAATACATTAATTAGTTAAAATAAAATATTAGCATTTAATAATTTCTAACAAATATTCCAATTATGAATTTAACACATGGATACACTTTAGGGATGTCTTTATTTCTTGTTTTAGTGTCTAAGTCTTAAAAAACTACGTTTTCTGTATTTTGCATTCGAACGCGGGTGGAGTGCATTCGAACGCGCTTGTAAATGCCTGCATCAGTTTCGCACATCCAGAGAGTGATAAATCTGCATTCAAACGTAGGTGGAGTGCATTCGAACGTGCTTGTGAACGCTTGCATTAGGTTCGCACATCTAGAGATTGTGAAATTTGCATTCGAAAGCCACGTCCGACGTTTGCCACTAATCGTATGATATTTTGAGATCCCAACATCTGATTCGCCTGAAACTTGATTAGAAAGTTCTTTTCTTGGGCTACAAATATCAAAATTTCACATCGATCTGACAGCGGAATCTTTCAAGATCTATTTTCAAAGTTCTGTGTCAGATCCTTTCTAGATCTAAAAATCGGAAAGGATCGAACCTTGGCCTAAGGGGAGATCATATCAAGTTAGTATCAGAGCCACTGTTTCTCGGACATAGCTAGAGTCAATCAATCTCAAAAATGTAGGCAAGGTATCTAATTATCTTTTCATTTAGCATTAATATACATTCTGATACGATCACACCTCTGGGGCTAAGGAGCTCTGATACCAGCTTGATACGATCTTCTCTTTGGGGCTAAGGCTCTGATACCAGATTGATACGATCTTCTCTTTGGGGCTAAGGCTCTAATACCAGCTTGTTACGATCTGGCACGGAACTTTGAAATTAGATCCCAAAATATGCTGTCGTCGGATCGACGTGAGATTTTGATATTGTAGCCTCGTAAAAGAGCTTTCCAACAAATCTAGTTACAGGCGAATCGGAGTTGGGGATCTCGAGATATCGTTCGTTTAGTGGACGAACGTCAGGATACTCTGTTTTGGATTCGTGGATGGAGGCACGAGATCCTAGGTAATGGTGGATGGTGGTGGACCGGCGTTAATGTGGTGGCACCGGTGAAAAGTGATGGTGGAACGGTTGTGGTTGATGGAATGATTAAGGCAAGTGTTGGATAGATTGGACGAAGGGGGAGAAGAGGGCCACCCCTAGGGGACTAGGGTGATTAGCCGGACGAGGGAGGTTAGAAGCAGCGTCGCCGGGGATTGAGAGATGACTCCCACTTGACTTGACCCCTTTGGCTCTTAGGTCCAACCCAACTAATGTCTAGCAATTCCACCTGGTCAAGCCCAACAATGTAGGCTTCTTGAAATTCTAACCACTTAGAGTCTTCAAAAAAATTTGAAATCCCTAATCTTTCTCTCTTAATTCCATCTCCATCCGCCATTACCATAGGAGTTGCCTTAGCACGTGGCAGCCTTGGCTGAGTAGTGACCACCTCCAGTAGTTGCTTAAGTAGGGTTCCCGACGGTGTGGCAGTAGTCGGCGGCGATGGAAGGCCGAAGTTGGCCCAAAAATAAAATCTTCAGGTCCCTTCTGTCCCGTTGCAGCCATGGCAAGGAGCCTTTGGTCATCCGGAATACTAAAATAGTTCTTTGGTGAGGCCCCTCTTGGGGTGGCGACGGTTGACTCGCCTGTGGAAGGCCGAGGTTGACAAAAACTAAATCTTCATCTCCTTCTTCTTCATTTTGTCGTAGCCATGGCGGGAGCTTTCGACCATTGGGGTGAGAAAAGCATTAGCCCACGAGGTCTTTACGAGGCCGTCGAGGCCGGTGTCTTTGTCGTGGTTGGAAGATTGTGGCCTTCTCCTTCGAGTTGTAGCTCGGTGGAAAGCTGCAACGTTATCGCCGGTGATGGCGCTTTCGCGGTCGACTTTCGATTGACCGAGGAGAAAGGTGGAAGGTCATTAGAGGCCATACATGATTTCTTCATAGTTGCTGACTCGCTGTGGTTGCAAATGAAGGTGGTGTTAGGCGGCCCAAGTGCTGGAACTTGCGGTTTGGATCATCTCCTCACCACCGATGAGGATTCCTGATGAGGAATATCTAGCGGCTACGTGTGGTCTTCCTCCATTCAACAGTGGTTCGCACGGTTGTCGACTCGTCGAAGAACTCCGTTCTGACGTCAAAAGAACATTTCCAACCGTTGAGCTTGCCGAAGGAAACTGCTGCCTTGAAGCTAGACTCCTTGCCGTTTCTGCAGGGATCGGGATTGGTGCAGCCAGCCCTTCACAGTTTGTTGACGAGGTCTCCGGTGCATGGGAAGATGTGGAGGTTCCGAGGGCTGCTACAATGGTCGAGGATCCCATTGTAGCGGACAGCCGTTCGTTGCGGCTAACCATGGGTCGAGGTGTAGAAGCTCGATCTTGCCTGATAGCCGAACTCTCCCCTACTTTTGTGATGAACGGGGAGGCCGTGGAGGATGTTGGGTATGTTGTAGAGGGTTCCCCATGCTGCCTTGTGATTGCCCTGCTTGTTGAAGAAGGTTTCGGCCACACCCGAATTTCCCGCAGCATCTCCATCATCTTTTGATTATTGATGGCCAATTGCTTTGAAATAGACTCCAACACGGCTTGAACGCTAGGTTCTTCCGTATTCTGATTAGATCGGGCGGTTCCACGGGTGGAAGTCCTTGCAATCATTTCTCCCTCCTCTATTGGGAGAATCTCTTCTTCATCATCTCGCCGTGCAGCCATGGATCTGGTTGTCGTCATTGGAAGCGCTTGTCCGAGGAAAGGTGGCTCTGATACCAGATTGATACGATCACACCTCTGGGGCTAAGGAGCTCTGATACCAGCTTGATACGATCTTCTCTTTGGGGCTAAGGCTCTGATACCAGATTGATACGATCTTCTCTTTGGGGCTAAGGCTCTGATACCAGCTTGTTACGATCTGGCACGGAACTTTGAAATTAGATCCCAAAATATGCTGTCGTCGGATCGATGTGAGATTTTGATATGTTGTAGCCTCATAAAAGAGCTTTCCAACAAATCTAGTTACAGGCGAATCGGAGTTGGGGATCTCGAGATATCGTTCGTTTAGTGGACGAACGTCAGGATACTCTGTTTTGGATTCGTGGATGGAGGCACGAGATCCTAGGTAATAGTGGATGGTGGTGGACCGGCGTTAATGTGGTGGCACCGGTGAAAAGTGATGGTGGAACGGTTGTGGTTGATGGAAGGATTAGGGCAAGTGTTGGATAGATTGGACGAAGGGGGAGAAGAGGGCCACCCCTAAGGGACTAGGGTGATTAGCCGGACGAGGGAGGTTAGAAGCGGCGTCACCGGGGATTGAGAGAACGGGAGCGAAGAAGACGAAGGAGGCAAGGCAAAACTCAATCTCAATAATCAATAATAATCTTGGTTGCCCTACACATCCTTTTATAGGCTAACCAACAACTCACATTAACCCTAAAACACAGTTTTCGCCGACCGCGTTCGAACGCACCGAATTAGCTCTTCTGGATTTGCGAACGCGATGCAGGCGTTCGAACGCGTGATCGAACGCGCTTGTCGGTATTTGCGAATGCGATGCAAGCATTCACAGTGTGTTCGAACGCACCGCGTTCGAACGCACAGTACATTCTTTTCTCCACGTTCACAACCCCGTTCACAAACCGCGTTCGAACTCACTCCACCCGCGTTCGAACGCGACTTACAGAAAACTTATTTTAATGGAAATTAAACACTAAAACATGAAGCAAAAATACTCCTAAAGTGAATCCATGCTCGAAACGACGTCGGTGAAGTCCGAATCGTATCACATTCTAACCTTATTAAAACTATTCATTCTCCCAAAATCATAATAGAAAAGCATGTTGCAATTAAACATAAGGAGATAGATCCAAATCTAAATCACACTAGAACACCAGGGTATATATGTATAATATGCTTTATTACTATCTTAATTTTCTTATTAACTTAACTTGAAATTTCATGGTTGAGCAATGCTAGTGTTATCTTGTTTTCTAGATGGTCCTTGAAGCGAGGATTCTGCTAGTGGATTTAGCCACTAGGTGATGAGGCACCCCTCCGGCATCCCACCTCGAACCAAAAAGGCGGTATACAACTAACAACCATGAATTAGAGATGGTAACTCTGCCTTTTGACGCAAACACTTCCCGAGTGGTTACGCGAAGGCCCGATTACTCAGTAGGGAGACTATTGCTCTGACATCAATTATACCTTTTTGCATTTCAATCAACTTGATATATTTATCAGCAACATATTATACATTCAACCTACATATGATCTGAAAATTTCTCCTGCATAATTAGCATTAAAAGCTATGATGATAGATCGAGAATTACTAAGAATACCGGATATTTTATACTGATCCTCGTATTTATTTCAGAAACATAATGATAACAAGACTACATTCTGAGGATTCCATCACTAAAACACATGTCCCATTAGTTTTGTTTAAAATAAGTGTATTAAAATAGAATGAAGAAAATAGGATTTATGCTTCGCTTAATCAAAACATCACTTTGTGTTTGATCCTTGCTTTCTAACCAAATTGACTCTACTAAATACCACTACATATTCTAAGGAGCAAGAACACATAGAAAAATATCGGAAAACAAAGCATAACTACAAGTAACTGAAAAGAAAAGACCTAAAGAATAAAAGAAAAAATATGAAATTTCACCCCCCCAATCTAAATTCTACATTATCCTCAATGTAAGAAATTAAAGCACAAAAAATGGTAGAATTTACTTGAGAAGGATAATTTATACTACAAGCTTTCTCCTGTCAAATGTTGTACATATAATAATAAAAAGTCAAATAACAATGTATAAAAATAATCTCTAGCAGATATAGAGATCAGCCTTGATAATTAGGATCTTCTAGAAGTGTTTCTTCCACTTCTCGATTGCGCAATTCTAAAAATGGTTTAAGCCTTTGACCATTCACCTTAAATACCTAACCATATTTAGGGTTTTGAATCTCGATAGCTCCACAAGGATAGACAGTGCGTATAGTAAAAGGGCATGTCCACTTACTTCTCAATTTCGCAGGAAAAATATATAAACGCAAATTATAAAGTAGGACTTTCTGACCAAGACTAAATGATTTTCTCAAAATGTGTTTATCATGATATTGTTTCATTTTATCCTTATAGTTTTTAGCATAGTCATAAGCATCATTTCTAATTTCCTCTAGCTCATTCAATTATAATTTCCTATGAGCACCTGCCTTATCAAGATTAAAATTGAATTGCTTAATCGCCCAATAAGATCGATGTTCTAACTCTATAGGAAGGTGACAAGCCTTACCAAACACAATTTGATATGGGGACATCTCAATAGGAGTTTTAAATGCAGTCCGATATGCCCACAATGCATCACTAAGCCTTAAGGACCAATCTATCCTAGTGGGGTTAACCGTCTTCTCCAAAATTCTTTTGATCTCTCTAATGGATATCTCGACCTGTGTAACAACCCAATCTTAAAAAAAAAATTATGGGCACGATGCGACCGGCCACACTGTGGCCGGCCTCGTGCCCATGCAAGTTGCGCATGCAGCTTGCATGGTGGGGGCGCCACATGCCCGCTGCCGCTGCCAACGAGCTGCGGCCAGTTGGCCGCGGTGGGCCCCGGCGCCACCACAACCCCCTCCACTGCCTCCTCTCTCTCTCTTTCTCTCTCTCTCTCTAAATCTCTGTCTCTAAATCTCTCTCTATCTCTATCTTTTTATCTCTCTCGGTCTCTCTCTCACTCCACTCTCTCTCCACTCTCTCTCCACTATCTCTCGCACTCCTCAACGCCGACGTCGGCCCGCCGCCACCTTCCCGAAGCTGCCACCACCAATGAGAAGCTCTCTCTCTCTCTCTCTCTCTCTCTCTCTCTCTCTCTCTCGCCCGAGCTCGTCGAAGCTGAGCCGCTGACGAGAGGCCGACCGCTGGCTAGCCAGCAGCAACCGATGCCCTCCCCGCCGGCCCGGGTCCGTAAGCTCCTCCCTCACCTTCTCTCTTTCTTCTCTTCCTCTTCTTCTTCTTCTTCTTCTTCTTCTTCTTCTTCTTCCTCTCTCTTCTTCTTCTTATTTCTTATTTCTATTTCTTCTTCCTTTCTTTTCCTTCAGCTCCCCTCCCCCTCTTCTTCTCCTCCCTTCTTCTTCTTCTTCTTCTTCTCCTCCTCCTCCTCCTCCTCCTCCTTCTACTTTCTTTCTTTTTGATACGATTCGGACTTCACCGACGTCATCTCGAGCATGGATTCACTTCAGGAGTGTTTTTATTTCATGTTTTAGTGTTTAATTTCCATTAAAATAAGTTTTTTGTAAGTCGCGTTCGAACGCGGGTGGAGTGAGTTCGAACGCGGTTTGTGAACGGGGTTGTGAACGTGGTGAAGAGAATGTACTGTGCATCGCGTTCGCAAATACCGACAGGCGCGTTCGATCGTGCATTCGCAAATCCAGAAAAGCGAACTCGGTGCGTTCGAATGCGGTCGGGCGAGTTCGAACGCGGTCGACGAAAATTGTGTTTTTAGGGTTAATTTGAGTTGTTGGTTAGCCTATAAAAGGATGTGGTAGGCAACCAAATTGATTATTGATTATTGATTATTGAGATTGAGTTTTGCCTTGCCTCCTTCGTCTTCTTCGCTCCCGTTCTCTCAATCCCCGGCGACGCCGCTTCTAACCTCCCTCGTCCGGCTAATCACCCTAATCCCTTAGGGGTGGCCCTCTTCTCCCCCTTCGTCCAATCTATCCCACACTTGCCCTAATCCTTCCATCAACCACAACCCTTCCATCATCACTTTTCACCGGTGCCACCATATTAACGCTGGTCCACCTTCAACCACCATTACCTAGGATCACGTGCTTCCATCCACGGATCCAAAACAAACCATCTGACCTTTGTCCACAAATTAGACGATATCTCGAGATCCACAAATCGGACGATATCCACAGAAAGCTCTTTTCTGGGGCTACAACATATCAAAGTTTCACGTCGATCCGACGGTAGCATATTTCGGGATCTTATTTCAAAGTTCCGTGCCAGATCTAGTCTAGATCAAGAATTGGAAGAGATCGACCCTTCACCAAAAAGGCGAGATCGTATCAAGCTAGTATCAGAGCTCCATAACCAGAGGCGTGATCGTACCCTGCTGGTATCAGAGCTCCATAGCTAGAGGCGTGATCGTATCAAGCTGGTATCAGAGCCACCGTTCCTCAGACAAGTGCTTCCAATGACGACAACCAGATCCATGGCTGCACGGCGAGATGATGAAGAAGAGATTCTCCCAATAGAGGAGGGAGAAACGATTGCAGGGACTTCCACCCGTGGAACCGCCCGATCTAATCAGAATACGGAAGAACCTAGCATTCAAGCCGTGTTGGGGTCTCTTTCAGAGAAAATGGCCATCAACAACCAGATGATGATGGAGATGATGCGGGAACTATGGGCGACAGGGGAAGCAATGGCGAACGGGAAAGCTCCATCGACCCCACGACGCGAGTCCACCCCCTTGAACCCACCGCCACTGGTTCAGCCTTTGCAACCACAAGAGCCGCTGCTACCACCACCCTATGGGCAGAGCCAAGCAAGGATGGTTGCACCAGGTCCAGTTGCAGGTGAACCCATCCGACGGGTGAACCACTATGGAGACCGCCTTGGAGATCAAGATCCGTGGGCGGGTCAATACGATCCGGAACCATGGCAAGTTAATCAAAACCGAAGGAGGGATCATCAACCCTTCATGGTGCATCCTCCCCCGGTTAGACAAGGACATGATCCGGAACGAGACAATGGCATCTGTGGACAAGTCGTGCGTCTCGAATTCCCCAAGTTCAAAGGTGGCGACCCGATCGATTGGTTGTATAGGGCGGAGCAATTCTTTGCATACCAAGGAACAGCGGAAGAGTACAAGGTGACGCTTGCAAGCTTCCACCTTGAGGATGCGGTGCTTTATTGGTTTCGAGCAGCCAATGCCACTGAGGCTATCGAAACTTGGGCTAAATTTCGCGCCGATATCACACGGCGATTTGGAGCATCGGGATATGAAGACTTTGATGCTCTCCTCTCAAAGACAGTGCAAAAGACCACGGTTGGGTCATACCAAGAAGAATTTGAGAGGATTAGTACCCGATGTCATCCACCATGGACGGATCAGCAACTTCGTAGCACCTTCATCTTCGGGCTGCGGGGTGACATACAAACCGATGTGAGGGCTTTAAGGCCTAGAACCTTAAAGGAGGCCTTCGAAGATGCGGTGCTTATGGAAGACAAACATAGGGCTATGAAGATACACTTGAAACAGAGTTGGATGAGCCAAGGAAGCCGCAATCAAGCTCAACCAAACATAGCGGCGGGAAATACTATCGGAGTACCAAGGGTTGCTGCTACAGTGGTACCTCCTCGAGCACCCTTGAAGCCATCCCAAGATGTGAAGTATGCACCTAGAGGTCCGGGACGAGCACTCACACCAGCCCAAGTAAAAGAAAGAAGAGCCAAGGGCCTATGCTTCCGTTGTGATGAGAAGTTTGTACCCGGGCATCGCTGCGCTAAACCGATGGGATAGGTGATGCTAATCGATGGATTGGAGGAAGCGGAGGATGAGTTTGCAGCTGAAGGTGCAGATGTGGCTGGACATCAAGGAGAAGAAGCTGAGGAGCAACCCGTGGAGGACATGATAGCCGAAATCTCCCTCCACGCCTATTCGGGGACAGCTGCGCCAAAGACTTTGCGGGTGAACGGGGTAGTCAAGAAAACCACAGTGAGAATCATGATTGAAACCGGGTCCACCCACAACTTCATTGACAAGAGGCTCCTTAGGAAGATTGGGCTCGAGTCGGAACCCACGGAAGGGTTCGATGTGACGATCGGAGATGGCACCACATTGCGAGCAGATTTTATTTGACTCGAGATATTCCGAGGAGATATTTTAGAAAGATAAGGTGAGCTATAGACGCGAGATGGTATAGAAGATAATTTAATCAGATATTGAGTTGTACCATTATTTTATATTTGTACTTCATTGTATAGATGATAATTGGTATAATATAGGTCAGATTATAATGTACTCTTGTATCAGTTGTTTAGTTGTACCTTAATGGTTTGTTGTGGCCTGTGTGGGTCCTGCCAGATTAATAAGTAGTCTAGTGTATATTATTGTGGACTTGGATATTCACATGTTAACAGGTTTATTTGGTTAATAGTATGTTTTATTTGGTGTTGGATTATGTGAGCATGGATATGTTAGCAGGTAGTATTTGATGATGTCACGATTGTATGTGCACAGGAGAGTATCTATGCGTAACGGGCCCCGCTCGACCTGTCGCGTGCACCGCGCGTGCGGTGCGAGCGCGTGGGCGTGCACGTGCACGTGCCCGTGCCGGGCGGGGACGTTTCATCCATGTGCACGGGACCAAGCTCTACTCTTGCAAATGGCTATTGCTGAACCAGAACATCCACCATCAAATGATATACCTGCTGACATAAAGGAGCTACTGTAGGAATTCAGCGACTTCTTCGAGGAGCCCCGAGGACTACTGCCGACTCATCGGCATGACCACCGAATTTAGATCATTCCAGGGGATGAACTAGCAAATGTTCGGCCGTATCGGTATCCTTATGTCCAGAAAGAGGAGATCAGCAAATTGGTGGTCGAGATGCTAGAGCAAGGGATCATTCAGCCGAGTAGGAGCGCCTACTCATCGTCGGTGCTGCTGGTTTGAAAGAAAGACGAGAGTTTGCGGTTTCCCGTCGACTACTGAGCCTTGAATGCAATCACCGTCAAACACCAGTACCCAATACTAGTGATCGAGGAGCTGCTGGACGAACTTACAGGGTCGTCTTACTTCAGCAAACTTGACTTAAGAGCAGGGTACCATCAAATCTGCATTGACCCATAAGATGTGTACAAAACGACATTTCAGACTCACGATGGCCACTACGAGTCGAGTCATGCCGTTTGGGCTCACCAACGCACTAGGGACCTTCCAAGGGCTAATGAATGACCTTTTTCACCCGCTCTTGCGTCGGTATGTCCTCGTCTTCTTTGACCATATTCTAGTGTATAGCAGGAATTGGAGCGAACACTTGCGGCATGTGCGTTTAAATATCTTGTGACAAAACTAGTTGAATGTCAAGATGAGCAAGTGCCTTTGAGGTGAGCCACGAGTGGAGTACTTGGGTCACATAATCTCAATGAGAGGAGTGGAAGCTGATCCAAGCAAGAACAAACACATGGTGGACTGGCCGATTCCCACTAATCCACGGGAATTGAGGGGATTCCTTGGGTTGACGGGGCACTATTGGCGATTTGTTGCCAATTACGGCAAGTTCGCTGCCCCGCTGACCTCCTTACTCAGAAAAGGAGGGTTTCATCTGACGAGCAAGGCGACAGAGGCTTTCAAAGCATTGAATATAGCCATGTCTATCGCACCGGTTTTGGCTTTACCGGATTTCAACAAGCCTTTCGTGGTGGAATGCGATGCCTCGGGTGAGGGCATTGGAGCTGTTTTGATGCAGGAGGGCAGGCCCATGGCATATATGAGCAAGGCATTGTCAAACCGGTTGCGACAATTATCCACCTACGAGCGCAAAATGCTAGCAATTTTGCACGCCATCACCAAATGGCGATCCTATTTGATTAGCCGACGATTTACTATCCGCACAGATTAGCACAGCTTACCTACTTCATCGAGCAATGTGTGCACACCCCAGCACAACAATGGTGGGTCACGAAACTCCATAGGTATGACTACGGGCTAGTCTACAAAAAGGGGATCGAGAACCGAGCTATTGATGCCCTTTCACGCCAACTAGACACAAGCGAGCTCGCTTCCTTTTCAACTCCAACCTTCCCTCTATGCCAGATCCGTGCGAGCCCGTGGCAGAGGATCGAGTCATGGAGGAGCTCAAGTTAGACATCATGGATCGCTTCCCCAATTTCACACCTTGAGGATAAGGTTGCGGTAGCATGGTCGATTGATACGATTCAGACTTCACCGATATTGTCTCGAGCATGGATACATCTTATGGGTGTCTTTTCATATTATTTTAGTGTTTATTTTGGAGAAAAATAAGATTTCTGTATGTTGCATTTGAACGTGGGTGGTGTGTTTGAATGCCCTTGCAAACGCCTACCTCAGGTTCGCAAAAATAGAGAACGTTAAATGTGCCTTCGAACGTGATCGGGCGTGTTCGAATGCCTACATCAGGTTCACATCGACAAAGAACACCTTTTGTGCGTTCAAATGCATTCGACTCTGTTCAAACGCGGTCGGCAGAAATCCACTATTTCTAGGGCTAATAATTGTCATTTTGAATTATTTGGTTAGTCTCTTAAGGTGTGGATGACAACTAAAGAGGAATTATTGAATGAATTGAGTTTTTGCCCTAGTCTTCTTCTTCTCCTTCTCTCTCGTTCCCTCATCCCCCGGCTCCGCCGCTTCTAGTCTCCCTCGACCTGGCCACCTCCCGTCCTCCCCCTTCTTCTAATCTCTATACCCTTGCCCTAACCCTTTTCATCATCCATAATCCTTCCACCACCACCTTACTCACCGGTGCCACCCCATTACCGCTGGCCTACCACCTCCATAATCCACTTTAAATCTCATGCCTCTATCCACGGATCCATAGAGTGGACTTCCTGATGTTCATCTACTTATCTGATTATATCTCCAAATCCCGCCGTCAAATTTTCCTAAAATTAGATTCGTTGGAAAGCTCTTTTCCAGGACTTCAATATAACAAAATTTACGTTCATCCGACGACTATAACTTCTAGAATCCTCTTCTAAAGTTCCGTGCAAGATCCTGTCCAGATCTGAAAAATGAGATAGATCAAACCTTAAACCAAGAGGAGATCGTATCAATTTATAGTATATACAATAGTTATGAAAAATTCCTACTCCATTGCAAATGATTTTTACTTATAAAATTAATTACAGTAAATGTATGCTTTTAGTTAGAATCCTATTAAAATAAGAGCAGATGGATTGATTGTCTCAAAGAGAGACTGTGAGATAGAGATGTCTATGAAATTGCGGACTACCTATACCTAGAGAATTAATTGGATTGTTGCGAACTGAAAGAGCAGGGCGTCTTATAATTTCCTTTTATTATAGATCCTTCTCGGTAACTTTATAAATTTCTCATCATAAAATAATTAAATTATAATTAATACTTCCAAGTTGTACTATAAGAAATAAACACCTAGAAATTACAATTAATACTTCCAAATTGTAAGTTCATGTGTGTACACAAATATGATCATATATTACAAGGAGTTAAGTGGTGGTACAAAAAGATAATAGGGAGTAAAGTGATTTTATACAAATAATAAAAGAGATCAAATTAGTTTGTATATTATCATGATCAAACTATGCAACACATGCATAAGTAAAATAGCATATAATTAATCATAATGGAGATGATAACATATGCAAATAATAAAAATGACCACATGCTACCGTGATATTATATATAGCTTTTATCCATTCTAAAGATAGATATTCTTCACTATAAACCAGGGTGTTAAATGGTGGTATAAAAAACAGAATAAGGGGTAAGTGCTTTTATGCAAATAATGAAAAGACCAAATTAGTGTGTATATCAACATGATTAAATGGGATCACATGCTTAAGTAAAATAGCGTATAAATTAATCATAGTAGGGATCATAATTTTATGACAACATATGCAAACAATGAAAATGACCGCATGCTACCATTATATTATATAAAGATTTCATCCATTCCAAAGAGAGATATTCTTCACTATAAAACCAAAATCTCTTCCAACAACACAAATGTGAATGGGACCAAGAAACCGTAGCTCTAGAAGCAAATGTGAAATGGGGTAAGGGGTGTAAAGAAAAGTAATAACTTCGAATCTTACCTCTAATATTGGGATGTGCAATTTTGATAGTGGATGTTGACGATTTGGAAGAATGAAGCTCACTCTACGAAGAAGAAAAGAGAGACAGTTAAGTTGGATGAAAAATTCAAGAGTCCAACTTTAGTCATAAGCATAGGGACTAGTTGAGGCTTTTTAAAGTACAAGTTCTAAAGTAATTTTTGGCATAAAAATAGGGGGTAAAATGCATTTAATTGAATTCTTAGTTGCTCATAAGGCCCAACATAAAACTACATGTGAAAGCATTGGGATGTGAATGGGCCTGGTTTAGATGGGCAGGAAATCAGACCTAAATCTTGGGCCAATTAATTGATCCATGCCAGATTACACAATAAAGGCAGGATGATGGATGGTTAATGAGTTGGGAGATAGGGGGTCTAATCTAGCTGAAATGAATTTTGATATGCATACACTGGAAGACTGTAGGTTTGAGCCCAAAATTGTACGTGTGAATAGAAACCTGAAATCACTCTCTCGACATAACGATTTCAGTATAAAAATTAAGCTTTCTTATTCCATGATGACTTGAATTATATATCCATTAATCTTTTCTTTAACGTGGAACGTTATTCAGCCAGTATTGACTTTATCTTGCATGGCTGATGTGATATTGCTAAACATTGCACCACGTGTGGAGCTTTATATATATATATATAGGACATGGCATTATTTATTTGAAAACAATGACAACTAACAGAGGTGAATGCGATGCCAAACCTACATCATTACTACAAACATCAATTAAATCTATATAAGCAAAGTTCATTGTAGCTTCAAAGAGTAGCCTTTTTCAACTTGACCTCTACTCTGCTCTCTATCTACAACCTTCCATCCCAACAAAGTGATCATGACTTTGCGAAACTGGTAGGGTTTAGTGCGAAGTAACAAGAGACCTGAGGACTTCAACCTGCAACTGTAGGCAAGTAACATAACTCTCCACTTCAGAGAACAACTCATGCACACAAAGCTCATTTCCACCAGGTAATATTCTTCGTAGCAACACTAAGAGATCACTGGGATTCTCTTTCTTTGTATTCATAACCTTCTTCTGAATACTGGGCATATAATATCCCTTCAGGTTCATCTCGCAGTTGATGCGAATGAGCATCCTTGGAATTGGAGGGCAAATCTCGAGATGTTGGACAAAATAGCAATGGCTATCAAGTTTGCTTGTCATGATTGGTTTGGAAGTAGCAGTAGCCTGATCAAGCTTGCGTTTTAGTGCACGACTCCATTTGAATTTACCAGCTGATCGCACCAACGCCATGTCTTGTTCGAACCGTACGATCTTCTTCATCTCTCTATCTTTCCCTCTGGTGCTGCAGGAGTTAATCCTAGCAATCCTCAGAAGAGATGGCAGTAGATAGCTTATGTACTTGAAGGAGAAGTTAGCCAATTCTGTAGCATTAACATCGAATGAGTAAACCCTTCTCCGCTTGCTTCTCTGCACCTCGTCCATTATCTAGCAGAAAACGATGACACTGTAAACTGCTTCAAAATCATTACATATCAAAAGATTAAAGAATTGAAGATGGTGATATAAATTAAGTAGGAGATTAAAGAGCAAAGAGTATCTCTATATATGTACATATGCTTAATTATTCATTACCTTCACAATTCCTTGGGAAAAAGCTATGGTGATGGCAAGATTAGAAGTGCACGTCCTCCATTTAAATACAACTGGGAAAAGGATGGAAGCCCATGCTGCTGTCCCATTAAGGCCAAAACTTCCATCCCTTTCAAAGTAGTCCTATCGACAAATAATTGAAGGATGGAAACTGAAGGACTTCATTTGACTAACGTTACATGTGTATGGCGTTCGAAGGGAATTAAAAGGAAAGTCAAAAAGGTAATAAAAGGGATAAAGGTTTAGCTAATTAAAATTGATCCGCTTGGGATTGGAGGAAACGGCGCAGAATTGAGTCTTCAAGCACTGTTGGAGCACATGGTAGCACATGCATCATTTAGCTCTATTAGCCCTACATAAAATTGACATCCCTCCTTCCCCCATGTGCCCTTGGGAGCAAGACACCAAACCTCCTTAATTTGAATGCCACCTGCAATCTCTTCCCTTTGCCTCTATTCAATGTACTACTACTCTCCATTTCAATCCTTCTAATTAAGCGCATGTGAACACAATAATTAAAAAAAGAGTTCTGATGCATGCGCTACCATTTTGAGCAGAATAAGGTTTATATAATGAAACTTAATTACTTTTATCAGATAGGAAGGAAAACATTTTGAATCAAGGGCAACAAGAATATTTTGATACTTCCAAAAGTATGTTTATCTAATTATTATAATGGCAATTAGATAACCTTCATAGAAAAGAAGAAGATAAAATAGAGTTTGAACCATAAAACAAATTCATCCTGTTATATGAATGGACTTAATTTTTTTTTTATCAGCTAATAATTGTAAATTAATGGGAGATTTGACCTAAACCTAGTGCACTAGGAGACGATAGATGAAGTGTCGATCGTGTCGATAGGTAAAGATGATCAATGATTGATGGAATCAATCATTAAAGGAGAACCCACAAGAGGCTTCAATTCACGTGAAAACTTCATCTCCTAGACCATCAGCACACGATCGTGATAGTACTAGATGTCCTTGTTGGGATGTGAATGTGAGATTTGGTCCATGCACAATAAAAAGAAAGAAGGTAATCATTGATGTGTAGAGGAGAGATGTCTTTCGGGTAATTTGGATTCGATATAAATAGCCAATACTAGGTCATATTCAATCCGATTAGATCTCTTCCATGAGCTTATAATGGGTTAGAGAAGTAGTCATCCCTCCATTTCTCTCACCTCGGCAAACTAGGCCTTCATCCACTCAATTTTAGGTTAATTTAGTCGACTTTAGAAAATAAAATTGAACCTATTGAAAGTAGGTTAATTAGAAGATTCAAGTAACCCTAGTCTTAAATAAGAAGTTAAATTCAACATACTAAGCCACAAACATATGTTATAGATAATTCTTTAGAAATAATTTTATTAGTTCTTTAGAGATATTCATATAAAAGTCCACTATTTTCGGCATTCTAAAGAATTAGGAAAGTAAACAAATGTCGACTAAGGTATTTTTCTCAATTTGGTTTAAATGCTGACATATCTGGGCTTAGATAAGTTTTCATCAACTGGTGTTTCTAACCGTCAATATTATTATTAAGTTAGCCTAATTTAATTTCATTCAGACTACTTTTTAAGCAATATGAAAGTCAAAAGGAGAGGGCCTATTGCAAATTCTGGCTAACAATGAGACTCACCACACATGTCATCACAGTTAGTGTGTGTCACATAATGATATAAACCTAACTTCTTCCTTTATTAATTTAATATTCATTGCTAACTTATATCATCTTCTTATGTAGGGACGGCAATCGTCTTTAGTTAGGTGAGTTCCACTCAAGTTAGATGTGACTCAAATCAACTCACCATAACACACATTTATTAAATGAGACTTTAAAGGCAATAATTTTGTAATAAATTTACATTTATTTGAAGTATACAAAATATATTCAAGTGTACGATCAAGTCACATAGCATAAAGAATATTAGATGTGGGAAGAAATCAAGTTAAAAGATGAAGACAAGAAGATTAAAGCTTTAATTTTTAAGACCTCTTTCGGATGAAGTTAAGGGCATTCTGATGGCATGCACAGGATAGCAAAGGAAATTTTTGAATAAAAAAAAATTTCCGGAGTCCTTTAGCCCCGTTAATTTTAAAAGTAACAAAAAATTTAATTCCAGAATATCTCTTCTTAGAATAATAGCTAAACATCATAATAATCATATTCCAGAATAAAAATAATATTAATCAAAATTATATTTTATATCTACTCTTACATAATTATTATTTTACCCTTCGATTAACTGCAGTCATTTCTCACATCTTGTCAACCCTCCTCTATTTGCTCTCTTTCCTCTCTCTCTCTCTATCTTCTCTCGTATGGTGCATCTAAGAGAGAATGGGATGCTCGATCTCATTCACCATCTCCTCTTTGTCAATCTCTTCTAGCATCTCCTCTGTCTCGTTCTCTTCCACCATCTTCCCTCCTTTGATCTCTAGCGAGCTTCCCTGTTCGCACTGCTTACTAGTGTCAAGAAAATGACAATCAATAGCGATCAACAAAGCGGACAACCACTTTGAAGTTGTGCCCGTAAGTTCAATTGAGAGAGAATTCTCGTCGTGAAAAATGATGTGATTCAATCCGGACTGAGCCACCTCGTGCACTATTAGGACTTGTGATTTAATTTTTTATTTTAATATCTTATTTTTCTTAATAAATAAGGATTTTTGGCTGGGGCATACGCCTACATCGCGTAAACACACACACAAAATCTGATTTGCCCTCGACAAGACTGATAGTATTAAGGTTATTTTTTTTAGTTGTTTGGTTGCTAAGCTAGCCTCTAAATATGTGTAAGGTAGCCTCATTAGTGTTTCATCAAAGAAATTATTATTTTGAATCCATCTTCTCCCCTCTAATTCAAAGCTTCTCCCTCTAATTCGAAGCTTCTCCCTCCTCACTCAATCCCTAGTCGTGTGTCATCTTGCTGCCGGTTACCTCTTGCCTCTTTCGTTCGTCGGAACCCTCCCTCCTCCTTAGGACACTGACACCTTCTCCTATCTCTTCTTTCACACTACAACACCTCGTGCAAACCCTACCTATAACCCACATCCATTCTATCTCCACCCTCACCACCACCACCTGTCATCAATACATCCACCAGATCTAAAAACCCCATAGACAGAAGTATGTATCTAAATACTAGGCAATGATATCACTCGTTCGCTTAAGTAAAACTCCGAAGAAATATTAAAAATGAAAGCAGAGATGAACGCCAAGATTTTAACGTGGAAAAACCCAAACGAAAAAAAACCACGGATCCAAACTCGGATCAAAACCAATCACTAGAATAGTAGTAGTTACAAGACTGACTCACAAAACAACCCGTCGATCCAAATGACTTTGTTCCTCTTAGTCTTGTTCGCTAGAACCCACGATTCACTACTTCTCGTGATTGAAGTCCAACCTCAATAGCCCTCGAGATTGATCTTTCGTCTAGATAGCCCTTAAGACGAAAGATTAAGGTTTTAGATGAGTGGAACCTTGATAGTTGAAGAACCGATGTAGCCTCAAGAAGTCTCCTTCAATAATGCTTCTTCAACCACATTAGAGATAGGGCATCACAATCCTTATATATGATCTCAAAGATAGAGCCAAATCCAAGTCTTATCCGAACTCACGAGAATCCAATATTTTCAAACTTCGTTGGTGCGTTTGAACGTGGCTCGAGTGCGTTCGAACGCGTTTGTGAACGCAGCTCTCGGTCTGTATGAATGCAGTACATGCGTTCGAACGCGTTTGTGAACGCAACTCTCGATTTGTGTGAACGCAGTACCCGCATTCGAACGCGTTTGTGAATGTGGTGTGAACGCAACAATTTTTCTCCAATAATTTTGCAATTCTTCAAACCAAAGAGATATTCTAAACTTGTATAAAGCTCATATACATGTAAAAATACACTTAGAATATTTTGTACATAATTGCCAACAATTAAAAACCTAACAAGATGCCGAAGATACAAATATTTATTGACAATGTCGTCATGACGGCTAAGATGCCGAAGAAGAAAAATGGTGCATTACTAAGTACAAGGCATGATAATTGAACTGATGAACAACATGACGCAGGGATGATAAGTGCTAAAACCTTCACAAAAGATGGTTGGAATAGAGTGCACATTGGTTGGGTACAAAAGATAGGTGATGACCTAAGTAGAGAATAAATAAAAAGAAGATGGAAAATGTAACACCCGTGTATAAAAGAAAAAAAAATTTAGACTCTAACCGCAGCGCACGCGCCTCTTTCTCCTCCCCAACCTCTCGCAGTTAGTTACGAGAGGTGGGAGAGAAGTGCGTTGGAGTGGAGCTAACTCCACTCCGCTGCCCTCTCCGCCTTATCTCTATTTAAACCCCATCACCCCTCCCCTTCAAGGTTTTGTTTACTCTTCGCAATTCCTCTTTCTCGCTCTTCCTTCCTCTCTTTTCTCTCCCAAGCCGCCAAAGCCTTTGTCGCAGGCAGCAAGTCACCGGAGCACCGGCAGCCAACCAAAACCCCCTCATTGTAATCTTCGGGTTAGTCTCCATCCCCTCTTTAGTTTAATTTGAATATTGCCTAGTTAATCATGAATTAATTATGAGTTTACTTATTTCTACCTTCACCAAAGAAATTCATCGGCTGGTGACCTCGGGTCGACTACCCACCGGCTCGGGGAGTTTCCCCATTCCAGCCTCTGGCCGTGAGTACCCAATTTGAGTACCCACAGGGCGCGGGGGAGGCGATGCCATGTCGCCTCCCACCGCCGGGTTACTTGGACTCAAGCGGCCACCATCGGCGGTGGTAGCCTCGCTCGTCAGCCTCAATTGACTCCACCTCTTCACATGGAAGAGCTGGGTACTCGAGATGAGGGCTTCGAGTCCATCTTTCACTGCACTTGGAAGCTCCATGGCCGTCGGCCAAGGAGTTCCCCAACTCTCACCATCGGCCACACTGGCCGATGGTTCAAGCTCACCTGCAATCCAAATCGACCTCGTCGACTTGGGAAGCCGATGGTGCTAGGCTGCCGGCGACGGGGATCACCGGCAACAGCACCACCTTTCTTCTCAACTTTTTCTCCTCCTCTATTTTTCTTCTCTAGGAAGGAGGCGAGGAGAACGGGTGGGGGTTAGGCCAACCCCCACTACATTCTCGTCTAGGCTGTAGGTGGGCCGCAGCCCCGCCCACGAGTAGTCCACCACCTTAGAGTTTGGTGGGCTGCAGTAGGCCCGAAGCCCACCTCCTCACCTCGTTGGATTGGGCTCTAGAGCCCAGTCCACCATCTTAGGGTCTTGTGGGTTGTAGTAGGTTGCGAGCCCACCATCTCACCTTGTTGGACTAGGCCCTTGAGTCTAGTCCAGCACCTCTTGGAATCTAGTGGACTACAGTAAGCCCGTAGCCCACCTCCTCACCCTGGTAGACTGGGCTCTACCTCTAGTCTAGTGGGCTGCAGGTAGGTCAGCAGCCCACTCTCTCTCACCTAAGCATGCTGGGCCTTGAGCCTAGCCCAACCTTAGACCATAGACAAATTTATTAGTCTTTTATTTTTCTTAATTCTATTAGCTATATAAATTGTATTTATTTTATTTTTCTCAACCATGTTATTAATAAAATTAGGATTAATACATAATTAAAATAGGTATTTGAATTTATTAGTCTTTTCAATTATCTTCAACACTTGCAAAATGTGAACGACTCTAAATGACCTTTTTTAAAATTAATACAAAATAATATATTCGGACCTAGAAAATCAAACTTAATTTATACAACAAGGTAGTTAGTCCTATAAGTTCATCAATCTTATGTTTATTTTATTTATAAATTATTAGACCCATTATTGTGCGGGAAGGATCTCGCAATTTAGGAGGAGCCGATTGATTAGGAGAGTAAGACGAATTTCAGAGATATCCTAGGCGAGTAGAATTCTATAATAGTCTACAAAAAATGCATACTTATGCCATTTCTTACCAGCACTAATTAAATATCATTTCTTACTTGTAAAAATTACATGTTATTTCATACTTGCATTAATTACATGTCAATTCTTACTTGCATTCTTTATCACTTAATGCACATGTATGATAGACTCTATGCATTGTTTATAATACCTGTTATTTTGATGATTATGTTAAAAAATAAATAATAGAGATCATGGCACCACGTGCACGTATCATTGTTAGTCAAGTCCCAACTAGACAGTGCCATCTCACCCACTCAACCCGAGGTTAAGGATAGAGTGTATTATATAGTATTATATTAGTGGTCTACACCTGAGGTCGATAGCTGGTGGAGCATTCAGGTGATTACACTACCCTAGTTAGAGACTAGTCTAGTATGATATTAGAAAAGATGATTGAGAGGTAGGGATTGTAGTTCTAGTAGTACTCGAAGACACAAGGTCAGGGCGTCTATTGAGTTGTGTGGTCTTACCCGCCGTATGTGATGATTCTGCATATTGCGATGATTTACTAGAGCGGTGTTGATGGGCCTATGACTAGAGTCCTTAGTCTGGTGGCCATAGACAACTGGTCATATGCAGCGTTGCTAGACATGTATGGGCGATAATACCGCTAGATGACTAGTCCCCTCAATTTTATGATGCTTTGTGAGACATCTCATTGTGACTCGGTTTCTGTATGGAATTTTATGTAAATTGAGCTATAATGATGAAAGTTATTAAAAGTCATAATGTACATATTCATTAACATGTTATGGGTTTGCATTTCTATTTATTATGCAATATAATATTCTTAGATTACTATTGGATTTTACTTGTTGGGCCTTATGCTCACCGCCATTTTGGTGGAAATATTTCAGAGCTGATTATAAAGGAAGCGGATATCAAGGAGTAGCAGATTCATTTCCCTATTTTAGTATTATTTATTCTGTTATTTCTAGTTGGTCTTAGCCTGCGAGGGCATTTATGTTTAAAATTTGTGTTTGGACTTGTATTCCTAGAGGCTTGTTGAGGCCTGTGATATTATAACTTTGAATTATTTGTTGGATTATTATGGTATTTCTAGACTTATCTAGATACTTTGTGAGATTATTTCATAGACAGGTCATGTGGAAATTCTCCACATGAGAAACACGTGATTTTTGGAAGTGGATGTTTCAGAAAACATTATGTAGCATTTTTAGACAATACAAGACCCTAAAAGAGAAATGTGAATAGCGTTGGGATGATATATTGCACAACCCGGTGGCACCTAATGATGAAACATGGGAATAGATGATAGAGGTATATATTTTTTTTAATACTTATATATCAATTCTATAAATTGAATGGATAAATATATTTTGTTATTAATATGTATTTTTGAAC
Source organism: Typha latifolia (assembly GCF_019914945.1). Lineage (NCBI taxonomy): Eukaryota > Viridiplantae > Streptophyta > Magnoliopsida > Poales > Typhaceae > Typha > Typha latifolia. Next base: position 12,107,847 of record NC_133086.1, on the reverse strand, counting down.
CATTGACTAGTTGAGGAAATCTTATGGATGACGTCGAGAGAAAGGTTTGATATATTTTGAAGATATTAATTTTCTTGTGGGTAACAACACTGCTACAGACAATTTTGATTTTGCCTCCAACCAACCATTTGTGCAAACAACTATTGAAAGCAGTGATTCTTCTAATACAACAATAATGAATGAAATTAAATTAGAACATGATGACACTTTCAAGTGTGGTTATAGCATATTAAATTTATAGACTTCTTCTAGGAGTAAGAAGCAACATCAAAGTGGATCAGATAGGCGAGGTAAAAAGTCAAGCCCTAGTGATGGTACATGCCAAAAGTGGCAGAAGGCCTTTGAGAAAGAAATAGATAATGATAAAAAGGAGAAATATAAGTTGGAGAAGATATCTTTTAAAAGGATGAAGTTTGAAGAACATACAAGTCAGATTCAGGACATATAAGAAAGTATGCTCGTAGCATAGCAACTTCCTAGTATGGGTATTGAGAAGATCATTTTTTTTTTTCATACGCTTTGCTACAAGACGAGAATACAATAATTTTCAAGAGTCTAAAATATGCTCAGGCTCGAATGGGATAGGTACACATGAAAATAAGTTTACCACCACCATCTACTTCATCTACTCTATCAGAGTCTACAAATATTTTAACATTCTATTTATTGATTAGATTGACATTTGATAATTTTCTATTTACATTGTCCCTATAATAAACTTATTATGTGCTCATTTAGTCTCTCATAGGAGTAAAAACATATTCATATGTTCATGTATTGTTGGAATGTCATGTTGTAATACTAAACTTATTCACTATGGATTTATGTATGTCTTTTAATATTTAAATCGGCAATCTAATTGCTTTTTTTTTTCATTTGTTAATATTTTGGCTTTATTTGATTATTGCGGAAATTTATGTCTACAATGAGTTGTTTTACATAGATGGTAATTCATTATTAATCCTTTTGTGAAAGTAACATATTGTTAGCTCTTTATGACCAGTAATATTTATTAAATACACAAGTAATCGAATTATGCTCTTTTATTGTAGACATTTTTATACGTAGATTAGTTTGCCTGTGGAGAATTGCATCATTGAAATCTAGCAAAGGTGTGATATATATGATTGTCTGTAGCACTATAACTACTTGTTATATGCATTTTTAATTTTAGTTCTTAATTGACAAATATAGGAAATTACTTGCATGGAATCCAATTAAAATGAAAATGATATATATTATAATACAGACAATAGCCCAGAAGGTAGTGAACCTTCAATTAGTACTATGATATAGACTCATTAGTATCAAATCAACTTGATTAATTTGTAGAACAACTTGTAGAAGATATTAGTTTCTCCCACTGTAGGCCTAAACCTACGCCTTGTAGAACTAGGCCTTGTACTAGCCAAGATATGGTGATTGATATCTTACGTGGTCATCCAAATCATTGTATTGACGAGTTATCCTACAACCTTTTACGTAAGTTATTACGTCAAGCCTTGGAAGAAAGAGGTTTGATTTAAAACACACAAATCTTGATGAATGAGCAGCTAGCAACTTTTTTATATTTTGTAGCACACGATGTGCCAAATAGAACTCTTGTAGAGAAATTCCAACACTTAAGAGCCACTATTAGCCAATATTTTAATGAAGTTCTTGACAGTATTTGTGTTATGAGTCATATTTCTATGGTAATGAAAATTATTATATTTTTTCAATTGTAGCAATTATTGTAGCCCACCATAATTATCCAAGTACTAGAAAACATAAATGAGAGAATGATAAGTTACAAAACGTTCCCTTCAATATCTGGATTGATTGTAGGAAACAGTCCGCACAATTGAGAAAAAATATTCACCAATTATTCTCCCGTAGTCAGAAATTTACGAAACTAAGAGTGGTCGATCTGTAACTTCCTGGTCTACGTTTTTAGTATTTACGCCCTTCGTAGATTCGGACTACAACTGGGATGAAAATACGCTAGATTGGGAATGATGGTGATGGTGACGGGTGGAGAGGATGACAGGGTTATAGATGATAATGGAGATGAGGGTAGATGGTTGATATAGTTTAAGAGATAAGGACGAAGGGGGAGAAGTGGTCGAGATTCCAAGGATGAGGGAGGACTCGACGGAGGAGGAAGGACTCGACAGACGAGGGAGGTTAGAAAATAGATGAGACTTTGCCAATAGTAGAGGTGGCTATTGAGGGAGATTAGAGTACAGAGACTAGAGAGAGGATAGAGGAAGACAGAAACTGATAGGTTACGGAAGAAAATCTTTATGATCTGAATTTATTGTAGGAAGCAGTCCGCGTAATTGAGGGAAAATATTTACCAAATATTCTTCCATTGTCATAAAATTACGAAACTAAGTGGAATCGATCTGTAACTCCCTGATCTACGTTTTCTGTATTTACGCTCTTTGTAGATTTGAACTACAACTGGGAAAAAATACGATATATTGCGGATGATGGTGGTGGTGATGGGTGGAGTGGAAGTTAGGGTCATAGATGATAATGGAGAGGAGGGTAGATGGTGGATGTTGTTTAAGGGATAAAGACGAAGGGGAAGAAGTTATCGAAATCCCAAAGAAGAGGGGGGACTCGATAGATGAGGGAGATTAGAAGTTAGGAGAGACCTTGCCAACGGTAGAGGTAGTAGGTTGGTGAAGAGGGAGGTGGGAGATTAGGGTAGAGAGAAGATAGAGAGGCAAGAAATAATAACTAATACTAGCCAACAAGCCCTAATAATAATAACTAATACTAATCCTAATGGAATCCCCCCGATCGCATTCGAACGCACAAAAAGCGTTTTCCGTCGATGCGAACGCGATGCAGGCATTGAAATGTGACGTTCAAACGTGCCCGATCGCGTTTGAACATGCATTTCGCGTTCTTTGTTTTTGCGCACTTGATTTAGGCGTTTGCAAGGGCGTTTGAATACAACTCATTCCGCGTTCGAATGCGACCTACATAAATTTTATTTTAATAAAAATAAACAACTAGTGCCATAAGAAAAGACACCAATAAGGTGTATCAGAAACCAATATTCATTCATCATAATAATTTTGGCTGCCATCCATACCGTTTAAGAGGGTAGCCAACAAGCTAAAATAATAATTATTAACCCTAATACTAGTGGACTCTCGCCGATCGCGTTCAAACGGGGTCGATCGCATTCGAATGCCCAAAATACGTTCTCTATGGATGCGAACTGATGCAGGCGTTCGCACGTGAGCGTTTGAACGCGTCCGACCATGTTCGAACGCACATTTTGTGTTCTCTGTTTTTGCGAACTAATACAGGCATTGACAAAGGCTTCGAACACACACCCTTTCCCGTTCGAACGTGACCTACAGAAATTTTATTTTCTTAAAAATAAATAAGTAATGGAATAAGAAAAGACTCTAGCAAGGTGTATTAGCCCACCACGCTTCCCCCACCTCATCCTCAAGTTGTAAAGTCGGGGAAACGCTATAAGATGTCCATCTCCAGCTCCCATGTCGCCTAGTTAGATGGTTTGCCAAGCCACTTGACTAGGACCTCCATCTCCAATCTGGTACCTTGACATCGTTAGCGCCTCGCAAGTACACGAACTGGCTCCACAATCTCTGTTTCCTCCAATGGCTCTAGTAGAACTGATCCAACGACATGATGATCTCCAATCAGCTACCTCAGCAATGAAACATGGAAGACTGAATGTACTCTCGACCCCTCAGGCAGCTCCAAGCTATGCCCAATCGGACTGATATGCTCTAACACCTGAAATGGACCGAAGGAGCGATGTGCTAACTTCTGGTTTTGCATCGAACGCAAGGTCACATGTCGTACAAGTTGCACCCTTATGAACACCTAACTGCCGATGTCAGAATCCTACTCCCGATGGCTGCGATCATAAACTTGCTTTATGCGGTTTTGAGCAAGTTGAAGATGGGCATGCAACCTCCTTAATGTGGCATCTATATCCATCAATGCCAAGTCCACCTCTGTTCGATATACAGATGCCACTAGGTCATAGGCACGTAATGTCGGAGCCATGCGCCCATACACCACCTCGACGGAGTCATGCCAATACTGCTGTGGTGGGCGATATTATAAGAGCACTCCGCCAACAGTAAGAACTCCAACCATCATCTTGGCATCTCTCCTACAAAGTATCGCAAATACTACTCAATGCCTCAATTGACCACCTCTGTTTGGCCATCTGTCTATAGATGGTAGGCCGAACTGAAGTTCAATCGAGTCCCCTGCAATCTAAAAAACTCCATCTAAAAGTCACTCATAAATACATGATCATGATTAGAGACAATCGTGCGTCACATGCCATGCAACCGAACAACATCTCTCACAAAAATTTCAGTCACTAACTTGGTTGAAAATAGATGTGACAATGCAGAAAAGTGTGCATACTTGCTCAATCTGTTAACCACCACAAAAATAATAGAGTAGCCACGTACCAGCAGAAGACCTTGTATGAAATTCATAGAAATGTCATCCCAAACACAGTCTAGTATCGATAGAGACTGAAGTAATCCGATCGGTTTTAATGTAGTTGCCTTCGCCCTTTGACAAACTTCATAAGCACGGACAAAACTCCTCACATCTCACCTTAGTCCTGACCATGTGAAGCTCTGTGATATCGTCCTATAAGTCCTCAAGACACCCTCATGACTAGCCTTCGGAGTTTGGTGGAAGGGCTCCAATAATTTTTACCATAGTCCATCATTTGCTAGCACCCGGATGCACCCGCAGTCTAGTAGCAAACCACCTCAGTTCTCCAACTCTCGATGGCGCTCGAGATCATCCAATACCTCCTATAACAACCTCATAACATATGAGTCAGATGTACATGCATACCTCAGCTCATCAAAGAAGGAAAAAGTGGGAGAAGAAAATGCTGCGAGCTCGGCGGTATCGGGTTGGCGTGATAGTGCATCCGCCACTCTATTTTCTGGCCCCTTCTTATGACCCATCTTTTCTGTGTGGTACGATCCTTCCTCGGCTATAGGCTCTGATACCAGCTTGATACGAACCCTCTTTTGGTGCTATGGCTCTGATACCAGATTGTTACGATCTTGCACGGAACTTTAAGATAAGATCCCGAAATATCCCGCCGTTGGATCACTGTGAAATTTTTATATGTTGTAGGCCCGGAAAAGAGCTTTCCAACGGATCTAGTTTCAGGCGAATCGGAGTTGGGGATCTCGAGATATCGTTCGTTTAGTAGACGAACGTCAGGATACTCTGTTTTTGGATTCCGTGGATGAAGGCACGAAATCCTGGGTAATGGTGGATTGTGGAGGGCCGGTGTTGATGGGGTGGCACCGGTGTAAAAGTGATGGTGGAAGGGTTATGGATGATGGAAAAGTTAGGGATAGCGATGGATAAATTGGAAGAAGGGGGAGAAGAGGGCCACTCCTAAGGGACTAGGGTGATTGGCCTGTCGAGGGAGATTAGAAGCGGCGTCGCCGGGGAGATTGAGGGAACGGGAGCGAAGAAGATGAAGGAGGCAAGGCAAACTCAATTCTCAATATTCAATTCCTAATTTTGGTTGCCCTACACATACTTTTATAGGCTAACCAACAACTCAATCTTATCCTAAAACACAATCTTATCCTAAAACTCAATCTTATCCTAAAACACAATCTTATCCTAAAACTCAATCTTATCCTAAAACTCAATCTTATCCTAAGGTAAATCCAAACTCGAGACGACGTCGGTGAAGTCCGAATCGTATCACTGTGCCAGAGTGTGAATTCGCTTCCCCATAAAGTATGGAAGACTCCTTTGATTGGTTCGAATAATGAATTGCCTACCGATCAAATAAGACCCCTATTTTGTCACCGCATGTAGGATTGTCAACATCTCCCTCTCATAGGTCAATAATTGCTGAGATTTATATGATAAAGCCTTGCTGAGAAAGGCTATGGGATGTCCTCCTTGCATTAGAACAGCTCTTGATGCATCGCATTCCACAACGAACTCTTTGGTGAAGTCCGGTAGAGTTAGAATGGGCATCGTTGTCATTGTTGTTTTCAATTTTTCAAAGGCTGTAGTGGCTTCCTCCGTCTATCTAAAAGAGTCCTTCATTAGCAAAGAAGTGAGAGGAGCACCAATCTTGCCATAACTGGCGATGAAGCAACGATAATACCCGGTTAGCCCCAAGAAGCCACGTAATCCTGTGGTGGAGGTAGGGATCGGCCAAGTTGTCATGCACGCCACCTTTTGAGGATCTGCCGCCACTCCTTCCGCTGTTATGATGTGGCCTAAATACTCCACTTGTGGTACTCCCTATAGACACTTGGACTTCTTAATCTTCAGCTGGTTTTGCTTCAATAAATTCAGCACAACCTCTAAATGCCGCCAATACTCCATTTCAGACCTGTTGTACACTAAAATGTTGTCAAATAATACCAAGAGATACCGTCGCAGCAGAGGTCAAAAAAATATTATTCATGAGGCCTTGAAAAGTAGCTGAAGCATTGGTGAGACCAAATGGCATCACCTAGAACTCGTAGTGCCCGTCCGGTGTCCGAAATGCAGTTTCGTGCACATCCGCCGGGTGAACTCTAATTTGAGGATACCTAGCCCTCAAGTTAAGTTTGTTGAATATGGTCGCCCCTACAAGCTTATCACAGCTCCTCTATGACCGGAATGGGATACCAGTCCCTGACGGTGTAAGCGTTTAGTGGCAGATAGTCGAGACAAAAATGCCACAACCCGTCCTTCTTCTGCACCAATTACACGGGCGATGAGTTAGAGCTATAACTTTATTGTATGAGGCCTTGCTCTAACATCTCGGCCACCACTTAGAGATAACTTCCTTCTGCACATGTGGATACTAATATGGTCTCACATTCGCCGGTGTAGCCCCAGGCACAATCTCTTTGCGACAGTCCATCGTTTGCCTTGGCGACAACTCCTTTGGCTCCTCAAACAGTCCAGCAAATTTATTCAATAAATTAGACAAATCAATTGTAGTACCTAGAATCATTTGAGACTCATCTCGTACTAGTCCTAACTGAAGAAGATAGGCTCAATCACTCGCATAAGGCAGCCCCACCATCAGTTGCATCACAGAAATCAGCGGGGATCGAACGCCATCAAGCCACACCTCTTTGTTTCCTGGCTTAAATTTCATCCACATGCTCTAGAAATCAAATGTGATGGATCCCAAGCTCTGCAACCACTGAGTGCCAAGGACAACGTCCGCTCATCGCAGCACCAACGGATACAACTCTATAATGATGTCGTGTCCTTGCACCCGTATACCGACCTGGTGGCATAAGCTCTCCGCCCTAAGCATCATGCCGTCTCCAATAGCAACCTCAGACCCCGCGGTAGGTTCAGCGTCCAAGCCCATCTTCCTCACCAACCTCTTGTCTAGAAAGTTGTCTGTACTCCTAGAATCGATAAAGATGTGCACACAATGTTTTCTAACGAGTCTGTCCAACTGCAATGTCCTCGGCGCGGAAGTATTTGAATATGCATGCATCAATATCTCTTCTTGGATATCTTCCTCCTCGCCCTCCTCCACGGCCTCCCCATGGATCTCCTCTACATAATCTCCATCACCATCATCCTTATCATCCCCGTGGAGATCGTCGATGAGCATCACACTCTCGATCGGTTTGGAACACCGATGACCGGGGGTGAAATGTTCATCGCATCGAAAGCAAAGCCCCTTCTCTTTTCGCTCCTCCACCTGGGCAGGTGTGAGAGTTCGAATGGGGGGTCTTGTGCCTCCTCTAACATCGGAAGAGGATCTCAAGTGTGGTCATGCTCCAGTACTAGCAGCCGCTGCCTGTGAACTCGCAAAATTTTCAATCAGCATTTGGTGCAAATCACCCATCTCGGTTGCCCCAACTTGCTTTCACTGCCATCTTAAGAGCCTTGTGCTTTTGCTCCATCCTCACGGCCTTCTCAAAAGGCTCCTCAAGTGTAGTAGGACAAAGAGCACGAACATCCGCCTGAATCTCCTCGCGCAACCCTAAAATAAATGTGATTATTAATGTCGGTTCGGGCCAAGATGGCTCGCAACGACTACTAACTCTTTCAAATTCTGCTTAGTACTACAACACAGCTATCCTATGAACCATCTTGCTTAATGCGGCTGCAAAATCTTCATACACCGCTGTCCCAAATCTGCGTGTAATCCTCCTACAAAAGTTTGCCTAACCGGTAAATCCTCCACCTCGAATGGCCGATCGATACCACCGCAATGCCGTTCCTTAGAGGTGAAAGCTTGCCATCGGTACCTTTGCGTCCTCCGCTGTCCCTTGACAATCAAAGTATTGCTCCACTTGAAACACCCAATTAGACTAAGCGTGTGGTTCTCCCCCGAATAGTATTGTCGGGCTGGCGAAAGATCATTAGTTCAGGTGTGAACCGCTGTGCTTGTTGCTCTCCTTCTCTAAATCCCCAAACATGCCCATCACCATCTTCGAAGGGATCAACATCATCTTCAAAGTGCCAATCTTCTTCATCGATGAAGTGCACCGGTGCTGCGCGCCTCTTGGGTTCCGCCACCACTGGCTTTAGGTTGTGTATTGGAGGTGGGGGATAAGGTGTAGGAATAGGTAATAGAGGCTCATTGACATTAACATGTCGTACCTGGACCTATGGGGCGTCGGTTCAGTGTGGTTCCACCACTGGTCCTTCTTGAGGCACCGATCTTCGTCGAGGAGATGATGAAGCCGATTGGTTCATATCATATTCCTTCAAAGCATTATGATCATTCTACATTGCATCCACCTGATGCAGCAATATTTGAAACATGCCCATAAGTTCATTTGTCAAGCCCATGTTCACACCCATGGACGTTGGTTGACTCAGTCCTACCGTGGTCGCACCAAGGGAATCGACCTCTCGGTTAGGGTTTTCATGGGTTGAGTCTTCCTTTGTCGGTGTGCCCTCCATTGATCTCCTTGATGATGCCATCTTCCTTGTCTCCACCATTAATGGAAGTCCGAGGTTAACTTGGTTCTGATACCAATGATAAGTTATGAAATGTCCCCTTCAATATCTCGATTTATTGCAGGAAGTAGTTCGCGCAATCAAGGAAAAATATTCACAAATTATTCTTCCGTAGTCAAAAAATTACGTAACAAACGGTGGTCGATCCGTAACTTCCTACTCTACGTTTTTGGTATTTACACTGTGAGAGTGATGGCGGTGGTGACGAGTGGAGAGAATGATAGGGTTATGGATGATAATGGAGATGAGGGTGAATGGTTGATATAGTTTAAGGGATAAGGACGAAAGGGGAGAAGTGGTCGAGATCCCAAGGAGGAGGGAGGATTCGATAGATGAGGGAGGTTAGAAGATAGATGAGACCTTACCAATGGTAGAGGTGGCTAGTTGGTGAAGAGGGAGGAAGGAGATTAGGGTAGAGAGACTAGAGAGAGGATAGAGAGAGGATAGAGGAAGATAAAAACTAAAATAATGATAATTAACCCTAATACTACTAGACTCTCGCAAATCACGTTCGATCGGGGTCGACTGCATTCGAACGCACAAAATATATTTTTGTGCGGACTGATGCAGGCATTCACACGCGGGCATTCGAACGCTCCTACACGATTCGAACGCACATTTTGTGTTCTCTATTTTTGCAAACTTATGTAGGCGTTCGCAAAGGCGTGGGAACGCGCCCCCTTCCACATCTGAACACGACTTACAGAAACTTTATTTTCTTAAAAATAAACAACTAATGTAATAAGAAAAGACTCTAATAAGGTGTATCAGAGAAGTCTCTACTCGTGGTCTACAGTAATCAATGAGTTTCTGATGCCTTCAATTAGGGAAGCTCAAGGTTGTCTTTAGGATTTGTAGAGACGAAAGCTAAGCAAGGTGATATATGTGAATGGAGCAGTAATTTTGTTTCTAGTGTAACAAGCTATATTATATATAAAAAACTTTATTCCATAGCATGACGTGGTTGGCCAAAGTGTGGTCGACCTCGTGCTATGCAGTGGTAGGAGGGGAGGGCGCCACGCGCCCTTGCCGCCGGTTCCATAGAAGTTCATTGATATTTTTTGGTCGTCCCATACCTTCATTTTGTCTCATGTGTGTTCTCCATAGCCTTCTTCGGTTCTAGCTTACTTCACTTGGTTCATGAAATTCATCAAAGACTCATAAATCATAATAGTCATTTATAGGGCCGGCCCCATTAGCAACAAGAGCTGCTCTATCGTTCAGCCCTTGATGAGTAAGCATTTTTAGCTATGTTTTGGCCTCAGCATGATTATATGACTTTATCTAAAGATGATTTCAATCGAGTATATTTTATCATGCATTTGATTGGAGATGACTCTACTATTATGGTTTTATGTCGGGATGATTTTTATCATGAGTGTACATATGATAGACTAGTGGGAGTATGCATGTGTTAGATACATGGTTGGAGTCTGTATTACATCATCTTTCTCTTAACTATGTTACCAATTCATGAGTTTCATGATCTGTGGTAGTATTGCATATATGCATATGATCTATCATTTATTAGAAAATCATAAAAATACATGTGTATGTGATGTGATGGTTTGAACGGTATCTGGTCCAGACTGCTACTGGACATACTCTTAGCGTATGGCAGAGTATGGTGATGGTTGATGGTTATATTGCTACCGTATGACAGGGTACAATTATCATTGATATACCCTTAGCGTATGGCAGAGTATGATTATTTTCTTCTGAGATACTCTTAGCATATGGCAGGGTATAATTTATCTCGAGAGATACTCTTAGCGTATGGCAGGGTATGATTTATCTCGAGAGATACTCTTAGCGTATGATAGGGTATGCTCTGAGCTTGTGGCATGATGTGTATCGAGTTTGGGGCCGGGTACCGTAGTCCAACATAGTGGATGATATTTAGAGTTAAGATGGATGATTATGATAGTGAGAGATATGTGGATTCAAGCTCACAAGGCCAACGGATAAAGATCCAATGTGGTGCCATTGGGCTTCAATTCCACACCTCCACAAATAAAATCTACCCACAATGTGGTGCCATCGCTAATTGTCACATTGAACCCTTCCGTGGGTTCCGACTCGAGCCCAATCTTCCTAAGGAGCCTTTTGTCAATGAAGTTGTAACAACCCAACCTTAAAAAAAATATTGGGCACGACGTGGCTGGCCTCGTGCCCATGCGAGCTGCATGAGCAGCTTGCGTGGAGGAGGGGGTGCCACGCGCCCTAGTTGTTGTTGCCGCAGCCAACCCGTTGCGACTAGCTGGCCGGGGCGGGGACCCCACCACCGCCTCTCTCTCTCTCTTTATCTATTTCTCTCTCCTTCTCTCACTCTCTCCATCTCAAATGCTCTCTTTCTCTCTCTCTCTCATTCTTCTCTCTTAAGCTTCCCCATCTCGGTATGCCGACGTCGGCCACTTCGGACCATCACCGTCGCTTCCACTGCCGTGCTACCGACGCTCGTGAGCCTCCTCCTCCTTCCTCCTCTTCCTTCTTCTCTCTCTTCCTCTCTCTTTCTCTCTTTCTCTCTATTTCTCTCCCTCTCTCTTTCTCTCTACTATCGCCATCTTCGACCACCCGACCCGACCGTCGAGAAGCGACCGGTGCTCCCTCATTCCCTTCCTTCTCTTCTCTCCCTCTATCTCTCTCTCTCGCCCTCTCTCTCTCTCGCTCTTTCTCTCTCTCTTTCTCTCTCGTGTTCGTCGGAACAAAGCTGCCGGCGAGAGACCGGCCACTGGCTAGCCAGCTACGGCCGAGCCCCTCCCCGTCGCCCGGTCTCCTCCTCCTTTCTTCAAGTTTTCTTCTTCTTCTTCTTCTTTCCTTTTCTTTTTTCCTTTCTTCTTCTTCTTCTTCCTCGGCTTCTTCTCCTTCTCTTTCTGCACAGAGTTGGGCTCAGCCCAGCACTGTAGTAGGCAGTGCTGGGCCGATCCCAGCACTGATGGTAGAGATTTATTATTTATTTATGTTATGTTCTTTTATTTTATTTATGTTATTTATTTAGGTATTTCCTTCTTAATTAATGCAAAAAGATTATTTAGACATTTACTATTTTAATAATATTATATATTCTTCAATATGATTATTATTAATTATAATTTGTATAATTAATGATTAATTAGGTATAAATATATGTAATACTTATATTTATTATTTATATCTCTATTAGATTAATATATAGATTTGTAAATTATAATTATCAAATTTATATACTAATACTCCTATGAGATACATTTTAAGTAATTCTAATAATTTATTATACATTATTATTTTGTAACAAATAAAGTACTAGGATTATGTATTTATTTATTATTTGTAATGATTACATAGTCCCTAATTAAACAAGATATAATTATAATTAGGTTTTTATCTTTATTTATATTTATATTTTTATTTATAATTAAAAATCTAGCTAGTTATAAAGATAAGTAGAAATTCTAAAACCTATTAAATCATCCTATATTACATGAGAAGATTTTAATTAGATGAATGACTAACTTCATGCTACTTAAATATTTTTAGATTCCAAACTCTCTTATTTGAGACCCTGTAGATCTTGCTAGTGATGAGTGTCACTCAGTTGATTGGCGAATGTAAGGGATACGTGATTTGCGTCTTTTGATCAGTGTGAGTAGTCTTATCCCCTAGACGATTTTCTCAAATTAGGTTATATTATATATTATGTACATGTATGTTTTGGCCTCCAGCATGATTATATGACTTTATCTAGAGATGATTATAATCGAGCATATTTTTATCATGCATCTAATTAAGCTGATCTTGGATATGAGTATGATGATGATAAATAGAGATGATGAGAGATGATTATACTGTTATAATTTTATGTCCAGTTGATCTGTAGCATGAGTATGTATGTAATAGATTAGTAAGAGTATGCATGTAATAAATTAGCATGAGTATCGATGTATTGACTACATGGTTGGAGACTACATTGCATCATTTTTCGCTTGATTCCTGTTCCACCTAATTCCTATTATGCATTGACTTGTTATCGTACTGGATATATGCATATGATCTGTCATTTAGAAAGAAAGCATGAATTGTCATTGATAGGATAGTTGATAGAAAGCGTGAGGATACCCGAGTGGGAGGGACACGCTTGGTGGATGATTGATCGCTCGACATAGTCGCGATCCTGTTGGCCTTACGTCCGAGGTCGTTAGTCTGTGTGCGCAGTAGACATTCAGACACATGCCGTTCACTAGGGCATATGTGGCGAGTTATCCTCACGAGATTTCTATCAGCTAGAAGGGTGCCCGGTCTGGATGGATGTTGATACCCTTAGTGGATGGCAGGGTATGGTTATATTTAAGATACTCTTGTAGATGGCAGAGTATGCTCTGAGTATGATGATGATAAATAGAGATGATGAGAGATGATTATACTATTATAATGTTATGTCCAGTTGATCTGTAACATGAGTATGCATGTAATAGATTAGCATGAGTATGCATGTAATAGATTAGCATGAGTATGCATGTAATAGATTAGCATGAGTATGGATGTATTGACTACATGGTTGGAGACTATATTGTCATTTTTCGCTTGATTCCTGTTCCACCTAATTTCTATTATGCATTGACTTGTTATCATACTGGATATATGCATACGATCTGTCATTTAGAAAGAAAGCATGAATTGTCCTTGATAGGATAGTTGATAGAAAGCGTGAGGATACCCGAGTAGGAGCGAGGGTTATGACACACTTGGTGGATGATTGATCACTCGACATAGCCGCGATCCTGTTGGCCTTACGTCCGAGGTCGTTAGTCTGTGTGCGCAGTAGACATTCGGACACATGCCATTCACTATGGCATATGTAGCGAGTTATCCTCACGAGATTTCTATTAGCTAGAAGGATGCCCTTAGCGGATGGCAGGGAATGGTTATATTTGAGATAATCCTTGTAGATGGCAGAGTATGCTCTGAGCCTCCGGGCATGATGTTGAGATCGGGTACCGGGTGTTGACTGTGCATAGTGGTCTAGTATGATGATGACAAATAGAGTTGACATTAATGACTGAGATGTTGAGAAATACATATGATTTCATTATCATCTAATTACCTAATTATCGAGTGGTCAATATACATCATATATGGTTGAATTTGATATCATAGCATCGTCATGGTCGGCATGCATCATGTGTCATATTTGAGAAAGAGTTATGATGATAGTATGACATGGAGATTTGTTTATTCATTGTCGAGGATTATATAATTTATTAGTTATGACATGTTATCTACTTTTTATTTATGTATTATTGAGGATACATTCATATATTCATTCATGACATGATGCTTTTTTCGATTCATATTATCCAGTACATGATTTACTCTCTATTTGGCATCACCGATTCGGGGTAAGATTTATTCACTGAGTCTTTTGCTCATGACTCTCTTTATTTTTTTTCTAACCCCCTTAGATATGTGGTACATGATAGCGACTTGAGATATCTTGAAGAGATATTTTAGAGCGAGGATGAGGTGAGCTATAAACATGAGATGGTATATAAGATAGTTTAACCAGATATTGAGTTGTACCATTATTTGATATTTATATTTTTTTGCATCAAACAGTGATTTGTATAATATATGTCAGATTATAGTGTACTCGTGTATCAGTTGTTTAGTTATATCTTGATGGTTTATCGTGGCCTGTGTGGGTCCTGCCAGATTATGTAGTGGTCTAGTGTATATTATTGTGGACTTGGATATTTATATGTTAACATGTTTATTGGGTTGATAGTATAATTTATTTAGTATTGGATTATGTGAGCATAGATATGTTAGTAGGTAGTATTTGATGATATTATGATTGTATGTGCATAGAAGTGTATCTGTTCGTAATGGGCCCCGCCTATCCTGTCACGTGCACCGCATGTGCCGTGTGGGCGCGTGGGCGTGCACGTGCCCGTGCTGGGCGGGGGCGTTGCAAAAGTTGTTGGTGGACCCAGTATCAATCAAGATTCTCACAGTGATTTTCTTGATTACACCGTTCACCCGCAAAGCCTTTGGCGCGGTTGTCCCTGAATAGGCGTGGAGGGAGATTTCGGCTTTCATGTCCTCCATGGGTTGCTCCTCAGCTACTCCTCCTTACTGTCTAGCCACCCCTTCATCTTCAGCTACCATCTCATCCTTAGCCTCCTCCAATCCATCAATTAGCATCACCGATCCCATCGGTTTAGCGCAGGGATGCCCGGGTACAAACTTCTCATCACAACAAAATCATAAGCCTCTAGCTCTTCGTTCCTCCTCTTGAGTAGGTGTGACTACTTGTCTTGGACCTCTAGGCATGTACTTCACATCTTGGGATGGCTTCAGAGGCGCTCGAGGAGGCACCATTGTAGCAACGATTCTTGGTACGCTAGTAACATTTCCCGCCGCTATGGTTGGTTGAACTAGATTGTAGCTTTCTTGGCTCGTCCAATTCTGTTTCAGGTGTAACTTCATGGCTCAATGTTTGTCTTCCATGAGAACTGCATCTTTGAAGGCCTTCTTTAAGGTTCTAGGCCTTAAAGCCCTCACGTCAGCTTGTATGTCTCCCCGCAGCCCGGAGATAAAGGTACTACAAAGTTGCTGATCCGTCCATGGGGGTTGGCATCGGCTACTTATCCTCTCAAATTCTTCTTGGTATGCCCCAACCGTGGTCTTTTGCACCGTCTTTGAGAGGAGAGCTTCGAAGTCTTCATACCCCGACGCTCCAAGTCACCGTGTGATACCGGCGCAAAAGTCAACCCAAGTTTTGATAGCCTCATTTGCATTGGCTGCCCGAAACCAATGAAGCGCCACATATTCAAGGTGGAAGCTCACAAGCGTCACCTTATATTCTTCCGCGCTACCCTGCTATGCGAAGAATTGCTCCGCCCTATACAACCAATCGATCAAATCGCCACCTTTGAACTTGGGGAATTCGAGACGCACGATTTGCCCATGGATGTCGTTGTCTCCATCCGGATCATTTCGAAGTCCTTGTCTAATCGGAGGAGGATTAAGCATGAATGGTTGATGATCCCTCCTTCGATATTGATTAACTCGCCGCGGTTCCAATTCTTATTGCCCCGCCCACGAATCTAGATCTCCAAGGTGATCTCCATAGCGATTCGTCATCTCGTCGACGTGATACGATTCGGACTTCACCGACGTCGTCTCGAGCATGGATTCACTTTAGAAGTGTTTTTATTTCATGTTTTAGTGTTTAATTTCCATTAAAATAAGTTTTCTGTAAGCCGCGTTCGAACGCGGGTGGAGTGAGTTCGAACGCGCTTTGTGAACGGGGTTGTGAACATGGTGAAGAGAATGTATTGTGCGTTCGAACGCACTGTGAACGCCTGCATCGCGTTCGCAAATACCGACAGGCGCGTTCAATCGCGCGTTCGAATGCCTGCATCGCGTTCGCAAATCCAGAAGAGCGAACTCGGTGCGTTCGAACGCGGTCGGGCGAGTTCGAACGCGGTCGACGAAAATTGTGTTTCTAGGGTTAATTTGAGTTGTTGGTTAGCCTATAAAAGGATGTGGTAGGCAACCAAATTGATTATTGATTATTGAGATTGAGTTTTGCCTTGCCTCCTTCGTCTTCTTTGCTCCCGTTCTCTCAATCCCCGGCGACGCCGCTTCTAACCTCCCTCGTCCGGCTAATCACCCTAGTCCCTTAGGAGTGGCCCTCTCCTCCCCCTTCTTCCAATCTATCCAGCACTTGCCCTAACCTTTCCATCAACCATAACCCATCCACCACCACTTTTTCACCGGTGCCACCCCATTAACGCCGGTCCTCCACCAACCATCATTACCTAGGATCTCGTGCCTCCATCCACGAATCCAAAATAGAGCATCCTGATGTTCGTCCACTAAACGGACGATAGCTCGAGATCCAAAACTCCGATTCGCCTGAAACTAGATTTGTTGGAAAGCTCGTTTCTGGGGCTACAACATATCAAAGTTTCACGTCGATCCGATGGCGGAATATTTCGGGATCTTATTTCAAAGTTTTATGCCAGATCTAGTCCAGATCAAGAATTGGAAGAGATCGTATCAAGCTGGTATCAGAGCTCCATAGCCAGAGGCGTGATCGTACCAAGCTGGTATCAGAGCTCCATAGCCAGAGGTGTGATCGTATCACGACGGCGATCGAAGTTTCAAGAAGGACCATGATACGTAAGGTGAAATTTTAATATGTTGTAGCCCTAGAAAAGAGCTTTCCAACAAATTAAGTTTCAGGCAAATCGAATGTTGGGATCTCGAGATATCGTTTGATTAGTAGACGAATGTTGGGTAGTCTGTCTTAGGATCCGTGTATGGAGGCATGAGATCCTAGATGATGGTGGATGGTGGTGGACCGACATTAATAGGGTGGCACTGGTGAGTAAGTGGTGGTGAAAGGGTTATGGGTGATGGTAGGATTAGGGCAAGTGATGGAGAAATTGGAAGAAGAGGGAGGAGAGGGCTGCCCCTAGGGGACTAGGGTGATTGGCCGGTCGAGGGAAGTTAGAAGCGGCGTCGCCAGTGAACGAGATAAAGGGAGAGAAGAAGACGAAATAGGCAGGGCAAAAACTCAATTCATCAATAATCATTCCATGGTTGCCATCCACACCTATAGAGGCTAACCAAACAATTCAAAAATGGCAATTATTAACACTAAAGAGTACATTTTTGCCGACCGCGTTCGAACGCATATATTTCGCACTTCTCTAGATTTGCGAACGCGATGTAGGCATTCACAAGTGCATTCGAACATACTCCACCTGTGTTTGAACGCGACATACAAAAAACTTATTTTTTAATAATTAGACACTAAAATAAGAAATAAAGGCACCCCTAAGTGTATCTATCCTCGAGATGACATCAGTGAAGTCCAAATTGTATCAGATATATTACGTACATGTATGTTTTGGCCTCCAGCATGATTATATGACTTTATCTAGAGATAATTTTAGTCAAGTATATTTTATCATGCATTTGATTAGGCTGATCTAGGATATGAGTACATTGGTGATATATAGAGATGATTGGAGATGATTTTACTGTTATGATTTTATACCTAGATGATCTCTAATATGAGTGTGCATGTGATAGGCTAGCAGAAGTATGCATGTGTTACATAGATGGTTGGAGTCTACATTACATTATTTTTTTCTTGGCTTCTTTACCACCTAAATTCCTGAGTTGCATGATCTGTTGTAGTACTGGATATATGCATATGATTTGTTATTTAGGAGGAAAGCATTAAATATGATTGATAGGATAGTTGATAGAAAGCGTGAGGATACCCGAGTGGCACAAGGGTTAGAATGCGCTTGGTGAATGATTGATCACTCGATATTGTCGCGATCATGTTGGCCTTACGTACGAGGTCGTTAGTCTGTATGCGCAGTAGACATTCAGACACATACCGTTCTCTAGGGCATATGTGACGAGTTATCCTCATGAGAGTTCTATTAGCTAGAAAGGTCCCCGGTCTGGATGGATATTGATACCCTAGCGAGTGGCAGGGTATGGTTATATTTAAGATACCCTTTGCAGGTGGCAAAATATGCTCTGAGCCTTCGGACGTTATGTTGAGATCGGGCATCGGGTGTTGACTATGCATAGTGGTATAGTATGATGATGATATATATAGCTGACATTGGTGACTATGATGTTGAGTGATGCATATGATTTCATTATCATTTGATTATCTGATTATCGAGTGGTCAATATACATCATATATGATTGTATTTAATATCATAGCATGGTCATGGTCGGCATGCATCCTGTGTCATATTTAAGAGAGAGTTATGATGATGGTATGACTTAGAGATTTGTTTATTCATTGCCAAGGATTATATATACTTTATCAGTTATAACATGTTATCTATTTTTCATTTATATATTATTGAGAATACATTCATTTACTCATTCATGATATGATGTTCTTTCTGATTCAAATTATCTAGTACATGATTTACTCTTTGTTTGGCATCACTGATTCGAGATAAGGTCTATTCACTGAGCCTTTTGCTCATGACTTTCTTTATTTCTTTTCTAACCCTCTCAAATATGTGGTACGTGATAGTGACTTGAGATATCCCGAGAAGATATTTTACATTAATGTGGTGAGCTATAGGTGCGAGATGGTATAAATGATAGTTTGTATAGAAATTGAGTTGTATCGTTGTTTGTTATATTTGTACTTTATTATATTAGACGATGATTTGTATAGTACATGTCATATTATAGTGTACTCGTGTATCAGTTGTTTAGTTGTATTTTGATAGTTTGTCGTGGCCTCTATGGGTCCTACCAGATTATGTAGTGGTCTAATGTATATTATTATGTACTTGGATATTCATATGTAATAGGTTTATTTAGCTGATAGTATGATTTATTTGGTGTTGGATTATGTGAGCATGGATATGTTAGTAGATATTATTTGATGATATCACGGTTATATGTGCACAAGAGTGTATCTGTGCGTAATGGACCCCACCATCCTATCGCGTGCGTCGCGCCTGTCGTGTGGGCGCGTGAGCGTGCACATGCCCATGCCGGGCGGGAGCGTTACAGATTCCTTATCACTTGCTCAAAAAAATTCAGCTTTCAAAAAATTTCCTTAATAAAATTACCATGATTGGCTAGCCCCTTCGAAGGTGACGAGATTTTGCTTACTTTTGGGACTTCTCAATCATTGTAAGCTACTTGTAGACAACTACGCCGCTGATAGATTTATTGAAGAAAGATCATCTGTGTGCGATTGGTCAAGCAAATTTTAGGAAGCCTTTATAGATTTGAAAAGAGCGATGATGGAGGGAGTAGTATTGTAGTTGCTAAACTACTTCCTTTTGTTCAGAGTTCACACAGATGCTTCAGATTATGCCATCGAAGGAGTTCTTGTGCAAGAAGGATATCCAATTGCTTACAAAATTCACAAGCTGAACAACATGGAGCGAAGATACAAGATGCACAAAAAGGAGATGACAACAATTGTACATTGTCTTCATGTTTGGAGGCATTATCTCCTTGGGTCACATTTTGTTGTAAAACCTTACAATGTTGCTTTGACTTATTTGCAAACCCAAAAGAAGCTCTCTCCAAAATAGGCAAGATGGCAAGACTTCTTGGTGGAATGTGACATGGTCTTGGATATCTAATTAGGATGGACCAACCAAGTTGCGGATGTGTTAAACCGCAAGGCCAAGCTTGTCGTTCTCAAAGCTATTGCAAACAAGAGAGTAAGCCAAGTGCAAGCATTGTTTCTAAAGAAGATTCACGAGGGAATGCAAAGTTATCAGATGGTGGAAACCCACAAGAAGCTTGACGATAAAGGGAAGATGTAAGATTTTGTATCCAAGACGGACTCATCATGACAAACAGAAACTGCGTGTATGTGCCATGAGCAAATAACTTGCAAAGAGAACTATTCAAAGAGTGTCATGACATTGATGTGATATCGTGTCAGACTAGACACCCTCATGACATTGGCGTGGATATTAGACTCATGGCTAGAATCATTTGTCAAGCTAGTTATTTATTTCAGCATTTGGTTTATTTTTATTTTACCTTTAGTTAGTCGGTTTGACTAGATGTTGGATTAGTCATGAACTTCGTTAAATTAAGTGGTTTGGGTTAATCGGTTAGCCTCCAATATATATTATGGAGTGTAACCAAGATTATTCATGAATTGAGAAAATTGGAATTATCCACCCTAGTATTCCTTCTCTTTTTGACCTAGCTTCCTCATTCTTCCTTCAACCCTACCAGCAAGCCCTCTTTAGTAGTCCTCGACAAACTAATGTGAACCGGGTCAGATTGGATCTACTCATGGCACATTGGACTCATAGGGTTGAGCTTATTTATGTAGTTATTTATTTGTATTTTTTATCGCAGTTGCATTGTTAGTTGAGTGATGAACTCAATTACCTGCTAAATACAAACTCAACTTGTTAATTAGATAATTGAGTATAGTTAAGTTGATTAAATATTTTAGATAATACGATCTCCACTTCAAAAGAGATGACCCGACTCACAACCTAATATGGGGAGAAATTTGCATAGAGCTTTCAAGATTTTGATATGTTTTTAGTCCTACGAAAGAGCTTTTCATACACTTAGTTAGGATCTTTTCTTATTGAATTAGTTGTTTATTTTCTTTTAAATAAAATTCTTGTAAGTCGCGTTCGAACTGTAACAACCAATCCCAAAAAAAAAAAAAAATCTTTCCATGGGCACGACGTGACCGGCCATAGTGTGGCCGGCCTCGTGCCCATGCATTGGGGCAGCGTGCGGGAGGAGCCACGCACCCCCCCTCGCGTCGCCGCAGCCACCGCCGACCCCCCACCCACCGCCTTCTCTCTCTCTTTAAATCTCTCTCTCTCTCCCACTGCCGAACCGCCGCCGCTATCGTCGTGCTGCCGCAGGTGAGCCTCCTCCTCCTTCCTCCTCCTCCTCTCTCTCTCTGTCTCTTTTTCCTTCTTTGGGCTCAGGCTCGTCGGAGCTGAGCCGCCGGCAAGAGGCCGGCAGCTGGTTGGCCACCAGCTGCCGGTGCCCTCCCCGCAGGCCGGGTCCACACCTCCTTCCCCTCCTCCCTTCTTCTTCTTCTTCTTCTTCTTCTTCTTCCTTTCTTTCTTTCTTTCTTTCTTTTTCTCTTCTCTCCTCAGCTTCCACTTCTTCTTTTTTTGCACAGTGCTGGGCTCGGCCCAGCACTGCCTGCTACAGCACTGTAGCAGTATTTTAATTATTTATTTATTTATTTATTTGATGTTATTTATTTAGGTTTTTCCTTCTTAATTAATGCAAATAGATTATTTAGACATTAATTATTTTAATAATAATATATTCTTCAATATGATTAGTATTAATTGTAATTTGTATAATCAATGATTAATTAGGTATAAATATAAGTAATACTCATATTTATTTATTTATTTATATCTCTATTAGATTAATATATAGATTTGTAAATTATAATTATCAAATTTATATACCAATATTTTTATGAGATACATTTTAAATAATTCTAATAATTTATTATACATTATTATTTTGTAACAAATAAGATAATGACTACATAGTCCCTAATTAATCAAGATATAATTTAATTATAATTAGGTTTTTATCTATATTTATATTTTATTTATAATTAAAAATCTAGACAATTATAAAAATAAGTAGAAATTCTAAAATCTAATAAATCATTATATTTTACTCGAACGGATTATATTGGGATAAACAACTAACTTTATGTTACTTAAATATTTTCAGATCCCAAACCCCTTATTTAAGACCCCGTGGACTTTACTAGCGATGAGTGTCACTCGGTTAACTGACGGGCGTGAGAGATGCGTGGTTTGTGTCTTCTGATCAGACTGTGAGTAGTCTTATCCCTTAGACGCCTTTCTCAAATTAGGTTATATTATGCATTTATGTACATGCATGTTTTGGCCTCCAGCATGATTATATTATTTTATCTAGAGATGATTATAGTCGAGTATATTTTATCATGCATTCGATTATGCTGATTTGGAATATGAGTACATTGGTGATATATATAGAGATGATTAGAGATGATTCTACTGTTATGATTGTTTACTGAGTTGATCTGTAGCATGAGTATGCATGTAATAGATTAGCATGAGTATACATGTGTTGACGATGCAGTTGGAGACTACATTACATCATTTTCTCTTGATTCCTGTTCCACCTAAATTTTTGTTATACATTGACTCGTTATCGTACTAGATATATGCATGTGATATGACATTTAGAAGGAAAACATAAAATGTGATTGATAGGCTAGTTGATAGAAAGCATGAGGATACCCGAGTAGGCGCCAGGGTTAGGGGTGCCTAGAGTGATGATTATGGTCGCTGATATGCGATATCTCGTGGCCCATGTCCGAGGTCAGTTGAGTCTGTGCGCACAGACAATCGGACACATGCCGTTCGCCATGGCATATGTGGCGAGTTATCCTCACGAGGTTTCTATCAACTATGTGGGGTGCCCGGTCTAGATGGAGGTTGATACTCTTAGCGGATGGCAGGATATGGTTATATTTGAGATACTCCTTGCCGATGGCAGAGTATGCTCGGAGCCTTCGGGCATGATGTTGAGACCGGATACCGGGTGTTGACTGTGCATAGTAGTCTAGTATGATGATGACATATAGAGATGGCATTGATATTGGGATGTTGAGAAATGCATATACTTTCATTATCATCTGATTACCTGATTATCGAGTGGTCAATATATATCATATATGGTTGCATTTGATATCATAGCATGGTCATGGTCGGCATGCATCATGTATCATATTTGATAGAGAGTTATGATGATCATATGACATGGAGATCTATTTATTCATTGTCGAGGATTGTATACTTTTATTAGTATGACATATTATCTACTTTTCATTTATGTATTATTGAGGATACATTCATATACTCATTCATGACATGATACTCTTTCTGATTCATATTATCCAGTACTTGATTTACTCTCTGTTTGGCATCACTGATTCGGGGTAAGGTCTATTCACTGAGCCTTTTGCTCATGACTCTCTTTATTTCTTTTCTAACCCCTCAGATTTGTGGTACGTGATAGCGACCTGATATATCTTGAGAAGATATTTTAGAGTGATGATGAGGTGAGCTATTGATGCGAGACAGTATAGAAGATAGTTTAACCAGACATTGAGTTGTATCGTTGTTTGTTATATTTGTACCTTATTGTATCAGATGATGATTTGTACAGTATATGTCAGATTTTATAGCACTCGGGTATTAGCTGTTTAGTTGTATCTTGATGGTTTGTTGTGGCCTGTGTGGGTCTTGCCAGATTTTATAGCACTCATGTATCAGCAAGTTTTATTTAATGATGTCATGATTATATGTGCATAGGAGTGCATCTGTGCGTGACGGGCCCTGCCCGTCCTGTCGCGTGCGCCGTGCGTGCCGTGTGGGCGCGTGGGCGCGTGGGCGTGCACGTGCTTGTGCCGGGCGGGGGCGTTACACGAACGCAGGTGGGGTCGCGTTCGAATGCCCTTTGCGAACCTCTGCATCAGGTTCGCAAATATAGAGAACGCATATTGTGCGTTCGAACGCAGTCAGGCGAGTTCGAACGCCCGCATTCGAACGCCCTTATTCGAACGCCTCCATCATGTTTGCACATCCCTCCCTCCTTCCTCTTCACCATTCTTTCACCTCTACCGTTGGCAAGGTTTCTCCTAACTTCTAATCTCCCTCGACTATTGAGCCACCCCTCTTCTTTGGGATCTCGACCACTTCATTCCCTTCGTCTATATCCCTAAATCACATCCACAATCCACCTTCATCTCCACATCCATCCATAACCCTAACATCTACTCTACCTGTCACCACCACCATCACCCAAGTTATTCCATGTTTTCGTCCTTGCTACATTTCGAATCTGTCAGCGACGTAAATACAAAAGTCGTAGATCAGGAAGTTACGGATCTAATCAAATTGGTTTCGTAATTTTTTGACTAGAGAAAAATATCTGACGAATATTTTCTTACGGTTGCACGGACTGATTCCTTTAATACATTCAGATCTTGAAGGAATAGTTGGGTAGCTTATCTTTGGTTTCAGATCCTATCAATTGGTATCGGAGTAGTCGAACCTCAGACGTCCATTAATAGTTGAAACAAGTAAGATGACATCAACAAGGAGACCTATGTAGAGCACACCGACAATGGAAGACTAAATCCACAATGACCCTAACCGTGAGGTCGATTCCTTTGGAGCGACCACGACAGGACCGAGTCAATGAATGTCCATGAGTGTGAATATGGATGAACTTAGGGGCATGTTTCATACATTGATGCATAGAGTTGACTAAATTCAAAAGAATCACAATGATTTCAAGGAATATGTCATGAACCGATTTGATTTGTCATCTCCTCGACAGCAATCGAAGTTTCAAGAAGGACCATGATACGATCTCCCCTTTTGGCCAAGGCTCGATCTATTCTGATTTGCAGATCTGGACAGGATTTGACATGGAACTTTGGAAATAGATCCTGAAAGATACCGACATCGAATCGACGTGGCATTTTAATATGTTCTAGCCCCGGAAAAAGATCTTTCCAAAAAATTAAGTTTTAGGTGAACCGGATATTGGGATCTCGAGATATCGTCTGATTAGTGGACGAACATCGGGTAGTCTATCTTAGGATCCGTGGATGGAGGCACAAGATCCTAGATAATGGTGGATGATGGTGGACCGGCGTTAATGGGGTGGCACCGGTGAATAAATGGTGGTGGAAGGGTTATAAGTGATGGAAGGACTAGGGAAAGTGGTGGATAGATCGGAAGAAGGGGGAGGAGAGGGCCACCCGTAAGGGACTAGGGTGATTGGCCAGTCGAGAGAGGTTAGAAGCAGTGTCGCTAGGGAACGAGAGAACGGGATAGAAGAAGACGAAGAAGGCAGGGCAAAAACTCAATTCATCAATAATCGTTCCATGGTTGCCATCCACACCTTTAGAGGCTAACCAAACAATTCAAAAATAACCCTAAACAGTACATTTTTGCCGACCGCGTTCGACTGCGCCCGATCGCATTCGAACCCACATTTTTTGCATTTCTCTGGATTTGCGAACATAATGCAGGCATTCGCAGGCGAGTTCGAACGCACAATTCATACTCTCTGGATGTGCAAACCTGATTCAGGTGTTCTTAACCACGTCCAAACGCACTCCATCCGCCTTCGAACGCAACATATAGAAAACTTATTTTTTAAGAATTAAATACTAAAACAAGAAACAAAGACACTCGTAAAGTGTACCCATGCTCGAGACGACATCGATGAAGTCTGAATTGTATCAATCCACCACGCTTCCACAACCTTGTCCTCAAAGTTTGAATTTAGGGAAGCGATCTTTGAACTCTTACTCTAGCTCCTCCTTGATTTGATCTCTGCATTGGTTCCCCACATATTTGAAAATAGAGGAAAGGTTGGTGCTGAAAAAGAGGCAAGCTCACTTGTGTCCAGTTAGCGTGAAAGGGCATCGGCCGCTCGGTTCTCGATCCCTTTTTTGTAGACTAGTTCGTAGTCATACCCAAGGAGTTTCGTAACCCACCATTGTTGTGTTGGGGTGTACACATGTTGCTCCATGAAGTAGGGTAAGCTACACTCCTCTCGCTGAGATTATATGTCCCAAGTACTTCACTCGTGGCTCTCCCCAAAGGCACTTCCTAATCTTGACTTTTAACTGTGAAATGATCTCCCCTTAGGCTAAGATTCGATCTTTTCTAATTCTCTGATCTAGGCTAGATCTGGCACGGAACTTTGACATAACCTCTCAAAAGATGCCACCATCGGATCAACGTAAAACTTGGATATGTTATAGCCCTAGAAAAGAGATTTCCAACAAATCATGTTTCAGGCGAATCGGATATGGAGATCTTGAGATATTGTCCGATTAGTGGACGAGCATTAGGGTGGTCTATTTAGGATCCGTGGATGGAGGCACGAGATCCTAGGATGATGGTGGTTGGAGGTGGACCGGCGTTTGTGGGGTGGCACTGGTGAAAAGTGGTGATAGAAAGGTTATGTTTGATGGAAGGTTAGGGCAAGTGTTGGATAGATTGGAAGAAAGGGAAGGAGAGGGCCGCCCCTAAGGGTCTAGGATGACTAGCCGGTCAAGGGAGGTTAGAAGAGGCGTCGCCGGGGATTGAGAGAACGAGAGCGAAGAAGACGAAGGAGGCAAGGCAAAACTCAATTCTTCAATAATAATATTTTGGTTGCCATCCACATCCCTTTTAGAGGCTAACCCAAACAACTCAAAATGAACCCTAAACAATACAACTTTGTAGACCGCGTTCGAATGCACTGAGTTCCTCTTCTCCGGATTTGCGAACGCGATGCAGGCGTTCGAATGCGCGATCGAATGTGCCTGTTTCCCACTTCTCTAGATTTGCTAACGCGATGAAGGCGTTCACAGTGTACACTCTCATGGGGCGTTCGAACGCACAATCCACACTCTCACAACCCGTTCACAACCTCGTTCACAACCGTGTTCGAACTCACTCCACCCACGTTCGAACGCAACTTACAGAAAACTTATTTTCTTAGAAATTAAACATTAAAACAAGAAACAAAGACACTCCTAAAGTAAATCCATGCTCGAGACGACATCAGTGACATCCGAATTATATCAATCGACCACGCTTCCACAACATTGTCCTCAAGGTCTGAAATTTGGGAAGTGATCTTTGAACTCTGACTCAAGCTCCTCCATGGTATGATCTTCTGCATTGGTTCCCCACATATCTGAAAATAAAGGAAATGTTGGTGTTGAAAAAGAGGTAAGCTCACTTGTGTCCGGTTGGCGCGAAAGGGCATCGGCCGCCCGATTCTCGATCCCATTTTTGTAGACTAATTCGTAGTCATACCCAAGGAGTTTCGTGACCCACTATTGTTGGACTGGGGTTTGCACACGTTGCTCCATGAAGTAGGGTAAGCTACGCTGGTCCGTGCGGATAGTAAACCGTTGGCCAATCAAGTAGGGTCGCCATTTGGTGATGGTGTGTAGAATCGCTAGCATTTCGCGCTCGTAGGTGGATAGTTGTCATGACTGATTTGACAATGCTTTGCTCATATATGCCACGGGTCTGCCCTCTTGCATCAAAACTGCTCCAATGCCCTCACCCGAAGCGTCGCATTCCACCACAAACGGCTTGCCGAAATCCGGTAGTGCTAGAACCATAGCGGTAGACATAGCTATCTTCAAGGCTTCGAAGGCCTCCGTCGCTTTGCCTGTCCATTGAAACCCACCTTTTCTGAGTAAGGAGGTCAGCGGGGCAGCAATTTTGCCATAATTGGCAATGAATCGCTGGTAGTACACTGTCAACCCAAGGAATCCCCTTAATTCCCGTTGATTAGTAGGAATCGGCCAATCCACCATATTCTTGATCTTGGTTGGATAGGCTTCCACTCCTCTTACTAAGATTATATGCCCCAAGTACTCCACTCGTGACTCTCCCCAAAGACACTTGCTCATCTTGACTTTTAACTGGTTTTGTCGCAAGATTTTTAATATCTCCCACACATGCCGCAAGTGCTCGCTCCAATTCCTGATATACACTACAATATCGTCAAAGAAGACGAGCACGTACCGACTCAAAAGCGGGCGAAGATGACCCTATGAGTTCATCTAGCAACTCCTCGATTACCAGTATTGGATACCGGTCTTTGACGGTGATCACATTTAGGGCTCGATAGTCAATACAAAATTGCCAACTCCCGTCTTTCTTCCAAACTAGCAGCACCGATAACGAGTAGGCACTTCTACTCGGTTTAATAATCCCTTGCTCGAGCATTTCCACCACCATCTCTTCTTTCTAGACATGCGGGTACCGATAGGGCCGAACATTTGCTGGTTCAGCCCCCAGAATGATCTAGATGCGATGGTCGTGCCGACGAGTCGGTGGTAGTCCTCGGGGTTCGTCGAAGAGATCCTTGAATTCCTGCAGTAGCTCTTGCATGTCAGCAGCTATTTTCCTTGGTGGTGGATGTTCTGGTTCAGCAATAGCCCGTTGCAATAGTAGAGCTCGGTCCCCTGCACAAGGAAGGCCCAATAGTGGTTGCAATATCGGCCCTTGCCGCGGTTGGTTTCCATCCAGCAGCACCCTTCGACCATTCCTCCAAAATGTCAGTGTGAGGTTTGAAAAATCAAATGTTACGGGCTCTAAGATTGAAGCCATTGGGTCCCCAAGATAATGTCGGCACCTCGCAAGGCCAACAGATAAAGATCCAATGTGAAAGTTTGGCCTTGCACCTTTAATTCCACACCTCCACAAATAAAATCTGCTCGCAATGTGGTACCATCTCCAATCGTCACATCAAACCCTTCCGTGGGTTCCGAGTCGAACCCAATCTTCCTAAGGAACCTCTTGTCAATGAAGTTGTGGGTGGACCCGATGTTGAGCAAGATTCTCACTGTGGTTTTCTTGACTATACCGTTTACCCGCAAAGTCTTTGGTGCAATTGTCCCTAAATAGGCGTGGAGGGAGATTTCGGCTATCATGTCCTCCACGGGTTACTCCTCAGCTACTTCTCCTTGATGTCCAACCACACTTTCATAGAGCGGCGGATGCACTATCGCGCCAAACCGATACCACCAAGCTTGCAGCCTATTCTTCTCGTACATTTTCCTTCCTTGACGAGCTGAAGTATGCATATACATCTGATCCAGATGTTTTGAGATTATTGCAGGAGGTGTTGGATGATCCGAAGCGCCATCCAGAGTTTGAGAACCAAGGCAGTTTGCTGCTAGACCATGGATGCATTTGGGTTCCTACAAATAATGGATTGCGGCAGAAATTGTTAGAGCACTTCCACCAAACTCCAGAGGCTAGTCATGAAGGTGTCTTGAGGACTTATTGGAGGATATCTCAGAGTTGCATGTGGCCAGGATTGAGGAGGGATGTGAGGAGTTTTGTCCGTGCTTGCGAAGTTTGTCAAAGGGCTAAGGCAACTACATTGAAACTGATCGGATTACTACAACCTTTACCTATACCGAACCGTGTTTGGGAAGACATTTCTATTGACTTCATAGAGGGTCTTCCGGTGGTACATGGTTATTTTGTTATCTTTGTGGTGGTTAACAGATTGAGCAAGTATGTGTACTTTTCGACATTGTCACATCCGTTTTCAGCCAAGTCGGCGGCTGAAATTTTTGTTAGAGATGTTACTTGGTTACATGGCATGCCACGCATGATTGTCTCAGATTATAATCGTGTATTTATGAGTGACTTTAGGACTGAGTTTTTCATATTGCAAGGGACTCGATTGAACTTCAGTTCGGCCTACCATCCATAGACAGACGGCCAAACCGAGGTGGTCAATAAATACATTGAGCAGTATTTGAGGTGCTTTGTTGGAGAGATGCCAAGACGATGGTTGGAGTTCTTACCATGGGCGAAGTGGTCTTATAACACCGCCTACATAGTAGAATTGGTATGACTCCATTTGAGGTGGTGTATGGACGCATGGCTCCGACATTACGTGCTTATGATCCAGTGGCATCTGCAGATCATACGGAGATAGACTAAGCTTTGATAGATAGAGACACCACATTGAGGAGGTTGCGTGCTCATCTTAAACTTGCTCAAAATCGCATGAAGCTAGTTTATGATCGTAGCCATAG
This sequence comes from Typha latifolia, assembly GCF_019914945.1. Taxonomy (NCBI): domain Eukaryota; kingdom Viridiplantae; phylum Streptophyta; class Magnoliopsida; order Poales; family Typhaceae; genus Typha; species Typha latifolia. The sequence continues at coordinate 12,077,713 of NC_133086.1, read as the reverse complement.
GGAGCAAGAGTTTGATTACATATCGTTTAGAGCTGCCGGAGGGGTCGAGAGTGCATCCTGTCTTCCATGTTTCATTGCTGAGGGAGCGGATTGGAGATCATGTGGTCATCGGATCAATTCTACTAAAGCCATTGGAGGAGAAAGAGATTGTAGAGCCAGTTCGAGTACTTGCTAGATGACGACGACATGGTACCAGATTGGAGATGGAGATTCTAGTTGAGTGGCTTGGCAAGCCATCCGATGAGGCTACATGGGAGTTGGAGACTGATATTTAGGAGCGTTTCCACGACTTTTCACAATGAGGGCAAGGTGGGGGAAACGTGGTAGGCTGATATTTTGTTATTGCATTAATTATTTATTTTTATTAAAATAAAATTTTTATAAGTCGCGTTCGAACACAAGTGGGGTCGTGTTTGAACGCCCTTTGCGAATGCTTGCATTAGGTTCGCAAATATAGAGAATGCATATTGTGCGTTTGAACACGATCATGCGAGTTTGAACACTCGCGTTCGAACGCCTCCGTCCCGTTCGCACATACAAAGAATGTCTTTTGGTGCGTTCGAACACGATCAGGCACGTTCGAACGCGATCGGTGGGAATCCTCTAGATTTAGGGTTACATATTGTTTTAGGACTTGTTGGCTAGCCTCTATAAATATGTGGATGGTAGCCAACTTCATTATGCTATTGGAATATTGATTTCTTGCCTCCTATCTTCTCTCTAGACTCCCTCCCTCCTTCCTCTTCACCATCCTTCCACCTCTACCGTTGGCAAGGTTTCTCCTAACTTCTAATCTCCCTCGATTGTCGAGCCACCCCTCTTCTTTGGGATCTCGACCACTTCGTTCGCTACGTCTATATCCCTAAATCACATCCACAATCCACCTTCTTCTCCACATCCATCCATAACCCTAACATCCATTCCACCTGTCACTACCACTATCACCCACATTTTTTTGTGTTTTCGTCCCTGCTACAGTTCGAATCTGAGAAGGGCATAAATACGAAAATTGTAGATCAGGAAGTTCTGGATCTAATTTAGATTGTTTCGTAATTTTCTAACTATAGAAGAATATCTGATGAATATTTTCCCACGGTTACATAGACTGATTCTTGTAATACATTCAGATCTTGAAGTAATAGTTGTGTAGCTTATCTTTAGTTATATATCCTATCAGCTTTCCAATGAATCTAATTTCACTCTAATCGAATGATTAGATCGAGAGATATCATCAAAATAGCGTACAAAGGTTGGAAGGTCTAACCTGATGAATTCATATTCGAGCGGGAACTGAGATCTATGGGTGGAGGCACGAACTCCTAAAGTTGATGGTGCTGGAAGGTTAGGGATGGTGAATAGGGTTAAGGCAATGGTAGGGAGAAAAGAAGAAGAGAGTGAAGTGGGACTACCTTAAGGATCTAGGGTGATAGGTTGGTCAACGAGGTTAGAGGAAACGTAGCCATTGAAGGAGGCAACAAGAGAGAAGGAGAGGAGAATATTTGTGGAAGAAACTCAATTCATTCGATAACCATAATAGGGTTGCTGATATGTTATAGAACATTCTCTTCAATATCTGGATTGATTGTAGAAAACAGTCTGCGCAACCGGAGCAAATTATTCACCAAATATTCTTCTGTAGTTAGAAAATTACAACACTAAAGGTGGTCGATCCATAACTTTTTGATCTACATTTTTGGTATTTTTTCCCTTCATAGATTCAAACTGCAACTGAGACAAAAATACGCTAGAGTAGGGGTGATGATGGTGGTGATGGGTGGAGAGGATGATAGGGTTATGGATGATAATGGAGATGAGGGTGGATGGTTGATGTAGTTTCAGGGATAAGGATGAAGGGGGAGAAGTGGCAGAAATCCCAAGGAGGGAGGACCTAATAGACGAGGGAGATTAGAAGATAGATGAGACCTTGCCAATGGTAGAGGTGACTAGTAGGTGAAGAGGGAGGAGGGAGATTAGGGTAGAGAGACTAGAGAGAGGATAGAGGAAGATAGAAACCAATATTCATTCATCATAATGATTTTGGCTGCCATCCACACTTTTATAGAAGGTAGTCAACAAGCCAAAATAACAATTATTAATCCTAATACTAGTGGACCCTCGTCGATCGCGTTCGAACGCACAAAAGATGTTTTCTTTGGATGTAAACTAATGCAGGCATTGGCACGTGAACGTTCGAACATGCCCGACCACGTTTGAATGCACATTTTGCATTCTCTATTTTTGCGAACTAATGTAGACGTTTGCCAATGCATTTGAATGCGCCCCCTTCCGCGTTCGAACGCGATATACAAAAACTTTATTATCTTGAAAATAAACAACTAATGCAATAAGAAAAGACTCTAGCAAGGTGTATCAGCCCACCATGCTTCTCCCACCTTGTCCTCAAGGTGCAAAATCGGGGAAACGCTCCAAGATGTCCGTCTCCAGCTCCCATGTCGCCTCATCGGATGGTTTGCCAAGCCACTCGACTAGGACCTCCATCTCCCATCTAGTACTATGACGTCGTCGGTGCCTCACAAGTACACAAACTGGCTCCATAATCTCTGTCTCCTCTAATGGCTACGGTAGAACTGATCCAACGACCTGATGATCTCCAATCCGCTCCCTCAGCAATGAAATATGGAAGACCGGATGTACTCTCGACCCCTCAAGCAGCTCCAAGCAATATGCAATCGGACTGATTCACTCTAACACCTGAAACAAACCGAAGTAGCGATGTGCTAACTTCTAATTTCACATCGGATGCAAGGTCATCTGTTGGTAAGATTGCACCCTCACAAACACCCAATTGCTAATGTCAAACTCCTGCCCTTGATGGTTGCAATCATAAACTTGCATCATGCAGTTTTGAGCAAGTTTAAGATGGGCACGCAACCTCCTCAATGTGGCGTCTTTATCCATCAATGATAAATCCACCTCCGTCCGATCTGTAGATGCCACTGGGTCATAGGCGCATAATGTCGGAGTCGTGCGCCCATACACCACCTCGAACGGAATTATGCCAATACTGCTGTGATGGGCGGTGTTATAAGACTACTCCGCCCACGGTAAGAACTCCAACCATCGTCTCGACATCTCAACCACAAAGCACCACAAATACTACTCAATGCCTCGATTGACTACCTTGGTTTGGTCATCCGTCTATGGATGGTAGGCCGAATTGAAGTTCAATCGAGTCCCCTATAATCTTAAAAATTCCATCCAAAAGTCCTTCACAAATACACGATCACGATCGAAGACAATCGTGCGTGGCATGCCATGCAACCTAGAGACATCTCTTACAAAAATTTTAACCACTGACTTGGCTGAAAATGGATGTAACAATGCAGAAAAGTACGCATACTTGCTCAATCTGTCAACCACCACAAAAATAGCAGAGTAGCCACGTACCAATGGAAGACTTTCTATGAAATATATAGAAATGTCTTCCCAAACACAGTCCGGTATTGGTAGAGGCTGAAGTAATTTGGCCGGTTTTAATGTGGTTGCCTTCGCCCTTTGACAGACTTCGCAAGAACGGACAAAACTCCTCACATCTCGCCTCAGTCCTAGCCATGTGCAGCTCTGTGATATAATTCTATAAGTCCTCAAGACACTCATGACTAGCCTCCGGAGTTTCGTGGAAGTGCTCAAATAATTTCTACCGCAATCCATCATTTGCAGGCACCCGGATGCACCCGCGGTTCATCTAAAAGAATCCTTCCTCAAAAAAGAAGTGAGAGGAGCAGCGATCTTGCCATACCCAGCGATGAAGCAACGATAATATCGGTCAACCCCAAGAAGCCGAGTAATCCTGTAGTGGAAGTAGGGATCGGCCAAGCTATCATGCACACCACCTTTTGAGGATCTGCCGCCACTCCTTCTGCTATTATGATGTGGCCTAAATACTCCACTTGTGGTACTCCCCATAGGCACTTGGACTTCTTAATTTTCAGCTAGTTTTACTTCAACAAATTCAGCACATCCTCTAAATGTCGCCAATGTTCCATTTCAGTCCTTCTGTAAACTAAAATGTCGTCAAAGAATACCAAGCCATACTATCACAGTAGAGGCCAAAAAATATCATTAATGAGGCCTTGAAAAGTAGTTGGAGCATTGGTGAGACCAAATGGCATCACCTGAAACTCATAGTGCCCATCCGAAGTCCAAAATGCAGTTTCGTGCACATCCACCGAGTGAACTCTAATTTGATGATACCCGGCCCTCAAGTCAAGTTTGCTGAATATGGTCGCCCCTGCAAGCTCGTCTAGCAGATCCTCTTTGACCAGAATGGGATACCGGTCCTTGATGGTGATAGCGTTTAGTGCCGAATAGTCGACACAAAAACACCAAGACTAGTACTTCTTTCGCACCAATAACACGGGCGATGAGTCTATGACTTGGTTGTATGAGGCCTTGCTCTAACATCTCGGCCACCATCTTGGAGATAACTTCCATCTGCAAATGTGGATACCGATATGGTCTCACGTTCGCTAGTGCAACCCCGGGCACAATCTCTATGTGATGGTCCACCATTCGTCTTGGCGGCAACTCCTTTGGCTCCTCAAACAGTCCAATAAATTTATTCAATAAATTAGACAAATAAATTATAGTGCCTCGACTTATTTGAGGCTTATCTTCCGCTGGTCCTAACTGAAGAAGATAGGCCTAATCACTCGCACAAGGTAGCCTCACCATCGGCTGCATCGCTAGAATCGGTAGGGATCAAATGCCATCAAGTCACACATCTTTGTTTCCTTGCTTAAATTTCATCCACATGCTTCGAAAACCAAATATGATGGGTCCCAAGCTCTGCAACCACTTAGTGCGAAGGACAATCTCCGCTCCTCCTAGTGCCAACGGATATAATGTTACGGACCAAATCGGAAATGATCCGTCTAAAGAATGATTATAAAGATTTAGGTGAAGGTAGCCTCATGAGTAGGGTTCTAATGGCTCTGGTTTCACCTAAATCGGAGATCGGGATGAAAAGATAAAAATAAAATAGTAGAGATAGGTCAGGGAGGGCATAACAGTAATTTCTAATGTTGTGGCGGTCGTCGGATGGTGGCGGACGGCCAAGGGTGGTGGTGGATGGCCGTATTGTAGGGTGGCTGTTGGAGGTAGGAGGTGGCTAGGGTTTGGATGCTTGAAGGGGATCTACGATTATGATCTACTCCTATAAAAAATAATAACTGGCTAAACTCAGATTTCTCTCTATTCACTTTCATAAAATTATCAATATATGTCCACTCCTATTTATAGGAGTAAAAATCCATAAAAGATCGGATCCACATGCAGATTATCCAATTTATTTGATATTCAAACAACAAGATAAAGCTAGCTAACTAACTAAATCAGCCTTCTTTATCTTTCTCGGATTAATCCTTCGTTTGTCATAGATAGATTCTGAATCTTGAGAATTTTTTAATACCAAATTGTAGATCTAGAGGTTAATGATCTTATCCTACTAGTTTGATATTATTCGGGCATCTGTAGAATATTCTGCTAATATTTTTTCAAAACTGCGCAGAGCTAGATTTAGCTAATTAAATAAAATCCTAACCTTCTAACTAAACCAAATAAGCAAATAAGATAACTAGACTCAATCCATTGAGTCTAATCTACCCTTGATGTGATCCGATCTGACCCGGTTCGTATCAATCCACCACGCTTCCAACCACATTGTCCTCAAGGTGTCCATGGTGATTTCCAAACCTTCGTTCTCTCAAACTTTGTGTCCTCCATCTTCATGTGGGTCTCATCTACCACAAGGAAGAGGGGTCCATGATGGGTGCTGCTCTAAGGCCCATCATTTTGAGCCATAGTCCGTCCTAGCCATGGGTGGCTTGAGCCAAGGTCTTAGCACATGAGGTTTAGGCTATGGCTCAAGTGCAGCTAGTCCAAGGAAGGTGCTGACGGTGGTGGCTTGGATTGAAAGTGCCTAGATCACTATCGGTGGAAAACTAGGGTTTCGACCTTTATTTTCCACCTCGATCGAGGAAGATGACAATGGGGCTATCGCTAGGGGTTGCTCCTGCGTTGCTACAATGGAGGGCTCGATCTGTAAGGATGGAAGGTCCTCCACTGCAACCGAAGAAGGTTGCCGCGGTTTGAATGGTCTCCACGGTTTCACCATTATTAGTGCTTGGCGGTGGAGGTGGTGCATGGTCCATAGTGGCCAGCGGCGTAGGTGGTGCAAGGTGGAGGGCGGCTAGTAAGACTTCTGTCAAGGCCTAAAATGAGTCTTTGAGGGCGGTTTGGATCTTTTGGATCTCCTTCGCGTTCTCCTTCAACTCAATCAAAAATGCTTTAAAAAAAGCTTTTGCCCATGCCGGTGGCTCATCACTGACAATTGCTGGGATTGGAGAGGGTGCCAGATCAACTCCCACAGGAACGGAGATGAGATCATGGTCCTCCATAGTTCATGCCTCCTCGTTGGCCTTGGAACGCGTGTTAACCATTTTCCAAGGAACGTCGGCTCTGATACCAAAGTTACGGACCAGATCTGAAATGATCCTCTAAAGAATGATTATGAAAATTTAGGTAAAGGTAGCCTCGTGAGTTATGGTTCTAATGGCTCTGGTTTCACCTAAATTGGAGATCAGGATGAAAAGATAAAAATAAAATAATGGAGATAGGTCAAGGAGAGTAGAACGGTAATTTCGGATGTTGTGGCGGTCGTCGGAGGGTGGCGGACGACCAAGAGTGGTGGTGGACGGCCGTATTGTAGGGTGGTTGTTGGAGGTAGGAGGTGGGTAGGGTTTGGATGCTTGAAGGGGATCTACGGTTATGATTTACTCCTATAAAAATAATAATTGGCTAAACTCAGATTTCTCTCTATTCACTTTCATAAAATTATCAATACATGTCCACTCCTATTTATAGAAGTAAAAATCTATAGCGGATCGGATCCACATGCAGATTATCTGATTTATTTGAAATTCAAACAACAAGATAAAGCTAGCTAACTAACTTTCTCGGATTAATCCTTCATTTATCATAGATAGATTCGAAATATGGAGAAGTCTTGAATACCAAAGTTGTATATATGGAGGTTAATAATCTTATCCCACTGGCTTGATATTATTTGGACGTCTATAGAATATTCTGCGAATATTTTTCCGAAACTGCACAAATCTAGATTTAGCTAATTAACAAAAATCCTAACCTTCTAACTAAACCAAATAAGCAAATAAGATAACTAGACTCAATCAATTGAGTCTAATCTCCCCTTGATGTGATCTGATCTGTCAGAGTTCGCATCATACAAGTCCACAATGATGTCATGTCCTTTGCACCTATATACCGACCCGGCGGCACAAGCTCTCCCCCTTAAGCTTCATGCCGTCTCCAATAGCAACCTCAAACCCCACGGTTGGTTCAGCATCTAAGCCTATCTTCCTCACCAATTTTGATGTCACCATTGGAGAAGGTACAAGGGCCAAAGGAATTTGACGCTTAGGGTCCAAGGACATGCCTTCCACTTGGTCTTACACCTACTAGAACTTTAAGGCGAAGACCTAGTACTTTGAGGGATCGACAAGGTTTGCTTTGACTTTAAGAAGCTAACTATGGACATCCAAAGTGGCGACAATGAAGTACACTTAGAAGGGCCACGGCCAATCCAAGTGTAGTCTTACATTCATTGAATGGTTGCCTAAACTAAGGTGTAATAGCTATTTTATGCACATAATCACACCCTCGCTACACTCTTCCTCAAGAGGACTCAACAAGATTATCACCCTCGTTGTCCAAACTCTGGCGGCATTACACAAGGAGGTCAGGGGCATTGTTCTCCTCATTGTTGTCCTCTCCATTGCAAAAGGAGGAGAAGGCAGTGCTCAAACAGCCATCGTGATGGCCATAGAATAATACTTCAAGGCCCCTTTAGATGCTAAACTCTCTTTTCTTAAGAGGAAATAGCAGACAAGTAATGATAGTAGGAGAGATCAAGAAGAAGATGACTAGTCACCAAGAGAAAGAAGAACTGGTTATTTGTAGTGAGATAGGTTTAACGTGTAAAGGTGAGTGGCTAAGTGGGAATTGATGATTAATATAAGTGGTGTGTTATAAACCAGTTCTAAAATGTTCGTAGGAAAATTATAAAATTTTTATGGGTGGTAGCCTCACGTGTTAGGATTCTTTTGGCTCTAGTTTGAGTGGATTTGGAGTTCCAAAAAATTATGACCAAAAGGGTAAGGGAAGGTTAGGATCGTGGCTGAAACTGAAATACTGACGTTGTAGTGGTCATTGAAGCATGCCAAATGGCCATACGATGGTGGAGGTCAGTTGTAGGGTAGGATGGCTCGTGGGTGGAGGTGTAGATTATGGTTTGGTAGCTTGGAAGGGTTTTAGGGTTAAGATCTACTCCTAAAAAAGTAAAGACAATCTAACACTATGAATAAATTATAAGTGTGAGATAAATAATTAGCTAAACTCAATTTCATTCCACACTTTTATAATCTCGTAAATAACAATGACCACTCCTATTTATAAAAGTAGAAAATAGCAGGTCGGATCTAACTCGACTATTGGGCATGCATATGCAGATTATCCACTTTAACTGAAATTTAAAAGTAATAAGCAAAAGCAACCAACTAATCTTGACTCAACTCGACTCGACTCAATCTAACTAATTTGACTCTCATGGTTGGATCGTAATAATCCACCATGCTTCCAACACTTTGTCCTTAAGATGATGAGCAACTCACCCATTGGCTTGGCTCGTGCTCATGTTGTATGTAGGATTAGCTTAGTCATCTAACACTGGACTGTCAGGTCATTCCACCAGTCGTCCTCAAGCTCAAACTCGAGCACAAGACATGCTCATGGGTGTCTTAAGTAGTTCATGAAATCAAGCTGGTTCGTGAAAATTTGGCATGCCTCATGATGCATGCTTTTCATCTCCCCTACTCATTTGCCCTAACCCTAACCCTAGGCTCAAATTTTGATTTTGGCCTAGGGGCATTGAGATGGGTTGCGTGGGCACTAGCAGCGGCTGGATTAGGTCATGGGTTATCAATAATCCAATGTGAACCTAGTCAAGTCGAATCACAACATAAGGACATTGGGCTCGATGGATCGAGTCTATTTTTCTTTTAATTAATTCATAATGTAAGCTATTAAGGCAAGTCTAGTTAATTTATGTGAGCCCTTGAGGCAAGTCTGGTTAAGTTATGTGACCCCTTAAGGCAAGTCCAATTAAGTCACATAAGCTTTTATGGCAAATCCTAATTTGAGTCATATAAGTCTTTAGGGCTAGTCCTAGTATGACTCATTATATTCAACCTCTATATATAGAGGATTTGGGCTCCTTTATTTAAGCATCCAAGCATTGAGATATTATTGAGCATAGCTAATTTATTATTATCACATTTACTATTTTATCGTAATTGTTAAATCGTCTTTACCTTCATAGGAGTATATCTTACCCATAGAACTCTTCTAAACTTTCAAACATTATCCACCACCTTCCTTCATGAACCACCCTTGTTGTCCGTCACCCTCTAATGTCCATCGAATTAACGGATAATTATCAGTATGCCCAATTCTGACCTTCCTCCACTATTTTAATTTTATCCTTTTACTCTGACCTCAAAATCACATAAAACCAAATCCATTAGATATGTGACTTTTGAGGCTTCTCCTATAGAAATATCATAATTTGCATATATCTAGATCGTTCTAGGGAGAGCATTAGTAAGAAAATTATGGATGGTAGCCACACATGTTAGGGTTCTTTTGGCCCTGGTTTAAATAGATTTGGAGTTTGTACAAAAAGTTATAGCAAAAAAGGTGAGGGAAGGTCAGAATCGGGGCTGAAACGGGAATACTAACATTGCAAACATTGCGGCGGTCATTTGAGGGCGATGAACGGCCGTGGGATGGTGGAGATCGGCCTTAGAAGGTTGGTGTCATATGCTTGCCTCGTGCACATGGCTTTTTCACAATGTTTGCTTATCTACTCCTTGGCATGAGAACTTCGTGCATTGTATTCCCTATAGTTTATGGGCTTTCTTTTTGTTTGAGTGTCAAATATTCTTGAGCTTGAATTCTTTGATTGACCTTGACTTTCTTGTGAGGAAGATGACTATGATGATGAAATGGATAGCCCATCCGATGATCGAATCAGGATCACCCACCCCTCTTGTAATTCTTTACCAATGGAAGGAATGTGTATCCTTCTCTGAGTGAAACTCTCGAGGCCTTTCTTGCTGGGCATGCTTGCATCCTAAAGCATTATGAGCTATATTTGTATTAGCCCGAACCAACCTCACTCTCTCTTTCTGTGTGCACTGCTTCTTCATCAGCGGGTAGGGAATGAGAGACGAAGGCCTCACCCAACTGCCTATGATCATAGATTGGGAGATTTTTTCTTCATCCGAGGGTGAATTTAATTACGAAAAAAAAGTGTAAGGTAGTGAGGTCTTGAAAAGAAAAAACTTCAATCAATGAATGATCAGCCATTCCATTTGTGCTTTAAGCAATTAGGCAACGTGAATCTATGGTGATGAAATTGAATACCAATTGCTTAGATGCGTTTGAAAGCAAAGAGATGCAAATTGCAGAAAAATTATTTGATGTTGGGAATGGTTTTTCTTGTGTCTCCGTAACAAGTGGTCCATTTATTGATGGGTGAACGACGGGGATTGAACCTGTGCATGGTGGATTCACAATCCACTTGGCTACATCTGCCCCTACCCCTGCATAGACAGGTTTCCCAGCCATTGCAACGACTTCGCAAGAATGATCAGGGGTGGCGCGGGGATGCGATTCGATAAGCCAGGGCAAACAAAGGCGTCTGGCCCTACCGAATTAAGAATGCGCCATTTCTTTTTACTATCATGAAAAGAAAAAAAAGGTACCAAAGGCGAAGGGCATGATGTTGTACAACTACTTTTGTATGGTTACAAAGGTAACATGTAGGTGACTTTTGAATTGGCAGTAGTTACGAAAGGGGGAATCATACGATCTCCCCTTATACTAAGGTTTGATCTATCCCGTTTTTAGATCTGGATAGAATCTGGCATAGAACTTTAGAAATGGATCCCGGATGATGCAGCCGTCGGATCGACATATAATTTTGATATGTTGTAGCCCTGGAAAAGAGCTTTCTAATTTAGGGAAATCGAAAGGTGGGATCACGATATATCATCTGATAAGTAGACAAACATCAAGGAGTTTGTCTATGGATCCGTGGATGGAGGCACGAGATGCTAGGTGTTGATGGATGGTGGTGGACCGGCAATAATGGGGTGACATCGGTAAGTGGAGATGGAAGGATTATGAATGATGGAAGGGATTAGGACAAGGTGATAGATAGATTGGATGAAGGGGGAGGAGTGGGCCGCCTTTAAGGGACTAGGGTGAGTGGCCGATCGAGGGAGGTTAGAAGCGGCGACGCTGGGGAACGAGAGAACGAGAGAGAAGAAGATGAAGGAGACTAGGGAAAAACTCAATTCATTCCATAATGACTCATTGGTTGCCATTCACACATTTAAAGGCTAACCAAACAATTCAAAAATAGTAATTATTAACCCTAGAAATAGTGGATTTCCGTTGATCGCATTCGAACGTTCGAGCGCACATTTTGCGTTCTTTATATTTGCGAACCTGAATAAAAGACTAAAACAAGAATAAAACTTTTTTTGGAAATAAACACTAAAACAAGAATAAAAGACACCCCTAAAGTGTATCCATACTCGATACGACATCAATGACGTCCGAATCGTATCAATCCACCATGCTTCCGCAACCTTATTCTCAAGGTGTGAAATTGAGGAAGCGATCCATGATATCTGACTCGAGCTCCCTAGCCACTCGTCAATGTGCTTGCCTAGCCACTCGATCAACACTTCGATCTCCAACCTGGATCCGTGGCGTCTTATCCTACGGCCTAAGACTCGGACCGGTTCAACTGGGCTATCTTCCTCTATTGGTTCGGGCAAGGCCAAATCCACCACATGGTTAGGCCTGATCTGGGCCTTCAATGCTAACACATGGGAAATCGGATGGATCCGGGTTCCTCAAGTAGATCCAACTGATAAGCTACCCGTCTGATTTGTTATAGCACTCAATATGGCCCGTCATACTTGTGACCCAACTTCTGGTTCAAAATCGGCCTCAATATGGATTGCCGATACGGTTGAGCTCGAACAAACACCAATTGATCAACCTCAAACTCTAGCTCACGCCGGCTTTTGTCATGAGACTGCTTCATGTGGTTTTGGGCTGATGCTAGGTGAATCTTGAGTCGTCTCAAGGTTTCATCTTGGTCTGCAAGTTCCAAGTCGAGCTCGGTCTGATCCGCCGCTGCGAGGCTATTGTAGGCATGCAAGATAGGGGGAGTGCGTCTATAAACTGCCTCAAAGGGGGTCATGTCGATGCTAGAGTGATGAGCTGTATTGTAAGACCACTTGGCCCATGGAAGGAATTTGACCCAATCCTTTGGTCGGTCCGCCACAAAGCAACGCAAGTATTGCTCTAGTCCGCGATTCACCACCTCAGTTTGGCCATCTGTCTCGGGGTGATAAGCTGAACTAAGGTTGACTCGAGTCCCTTGCAATATGAAGAACTCAGACCAAAACTCATTGATGAAGATGCGATCCCGGTCTGACACGATCATCCCATGCAAGCGCGCCACTTCCCGAACAAAAATTTTAGCAACCTTCTTCGCTGAAAATGGGTGCGTTAGTGCTATGAAAAAAGCGTATTTGCTCAGCTTATCTACCACAACGAACACCACCGATTGGCCTCGAACCTCCGGCAGCCCCTCGATGAAGTCCATGGTGATGTTCTCCCAAATATGCTCTGGTATAGGCAGTGGTTGCAACATCCCACTTGGTTTGAGCGTCTCCGATTTGACGCACATATTTCTTCACGTTTGACTTCATGGCTGTCAATGTATAGCTTTGGGCCAGCCGCTCGTAGGTATGTAAGACACCTTCATGATCTGTTATAGGAGTATCATGGAAGTATGCCATCAATAGTCTTCGTAGCTCTACATCCGCGGGTACCCTGATCCGCCCGCGCTCAAGTACCAACCCATCACGCTCCTTATGCTCAAGGTGGCTCGATGGGTTCTCTCAGTTCCTCCATGAGTTGGACTATGATACGATTCGGACTTCACCGACGTCGTCTCGAGTTTGGATTTACCTTAGGATAAGATTGAGTTTTAGGATAAGATTGTGTTTTAGGATAAGATTGAGTTTTAGGATAAGATTGTGTTTTAGGATAAGATTGAGTTGTTGGTTAGCCTATAAAAGTATGTGTAGGGCAACCAAAATTAGGAATTGATTAATTGAGAATTGAGTTTGCCTTGCCTCCTTCATCTTCTTCGCTCCCGTTCCCTCAATCTCCCCGGCGACGCCGCTTCTAATCTCCCTCGACAGGCCAATCACCCTAGTCCCTTAGGAGTGGCCCTCTTCTCCCCCTTCTTCCAATTTATCCATCGCTATCCCTAACTTTTCCATCATCCATAACCCTTCCACCATCACTTTTACACCGGTGCCACCCCATCAACACCGGCCCTCCACAATCCACCATTACCCAGGATTTCGTGCCTTCATCCACGGAATCCAAAAACAGAGTATCCTGACGTTCGTCTACTAAACGAACGATATCTCGAGATCCCCAACTCCGATTCGCCTGAAACTAGATCCGTTGGAAAGCTCTTTTCCGGGCCTACAACATATCAAAATTTCACAGTGATCCAACGGCGGGATATTTCGGGATCTTATCTTAAAGTTCCGTGCAAGATCGTAACAATCTGGTATCGAGCCATAGCACCAAAAAGAGGGTTCGTATCAAGCTGGTATCGAGCCTATAGCCGAGGAAGGATCGTACCAATCTGGTATCAGAGCCACCGTTCCTCGGACAAGCGCTTCCAATGACGACCACCAGATCCATGGCTGCACGGCGTGATGATGAAGAAGAGATTCTCCCAATAGAGGAGGAAGAGACGATTGCGGGGACTTCCACCCGTGGAACCATCCGATCTAATCGGAATACGGAAGAGCCTAGCGTTCTATCCATGTTGGGGTCTATTTCAGAGCAGATGGCCATCAACCACCAGATGATGATGGAGATGATGCGGGAACTACGGGCGCCAAGGGAAGCAATGTCTAACGGGAAGGCACCATCGACCCCACGACGCGAGTCCACCCCCTTGAATCAATCCTCACCGGTTCAGCCTTTGCAACCACAAGAGCCGCTGCTACCACCACCCTTTGGGCAGAGGCAAGCAAGGATGGTTACACCAGGACCAGTTGCAGGTGAACCCATCCGACGAGCGAATCACCATGGAGACCACATTGGAGATCAAGATCCATGGGCGGGCCGATACGATCCGGAACCACGGCGAGTTGATCTAAACCGAAGGAGGGATCATCAACCCTTCATGGTGCATCCTCCGCCGGTTAGACAAGGAGTTGGGCATGATCCGGAACGAGACAACGGCATTCGTGGACAAGTCGTGCGTCTCGAATTCCCCAAGTTCAAAGGTGGCGATCCAATTGATTGGTTGTATAGGGCGGAGCAATTCTTTGCATACCAAGGTACGGCGGAAGAATACAAGGTGACGCTTGCAAGCTTCCACCTTGAGGATGCGGCGCTTCATTGGTTTCGATCAGCCAATGCCATTGAGGCCATCGAAACTTGGGCTGAATTTTGCGCGCCGATATCACACGGCGATTTGGAGTATCGGGCTATGAAGACTTTGATGCTCTCCTCTCAAAGACGGTTCAGAAGACCACGGTTGGGTCATACCAAGAAGAATTTGAGAGGATTAGTAGCCGATGTCATCCACCATGGACGGATCGGCAACCGCAGCACCTTCATCTCCGGGCTGCGGGGTGACATACAAGCCGATGTGAGGGCTTTAAGGCCTAGAACCTTAAAGGAGGCCTTCCAAGATGCGGTGCTTATGGAAGACAAGCATAGAGCCATGAAGATACTTTGGAAGCAGAGTTGGACAAGCCAAGGAAGCCGCAATCAAGCTCTACCAAACATAGCGGCGGGAAACACTAGCGGAGTACCAAGAGCTGCTTTGCATTGATACCTCCTCGAGCACCCTTGAAGCCATCCCAAGATGTGAAGTACGCACCTAGAGGTCCGGGCGAGCACTCACACCTGCCCAAGTAGAAGAAAGAAGAGCCAAGGGCTTATGCTTCCGTTGTGATGAGAAGTTTGTACCGGGGCATCGTTGTGCTAAACCGATGGGATCGGTGATGCTCATCGATGGATTGGAGGAAGCGGAGGATGAGCTTGCAGCTGAAAGCGCAGATGTGGCTGGACATCGAGGAGAAGAAGTTGAGGAGCAAAACGTGGAGGACGTTATAGCTGAAATCTCCCTCCACGCCTATTCGGGGACGGCGGCGCCAAAGACATTGCGGGTGAACGGAGTAGTCAAGAAGACCACGGTGAGAATCTTGATTGACACCGGGTCCACCCACAACTTCATTGACATGAGGCTCCTTAGGAAGATTGGGCTCGAGTCGGAACCCACGGAAGGGTTCGATGTGACGATTGGAGATGGCACCACCTTGCGAGCGAGATTCTATTTGTGGAGGTGCAAAATTGAAGGTGCAAGGCCAAACTTTCACATTGGATCTTTATCCATTGGCCTTGCAAGGTGCCGATATTGTTTTAGGGACCCAATGGCCGGAGCTTGGGGCCCGTGACCTTTGATTTTATAAGCCTCGCATTGACCTTTTGGAGAGATGGTCGAGAGTGTTGTTGGATGGAAGTAAACCGCTGCTTGAACTTTCAAAAGAAAGGGAGCTCGCTTCTTTCTCGGCACCCACTTTTCCTTTCTTTTCAGATCTACGAAGAGCCGGTGCGAGAGGATAGTGATCTGGTCCGACTCATGGAGGAGTTGAGAGCGAACCCCTCAAGCAACCTCGAGCACGAGGAGCGCAATGGGTTAGTACTAGAGCACGGGCGAATCAAGGTACCCCGAAACGAAGAGCTACGGAGGCTATTGATGGCACACTTCCATGATACTCCTATAGCAGGTCATGAAGGGGTATTACGTACTTACAAGCGGCTGGCCCAAAACTGTACTTGGACTGGGATGAAGACGGACGTGAAGAAGTATGTGCGTGAATGTCAAATCTGCCAACGAGCCAAATCGGAGGCACTCAAGCCTAGCGGGCTACTGCAACCACTACCGATACCAGAGCGTATTTGGGAGGATATCTCCATGGACTTCATCGAGGGGCTGCCGGAAGTTCGAGGACAATCGGTGGTGTTTGTTGTGGTGGATAGACTGAGCAAGTATGCACATTTCATAACATTGTCTCACCCGTTTTCAGCAAAAAGGGTTGCTGAAATTTTTGTTCGGGAAGTGGCACGCTTGCATGGGATGCCTAGGACGATCGTGTCGACCAGGGATCGCATCTTCATAAGTGAGTTTTGGTCCGAGTTCTTCAGATTGCAAGGGACTCAAATCAATCTTAGTTCAGCTTATCACCCCGAGACGGATGGCCAAACCGAGGTGGTGAATCGTGGACTAGAGCAATACTTGCGATGCTTTGTGGCGGATCGACCAAAGGATTGGGTCAAATTTCTTCCCTGGGCTGAGTGGTCATACAATACCGCTCATCACTCAAGCATTGGCATGACCCCATTTGAGGCGGTTTATGGGCGCACTCCCCCTGTCTTGCGTGCCTACGATAGACTCGCGGCGACGGATAGGACTGAGCTTGACTTGGAGCTTGCTGATCGAGATGAAACATTGAGACGGCTCAAGACTCACCTAGCCACAGCACAAAACCGCATGAAGCAAACGCATGACAAAGGCAGACGTGAGCGAGAATTTGAGGTGGATCAATTGGTGTTCGTTCGAGCTCAACCGTATCGACAATCCACATTGAGGCCAATTTTGAACCAAAAGTTGGGATACAAGTACTATGGTCCGTACCGAGTGCTACAACGAATCGGTCCGGTAGCTTACCGATTGGACCTACTGAAGGAACCAGGATACATCCCGTCTTCCATGTCTCGGCATTGAAGGCCCAGATCGGGCCTAACCATGTAGTGGGTTCGACCTTACCCGAACCAATGGAGGAAGATGGCTCCAATGAGCCGGTTCGAGTCCTAAGTCGTAGGAGAAGACGCCAAGGATCCAGATTAGAGGCGAAGTGCTGATTGAGTGGCTGGGCAAACCCTGCGACGAGTCTACATGGGAGCTAGAGACAGACATCATGGATCGCTTCCCAAATTTCAAACCTTGAGGACAAGGTTGCGGAAGCGTGGTGGATTGATACGATTCGGACTTCACCGACGTCGTCTCGAGTTTGGATTTACCTTAGGATAAGATTGAGTTTTAGGATAAGATTGAGTTTTAGGATAAGATTGTGTTTTAGGATAAGATTGAGTTTTAGGATAAGATTGTGTTTTAGGATAAGATTGAGTTGTTGGTTAGCCTATAAAAGTATGTGTAGGGCAACCAAAATTAGGAATTGAATATTGAGAATTGAGTTTGCCTTGCCTCCTTCGTCTTCTTCGCTCCCGTTCCCTCAATCTCCCCGGCGACGCCGCTTCTAATCTCCCTCGACAGGCCAATCACCCTAGTCCCTTAGGAGTGGCCCTCTTCTCCCCCTTCTTCCAATTTATCCATCGCTATCCCTAACCTTTCCATCATCCATAACCCTTCCACCATCACTTTTACACCGGTGCCACCCCATCAACACCGGCCCTCCACAATCCACCATTACCCAGGATTTCGTGCCTTCATCCACGGAATCCAAAAACAGAGTATCCTGACGTTCGTCTACTAAACGAACGATATCTCGAGATCCCCAACTCCGATTCGCCTGAAACTAGATCCGTTGGAAAGCTCTTTTCCGGGCCTACAACATATCAAAATTTCACAGTGATCCAACGGCGGGATATTTCGGGATCTTATCTTAAAGTTCCGTGCAAGATCGTAACAATCTGGTATCAGAGCCATAGCACCAAAAGAGGGTTCGTATCAAGCTGGTATCAGAGCCTATAGCCGAGGAAGGATCGTATCAAGCTGGTATCAGAGCCTATAGCCGAGGAAGGATCGTACCATCCCATCGATTTAACGCAATGATGTCCAGGTACAAACTTCTCAACACAGCGAAAGCATAGGCCTTTGGCTCTTCGTTCCTCCACTTGAGCAAGTGTGAGTGCTCGACTTAAATCTCTAGGTGCATACTTCACATCTTGGGAGGGCTTTAGGGGTGCTTAAGGAGGCACCATTGCAGCAGCAGCTTTTCGTACACTAGTAACATTTCCGGCTGCTACGGTAGGACGAACCGAATTGCGGCTTTCTTAGCTCATCTAGTTCTATTTGAGGTGTAACTTCATGGCTCGATGTTTGTCTTCCATGAAAACTGCATTTCCGTTCGCCATGGCTTCTCTTGTTGCCTATATTTCTCGCATCATCTCCATCATCATCTAGTTATTGATGGCCATTTGCTCAGAAATAGACCCAATCATGGCTTGAACGCTAGGCTTTTCGGTATTTAGATTTGGTCAGGTGGTTCCACAAGTGGAAGTTCCCGCAGCCATCTCCCCCTCCTCTATTGGGGAGATCTCTTCCACCTCGTTTTGCCATGCAGCCATAGCTCTGGTAGTTGTAATCGAAAGTGTGTGTCTGAGAAACGGTGGCTCTGATACCATTCTTGATATGATCTCCACTTAGGCTAAGGTTCGATCTATCCTATCTCCACTTAGTAGCTTGGAAAGGGTTTAGAGTTAAGATTTATTCTTATGTTACAAACCATATCTGGACTGATCCGAGCATAAGAAAATTATAAAAATTAAGTGGTGATAGCCTAATTAGTTCGGTTCTAATGGCTTTAGTTTCAAATAAATTGGAGGTCTGGATGAAAAGATATAAATAAAATAGTAGAGAAATATCGAAATAGGGTAGAACTGTAAATATTCGATGTTGTGGTGGTCATTGGAGGGTGGCGGATGGCCAAGAGTGGTAGGGACGGCCGTACAGTAGGGTGGCTGCTAGAGGTGATTGTGGCTCTGGGTTGGAATAATCACAATCACCATATATACGCAATCGAATTGAAATTTGGCTCACGTCCAATTTATGCACTCGATCAACTTGCATATGGGTCAGCCTGCACGGAATCCTAATTTGGCTTAGATAGGCCATTGCTCCCAATTTCGTGGCCAATATAGGCTAAGACAACATCTTTCTGGAGATGAAGGGTAACCAGGTCTCCCACAAAGTCGATCTCAGGTATAATTTGATACACATAACTAGGCTAAGTTGGACCACATGGTATGGCCCTTATAAGTTTTGGGCCTGATATTTAAGGACCAAACCAGGCCCAGAAGAATGTGAATTCTTTCCTTCATCTGTCCATCGAATGTCTGTAGATGTATTGATTGCGCACATCAGACAATTTAATTCATGTGTGTTCAATAAGAATAGAAGGGGTTATACAATTTGAGCGAGCAAGATTTAAGGCTCCAAATGTGCGCAAACAATGCGTCCACAGTCCACATGCATTCTCCATGACCAACCCAAACAGAGAAAGCCTAGGCCAAAACTCAATCTGTATATCATGACTAGGTAGATTTGAGAAACACCGTCTCAAACTAATAAATTGAGTCATGGCATGATGGATACAAACAATTGGGATCCTATCTACAACTCTCTTTTTTAAGACAAAATGGGAACCCCCAGTTAAAGATATATTAAAAATAAAAAATTACAGATTACAAATACAAATACCAATGAAGAAAGAAAATAAATTCATCTTCCTTTGATTAGTAAGTCTCCCAATTGCCCACAGGCTTCCTCTTCTCTGTCAAGAAAAAAAAAAAAAGGTCTCCCAACCCAATTGCAGCAAATTCTTTTGATGTCTAAATTTAATCCTTCCTTTGTTTTTGCTTCCCAACAACATGGTCATTTCTTAATTTCTTTCAGTTTAAGCTTAATTGTGATTACACTTAAGTGACAGCATGTTAATTTTGAAGGAGTTCAATGTTTCTTTTCTAATTGAGATAATTTTGAAGTGGTGGCAATTATAATATTTGGAAAATTTTCAGTCGCACGTAAAAGTAAAAAAAACAAAAAAAAGGAAAAAACCCAAGAAAACAAAATCAAAGAAGTTCTTTGTTGAAAACCATGCAAATGTTAATGCTATTCGTTAGAACTAATATTTTTAATAGAAAAAAAAATTATTACTGCTAAACTTCCCAAAGCTGGTCTACATTTACTCACCGAGAGCTTACGGTGGAACTGTATAGAATTTGATGTCTGCAATTTAGTTGCGTTTTGGTAAACATTATAATATCTCTCATTCATGTACCAACAACGAGAAATAAAAAAGGGAAGAAATAAATGTACTGCCATCTGAGGAGTTTCTGAATAGGCTATAAATTTATTACGAAAGAATCCAGGGTTTCAAAGAAAATCCCATTTTACTAGTTTGATAGGCTCAAAATTTCTGGTATCATAGGAATAGATAACTAGGTACATTAAATGGTGATGGGTATTCTCCAACCTCAATTAAGGAGAGCACATGCAATTGCAATGTCAAAGCTTTGGCCGAAAGGAATGCCGAATGCCATATAATTATTCAAATAATTAATAACATAATCAGATGCATCAGAAAGTTCTCGTAAGCATTTTTTTTTTAATCTCCAGGTCTAGAGATCTAGACTCATGTTCCAATGCAACAGTACTATTTAATGTTTAATTTTGATAGAATTTGATATACTGGCGAACAAGTACAGATACATGGTTAAGGTTGTAAACTTACGAAACGTTCCACTGAATAAATTAGTGGAAGGTCAATAAAATTTTCATTATTTCAGTGCCCGAAGATATAATAAGTTTGAGCATAAGCTCATCTTGTGATGGTTTCCATCAATAAAACTTTGCGTCAAATTAGCAACGAATGAACAAAAAAAAAAAAAAGTCGTCAAATCTGATATGAAAGGACCAACTACAAGAAGTTCTCTCTTCGGAGTATAAGAAGTCATGCACAACATACAAAAATAGGACTGATAAGATTGATTATTATAGTCGAAATTTACTGATTAATTACTATTGACATGAAGTACATCGACAGCTCTGTCAAATCATGAACATGTAGCGGAAAAGCTAATGTAGGAAGTAAATGGAACAAAAGACCAGCTTGTTTGCATTATTTGCATCATACATCGGCCAAGCTCTTACTGGAAAAGAGAAGATTAATTATAACCACTCCAATGGCATTACATGCCTAAAGAAATAATCACTCGCTAACTCATCCAAGTTTCCCTCAATATGATTCTCCGTTACATTGTGTAATGCTGTTGGATGGTTTCAATGTCAAGCCCTTTCAGCTTGACAACCGATTCGACGTGACCCTTTAGAGTGTGCAGTTCCCTTAGCCTGCAGATGATCATAAGAGAAGCTTGTCACTAATTTTAACATGGAGATGTTTCAATTGATCAGATGACAATGTATGATCAGGTATCACTAACAGACCAGTGTCGCACTCGGATTAGAAAGAGTGCACTGAAGGTGCAAAAACTCATGAAACAAGTCATCAAGGCATCATAATGAGATTTGATGAAATTCGAACATACCTTGCAACTTCAGCTCGTCGTTTGGCTTGCTCAGCAATTTCAGAAAGCTCGCGGTAACTGTTCTTGTCTGTGAAGAGTTGGCTAGTTTCAGGAGGTTGGAGGCCATGAAGTGTTCTCTGTGCCAGAGCCCATTGAGCTTCCCTTTCCTCTCTACCATAATCCTTCTTGGTAGTGAAGGCAGTCTATAATAATAGAAGAGCAGAATAGATTTGAGGATATCAGCGACACAAACAGAAATCCACAAGATGAAGTGTCCATAGATAGAGCAGTGCAAAAAGACAATTCAGATAATGTTACCTTGTTCTGTAAGAGGTTATCCCATGCCCTTCCACTTAGAATGTATCGGATGGCAAATTTGATCCAGTCAAGCGGGAAATAGAAAACAATACTGTAAAGCCAGATAACTCCAGCCCAGCCCCAACCAATACCTTTGATTTTTGCAAAACCCCAGTCAGCATAAACAGCGATGAGAGTAGCAACCTGCCATTGCAAGTATCAGTTTAATGATTGCGCAACAATTGCACTGGAACTTATATCACTAGAAGAGTCACATTCATTAGAAAAAGGAAGGGGATAAATCTTCTTGTCCGTGCTATGTACTGGACTTATTTATGCAATCATTGTCATAACTTATGGTCCCAAATAAGCATGACATCAGTAGATGATACTAGGCATTCAAAGGATAGAATGAGTGCATTATTATATAAAAGAAGCTTGAGAATATCAATCTTTGAGATCTACAGTTAATCGATTAAACAAAGAGAAGGCATCGTGTCAGTCTTATTGCATCCTAGGTTGCTCCTCATCCATAGACAGTAAATATTTTTACCCATAGGCTATGATATCAATGAAATAATGTATAGAAATATTGTTTATTGGAAATGAGAAACAGTTTGTTCTAATTTGTTGGCATTTTCACTTGAGAAGTATATGTTGCTGCATTTGATAAAAAATCTGATTTATGAGCATGCAGACAGAAAGTAAGAACCTTTATTAAATTAATGACCGGTGGACATAGAAAACTACATGGATGTTGAAAAGATTAGAGAAACTCACAAGTTGGGCAATCAGAAATGCGCTGACTAGAAGTAGCCCAGGGCGTTCAACAAAGCTCCAACTGCGAGATCGTGTGACGAAGATGAGAGCCTGACTCACAATGCTAACTTGCAGATATAAAGCAGACATCATTTCATCGTCATTTCCCCTGAGTGATCTAACACCAAATTTATCCTGCAAGGAAAAAAAAATCAGAAATGGGATAGAAAAAGTTATATGCAATTGCATAAACCGAAGACAGAATATCTGAATTAAGGAATCTACGAAAAACAGAAACTCATTTGCCAATTGGTATTAATTGGAAGAGAAGTGAACAATTCAACTTAGGATAGCTACTTATGTTAGCCAAGATCTATTTCAGATCAACAGGGAATGAAGTAGATTATTCATTATAGTGCAACTTTCAAATTAAAATTCCTCATAGGATAAAGAAAGCTCACCGAGAAGAAATCAGTCTTATGCATAGCCCAGAAAAAGATGACAGTCATCAGTGCCAGGTAACCACCTAACACAATACCAGTGGCAAAAATTTCTTTCAGCTTCCAGCTATCGGGTAGCGGAGATGCCTTCACTCTATCTTTTGAGATTGTCATGATTGTACCTGCAATTACAATTCATGGATGAGAAATGTTTTCCGATAGGGTTAATAGTCCTGAAGAGAAAAAATACACAAACTATTTCAGATACTATTCAAATTTTATTATATCAGACAAGGACTAACCATCATTAAGTATGGCAATGATCAGAACCATGAAAGGTGAGAAATCGAACTTCCATATCAGCGCGATAAGCATGAAGCCAAACTTCAAGAATACGATGTAGGACAAAGACAGGTTAGTCAATTTGATGATCAGGAGGAAACATATGGTACATATTATAGAATTTTGGGAGTTTAACTACTTACCACAATACGGATGGTAATAGAAACTGCATAAATCTGTGTGAAAAAAACCAGGAAAGGGGATAAGTTAAGACATCAAGAAAAGTCAAACAAAAGAAGAAATTGGACAAAAGATGTTGTGGGAAAAACTAACAGTATAATTCTTCATTCTCTGGAAGATGCATCTGCTGGTAAGGACAGCACTAATAATAACACTAAGACCAGGTTCAGTGAGGACTATATCAGAAGCACTTCTTGCGGCATCTGTAGCATCAGCAACAGCAATTCCAATATCAGCTTTCTTCAAGGCTGGGGCATCATTCACTCCATCTCCCGTCATACCACAGATGTGCTTCTTTTCCTGTAACCTCTTCACAATTTCATATTTATGCTCTGTTTCAATAAAAACCTCAGTTAGTGAGTCAGTGTAATCTTGTAAAACAAATGCATCAGTTGAGGATGCATGCAGTCGAGTCTCACCAGGAAATACTCCTGCAAATCCATCAGCTTTCTCAATCAATTCATCGACTGGAATTGCCTCAAGGGAAGCATCCTTGTGTTGCCCAAGCAAAGAAGACGAAGGATACATGTTTGTTCCCATTCCAAGCCTTCGGCCCGTCTCTTTAGCAATAGCAAGCTGGTCACCTGAAGGGAATAGAAGTAAAATTTTTAGCAAACAACATATATTATTAAACATGGTGATTAAAAGAGGGGCAGGAAGAAACTAGTTACCAGTGATCATCTTAACATTAACACCAAGATGGAGAGCCCTACGGATGGTTTCTGCACTATCATGCCTTGGGGGATCAAATAGAGGCAACAAGCCAACAAATTGCCATGGCCCCCCTGCACTTTCCTTGCTCTTTTCAGGGACTTCCTGCAAAATGAATGATGCCACGCTATGTTGAACAACCGCATCTACCACAGGAACACCAAGAACAAGCAAGGATATGAATCACAAACCTGTCTTGCAACACCTAGAGAACGAAGCCCACGTTCAGCAAACTTGTCGATCACACTGTGAGCCCTTTTCTTAACATCCTCCTTGCAGTTGCAAAGGGTCATAATCTGTTTACAGAGACAATTAAACTCAGCAACCACAGGGAGAAAGTGAGGAAAAATATCTGAATTTAGAGAAGAAAAAAAGGTACCAAAGCGTTTACCTGTTCTGGTGCACCTTTACTAACGCGGTGCCAGTTACCGTCCGCATCAATGTAAGTCAAAGCTGTTCTCTTGTCAACTGGGTTGAAGGGAAAAAAGTGCACTTCCCTGATACCAGCTCTTGCCTGCAACATATTATCATGAGCTGCTTAGATGGAGCACATAACAAACAGACAGTCTCAAGTACTATTATAGACCATGAAGTAATTATACCTCCTTTGGGTCTGCAAGCATGCCAACCATGGCGGCGTCAATAGCATCCTGGTTTTCTGTCCTTGATGCCCTGGCAGCTAACAAGATGACATGATCTTTATCCACACCTTTTGTGAACACCTCAACAAGGTTCTTGTCGACGCTAAGCTTGTTAAGGGTCAGTGTCCCGGTCTTGTCACTGCAGAGGACATCCATGCCGGCCATCTCCTCGATGGCAGTCATTCTCTTTGTGATGGCACCCTGCTGAGAGAGCTTGTGAGACCCGATGGCCATGGTCACCGATAACACGGTAGGCATAGCGATCGGAATTCCTCCGATCAAAAGGACCAAGAGGTTGTCAATTCCACGCCTATACGGGCGGTGCTGAATCGGGAACATAACGATGATCTCAATAACGATCCCGATGGCAATGGAGCAGATACAGAAGTTTCCAATGGCTGTGAGGACCGTCTGGAAATGCCCAACTTGGTTGGTGCTATCCACAAGATGTGCTGCCTTGCCAAAGAAGGTGTGAACTCCAGTGCCAATAACCACAGCCTCAATCTCACCTTGTTTGCACGTGGAACCAGAGAAGACCTCGTCTCCGGGGTTCTTGGTGACGGGAAGTGATTCTCCAGTAAGCGCAGACTGGTCAATCTTTAACGGATCTCCCTCGAGAAGGCGAGCATCAGCAGGAACAATATCTCCTAACTTGATGCTTATGATATCTCCAGGAACCAAAACGGCGGCTTCTTGCTCGCTCCAACGGCCATCTCTCAGCACCTACAACCACCAAAAAGGAAACAAATTAAAGAATTTTATTTACAGATCACCCAATAAAAAGGAACTACTACTAACGATTCAATCTTTCTAAGAAAGATAGCCCCTGCAACTGGTCCTCACCTTCGTCTTGGGGGCAAGATTAGCCATGAGGGCAGCGGCGGCGTTGCCGGCGTTGTTCTCTTCGATGAAGGAGATGGTGGAGTTGATAACAAGCAAAACGATGATACCAACAAAGTCCTCCCAATCCGGAGGCTGCCCATCACCATTAGCCAGGGCAATGGCCATAATAGCAGCCATCTCCATGACCCACGACAGAGGATTCCACATAAACCCGAGGAACTTGAGGAATTTGCTCTCCTGCGTTGGTTAAAAAGAAAGGAAAAAGAAAACGAAAACTTGAGACCAAATGAACAACAAGAGCAAAAGCTACAAAAATTTGGATTGTAATGGATCAAAAGAGATGACCTTTTTCTCTTCGAGCTTGTTGGGTCCAAAGATGGCGAGCCTGGCTGTTCCCTCCTCGGAGGAGAGACCTTCTTTGGTGCATTTGAGCTGCTCGAAGACTTCCTCGACCGGAATCCTTTCCTGCGAACACAAGAATCGCCATTGTTAACCTCTACATCTCTTCAAAGTGACACTCTGTGGTGGTGGCTACCACACCGGAGAGAGAGAGAGAGAGAGACGACAGCAGAAGAGACAAGGAGGTAACAAAAACAAAAGGAAGAAAACGTTGATCGATCCGTAAAAATCTCTCTGTCGTCTGATAGGATAGTATCTGTCCCTCTCGGTCTCGGGCCTATCGATATTTTACTTCTCCAAACGGACTTCTTTCGTACATCCCCCTTCATCGACCACTAAAGCGAGAGTTTTAAGATTCGTGCTCCCGGCGGGAAAGGGAGAGCCGCCTCCACTTCTGATTAGGCTCGCCAAGTAAATTTCTCTCTCACACGCAGGAATCAGAATATATACGATATTGGACGAAAAAATAAATAAATAAAAATTGTACGTTCATCAGCGTTAAAAAATAATTAGTCTATAATATATATACTAGCGAATTCCTCAAAAAAAAGAGATGAAAAAAGATCTATTTAAAAAGGAAAAGAAAATTTTCATTTTGGTTCTTTTCTCTTTTTCAGTTCCTACAATCGAATCTTAAACGTTACAAGTTTTTTCTTTTTTCTCTTCTATCTTCCTTCTCTTTTATCCAAGAGTGCAAATAGATCTCTAACAGGAACCGAGAAGAAAGCATCCCTTGAACCTCCCACAAAGCAAAGAAGAAACGAAAAATTCATGGCCGTAAGGCATGCATATTAAGATGGTAAGCAATGGTTACAAGCCCTCACCAGATCGACGGCCTCGTTCTTGATCTGCTCAAGACTAATCGCCTTGTCCTCCGCCATAACTAAGAGGAGAAAAGAGAAGACGATGCCTCCTCTCTATATCTTTCTCTCTCTATTACTCTCTAACCTCTAATCACACACTCTCGAGAGAGGCCAAGGAGACTAACAACCCGAGCGAGACAACCCACTCGACGAGGGGATTCGCTGTCTATGCATCCAACTTTATACTCCACGCAGGTAGTCTCCGCACCACGGCTCCAACTTGCCTGTCCCTCTCTTCGCCTCGGGTCCACCTTATGCCTTGCTGACGTGCCGGTTCTCCCCGATCGTCCGCTTTGGTAGGCGCGCATGTGCTTCCCACGTGGCCACCCGCCATTGGCTGCCCACTACATGTCATTAACGCCCCCCAGTTTTGACCTTAGACGACGAACCCCCCCCACCCCCCCCAACCCCAACCTCCGAACCCTCGCCGCACCTGGAAGGTGTACTAGGAATTTGACCCCAGCTACGCCCTTCATTTCTATTGGCGGGTTCATGGTATACTACTATTTATTGTAAGGAAGCAACTCGCTTTTCGCTTGGCAGGTCTGCTAAGGAAGGGGGCTAGAAATGGAGAATCTCGTGGCAATAATGGAGTTACTCTCTCTCTCTCCTCCTCGATCGGATAATTCTCGACCGAACCGTTGAAGATGGGATCTGGACCGGAATCCCGGTTCGACTTATCTTAGTATTATTCTATTATATTCGCCGAAGGAACAACGCCACAGGAAACGGGGAGGATTGTGGCGTTACGTATTACTTTAATCAATTATTAGATTTTTCTTTTCTTTTCCCTCCTAGATTTTTCTTTATACAAATTATTGTGGATAACATATGAATGATCTGACCTTCCGTTATGAATAATAATGCCCGCCTCTAAAAGGTCAGAGGGCTTATAGAAAGTGAAAAAGAAATAAGGATGATGGAGATAATGTTATTAATTTAATTTCTTGAAAGGATCTTATTGGTTGGCAGTTGGTGGACTCACGTAGAGATGTTGCCCAATAATTCTCAGCTTGGTCGTTATAATAGATGAAGCCTCACCTAGCTAAGTTGAGGCTGGAAAGGAATTAATATAAGTTAGGACTTGGTAAGAGGCAATTAAGAAGTCCAAGTCGTGTGGGTTAAGCTTTTTGAATTTTTTTCTTTTCTTTCTTTTTTCCCCTTCTCATATCAGAAAAAATGCACCTAAAGATGCCTGGATGAGGTGATCCAATTGTTACAAAAGCTACTACTTATTCTCTTTGAAAGGTTAAGGCAAGTGGAAAGGAAAAAAATTGCAACCTTTTCTTTTAACATATGTATTATACCCAACGAAATAGTGCTTGAATAGTTTGAAAAGATTTTTGGATTTCAATCTCGGTGACATCGATATAAATAAGATATTATTTAATCTTTATTTCTTTTAACAATGAAATAAATATAGATAATGTGTTCATTCTTAAAACGAATCTTATTATATAAGTATTTTTGGTTTCAAATTAAGTTATCTTTTCTCAACAAAAAAATAATAATAATAATAATAATTAAGAGAAACACTTTTTTTGTTCCAAGTAGTTATGGGCAAATAATAATACCATGGAATAAATCTATCAACTTACAGAGGGGGTATTTTTTCAAACACCTTACCCTTAATACCTTTTAAGGCTATAACTTCACAAGTCTACATGCTTACCTTGCTAAGGTTTAATACTGATGACGTGATATTTAAACCTATAATATATATCTATATAAAGGAAACTCTAGTCTTAGGCCAAGTTTGAATGAACTAGTAATGCAATGGTTAAATCCAAGTTTAATTTAAACTTAAATACTAATTAACCTAACCAAACTTCATCAGTCCTGCTTATGAGTTCCCACCAACAAAGTCTTCCCGTTCTCACGTTTGTCACGTTTACGTTCCAATATCATTTCATGGCTATAGTCTTAGACCACCTTATGACATTTATGATCCCCCCCAACCCCGTATGTGAGAACAAAATTTTGAGCTTATCCGCCTCAAAAAAATAAATATCTCTTTTTTGTCTATAAAGTGCAAGGTGCCCAATTTCGTCCTCGTGAGAAAGGGGAATTCAATCGTGTCACAATATCAAACAACATGTCTCGATCGGATTAGGAAAATAATTAAGTGCGAATGTAGTCAATTTGTTGATGTTAGCTGCATTTAGTGGATTATAACAATAGTATAATAATAGCCAATCTTTTCTTTGAAGAGAAACTATATAATACCGTGGACGTTTCACGGATGAAGTTAAACGAACCTACCAATGGTGATTTAGATCCCTTAATGAATGGTAGGTGTACAAGAGTAAATAAGTTATTTATTTTGGTTTTAAAACTATTATTATTATGTGTATTTGTATAAGGCTGGCAATTTTTTTAGTACAAAATTTTGAGCGCAATTCATTATTGTTTTTTATAAAAATTCATACCTTAACTTAAAAAATTTATAAATTAATTATGAAATATGGTCAAAAGAAAAGAAAATGAGAAGAATGATATAGATACAACTCTATTCAAACTTTTAGAGAGATATTTATAATAGTAATACTTTACTAATTTATTGTGTCATAAGTAGATACTGTAGTTTATTTGCAATATAGATTTTTTTTTTTATCGAAAACCAAACAATATGGGTTAAACAATTCTCTCGTTGAAATATTGATTATAGAGTCGTTGGTTAATTAACTAATTATAATTATCTCACTATTATCTCCGATTAGTCTTGTACTATATTAATTAAATAGCAATAAATATACTTATATAAAAAAAAGGTTAAGAGATAAATCGGAGATAATGGTGAGATAATTAGAATTACTTAAAACTGTCGAACTTCATACTTAAACTATAAATTTCGTACTTAAACCAGGAATTCTTTGGTCTATAGCAAATAGAGTCTGAAACTGAAGAAACTCTAAATACAAAAGGTTTAGATTATCATGTCACCAATCTTATCTAATTGGTTTCATAATAACTAAACGTTAGATGAATATCTTCTAAATATCTTTTTTCAAAACTGCATAGAATTAGAATTTTGTAGTTAAGTTGAAAATCATAGTTAAGTACAAATTTCGTACTTAAACTATAAAATTTTATTTGTGCATAGTTTCATAAAAATATTCAGAAAATAATTATCTAACATCAAAATAGTATGAAACTAATAGGATAAAATTCGTGATATCATGATCTAGAACTTTTATATTTAGAGTTTTTTGGATTTGAAATCTATCTGCAGCGAAACGAAGAATTCCTAGTTTAAGTACAAAATTCATAGTTTAAATATGAAATTATAATTGTAATTCATATTTTTTTTATGTAGATACTGTAATTTATCTGCAATATAGATTAAGTTCTCTTTTTGAAACATTGATTAAATAGTTTATTTATTTAAACTATCTCTAATTAAGGAAAAATAACAACAAAGAAGAACAAGAACAAGAAGAAGAGGGTAGTCATTTATCTCTATTTTTATATTGTTCCATTAACATTTAATGAGCACTAAATAGTAGAAGGACAAACTTTGAAAAAAATCAAAAGTAGCCCTAGGTGACAAGATAAAAAAATCCAACTAGGATATTAGTGCAAATTATCCATCATATATGTATTCTTTATCATTTAAATGTTTAATAGATAAGGAATATCAAAATCTTATAACCTCTCTCTTCTCTATTGTCATCCTCTCTCTCTAGATATATTTCTTTGGTGATTTGCACAAAAAATACAGTATCAAAATCTTATAGTCTATTTTATTTTATTTTCTTTTGCAAATTAGGTGTTTTTTCCTCTTCTCTTCCCTTCTAAGCTTACCCTTCAAGTTCTCAAGTGCCTCAGTAGATGTTGCATGCTTTCTTTCAGAAAGTAAAACTAGTTGGATGTTGTAGAGAGGGGACGTAAGTGTACTATTTTTATTGCATCTTTTTCCATCTCTCGCACCTTTTTATCTTCCTTTTCTTTTCTTCTTCCATATATATCTTGCTCCTTTTGAGTACACACATTCCAATAGGACTCTAAACACAAGGAGCCTTATCGCCTCGACCCTATGGAGTATTTGGAAGCATAGGAATAACAAAGCCTTTTGGGAAGAGGATATCAGTCCTAAGGTGGTGGTGAAAAGAGCAACCCAACTAATCTTTATGCCAAACCGACCCAAGGGTTGCAAACAAGATCTACTAGGGAGGTGAGATGGGAACCGCCAACGACGAGATAGCTAAAGGTCAACACAGATGGAGTAGGTATGGCGGGTGAGTGTAAAGGAGGTGCAGGAGTGGTGATCCGAGATGACCAAGGAAGGATTAACACCATTGCTTGGGAGCCCTGTCCAAATGAGTCGGCAATGCTAGCGGAATGGTGGGCAATCTGTTTGGGACTGTAGCTGGCATTGGGGTGGTCAAAGATTGTTCTAGAGACGGATTCGCTAGAGGCTTGCAATGTCTACAAAGAAGGAGTGGAGCCCTCTTGGAGAGTACGGAGCATAGTGGGAGAGTGTTGGGCCCTTATAAGAACCTTTAGCGAGTTTAAGGTCCAGCACATTGTAAGGGGTGGGAACTTGGCGGCAGATTGGGCTGCTCGCCAGGGTAGATTTGGATTGGGATTTTGTCTTCTTGGGCCTTTCAACTCACTCTCATCAGAACTATGTACAATTTTATCTTTTGACTCCAGTGGTAGTATTGTTTGCAACAAGGTAACTCAAAGCTAAATATAAAGCTC
Source organism: Typha latifolia (assembly GCF_019914945.1). NCBI lineage: Eukaryota > Viridiplantae > Streptophyta > Magnoliopsida > Poales > Typhaceae > Typha > Typha latifolia. Next base: position 12,045,982 of record NC_133086.1, on the reverse strand, counting down.
TTTCTACTAAAATTAAAAATAAAAAAATCTTAACGATGTCATAGTTTTGGATGAGAATAAGAGAGTTTTGTAATACAATGATAATATTGTCCTTCAAAGAGGTATAAGCAGACAATTTACTTTATTTCAGTTCAAATCTAAATTCTCCCAACTGATGCAAATCCTACTATAAAGTCGATTTGAAGTATTTATTCCTTCAAACGATCAAGATATATTTGTCGATATCTTCAATGATCATGACGTTTTAGCTATGTATGATCTCTAACTATTGTTCTAGTAAGCTTATACTTCTTTAGAAAGAGGAAATAAAGAAAATGTATTTGGATAACTAATCATTCTTATTCATAAAATATTATTGGTCAATGACAAAATTTTCTAGAGAATTTTTTTTGAAAATACTTAGATAATATGTATCTAAACTCTAGGCACGATTCATAACTTTTGCTTAAATAAAAATATAAAAATAAATTTAATGAGTAAAACAAAGATGAACACCAAGGTTTTTTATGTGGAATACTTCCAAATGGATAAAACAACCACAAATTCAAATAAATCATAAATAAGCATGGCAGTTTACAATACTGACTTATAAAACAACCCGTCAATCTTCATCAATTTGTTTGACATCGTTTTAATCACTAGACCCTATGCATCATTGTGATTGATCTTCAGTCGTTGTATCCCTCGATATTGATCTTCCATCTTGGTGACCCTTAAGACAAATCATTTAGATGTAAAAGATGAACAACCATTCATTAGTGAAATATGTTGTTTTCTTCAAAAGTAATAAATATTCCTAGGGTTAGGGCATCCTAACTTTTATATATCTTATAAAGATAAGGCCAAATCCAAGTCAATAAGGTCTCACGAAATCTAAAATTTTGCAAACATTATGTGCCTCATTTGAACGCAAGTCAAGCCCATTTGAAGACTTGAATTTGAGGTGTTTTTGAACAATCAAAACCACTTCTTTGTATTCTCCAACGACTTTGAACAGTCCTCAGGGTGTGTTCAAACGATCGAAAATATATCTCTATATTTTCAAATGACTTCGAACTTTTTTAGAGTGCATTCGAGCATTTCGAAAGCCTCGACTTAAAGTCTTTAAATCTTAAAATAATTTAAACCAAATTTTATCAAAACTTATAGATATGCTCATGCATATGAATAAAAATATTTAAAATATTTTATACACAATTACCAATACTAAAAACCTAACAAAATTGGTATGGCAATGTTTAAGCAATAAAAGTCCATAATATAGAAATTCTTCAATTACAAACTTAATCAATTTTATCCTTTGTAATTTTAAAGAATAATTACACTATGACCCATGAACTATTCTCTATTTTTACATACACCCACATCTTTTTTGGTCATAGTACTGGCTAGGGTGGGCAGTTTCTTTGTATTACATTTGTTTTCTTTTACCAAGAGTAAAAATGATATCACCATAAGAGAGGTGAGAGATTTTTCATAATTTAAAATATCAATGTGTATTAAAAACATGAGCGGTAGAAATAAACTATAGTCATGAGTCTTAGTGCAATAATCCCTAATTTTTATTACGCCAAAATAGGCTTATGCTGGCATTTTTATATACCGTAACAAACTGCTGGGTAAAAATTTTACCCACATATATACAAATGCATTTATGCCCTAGTTAGTAAAGGTTTTTGCCACTATTTAATTAGCAATGCTAAGCAAAAGCTCTTTTCTAGTGCTTATACATGTCGGCAGTAACTACTGTTCTAGCATTTGAAGTGCCACAATAAATATGTTCTCGAGCATAAATAGTTATTGGCACAAATATTTTAGCTAATAATTATAAATGCTGGCATAAAAGTATCTTTCACATCATGTTTATATACCACAAAAAGTTTATGTGCCAATATATATAAATATTGGCATATGTTGCTTGGCCGGCGTATAAATACACAAACAGAAAAATATTTATTAAATTACAAAATTAAATATATCAGAACTGATACTTTAAATAACTTGCTAGATCAACAAAATATCCAAAAAGAATGACAAAATAACTAATTAATCTCTTCATTATAATTTTAACAATTCAATAAAGTGTAAGAAATTTTATCTTCAAAAGAAGAAATGTATGTTCAGTAATCTTAAACAGTCAATATTTCATAATTATATCTAAATTGAAATATAATAAAATTGTCTTACCAAATAAGACATATATAAACACCACCATAATTCCAGCATTTTCTATAAATATCGCTATATTCTTTAATTTATTGCACCGTTATTTCATAAACGACAAGATAGTCTCCGATTTTTACTGACATTTCGTTAAGCACCACCATATATGCCAAGAAAAATGATGGGTATCATATGTTGAACATTTTTATCAACGTGTAATTCTAAGTACAGGTAAATACTAGTTTATACTAATATTTATTATACATGCCAGTAAATAAATGTTGAGAAAAACCGAGTTTAGCGTAGTGAATTTGATCTTATTTTAACCTTCAAATGATTTTAACCTTTTTAGTTCTTTATCTACTTATACTAGTGGAATCCCGGGAGACATCCAATTCTTCCATCAACGTTAAAGACCCTACTTTCTCCTAAATTTAATGTATATTACACATCAACTTCTTCACATTTTGATTTATTTATGACTGATTAGAAGCTTTCAGTCTATTAGCTTTGCTCGTCAACAAGCATACTACTTTATCCAGTCTTCTTTGATTTGATGTCACGAATGTTGAACTCGAATCAAAGATAAGTATATTATATTCTCCAAAAAGATTTGGGTGCATGACTAGCTAGCTTGGAAGTATTTGAATGGATGACTAAAGTGTGATATAAGTTGCTTTTGACTATAGACTGTCTCCAAACTATGACCTACCAAATTTCCTCTCTCTATCTGTTTGTTAATCTAGACATATAACTAGACCATTGAATAGATACAATGTGGGCCAATCTGAATGAATAGCATATCAATCGTTAGTGTTTGGTAGCTACTGATCAAAATTATCGAATACACACGGCGGCTTTTAATAGATTAGTATGCATATATAACGGTGTGCTCAAACTAATCCACATTAACGAACAAATCACAGTCCTAAATTCTTATCTCTTTGAAATTCTAGATTTTTTTTTTAAAAATTAGTCATATAAGACTTCCAACTCGAGTCCATGATGTGCATTATTTGTATGATAAGGAAACTAAGATTAAATCTCTGTATGGGTGACCAGATAATGGCATCCATAACATGACAGCAGGTATTGTTTTATATATCATCTCCACTCTGGACCTCTGGCAGTCGAATAATTGAGTTTCTTACGATGCATAACATTGTTAATTAAAATAATAATTAACTCAATGGACCACTTTTATTTTCTCACCTAACTTCTTATACATTATTTGCCATGTGAGTGTTGAGATCATCTTGTATCAAAAATATTACAATATATAAGTGGATGTAAATATATATAACATGGCTAATTTTGGAGAAAAAACTCAAATAATAATTTTATTTAGGTATTTTTTAGTAGACATACAACCACTAAACTATTTGAAACAAAATAATAGAAAAAGAAAACAAAAATACCCTCTATATTAATGTTTCTCTTTCTTTTTTGATTTTAAAAATAAGGGCATAAATCTATTCATTTGTGAGTCTGGTGACAATTTATAAATTAAAAACATACAAAGGACTTCCCTGACAATTTATAAGCAAGATCAACTTGAGAATTGTATAATTGATTTGTTTGATAACCGTAAAACCACGTAATTAGACAAAAGTTAAGGGATACATAAAAAATTCCCAAGGGCTAGGCTATATAGCTTGTAGGATATATATACTTTCTCTTTTCCTCTCGAGACTTATCCTACTTGAATAAAAAGAAGAAGAAAACAAAACTAAGTCTGAGAAAATTCCCTTAATTAGGACATCCCGATTTAATAGTCACTAGCCATAGTAATTTAAATTAAACTTTTTTCAAGATACAGGACTTCTTTAGGTCCCAAGTACCTTTCATTTATTGGAGGGTCAAATTTGTTTAGTTCTCATATTTATTCAACTATTTTGAATAGAAAAACTAAGTTGCGGGTCAATTTGTGAACCAAAAAAAGAAAAGAAAAAAGAAGAAAATAAAATAAAAAAGAAAAGGGGGGGGGGGGGGATGCATTAGGTAGGGATTAGTCAATTCTCTTTGAGAAAAATGCCAAAACCAAGTTGAAATTTTAGTCCCACATCCTTCGTAGCGTCATGTGCACTTCTTATCTTTTTACAAATTAAAAATTAGTGATTTTTATTTAAAATCTCATATGTTTTGCCTTTATTTTATATCTTGCTATATGGTTATTTATTTTTCGATTATTACTTTTTTATTTTAATATATCAGAAGCACTATGAGTTAATTTTAATCTAACAATAATTAACGGAATAGAAATTTTTTTATTTACTTTTTAAAATAAAAAATAACTAAACTACCCAAAATACTCCTCGCTTTTTTAAATCTAGTTCCTTACCTTAATATAAAAAGTTTTACTCATTACATCTATATTTAATTTTAACTAATCTATATGTTACTTGTTCATTAAGAAAACTAACACAATACGACAATATTTTGATAGGTGTGAATGATAATAAAGAACCACCTTAGGGTGATTTTGGTAAGTTTCTCTTTAAAACTTATTATTATTACCTAATGAGAAAGCTAAAGAAAGATTAGGGCTTAACCAATATCTATCTATCTATCTATCTATCTATCTATCTATCTATATATATATATATATATATATATAATTCACCATTTAATGTGATTAGTTTTCTTAATATTATCCCCCCTTTGTCTACTCCTAGATACCCTAATATGCTTATTCTATTACATTACGACAAAAGTGCGTTGGGACGCTGAAGCTATAAGTTGATTAAATAATTTAAGATGTCATTGTATTCATTGTAGAAAACAAAGTATAAAACAATTAAAGATGCAATTTAAGCCACTCTGGCCTTCACATGGTTCCATTACTGCTACAATAGGAAATATGGTTCCGTTATTGCTACAGTAGGAAATAGGGAGTAGGTTAAATATCAAAGATAACTACTTAAATATAGGACGATAGTGCAAAGCCATGATAGACTGTAGCGATGAATTGAAAAAGACTTGATTAAGATATGAAAAGCCGATTAGATTAACCATAAGAGCATAAGCGATGATATGAACCATCGGATTAAATCTAATAGTTCCAAATATACAACTTAGTTTAATGTATAATCAATTTGAGCTTTATCGAGCTGATCTTCAATGAATTGGCTTATTTTAAACTTGGTTTTAGGCTCAACGCACGTAATTTTAATTTGAACCTTAATCGAGTTGGAGGCAAGCCCAAATAGAGCTTAAACATGCTCGATTGTTTTTCCGAGGCTAGCCTTGATATTTAAAATTATGGTTCATATTTACAAAATAATGGAATTTCTGAAAGAGCATTGATGTCTGAACAAATTTAATTATCTATAGAAGATCGATTTTATTTAGAATGATAAGAGACAACTAAAATACGAAACACAAGAGTAGAAGCAAACACAACGATTTTAGCATAAAAGATCTTTTACCAATGAAGGGTAAAAAATTATAGATCTCTTCAATGAGATCAAACTCACCACTATAAAAACAGGGTTAGAAAATACTTACAACTTGGTTGTTATTACCCACAATTCTCTTGATAGTATTTTGTTTGACTTCTTCCCAATGCATCGTTTCTCATGCTTGGTACCCAACTTTGGTGATCCTTAAGATTGTAAGCTTGCCTCTATAATACTTAAGACAATATCTAATAAAATCTTGAATATACTAAGCAAATTAACTCACTCACACGCGCACCACTTAGTTCGGTTCGTGCGTGTGGGTTAAGTCTAAAATTATTTTTTGCTTGATTTAGATTTGGATCTGGTCTGATTTTGACCTCAAAGGATGCATCCTTTTATGACAGATCTAACCGTCCGTTCACATCACTTTGTCGTGCTTGTTTTGTAAATAGGCTATCAGTCTGCATTTGTTAATTTGTGAATTTTATTTATTCCATTTCATAAGTTAAGTCATCTATCTATTGATAGGGTCACAGAACAATTCCTTTAATATCCGAATTTATTTCCAAAAATAGTCTACGCAACTGAGGGAAAATATTCACCAAATATTCTCCCGTAGTTAGAAAATTACGAAACCAAGTGGAATCGATCCTTAACTCCCTGATCTACATTTTCATATTTACCGCTCTTTGTAGATTCAACTACAACTGAGACAAAAACACGATATATTGCGGATGATGGTGGTGGTGACGGGTAGAGTGGAAGATAGGGTTATGGATGATAATAGAGATGAGGGTGGATGTGTGATGTTGTTTAAGGGATAAAGACGAAGGGGACGAAGTGGTCGAGATCCCAAAGAAAATGGAGGAATCGATAGTCGAGGGAGATTAGAAGTTAGGAGAGACCTTGCCAATGGTAGAGGTGGTAGGTTGGTGTTGTGATAAATTAAGTAACACTCACAAGTGTACGAATCTATGGAGTAGATCGACAAGCAAGGTATCGATCCCACGAGGACTTGTTTGAAAACTTGAAGTGTTTGAAAATATTAGAAATAATTTTAACCTAGTTGGAAAATAGGTTTAGGAGATTTATGAAGAAAGAAAACCTTCTTACAAATTTCTTTTAATTAAGTGTGAGAAATACTTCTTGGAGTCCACTTGTAGATAATACATTTCTATTAGATAATATAAATCTCTTCTTTTTTTATGATTTACCAAGAAATCAATCACTAGTGGATCGAAAGATTATTTTTGAATGAACAATTTAATTTTCATAAAAATTACGTTCTTCCTTCTTTTTTAGAAAATATAGAGTAAGAATTTTAAATCATTAGATGTATCATTTTTAAGAAAAATAACTAATAATCTAAATTCTAAACAATAAATTTAAAGTAGACCAAAAAAGAACCTATTTAGCAATTAAGAACACATAAGAGATATAATTTTATAAAAATCAGCATCAGACACACATGTCCTAATGATTTGATCTAGGCAATACTTAAATAAGTATGGGTCATCCTAGAAAAAGAACTTAACCTCAGCTAAAAATTTGGACTTATCTTGCTTGATCCAATGCGGAGGTATTTGACTAGTAGCAAGATAGTTGACAATATCAGCATACCATGGTAGCTGAGAAGCACTCATTAGCTGCTCATCAAGAAAAGATTCAGTGATACGATCCTTCCTCGGCTATAGGCTCTGATACCAGCTTGATACGAACCCTCTTTTGGTGCTATGGCTCTGATACCAGATTGTTACGATCTTGCACGGAACTTTAAGATAAGATCCCGAAATATCCCGCCGTTGGATCACTGTGAAATTTTGATATATTGTAGGCCCGGAAAAGAGCTTTCCAACGGATCTAGTTTCAGGCGAATCGGAGTTGGGGATCTCGAGATATCGTTCGTTTAGTAGACGAACGTCAGGATACTCTGTTTTTGGATTCCGTGGATGAAGGCACGAAATCCTGGGTAATGGTGGATTGTGGAGGGCCGGTGTTGATGGGGTGGCACCGGTGTAAAAGTGATGGTGGAAGGGTTATGGATGATGGAAAGGTTAGGGATAGCGATGGATAAATTGGAAGAAGGGGGAGAAGAGGGCCACTCCTAAGGGACTAGGGTGATTGGCCTGTCGAGGGAGATTAGAAGCGGCGTCGCCGGGGAGATTGAGGGAACGGGAGCGAAGAAGACGAAGGAGGCAAGGCAAACTCAATTCTCAATAATCAATTCTTAATTTTGGTTGCCCTACACATACTTTTATAGGCTAACCAACAACTCAATCTTATCCTAAAACACAATCTTATCCTAAAACTCAATCTTATCCTAAAACACAATCTTATCCTAAAACTCAATCTTATCCTAAGGTAAATCCAAGCTCGAGACGACGTCGGTGAAGTCCGAATCGTATCATTCAGATATTGGTTTGGATTCATAAGATGATTCTAGGATAAGCCTAGATAAGTGATCTGCGACAATATTTTCAAAACCTTTATTGTCCCTAATTTCAAGATCAAATTCTTGTAGCAATAGAATCCAATGAACTAAATGGGCTTTAGCATCCTTTTTAGAGAGAAGGTACTTAAGTGTTGCATGATCATAATAGATGATGACTTTAGATCCTAAGAGGTAGGATCTAAATTTGTCTAAAGCAAACACAATTGCTAGCAACTCTTTCTCAGTAGTGGAATAATTTAGTTGTGTATCATTTAGGGTTTTACTAGCATAATAGATCACATGTGGTAACCTATTAACCCGTTGTCCTAAAATTGCTCCAATTGCATAGTCTGATGCATCACGCATAATCTCAAAAGGCTCATCCCAATTTGGTGGTTGAATGATAGGAGCAAAAGTTAATTCAGTTTTTAACCGTTGAAAAGCCTTAAGACATTTTTTATTAAAGACAAATTGAGAATCCTTAGCCAGTAAATTACATAAAGGTTATGATATCTTACTGAAATCCTTAATAAATCGTCAGTAAAAACTCGCATGACCCAAAAATGATCGGATTTCCTTCACAGTCCGAGGTGATTGAAGGTTAGAAATTAAGTCAACTTTAGCCTTATCAACTTCGATCCCATCTTTAGAAATAATGTCCTAGAACAATTCCTTTCTTCACCATAAAGTGATATTTTTCTCAATTAAGCACTAGGCCTTTCTCTTTGCACCTTTCTAAGACTAGAGATAGGTGGTGCAAACATTCATCAAATGATGATCCAAAGACAAAAAAGTCATCCATAAAAACTTTCAATAACCGTTCTACCATATTTGAGAATATGCTAATCATGTACCTTTGAAAGGTACTAGGAGCATTGCATAACCCAAAAGGCATGCGACGATAGGCAAATGTTCCAAAGGGGCAAGTAAATGTGGTATTCTCTTGATCCTCATGTGCTATAGGGATTTGGTTATAGCTAGAATAACCATCTAAAAAAATAATAAGCATAACCTTTCAAGCATCTGATCAATAAAAGGAAGGGGAAAATGATCCTTCCTAGTTACAAGATTAAGTTTTCGGTAGTTAATGCAAACACGCCACCCTGTTTGAACACGAGTATGTACTAACTCATCGTTCTTATTTTGCACTATTGTAATGCCAGACTTCTTAGGCACAACATGAATACTCACCCATGCACTATCCGAAATTGAGTAGATAATACCCGCATCTAATAATTTTAGCACTTCAGCTCTAACAATATCCTTCATTATAAGATTTAACCTCCGTTGTAGTTCACGAATTTTTTTGCATTTTTCTCTAAATAGATTCGATGCATAACCACATCAGGACTAATTCCCTTGATATCAGCTATGGTCCATCCTATAGCTTCGTTGTATTCTTTTAAGACACTTACAAATTTTTTCTCCTATTTCTTACCCAAATCAGATGCTATAATAATAGGAAGGGTTTTAAAAGAGCCTAAAAACACATATTTAAGAATATCAAGTAGTGGTTTAAGATCTAACTTTGGAGGTTCTATGATGGACGAAGGAGTTGGGGGTGAAGATAGTGGAAGAAGTTCAATCTTGGGCTGCCATTTATTAAAATCCATAAGAGGTGCAAATTCTAACAATGCATTGACTTCCTCAAAAGACGTTTCCCAATCAAAATCACCGTCAAAATATAAAAGACACTTTTTTAAAGGATCCTCAACATTTGCCTGCTCATTTATGCTCTCTAATAAGCCTTCAATCATGTCAGCCTCAAAAACATCATTAGTTTTAGGAGGTTGATGGTTAACATTAAAAATATTTAATTCATGATACGATCACACCTCTGGCTATGGAGCTCTGATACTAAGTTGATACGATCTCGCCTTTTTGGTGAAGGGTCGATCTCTTCTAATTCTTAATCTGGACTAGATCTGGCACGGAACTTTGAAATAAGATTCCGAAATATGCCGCCGTCGGATCGACGTGAAACTTGTTGTAGCCCCAGAAAAGAGCTTTCCAACAAATCTAGTTGCAGGCGAATCGGATGTGGGGATCTCGAGATATCGTCCGATTTGTGGACAAAAGTCAGATGGTCTGTTTTGGAACCGTGGATGGAGGCATGTGATCCTAGGTAATGGAGGTTGAAGGTGGACCGACGTTAATGTGGTGGCACCGATGAAAAGTGATGGTGGAAGGGTTGTGGTTGATGGAAGGATTAAGGCAAGTGTTGGATAGATTGGACGAAGGGGGAGAAGAGGGCCACCCCTAAGGGACTAGGGTGATTAGCCGGACGAGGGAGGTTAGAAGCGGCGTCGCCGGGGATTGAGAGAACGGGAGCGAAGAAGACGAAGGAGGCAAGGAAAAACTCAATCTCAATAATCAATAATCAATTTGGTTGCCTACCACATCCTTTTATAGGCTGACCAACAACTCAAATTAACCCTAAAAACACAATTTTCGTCGACCGCGTTCGAACTCGCCCAACTGCGTTCGAACGCACCGAGTTCGCTCTTCTGGATTTGCGAACGCGATGCAGGCGTTCGAACGCGCCTGTCGGTATTTGCGAACGCGATGCAAGCGTTCACAGTGCGTTCGAACGCACCGTGTTCGAACGCACAGTACATTCTCTTCACCACGTTCACAACCCCGTTCACAAACCGCGTTCGAACTCACTCCACCCGCGTTCAAACGCGACTTACAGAAAACTTATTTTAATGGAAATTAAACACTAAAACATGAAATAAAAACACTCCTAAAGTGAATCCATGCTCGCGACGACGTCGGTGAAGTCCGAATCATATCAATTCAACAGTCATATTGCCAAAAGACAGTTTCACACTTGCATCTAAATCCAAAATGGCTTTATCAATGACATGATTGCCAATGACACACGAAATAGTAGGACAACCTGGATCTTTAAATTAGGTAGAATGTTGTTTTGGATGATTGAGCTTACTTGCTCAGCTAGGAATGCTTTCTTTTGCACGGCTAGGAATGATTGATCTATCCCGATTTTCAGATCTGGACAAGATTTGACACGGAAATTTGAAAATAGATCCCGAAAGATGAAGCCGTCGGATTGATGTGCAATTTTGATATTTGTAGGCTCGAAAAAGTGCTTTCCAACATATCTAGTTTTAGGCAAATCAGACGGTGGGATCTAGAGATATCATCCAATTAGTAGATGAACATCAGGGAGTCTGTCTTAGGATCCGTGGACGGAGGCACGAGATCCTTGATGATGGTGGAGGGTGGTGGACCGGCGATAATGGGGTGGAACCGGTGAGTAAGTGGAGGTGGAAGGGTTACGGATAATGGAAGAGATTAGGGGAAGGTGATAGATAGATTAGAAGAAGGGGAGGAGTGGGCTAAGGGACTAGGGTGATTGGCCGGTCGAGGGAGACTAGAAGTTGCAATGTCGGGAAATGAGAGAACGGGAGAGAAGAAGACGAAGGAGACAAGGCAAAACTCAATTCATTCAATAATGATTCCATGGTTGCCATCCACATCTTTAGAGGCTAACCAAACAATTCAAAATTGGCAATTATTAACCCTAAAACAGTAGATTTTTGTCGACCTCGTTCAAACACACATTTTGCATTCTCTGTATGTGCAAATGTGATGCAGGCGTTTGCAGGCGCGTTCGAATGTGGCATTTGAACGCACATTTCGCACTCTTTGTATGTGTGAACTTGATGCAGGCGTTCACAAGCGCGTTCGAACGCGATATATCAAAAACTAATTTTTTTATGAATTAAACACTAAAACAAGAAATAAAAGACACCCCTAAAGTGTATCAATGCTCGAGACGACATCGGTGAAGCCCAAATCTGATACGATCATACCTCTGGCTATGGAGCTCTGATACCAGCTTGATACGATCTCTCCTTTGGGGCTAAAGATCGATCTCTTCCGATTCTCATATCTGGACTAGATCTTGCACGGAACTTTGAAATAAGATCCCAAACTATTCCGCCGTCGGATCAACGTGAAATTTTGATATGTTTTAGGCCCGGAAAAGAGATTTCCAGCAAATCAAGTTTCAGGCGAATCGGAGTTGGGGATCTGGAGATATCGTTCGTTTAGTGGACAAACGTCAGGATACTTTGTTTTGGATCCGTGGATGGAGGCACGAGATCCTAGGTAATGGTGGATGGTGGAGGACCGGCGTTAATGGGGTGGCACCAGTGAAAAGTGATGGTGGAAGGGTTGTGGTTGATGGAAAGGTTAGGGCAAATGCTGGATAGATTGGAAGAAGGGGGAGGAGAGGGCCACTCCTAAGGGACTAGGGTGATTGGCCAGTCGAGGGAGATTAGAAGCGGCGTCGCCGGGGATTGAGAGAACGGGAGAGAAGAAGATGAAGGAGGCAAGGCAAAACTCAATCTCAATAATCAATGATAATTTTGGTTGCCCTACACATCCTTTTATAGGCTAACCAACAACTCACATTAACCCTAAAACACAATTTTCGTCGACCGCGTTCGAACTCGCCCGACCGCGTTCGAACGCACATAGTTTGCTCTTCTGGATTTGCGAACACGATGCAGGCGTTCGAACGCGCAATCGAACGTGCCTGTCGGTATTTGCGAACGCGATGCAGGCGTTCACAGTGCGTTCGAACGCACAGTACATTCTCTTCACCACGTTCACAACCCCGTTCACAAACCGCGTTCGAACTCACTCCACCCGCGTTCGAACGCGACTTACAGAAAACTTATTTGAATGGAAATTAAACACTAAAACATAAAATAAAAACACTCCTAAAGTGAATCCATGCTCGAGACGACGTCGGTGAAGTTCGAACCGTATCAATCCACCATGCTTCCGCAACCTCACCTTGAGGTTTGAAATTAGGGAATCGATCGTTCAACTCTGACCCAAGCTCCTCCATGATTTGATCCTCTACACTGGTTCCCCACATATTTGAAAATAGAGGAAGGGTTGGTGCTGAAAAGGAGGCGAGCTCACTTGAGTCCGGTTGGCGTGAAAGAGCATCGGCCGGTCGGTTCTCGATCCCTGATACGATTCGGACTTCACCGACGTCGTCTCGAGTTTGGATTTAGCTTAGGATAAGATTGAGTTTTAGGATAAGATTGAGTTTTAGGATAAGATTGTGTTTTAGGATAAGATTGAGTTTTAGGATAAGATTGTGTTTTAGGATAAGATTGAGTTGTTGGTTAGCCTATAAAAGTATGTGTAGGGCAACCAAAATTAGGATTGGAATATTGAGAATTGAGTTTGCCTTGCCTCCTTCATCTTCTTCGCTCCCGTTCCCTCAATCTCCCCCGGCGACGCCGCTTCTAATCTCCTCTCGAGGCCAATCACCCTAGTCCCTTAGGAGTGGCCCTCTTCTCCCCCTTCTTCCAATTTATCCATCGCTATCCCTAACTTTTCCATCATCCATAACCCTTCCACCATCACTTTTACACCGGTGCCACCCCATCAACACCGGCCCTCCACAATCCACCATTACCCAGGATTTCGTGCCTTCATCCACGGAATCCAAAAACAGAGTATCCTGACGTTCGTCTACTAAACGAACGATATCTCGAGATCCCCAACTCCGATTCGCCTGAAACTAGATCCGTTGGAAAGCTCTTTTCCGGGCCTACAACATATCAAAATTTCACAGTGATCCAACGGCGGGATATTTCGGGATCTTATCTTAAAGTTCCGTGCAAGATCGTAACAATCTGGTATCAGAGCCATAGCACCAAAAGAGGGTTCGTATCAAGCTGGTATCAGAGCCTATAGCCGAGGAAGGATCGTATCAATCCCCTTTTTGTAGACTAGCTCATAGTCATGCCCAAGGAGTTTCATGACCCACCGTTGCTATGCTGGGGTGTGAACACGTTGCTCCATGAAGTAGGATAAGCTACGTTGGTCCGTGCGAATAGTAAACCGTTGGCCAGTCAAGTAGGGTAGCCATTTGGTGATGGTGTGCAGAATTGCTAGCATTTCGTGCTCGTAGGTCGATAGATGTCGCAACTGGTTCGACAATGCCTTGCTCATATATGCCACGGGCCTGCCCTCTTGCATCAAAACAGCTCCAATGCCCTCACTCGGAGCGTCACATTCCACCACAAAGGGCTTGCTGAAATCCGGTAGTGCCAGAACCGGTGCGGTAGACATGGCTGTCTTCAATGCTTCGAAGGCCTCCGTCGCCTTGCCCGTTCATTGAAACCTACCTTTTCTGAGTAAGGAGGTCAGTGGGGCAGCAATCTTGCGGTAGTTGGCAACGAATCGCTGGTAGTTACCCGTCAACCCAAGGAATCCCCTCAATTCCCGCTGATTAGTGGGAATCGGCCAGTCCACCATATTCTTGATCTTGCTTGGATCGTCTTCCACTCCTCTCGCTGAGATTATATGTCCCAAGTACTCCACTCATGGCTCACCCCAAAGGCACTTGCTCATCTTGACTTTTAACTAGTTTTGTCACAAGATATTCAACACCTCACACATATGCGGCAAGTGCTCGCTCCAATTCCTGCTATACACTAGAATATCGTCAAAGAAGACGAACACATACTGACACAAGAGCAGGCGAAAAAGGTCTTCATCAGCCCTTGGAAGATAGCCGGTGCATTGGTGAGCCTAAACAGCATGACTGAGAACTCATAGTGTCCATCGTGAGTTCGAAACATCGTTTTGCGCACAACTTCCGGGTCGACGCGAATTTGATGGTACCCCATTCTTAAGTCAAGTTTGCTGAAGTAAGCCGACCTTGCAAGTTCATCCAGCAACTTATTGATCACCAGTATTGGGTACTAGTCTTTGACGGTGATCGCATTCAAGGCTCGGTAGTCGATGCAAAATTGCCAACTCCCATCTTTCTTCTGAACCAGCAGTATACGACGACGAGTAATCACTTCTACTCGGTTGAATAATCCTTTGCTCTAGTATTTCCACCACCAATTTGCTGATCTCCTCCTTCTGGACATGTGGGTATTGATATGGCCGAACATTTGCTGGTTCCGTCCCTAGAATGATCTGAATGCGATGGTCGTGCCGACGGGTCGGCGGTAGTCCTCGAGGTTCCTCAAAGAGATCCTTGAATTCCTACAGCAATTCTTGCATGTCAGCGGGTATTTCCCTCGATGGTGTGTTCTAGTTTAGCAACGCCATTTGTAAGAGTAGAGGTCGGTCCCCTGCACATGGAAGTCCCAATAGTGGTTGCAACGTCGGCCCTTGCCGCGGTTGGTTCCCATCCAGCAGCACTTTTTGACCATTCTTTCAAAATGTAAGTATGAGGTTTGAAAAATGAAATGTTACGGGGCCTAAGCTTTGAAGAAATTAGGTCCCCAAGACAATGTCGGCACCTCGCAAGACGAACGGATACAGATCCAATGTGAAAATTTGGCCTTGCACCTTCAACTCCACACCTCCACAAATGAAATCTGCTCGCAAGGTGGTGCCATCTCCATTCGTCACATCGAACCATTCCGTGGGTTACAACTCAAGCCCAATCTTCTTAAGAAGCCTCTTGTCAATGAAGTTTTGGGTGGACCCAATGTCGATCAAGATTCTCACTGTGGTTTTCTTGACTACACCGTTCACCCACAAAGTCTTTGGCGCGGTTGTCCCTAAATAGGCATGGAGGGAGATTTTGGCTATCATGTCCTCCATGGGTTGCGCCTCAGCTACTCCTCCTTGCTGTCCAGCCACACCTTCATCTTTAGCTACCAACTCATCCTCCAATCTATCTATTAGCATCACCGATCCCATCGGTTTAGCGCAGCGATGTCCGAGTACAAACTTCTCATCACAACGAAAGCATAGGCCTTTGGCTCTTCGTTCCTCCACTTGAGTAGGTGTGAGTGCTCGTCCTGGACCTCTAGGTGTGTACTTCATATCTTGGGAGGGCTTTAGGGGTGCTCGAGGAGGCAGCAGTGCAACAGCGGTTCTTGGTACGCTAGTAACATTTCCTGCTGCTATGTTTAGTTGAGCTTGATTGCGGCTTCCTTGGCATGTCCAATTCTGTTTCAGGTGTAACTTCATGGCTCGATGGTTGTCTTCCATGAGCACCGCATCTTCAAAGACCTCCTTGAAGGTTCTAGTTCCTTAAAGCCCCCATGTCAGCTTGTATATCTCCTCGCAACCCGGAGAAGAAGGTGCTGCGAAGTTGCTGATCCGTCCATGGGGGTTGGCATCAGCTACTTATCCTTTAAAATTCTTCTTGGTATGCCCTAACTGTGATCCTTTGCATCATTTTTGAGAGGAGAGCATCGAAGTCTTCATACCCCGACGCTTAAAATCGCCGCGTGATATCGGTGCAAAAGTTAGCCCAAGTTTCAATAGCCTCATGGGCATTGGCTGCTCAAAACTAATGAAGCGCTGCATCTTCAAGGTGGAAGCTCGTAAGTGTCACCTTATATTCTTCTGCTGTACCCTGGTACGCAAAGAATTTTCAAAGCCCATTTTATTTTTCTTTGAAATTGGGGGCAATAGAATCTCCTTGCGTAGGGGCCAACCGCATCCCTTGGGCTCCTAATCCTTCCCTGCTAGATTCCACTGAGCCATCTCTTCTATAGGGGAAAGATCCCAACTCGAGGTAATGAAGAAGCCAACTCCATGATTTCCAACACACTAGACCTTAGTTGTTCTCAGTAGGGGAAATAGTCGGATCACCACCTTTGAACTTGGGAAATTCGAGAATGCTTGTCTAACCGGAGGAGGATGCACCATGAATGCTTGATGATCCCTCCTTTGATTTTGGTTAACTCGATGCGGTTCTGGTTCGTATTGCCCCGCCTATGGATCTAGATCTCCAAGACGATCTCCATAGTGGTTCGCTCGTCGGATGGGCTGACCTGCAATTAGGCCGGTGGAACCATCCTTGCTTGTCTCTACCCATAAGGTGGTGGGAGCAGAGGCTCTTGTGGTTGCAAATTCTAAACTGGTGGCGGCGGGTTTGTGGAGGTGGACTCGCATCGTGGGGTCGATGATGCATTCCCATTCGCCATGGCTTCCCTTGTCGCCCAAAATTGCCGCATCATCTCCATCATCTAGTTGTTGATGGCCATTTGTTTGAAAAGAGACCAAAACATTGCTTGAACGCTAGGCTCTTCCGTATTTCGATTTGGTTGGGCGGTTCCATAGGTGGAAGTCCTCGCAACTGTTTCCCCATCCTTTATTGGGATAATCTATTAAAAATAGATCCCGGAAGATGGATCTGTCAGATCGATGTGAAATTTTGATATAGTGGAGCCTCGGAAAAGAGCTTTCCAACAAATCTAGTTTTAAGAGAATCGGATGGTGGGATCTCGAGATATTTTTCGATAAGTAGGCGAACATTAGGGAGTCCATCTTAGGATCCGTGGATGGAGGCACGAGATCCTTGATGATGGTGGAGGGTGGTGGACCGGCGATAATGGGGTGGCACCAGTGAATAAGTGGAGGTGGAAGGGTTATGGATAATGGAAGGGGTTAGGGCAAGGTGATAGATAGATTGGAAGAAGGGGGAGGAGTGGGCCGCCTCTAAGAGACTAGGGTGATTGGCCGGTCGAGGGAGGCTAGAAGCGGCGACGCCGGGGAACGAGAGAACGGGAGAGATGAAGACGAAGGAGAAAAGGCAAATCTCAATTCATTCAATAATGATTCCATGGTTGCCATCCACAGCTTTAGAGGCTAACCAAACAATTCAAAATTGGTAATTATTAACCCTAAAACATAGATTTTCGTCGACCGTGTTTGAACACGCCCGATCGCATTTGAACGCACTTTTTGCATTCTCTGTATGTGCAAACGTGATGCAGGCATTCGCAGGCGCGTTTGAACGCAGCGTTTGAACGCACATTTTGTACTCTCTGTATGTGCGAATCTGATGCAAGCGTTCACAAGAGCGTTCGAACGCACTTCACTCGTGTTCGAATGCGATATACCAACAACTTATTTTTTTCTATGAATTGAACACTAAAATAGGAAATAAAGACACCCCTAAAGTATATCAATGCTCGAGACGACATCGGTTAAGCCCGAAATACCAAAACATATCTTTGTAGTAGAGCCCAAAATATATCAATCATGAGACCTTAAAAAGTAGCTGGAGCATTGGTAAGACCAAAGGGTATCACCCAGAATTCGTAGTGCCCGTCTGGAGTCCGAAATGCAGTTTTATGCACATCCGCTGGGTGAACTCTATTTTGATGATACCCGGCCCTCAAGTCAAGCTTGCTGAATATCGTCACCCCTGCAAGCTCGTCCAGTAGCTCCTCTATAACCAGAATGGGATACTGGTCCTTGATGGTAATAGCGTTTAGTGCCCAATAGTCCACACAAAAATGCCATGTCTCGTCTTTTTTTTTGCACCAATAGCACGGGCGATGAGTATGAGCTATGACTTGCTTGAATGAGGCCTTGCTCCAACAACTTGTGTAATAACCCAAGTAGGTTAAAAAAACTAAAGCTTTTGCTGGGCATGACGCGACCGGCCACGTTGTGGCCGGCCTCATGCCTAGCATGCCATGCATGTCGTGGTAGCAGTGGGGGTTCCACGCACCTCCACAGAGCCACTCTTCTCCACGCCGCGGCGACGCGTGGAGGTCGGACCTGGCCCACCGGCCACTCTGCCGCCACCGCGTGACCATCTCTTTCTCTCTCTAATATTCTTTTTTTCTCTCTCTCTCTTCCCTACATTCTCTCGATCTCTCTCTCTCTCTTGCTCTCTCCCTCTCTCTCTCCCTCTCTCTCTCCCTCTAGTTCACAAGTAGTCACCTACCGTCGGGAAGAGCCGCTGTCAGCCCTTCTTTCCACCGGTGAGTCTCTCTCTCTCTCTCTCTCCCCCTCTCTTTCCCTCTCTTTCTCTCTCTCTCTCTATCTCTCTTTCTCTCTCTCTCTCTATCTCTCTCTCTCTCTCTCTTAGTTTCCTCTCAGGACTGCCGGAGGTTTGAGCCGCCGGCGAGAGGTCGGTCGCTGAGTGGCCACCAGCGGCCGTACCCCTCCCCTACGGCCCAACCCTCTTCCTTCTTCTTCTTCTTCTTCTTCTTCTTCTTCTTCTTCTTCTTCTTCTTCTTCTTCTTCTTCTTCTTCTTCTCCTCCTCCTCCTCCTTCCCTTCTTTCTCCTCTCGGGTAACACTGAAGTGAGGTGCTGGGCTCGGCCTAACACCCTTGCACCGCTAAGCCCAGCACTGTATATAATTTATATATTTATATATATGCATATTATTGATACTATTTAAATTATATTTGATTATGTTATTAATTATTTAATTAGTTTAGTTAATCTAATATATTTAATTTATATAAATTAAATCTAATTATGTCATAGTTAGTAAATAAATCAAATTATATCATGTTTAATAAAATACCTGCAACATAAATTACTATATTAATCCTAAGTAGGTAATAATAATTATTAGGGTTATGTACGTATATTCCTGCGTAATTAATTGCAGTAACTTAATTCTTATTTTTTCTTAATTATCAAAGAGAATAATAGGCAGATAATTATGTTTTTAATACACTATTAAATAATATAATTATGGTTAATAAATAACAAAACAAATATAGAAATAAAGAGTACATGATTATAATAAGAAATTATTTTCTAGCCAGGTTAATTTTAATTAATAGAAAGACTGACATTATTTGTTATAAATAATTTCATATCCCGACCCCTATGTTCAAGACTCCGTGGACTTAGCTATCGAGGCTTAATCATTGTCATAGCAGCGTGAGCGAGTGATTATTTGGTAATTGCAGTAGTGGTCAGTAGTCTTATCCCCTAGACGCTTTTCTCAAATTAGGATATATTATATATTATGTACTCGCATATTTTGGCCTCCAGTATGATTATATGACTTTATCTAGAGATGATTACAGTCGAGCATATTTTATCATGCACGTAATTGTGCTGATCTTTGATACGAGTATGATGATGATATGTAGAGATGATTAGAGATGACTATAGTGTTATAATTTTATGATCAGTTGATCTATAACATGAGTATGCATGTTGTGATAGATTAGCATGGGTATGCATGTGTCGAATATATAATCGGAGACTACATTGTATTGATTTTCTCTTGATTCCTATTCTACCTAAATTCCTGTTATGCATTGACTTGTTATTGTATTGGATATATGCATATGATCTATCATTTAGAAGGAAAGCATGAAATGTGATTGATAGGATAGTTGATAGAAAGCGTGAGGATATCCGTGTGGGCGTGAGGGTTAGGACGCACTTGGTGGATGATTGATCGCTCGAGATAGTTGCGATCCTGTTGGCCTTACGTCCGAAGTCATTAGTTTGTGTGCGCAGCAGACATTCGAACACATGCCGTTCGCTAGGGTATATGTGACGAATTATCCTCACAAGATTTCTATCAGCTAGAAGGGTGCCCGATCTGGATGGTTGCTGATACCCTTAGTGGATGGCAGGGTATGATTATATTTGAGATACTCCTTGCGGATGGCAGAGTATGCTCTGAGCCTCCGAGCATGATGTTGAGACCGGGTACCGGGTGTTGACTATGCATAGTGGTCTAGTATGATAATGACATACAAAAATGATATTGATGACGGAGATGTTGAGAACTACATATAATTTTATTCTCATTTGAATACCTGATTATCAAATGGTCAATTTACATCATATATGGTTGCATTTGATATCATAGCATGATCATAGTTGGCATGCATCATGTGTCATATTTGAGAGAGAGTTATAATGATACTATAGCATGGAGATTTGTTTACTTATTCTCAAGAATTATATGCTTTTATCAGTTATGACATGTTATCTATATTTCAATTATATATTATTGAGGTTACATTCATACTCTCATTCATAACATGATGCTCTTTCTGATTCATATTATCCAGTACATGATTTACTCTTTGTTTGACTTCACTCATTCGGGGTAAGGTCTATTCACTTAGACTTTAGCTCATGACTCTCTTTGTTTTCTCTTTTCCAAAAAACTAGGTGAATGAGTGGAGCAAGATACTCCCTTAGAGGTCTTGCGAGTGGGTGAAGAGTAGAGTGTGGTTAGTGTTATGTGCTAGATGAGTTATCTTATTTAATGTATTAGTGGACATCCTCCAAAGTGTGTCTTTATCCTTATCTTATATTCTAGCAGGTAACTTTGTACTTATATAATTATATATATACCATCGTTGTGTATATGTTGTGGTGAAAAGCTCTTGATGATGTGTTGTGGCCTGTGTGGGGCTCAAGTAGGGTTATCTGTGTGCTGTTGACAGTTAGACTCTGTGTTATTCTTAGTTTACATGCTGTGGATAAAATTATGATGTTGATACAAGTTTATTTGATTGTTAGTAACTAACCAAATAGTCAAGTGCCACACATGTGCCATATGGGATCATGCCATGCATGTGTTTAGGGTTTGTGGGTGTTACATCTTGGCTAGTATCTTATAAATAACTTCTTTTTGCAAATGAGGATATTGATATAGCCTCACGTTTGTCGATGCAGCCCTACGTATAATCTCTATGCGATGGTCCGCCGTTTGCCTCGGTGGCAATTCCTATAGCTCCTCAAATAGTCCAGAAAAGTTATCTAATAAATTAGACAATTCAATTGTAGTACCTGAACTCATTTGAGGCTCATCTTCTATTGGTCATAATTGAAGAAGATAGGCCAAATCATACGCACAAGGCAGTTCCACCATCGGCTGCATCGCATGAATTGGCAGAGAACGAACGCCATTAAGCCGCACATCTTTATTTTCTTGTTTAAATTTTATCCACATGCTCCAGAAATTAGAAGTGATGGGTCCCAAGCTTTGTAACTATTGTGTGCCTAGGACAATATCCGCTCTTTGCAGTGCCAACGGATACAAATCCACAATGATATCATGTCTTTGCACCCGTATACCGACCCAACGACACAAATTCTCCGCCTTAAGCTTCGTGCTGTCTCCAATAGCAACGTCAAACCCTGTGGTCGGTTCAGCATCCAAGCCCAATCTCCTCACTAATCTCTCGTCTAGAAAGTTGTGTGTATCTCAGAATCGATGAGGATGTGCACACAATGCTTTTTAACGAGTCCGTCTACTCATAACATCCTCAGCGTAGAAGTACGCGAATATGTATGCGTCAAAATTTCAGCTGAGATATCTTCCTCCGCACCCTCCTCAACGACCTCCTCATGGACCTCCTCTGGACACTCTCCATCATCAACATCCTCATCATCCTCCTCGAGACTGTCGATAAGCATCACACTCCTGATCGGTTTGGAACACTAATGACTAGGGGTGAAATGTTCATCGCATCGGAAGGTCTCAAAGGTGGTCGTGGTCTAGTAATAGCACCCGCTTTTTTTGAACCTGCATAATTTCTAGCCAGCATTCTAGGCGCAAACTGCCCATCTCGGTTGCCCCAACTTGTTTTTGCTGCCATCTTGAGTCTTATGCTTTTGCTCCATCCTCACGGCCTTCTCAAAGGCCTCCTCAAGAGTGGTAGGGCATAGAGCACGAACATCCGCTTGTATCTCCTCTCGCAGCCCTGAAATAAATATGCTCATCAATGTCGATTCGGGCCAAGGTAGCTCACAACGACTAGTAACTCTTTCAAATTCTGCTTGATACTTTAATACGGTCGTCCTTTGAACCATCTTGCTTAATGTGCAGCAAAATCTTCATATGCCGCTATCCCAAATCTGCGTGTAATCCTCCTACAAAAGTCAGCCCAACCGGTAAATCCTCCACCATGAATAATCGATCTATACCAATGCAATGCTGTTCCTTGGAGGTGAAAGCTTGCCAACTAGACCTTTGCGTCCTTCGCTGTCCCGATCTATATTTTTCGTATTTACGCCCTTCATAAATTTGAACTACAACTGGGACGAAAATATGATATATTGTGAATGATGGTGGTGATGACGGGTGGAGTAGAAGATAGGGTTATGGATGATAATGGAGATGAGGGTGGATGATGATGTTGTTTAAGGGATAAAGACAGAGGGGACGAAGTGGTCAAGATCCCAAAGAAGAGGGAGAAATCGCTAGTCGAGGAAGATTAGAAGTTAGGAGAGACCTTGCCAACGGTAGAGGTCGTAGGTTGGCAAAGAGGGAGGAGGGAGATTAGATTATAGAGATGATAGAGAGGCAAGAAATCAATAATCTAATTGTATAATGAATTTGGCTCCCATCCACATACTTTTAGATGCTAGCCAACAAATCCTAATAACAATAAGTAACCCTAATTATAGAGCATTCCCGCCGATCACGTTCGAACTCGCCCGACCACGTTCTTTATATGTAGGAACGCGATGAGGCATTCGAACTCGCCCGACCGCGTTCTTTATATGTATGAACGCGATGAGGCGTTCGAACTCGCCCGATCGCATTCAAACGCACATTACGCGTTCTCTGTATTTGTGAACATGATGCAGGCGTTCGCAAGAGCGTTCGAACGTGACCCCTCCTGCATTCGAACGCGACCCCTCCTGTGTTCGAACGCGACCCCTCCTACGTTCGAACATGACCTACAAAAATTTTATTTTAATGAAAATAAGTAACTAATGCAATAAGAAAAGATTCTAACTAAATGTATCATCTATATTTGAGAGAGAGTACTACACAGTTTAAGTTCGATAAGGCATTCGAATAGTGGCTTTCTTTCGAGTGCAAGATAGCCGTTATATTATCGGAAATCAATGTGCACTATTTCAGAAGCAATCAGTGGAGGGTGAATTGGTCTTAAGAAAATAATGTCCAACACTAAACTTGACTATACATAATTTTTCATTTTGTAATTTGTAAATTTATTTAGATTCATTTTATTTATTTGATAGGATTTGTTGTGACTTTGGAATCATATTATTACTGCGAATAATCTTAAGACCAAATCACTTGGCTTTTAATTTGACTCCTGTCGTGGGCTAAGTGACCTCGTTGTCGATGCTAGTCACATTGGTTATAGGCCCATGGGTCCAACTCACATGATGCCCGAGCTATATGCAGGTTCACCTCAGTCTAATAGTGTGGGCCCACCAAATCATTCCACTAGTCATTCTCAAGCTCGTACTCGGGCCCGGAGTCATGCACATATGCATCAAACTAGTGCACACTTCATCTTCCCCATGCACTTGGCTGAACCCTAACCCTAGGTCCGAGATAGGATTTCTACCTATGTTTTGGGGAAGATGGTGGCAGCAGTGGTGGGGTAGAGCATTAAGCTAGATGAAGGGGGAGAGAGTGGACTGATCCTTGAGAGGCAAGGGGGCACGGTCAGATTGAGGGAGGAAGAAGACGACGTCCAAGATTAGATGTCGTTGGGCGAAAGAGAGAGTGTTGTGATATACCTTTCTAGAATCTTTTCTTATTGCATTAGTTGTTTATTTTCAACAAAATAAAGTTTCTGTAGGTCGCATTCAAATGCGGAAGGGCACGTTCGAACGCCCGTGTGCGAACGCTTGCATTAGTTCGGATCCACAGAGAACTTATTTTATGCGTTCAAACGCGGTCGACCCCATTCGAACGGGATCAGCGAGAGTTCACTAGTATTAGGGTTAATAATTATTATTTTGGCTTGTTGGCTAGCCTCTTAAACGGTGTGGATGGCAGCCAAAATCATTATAATGAATGAATATTAGTTTCTATCTTCATCTATCCTCTCTCTAGTCTCTCTATCCTAATCTCCCTCCTCCCTCTTCACCAACCAGCCACCTCTACCATTGGCAATGTCTCATCTATCTTCTAATCTCCATTGTCTGTCGAGTCCTCCCTCCTCCTTGGGATCTTGACCACTTCTCTCTCTTCATCCTTATCCCTAAAACTACATCAACTATCCACCCTCATCCCCATTATCATCCATAACCCTATCAATCTCTTCACCCATCACCACCACCATCACCCCCACTCTAGCATATTTTCATCCCAGTTGTAGTCTAAATCTGTGAAGGGATAAACAAAAAATGTAGACCAAGAAGTCATAGATTGACCACCTTTGGTTTCATAATTTTCTAACTACAGAAGAATATTTGGTAAATATTTTCTCTCGGTTGCGCAGACTGCTTCCTACAATCAATCTAGATCTTGAAGGGATCATTATGTAGCCTATCATTGGTATCAAAGCTCAGTGAACCTCGGACCTCCATTAATGGTGGAAACAAGGAATATGACACCAACAAGGAGATCAATGGAGAGCACACCAATAAGGAAAGACTCAATCCATGATAACCCTAACCGAGAGGCCAATTCCCTTAGGGCACCCATGGTAGGACTGAGTCAACCAACGTCCGTGGGTGTAAACATTAGCTTGGCAGATGAACTTAGGGGTATGTTTCAAACATTGCTGCATCGGGTGGACGCAATGTAGAATGATCATAATGCCTTGAAGGAATATGTCATGAACCGATCGGCTTCATCATCTCCTCGATGAAGATCAATGCCTCAAGAAGGACTAGCGGTGGAATCACACTGAACCAGCGCCCCACAGATCTAGGTATTACATGTGAATGTCAATGAGCCTCATTTAGCTATTCCTACACATCATCTCCAACCTCCGATACACAACTTGAGGCTGGCTATGGTGGAACCCGAGAGGCGCGCAACACTAGTGTGCTTCGTCGATGAAGAAGATTGGCACTTAGATGATGATGTTGATCCCATCGGAGATGGTGATGGGCATGTTCAAGGATTCAGAGAAGGAGAGCAACAAGCACAGCAGTTCAGACCTGAACGAATGATCTTTTGCGAGCCCGACAATGCTATTCAGGGGAGAACCGCATGCTTGGACTTTCCAAAATGATACGATCTCCCCTTTAGGCTAAGGTTTGATTTCTCCCAATTCTCAGATCTAGACTAGATCTGTCATGGAACTTTATAAATAGATCCCGAAAGATGCTGCCGTCGGATCAACATGAAATTTTGATATGTTGTAGGCCCAAAAAATATCTTTCTAATAAATCAAGTTTCAGGCGAATCGGATGTGGGAATGTCGAGGTATCATCTGATTAGTGGACGAACATCGGGGGAGGTCTAATCAGGATCCGTGGATGGAGGCACGAGATCCTAGATGATGGTGGTTGGGGGTGGACTGGCGTTAATAAGGTGGCACTGATGAAAATTGGTGGTGGAAGGGTTAGGGCAAGTGTTGAATAGATTGGAAGAAGGGGGAGGAGAGGGCCACCCATAAGGGACTAGGGTGATTGGCCGATCGAGGGAGTTTAGAAGCGGCGTTGCCGGGGATCGAGAGAACGAGAGCGAAGAAGACGAAGGAGGCAAGGCAAAACTCAATTCTTCAATAATGACTCTATGATTGCCATCCACATCCTTTAGAGGCTAACCAAACAATTCAAAAATAATCCTAAATAGTACATTTTTGCTGATCGCGTTTGAACGCGCCCGATTGCGTTCGAATGCACCTAGTTCGCTCTTCTCTAGATTTGCAAACGCGATGCAGACATTTAAACGCATGACTGAACGCACCTGTTTCCTACTTCTCTGGATTTGCGAACGCGATGCAGGCGTTCACAGTGCGTTCGAACACACAATTCACACTCTCTAGACATGATGTAGGCGTTCACAACCGCGTTCGAACACACTCCACTCGCGTTCGAACGCGACTTACATAAAACTTATTTTCTTAGGAATTAAACATTAAAATAAGAAACAAAGACACCCCTAAAGTGAATCCATGCTTGAGACGACATCGATGAAGTCTGTATCGTATCAATCCACCACGCTTCCGCAACCTTGTCCTCAAAGTTTGAAATTTGGGAAGCGATCCATGATATCTGACTCTAGCTCCTCCATGATTTGATCTTCTGCATTGGTTCCCCACATATCTGAAATTAGAGGCGATCGCACTTGTGTCCGGTTGGCGCGAAAGGACATCGGCCGCTCGATTCTCGGTCCCCTTGTTGTAGACTAATTCGTAGTCATACCCAAGGAGTTTCGTGACCTACCGTTGCTGGGCTGGGGTGTGCACATGTTGCTCCATAAAGTAGGGTAAGCTATGCTGGTCCGTGCGGATAGTAAACCATTGGCCGATCTAGTAGGGTTGTCATTTGGTGACAGCGTGTAGAATCGCTAGTTTTTCATGCTCGTAGGTGGATAACTGTCGCGACTGGTTTCACAATGCCTTGCTCATATATGCCACGGGTCTGCCCTCTTGCATCAAAACTGCTCCAATGCCCTCACCCGAAGCGTCGCATTCCACCACAAAGGGCTTGGTAAAATCCGGTAGTGCTAGAACCGGAGCAGTAGACATAGCTGTCTTCAAGGCTTCGAAGGCCTCCATCGCCTTGCTCGTCCATTGAAACCTAGCTTTTCTGAGTAAGGAGGTCAATGGGGCAGCAATTTTTCCGTAGTTGGCAATGAATCGCCGATAGTACCCCGTCAACCCAAAGAATCCCCTCAATTCCCACTGATTAGTAGGAATCGGCCAGTCCACCATATTCTTGATCTTACTTGGATTGGCTTCAACTCCTCTTGCTGAGATTATATGTCCCAAGTACTCCACTCATGGCTTTCCCCAAAGACACTTGCTCATCTTGACTTTTAACTGGTTTGGTTGCAAGATATTCAACACCTCACGCACATGCGACAACTGTTCGCTCCAATTCCTGCTATACACTAGAATATCGTCAAAGAAGACGAGCACGTACCGACGCAAGAGCGGGTGGAAAAGATCATTCATCAGACCTTGGATTGTGGCCGGTGCATTGGTGAGCCCAAACGGCATAACTCGTAACTCATAGTGACCATCTGATACGATCACGCCTTTTTGGTGAAGGGTCGATCTATTCCAATTCTTGATCTGGACTAGATCTGGCACGGAAATTTGAAATAATATCCCAAAATATGCCGCTGTTGGATAGATATGAAATTGTGATATGTTGTAGCCCTAGAAAATAGCTTTCCAACAAATCAAGTTTCGGGCAAATCGGAGTTGGGGATCTCGAGCTATCGTCTGTTTAGTGGACGAACATCAGGATGCTCTATTTTGGATTCGTGGATGGAGGCATGAGATCCTAGGTAATGATGGTTGGTGGAGGTCCGGCGTTAATGGGGTGGCACCGGTAAAAAGTGATGGTGAAAGGGTTGTGGTTGATGGAAGGATTAGGGCAAGTGTGGGATAGATTGGACGAAGGGGGAGAAGAGGGCCACCCCTAAGGGCCTAGGGTGATTAGCCGGACGAGAGAGGTTAGAAGCGGCGTCACCGGGGATTGAGAGAATGGGAGCGAAGAAGACGAAGGAGGCAAGGCAAAACTCAATCTCAAATAATCAATAATCAATCTGGTTGCCTACCACATCCTTTTATAGGCTAACCAACAACTCAAATTAATCCTAAAAACACAATTTTCGTCGATCGCGTTCGAACTCGCCCGACCGCGTTCGAACGCACCGAGTTCGCTCTTCTGGATTTGCGAACGCGATGCAGGCGTTCACAGTGCATTCGAACGCACCGCGTTCGAATGCACAGTACATTCTCTTCACGACGTTCACAATCCCGTTCACAGACCGCGTTCGAACTCACTCCACCCGTGTTCGAACGCGACTTACAGAAAACTTATTTTAATGGAAATTAAACACTAAAACATGAAATAAAAACACTCCTAAAGTGAATCCATGCTCGAGACGATGTCGGTGAAGTCCGAATCGTATCACCATCATGAGTTCGGAACGCCGTTTTGTGAACATCTTCCGATTCGACGCGGATTTGATGGTACCCCGCTCTTAAGTCAAGTTTGCTGAAGTAAGATGACCCTGTGAGTTCATCCAACAACTCCTCGACCACCGGTATTGGATACTAGTCTTTGACTGTAATCGCACTCAACGCTCGGTAGTCAATGTAAAATTTTGAACTCCCATCTTTCTTCCGAACCAGTAGCACCAACGACGAGTAGGCATTTCTACTCGGTTGAATAATCCCTTGTTCGAGCATTTCCACCACCAATATGCTGATCTCTTCTTTCTGGACATGCGAGTACCGATAGGGCCAAACATTTGCTGGTTCAGCCCGTATAATGATCTGGATGCGATGGTCGTTCCGACGGGGCGATGGCAGTCCTTGAGGTTCCTCGAAGAGATCCTTGAACTCCTACAGCAGCTCTTGCAGGTCAGTGGCTATTTCCCTTGGTGGTGGATGTTCTGGTTTAGCAACAACCATTTGTAATAGTAGAACTCAGTCCCCTGCACATGGAAAGCCCACAAGTGGTTGCAATGTCGACTCTTGCTGCGGTTGATTTCTATCCAGCAGCACCCTTCGACCATTTCTCCAAAATGTCAGTGTGAAGTTTGCGAAATCAAATGTTACAGGCCCCAAGCTTTGAAGCTATTGGGTTCCCAAAACAATGTCGGCACCTCGCAAAGCCTACGAATAAAGATCCAATGTGAAACATTGGCCTTGCACCTTCAATTCCACACCTCCACAAATAAAATCTGCTCACAATGTGGTGGATCTCCAATCGTCACATCGAACCCTTCCGTGGGTTTCGACTTGAGCCCAATCTTCCTAAGGAGCCTCTTGTCAATGAAGTTGTGGGTGGACCCGGTGTCGATCAAGATTCTCATTGTGGTTTTCTTGACTACACCGTTCACCCGCAAAGTCTTTAGTGCAGCTGTCCCCGAATAGGCATGGAGGGAGATTTTGGCTATCATGTCCTCCATCGGTTGCTCCTCAGCTACTTCTCCTTGATTTCCAGCCACACCTTCATCTTCAGCTGCAAACTCATCCTCCACATCCTCCAATCCATCTATTAGCATCACTGATCCCATCGGTTTAGTGTAGCGATGTCCGGGTACAAACTTCTCATTACAACGAAAGCATAGGCCTTTGGCCCTTCGTTCCTCCACTTGAGCAGGTGTGAGTGCTCGCCCCGGACCTCTAGGTGCATACTTCACATCTTGGGATGGATTCAGGGGTCCTCGAGGAGGCACCATTGCAGCAGCAGTCCTTGGTACAGCGGTAATATTTCCTACCGCTATGGTTGGCTGAGCTTGATTGCGGCTTCCTTGGCTCGTCCAATTTTGTTTTAGGTGTACCTTTGAAAAAACCCCTAGACACACATATGTATCTAAACACTAGGCAATGATCTCGCTCGTTCGCTTAAGTAAAAGTCGAAAGAAATATTAAAAACGAAAGCAGAGATTTTAACGTGGAAAAACCCAGTTCCTCTCAGTCTTGTTCGCTAGAACCCACGATTCACTGCTTCTCACGATTGAAGTCCAACCTCAGTAGCCCTCGAGATTGATCTTTCATCTAGATAGCCCTTAAGATGAAAGCTTATGATTTGTAGATGAGAAGAAACCTTATCTGTTAGTTGAAGAACCGATGTAGCCTCAAGAAGTCTCCTTTAATAATGCTTCTTCAACCCCCTAGAGATAGGGCATCACAATCCTTATATATGATTTTTAAGATAGAGCTAAATCCAAGCCTTATCCATACTCACGAAAGTACAAGATAGAGCCAAATCCAAACCTTATCTGTACTTATGAAAGAACAAGATAGAGCCAAATCCTAATCTTATCCATACTCACGAAAGTACAAGATAGAGCCAAATCCAAATCTTATCCGTACTCATGAAAGTATAAGATAGAGCCAAATCCTAATCTTATCCATACTCACGAAAGTACAAGATAGAGCCAAATCCAAATCTTATCCGTACTCACGAAAGTCCAAGATTTTCAAACTTCGATGGTGCATTCGAACGCGGCCCGGATGCATTCGAACGACATGACTTGATCTCATCAACTTTGCTCCAATAATTTTGCAATTATTCAAACCAGAGATTTTCTAGACTTGTGTTAAGCTCATATACATGTAAAAAATACACTTAGAATATTTTATACACAATTGCCAACAATTAAAAACCTAACAATCTCCCCCTTTGGCAATTTGTGACAAAACAACTAGATTACAAGATATTACACAAAATTCAAAATGAGCATTCAACAAGTCTAGAAGATTTCGTACTTCAATCCCTACAAATAATAAAAATATACCAATCCAAGATCAAGTGAAAATAACTTGAAATGAATAACAATCCAAACACAAGTTATCAAGCAAGCATTTCACAAGTATTCACGCAAAGTTATTATGCAGTAAACATAAACTAGTAAACTCCCCCTACACCAGTACTCCCCCTACACTAGTAAACTCCTAACTCTAAACACACGTCTAGACTCACACTCACTCTCCTCCTTTTTGACACAAATGCCAAAGACTAGGAACTCGGAGGAAACTGACGATGAATAATCGACAACACGGAGTTGAGTTTGGTCCCTTGACGAGCTTGCTCAGCTCATAAATCATTCACGACCGAATGGAGGTCCTGCACTTGAGTGATTGGTTTTGATCCGAGTTTGGATCCGTGGTTTTTTCCCGCTTGAGTTTTTCCACGTTAAAATCTTGGTGTTCATCTCTGCTTTCGTTTTTAATATTTCTTCCGACTTTTACTTAAGCGAACGAGCGAGATCATTGCCTAGTGTTTAGATACATACGTGTGTCTAGGGGTTTTTTCAATTGGTATCAGAGCAGGTTCTCTCACCCTTTGAGAGAGGTCAGATAGGCATGGATTTTCATAGAGATGGATCCTCATCTATTAGACCTCCTATTCTAGATGGATCAAATTATGGATATTGGAAAGCTAGGATGAGAGCTTATTTGAAGTCTATATATGAGCGAGTATGGATGGTCATTGTGAACGGTTGGAGTCCACCAATGTACATGGTGAATGATAAGTTTGTTGAGAAACCGATTGAGTCATGGGATAAGACAGATTATGAAAAAGTTGGCTGGAATAGCAAAGCAATAAATGCAATTTTTAGTTGTGTTTCCTTGGAAGAATTTAGAAGAATTTCTACTTGTGAAATAGCAAGAGAAGCCTGGACGATCTTAGAAACAACTCATGAAGGAACTATGGCTGTAAAACTTTTGAAACTTCAGAGGTTGACTACTAGTTTTGAAACCCTACGTATGGAGGAGAATGAGACATTTGATGAGTTCTATGCAAAGCTGAGTGATATAGTCAACTCCAGTTTCAACCTAGGAGAGAAAATTCCTGAAAACAGAATTGTCCGTAAGATCCTTAGGTCTCTTCCAGAAAGGTTTCAGGCGAAAGTTACAGCTATTGAGGAAAGTAAGGACATCGATTCTATGAAAGTTGAACAATTGGTAGGAAATCTACAAACATTTGAGTCCAGTCTTTCAAAACCAAAGAAGTCTAAAGGGATGGCCCTATCCACAGTTGAACAAAATTTAGAGGAGTCTGATGATGAAGGTGATTTAGATGTTGAGATGTTGACTATGTTTGTCAAAAAGTTCAATAAATTTTTTTGGAAACCAAACAAGTTGAATGCTGAAAAATTTGAAAAAAACAAAGCATTTGTAAAAAAGAAGAATACTGTGAGTTCGAATACAGGTGGTAGCAACAACAATGTCAAACAGAAAAATAAGATTTCTGAGAATAAAGTTCAATGTTTTGAATGTTCTGGTTTTGGACACATCGCACAAGAATGCCCTAATCGTCTTAAGAGAAAGGGTAAAGCTATGAAATTTACTTGGGATGACTCAGATGAATCTGATGGTGATTCTGAAAAAGACGAAGAAAACTTTGTAGCCTTTGCCTCTTTCTTGCTTAATACTGACTCTATTGTTGATACTGATAGTACGGATGATCTTGATATGCTACCAGCTGAGGAAGATGAATCTGAAATCCGTACTTACAAAAGTACAAGATAGAGCCAAATCCTAATCTTATCCGTACTCACGAAAGTACAAGATAGAGCCAAATCCAAATCTTATCTATACTCACGAAAGTCCAAGATTTTCAAACTTCGTTGGTGCATTTGAACGCGGCCCAGATGCATTCGAACGGCATGACTTGATCTCATCAGCTTTGCTCCAATAATTTTGCAATTCTTCAAACTAGAGATTTTCTAGACTTGTGTAAAGCTCATATACATGTAAAAAATACACTTAGAATATTTTGTACACAATTGCCAACAATTAAAAACCTAATAAACTTCATGGCCCTATATTTGTCTTCCATGAGCACCGCATCTTCGAAAGCCTTCTTTAAAGTTCTAGGCCTTAAAGCCCTCACGTCAGCTTGTATGCCACCCCGCAACCTGGAGATGAAGGTGTTGCGAAGTTGCTGATCTATCTATGGGGGTTGACATCAGCTACTTATCCTCTCAAACTCTTCTTGGTATGCCCCAACCGTTGTCTTTTTCACCTTCTTTGAGAGGAGAGCATCGAAGTCTTCATACCCCGATGCTCTAAATCGCCGCGTGATATCGGCACAAAATTTAGCCCAAGTTTTGATAGCCTCATTGGCATTGGCTGCTCGAAACCAATGAAGCGCCACATCTTCAAGGTGGAAGCTCACAAGCATCACCTTGTATTCTTCCGTCGTACCTTGGTATGCGAAGAATTGCTCCGCCCTACACAACCAATCGATTGGATCGCCACTTTTGAACTTGGGGAATTCGAGACACACGATTTATCCACGGATGCCGTTGTCTCATTCCGGATCATGTCCAAGTCCTTGTCTAACCGGAGGAGGATGCACAATGAATGGTTGATAATCCCTCCATCGTTTTTGATTAACTCGCCGTGGTTCCGAGTCGTATTGCCCTGCCCACGGATCTTGATCTCCAAGGTGATCTCCATAGTGGCTTGCTCGTCGGATGGGTTCACTTGCAGTTGGCTCTGGTGGAACCATCCTTACTTGCCTCTGCCCATAGGGCGGTGGTAGCAGCGGCTCTTGTGGTTGCAAATTCTGAACCGGTGGCGGTGGGTTCATGGGAGTGGACTCGCGTCGTGGGGTCGATGGTGCATTCCCATTCGCCATGGCTTCCCTTGTCGCCCGTAATTCCCGCATCATCTCCATTATCATCTGGTTGTTGATTGTCATTTCTTCGGAAAGAGACCCCAACACGGCTTGAACACTAGGTTCTTTCGTATTCCGATTAGATCGGGCAGTTCCGCGGGTGGAACTCCCCGCAACCATTTCCTCCTCCTCTATTGGGAGAATCTCTTCTTCACCATCTCGCCGTGCAGCCATGGCTCTAGTTGTTGTCATAAGAAGCGCGTGTCTGAGGAACGGTGGCTTTGATACCAGCTTGATACGATCTCCCGTTTAGGCTATGGTTCGATCTCTCCTAATTCTCAGATGATTTGGCTCGTGAAATTTTGATATGTTGTAGCCTTAGAAAAGAGCTTTCCAACAAATCAAGTTTCAAGCAAATCGGATGTGGGGATCTCGAGGTATCATCCGATTAGTTGACAAACATCGGGGGAGGTCTGATCAGGATCCATGGATGGAGGCACGAGATCCTAGATGATGATGGTTGGGGGTGGACTGGCGTTAATGGGGTGGCACCGGTGAAAAGTGGTGGTGGAAGGGTTATGGTTGATGGAAGGGTTAGGGTGAGGAGAGGTCCACCCCTAAGGGACTAGGGTGATTGGCCGGTCGAGGGAGATTAGAAGCGGCGTCGCCGAGGATCGAGAGAACGAGAGCAAAGAAGACGAAGGAGGCAAGGCAAAACTCAATTCTTCAATAGTGACTCTATGGTTGCCATCCACATCCTTTAGAGGCTAATAAAACAATTCAAAATTAACCCTAAATAGTACATTTTCGCCGATCGCATTCGAACGCACCCACTCACGTTCGAACGCACCTAGTTCGCTCTTCTCTGGATTTGCATACGCGATGCAGACGTTCGAACACGTGACCGAACGCACCTGCTTCCCACTTCTCTGGGTTTGGAACACGATGCAGGCATTCACAACGCGTTCGAACGCACAATTTACACTCTCTGGACATGATGTAGGCATTCACAACCGCGTTCGAAGGCACTCCACCCGTGTACGAGCGCGACTTACAGAAAACTTATTTTCTTAGGAATTAAAAATTAAAACAAGAAACAAAGACACCCCTAAAGTGAATCCATGCTTGAGACGACATTGGTGAAGTCCGAATTGTATCACAAAATTCCAAGGCGATGATTCGACGGATTGGGTGTTTCAAGTGGAGTAATACTTTGATTGTTAAGGGACAGCGAAGCACGCAAAGGTACTGATGGCAAGCTTTCACCACCAAGGAACGGCGTTGCATTGGTATTGATCGGCCGTTCGAGGTGGAGGATTTACTGGTTGGGTAGAATTTTCTAGGAGGATTACACGCAGAATTGGGACAGCTACGCATGAAGATTTTTCTGCCACATTAAGCAAGATGGTTCAGAGGACAACCGTGTTGGAGTACCAAGCAGAATTTGAAAGAGTTAGTAGCCATTGCGAGCCACCTTGGCTCAAACCGACATTGATAAGCACATTTATTTCAGGGTTACGGGAGGAGATTCAAGCGGATGTTCGTGCTCTTTGTCCTACCACTCTTGAGGAGGCTTTTGAGAAGGCCATGAGGATGGAGGAAAAACACAAGGCTCTTAAAATGGCAGTGAGAGCTAGTTGGGGCAATCGAGATGGGTGATTTGCATTGAGAACGCCGGCTGGAAATTCTAAAGTTTCAAAGGCACCGGCTGCTAGTACTGGGGCACGACCACCCTTGAGACCCACTTCCGATGTTAGAGGAGGCACAAGCCCCCCCGTTTGAACTCTCACACCTGCCTAGGTGGAGGAGCGAAGAGTGAAGGGGCTTTGCTTTTGATGCGATGAACGTTTCACCCTCGGTCAGTATTGTTCCAAACCGATCGGGAGTGTGATGCTCATTGACAGTCTTGAGGCAGACGATGAGGTTGTTGGTGATCAAGGGTATACAGAGGAGGTCCATGAGGAAGACGTGGAGGAGGGCGCGGAGGAAGATATCCAAGTTGAGATATCTATGCATGCATATTCGGGTACTTTCACGTCGAGGACATTGCGGGTGGACGGACTCGTTAGAAAGTATTGTGTGCACATCCTTATCAATTCTGGGAGTACACATAACTTTCTAGATAAGAGGTTGGTGAGGAAGATGAGCTTGGATGCTGAACTGACTGCGAGGTTCGAGGTCGCTATTGGAGACGGCACAAAGCTTTGGGCGGAGAGTTTGTGCCACCGGGCCAGTATACCGGTGCAAGGAGACGACATCATTGTGGACTTGTATATGTTGGCACTGTGAGGAGCGGACATTGTCCTTAGCACTCAGTGGTTGCAGAGCTTGGGACCCGTCACATTTGATTTCTTGAGTATGTGGATGAAATTTAAGTAAGGAAATAAAATGTGCGACTTGATGGCGTTCGGTCCCCGCCGATTCCAGCGATGCAGCCAATGGTGGGGCTGCCTTGTGCGAGTGATTTGGTCTATCTTCTTTAGTTAGGACCCATAGGAGATGAGCCTCAAATGAGTCCTGGTACTACAATTGATTTGTCTAATTTATTGGATAAGTTTGCTGGACTGTTTGAGGAGCCAAAGGAGTTGCCGCCAAGGCAAATAGCGGATGAGATTGTGCAGAATGAAGTTATCTCCAAGATGGTGGTCGAGATGTTGGAGAAAGACCTCATACAACCAAGTCATAGCTCTTACTCATTGCCCGTGTTATTGGTGCAGAAGAAGGATGGGTCGTGGCGTTTTTGTGTCGACTACCAGGCACTAAATGCTTTCACCGTCTGATAAGATTTGGAACCAAAGATAAGCTACGCAACTATTCCATCAAGATCTAAATGTATTATAGGAATTAGTTCGCGCAATTGTGGGAAAATATTCGATAGATATTCTCCTGTAGTTAGAAAACTACAAAACCAATTAGGTTTGATCTGTAACTTCCTGATCTATAACTACTTTTGTATTTATGCCCTTCACATATTCGAACTGTAGCATTGATGAAAACACGGAATAACGTGGGTGATGGTAGTGGTGATGGATGGAGTGGATGTTAGGGTTATGGATGGGTATGGAGATGAAGATGGATGATGGATGTGGTTAAGGGATATAGACGAAGGGAATGAAATGGTTGAGATCCCAAAGAAGAGGGGTGGCTTGACAGTCGAGGGAGATTAGAAGATATGAGAAACCTTGCCAACGGTAGAGATGGAAGGATGGTGAGGAGGGAGAAGGGAGAGAGTCTAGAGAGAAGATATGGGGCAAGAAATCAATATTCCAATAGCATTATAAAGTTGGCTGCCATCCACATATTTATAGAGGCCAGCCAACAAGTCCTAAAATAATATATAACCCTAATTCTAGAGGATTCCCGTCGATCGCGTTCGAATGCGCCCAATCGCGTTCGAACACACCAAAGGACATTCTCTGTATGTGCGAATGCGATGCAGGCATTTGAACATGGGCGTTGAACTCGCCCGACCTCGTTCGAACGCATAATATACATTCTCTATATTTGCGAACTTGATGTAGGCATTCGTAAGGGCGTTCGAACGCCACCCCACTTGTGTTTGAACGCGACTTCCATGAATTTTATTTTAATAAAAATAAATAACTAATGCAATAAGAAAAGATCCTAGCGAAGTGTATCACCGTCAAGGACCGATATCCTATTCCGGTCATAGAGGAGTTGCTAGACGAGCTTTCAGGGGCGACCATATTTAGTAAACTTGACTTGAGGGCCGAGTACCATCAAATTAGAGCTCATAAGGCGGATGTGCACAAAACTGTATTTCGGACTTTGGACGGGCACTATGAGTTCCGGGCGATGCCATTTGGCCTCACCAATGCTTCAACTACTTTTCAAGGCCTCATGAATGATATTTTTCGGCTTTTGCTGCAACGGTATGTCTTAGTATTCTTTGATGACATTTTGGTGTACAGCAGAACTGAAATGGAGCATTGGCGACATTTAGAGGATGTGCTGAATTTGTTGAAGAAAAACTAGCTGAAGATTAAAAAGTCCAAGTGCCTATGGGGAGTACCATAAGTGGAGTATTTAGGCCACATTATAATAGCGAAAGGAGTGGCGGCGGATCCTCAAAAGGTGGTGTGCATGACAGCTTGGCCGATCCCTAATTCCACCATAGGATTTCATGGCTTCCTAGGGCTGACTTAGTATTATCGTCGCTTCATCGCCGGGTATGGAAAGATCACTGCTGCTCTCACTTCTTTGCTAAGGAAGGACTCTTTTAGATGGACAGAGGAAGCCAATACAACTTTTAAAAAATTGAAAACAACAATGACAACGGCGCTCGTTCTAGCTATACTGGACTTCACCAAAGAGTTCGTTGTGGAATGCAATGCGTTGAGAGTTAGCATAGGAGCTGTACTAATGCAAGAAGGACGTCCCATAGCCTTTCTCAACAAAGCTTTATCACAAAAATCCCAGCAATTATTGACCTATGAGAGGGAGATTTGGCAATCCTGCATGCGGTGACAAGTGGAGGCTTTATTTGATCAGTAGGCGATTTATTATTATAATCGATCAAAGGAGTCTTACATATTTTATGGGACCACGAATTCACACTCCGACACAGCAGAGATGGGTCACAAAATTGCTGGGATATGATTATGAAATTCAATACAAGAAGGGGACGGAAAATAGAGTGATGGATGCACTATCGAGCCAACCTGATATCGCCGAGCTCGCAGTCTTTTATTCTCCCATGTTTCCTTTTCTTGATGAGCTGAGGTATGCATGTACATCTAACCCAGTACCATCCAGAGTTGGAGAACCGAGGCGGTTTGATGCTAGCCTGCGGGTGCATCCAAGTGCTTGCAAATGACAGATTGTGGCAGAAATTGTTGGAGCATTTCCACCAAACTCTAGAGGCTAGTTATGAAGGTGTCTTGAGGACTTATAGGAGGATATCACAGAGTTGCACTTGGCCAGGACTGAGGCGAGACGTGAGGAGTTTTGTTCGTGCTTGCGAAGTCTGTCAAAGGCCAAAGGCAACCACAATAAAACCGACCGCATTACTTTAGCCTCTATCGATACCAGACCGTGTTTGGAAAGACATTTCTATGGATGTCATAGAAGGTCTTCCGCTCGTACGTGGCTACTCTGTTATTTTTGTGGTGGTTGACAGATTGAGCAAGTAGGCACACTTTTCTGTATTGTCGCATCGATTGTTAGCCAAGTCGGTGGCTAAAATTTTTGTGAGAGATGTTGCCAGGTTGCATGGCATGCCAGGCACGATTGTCTCCGATCATGATCATCTATTTGTGAGCGACCTTTGGGTGGAGCTTTTTAGATTGCAGGGGACTCGATTGGACTTTAGTTCGACCTAGCATCCACAGAGAGATGGCTAAACCGAGGTGGTTAATCGAGGCATTGAGCAGTATTTACGGTGCTTTGTGGGAGAGATGCCGAGACGATGGTTGGAGTTCTTACCATGGGCAGAATGGTCTTATAACACCGCTCACAACAGTAGTATTGGCATGACTCCATTCGAGGTGGTGTATGGGTGCACGACTCTGATTTTACACGCCTATGACCCTGTGGCATCTGCGGATCGGACGGAGGTGGACTTGACTTTGATGGATAGGGACGCCACATTGAGGAGATTGTGTGCCCATCTTAAACTTGCTCAACCGCATAAAGCAAGTTTATGATCATAACCATCGGGGGCAGGAGTTCGACATCGGCACTTGGGTGTTCGTGAGGGTGCAACCGTACCGACAAGTGACCTTGCATCCGATGCAAAACCAGAAGTTAGCACATCGCTAATTCGGTTCGTTTCTGGTGTTAGAGCATATTGGTTTGGTTGCGTATCGCTTGGAGCTGTGTGAGGGGTTGAGAGTACATCCGGTCCTCCATGTTATAAGACCACTCTGCCCACGGTAAGAACTCCAACCATCATCTCGGCATCTCTCCCACAAAGCACCGTAAATACTGCTTAATGCCTCGATTGACCACCTCAGTTTGGTCGTCTCTCTGTGGATGCTGGGCCAAACTAAAGTCCAATCAAGTCCCCTACAATCTAAAAAACTCCACCCAAAGGTTACTCACAAATACATGATCACGATCGGAGACAATCGTGCGTGGCATGCCATGCAACTTAGCAACATCTCTCATAAAAAATTTAGCCACCGACTTGGCTAAGAATGGATGCGACAATGCAGAAAAGTATGTCTACTTGCTCAATCTGTCAACCATCACAAAAATAATTATTGACATGTCTCGCACGCCCTCACGTGTGCCTTGGCATCCTTCTTCATTCTGGCCCAGCTACATGATAGGTTACGAAATGATCCCTTCAAGATCTGAATTGATTGCAGTAAGCAGTCCACGCAACCGAGAGAAAATATTCACAAAATGTTCTCCCATAGTCAAAAAATTACGAAACTAAGGTTGATCTATCTATAACTTCCTGATCTATGTTTTTCACTTACACCCTCCGCATATTCGAACTGTAACTGGGACAAAAATACGCTATAGTGGGGGTGACGGTGGTGGTGACGGGTGGAGTGGATGATAGGGTTATGGATGATAAAAGAGATGAGGGTGGATGGTTGATGTATTTTAAGGGATAAAGACGAATAGGGAGAAGTGGCTGAGATCCCAAGGAGGGAGGACTTGAGAGACGAGAGAGGTTAAAAGATAGATGAGACGTTGCCAATGGTAGAGGTGGTTGGTTAGTGAAGAGGGAGGAGGGAGATTAGGGTAGAGAGACTAGAGAGAGGATAGAGGAGGGTAGAAACTCATTCATCATAATGATTTTGGCTGCCATCCACATCTTTATAGAGGCTAACAAAGAAGTCAAAATAATAATTATTAACTCTAATACTAGTGGAATCTCGCTGATCACATTCAAACGGGGTCGACTGCGTTCGAACGCATAAAAGACATTCTCTATGGATGCGAACTGATGTAGGCGTTCACACAAGGGCGTTCAAACGTGCTTGACCGTGTTCGAATGCACATTTCACGTTCTCTATTTTTGCAAATTGATGAAGGCATTCGTAAAGGCGTTCGAATGCGCCCTCTTCCATGTTCGAACTGACCTATAGAAAGTTTATTTTTCTAAAATTAAATAACTAATGCAATAATAAAAGACTCTAGTAAGGTGTATCTACCCACCATGCTTCCCCCACCTTGTCATCAAGGTGTAAAGTTGGGGAAACATTCTAAAATGCCCGTCTCCAGCTCCCATGTCGCTTCATCGGATGGTTTGCCAAGCCACTCGACTAGGACCTCAATCTCTAATCTGGTACCATGACGTCGTCATCGACTGGCAAGTACACGAACTGGTTCCACGATCTCTATCTCCTCTAATGGCTTCGGTAGAACTGATCCAAGGACCTGACGATCTCCAATCCGCTCCCTCAGCAATGAAAAATGAAAGACCGGATGTACTATCGACCCCTTAGGCAGCTCCAAGCGATACGCAACTGGATCGATACGCTCTAACACTCGAAACAGACCGAAGTAGCGATGTGCTAACTTCTGATTTCACATCTGACTCAAGGTCACCTGTTGGTATGGTTGCACCCTCACGAACACCCAACTACTGATGTCAACTTGCTTCATGCGGATTTGAGCAAGTTTAAGATGGGCACGCAAGCTCTTCAATGTGGCGTCTCTATTCCATCAATGCAAAATTCAACTCCGTTCCATCTACAGATGCCACTGGGTCATAAGCGCGTAATGTCGGAGTCATGCCAATACTGTTGTGGTGGGTGGTGTAATAAGTCCACTCCGCCCACGATAAAAACTCCAACCATCGTCTCGACATCTCTCCCACAAAGTACCACAAATACTGCTCAATGCCACAATTGACCACCTCAGTTTGGTCGTCTGTCTATGGATGGTAGGCTGAATTGAAGTTCAATCGAGTCTCCTGCAATATGAAAAACTCTATAAAAAAATTGGTCACAAATACACGATCACGATTCGAGACAATCGTGGCATGCCATGCAATCGAGCAACATCTCTCACAAAAATTTCAGCTACTAATGTAGCTGAAAATGGATGTGACAATGCAGAAAGGTGCGCATACTTGCTCAATCTTTCAACCACTACAAAATTAATAGAATAACCACGTACCAGCGGAAGACCTTCTATGAAATTTGTAGAAAAGTCTTTCCGAACACGGTTCGGTATTGGTAGAGGCTGAAGTAATCCGGTCGGTTTCAATGTTGTTGCCTTTGCTCTTTCATAGACTTCACAAATATGGACAAATCTTCTCATATCTCATCTCAGTCCTAGCCACGTGCAGGCCAAAGAAAATAATAAAATAAATAATAATAATAATAATAATAATAATAACCCTAATAAATAAATAATAATAATAATGTATAAATTAAATATAAAAAAAGAGACAAAAAGAAAGAAATAAAAAAAACTTTGGTGTTGCATGGCACGAGCTCGTTGAGGGCGCCACGTGCGCCCACAACCGCCGGCCCGGCCAACCGGGCTGGGCTAGCTGGCCGCGACGGGCCCTGCCGCCCTTCCCCCTCCTTCATGCCTCTCTCTCTCGCCCTCTCTTTTAGTCTCTCGCTCTCACTTATTCTCTCTCTCTCTCGTCAACGTTGGCCTACCGCCGCCGTCGCTGCCACCACCGCCGCACCCCTCCTCACTATCTCTCTCTCTCTCTCTCTCCTTCTTTATAGGTCTCTCTCTAACTCCCTCTCACACTCTCTCTTACCCTCTTATCTCTTTCGAGCTCTCTCTTTCTCTCCTTCTCTTATTGATGCCGGCCAGCCGCTGTCACCGTCGTCGCTACTGCCGAGATCCCAACCCCCGTATTTAAGACCTCGTGGACCTTGCTAGCGATGAGTGTCACTCGGTTGATTGACGGATGTGAGGGATACGTGGTTTGCGTCTTCTGATCAAGTGTGAGTAGTCTTATCCCCTAGACGCCTTTCTCCAATTAGGTTATATTATATATTATGTACATGCATATTTTGGTCTCCAGCATGATTATATGACTTTATCTAGAGATGATTACAGTCGAGCATATTTTTATCATGCATAGAATTAGGCTGATCTTGGATATGAGTATGATAATGATAAATAAAGATGATTAGAGATGATTATACTGTTATGACTTTGTGTCGGAGTGATTTCTAGTATGAGTGTGTATGTGATAGACTAGCAGGAGTATGCATGTGTTAAATACAAGGTTGGAGTCGATATTGCATCATTTTTCTCTTGATTCCTGTTCCACCTAAATTCTTGTTATGCATTGACTCGTTATTGTACTGGATATATGCATGTGATCTGGCATTTAGAAGGAAAGCATGAAATGTGATTGATAGGATAGTTGATAGAAAGCGTGGGGATACCCGAGTAGGCGCCAGGGTTAGGGGTGCCTGGAGTGATAATTATGGTCGCTGATATGCGATATCTCGTGGCTCATGTCTAAGGTTAGTTGAGCCTGTGCGCACAGACAATCGGACACATGCCGTTCGCTAGGGCATATGTGGCAAGTTATTCTCACGAGATTTCTATCAACTATGTGGGTGCCCGGTCTAGATGGATGTTGATACCTTTGCGGGTGGCAGAGTATGATTATATTTCAGATACTCTTGCGGGTTGCGGAGTATGCTCCGAGCCTTCGGACATGATGTTGAGACCGGGTACCAGGTGTTGACTGTGCATAGTGGTCTAGTATGATGATATTATACCGAGATGTCGGTGATGATTGTGATGTTGAGAAATGCATATGATTTCATTATCATCTAGTTACCTGATTATCGAGTGATCAATATGCATCATATATGGTTTCATTTGATATCATAGCATGGTCATGGTCGGCATGCATCATGTGTCATATTTGAGAGAGAGTTGTGATGATAGTATAACATGAAAATCTGTTTACTCATTGTCGAGGATTATATACTTTTATCAGTTACGACATGTTATCTACTTTTCATTTATATATTATTGATGATACATTCATATACTCATCCATGACATAATGCTCTTGCTGATTTATATTATCTAGTACATGATTTACTCTCTGTTTGGCATCACTGATTCGGGGCAAGGTCTATTCACTAAGACTTTTGCTCATGACTCTCTTTATTTCTTTCTTTTTAAACCCCATAGATATTATGGTACGTGATACCACCTTGAGATACCCTGATGAGATATTTTAGAGCAAAGATGAGGTAAGCTATAGATGCAAGACGGTATAGATGATAGTTTATATAGAAATTAAGTTGTACTAGTATTTGATATTTGTACTCTTTTGTATTAGACGATGATCTGTATGATGCAGGTCGAATCATGGCGTACTCTTGTATTAGTTGTTTTAGTTGTATCTTGATAGTTTCTTGTGGCCTATGTGGGTCCTACTAGATTATGTAGTGGTTTAATGTATATTATTGTGGATGGGATATTCATATGTTAACAGATTTATTTGGTTAATAGTATGATTTATCTGGTGATGGATTATGTGATCATGATTAGGTTAGCAAGTTTTATTTGTTGATGTTATGATTATATGTGCACAGGAGAGTGTATGTGCGTGACGTGCGCCGCGCTTGCCGTGTAGGCACGTGGGCATGCACGTGCTCGTGCCGAGAGGGGGCGTTACAGATATCCTCCTATAAGTCCTCAAGACACCCTCATGACCAGCCTTTAGAGTTTGGTGGAAGTGCTGGAACAATTTCTGCCGCAATCCGTCATTTGTGGCCATATGGGTTAGATGTACATGCATACCTTAGCTCATCACGGAAGGAAAAAGTGGGAGAAGAAAAGCTGCGGGTTCGGCGGTATCGGGTTGGCGCAATAGTGCATCCGCCGCTCTATTTTTCATCCCCTTCTTGTAC
Organism: Typha latifolia; assembly: GCF_019914945.1. Lineage (NCBI taxonomy): Eukaryota > Viridiplantae > Streptophyta > Magnoliopsida > Poales > Typhaceae > Typha > Typha latifolia. The sequence goes on along the minus strand of NC_133086.1, from coordinate 12,001,411 downwards.
TAAATTTCATAATCATACCTTAGCAATTTTGAGGATCCGCGGCCACTCCTTCCCCTGTGATGATGTGGTCTAAATACTCCACTTGTGGTACTTGATATGATTCGGACTTCACCGACGTCGTCTCGAGCATGGATTCACTTTTGGAGTGTTTTTATTTCATGTTTTAGTGTTTAATTTCCATTAAAATAAGTTTTCTGTAAGTCGCGTTCGAACACGGGTGGAGTGAGTTCGAACGCGGTTTGTGAACGGGGTTGTGAACGTGGTGAAGAGAATGTACTGTGCGTTCGAACGCGGTGCGTTCGAACGCACTGTGAACGCCTGCATCGCGTTTGCAAATACCGACAAGCGCGTTCGATTGCGCGTTCGAACGCCTGCATCGCGTTCGCAAATCCAGAAGAGCGAACTCGGTGCGTTCGAACGCGGTCGAGCGAGTTCGAACGCGGTCGGCGAAAATTGTGTTTTAGGGTTAATGTGAGTTGTTGGTTAGCCTATAAAAGGATGTGTAGGGTAACCAAAATTATTATTGATAATTGAGATTGAGTTTTGCCTTGCCTCCTTCGTCTTCTTCGCTCCCGTTCTCTCAATCCCCGGCGACGCCGCTTCTAACCTCCCTCGTCCGGCTAATCACCCTAGTCCCTTAGGGGTGGCCCTCTTCTCCCCCTTTGTCCAATCTATCCCACACTTGCCCTAATCCTTCCATCAACCACAACCCTTCCACCATCACTTTTCACCGGTGCCACCACATTAACGCCGGTCCTCCACCAACCATCATTACCTAGGATCTCGTGCCTCCATCCACGAATCCAAAACAGAGCATCCTGATGTTTGTCCACTAAACGGACAGTATCTCGAGATCCACAACTCCGATTTGCCTGAAACTTAATTTGTTGGAAAGATCTTTTCTAGGGAGACAACATATCAAAATTTCACATCGATCCAACGGCGGAATATTTCGGGATCTTATTTCAAAGTTCCGTACCAGATCTAGTCCAGATCAAGAATTGGAAGAGATCGACCCTTCACCAAAAAGGCGAGATCGTATCAAGCTAGTATCAGAGCTCCATAGCCAGAGGCGTGATCGTATCAGTACTCCCCATGGGCACGTGGACTTTTTAATCTTCAGCTGGTTTTGCTTCAACAATTTCAGCACATCCTCCAAACGGCACCAATGCTCCATTTCAGTCCTACTGTACATCAAAATATTGTCAAAGAATACCAAGACATACCATCGCAGTAGCGGCCAAAAAATATCATTTATAAGATCTTGAAAAGTTATTGGAGCATTGGTGAGTCCAAAGGGCATCACCCGGAACTCGTAGTGCCCATCCGTAGTCCGAAATATAATTTTATGCACGTCCGCCGGGTGAACTCTAATTTAATGATACCCGACCCTCAAGTTAAGTTTGCTTAATATGGTCGCCCCTGCAAGCTCATCCAGCAGCTCCTCTATGACTGGAATGGGATACTGATCTTTGACGGTGATAGCATTTAGTGCTCGATAGTCGACGTAAAAATGCCACGACCCATCATTTTTCCGCACAATTAACATGGGTGATGAGTAAGAGCTATGACTTGGTTGCATCGCTGAAGATGATAGACCCAATCACTCACACAAGGCAGCGTAACCATCGGCTGCATCGCTGGAATCGATAAAGACCAAACGCCATCAAGTCGCACCTCTTTGTTTCCTTGCTTAAATTTCATCCAGGTACTCTGGAAATCAAATATGATGGGTTCCAAGCTTTGCAACCACTGAGTACTAAAGACAATGTCCACTCCTCGCAGTGCCAACGAATACATGTTCACAATGATGTCATGCCTTTGCACCAGTATACCGACCCGGCGACACAAGCTCTCTGCCTGAAGCATCGTGCCGTCTCCAATAACGAGCTCAAATCCCGTAGTCGAATCAGCGTCCAAGCCCGACTTCCTCACCAACCTCTCATCTAGAAACTTGTGTGTACTCCCTGAATTGATAAAGATGATGAAGGTGATTTAGATGTTGAGATGTTGGTCATGTTCGTTAAAAAGTTCAATAAATTATTTCGGAAACCAAACAAGTTGAATGCTGAAAAACTTGAGAAAAGCAAAGCCCTTGTGAAAAAGAAGAATACTGCAAGTTCGAACACAGGTGTGAGCAACAATGGTGTCAAATAGAAAATTAAGAATTCTGAGAATAAAGTTCGATGCTTTGAATGTTCTGGTTTTGGTCACATAGCACAAGAATGCCCTAATCGCCTTAAGAAGAAGGGTAAAGCTATGAAAGTTACTTGGGATGACTCAGATGAATCTGATGATGATTCTGGAAAAGACGAAGAAAACTTTGTAGCTTTTGCCTCTTTTCTACTTAATATTGATGTCGTTATTGATACTGATAGTACAGATGATTAGGATATGTTACAAGTTGAAGAAGATGAATCTGAAATTCAAAAGGCATATAATGACCTGTACCTAGAGTTGTTTAAACTCAAGAAAAGCAATCTTAGACTACATCAACGACTGAAGGTAATTGAACCAGAAAGAATTCAGTTTGAGGAGAAGTACAAATTGGAGCTTGAACGTGTCAAAGACCTTTCTGAACAACTTTACAATGCGAAAAATAAAATGAAGGCTGATGAAATTGAACTAGACCTAAGAATGTGAATGTCATTGGAACAAAATGGATTTACAAGAATAAAAGTGATGAACATGGCAATATAGTTCGAAATAAAGCTAGATTCGTAGCACAGGGATATACTCAGGTTGAGGGTATAGATTTTGATGAGACATTTGCTCCTATTGCTAGATTAGAATCTATTCGTATACTGCTTGCTATTGCTTGTCACTTAAAATTTAAATGTTTCAAATGGATGTTAAAAGTGCTTTCTTGAATGGTACCCTGAATGAAGATGTTTATGTGGAACAACCGAAGGGGTTCGAAGATCAAAAATTTTCTTCTCGTGTGTTTAAACCGACAAAGGCCCTCTACGGGCTAAAACAAGCTCCAAGAGCTTGGTATGAGAAGTTGACCACTTTTTTAGTGGATGCGGGCTTCACTCGAGGGGGAGTGGACAAGACATTGTTCATTAGACGGTCGAACAGAAGTCTAGTTGTGGCACAAATATATGTGGATGACATTGTCTTCGGGGCAACGAGTCAATCGTTAGCTAAGGAGTTTGCTGATCTCATGCATAGTCATTTTGAGATGTGCATGATGGGTGAGTTGAAGTTCTTTTTGGGACTTCAAATTACTCAATTGGAAAGAGGGATATTTATCGTTCAAACCAAGTTTGCTAAGGATCTAGTAACTAAATTTGGTTTAGAAAATGCAAAACATGCTAGAACTCCTATGAGTACAACTACCAAATTAGGTAAGGATATTTCAGGACAAAGTGTTTATCAGACACTGTATAGGAGCATGATTGGTAGTCTTTTGTACTTAGCGCTAGTAGACCCGACATTGCATTTAGCGTCGGTGTGTGTGCTAGGTTTCGCCCCGAACCTAAGGAGACACATTTGTATCTTTGTGAAACGTATCATAAAATATGTCGGTGGCACGGTTGACTTAGGTATCTGGTTTACTTATGACTCGGGAGCTATCATATCCGGATACACGGATTCTGATTGGGCAGGTTCATGTGATGATAGAAAGAGTACCTCTGGTGGATGTTTTTATATTAGAAACAATCTGGTTGCTTGGCACAGTAAGAAACAAAACTCGATATCTTTATCTATTGCGGAGGCCGAGTACATTGCAGCGGGTAGTTGTTGTTCTCAGTTACGATGGATGAAATAGATGGTCAAAGATTACGGCATTGAACAAGATACTATGGTGCTTTATTGTGACAACATGAGTGCTATTAATATATCGAAGAATCCTGTTCAACACTCGCGTACTAAACATATTGATATCCGACATCATTTTATACGTGAGTTAGTTGAAGACAAAATAATAGCACTAGAACATTTTGAGACAGAGAAACAGTTGGGTGATCTATTTACAAACCTTTGGATTTACAGAGATTTGAGTATCTTCGTACTTCTTTAGGCATTTGTGCTTTGGATTGATTTTCTTTTTTGTTTTGGTTTGCGTGTTTTGGTTTGCATGTTTCATTTTTTACTATTTTCTTTTCGTTTTGTTTTAGGTTTTCTTTACTCTGAAATTTTCTTTTGTTTTTACTTTCAGATTTGTCGAGAGTGTTTGTCATAAAAAAAAATTTTTTTGATGCACTCCTAGATTCAATAATATATTCTTGACATATAAATATGATTTTTCACTTGATTATGAGTTATTATAGTCAATTTTGTCATCTTGTAGTATATTGTATCATTTCTGAGTTATTCACTCTCTCGACTTCTATGATAATTATACTGAAATTAATGCACTCATAACGTGTGTATATTCATGTTTGAGCATGACATCATTAAATTCTTTTTAAATAGCTCACTATTGACCTTGATTTGCACAGTTTGACCTCATGCTTAGTCATCACAAATGTGTTCATAAAAGATCAATGAAAAGGGCTACAATGAGTTAGTGTGAAAGCCATCTTGTTTAGAGTCCAGTTTGACTCAGTACATTACTTGCAAATTAAATAAAATGTTTTGCTACTTGTGTATATATTCTCGCACATTGTTTGATTTGTACTATAAGAAAAGGGCTACCTACTCATATGTGAAAGCCATCATTGCACCTATATCGTTTATGTATAAAAAAATAATACAGGAAAAATTCCTGTTCGGTTATGGCGAATAAGTCGAAAAGTGCAAATTTAAATACTAAGTCGGTTTGACTACTGTGTTGTATCATTGTTTAAATAGGAAAGTTTATTTAAGAAGAATGTTTCATATTATCTATGCTCACCTTGCATATGTATATTGTTATGATCAATCAAGATTAATTTAATTTTGAGTGATGCATTAGAATTGATTATAATATGCTCTTGATGATTTGATTGATCTGTGTATGACTTATTTCATTTGATTGTCATATTCTATGTCTTGAATCTATTTTGAATTTTCTAGAAGTGCATCTCCAAAAAGATTTTTGATTTATTTTAGTTTTAATTTAAAAAAAAAGGGGCGTTCGAACGCAGATTTTTGAGTACTAACGCGGTGACTGGCGCGTTCGAACGCGCAGACTGGTGCGTTCGAACGCACTCGAGGATTCTTTAAATATTGCGTCTGAACCCAAGGGTTTTCATCTTCCATCTTCCAAACCCTAGAAACCCATCATTTCTACCATCTCAAATCTTCAAGATCTTAGTATTTTTCATCAAATTTCTCACTACAAACCCTTTTAGAGGGTAGTTCTTCTCCGGATCTTGCATCTTTCGGCCGAATTTCTGAGTTTTTCTTCACTTTTGCGAGGTATGATCATCCATCAATTTTCCTATCTTTTTATTCAATTAAGTCTTTTGATCTTGATTAATTTCGTGCGTTTTCAAGTTTTGATCACGTTAAAGTTATTATCTTGATGTTTCTTGTGTGATTGAACGTGATATCTTAGCGTTTTCAAGTGGATGATGGATTTCATTTAGGGCCTTCATGGTTTCTTGAATTTTTTTTTGATTTCTTGCTATCTTTTTGGTTGCTTTGGGCATGTATTGAATCTTGCATCTTGTGTCTTTCTCAAGGAGACTTCTTCAATTACCATCATGATCTAGAATAGTACAATCATTTTTGGAGAATTTTACCTCATAACCTTCGTCACAAAATTGACTGATGCTTAGTAGATTTGCTTTCAAGCCCTTAACATAAAAAACATTTTCAAGAATAGTGTTAGGTTTTTATTTGTTGGCAATTGTTTATAAAATATTCTAAGTGTATTTTTTCATGTATTCACACAAGTCTAGAATATCTCTGATCTGAAGAATTGCAAGATTATTGGAGAAAAGCCGTCGAGTTTACACCGCGTTCGAACGCATCAACGAAGTTTGATAAAATTAGACTTTCGTGAGTACGGATAAGACTTGGATTCGGCTCTATCTTGGAGATCATATATAAGGATTGTCATGCCCTATCTTGAGGGTGGTTGAAGAAGCATTATTGAAGGAGACTTCTTGAGGCTACATCGGTTCTTCAACTATCAAGGTTCCACTCATCTACAAAATTTAATCTTTCGTCTTAAGGGTTATCTAGACGAAAGATCAATCTCGAGGGTTACTGAGGTTGGACTTCAATCACGAGAAGCAGTGAATCATAGGTTCTAGCGATCAAGACTGAGAGGAACAAAGTCGTTTGGATCGATGTGTTGTTTTGAGAGTCAGTCTTGTAACTGCTACTATTTTAGTGATTGGTTTTGATCCGAGTTTGGATCCGTGGTTTTTCCCATTTGGGTTTTTCCGCGTTAAAATCTTGGCGTTCATCTCTGCTTTCGTTCTTAATATTTCTACAGACTTTTACTTAGAAGAACGAGTGATATCATTGCCTAGTATTTAGATACATACTTGTGTCTAGGGTTTTTTTTTCAATTGGTATCAGAGCAGGTTCTCTCACTTTTTGCAAGAGATTAGATAGACATGGATTTTCATAGAGATGGACCATCATCTATTAGACCTCTTATCCTAGATGGATCAAATTATAGATATTGGAAAGCTAGGATGAGAGCTTAATTGAAGTATATAGATGAACGAGTATGGTTTGCCATTCTGAACGGTTAGAGTCCACCAATGTACATGGTGGATGATAAACTTATTGATAAACCGATAGAGTCATGGGATAGGTCAGACTATGAAAAAGTTCGATGGAATAGCAAGGCAATAAATGCAATTTTTAGTTGTGTTTCCTCGGAAGAATTTAGAAGAATCTCTACTTGTGAGATAGCAAAAGAAGCTTGGACGATCTTAGAAACTACTCACGAAGGAACTATGGCTGTAAAACTTTCTAAACATCAGAGGTTGACTAATAGTTTTGAAACTCTACGTATGGAGGAGAATGAGACATTTGATGAGTTTTATGCAAAGCTGAGTAAAATAGTCAACTCCAGTTTCAACCTAGGAGAGAAAATTCTGAAAACAGAATTGTCTGTAAGGTCGTTAGGTCTCTTCTAGAGAGGTTTCAGGCGAAAGTTACAGCTATTGAGGAAAGTAAGGATATCGATTCTATGAAAGTTGAACAATTGGTAGGAAATCTACAAACATTTGAGTCCAGCCTTTCAAAACTGAGAAAGTCCAAAGGGATTGCCCTATCCATAGTTGAACAAAGTATAGAGGAGTCTGATGATGAAGGCGATAGATGTTGAGATGTTGGCCATGTTTGTCAAAAAGTTTAATAAATTCTTTCGGAAACCAAACAAGTTGAATGCTGAAAAACTTGAGAAAAGCAAAGCATTTATGAAAAAGAAGAATACTGTGAGTTCAAACACAGGTGTGAGCAACAACGGTGTTAAACAGAAAAATAAGAATTCTGAGAATAATGTTCAATATTTTGAATGTTCTGGTTTTGGACACATAGCACAAGAATGCCCTAATCGCCTTAAGAAGAAGGGTAAAGCTATGAAAGTTACTTGGGATGACCCAGATGAATCTCATGATGATTCTGGAAAAGACGAAGAAAACTTTGTTGCGTTTGCCTCTTCTTTACTCAATATTGATTCCGTTGTTGATACTGATAGTACATATGATCAGGATATGTTACCAGCTGAAAAAGATGAATCTGAAATTCAAAAGGCATATAAGTGACATTTCTAAAAGGGAAGAACAAACTTGACGAGATTCTAAAAGCTCAGATCTCTGGAAAAGATAGGTATGGTGTTGGATACATTGGAAATTCAAAAAATAATAAAACTGTATTCGTTTCTGCAGGTATACAAAAGGAAGAATATCTGAAGTCATCAACCGCATTTACAAAGCAATCCTGGATGAATGCTTCTAAACTGAAGTTGAATCTACAAACTGATGAATCTTCAATGGCACCAAAGGTAAACTTTAGTCACACTCCTCAACAAAAGGTGAGTAGAAAAGGTTTTGTTCCAACATGCTTTCATTGCGGCATTCTAGGGCATATTCGACCCCTTTGCAAATTTTTGCAAAAATCTAGAAGTGCTTTCATTTATGGGATGAAAACAAAGGCCATATGGATCAAGAAAAGTGACTTGAAATGTTATGTTGTACATACTGCCTTGAAAGCTTTAATTCTGACTTGTGGTATTTAGGCAGTGGCTATTCAAGACATATGTCAGGCGACAAATCCTTATTTTCTAATCTCGAAGAACATGAAGGTGGAGTTGTGACATTTGGAGATAGTAACTCATCTAAGGTAATAGGTAAAGGTAAGGTAAGTACTCTAGGTGTTCCTATTCTTGAAAATATTTTTTATGTGAAATTAATACACCCATAATGTGTGTATATTCTTGTGTGAGCATGACATCATGAAATTCTTTTTAAATAGCTCACGATTGACGTTGATTTGCACAGTTTGACCTCATGCTTAGTCATCACAAACGTGTTTATAAAAGATCAATGAAATGGGCTACAATGAGTTAGTGTGAAAGCCATCTTGTTGAGAGTCTAGTTTGACTTAGTACATTGATTGCAAATTAAATAAAATTTTTGCTACTTGTGTATATATTCTCGCACATTGTTTGATTTGTACTACAAGAAAAAGGCTATCTACTAATGTGTGAAAGCTATCATTGCACCTATATGGTTTATGTATAAAAAATAATATAGGAAAAATTCTTGTTATGTTAGGGAGAATAAGTCAAAAAGTGCAAAATTTCAATACTAAGTTGGTTTGACCACTGTGTTGCACCATTGTTTATATAGGAAAGTTTGTTTAAGAAGATTGGTTCATGTTATCTATGCTCATCTTGCATATGCATATCGTTATGATCAATCAAGATCAATTTAATTTTGAGTGATGCATTAGAATTGATTATAATATGCTTTTGATGATTTGATTGATCTGTGTATGACTTATTTCATTTGATTGTCATATTCTATGTCTTGAATGTATTTTGAATCTTTAGATGTGCATCTCCAAAAATATTTTTTGATTTTTTCTTAGATTTTATTTTTTACTTAAAAAAAAAGGGCGTTCGAACGCAAATTTTTGAGTTCGAATGCGGTGACTGGCGCGTTCGAATGCGCAGACTGGTGCATTCGAACACACTCGAGGATTCTTTAAATATTGCGTTCAAACTCAAGGGTTTTCATCTTCCATCTTCCAAACCCTAGAAACCCTTCATTTTCTCCCTTTCAAATCTTCAAGATCTTGCTATTTTTCATCAAATTTCTCATTACAAACCCTTTTAAAGGGACGTTCTCCTCCGGATCTAGCATCTTTCAGCCGAATTTCTTAGTTTTTCTTCACTTTTGCAAGGTATGATCATCCATCAATTTTCCTATTTTCTATTCAATTAAGTCTCTTGATCTTGATTGATTTCGTGTGTTTTCGAGTTTTGATCACGTTAAAGTTACTATCTTGATGTTTCTTGTGTGATTGAACGTGATATCTTAGCGTTTTCAAGTGGATGATGGATTTCATTTAGGGCCTTGATACGATCCTTCCTCGGCTATAGGCTCTGATACCAGCTTGATACGATCCTTCCTCTGCTATAGGCTCTGATACCAGCTTGATACGAACCCTCTTTTGGTGCTATGGCTCTGATACCAGATTGTTACGATCTTGCACGGAACTTTAAGATAAGATCCCGAAATATCCCGCCGTTGGATCACTGTGAAATTTTTATATGTTGTAGGCCCGGAAAAGAGCTTTCCAACGGATCTAGTTTCAGGCGAATCGGAGTTGGGGATCTCGAGATATCGTTCGTTTAGTAGACGAACGTCAGGATACTCTGTTTTTGGATTCCGTGGATGAAGGCACGAAATCCTGGGTAATGGTGGATTGTGGAGGGCCGGTGTTGATGGGGTGGCACCGGTGTAAAAGTGATGGTGGAAGGGTTATGGATGATGGAAAAGTTAGGGATAGCGATGGATAAATTGGAAGAAGGGGAGAAGAGGGCCACTCCTAAGGGACTAGGGTGATTGGCCTGTCGAGGGAGATTAGAAGCGGCGTCGCCGGGGAGATTGAGGGAACGGGAGCGAAGAAGACGAAGGAGGCAAGGCAAACTCAATTCTCAATAATCAATTCCTACTTTTGGTTGCCCTACACATACTTTTATAGGCTAACCAACAACTCAATCTTATCCTAAAACACAATCTTATCCTAAAACTCAATCTTATCCTAAAACACAATCTTATCCTAAAACTCAATCTTATCCTAAAACTCAATCTTATCCTAAGGTAAATCCAAACTCGAGACGACGTCGGTGAAGTCCGAATCGTATCAGGCCTTCATGATTTCTTGAATTTTTTTATTACTTGCTATCTTTTTGTTTGCTTTGGGCATATATTGAATCTTGCATCTTGTTTCTTTCTCAAGAATGCCTAGAAAAGCTGTAGTTTCCAAGAAACCTAGGCCGCCTTCCTCACCTACTTCGGCTCCAAAGTTTTCTACTTCAACGGCTGACGGGTGATACAAACATAATTTTGGGACCCGTCCTGTTATCTGTGAACGACCCGTGGTCATTTTCGATTTTTCTACCTTGGGGATAGAACAGATATTTACTGAGCGAGGATGGTTATCGCTGTGTCGGATGAGCAGAATTGCTTATGTGGAAGTTGTTCAAGAATTTTTTAGTAATGCCACGGTTTTAGAACGCTGTATTCGTTCTACTGTTCGTGGGGTGTCTGTGTACTTGGACTCAGATGTCATTCACGCTGTACTTCGTCTTCCTGATGGTGAGTTCCAGTACCCCACGTCTGCTCCACTTCCTGATGTCGATGACTATGCTGGCACTATACTGATCAAAGGGGAACGTTGGAAGGGGAACATGATGCCGCATGCGAAGCTGACACTAGTGGCTCGCATGCTTCACCTGGTTTGTCTGTATAATGTCACCCCAAGACTCGACATTCGAGCATTAGTCTGGATCATGCATTTCCTATTCATGCAATGTTATCTGGCGTCTCGGTTGAATTGGCTGGGGTGATCTATGATTCAATACTCATAGCTGCACAAAAAGAAGCACCTCGTGAGGGGTTACCGTTTGGCATCTTTATTACAAATTTGTGCACTCAGAGTGGGGTGTGTGTGGATGCTTCAGAACCTTCTCTTACTTCACACAAACCATTGGATCGGATTACTCTTAAGCGGAGTCAAGCTCACGACCACTCGTCTCCTCTCAAGCCGTCCTCTTCCGCCGCTGGTCACTCCTCGCACCTCGACAATTCTGATGATAGCTCTGACGGTGACACATCTCACTCTGAGGGGGAGTTACCACAGTACTTTGACCGTTTCGATCAGCTTAGTACTCAAGTACATGGTCTCCATTCGGCAGTGAATGATTTACGAGCTGAGCAAGTTCGTCAGGGGACTGTCCTTGATTCAGTGTTGACGATTCTTCAGCGTCAGTTTCCTCCGAGTTCCTAGTCTTTGGCATTTGTGGTAAAAAGGGAGAGAGTGTCTAGGTGTCTAGGTGTGTAGAGGGAGCATGGCAATAGCGGAAATTTATTAGAGTCTTTTTGTCTTTCTAATCTTGCTTATAACTTTGCTTGGAGAAATTGTAAACTGTCTATTTAAGTACTTTTAAACTTATACTCCATTGATAACTTGTGTTTGGATTGTTTATTCATTTCAAGTTATTTTCACTTGATCTTGGATTGGTATATGTTTATTTGCAGGGATTGATGTGCAAAATATTCTAGCCTTGTTGATTGCTCAATTTGAAGTCCGTGTAATATATTGTAACCTAGGTGTTTTGTCACAAATTCCCAAAGGGGGAGATTGTTAGGTTTTTATTTGTTGGCAATTGTGTACAAAATATTCTAAGTGTATTTTTTCATGTATATGAGCTTTACACAAGTCTAGAATATCTCTAATCTGAAGAATTGCAAGATTATTGGAGAAAAGCCGTCGAGTTCACACCGCGTTTAAATGCACCAACGAAGTTTGATAAAATTGAACTTTCGTGAGTACGGATAAGACTTGGATTTGGCTCTATCTTGGAGATCATATATAAGGATTGTGATGCCCTATCTTGAGGGTGGTTGAAGAAGCATTATTGAAGGAGACTTCTTGAGGCTACATCGGTTCTTCAACTATCAAGGTTCCACTCATCTACAAAACTTAATATTTCGTCTTAAGGGTTATCTAGACGAAAGATCAATCTCGAGGGTTACTGAGGTTGGACTTCAATCACAAGAAACAGTGAATCATGGGTTTTAGCGAGCAAGACTAAGAAGAACAAAGTTGTTTGGATTGACGGGTTGTTTTGTAAGTCAGTCTTGTAACTGCTACTATTCTAGTGATTGGTTTTGATCCGAGTTTGGATCCGTGGTTTTTTCCCGTTTGGGTATTTCCACGTTAAAATCTTGGCGTTCATCTCTGCTTTCGTTCTTAATATTTCTACGGACTTTTACTTAAGCGAACGAGTGATATCATTGCCTAGTATTTAGATACATACTTGTGTCTAGGATTTTTTTTTCAAATAGGAACACCTGGAGTACTTACCTTTCCTTTACCTATTACCTTGGATGAGTTACTATCTCCAAATGTCACAACTCCCCCTTCATGTTCTTTGAGATTAGAAAATAAAGATTTGTCGCCTAACATATGTCTTGAACAGCAATTGTCTAAATACCACAAGTCAGAATTTAAAGCTTTCAAGGCAGTATGCACAACATAACATTTCAAATCACTTTTCTTGACCCATATGGCCTTTGTTTTCATCCCATAAATGAAAGCACTTCTAGGTTTTTGAAAAAATTTACAATGAGGTCGAATATGCCCTAGAATGCCGCAATGATAGCATGTTGGAACAAACCCTTTCCTACTCACCTTTTTGTCGAGGAGTGTGACTAAAGTTTACCTTTGGTGTCGTTGAAGATTCACCAGTTTGTAGATTCAACTTCAGTTTAGAAGCATTCATCCAGGATTGCTTTGTAAATGCGGTTGATGACTTCAGGTATTCTTTCTTTTGTATACCTGCAGAAACGAAGACAGTTTTGTTATTTTTTGAATTTCCAATGTATCCAACACCATACCTGTCTTTTCCAGAGATCTGAGCTTTTAGAATCTCGTCAAGTTTGTTCTTCCCGTTTAGAAATGTTACTTCTTTATGCAATCGCTCTAGTTCAATTTCATCAGCCTTCATTTTATTTTTCGCATTGTCAAGTTGTTCAGAAAGGTCTTTGACACGTTCAAGCTCCAATTTGTACTTCTCCTCAAATTGAATTCTTTCTGGTTCAATTACCTTGAGTCATTGAAATAGTCTAAAATTGCTTTTCGTGAGTTTAAATGACTCCAGGTACAAGTCATTATATGCCTTTTGAAGTTCAGATTAATCTACCTCAGCTGGTAGCATATCAAGATCATCTGTACTATCAGTATCAACAACGAGTCGGTATTAAGGCAGAGAAGAGGCAAAGGCTACAAAGTTTTATTCATCTTTTTCATAATCATCATCAGATTCATCTGAGTCATCCCAAGTAACTTTCATAGCTTTACCCTTTCTCTTTAGACGATTAGGGCATTCTTATGCGATGTGTCCAAAACCAGAACATTCAAAACATTGAACTTTATTCTCAGAATTCTTATTTTTCTGTTTGACATTGTTGTTGCTACCACCTGTATTTGAACTCACAGTATTCTTCTTTTTCACAAAGGTTTTGCTTTTTTCAAATTTTTCAGCATTCAACTTGTTTGGCTTCCGAAAGAATTTATTAAACTTTTTGACAAACATAGTCAACATCTCAACATCAAAATCACCTTCATTATCAGACTCCTCTAAATTTTGTTCAACTGTGGATAGGGCCATCCCTTTGGACTTCCTTGGTTTTGAAAGACTGGACTCAAATGTTTGTGGATTTCCTACCAATTGTTCAACTTTCATAGAATCGATGTCCTTACTTTCCTCAATAGCTGTAACTTTCGCTTGAAACTTTTTTGGAAGAGACCTAAGGATCTTACGGACAATTCTGTTTTCAGAATTTTCTCTCCTAGGTTGAAACTGGAGTTGACTATATCACTCAGCTTTGCATAGAACTCATCAAATGTCTCATTCTCCTCCATACGTAGGGTTTCAAAACTAGTAGTCAACCTCTGAAGTTTCGAAAGTTTTAGAGCCATAGTTCCTTCATGAGTTCCTTCTTTTTCTATTTCACAAGTAGAAATTCTTCTAAATTCTTCCAAGGAAACATAACTAAAAATTGCATTTATTGCTTTGCTATTCCAGCTAACTTTTTCATAATCTGTCATATCCCATGACTCAATCGGTTTCTCAACAAACTTATCATTCACCATGTACATTGGTGGACTCCAACCGTTCACAATGGCCATCCATACTCGCTCATCTATAGACTTCAAATAAGCTCTCATCCTAGCTTTCCAATATCCATAATTTGATCCATCTAGAATAGGAGGTCTAATAGATGAGGATCCATCTCTATGAAAACCCATGCCTATCTAATCTCTCTCAAAGGGTGAGAGAACCTGCTCTGATACCAATTGAAAAAACCCTAGACACAAGTATGTATCTAAATACTAGGCAATGATATCACTCGTTTGCTTAAGTAAAAGTCTGTAGAAATATTAAGAATGAAAGCAGAGATGAACGCCAAGATTTTAACGTCGAAAAATCCAAACGAGAAAAAACCACGGATCCAAACTCGGATCAAAACCAATCACTAGAATAGTAGCAGTTACAAGACTGACTCACAAAACAACCCGTCCATCCAAACGACTTTGTTCTTCTCAATCTTGCTCGCTAGAACCCACGATTCACTACTTCTCGTGATTGAAGTCCAATCTCAGTAACCCTTGAGATTGATCTTTCGTCTAGATAGCCCTTAAGACGAAAGATTAACTTTTTAATGATGAGTGGAACCTTGTTAGTTGAAGAACCGATGTAGCCTCAAGAAGTCTCCTTCAATAATGCTTCTTCAACCCCACTAGAGATAGGGCATCACAATCCTTATATATGATCTCCAAGATAGAGTCAAATCCAAATCTTATCCGTATTCACGAAAGTACAAAATAGAGCCAAATCCAAATCTTATCCGTACTCACGAAAGTACAAGATAGAGCCAAATCCTAATCTTATCCGTACTCACGAAAGTACAAGATAGAGCCAAATCCAAATCTTATCCATACTCACGAAAGTACAAGATTTTCAAACTTTGTTGGTGCATTCGAACGCGGCCCGGATGCATTCGAACGGCATGACTTGATCTCATCAACTTTGCTCCAATAATTTTGCAATTCTTCAAACCAGAGATTTTCTAGACTTGTGTAAAGCTCATATACATGTAAAAAATATGCTTAGAATATTTTGTACACAATTGCCAACAATTAAAAACCTAACAAAGAGGTTATCTCAAAAATGGTAGCCAAGATGTTGGAACAAGGTCTCATTCAACCAAGTCAGCTCATACTCATTCCCCGTGCTATTGGTACGAAAAAAGGATAGGACATGACATTTTTGTGTCGACTATCGGGCACTAAACGCTATTACCGTCAAGGACCGGTATCCCAATTCGGTTATTGTGGAGTTGCTGGATGAGCTTGCAGGACCGGTATCCCATTTCATCAAATTAGAGTTCACTCGGCGGATGTGAACAAAATTGTATTTCGAACTCCGGACGGGCATTACGAGTTTCGAGTGATGCCTTTTGGTCTCACCAATGCTCCAGCTACCTTTCAAGGCCTCTTGAATGCCATATTTCAGCCTCTCTTGTGAAGGTATGTCTTGGTATCTTTTGACAACATTTTGGTGTATAGTAAGACTGAATTGGAGCATTGGCGGCATTTGGAGGATGTGCTGAATTTGTTGAAGCAAAACCAATTAAAGATCAAGAAGTCCAAGTGCCTATGGGGAGTACCACAAGTGGAGTATTTAGGCCACATCATTTCAGCGGATGGTGTAGTAGTAGATCCTCAAAAGTTTGCATGTATGACCGCTTGGTCTATTCCTACTACTACCACCGAATTGAGAGGATTTTTGGGGCTAACCAGATATTATCGATGCTTCATCGCCGGATATGGCAAGATCGCTGCTCCTCTCACTTCTTTGTTGAACAAGGACTCTTTTAGATGGACGGATGAAGCTACTTCAGCCTTTGAAAAATTGAAAACAGCAATGACTGCGGCACCCGTTCTAGCGCTACCGGACTTCACTAAAGAGTTCATTGTGGAATGTGATGTGTCGGGTGTTGGCATAGGAGCTGTAGTTATACAAGGAGGACATCTCATAGCCTTTCTTAGTAAGGCTTTGTTACCAAAATCTCAGCAATTATGAACTTATGAGAGAGAGATGTTAGCAATTCTACATGCGGTGACAAAGTGGAGGCCTTATTTGATCGGTAGATGATTTATTACCCAAACTGATCAAATGAGCCTTCCATAATTTATGGGACAGCGCATACACACTCTGGCACAGCAGCGATGGGTTTCAAAATTGCTGGGGTATGATTATGAAATCTAATACAAGAAGGGAACGGAAAATCGAGCGGCAAATGCACTATCGCGCCAACCGCCGAGCTTGCAACCTATTCTTCTCCTACCTTTCCCTTCCTTGACAAGCTGAGGTATGCATGTACATCTGACCCAGATATTTTGAGATTGTTGTAGGAGGTGATGGATGATCCGTAGCGCCATCCAAAGTTGGAAAATCGAGGCAGTTGCTGCTAGACCGCGGATGCATTTGAGTGCTCACAAATAATGGATTGCGGTATAAATTGTTGGAGCACTTCCACCATACTCCAGAGACTAGTAATGAGGGTGTCTTAAGGAAATATAGGAGTATATCTCAGAGCTGCACATGGCCAGGATTAAGGTGGGATGTGAGGAGTTTTGTCTGTGCTTAAGGAAATATAAGAGTATATCTCAGAGCTGCACATGGCCAGGATTAAGGTGGGATGTGAGGAGTTTTGTCTGTGCTTGCAAAGTTTGTCAAAGAGCTAAGGCAACCACATTGAAATCGATCAGATTACTTTAGCCTTTACCTATACCTGACTGTGTTTAGGAAGATATTTTTATTGATTTCATAGAGGGTCTTTGTAACGCCCCTGCCCGGCACGGGCACGTGCACGACCACACGGCATGTGCGGCACACGCGATAGGACGGGCGGGGCCCATCACGCACAAGATACTCTCCGTGCACATATAATCATGACATCATCAAATAAAACATGCTAACCTATCCATGATCATATAATCCATCACCAAATAAATCATACTATTAACCAAATAAACCTATTAACATATGAATATCCAAGTCCATAATAATATATACTTGACCACTCCATAATCTAGCAGGACCCACCGAGGCCACAATAAACCATCAAGATACAACTAAAATAGCTAATACAACAGTACGCCATGATTCGACCTGTATTATACAAATCATCGTCTAATATAAAAGAGTACAAATATCAAATACTGGTAGAACTCAATTTCTATATAAACTATCATCTATACCATCTCGCATTTATAGCTCACCTCATCTTTGCTCTAAAATATCTCATCAGGATATCTCAAGTTGGTATCACATACCATAATATCTGTTGGGGTTAAAAAAAAGAAATAAAGAGAGTCATGAGAATAAGGCTCTATGAATAGACCTTACCCCGAATCAGTGATACCAAACAGAGAGTAAAACATGTACTGGATAATATGAATCAGAAAGAGCATCATGCTATGAATGAGTATATGAATATATCATCAATAATAGACCTTACCCCAAATTAGTGATGCCAAACAGAGAGTAAATCATGTACTAGATAATATGAATCAGCAAGAGCATCATGTCATGAATGAGTATATGAATGTATCATCAATAATATATAAATGAAAAGTAGATATGTCATAATTTATAAAAGTATATAATCCTCGACAATGAGTAAATAGATTTCCATGTCATACTATCATCACAACTCTCTCAAATATGACACATTATGCATGCCGACCATGACCATGCTATGATATCAAATGCAACCATATATGATGTATATTGATCACTCGATAATCAGGTAACCAAATGATAATGAAATCATATGCATTTCTCAACATCACAATCATCACCGACATCTCAGTAAAATATCATCATATTAGACCACTATGCATAGTCAATACCCGGTACCCGGTCTCAACATCATGTCCGAAGGCTTAGAGCATACTCCGCCACCTGCAAGAGTATCTCAAATATAACCATACCCCGCCACCCGCTAGGATATCAACATCCATCCAAACCGGGCACCCTTTCTAGCTGATAGAAACCTCGTGAGGATAACTCGCCACATATGCCTTGGCGAATGGCATGTGTCCGACGATGGTTGTCAATCGAAGCATTGAGCAGTACTTGAGGTGCTTTGTGGGAGAGATGTCGAGACGATGGTTGGAGTTCTTATCGTGGGCGGAGTGGTCTTATAACACATCCTACCAAAGCAGCATTGGCATGACTCCATTTGAGGTGGTGTAGGACGAACGGCTCCGACGTTACATGCTTATGATCTAGTAGCATCTGTAGATCATACAGAGGTGGACTTAGCTTTGATGGATAGAGACGCCACATTGAGGAGGTTGCATACTCATCTTAAACTTGCTCAAAACTACATGAAGTAAGTTTATTATCATAGCCATATGGAGCAGGAGTTTGACATCGGCAGTTGGGTGTTTGTGAGGGTGCAACCGTATCGACAGGTGACCTTACGTCTGATGCGAAATAAAAAGTTAGCACATCGCTATTTTGGTCCGTTTTGGGTGTTAGAGCATATCGGTCTAGTTGCATATCGTTTAGAGCTGCTGGAGGGGTCGAGAGTGTATCCAATTTTTTATGTTTCATTGTTGAGAGAACGCATTGGAGATCTTGAGATTGTTGAATCAGTTCTACTAGAGCCATTGGAGGACACAGAGATCAGAGAGCCAGTTCGAGTACTTGCCAGACGCTGATGATGACATGGTACTAGATTGGAGATGGAGATTCTAGTTGAGTGGCTTGGCAAGCCATCTAATGAGGCGACATGGGAGTTGGAGCGTTTCCCCGACTTTTCACCTTAAGGGCAAGGTGGGGGAAGCGTTGTAGGCTGATACACTTAGTTAGGATCTTTTCGTATTAAATTCGATGTTTATTTTTATTAAAATAAAATTTCTGTATGTCGCATTCGAATGCAGGAGGTGTCGCATTCGAATGCAAGAGGTGTCGCATTCGAATGCCCTTACGAACGCCTACATCAGGTTCGCAAATACAGAGAATGCATATTGTGCATTCGAACGTAGTTGGACGAGTTTGAATGCCACGTTCGAACGCCTGCATCGAACATACAAAGAACGTGTTTTGGTGCGTTTGAACACGATCGAGCGTGTTCGAACGCGATCGACGAGAAAGTTCTAGAATTAGGGTTTCATATTGTTTTACGACTTGTTGGCTAGCCTCTATATATATGTGGAAGTCAACCAACTTCATTATGCAATTGAATTATTGAATTCTTGCCTCTTATCTTCTCTCTAGACTTCTCCCTCCTGCCTCTTTACCAACCCTCCACCTCTACTGTTGGCAAAGCTTCTCCTAACTTCTAATCTCCCTCGACTATCGAGCCCCCCTCTTTTTTGGGATCTCAACAACTTCGTTCCTTTTGTCTATATCTCTTAATCACATCCACTATCCACCTTCATCTACATACCCATCCATAACCCTAACATCCACTCCACCTGTCACCACCACCATCACCCACGCTATTCCATATTTTCATCCATACTACGGTTAGAATCTGCAATGGAAGTAAATACAAAAGTTGTATCAGAACTTATTACGGTCCTGCCTTGGTCACTACCAAGGAATTGGCCTCACAGTTAGGGTCATCATGGATTGAGTCTTCCCTTATCGGTGTACTCTCCACATGTCTCTTTATTGATGTCATCTTTCTTACAACAATTAATGGAGGTCTAAGGTTCGTCTGCTCTGATACCAATTGATAAGCTCTAATACCAAATTGATAGGCTTTGATACCAGTCGAGGGAGATTAGAAGTTTGGAAAAACCTTGCCAACGATAGAGGTGGAAGGGTAGTGAAGAGGGAGGAGGGAGAAATCTAGAGAGAAAATAGGAGGCAATAAATCAATAATCCAATAGCATTATGAAGTTGGTTGCCATCCACATATTTATATAGGCTAGCTAACAAGTCCGAAAATAATATATAACCCTAATTCTACAGGATTCCAACCGTTTACGTTCGAACGCGCCCGATCGCGTTCGAACACATAAAAGACGTTTTCTGTATGTGCAAATGAGATGCATGCATTCGAACGCGGGCGTTTGAACTCGCCTAACTGCGTTCGAATGCACAATATGCATTCTCTGTATTTGCGAACCTGATACAAGCGTTCACAAGAGCGTTCGAATGCGACCCCTCCTGTGTTCGAACGCGACCTACAAGAATTTTATTTTAAGGAAAATAAACAACTAATGCAATTAAAAAGATCCTAACTAAGTTTATCACTTAGACCCTCATACTAGCTCAAGTGGAGGAATGAAAAACAAAAGGCTTGTACTTTGGATGCAACAAGCAATTCACACCTGGCCATAAGCAAGCACAACTTTGCAATTGATAGTCGAGCTGCCTTAGCCTAGTTGGATAGGGGAAGACATGCTGCAGATGCCTCAGCCAGCAGCAGCACTACTCGAGGCTACGATGAATGCAACATCACTATGGACCGAGTCAGGCTTGTGTCAAACGAACTTAGAGAATCACAATTATTCACCATGAGGACATGGTAGGAGAAGCATGGTTGACTGATACGAAGGATTTGATTCATCCATTAGCTAGGTGTTTATTTGCTTACGGCTTGTATAATTTAATAGTTTATTTTCTATGGCATAGGGGTGATCAGGTTAAGGCGTTCGAACACCCTTGCCAAACCAGCAAAACTGGCTCTTTGTCTAGGTATTCGAACACCCGTAGCTAAGAGCCAGTCGAGCTTCTAGGCATTCGAACACCCGACAGGTCCGTTCGAATGCCCGACGATGAAGTTTACTCGTACTAGGATTTCTTTAGGAGGTTTACTTGTATAAGGTTTCCTTTATGCATTTAAGATGTGTGGCTAGCCTATAAATATGTGTATACATTGCTCTTTGAGATTATTTGATACACCTTGCGGGAGTCTTTTCTTATTATGCTAGTTATTTATTTCAAGAAAAATAAGGATTCTGTATGTTGCATTCGAATGCGGGAGAGGGTGCATTCAAATGTCCTTGCGAACGCCTGCAGGCATTCAAACGTAATTTATGCGTTTGAATGCATTCGACCCCATTTGGACACCCGCGTCCAAATGCCTGCATACGTTCGCATCGATAGAGAACGCAATTTGTGCGTTCGAATGCGTTCGAATGCGATCGGCGGGAATTCACTGTTTCTAGGGTTAATAGTTGTCATTTTTGGCTTGTTTGGTTAGGCTATTAAGGTATGGATGGCAACCAAAAACATTATGATGACTGAATATTCGTTCGATCCTCTCTCTTGTCTTTCTACTCTAATTTCCCTTCCCCTTCGTTCAAGCCCTAGCCGTGCACCATCTCGACGTCGGTGATCTTCTTAACCTCCCTCATCTGTCGAGTCCTCCCTCCTTGGGATCTCGGCCCCTTCTCCCCCTTCATCCTTATCCCCTAAACTCCACAACCCATGCACCCTCATCTCCATTATCATCCCTAACCTTATGATCACCACCACTCTTCACCACCACCATCACCCCAATGTTTCGTATTTTCATCCCAGTTTCAATTAGAATCTGCGAAAGGCGTAGTACCAAAAACGTAGATCAGGAAGTTATGGATCGACCACCCCTTCTGTCATAATATTCCAACTATAGTAGAATATTTAGTTAATATTTTCCTTGAACTGCGTGGGCTATTTTCCTACAACCAATCCAGATCAGGAAGAGGATGTTCCGTTCTTAACAAGTGGTATCAGAGCCCAGCGGACCTCAGACCTCCATTAATGGTGGAGACAAGATTGATGGCACCAAGGAGATCAATGGAGGGCACACCAACAGCGGAAGACTCAACCCATGAAAATCCTAATCGAGAGGCTGAGCCCATTGGTGCGGTCGCAGTAGGGCTGAGTCAACCCATGCCAGTGGGTATGAGCATGGGCTTGGCGGATAAACTTAGGGGCATGTTCCAAACATTGTTGCAACAGGTGGACGCAATGCAGAACGATCATAATGCCTTGAAGGAGTACGTCATGAACTGGTCAGCTTCGTCATCTCCTCGACGAAGATCGGTGCCGCAAGAAGGACCAGCGGTGGAACCGCATCCTAATGATGTCCCACAGGCCCAGGTATGACATGTTAATGTCAATGAGCCACTTTTACCTATTCCTACATGATAGGGTTTACGGTAACAAATTGATAGGCCCTGATACTAATGATAGGGTACAGAACGATTCCTTTAAGATCTGGATTGATTGTAGGAAGCAGTCCACACAACCGAGGGAAAGTATTCACGAAATATTCTCGCATAGTTATAAAATTACAAAACCAAGTGGAATCAATTTATATCTTCCTGATCTACATTTTTCGTACTTATGCCCTTCACAGATTTGAACTAAAACTAGGACAAAAACATGATATATTGCGGATGATGGTGGTGGTGACGGGTGGAGTGGAAGTTAGGGTTATGATGATAATGGAGATGAGGGTAGATGGGTGATGTTGTCTAAAGGAAAAGGAAGAAGGGGAAGAAGTGGTCGAGATCCCAAAGAAGAGGGAGGACTTGACAAACGAGGGAGATTAGAAGTTAGATAAGACATTGCAAATGGTAGAGGTGGTAGGTTGGTGAAGATGGAGGAGGCAGATTAGGGTATAGAAAAGATAGAGAGGCAAGAAACTAATATTCCAATAGCTTTCTGATTTAGGCTGCCATCCACACCTTTACAGAGGCTAGCCAACAAGCCAAAATATAATAATTAACCATAATCCTAGTGGGCTCCCACTGATCGTGTTCGAATGCACAAAAGGTGTTCTCTATTCATGCAAACGCGATGCAGGCGTTCGAATGCACCCAATCGCGTTCAAATGAGCATTTCACATTCTCTATTTTTGCGAACCTGATGTAGGTATTTGCAAACACGTTTGAATGCGACCCCTTTCGCGTTCAAACGGGACCTATACGAAATTTATTTTAATGAAAACAAATATCTAGTGCAATATGAAAAAGTGATACGATTCAGACTTCACCGACGTCGTCTCGAGCATGGATTCACTTTAGGAGTGTTTTTATTTCATGTTTTAGTGTTTAATTTCCATTAAAATAAGTTTTCTGTAAGTCGCGTTCGAACGCGGGTGGAGTGAGTTCGAACGCGGTTTGTGAACGGGGTTGTGAACGTGGTCAAAAGAATGTACTGTGCGTTCGAACGCGGTGCGTTCGAACGCATTGTGAATGCCTGCATCGCGTTCGCAAATACCGACAAGCGCGTTCGAACGCCTGCATCGCGTTCGCAAATCCAGAAGAGCGAACTCGGTGCGTTCGAACGCGGTCGGGCGAGTTCGAACGCGGTCGACGAAAATTGTGTTTTTAGGGTTAATTTGAGTTGTTGGTTAGCCTATAAAAGGATGTGGTAGGCAACCAAATTGATTATTGATTATTGAGATTGAGTTTTGCCTTACCTCCTTCGTCTTCTTCGCTCCCGTTCTCTCAATCCCCTGCGACGCCGCTTCTAACCTCCCTCGTCCGGCTAATCACCCTAGTCCCTTAGGGGTGGCCCTCTTCTCCCCCTTCGTCCAATCTATTCAACACTTGCCCTAATCCTTCCATCAACCACAACCCTTCCACCATCACTTTTCACCGGTGCCACCACATTAACGCCAATCCTGCACCAACCATCATTACCTAGGATCTCGTGCCTCCATCCACGAATCCAAAATAGAGCATCCTGATGTTCGTCCACTAAACGGACGGTATCTCGAGATCCCGATTCGCCTGAAACTTAATTTGTTGGAAAGCTCTTTTCTAGGGCGACAACATATAAAAATTTCACATCGATCCAACGGCGAAATATTTCGGGATCTTATTTCAAAGTTCCGTGCCAGATCTAGTCCAGATCAAAAATTAGAAGAGATCGACCCTTTACCAAAAAGGTGTGATCGTATCAAAAAGACTCTAACGAGATGTATCAGCCAGCCCACCACGTTTCCCTCAGCTTGCCCTCAAGGTGTAAAGTTGGGAAAACGCTCTAAGATATCCGTCTCCAACTCCCATATCACCTCATCAGATGGCTTGCCTAGACACTAAACTAGAATCTCCATCTCTAATTTGGTACCGTGATGTCGTCGGAGCTTAGCAAATATGCGAACTGGCTCTACGATCTCTATCTCCTCTAATGTCTCCGGTAGAGCTGATTCAATGACCTCAAGATCTCCAATGTGCTCCCTCAGCAATGAAACATGAAAGACAGGATGTACTCTCGATCCCTCCGGCAGCCCCAAACAATATGCAACCGACTGAAAATGGATGTGACCATGCAGAAAAGTGCGCATATTTGCTCAATCTGTCAACGATCACAAAAATAACTAAATAACCACGTACCAGCAGAAAACCTTCTATGAAATTCATAGAAACGTCTTTCCAAACACAGTCCGGTATCGGTAAAGGATGTAGTAATCTGGTCAGTTTCATTGTGGTTGCCTTAGCCATTTGACAGACTTCGCAAGCACGGACAAAACTCCTCACATCTCACCTCAATCCTAGCCACGTGCAACTTTGAGATATCCTCCTATAAGTCCTCAAGACATCCTCATGACTAGCCCCTAGAGTTTGGTGGACGTGCTCCAACAATTTCTGCCACAATCCATCATTTGCGGGCACTCAAATGCATCCACAGTCCAGTAATAAACTGGCTCGATTCTCTAACTCTAGTTGGCACTCCGGATCATCCAATAACTCCTACAACAATCTCAAAACATCTGGGTCAGATGTACATGCATACCTCAGCTCGTCAAGGAAGGGAAAAGTTGGAGAAGAATAGGCTGCAAGCTTGGCGGTATTGCATTGGCGCGATAGTGCGTTCGCCGCTCTATTTTCCGTTCCTTTCTTGTATTGGATTTCATAATCATAACCTAGAAATTTTGTGACCCATCTCTACTATGCCAAAGAGTGAATACATTGTCCCATAAAATATAGAAGGCTCCTTTAATCGGTTCAAATAATGAATCGCCTACTGATCAAATAAGGCCTCCACTTTGTCACCGTAAGTAGAATTGCCAACATCTCTCTTTCGTAGGTTGATAATTGTTGGGATTGTTGTGATAAATCCTTGCTAAGAAAGGCTATAGGACGTTCTCCTTGCATTAGTATAGCTCCTATGCCACCTCCTGACGCATCACATTCCATAATGAACTCTTTGGTGAAGTCCAGTAGAGCTAGAACGGGAACCGTCATCATTGCTGGTTTTAGTTTTTCAAAGGATGTAGTGGCTTCATCTGTCCATCTAAAAGAGTCCTTCCTCCGCAAAGAAGTGAGAGGATAGCTATCTTGCCATAGCCGGCGATGAAGCGGCGATAATATCCGGTCAGCCCCACGAATCCTCGACATCCTGTGGTAGTAGTAGGTATCAGCCAAGCGGTCATGCATGCTATCTTTTGAGGATCCGTCGCTACACCATCCACTGAGATGATGTGGCCTAAATACTCCACTTGTGGTACTCCCCATAGGCACTTGGTCTTCTTAATCTTCAGCTGTTTTTGCTTCAACAAGTTCAGCACATCATCCAAATGCCGCCAATGCTCCAATTCTTTCCTGATATACACCAAAATGTCGTCAAAGAATACCAAGACATACCTTCACAGTAGAGGCTAAAAAATATCATTCATGAGGCCTTGAAAAGTAGTTGAAGCATTGGTAAGACCAAAGGGCATCATCCGGAACTCATAGTTCCTGTTCGGAGTTGAAATGTAGTTTTATGCACATTTGCCGGGTGAACTCTAATTTGATGGTACTCGGTCCTCAAGTCAAACTTGCTGAATATGGTCGCCCCTGCAAGTCGTCCAACAACTTCTCTATGATTAGAATAGGATACCGATCCTTAACGGTGAAAACATTTAGTGCCCGGTAGTCCCATCCTTCTTTCGCACTAATAGCACGGGTGATAAGTAAGAGCTATGATTTGGTTGGATGAGGACTTGCTCCAACATCTCGGCTACCATCTTGGAGATAACTTCCTTTTGCATATGTGGATACTAATATGGCCTCATGTTCGCCGGTACAGCCTCGGGCATAATCTCTATGCGATGATTCGTCGTTTGCCTTAGTGGCAACTCCTTCGGTTCCTCAAACAGTCCAGCAAATTTATCTAATAAATTAGACAACTCGATAGAGTCATCTCCTGCTGCTCCTAACTGAAGAAGATAGGCCAAATCACTCGCACAAGGCAGCCCCATCATCGGCTACATCCTAGGAATCAGCGGATAACGAACGCCATCAAGCTGCATATCTTTGTTTCCTTGCTTAAATTTTATCCACATGCTTCGAAAATCAAAAGCGACGGGTCCCAAGCTCTGTAATACTTGATTGCCAAGGACAATATTCGCTCCTCGTAGTGCCAACGGATACAAGTCCACAATGATATCGTGTCCATGCGTATATCGACCCGATGACACAAACTCTCCGCCCGAAGCTTCGTGTCGTCTCCTATAGCAACATCAAACCACGTGGTCGGTTCAGCATCCAAGTCAGCCCATCTTGAGAGCCTTGTGCTTTTGCTCCATCCTCCAGGTCTTCTCAAAGGCCTCCTCAAGAGTTGTAAAATAGTGAGCACGAACATCCGCCTGGATCTCCTCTCGCAGCCCTAAAATGAATATGCTCATCAATGTAGGTTCGGGCCAAGGTGGCTCACAACGGCTACTAACTCTTTCAAATTCTGCTTAATATTCCAATACGGTCGTTCTCTAGACCATCTTGCTTAATGTGGCAGCAAAATCTTCATATACCGCTGTCCTAAATCTGCGTGTAATCCTACTACAAAAGTTAGCCCAACCGATAAATACTCCACCACGAATAACCGATCAATACCAATGCAATGTCGTTCTTTGGAGGTGAAAGTTTGCAATTTGGACCTTTGCATCCTCCGCTGTCCCTTGGCAATCAAAGTATTGCTCCACTTGAAATACTCAATCTGTTGGATCACCGCCTTGAAATTTTAGAAAGTCTAATCGTGCGGTTCTCCTCCAAATAACATTGTTGGGTTCGCGAAAGATCCTTAGTTGAGGTCTGAATCTTTGTGCATGTTGATCTCCTTCTCTAAATCCTTAAGCTCGGCCATAACTATCTCTGAAGGGATCAACATCATCCTCAAAGTGTCAATACTCCTCATCGACGAAGCGCAATAGTTCCGCATGCCTCTCGGGTTCCACTACCGCCGGTCTTGGGTTTTATATCGGAGGTTGGGGATGATGTAGGCATAAGTAAAAGAGGATCATTGACACTAACATGTCGCACCTGGACCTGTGGGGTATTAGTTCAGTGTGGTCCCACTACTGTTCCTTCTTGAGGCACCGATCTTCATTGAGGAGATGACGAAGCCGATCGGTTCATGGCATATTCCTTTAAAGTATTATGATCATTCTGTATTGCATCAACTCTATGCAGCAATGTTTGGAACATTCCTCTAAGGTTTTTTGCCAAGCCCATGTTCACACCCATGCATGTTGGTTGACTCGGCCCTACCGTGGTCACTCCAAATGAATCGGCCTCACGGTTAGGGTTATCTTGGATTGAGTCTTCCCTTGTTGGTGTGTTCTTCATTGATCTCCTTGTTGATGCCATCTTCGTTGTTTCCACCATTGATGGAGGTCTGAAGTTCACCTGGCTCTGATACCAATTTGATAGGGTTTACGGTACCAAATTGATAGGCTACCAATGATAGGGTATGGAACAATTCTTTTAAGATCAGAATTGATTATAGGAAGCAGTCTGTACAACCGAGGAAAACTATTCACCAAATATTATCCTTTAGTTAAAAAATTACAAAACAAAGTGGAATGCGCCCGACCGTGTTTGAACGTGTATTTCGCGTTCTCTATTTTTGCAAACCTAATGTAGGCATTCGCAAAGGCGTTTGAATGAGACCCATTTCGCGTTCGAATGCGACTTACAAGAAATTTATTTTAATAAAAATAAATAACTAATGCAATAATAAAAGACTCTAAAATGATGTATCACTATACAACATCCTCCACCTCTGGTACACAACTCGAGGCCAGTGGTGGTGGAACCTGGGAGGCGCGCGGCTCGGTGCGCTTTGTCGGTGAAGAAGATTAGAACTTTGACAAATATGTCGATCCCTTTGGAGATGGTGTTGGACGTGTTCGAGGATTCCGAGAAGTAGAGCAGCAACCATAGTGGTTCAGACCTGAACCAAGGTCTTTTCGTAAGCTCGACAATGCTATCCTGAGGAGAACCGCACACTTGTACTTTCCAAAATTCCAAGTGGGGGATCCGACGGATTGGTTGTTTCAAGTGGAGCAATATTTTGATTGTCAAGGGACAGTAGAGGACGCAAAGTTGAAGATGGCAAGCTGATACGATTCGGACTTCACCGACGTCGTCTCGAGTTTGGATTTACCTTAGGATAAGATTGAGTTTTAGGATAAGATTGAGTTTTAGGATAAGATTGTGTTGTTGGTTAGCCTATAAAAGTATGTGTAGGGCAACCAAAATTAGGAATTGAATATTGAGAATTGAGTTTGCCTTGCCTCCTTCATCTTCTTCGCTCCCGTTCCCTCAATCTCCCCGGCGACGCCGCTTCTAATCTCCCTCGACAGGCCAATCACCCTAGTCCCTTAGGAGTGGCCCTCTTCTCCCCCTTCTTCCAATTTATCCATCGCTATCCCTAACTTTTCCATCATCCATAACCCTTCCACCATCACTTTTACACCGGTGCCACCCCATCAACACCGGCCCTCCACAATCCACCATTACCCAGGATTTCGTGCCTTCATCCACGGAATCCAAAAACAGAGTATCCTGACGTTCGTCTACTAAACGAACGATATCTCGAGATCCCCAACTCCGATTCGCCTGAAACTAGATCCGTTGGAAAGCTCTTTTCCGGGCCTACAACATATAAAAATTTCACAGTGATCCAACGGCGGGATATTTCGGGATCTTATCTTAAAGTTCCGTGCAAGATCGTAACAATCTGGTATCAGAGCCATAGCACCAAAAGAGGGTTCGTATCAAGCTGGTATCAGAGCCTATAGCCGAGGAAGGATCGTACCACAAGCTTTCTCCAGGAGACGGCATTGTATTCATACCGATCGGCCGTTCAAAGTGGAGGACTTACCGGTTAGGCAGAATTTTATAGGAGGATTACACGCAGATTTGGGACAGCGGTATATGAAGACTTTGCTACCACATTAAGCAAAATGGTTAAGTGGACAACCATGTTGGAGTACCAAGCAGAATTCGAAAGAGTTAGTAGTCGGTGCTAACCACCTTGGCCTGAACAGACATTGATGAGCACTTTTATTTCAGGGCCGTAGGAGGAGATCCAGGTAGACGTTTGTGCTCTCTGTCCTACCATTCTTAAGGAGGCTTTCGAGAAAGCCGTGAGGATGGAGCAAAAGCACAAGGCTCTGAAAATGGCAGCATAAGCAAGTTGGGGCAGCTGATGGGCTCTTGTATCAAATTGATGGGTTCTTGTACCAAAATATAGGTTACGGAACAATTCCTCACGATCTGAATTTATTGTAGGAAGCAGTCCATGCAACAATGGGAAAATATTTGTCAGATATTCCTCTGTAGTTATAAATTTATGAAACCAAGTGGATTAGATTCATTGCATCCTGATCTACAACTTTTGTATTTACGTCCTTCCCAGATTCAAACTACAACTAGGACGAAAACAGGGAATAACTTGGGTGATGGTGGAGGTGACGGGTGGAGTGGATGTTATGGTTATGAATGGGTATAGAGATGAAGGTGGATAGTGGATGTTATTAAGGGATATAGATGAAGGGAACGACGTAGTCGAGATCCCAAAGAAGAGGGGTGGCTCAACAGTCTAGGGAGATTAGAAGTTAGGAGAAACCTTGCCAACGGTAGAGGTGGAAGGATGGTGAAGAGGGAGGAGGGTGAGAGTCTAGAGAGAAGATAGAAGGCAAGAAATCAATAATTCAATAGCATAATGAATTTGGCTGCCATCCACATATATATAGAGGCTAGCCAACAAGTCCTAAAATAATAAATAACCCTAATTTTAGAGGATTCCCGTCGATAGCGTTCAAACGCACCCGATCGCGTTCGAACGCACAAAAGGAGTTCTTTGTATGTGTGAACGCGATGCAGGTGTTCGAACGTGCATTTTGCATTCTCTGTATTTGCGAACCTAATGCAGGCATTCGCAAGGGTGTTCGAATGCGACCCCACTTGTGTTCGAACGCGACTTACGGAAATTTTATTTTAATGAAAATAAACAACTAATGCAATAAAAAAAGATCCTACCTAAGTGTATCAGCCCCACCACGCTTCCCTTACCTTGCCCTGAAGATGAAAATTTGGAGAACGCTCCAAAATGTTAGTTTCCAACTCCCATGTCGCCTCATCGGATGGCTTGCCAAGCCACTCAACTAAAATCTCCATCTCTAATCTGGTACCATGTCATCGTCGATGCCTAGTAAGTGCATGAACTGGCTCTATGATCTATATCTCCTCCAATGGCTCAAGTAGAACTGGTCCAGCGACCTCATGATCTGTAATCCGCTCCCTCAGCAATGAAACATGGAAGACAGGATGCACGCTCGACCCCTCCGATAGCTCCAAACGATATGCAACCGGACCAATACGCTCCAACACCCGAAATAGACCAAAGTAGCGATGAGCTAACTTTTGCTTATGCATCGGACGCAGGGTCACCTGTCGATACGTTTGCACTCTCACAAACACCCAACTGCCAATGTCGAAGTCCTGCTCTCTAGGGCTACAATCATAAACTTGCTTCATGTGATTTTGAGCAAGTTTAACATGAGCACGCAACCTTCTCAATGTGGCATCTCTATCCATCAAAGCTAAGTCCACCTCCATATGATCTGTCGATGCCACTGGATCATAAGCGCGTAATGTTGGAGTCGTGCATCCATACACCATCTCAAATAGAGTAATACCAATGCTACTATGGTAGGCGGTGTTGTAAGACTACTTCGCCCATGGTAAGAACTCCAACTATCGTCTCGGCCTCTCTCCAACAAAGCACCTCAAGTACTGCTCAATGCCTCGATTGACCACCTCGTTTTGGCCGTTCGTCTGTGGATGGTAGGCCGAACTGAAGTTCAATTGAGTCCCCTATAATCTAAAAAACTCTGTTCAAAAGTCACTCATAAATACACGATCACCATCCGAGACAATTGTGCATGGCATTCCATGTAACCGAGCAGCATCTCTAGCAAAAATTTCAACCACCGACTTGGTTGAAAACGGATGTAACAATGTCAAAAAGTGCGCATACTTGCTCAATCTGTCAACCACCACAAAGATAACAGAATAACCACGTACCAGCGGAAGACCTTTTATGAAGTCCATAGAAATATTTTCCCAAACACGGTCCGGTATAGGTAAAGGTTGAAGTAATCCAATCAGTTTCAATGTGGTTGCCTTAGCCATTTGACAGACTTCGCAAGCACGGACAAAACTCCTCACATCCTATCTCAATCCTGGCCACATGCAACTCTAAGATATCCTTATATAAGTCCTCAAGACACCCTGATGACCAGCCTCTGGAGTTTGGTGAAAGTGCTCCAACAATTTCTACCGCAATTCATCATTTGCAGGCACCCAAATGCATCCTCGATCCAGTAGCAACCCGCTATTGTGGACCAGATCTGAAATGATCCGTTTGTAGGATGATTGTGAAAATTTAAGTGGAGACATCTTCCTGAGATAGGGTTCACCTAAATCGGAGATCGGGATGAAAAGATAAAAATAAAATAGTGGAGATAAGTCAGGGAGGGCAGAATAGTAATTTCTGATGATGTGGCGGTCGTCACAGGGTGGTCGACGGCCAAGGGTGGTGGTTGACAGCTGCGTAGTAGGGTGGCTGTTAGAGGTAGGTGGTGGCTAGGGTTTGGATGGTTAAAAGGAATCTACGGTTAAGATCTACTCCTATGAAGATAAAGACAATCCAACGGCTAATGTAAAAAGATAAGGACAAAAATAATAATAAACTCAGATTTCTCTCAATGATCATTATCAACTCATGTCCACCCTAACGGATCAAATCCACATGCGGATTATCCGATTTGTTTGAAATTCAAATTAGAATGATAAAGCTAAGTAACTAATTTGACTCGACTCGACTTGACTCGAGTTAACCTATATGGTCGGATCGTAACAATCCACCATGCTTCTGACACATTGTCCTCAAGGTGACTACTCTCTCATGTCCTTGTACTCATATAACTTGTCGTGCCAATCAGTGGATTCGGGTTCGTCTTCTTCGAGTCCGCCTAGGAACATGACGTGGGCTGGCTAGCACTTGCATTTATGATCGGGGGTAAATCGGTCAGCACAGTAAAAACACAAGCCTTTCCTTTGGCGCTCTTCCAAGTTGTTGGGTACAAAGCGACGAGTGATCATCTGTCGATTAAGCTGAGCCATTGGTGCAATCTGAGTCGGGGCAGATGCCATCTTCTCTCCTCCTTCCGGATCTAGTTCAGTTGATCCAACTTGGACTCCATCAGAACAGCTAAGGAAAAGGCCTCTTCAAAAGTAGTGGGCCTCAAAGCCTTGACCTCAGCCTGAATGTCACGCCTAAGCCCACTAATGAAGGTACTCTTTAGGGCCAAGTTAGACCAGTTAGTGACTCGGTTGGATATCCGCTCGAGCTCCTCCCAAAAAGCTCGAACTGTTGTTGACTAAGTCAGCTTAGTGAACATGGCTTGAAAGTCCTCGTACTACCGAATCGAGCACAAATCGCATCCGCAATGTCCTGCCAAGACTCAAATGGTCCAGTCTGCTTAGCCGACTGGTACCACCTAATCGCCATGCACTCCAAGTGAAATGAGGCAAGCTGGACCTTCTAATGGTCGGGCGTTCCTTGGTACATGAAAAACTGCTCCGCTAGATAGGTCCAATCTAGCGGGTCTCCTCTAGAAAATTTTAGAAAATCAAGCTTCATGGTTCGAGCTTGGATCCCAAAATGTGGTCTGTCATCACAGGCGAAGTGACCTCAGGGTCGAGGCTGGTCTCGTGGGTCAGAGGCCCACGGGTTTGGCTCATGTCGCCCCCAGGCTGCACATTAGTTCAGCTCAATCTGACGATGCAGGCCCACCGATTCATTCCACCATTCATCCTCGAGCTCATACTCATGCTCAGGGTCTTGTTCTTGGGTTCCAAATAGGTTCGCACGAGGTGATCGAACCAATTCACGAAAATTTGTCCAGCCTCAAAAATCGTGCGCTTCATCTCCTTCATTCCAATAACCTAACCCTAAGCTGAATTTGGAATTCAGCTTAGGGGTGCCTCCCTAAGGTGGTGCATGGGGGGCAGCGGCGGTTGGGCTCGATCGAGGATCACCGACAGTCGACTATTGCAGCGACGGTCCTGGTGTGTGAGTGGAAGTGGAGGGCCAGACTCGAGTTCAGGCTCGAGCTATTGCAGCGGCGGTCCTAGTGTGTCACCGGCCGGTCCCCCGACCCTCGGCGGCTGCGGAATGGACTAGTGACCCCATTGCAATGGAGCAGTGGTGGTGGAAAACTATGGCGAAGCCACCCCACTAGCCGGCAGTCGGCCCTAGGAAGCCACCATTGGCCACCGGTGGGTGTGGGAGCGTCGGACCTGCGGCCACCAGTTGCGGATTTGTTGCAGCACAAACCACCGCGACTGGCGGTCTTCCAACCGGTGCCGGCGCGAAAGGCTGCCTAAGCTCAGGTGCGGGGGCCTCGTGGAAGAGATCGATCATGGCAGTAGGGGCCGTGATCGTCTGGATAGCAACCGGTGGGAAGCTAGGGTTTTCGACACTACCTCCCACCGCGGGTGGGGAAGATGACCTCACAGACACTATTGTGGGCGGTTCCGACATGGCAGCAGCATTTGGGAACATTTGCAGGGCAGGAGGGGTCCCCATCGCTACCGGAGGAGGTATTGAGGCCGCGATTTGGGTTGACTCATTCCCTCCCTCACGAGTTGGTAATAGTGCCTGCGTTTGGGTTTGTTCCATT
This sequence comes from Typha latifolia, assembly GCF_019914945.1. NCBI lineage: Eukaryota > Viridiplantae > Streptophyta > Magnoliopsida > Poales > Typhaceae > Typha > Typha latifolia. The sequence goes on along the minus strand of NC_133086.1, from coordinate 11,967,230 downwards.
GTGGCCGACGGTGCTGGCGGCACAAGGTGGTTGTGCTGAGTCAGGAGAGCTGTCGCCAAGGCTTGAATAGCTTTGTCCATCCTCTACATAGATCTAGTGATCTCATTAGAAAATCTTTAAAAATTGCCTTCCCCCACGTCGGTGGCTCGTCGTCAACTATTGGCGGTGGTGGCAGGGCCATTAGATCAACTCTCACAGGAATGGAGATGAGATCCTGGTCCTCCATGGTCGATCCCTCCTCGTGGGTCTTGGATCACATGTTTATCATCTTCCAAGGAACGTTGGCTCTAATACCACTATTATGGATCAGATCTGGAATGATCGGTCCGTAGGATGATTATGAAAATTTAAATAGATGTAGCCTCGTGAGATAGGGTTCTAATGGCTCTAGTTTTACCTAATTCAGAGATCGGGATGAAAAGATAAAATAAAATAGTGGAGAAAGGTCAGGGAGGGTAGAGCAGTAATTTTTGACGTTGTGGCGGTCGTCGGAGGATGATGGACGGCTGTGTAGTAGGGTGGCTGCTGGAGGTAGGAGGTGGCTAGGATTTGCATGCTTGAAAGTGATCTATGGTGAAGATCTATTCCTATGAAGATAAAGACAATCCAATGGCTAATGTAAAAAGATAAGGATGAAAATAATGTGGCTAAACTTAGATTTCTTTCAATGATCATTATCAACTCATGTCCACCCCTATTTATAAGAGTAAAATCCTAATAGATCGAATCCACATGCGGATTATCCGATTTATTTGAAATTCAAAACAGAAAGATAAAGCTAAGTAACTCAACTTGACTCAACTTAACCCATATGGTTAGATCGTAACACCCGCCTCGACTCTCTATCTCTGGATGGCGCTCCGTATTATCAATCACCTCCTACAACAATCTCAAAATATCTATGTCAGATGTACATGCATACGTCAGCTTGTCAAGGAAGGGGAAGGTAGGAGAAGAATAGGCTGTAAGCTCAGCGGTATCGGGTTGGCGCGATAGTGCATCTGCCGCTCTATTTTCCGTTCCCTTCTTGTATTGGATTTCATAATCATGCCGCAACAATTTTGTCCATCTCTGTTGTGCCGGAGTGTGTATGCATTGTCCCATAAAGTATGGAAGATTTCTTCGATTGGTTCGGATAATGAATCGCATACCAATCAAATAAGGCCTCCACTTTATCACCACATGCAGAATTGCCAACATCTCTCTCTCATAAGTCGATAATTGCTGAGATTTTTTGTGACAAAGACTTACTAAAAAAGGCTATAGGACGTCCTCCTTACATTAGTACAACTCCTATGCCAACAGCGGATGTATCACATTCCACAATGAACTCTTTGGTGAAGTCAGATAGCGCTAGAACATGCGTCGTCGTCATTGATGTTTTTAGTTTTTCATAGGCTGTAATGGTTTCATCTATCCATCTAAAATAGTCTTTCAACAAAAAATTGAGAGGAGCAGCGATCTTGCCATATCCGGCGATGAAATAGCGATAGTATCCAGTCAGCCCCAAAAATCCTCTCAATCCGGTGGTAGTAGTAGGAATAGACCAAGCGGTCATGCATGCAACCTTTTGAGGATCCGCCGCTATACCATCCGCTGAAATGATGTGGCCTAAATACTCCACTTATTGTACTCCCCATAGGCACTTGGACTTCTTGATCTTCAATTGGTTTTACTTTAATAAATTTAGCACATCCTCCAAATGCTGTCAATGCTCCAATTCAGTCCTACTATACACCAATATGTCATCAAAAATACCAAGACATATCTTCACAATATAGGCCGAAATATATCATTCATGAGGTCTTGAAAGGTAGCTAGATCATTGGTGAGACCAAAAGGCATCATCCAAAACTCATAATGCCTATCTAGAGTCTGAAATGCAGTTTTATCCACATACGCCGGGTGAACTCTAATTTGATGATACTCGACCCTCTTGTCAAGCTTGGTGAATATAGTCGCCCCTGCAAGCTCGTCCAGCAGCTCCTCTATAACCAAAATAGGATACCAGTCCTTGACGGTAATAGCATTTAGTGCCAGATAGTCGACACAAATACGTCACGTCCCGTCCTTTTCTTCGCACCAACAGCACATGGGATGAGTATGAGCTATGACTTGGTTGTATAAGGTCTTGCTCCAACATCTCGGCTACTATCTTGGATATAACTTCTTTTTGCACATGCGGATACCGATATGGCCTCACGTTCGCCGATGCAGCCCCGGGCACAATCTTTATGCGATGGTCCGCTGCTCTCCTCGGTGGCAACTCCTATTGCTCCTCAAACAATCCAGAAATATTATCTAATAAATTAGACAATTCAATGGTAGTACCTGAATTCGTTTGAGGCTCATCTCCTGCAGGTCCTAACTAAAGAAGATAGGCCAAATCATACGCGCAAGGCAGCCCCACCATAAGCTGCATCGCAGGAATCGGCAAAGACCGAACGCCATCAAGCCGCACATCTTTGTTTCCTTGTTTGAATTTCATCCACATGCTCTGAAAATCAAATGTGACGGGTCCCAAACTCTTGAAACTCTGATTGTCGCCGAGGAGATGATGAACCCAATCGGTTCATGTGATACACTTAGTTAAAATCTTTTCTTATTGCATTAGTGTTTATTTTCATTAAAATAAAATTCCCGTATATCACGTTTGAACGCAGGAAGGGTCGCGTTCGAACGCCCTTGTGAGTGCTTGCATCAGGTTCACAAATACAGAGAATGCATATTGTGCGATCGAATGCGGTTGGGCGAGTTCGAACGCCAGCGTTCGAATGTCTACATCACGTTTGCACATACAGAGAATGTCGTTTAGTGCGTTCAAACGCGATCGGGTGCGTTCGAATGCAATTGGCAGGAATCCTCTAGAATTAGGGTTACATATTAGTTTAGGACTTGTTGGCTAGCCTTTATAAATATGTGGATGGTAGCCAACTTCATTATGCTACTAGATTATTGATTTATTGCCTCCTATCTTCTCTCTAGGCTTCTCCCTCCTCCCTCTTCACCATCCTTCCACCTCTACCGTTGGCAAGGTTTCCCCTAACTTCTAATCTCCCTCGACTCTTGAGCCACCCCTCTTCTTTGGGAACTCGACCACTTCGTTCCCTTCGTCTACTTCCCTTAATCACATCCACCATCCACCTTCACCTCCATATCCATCCATAACCCTAACATCCACTCCACCCGACACCACCACTATCACCCATGTTATTCTGTGTTTTAGTCCCTGCTACGGTTCGAATCTGTGAAAGACGTAAATATGAACGTTGTAGATCAGGAAGTTATAGATCTAACCCAATTAGTTTCATAATTTTCGGACTACTGGAGAATATCTGACGAATATGTTCTCACTATTGCGCGGACTGATTCCTATAATACATCCAGATTTTGAAGGAATCATAGCGTAGCCTATCTTTGGTTGCAGATCTTATCAAAGTGGTATCAGAGCCTACCAAAAAGTTATTAGAGCCTATCACTTTGGTATCAGACCAGGTGTACCTCAGACCTCCATTAATGGTTGAAACAAGGAAGATGACATCAACAAAGAGACCTATGGAGAGTACACCGACAAGGGAGGACTCAATCCACGATAACCCTAACTGTGAAGCCGATTTCTTTGGAGCGACCACGGCTGGATCGAGTCAACCAACGTCCATGAGTGAGAGTATGGATGAACTTAGAGGCATGTTCCATACATTGATGCATAGAGTTAACTCAATTCAAAAGGATCACAATGATTTCAAGGAATATGTCATGAACTAATTTGATTCGTTATCTCCTCGACGGCGATCGGAGTTTCAAGAAGGACTAGCGGTGGGACCTCATCGAACTGATACCCCATAGGTCCAGGTGCATCATGTGAGTGTCAATGATCCCCTTTTACCTATGCCTACACATCATTCCCCACCTCCGTTGCAAAACCCAAGACCGGCACTGGTGGAACCCGAGAGGCGTGCGGCACCGATGCGCTTCGTCAATGAGGAGGATTGACACTATGAGGATGAGGTTGATCCCTATGAAGATGGTGATGGACATGCTCAAAAATTTAGAGAAGGTGATCAACATGCACAAAGGTTTAGACCTGAACCAAGGATCTTTCGCAAACCTAACAATGCTATTCGGGGGAGAATCGCATGCTTGGACTTCCCAAAATTCTAAGACAGTGATCTAATAGATTGGGTGTTTCAAGTTGAACAATATTTTGATTGTCAAGATACAGCAGAAGATGCAAAGGTCCAGATGGCAAGCTTTCACCTCCAGGGAACGGCATTGCATTGGTATAGATCGATTTTTTGTGGTGGTGGATTTACCAAATGGGCTAATTTTTGCATAAGGATTACACACAGATTTAGGACAGCGGCATATGAAAATTTTGTTGCCACATTAAGCAAGATGGTTTAGAGGACGACCATATCAGAGTACCAAGCTGAGTTTGAGAGAGTTAGTAGTCGTTGTGAGCCACCTTGGCCCGAACAGACATTGATGAGCATATTTATTTTAGGGCTGCAAGAGGAGATACAAGTGGATGTTCATGCTCTATGTCCTACTACTATTGAGCAGGCCTTTGTGAAGGCTGTGAGGATGGAGCAAAAACATAAGGCTCTAATGATGGCAGCGAAAACTAATTGGGGCAACCAAGATGGGCTGTTTGCACCTAGAACGCCGTTTGCAAATTTTGTGATTTCAAAAACAGTGGCTGCGAGTACTAGACTATGACCACTTTTGAGACATTCTTCCGATATTAGAGGAGGCACAAGATTCTTCATTCGAACTCTCACACCTGCTTAGGTGGAGGAGCGAAGGGCCTTTGCTTTCGTTGTGATGAGTGTTTCACCCCCGGTCATCGGTGTTCTAAACCGATCAGGAGTGTGATGCTTATAGATGGACTTGAGGAGGATGATGAGGTTGTTGATGATGGAGAATGTCCTGAGGAGGTCGTTGTGGAGGGCGTGGAGGAAGATATCCAAGCTGAAATTATAATGCACGCATATTCGAGTACTTCTGCGCTGAGGACGTTATGAGTAGACGGATTCGTTAGAAAGCATTGTGTGCACATCCTTATCGATTCGGGGAGTACACATAACTTTCTAGATGAGAGGTTAGTGAGGAGATTGGGTTCAGATGTCGAGCCAACCATGGGATTTGTCGTTGCTATAGGAGACGGCACGAAGCTTAGGGCGAAGAGCTTGTGTCGCCGGGTCGGTATACGGGTGCAAGGATACGACATCATTGTAGACTTGTATCTGTTGGCGCTACGAGGAGCGGACATTGTGCTTGGTGCTCAGTAGTTACAGAGTTTGGGACCCGTCACATTTGATTTCCGGAGCATGTGGATGAAAAATAAACAAGAAAAGAAAGATGTGTGGCTTGTTGGTGATCAATCTTCACTGATTCCTGCGATGCAGCCTATGGTGGGGCTGCCTTGTGCGTACAATTTGGCCTATTTCCTTCAGTTAGGACTAGCAGGAGATGAGCCTCAAATGAGTTCAGGTACTACCATTGAATTATCTAATTTATTAGATAACTTTTTTAGACTATTTGAGGAGCCACAGGAGTTTCCACCGAGGAGAGTGGCGGACCATCGCATAGAGATTATACCCAAGGCTGCATCGACGAACGTGAGGCCATATCGGTATCCATATGTGTAAAAAGAAGTTATCTCAAAGATTGAAGCCGAGATATTGGAGCAAGGTCTCATTTAACTAAGTCATAGCTCATACTCATCCCCTGTGCTATTGGTACAAAAAAAGGACGGGACATGGCATTTTTGTGTTGACTATCGGGTACTAAATGCTATTACCGTCAAGGATCGGTATCCTATTCCGATTATAGAGGAGCTACTGGACGAGCTTGTAGGGGCGACTATATTCAACAAGCTTGACTTGAGGGCCGGGTATTAGAGTTCACCCGGTGGATGTGCACAAAATTGCATTTCAGACTCCAGACAGGCATTACGAGTTTCGAGTGATGTCATTTTTCTAACCAATGCTCCAGCTACCTTTCAAGGCCTCATGAATGACATATTTCGGCCTCTCTTGCAAAGGTATATTGGGTATTTTTTTATGACATTTTTGTGTATAGTAGGACGTACTGAATTTGTTGAAGCATAACTAATTGAAGATCAAAAAGTCCAAGTGCCTATGGGGAGTACCACGAGTGGAGTATTTAGGCCACATCATTTTAGTGGATGGTGTAACGGCAGATCCTCAAAAGGTTGCATATATGACTGCTTGGCCTATTCCTACTACTACCACCGGATTGAGAGGATTTTTGGGGTTGATTGGTTATTATCGTCGATTCATCACCGGATATGGCTAGATCGTTGCTTCTCTCACTTTTTTATTGAAGAATGACTCTTTTAGATGGACGGATGAAGCCACTTCAGCCTTTGAAAAATTGAAAACAGCAATCATGATGGCACCCGTTCTAGTGCTACCGGACTTCACCAAAGAATTCATTGTGAAATGTGATGCATCGGGTGTTGGCATAGGAGCTATACTAATGTAAGGAGGACGTCCCATTACCTATCTTAGTAATGCTTTGTCATAAAAATCTCAGTAATTATCGATTTATGAGAGAGAGAGATGTTAGCAATTCTACATGCGATGACAAAGTGGAGGCCTTATTTGATCGGTAGACAATTAATTATATGAACCGATCAAAGGAGTCCTCCATACTTTATGAGACAGCGTATACACACTCCGGCACAGCAGAGATGGATCACAAAATTGTTGGCATATGATTATGAAATCCAATACAAGAAGGGAACGAAAAATAGAATGGCGGATGCACTATCGCGCCAATTATTGGCATATGATCACAAAATTCTTCCCCAACCTTTCCCTTTCTTGACGAGCTGAGGTATGCATATACATCTTACCCAGATACTTTGAGATTGTTGCAGTAGTGGTCTTATAACACCGCCTACCATAATAACATTGGCATGACTCCATTTGAGGTGGTGTATGGATGCACGACTCCAACGTTATGCGCTTATGATCCTATGACATCAGTAGATCATATGGAGGTGGACTTAGCTTTGATGGATAGAGATGCCACATCGAGGAGGTTGCGTGCTCATCTTAAACTTGCTCAAAATCGCATGAAGTAAGTTTATGATCATAGCCATAGGGAGAAGGAGTTTGACATCGGCAGTTGGGTGTTTGTGCGGGTACAACCGTATCGATAGGTGACCTTACGTCCGATGCGAAACTAAAAGTTAGCACATCGCTACTTTAGTCTGTTTCGGGTGTTGGAGTGTATTGGTCTGGTTGCATATCGTTTGAAGCTGCCGGTGGGGTCGAGAGTGCATCCTATCTTCCATGTTTTATTGTTAAGGGAGCAGATTGGAGATCATGAGGCCATTGGATCGGTTCTACCAGAGCCATTGGAGGAGATAGAGATCGTAGAGCCAATTCATAAACTTGCTAGACGCTGACGACGACATGGAACCAATTTGGAGATGGAGATTCTAGTTGAGTGGCTTGGCAAGCCATCCAATGAGGTGATATGGGAGTTGGAGACTGACATTTTGGAGTGTTTTCCCAACTTTTCACCTTAAGAGCAAGGTGGGGGAAGCATGGTGGGCTGATACACTTAGTTAGGATCTTTTCTTATTGTATTAGTGTTTATCTTCATTAAAAAAAATTCTTATAGGTCGCGTTGCAACGTAGGAAGGGTCGCGTTCGAACGCCCTTGCGAACGCTTGCATCAAGCTCGCAAATACAGATAACGCATATTGTGCGTTCAAACGCGGTTGGGTGTTCGAATGCCAACATCGCGTTTGCATATACAGAGAACATCATTTAGAGCGTTCGAATGCGATCCGCCATCCACCTCCACCTGCATATCCATCCATAACCCTAACATCCACTCCACCCGTCACCACCACCATCACCTACGTTATTCCATGTTTTCGTCCCTGCTATAGTTCGAATCTATGAAGCACGTAAATATAGAAGTTGTAGATCAGGAAGTTATGGATCTAACCTAATTGGTTTCGTAATGTTCTAATTACCGTAGAATATCTTACGAATATTTTTCCACTATTGCGCGGATTGATTCCTATAATACATCTAGATTTTGAAGGAATCGTAGTGTAGCCTATCTTTTATTCCAGATCTTATCAAAGTGGTACCAGAGCCTACCAGAGTCTTATCAAAGCCTATCAATTTGGTATCAGAGCCTATCAACCATGTTCGAATGCACAATATGTGTTCTTTGTATTTACGAACCTAATGCAGGCGTTCGCAAGAGCGTTCAAATGCGACCCTTCCTACGTTCGAACACGACCTACAGAAATTTTATTTTATGAAAATAAATACTAATGCAATAAAAAAAGATCCTAACTAAGTGTATCATCATGACAAATTCTTTGAAATCATTATGATCCTTTTAAATTATGTCAACTCTATGCAGCAATGTTTGGAACATGCCCGTAAATTCATCCCCCAAACCCATATTCACACCCATGGACGTTGATTGACTCGGTCCTGCCGTGGTCGCTCCAAAGGAATCAGCCTCACGATTAGGGTCATCATGGATTAAGTCTTCCCTTGTCGGTGTGCTCTCCATAAGTCTCTTTGGTAATGTTGTCTTCTTTGTTTCAACCATTAAAGAAGGTCTGAGGTTAACCTGGTTTTGATACCAAATTGATGGGCTCTGATACCAAATTGATGGGTTCTTGTACCGAAATATAGGTTACGGAATAATTCCTTAAAATCTGAATTTATTGTAGAAAGTAGTCCACGTAACTATGGACAAATATTCGTCAGATATTCTCCTATAGTCACAAAATTACAAAACTAAGTGGATTAGATTCGTAACTTTATGATCTACAACTTTTGTATTTAATATCTTTATAGATTCATACTACAACTGGGACAAAAATATAGAATAACGTGGGTGATGGTGGGGGTGACGAGTGGAGTGGATGTTTGGGTTATGAATGGGTATGGAGATGAAGGTTGATGGTGGATGTGATTAAGCGATATAGACGAAGGGAACTAAGTGGTCGAGATCCCAAAGAAAAGGGGTGACTCGACAGTCGAGAGAGATTAGAAGTTAGGAGAAATGGTGGAGAGGGAGGAGAGAGAGAGCCTAGAAAGAAGATAGGAGGCAAGAAATTAATAATCCAATAGCATAATGAATTTGGCTGCCATAACATATATATAGAGGCTAGCTAATAAGTTCTAAAATAATAAGTAACCATAATTCTAGAGGATTCTCGTCGATCGCGTTCGAACACGCCCGATCGCGTTTGAAAGCACAAAAGGCGTTCTCTGTATGTGCAAACGCGATGCAAGCGTTCAAACGCACATTACGTGTTCTCTGTATTTGTGAACTGGTAAGCTCTGATACCAAATTGTTAAGATCTGGAACCAAAGATAGGCTACGCAACTATTCCTTCAAGATCTGGATGTATAACATGAATCAGTCCACGCAACCGTGGAAAAATATTTGTTAAATATTCTTCGATAGTCAGAAAATTACAAAACTAATTGGGTTAGATTTACAACTTTTGTATTTATGCCCTTCGTAAATTCGAACTGTAGCAGGTTCAAAAATACGGAATAACGTGGGTGATGGTGGTGGTGATAGGTGAAGTGGATGTTAGGGTTATGGATGGGTATGGAGATGAGGGTGGATTGTGGAAGTGATTAAGGAAAGTAGACGAAAGGAATGAAGTGGTCGAGATCCCAAAGAAGATGGGTGACTCGACAATCGAGGGAGATTAGAAGCGAGGAGAAACCGTGCCAACGGTAGATGTGGAAGGATGGTGAAGAGTGAGGAGGGAGGAGTCTAGAGAGAAGATAGGAGGCAAGAAATCAATAATCCAATAGCATAATGAAGTTGGTTGCCATCCACATATTTATAAAGGCTAGTCAACAAGTCCTAAAATAATATGAAACCCTAATTCTAGAGGATTCCCGTCGATCGCATTCGAACGCGCCCGATCGCGTTCGAATGCACTCAAAAAGCCCCTTCTCTAGATTTGCGAATGCGACACAAGCGTTCGAACGCGGGCGTTCACAAGGCTAAAGTGGCTTCGTCTGTCCATCTAAAAGATTTCTTCAACAAAGAAGTGAGAGGAGCAGTTATCTAGCCATATCCGGCGTTGAATCGACGATAATAAACAGTCAGCCCCAAAAATTCTCTCAATCTGGTGGTAGTAGTAGGAATAGGCCAAGCAGTCATACATGCATCCTTTTGAGGATCTCCCGCTACACCATCCGCTGAAATGATGTGGCATAAATACTCCACCTTTGGTACTCCCCATCGGCACTTGGACTTCTTGATCTTCAATTGGTTTTGCTCCAACAAATTCAGCACGCCCTCCAAATGCCACCAATGCTCCCATTCAGTCTTGCTATACACCAAAATATCATGAAAAAATACCAAGACAAACTTTCGCAAGAGAGGCCAAAATATATCATTCATGAGGCCTTGGAAGGTAGTTGGAGCATTGGTGAGACTAAAAGGCATCACTCGAAACTCGTAATATCCATCCGGGAGTCGGAAACACGTTTTGTGCACATCCGCCGGGTGAACTCTAATTTGATGATACCCAGCCCTCAAGTCAAGCTTACTAAATATAGTCACCCCTTCAAGCTCATCCAGCAATTCCTCGATATCCAGAATAGGATACTGGTCCTTTATGGTAATAGCATTTAGTACTTGAAAGTCGACACAAAAATGACATGTCCCATCCTTTTTTCGCACCAAAAGCACGGGGGATGAGTATGAGCTATGACTTGGTTGTGTGAGGCATTTCTCCAACATCTCGGCTACCATCTTTGAGATAACTTCTTTTTGCACATGTGGATACCAATATGGCCTCACATTCGCTGATGCAGCCTCGGGTACAATCTCTATGCGATGGTCCGCCTCTCTACTCGGTGGCAACTCCTGCGGCTCCTCAAACAGTCCAGAAAAGTTATCTAATAAATTAGACAATCCAATGGTAGTTATCTAATAAATTAGGCAATTTAATGGTAATACCTGAACTCATTTGAGACACATCTCCTGCTAGTCCTAACTGAAGAAAATAGGCCAAATCATACGCACAAGGCAGCCCCATCATAGGCTGCATCGCAGGAATCGGCGAAGATCGAACACCATCAAGTTGCACATCTTTGTTTCCTTATTTATATTTCATCCACATGCTCTGGAAATGAAATGTGATGGCTCCCAAACTTTGTAACCACTGAGCACCAAGGACAAAGTCCGCTCTTCGCAACGCCAATGGATACAATCTACAATGATGTCGTGTCCTTGCACCCGTATACCAACCTGGCGACACAAGCTCTCTGCCCTAAGCTTTGTGCCGTCTCCAATAACAACGTTAAATCCCGTGGTCGGCTCGGCATCCAAACCCAATCTCCTCACTAACCTCTCGACTAAAAAGTTGTGTGTACTCCCCAAATCGATGGGGATGTGCACACAATGATTTCTAACGAGTCCATCTACTCGTAACGTTCTCAGCGCGGAAGTACCCAAATATGCATGCATCAATATTTCAGCTTGGATATCTTCCTCAACGCCCTCCTCATGGGTTTCCTCTCGACACTCTCCATCATCATTAATCTCATCATCCTCGATAGGACCATCGATAAGCATCACACTCCCGATCGGTTTAGAACATCGATGACCGGGGGTAAAACACTCATCACATCGAAAGCAAAGGCTTCGCTCTTCGCTCCTCCACCTAAGCAGGTGTGAGAGTTCGAACGGGGGGTCTTGTGTCTCCTCTAATGTCGGAAGAAGGTCTCAAAGGTGGTCGTGGTCTAGTAGTCGCAGCCACTATTTTTGAAACCCCAGAATTTCCAGCCGGCGTTCTAGGTGCAAACTGCCTATCTGAGTTGCTCTAATTATTTTTCGCTGCCATCCTTAAAGCCCTATGCTTTTGTTCCATCCTCACGGCCTTCTCAAAGGCATCCTCAAGAGTAGTAGGACATAGAGCACGAACATCCACTTGTATCTCCTCTCGCAGCCCTGAAATAAATGTACTCATTAATGTCCGTTCGGGCCATGATGGCTCACAACGAATACTAACTCTCTCAAACTCAGCTTGGTACTCCAATACGGTTGTCCTTTGAACCATCTTGCTTAATGTGGCAGCAAAATCTTCATATGCTATAATCCTAAATCTACATGTAATCCTCGTACAAAAATTAGCCCATCCGATAAATCCACCACCACGAAAAATCGATCTATATCAACACAATGTCGTTCCATGGAGGTGAAAGCTTGCCATCTTAACTTTTGTATCTTCCACTGTACCTTGACAATAAAAATATTGTTCAACTTAAAACACCTAATTACGTTGGATCACTGTCTTGGAATTTTGCAAAGTCCAAGCATGCGGTTCTCCCCCGAATAGCGTTGTTAGGTTCGCGAAAGATCCTTAGTTCAGATCTAAACCTCTGTTCATGTTGATCACCTTCTCTAAACCCTCGAGCACGTCCATCACCATCTCCATAGGGATCAACCTCATCCTCAAAGTGCCAATCCTCCTCATCGATGAAGAGCACCGGTGCCGCACGCCTCTCGGGTTCCACCACTAACGGTATTAAGTTTTGTAATAGAGGCGGGGGATGATGTGAAGGCATAGGTAGGAGGGGATCATTGACACTCATATGACACACCTAGACCTGTGGGGATATCAGTTCTATGGGGTCCTACCATTGGTCCTTCCTAAAACTCCGTTCGTCATCGGGGAGATGACGAACACAATCGATTCACGACATACTCCTTGAATTCATTGTGATCCTTTTGTATGTTGTCAACTCTATGCAATAATATTTGGAACATGCCCCTTAGTTCATCCATATTTGAACCCATAGAAGTTGGTTGACTCAGTCCTGCCGTCGTCGCTCCAAAGGAATCGGCCTCACAGTTAGGATCATCATGCATTGAGTCCTCCCTTGTCGGTGTGCTCTCTATAGGTCTCCTTGTTGACGTCATCTTCCTTGTTTCAACTATTAACGATCTGAGGTTCACCTGCTCTGATACTAATTTGATAAGCTCTGATATCAATTGATAAGCTCTGATACCAAATTGTTAAGATCTGGAACCAAATATAGGCTACGCAACTATTCCCTCAAGATCTGAATATATTACTAGAATCAGTCCGCGCAATTGTAGGAAAAATATTCATCAAATATTCTCCGGTAGTCAAAAAATTATGATCTAACTAGATTAGATCCATAACTTCCTGATCTACAACTTTCATATTTACACCTTCCACAGATTCGAACTGTAATAGGGACGAAAATATAAAATAACGTGGGTGATGGTGGTTGTGATGGGTGAAGTGGATGTTAGGGTTATAGATGGGTATGGAGATGATGGTGGATTGTGGAAGTGATTAAGGGAAGTAAACGAAGGGAACGAAGTGGTGGAGATCCCAAAGAAGAGGGGTGACTCGATAGTCGAGGGAGATTAGAAGCGAGGAGAAACCTTGCCAACGGTAGATGTGGAAGAATGGTGAAGAGTGAGGAGGGAGGAGTCTAGAGAGAAGATAGGAAGCAAGAAATCAATAATCCAATAGCATAATGAAGTTGGTTGCCATCCATATATTTATAGAGGCTAGCCAACAAGTCCTAAAATAATATGAAACCCTAATTCTAGAAGATTCCCGTCGATCGCATTCGAACGCGCCCGATCGCGTTCGAAGGGGCGTTCGACTGCACTCAAAAAGCCCCTTCTTTAGATTTGTGAATGCAACACAGGCGTTCAAACGCGGGCGTTCATAAGGCGTTCGAATGCGGGCGTTCACAAGGGTGTTTGAACGCGACTCCACCTGCGTTCAAATGCGACGTACAAGAATTTTATTTTAATAAAAATAAACACCTAATGCAATAAGAAAAGATCCTAACTAATGCAATAATGAAATTTTGATATGTTTTAGGCCCGGAAAAGAGCTTTCCAACAAATTAAGTTTTAGGCGAATCGGAGTTGGGGATCTCGAGATATCGTTCGTTTAGTGGACGAACATCAGGATGCTATGTTTTGGATCCGTGGATGGAGGCACGAGATCCTAGGTAATGGTGGATGGTGGAGGACCGGCGTTAATGTGGTGGCACCGGTGAAAAGTGATGGTGGAAGGGTTGTGGTTGATGGAAGGATTAGGACAAGTGAGGGAGAGATTGGACGAAGGGGGAGAAGAGGGCCACCCCTAAGGGACTAGGGTGATTAGCCGGACGAGGGAGGTTAGAAGCGGCGTCGCCGGGGATTGAGAGAACGGGAGCGAAGAAGACGAAGGAGGCAAGGCAAAACTCAATCTCAATAATCAATAATAATTTTGGTTGCCCTACACATCCTTTTATAGGCTAACCAACAACTCACATTAACCCTAAAACACAATTTTCGCCAATCGTGTTCGAACTCGCCCGACCGCGCTCGAACGTACCGAATTAGCTCTTCTGGATTTGCGAACGCGATGCATGCGTTCGAACGCGTGATCGAACGCGCCTGTCGGTATTTGCGAACGCGATGTAGGCGTTCACAGTGCGTTCGAACGCACCGCGTCCGAACGCACAGTACATTCTCTTCACCACGTTCACAACCCCGTTCACAAACCGCGTTCGAACTCACTCCACCCGCGTTCGAACGCGACTTACAGAAAACTTATTTTAATGGAAATTAAACACTAAAACATGAAGCAAAAACACTCCTAAAGTGAATCCATGCTCGAGACGACGTCGGTGAAGTCCGAATCGTATCAAGCGACCACTAGTACAGGGGTACGATCACCTTTGAGACTATCTTCCGATGTTAGTGGAGGCACAATACCCCCCGTTCGAACTCTCACACCTGCCCAGGTGGAGGAGCGAAAGACGAAGGAGCTTTGCTTTCAATGCAATGAACGTTTCACCCCCGATCATTGGTGTTCCAAACCAATTGGGAGTTTGATGCTTAATGAGGTTGTTGGTGATGGAAGGTATGCAGAGGAGGTATATGGGGAGGTGTGGAGGAGTGCACGAAGAAAGATATCCAAGCTGAGATATCGATGCATGCATATTCGGATACTTCCATGCTGAGGACATCGCGGGTTGATGGACTCGTTAGAAAGCATTGTCCGCACATCCTTGTCAATTCCAGGAGTACACACAACTTTCTAGATGAGAGATTCGTGAGGAAGATGGGCTTGGACGCTGAACCGACTGTGGGGTTTGAGGTTGCAATTGGAGATGGCATGAAGCTTCAGACAGAGAGCTAGTGCCGCTGTGTCGATATACGGGTGCAAGGACACAACATCATTGTGGAATTGTATCCATTGGCGCTGCGAGGAGCGAACATTGTCCTTGCCACTCAATGGTTGCAAAGCTTGGGACCCGTCACATTTGATTTCTGGACTATGTGGATGAAATTTTAGTAAGGAAACAAAGAGGTGCAGCTTGATGGCGTTCGGTCCCGCCGATTCCAGTGATGTAGCCGATGGTGGGGCTGCCTTGTGTGAGTGATTGGGCCTAACTTCTTCAGTTACGACCAGCAGGAGACGAGCCTTAAATGAGTCGAGGTACTACCATTAATTTGTCTAATTTATTGGATAAATTTGCTGGACTGTTTGAGGAACCAAAGGAGTTGCCGCCGATGCAAACGGCGGACCATCGCATAGAGATTCTGCCCGGGGCTTCACCGACGAACGTGAGATCGTATCAATATCCACGTGCAGAAGGAAGTTATCTCCAAAATGGTAGCCGAGATGTTGGAGCAAGGCCTCATACAACCAAGTTATAGTTCTTACTCATCGCATGTGTTATTGGTGCAAAAGAAGGACGGGTCGTGGCATTTTTGTATCGACTACCGGGCACTAAACGCTATCATCGTCAAGGACTGGTATCTCATTCCGGCCATAGAGGAGCTGCTGGACGAGCTTGCAGAGGCGACCATATTCAGCAAGCTTGACTTGAGGGTCGGGTATCATCAAATTAGAGTTAACCCGACAGATGTGCACAAAACCGCATTTTGGACTTCGGACGGGCACTACGAGTTACGGGTTATGCCGTTCGGCCTCATCAATGCTCCAACAACTTTCCAAAGTCTCATGAATGATTTTTTTTTTGCCACTGCTGCGATGGTATGTCCTGGTATTTTTTGATGATATTTTGGTGTACAGCAGGACCGAAATAGAGCATTAGCGATATTTAGAGTATGTGCTAGAATTGTTGAAGCAAAACCAGCTAAAGGTTAAGGAGTCTAAGTGCCTATGGGGAGTACCACAAGTGGAATATTTAGGCCACATCATAATAGCGAAAGGAGTGGTGGAGGATCCTCAAAAGGTGGCGCATATGACAGCTTGGCTGTTCCTTACTTCCACAAGATTGCGCGACTTCTTGGGGCTGACCGGGTATTATTGCCGCTTCATCGCCGGGTATGGCAAGATCGCTGCTTCTCTTATTTCATTGTTGAGGAAGGACTCTTTTAGATGGACGGAGGAAGCCACTGCAGTATTTGAAGAATTAAAAACAACAATGACAACGGCACCCATTCTAGCTCTACCCGACTTCACCAAAGAGTTCGTTGTGGAATACGATGCATCGGGGGTTGGCATAGGAGCTATACTAATGCAAGGAGGATGTCTCCTAGCCTTCTAAGCAAGGATTTATATCAGAAGTCCTAGCAATTATCGACTTACGAGAGGGAGATGTTGGCAATCCTCTATGCAGTGATGAAGTGGAGGCCTTATTTGATCGGTAAGCGATTTATTATTTGAACCGATCAAAGAAGTCTTCCGTACTTTATGGGATAGCGTATCCACACTCCGGCACAGCAGAGGTGGGCCACAAAATTGCTGCGGTATGATTATGAAATTTAGTACAAGAAGGGGATAGAAAATAGAGCGGTGAATGCACTATCGCACAAACGTGATACAACCGAGTTTGTAGCCTTCTCTTCTCCCACTTTTCCTTTTCTTGACGAGCTGAGGTATGCATGTACATCTGACCCAAATGTTAAGAGGTTGTTACAGGAGGTGTTGGATGATCCGGAGTGCCATCCGGGGCTAGAGAACCGAGGCAGAAATTATTAGAGCACTTTCACCAAACTTCAGAGGTTGGTCATGAGGGTGTTTTGAGGACTTATAGGAGGCTATCACAGAGCTGCATGTGGCCAGGACTAAGGTGAGACATGAGGACTTTTGTCAGTGCTTGCGAAGTCTGCCAAACCGAGGTGGTCAATCGAGGCATTGAACAGTATTTGCAACGCTTTATGGGAGAGATGTTGAGACGCTGGTTGGAGTTCTTACCGTGGACGGAGTGGTCTTACAACACCGCCCACCACAGTAGTATTGGCATAACTCCGTTCGAGGTAGTGTTTGGGCGCACGACTCCGGCATTACGCGCCTATGACCTTGTGGCATCTGCGGATCGGACGGAGGTGGACTTGGTGTTGATGGATAGAGACACCACATTGAGGGGGTTGCGTGCCCATGTTAAACTTGCTCAAAATCGCATGAAACAAGTTTATAATCATAACCACCGAGAGTAGGAGTTCGACATCGGCAGTTTGGTGTTCGTGAGGGTGCAACCGTACTGACAAGTGACCCTATATCCGATACGAAACTAGAAGTTAGCACATCGCGACTTCAATCCATTCGGGTGTTGGAGCATATCGATCCGGTTGCATATCGCTTGGAGCTGCCCAAAGGGTCAATAGTACACTCGGTCTTTCATGTTTCATTGTTGAGGGAGCGAATTGGAGATCACTAGGTTGTGGGATCAAATCTACCCGAGCCATTGGAGGAGACAGCAGTTGTGGAGCTAGTTCGTGTATTTGCGTGGCACCGACGACGTTATGGTACCGGATTAGAGAGGGAGATCCTAGTCGAGTGGCTTGGCAAGCCATCCAATGAGGCGACATGGAGCTGGAGACAGACATCTTGGAGCGTTTCCCCGACTTTGCAGTTTGAGGACAAGGTGGGGTAACCGAGGTGGGCTGATACACCTTGCGGGAGTCTTCTCTTATTAAACTAGTTATTTATTTAAAAAAAAGGATTCTGTATGTTGCGTTCAAATGCGGGAGAGGGTGCGTTCGAACATCCTTGCAAACGCCTATAGGCGTTCACATCGACAAAAAATGCAATTTGTGCATTTGAATTCGTTCGACCCCGTTCAAATGCCTGCATATGTTTGCATCGATAGAGAACTCAATTTGTGCGTTCGAATGCGTTCAACCTCATTTGAACGCGGTCAGGGAGAATTCATTGTTTCTAGGGTTAATAATTATCATTTTTGGCTTGTTTGGTTTGCCTCTTTACGTGTGAATGGCAACCAAAAATATTATGATGAATGAATATTGAGTTCAATCCTCTCTCTTGTCTCTCTACTCTAATTTCCCTTCCCCTTCATTCAAGCCTTCGCCGTGCGCATCCCGACGTCGGTGATCTTCTAACCTCCCTCGTTTGTCGAGTCCTCCCTCCTTCTTAGGATCTCAGCCCCTTCTCCCCCTTCATCCTTATCCCCTAAACTCCACAACCCATCCACCCTCATCTCCATTATCATCCTTAACCTTATCATCACCAACACCATCACCACCACTTTTGCGTATTTTCATCACAGTTTCAATTAGAATCTACGAAGGGCATAAATACCAAAAACTTATATCAAGAAGATACAGATCGACTACTTCTAGTGTCATAATATTCCGACTACGGTAGAATATTTGGTGAATAGTTTCCCTCGGCTGCGCGGGCTGTTTACCAGCAAGCGATCCAGATCGGGAAGAGGACGTTCCATTCTTAACATTATTGCATAGTTTGGACCAAATGTATCTCTCCAAACTCTGTGTCCCTCCATCTCTCTCAAACTCTCTTTATCCCTCAATTCTCTCAACTATTTCTTAGATCTCTTTCCTCTAGTTGTTCCCCTCAATCCTTGAGGCCAACCTACTTCTCTGCTTTTGTCCTTTCACCCTCAACAATACCCACAAGTATCTTGCAAACTCAATTAACCTCTTTCATTTGCTTTTAACTACCATGTAACCTTTTCCTAGTGGATCCGGTGCTCGGTCGCGGTTATTAACTAGCGGTGGTACGTTGCGCCTTTCGGCCGGCGTGGGCAGCAAGGGCCTCCTAGTGAGACCACCCATGGGATCTTCATGGTCTTCCTCTCGCCTAGTGCGGAACTGTGGAGGCAGTGTCCCTTGGGGAAAATGCGGTTCCCTTGGTGGTGCAGCCCAGGCTCAAGTAGGGAACTCGGTCGCCACCGTACCCCTTGGTGTGCCTAAGAGGGCTTGAGTCATGGCTTCCATTGATTGTTGCATGGCTCGTTGTGTCTACATTATATCTGCAAACATCTTGATTAGATATGAGTTGACCGTAGAGGTCATTGGAGACGTTTTGATTGGTGAGTTAGGGTTGGCATCCGATCTGATAATCTCCGTGGACTCTCCCTCCGTAGAGGTGCCTTCATTGGGTCTAGATGCCATGGATCTGGTGGTTGCATGGTGGCTGAGGAAAGGTGTCTTTGATACCACTTGTTATGATCCGAACGTTCGCTTCCTGATCTGGATCGAATGTAGAAAAGTAGCACGCGTAGTCAAGGGAAAATATTCACTAGATATTTTACCGTAGTTAGAATATTACAAAACTAGGGGTGGTCGATCCGTAACTTCATGATCTACGTTTTTGGTATTTATGCCCCTCACAGATTCTGTCTACAACTAGGATGAAAATATGTAAAAGTAAGGATGATGGTGGAAGTGACGAGTGGTGGTGATGATGAGGTAAGGGATGATAATGGCGATGGGGTGGATGGGTTGTGATGTTAGGGGATAAGGATGAGGGGGGAGAAGGGGTCGAGATCCCAAGAAAGAGGGAGGACTCTATAGACGAGGGAGGTCAGAGGATCACCAACGTTGAGATGGTGTAGGGCTAGGGCTTGAACGAAGGGGAAGGAAGATTAGGGTAGAAAGAAAGGAAAGGGGATAGAACTCAATATTCATTCATCATAATATTTTTGGTTGCTATCCACACCTTAAGAGGCTAACCAAACAAGCCAAAAATGACAAATAATAACCCTAGAAATAGTGAATTCTCGTCGATCGCGTTCGAACGGGGTCTAGCGCATTCGAACCCATATTTCATATTCTCTGCCGATGCGAACGTATGCAGGCATTCGCACGCAGGCGTTTGAATGCAGTCTACGTGTTTGAATGGGGTCTGTGTATTCGAACGCATAAATTATGTTCTCTGTCGATGTGAATGTCTGTAGACGTTCGCAAGGGGCATTTTAATGAATCCTCTCCCGTGTTCGAACACGACATACAAAATCCTTATTTTTCTAAAATAAACAACTAAACACACTAAGAAAATCCTCCCATAGGGTGTATCCATGCTCGAGACTTCTCGATGAAGTCTGAATCACATCATACATGGCTAGGGTTTGAGCGAGAAGGGAGAAGATTCAGAATAGATAAGGAAGAAAGTGATGCGATCTCTCCTTTAGGGCTAAAGATCGATCTTTTCTAATTCTCAGATCTGGACTAGATCTTGCACGAAACTTTGAAATAAGATCCCGAAATGTTCTGTCGTCAGATCGACGTGAAATTTTGATATGTTGTAGGCCCGGAAAAGAGCTTTCCAACAAATTAAGTTTCAGGCGAATCGGAGTTAGGGATCTCGAGATATCATTCGTTTAGTGGACAAACATCAGGATGCTCTGTTTTGGATCCGTGGATGGAGGCACGAGATCCTAGGTAATGGTGGATGGTGGAGGACCGGCGTTAATGGGGTGGCACCGGTGAAAAAGTGGTGGTGGAAGGGTTATGGTTGATGGAAGAGTTAGGGCGAGTGTTGGATAGATTGGAAGAAGGGGGAGGAGAGGGCCACTCTTAAGGGACTAGGGTGATTAGCCGGTCGAGGGAGGTTAGAAGCGGCGTCGCCGGGGATTGAGAGAACGGGAGCGAAGAAGTCGAAGGAGGCAAGGCAAACTCAATTCTCATGATCTCTATCATGAGTATGCATGTGATAGACTAGCAAAAGTATACATGTGTTAGATACATGATTAGAGTCGGCATTGCATCATTTTTCTCTCGGCTACTTTACCACCTAAATTCCTGAGTTGCATGATCTGTTGTCTGGACATACTCTTAGCATATGGCATAGTATGGTGATGGCTGATGATTGTACTCTTAGCATATGACAGGGTACAACTATCATTGATATACCCTTAGCATATGGAAGGGTATGATTTATCTACAGAGATACTCTTAGCGTATGACAGGGTATGCTCTGAGCTTGTGACATATTGTGTATCGAATTTGGGGCCGGGTACCATAGTCCAGCATGGTGGATGATATTCAGAGTTTAGACGAATGATTGTGATAGTGAGAGATATGTGGATTACATTTGGCTCTGACATATACGATTATCTAGTGGTTGGCATGCATCATGCATCATCATTGATGTGACTAGTATCATTAAATCATAATTGTTATACATGATATATCGTTATATTCGATGATGTTATATGATAATTTCATCATGTGATATATTTTTGGTTGAGGATATAATATGCTCATTCATGATAATTAATTTCATTCATATATATGTCATTGAGGATACATATATACATGTCCATACATGACATCATGCTGCTTTCTGTTTGGCATCAGTGATTCGGGATAAGATCTATTCACTGAGCCTTTTGCTCATGACTCTCTTTATTTCTTTTCTAATCCTCTTAGATATGTGGTACGTGATAGCAACTTTAAAATAATGATGAGGTAAGCTATAGATGCGAGACGGTATAGATGATAGTTTAATCAGATATTGAGTTGTACTAGTATTTGATATTTGTACTCTTTTGTATTAGACGATAATTTGGATATTACAGGTCGAATCATAGTGTACTCGTGTATTAGTTATTTTAGTTGTATCTTGATGGTTTGTTGTGGCTTGTATGGGTCCTGCCAGATTATGTAGTAGTCTAATGTATATTATTGTGGACTAGGATATTCATATGTAAACAGGTTTATTTGGTTAATAGTATAATTTATTTGGTGATGGATTATGTGATCATGGATAGGTTAGCAAGTTTTATTTGTTGATGTCATGATTATATGTGTATAGGAGACTATCTGTGCGTGACGGCCCCTGCCCAACCTGTCGCGTGCGCCGCGCGTACCGTGTGGGCACATGCACGTGCCAGTGCCGGGCGGGGGCGTTACAGATTGGCTATACCACGTCAAGCAATTTTTTGACTTTCATGGCACCGAAGAAGATCAAAAGATGCTCCTTGCATCTTTTCATTTAGAGGACACGGCATTACGGTGGTATCGCTCAGCGACGATGCATAGAGGAACATCAACTTGGGAAAAGTTTTTACTGTTTGATCTACAAACGGTTTAGATCATCGGGGTATGAGGATTTTGATGCTTTGTTGACGAAGACAGTATATAAGACAATGCTGAGGGCTTACTAAGAAGAATTCAAACAAGTGTCTAGTCATTGTGTACCACCTTGGACAGACCAGCAACTCAAAGCCACCTTTATTGCTAGATTGAGGTAAGAAATTCAGGCTGATGTTCATGCCTTGCATCCACTGTACTTGGGGCAAGCAGTGGAGGATGCCTTGCTTATGGAAGGCAAACATCGAGCACTCAGAGGGCATACGAGCACCTATGGGTTAACAAGCATCGATGAAAGCTGGGCAGCCCTAGCGGCTCAGTTTACCCGCCACGGACTCTCTTGGGTGCAGCTGGACCATGATCTTCTCTTTGTACTTTTTCAGATGTGAAGACAACTCCTAGGGCCCCTATACAGACTCTCACATCTACCCAAGTGTACGAGCGAAGTTCACGCCGGGTCATCGCTGTACGTGACAAACTGATTCATTGATGCTTATTAATGCTTGAAGCTAAGGAGGACGATCCCATCAATGATGAGGATGTTACGGAGGACATGATGGATGAGAAGTAGTAGATTAAGGTGGAGGAGACTAAAGTGGGGAAGTTTAAAGCGGGTATTTATCTCCATGCCTACTTCGGATCTGCAACACCTCCGAAAACCCTTCATGTGGACGGATTGATAAGGAAGCACATAATACGTATCCTCATTGACATAGGGAGCACGCACAACTTCCTTGACGAGCGGCTAGTTAGGAAGATTGGACTCACTTTCAAGCCAACTAAATATGGAACCATAGAGGTAGATTCAATCATAAAAAAATAGGATTTGATTGAGTATCGAGGAACAAAAGAATTTAGTCCGAAATACCAAATGAAAGTAGATCAGTTTTTTTTCATTCTCGAAGAAGTGCATATCTTGCTGGGATCCTCATTCATAATGGTCCGGCAACCATGGGGTTTGACATCAACATTGGTGATGGTACGACGCTTAGAGCTGACAACATATGCAATGCAATTCAGGTTTGAGTTCAGAGTCATACCTTTGTTATGGACTTGTATCTGATTGCACTCCGCGACACGACGTCATATTGGGGACTTAGTGGCTGCAGAGCCTCGGGCCTGTGACCTTAATTTCAGCGAGATGTGCCTCACCTTCAAGCACAATGGTAGACGAGTCCAATTGGATGGAGCGCGTCCACATCAAGGCTCCACCTTGCAACCTCTCTTGGGGTTGCCTAGCCACATTGATGATGCATTTATGATGCAGTTGGCCCATACTAAACCATCCAAGATAGCGAGCACTCCAACTGATTTGTAGAGTTTGTTATAGGAGTATGCAGCTCTCTTCGAAGAGCCAAAGGGATTGCTGCCGATAAGAGATGTAGATGACCGCATTGAGATCGTACCGAGAGCAGGGCCAGTGAACGTGAGACCTTACAGGTACCCATACATACAAAAGGAGGAGATTACATGAATAGTGAAGGAGATGCTCACACAAGGGGTTATATAGCCTAGCCGCAGCACATATTCTTCCCCCGTTCTATAGGTGCGGATGATAGTTAGAGATTATGTGTCGATTATAGAGCACTGAACTCCATTACCAGGACCTGTATCCTATTTTTATAATTGAGGAGCTACTTGACGAGTTAGTAGGGACTATATATTTCAACAAGCTTGACTTACGTGCAGGCTACCATCAGATTCGAGTGCACCTTGCTCACGTGCACAAGACCACCTCCGGACTCATGATGGCCACTATGAGCTCCAAGTTATGCCCTTTGGCTTGACGAACGCTCTAGTGACATTCCAAGGCTTAATCAATGATGTGTTCCAACCTCTCCTCCGATGGTATGTGCTTGTCTTTTTCGATGACATATTAGTTTATAGAAAAACTTGATTTATAGCACTTGAAGGAGGTCTTGAATCTATTGTGGCAACATGAGTTGAAGGTCAAACTATCCAAATATCTATAAGGAGAGCAACAGGTGGAGTACATTGGGCATATCAGATCAAGGCGTTATAGCTGACCTAGGAAAAATAGCTTGCGTGTTAGAGTGGCAAACGCCAAAGAATCCCTAAGGAGTTGTGAGGATTTTTAGGTTTGACAGGATACTACAGGCGATTTGTAGCGATTATGGAAAGATTGTTGTCCCATTGACCATGTTGTTGAGGAAGGACAGCTTCATCTAGAGTGAGAAGGCCATAGTAACCTTTGAAGCCCTCAAGACCGTCATGACCGTAGCTCCCGTACTCGCATTGCCCGACTTCACCAAATAGTTTGTGATGGAATGTGATGCTTTAGGAGCAGTGTTAATGCAACAGGGACGATCTATTGCTTATCTTAGCAAGGCCTTATCCGATAGCTCCAGGCATTTGTCGATGTACGAGCGTGAGATATTGACAATTTTGCATGCGATTACCAAGTGGCGACCTTACCTCATTGGTCGACGCTTTTTGATCCGGATGGACCGGCTGAGCTTACCCTACTTCTTGAAATAGCGAGTACATACACTCGCGCAACAAAAATGGGTATCCAAACTTATGGGATATGACTCCATAATGGTGTACAAGAAGGGGACAAAAAATAGGGTGATGATTTATGTCTGCTAGGGTTGCTTGCATTGCTACTATCATCTACGCCATGAGAGTCATGGTTTGCGGTAGATCGGCTAAGCACTCCATAAGATCTCGCAGACGCAGGGGAGATAGTGATCTTGATGGTACTGTGTGCTCCCTCTCCATAGTTTGCTCTGCTGCTTGTGAATATCCTCCAACTTGCCATGCCGCCATGGATCTCATGGTGGTCATGGTGGTCCGAGGAAAGGCTGCTGTGATACCAATTGATACGAACCGACTTGGGGTCGACCCAAATCGTGGACAGTTCTGCACAACTTGAATTGCCAACTTTCCATATGGCATGGTTGGCAATCTAAGTTGGGACTACACTCAATCAATGGACCATCATGAGATAGGGTAGCAAGGCTTAGATGTGTGACAATTGATTTCACACCTTGAGGACAAAGTGAGGGAAGTGTGGTGGTCTATTACAAATCGACTTGGAGGATGAACCAAATCACATTGGACTCCTAAGACAAGGGAGGGGTCGGGGACTTTCACGTCCAATTCAGTTATTTATCTATTTGATATTGTTACTTACTTATTATTCAATTGTTTGCTGCCTAGAATTTATGTGACGTGAGTCTAACCTGAGCTCTTTAAGCTAAGCTTGTTGAGTCAAGTTAGGTAGCCACCGAAAATGCTTATGGTGTGCACCTAATTGTAATTCGTTAGGCCTAGAACCTAACCTTTGATTTGATGCATTAGGGTGCTAGTTTGAGTTGGCTGGATCTAACCTAACCTAGCTAGGCCGACCATGTCAATTAGGGAGCCGCTAACCACCACCTAGGCCGGCCACCACTGCCTACCTCCTTGTTTGGTCGCACTCCTTTGACCCTAAGAAACAACCCTACTTCTTCGCTACCACCTTCACCACCAACTACCTTGATTTCCACCATCACCATCGCCACTACCATATTGCCAACCTAAGCCGATCACCACCACACCCACTTTAGCCTCTTCTTTCCATGATCTACTCCGATATATTTGTCCTCCATCTCGAATCTATCATAACTCCATAAACCAAAGTCCGTCTAACTATTAGATCAAACCTGTCACAACCCCAAAAATCCAAGTCTGTCTAATTGTTGGATCTTAAGTAACCTCTTAATCTTGATGATTCGCGATAACCCTAATCTTCTACTGGAAAATCAAAATTCAATTTCGTCTTCGGATTGGACTAGCATGCAGTGATCGTGAGGTTCAGAAGACGTTCGTATCACAATAACACTAGTTGTCTCTCCCTCATCTGATGTGTGATGCTTTGGGAGTGTGTATAATGTGATTTTATCTTGAGGACCTATGTGAATATATGCTGTAATATTTACCTTTAATTCTTGAGGATATGATACATAAAATATAGTTGGAAGTTGATAAATAGGAATTGTTTGCTCTCATTACGAGTATGCTTTGTTGGTGCATTATTATTTTATCGTGTTACATCCTGTTGCCTTTTGTATTGTATTAACTATTTGGTTTTGTGTTGCTATTATTCAATTATTATCCAATTGGAATTATTCGGGATTACTTCCTTTGCTGTCTGGTATTTGTCTGTAGGAAAAATGAGTGCATGAATTTCTGGTACAACAAATTCTCCTGTATGATTTTGACACATCTTTCTAAAAATACTCTCATCTTCAAACAACTACCCACATCAATGAGTTCTCCAAACAACTCTCGAATTTTTTAAACCTTAACCGCAACCTATGCCGACATTAATAGTAATTGTTTTAAACTTAAATCTTTATTTAGGATAAAAATTACACTAATTTATTTTATCCTTTCAAATTAATAACCAGACAAGACAAGGATCACATTTACATGCGAATGATGCTCCAGTTTGTCGATGATCAATGCTTTCCTTGTCACATAACAAAAGGGCAGCCACCGCCATACTGGCACGTATTCAATCTGTAGATCGTTCGTACACTTTGTGGCCCGCGATAGGGAAAGAAAAAGAAGGAAAAAGGGGAAAGTGAGGCAAAAGATACTGAGCTTTGGCGACTAGCATGAGAGATAGAAGTGAAACAAATTAAAAAGGCCCACAGTCTATCGCAGAGTTCCTTTTGACGAGAAATTTTGTGGTACACCAACACGACCCATCCGAAGATGCACACCTCAAATAGAAGAGACCTAAAAGAGAGAGTCCTTTCCTTCCCCTTTGGAGAGAATTTTAGCAGTCAAAAGATCTAAGTACAAAAAGGCTCATCATCCTCTCGATCCTAATCAGCTGCAGGGAATCAGGTAAATCTGAATATTCGGCACTCTGATTGGCTGCTAAATCAGCTAGGTTCATTATTTTGTAGTTTAACTACTATTCATGATTTTTGCAATCAAATAAGGACTGCCAAGTAAGTTGGCTGCAAAAAAGTTCCTGCAGTCAGCTCTTGTGAGAATCGAAGCTGTAAAAGTACTAGTCAAAGTTGAATAGATATTGTTTTGCTGTCAAATAGATGAACAGTACTATAACAAAACAAAGAGCAAACCTGCTCATCAACATCTAACCCATTGTTCTCTTCCACATCTTATGTACATCTCTTCAAGATCTTTTTCTAACATCACAAAAAGCACTGCAAGCGGCAACCCTAGAGTGAAGAAGAAGAGGAAGAGGAAGAGGAAGAGGTGGAAGAAGAAATCTCCACAGAGCCATAGTAGATAAGCTCCTCAATCATCTCTTCAATGTACTCATCATTCAAGCAGTCCACCCCATCCTCCTCGCCGCCCCCCTCTGTCTTTACTCGCTTAGTATCCTCCTGAGAAGCCTTGCAGCATTTCTCTAACTTAGCCATCAGGCTCGGCGAGAGGACGGACGTTGACGATCCATTAGGATCTTCAGGGAAGTTGGTCCGAGCTCTCGGCCCGCACATTAGCCTCGCAGCCTCATCGTAGGCTCGGGCAGCATCTTCCGCCGTTTCAAATGTGCCTAACCAAATCCTCGTCTTCCTGCAAAAAACAATTATATGTATATATAGTATATGAGATTTTCTTTTTCTTTTTTGTTACGGTAGATTTACTTGTAAGTATGATGATTAATGTCATCATGTAGAAGTTTACAGGAGAGGGTGGCGTATCTCGGAGACCCATGAGCCCCAGTGCCTCTGCCTCACTCCTCTGTATCTTTGCAACCTTGGCATGTCTGAAAAGTAAAGAGAGAGAGAGAGAGAGAGAGAGAGTGATCCTTCTTGAAGTTTGGGGATTTGGAAGGACCATTCGGCTCCAATATATAGACAACACAATGACACAATTGCCCCTGCGTGTAGCTAGTTAGTAAGCCCATGTATATATGGAAACTTTGGGCCACTGATCCTACATGCACATACTTACATCAAACTAGTGTAATTCTTAAAAGCATGCAGATGAATAATTAACTTGGAAAGCAATGGACATGGGAGCTGTTTGTTGTTACTGTGATCATTGGATTCCCACTTGAGTCTCCCAAAATCACTGAGGGAGGGATTCCGAAACACAGAAACAGTTGCATGTACCAGCATGGTGATCATTTTCTGTTCCTAACTAAGAGAACAGAATGGATACATCATGACCTCTTGGTTTCTACATCTGCATGTCGATCGATTGGCGAGCATCGGCCATCCAATCGGTGCCCCGCCGACCACCCCGGGCCCCGCAGGGGCCCAGCTAGAGAGACATGCAACATGGCCCAAAACTTTTTTATTTATTTTTTCTGATATAATATACAACAAATCTGAGGTTAATTGTAGGGCAACAAGGATGCCCTTTGACTGGTCCCATGTGTTAGCTACTTAGCTCTATTCCTTCTCCCTCTCTTTTTGATACTAATGTTCTAATGTCATGGAGATATTATGGGCTCCAGGCCCAGTGTTATATGACATCACAAGGGTTGTATTACCCACAGGGGAACATCACCAGATGAGCTATATCTCGTTACGTTATATCCTCATATGGAAATGTCAGATGAGTGTCTCCTCATATATCAAATCCATGTGTCGCAAATTTTTACATGCGCTACAATCATCATCATCATCATCATCATTATCATGCTACTATATCTTAATGTCATTCTAAACACAGTTGTTTGTTACTTAAGTAGCTGGCTGGCCAGATCCTTGGGAAGAAGATCCAATGATAAGTAACAACAAGATGGACTACTAGCTTTTCAAGTGTCTCTACTGGCGTTGAGATGTGGTTGTTGAAATATAGATTTGGGGAGGAGGAGGAGAAGAGTTCCGTTAGGGTATTGGAATAGATGCATGGAGAGAGGAGCAGATCACATGCAGCCATTTCTTTGGCACATGATGGGCTTGGCTTCTTAAAGGTTTGGGTAGAAAGGTCCAAAGGTTGGGTTAGGAATTTGGATGAGGAGAAGAAGGGTATGGGTCCTACAAAGCGTGTCATCTAGTGTGGGTGTTCTTGCGCTAGGGAGGGGCACTTGCACGTCCGGAGGCCGGCCCATGTGGCATGGGTTGATTAGGGAACAAATTTAGATTCCTTGTAGCTAGAAATCAATCTTGGTCGACGTATGATTCAATTAATTACTTAGGCTAGTTATGTCATTTAAAAAAAATTGATACGGATGCTCAAGGAGGATGACCTATTTGGCGGATTAATTTGTTAAGGGCGGTTTGCACCAAAAACTAATATAAAATTTCTTTTTTTGCGTCGTTACCCATTTCGATTTATACTATAATACTCTTACATATTCTTACGATGATATAAAATTATCTCCACATTTACTGTAGCATTAATTGTTAATTTTATCTTTTATATTTCTTATTTATTGTGAAAAGATGGCACCATTATGAAGAGAAACTACTAAATAACAATTGGACTTCTTTATTCTTTTTTCTTGCATTAAAAAATAATATGTACACTATTTTCATCTTCTTACCTATAGCAACATACAACTCTATATTTTTCTTCTTCCTTCGAGATTATTATTCAAAGGATTTTTACTTTATCTTTAAGATAAAACCCCATCAATAATCATTTCAACCTATTATTTTTACAAAAGAAATCTATTTAACAATATAATCTAAATCTACTCTATCGATAACATCAAGATAATTTTTAGCTAAAGGGTATATTCTCAAATATTAAGTTGCTACCAGAGCATCCCAATGCAAAAATACAATTGTTAAAAGAATTAAATTCTTAATATGAAAAATTATAGAGGACAACATATAGTCTTATAAGATACCTCCAAATGATACAAATAATTGTGTTTGTTACACTATTATCTCTAGTATCCGTCGCGACATTCAAATTTTTCTAAGATTTTCTTATCAATCGACTTTTGCATATATATATTGATTTTCATTTGTTATTTATTCTTACTTTGTATCTATATATTCTTACAATTAATAATGTATAATGTGATTTAACTAAATTATATGTACGGATTCTAAAATTTTATATGCAAATTATTGAAATATTATCTATGGATTCCATGATATTATCCCTTGATTCTAAAATTAGATTCCAGGATAATATGTGTTGATTCTGTGATAATATATGTAAATTCCATAATAATATCTATGTATTCCATGATAATACCATGGATTCATAAATACATAGATTATGAAAATATTAGTTTAATGTGATTTGATCAAGTCATAATTTATAAATTTTAAAACTATGTATATGGATTACTAAAATTATTGTCTCTGAATTCTGCAATAATATTTATCGATTTCATAAATATATCTATGAATTATAATAATATTATTATATTTTTGATAATAGTATTTATGGATTCCATAACAATATTAATGGATTTTATAAATACATCTATGGATTACTGAAAAATTTATATATTGTAAACAACTAGGATGTCAAAATACAAATTAAATTATGCTAGTGTACATTAATACACAAACTGTAAACACTCTCGATTTGTCTAATATAGTTTGAGTTACACTATTGTATGTCAAAATATAAACAAACTTGGCTATTAAATTGTATAGCCATATATAAAAATATATGTTTTATTGTAAATAAATTAGGTTGTCAAAATATAGATTGAGTTACACTAATGTATATCAAAATATAGGTAAAATTACACTAGTGCATACCAAAATTTTATTGTCCAAAATTATAGAACATCACAAAATGAATTTTTATTAGTACAAACTATAATATATCACAACATGAATTTTTGAGAAACTTTAATCTTTTTGTTTTGTCCTTACAACCGTCATTAGTATTCTTCTCTCTTTAAGTTCTCAAGTCTGACTTCTTTTGTGAATGAGACCCATAAAAAAGATAAAATATCTATATAATAGATGATCCACCTAAGATATTATTTATGGATTAAGATTTAATACCGGATTCCATAAATACTAACAATAAAATATGAAAATACTAACAACTAATTTCAGCAATAATAATAATACATGATTCCATAAATAAACTAACAAAATTTACAAAACTCCTCAAATCACAATTACATAAATAAACTAGTAAAATTTATATAGATAAACTAAGAAAATTACTATATCAAACAAACACTACAAAATCTTATAGATCACAATTAAATAGAGACATTTATAAAATCCATTGATAAGTTGATAAAGAAAATTCTACAATTGAGATCATATCTATTACATCACTCACAATGGGTTTGAAGTATCCAGCCAAAGATGAAGATAATAGAAGTTGAAGATTAAGTCCAAGATTAGACATGGTTCTCAAGCAATTTAAGTTCATCAAATGGAGAAAGAGAATAGATATTTCTCTAACATTTTAGGCTTAAGAAAGGGAGGAAAGAAGCTAATAGATAGTTAGGGCAAAAATAAAATGGTTAGAGCACAAGAGGAGATTGTTTATGCAAGAGATGAAGAGAGAAAAGTTTAAAACAAGATAAAAATAAAGAAGAATGTTAAAGTAAGAAAAAAAGATAACTCTAGAATAAGAAAGAAGGAGGATGCAATTTGGGCAAGAAAGAAGAAACAGTTTGGAAAAGAACTTTTTTTCTAAATTCATGAACATTCACTTCTTTTTTTAACTTGTGGTAGTTGTTTTTTCAATTTCTTAGATGTGACTTATCATTTCTTTCTACCTTGTACCTCCCAAATATTATGAAATATCCTAGCAATTAATACTTAGAGATATTCTCTTTTGTAGTTGAAGGATAATTTGGCATTTAAAAAATATTAGGTAAGTCTACAATGATATGTTAAAATGGGTAGAGATACAAAATGGAAAATTATATTGGTTTTTTGTGCAAAGTTCCCATTTATTATAGACAATTTTTCAACTTTATATCAAAGTACTGTAGTTTCTATCAGTAAATGTCATGCCAGCCTAAATAAATCACTATATAGAAAATCTATTAATAAATTGCTTGCCTATTAATAAGTTGTTTAGTGAAAGCATTTTATTATCCTTGTTAGTGTAAGTTTTTGTAATGATAAATTTATGGACACAAAACATTAATAATTATAATGTACAATCTAAGGTTTTATATAAGATCAAGACATACTACTTATGGAATAATCATACGTGTGAAGAAATTAAAATTTTAAGTGTTAATAAATTAAGCGATTTTGTAAAAAGGTTTGAACCGTTCTTAGTTAGTTCGAACTGCAGCATAGTATTGATGCAAGTTCCTAAAAGGTATATATGTTCGGTACGAACCGATCATGTCGAACTAAAAGGAAAGTTCAATGTCAGATTTAGATTAGAATTTTCCCTTTTGGGATTTCTATTATATGAATCAAATATGTCCATCACACTCTACATAATGGAATTCAATCCATCAAAAGATCTCTCACCTAAAGGTGCTTCACTTTCTACCAACCAAAGTGTGAGAAGTAATTTATTTGTCTTATTCTACATATGTCTTAAAACACATAAAAGGACCGAAGCTATCTACTACCACATGATTCTTGGAGAGAAACTTAAACGTAAGTGATCCATGTTGAAGGATAATGAGCTAATGGCAATCTATTTTCGTAGAATAATTCATAGTAAAGGAATGCGAGCAAGAGACCAACTTTGATGCTTACACATTAGTGTGTCCAAAGGGGCTTTGTATTGAATCTTGTTTCGATGAAATTAGTAAAATAGATCAGTCCATGTGTGATTGGATCCATAGTTTTTTTTTGTATTTGATGTGGGAGGGTTTCAACATTAAAAAAATTATCTCTCTATTTTTGACATATTTTTCTATTCAATTTTAATTTTCTCTTTCCATGTCTATCTTGACCTAATTAGACTAAAATTTCTATCTCTCCCGAAATTTCAATTGATATAAGAGCGTGCCTTAGGGATTCACAAATTTTTAACCTAGTATGAGTGGAAGCCACCTTGACATGAGTGTTTAGAAAAAAATTGACTCTATGGTTTAAAAAAAAAGGAAAGGAGAAATTCTTTTAAAGTTAAGAAGTTACATTAAGTTTGTTTAAATTTCAAAGAAATATCACCTAAGTGTGAAAGCTACCATTGCAAAATCAATAATATCTTCATGCATGTGTCAAAGATTGATTTGACTTATAATTTTGAGCATATGTCGAAATATGTTAATCAACGAGAGTCTTTTTATGAAATTAGTGCATATTGTCATGCATTATAGGATAGTGCTAGATTTTTGAATGCATTGAACGATTTTGGCAACTCTAGCAAGAGTTGAATATATTTATATTAAAGTTAGTACATTAGTGATCAAATTTAGAACATAAATGATTACAAAACTTTACAATTTTGAAATCCGAATTGTTGTAGTTTGGGTTGAGTAACTTGAGTTCTAGTTAGCTTGAGTCTAGAAGGATGTTGAATCTAAAATTAGTCTAGTCTCTTCTCACTCTCTCTTTCCCTCCTTCATTTTGCCTCTTAACCATAACCCTAACCCTAACCCTAGCTCCATTCTAGCTGTCGGCTCTATCTAAAACCATAAGTAGCATCCTTCCACCACTAGTCGACCACTACCCATCTACGGACTCATCCATATAGCTTGAGGCGTGTCATTTTAGCCATCAGCCCTGAGTGCTTGTCTAGCACCAAAGCAAGCCCAAAAACTCCATTCAATCTTGACCTACCCCAGATCTAGTCTACCCCAAACATCGGGTTGAATCAATAGGATCATAGCCGACATTTTTTTTTGGCATACCCACTATTTGTTTAAACGTAGCAAGGAGGGACACCATGGATCTAAGTACCTCGACATCACACATGGCATCGATTGGTCCACCTTGGGACCTCCAGATTTAGGGCTTTCGTGAGGAGATGCAAACTTCCCTACCTCATGAGATCTAGTCCATAAGGACATCTCCATGGATTTAAGTATGTCAACACCAAGGACGTCATGGCCATGCCAATATGCAGCCTCCCTATGTCACCTCCTCTACCACTATTCTAACACAAAGGTATGACTCTTTCAGTCACGAGACAAAGCGCCACAAGCATCATACTACCCACACAAGATTCGAGAGTAACTAACATTTCCGTAAGTGAATACCAAGTGAACAAAACCATGGTGTCATACTAGAGTGCAGTGGAGGAGCCCTATCATTATCGATGAGAATTTGATACGGGATTGCATGTGGATTGACGATCAAAGGTCTAACCATTGATATGACCTAGGTTATGATCCTCTTATATAGGTCAAGGATGGGCTAAAACAAGGAAGGAAGTTGACCTCAACCTTGGGCACTAGAATTTGGCCAGCTAGACTAAATTTATCGAGTTAGGGTTTTTCAGTGTCATATATCTTTTTACTTTGTATTTGGGTCAAAGACTTGGTTGAAGAATGAGTCTAAGTTCTACTGAGAGGTGTCTATAGAGAGCATTGGATTTGATAGTTGCCGTAGGTCTATCAGGTCCAGTAGAGCTTTGGGCTAGTAAATGACTAAATTGAATAAGCAAACAATTAAACCTACCAAGACTGCTACTCAAGCAAATAAACAAAATAAGTCAAATAAGATAAATAGACTCAATTTATCGAGTCCAATGTCAACTGATACATCTCAATTAGATTCGAATCACATCATGATACATGTCCAATTTTGATATATGATTTACTTGGCATACATGACAATGTACTTATCATGTTACTTAATATTGCTTACATGCGATTGAGAATATTATTTTGAAAAAAGTTTTTGACAATCAGTTTTAGAATTTATTGAAATGTTTTTGAAATCTAACCTACCTGAGTTGATTTAATAATCTCTTGTCAATTGTTGTTTTCTGAATTTGATAAGTTATTGACTGAAATTAAATTGAAATTTGCAGTTACGTTGAAATTATGTATCAAGATGTTTTTTTCTTTATATAGTTGAGTTACACAGATTTCTACTATTTGTGTTTATTCGCATAACCTTCATTAATTTTGTCTTAAGCTATAAATTGACTTTATTAGGTGGAGAATAGTTTAGGTCAGTATCTTATCATGAAATTATCAAAGGGAGAGATTATTAGTTTAATTTTATAGAATGATAAATTTGTGGATAAAAACACTAGTAATCATTATAATCTTGGTTTTTTGCATGATAAGACCCACTAGTTATGAAAGACTTGTATGTACACAGAAATTGAAGATATTAAAAAGCAAATTTTAGCAAGTATGCGGAAACATTTTGAACTGTTCCTACTTAGTTCAAACAGCAATACAATAATGGCATAAGTTCTTACAAGGCATATAGATTGGCTCAAATGGATCTTGTAAATTTGAACTAGAAAAGTGTAGATTTAGATCCAAATTGGAGTTTTCATTTTAAGATTTTTCTAGTATGAATCAAAAATGTTCCTCGCTCTATATAAGGGATCTAAAGGCAGACCAAAGGTATCGAATCCATCCAAGGATTCCTCACCTAAAAGAACTTCATTTTTATCGAAGTTGTTGTGCAAAACACCCAAATGGGTGAAGGAAGCGGAAGCAAGACCTTCACCCCCAAATAGCCCAAATGGGAATAGTGAAAGAAAACCAATGCAATGCTTGGAAAAACTCCAAATAGTGGTTAATGGTGATAGAAAGAACCCTAAGCAAGTTCTAATCATGGATTAATACCCTACTGCAAGCAATCACCAGCAATGGAAATAATTGAGACAATAGAGAGAGAGACAAGATTTACGTGGTTCGGCGATGTGCCTACGTCCATGGGCGAAGCAATCTTCTTTACTATGCAAATCCCTCACTTACAAAGAGTTTAACAACTCTAATCACTCTCAATACAATGGTGGCTTAACCCTCATAAATGTTCTTTCAATGACCAACTCTAAAAACTCACTTTAGTATTTATAGTCAGGTTCAGATTTGGGGATTTTCAGTGTCGCGTTCGAACGCCCTCAGGGGCACGTTCGAACGCCGCGCCCAATGTCAATACAGCAGAGCCAAAGGGGCGTACGAACGTAGGAGGGTGTCGTTCGAACGCCTATAGAAACAGCTGCTCTTGGGTTGGTCCGCGTTCAAACACGGCTGGGGCCATTCGAACGCCCTGCGAAAGTTTGCTCTCGGGTTGGCTCGCATTCGAACGCGGCTGGGGCCATTCGAACGCTTGCATCACAGACTGCTCTTTGTTTGGAGCCGCGTTCGAACGCCCCCAGGGCCTGTTCAAATGCGCGGCACAGAAATACTAATACATGCTGAATTTTTACTGAAACTGAATTTGAGCCAATTTTTAACATAAGTGATATGGGTTATTTGTTCACGTCCTTGTCTTATTCCATGTATGTCTTGAAATACATCAAATGAGGTAAACCAAGAGCTGGACCATCTTCAATCACATGACTAAATGAATGTCTTGAGGGACTGAGACATAGGTAATTTGTATCGAGTGACAAATCAACCGAAGACAATATAGTTTCACGGAGTACTTCATTGCAAAGGAGTGAGAGCAAGAGATAGTTCTTGTTTAGAGGAGTTTGTAAGTAAATCTTGATTCTACAATTTTAGTGAAATAGATCGGTCCATTTGTGATCGGATTTATAATATTTTCCTCTCTTCAATGAGAGGGGTTTTCACATTAAAGAAATTATATCTTAGTTTTCAGCGTATTTTCCTGTTTTGTTTTAATTTTATCCTTTCATATTTATTTTGACTCAGTTTCCAAATCAGTTTCTTTAAGAGCAATTTATTTTAAAAACACCCTATGTGGCCACTAATTACTTAGACAAGAACTGCAGTAATTTTGGTAGATAGTTTGAAAATTATTATAGATCAGAAATATATCTTTTGCTAGGGATAATAAATAAATAGGTCACTGGCTCAGCTCCTTCGTGTATATATATATATATGACACTTTTGCCACTGATAACACCTGCTTATCAATAGTATTTATAAGAACATATTTAAACAACTCGTGGAGCTTAGCGACAACTTAAGCTTTGGATCAAGATTACCATATTTGAGTGATGGGTTGAAAACATTGAAATTGTTAAAGGAAAGCGAGGATAGAAAAAGAAAAGAAAAGCATTGAACACCTTTTTAAGTTCTTTCAGTTGAAATGGGAGGAAGAAGAAACAACATGAAATAACTCACCCAGTCATGAAAAGAGAGTAGAAAAGACGCAGAGTTGTGGAAGTCATGCAAGATGTGATGTAATTAAACTTTGTGCCTTCTGATATGGTCTTTTTGGTTCAAGTCCAACGCTTTGTCTGGGATAATAAAGGAGCGAGCACTATGTATGCATGTATGACTGATTGAAAGGCAAACGCATGTGATAACGTATGTCTATATATCACTTCGACTTTATAGCTCATTCTGTTCATTAGCAAATTCTTCCCAAGAAAGTGGCTGTCAATGATAGACATCTGAGGACAATATTTGGGCAAATGACGTGGTAGCTGCTTGAACATAGATTTCATTTTGACTTGTGAATTTCTTATATATGATTAGGCTTTCAATTTAGTTGACTGGAAAAGCCTGTAAATTAAAAGAGGAAGTAATAAAGGTAATTCAGACTCAACAAATAAAACATGCACGGATGCCAAACCCCAAGGAGCTACAGAAGATGAAAGAAAAGCTCAACCCAGACACACCACTGTAGTCGATCTGTAGATCCAACTAAAACATTATAAAATTATAAAATAGTAATAACTTCACAACTTAAGCTTGATCCAAACGTTAGCGAGCACAACCCACAGAAATAAGATGGCTGAAAGCTCCCTAATGCTTCATCTAGAGTCTACAGCCAATAGGAGTCATGTACTTCGGGCATGTATATCAAAGAGATAAATAGAAACGGAAGGATGAATCTTGGTGGCTTTACTGGCACCTATGCCAAGAGAAAACTTCACTTTCATCGGAGAAGAAAAGTCCATAACAACCCTATAGTATTATACCAACAAACAATAAAATAAATAGAAAAGAATGTTGGCGGTAACAATCTGATTCCAAAGAGTCACAAAAATAATCCGATCAAAAATAAATAAATTAAATAAACTTACAAATTACAGAATATAAAATTCTGAATAGTCGAGTCTAGTGTTTGACACTATCTCCTTAAGACAAATTCGCCCTCCACCGATTGCTTCTGGAATAGTGGACGTCAATCTCCTAGGATACAACAACTGTCTTGCACTTAAAAGGAAGCAGCTATTCGAATACCTTATTGAACCTGAATTGTGCTGTGCTCTCTTTCAAATGTAGACTCAAACTTAAAACCCGACCAAGATTAGAAGGAATGAACTAAATTTCTGTCTTAAATTATGTAGACTGACAGCCTATTTATAGAATTAAAAAGGCTCGACGAAATGATACAAATGGTCACGAATGGATGCACCATTTCGGGTCTGAAACCAATTAATAGTTACAACATGAAGGGATGCACCATTTTGGGTCGAGTTCAACCAACTAACTGACTGCTTAACTGTTCATCGAATGGACACACCACTTCGACTTCGAGCAGGTTCAACCAACCAACCAACCCGAACCAGACCAGATTTGAACCCATATCAAGCAAAAAATTAAAATTGGACTTGACTAGTGCGTGCGAACCGAACTGAGCTTGGCCGGGCGACGCGCGCGTGTGAGTTAAGTTGCACAGTAACCTTTACCCACAAAATAAGTACCCCTTTTGGGGCCCAAAGCCCATAAGAAGTTTGTTACTTATATACCATACTAACATTTTTTAAATATCCAATATGGTATTAAACTCATTTTTTTTTTTTTTTCATTGCCATAATACCCACTTTAGAGCCAATTTTTATTCATTTTTCTTCACGGATTTGATTAAGTGAATATATGATAATAAAGTACTCTTTGAGCTAAATTAATTCCACCATTAAACCATCATTAATAATGTGTGGGTCCCACTTAAAATTTAGCTCAAAGTTAATAAAATATTCATATCAAATACATGAAATTACCAACAAAGAAAAGAAAATACAAACCAAAAGGTAAAGACTTAGGCAGACCCAAACCTAAATATAAGGAGGGAATTTCTTACCCTTCCCCGGTTTTGCTTAATTTTAATTTACAACCCCGTATTCCAAGTTTAAGCACCACTTAATCTTCAAGTGATTTAGAACAAAATGATTTTTCATTTTTTTCCAAACATGAGCCCTAAATTTTGCTAGGGCTCGATCACCTCTTCTCCCTTCTCCTCAAAAAGTCCTATCACTACCGGCATCTCTCTTCTCTCCCCTCTCATAGCCTAGTGCCTAAGAGAGGGGAGCTTTCTCCCTCATGACTCTTCTATATCATTCTCTCCCCTTCTTTTGTGTTCCTTCCCTTTTCCTCCTCTTTCCTTCCTTTCTCTCCTTTGATTTTTCCCCTTCCTTATTAGTGCAACTCTAAGCCACCAAGCGGGGCCTCAATCTAACCCCACCTTCTCCTCTTAGCTTTACCCCTCGTTCTCCGCCCCTATCGACTCCCTAGTTCGATGGTTATGTCACTCATCCATAGCTACCCTATTTGCCCCATCTATTCTCACACTATTGTTGCCTTGTGCCACTCCACCGCCTTCTTAGTTACGGGTGGAGTTTTAGGGGATGCGGAATGCTCTCTCTATGCCTCATGCTAAGGTCCGAACGGAGCATAACAGTAAATATCTGGTGTTATGGCAGTTGTCGGAGGGAGATATACGACCAAGGGTGGTGGTGGATGGCTATAAAGTAGATGCCTGCTGGAGTAAGGTAGTGGCTAGGGTTTGAAATCTTTGGAGGTTCTACGACTATGATATACTCTTAGAAATATAAAGACGATTTAATTGCTACTATAAAACGGTAAATATAATAATAAAAAATAACTAAACTCAATTAATTCTCAATGTTTAGATGCTTGGATGCTTGGATGAATAAACAAAAAAGTCTAGCCCCTTTATTTATAGAAGTCAGGTACAATAAGTCCTACTCGGACTTAATTCTAAAGGCTTATATGATTCGAGTAGGACTTGTCTTAGAGGCTTACACGACTTAATTGAACTTGCCTTAGTGGCTTACATGACATAATTGAAATTGTCTTAAGAGCTTACATAAGAGATAAACATGAATCAATTAAAAGATAAATAGACTCGACTCAAATGACTCGACTAACTTAACCTACGTGGTCGAATTGTAACAATCCATCATGCTTCTGATACCTTGTCCTCAATGAGACTAGTACATGAGCTGGTACTTCTAGCTTATGTCATGCTCGTGTCATCCCACCAATCATCCTCGAGCTCATACTCGGGCCTCAAGTCGCACTCACGGGTTTCCAACTAGTTAACACGAGTTGGTTGAACTGGATCATGAAATTTAGCATGCACTAAGATATGTGCATTTCATCTCTCCCATAGGATTGCCCTAACCCTAACCTCGGGGCTGAAATTATTTTTCGGCCTAGGGGTGTCGTTGTGAGCTGCATGGACATCGGCGATGGCTTGGCAAGGTCACTAGGTAGTCGACGTCTGGTGGGTCCTCGTGCCGACGAGCAGCCGAAGAAGCCCATTATCGATCTCGGGCTCAGGTTGAAGCAGCGACGGCCATGGTGGCCGTAGTCCCACTGCTGTGGAGCCTCAACAATGGAGACACCCGGCGAAGCGTCCCGGACGTGGCTTGGCTCGGGAAAACTCCTCGTGATAATGGCCATCGGGTTCAGCCATGCGAGGCGCCAATGAGGCCGTGAACTCTCCTTTGTAAGCTTCCATTGATCAGCAAAATGAAGGATTTCCCCATCAATTCAGTGAGCGATTTCGAATACCAGGGCACGAAGGCCTTGGCGTCACTTTGCAAGACAAACCGGCTGACCTCGGCGTCCGTAGACACGATGGTCGGGCTACTGAAGATGTGTGACTTGAACACCTTCCCATACCTACAAGCATTTGATCAAACACTTGTTGCACATACATGAAATCATAACATATTAATACATCTACCGTACTTAAAAACACTTTCACATCGTAAGAAATCAAACAATGACGACTCACAATAGCCGACGCTTCTCCATGAAGCTCTCAGGGCGAGGGGAGTAAGCGCATGAGACGAAGTCGAGGGTCTCGCCAATGAGAGGCCACCCAAGAGTTCCTTTGGGGAGTTGGGCTCTTGATCTCCTCCTCTTCTTTAGCTTCCAATTGCTATAGACGAGGAGGACCAATTTTTGTAGCAAGATGAGAATGGCTTTGGCGACCCATAGACCAACAACCCCGGTGGAAACCATTGGATGGCAGTTGGCCCGAGGAGCCAACTGTGGCCATCGGTGGTTGCCGAAATGCCGAACCTTGGGCCATGAATCATAGTTTTGCTACAAAGAAGAGAGTCATCGATGGCACTCTTCCGGCCTTCTGTCTTGGCTATAGACAGCCTAGCTCAGGTGCGGGGGTACCATGGAAGGGATCGAATGAGGCGGCGGGGGGGCCAGGAGTGGCTAGGTGGTCGCCGGTGGAAAGCTAGGTTTTTCAACCCTAGCCTCCACCACGGGTGGGGAAGATGACCCCACGACCACTACTAACGGCTGCTCCGGCACTTCTGTGATTATGAGGATGGTCTACTGTGGTTAGGAGTCTCCATCGTAGCCGAGGAGGAGGCGAGGCTGTAGTTTGGGTCGGCACCACCACCCTCTCTTGGTTTTGATTTTGCTCACCGTGGGGGCCAGGTGGGGTGGGGAGGGTCGTTCGGCCTTGGCCAACGGTGCTGGAGGTGCAAGTAGTGTTGGCGACACAGGTTGGCTATGCTGGGCTAGGAGAACTGTCGTCAAGGCCTGGATTGAGTCCTTGAGGGAGGTTTACATCTCATTCAACTCATTTGAAATTTTTTTAAATATTGTCTTCGCCCACGCCAGTGGCTCATCACCGGTGGTTGTTGGTGGTGGTGATGGAGCTAGGGAGACACCCACTAGAATAGAGATGAGTTCTCGGTCCTTCACAGTTGCTCCTTCTTCGTTCATCTTCTTGGATCTTGATGCGAATCGGGTCAGATCGGATCACATCAAGGGGAGATTGGGCTCAATGGGTTGAGTCTAGTTATCTTATCTACTTATTTACTTTAATTAGAGTCTTATTAGGTTAGAATTTATTAGTTAACTAATTATGCTACATGCAATTTCGGAAAAATATTCAAAGGATATACCATAGACAACCAAATATTATGAAACCAGGAGAAGATCGAAGATGTCCTAATCTACAACTTCTGTATTTAAGGTTTCTCCAAATTTGGTCTCTATATATGGTAGAACGAAGAATAAATCTGAGAAGGACAAGGAAGGCTAATTTAGCCAAGTCATGTTTATCTCTTATGTAAGCACTTAAAGCAAATTTAATTAAGTCATTTAAGCCTCTAAGGCAAGTCCTAGTGCGAGTCGTATAAGCATTTAGGGTTAGTCTAAGGCAAGTCCTAGTTCGAGTCGTTTAAGCATTCCGTCTGCATAGGACTTATTGTACCTGACCTCTATATATAAAGGGGCTAAGCTTCTTTGTTTAGGCAGGGAATTAAATGAAGGAATATTGAGTTAAGTTTAGTTTATTTACCTTGCATTACTTATCATCCTTATCTTTTACCATAGCCGTTAGATTGTCATTATCTTTCTAGGAGCAGATCTAAGTTAGAAACTCTAATTCTACCTCCAACCCATAGTCACCATCACCTCCTGCAGCCACCATATCCTACGGCCGTCCACCACCAACCTTGGCCTTCCGTTACCCTCTGATGATTGTCGTAACATCGAATATTTACTATTCTACCCCATTCTGACCTTGCTCCACTATTTTAATTATATCTTTCCATCTAGACATCCGATTGACGTGAAACCAAAGCCATTCTCATATGGACGGATCGTTCCAGATCTGGTCTTTAACAGATCTTGTGCTAACCATCGGTCGAGTAATGTCAGTTCTGATACAAATATTACTAACCAAATCTAGACCGATATAGATGTAAGAAAATTATGAAAATGTGGTGGTAGCCTCATAAGATATGGTTATAATGGCTCTAGTTTCACCTAAATCGGTGGTTTGTATTGAAAGATATAAATAAAAGAGTGGAGCAAGGTCAAAATAGAGCATAACGGTAAATATCCGATGTTCTGAGGCTCAAAATAATTATAATATATATGTATATATATAATATGAGTAATA
Source organism: Typha latifolia (assembly GCF_019914945.1). Taxonomy (NCBI): domain Eukaryota; kingdom Viridiplantae; phylum Streptophyta; class Magnoliopsida; order Poales; family Typhaceae; genus Typha; species Typha latifolia. The sequence goes on along the minus strand of NC_133086.1, from coordinate 11,923,791 downwards.
TTTTCTATATTATAATATAATGTTATTATGATCTAAGATTTACTTAGATTGATTGTTATGTACTATGATCTTATGAGTTTATTATAAATTTTAATTCTATTAGTTTATATTTTGAATTAGGCTTTATTTTAAGCTTGATTTAAGTATTAATCAAACTTAATTTAATTCAAGCTTGATCAAGCTCAAAATTTAGTTTAAATTAATTAAGGCTTAAAATCCTTTATTGATCGAGCTCGAAATTAGCTCAAATTAAACTAATTTTATTTTAAGCTTAATCACAAATATAGGCTCGAAATTCATTTCAATTCGAGCTTTCGGTTACACGCCCTAGTAGCGGGTGGCTTTTGTTTTACTAGGTGATTTTGAGGTGGAGTTTTTTTATTTTGCTTTAGAGGGTTGAGAGAACATCGAGGCAACAAGGATGGGATTTGGGACAGCTAAAGAGAAGTTAGTGAGTTGTTATTCTGTGGATGTTTCGGCAGTGCCGTAAAAAGGTTTAATAAGAAAGATCCCAGTTTTGGGGAAGTCATGTCCAATGTTGATAGGAATTGCCATAATCTAGCAGGCAAATTTGTGGATAAAATTATTTTTATTTGAGTTGTACAAAATTAGATTCACGTATATAGTCAAGTTACATAACTTATGAAAGATTAGATTGTGTGAAGAAATTATACCAAAATATAAAAAAATAGGAAGAAGATTAAAGCTTTAGGTTTTAGGACCTCATCTAGACAAGACTACGGGGATTTGGCTAGCTAGATCAGTTCTATTATGGAAAAATAAGTGGAGTTCGAACGAGATAAATGGCTTTCAGACGACATGCCACGAGAGCAGAGGAAAATTGAAATTCAAAATAGATGTAAGGATTCCTTTGGCAGCTTATCTTATCACTAATCAAAGATATGCATAACCTTGTGGAATTTATGTTTCATATTTGAGTGATGGGACTTCTACAATTGTCCGATTGTTTGAGCTACAGCTAAGAATAATCTAATAGCATCAAAAGAAGTTGAAATGTTTATTGACATCAAACATAACAGCATGAACCAGATCTAGACCAATCTAGGCGTAAGAAAATTGTGATATGTTATGTAGTGGTAGCCTCGTGAGTTAGGGTTCGGGATGCTGGAGTGGCGGGCAATGGAGCATCGTCGGTGGGTCCACCGGCCCCCGATGGCTGTGGTTCGTGGCCATGGCCGCATTGCAGTGGAGCCCCGGCATCGAAGAGGCTGGTGGAAGCTAACTTAATGTGGCTTTGCTTGGCCAATTTCACCACGAGCATGACCATTGAGTTCGGCCACGCAATGGTCGCCGACGGCTGTAGTGGCCACCATTGGATGGCAGTCAGTCTGAGGAGGCCAATCGAGGTCGTCGATGGTCATTGGAACACCAGACCCGTGGCCATGCGGCTTGGGTTCGCTGTAGCTTGAAGGGCTATCAATGGTGGCTTTCTAGCCGATTCTAGTGATTATTGTCAAAATGGATCGAGTGCAGAGGTCCCGTGGAAGGGATCAGACCTGGCGGTGGGGGTCGAGAGCGGCCGGATGGTCGTTGGTGGAAAGCTAGGGTTTTCAACCCTAGTTTCCATCGCAAGCGGGGAAGATGACCTTGACCCTTGCGCTGGGTGCTTCTCCAACACGGTAGCAGCGACAATGAGCATCTGCGGCAGTGTAAGGACCTCAACCTCAGCCGGAGGAGGGGTTGAGGTCGTGGTTTAGGCTAGCTCATCCCCTCCCTCATGGTTTAGATTGTTCACACTACGGGAGCCAATTTTTGCCATAGCCGGCAATGCTAGCATGGAAGGGTAGTGGAGGGTGGCTAGTAGGGCCTCTATCAAGGCCTAAATCGAGTCCTTGATGGTGGTCTGGATCTCCTTCGAGTTCTCCTTCAATTTGGCCAAAAATTCTTTAAATATCACCGTCACCCACGTCGGTGACTCATTGCTGGCAGTTGTTGGTGGTGGAGGGGGCGCTAGAGATACTCTCATAGGAATAGAGATGGGTTCCTGACCCTCCATGGTTGCTCATTCCTCATTCGTCTTGTATCGAATGTTAACCATCGTCCGAGGAATGTTGACTTTGATACCAATGTTACGAACCAGATCTGGATCGATCTAGATGTAGAAAATTGTGATATTTTATATGGTAAAGCCTTGTGAGTTAGGGTTCCAATGGTTCTAATTTCATGAGAATCCGATGTCGAGATGAAAAGCTATAAATGAAATAGTGGCAGATAACCAAGTGTGTCGGACGATAAGGTTAAAATAGGGCAGAACGGTAAACAACTGATGTTGCGGCTGTTATCTGAGGGTGGTGGACGGCCAAGGGTGGTGGTGAACGACTGTAAGGTAGAGTAGCTTTTGGTACAATAAGATGGCTACGGTTTGGAAGATTATGATGCTTCTACGGCTATGATCTACCCATAGAAAGATAAAAGCGATGTAACAGCTACGGGAGGTAAAGATGAAAAAAATTATTTGACTAAACTCAGATTCATTTAATGATCGATTCAATAATGATTATCAACATATGTCTACTCCTATTTATAGGAGTAAAAGATCCTAATGGATCAGATATATATATTTATTATTCGATTTATTTCAAATTTAAAATAATAAGATAAAACTACCTAACTAACTCAAATTGACTCGACTTGACTAACTTTACAGTATATAATCAAGAACTTCTCTACTTTTTATTTGATTGCAAAAATAGCATTACTTTTTATTTTGACTTTATTTCTTGAAAATAAAGAGTCGCTTCACTGAAATTAGTCATTTTATTAAACTCTAATTTCTAGCAATTAAACACATTAAAGTTTCAAGTTCAGATTAAGTCTTAGAATTTTTCTTTCTTTCTTTCTTCCTTTCATTTTCTTCTTTTCTGTTTTTGAAGCATGATGAGCATCTTTTAGATACAAAAGAGAGTTGGGAAAGCCCACTAGAGATTTTACGGGAGTGTCGGAGGAATTAAACTTCCAATGTATATATTTCCATGTGATGATGTGACTTGAGCCATGATCTTTAGCTGAAAAGAATGCGTGATTGATTAATTGTGGTTCTCTAACACTCTAGTTATCTCTCACGGATGCTATGACTGCAAGAGTTTTCAACCACGAAGTGAGGAGAACAATATAGAGAAATAAGGTTGCCTCCACGCTCAACATGAGAAGAAAAGAGAACAATGATGAAGGGCGATTGTCATAAGTAATCAAACAAACAAAGGTCATCTCAAATTATACCTTAGTTTTGAACATTGGTTTAAAGAATGTGCTCTGCTTCTTGGGCACATGATATGTATGGGGGTCAAAAACCGAATTTTGGGCCCACTTTTTCGACCTTGGTAATCGCCAGAAGGATCTAATTCCTTACTTTTAAGAGGATTTAACATTAATGATTACGAGAACAATATAGACATTGGCTTAAAGAAAAATATACTTTTTTTCTTCTAGTTATATGATAATACCACATATTTCTCTTGCCTTTTTGAATCCCTAAAAATTTTCTTTTCTTTCTGAAACTATTAACAATGCTTTAGAACTCCGAACTAGATATGGAGAATGAGTACCACTGTAAGTTCAATACTTCCATAACGCTTCAAGAATTGAGAATGAGCAGCACTGTTACTGTAACAACCTGCCCCCAAAAAAATAAAATAAAATAAAAAGTTTTTGGGCACGACGTGTGTGGCCAAACTCGTGCCCATGCAAGCTGCATGAGCAGCTTGCGTGGTGAGGCACCACGCGCCCACCGACGCTGCCGCAGCCAACCAGCTGCGGCCAGCTAGCCACAGCGGGCCCTGGTGCCGCCGCCCTCCACCGCCTCTCTCTCTCTCTCTCCCTCTCTCTCTCGCCGAGGCCGGCCTATCACTATCGCCGCCTGTTGGTAATTTCATGTATTTGACATAAATTTTTTTTATTAACTTTGCGCTAAATTTTAAGTAGAGCCCACACATTATTAATGATGGTTTAATGATAGAATTAATTTAGCTCAAAGTGTATTTTATTATCAAATATTTACTTAGTTAAATCCATGAAGAGAAGTGAATGGAAATTGGCTCTAAAGTGGGTATCATGGCAATGGAAAATAAAGAAAAGTGAGTTTAGTACCATGTTGGATATTTGAGAAATATTAGTTTGGTATATAAGTAACAAACTTCTTATGGGCTTTGGGCCCAAAAAGGGGTTCCTATTTTGTAGGTAAAAGTTACTATGCAACTTAACTCACACACGCGCGCGCCGCCCGGCCCAGCTCGGCTAGGTTCGGTTCGCACGCACGGGTCAAGTCCAATTTTAATTTTTTGCCTGATACTGGTTCAAATCTGATTTGATTCGGGGTCGAAGTGGTGTGTCTTGGTTGAACCCGACCTGAAATGATGCATCCCTTCACAGTGTAACTATTAATTAGTTTCAGACCCAAAATGGTGCATCCATTCGGTGACCTTTTGCATCTTTTCGTCGAGCTTGTTTAATTCTATAAATAGGCTGTCAATCTGCATAATTTCAAAAAAGAAAAACTTGGTTCATTCTTTCTAGAGTCGAGTCTTTAAGTTTGAGTATGCATTTGAGAGAGAGTACAGCACGGTTCAGGTTCAATCAAGGCATTAGAAAGCTGCTTCCTTTCAGTGCAAGGCAGTCGTTGTATCCTGGGAGACCGACGTCCACTATTCCAGAAGCAATCGGTGGAGGGCAAATTGGTCTTAAGGAGATAGTGTCTAATACTAGACTCGACTATTCAAAATTTTATATTCTGTAATCTATAAGTTTATTTAATTTATTTTATTTTTATCGGATTTTTTGTGACTCTTTGGAATCAGATTATTACCGCCAACACCGCCGTCCTTGGAAACCACCGCTGCCACCTCCGCGAGCATCGATGAGCTCCTTTCTCTCCCTCTCCCTCCCTCCCTCTCTCTCTCTCTCTCTCTCTCTCACTCTCTATCCTGAGCTTGAGCTTGTCGGAACCGAGCCGCCAGCGAGAGGCACTTCCCTCCCCTCCTCCCTTCTTCTTCTTCTTCTTTTTCTTCTTCTTCTTTTTCTTCTTCTTCCTCGACTTCTTCTCCTCTTTCGCAACAGTGTTGGGCTCGGCTAAGCATTGATGGCAGTGTTTTAATTATTTATTTATTTATTTATTTATTTTATTGATGTTATTTATTTAGGTTTTTCTTCTTAATTAATGCAAATAGATTATTTAGACATTAATTATTTAAATAATAATGAATATTCTTCAATATGATTAGTATTAATTATAATTTGTATAATCAATGATTAATTAGGTATAAATATAGGTAATATTCATATTTATTTATTTATATCTCTATTAGATTAATATATAGATTTGTAAATTATAATTATCAAATTTATATACTAATATTCTTATGAGTTACATTTTAAATAATTCTAATAATTCATTATACATTATTATCTTGTAACAAATAAAATAATAGGCTTACATATTTATTTATTATTTTATAAAGAAATGACTATATAGTCTCTAATTAATCAAGATATATTTTAATTATAATTAGGTTTTTATCTATATTTTTATTTTTATTTATAATTAAAAATCTAGCTAGTTATAAAGATAAGTATAAATTCTAAAATCTAGTAAATCATCATATTTTACATGAACGGATTTTAATTAGATGAATGACTAACTTCTTGCTACTTAAATATTTTCAGATCCCGAACCCCCTTATGTGAAGCCTCGTGGACCTTGCTAGCGATGAGTTGTCTCGGTTAATTAGCGGATGTGAGGGATATGTGTATTGGGTCTTCTGATCAGACTGTGAGTAGTTTTATCCCCTAGACGCCATTCTCGAATTATGATATATTATATATCATATACATGCATATTTTGTCCTCCAGCATGATTATATGACTTTATATAGAGATGATTTCAGTCGAGCATATTTTAACATGCATTTGATTAGGCTAATCTGGGATATGAGTACATTGGTGATATATAGAGATGATTGGATATGGTTATACTATTATGGTTTTATGTCGGGATGATCTCTATCATGAGTATGCATGGGATAGACTAGCATGGGTATGCATGTGTCGACTACATGATTGGAGACTACATTATATTATTTTTCTCTTGATTCCTATTCCATCTAAATTCCTGTTATACATTGACTTGTTATCGTACTTGATAAATGCAGATGATCTGTCATTTAGAAGGAAAGCATAAAATGTGAGGATACCCGAGTGGGTGCAAGGGTTAGGATGCGCTTGGTGGATGATTGATCGCTCGACATAGTCACGATCCTATTGGCCTTACGTCTGAGGTCGTTAGTCTGTGTGCATAGCAGACATTCGGACACATGCGGTTGGTCAGAGCATATGTGGCGAGTTATCCTCACGAGATTTTTATTAGCTAGAATGGTGCCCGGTCTAGATGGATGTTGATACCCTTAGCGGATGGCAGGGTATGGTTATATTTGAGATACTCTTTGCGGATGGCAGAGTATGCTCTGAGCTTTCGGGCATGATGTTAAGGCCGAGTACCGGGTGTTGACTATACACGGTAGTCTAGTATGATGAAGACATATAGAGCTGACATTGATGACTGAGATGTTGAGAAATGTATATGATTTCATTATCATTTGATTACCTGATTATTGAGTGACTAATATATATCATATATGGTTGCATTTGATATCATAGCATGGTCATGGTCGACATGCATCATGTGTCATATTTGAGAGAGACTTATGATGATAGTATGACATGGAGATCTATTTACTCATTATCGAGGATTATATACTTTTATCAGTTATGACATATTATCTACTTTTCATTTATATATTATTGAGAATACATTCATATACTCATTCATGACATGATGCTCTTTATGATTCATTTTATCCAGTACATGATTTACTCTCTATTTGGCATCACTGATTCGGGATAAGGTTTATTTATTGGGCCTTTTAATCATGACTCTCTTTATTTCTTTTCTAACCCCCACAGATATTATGGTACGTGATACCGACTTGAGATATCCTGATGAGATGTTTTAGAGAAAAGATAAGGTGAGCTATAGACGTGAAGTGGTATAGAAAATAGTTTAACCAGATATTGAGTTGTATCGTTGTTTGTTATATTTGTACTTTATTATATTAGACGATGATTTGTATAGTACATGTTAGATTATAGTGCACTCTTGTATCAGTTGTTTAGTTGTATCTTAATGGTTTATTATGGCTTGTGTGGGTCCTGTAAGATTAGGTAGTGGTCTAGTGTATATTATTGTGGACTTGGATATTCATATGTTAATAGATTTATTTGGTTGATAATATGATTTATTTGGTGTTGGATTATGTGAGTATGAATATGTTAGCAGGTATTATTTGATGATATCATGATTATATGTGCACAGGAGTGTATTTGTGCATCACAGACTCTGCTCGTCCTGTCGCGTGCGCCACGCATGTCGGGTGGGCGCGTGGGCGTGCACGTGCCCGTGCCAGGTGGGGGCATTACAGTTACAACATGCTAGTCTCCCTTTTATATTCCACCTTGATAAGTTTGCATAGTTTGGAACTCACAAATATTCATCCATAAAAGTACTACACTATGAGAAAAAAGAAATTCATTTCTTGAGGCATCATAAGGGTAACTGCCATTTGTCTACAATTCATTCAATTCATGAACCAATGTCTGCAGACACACATCGATATCATTTCTTAGAGAATTTGGATTATGAATAAACAAGGGCAACAAGAACATAGGTTTTTTTTTTCTAAGAGAATGACCGTAGTCAATGATTTCATTTCAACATCAAGAATGTGCTTGCGACACGAGAATTATATCAACCTATGAGCTCCTGGATGATAGGGAGTCATAGTTCAAGTTATGAGCAGGAACATTGTTTGCTTGATAAGTAAAACATACTGATAAAGAGGAGCGTTGCATAGCAAACTATTTGGATTCACGAATCCATGGTCAAATAATTCATATCATACCATCCGAAGGGAAGGAATTGAATGAGTTCACAATAGCTTCGCAATCCGTGAAAAGTTAAGTAGAGCCCGCATGTGCATGATCTAAAATAAGCTATAAGCCAGCAAGGAGTGCTTGGGCTTTACCCTCAATCGTGGAATCACAAACCACTATATATTTCTTCATCTTTATAATCTGCAACCCAGATTTTAAGAGAACAACAATGCCAACATCCAGACCAAGCTTCCAACTAGCATCAACCCTACACAAAGTTGCATTCTCAATAGCTGATGAATCAAGAATCATAGAGGAGATAGGAGAAGGCTCTATAGGCTTTAGTAGGGGAGGAGTAGAATAGGCAGTGATGGATCTCTTAATCTTCTAAACAAGCTCCTTAGGTGTAGTAATCTCACCTTGGAAACAAAAGTGATTTTGTTCTTTCCAAATGCACCACATTGAGATAAACAAAGAAGGGAGAGCTTCCATATTAACATGATTAAGCAGCTCAATTAACCAACTGCTAAGACGGATAAGTAGGCCATTTAAACCCCCAAATCAAACCATGTAGCTTTGACATAAGGGCATTTGAAGAGTATATGAAGAACATATTTAAGTTCAGTAGAGCATCTTGTACAACCAGCGTTCATATCCCTCCAACGTGCAAGCATAGCTTCATTGGTGGGCAGTGCATTTGTCAAGCATCTCCATATAAAGACTAGGACTCGAGTGATACAATCTCCCCGTGGGCTAAGATTAGATCTATCTCATTTTTTCAGATCTGGACAGAATTTGGCAAGAGTCCAGAAATTCTAGCCATCGAATTAATGTGAAACTTTGATACCTGTAGCCCTGGAAAAGAGCTTTCCAACGAATCTAGTTTTAGGGAAATCGGATGGCGGAATCTGTAGATATCGTCAGGGGAGTCTGTTAATGGATCCGTGGATGGAGGCACGAGATCCTAGGTGGATTATGGAGGATTAAGGATGAATGATGGAGATGGAATGGCTATGAATGGTAGATGAAATATGATGGAAGGGAATAGGGAAGATATGGAAGGATATTTAAGGAAATATAGGAAAGAATTTGAAATAGATGATGATTGAGATCTAATTTGGATCTAAATATAGCCGTATCTTTCAGGCTGATTTATGGATGATCTACTGTTGGATATTTATCAAATTTGGACTGAAGATACATCTCTGAGTCAGTTTTCTGGAATGGGGTCATGGGATCTAGGGAGATATGTGCATTTCTAGATATCAAAGTTTTACCAAAATACTCCGCTGTATTAGAATAGATCTAGAGGTAGATATGTTGAGATAAATTCAGATCGATCTAACGTCCAAAAGATATGATATTCTGGTATTTTGTTCCCCTAGAAGTCAGGGATCCAACGAAATTGAAATCAGGTCGATCGGATAAGTAGATCAAGAGTTATTGTGAAAATAGTGACTAAAGGTCATATGGTTGCGAGATGAACGTGAAAGGTGGAACCTACGGATCGATGCTATGAAGGTCGTCAATGGATGGTGGAAGGCCTATGGGCGTGGGGAAGACCTTAGGACATGGAAGAGATGAATGAGATGGTGTGGGCTAGATCAGGGTGCTACGCAAGGCAAAGAAGATGAAGGAGAAGGGAGTCGGCTCTTAGGGTTAAGAGGGAACGACTAGTTGAATACAGGGGAGAGGGACATAACCATGATGAATCAAGTCCTAGACTGATAGAAGAGGGAGAAGTGGGCTCAAGGCAGAAGTTTCATAATAATTCATCCATGATCCTCAAGTGAATATCAGCCCTCCTATTTATAAAAGGGAGATATAAGTGGGCTTAGCCCATTACCTAATATGGGACTAAACTAAAGCAAATGCAATAAGTAAATAAGCAAATAGAGTGGATAATTGTATTGAGCCCAACCCAATACCCTTTGAGTGGACCAATTGGCCTAAAGCCCATCTTCTAGACTGACCTAGCTCACCTGGATCATATCAATCCACCATGCTTCCATACACCTTGTCCTCAAGGTGACTCGAGTCAAACTTGCTGTGTTCAGTGGATCATCCACAATCAAGCTTGGATACTTCTACTCCTATTGGCCCAAGGTGGGATTTGAGTCCATCTATATTGAGTCCACTCAGTCTTGAGTGGTCGAACAAATTGACTCAATGTCAGTTCAGCTATAGAAATCTGGTGCATCCGATTGCACTCGGGAGGACGAGTTAGGTGTAGTTGGTAGATCCTGATTAGGTCCACCTAGTGACTTGAGTTAGGTTCAACCAGCCGAACTTACTGTTGGTTGTGCACATAATCGTACTGCTCACTCCATGGATTAGGATCCAAGTCAAATGTATCCTGGTATAAGCAAACTCGACTTATGTCAAGTAGAAGGTTTCTGATTAGGTCCCTTATTTGACTTAATTGAGTCCCTAAGTCTGAAGATGACCCACACTTGACTTGACCCCTTTGGCTCTTAGGTCCAACCTAGCTCATGTCTAGCAATTCAACCTGGTCAAGCCCAAGTGTCTGAACAAATAGTTTCGGGTCATCTCCCTCACCACCGATGAGGATTCTCGATGAGCGATATCCAGTGGCCATGCGTGGTGTTCCTCCATTCAACAGTGGTTCGCACGGTTGTTGACTGTCGAAGAACTCCGTTCTGACATCCAAAGAACCTTTCCAACCGTCGGGCTCACCAGAGGAAACTGCTGCCTTGAAGCCGGACTCTTCATTGTTTCTGTAGGGATTAGGAAGGATGCGGCCTTTCGCGGTTTGTCGGCGAGGTCTCCAATGCATGGGAAGATGTGGAGGTTCCAAGAGCTACTACAATGGTTGAGGATCCCATTGTAACTAGCGACAGTTCATTTCGGCTGACCATAGATCAAGGTTTAGAAGCTCGATCTTGCTGGTTAAGGTTCTGAACCAGTGGCGGCGGGTTCATGGTGGTAGACTCACGTCGGGGAGTTGTCGGTGCGTTTCCGATCGCCATGGCTTCTCTTGTCGTACGTATTTCCCGTATCACCTCTCTCATCATCTGATTATTGATGACCATCTATTCGGAAAGTGATCTGATCATGGCTCGAATGCTAGGCCCTTCCGTATTCAGATTTTGTTGGGCGGTTTCGCGGGTGGAAGTTCCCGCAGCCGTTTCCCCCTCCTTTATTGGGAAAATCTCATCTTCCTCATTTCGTCGTGCAGCCATGGCTCTAGTTGTCATCATAGGAAGTGCGTGTCCGAGAAATGGTGGCTCTGATACCACTCTTGATACGATCTCCCCTTGGGCTAAGGTTAGATATATCCCATTTTTTTCAAATCTGGACAGGATCTAGCATGAAATTTTAGAAAAGGAGTCCAAAAATTATAGCTATCGGATCGATGTGAAACTTTGCTACTTTGTAGCCCTGGAAAAGAGATATCCAACAAATCTAGTTTTAGGGAAATCGGATGGCGAAATCTGTAGATATCATCAGATAAGTAGGCGAATATCAAGGAGTCCGTCAATGGATCCGTGGATGGAGGCATGAGATCCTAGGTGGATTATGGAGGATTAAGGATGAATGGTGGAGAAGGAATGGCTATGAATGGTAGTGAAATATGATGGAAGGGAATAGAGAAGATAAGGAAGGATATTTAAGGAAATATAGGAAAGAATTCGAAATAGATGATGATTCATGTCTATTTGGATCTAAATATAGTTGTATCTTTCAGGCTGATTTACGGATGATATGCCCGTTGGATATTTATCAAATTTGGATGGTGGAAGGCCTATGGGCATGGGGAAGACCTTAGGACATGGAGGAGATGAATGAGATGGTGTGGGCTAGATCAGGGTCCTGCGCAAGGCAGAGAAGATGAGGGAGAAGGGAGTCTGCTCTCAGGGTCGAGAGGGAACGACTAGTCGAATACGGGGGAGAGGGACATAACCATGATGAACCAAGTCCTAGACTGATAGAAGAGGGAGAAGTGGGTCAAGCCAGAAGTTTCATAATAATTCATCCATGATCCTCAAGTGAAAATCAGCCCTCCGATTTATAAGAGGGAGATACAAATGGGCTTAGCCCATTACCCAATATTGGACTAAACTAAAGTAAATGCAATAAATAAATAAGCAAATAGAGTGGATAACTGTATCGATGGTGGATGGTGGATGGTGGTGGACCAGCGTTAATGGGGTGACACCGGTGAATGTGGTGGTGGAAGGGTTATGGGAGATTGAAGGATTAGGGCAAGTGATGGATAGATTGGAAGAAGAGAGAGGAGAGGACTGCCCCTAAGGGACTAGGCTGATTGGCCGATCGAGGGAGGCTAGAAGCGACAATGCCGAGGAACGAGAGAACGGGAGGGAAGAAGATGAAGGAGGCAAGGCAAAACTCAATTCATTCAATAATCATTCCATGATTGCCATCCACACCTTTAGAGGCTAACCAAACAATTCAAAAATGGCAATTATTAACCCTAAAACAATAGATTTTCGTCGATCGCATTTGAACGCCCCCGATCGCGTTCGAACACACATATTTCGCACTCTCTGGATGTGCGAATGTGATGTAGGCATTCGCAGGCGCGTTCGAACATACAATTCGCACTCTCTGGATATGCGAACCTGATGCAGGCGTTCACAAGCGCGTTTAAATGCACTCCACCCGCGTTCGAACGCAACATACAGAAAACTTATTTTTTTAAGAATTAAACACTAAAACTAAAAACAAAAACATCCCTAAAGTATATCCATACTCGAGACGACATCGGTGAAGTCTGAATCGTATCAAGCGGGGGCGACCCATTGGATTGGATCTATAGGGCAGAGCAATCCTTCACCTATCAAGGGACACATGACCACCAAAAGGCGCTTCTGGCCTCATTCCACCTTGAAGACGTAGCGGTGAGGTGGTTTCAAGCAGCATATCGCATGCGCGCCTTCACTACTTGGGAGGAGTTCTCCGATGCGCTTTCTGTGCATTTTGTACCCTCTGACTATAAAGACTTCCAAGCCACCTTGATGAAGCTAACCCAAAAGACCTCTGTAAGAGCCTACCAAGAGAAGTTCAAAAGAATTAGCAATCGAGTACATGGGTGGTCGGACTATGCTCCTAAAAGCACCTTCATCTCTAGGCTTCATCATGATATCCAAGCGGAAGTCAAGGCAACTCATCCTACTACCTTGTGGGAAGCCTTCTCAGTGACTCAAATAATGGAAGAGAAGATACGGGAGTTAATGGCGACACACCGTTTAGCGTGGAGCACTAACGACCCACACTCCAACCATAGACCACCAGTCTTGGGTGTGGCACATTCAGGGTGGGTTCAGCCAAATCCCAATCGGCCACCCCCACCACGGACAGCCCTTGACCCTAGGGGATAGCCACGAATGATGGGTTGATGCCTTACACTAGCGGAGATAGAAGATCGGTGCTCGAAAGGCCTATGCTTTTATTGTGATGGGCACTTTGTACTGGGCCACAAATGCACCAAACAACTCGTTGCCATCATGCTCATGCAGGAGATGATCAAGGATGATCCCATAGAAGATCTAGAGGTGCAGCAAGAGGAGGAAGATGGCCAGACCGAAGAGGACAGCCCGCTTGATGTCCAAGCTGTGCTCTCCCTTCATTCTTTCGCTGGTGAGATGACTCCGAAAACCCTTCAGGTCAAAGGTACGATCAAGAAGAATAAAGTCCTAATTCTTATTGATTTAAGAAGTACCCACAATTTTGTGGATTCTCAGATGGTGAGGAGTTTGGGATTAGAGTCGGAGCCTTCCAACGGCTTCGATGTGGCTATCGATGATGGCACCATGTTGAGAACGGAGGGCATATGCCGCAAGCTCCAGCTACAAATTCAGGGCCATGTCTTCCGAATTGATCTATATCTGTTGGCTCTATGATACACTTAGTTAGAGTATTTTTTCTTACCTCTCTATTTTCTCTCTACCCTAATCTCCCTTCTCCTTCTTCACCAACCTACCACCTCTATTGTTGGCAACGTCTCTCCTAACTTCTAATCTCTCTCGTCTATCTAGTCCTCCCTCCTAACTTCGACCACTTCTTCCCCTTCGTCTTTATCCCTTAAACAACATCACCCATCCACCCTCATCTCCATTATCATCCATAACCCTAACTTCCACTCCACCCATTACTAAAGCCATCATCCGCAATATATCATATTTTCGTCCTAGTTTCTGTTCGAATCTACGAAGGGCAAAAATACGAAAAATGTAGATCAGGGATTATGGATTGATTCCACTTATTTTTATAATTTTCTAACTATGAGAGAATATCTGGTGAATATTTTCCCTCGGTTACGCGGACTGCTTCTTACAAAAATTCGAATCTTAAAAGAATTGTTCCATGACCTATCATTGGTATCAAAGCCTATCAGTTTGGTACCGTAGACCCCCTATCAGTGGTATCAGAGCTAGGCAAACCTCAGACCTCCATTAATGGTGAAAATAAGGAAGATGGCATCAACAAGGAGATCAATGGAGAACACACCAACAAGGGAAGGCTCAATCCACGATAACTCTAATCGTGAGGCCAATTTTTTTGGAGTGACCACAGCAAGACCGAGTCAACCAACGTCCATGGGTGTGAGTGAACATGGGCTTAGCGAATGAACTTAGGGGTATATTTCAAATATTGCTGCATAGAGTTGACGCAATGCAGAATGATCATAATGCTTTAAAGGAATATGTCATGAACCAATCGTCTTCGTCATCTCCTCGACAAAGATCGGTGCCTCAAGAAGGACCAGCAGTGGGACCACACCGAACTAATACCCCATAGGTCCAGGTGCGACAAGTTAGTGTCAATGATCTTCTTTTATCTATGCCTACACATCATCCCCTACCTCCGATACAAAACCCAAGATCAGCGGTGGTTGAACCCGAGAGGCGTGCGACATCGGTGCGCTTTGTCAATGAGGAGGATTGGCACTTTGAAGATGATGTTGATCCCTTTGGAGATGGTGATGGCGAGCTCAAGGATTTAGAGAAGGAGATCAACATGCACAAAAGTTCAGACCTGAACCAAGGATCTTTCGTGAACTCGACAATGCTATTCGGGGGAGAATCTCACACTTGGACTTTCTAAAATTCTAAAGCGATGATCCAATGGATTAGGTGTTTCAAGTGGAGCAATACTTTGATTGCCAAGAGACAGCGGAGGACGCAAAGGTCCAGATGGCAAGCTTTCACCTCCAAGGAACGGTATTGCATTGGTATATATCGGTTATTCATGGTGAAGGATTTACCGGTTGGGCTAACTTTTGTAAGAGGATTACTCGTAGATTTAGGATAGTGGCATATAAAGATTTTGCTACCACATTAAGCAAGATGATTCAGAGGACGACCGTATTAGAGTATCAAGAAAAATTTGAAAGAGTTAGTAGTCGTTGTGAGTCGCCTTGGCCCAAACCAACATTGATGAGCACATTCATTTCAAGGCTGCGGGAGGAGATCCAAGCGGATGTTCATGCTCTCTGTCTTACCACTATTAAGTAGGTCTTTGAAAAGGCTGTGAGGATGGAGCAAAAGTATAAGGCTCTCAAAATGGCAGCAAAAATAAGTTGGGACAACCAAGATGGGTGGTCTCAAAATGGCAGCAAAAACAAGTTAGGACAACCAAGATGGGTGGTTTGTGCCTAGAATGCCTGCTAGAAATTCTGCGGGTTCAAAGACAGCGGCTACTAGTACTAGACCACGACCACCTTTGAGACCTTCTTCCAATGTTCGAGAAGGCACAAGACACCTCGTTCGAACTCTCACACCTGCCCAGGTGGAGGAGCAAATAGCGAAGGGCCTTTGCTTTCGATGTGATGAACGCTTCACCCCCGATCATCGGTGTTCCAAACCGATCGGGAGTGTGCTGCTCATCGATGGTCTCGAGGAGGACGATGAGGTTGTTGGTGATGGAGAGTGTTCAGAGGAGGTCAATGAGGAGGCCGTGGAGGAGGGCGTGGAGGAAGATGTCCAAGCTGAAATATCGATGCATGCATATTCAAGAACTTCTGCGCCAAGGACATAGCGGGTGCATGGACTCGTTAGAAAGCATTGTGTGCACATCCTCATTGATTCTGGGAGTACACACAACTTTCTAAATGAGAGGTTAGTGTGGAGATTAGGCTTGGATGCTGAACTAACCACGGGGTTTGATGTTGCTATGGGAGACGACATGAAGCTTCGGGCGGAGAGCTTGTGTCACTGGGTCGGTATACGAGTGCAAGGACACGATATCATTGTGGACTTGTATCCGTTGGCATTGCGAGAAGCGGACATTGTACTTGGCACTTAGTGGTTACGAAGCTTGGGACCCGTCACATTTGATTTCTGGAGCACGTGGATGAAATTTAAACAAGGAAACAAAGATGTGCCGCTTGAAGGCGTTTGTTCTCCGTCGATTTCCTACGATGCAGCCGATGGTGGGGCTACCTTGTGTGAGTGATTTAACCTATCTTCTTTAGTTAGGATCAGCAGGAGATGAGTCTCAAATAAGTCCAGATACTACCATCGAGTTGTCTAATTTATTAGATAAATTGCTGAACTGTTTGAGGAACAAAAGGAGTTGCCACCAAGGCGAACAGCGGACCATCGCATTAAGATTGTGCCCGGGGCTGCACCGGCGAACATAAGACCATATCTGTATCCACATGTGCAAAAGTAAATTGTCTCCAAGATGGTAGCCGAGATGTTGGAACAAGGCCTCATCCAACCATGTCATAGCTCTTACTCATCGCCCGTGCTATTGGTGCGAAAGAAGGCCGGGACATAGCATTTTTGTGTCGACTACCGGGCACTAAACCCTATCACCATCAAGGACCAGTATCCCATTCCGGTCATAGATGAGCTGTTGGACGAGCTTGCAAGGGCGGCCATATTAAGAAAGCTTGACTTGAGGGTCGAGTATCAAATTAGAGTTCACCTGGCGGATGTGAACAAAACTACATTTCGGACTCCGGACGGGCACTATGAGTTCCGGGTGATGCCCTTTAGTTTTACCAATGCTCTAGCTACTTTTCAAGGTCTCATGAATGATATTTTTTGGCCTCTACTGCGAAGGTATGTCTTGGTATTCTTTGACGATATTTTAGTGTATAGTAGGACTGAATTGGAGCATTGGCAACATTTAGAAGATGTGCTGAACTTGTTGAAGCAAAACAAAATTAAGAAGTCCAAGTGCCTATGGGGTGTACCATAAGTAGAGTATTTAGGCCACATCATCTCAGTGGAAGGTGTAGTTGCGGATCCTCAAAAGGTAGCATGCATGACCGCTTGGTCGATACCTACTACTACGATAGGATTGAGAGGATTCTTGGGGCTGACTGGATACTATCGCCGCCGGGTATGGCAAGATCGCTACTCCTCTCACTTCTTTGTTGAAGAAGGACTCTTTTAGATGGACGGATGAAGCCACTACAGCTTTTGAAAAACTAAAAACAGCAATGACAACGGTGCCCGTTCTAGCTCTACCGAACTTCACCAAAGTGTTCATTGTGGAATGTGATGCGTTAGGAGTTTGCATAGGAGCTGTACTAATGCAAGGAGGATGTCCCATAGCCTCTCTTAGCAAGGCTTTATCACAAAAATCCCAGCAATTATCGACCTACGAGAGAGAGATGTTGGCAATTCTGCATGCGGTGAGTGGAGCTCTTATTTGATTGGTAGGCAATTCATTATCTAAACAGATCAATGGAGCCTTCCATACTTTATAGGACAGCGTATTCACACTCCGGCACAGCAGAGATAGGTCACAAAATTACTGGGGTATGATTATGAAATCTAATACAAGAAGAGAACGAAAAATAGAGCAGCGGATGCACTATCGCGCCAACCTGATACCACCGAGCTCGCAGAATATTCTTCTCCTACTTTTTCTTTCCTTGAAGAGCTGAGGTATGCATGTACATCTGACCCGGATGTTTTAAGATTGTTACAGGAGGTGTTGGATGATCCGGAGCACCAGCCTTAAGATTGTTACGGTTTGCTGCTGGACCGCGGATGCATTCGGGTGCCCTCAAATGATGGATTGCGGCAGAAATTGTTGGAGCACTTCCACCAAACTCCAAAGGCTGGTCATGAGAGTGTCTTCAGAACTTATAGGAGGATATCTCAGAGTTGCACGTGGCCAAGATTAAAGCATGATGTGAGGAGTTTTGTCCGTGCTTGCTTACGAAGTCTGTCAACCACATTGAAACTGGCTAGATTATTACAGCCTCTACCGATACCAGACCGTGTTTGAGAAGACATTTCTATGGATTACATAGAAGGTCTTCCTCTAGTACATGGTTATTCTATTATTTTTATGGTGGTTGATAGATTAAGCAAGTATGCGCACTTTTTTGCATTACCACATCCATTTTCAGCTAGGTTAGTAGCTAAAATTTTTGTTAGAGTTGTTGATCGGTTACATGGCATGCCATGCACGATAGTCTCAGATCATGATTGTGTATTTATGAGCGACTTTTGGATAGAGTTTTTCATATTGCAGGAGACTCGATTGAACTTTAGTTCGGCCTACCATCCACAAACGGACGACCAAACCGAGGTGGTCAATCGAGGCATTGAGTAGTACTTGAGGTACTTTGTTGGAGAGATGCCGAGATGATAGTTGGAGTTCTTACCGTGGTCGGAGTGGTCTTACAACACCGCCTACCACAGCAGTATTCGCATGACTCTATTTGAGGTGGTGTTTGGGCGCACGGCTCTGACATTATGCGCTTATGATCTAGTGGCATCTGCAGATCGGATAGAGGTGGACTTACCTTTGATGGATAGAGAGGCCACATTGAGGAGATTGCGAGCCCATCTTAAACTTGCTCAAGACCGCATAAAGCAAGTTTACGATCGTAACCATCGGGAACAGGAGTTCGACATCGGCAGATGGGTGTTTGTAAGGGTACAACCATATCGACAAGTGACCTTGTGTCCAATGCATAACCAAAAGTTAGCACATCGTTACTTTGGTTCGTTTCGGGTGTTAGAGCATATCGGTATGGTTGCATATCATTTGTAGCTGCCGAAGGGGTCGAGAGTGCATCCTGCCTTCTATGTTTCATTACTGAGGGACCGGATTGGAGATCATGAGGTCGTTGGATCAGCTCTACCGAAGCCATTAGAGGAGACAAAGATCGCAGAGCCAGTTCGAGTACTTGCTAGGCGCCAACGATGTCATGGTACCAGATTAGAGATGGAGATTCTAGTTGAGTGGCTTGGCAAGCCATCCGATGAGGCGACATGGGAGTTGGAGACTAGTATCTTAGAGTGTTTCCCTAACTTTACACCTTAAGGGCAAGGTGAATCTTTTCTTATTGCATTAGTTGTTTATTTTCATTAAAATAAAATTCATGTAGGTTGCGTTCGAACGTGGAAGGGGTCACGTTCAAACGCTATTACGAATGCTAGCATCAGGTTTGCAAATACAGAGAACACAAAATGCACGTTCGCATGCAGTCAGGCACGTTTGAACGTTGCGTTTGAACACCTGCATCACGTTCGCATCGACAGAGAACGCCTTTTGTGCATTCGGACACGATTGGGTGCGTTCGAACGTGATTAGATGCATTCAAACATGATCGACGGGAGTCCACTAGGATTAGGGTTAATTATTATATTTTGGCTTGTTGGCTAGCCTCGATAAAGGTGTGGATGGCAGCCAAAATCATTATGCTTTTGGAATATTGGTTTCTTACCTCTCTATCTTCTCTCTACCCTAATCTCCCTTCCCCTTCACCTTCGACTTCACCACCATGGCGACACAAGCTCTCCGCCTTAAGCTTCGTGCCATCTCTAATAGCAACGTCAAATCCCGTATTCAATTCGACATCCAAATCCAATCTCCTCACTAACATCTTGTCTAGAAAGTTGTGTGTACTCCCCTAATCGATGAGGATGTGCATACAATGTTTTATAACGAGTCCGTCTACTCGTAACGTCCTCGGTGTGGAAATACCCGAATATGCATGCATTGATATTTTAGCTTGGATATCTTCCTCCACGCCCTCCTCAGCGGTCTCCTCATGGACCTCCTCTAGACATTCTCCATCATCAACAACCTAATTATCCTCCTCATCAACGAAGCACGCCAGTGCCGCACGCCTCTCGGGTTCCACCACCGTCGGTCTTAGGTTTTGCAACGGAGGTGGAAAATGATGTATGGGCATAGGTAAGAGGAGATCATTGACACTCGCATGACGCACCTGGACCTGTGGGGTATCAATTCAATGGGGTCCCATCGCTGGTCCTTCTTGGAACTACGATCGCCTTCGAGGAGATAACGAATCAAATCGGTTCTTGACATATTCCTTGAAATTATTGCGATCCTTTTGAATTGAGTCAACTCTATGCATCAATGTGATACGATCACACCTCTGGCTATGGAGCTCTAATACCAGCTTGATACGATCACGCCTTTTTGGTAAAGGGTCGATCTCTTCCAATTCTTGATTTGGACTAGATCTGGCACGGAACTTTGAAATAAGATCCCAAAATATTCCGCCGTTGGATCGATGTGAAATTTTGATATGTTGTCGCCCTAGAAAAGAGCTTCCCAACAAATCAAGTTTCAGGTGAATCGGGATATCGTTCGTTTAGTGGACGAACGTCAGGATGCTCTGTTTTGGATCCGTGGATGGAGGCATGAGTTCCTAGGTAATGATGGTTGGTGGAGGACCGGCGTTAATGTGGTGGCACCGGTGAAAAGTGATGGTGGAAGGGTTGTGGTTGATGGAAGGATTAGGGCAAGTGTGGGATAGATTGGACGAAGGGGGAGAAGAGGGCCACCCCTAAGGGACTAGGGTGATTAGCCGGACGAAGGAGGTTAGAAGCGGCGTCGCCGGGGATTGAGAGAACGGGAGCGAAGAAGACGAAGGAGGCAAGGCAAAACTCAATCTCAATAATCAATTTGGTTGCCTACCACATCCTTTTATAGGCTAACAAACAATTCAAATTAACCCTAAAAGCACAATTTTCGTCGACCGCGTTCGAACTCGCCCGACCACGTTCGAACGCACCGAGTTCACTCTTCTGGATTTGCGAACGCGATGCAGGCGTTCGAACGCGCAATCGAACGCGCCTGTCGGTATTTGCGAACGTGATGCAGGCGTTCACAGTGCGTTCGAACGCACAGTACATTCTCTTCACCACGTTCACAACCCCGTTCACAAACCGCGTTCGAACTCACTCCACCCGCGTTCAAACGCGACTTACAGAAAACTTATTTTAATGGAAATTAAATACTAAAACATGAAATAAAAACACTCCTAAAGTGAATCCATGCTCGAGACGACGTCGGTGAAGTCCGAATCGTATCAATCCACCACGCTTCTGCAACCTTGTCCTCAAGGTTTGAAGTTTGGAAAGTGATCCATGATATCTGACTCTAGCTCCCAGGTAGACTCGTCAGTAGATTTGCCCAGCCACTCAATTAGCACTTCAGTCTCTAATCTGATCCCATGGCGTCTTCTCCTGCGGCCTAATACTCGAACCGGTTCAGTGGGGCCATCCTCCTCCATTAGTTCGGGTAAGGCCGAACCCACCACATGGTTAGGCCCAATCTGGGCCTTCAATGCTGATACATGGAAGACCGGATGTATCCTGGTTCCTTCAGGTAGGTCCAACCGGTAAGCTATTGGACCGATTCGTTATAGCACTCGGTACGGACCGTAGTACTTGTAACCCAACTTTTGGTTCAAAATTGGTCTCAATGTGGATTGTCGATACGGTTGAGCTCGAAAGAACACCAATTGATCCACCTCAAATTTCGCTCACGTCAGCCTTTGTCATGAGTTTGCTTCATGCGGTTTTGGGCTGTGGCTAGGTGAGTCTTGAGCAGTCTCAATGTTTCATCTCGATCAGCAAGCTCCAAGTTAAGCTCGGTCCTATCCGCCGTCGCGAGTCTATCATAGGCACGCAAGACAGGGGGAGTGCGCCCATAAACCGCCTCAAAGGGGGTCATGCCGATGCTAGAGTGATGAGCAGTATTGTATGACCACTCAGCCCATGGAAGGAATTTGACCCAATCCTTTGGTCGTTCCGCCACAAAGCATCGCAAGTATTGCTCCAGTCCGCGATTCACCACCTCGGTTTGGCCATCTATCTCGGGGTGATAAGCTGAACTCAGGTTGATTTGAGTCCCTTGCAATCTGAAGAACTCGGACCAAAACTCACTGATGAAGATGCGATCCCGGTCTGACACGATCGTCCTAGGCATCCCATGCAAGCGTGCCACTTCCCGAACGAAAATTTCAGCAACCCTTTTTGCTAAAAACGAGTGAGACAATGTTATGAAATGAGCATATTTGCTCAGTCTATCCACCACAACAAACACCATCGATTGTCCCCGAACCTCCGGCAGCCCCTCGATGAAGTCCATGGAGATATCCTCCCAAATACGCTCTGGTATAGGTAGTGGTTGTAGCAGCCCGCTAGGCTTGAGTGCCTCCGATTTGACTCGTTGGCAGATTTGACATTCACGCACATACTTTTTCACGTCCGTCTTCATTGCTGTCCATATACAGTTTTGGGCCAGCCGCTTGTAGGTACGTAATACCCCTTCATGCCCTGCTATAGGAGTATCATGGAAGTGTGCCATCAATAGTCTCTATAGCTCTTCGTTCCGGGGTACCTTGATTCGCCCGCACTCTAGTACTAACCCATCGCGCTCCTCGTGCTCGGGGTGGCTTGAGGGGTTCTCTCTCAACTCCTCCATGAGTTGGACCAGCTCACTATCCTCTGCACTAGCTCTCCGCAGATTTGAGAAGAAAGGAAAGGTGGGCGCCGAGAAAGAAGCGAGCTCCCTTGCGACCCTTTCATTTGGAAGTTCAAGTAGCGGTTGGCTTCCATCTAGCAGCACTCTCTTGTCATTTCTCCAAAACGTCAATGTGAGGCTTGTAAAATCAAATGTCACGGGCCCCAAGCTTCGAAGCCATTGGGTCCCCAAAACAATATCGGCACCTTGCAAGGCCAACGGATAAAGATCCAATGTGAAAGTTTGGCCTTGCACCTTCAATTCCGCACCTCCACAAATAGAATCCGCTCGCAATGTGGTGCCATCTCCGATCGTCACATCGAACCCTTCCGTGGGTTCCAACTAGAGCCCAATCTTCCTAAGGAGACTCTTGTCAATGAAGTTATGGGTGGACCCGGTGTCAATCAAGATTCTCACTGTGGTTTTCTTGACTACCCCGTTCACCCGCAAGGTCTTTGGCGTAGCTGTCCCCGAATAGGCGTGGAGGGAGATTTCGGCTATCCTGTCCTCCACGGGTTGCTCCTCAAGCTTCTTCTCCTTGATGTCCAGCCACATCTGCAACTCCACCTGCAAACTCGTCCTCCGCTTCCTCCAATCCATCGATTAGCATCACCGATCCCATTGGTTTACCGCAGCGATGCCCGGGTACAAACTTCTCATCGCAACGGAAACATAGGCCCTTGGCTCTTCTTTCTTCTACTTGGGCTGGTGTGAGTGCTCATCCCGGACCTCTAGGTGCATACTTCACATCTTGGGATGGCTTCAAGGGTGCTCGAGGAGTTACCACTGTAGCAGCAACCCTTGGTACTCCGATAGTACTTCCCGCCACTATGTTTGGTTGAGCTTGATTGCGGCTTCCTTGGCTTATCCAACTCTGCTTCAGGTGTATCTTCATGGCCCTATGTTTGTCTTCCATAAGCACCGCATCTTCGAAGGCCTCCTTTAAGATTCTAGGCTTTAAAGCCCTCACATCGGCTTGTATGTCACCCCGCAGCCCGGAGATGAAGGTGCTACGAAGTTGCTGATCCATCCATGGTGGATGACATCGGCTACTAATCCTCTCAAATTCTTCTTGGTATGACCCAACCGTGGTCTTTTGCACCGTCTTTGAGAGGAGAGCATCAAAGTCTTCATATCCCGATGCTCCAAATCGCCGTGTGATATCGGCGCAAAATTCAGCCCAAGTTTCGATAGCCTCAGTGGCATTGGCTGCTCAAAACCAATGAAGCGCCGCATCCTCAAGGTGGAAGCTCGCAAGCGTCACCTTGTACTCTTCCGCCGTTCCTTGGTATGCAAAGAATTGCTCCGCCCTATACAACCAATCAATCGGGTCGCCACCTTTGAACTTGGGGAATTCGAGACGCACGACTTGTCCACGGATGCCATTGTCTCGTTCCGGATCATGTCCTTGTCTAACCGAGGGAGGATGCACCATGAAGGGTTGATGATCCCTCCTTCGGTTTTGATTAACTTGTTGTGGTTCCGGATCGTATTGACCCGCCCACGGATCTTGATCTCCAAGGCGGTCTCCATAGTGGTTCACCGTCGGATGGGTTCACCTGCAACTGGACCTGGTGTAACCATCCTTGCTTGCCTCTGCCCATAGGGTGGTGGTAGCAGCGGCTCTTGTGGTTGCAAAGGCTGAACCGGTGGCGGTGGGTTCAAAGGGGTGGACTCGCGTCGTGGGGTCGATGGTGCTTTCCCCTTCGCCATTGCTTCCCTTGTCGCCCGTAGTTCCCGCATCATCTCCATCATCATCTGGTTGTTGATGGCCATTTGCTCTGAAAGAGACCCCAACACGGCTTGAACGCTAGGTTCTTTCGTATTCTGATTAGATTGGGCGGTTCCACGGGTGGAAGTCCCTGCAATCGTTTCTCCCTCCTCTATTGGGAGAATCTCTTCTTCATCATCTCGCCGTGCAGCCATGGATCTGGTTGTCGTCATTGGAAGCATTTGTCCGAGGAAAGGTGGCTCTGATACTAGCTTGATACGATCACACCTCTAGCTATGGAGCTCTGATACCAGCTTGATACGATCACGCCTTTTTGGTAAAGGGCTGATCTCTTCCAATTCTTGATCTGGACTAGATCTGGCACGGAACTTTGAAATAAGATCCCAAAATATTCCGCCGTTAGATCGATGTAAAATTTTGATATTTGTCGCCCTAGAAAAGAGCTTACCAACAAATCAAGTTTCAGGCGAATCGGAGTTGTGGATCTCGAGATACCGTCCGATTAGTGGACGAACATCAGGATGCTCTGTTTTGGATTCGTGGATGGAGGCACGAGATCCTAGGTAATGATGGTTGGTGGAGGACCGGCGTTAATGTGGTGGCACCGGTGAAAAGTGATGGTGGAAGGGTTGTGGTTGATGGAAGGATTAGGGAAAGTGTGGGATAGATTGGACGAAGGGGGAGAAGAGGGCCACCCCTAAGGGACTAGGGTGATTAGCCGGACGAGGGAGGTTAGAAGCGGCGTCGCCGGGGATTGAGAGAACGGGAGCGAAGAAGACGAAGGAGGCAAGGCAAAACTCAATCTCAATAATCAATAATAATTTTGGTTGCCCTACACATCCTTTTATAGGCTAACCAACAACTCACATTAACCCTAAAACACAATTTTCGCCGACCGCGTTCGAACTCGCCCGACCGTGTTCGAACGCACCGAATTAGCTCTTCTGGATTTGCGAACGCGATGCAGGCGTTCGAACGCGTGATCGAACGCGCCTGTCGGTATTTGCGAACGCGATGTAGGCGTTCACACTGCGTTCGAACGCACCGCGTTCGAACGCACAATACATTCTCTTCACCACGTTCACAACCCCGTTCACAAACCGTGTTCGAACTCACTCCACCCGCGTTCGAACGCGACTTACAGAAAACTTATTTTAATGGAAATTAAACACTAAAACATGAAATAAAAACACTCTTAAAGTGAATCCATGCTCGAGACGACGTCGGTGAAGTCCGAATCGTATCACAATGTATAGAACATGCCCATAATTTCATCCATATTCGCACTCATGGACGTTGGCCATGGTTGCTCCAAAGGAATCGACCTCATAGTTAGGGTCATTGTGGATTGAGTCCTCCTTTGTCGGTGTACTATCCATAGGTCTCCTTGTTGATGTCATCTTCCTTATTTCAACCATTAATAGAGGTCTAAGGTTCGCCTGCTCTAATACCACTTGATAACCTTTGATACCACTTGATAAGCTCTAATACCACTTGATAATCTCTGATAATAAATTGATAAGTTATGATACCAAAGATAGGCTATGCAACGATTCCTTCAAGATCTGGATATATTATAGGAATTAGTCTGCGCGACCGTGGAAAAATATTCATCAAATATTTTTCGTTCATCAGAAAATTATGAAACCAATTGGGTTAGATCCGTAACTTCCTGGTCTTTCA
The DNA here is from genome assembly GCF_019914945.1 of Typha latifolia. Classification (NCBI taxonomy): domain Eukaryota; kingdom Viridiplantae; phylum Streptophyta; class Magnoliopsida; order Poales; family Typhaceae; genus Typha; species Typha latifolia. The sequence goes on along the minus strand of NC_133086.1, from coordinate 11,897,696 downwards.
TATTTACTATTTCGCCAATTCAAATTGTAGCAGAGATAAAAATACGGAATAACGTGGGTGATGGTGGTGGTGACGGGTGGAGTGGATGTTAGCGTTATGGATGGGTATGGAGATGAATGTAGATTGTGGAAGTGTTTAAGGGATGTAGACGAAGGGAACGAAGTGGTCGAGATCCCAAAGAAGAGGGATGGCTTGACAGTCGAGGGAGATTAGAAGTTAGGAGAAACCTTGCCAATGGTAGAGGTGGAAGGATGATGAAAAGGGAGAAGGGAGAAGTCTAGAGAGAATATAAGAGCTAAGAAATCAATAATCCAATTACATAATGAATTTGGCTGCCATCCACATATATATAGAGCCTAGCCAACAAGTCCTAAAATAATATAAAACCCTAATTCTAGAGGATTCCCATTGATCACATTTGAACACACCCGATCGCATTCGAATGCACCAATAATACGTTCTCTGTATGTGCGAATGCGATGCAAGCGTTCGAACGCGGGCGTTCAAACTCACTTGACCGGGTTCGAATGCACAATATGTGTTCTTTTGTATTTGTGAACCTGATGCAGGCGTTCGCAAGAGCATTCGAACGCGACCCCTCCTACGTTCGAACGCGACCTATAAGAATATTATTTTAATAAAAATAAACACCTAATGCAATAAGAAAAGATCCTATCTAAGTGTATCAGCCCACCACTCTTCCCCCACCTTACCCTCAAGTTGAAAAGTCTGGGAAACGCTCCAAGATATCAGTCTCCAACTCCCATGTCGCCTCATCGGATGGCTTGCCAAGCCACTCAACTAGAATCTCCATCTCCAATCTGGTACCATGTCATCGTTGGCGTCTAGTAAGTACTCGAACTGGCTCTATGATCTCTATCTACTCCAATGGCTATAGTAGAACCGATCCAACAATCTCATGATCTCCAATGTGCTCTCTCAATAATTAAACATGAAAAAGAGGATGCACTCTCGACCCCTCCGGCAGCTCCAAACGATATGCAACCGGACCAATATGCTCCAACACCCGAAATGAACCAAAGTAGCGATGTGCTAACTTTTGGTTACACATCGGACATAAGGTCACCTGTCGATACGGCTGCGCCCTCACAAACACCTAACTGCCTATGTCAAACTCCTGCTTCCTATGGCTACGATCATAAACTTGCTTCATGCAGTTTTGAGAGAGTTTAAGATAAGCATGCAACCTCCTCAATGTGGCGTCTCTATCCATCAAAGCTAAGTCCACCTCCGTACGATTTGTAGATGCCACTGGATCATAAGTGCGTAATGTCGGAGCCGTCCGTCACCACGTCAAATAAATTCATGCCAATACTACTATGGTAGACGGTGTTATAAGACCACTCCGCCCACGGTAAGAACTCCAACCATCATCTCAGAATCTCTCCAACAAAGCACCTCAAGTACTGCTCAATGCCTCGATTGACCACCTCGGTTTGGTCGTCCGTCTGCGGATGGTAGGCCGAACTGAAGTTCAATTGATACGATTCGGACTTCACCGACATCGTCTCGAGCATGGAATCACTTTAGGAATGTTTTTGCTTCATGTTTTAGTGTTTAATTTCCATTAAAATAAGTTTTCTATAAGTCGCGTTCGAACGCGGGTGGAGTGAGTTCGAACGCGGTTTGTGAACGGGGTTGTGAACGTGGTGAAGAGAATGTACTGTGCGTTCGAACGCGGTGCATTCGACCGCACTGTGAACGCCTGCATCGCGTTCGCAAATACCGACAGGCGCGTTCAATCACGCGTTTGAACGCCTGCATAGCGTTCGCAAATCCAGAAGAGCTAATTCGGTGCGTTCGAACGCGGTCGGGCGAGTTCGAACGCGGTCGGCGAAAATTGTGTTTTAGGGTTAATGTGAGTTGTTGGTTAGCCTATAAAAGGATGTGTAGGGCAACCAAAATTATTATTGATTATTGAGATTGAGTTTTGCCTTGCCTCCTTCGTCTTCTTCGCTCCCGTTCTCTCAATCCCCGGCGACGCCGCTTCTAACCTCCCTCGTCCGGCTAATCACCCTAGTCCCTTAGGGGTGGCCCTCTTCTCCCCCTTCGTCCAATCTATCCCACACTTGCCCTAATCCTTCCATCAACCACAACCCTTCCACCATCACTTTTCATCGGTGCCACCACATTAACGCTAGTCCTCCACCAACCATCATTACCTAGGATCTCGTGCCTCCATCCACGAATCCAAAACAGAGCATCCTGATGTTCGTCCACTAATCGGACGGTATCTCGAGATCCACAACTCCGATTCGCCTAAACCTTAATTTGTTGGAAAGCTCTTTTCCAGAGCAACAACATATCAAAATTTCACATCGATCGAACGGCGGAATATTTTGGGATCTTATTTCAAAGTTCCGTGCCAGATCTAGTCCAGATCAAGAAACGGAAGAGATCGACCCTTTACCAAAAAGGCGTGATCGTATCAAGCTAGTATCAGAGCTCCATAGCCAGAGGTGTGATCGTATCAAGCTGGTATCAGAGCCTTAGCCCCAAAGAGAAGATCGTATCATCAATCGAGTCCCCTACAATCTGAAAAACTCAGTCCAAAAGTCACTCATAAATACACGATCACGATCCGAGACAATCGTGCATGGCATGCCATGTAACCAAGCAACATCTCTAACAAAAAATTTAGCCACTGACTTGGCTGAAAACGGATTTGACAATGTCGAAAAGTACGCATACTTACTCAATCTGTCAACCACCACAAATATAACAAAATAACCACGTACCAGTGGAAGACCATCTATGAAATCCATAGAAATGTCTTCCCAAACACGATCCGGTATAGGTAAAGGCTATAGTAATCCGGCCGGTTTAAATGTGGTTGTCTTAGCCCTTTGACAAACTTCGCAAGCATAGACAAAACTCCTCACATCCCGACTCAATCCTGGCCACGTGCAACTCTGAGATATCCTCCTATATGTCCTTAAGACACCCTCATGACCATCCTCTGGAGTATGGTGGAAGTGCTCCAACAATTTTTATCGCAATCTATCATTTGCGGGCACTCGAATGCATCCGCAGTCCAGTAGCAACCCGCCTCAATTTTCTAACTCTGGATGGCGCTCCGGATCATCCATCACCTCCTGCAACAATCTCAAAATATCTAGGTCATATGTACATGCATACCTCAGCACGTCAAGGAAGGACAATGTATGAGATGAATAGGCTGCAAGCTCGGCGGTATCGGGTTGGCGCGATAGTGCATCCGCCTTTCTATTTTCCGTTCCCTTCTTGTATTGGATTTCATAAGCATATCCCAGCAATTTTGTGACCCATCGTTTTGTGCCGGAGTGTGTATGCGCTGTTCCATAAAGTTTGGAAGGCTCCTTTGATCAGTTCGGATAATAAATCATCTACCGATCAAATAAGGCCTTCACTTTGTCACCGCATGCAGAATTGCCAACATCTCTCTCTCATAAATTGATAATTACTAAGATTTTGGTGAAAAATACTTACTAAGAAAGGCTATGGGACGTCCTCCTCGCATTAGTACAGCTTCTATGCCAACACCCGACGCATCACATTCCACAATGAACTCTTTGGTAAAGTCTAGTAGTGCTAGAACGGGTGTCGTCGTCATTGCTGTTTTTAGTTTTTCAAAGCTGAAGTGGCTTCATCCGTCCATCTAAAAGAGTCCTTCTTCAATAAAAAAGTGAGAGAAGTAGCGAACTTGCCATATCCGGCAATGAAGCGTCGATAATATCCGGTCAGCCCCAAAAATCCTCTCAATATGGTAGTAGTAGTAGTAGGAATAGGCCAAGCGGTCATACATGCAACTTTTTGAGGATCCGTCGCTACACCATCCACTGAAATAATGTGGCCTAAATACTCCACTTGTGGTACTCCCCATAGGCACTTGGACTTCTTGATCTTTAATTGGTTTTGCTTCAACAAATTCAGCACTTCCTCCAAATACCGCCAATACTCCAATTCAGTCCTGCTATATACCAAAATGTTGTCAAAAAATACCAAGACATACCTTCGCAAAAGAGGCCAAAATATATCATTCATGAGGCCTTGAAAAGTAGCTGGAGCATTAGTAAGACCAAAAGGCATCACCGAAACTCGTAATGCCCATCCGAAGTCCAAAATGCAGTTTTGTGCACATCCGCTGGGTGAACTCTAATTTGATGATACCCGGCCCTCAAGTCAAGCTTGCTGAATATAGTCGCCCTTGCAAGCTCGTCCAGCAACTCCTCGATAATCGGAATAGGATACTGATCCTTAACGGTAATAGCGTTTAGTGCCTGATAATCAACACAAAAATGCCATGTCCCGTTCTTTTTTCGCACCAATAGCATGGGGGATGAGTATGAGCTATGACTTAGTTGAATGAGGCCTTGCTCCAACATCTCGACAACCATCTTTGAGATAACTTCTTTTGCACACGTGGATACTAATATAGCCTCACATTCGCCGGTGTAGCCCCGGGTACAATCTCTATGCGATGGTCTGCCGCTCTCCTCAGTGGCAACTCTTGTGGCACCTCAAACAGTTCAGAATAGTTATCTAATAAATTAGACAATTTAATTTTAATACCTAAACACATTTGAAGCTCATCTCTTGCTGGTCCTAACTGAAGAAGATAGGATAAATCATATGCACAAGGCAGCCCCATCATAGGCTGTATCACAGGAATCGACGAAAACTGAACACTATCAAGCCGCACATCTTTGTTTCCTTGTTTATATTTTATCCACATGCTCCGGAAATCAAATGTAACGGGTCCCAAACTCTATAACCATTGAGCACCAAGGACAATGTCCGCTCCTCGCAGTGCCAACGGATACAAGTCCATAATGATGTCATGTCCTTGTACCCATATACCGACTCGGCGACACAAGCTCTCCGCCTTAAGCTTTGTGCCGTCTCCAATAGAAACGTCAAATCCCGTGGTCGGTTCGGCATCCAAACCCAATCTCCTCACTAACCACTCATCTAAAAAGTTGTATGTACTCCCCGAATCGATGAGGATGTGCACACAATGCTTTTTAACGAGTCCGTCTACTTATAACATTCTCGGCGCGGAAGTACCTGAATATGCATGCATCGATATTTCATCTTGAATATCTTCCTCCACGCCCTCCTTAACAGTCTCCTCATAGACCTCCTCTGGACACTCTCCATCATCAACAACCTCATCTTCCTCCTCACCGACGAAGCACGTCGGTGCCGCACACCTCTCGGGTTTCACCACCGCTGGTCTTGAGTTTTGCAACGGAGATGGGGAGTGATGTGTGGGCATAGGTAAGAGGGGATCATTGACACTCGCATGACGTACCTGGACCTGTGGGGTATCAATTTGATGGGGTCCCATCGCTGATCCTTCTTAGAACTCCGATCGCCATCGAGGAGATAACGAATCAAATCGGTTCTTGACATATTCCTTGAAATCATTGCGATCCTTTTGAATTGAGTCAACTCTATGCATCAATGTATGAAACATGCCCCTAATTTCATCCATATTTGCATCATGTACGTTGGTTGACTCGGTCCTGCCATGGTCGCTCCAAAAAAATTGACCTCACGGTTAGGGTCATCATGGATTGAGTCATCCTTTGTCGGTGTGCTCTCCATAGGTCTCCTTGTTGATGTCATCTTCCTTGTTTTAACCATTAATGGAGGTTTGAGGTTCGCTTGCTCTGATACCACTTGATAAGCTCTGATACCACTTGATAAGCTCCGATACCACTTGATAATCTCTGATACCAAATTGATAAGTTCTGATACTAAAGATAGGCTATGCAACGATTCCTTCAAGATCTGGATGTATTATAGAAATCAGTGTGGGTGATAGTGGGAAAATATTTGTCAAATATTTTCTGATAGTCAGAAAATTACGAAACTAATTAGGTTAGATCCGAAACTTCCTGATTTACAACTTTCTTATTTACTCTTTTTGCCGATTCAAACTATAGTAGGGACTAAAATATGGAATAACGTGGGTGATGGTGGTGGTGACGGGTGGAGTGAATATTAGGGTTATGGATGGGTATAGAGATGAAGATGAATTGTGGAAGTGGTTAAAGGATGTAGACGAAAGGAACAAAGTGGTTGAGATCCCAAAGAATAGGAGTGACTTGATAGTCGAGGGAGATTAGAAGTTAGGAGAAACCTTGCCAACGATAGAGGTGGAAGGATGATGAAGAGGGAGGAGGAAGAAGTCTAGAGAGAAGATAAGAGTTAAGAAATCAATAATCCAATTGCATAATAAATTTGGCTGCCATCCACATATATATAGAGACTAGCCAACAAGTCCTAAAATAATATGAAACTCTAATTCTAGAGGATTCCCGTCGATCGCGTTTGAACGCGCCCAATCGCGTTTGAACGCACCAAAACACGTTCTCTGTATGTGCAAACGCGATGCAGGCGTTTGAATGCACAATATGCGTTCTCTGTATTTGCAAACCTGATGCAGGCATTCGCAAGGGCGTTCGAACGCGACCTATAGGAATTTTATTTTAATAAAAATAAACACCTAATACAATAAGAAAATATCCTATCTAAGTGTATCAATGGTGAAATAGTTGCTGCCCAAGACTACCAAGGAGCTACGCGGCTTCCTCGACTTAACTGGTTACTACCGTCGGTTTGTGGCAAACTATGGGCAAGGTTGCGGCTTGCCTCACGGCCTTGCTACGGAAGGGTGCATTCACTTGGACTGACAAAGCAAGGGAAGCATTCTGTTACGATCCTTCCTCGGCTATAGGCTCTGATACCAGCTTGATACGAACCCTCTTTTGGTGCTATGGCCCTGATACCAGATTGTTACGATCTTGCACGGAACTTTGAGATCAGATCCCGAAATATCCTACCGTTGGATCGCTGTGAAATTTTGATATGATGTAGGCCTGGAAAAGAGCTTTCCAACGGATCTAGTTTGAGGCGAATCGGAGTTGGGGATCTCGAGATATCGTTCGTTTAGTGGACGAACGTCAGGATACTCTGTTTTTGGATTCCGTGGATGAAGGCACGAAATCCTGGGTAATGGTGGATTGTGGAGGGCCGGTGTTGATGGGGTGGCACCGGTGTAAAAGTGATGGTGGAAGGGTTATGGATGATGGAAAAGTTAGGGATAGCGATGGATAAATTGGAAGAAGGGGAGAAGAGGGCCACTCCTAAGGGACTAGGGTGATTGGCTGTCGAGGGAGATTAGAAGCGGCGTCGCCGGGGAGATTGAGGGAACGAGAGCGAAGAAGATGAAGGAGGCAAGGCAAACTCAATTCTCAATATTCAATTCTCAATTTTGGTTGCCCTACACATACTTTTATAGGCTAACCAACAACTCAATCTTATCCTAAAACACAATCTTATCCTAAAACCCAATCTTATCCTAAAACACAATCTTATCCTAAAACACAATCTTATCCTAAAACTCAATCTTATCCTAAAACTCAATCTTATCCTAAGGTAAATCCAAGCTCGAGACGACGTCGGTGAAGTCCGAATCGTATCAATCCACCACGCTTCCGCAACCTTGTCCTCAAGGTTTGAAATTTGGGAAGCGATCCATGATGTCTGTCTCTAGCTCCCATGTAGACTCGTCAGTAGGTTTGCCCAGCCACTCAATCAGCACTTCAGTCTCTAATCTGGATCCTTGGCGTCTTCTCCTATGACTTAGGACTCGAACCGGCTCATTGGAGCCATCTTCCTCCATTGGTTCGGGTAAGGTCGAACCCACTACATGGTTAGGCCCGTTCTGGGCCTTCAATGCCGAGACATGGAAGACGGGATGTATCCTGGTTCCTTCGGGTAGGTCCAATCGGTAAGCTACTTGGACCGATTCGTTGTAGCACTCGGTACGGACCATAGTACTTGTATCCCAACTTTTGGTTCAAAATTGGCCTCAATGTGGTATCGATACGGTTGAGCTCGAACGAACACCAATTGATCCACCTCAAATTCTCGCTCACGTCCGCCTTTGTCATGCGTTTGCTTCATGCGGTTTTGTCTTTGTGGCTAGGTGAGTCTTGAGCCGTCTCAATGTTTCATCTCGATCAGCAAGCTCCAAGTCAAGCTCAGTCCTATCCGTCGCCGCGAGTCTATCGTAGGCACGCAAGACAGGGGAGTGCGCCCATAAACCGCCTCAAATGGGGTCATGCCAATGCTTGAGTGATGAGCGGTATTGTATGACCACTCAGCCCGGGGAAGAAATTTGACCCAATCCTTTGGTCGATCCGCCACAAAGCATCGCAAGTATTGCTCTAGTCCACGATTCACCACCTCGGTTTGGCCATCCGTCTCGGGGTGATAAGCTGAACTAAGATTGATTTGAGTCCCTTGCAATCTGAAGAACTCGGACCAAAACTCACTTATGAAGATGCGATCCCGGTCGACACGATCGTCCTAGGCATCCCATGCAAGCGTGCCACTTCCGAACAAAAATTTCAGCAACCCTTTTTGCTGAAAACGGGTGAGACAATGTTATGAAATGTGCATACTTGCTCAGTCTATCCACCACAACAAACACCACCGATTGTCCTCGAACTTCCGGCAGCCCCTCGATGAAGTCCATGGAGATATCCTCCCAAATACGCTGCGGTATCGGTAGTGGTTGCATTAGCCCGCTAGGCTTGAGTGCCTCCGATTTGGCTCGTTGGCAGATTTGACATTCACGCACATACTTCTTCACGTCCGTCTTCATCCCGGTCCAAGTACGGTTTGGGCCAGCCGCTTGTAAGTACGTAATACCCCTTCATGACCTGCTATAGGAGTATCATGGAAGTGTGCCATCAATAGCCTCCGTAGCTCTTCGTTTGGGGTACCTTGATTCGCCCGTGCTCTAGTACTAACCCATTGCGCTCCTCGTGCTCGGGGTTGCTTGAGGGGTTCGCTCTCAACTCCTCCATGAGTCGGACCAGATCACTATCCCTGCACCGGCTCTTCGTAGATCTGAAAAGAAAGGAAAAGTGGGTGCCGAGAAAGAAGCGAGCTCCCTTTCTTTTGAAAGTTCAAGCAGCGGTTTACTTCCATCCAACAACACTCTCGACCATCTCTCCAAAAGGTCAATGTGAGGCTTATAAAATCAAGGTCACGGGCCCCAAGCTCCGAAGCCATTGGGTCCCTAAAACAATATCGGCACCTTGCAAGGCCAATGGATAAAGATCCAATGTGAAAGTTTGGCCTTGCACCTTCAATTCTGCACCTCCACAAATAGAATACGCCGCAAGGTGGTGCCATCTCCAATCGTCACATCGAACCCTTCCGTGGGTTCCGACTCGAGCCCAATCTTCCTAAGGAGCCTCTTGTCAATGAAGTTGTGGGTGGACCCGGTGTCAATCAAGATTCTCCTTTGTGGTCTTCTTGACTACTCCGTTCACCCGCAATGTCTTTGGTGCCGCCGTCCCCGAATAGGCGTGGAGGGAGATTTCAGCTATCACGTCCTCCACGTTTTGCTCCTCAACTTCTTCTCCTCGATGTCCAGCAACATCTGCGCTTTCAGCTGCAAGGTCATCCTCCGCTTCCTCCAATCCATCGATGAGCATCACCGATCCCATCGGTTTAGCGCAACGATGCCCTGGTACAAACTTCTCATCACAACGGAAGCATAAGCCCTTGGCTCTTCTTTCTTCTACTTGGGCAGGTGTGAGTACTCGCCCGGACCTCTAGGTGCGTACTTCACATCTTGGGATGGCTTCAAGGGTGCTCGAGGAGGTATCAATGCAGCAAAGCAACTCTTGTTACTCCACTAGTATTTTTCGCCGCTATGTTTGATAGAGCTTGATTGCGGCTTCCTTGGCTTGTCCAACTCGCTTCAAGTGTATCTTCATGGCCCTATGCTTATCTTCCATAAGCACCGCATCTTGGAAGGCCTCCTTTAAGGTTCTAGGCCTTAAAGCCCTCACATCGGCTTGTATGTCACCCCGCAGCCCGGAGATGAAGGTCTTTGCGAAGTTGCTGATCCGTCCATGGTGGATGACATCGGCTACTAATCCTCTCAAATTCTTCTTGGTATGACCCAACCGTGGTCTTCTGAACCGTCTTTGATAGGAGAGCATCAAAGTCTTCATAGCCCGATACTCCAAATCGCCGTGTGATATCGGCGCAAAATTCAGCCCAAGTTTCGATGGCCTCAATGGCATTGGCTGATCGAAACCAATGAAGCGCCGCATCCTCAAGGTGGAAGCTTGCAAGCGTCACCTTGTATTCTTCCGCCGTCACCTTGGTATGCAAAGAATTGCTCCGCCCTATACAACCAATCAATTGGATCGCCACCTTTGAACTTGGGGAATTCGAGACGCACGACTTGTCCACGAATGCCGTTGTCTCGTTCCGGATCATGCCCAACTCCTTGTCTAATCGGCGGAGGATGCACCATGAAGGGTTGATGATCCCTCCTTCGGTTTAGATCAACTCGCCGTGGTTCCGGATCGTATCGGCCCGCCCATGGATCTTGATCTCCAATGTGGTCTCCATGGTGATTCGCTCGTCGGATGGGTTCACCGCAACTGGTCCTGGTGTAACCATCCTTGCTTGCCTCTGCCCATAGGGTGGTGGTAGCAGCGGCTCTTATGGTTGCAAAGGCTGAACCGGTGAGGATTGATTCAAGGGGGTGGACTCGCGTCGTGGGGTCGATGGTGCCTTCCCGTTAGACATTGCTTCCCTTGGCGCCCGTAGTTCCCGCATCATCTCCATCATCATCTGGTGGTTGATGGCCATCTGCTCTGAAATAGACCCCAACATGGATAGAACGCTAGGCTCTTCCGTATTCCGATTAGATCGGATGGTTCCGCGGGTGGAAGTCCCTGCAATTGTCTCTTCCTCCTCTATTGGGAGAATCTCTTCTTCATCATCACGCCGTGCAGCCATGGATCTGGTGGTCGTCATCGGAAGCGCTTGTCCGAGGAACGGTGGCTCTGATACCAGATTGTTACGATCCTTCCTCGGCTATAGGCTCGATACCGGCTTGATACGAACCCTCTTTTTGGTGCTATGGCCCCGATACCAGATTGTTACGATCTTGCACGGAACTTTGAGATCAGATCCCGAAATATCCTACCGTTGGATCGCTGTGAAATTTTGATATGATGTAGGCCTGGAAAAGAGCTTTCCAACGGATCTAGTTTGAGGCGAATCGGAGTTGGGGATCTCGAGATATCGTTCGTTTAGTGGACGAACGTCAGGATACTCTGTTTTTGGATTCCGTGGATGAAGGCACGAAATCCTGGGTAATGGTGGATTGTGGAGGGCCGGTGTTGATGGGGTGGCACCGGTGTAAAAGTGATGGTGGAAGGGTTATGGATGATGGAAAAGTTAGGGATAGCGATGGATAAATTGGAAGAAGGGGGAGAAGAGGGCCACTCCTAAGGGACTAGGGTGATTGGCCTGTCGAGGGAGATTAGAAGCGGCGTCGCCGGGGAGATTGAGGGAACGAGAGCGAAGAAGATGAAGGAGGCAAGGCAAACTCAATTCTCAATATTCAATTCTCAATTTTGGTTGCCCTACACATACTTTTATAGGCTAACCAACAACTCAATCTTATCCTAAAACACAATCTTATCCTAAAACCCAATCTTATCCTAAAACACAATCTTATCCTAAAACACAATCTTATCCTAAAACTCAATCTTATCCTAAAACTCAATCTTATCCTAAGGTAAATCCAAGCTCGAGACGACGTCGGTGAAGTCCGAATCGTATCACATTCGAAGCTATGAAGAAAGTGATGATCTCAGTCCTAGTCCTTACTTTAGCCGATTTCACCAAATCGTTCACCATTGAGTGCGACGCGTTAGGAGTCGGCATTGGGGCTATTTTGATGAAAGAAGGCAAATGCATGGCTTACATGAGCAAAGCTCTTTCGAAGTGTTCACAGCTACTATCCACTTGTGAAAGGGAAATGCTCGCCATCATCCATGTGATCACTAAGTGGAGGCCTTATCTCATCAGGCCGATCACGGTCCGCACCGATCAAAAGAGTTTGCCATACTTCCTTAGGCAGCGCATCATACACCAGCCCAGCAAAGATAGGTGCCCAAGCTACTTGGATATGACTATGAGTTAGTGTACAAAAGGGGGACCGAAAATAGCACCGATGATGCCTTATCAAGGCGTCCGAATCCAGCCGAGTTGGCAGCGATTTCGGCGCCGATTTTTCTTTTTTTTCCAATAGTTGTAGCAGGCATGCAAGAAGGATTCGGACATCATGAGGATGTTGGACAACTTTGCTACAGATCCCAGCAAAATGCAAGGAGTTTTGGTGAAGGACGGACTCATAGTGGACCGTGGCAAGATAATCGTTCCAGTTGATCGCCGCTTGTGCAAGGAGTTGGTGCGCCACTTCCATGACATCCCTATGGATGGACATGAAGGGGTGTTGCACACCTATAAATGGCTGAACCAGAGTTGCACATAGGCTGGAATGAAGAAGGATGTGCAAGCTTATGTCCGGGCTTGCGAGGTGTGTCAAAGAGCGAAGACCGAATCGACTAAACCCACCGGCTTGCTTCAACCGCTTCCGATTCCAAAGCAGGTTTGGGAGGACGTCGCCATAGACTTCATTGACGGTCTACCTAAGGTCAAAGGTCATTCAGTGATCATGGTGGTGGTGGATCGCCTTAGCAAGTATGCACTCTTTTCGGCCTTGGCGCATCCCTGCACGGCAATGAAGGTTGTGGAGGTTTATGTGTGCGACGTGGCCAAGATGCATAATATGCCAAAGTCGATTGTTTCAGATCGTGATCCTATATTTGTGAGTCAATTTTGGCAGGAATTTTTTGCTCTCCAAGGGACTACCTTTCGTATGAGTTCAGTCTATCATCCTCAAACGGACGGCCAATCCGAGGTGTTGAACCAATACTTAGAGCAATACTTGCAGTGCTTTGTCGGTGAGCGACCGCGGTAGTGGTTGTCTTATTTGTCATAGGCAGAATGGTCATACAATACGGTCTTCCACTTGGCCATTGGCATGACTCCATTCGAGGCTGTCTAAGGTCAATCGCCTCCGATCTTGCACACATACCTATCATCGGCCCGAGCCGACCAAACCAAGGTAGATGCAGTTTTGCGAGATCGAGATGAGGTGTTAAGGAGACTCAAGATGCACCTAGTGGCTGTCCAGAACTGAATGAAGCAAGTCTATGACCAGCGGCACCAAGAGAGGTCCTTCTCGATTAGGAATTAGGTCTACATCAAGCTTCAACCATATCGGCAAAGCTCGATTAGACCCATTCCTAATCAGAAGTTGTCTCCAAAATTCTATGGACCTTATCAAGTGATCGAGCATATTGGACCCATGGCGTACCGTCTAGACTTACCTAAGGAGGCGCGGATACAACCAATTTTTCATGTCTCAAGCCTTAAGACTCGAGTTCCTCCTATCGAGCCAAATGGAGCTATTCCACCCTAGCCAATAAGGGCTGATCTGGATGAGTCTGAAGCGGAACCGAGTACCCCTATTCTAGTTCGGATCCTAGCCAGCTGACGCACTCGAGTCCAGGACAAGTGGGTGATCGAGATTTTGGTGGAGTGGCGTGGACGAGGCGACTTGGATGCCAGAATCTGACTTCATGGATCGCTATACAGATTTGACACCCTGAGGGCAAGGTGAACGAAAGCATGGTGGAGTGATACGACTCGGTCAGATTGGATCCATTAGCGACATTGGGTTCATTGGGATGATCCTATTTATCTAGTTTGATTTTGCTTGAGAAAATAAGGCTTTTTGTCGAGGGTGTTCGAATGCTAGGGATTCATGTTCGAACGGGCTATGCGAACGCCTACACGCGTTCACAAAAATAGAAAACGGGAATTGCGTGTTCGAACGGGCCCACCGTTTGAACGTGCTCGTTGAGACGCCTATATGCGTTCGCAAAGACACTTAACAGTATTTGCGCGTTCAAACGCAATCGGGCGCGTTCGAACGCACCACGGCGAGAACTGTTAGTTTTTAGGGTTTTAATTTAGTTGTTTGGGTCAAAAGTGTGAGCCTCTATAAATATGTGGAGGAAATCCTAATTGGAGTTTATCTAATAATTGGATCGGCATTATTGCCCTTATGTCCCTCCTTCTTGCTCTATCTATTAGCGCCTCTCCCACGTCCCTTCTTCTACTGCCCAAGTCCTTGGTCGGCCTCCTCTAACTCCTAATCCCCCTCTTCTGCAGTAACTTCTCCCTATTCAATCCAAAAAGTTCTCCTAGCACTTATCTAGTCATTGAAGGGCTAACAAGCTAGGGTTCATCCGACCTTCGGCTATTGTTCACTGCGTTCGAACGGGCTATGCGAACGCCTGCACGCATTCACAAAAATAGAGAATGGGAATTACACGTTCAAATGGGCCCACCGTTTGAACGCGCTCGTTCAGACGCCTATACGTGTTCACAAAGACAAATAACGGTATTTGCACGTTCAAATGCAATCGGGAGCGTTCAAACACACCGCGACGAGAACTGTTAGTTTTTAGGGTTTTAATTTGGTTGTTTGGGTCAAAAAGGTGAGCCTCTATAAATATGTGGAGGAAACCCTAATTAGAGTTTGTCTAATAATTGGATCGGCATTGTTGCCCTTATCTCCCTCCTTCTTGGTCTAGCCATTGGCGCCTCTCCCACCTCCCTTTTTCTACCGCCCAAGTCCTTTGTCGGCCTCCTCTAACTCCTAATCCCCCTCTTCTGCAGTAACTTCTCCCTATTCAATCCAAAAAGTTCTCCTATCACTTATCTAGCCATTGAAGGGCTAACAAGCTAGGGTTCATCTGACCTTTGGCTATTGTTCAACCGATATCTCAAGATCTAGCCATCCAAATCCTAATATCTTGGATTCGTTGAAAAGCTCTCTTCAAGGGAATTCAGTAAGATTCAACGGCTAGATCCTTCAGAATTCCCTTCAAAAGTCACAACCTCAAACCTGTCCAGAACCGTTACGGATCGGATCAAGCCAATTCGTAACAGAGAATTACTACATGATTCCAACTAATAGAGTTTTTTCAATATCTTCACAACGAACATATTTTATGATGAAGACAGATAACCCAACGCAAAGTTACAATAATCTAAACATTTTCTTTTATATTTTAGCTTATATCTTTCTCTCCTCCACCGTCTAGTTAATCATTATGTTCATTTTCTTTCATCTTGGCGATAAAAATAATTTGATAACTAAATTATTATATTAAGTTAAAACGCATTGCTTTCCGAAAAAGTTGTTTTCGATAGAGTGATTTATAAATCGAGCAATCTACTAATCATTTTGTTTCTCAGCGTGTTAGGAAACTGATTAATTTATTAAGAAGTACTATCTCATCTCAGACAGTGATATCCTACTTTAAGAAATAATTTTTAGTGTAGCAGTAGTTTTTGGTCAAAACCTCTAACTCACCGTAATCTAGACATTTCCATGCAACTGTCATTAGATTATCACAGGAACAGGAACAGTAAAATCTAAAGGAAGATAAAACATCGGTCGGTTGATATCTCTTCCACGTCAACCCACAAAGATGGCCACTCCCTGCGCAAGTGGACTCCGATGCCTTCCCTCTTCCCATCCCCCTCTTCTTCGACTGCCTCGTTTTTTAGGTCGCTCCTGTGGCTAATTCTCTCTCTCTCTCTAACCCTACCAAAAACCAAGCTCTCGCAACACTGTCCTCACATCTCTCTCCCTCTCTATATAGTTTCGTCTCTTCTTCTAACCTTCTCCGGCTAAGGATGGGGTGAGGCGGAGGAGGGGATTGGATCTAAGTTTGGATTGCGGCGATGGAGTGGGATAGCGAGTCCGAGGGTGGGGATGGAGAAGACGAGGAGGAGGAGGAGGGAGGCGGAGTTTTCTCTTTCGCCGTGGAGGGGATGCTGAAGTCAGCGGCATCGTACGGATTGGTGGTCACGGATGCTTTCGAGCCTGACCACCCAATCATTTACGTCAATCGAGGGTTCGAGGAGGCCACCGGGTATAGAGCCGAGGAGGTCCTTGGGAGGAATTGGTGAGTTTGATTTGTTCCTTGTTGATTAATTTCGCGTTTGGGCTTCTGGTGTTTGGGCACTAGTAGTAGTTTTCTTTATCGGTTTTGGAGCTATATGATACTCTTTTGGTGTTTTGATTTTAGAAGCAGATAGATCTCTTTAGGGTATAATAATGGTATCCTTTGTTGGAAAATCCATCCGTTTAGGAAAATAGATCCTGAAAATGTTAATTGAATATGATAATAAATCCGCAATTAGCTAGGAAATGGTTGTCCAATTGATGCAAGTGGCAAGTTCGGTGTTTGGACAAGCTAATTGCTTCAGAATGGGGATAAAGTTGCTATGTTAAAGCAAATTTTAAAGATGCTCCTTTTGTATATTTGGTTTGTGGCTTGTTCGCTGATGACTTGTTTGCTCAGGTATATCCATTTGTCGAATATATGGAGTTTTAAGTTCGTTTGGAATTTGTTTACAGTGATAGTCTGAAGAGATCAGTGAGATAAGAAAAGTGGATAATTTTTGTAGAAGAAGTCTTTGTCTAAGTCATAGCAGGCCGTTAAGAAAATGGTCATTGTTAGTTTACATTGCCCAAAACTTGGCATCATGATGTTTGTCATGCTCATATAATGTTACTGCATGCCTAGTATTATACTATCCATAATCAGCTGATTTATCCTTGGGAGGCTTCCTGGTAAAATTAGTTATAATTTTATTTTATCTCAGAACTAAGTTGATCTTGTTCTGAACATGGTTTCATGTTCTCATGGAATGTTTAGGAAACAAGAATTTTTGTTTTGTTTTTGTGGAATGGATTACATAAGCATGGTTTTTTCTAAAATCATGTTTGGTTGCAGAATAAGGAAAAATTAGAATTGGAATAAAATGAGGACTTATACTGGAATGAAGGAAATTTTTATTCCAATTCCAATTTTGTATTTGGTTGTAAAGAGTGGGATAAGTGCTGGAATTAAAATATGGGATAAGATGGTGTTTGATTGTGATAGTTGAATGAGGGATAAAAATGATTAAATTGACTTAATTGCCCTTTTCCTAGTTGAATGTAAATATACCTTATTCAAATTCCAATCCCTTCTTTTGTTTTTGAAGGAAGATAGGAAATAGATTTAAAATTAAATATAATGTAAATTTTATTTTACAACTTTTATATTATCTTTTCATGGTTATAATTGCAATTATTGGCCAAAAAATATTTTAACTTAATTCATCATATATACACAATATAATGCTCTTACAAATAGTAGCACAAATGGGAATCCTGTATTAAAATATTTTTCACTACAAATATATTTTAATATATTACCATGTATACTTTAGTCACATTACATTATCAAAAGTTCAAAACCACAATATATTCTAATATTCTAATATATTTAATATTTCCAAGAGGGCAAATGAGTCACTGAGTTTTGTAATAAGTGGTTGAATTATTCCAAAAAATTTATTTCAACCTAAACATGGAACAAAGATATTCCAAAACATGGGATTTATTCCATTTTCCTATTCCAAAACGTTATTCCCTATTTGGCACACTATTCCAGAATATAAGGGGTTTTTTGTTTAAAAAAAGTAGACATTTTCCACTCAACCAAACGGGTCATAAGAGAAATTTGAAGTTTATAGAAGAGATGAGCAACAACAATGAAGGAAAGAAGTGTTGTACTTGCACTGATCAGCCATATGATTCATGGTCAGTTTGGTTTAATCACTTTAACATGGGCCAATAATTGGAATTTGTTGTTTACATGCAATAATAATATAATGAGTTGGCTCTTTTGACCTTAAAATCTTTTAGTGTCTAGCAATTACTTTTTATTGGTTTCTTCCTCTTTCATGAAGTATTTGACCATATTTTACTGCTTCACTGAATGAAGAAAATATACTTGAAATCACTTTTGACCACTAAAATTGGTTCTTTAGTCAATAATTGCTAACATATTGCATTACGAATGGTAGCTGAAGCTTCAGTTTTTTTACCTGGTTATCAAGCTCATAAAAAGTGTCTAGTAAATGTTAACCATAGTGGAAATCATTAACTAGTTATATGTAAATCCCTATTTTTTATCCATGTTATTTAACTGGGTTTGCATTGGTTTAGGGCTTTAAGCACGACTTTGGTTGTCTTTTGTTATTAAAAGGTTCCTCTTTCATTATCATGCATGTATGTGTCTCATACACATCAAATTAGTGAGGTTTAGATTCTAATATAACATTTCTAAATTAATTTCTGTATAGAAGATCAACTTCCTTGCTTTACCATTATTCAAGAGGACAAAATCCATCTCTGTAGAGCTTGAGTTCTTAACTTCTTGGTGCTTCATGCCAAGAAATGTATGAAATTTTGGATGAATGATCTAAGTTGCTATTGGTTATTTTTAACAATTAGATATTTTCTTGAGATAGAGTAATTTAGATATACTACAAAACTCAACCGTTCCACTAAATCCTACCAGTGTAGTGGCCAGAGCACATGGGAAGCATATAGATACCCATAATTGCCCTAAAGCAGCGACAAATAGAATTGCTCCAAATGGATGCCTTTAATGCTCAGTTTGTTGATGAAGAAAAAGAGAGGTGTTGGTCCGTAGGAACGTAAACAAATTCGCCTCTGGCCACTGGGTGGCTCAGCTTGGACAGGTTTGAAAGGGGAGAAGTCAAGTTAGTGCTATAAAAAGAGTTGCTTTCTCAAATTGCATTTGTCATCTTTCTACAGTATGAACAACCGATTGGATTCGCCACGAACAAGCTAACAACTATCGGGGAAGCGGCGGACTATTGGCTTTCATAGCAATGATCATTTAGATTGGGGGTTCACAATGATGATAGATTGCATTATGGACCGTTTATCATTCCTCATGGAGGTGGACCATAGAAAAATACTCGGGGTTTGATGATGATTTGCATAATGGACGGCAGAGTGAAAAAAGACGAAACTGGGTTAGTTGGAGTTGGCATAGAAAGGGGAGTAAAAAATGTGGGTAGACATGAAAGATAAAATGAAACACAAGTATACCCAACAGACTACAATATCAACCTCCTTTTGGAGACCTTTATCTCTTGGGTTAGAAAGTAGGGTGATTAAAGAATTATTTGAGGAACTTGATTTGCTATCCCTTACTGGGTATAGGGCTGCTCAAAAGGCCTACAAGCTCAAAGCCCATTCATGTCCAACTTGACAAAATTGGGTCAAAACCTAGCATTAGCCTGTTTTGGGCTCGGCCTGACTTGACCCAAAAATCTATTAGACTGGCTCGAATTAGGGGATTCTAAAGCCTAGATCAGCTAGGCCCGGGCCTGTAGCTATTAGTCCATCTATTGGAGCCTAACTCGAGCCCATATGTGTTGACTCGTATGCCTAGGAGTTTAAAATTTTGAAATTTCTAAACATTTATATTGATAGAAGATGTCAACATATGGAAAGGAGAAATACTAGGAAATCCTATGATAGGAACTCTAATTTTTAATAGGTAATTTGTCCTCTTGATTTATATACTTTTTAGGTAAAAGCCATTTGTTAACTAAGATGGCAACACACATAACCATTACATCATCAATAAATTACATGCAGATTTAGATCATAAATTGACTTAGGGTGTTATTCGCAAATGTTTTTGTTGGATCCTTAGTTCATATTTTGTTTGGCATGAGAATCTAATGGCTTATTCATGGCCGGCCCGACTTGCCTGCCCTCCCAAAACATGGACATGGGTTGGATCAGGTCAAGTTTTTTGAACCCAGTCAAAGTTTGGAGCTGGTCCGAAACTAGTCCAGGACTAGACTAGGCTAGGCCTTGTCTAGGCTTGAAGCCTATTTTTTTCTATTGGGCCAAGGTCTTCTCAGTCCATGAGCACCCTTAACTACGTAGCATATCTCTTTTTGTTGATAATATATCTATTCAAACTATCTTGATTCATTGATTGTGGCTGGAGCTTATGGAGATCGTAAATCCGAAACCTTAACAAAAATAGACCCTAGTATGTAAATATCATTCCATTTTAAGACATAGACACCCTAGTATAAGTTGCTTGCATTTTTTTGTTGTGAGAACTTGGGCCATAATCTAGCTAGTGCCCTCAAAAGTAGTCTCCGACAAACACCACTACTAGTTGAACAAAAGTAAATGATGACTAAGACAATGGCATATCCATTGATTAGTTTGGTAAAGAGAAATTAGATGACCTTAATCAAGACTAAGTAGACGATCTTACTAAAGCATATGTGGCTTGTGGACGAAATTGAAATAAGATGGATGACTCGTAGTAATGATCATTTCTCATTTCCCTGATCCTGACCATTGATTGAGATAGATTCTATGTCATACGACTTGTAGTTTTGCAAGAAATAGTGCCCTATATTTATTTATAGTTGTAACTTTGAAAAGTCAACTTTGGCAAACTTGGATCATGAAAGTGAATGTGAAAATAGTAAAGTCAAATGGACCATACACTCAAGGATTATTGTACCAAGGCATGTGCCTTGCTAATACCCTATCGGCATTGGGCGTGTCGGCTTGACACCCTCCTGCTTGCTAGTGGCACGCACTGGCATACTAGTGGCACACATTAGCATGTTCTTGATATCCCTCTGGTACATTTTTCAGGATCTTTTTTAAAAAAATTATTTTATTAGTTTGAATATATGTATTAAAGCCTATATTAGTCTTTTATCCTTAAATAATATTGTAAATAACCTATTTTATTAAAGATATAACAATAGTCAAGTAGAAATATGATTCAACACATAATATGATTGAATATATTCATCAATTAAAAATTATAAAATTTGGGTTCTAATCAACTCATATAGAGTTAATCTAACATATTTCTATACCAATTTTGACCCAATTTGAATGAATTTGACATATTGATTTTGGATTCTTTGAAATGTAAGAAAACATTTGGGGGAAATCAAATTATCTCCTTATTTCTACAACATAAAGAGTACTTTTCATAGATCTATTACCAAAATGCTGGATCTATATAAAAAGATTCTTACAGATGATAGATCTAGCAAAATTGTATACCCCAAGATTAGTTATTAAAGTGTAAAACAAAGAAAATACTTAAGATAATAAAAGACAAATTTAACTTTTGATGAGATTTGATGAAAAAAATCTTTTAGTCCTTCTTAATCTCCTCTCTTTTTTCTTCTCTCGTATCAACCTTTATTTTTTTAGTAAATTGGTTGCCATTGACTAACTCTTCATTGGTTAGTGGGTTTGCAACATTCGACCAATGCCGGTTTGGCATGCACCTGTGCCATGTGGCGCAGCCTGACATGGGGCTGTGCTAGTGGCACAGGAAATGCTGGGTGCCAATTCTTCACTGGCAACTGGCCATCCTTGCATACACTTAGCTTGGTCTGAAGACGGTAGGAGTTTTGATACAAAAGTCATTGCCTTTTTAAATTCTCCATAAATATGTGAGGAAGATTTAGTTTAGGCTGAGGTAGTTCTCTTAAGTGTCTCAGATTGCTTGGTTGCTCCTGGCAATTAAATAGCTAGACTGCACATTATAGGATGGAGAAAATACATTTTTCTCAAGAATGGTCTTTAGATTATGTGAATACCTTCTAAGGACTTGTGGGACGTCCTAAGAGGATCTAAAAGACATAATCTTGGGAAGATCCATTTTATTTAGAGATTTAGTCAGCTCTAACTTGAACTTGGCATGTGTAAGCTAGAAAGACAATGGAATTTGAAGATAATTTTCTTGAAAAAGATCTTTTTGTTTTCCATGATATGATTATATACAGTGAAAATTGACAATATCCTATAGATAATAACATAGACTTTTGTGGGTGCAAGAGCTGAAGCTGAGAATATTGGCTTGTTCTTGTTAGATCTCAGTTGTGTGCCTTCATTTGTACGAAGAAGATCTGTTAGAGATCAATGGTCTGAACTTTCAATTGAAATCTGGTAAAGAGTTAATCATATCATTCTTGTAGCAGTTCATTATATTCTGGCTAATGTTCGAGTACTAGCAGTGGTCTTGATGAGTGCGATGCCTTGATGGCGTCCTGCTCCTCGTGCACAATTGCAGACAGAGAAACACATATGCATGAATCAGGAATCTTTTCACAGATTTCATTAATTGTTCACCAGTTCCTTGCTTTCAAAGAAAAGCCTCAAACTTTTCTTTGAATTTTCATTTTCCCGAATTTGGAGATTGAAATATGTTGGTCTACTAAAGTTAGTTTCCTTTTGATGGAACAATGTTGTGAAAAGCATGTGACTGCATAGCGCCTCAGGTGCATATGCAGTTTAGCAATAAGAACATTAGAAATAATTTACATACAATTTAAATATATTTGATGGAAAACTCAAATTGCGTGCTAACAGGTAGACAATCTTTATTTATTAAATACCAGTGATGAAACATGCAACTCTGCATGTCTGAAATTACTGGTTGCTATCAGCCTTCACCCTCTGTTCGATCCAAACTTCAGCTTCATTAATTAGTAATTCACTCTAGTTCTTCCATATTATAGGACATCTTTTGGTTCTCTAGGATGCAAGGAGGGATGGATGATCCTTTTTTGTATCTCTGTTACTTTTCTTTCAGTGTTCATCCCTATTTGTTGTTTCATCATGGTTGACTTAACTCTTCAGTACTTAAGGAGGCTGTTTATACTTTGGCAGCTAATAGTTAAGCTAAATGCAGCTTCTATCAAACAAAAAGTGAAAGTGCAGCTTGAATGGTTCGAAATTGAATAAAATAGAAACTTAGTTTTTTTTTTTTAGTTGCATATTATTTTTAGTTGATTTTTTACCTCAGAATACTGTTGGTTGTGGACTCTGATATTCCCGTCTGTCTTTAATTTAATGCGCTTTTCTTTATCTCTGTTAGGTGTATTTAGTTATGCTCTTAATCTCAAATATTGGTAAAGGATGATAAATCTCAATCTATAGTTGACTTGGCTACTTTTTATGAAAATCAGTTCCCTTTTATTTCTCTATTATGGACCCATTTATCTGTATTCAATCATGATCTACAAGTTATGTCCTGATTTTGGTTAGATTTTCTAGTTTCAATGGAAGTATTGTTTCTTCCAAATCAAATTTCTCTGGTTAGGCAGGTCCCTTTACTATCAGTTTTTACTACTGTGCTATATCCATTTAGACTCAGAGGTTGTTGCACTGTCTTGTTTTCAGTCGGTTCTTGCAATGCAGAGGACCATTTGCTCATAGAAGACATCCTCTAGTGGATGCCGCTGTAGTTGCTGAAATAAGAAGATGCTTGGATGAAGGGATTGAGTTCAAAGGTGATCTGTTAAATTTTAAGAAAGATGGCTCTCCATTGATGAACAGACTTCAGCTAAACCCAATATATGGGGATGATGGGGCAACAACTCATGTTATGGGTATCCAGTTCTTCAGTGATGCAAAAGTTGAATTGGGGCCATTGCCTGGCTCCGCGATGAAGGAATCTCTGAGATCTACTCATTTCACTGCTGACAACACTTATCGACCTATTTCAGCAGGCCATGGCCTTATTTGTCGTGAATTTTCTAGCATTTTGCAACTGAGTGATGAGGTGCTGTCACAAAAGATCTTGTCAAGGTTGTCGCCTAGAGATATTGCATCTGTTGGTTCTGTGAGCAAGAGATTGTATGTGCTAACAAAGAATGAGGATCTCTGGAGAATGGTATGTCAGAACGCATGGGGCAGTGAAACTACTCGAGCTTTAGAAACCGTTCCTGGAGCAAAAAGGTTAGGATGGGGAAGGCTAGCGAGAGAGCTAACTACCCTTGAAGCTGCTGCATGGAGGAAATTAACTGTTGGAGGATCGGTTGAGCCATCCCGTTGTAATTTTAGTGCTTGTGCTGTCGGTAATCGGGTTGTTCTTTTTGGTGGGGAAGGCGTTAACATGCAGCCGATGAATGATACCTTTGTATTGGATCTGAATGCAAGCAAACCAGAGTGGAGGTATGTCAATGTAAGTTCTGCACCTCCTGGTCGATGGGGCCACACACTTTCCTGCTTAAACGGATCCTGGCTGGTTGTCTTTGGTGGCTGCGGGAGGCAGGGGTTGCTCAATGATGTCTTTATATTGGATCTGGATGCACAACACCCAACATGGCGTGAGATATCTGGACTTGCACCTCCACTTCCCAGGTCATGGCACAGCTCTTGCACTCTTGATGGCACCAAGTTGGTGGTTTCTGGTGGCTGTGCTGACTCAGGTGTACTTCTCAGTGATACTTATCTGTTGGATGTCACCATGGATAAACCAGTGTGGAGGGAGATACCCGCATCTTGGTCCCCGCCTTCTAGATTGGGTCACTCGCTATCAGTCTATGATGGCAGGAAAATACTAATGTTTGGTGGTCTGGCCAAAAGTGGGCCTCTAAGGCTACGGTCAAGTGATGTCTTCACAATGGATCTAAGTGAAGAAGAACCTTGTTGGAGGTGTATTACTGGGAGTGGAATGCCAGGTGCTGGAAATCCTGCAGGGATTGGACCACCACCTCGACTTGATCATGTGGCTGTGAGCCTTCCTGGTGGTAGAATTTTGATATTTGGTGGGTCAGTGGCTGGTCTTCACTCAGCGTCCCAGCTTTATCTCTTGGATCCAACTGAAGAGAAACCAACCTGGAGGGTACTGAATGTACCCGGTCGTCCCCCACGATTTGCTTGGGGACACAGCACTTGTGTTGTCGGAGGATCAAGAGCTATAGTTCTTGGAGGCCAAACTGGAGAAGAGTGGATGTTAAGTGAACTACATGAGCTGTCTCTGGCAAGTTCTTTCATTTGAATTGCTGACCCCATATTCTTTGTCAAAGGTTTATGGATCTTAAAAAAGGCCTCTTGTCTGATTACTACGAAGTAGAAAATTTTGACATCAACAGCTTTGGAGCTAATAATGATCTTAACACAATGTTGGAATGGCTTATGGAGGTCTGTCATATATTATGTTGCAACTGATGGTTGTCCTCAGTAGGTTTATAGCTAATTCAAAGTCCCGATATTTCTTCAAATCACCTTTCCCCGTCTTGGTAGGAACAGTTTCCATTTATATATCTTTGGATTTGATATCAGATAAGAAAAAAAACAAATATTAATGTAATGCAGATCATATGGTATGTAATTTCTTCTGCTTCTGGTATGTAGTATTATAGCAAAGAATGTTTCAAATGTTTTTTAGTACTTTTCTCCATCTCATTGATGTTCATTATGATGTTCTGATTGGCTATTCCATCTTTCTTCTTGTCATTTGTTTTTTTTTTTCCAATTTCTTTTTGCATAAGTACATATCTGAAAACTTGCAAGCATTAGCTACTTTGTACAAATAAACTGTACTGATTTGCTTTGGTTTCATTTTCTTTTTGTCTTGATTTTTTCTTTTTTCTTTTTTCTTTTTTGTTTTTTGTTTTTTGTTTTTTTAATCTGGTGCTATTTTTGGAACACAGATGTTAATGATGAAGGAGAGGCGTTAGGTATTTTGAATATGGTTAATTTTGCTTACTCTAGCTAGCAAGGATAGGTTTTATCAAGGTCTTTTTCCAATTTTAACAACGTTAACAGGCCAAAGGATTAGCTTGATCAGAAGTAAGCAAAGTTCTTTTAATGTAAGTAATCAGGGTCCTGACGAGTACTTATGTACAGCTACAGAAGCTCCAGATAGTGGAAGGTTAATAGTGAATTATGTAAAGAATATCACGATGCAATAGGTATATGTATTATTTTTATGATATTTCCTTCCTTTTTTCTTTCTTTTATCTTTTCCACTCTTGTTCTTGTGGCCTTTGGACTTGTACAAATAATTTTATTTCCTATGGTTCTTTAAGGCCAGTGCGATTAAAATATTACAATCTAAAGGTGTATAAATTGAAAATTCAGGGGAGATAAAGATTCCTAATTTGAATCAAATCCAAATTGATTTAGGAAAAATTGAATTCTACAAGCTTTAGAAATTTGATTAAGAATTAAACTTGAAAGGTTAAAATTGAGTAGGAGGTAGAAATCAGAATACTATTCTAATAATGAAAATTGAACTCTAAGTCGATTATTGAAAATCAGAATAAGAGTACAAAATAAAAAAACTAAGTAAAAATAATAATAGGAAATAAACACAACAAACACGTGACTACAATAAAGTAGACATGGCAAACACATGACCACGATTCTTTTCACGTGGAAAAACTCTTATTTTGTTAAAAAAAATATCACAAATTTACCAAAATCGGATCAATTTATATCATATTATTTATAGATATAAATACTTGCAACCCTTAGACAGTCCATCATCAAAATGTTGAAGTTTGCATCTCTTGCCCAAAGCCCGTGTCGATTAACTATTCTATAATTAGCTTGTCTCCGTGTCTTGTTTGCAATATATCGCTATGAATCATACTTCAAACTCTTCGTATTAGTGGTGGTAGTCGATGTAGACTAGGTTTAGCTCCTTCAATATGTTAAGATCATCCTTTGTTGAAGCTATATCACTTGGACATATATAGAAGCTCTCATTATTATAGGTAGGAATTTAACTTTACCTGGGAACTAAGAAAATTTTAAATTGAGACTAAAAATTTCTAGAGTTAGCATTAGATGGATATCTCAACCTCTAAATCTTAGCCCCTTAAGAGAGGTGAGGAACATTTTTAATTCGTGCTAGGACAAGTCACCAAAGAAATCTCTAAAGCTGTTTTTACATCTAAACTTTTCTTTGTTTTCTTGTGCACTTTGTCTAAATGCCACTTACCTCATATGGACATTATTTAAGTTTCCTTAATTTATGCATTTTGACTATCGCAACGCTCTTAGTCTCGTTTAGACAAGTGCTGAAAGTTTACTTTTTGAATTTAATTCTACATTGATTGATTTAAGTTTTTTGCACATTCCGACATTACATAAGCTATATATAAACTTGGTCATACACTTAAATCTAATTTGTACAATTTAGTTAAATATTATTTTGTCTACGAATTTGCCATCACAAAAATATTGCCCTTATAATCTCCCACTTGGTGAATTCATAACAAAACCCAATTCTTAAACAATTCTCTAAGGCACATGAGCTTACTTCATATATTTGTAATTAATCACTATAAAGATCACAAACACTAAAACAAATTATGACAAGTCAATTTTAAACAAATTAATATTCTTCACATCATATATGTGACTAAGTCAAAAGATGTAGCAAAAAGATCCTAACAAATATACATATAAAGTTGTTAAAAAAAAATAAAAAGTAAGAAAGTAAATTTCAAACTTGATGAATTATATCGAGGACCAATGACTTATGGAATAAGGTTAATTCTAGAAAAAATATTCTAATTTTTAAAACCAGAAGAAGAGACCTAACATAAGTATAAACTATTCTAATGTTTAATTAAATCCTAATATAATGAGTATAATTATATCTGATCTGATATAAAATTAATATTAAATTACCAAAGAATAGTAAATTTGTATTAGGAATCATTGATAGTTTATACAAGATGACGAAAATATCCTTAATTGGAAGTAAAGTAACAGTGTTAATATATTTTTGTCTAAAATTATAATATTATTTATTACAACTACAAACTTAAAATACTCTATATATCAGCACTACATCGTATTTAATCACTTCCACACATTGTAAGCGGAAATATATAAATGTTCAAATTTTCTCGCACTAGTATAGTAAATTGGCACTTACCCTTATAAACATCCATGCACTAGCTTTACTTTCTGGCATTTCTAAGTATCTATAATAAAAGTATTTTTTACACTTTCCCCATTCGTGAAAAATAAAAATTTATAAGTACACATCAACAACCATAGTTCTCCGCATCAGTCATTTTCCTCCATCACCCCCAACCTGCACGACAACTTTGCTTGATGATATTTTATCTGAATAATAAAAATAGCCTTGATTGGATTTAAAGTAATACTAATATTTAAAATTATTTGTAATTATCATATTTATTATTATTAAAATAAAGAGAAATAATTATGCAGTGCATATTAATCCCTACACTATAGATATATAACCATAACTGCTGATATATAACTCTTCATTGCGAATATATAATCTAGCACATTACACTGTGGGAAAATAATCTCACAATGCAAGGTTATCTATCAATAGTATAAGGTTATATATCTGCAGTGCAGAGTGTAATATATCTGTGAGGTTACCTATCAGTGATGCAAGGTTATATATCTGTAGAGCAAGTTTATAAACTTACAGTGACGGTTATAATATGCACTATATGGTTATTTTTTTGCATTGTGATAAAAAGTTTGCATAGCCTTATTTTGCAAATTTACATAAAATATCTTGTACTACTGGGAGGTTGTGACAGTAGATCTATTTCTAGAACAAAAAAAATTTAGTGGAGAAAGCAAAAGGTGGGAGGGTCAAGCTCTTGTAAAAAGATGCTTTCATTACTCCTTACTTGCTCGGAGAGGTTGGAGAGCTATCTTATTAAAATGAATGTCATCCAGTGAGTAAAGAGATTGAAGTAGTAAAGGTCATGTACACTCATACTTATGGCTATCGAGAGAGAGAGAGAGAGAGAGAGAGAGAGAGAGAGAGAGAGAGAGAGAGAGAGAGAGAGAGAGAGAGAGAGAGAGAGAATTTAAATATTAGATAAAGTGATCGATTATTAAGTGTTGCCTTCTTAAGAGACAAAGTAGTAATTTCATGTTATTATTAAATTATTTTTTAAAAGTTGTATAGAATAAAATGAGAGAAAATAATAAATTAGTCTATTAGAAAAAGGTAAGTTGTTATTTAATTTCTACACTAAAATAAGGAGGCTTATTCTAAAAGAAGACCAAATAATCATATAACGGCAAAGCAGAGTAACTAAAGCAAATAAGTTAGTATGTCTAATACATGCCAAAGTAAATGTAATCCAAATTCACGCCCACAATAAAAATCATTTCTCCCTTCCAAATAAATTCTATTTTTTATCGCAAATTAATAACAGTAATAAATTAACAATGAAGCACTGAGAAGGAAGGAGAAAATATACTCAAAAACATGGAAAAAGAAATCCAAACTACTATTTGAATGATATTCAAAATTCTGCAAGCCAATCTAAAAAAAATCCGTAAGTCAAATTGGAAATCCATACCAATAAAACCTAGTTTTTCTAGTGGTTTTCAATCAAATCTAAACATAATATATCTAAACGAAACCATGGCCATCTCTATTTGGCAATGCCAGCCAGGCCTCATTCGAACTAATTTTTCCATGATTTTTTAATTTTAATCTAAATCTTGAAAACCAAAATTTTCAAAAGCCTTTAGAACAATTTTTTAGACTAATTCGAGGCTAGAAATATACATTAAATATAAAAATCACGAATCTAAATATGTTAAGTGATAGCAGATACATGATTTGAAACTTTCAAATTTTTGTCTTTCATTCATCCAAATTCAATAACTTATTTGATTTTATGAACTTACCATAATCTTCAAATTGCCCATAATGGTTTTTGCATAGTCATCCCCATATAAAGCAAACTTTCATTTAGACATTCTAGACCATAAAAAGTAAAATTTACCAGTTTTTCCACTAAAAATATAAATGATTTTATACATAATATAAGAAACTTTAAAATAGAATACTCATCATAGTAGATCACAAAAATAATATAATGTCCCTAGCCAAGTAGTATTAAGAAATTATTAGTTATTAACTTGGAGAATGTAAGATTTATATACAAACAAAGTTAAAAAGCATAATAACTTATCTAATTTTATGAACTTAACATAATCTTCAAATTTCCCACAGTGACTTCAAATTTTATGAACTTAACATAATAATTTATCAATTTTCCAACAGAATGTTAAACACAATTCTTAACATAATTCTAGTGATGCGATCTTCCCTTTAGGCCAAGGCTCGATCTATCCCAATTTTCAGATCTGGACAGGATCTGATACGGAACTTTGAAAATAGATCCCAAAATATTAAGCCGTCGGATCAACGTAAACTTTTTATATGTTGTAGACTCGGACTTTCCAACAAATCTAGTTTTAGATGAATTACACAATGGGATCTTGAGATATCGTCCGATTAGTAGACAAACATTAGGGAGTCCGTCTTAGGATCCGTGGATGGAGGCACGAGATCCTTGATGATGGTGAAGGGTGGTGGACCGGCGATAATGGGGTGCCACCGGTGAGAGGTGGATAGGTTAGGGATGATGGAAGGGGTTAGGGCAAGGTGATAGATAGATTGGAAGAAGGGGGGAGGAGTGGCCCATTCCTAAGAGACTAGGGTGATTGGTCGGTCGAGAGAGGCTAGAAGTGACGACGCCAGAGAACGAGAGAACGGGAGCGAAGAAGACGAAAGAGACAAGGCAAAACTCAATTCATTCAATAATGATTGCATGGTTGTCATCCACACATTTAGAGGCTAACCAAACAATTCAAAATTGGCAATTATTAACCCTAAAATAGTAAATTTTTATCGATCGCGTTTGAACGAACGCACATTTTGCATTCTCTATATATGCGAACGCGATGCAGGCGTTCACAGGCACGTTCGAACGTGGCTTTCGAACACATATTTTGCACTCTCTATATGTGCGAACCTAATGCAGGCATATCCATGCTCGAGACGACATCGGTGAAGCCCGAATCGTATCATCTAGACTAGGGCTATCAAAATAATCAAGCTGGCTCGAGCTCATCTTGAGTTTGGCTCAATAAGGCTCGATAAGCCGAGCTTGCTTGATCTTGAAACTAAGCTCGAAATTAAGTTTGAGCTGTGCTTGATCTCGAGCCAGCTCGATAAGGCTCAAAATAAAAAAAAAAAAGAAGAAGAAGAAGAAGAAGAAGAAGAACAACAACAACAACAACAAGAAAAAGAAGAAGAACAATAGAAAAGAAGAAGAAGAAGAAGAAGAAGAAGAAGAAGAAAAAGAAGAAGAACAAAAGAAAAGAAGAAGAAGAAGAAGAAGAAGAAGAAGAAGAAGAAGAAGAAGAAGAAGAAGAAGAAGAAGAAGAAGAAGAAGAAGAAGAAGAAAGAAGAAAAAGAAGAAAGAAGAAGAAGAAGAAGAAGAAGAAGAAGAAGAAGAAGAAGAAGAAGAAAACATATTAACAACTTTTACAAATATTATTACAACTTTCATTGTCTGTTAACAACTTTCGTTGTTTTTCATACACCGCAAAATTTACATACATTACCATTATAATTTACATAGAAACCAATAATAATCATACATAATCATGCTTTTGGTTATTTAAATAATCCTAATTACCTCAGCACTATCTCCGATAAATTTCTTATTTTATTAATTAAAAAGTAATTAAAGAGACTTGCGAAATGACCTCGTGGTCGAGGCTGGTTACGTGGGTCATGGGCTTATGGGTCCAGTTCATGTCGCGCCCAAGTTGCATGTAGGTTCGTCTCAATCCAATGGCGTGGGCCTACCGGGTCATTCAACCAGTCACCCTTAGGCTCATACTCAGGCTCGTACTCGAGCTCAGGGTCATGCATATAGGTCCCAAATTGGTTCACACGAGGTGGTCGAACTGATTCAAAAAAATTTAGCCTGCCTCGGAAATCATGGACTTCATCATCTCCATGCAAGTGCCCTAGCCCTAACCTTACTGTTGGAATTTGATTTTGACCTACGGGGGCTATCATAGGCCGTGGTAGCCTCGGTGGTGGCTAGGTAGGGTGGCTGGCTGCCGGTAGTCACCATCCGACGAGTCCTCGTGGAGGTGTAGTAGCGGCAAACTGTGGTGGATCGTCAAATTCATGCTCGGGCTCGAGTTGTTTGCACCGGTGACCATGGTGTGTCGTTAGTGGGTCTATCGGCCCTAAGCGGCTGCGAAAGGGACCCATGGCCCCTCTACAAGGGAGCGGTGGTGACAAGAAACTCTCTGACGGAGCCACCTCGACGTATGGGTAGCTTCCCTGGTGATGGATGTCAGGTTTGGCCACCCGACAGTCGCTAGTTGCTATGACGGCCACCACTGGCTGGCATCAGTTGTAGGAAGAGCTAGCCGTGGCCGTCGGTGGTCGTGGATGCGTCGGACCCACAACCACTAGCCGCGGGTTTGCCGTAGCATAAATCGTCAATGTCAGCAGTCTTTCGATCGGTTCTGGCGACAACGAAGGCCTTCGCTTAGGTGCAGGTGGTCCAAGGTAGGCATCGAACATCAAGATCGGACCTGGTGGAGGCTGTATCACCGCTAGTGGGAAGCTAGAGTTTTTAACCTTAGCTTCCACCATGAATGGGAAAGACGGCTTGAAACTCTTCTCGGCCGGCTGCTCCGGTGTCATTGCGGTTGTGTTATGGATTCTTAGTGCTTAGGGGACCTCCACTGCGACCGGAGGAAGGTTGGAGGCCACAGTTTGGGCCGACGGTGCTGGTGACATTGGGCGGCGATGGGAGGCTACTAGTAGAGTAGGGTGGCTGCTAGTGGAGGAAAGTGGCTAGGGTTTGAAAGATTAGAATACATCTACAGCGATGATTTACTCCTAGAATGATAAAGACGATTTAACAACTACGGTAAAAGATAAAGACGAAAATAATAATTTGGCTAAATTCATATTCATTGAATGATAATTATCAACAAATGTCTACTCCTATTTACAAAAGTAAAAATCCTAGCAGATTAGATTCAAATGCGAATTATCTGATTTATTTAAAATTCAAAATAATAAGATAAAACTAAGTAACTAATTTGACTCAACTTGACTCGACTTAACCTACGTGGTCGAATCGTATCATCTTCTTCTTACTTTTCTTTATATTCTATCTCTTAAATTGGAAATAGTGGTGAGATAATTATGATTAATTTTTAATTTAATACCCTGACGTTATTTTGACTAACTAATATTGCCCAAATTACTAAAATACCCCATCATTCTCTCTCATTTTCTATATCCCTCCACCATCTTCCCCACCTACCTCGTCTACCGTTGTTGGCGCCGCCGGCACCACTTTTCCTCATCTTCCCCCCTCCCCCTCCTCCTTCTCCTCCTCTTCTCCCCTTTCCTTCTTCTTCTTCTTTTTTCGGAAGAGAAAAATAGGATGAAAAAGACAAATGTAATTTAGGTATTTATAAATTATTTTATATATTATAACGGAATATTTTTTTTTCTCTAGTACCGTCTAAGTTAACCTAAGATGTTAAATGAGAATTATAAGAAAAAAGAAGGGGTCGGGTTATAAAATTCTCAAAGACGAGGTGTGAATCATAAAATATATAAAATATAAGGTGTGATTTATAAAAGTCTCTTAACTTTATTATAATTATTTCACCACTATCTTTGATTAATCTATTACTTTATTAATTAAAGTGCGATTAGATAGACTTGTATAGAAAAAATAGAGAACGATTAGGGGATAAAAGAAGAAGAAGAAGAAGAAGAAGAAGAAGAAGAAGAAGAAAAATTAGATTAAGAAGAAGAAGCAACAGGGAAGAAGAAAAAGAAAAAGAATAAATATTAACAACCTTCACAAATATAATACTAACTTTTATTATTTTTTCTATACACTTTCTATACAATACAAAATCTACATATTTTACCACTATAATTTACAAATAAATAATAATAATTATGCAAAGTCATATTTTTGGTTATTTAACTAATCTTAATTAGCTCACAATTATGACCAATTAATTTCTTAATTTAATAATTAAATAGCAATTAGAGAGACTTGCATACAAAAAATAAAGAGGAATTAAGAGATTAAAAAAATGAGCAATTGAAGAAAAAGAAGAAAATAATAATAATAATAATAATAATAATAATAATAATAATAATAATAATAATAATAATAAATAGCATCAACATATAAGTAGAAGATGAAGATGAAGATGATGATGATGATGAGTATGACATCATTTCTCTCTTTTATAATGCTCCATCACCGTTTAATGAGGCATTAAATGATAGAAGTGCAAAATTGAAAGTAAAAGAGCAAAAGAGCTTCAAGTGCAAAGGAGATCGAAAATGGATCTAATTGAAAAAGTTGAAAACTAGATTAGTTTTTATGCAAAACAAACCCCTTGTTTTCTAACACAATTATTTATGTTGCCTATAATTTATATTCTGGTTGCTTGTTTTCTAACATAATTATCTTTGTTACTTGTAATTTATATTTTGGTTGCTTATTTTCTAACACAATTTATATTTGTTACTTGTAATTTATATTTTAATTTTCATAATTATCTTTGTTGCTTGTAATTTATATTTTGGTAATATTTATATCTTTTATAGTTAAATTAGACTTTATTTTAAGCTTGATTCAAGCTATATTCAAACCTAAATCAATTCAAGCTTGCTTAGGCTCAAAAATGGCTTGAATTGATAAGGCTTGAAATTGCTAATTGAGTAGCTCATTTAAGCTCTAGCTCGGCTCGAATTCGAAATAGGCTCGAAATTGGTTCGAATTTAAAAAATATTGGAAACAATATAGCATTATTTTAGCAATAGTTATCATTCTAGATTCATAGTTTAAATTACATTTTGTGGAATTTACATACAACAAACTCTATGACTCTTCTTATGAGATGATAAAGGTTCATGAGAAGTTGTTTGCTCTTTTTGATTATTATGTTCAGAATATTTCTAGAGTTTTCGATGTGACACTTTCAACTGCTTTATGTAAAGTTTCAAATGATACTGAAGATAACAACTCTATGATGAAGGTACTTTATTACCATTAGTATGTTCTAATAATTTTTTTAATGTTCTTTATATATATAGAATAATGATTTTTCATTATGTAGGAATTTGATTCATTTGAGAGTTTTGAGTTTGTGACTAAATGACAAAAGTGACAATTAGAATTGATCAAAATTCTAAATTGGATATTCTTAATTATTGGAAATCCAATCAATTTCGATATCCAAAACTTTCTCTCATGGCATATGATATATTAACTATTCTTATCTCTACAGTTGTTTATGAATCTGCTTTTAGTGTTGGTGGTAGAATATTTGATCAATATAGAAGTGCTTTAAAGCCTGAGACTTTAGAAGCTTTAATTTGTACTCGAGATTAGTTGTTTTATACTAGAGGTAAGCATATTTTATTGTTTTCTTATACAAATATTCAAAAAGTTTAGTCTACTAACTATTTTATTATATTATAGCAAAAAAATTAGTAACATTGGAGGAACTAACAAAAGATATTATAAATTTGGACTCAATGACTAATGCAAGTGAAGTTGTAGAATGCGGTGAATGCTCAATGACTAATGCAATTGAAGTTTTTTTTTTCTCTATCTTATATCTTAGTTTTTAACATTATCTTTTATTTATTTTTGATAGGGTCATAATCTTTGGACAATAAAATGGAGGGCTTAATGTTACTATTTACTTATTATAAACTATTTATAATTTATGATGGACGGTAAACTTTAAACTTTGTTTTAATTATTAATGGATTATTATATTTGAGTTAGAACTAAAATTGTTGTTGTACGGATTTATTTTAAACTTTGTTTTAAATTTTATTTCATACAATTTGTTGTATGAATTTGAGCTTAAGAGTTAGAACTTTGTTCTAAACTCTAAATTTTATTGTATAACTTGTTATATGGATTTGTTCTAAATTTTATTCTATACAATTTATTATATGTATTTGGGTTTAAAAGTTAGAACTATGTTTTAAACTCTAAACTTTGTTGTAAGAGCTTTTGTTATGATAAATTATTAGAATTATAATTTTGATGTTGTATGAGTTGAGTTAAAAATAGATTATTTTGTTTATATGAGAAATTAATAATATTAAATTTTATATAGGATTTATTAAACGAGTTAGACGGATCTTATTAACGGATCGTGTAAACGGGTTAGACGGATTATGTTAATGTGTTGTGTTATCCATTTAATAATTGGGTCATGTTTGTGTCTACCAAATATAACTTGTTTATTAATTGGGTCATGTTCAAGTGAAGTTGACTCGACCCAAACTCAACCCAAACCCGCCCGATCTGCCCGATCTGAACTCCGCTTAATTTGGTCCGATTGCCACCACTTACGATATCCACAAGGTAGACAACTGCTGTTCGAACTACAACCTACAAAAAAAAGAAAAATTTCGCTGCTATCTATTTTCCGCTTTTGGAAGTTACTGGTGAAGTAACCAATTCGACTGTAATTTACAGCAAAAACCCTCCGTTCTCAAAAGTCCCTCTCCCCCCCCCCCCCCGTTCCCTTTTTTTCTTCCACATCCCAATATGTCATCCTCCCCTCCATAAATCCCCTCCTTTCTCCCTCCAAATCCTCTCTCTCTCTCTCTAGAAATCCAAAAACCAAACTCATCCCTTCCACCCGCCCACCCCCCCTCTCTTCCGTCTATGGCATCCCTATTCAGGGCTCGCCGGACGGAGGAGGGCCGATCCGGCGGTAAGATACTTCGCGGCAGGCGGGCGGCGGCGGCGGCGGCTTCACCCTACGCTCGCCCGCAAAGTCCACCCCCACTACCTTCTCCTTCTCCCACTCTTCATGAGCAATCTGTAAGCCCTAAGTGGCTCTCGGGTCTCATTTCGGGTGCTGGGAAGTTGATCTCCTCGGTGTTCGGCTCCGATGGCGGCTCCTCGTCCTCCTCATCCTCCTCTGGCTACTCCTCAGATGAAGACGTTTTGTCGAGCTCCAGTGAGTTAGCAAGCTTTTACTTTCTTAGTTGTTTTGCTGCTTTCTATCAGTGGATTCTCTTGGTTCTTTTGGATTGAAGTTTCTTGGCAAAGAAAGACGAGCAGTTCGATAGTTAACTTAATTGATTAGTTTCTCTTGTTTTTTCAAATGATGCTATCCCAAAGGGAAAAATTGGGATTTGGAAGAGCGAGAATTGGTGGATTGGTATTGAAATGAAGTTGATGGAAATGTGGGTCTAGCTTAGGTATGTTGTTTTCCACGATACTGTTTGGTTAAAGGTGCAATTGGGTGTGCGTGCTAGGGCTTATAATGGCCTGATTTTAGTTGAGGCAAAAATAAGGTGGAAGCCTTTGTGGAAAGACGCTAGATGAGTTAGATATTACAGGAGACGTTAGAGGAAGTAATCTTACTCATACAGTCTTCTTTAACTATAAATACTTTGTTAATAAAGATGGCTTAATGACTTTAATAATTCATTCAAAGTCTTTGCAGAATAATGATTTGTCTAGCATACAGAAATGATGTCTCATAACAAGAGCTAATCTATATTCTATGATAACTTGTGAAAGCCAACTTATTTTCCTGAACTTATCAACTTTTTTTATAATAGTCATAGTTCTTCTTTATATTTCCTTGAATATTTGGATAAATTTTACAGTATAGGCCTATAGATTATGCCAGGACGGTGATTGGGTCCCTTCAAAATTGCTAAGCTGACTAGGGTCAGCAGAAAATGTCACTGAGTGATGTGTGCATAAGTCTCTTCTAGTATACATTGAGAGATTAGAGTGCTCATGAATAATCGCCAAAAATATCTGTCCAGGCTATTCCTAGTCCTACTAAAGTCACCAAGAAAGTCGTTTATATGATCTAAGTTAAGAATTTCTTCCATGGAGATTTTCTGCTCTCTGTTTAGATTTTTGAGTAGGATTGTCAAAATTCGCCGAAGCAAGCGAGAATCATCCTTGTCTTTTCAGATTGGTATTATTTTTACCTTCAATAGTATCATAAACTGAAATGCTCATCTTAAATCATATTTTTTCATTTAAGGTCATATTTCATTACATTATTCAAAATAAGAAACTTTTTTTGTAAAGTTAATCGTTTATATTGATACAACAAGCACAAGTTATTATGAGAAAGATAGAAGTTAATCTTAAATGTGATTATTTAATTGTGAAATAAGTTTTAATTGGAATATTGATACGATTCGGACTTCACCGACGTCGTCTCGAGCATGGATTCACTTTAGGAGTGTTTTTATTTCATGTTTTAGTGTTTAATTTCCATTAAAATAAGTTTTCTGTAAGTCGCGTTCGAACGCGGGTGGAGTGAGTTCGAACGCGGTTTGTGAACAGGGTTGTGAACGTGGTGAAGAGAATGTACTGTGCGTTCGAACGCACTGGGAACGCCTGCATCGCGTTCGCAAATACCGACAGGCGCGTTCGATCACGCGTTCGAACGTCTGCATCGCGTTCGCAAATCCAGAAGAGCTAATTCGGTGCGTTCGAACGCGGTCGGGCGAGTTCGAACGCGGTTGGCGAAAATTGTGTTTTAGGGTTAATGTGAGTTGTTGGTTAGCCTATAAAAGGATGTGTAGGGCAACCAAGATTATTATGGATTATTGAGATTGAGTTTTGTCTTACCTCCTTCGTCTTCTTCGCTCCCGTTCTCTCAATCTCCGACGACGCCGCTTTTAACCTCCCTCGTCCGGCTAATCACCCTAGTCCCTTAGGGGTGGCCCTCTTCTCCCCCTTCGTCCAATCTATCCAACACTTGCCCTAATCCTTTCATCAACCACAACCGTTCCACCATCACTTTTCACCGGTGCCACCACATTAACGCCGGTCCACCACCATCCACCATTACCTAGGATCTCGTGCCTCCATCCACGAATCCAAAACAGAGCATCCTGACGTTCGTCCACTAAACGAACGATATCTCGAGATCCCCAACTCCGATTCGCCTGTAACTAGATTTGTTGGAAAGCTCTTTTACGAGGCTACAACATATCGAAATCTCACGTCGATCCGACGACAGCATATTTCGGGATCTAATTTCAAAGTTCCGTGCCTGATTGTAACAAGCTGGTATCAGAGCCTTAGCCCCAAAGAGAAGATCGTATCAACTTGGGTATCGAGCCTTAGCCCCAAAGAGAAGATCGTATCAAATATCATACACAATTTGCTAATTACTTTCTGATTCATGCCCATGAAACTTATTAGCAAGCTTCTAAGTACCAATATTGGTCATCGAAGAACACGATACATATTGTTAGTTTTGGGCGTATAGGCGTTTCAGCTGTTTTAATTTTGAACTATTTTTTAATTAATTAAATTCTAAAAATATAATATAAACATGGAAAATCATTGAAATTAAGGACTATAAAGTTAAGAAAATTTAGATTACTCACATAAGATAGGAGCAACATAATACAAAGAGTGAAAAATACTAAGAACAATCGAACTCTAGATGATTCAATAAATACCTGTGTTCATCGGCATCATCACCTTTGCAACAAATATGGTAGGAAGCGTCATGTAGATGAGATTAATGACTTCCTTTGCAATAGAGGTGAGTATAGGGTGTTAAAAGGAAAACTAAAAAAGAGTGGAGTGAAGTAAAAAATTGCAACAAAAAGAAAAAAAGAGAAAAATAGGAAAGAAACATAAAATATGGTGCTTAAGACATCAATAAATCAAAAATTGATATCTCAAGTTGTATTCAGGTTAGTTGCAATTTATACTATATATAGTCTGCATAAATAAAGAAGAAATCTAAATTTTGTGTTTACGGATGATATGATCAATTATACATACTGCTTGATATGACTAATATTGTATTGAAACTAAGGAAAAACTGGTTTCAGTATTGGTTTTGGATCGGTAAGGGCCAATACCAATATGTATCGATATCGATCGATACATCGAACCATGCTTATTAACGATGAAAATGGTTAGGAATTCATAAAGTAGCATTTTTAAGATGATTTATTTTCAAGTCATAATGTGATCATTCAATATCAAATCCAAGGATTGCCATGCCGATGTAGTATCAATACTTGACACGAGGGGTGCCACTTCTTTCGCCTCCTACAAATTGCTACTAAGCGGCTCTTAAAGGCAATTAATGGGGGAGATCGTCGCCTTTGTCGTTGCTCCGCCATCCCTTTCGTGTTCGCCCTGTCATTGTCGTATGCTAGCAATAGGAGAAAGAAGATGATGCCAAAATGGGTCAAAATAAAAGGATTTGCAAAGTGGATCCAACTTAAATAGTTGATCAAGGAGCAGCATGGAGAGTGACAGTGATGGCGAGGGCGACACAATAAGTAGTCTCCCTCTCCCTCCTTTTTTTCTCTACCTCTGGGCTGGCAGTGGAGCCTCTTTCTCAAGGCACGTGACATGACGTGCCATGCCTTGAGCATGACAATCTTTGATCAAATCTACTCTTAATTGGGACATTTTTAATTTATCATTGCAATCCATGAGATACGATTTTTTCTAAATAAGCTGTAAACATCAACTTTGCTATTCTTTTCCTATTTATCATCATT
The DNA here is from genome assembly GCF_019914945.1 of Typha latifolia. NCBI lineage: Eukaryota > Viridiplantae > Streptophyta > Magnoliopsida > Poales > Typhaceae > Typha > Typha latifolia. The sequence goes on along the minus strand of NC_133086.1, from coordinate 11,857,623 downwards.
TTCTAAAGTTTCTATCATATTCAAGAGAAGATCTATTTATAAGCTCAATTGTTTTGATGCATTTTTTTCCTTAAATTATGAGTATCCTTATATTAAAGAGAAGATAAACTGGAGAACTACCAATTGATATTTGTCAAGAGCAATGAGGAAGCCAACGATGACGACTACTAAGAGCATTCACATCATACAAGTTTATTTTATTGATACTAATTTTTTAGGAAATATGATTTTTCCATTCACATTAAGTGAAGGATGCAAGTATACTACTATACTCATTATCATCAACTTCTAGATTGCTTTTCTGAATTTTAGAATAGTATGAGAATACCACATGAACATCAAAGCATTTTCTTAGGTGAAAGTTTGTTGTTTGGGTTTCATGCCCCTTCTTACTTTCTTATTTTCACGCGCTGTCTCGACTTGTTACTATAAGTATTTTAAGCGACATTTTTTTTTTTCCTACTAGTTCTTTTCTTTTCTTTTCACTTTTTTCTCCTCTATTTCCACCAAGGTTTCGAAACTCGGTATCGAAACCGGGATCAGTTGTTAGAGAAAATGATACGTATCGATCGTATTGGCTGTACTAGTCGTATCGACCGCCGTATCAGATTGGACTATTTTTAATTATGTAAAATTTAAATATTGTTTGAAATGCAGAAAAAATTATAAAAAATAACAGAAAAATAAGAAAATAAAAATTAGTCATATATAAAGCCTAAATGAAAGGAAAAACTCACTTAAAACTATAATGAATTTCGACTTAAATTAGATAAATTTTTATGCTTGTAAATTATTACTGCAGAACAATATAAAGAGAGAGATCTCTCTTCACTGTTATTCTATAGTAATAAGAAAAGATGAGTTAAAAAGTGGGTGAGAAAGAGGAAAAAGAGAAATGAGAAAAAAATTTATCCGAGTTCATCAAAATGTGGACTAGCTGGATTGGCCATCGGATAACTTCGGTGAAGTGTGAGAGCGGGAGGAGAGTGTGTGTGAAAGATAGAGGGTAAAAACTAAAAATTTGAAAAGAAGGCTGACATCAATTACTAATGTCTCCTAAGTTAGATACATTTTAAATTCAATCTGAATCTTAAAAAAAAATTAATTTCAGCCGATATTGTTGTTTTCAACTAATAGTTTTGGCCAATACAGTCGAGACGAATTGGCCGAAACTGGCCGATCCCAGATCGAGACTGGTTTTGAGTCCGGATCGGGATCAGTTATGGCCGATCCTGATCCAAATCAACCATTTCACTATCACTCTATTGACCCATCTTCTTTTCGCCTCACCACTACGTGGAGCACGAAGGGCTTTCTTTCCCCTTTGTGGACTGCAAAGGATAAGGCAAAGGTCTTTCTTTCCCTTTCCTCTTCTCCCTACCTCACCACCATATCGACAATAGATTGCATATATAATTATATATATATATATATATATATAAATTATCAATTTATTTATTGCCGTATCCTTGCCATATTTGTATCTTATTTTCTGAGGATTTGCTGTCTCCTCAAATTCCTATCCTATTTTATTTGTAATTGTATCACATATTTGTGCTTCCTAGGGAAGCATTTATAGACAAAGGTAATTTCGGTGCAAATGTTCTATCATCCATATCTTATACATATAGCCATTAATTTTTCGGTTCTTGCCTACACACCTAGGAAGCACGGATACTCCATTTTGGGCGATACAACCTGGATTCGTATTCTATACGTTTTTAGAGTAGTTAAAATTAAAATAATTAATTTTTATTTTCGGATACGGGGTGGATACGACCTGAATACGTTTTTTTATAGACCTATTATCTGATTACTTACCCCGCCCGGCTCCCCCTTTCGTTCTCCCCTTCTCTATGAACTTATGTGCCCTAACCCCTCTCTCGGTGACCGATGGTGCTGCTCTCCCTCTCTCTCGACAAATAGCCAATGGCGACACCCTCGACGCCGATCTTCCTCTCTCACTCTCTCACATTGGTATCTTCCTCTCTCACTCTTTCACGCAGGTATCTTCCTCTCACTCCTACAATACTCTCACAGTATCTTCTCTAAATTTTCTTCTCTCACTCTCTCATGCCGATCTTCCTTTCTCACTCTCTCACGCTGATCTTCCCTCTCTTACTCTTTCACGCCGTTCTCCCCCTTTTCTTTTTTTTTTTCTCTAAATTTTTCTTTGTTTTTCAGAGAACAAGAATTCTCTGTAAAACAGAGAAAATACTAGGTTTTCTTTGTTTTTCTCCATTAAATTAGTAGGTAAATGATTATATGAATGCAATGATATTTACTATAGTTCTCTAAAAAACAAAGAAAATGCTAGGTTTTCTTTGTTTTTCTCCGTTAAATTAGTAGGTAAATGATTATATGAATACAATGATATTTACTATTCTCATTTTGCTGCATTAATTGTTGTATGTTGATTTATTCTTTGTTTAATTGTCTTTGGTATCTTCTACTCATTTTTGCTATTAAATACTTATGTAGATAGTAGATATATTAAAATATTGAATGCAATGTTATGTGTAGATTGTCATTAGAATATAATTTTTTTTGCACATGCACATGCACATGCATAGGTTGCCATTAGGATAGAAATTTTTTTTATATAATTAATTTATTGCCTAATCCTAAACGTATCGTATCATGTTTTTTGAAAATTTGCCATATCCCCATGTCAGTATTGTATCTTATCCGTATCCTGTATCCGTGCTTCATAGCTACACACCCTAGATCAGATCTAATCCAATAGTCTCCGAGAAAGCCATCAACAGACACTGTTTCTTTCAGATCTATTTGACTGGTTTCCAGTAATAACCTTACTATCTTTCTCCAATAGATCTCTTTTCCACTGGATTTACTTCTCTGAATCATTTCCTGGTTTGTAATCTGTTGCTGTAGATTCCAGTGAATTTGCCCCAAAACCTTTCACTCAATGTTGCTGGTTCGTTTCTTCAGATCCAGATCGCTTCTGTTAGATATTCTTTACCTAATTTTGATCTAAGATTATTTAGTAACTATAGTTATGTTTCACTTTAAGCAATCCTATGGTTAAAAGTCTGTCTGATAACTAACATAGAGTAGTTTTGGGCCAAAGAGAAAAAAAAAAGAAAAAGGAAAAATAAAAGAAAAAGGCCTCAATATGTAGAGTTGGAAATGTATGATTTAAATCGGGATATCGTTAACAGCTATAGCTACACCTTTTAAATTTCAGTTGTGGCAAATGGTATATTAGCAACCGTTTCTAGTAGTTCTTCAACTCCCAAGGGCATGTATACTTGACGTACATGTCAATTCTTTTTTCATTTTACCTACTTTGAAGTTGACCCCATAGTTGGGACTTTGGATTGTTGTTTATATTATACTTTTTAGTTTTTACTATTTGGAATCAAATCTAGATAGATTCAATTGATCTCAATTCATCAAAATCTAGAATCTAGTTAATTTCAAGTCTGAAAGAATTTCTTGTTTACAAGTAAACGAGATTGCACAGTATTCCAGTCAACCATGTTATATTGGAAATACATAAACCAAATTGAGCTTGTGACTATGTTCCATTTTCAACTCTAACCTTGGTTTGGTGCGCTCAATTTCCAATGTTAACCTTGGTTTGGTATGCTCAATTTCTAACCCTAACCTCGATTTGGTAAAAAATAATAATAACTATGATTATTACTTTGACCACCTCTTCTCTTGTAATGCATTCCCTTAATTATATTATCTGCACCTCAGACATAATTATCACTTTAACACTATTACCACCAGTGCCATAATCATCACTATGATGGTAGGCACAGTGGTGGTTGTGGTGCCAACAACGATGGTAGTGCCCATAGCACTACTAGGATGAGGGAGTGAGAGGATCAGAGCATGGTCCTCAGAGTAATGGCAAGAGGAGGGGGAGAAACTCCATTGAAGGAATTTTTTTTCAAAAATTGATTCTCATCAATTTTCGATCTCTAGTCAGCAGGTTTGTTATAGATCTAGTCAAACCCACTGAAATCAATTGAATCTAATCATTTAAAAGTTCCAAACTACGAATTTTCCTGATGAGCAGATAGTATGCATATTGTTTTGTACACCTCTCTCTTACCATCACATGAAAAATGAGCAAGCTGTAACATTTGTAGGATTTGCTGTAGCTTCTTTATTTTTGTTTCCAAGTTTAGGATTGTTATGTTTACAGGCAGTAAGATTATGGTTCCCATTCATTGGTTTTTGTCCTCTTCATTTTGTAAAAGTAGTGACTTTAGTAATAACATAGCTGGATCATTTTTACTTAGCTTATTGGTGGCATCTTAATCTACTTATGCAGACAAAGGGAATGATGCTGACGTATCTCAAGGAATGCTTCAGGAATCTAATCAAGTAATTCTGCTATTATGTTCTTGCATACAGAATCACTTAACCTAATATAGGTCGAGCATGAATGTAATGTATTATCTTAATGATGTTAATACCAATGCATGCTACTTAAATTCATACATCAATTTGTTATATTTCATATTTGGGCATCTCATTGTGTCAAGGCAATGCATGCAAATTCTTTTGGAATTTCTCACTACAAGATAATGTGTGCGAATTTTCTCAATCGACATGATGGATAATTGCACTTTGTTCATGTTTGAGCAGGGAACAGGGTTAATCAGGGGTCATATGGAGTCAAAAGCAATTGTTCCTATAAGTGACTCTAAACTTGCTATTGAGCACTTGCTTATGCAAGAAACCTTCTCGAGGTAGTTAAGAAACAAATCCTTTCCTGATTTTCTGTTCTTCTAGATTTGTGCTGCTCTGATCTTTTTTTATAACTCCCTATTGTGCTAAACTGGAAATTTACATATGCCTTTCCCCAAGTGCTCAAGTGTCATTTTTGGATGCAAAAGATTTGTGTCCCCTTCAGTTTCTTCTTGTATGCTTTTGCTTCATATTGGAGTGTTCATTCTTTGTGCATGAGATAAAATGCCTAAGGTTGTTTATTGCTAGTTTACTATAAAATTATCACCAAATCATGTTATTATGTTATAAGGAGAAGAGGATTGTGAACATCTTATTCTTCAAAGTATACTGCCTTAAAAAATATTTTTGTGGCAATCGTGTGGTCAAAAAGAAGAATAATTTGAACATGTCGGGTTTGCTGGGTTTGGGTTGGATTGGGTCAGTTTCATTGGGTTCAGGTTGGGTTGGGTTCTGATCGGTTTGGGTTCTGATCGGGTTAAGGTAATGCAAATATGAACACAACCATTTATTAAATAGGTGAAAAATGTTAAACATGAACACGACCCATTTAATCTATTTAATAAAAGAGTTGTGTTCTTTATACCACATGGTTAACCCAATTACACAATTATCACAAAAACTTGGACAACAAGATTTAGAATATATACAGAATTTTATAACTAAACTAACAAAAATAAATACAACACAAATCTAGCATATATAAATATTTATTTTACAATATCTTGGCGATATCTACTAGACAAATTGTTTATTAGCAACAACATGAAATACAACTCTCACCATAAACATATTACATTTCTTTTAGACTTCACATATTTCCACAAATTAAACATATGAGTAAGCTTCAAAATTGACAACTCATTAAAAGATACTGATGCAGGACAACATCTTGATTGTAGAGTTGAGAAGTAGGGAGAAATAATCAAACCTGTGGAATCCACCAATCGGGGTGTCGGAATTTATCGACGTTGGAATCCACCAACAAACACTCAATATGCAAAAACTCTCAAAATATTCATTAACCCATAAAAGATGATTACAAGCCTTTATATAGGCAAAATAAAGTGAAAGACAAAAGACAAAAATAACCCTAGAAGGTGACTAGTCACAACCCTCGTTAAGCTAAAGGGCCACGGGTGCAGTCCTTTTGTGCTTACGAGAATAAACGTGACGAAAAGTGGTGTCCCCACCAACTCTCCCGGGGTGGAAGAAACTCAACCCAGTCGAGTGACTCTGATAGTACTCCAAAATGTCAAGGACAAGTTGCTGTAACTCCTCGCGAGTAATTCACGTACAATCAGACTTTGGTCGCCCGTGCCATCAAACAAGAAAACGATGAACCCCTCTTTCTACAGTAGATGTTATTTGATCATCTAAAGTAACGTCTATCTTTTCTTGTGATGTGGATGGGAAATGAGAAGTGGTAGGTGGCACAACAGGGATGTCTGGAAGGGTAGTAGATGTAGCATAGGGTTCGGTGGGGATGTGCATAGGTGGACGGTAGGCTGCTAGATCCTCAATATTAAAAGTACAACTAATGTCATAATCAGGGAGAATATCAATGACATAAGCATTAGCACCGACACGTTTCAGAACTTGGAAAGGTCCTGCACTACGGGCATGCAACTTTCGAATAGCTCCTGAAAGGAATCGTTCGGGTCTGAGACGAATCATAACATGATCTCCAACATCGAACTCCTTGGCACGTTTGTGCAAGTCGGCATGTATTTTATACTGGTGATTACTCGCCTCAATTCGCTTAGTGATCTCTTGATGCAAATAATGAACATGATGTGCAAATGCTTCGGCAGACTCATAGACTCTAGAATGAGATGACATAGGCAACAGATCTAGAGGTTTGTGTGCTTTAAAACCATGAACAACTTCAAATGAGCTCATGCCAATAGACCTATTAATGGAGTTATTATATGCAAATCGAGCTATAGGAAGAATGCCATCCCAGCTTTTGTTATGATTACCTACGAGACGGCGCAAAAGATTTCTAAGATTACGATTAACGACCTCGGTTTGACCATCAGTTTGAGGATGATAGGTAATAAAAAATTTTAATTTTGTGTCAACCATGTGCCATAAGGTTTTCTAAAAATAGCTCATAAAGCGAACATCCCGGTTCGAAACAATGGTTTTTGGAAGACCATATAACTTGACGATATGGGCAAAGTACAATTTGGCCACTTGTGACGCATCAAAGCTGACCATCAGTTTGAGGATGATAGGCAGTAGAAAATTTTAATTTTGTGTCAACCATATGCCATAAGGTTTTCTAAAAATAGCTCATAAAGCGAACATCCCGGTTAGAAACAATGGTTTTTGGAAGACCATATAACTTGACGATATGGGCAAAGTACAATTTGGCCACTTGTGACACATCAAAGCTGATGCAGGATAACGTCTTGATTGTAGAGTTGAAAAAAAGTAGGGAGAAATAATCAAACCCGTGGAATTCACCAATCAGGATGTCGGAATCCATCGATGTTGGCATCCACCAACAAACACACAATAGGCAAAAGCTCTCAAAATATTTATTAACCCATAAAAGATTATTACAAACCTTTATATATGTCACGACCCAAAATAGGAATCATGACCGGCCATGCATCTCAATATGCTTGAGATGCACGAAGCCTTACCAATACTCTCTACGTATAGATGACAAGATAAATAAATAAAATGAGAATGTGCTTTATTAAAATTTTATTACTAAATGCAATTAAAATAAAAACAATGTTAATGTTTTTGAGTCTCTAAAATAAAATTAAAATAAAATAAAATATTCTAATCTAAAGCACAAAATCTAAAAGAGCGGAAGGGTAAATAGGTGAATCCTAAGTGGAGGTGGAATCCGGGTACATCACGCTCAGTCGCCCCGCTGTCTATTACCTGAAATAAATAAACAAATACAAAAAAAAAATAATAGAACTTGTGAGCCAACAACTATAGCTCAGTGAGTGGAATCCACTCAAACCAAATAAATTTTAAAACATATTAATGCTGAATAAATTAAACTAAAAGCAACAATATCCATCATAATATGCAATAGGCATGCTCTCTACATAGTAACAATGATAACAATAGAGAAATGTCACAACTTGTAACTTTGCACGTTTTCAACATATTAACATCTTTTTGATATTTATATTGTCATATGTCTCAATGGGTCCAAATAAATTGTAACCTCGAGATGACGCTCGGGACTTTTCTTCATAGCTGATCCGGTTAGGGTCATCAGAGGGTATCACCCTGTGATCAACACACTCTGTCTTTTCCTCTAACCGTTGAGAGAAGTTAGAGTCACCTAGGAAATTTTCTCATACTTCTTAGGACTATTCCCTAACCCCGCCAGAGTCACCTAAGAAAGTCACCGCAGTGATCAAATTTAGGACTTTCCCCTGGACTTCCAGATAGACTTGAGTCACCACGGAAAAATCGCAAACGATTTATACCAGGACTGTTCTCTAAGTTGTATCAATACTAGTCTTATTTTTCTTTTCACAATTTTTCAATATTTGCACGAAGTATGGTGATGCACTGAATATAATAATTAAATGTACACAGGAAATAAAACAATTAAATTTTCGCACGTACAGATGAAATAAATAGATTTGCACACAGAAATTGTAACAATTTAATTTTTACATATAAGGGTGAAATAAATAATTTGCACACAGAAAATTTACATGGTCCGACAAAAATACGAAATACAATAAAATAAATATGTGAGTGAACCCACTCACCTGAGTCTAGGCAAGACAACCAAAATCTCAAATCTCTAGCCCACGAACTAAAAATCACCACCTTAAATAATAAACAACAATAACATTTTTAATTAAAATAATTATTAAAAATGTTTATACAATTTAACCTAAGAATAATTAAATTGGGCTAAAATGAGCCCAAAACAATTGGGCTGGGCTGCAGTTGGCCCGCAGCCCACCCAAATAAATTCTTAAATGGATTGGGCCAAGGCCCAATCCAAATAGATAATGGAACCGGGTCGGGTTCCTTGGATTCGGATCCAACCCGACCCGAATCCAACACTAAAAGGGAGAAGATCAGACTCGGGCAACCCGAGTCTGTCTTCCCCAAACCGAAGAGAGAGAGAAAAAGAAAGGAAAAGAGAGAGAAGGAAGAAGAGAAGGAGGAAGGCGCCGGCGACTGCCACGACGAAGGTTCGCCGGCCGCACCCCCGGCGTCTCAACACCCATACGGTGCCGCCGTCCTCGCGAGGTGGAGGAGAACCCGCGAACGGCGGTCGATCCCATGACTGACGGCGACCGGAGCCACGAGGGCTCCAACGGTGACTGCCCACGGCACGAGGCCAACGGCAAGGCGCTTCCAGAGGTAGCGACTGCGACTCGAAGCTGCCGGCCGGCCGAACCCCCCCCCCGTAAAAAAAAAATTAGGTATTTTGGATTTACTTATTTAATTTTAAATTAAACTAGAGGGATGAGAGAGAGCTCACCGGGGAGGAGTGTGGTGGGTCCAATTTCCTCCGGTGACGCTCCGGCTGGCCGATTCCACGGCGACGACTCTGACGGTGAGGGAGAAGCGACAGAAGGGAGGAAGGAGAGAGAGAAGAGGGCTGGGGGGTTATCAGTATTAAACAGAGAGAGAGAGAAAAAGAGATTAGGGTTTAATTTATAGTTTAGATGAGGATCAAATCTAATCCTCTAATCCGATCCGGATTAGATGAAATCCCTTCTTTCCCGCTGCGCACTGGAGAGGGAGAGGGGAGGGGCTGCACGTGCACCCTCCTCTCTCAACCCAAATTTTTTTTTTTTTTTTTTTGGTCCTAACAATATAGGCAAAATAAAGTAAAAGACAAAAGACGAAAATAGTCCTAAAAGGTGACTAGTCACAATTCTCGTTAAGCCAAAGGGCTACGGGTGCAGCCCTTTTGTGCTTACGAGAATAAACGTGACGAAAGTTGGTGTCCCCACCAGATACATATTGACAATTTGAATGGAAGACAAAAACTGAAAAACCAAATGGAATTCCAATTTGCGAACATCACTAAACTAGTGATGTACGCTTCTCCAATAAAAGGGATCTGAACTGCACAATATATAGATATTCCTCCTTCGAAACTTCTTTCCTGTTACAGTTATCTGGAGAGAAAAACAATGTAGCTGGATTAGAATTTTGTAACTAGATCAGGACAACCTTTCACATATCAATGTATAGATTAATAAAGCTGGATCAGAACAATGTATAGCTTGACAATAACAAGCTATACATTGATATGTGAAAAGTTGTAGAATGACTTTTCTTGGATATATATTTCTCTTTTGAAACTTCTCTGCTAATACAATTCTATGTAAAAGCATTGAATGAAGGAATGATTGACAATAAACAAAAACAAAAGAAGCTTAAACTTGCCAATTAATAGAAAGTCAATGTTGAAATCATGTACGTAAGAGTTGTCATTAATCGGTAGGGTTGTAAAGTAGATTCCACTGCTAAAAATGTCTATCATAATCTCATACTAGTTTTAGAGGTAATTAAGTGTGTATATGATATTGAATACCATACAGTTCTAATTCGTGAATATATGATATCGAACAAGCTTTGAAAGACCAATATAGTGGTATGCCCATTTGACATCTACTAGCAATTGGGTGATTGGGTCATCTGGAGCAGTCCTAGGCACAAATTAAATTGGATTCTCCAAAGAATTCACAGAATTAAAGAACAAGCACAGGCTCATCATTCTCCAAAGAATTCATAGAATCACCATACTAACTAATACCCCACCTAACCATGTCAGTTTCACAAATTAATCAGAGGATTGATATCTAGGTCATCTGGAGCAGTCCTAGGCACCAATTAAGTTGGGTTCTCCAAAGAATTCACAGAATTAAAGAACAAGCACAGGCTCATCATTCTCCAAAGAATTCATAGAATCACCATACTAACTAATACCCCACCTAACCATGTCACTTTCACAAATTAGTCGGAGGATTGTTATCTTACAGCAGTGTTGTCTTGCACCCTCATTCATACTTTCATAGTTTGTCATTTTCTTTTCTTAAATCATCATAAGATTCCATGACCTTCTCAAGATCTCGTTCATACGGACCCCACCCCCTCTCTAATTTAGTGCATTAAGCCACCAAATCATTTTTACCCTGAGATGAGCGTCTCCTTCTCAATGCACCTCCTCAATCCTTGGGCATTTATGCCCTTTTTCGTCTACCACCTACATCAAAAGAAAAAAAACCTCAAACAACCTCAAATTAGAAAAAAGATAGAAAAACCTAATAGAGAAGAAATAAATAAAGATTGAACAAAAGAATAATAAAAAAAATCAAACCTATTATTGCTCTAATCGACTTTCAGCATTGTAGAGGTGCTCTTCGATGAGAAAGATTTGATCATGGAAATATTAGATAAAATGGCATGTTCAAATGTGGCTTTGTACGAGAGACTTCTGACATATATTGAATTCCCATGTATTTTTGCTAGCGAGAGCTAGCATCTCACTAAAAATGAGGCGCTATCTATTTTTACTGCAATTACAAAAGGAAGAGGAGAAAAATGAAGAGATAGGGTTAGGGCAAAGCTATCTAACATATGTTGGGTATATGAGATGAATTAATCGGGTTAGCGGGTTAACTCGACTCAACCAGTATAAATAAACGGGTCAAATAGGCTGATTGATCCTTTTATGATTCAAACCCTATTAGACTAAACCCAAACGCGTTTAAAAGTCATGTTATCGGGTCGAGTCAACTTTTGCCAAGTACATTTTTGTAGAAGGGAAGTTATCCTATGCCAAGATTATTTGTTAGCTTCAATGGATGGATGCATTCTAAGAAAGGTTGTGTTGACACCCCTCAAAACTAATAAAGGAGTTTTATTGGAAGTTGATAACTTATAAAAAACATATATTTTTAGCTGCTGAAAATGTTCCGTGTTTCAAAATCCTCGGAGAGATAAAGTTGTAAATGATTGAATAAGTCTTCCAACACATCCAATATAATATTGATCAGTGTTCATATCAGAAAGATGAACAAAACAGTGAACAAAAGTGAATTATATTATTTAATAACGGATTACGTCAATTATCAACATATTATATGACGTTATTTTTCAACATATTACATTATTTTCTAAGCTGCTATCTTCTGACAAAATATTAGCCATAAAAATATTGAATTTGAAGATTACTCATGAGAGATGAAGTTATAGACGATTGTATAAGCTTTTGAATTGATCCAAAATAATATTGATTGGATTTCATATGAGAAAAATATGACGCAAACAGTGAACAAAAGCGAATTATGTGTTTAATAATAGATTACATTAATTATCAATGGATTACATTATTTTTTAAGCAGGTATCATCTTCCAACGAATATTTTGCCCTCAATAAGGTCGAATTGAGAGATAAAGTTTTAGTGGATTGAATAAGTTTCCAACGCATCTAAAATAATATTGATTAGAGTTCGTTTGAGAAAAATATAATTAAAACAGTGAGTAAAAGTGGATTACATCATTTATTAATGGATTATATTATTTTTCAACGGATTATGTTATTTTTTTAAGCTGTTATCTTCCAATGAGCTTTTAGCCATTGAAACGGTTGAATTTAAGGATATTTTTAAAAGATGAAGTTGTAGAGGATTGAATAACCTTTTTAATGCATTTAAAATAGTACCCATTGGAGTTAATATGAGAAAGATATGACCAAAACAGTGAACAATAACAAATTATGTCATGTATCAACGGATTATGTTATTTTTTAAGCTATCATCTTCTTAGAACTTTTAGCTACTGAAAAGGTTGAATTTAAAGATATTTGTGACAGATTATATTTTAGAGGATTAGATAATCTTTCCAGAGGATCCAACATAATACCAATTGAAGTAACATGCAAAAGATGTAAATAAAACAGTGAACAAGAGTGGATTATGTTATTTAATAAGATTACATTAATTATCAGTGGATTATGTTATATTTTCGAGCTGACATATTTCAACACATTTTTAGTCACAAAGATCGAATTTGAATATACTTGTAAGTGATGAAGTTGCAAGGGATTAGATAATCTTTCCATCGTGTCTAAAATAATATTGATATGAGTTCATATGAGAAAGATATGACCACAACAGTGAACCAAAGCGGATTATATTTTTTTTTTTTACAGATTGCAGTATTTTTCTATTTTTTTATGTTGTTATTTTCGAGAGCAATATGACAAAATCCAAGGTTCTAAAACTTGGTATCGGGATCGGCAGCTTGTATCGGATCATACTATTTTTTAATTACGTAAAATTCTAAATATTATTTAAAAATACAAAAACAGTTAATTTTTTTTTTAAAATGATTAGAAAGTAATGATTACTTACATATGAAGTCTAAAAACAAAAAATGTATTAACCTACTCAAAATTTTGATGAAAACTGAGTTAGATATCTCTTCTTTTCTCCCTTCTCTTTTCTGCTTTTTCTCTCTATTACTGCCAACACATATATATATATATATATTTCCTTTCTTCTTTCTCCTTTCTCTTTCTCTCTCTTCTTCTCTCTTATACAAGGCAAATTTATTTTTCTGATTTTTTTTTCATTTCTTCTCTCTCCCTCCTCTTCTCTCTCTCTCTCTCTTCCACCATCTCTTACTGCCGCAAGGCAATTATTTGCTCTCATTTTTTTTTCATTTCTTTTCTTTCTCCCTTCTCTTTCCTTCTCTCTCTGTTACTCCCTCTCAATCTCTTCCTCCTCTCTCTCACTCTCCACTCTCTCTGGTCTCTCTATCTAACTCTGTTCTTGCAGTAGAAAAGAGAGTACAGAGATTAAATAAGAGAGAGAAAGAGGAAGAGAAAGAGAGAGGAAAAGGCTAGAGAGAGAAATGAGAGATGGGGCAACAGAGAGAGAAGAGAGAAGGAAAGTTCGAATCGGGCGGGATTGGCCGAAACTTGGAACCATGACGAAAACACTAAACAAATGTACGTTCTTTTTATAAGTTATTATCTTGTAATGAATATTTAACCCTTGATAAAGTCAAATTTGAAGGTATTTATGAGAGATAAAGTTGGGGGGGATTGAATAATCTTTCTAATCCATCTAACAAATATTGATTGGGGTTCATATGATAAAAATAATACCAAAACATCGAACAGATGTGCATTTTTAAATATCATAATCCACTGTTATAAATAATTCAATATATCTTTAGGTAAATATTTGAATACTAAGTAACATCAAATAAAAAGTAAAAATTGATATGTAGGCTTATGAGCTCGTATAGGCTTGTGAAGACAATAATGACAAGTTTGTTTAGATAGAATGTTGGTAAGAGAAAGATGATCAAGAAGAAGAATATTTAATTATTGAGTTTAAAAGTGCTGTTTGAAAAAAATAATGTTTTCTTTTGGAAAAGGACAACTTGACATTAAATGAAAAGCATAATTTTCACTCTCTACTAAAAAATAAAGCAAAGACAAATTGGTCTAAAAACAATGAAATTGGATGATTTGGAAACATAAAATGAGAGAAAGTTGCAATAAGAAACTTATCTCAAGTTTATCTCGCAAAATGCTCAAAAAGTTTTCAATGAAACTTATGTAAAAAACCAAGGACTGCTATGTCGCCATCATCAACTCATGAGAGAGATGGAGAGAAGGAAAGATAAAGTACCTATCATGTCCGGGAGCCTCGACTGCCAACCCCATGCCTATCTCCTTGCCAAGCCCTCATTGTTGCCCTAGCTCTCTCCTCTTCAATCACTGTTGCCCTAGCCATTCTTCACTTACAGGAATGAAAAGGATTGTAGAAATACAAAAGATCTGCAAAGAGAATCTTACTTAATAGTATAGAGTCCTACTTAAAAGTATGTGGATCATCTGCTCACTTTAAGTTAGATCTGCTTAGGGTTTGAACCTAACTTAAGAGGTGATCCGCTTGAGCAGATCATTTTCCTCATCTCTCATCGAACTCTTTATGGCATGACCACCTTCTCCATCAGTCCATCCCCTTTGCCTCCATCATCTGCCCTCTGGTTGCTAGAAACACCTCTGCGGGCTGTCCTCTGCCGCCAATTGCCTCTAGGAGCCACTTTGCAGCAGTGGATCGCTGCTACGAGGTGAGGAGTCCTGCGTGGCACTTGTCGTGTCATGTTTGGTACTATGCTAGCACGCCCTCTGCCTGTCAGGGCGGCAATACATATAAAAAGCTATTTTCTTTTATATCAATAAGAGAATTCTGTAACAAAGAAATGATGAGAATGAACTTTAGCTCTCTGAATTTATTGTGTTGGACTAGCTGGCTCTAAATTCTTCAGTTCGTTCATCATTATTGCTAAGTCAATAGTCCTGCTTATATCTAATTTCTCATTTGTCTTTTGGCGTGTCCTTACCCTTACTGAGAGTTATAGGATTTCCATGCTTTTCATTTGACTATAATCACTGTATTTGTTATCAGGGATGAATGTAATAAATTGATGAAGATAATAGAATCACGAGTTGTAGAGCTTTCATCTGAGGAAGTGGTTGAATATGGAAGGCATAAGGAGTTATCAAACAGGACCACAGACGATGCTGGTGTTTTTTCAGCTGCTTGGCATTCTGTGAGCAAGAACGCTGATCTACTTGGATCAATCCCATATTCCACTAGTAGACTTAGTGCTCTTTCACCTTCTCCCCTTCAAACAGCACCTTCCCTTTGCAACACAGCTGTTATGGAGGCCAAGAAATGGTTAGAAGAGAAAAAGCTGCAATCAAGCTCAAGCTCAAGACCCGACAAATGTGGACCTTGCACTTTAAACACTGAAATGCTTGAATATGTCAGTGTTAGTCTCTTCCCCGCTCAACCTTCTTTACTTTGCTTTTTCAAGTTTATTTTATATCATTTTGTCACTTCTAGCTACTTAGATGAAATTGTGAAAGTAGTTTAATTCCTCTATGACTTTATTTGTTTGTTTATCATTAAGTTTCACATTAGGATTTTAATCTCATCTGACCAGGAATATTGAGAACATATTTGTAATTCCTTATTCGAACCTTCCCTAAGAAATTGTAAGCATATAGCAGCATTCATTATTAAACATTTTTGAACAGTTTATCATTTGTACAAGAGTATCATATTATCAAATTCAATTATGAGGATCATACAGAGCACCATTCTGACGTGATTCGAATCTGATTGGGTCATTTCACGGGGAAGACATTGGATTGGCTAGATCGAGCCATTTATCTTAGCTTGGTCATTTTCTATTTCATCTGCTATTTTAGTGAGCCCTAGACTTGGGTACCTGCTAATTATGGACTCAAGTAGTTAAATCGATTAATAAGTTTAGTTGACTTGATTGAGTGGTCTAGTCCAATCATAAGATGTATTATGAGTCTGAGTATTACTTGGTCTAGTCAAGTGGCTTGATGTAATCAAAGTCCTAGTTTGAGTCTTCCCACTAAGTATCATATCTACCCTTACTACCATTACATCACTATCCACCCCATCACCACTATCGATGCCATCACCACCACCGATCACCATCTCCTCCCTTCACCATATCACACCTTCATTGCGCCAATAGCCACCACCACTCCACCTCTCGACCACCCTTTACCATCGTAAATCTCAGATCCAACCCCTAACCACATCCTATCCCTGGTTGTCCCACAACAGCACCGTTGTCACCATTGTTGTACTAAGATCATCAACCAATTGCATCGTTCTTCTTCAACAATTCCACTACCAACACCATTGCTCTAAACCTTAATCTCCACCATCCTTCTACCATCATAACCCTCATAACTAGGGACATAACAAGTCGTATCAGAGCCACCGTTCCTTGGACTACCATGCGTACCACATCCGATCTATAGCTTTGCGTCCACACGAAGGCACCTCCACAAAGGTGGAAGTGACGACTTTTGAGGCGAATCCAATCCCCAACTCACAAGATGGTTGCATCACCTTTGACTTTGCCAGGACATTCAGATTTGGTCCAGATGATAGTCATTTTGATGGAATCGCAGCGAGCCATGCAAGCCTCCGTGGAGGCTTCACTCAAATTTTTATTGGCTCACAGTAGAACCCCTTGGTAATGGAGCCCCCTCGCAACCGAACCCCTCCACCACCACCGTGTGATGGAGAACTACTAAGGAGTACACCACCGCCAATGGATGAATTGGTGCCCACCCCAGTAGTAAGGTGTCCCGAATCAAGCGCTGAACATCATCGTTCTCCACCAAGCCGTTAGTATATGATTTTGAAGAGTGGGAAGAATATGAGGATCCAATGCCTCAACGACCCTATCCGAAGACATGGCTATCCTTCACTATGTCCGAGCAGACCTAAGGAGAGAAGATCCAAGGGGAAGATCACCACTGACCATGAGCGTCGGCCTTAGATCTATTGTCAGATTAGGCCAAAACTAAGGCGCAACTATGTTGCCCCGGTCCGAGCAATGGCTCCTCCACCTCCACCACCTATGTTGTTCAAAGAAGACTTGGAGGAGCTCATGGACCCACATTCGCGATGCCTGGTCTTGCCCACACTAGCACCAAGCAGGACCAGTGCGTCGCCAGTGCCCACCCGATATCAAGCACCACTTATTTCTGGCTTCGAGGAGGCTAGTGATGACTATAGAGGACTTAGTGCATACCCTCTAGTGGAAGAGTAGAGAACAAGGATCCAAGGGGAAACTGTGCAGTTGAATTTTTCGGCATTCAGCAGGGAAGATCTACTTGACCAGTTCTACCGTATCGAATAGTTCTTCCAATATCAGCACACACCTGAGGGCCAGAGGGCCTTGTTGGCTTCCTTCTATCTAGAGGAGATGGCAATATGATGGTTCCAAGCAATGCAGCGAGCCCATCCATTTTAGTCATGGGGCAAGTTTGCGGAATCATTGTGCATTCGGTTTGGACCATCCGATTAAGTAGACTTTCGAGCCGTCCTTACCAAGTTGGCTTAAAAAAATCATAGTGTGAGTTTATCAAGAAGAATTTGAGAGCACTAGCAACCCAGCCTTGAATAATATCTTCATCAGCAGGCTTCGGTGTGACTTTCAAGACGAAGTCAAGGCCATTCAAACGTTGACACTTCTAGAGGCCTTTTCTACCGCACAAATGTTGAAGAGACGATCTTGGAGCTGCGGATGATGACAAAGACCTACTGGACCTAGCAGACACGAGGTCTAAACCTCGGCCACCCATGGCCATTGATGGCCCTATTGAAATAAGGTGATTTCAAGCCCCTAATGCTCTCAGAAGCAGCAACAATATGAGACTTAGCCCTGCTTAAGTGGAGGAGCGGCATTCCAAAGGGTTATGCTTCTATTGCAATGAGTGATACATATAGGGCATAAATACACAAAGATTCCAACAACAATCATTTTGTTAGAAGAGGTGGATGTAGACAAAGATGAGGGACCAGCGGAAAATAGGATTTGATACCAAATCGGCGTTGCCTTGCATTCGATGGTAGGGCTACTTAAGCCACCCTAGACGATTGCGGACACGTGGGAGATGTCACGGCCAATGGCAGCTCCCCTCGAGGATTGCTTCCATGATTACTCACTTTGAAAACATAGTGAGTAGAAGCATGGTGGAATGATATAATTTTGTTCTTGTTGAGTCACCTCACCGGGGAACATTGTGTTTGCTGTTTCAAGCCATTTATCTTAGCTTAGTCATTTTCCATTTTACCTGCTATTTTATTTTAGTGAGTCCTAGACTTGGGTACCTACTAATTATGGATTCTAGTTGTTAAATTGATTAATAAGTCTAGTTGAGTTGATTAAGTGGTTTAGTCCAATCATTAGATATATTATGAGTCCGAGTATTACTTGCTCTAGTCAAGTGGCTAGATTAGCCTTTATATATATATATATGTGGAGACCAATTCCTTAATGTTTATCTAATCATAATTGTTATCTCTAAAACCTAATCACCTACCCTCTCAATTTCGTCCTCCTTACCCCTCATGTTTTCCTCAAGACACCGAAGCCCTTCACCAAGTGGTTGAAGCTTCTCCTCCTTTCTTCCGTCGATCCCCTAGATCCTTAGGGCTGATAAGCTTCTTCCCCATCTTTCCCTCTAAGTATCATATCTACCCTTACCACCGTCACCATCACCATCCACCTCATCACCATCACCGACAACCAACTCCTCCCTTCACCGCATCACACCATTGCTGCCCTACTTCACCATGCCACTAGCCACCACCACTCCACCTCTCGACCACCCCTTACCATCTTAAACCTTAGATCCAACCCCTAACCACATCCTACCCCTAGCTGTCCCATAACAACACTATTGTCGCACCTAGCTCATCACCAAACTGTGCCATTCTTCTCCGTCGATTCCACTACCAACACCTCTGCACTAAATTGTAATCTCCACCATACTTCCACCATTATAACCTCTCCTAACCAGGGACACATCACATTTAGTAGTATAAACAATATTGATGAATTATTTCTAGATGGTGGCAATCAAGGTTCTAAAAATTAAGATCAGGATCGGGATCGACCTTCTAAAAAAACGATACTTATTGGCCGGATCTGCTGTATCAGTCGCCTGAATCGGTTCGGATTTTTTAATTACATAACCTTGCTTGCTAGACCCCACGATACACTGTTTCTCGTGATAGGTTTCCAAACCTTAGTGACCCTCGAGGTTGATCCTTCCGTCTTAGTGATCCTCGAGACGTAGTTCTTTCAGATCTGATACAAATGCGTAAAACTGAGAACGATTCATCATGTTTTGTGTAAAGTTGAGAATTGATCTCTAGTGGCCTCCAAAAGATGATCTTTATATTATGAACGACGGGGCTTTGTTAAAAGATGATCTCCAATTTAATATTTGACGGTCCTTCTCTTAGGGTTAAATTAAAACCCATTATATACTTTTTAGAGATAAGATAAATATCTCTTAGAGATAAATTAAATATTTCTTAGAAATAAAATAAATATCCCTTAGAAATAAAATAAATCTCTTTAAAGATTCTCTTAAAGATAAGATAAATACCTCTTAGAGAGAAAGTCAAATTTAAGTTAAATTAGGTCTCACATAACTTTAGAAATTGTAAATTATGTGGGTGCGTTCGAATGAGGCCCGAGTGTGTTCGAACACGGTGACTTGAAGTGTGAACGCACTGTGAACAGCCAAATATGAACCTCTATATATGTGAGTGCCACCTTCGTATGTGTGAACGCCCACAGGGTGTATCTGAACGACTAAAACAAGCTCTTTGTATGTGCGAACGCGGTGTGAATGGTTGCAGGGTGCATTCGAACGGGCCCGGAGTGCGTTTGAATGCGCTGTTCAAATGGCAGACTAAATAGTTGAATGCAGAGTGCCTGTTTTCTGTGCTTTTAGGTAAAATTTCATACTTTTTTAATTGTTATGACACCGTTTAAGCACTTCAATAATGATTTTAAAATTAATCTTTCACTTCAATATTTTTCATCAAATATCTCATACCTTGTGCATATGTTCATACGTAAAAATCTAGCCACATTATATGGATATAAATTATGTTTTGAAATACAATTTCATAATTACATAAGTACAAATAAACCAAACAATATCTTTTGATCTACTCGCCCGATTGACGAGATTCCGGTTGCGTTGGATTCTAACTTCTAGAGAAACAACATATCTGAATCTCATATCGTTCCAACGGCTGGATTGATCTCTATTACCTTCAAAAGATCCGTGTTGAGTTTTGTTCAGATTAGCAACTCGGATAGATAATCATTGTTGCTGATTTCTAATATATATGGGTGAGCAATCCGTAGCCGTTTAGCCTATTCCCTTGTGTTCCATAATATCTGAATCGAAGCCCTAACACCACATATTTGCAACAAGAAGAATACATTGGGATATATACTAAGAAAAAGGATATATTTTGAATGTCTACTGATGGTAGTGAGCGAAGAATGATTTGCATTTGTATTATATAAAACCACACGTACCATTCTTCAGAGTGATGTTCAATTAAGAAAGCATGCCAAGGAAAATCAGTTAAAGTGAATCTTTTTATTTGTAATGAATTTTAACTAATAGCCCATTAAAATTTAAAGTGACTTCATTTGTACAATACTACATTTGTACAATGCTACAACTCCAGATTTTAACTTATTGATAGCTCTCTTATTAAAGTCCTTTATATATATATATAATACATACATATATATATATATACATACGGATATTTGTTTATTCCTTACCCAGACTGTTACTACAGAAGCTTGTTTCACTTTTAACGGAGGAAAATTGAAGAATACTTCTGGTTAATATTATTTCAACATTAAAAGTTCATGCTTTTAATGTTCTTTTGCAGGGTATCGAAGGCAAAGTAGGGTCACCTGTTGATCTGGCTAAATCATACATGCAATCATTGCCTCCTTGGCAGTCTCCATTCATAAGTACTATAGGGTTTAAGACACCACCACCAAGTGGGATACATCTTTACAAGGATGAAGTCACCCATGCACTTTCCAACTATTCTTTGCCTTTGTCTAAGGTATATTTTATCGGCATTCCTAAAAGTATCATAGAAGTGATAACTTGTGCTATATTAGCCTGTTTGTAGGGAAATTTACTTGTATGTTTTTTATTTTTGTTAAGTTTGTTATTGTCATAAAGGTAACCAGCATGTATTAGCTGCAATGCCAAAAATTCTAAATAAAAGATGTAGTCGAGTTAGATCATATTACACACCTCATATGATGGAGAGGGAGTGATGAGAAGCCAGTATGTTGAGTTTATAAAAAGTTCAAGTTATTAAGAATTCAAGATTTTATCATTTTTCTCTTGCATCGCGACTCTTTCTAATTTTAAGAGAACTTTTGGAGAGCTGCTCCTTAGTTGCATTACTTGCATGAGCCTAACTGTGACAAATAGGTTGGTATTTTACCTACCAATTGGCTTTATAGTTTCTTGACAAATCACTCTCTGGCTTGATTTTCAAGCCTAAAACAAGACCAATTCTTTAAGAAGTTTAACATCGGGTTGACAACAGGTTGTGAAAGTTCCTTGGTTCTTTTTAAGAAACTTCTTGGATATTTGTGAGGATGATGATGATGATTTTGTTTACAACTATGAGCCGGAAGAAGCTCACCAATATTATTTGAAGTTTGAACTATTGCGATAGCAAATTGACCAGGTGATGCTGGTAGGATAACCAAATCTTCTAAGTGAATTTAAAGAAAAACCCCTTGATTTGAAATCTGTGGCACATTTCTTTTAGGCGCTCATAGAGAACAAATCCTTATGTGCTAACATGTCTCAGAAACCAACTGAAATTGGTCTGCCTCAGTCAAAATGTATCAGTTTCCAAGAACGTGCCTGAAGCTTGAATTTGCACAGTGTTTATAGAAAAATTTAATGTAGAATACAAATTAAAAGTGCACAGTGCTTGCATGAGTGTATGTATTATACATCAAAAGTGCACCTTGCTACAAAAATGTATGCATAAAAACTTTACAAATATATATTTCCTAATCTATCTAGCCAATATATAATCAAGCAGAAATGATAGAGTTTGACAAATTTTCAGCATTCAACACGTGATAGATATAATCAACAATCAAAATATTGTGTAAAATACTAAAATATGGAAACATTTGCAAATAGCATTTGGATGATGTTTCTACAATTTGGAAAATATAACTATGGATATTCTAGTTTTCATCTTTTGTATCCTAGTCAAAAGAAAAAGGAAAAAGAATAAAAAAGAAGTTTCATCTGTAGGAAAGTTTTGTAATCATCTACAGCCTCGAGTGTAAGAATTTCCAACTAGTTATCATCATTATTTTAAAAAACTCCCACTTAAACGCCTAGGCTCCTGTCTTAGATAGGAGATAACTAGCCTCGCTTAGATCCCACCTACGTGACTACCTTAGCATCTCGTATCACATTATAATATGTATATTGACTCTGAAATTCAAAATTATTGTACATGTTGATGATTTAGTGGATTCTAATAGCTTACTAGTTCTTAAAAAGAATGGATTAGTATGTTGTTTAGATTGTATGTATTAATTTTAACTTCTCTAACTATTATTATTTTTTATTTATTTATTTTTTAACTGTCTTGAATTATGGATCCTCACCTAGGCACCTGCCTAGCACTTAGGCGCTGCATAATCCCTTGTCTGCTCGTCAACTGCCTACGGTTTTTTAAAATGTGTTATCATTATTGAGATAAGCTTATATTCCAATAAAAAATTTCAAAGAATTTTATTATCACAAGATAAGAAATTCATATAAAAATCTTTCAAGTACAGATTGAATTGAATTTAATAGATACAGTTGTTTTTTACTTCGATTCAAGAGAATACAAATTGAGAAAGGGGGGGAATAATTTAGTTATTATTGATTGTGCTGAAAACAGTAAAATGAGTTGCCATTTAGTCTGCCATGGTGGGCTGCCACCTGTTAAGGTGGCTGCCACAGCCCCAAAACTCCGTTCCAATCAGCCACATCTTTCCAATCTTTTAGAACACTGGTGGTAGCTTGCATATATTGGCAAACTACCAGATCCTTGTCATTTTTTATAATTACATTAAAACTTTGACAATGGCTTGATTAATTGATATCGTGGTTCTGTTTGTCGACTTAGCTATAATAAGAAATTATATTTGACAGATTCTCTGTGCCTCTTATAGTGCATTAGGCTTCTTAAAAAGACAACTATTTTGATTAATTACTACGGATTATTACTTGTTAGGCAAGATTTTGATGTACACATATAACTCCTCTGAGGAAGAAGAATGTTGTTTCTTTGGAGTTAGGTGTGAACGTCATTACCCTTTCTTTTATAAGTAGTTATTATCGAAGAAAAGTTTGTCTACGTAATTTCGGATGGGAGAAACATTAATCATAGTGCTTGAAACATTCTTTTGGACAACTATATCTTGTAGGTCACCAATCTAGATCTTAGCGGCCAAACTTTCTACTTATGGTGGCATCAGTGTTCCAGTGTTCCGGAAAGAATGTGGTGGATACATTATGATAAATGGATCATGGACACCATGGTTGGTGGCATGAACCCAATTTGGGCCTTGAATATTTTTGTTTCTAATTTCGTTTTAATAAATTGTCTATATTTCATCAAGCACAATCAATTAGCATTAAAGAACTACAGTCTACAAATCACAAAAGATGAAACAAGTACAGTTAAAGTTTTATTATTTAAAAAAAAACCTGATTAAAAATAGATATTTGACATAACCCCACCAAAAAGAAATGATTATCCCCTAAATATTATGTCTAATGATTTCTATCTGGAACATAATATAACTAAAATACGTCATATTAAAGCAAACTACAATACGTTCATCAGAATATTTGCATCGTTCTCCTCATAACCCTCTAATGCTCAAACTTCATCGCTTCAATTTATTCTGTTGTTGCTTTCTTTGATTGTGTGGTGGATTAAGATTCTGTTAGGTGTAGACCTTCTCACACATATATGGACGATTCAGTTTATGTAATATGTGATGTTTCTTACTTTCTTTTTTTCCTTTTGCCTTCTTGTAAATTGGTATTATAGTTTCTTTTAAAAGAAAAAGAAAGGTACTACAGTGAAAATTTGAACATGTTATATCTCTTTTAAAAGCCACTAAGAGCTAGATGTATGACTCATCTTTGTATAATGACAGTGGTCAATCTGAAGCATGTTTTAAAAGTTTTACTATTGGTTGTCAAATTGAATAATTACCCATAGCTTGTTTCTTGGTATATAATCTTATAACAGTTGGTTTCTTTCCCCTTACTCTATCGTTAAGATTCTCTTATTTCGACACATTTTTTTTCAGTTTTCATATAATAAATTTCACTTTTTGTTCTTATCCATTATTGATCTTTCACCTATACTTAAACCTCCTTGACTTCTTTGCAGGGTCTGAAGAGGAACTATCTTTCCACAGAGCTGTGGGATGCTTCAGAAGAATCTCAGAGAGTTCGTTTGAGGTCATCTGAAGATTTACTGGACATCCCTAAGTTCAGAAAAGTTTGTTCTTCCACTAGATTATTTGAAAATGGATCTTTGAAGATCTCGTTAGCAGATGATGGGAAGGTACAAGAAGTTTTAGGCACTCACCAAGATCCAAGTTCTTTGGAACCTATAAAAACTTCTGGGGCATCTCTCAAACTATCAAATGAGTTGACTGGAGATGATCATCACTCTCATGAGACCCTCGGATTATCTTATGAAAAAGCTCCTCAAACTGAACCACCAGAGATAGGCCAAGCAATTCCTAGCAACACAATATCTGGGCTTAAAGAAGCTGTTACTGCAATAAAACGAACCGACAGAAGTTCGTTGCCAGCTTCTGTCACTTTGGAGCATATACATACTAAAACAGAAAGTGGACCTAAGTCCCCTGGTCATGATGTCATCATTTCAGTTGAAAGAGATGTAAGTGGAATTAGGTTTAGTGAATATTCTTCGTATTCAATTGAATTTTCTTTATAACCCATATTTATGATGAATTTCATAAGAGATAGCATAAGTGTCAGTATAGTACTGATATGCAATTATACATCTTTTATCACCTTTTAGGACATGAAGGAGCCTTCACAGAATGAAGAAAGAGATGTCAGCAATTCTGCTACTCGTAAGTCTCTTTTGTAGTTTCCATATTTATAGAGCATGCTGGTTACTACTATTTCTTTCATACTTTGAGAAGGTAATGTTATGCAATGCACCTGGCACTTTTGCCTTGCTAATATATAGATTATTGTAAACCCAGGGGAGAACTTATGTGAAGAAAAAGTGATGGCATCGGAGATCAGATCTGTTCTACCAAGGTTAGTTATTTATTGCATGGGTTATAATTTTAGGTTTAACATGCTCTTTTGGCAATTGTAGAAGCTCTTCTGATGCAAAACGTGGTGGAAGAAAAATGAAGTAGAGGAATAAGAAGGAAAGGAATGGGGTTTCACACCTCCACTCTAAGAAAAGGTTTCACACCAAAATCCTCTAGAGAACAAATCACATAAACTTTCATTAAGTTCCAAAGGAAATACAACGGGTCTATATATAGACCTACAATGGAATTAAGCAAAAGACACCCTACATAGGAAATAAACAAAAGACACCCTAAATAAATAAAAATCAGAACCAGATCCCTATAGGAGGGATCATCACCGTTCGGCGCGCCTCTGCGCCGGGTACACACGCCATCGCGTCTTATCAGTGATGTCCGCATCATTCTCCCCGGGTGGGAGAGAAGTCGACTCCGTCGAGTGTGCTGCTCTGCTGCTCTCATACTGCTCTAAGGTATCAGGGTGATGCATCTCCAAATCGTGACGATCAAGCCACGTATCATCAGATGTAGGTCGTCCTTTCCAACGTACTAGATACCGTTGGGATCCACCTTCTCTAGTTGAAATAATTTCATCATCTAAAATTTTATCAATTTCGTCTCATTGTGTTAGGTGGAATATTGGGAAGTGGAGGTAAAGAGGGTCTCTCATAAACAAGGCTCATAGGTAGGCTCGGTATCTAGTGGGTTATCGGAGTAAAATCGGGCCCTTATAAGCTACTAGATCCTCAATATTAAAAGTAGAACCGATACCAAAATCACTAGGGAGATCTAGAACATAAGCATTATCATTAATTTTCTTGAGAATTTTAAAAGGTCCGGCACTTCGTGCATGCAACTTTTTGACAGTTCCAGGAGGAAACCGTTCCGGACGTATCCGAACCATCACAAAGTCTCCAACATTAAATTCTTTGAATCTCCTTCTTAGATCAGCTCGCATTTTATAATTAGTATTATTTTGAGCAATTCTATTACTGATTTCTTTATGCAAGTCATGAATATGTGATGCAAATGCGAGATGCGCACTCGAGACAACCTATGATAATGGGACATAGGAATGAGATCTATAGGTTGTCTAGGTTTATAACCATATACTACCTCAGTTGGACTCAGACCTATGGATCTATTAACAGAATTATTGTATGCAAATTCAGCAGTTGGCAGTTTTTGATCCCGTCTCTTAGATTCTCGCCGACAAGAGTTCTCGCAGGTTACCTAAGCTCCTATTGACTACTTCGGTTTGCCCGTCGTTTGTAGGTGGAAAGCGGTTGAATACCGAAGCTTAGTTCCCATCTTATGCCATAGGGTTTTCCAAAAATAACTAGTGAATTTTACATCCCCTGCGATCGATACAATAGTTTTTGGTAGCCCGTGCAACTTAACGATTTCGTCAAAATAGATTTTAGCAACTCGAGAGGCGTCAAAAGTTCGGGAACAGGGTATAAAGTGGGCCATCTTAGAAAATCGATCCACCACCACAAGAACGGAATCATGCTTTCGGGTAGTCTTTGGAAGTCCAAGCACGAAGTCCATACTAACATCTTGCCAAGGGCAATTAGGAACCGGTAAAGGCGTGTACAATCCTGTATTTTGCTTTCGCTGCTTAGCAAGTTGACATGCATGACATCGACTAACAAGTCTCATAACGTCTCTCTTTAAGCTTGGCCAGAAAAATCGATGTTCCGTAGCTTCGATAGTTTTTGTATGCCCAAAATGTCCTGCTAAACCCCCAGCATGCAATTCCCAAATTAAAACTTCCCTTAACGAGGTGCTAGGAATGCATAACCTTCGGGACTTAAATAGATAGCCATCCTGCACGATGAAACCATCTATTTCTCGAGTCTCTCCATTGCTTAATAAATTGTAAACTTCATGAAAATCCGGACATGATTCATATTCAGTTTTGATCTTATCAAATCCTATTACTTCTGCGTTCATCTTTGAAAGAAGAATCATGCGACGACTCAGTGCATCAGCTGCCTTGTTGTCGGCTCCGGACTTGTGTCGCAAGGTGTACGTATAGTCCTGGAGAAATTCGACCCACCTACCGTGTCTGGCATTAAGCTTTTTCTGGGAATTAAGGTAGCGAAGAGCTTCATGGTCAGAGAAGATTACGAATTCTTGAGGAAGCAAATAATGCCTCCAAAGGGCGAAGAGATTGAACCACAGCATAAAATTCCTTATCGTAAGTGATATATCGTTGTCTAGTTTCATTCAGCTTTTCACTAAAGTAGGCAATCGGATGACCCTCTTGGCTCAGGATTCCCCCTATACCAACTCCAGAAGCGTCACAGGTGACCTCAAAAACTTTAGTAAAATCGGGGAGTCGCATAACAGGGGCTTCCACCATTTTCCTTTTGATTTCAGTGAAAGCTTTAGTAGCACTTGCTGACCACTTAAATTCACCTTTCTTGAGGCATTCTGTTATTGGAGCCATAATGGTACTAAACCCTTTGATGAACCGACGATAGAAGGTAGCGAGTCCATGAAAACTTCTCACGTCTCTTATGGTACGGGGTTCAGGCCACTCTTTGATAGCTTTGACCTTATCAGGGTCAGCAGACACTCCTTCAGATGAGACAATGAAACCCAAGAAAACAACTTTGTTTGTCAAAAACGTACATTTCTTAGGGTTTGCATACAATTGCTCTCTCCTTAAGACAGCGCAGACTTGACGAAGATGATCTATATGTTGCTCCCGAGATCGACTATAGATAAGGATGTCATCAAAGTATACGACTAAAAATTGTCCCATAAAAGGTCGTAATATTTGAGTCATCACTCTCATGAAAGTACTCGGAGCATTAGTCAAGCCAAAAGGCATAACTGTCCATTCATATAACCCATCTTTTGTTTTAAACGCAGTCTTCCATTCATCGCCAGGGCGTATACGAATTTGGTGATAGCCACTTTTTAAATCTATCTTTGAAAATATTGTGGCCCCTGCCATCATGTCCAGCATGTCATCCAGACGAGGGATGGGGAAACGGTATTTTACCGTTATTCGATTAATAGCGCGGCTGTCGACGCACATACGCCAGGTTCCATCTTTCTTTGGCGTTAACAATGCGGGAACTGCGCAAGGGCTTAAGCTTTCCTTCAGGAAGCCTTTTCTCAATAACTCATCAACTTGTCGTTTTAGTTCAGCGTGTTCAGTTGGGTTAAGTCTATAATGAGGCAAGTTAGGAAGAGATGCACCCGGGACGAAATCGATAGCATGTTGAATATCTCTCATTGGTGGCAGTTCATCCGGAGATCCCTCCGGAAAGACATCCGAGAATTCCTCAATCACAGCAGTGGCTTCAAAAGGAATCGATTCACTAGGCTCATTTAGAATTTCTCGAGTCACAAGAATCAGAATAGGAGCTCCTTTACTCATCTCACGTTCAATACCTCTCGCACTAATCAAGCTGACTTTATTGTCGGAGTGGATGGGATCAGACTTCTTTTCCATCTTACCACCTCTAGGCTGTGATGGAAGAATCTTGATTTTCTTACCCTCATGTTCAAACATGCAGATATTTGAACGGCCATAAATATGCACATCATTATCAAATAGCCAAGGCCTTCCAAGGATAATTTGACCCACATCCATGGTCAAAACATCGCACCAGATTTTATCCTTATAAGTCGTGAATTCAATTGGAACCAAACAACGCTCTTTTATTTCCAGCGTGGTTGAATTAATCCACGAAACCTTGTAAGGATTAGGATGGGAAACCGCTCTCAGATTTAGTTTTGAAATAATGGTGGAGGACACGGCATTTATACAATTTGCCACTATCCACAATTACTTTACAATTTTTACCTCCAATTTTCGTGAACGTGTGGAAAATGGAGTTGCGCCTCCAATCATCATTGACTTTAGGTTGAGAGAGGGCACATCGAACAACATGTAACCTTGTGGAGTCTATGTGCCTCAGGCACCCTAGGGTATTTTCTTCCTCTTCATCTTCAAAATCTCCTTCTTCACCGTCTACATGGTGAACATACCCATCAAAGTCTTGCTCGGGGTCTTCTTCGAAGGGTTCCTCAATTAAACTTATTTTATATGGGCTTGCACAATTTGCAGCAACATGTCCATAGCCTTGACACTTATAGCATTTGACCCGAGGATTAATCTTAGAAAAGTCTTTCTCAATGTTTTTACCTTTGTATTCTACCTTGGGTTGTGAAGGGCTAGAGGTAGATCGATTAAAAGATTGACTAATAGATTTGGCTTGATGAGGACCTGTGGAGGATTTATGAGTTTGAGTTCTTGTTTCATAATTTCTTGGGATGTGGTTAGGTCTAGACTCCTCTAAGTCTTGAACTAAGCTGTAAGCCTTTTCCAAAGTATCAACATTACGAGCAAAAAGTTCACTTCTCAATTCTTCACGTAGGCCAGCCCTAAATCTGGACAAGATTTGCATAGGGGTTTCTGATTCGATCACGCTACACCGAACAAGCAATTCATCAAAGGCCGCAATGTAATCCTTAGCGGACTTACTCCCTTGGGTAAGTCGGTTCCATCTGTCTAGAAGCTTAGGGTAATAGGAAGGTGGGAGGTATTTACGTTTTAGTTCATTTTTCATGTCAACCCAAATTTCAATTGGAAGCTCACCCCTAATCTCACGAAGAGTCTCAACGTTGGTCCAGTATTGATTTGCGTTCCCAGTCAATTTCATGGCAGCAAACCTGACTTTACGGATTTCCGACATATCATACCATTTAAAGTAACGGTCCATGTCTTTGATCCAGTCCAAGAAGTGTTGCGGATCTAGACGACCATCAAACATCGGGGCATCAATTTTAATGCTTCGAAGGTACCGTTCATCAGGATCTCGCTCATTCCCTTGAAAATGTTGACGAGGTAAAGGAGTGGGAGATTCGCCACGTTCAATGTCAGGGCGGTGATTATTTTGAGGAGCGGTGTGCTCACGGGGTCTTTCTACCCTATATAGTCGTTCATCGGTCACCCGTTGATACCCAAGCAAAGTATCTTGAGTATCCCTGACTTGTTGAGCTAAGGTACCTAGTTGTCCCATAATGTCGTCGAGCTTCTTACTAAGTTTGGGATCCATACTGCTACTGCTGGACTCACTAGAATCACTAAGAAGGTAGGCCTTACCTCTACGAGTTGGCATACACTAATATGCAATGAATGAGTTGTGTATTGCTTTATATTATTATTATTTTTTATTTATATATGTCTCCTATAGTTAATCCAAATACAAATGTTTTAATCTAAATGATATGAGATGATGCTATGCAATCAGGAAAAATTTAAAAATGAATACTTAATTGAATTTAGATTTTCTGTTCAAGAGGTTCAAAGACTATTGTCAAGACTAAATGATTTTTAAACAAAAGTCATTAATAAATGCTAAACCCTTTAAATTTCTTTCCAAAAATTAAGATAATGTTAATATTCTATTTGGCACAGTTCATCTCTTAATATCAGGACTAAAGCAGATAAGGTTTCTATGTAGTCTCTCCTCACTATATGTGGACAACAGGAATTGATAACAGTTTAGAGATGATACTAGAAAAGAATGACCCAAAAATATTTAATACATTGAAAGATCACGTACTCCGACCATCCGAAAAAGAATTGAAATTAACTAATTTGTCTTCACCGTATCGGCGACGCGGCGGCAAAGTCCGAGACAGTGGTGGTCGCCGTTGACTACGGCGCAGGAACGAGGCACGGGAGATCACGGCGCGGGCGTCGCGTCGCGTCGTCGGTGATGGCTGCAGACGTCAAAGGAAAGGCGTCGTCGAGGTGGCCGCAGACGTCGGCGGCGTCGTCGGGCGGGCGAGCGGGCGGCGTCGTCGGGCGGGCGGGGAGCCGGGCGGCGTCGTCGGGCGGGCGAGAGCGGGCGGCGTCGTCGGGTGGAGTGACGGCGACGTCGGGCGGGGTGGTCGGGCGGCGTCGTCGGGTGGAGCGACGCGTCGGGTGGCGCGTCGTCGGAGCTGCGCTAAATCAGGGTGGCGTTGAGGCAGCGCCGGGGCGACGTCGTCGGATGGAGCGATGGCGTCGGGTGGCGTTGTCGGGGCGGGGCAGACTGGGGCGGTGTCGTCGGAAGGAGCGACGGCGTCGGGTGGCGTCGTCGGGGCGGGGCGTAACCGGGCGCGTCGTCGGCGAGGCCGAGCCGGGCGCGTCGTCGGCGAGGCCGAGCCGGGCGGCGTCGTCGGGGCGAGGCAGAGCCGGGGGCGGCGTTGGGGCAGCAGCGACGGCGTCGGGTTAGGATTTTGGTGTGAGGGATGAAGTCGGGTAACGGGTTGGGAGGAAATGATTAAGGGGTTGTGGGTTTAGTCTAATAAAGTTTGGGTTTTGGGCTAATGGGTTTTGGGTTTAGGTCTGATGGGTTTAATGGGGTTGGGTTGGTTTTAAGTTAGGGAGGGAATTTGAAAATTGGAAATATTGGAGGGATGAAAATTATGATAGATAGGATTTGTTGGGATGTTAGAGAATAAATAGGAAATTTGGTAGGAGGTTTAGGGGAAGAAGGAATTGGTTGGGATTTAATAGAATTAAAAGCAAAAATGAAATTTTCGAAAATTTGAAACACTTTTTTTTTTTTTTTTTTTTTTTTTTTTTTTTTTTCACAGCAAAAGATACGTGCTGTTTTTTCTTTTTTTTTTTTTTTTTTTTTTTTTTTTTTTCTCTAAAAACAAATAAAAATAACGATGGAAACTAGATAATGCAACAACAATCAAATTTTTTAAGGATTTGGAATCTTACACGGTAGCGATTCCTCTATGACAGCAGATTTTTGTTGTTTCTCGTCGACGGTAATTTCTTTGCTCGTTGTACGCCGGATTTCTTGACGTTCCGGTGTTCGTGGAGCGATTGGTCGTGCGAAGAACAAATGTGGAGCGGCGTAGAACCCGGGAGGAGGGGCGTCCATAAACTAGGATCCTTCGCTCTGATACCAAAAATGATGCAAAACGTGGTGGAGGAAAAATGAAGTAGAGGAATAAGAAGGAAAGGAATGGGGTTTCACACCTCCACTCTAAGAAAAGGTTTCACACCAAAATCCTCTAGAGAACAAATCACATAAACTTTCATTAAGTTCCAAAGGAAATACAACGGGTCTATATATAGACCTACAATGGAATTAAGCAAAAGACACCCTACATAGGAAATAAACAAAAGACACCCTAAATAAATAAAAATCAGAACCAGATCCCTATAGGAGGGATCATCAGCTGTCGGCGCCTCCTGCGCTGGTACACACGCCATCGCGTCCTATCAGTGATGTCCGCATCATCTTCATTTTGGATGATGAAAGTAAATTTGATGTGTCTCAACTTTAACTGTTGTGACGCTTATATTGGTAAGATTAGTAAGTGACATCATGGAAAATGCACATAGATAGAGGATGTAGATTGATGTGATATGGATGCACATAATTATGAAAATTTAGAAAAGTAGTTTAGATACAATGATATATGGATTATATGACATATTTAACACTGCATACATATGCACCTTATTTATGTAATTTCCTTTTCTAGTTATAACTTATGGTGGCAAATTGCTTACGCAACCAATGTTTTAGTCATCAAGAAAGTGCCCATTCATGACAAAATCTTATAAGGAGATTTCGTCTTGCACCTTGCTTTCTTATCTTGATCTAGTTCTACTTCTATCCTAGCTATTCACTATTTCTGAATTGGGTCCTGTATTTTCATAAAAATGTGCAAATAAAGCTTCACTTCAGCTGCAGATAAACAGATCCTAACATAAAGTCTTAAATGCACCATAAAGGGGATATTTTATTTATTTTTCAATATTTGTAATTTTAATTCCCCTTGTTTCTCTCAGAATATGACGATTACATCCTATTTTTTTCTTCTTCAAATTACTATTAGTATTTCAGCTAGGATGAGTTTGATTGATTTAAGTTAAATTTTTATTTGTTTGACTTTCATCAAGTCAAGCTAAACAAGGGTATTTTAATAATTTAAGCATAGTTAACCAAGGGCTAAGATTAAACAAAGATTTACTGTTACCTAGACAAATGGTGATTTGTTACATGAATAGTTTCAGGAAATGTAGGACTTGATTTAGAAATTCTGAAAAGGTAAGTACGGAGAATTTGAACCAGCAAAGTCAATGTAGAATGCAAATGAAAGTTTCTGTGTTGAAATTGTACTTACTACTAAGAACTTAAGATTCATAAACAATTAAGGCATGAACATATTTTAATAACGAATGACCATGACATCAAATTTTTTACTTCGAAATACCATGTCCTAGTACTTCTATGTTGTTGGTTTAGTATTAAGTTCTGTAAAGTCAATGTTTGAAATGAAATTTATTACAAGAGCTGTCCCTCAAGCAGCCAGTGCAGCATCTAGTTTGACTATCTTTCGTGGCCTTGTTGTTGGCATAGAGTCAATCAATGGAAGTTACCAAGAAGTTAGATCTTTGCTCCATTTGGATCTTTGGCTAGGAAGTATATTTATTAAAAGAAAAGCCTATCAACATCTACAAAAAAGTGTCACTCCAGAGAAAGCAGTGCTTTTGTGTAACATGCTATGGCCTCAATGCCCTTACGAGATAGTGACGAGTTTTACTAACTGGAAAAAGACATAAGTATTAATGCTATTGTCTAGTCTTTGGTAGAAAATTTACTATATATAAAATTAATGAGTGCAGGCAAAAAAGCATCTATAATTCAAAGAGCGCTTGCAGTCTTTTCTTCTCTTTTTTACCCTATAAGTTTAAAGAATGGCATTTGATAATGACTTGCTGAGAAACCAGATTTCTTGTAGTTTAGGAGCAATTAATCAGCACTCCTACGTACTTTTGTGGAGGTCTCTGCTGGCAATATCTGATGTTTACAGGATGTTGGAGATAATTTGGGGGTTAATAGAAAAGAGCTAGTTGGTTGGAGTAGAGATTGGATAGGAAGGAGAAGAGACTGAAAAGTGAGAAGGAAATTAATGCTAGCATTGAGAGGGAGGAATGAGTAGGAAATAATGGAGGAAAAGACGGAAGGAACCTTTGAAAGGTGAACAAGTATAGCTAACTATTTGTTTCCTTTGCACCTTCCCTTTAAGATTCTTTGTAGTTTTGGGCACAGGGGCTTGTGGTGCAATTTGGTGGCATGTGCATCATGGATTCATGGATCGCCATGTCAGTGGCAATGGGAGTGCTAATTAGCCATGGAGTTATCTTGTTCCTTTTCAATGAATGGATGAAAGAATAGGTGTTCCAGTTTCTCTCACAACTTGAAGAAGAGCAAAGTTGCCCAAGTAACCTAAGTGCTAAATTCTGAAGAATAGGAGCAGAAGCACCATGAGCAACCCACCACATGTTTGGATCAAACTCATTTCTATCTGCTATCCAATCATACTCAGTAAAACTTTTGGTTGATGTGGAGAAACTAGTATACTCTTGGTATGCCATTTTTTGTTCTTCTTTATTTGGAAGTATCCTTTTTAAGCATTTATTTCTCATATTAGAAATTTCCAAATCCTTATGCGGTGGTACACGATTTGGATCCTCTTGAATCTATGATGAGCTATAATACCTATTAACATAATCATCTAATTAGTAAACAATAACAATGAAAGAACAATACAATTTTTAATCATAAGAAAGAGGACTATAGAAATTAAATTAACTTTGGATTCAAAGAATGTGCTAAGCAATGTAATGGTGTATTGTTTTTGTCCCATTTATCCACTAGGATCTTGTGCACCACTGAATAAAAAATAGATTCCTCGCCTTCTTTCTTGTTTTCATGCATAAATATGACTGTCCTCACCTTTTCAATCATTGCATCCCACATTTCATATATCAAATGTAAGCATGGTTTATGTGTGTCTGCAACCCATAGCATACTATATATAGGCTCTGTGAAGGCAAGTATATATTCAATTTTATCCCACTAATTGTCATCGATGACTTTATCTTTGACAAATTGTGCTTTCTCGATATCATCTTCCCTATAAGAACTCCATTTATCACTAATTACCATTGATTGAAGACCCTTCTTGATCTTTTTTGCTGCACTCATCAAACACAATCTCATTTGCCTCAGTGTTTTTTGCTGCACATATGTTCTTCAAAGCTAGATTGAGAGTGTGAATTACACATGGACTCCAAAAAATGTGAGAAAACCTTGCTTCAAGAAGCATCCCTGTTGCCTTACAAACAGGTGCATTATTCGTAACCACTTGGACTACATTATGAGGTCCAACCTCTTTAACGATTTTAATGATTAAATTAGAAATAAAAAATTTGTCTTTATATTCTCCTTCACGATTCACAGCTTTCAAAAATATAGGCCCACTCTCAGTCACCGCTAAAAAAATTATAAGCGGTCTCTTCTGTGCATCAGTCCAACCATCACATACAATACTCAGCCCTTTCTCCCCCCTATTTGCTTCTAATAAGGTTTAGCAACATTTCAATATTTGCTCTCTTGTTGAAGTAGTGTAGTTCTCAACATATTGTACCCAGGGGGCACAAATCTAGAAATATTATTATTTACTGCAAATTGAAAGGCTCTAACATAGTGAGGGTTCCTTGCCAGATGAAAATGCAACCCAGTTGAATAAAATATTCTTGTAATCTCACAATATAATTGATTGCGAGCACCAGAATTAAATGACTTCTCAATAGGTGTCATTCTTGTTGCTCTTTTTTTTCTTGATGTCCCTCTCATATCAAAACCTACACCTCCAACTAAGCTACTAGAAAATGTCGCTTGTCCAAATTTTGGCAAAGGAATTTGTTTAGGCATCGAATTTTTAGTTCTCAACTCGGCCATATCAACAACCTTTTTCATTTCCATAACATGTTCACTACTCACTTTTAGACCACCTCTAATTCCATGCCCACTAATTTTCAGCAAATGAGCATTTACTCTATAATATAATCCCTTGTAGACTTGTTGGCAATAATTGCATCTAAAATTATGATTTCCTCTACCTTCTCTCAATTTCTCCATCTTAGTAACATATCTCCACAAAGGAGCATTATCATCCACAGAAGATGCAGTATTTTGACTAGAATCAGGACTATTTTCATTATTCATTTTTCTTCAACCGTAATAAAACTACATTAGTAAAGAGATATGTATTAGCAGATTAACAATTTAACAGATAGAGAAGCTTTAATATAATTTAACAATTTAATAACAGAGATTAAAATAACTAACATAAATTAAAATAATTTAACAGAGAGAGTGAGACAGCGAGAGAGAATGAGAGAGAGAGAGATAGTGAGACAGAGAGAGAAACAATGAGAGAGAGAGAGACAGAGAGAGAATGAGAGAAAGGGAGGGAGGAAGAGACAGCGACAAAGACAGAGAGAGAGGCAGAGAGAGATAAAAAGAGAGGGAAGGAGGGAGCAAGAGAGAGAGAGAATGAGAGAAAGGGAGGGAGGGAAGAAGAGACAGAGACAAAGACAGAGAGAGATAATGAGAGAGAGATAGAGAGAGGAGGGAGGAAGAGAGAGAATGAGAGAGAGGGAGGGAGGAAGAGACAGAGAATGAGAGAGGGAAGGAGGAAGAGAGGGAGAGAGAGACAGAGACAGGGAGAGAGAAGAACTTGCGTCCTCGCGGTGCTCAGCTCGCGGCACTTGCTTAGCAGCCTGTCGGTCGCCGCGCTCACTCAGCAGCCCGTCGGCCGTCGTGCTCGCTCAGCCGTCACACCTTGGATCGTTGCTCGGCAGCTACTTGAGGGTTTTAGGGCTTCGATCGGACAATTCGTCGCTCAACAGTGAAGGTGAGAATGACGATTTGGGTTTTAGGTTTTATTATCGGGTTTGGATTTGGGTTAACAACATTTGACCAAACCCGACCCGACCCGTTAAACATTATCTAAAATACCGCCCGTGTCCCCTCCCGTGTCCCTATAGTGTCCGATATTTTTTTTTTTGGAAACTCCGGACATGTGTTGGACATGCGTCCCTGCGCGTCCGTGTCTAACACGTGTTGGACATAGACACCTCTTGGGAGAGGTGTCCGTGCTTCATTGGGGCTGAGCAAAGCTTTCTTGATATTGGCTTGTTTAGACCCCTAAATATAGCATTTTTTGCTTAATAGCCTACTTGTCCGAAAAATGAGCTTAAGATACTATTATAGGATACATAAGGCTAGATTGTCTGAGAATGTCAGAAAGGAACTAATGTTTTTATCTTCTTGAATGCATTCTTGACAAGGTTTCGTCACAGGTTCTCATCGGTGAGATAAGATTTGAAAACATGCATGATGCTTGTTCATGGCCTTTTTGGTTAATAGTTACCGAAGATTATCAGATACTTGGGTGATTTCAGATCTGACATTCATTTGGATTGTGATTCTTTTTATAGATCTGGGCGCTTCTAGAAATTCTGCACAGTAGGATCACATGTGGAACTAATTTCCCAAGGAGTTTTTTCTTCCTCTACTACTTTTAATCTTTTATTTCTAAGCTTATATGTAGTTTTATAAAATAATTTTCTGTAATTCTTTCACATGATTTTCTGTCTCTCTCCATTCCCTTCTTGCATGACTCTCTATTAGAATAGTAATATTACTCACTTCTTAATTTTCACTTGCAGATCCTTATATAATTTGATAAGCAAGACATCCAGCTGAGAGTTCTCATGAAATTTTCTTTATGCTATAGATATTCCCATATGTCCTTACTGTAAGACATGTTTAGATTGGTGTCACAAATCACAATCCATTTATACTCTTGACTCTTGGTGGATTAAAGCAAGTTATGATTCTTATGTATGCTTTGAAACTCAAATTAGCATTCAGTCTCTGCATGCATTTACAGATCTAATTTTCTCTATTTTTTTATTGCAGTGATGCAGATCATGTCACCAACTGTGATGATAAAAATATCCCAACTACTGACAGGAAAACAGTTGCTGATCTTGGAGGGACGTTAGAAGTCAATATGTCATCTGATATAAATTTGGACTCAGGTGTTAAAGAAATGCATTCTGTTGCCGGTATGTAAATTATGACATTATTAAAATAAGTCAAAGCAATTATTTTTGTTAGATGTATATATATATATATATATATATATATATATGGATGAAGTTTAGTTCATGGATTGCAGTGCCAGTTGGTGTATTGTGCCAATAAATTATCGGCACAGATACGGAGGGAGTACTTTGATACTCTCTCATGGCCACCATATCTATGTGTACTATTAGGAATTTATCATATCTTACTAAACCAACCTAATTCGGGGATTCTTTCAGTTTTTCTTTATTTTTTTATATGTCTTTGTATTTGAGTGCTTGATCTATATAGATTATACTTCAAAGTTCAGAAATCAAGAGGAAATTTTGGTTGTTCCTAAGTTATTTAGCTCAACTCAGAAGATCCAAGAAAATTGGGAAATATCATGAAATTAGAATCTAATTATCCTAATTAGGTTTAAAAATTATTTTTTTGATGTATGCCAATGGTAGACTGACTTGGCACTATACGTGCTAGGGATACGATGCTACTATAGTGATTTAATTTAAAGAGATGGTTGTGTAACTTTCTTCAGCTTACTATGCTGTTTTTATGAGTTATTACTATTTTAGTTATCACAGCTTGTACTTTGATGACCCAAGATTCCTTTAAGAAGGAAGAATGCCTTTCTACGTGTGAAGGCTATGTATAGGTAAATGTCCTGCCAGCTTCACATACTAATGGAATTGTCCAATTGTCTGTAAAAGTAGTTTCTATCCTTGCCACCTATTTCTTACCTCATCAGATCATCTAAGGCTTATTCTTTTTTGGTAGGCTTCTAGAATTTCTAAATTTCTAATCCTCAGTAATGTTTAGTACTGAAAATACTTGACATTATTACCTCTGTGAAATTCCAATCAGAATAGTCTTGTCTTAAGAGTTGTACTCTATGGAGATGAGGATGAGTAATGCCCATTTGAAGTTTGAAGTGCTTTTTAGTTGATATCATGCCACCTGTAACAGTTCTGAATCTGTCCATGCATTTGTCTGAATTCTCCATACATGATCCTTCTATGCTGATGGAAAACTTGGATGTTGATTGAGACAGTGTCGAAGATGTTTTCTCCATGTTCTTTGTGCAACTATTTTGTGTATCATTAATTGCTTCCTCTAGTTTTCTTATACCTTGTTTCTTTGCTGAGTTAGATATCTTTGAGGTTTTTGTGAATTATTTGTGCCATCATGTTCCATTTATTATATGCTGTTCTTCTGATTTTATAAATTCCTTGTGTCTTTATATAAATCATTAGGGAAAAGACAGGACAGCATAAGGGGCCGTTGTGGCTTCTGAAAAGTTATTCTGCCACATGACCGAAAATACTTGTGCACCATTTGGTTTGACTACACCCTGCTTGTCACAGAAAAATGCTTTGGGGCCTGAACGGTCACAACTGAGCACTTCACACATTGGGCTTGCTTGGGCCAGGGTTGTTTGGCTGGAGTTTGTGTCA
Source organism: Typha latifolia (assembly GCF_019914945.1). NCBI lineage: Eukaryota > Viridiplantae > Streptophyta > Magnoliopsida > Poales > Typhaceae > Typha > Typha latifolia. Next base: position 11,817,665 of record NC_133086.1, on the reverse strand, counting down.
GATTGTGCTATGTTAAGATCATAAAGCTGCTGGCCCATATCAATCCTTATCCTGACCCATACTTGCCCCATCTACACTTGTTCTAAAATTCTTGTTCTACTACTAAAATAGAATTTTTCAAAGACGTGCTGAGTTTGGAGGTTCATGTGGTTTTATACTTTTACTGTAATTCATTAAGAGCAAGGGTAAGGAAAGAACACAATGGTACTATGCATGAATTAAAGTTTCACCTTAGATGGAATAGTAGTGGCAAAAAATTATTGAAAACTAAGACCGAAACTCATTGGTTAAGGCCAAAAGTATTAAGATTGTTGAATTTGACTTTTGTTTTGTAGCAAATCAGTTTTAACCAATCTATTTTGGCCCAAAATTTTGTTCTCTACGGGTTAAAGCTGTGAAACCAATTTAAGCCGAAATTGAATCTTCAAACAATAGTACTATATAGTTGCCTGGGCTATTTCAGACGAGATTCTTATGCTTGCCTTATCTGTCATTTTGTTTAAAAGTACTAAAACTACCTTGTTTTATGTTTCATATGTTAATTATCCTTTTTGCTGTGAATGAATAGGAAATATTTTCCTCTTTTGTGACAGTATATAATGGTTTTACTTTTTCTCTCCACAGATTCAAGACTACATGATTCAGATCCTCACTTACAGAATAATGTCAACGGTTTACAAAACAAGATCTCTACAAATGGGTAAGAGTAGTGTGAAGACCTTTGTTTGCTTGCTACTCGTCCATTTTTGCATGATTATGCTGACATAAAGTGTTCCATTTCTCCTCAGTTCATTGGCACAACCGAATGCCAATTCAGATATTGAATCCTCTAGCAATGTAGAACCCAGCTGCACCAACTCCAGCAATGCGGCAGTCATCGCTGATAGTTGTGACCTTGTAAGTGGTGCTCTGCTTGACAAGCCTGCTGTTCATGAGACAAATGAAATTTCAAGGCAATCACAGAATGGTACAAAGATGAAATCTGTGGAACGGATGCTTACCGAACCTAAAACCACTGCTGTTCGGCGAGGGAGGAAAAGAGTGGTCAAGGCAGGAAGAGGAAAATAACAGAATTGGTCGCAACTCAATTATTGTATCTTAGTTATCTTTTGAAAGACTGTAGGGCAAATACAAGGTTTTAGTTTCAATAGATTGGCATCCATTGTTAAATTTGGATGAATTACGATACTGTATATCACGGTTGTATGCTTGTTGTACCATTGGTAGGTCTAATTAATTATCAGGCACCTAGATTGATTCTTGATCGCGGAGTCCCTTATTCTCCCTGTTTATTGCATGTGCAGCTCAACTCCATATTGAGGCATCAGTCTGTAATGTTAATTGCCATATTTTTCTGGTGGATTCTCTTTTTTCATGCCCATTGGAAATGTACGATTTGATGAATGACAATAGAGAGATGATTCAAGATGTTCTAGTGGTGAATTTTAAACCTTTTTATTGCTGAAAATATTCAGTCTGAAATTAGTTAGGTGCTGAAATTATTCAAGTGTTGTCATTTTGCCTTTTGTTTTGAGTTCAGATGTTCTTGAACTAAATAAATAAATAATAATTATAAATTAAAAAAAAATTAATTTTTTAAAACTAAGTTCAGTCCCAATAAATAAATATATATTAATTATAAATAAAAAATTTAATTTATTTTAAATTTATTTTTAACATAACTTAAATCTATAGATTTAGTATTTTGTTAATATTTTGATGTGAATCGGGTCAGATCGGATCACATTAAATGAAGATTGAGATAAATGGATTGAGTCTAATTATCTTATTTGATTATTTGGTTTAGTTAGAGTCTTAGCATGTTAGGATTTTATTTAATTAGCTAATCCAGCTCTGCGCAGTTGAAAAGTATTCGCAAAATATTCTATAGATATTTGAATAATATCAAACTAGTTGGATAAGATTGCTAACCTTCAGATCTACAATTTTGATACTCATGACTTCTCCAGATTCAGAATATATCTGCGGCAAATCGAAGGGTTAATCTGAGAAGATAAGGAAGACTTGTTTAGTTAAATTTGATTTAGACTTTTTAATTTAATCTCTATAAATAGGGCCTTATGACTTGTATCTTAGGCATGCTTGGAATGAAAAATTAATTGGCTTTTACCTTGGGATCTCTCTCATCTAGGCCGCAGGCCTCTACATCTCCCTCCTCCCTCTTCACCCACTAGCGCCATCTCTTCTGTTGGCATAGTCTCGTCTAGTTTCTAATCTCCCTCTATCGTCAATCCCCCTAGTTTAATAGGACAGACCTACTTCTCCCCCTTCGTCTCTTTATTTTAAATCGTCTCTACTTCCCGTACGGTTTTACCACAGTTGTAGGTCAATCATAGCCTTCAATCATTTATCGCATTTGCATCCGCAAACCACCATTATCTATTGACGAGCCATCTCCATCAACTACTCGGCCTCTACTCCATCACCTCCATCCTATACCTAGGAATCTGTGCCTCCACCCGTGAATCTCAATTCCCGTGCAGAACTGCTATGAATCAGATTAAGCCGATTCGTAACATATTCTCTCTTCTCTTCATTTTTCATTGTAAAAGAACTCAATTTTTACTTCGGCTCACAAAAAATAACTCAAAAAAATATTTGTCCATATCATTGGAAAAATTAAAAATTTAGTATTTCATATAATTGACTGATAAGTTAAATATGAGTTTAAAATGACTTATATTTATATTTTCTAAATTTAATAATAATATTTTAGTACTATTTGTGTTTTAAGTACTTGAATTCTGTAAAAATTATATCAAACCAATAATTATACTGCTATTTTAAATCTTATTTGCTCTATCTCTAATATCTCTCCAAAATAAATATATTTTTTTCTAAAAAAATTTAAAACTTTCTAAATCTATAATAAATTATAGAGTGGTTGTATGGTCGTTAGCTTTTAAGTCTATAATAACTCCCTTTTTTTAATAGAATATACAATACAAAGAACTTAAAAATATTTTAAAAAATAATATAGTCTTACACGTGAGCTTACTTATTGCACATGTATGATAGGCTCCATGCATTGTTATAATACTGGATTACTCTGATGATCATGATATAATAAATAATAGAAGTCATGACACCACATGCACGTATCATTGTTAGACGAGTCTCAACTAGGCAGTGCCCCTCTCACTCACTCAACTCGGGGTTAATATTATATAGTATTATATTAGTGGTCTACACCTGAGGTCGTTAGCTGGTGGAGCATTCAGGTGATTACATTGCCCTAATTGGAGACTAGTCTAGTATGATATTAGTAAAGATGATTTGAGAGGTAGGGTTATAGTTCTAGCGGTACCCGAGGACGCAGGGTCAGAATGTCTATCGAGCTGTGTGCTCTTAACCGCCGTATGCGATGATTATGCTCTATGCGATTATTCAGCTACAAGTAATGAATCTGCTGTGTGCGATGATTTACTAAAGCATTGTTGATGGGCCTACGACCGGGGTCCTTAGTCTGATGGTCATAGACAATCGGTCATATGCAGCGTCGCCAGGCATGTATGGGCTAGATGACTAGTCCCCCTCGATACTATGTTGCTTTGTAAGACATGTCATTAGTAACTCAGTTTCTGTGTAGATTTTTATGTAATTAAGCTATGATGATGGAAGTTATTAAAAGTTATACTGTACACATTTTCTTGATATGTTTATGGATTTGCATTTCTATTTATCATGCAATACAATATTCATAGATTACTATTAGGTTATACTTGCTGGGCCCCGTGCTCACTGCCATTTTAGTGGAAATATTTCAGATCTAATTATGGAGGACGCGGATATCGAGGAGTATCAGATTCATTTCCATGTTTAGTATTGTTTATTCCATTATTTCTAGTTGGACATAGCCCCTGTGAGGAGTTTTATGTTTAAATTTGTGTATGGACTTGTATTCCTAGAGGCTTGTTGAGGCCTATGATAATTGTAACTTTGGATTATTTGTTGGATTATTATGGTATTTCTAGACTTATCTAGATACTTTTTGAGATTATTTCACTAACATGTCACGGGAGAATCACGTGGAATTCTCCATGTGAGAAACACGTGATTTTTGGAAGTGGGTGTTTCAATACCAATGTAAGACCGCATCTTCCAAATGAAAGCTCACAATAAGTACCTTATCTTCTTCCGGCATGCTATGACATAAAAAGTACTATTCAGCATGAAAAATCTAGCCAAACGGTTCGTCCGCAAATGCCATAATGATACATTTAGTTAGAGACTTTTCTTATTGCATTAGTTGTTTATTTTCATTAAAATAAAATTCATGTAGGTCGCGTTCGAAAGCGGAAGGGGTTGGGTTCGAACGCCCTTGCAAATGCATGTATCAGGTTTGCAAAAATAGAACGTGATTTCTAATCTCCCACTTCACCAACCTACCACCTCTACCGTTGGCAAGGCCTCTCCTAACTTCTAATCTCCCTCGTCTATCGAGTCCTCCTCTCTTCTTTGGGATCTCAACCACTTTTTTCCCTTCGTCTATATCCTTTAAACTACACCACTCATCCACCCTCATCTCCATTATCATCCATAACCCGAACTTTCACTCCACCCGTCACCACCACCATCATCCTCACTAAATCATACTTTCGTCCTAGTTTTAGTTCGAATATGCGAAGGGGCATAATTATAAAAAGTGTAGATCAGGGAGTTAGAGATCGATTCCACTTAGTTTAGTAATTTTCTGACTACGGGATAATATTTGGTGAATATTTTTTTTGGTTGTGCGGACTGCTTCCTACAATAAATTTAGATCTTAAAGGAATTATTCTGTAGCCTATCAATTGGTATCAGAGCCTATCAATTTGGTACCGTAGAACCCTATCATTGGTATCAAAGCCTATCAATTTGGTATCATAGAACCCTACCACATAATCGCATCCATTGTCTATTAGGGGATTCATCCTCAGTACTAGCGGATGAAGGATGTGAATCTCCGGACCACGACACCTCCTTTCCTTTTCCTCGCGAGCAGCATCATGTTCATCATCATATAGCCATGCTACTACCAGTTCGCCCCTGCCTTGATGGTGCTCGGTTCTTTCTCCATCCACACCATGGTTCACTCCCGGCGGGGCCGGGTATGGCATCCTTGGCCTATGAGGGTTCAACAATAATGCGTCCATCTGTCCTAGAAAAGCACTTGTCGTTGGTGGAGTTTGGTTGGCTGCTGGTGTAATTATAGCAGGTTCCTCCATCGTCAGTCCTCTACGCGATATCATTCGGATCTCCTCGCGTAGGGACTACACAAGGGCTTCCTGCATTAGTTGTTGATGGTCCATCATCCTTTGTTGTTGCTCCATCATTTGTTGGATAACAGCTGCAACATTAGGATAGAGCGGCATGGAAAGAGGCACACTCGACATGGTGCTAATGCTAGCGTCGTTGGTACCGCCTGTGGTTGTCGGTGCGGTCGGGCTTGGGTTCGAGTTAGCATCCGTCGTCCCACGCTTTGCCATCGACCTTGTGTTAGTCATGGTCCAAGAACCGGTGGCTTTGATGCCATTGATACAGACCAGACTATAGAGAGGAAGAGAGAGGAAGGAGATAGGGAGATAAAAGATTCATTCATAACTAAGATGGCCCATTTTATTCCTTGTGCTAAGACCTCTAATGCGTCCCATGTAGCCAAATTGTTTCCAATCAGGATGTTTGCTTTATGAGCTATTTTTAAAAAAACCTTATGGCATATGGTTGGCACAAAGTTAAAGTTCTCTACAGCCTATTATTCGACGGTCAAACTGAGGTCGTTAATCATAGTCTTGGAAATCTTTTGCGATGTCCCGTGGGTAATCATAACAAAAACTGGGATGTCACTCTTCCTATAGCCCAATTTGCATATAATAACTCCATCAATAGGTATATAGGCATGAGTCCATTTAAAGTTGTTCATAGTTTTAAAGCACGCAAACCTCTAGATCTGTTGCCCATGTCATCTCATGCTAGAGTCTCTAAGTCTGTCGAAGTATTTGCATATCATGTTCATTCTTTGCATTAGGAGATCACTATGTGAAATGAGACGAGCAATCGCCAGTCTAAAATACATGCCGACTTGCACAAACGTGCCAAGGAGTTTGATGTTGGAGATCATATTATGATTCGTCTCAGACCCGAATGATTCCCTTGTTCGAAAGTTGCATGACTGTAGTGCAAGATCTTTCCAAGTTCCAAAACATGTAGGCACTAATGCTTATGTCATTGATATTCCCCTAAATTATGGCATTAGTTATACTTTTAATATTGATGATCTATGATAGGTTTTTGTACCAAAAGATAGGCTACAGAACGATTCCTTCAAGATCTGAATTTATTACTAGAATTAGTCTGCGTAACCGTAGAAAAATATTCGTCAAATATTCTCCTATAGTCAGAAAATTACAAAACTAAGATTAGATCTGTAAATCCCTGATCTACAATTTTCATATTTATGCCCTTCATAGATTCGAACTGAAACAGGAATGAAAACACGAAAGAACGCGGGTGATGGTGGTGGTGACGGGTGGAGTGGATGTCAGGGTTATGGAGGATTATGAGATAAAGGTGGATGGTGGATATGATTAAGGGATATAGACGAAAGGGAAGAAGTGGTCGAGATCCCAAAGAAGAGGGAGGAATCAATTGTTGAGGGAAATTAGAAGTTAGAAGAGACCTTGCCAACAGTAGAGGTGGAAGGATAGTGAAGAGGGAGGAGGGAGATTAGGGTAGATAGATGATAGAGAGGCAAGAAATTAATATTCCAATAGCATAATAAATTTGGCTGCCATCCACATATTTATAGATGCTAGCCAACAATTCCTAATAACAATAAGTAACCCTAATGATACGATCACACCTCTGGCTATGGAGCTATGATACCAGCTTGATACGATCTCTCCTTTAGGGCTAAAGATCGATCTTTTCTAATTCTCAGATCTAGACTAGATCTTGCACGGAACTGTGAAATAAGATCCCGAAATATTCCTCCGTCGGATCGACGTGAAATTTTGATATCTTTTAGACCCCGAAAAGATCTTTCCAACAAATCAAATTTCAGGCGAATCGGATTTGGGGATCTCGAGATATCGTTTGTTTAGTGGACGAACGTCAGGATGCTCTGTTTTGGATCCGTGGATGGAGGCACGAGATCCTAGGTAATGGTGGATGGTGGAGGACCGGCGTTAATGTGGTGGCACCGGTGAAAAGTGATGGTGGAAGGGTTGTGGTTGATGGAAGGATTAGGGCAAGTGTGAGATAGATTGGACGAAAGGGGAGAAGAGGGCCACCCCTAAGGGACTAGGGTGATTAGCCGGACGAGGGAGGTTAGAAGCGGCGTCGCTGGGGATTGAGAGAACGGGAGCGAAGAAGACAAAGGAGGCAAGGCAAAACTCAATCTCAATAATCAATAATCAATTTGGTTGCCTACCACATCCTTTTATAGGCTAACCAACAACTCAAATTAAGGCAAAACACAATTTTCGTCGACCGCGTTCGAACTCGCCCGACCGCGTTCGAACGCACTGAGTTCGCTCTTCTGGATTTGCGAATGCGATGCAGGCGTTCGAACGCGCGATCGAACGCGCCTGTCGGTATTTGCGAACGCGATGCAGGCGTTCACAGTGCATTCGAACGCACAGTACATTCTCTTCACCACGTTCACAACCCCGTTCGCAAACCTCGTTCGAACTCACTCCACCCGCGTTCGAACGCGACTTACAGAAAACTTATTTTAATGGAAATTAAACACTAAAATATGAAATAAAAATACTCCTAAAGTGAATCCATGCTCGAGACGACGTCGGTGAAGTCCGAATCGTATCACCTAATTCTAGAGGATTCCCACTGATTGCGTTCGAATGCGCTCGATCATATTCGAACGCACAAAAGGCGTACTCTGTATGTGCGACCGCGATGTAGGCATTCGAATGCGGCATTCAAACTCGCCTGACCGCATTCAAATGCGCATTACGTGTTCTCTGTATTTGCGAACTTGATGCAGGCGTTCGCAAAGGCATTCGAATGTGACCCCTCCTGCGTTCGAACACAACCTACAGGAATTTTATTTTAATAAAAATAAATAACTAATGCAGTAAGAAAAGATCCTAACTAAATGTATCAATCTAGTAGCCTACCAACCACCTATGCACATCCCTACCGACCCCTATGCTACATCTACTACTCTTCTAGGCATCCCTGTTATGCCACATACCATTTCTCATTTTCCATCCATATAACAAGAAAAGATAGACATTATTTTACATGATCAAATAAAATCTACTATAGAAGGAGGGGTTCATCGTTTTCTCGTTCGATGGCACAAGCAATCAGAGTCTGATTGTACGTGGATCACTCGTGAGAAGTTATAGTAGCTTGACGCTGACATCTTAGAGTACTATTATAGCCACTCGATTGGGTAGAGTTTCTTCCACCCCGGGAGAGTTAGTGGGAACACCACTTTTCGTCACGTTTATTCTCATAGGCACAAAATAACTACACCCATAGCCCTTTGTCTTAATGAGGGTTGTGACTAGCCATATTCTAGAGTTGTTTGATGGGTTCTTGTACCAAAAGGTCGGCTACAGAACAATTCCTTAAGATTTGAATTTATTGTAGAAAGTGGTCCTCACAACCGTGGGAAAATATTCGTCAAATATTCTCCTATGGTCGGAAAATTACGAAACCAAGTGTATTAGATTTGTAACTCTCGTATCTACAACTTTAGTATTTATGCCCTTCATAGAGTCAAACTAAAACTAGGGAAAAACACATAATAACATGGGTGATAGTGATGGTGATAGGTGGAGTGGATGTTAGGGTTATGGATGAGTATAGAGATGGAGGTGGATAGTGGATGTGATTAAGAGAAATAGACGAAGGGAATGAAGTGGTCGAGATCCCAAAGAAGAGGGGTAGCTCAATAGTCGAGGGAGATTAGAAGTTAGGAGAAACTTTGCCAACGGTAGAGATAGAAGGATGGTGAAGAGGGAGGAGGGATAGAGTCTAGAGAGAAGATAGGAGGCAAGAAATAAATATTCCAATAGCATAATGAATTTGGCTGTCATCCACATATTTATAGATGCTAGCCAACAAGTCCTAATAATAATAAGTAACTGTAATTCTAGAGGATTCCCGCTGATCGCATTCGAACTCATAAAAGATGTTCTCTGTATGTGCGAACGTGATGCAGACGTTCGAACACGGGCGTTCGAGCGCACATTACGCGTTCTCTGTATTTGCGAACCTGATGCCCCTGCATTCGAATGCGACCTACAGAAATTTTATTTTAATAAAAATAAACAACTAATACAGTAAGAAAAGTTTCTAACTAAATATATCACTATTCTCATCTTTTTATCTTTTACTTTGTTTTGTCTATATAAAGGCTTGTAATCCTCTTTTATTAATTAATGAATATTTTTGAGAGTTTTTCATATTGAGTGTTTGTTAGTGGATTCCGACACCCCGGTCGGTGGATTCTTCGGATTTTATCATTTTTCCTATTCTTCTTCGCAAATCTATAATCGAAAAGTCGTTCTGCATCACTCACCGGTTTGTCATTCTTTTTGACATAATGCGTTTGTCATTGCTGATATACATAAATTATCAAATTCAGTTCTCCTATCTAATTGTACTGCATTTTAAAAGTGTATTAGTTTTGAAGAGATTTACGTGATATATGGCCGTGATGTAAATGCTGGATTTCTTTTAATGTTATGAATTTGATTTAACATTTTTAAATCCCTAGCTATGGCTCATGACCAATATAAAAGTTAGATTTAGGCACGCATCATTTTTCACACAACAGAGGGCCAGAATATTAAAATGTACAACCTATGGGACTCGATAGATAACTTGCAATTGTAAAGAGTTTTTACTATTTATGTACTAAAATACGATCAAATAGCTATATTAGTTCATGCCTTCCTATCCCCTTGTGTTGCATTGAGGACAAAGTATGTCGATGTGCATGCCTTCCCTTGCTCTCTTATGTTTTATGTGCATGTGCCTGTTGGTCTTTATGATGTATCCTTTGTGATTTCTTTTCTAAAAATAAGTTATTTGTCAATACATAGTTGCTGGACGTCACCTTTGTGATATTTTATCTGAATTGAGAGTTTATTAGTAAATTCAATATTCTATTGAGCACTATAGATTGTTGAGTGTCACTATGTCCATAATGTATTTTCTGTGCCAATGTACAACAAATAAATCATATCTAGTCATAATATGTGAAATTTATGGAAGCTATGTCTTTTATCAAGTGGTTGATGAAAGAGCCAATGTGGATGCATTTCCTTGTTGATGTAAGTACAAAATACATTTTAGCTTCTTAATAATTCTGTGATGGATTGCTTTTTATTTTTTATTTTTGCCTAAACATTTTTTTAAATGAAAAGATGATCTATTGATTAGCCGCCACAGTTATAAAGAGTGCTGCTAACGTCAGCAACTAAAAGAGTAACCAATGGGGGAGGGTATGATCCCATCCAAGTAACACCAAAGCCCATATTTCTACCATAGTTAGCAAGCTAGTCCACAGACTTGTTGGCTTCTCGGTAGATATGGGAGACAAAAAGGAATGGATAAAAGGAAAGCAAATACATGCGGTCACCGATGAGAGAGGATATACACCAAGGTGTTGGGTGAACCCTATTAACAATGTTGACCAATAACAGATATTCACTCTTGACTTGGAGGTGGGATATTTGGAGTGATCTGACACTAAGCAGCTCCTATCAAAGAGCAAAGGCTTCAGCGACGAGCAAGAAGTTGTATCGGCTCCATTGACTGTCGGCTATAATCGGGGAGCCGAGTGGGGAGCGCAAGATAAAGCTCGCCGCCCCACCTAGCTTGTTGGGGCTCGAATATGAGCCGTCAGTGTTGAGCTTGAGGAATCTGGGTGGAGCTGGTTCCCAACGGATGAAGCAGATAGGAGTAGCTTGAGTCACTGGGGGAGCTAGGGACTCATGATATTCATAGGCGAGTGAGAGGGTTCTTTCCCAAGTTACTGAAGGGGATTCTTTAATCGCATTGAATATGAGATTGTTCTTGTAATTCCATATATTCCATAGGAGCACGCTAATGGTAGTTAGGAGTAAGGCTCTATCGGGGGCAAGCAGAGAGGTGCTCTTGATGAGCTAAGACCCTTTTGCCCAAGTAGGGTCCGGCAGCCCAATGGGCCAAGTATCATTAAGAGCATTCCACAGAGCCTAAGCAAAAGAGCAGGAGAAGAACAAATGATAGATGATCTCTTCCTCCCTGCCACATATAGGGCAATTCTTATTGGAACCAAGCCCCAGTCGACTCAATGTGAGTCTGGTTGGGAGTTTGTTCCAATAGAATTTTGATGTGATCCGGATGAGCTAGGTCAATCTAGAAGATGGGCTTTATGCCAATTGGTCCACTCAAAGGGTATTGGGCATTCAATACAGTTATCCACTTTATTTGCTTATTTACTTATTGCATTTGCTTTAATTTAGTCCCATATTGGGTAATGGGCTAAGCCCACTTGTATCTCCCTCTTATAAATAGAAGGGTTGATCTTCACTTGAGGATCATGGATGAATTATTATGAAACTTCTGGCTTGAGCCCACTTCTCCCTCTTCTATTAGTCTACGACTTGACTCATCATGGTTATGTCCCTCTCCCCCGTATTTGATTAGTCGTTTCCTCTCGACCTTCAGACCCGACTTCCTTCTCCCTCATCTTCTCTATCTTGCCTTGCACAACACCTCGATCTAGCCCACACTATTGAATTCATCTCCTCCACGTCCTAAGGTCTTCCCCATCCATCGACAACCTCCATCCCGTCGATCCATAGGTTCCACCTTTCACGTCCATCTCGCAACTATTTGATCTTTGATCAATATTTTAACCATAACTCTTGATCTACTCATCCGATCAACCTGATTTCAATTTCGTTGGATTCCTGACTTCTAGGGGAACAACTACCAGAATATCAAATCTTTTGGACGGTTAGATCGATCAAAATTTATCTCAAAATATCCACCTCTAGATCTATTCTGATCCAGCGGAGGATTTGGTAAAACCTTGATATCTCAAAATCCACATATCGTCCCAAATCCCACGATAATATTATGAAAGTTGACTCAGAGATCTATCTTCCATTCAAATTTGATAAATATCCAATGGTCAAATCATCGGTAAATCAGCTTGGAAGATACGACTATATTTAGATCCAAATTAGTCCTCAATCATCATCTAATTCGAATTCTTTCCTATATTTCCTTAAATATCCTTCCACATCTTCCCTATTCCCTTCCATAATATTTCATCTACCATCATAGCCATTCCATCTCCACCATTCATCCTTAATCCTCCATAATCCACCTAGAATCTCGTGCCTCCATCCACGGATCCATTGACAGATTGGACTCCCCTGACATTCGTCTACTTATCTGATAATATCTCCAAATCCTGCTGTCCGATTTCCCTGAAACTAGATTCGTTGGAAATAGGGCTACAATGTATCAAAGTTTCATGTCAATCCGATAGCTAGAAATTTCGAACTCCTTCTCCAAAGTTCCATGCCAGATCCTGTCCAAATCTGAAAAATGGGATAGATCTAACCTTAGCCCAAGGGGAGATCGTATCAAATTTCCATATGAAGAGTTTGACTTTAGGATAGCAATGTAAATGAGCCGAGCCTAAGCGAGCCGGCTTCGGCTCAAGCTTGAAATGAGCCTATCATTAAGCCTCACTCAAGCCAAGCCGGATCGAGCTGGACCGTCAGATTGATCCCAAGCCGAGCCAAAGAAGAAGAAGAAGGAGGAGGAGGAGGAGGAGGGGGGGGTGGGGGGAGGGGGTGCACCGCGGCTACTTGCTACTGCCGAAGGAGGAGGAGACAACACCATGGCGGCTTGCCGCTGCCGAAGAAGAAGAAGAAGATGAAGAAGAAGAAGAAGAAGAAGAAGAAGACGGAGGAGGAGGAGGGGCGGGGCACTATGGTAGCTTGCCGCTGCCGAAGAAGAAGAAAAAGGAGGAGGAGGAGGAGGAGGCGGGGCACCGGGGCACCGAGGCGGCTTGCCGCTGCTGAAGGAGGAGGAGGCAACACCGCAACGGCTTGCTACAGCCGAAGGATGAGGGAAGAAGAAGAAGAAGAAGAAGAAGAAGGAGGAGGAGGAGGAGGAGGCGCACCGTGTCGGGGACGAGGTCGGGATTCATACCGAGCCTATCAAGCCGAGCCTGAGCGAGCCGGCTCTAGCTTAGGCTCGTCTCGGTATTAATTTTGAGCCGGTTTTAGCGGCTCGGGCTCGGCTCAGCTCTCACTAAGCCGAGCAGAGCCCGAGCCAAGCCTAAGCCGCTCGTCAAGCTTGATATCCCTACTTTGGGAGGAACCTATTAAATTCATAATTGTAATATTTGTTATGCCCAAATTATTAAATGTGAATATTTTATTTCAACTAATTAATATATTTTAGTTATATGTAGACCTTTGATCAATTGAATCTCATTTAATCACTAAAAATGGTCAAATTTGGGCTCAAACCAGAATTAGGCTTAGCCACTACTAACCAATTGAATATACTTCTCATCTTTCAAGTCATGCTTAAGTCAAACTATGAGTCAAAATTCATTCTTCTTTTATCAAGGAACAGATTGTCAACAATCAAATCTCTATCAAGTTGTAGAATTTTAGAAAGGAATTTTCACCTAATGCAGTAGATTTTTAGCTCCAATTCTAGCAAAATTTTAAATTCCTATTTGAGCAGCAATTTCAGCCAAGCAAATTACCCACCTAATGCGACAGATTTCTAGCATATTTCATGCAGATTTTTTCCAGATTTTATGCAAATATTTTGGTAGGTCTTAACTGGTAATCTTCTAGTTTACTCTGAAAGGGAGTAGGAGCTCTATAATTAGGAGAGAAGTGATTCTCTACAAGATTAGAATTGAAAAAAAAATTTTGCTTACTCTCATATTATACTTTAAAAACACAAACTATTGACTCTGATTTGCTTGGTAAAATTTGTGTTTGTTAAGCCTTTTTAAAACTTAGAAATTGGTTGGATTCGAGATAGTTCAGGTCAGCTTGCTAGGGAAGAAATGACTGAAACCCATCAATCGGTTCACAATGATACCATAACTTTACAAGAGCGATTTGCCCCTAATGGAACCTAACCTTCAAAATGCATTGTGTTACCTAACACTAATGCAACTCATTTTGAATTAAAACCTGCCATCCTTCAATTGCTTCCTACTTTTTATGGTAAGAAAAATGAGAGAATTCTTGGATATTTGTTCAACATTCAAATTTCAAAACTTTTCTGATGAATCTGTTAGGCTAAGGCTCTTTTCTTTTTCATTGAAATACCAAGCAAAAGCTTAGTTGAATCACTTAGAGCCTAACTCGATCACCACTTGGAGAGATCTGAACTATAAATTTGTGTCCAAACTTTACCGTATGCCTAGAACAAACCAATATAGATTACTCGTAGCAGTTGATCTGTAACGCCCTAGCCCGGCACGGACACATGCATGCCCACACGCCCACACGACATGCGCAGCGCACACACACTCCTGTGCACATACAATCATAACATCATCAAATACTACCTGCTAATATATCTATGCTCACATAATCCAACACTAAATAATTCATACTCTCAACCAAATAAACATGTTAATATATGAATATCCAAGTCCACAATAATATACACTAGACCGCTACATAATCTAGCAGGACCCACATAGGCCATGACAAACCATCAAGATACAACTAAACAACTAATACACGAGTACACTATAATCTGACATGTATTATATAAATTATTGTCTGACACAATAAAGTACAATTATAACAAACAATGATACCACTCAATTTCTATACAAATTATCATCTATACCATCTCACACATATAGCTCACCTCATCAATCTAAAATATATTCTAGGGATATCTCAAGTCGCTATCACATATCACATATCACATATCTGAGGGGGTTAGAAAAGAAATAAAGAGAGTTACGAGCAAAAGGCTCAATGAATAGACCTTACCCTAAATCAGTGATGACAAACAAAGAGTAAATCTTGTACTGGATAATATGAACTAGAAAGAGCATCATGTTGATACATTTAGTTAGGATCTTTTCTTACTACATTAGTTGTTTATTTTTATTAAAATAAAATATTTGTAAGTCGCGTTCGAACGCAAGTGGGGTCGCGTTCGAATGCCTTTGCGAACTCGTGCATCAAGTTCGCAAATACAGAAAACGCATATTGTGCATTCGAACGCATACAGAGAATGTCTTTTGTGTGTTTGAATGCAATCGGGCGCGTTCCAATGCGAACGGCGGGAATCTTCCAGAATTAGGGTTACATATTATTTTAGGACTTGTTGGCTAGCCTCCATAAATATGTGGATAGCAACCAACTTCATAATTGTAACAACCTACCCTAATAAAAAAAATAAAAAAAAATAATAAAATAAATAATAATAATAATTTGGGCACGACGTGGCCGGCCTCATGCCCATGCAAGTTGCATGAGCAGCTTGCTTGGTGAGGCGCCACGCGCCCACCGCCGGTGTCGTAACCAACCGGCTACGGCCAGCTGGCCACGGCGGGCCCCGGCGCCACCGCTCCTCCCTCTTTCACCGCCTCTCTCTCTCTCCCTCTAAATCTCTCTCCCTCTCTTTCGGTCTCTCTCTCTCACTTATTTTCTTTCTCTCTCTCTCTTGCCGACGCCAGCCTACCATCGCCGTCGCTGCTATCGCCGCCGCAACCCCCCTCCACCGCCTCTCTCTCTCTATAGCTCTCTATCTCTAACTCACGTGTTCTCTCTCACTCTCCCTCTTACCCTCCTCTCTTTCTCTCCTTCTCGCCATCGGCTTCTCGTCATCGCCGATGTCGCCGACGCACCTCTCACCGCCTTCTCTCTCTTTAGTGCTCTCTCTCTAACTCTCTCATTCTCTCTCTCTTACCCTCCTCTCTCTTTCTCTCCTTCTTGCCGACAGTTTTCCCTTCTCTTACCGACGCCAGCCTGCCACTGTCGCCGTCGCCACCGCTACCGTCGCATTCTAGGTGAGCCTTGCTCCCTTCCCTTCTTCTTCTTCTTCTTCTTTTCCTCTACTTCTTTTTCCTCTCTTCGTTTTACCTTCTCTAGTAATAAAACACGTCTAAATTAATTATGTTATTTAGTTAATCTAAATTAGATTTTTAGTTTAATTTTTCAAGAATAGATATATTTAATAACATGGCTATTAGATAAGTGTAATTAGTGTAAATTCAATTAATTATAATTATAAATATTTGTACATAAATATATTTTTAACTTCATATATTTTTATTAGATTAATACATGTCTTTATAATTAGGCATATATATATGTACAACTTATTATACATTATTATGCATGTAATACAATAGTAGGCTTACTTAATGTTTATATTATATGATTAAGTAAAGATTATTTTATATGCAACTCTAAATTTGTTTAGTAAGGATAATAGTGACAAAATAATTAAAGTATAATTATATAATATTATATAATATAGGTGCTTGTATTTTAAATTATATTATTGTACATGTAGCTCTTTTACGTTTTTTTAACCAAAAGAGATTGACTATTATATACTTAATATATAATTAGCAAACTATAGTTTTATAAATAAATCTACAATTAGAATAATAACATATTAATATTATTATAATTAATATATGATATAGATCAAATTATTTAATAAAAACAAAATAAGACATTTTAAACCTAATAAATTATCATATGTTACACAAATAGATCCCGATTGGATAAATAACTAACTTTATATTACTTAAACATTTTTAAATCCGAACCCCTTATGTGAGACCCCGTGGACCTTGACGATGAGTTGATGTTGGACTGACGGACGTGAGAGATGCGCGGTTCGTGTCTTCTAATCAGATAGTGAGTAATCTTATCCACTAGACGCCTTTCTCAAATTATGATATATTATATATTATGTACATGCATGTTTTGGCCTCCAGCATGATTATATGACTTTATCTAGAGATGATTTTAGTCAAGCATATTTTATCATGTATATTTGATTAGGTTGATATGGGATATGAGTACATTAGTGATATATAGAGATTATTGGAGATGATTATACTGTTATAATTTTATACCGAGATGATCTCTAATATGAGTGTGCATGTGATAGACTAGCAGGAGTATGCATGTGTTAGGTACACGATTGGAGACTACATTGCATAATTTTTTTCTCTTGATTCCTTTTCCACCTAAATTCCTATTATGTGTTGATTTGCTATCGTACTGGATATATGCATATGATCTTGCATTTAGAAGGAAAGCATGAAATGTGATTGATAGGATAGTTGATAGAAAGCGTGAGGATACCCGAGTGGGCGTGAGAGTTAGGGCGTGCTTGGAGATGATTGATCGCTCGACATAGTCGCGATCCTGTTGGCCTTACGTCCGAGGTCGTTAGTCTGTGTGCGTAGCAGACATTCAGACCCATGTCGTTCGCCAGGGCATATCTGGCGAGTTATCCTCACGAGGTTTCTATCAGCTAGAAGGGTGCCCGGTCTGGATGGATGTTGATACCCTTATGAGTGCTGGGTATGGTTATATTTGAGATACTTTTACGGGTGGCGGAGTATGCTCTGAGCCTTCGGACATGATGTTGAGACCGGGTACCAGGTGTTGACTATGCACAGTGGTCTAGTATGATGATGATATATAGAATGGACATTGATGACTGAGATGTTGAGAAATACATATGATTTCATTATCATCTGATTACCTGATTATTGAGTAGTCAATATACATCATATATGATTGCATTTGATATCATAGCATCGTCATGGTCAGCATGTATCATGTGTCATATTTGAGAGAGTTATGATGATAGCATGACATGGAGATCTGTTTATTCATTGTCGAGAATTTTATAATTTATCAGTTATGACATGTTATCTACTTTTTATTTATGTATTATTGAGGATAGATTCGTATATTCATTCATGACATGATGTTTTTTATGATTCATATTATCTAGTACATGATTTACTCTCTATTTGGCATCACTGATTCGGGATAATGTCTATTCACTGAGTCTTTTGCTCATTACTCTCTTTTTATTTATTTTCTAACCCCTCAAATATGTGGTACGTGATAGCGATTTGAGATATCTTGAGAAGATATTTTAGAGCGATGATGAGGTGAGCTATATATGCGAGATGGTATAGATGATAATTTATATAAAAATTGAGTTGTACGAGTATTTGATATTTGTACTCTTTTGTATTAGACGATGATTTGTATAATATAGGTCGAATCATAGTGTACTCTTATATTAGTTATTTTAGTTATATCTTGATGGTTTGTTGTGGCCTATGTGGGTCCTGCCAAATTATATAGTGGTCTAGTGTATATTATTGTGGACTTGGATATTCTTATGTTAACAGGTTTATTTGGTTAGTAGTATAATTTATTTGGTGATGGATTATATGATCATGGATAGGTTAGCATATTTTATTTGATGATGTCATGATTATATGTGCATAGGAGTATCTGTGCGTGATGGGCCCCGCCCGTCCTGTCGTGTGCAACGTGCATGCCGTGTGGGTGCGTGGGTGTGCACGTGCCTATGTTCGAATGTCTACTGCGCACAAAGACTAATGACCCCGGACATAAGGCCAACAAGATCTTGTTAGGCTCTCATACCAATTGATAAGCTCTAATACCAATTTGATAAACACTAATACCACTTGTTAAGTTCCGATACTAAAAATAGGCTACGCAACGATTCCTTCAAGATCTGAATGTATTACAAGAATCAGTCTACGCGATCGTGGGAAAATATTCGTTAAATATTTTTTGGTAGTTATAAAATTACTAAACTAATTGATTTAAATCCGTAACTTCCTAATCTATAACTTTCATATTTACGCCCTTCATAGATTCGAACTGTAGTAGGGACGAAAACACATAATAACGTGGGTGATGATAGTGGTGACGGGTGGAGTGGATGTTAGGGTTATGGATGGGTATGGAGATGAAGGTGGATTGTGGAAGTGGTTTAATGATGTAGACAAAGAAAACGGAGTGGTCGAGATTCCAAAGAAGAGGAGTGGCCCGACAGTCGAGAGAGATTAGAAGTTAGGAGAAGCCTTGCCAACGGTAGAGGTAGAAGGTTGGTGAAGAGGGAGGAGAGAGAAGTCTAGAGAGAAGATAATAGGCAAGAAATCAATAGTCCAATTGCATGATGAATTTGGCTGCCATCCACATATATATAGAGGCTAGACAACAAGTCCTAAAATAATATGAAACCCTAATTCTTTAGGATGCCCGTCGATCACGTTTCAACGCACCAAAAACACGTTCTCTAGATGTGCGAACGTAATGCAAGCGTCCGAACTCCTGCTTCCTATGGCTACGATCATAAACTTGCTTCATACGGTTTTGAGCAAGTTTTAGATGAGCACGCAACCTCCTCAATGTGGCGTCTCTATCCATCAAAGCTAAATTCACCTCCATACGATCTGCAGATGCCACTGGATCATAAGCGCGTAACGTCGGAGCCGTGCATCCATACACCACCTCAAATAGAGTCATGCCAATGCTACTATGGTATGCGGTGTTATAAGACCACTCCGCCCATGGTAAGAACTCCAACCATCGTCTCGGCATCTCTCCCACAAAGCACCTCAAGTACTACTCAATGCCTCAATTGACCATCTCGATTTGGCCATCCGTCTGCAGATGGTAGGCCGAACTTAAGTTCAATTGAGTCCTCTGCAACCTAAAAAACTTAGTTCAAAAGTCGCTCATAAATACACGATCACGATCCGAGACAATCGTGCCTGGCATGCCATATAACCGAGCAATATCTCTAATAAAAATTTTAGCCACCAACTTGGCTAAAAATGGATGTGACAATGTCGAAAAGTGTGCATACTTACTCAATCTATCAATCTCCACAAAGATAACAGAATAATCATGTACCAGCAAAAGACAATCTATGAAATCCATAGAAATATCTTCCCAAATATGGTCCGGTATAGGTGAAGGATATAGTAATCTGGTCGGTTTCAATATGGTTGCCTTTAGTCCTTTGACAGACTTCGCAAACACGGACAAAACTCCTCACTTCCCGCCTCAATCCTAGCCACATGAAACTCTGAGATATCCTCCTATATGTCCTCAAGACACCCTCATGACCATCCTCTGGAATATGGTGGAAGTGCTCCAACAATTTCTGCCGCAATCCATCATTTGGGGGCACTTGAATGCGTCCGCGGTCCAGCAATAACCCGCATCGATTTTCCAACTCTAGATGACGCTACGGATCATCCATCACCTCCTGCAATAATCTAAAAATATCTAGGTCAAATGTACATGCATACCTCAGCTCGTCAAGGGAGGAAAAGGTGGGAGATAAATAGGCTGCAAGCTTGGCGGTATCGAGTTGGCGCGATAGTGCATCTGCCGCTCTATTTTCCGTTCCCTTCTTGTATTGGATTTCATAATCATATCCCAGCAATTTTGTGACCTATCGCTGTTGTGTCGGAGTGTTATGCGCTGTCCCATAAAGTATGAAAGGCTCTTTTGATCAGTTCGGATAATAAATCATCTACTGGTCAAGTAAGGCCTCCACTTTATCACCACATGCAGAATTGTCAATATCTCTCTCTCATAAGTCGATAATTGCTGAGATTTTTGTGATAAAGACTTACTAGGAAAGGCTATGGGACGTCCTCCTTGCATAAGTACAGCTCGCATGCCAACACCCGACGCATCACATTCCACAATGAATTCTTTGGTGAAGTTTGGTAGCGCTAGAACGGGTGCCGTTGTCATTACTGTTTTTAGTTTTTCAAAGGCTGAAGTGGCTTCATCCGTCCATCTAAAAGAGTCCTTATTCAAAAAATAAGTGAGTGGAGCAGCGATCTTGCCATATCCGGCGATGAAGCGTCGATAATATCTAGTTAGCCCAAAAAATCCTCTCAATTCAGTGGTAGTAGTAGGAATAGGCCAAGCGGTCATATATGCAATCTCTTGAGGATCCGCCGCTACACCATCCGCTGAAATGATATGGCCTAAATACTCCACTTGTGGTACTCCCCATAGGCACTTGGACTTCTTGATTTTAATTGGTTTTGCTTCAACAAATTTAGCATATCCTGCACATGCCGCCCATGCTCCAATTCAGTCCTGCTATACACCAAAATATCGTAAAAAAATACCAAGACATACCTTCGCAAGAGAGACCGAAATATATCATTCATGAGACCTTGAAAGGTAGCTAGAGCATTGGTGAGACCAAAAGGCATCACCCGGAACACGTAATGCCTATCCGGAGTCTAAAATGCAGTTTTGTGCACATCGCCGGGTGAACTCTAATTTGATGATACCCGGCCCTCAAGTCAAGCTTACTAAATATAGTTGCCCCTGCAAGCTCGTCCAAAAACTCCTCGATAACCGGAATTGGATACCGATCCTTGACGGTAATAGCATTTAGTGCCCGATAGTCGACACAAAAATGTCATATCCCGTCCTTTTTCGCACCAATAGCACGGGGGATGAGTATGAGCTATGACTTGGTTGAATGAGACCTTGCTCCAACATCTCGGCAATCATCTTTGAGATAACTTCTTTTTCCACATGTGGATACCGATATGTCCTCACGTTTGTCGGTGCAACTCTGGGTACAATATCTATGCGATGGTCCGTCGCTCTCCTCGGTGGAAACTCCTCTGGCTCCTCAAACAGTCTAAAAAAGTTATCTAATAAATTAGACAATTCAATGGTAGTACTTGAACTCATTTGAGGCTCATCTCCTACTGGTCCTAACTAAAAAAGATAGGCCAAATCATACGCACAAGACAGCCCCATCATAGGCTGCATCGTATGAATCGGCGAAGACTAAACACCATCAAACCGCCCATCTTTGTTTTCTTGTTTATATTTCATCTACATGCTCCGAAAATCAAATGTGACCGGTCCCAAACTCTATAACCAATGAGCACCAAGGACAATGTCCACTCCTCGCAGTGCCAACTAATACAAGTCCATAATAATGTCGTGTCCTTGCACCCGTATCCCGACCCGGCGACATAAGCTCTCCACCTTAAGCTTCATGCCGTCTTCAATAGCAATGCCAAATCCCATGGTTAGTTCGGCATCCAAACCTAATCTCCTCACTAACCTTTCGTCTAGAAAGTTGTGTGTACTCCCCGAATCGATGAGGATGTGCACACAATGCTTTCTAACAAGTCTGTCTGCTCATAACATCCTCGCCGTGAAAGTACCCAAATATGCATGCATCGAGGTTTCAGCTTGGATATCTTCCTCCGCACCCTGCTCAACGGTCTTCTCATGGACCTCCTCTAGACACTCTCCATCATCAACAACCTCATCATCATCCTCACCGACGAAGTGCACTGGTACCGCACGCCTCTCGGGTTCCACCACCGCCGGTCTTGGGTTTTGCAATGGAGGTGGGGAATGATGTGTGTGCATAGGTAAGAGGGGATCATTGACACTCGCATGACGCACCTAGACCTCTGGGGTATCAGTTCGATGGGGTCCCACCGCTGGTCCTTCTTGGAACTCCGATCGCCTTCGAGGAGATAACGAATCAAATCGGTTCTTGACATATTCCTTGAAATCATTATGATCTTTTTGAATTGAGTCAACTCTATGCATCAATGTATGGAACATACCCCTAATTTCATCCATATTCGCACTCATGGGCGTTAGTTAACTCGGTCCTACCATGGTCGCTCCAAAGGAATCGACCTCACGGTTAGGGTAATCGTGGATTGAGTCCTCCTTTGTCGGTGTGCTCTCTATAGGTCTCCTTGTTGATGTCATCTTCCTTGTTTCAACCATTAATGGAGGTCTGAGGTTCGCCTGCTCTGATACTAAATTGATATGCTCTAATACTAGTTGATAGGCTCTAATACCAATTGTTATGCTCTAATACCAATTGATAAGCTATGATACTAATTTGTTAAACTCTGATACCACTTGTTAAGTTCCAATACCAAAAATAGGCTATGCAACGATTCCTTCAAGATCTAGATGTATTACACGAATTAGTCTGCGCGACCGTGGAAAAATATTTGTCAAATATTCTCCGATAGTTAGAAAATTACTAAACCAATTGGGTTAGTTTCTGATCTACAACTTTTATATTTATGCCCTTCGCAGATTCAAACTATAGCAGGGACGAAAATACAGAATAACGTGGGTGTTGGTGGTGGTGACGGGTGGAGTGGATGTTAGGGTTATGGATGGGTATGGAGATGAAGGTGGATTGTGGAAGTGGTTTAAAGATGTAGACGAAGGGAACGAAGTGGTCGAGATCCCAAAAAAGAGGGGTGGCCCGACAGTTGAGGGAGATTAGAAGTTAGGAGAAGCCTTGCTAATGGTAGAGGTGGAAGGTTGGTGAATAGGGAGAAGGGAGAAGTCTAAAGAGAAGATAAGAGGCAAGAAATCAATAATCCAATTGCATGATTAATTTGGCTGCCATCCACATATATATAGAGGCTAGCCAACAAGTCCTTAAACAATATGAAACCCTAATTCTAAAGGATTCCCATCGATTGCGTTCAAACGCGCCCGATCGTGTTCGAACGTACTAAAACGCGTTCTCTATATGTGCGAACACGATGCAGGAGTTCGAACTCGCTCGACCGCGTTCGACGCACCATATGCGTTCTTTGTATTTGCGAACCTGATGTAGGCCTTCGCAAGGGCGTTCAAATGCGACCTAGAGAAATTTTATTTTAATGAAAATAAACACCAAATGCAATAAGAGAAGATCCTAACTAAGTGTATCAGATCGCGACTTTGTCGAGCGATCAATCATCCACCAAGCGCGTCCTAAACCTCGCGCCCACTCGGGTATACTCACACTTTCTATCAACTATCCTATCAATCATATTTTATGTTTTCTTTCTAAATGATAAATCATATGCATATATCTAGTACGATAACAAGTCAATGCATAATAGGAATTTATGTGGAATAAGAATCAAAAGAAAAATAATACAATGTAGTCTCCAACCATGTAGTGAACACATACATACACATGCTAATCTATCACAACATGCATACTCATGCTATAGATCAACTAGATATAAAATTATAACATTATAGTCATCTCTAATCATCTCTATAAATCATCATCATACTCATATCCAAGATTAACCTAATTACATGCATGATAAAATATACTCGACTATAATCATCTTTAGATAAAGTCATATAATCATGTTGGAAGCCAAAACATGCATATATATAATATATAATATAACCTAATTTGAAAAAGACGTCTAGGGGATAAGATTACTCACAGTCTAATCAGAAGACACAAACCATGTATCTCTCACATCCAGCAATCAAACGTTAACTCATTGACAGGGTCCACGGTGTCTCACATAAGGAGGTTCGGGATCTAAAAATATTTAAGTAGCAAAAAGTTAGTTGTTCATCAAATTAAAATATGTTCATGTAAAAGATGATGATTTACTAAGTTTTAGAATTTCTACTTATCTTTATAACTAGCTATATTTTTAATTATAAATAAAAATAAAAATATAGATAAAAACCTAATTATAATTAAATTGTGGTTCTCACTCTATCTTGATTCATTAGGGACTATGTAGTCCTTACTTTATAAAATAATAGATAAATAAGCCTAGAATTTTATTTGTAAAAAATAATAATATATAATAAATTATTAGAATTACTTAAAATGTATCTCATAAGAATATTAGTATATACATCTAATAATTTTAATTTACAAATCTATCTATTAATCTAATAGAGATATAAATAAATAAATATAAGTATTACCTATATTTATACCTAATTAATCATTAATTATACAAATTATAATTAATAATAATTATATTGAAGAATATATATTACTATTAAAATAATTAATGTTTAAATAATATATTTGCACTAATTAAGAAAGAAATACCTATATAAATAACATAAATAAAATAGAATAGAATAAATAAAATAAATAAATAAATAAAACAATGGTGGTGTCACGAGTGGTGGGTCGAGCACTGTGTAGAAAGAAAAGGAGAAGAAGCTAAGGAAGAAGAAGAAAGGAAGAAGAAAAAAGAAATAAGAAAGAAGAAGAAGAGGAGAAGGAGAAGGAAGGAGGGCGCGGATTCGGGCCGGCAGGGACGGTGCCGGCCACTGCTGGCCAGCTAGCGACTGGCCTCTTGCCGGCGGCTCGGCTCCAGTGAACCCGAGCTAAGGAGGAAGAAAGAAGAGAGAGAGAGAGAGAGAGAGAGAGAGAGAGAGAGAAAAAGAAGAGAGAGAAAGAGAGAGAGCTCACCGGCGTCGGCAGGCCAGGGCCGGCAATGAGGAGAGAATAGAGTGTGAGAGAGAGTAAGAGTAAAGTGAGAGGGTGACAGAGAGAGAGAGAAGGCGGTGGGGACGTTGGCACTGCGGTTGCGGCGCTAGTGGGCCCACCGGAGCTAGCGGGCCCGGCCTGGTTGGCCGGGCCGGTGGCTGAGGGTGCGTGGCACCCTCAGCTCGCGCCACCCTAGCATGGCACGTCCACGTCGTGCCATGCAAAATATTTTCTTTTAAGGTTGGATTGTTACATGATCTGCCTCCTCCAAGAGGGAAGGAGGTGGAAAGGCAGCATGGCTGGGTCCGACGAGGGGAATCATGAGGGGTAGTGTGATAGGCTCAGATCTAGCCAGGGTAGGGAGAAGATCTCAAGGAAGAAGACGACTGCAGCAACATCGAGGGGATTTGATGTGACGGTGAGGAGTGATTGCAGGAGACAACAACGGTGGGCGGCAGTAGGAGTAGTGAAGAGCGACGGTGGGCTGATGGGTTCTTTTAAGATATGAATTTATAGCAGAAAGTAGTCCGCGCAACCGTGGGAAAATATTCGTCAGATATTCCCCTATAGTTAGAAAATTACAAAGCCAAGTGGATTAGATTTGTAACTTCCATCATTTGCAGGCACCCGAATGCATCCGCGGTCCAAGAAGAAACCGCCTTAGTTTTCTAACTCTAGATGGCGCTCCGGATCATCCATCACCTCCTACAATAATCTCAAAATATCTGGGTTAGATGTTACATGCATACCTCAACTCGTCAAGAAAGGAAAAGGTAAGAGATGAATAGGCTGCAAGCTCGGCGGTATCGAGTTGGCGTGATAGTGCATCCGCCGCTTTATTTTTATTCCCTTCTTGTATAGGATTTCATAATCATACCCCAATAATTTTGTGACCCATCTCTAGTGTGTCGGAGTGTGTATGCGTTGTACCATAAAGTATGGAAGGCTCCTTTAATTGGTTCGAATAATGAATCACCTACCGATCAAATAAGGCCTCCACTTTGTCACCGCATGCAGAATTGCCAACATCTCTCTCTCATAAGTCGATAATTGCTGAGATTTTTGTGATAAAGCTTTGCTAAGATAGGCAATGGGACGTTCTCCTTGCATTAGTACAGCTCCTATGACAACTCCCGTCGCATCACATTTCACAATGAACTCTTTGGTGAAGTCCGGTAGCGCTAAAACGGGTGCCATTGTCATTGTTATTTTTAGTTTTTTAAAAGCTGTAGTGGCTTCATCTGTCCATCTAAAAGAGTCATTTTCCAACAAAGAAGTGAGAGGAGCAGCGATCTTGCCATATCCGGCGATGAAATGGCGATAGTATCCAGTCAGCCCCAAAAATCCTCTCAATCTGGTGATAGTAGTAGGAATAGGCCAAGAGGTCATGCATGCAACCTTTTGAGGATCTGCCGCTACACCATCCGCTGAAATGATGTAGCCTAAATACTCCACTTGTGGTACTCCCCATAGGCACTTGGACTTCTTGATCTTAAATTAATTTTGCTTCAACAAATTCAACACATCCTCTAAATGCCGCCAATGCTCCAATTCAGTCCTACTATATACCAAAATATCGTCAAAAAATACCAAGACATACCTTCGTAATAGATGCCGAAATATATCATTCATGAGGCCTTGAAAGGTAGCCGGAGCATTGGTGAGACCAAAAGGCTTCACCCAGAACTTGTAATACCCGTCTGGAGTTCAAAATGCAATTTTGTGCACATTTGCCAAATGAATTCTAATTTGATGATACCCGACCCTCAAGTCAAGCTTGCTGAATATAGTCGCCCCTACAAGCTCGTCAAGTAGCTCCTCTATAACCGGAATAGGATACTAATCCTTGACGGTAATAGCGTTTAGTGCCCGACACTCAACATAAAAACGTCATGTCCCGTCATTTTTTTTACACCAATAGCATGGGGGATGAGTGTGAGCTATGACTTGGTTCAATTTCATCCACATCTTTGTTTCCTTGTTTAAAATTTATCCACATGCTCCGAAAATCAAATGTGACAGGTCCCAAACTTTATAACGACGGAGTGCCAAGGACAATGTTCGCTATCGCAGCGCCAACAAATACAAGTCTACAATGATGTTATGTCCTTGCACTCGAATACCGATCCAGCGACATAAGCTCTCCGCCTTAAGCTTCGTGCCATCTCCAATAGCAACGTCAAATCCTGTGGTTGGTTTGGCATCCAAACCTAATCTCCTCACTAACCTCTTGTCTAGAAAGTTGTGTGTACTCCCCGAATCGTTAAGGATGTGCACACAACACTTTCTAACGAGTCCGTCTATCCGTAACGTCCTCGGCACGAAAGTACCCGAATATGCATGCATCGATATTTCTGCTTGGATATCTTCCTCCGCACCCTCCACAACGGCCTCCTCATGGACCTCCTCTGGACACTCTCCTTCATCAACAACCTCATCATCCTCCTCGAGACCATCGATAAGCATCACACTCCTGATCGGTTTAGAACACTGATGACCGGGGGTGAACGCTCATCGCATTGAAAGCAAAGGCCTTCGCTGTTCGCTCCTCCACCTAGGCAAGTGTGAGAGTTCGAACATGGGGTCTTGTGCCTTCTCTAACATCAAAAGAAGGCCTCAAAGGTGGCCATGGTCTAATACTCGTAGCCATTATTTTTGAACCCGTAGGATTTCCAGCCAGCATTTTAGGTGCAAATCGCCCATCTCGGTTGCTCCAATTAGTTTTCACTGCCATCTTTAGAGCCTTATGCTTTTGCTCCATCCTCACAGCCTTCTCAAAGGCCTCCTCAAGAGTAGTAGGATAAAGAGCACGAACATCCACCTGTATCTCATCCTACAGCCCTAAAATAAATGTGCTCATCAATGTCGATTCAGGCCAAGGTGGCTCACAATGACTACTGACTCTTTCAAACTTATCTTGATACTCCAATACGGTCGTCCTCTGAGCCATCTTGCTTAATGTGGCAACAAAATTTTTTATATGCCGCTGTCCCAAATCTACGTGTAACCCTCCTACAAAAATCAGCCCATTAGGTAAATCCTCCATCACGAATAACCAATCTATACCAATGCAATGCCATTCCTTGGAGGTTAAAGCTTGCCATCTGGACCTTTGCATCTTTTACTGTACTTTGACAATCAAAATATTGTTCAACTTGAAACACCCAATCCGTTGGATCACTGCCTTGGAATTTGAAAAAATCTAAGCGTGCAGTTCTCCCCCGAATAGTAATGTCGGGTTCATAAAAGATCCTTAGTTCAGGTCTAAACCTTTGCGCATGTTGATCACCTTCTCTAAATCCTCGAGCACATCCATCATCATCTCCAAAGTGATCAATCTCTTCCTCAAAGTGCCAATCCTCTTCATCGACGAAGCACACCGGTGCTGCATGCCTCTTGGGTTCTACCACCGCCGGTCTTGGATTTTGTAATGGATGTGTGGGATGATGTGTAGGCATAGGTAAGAGGGGATCATTGACACTCACATGACGCACCTGGACTTGTGAGATATCAGTTCGATGAGGTCCACCGTTGGCTTGAGGCTCCAATCGTCGTCGAGGAGATGACGAACTTAATCGGTTCATGACATATTCCTTGAAATCATTGTGATCCTTTTGAATTGCATCAACTCTATGCAGCAATATTTGGAACATGCCCCTAAGTTCATCCGCCAAGCCCATATTCACACCCATGGACGTTGGTTGACTCAGTCCTGCCTTGGTCACTCCAAAGGAATCGGCCTTACGGTTAGGGTTATCGTGGATTGAGTCTTCCCTTGTCGGTGTGCTCTCCATAGGTCTTCTTGTTGATTTCATCTTTTTTGTTTCAACCATTAATGGAGGTCTAAGGTTCGCCTTCTCTAATACCGAATTGATGGGTTCTTGTACCAAAAGGTCGGCTACAGAACAATTCTCTTAAGATCTGAATTTATAGTAGAAAATAGTCCATGCAATCATGAGAAAATATTCTTCAGATATTCCTTTATAGTTAGAAAATTACGAAGCTAAGTGGATTAGATTCATAACTTCCTGATCTACAACTTTTGAATTTACGCCCTTCGCAGATTCGAATTGCAACTGGGACGTAAACACAGAATAACGTGGGTAATGGTGATGGTGACAAGTGGAGTGGATATTAGAGTTATGGATGGATATGGAGATGAAGGTGGTTAGTAGATGTGATTAAGGGATATAGATGAAGGGAATGAAGTGGTCGAGATCCCAAAGAAGAGGGGTGGCTCGATAGTAGAGGGAGATTAGAAGTTAGGAGAAACTTTGCCAATAGTAGAGGTGGAAGGATGGTGAATAGGGAGGAGGGAGATTAGAGTAGATAAATGATAGAGAGGCAAGAAATCAATATTCCAATAGCATTATGAATTTGGCTGCCATCCACATATATATAGAGGCTAGCCAACAAGTCCTAAAACAATAAGTAACCCTAATTCTAGAGGATTTCTGTCGATTGCGTTCGAACGCGCTCGATCGCGTTCAAACGCACAAAATATATCCTCTGTATGTGCGAACGCGATGCAGGTGTTCGCAAGGGCGTTCGAATGTGACATACAAAAATTTTATTTTAATAAAAATAAATAACTAATACAGTAAGAAAAGATCCTAACTAAATTTATCATGGGCACGATGAGAAGCGATGGTGGGTGCGGTGAGAAGTAGCAGTGGGCGCGGTGAGGAGTAGTGGTGAGGAGCAGCAATGGGCACAGTGAGAAGCGGCAGTGTCGGTGAGGAGCGACAATGGATGTGGTGGGGAGTAGCAGTAGCGAGCTGAGGAAGAAGAGGAAAAAAAGAGGAAGAAAAGAAGGGGGAAAGGGAGAGGAAGAAGAGGAAAGAGAGGAAGAAGAGGAAAGAGAGGGAAAAGAGTAGACATGATAACCGGGCGGGCCGGGCCGGGTTCGGGCCGGGCTTTTCGGGCCAAGCGGGCTTAAGTCTTTGTTCACGGCCCGACCCATTAATCACTCGGGCCGGGCCGGGTTCGGGCCGGGCTAGAATAGTCTAGCCCGTTACCGCCCGTTGGCCCGTGAGAGATCGGGCCGGGCCAGCCCAACCCACCAATCACTCAGCCCAACCCATATTTCAGTTATTTTTAGAATTTTTTTAACTATTAGTTTTTTTATAAATATTTATATTCCTCTATTTAAAAAAAATTAAAATTTTTTAAAAGTCTGCTTAAAATAATGCAAAATGGTATAATACTAAAATATTTTTTTACTGTAGCAATGGTAAATTACTGTAGCAAACGGGCAAAGCACTATAGCAGACGGGCGGGCTTAGTTGCGGGCTAAACGGGCGGGCTTTCGAGCCGGGTCGGGCGGGCAAAGGGCTGGCCTGTGCCGCCCATGGGTAGTTCGGGCTCGGGCCGGGCCGGGCCTAAACCGGGTCCGGGCCGGGCATGGGCGGGCTGGGCCATTTGATCATGTCTAGAGAAGAGAAGGGGGGAAAGGAGGATCTCCCTTCCCCTAGCCAGTCAGCTAGGGGAGGGGCGAGAATAAACCTCGCCGACGGCAACAGTGAGGGAGGAATCCCTTCTAGAGGGAGGCAATACTTGCGCCAATCCCTAGCAATGCTAGGGCTGGCGCCACTTGTTTTTTCCACAGTGAGGGTTCATGTAAGAGACCATAGCTTTCTTTATTATTCTAAATGACCATCTAAGAAGAGAGCTTAATTTCATCAGCAAGTAATAAGTTCGCATCTTTCTACTTTGATATTCCTGTTGATTAATGTTACTTCATCTCAAATTATTTGGATTCAATACTTAGATATATGATAATGAAACTTAGGATGTTGCTTATGATTTTCCCTTTTCCTTTTATTACTATGATGTACATGTTGGTCAGCCATTGCCAAGAAAATTAAGTTCGATGAGGAGAAAGATTCGAAGGTCATAGGAACAAAAATGAGATGTATCTTTTTATCCTATCTTGTACCAACTTGAAGAGTTTCCAATGTCGTTATTTGTTATAGGTTACGGTTAGCTTGTATTTCTATTTCCCTTTTTTGTTTTTTTCTATCTTCCATGGATGATGGAGATATAATGAAGAGCTGAATTTTGGTCAATTTTTTTATTGTTTCCCTCTAGAAAATAAACACACAGATAAAAGAACATGGTATATTCATGCTATAAAATCTTAAATACAAAGCAATTCATACTATTTTATCTTGGCACTAGTGCTGCAACTCAATGCTTGTCTGAGATTACATGGGTGTTGTATTGAAATTTGTCTTTCTTGGTGATCTCATAATATTTATTATTTATGCCAAGCATGGAAATATATACTTCACAAAATTTATAAGCTTATAGTAATTTTATATTTATATTTTTCTATGTTATATTTTGAGAGATGAGGGAACCTACCTTGACAGCAATTTTTCTGTAGCTCTAAAATATCTGAGTAAAAATATCAAGGTTCATGAATTTTGTCACTAACATCTACCGAGCTAAACATGATGGGTTCTGATACTCTAATCCAAATAGCACCTTATCGAATTCTGATCAAATAGTTCGACCGCTGAAGCCCAGCCTAAATCCGCTCGAATAATAAGATATTTGAGGATTTTATAACATATTCTTCTTTTTCGCTATTATTTTATATAACACCGTAAATTAGTTAAATTCAACTATTTGTAAATAGAAGAGGTCGGATCGTAAATATGTCAGTCAAACCCCTTAAGCCGTTTAATAATTAAGTGTTCGGATTTATACTATTGACCCGTTAAGTATACGAGTCGGGTCGGACCCGCGAAACCGTTATATATATACAAATTAAAACCCTAACTACTCTATTCTAATCCACCCTCCTCTCTCTCCAGTCGCCTCATCGAAACTTTCGGAAGGGCAAACAAATTTCGCCCGCCTCCTTCTGCCGCCTGCAGCCTGCCGCCTGCCGCGGTGCCTCTGTCTCCGCCTGCCGTCTTCCCGCCGGCCCTCACCGCCGTGCTTTCAGCCATCACCGCCGTCGGATCTCCTCACCATCTTACTCTCACCGCCGCTGCCTGCTGAGCCCTCCTCGTCGCAGCCGCCGCCGCCGCTGCCTGCCGAGCCTTCATCGCCGTCACCGCCGCCGCCTGCCGAGCCCGAGGTCTTTTCCTTAACATTTTGTTCCAGTGAATCTCTGCGTGACATTCTCTTGATTATTCAAGACACTACAAGTTAACTTCCGAAAATCTGCTCGCAGAAATTTGGATCTACGTATACTACTTATGTATATAGATTTTATACTCGTAGTGCCTTTCTTTATTTTTTACGGAAAAGAACAGCATAATAAGTCTGCCAGTATAGTAAAGATGAAGTTAATACTCTTTTTGTTGTATTTAGATAAGAATACCTTTGATTTCATCACAACACGCTAATTATGTCAAACAGCCAGATCTGTTAGTAGCCTAAGTTGTATTTTTTATAGGTATTTCTTTGGTTAATGATGTTTCGCTAACTTGTCATTTGATGCCTCTATGCTAAAATTCGACTTTCTAAAGAGACATGGTTATTCACCTATTTGTGCTAGACCTTGTAAGTTCAATAGTTATGTTCATGAATCTCGATGAAGTTCTTCAAAAAGGTTAATGTTCCTATTCAAAAAGTTTAATAGTTATGTTTGTGAATCTTGAAAGTTGGAACTAAAATTTGTTGTATGAATTTGTTCTATACAATTTGTTGTTTGGATAAGAGTTGAAATTTTTTTCTAAACTTTAAACTTTGTTGTATGAATTTCTGTTATGGTAAATTATTAGAATTGCTATTTTTATGTTGTAAGAGTTCTAGACGAGGATTTTTCCCACGGTTAAGATTGAGATCCATATCAAGAGGCGCTTCGTGGCTCTGAGAGCTCAAAAGAATCCAATGGCGGACTCAGATCCCACTTTACGTAGGTGCCGTCAATGCTTTGGACCTCTCTCCAAGAACATGGTATTGATTCTGGATCTTTCTCATGCTTATTTTATCCAAAGATTGGATCTTTATTGGATTCATTGGATTAATTGTAAGTTCTTTTCTTTTAATGCCCATCTGGAATTATTGAAGGAAACCAGCAGTTGGACTGTTGCGCCGTTGATCCGGGACAGCTTTTGCATGGTTCGTGTCCAATCTCCATCCGTTCTTTGATATTTGTTCTTTTCAATATCAATTGTGATGCTTGGTAGTTTAAATTATGCTCATTTTTGCTCAGTATGAGTCCTTTTCCTTTTTAGAAATGTTTTTGAATG
Source organism: Typha latifolia (assembly GCF_019914945.1). Classification (NCBI taxonomy): domain Eukaryota; kingdom Viridiplantae; phylum Streptophyta; class Magnoliopsida; order Poales; family Typhaceae; genus Typha; species Typha latifolia. The sequence continues at coordinate 11,784,105 of NC_133086.1, read as the reverse complement.
TTTTCTATTAAAAGTTCCCTTTATTGTTTGCTCTTTCTCTTGTTTATGATCATGTTAAAGATTAAAAGTAACGAGGGCAAATTAACTTTTGTTACCATTGGAGCAGCCCCTTATTGGAGAAGGGATCATTAGTTTCCGTTGATTATGATGATTGTTATATGAGGTTATTGTCACTGCCTAATTTTTGTGTTATTCTCTCTTTGCAGATAGGTTCTGCTGTTGGTGGTACAGCTAGTGCCTTCTATGGTTTTAATCATGGTATAATATTATTTCTCAAAAGTTCATTCTCTTTTTTTAGTGATAATTTATTTGCTTACATGCTTGAGAAGTTATGTAAAAAGATTAAATTGATAGAGTAAGCACCGTACAACCCGCGAGTCCCCCAACTCCCCTCTAATTCATTAGATCTCCTATGCCAGAACATGAACAAAGGAAGCAGTTGGTGTAGTCTTAGGAACAAACCTGAGGTTGTTCTTGTAAGGAGGATTGTACTAAAGAGAGCTATCAAGCCCAATTCCAAGCAAGCAACCTCTGCTTCACGGTTTGGTGAACAAATGGGTTTTGGGAAATAAAGAACACGGACTTGATTGAGTTGTAAAATGGATTTCTCTTTCTGTTTGTTTTTTAGAGCATACACTAAGTTTATGGAGGGTCAAAGTATAATTAGTTTATGTGGAATGCTTCACAAACACCTATTTGGAATCAATTTCACTAGAATCACTACTATCTAACTGAATCTAATCCAGTTACACCCCTTAATCCCACCAACTTGCCTTTATCTGAATTTGTATCTCAGTACTTTCAAAAGATTTGGAGCATTTGTAGCTCTGTCGCAGTATGTTAGTTTCTTACGATGTTCTCTTCTGAAATGATTGTGAGGACATAACTCACAAGTTTGACATTCTTTTTGACATAATGCTATTGGCTTAAGAGCAAAAGAGCTAATTATTTATCATAGCTGATATACATAGATTATCCAATTTAGTTCTCCTATCTAATTGCACTGCATTTTAAAAGTATTAGTTTTGAAGAACTTGATAGGACCATGATGTAAATGTTGGATTTCTTTTAATGTTATGAATTTGATGTGACATTTTTATGTCCTTAGCTTTGGCTCGTGACCAATACAAGAGTCAGATTTTAGGCACAATATTTTTCACACAATGGAGGACCACAATATTAAAATGTGCAGACTAAGGGACTCAATAGGTAACATGCAATAGTAAAGGATTCTTACTATTTATGTACTGAAATATGATTAAATAGCTATATTAGTGCATGCCTTCCTATGCATTTGTGTTGCCTTGGGGACAAAGTATATAGATGTGCATGCCTTCTCTTGTTCTCTTATGTTTTATGTGCATGCCTGTTGGTCGGTCTTTATGCTTATTCCTTTGTGGTATTTTTCTAAAATTAAGTTATTTGTCCATGCATAGTTGTTGGGCATAACCCTTGTGCTGTTTTATCTCAATTAGGAATTTATTAGTAAATTCAAAATTCCATCTAACACTGTAAATTGTTTGAGTGTCACTATGTCCATGATGTATTTTCACTGTAAATTGTTTAAGTGTCACTATGTCCATGATGTATTTTCTGTGCCAATATGCAACGGATAAATCTTATCTAGTCATAATGTGTGAAATTTGTTGCAGCTATGCCTATTGTCAAGCGGTTGGTGAAAGGGCCAATGTGGATGCATTTCCTTGTTGGTGTAAGTACAAAATAAATTTTAGCTTCTTGATATTTTTGTGGCACATTACTTTGGAGTTCTTTGATTTTTTGGCTAAACATAGCACTTCCTCTAAATTTTAATTTCAAAATTTTTTATATAAGAATTTATAAATCACTCTCAAAGCGTTTTATATAGAAAAAATATTTTACAATGTCTTGGTATATTGACAAATAAATCATCTTTCGAGAGTGATTTATAAGTCGCTTTCTAGGTGAGCGATCTATGAGTTGCTTTCTTAAAGAGCAATTTACTAACCGCTATCTATGAGAGCATCTATATATAAAAGAATGATTAAAAAAATTGTTCTCATTAATCACTTAAGAGTCGATATTTGAAATAATGATTTCTTATGTAGCAATATTTATGTGACGCATTGCTTTGGAGTTCTTTGTTGTTTGGCTAAATGTAGCAGTTCCTAATTTGTTCTAATGCAGTTTGTGCTATTCTTCTAGCCAAGTTAACGGAGAACGTGCAAATCTTTTATTGTTCCCTGCTATAGAAAGACAATCTACACCCTATGAAGCACACAGATAATTTGTTTGCCCATCCGTACCAGGATTTGATATGTATTGAATACGGATACGTCTCGATACGTATCGGATACGGCTCGATACGTATCGGATACGGTTGGAGGAGTATCCAAATTAAAAAATTAATTTTAATTTTTCGATATGGCGTTGATATGGCTCCGAGACATTTCTTGATCATCCAATCCTTTTTGTTTTTTTGTGTTAAAAAATGATAGAAAACATCTACTTTATATGTATATACGATTATCCAATCCTTCATGTGAAGAATACTTTAAAACTTTATTTATTTGATAATGAATTAAGCATATAATTTGAAAGCCATCTAAGGATTCAAATTAATTGTAAATTAATAGTTGAATTATATTTCAATGTTTTACTAATATTTTGAGTTTCATATTAGTTTCTATTACAATATTATTCTAAAATTTTAGATATGTAGATATAAATCTGTAGCTTTCTTTCCTTTTATCTTATCATTTCTACTTGAAAACTATCCACAGATCCAAATTATTTGTAGATTAATAATTGAATTAAATTTCAATGTTCTAGTAATATTTTGAGTTTTATATTAATTTCTATTACAATATCATTCTAAAATTTTAGATGTATAGATACTGAATTTGTAGCTTTCTTTTTTTTATCCTATCATTTCTGGGATACTCATTTTTTATCATATGTTTTATTGATTGACAACAAATTAAAAATATATTATTTATTTATTGGCGTATCCAAGCTGTATCCGTATCCTGCTTTTAAGAATTTATCGTATTCTTGTATCTGTATTTCTAAATTCCTATATCCCGTATTCGTGTCCGTGCTTCATAGTCTACACCAATGGAAAAAAACCTTATTTCACCATTTTGTGCTTAAAATATTTAAACCATATTGATTACTTTTGAGTCAATTTAAATATCTGGCTGAAATTTATTAGGTTTACTTTGTCAAGAGTATATGTAATTTGTTACCTAATATCAATTAACTTTTGAGGTCAACCTACCTTCAATGTGGAAGTAGTGAGTATCCTTATGCTTTGTTTTATGATATTCTTAAGCCAAAGCTCATGTCCGGAAGCTGGGTTTTCCTTACCAGAGTAAATGCAATGATAGTTTCAAAATTTGAATGCACATAATTAAGATTTTGATTAAATTGTGTATTACAGTTCGTTCACTAGGCCGTCTTGAGCCTGCAATTAGATTAATGAGATGATAGTTTTTGACTTTGATTCGATATGATGTAGTAGTTATAGTTTACTAAGCCTCTAATTCTTTAGGAGGTTTTCTCTAAAATAATCATAATGTAGATAGGAAGCATTTTATACAGTTTATTCGATTAGAGTTTAATACATGTGGATCATTAGAGGTACATGAATATTGAAAATTTCTGTCCTATGTATAAAGACATGGCAGCTTAAAGTATGATGGGTTTGAAAAAGAATAAGGTGAATTTAACTACTCAATCAACCTTTATCACCTATTTTTGTGATAGTTGTTTATCTCACCCATTTTATTCTGGGCTGTAACAGTGCCTAATAATTACTTAATGTTCGGCAACTGATTCTTCGTCATGGAAAAGAACTATGATTGATTAAAATTATGCATAACCACTTACTTTGGAACATCCTCTATAAACCCTTTTTTGCTATATGGGGGGCTTGACTTAATCACTTTGTGTGAAACGACCACCTAGATTATTTGTGCTCCTCTTTTTTATGAAAAAGAGGGAATGACTTAAATAATTTCAGAGGCTATGATTGCTTATTTTCTAATTCATTTCTTGATATATGTTTCTTTTACTAGTTAATATTTGAGCTGATTGAAAAATCACCTCTTTTATGTATTACATAGATACACATATACACATTCTTTGGTAACATTGTCGTACGATGGTGAGTCGATATATTACATATTATTGTTATGGTAGTTCAATTAGAGGAATCTCAAATTTGTCCTATTATTTTTTGGTTTGTGCAGACACCACCTGTGATTATCTTCTCTTCAGCATGTGCTGGATTAGCAGGTCAAAGTTGTTTCTTTAATTAATTTTCGTTTTCTCTATATAGAATTGTTTGTAGTGATATTTTTTTTATAATTTTGAATTCTTGTTTCATAAAAATGTGAACTATTGGGTTATAGATGTCTTCGTGTCCTGCCTTAAGGTGGTGCTTGTGTATTAAATTCGTTCTAGATTGATGATAATAGTGGTAGACTGGTTGTTGGAGAGAGGAAAAGGACATTTCATATAGTTTAAATGTAACACCTTGGGAGTATTGTTAGACTGGTTGTTGGAGAGAGGAAAAGGACATTTCATATAGTTTAAATGTAACACCTTGGGAGTATTGTTAGACTGTTAGCTATGGACAATTGGAATGAGGGCTTATTTGTAAATTTTGATGAGAAGTGATGACTTGTAACTGCACAAGCTGCCACGTGTTGAAAAGGTAATGCGGTTCTATATACGAAGCACTAAGCTAATCCAATTTTCATGTGGATGTTGACATGATAAAATACACCAATTGTTGTCACCATGTGCATTTGTAACCCAACATAGCTTTGCCATAAAACCAGGGGAATAGAGGAACCATGGTTGATGTTATGTTTGAGCATCAATGCAATTTAACTTCTGATGTCTTGCTGAATACACTCCTTTTGATATTATTTGACCTAATCTAATCACATGCTAGGACTACTATTTTTTTGTTCTATATATTTGAGGAAAAAGGGTTCATCAAGTGGTAGTACTCTTCTTATCATGTATCTAATTTGGTTTTCTGACTTGTGACTCATATGACTCTTATAGGTGGTGCTATGCCTGCTCTAGCCCAGCTTGTTTCTTCATCATATCATGCTGCTATGTCGTCGTCTTCCTTAGCACATCCTGCATCCCGCGAGGATGGCATGCACAAAACAAGAAATTCCTCCACTCTATAACTTTGGGGTGCCGTGGTCTTTTGATTTATAAAGCATTGATGAAGCACTCAACATAAGCTAGGCTTGGCTTCCTGATCTTCCTTATCCAGAGAACTTCAAACATCTTTGTTCATCATATGTATATCTTCCAGAATGTCTTTGCGTTTTCCGAGCATGCATCTGTAAATCACTAAAGTTCTATTGTTTAATAAAAGTTTATTATTTTATTTAAAGTGAACTAAATACTTTGCCCTCAAGATTTTTTCAAAACATACTTTTCCCCTCAGATTCCTATTAAATTATGCCACATGATTTGGTATCACCTAGCTGGATAAACAGGGGTGCGCCTGAGTCAGGTCGTAGCTTCAAAATATTTTGGCTGTCCAATGACAATCTTCTATACTTTTCAGCTAATTGCTTTTTATTACCCAAATAAAAATTCTCTTTTAATGAGATTCATTGTTTTTTGTTGTTGATTAAGGTTATATTTTTCTTTCTATGCAGATTTAAACTTTCAAGTAACTACTTGTTCTAGTGGTCAAACCTAAATCCAATTTAAGTTGGTCTTTCAAAGTACTGCTATAGGAAACAATATTTTTTGAAATATAGCATTGTTTAAACTATTCCAAAACTACCATAACTTTTATTAATTCAGGATTGTTATTTCAAACATGGACTCTTAAGTGATTAATAAAAATCATTTTTTATTTCTGAAAAATCATTCCTTTATATATAAAATGCTCTTACGGAAAGCGATTAATAAATTGCCCTTTCAGAAAGCAACTCATAAATCGCTCTGGTAGAAAGCGACTTACAAATCGATCTCGCGAATGAAGATTTATTTGTCAATATACCAACACAGTTATTTTTTTATTATATAAAACACTTTGGGAGTGATTTATAAATTCTTATATAAAAAATTTTAAAAGTAAAATTTAGAGTAGCTATCGTCCTATTTTGGTAATTCTAAATACACGATATTGTTAGAAAATGCAACACGATTTCAACTATAAATTTTCACATATCTTCACGACTATATATTTTATGACCAAAATAAATAACTCAATGCAAAGTTAAGACATCCTAGATTTTTTTTGTTTATAATTTTATTTATGTCTTTCTCATCTGAGATTCGATTGAATTATGATCAAAATTATTATATTCATTTTTCTTTCATCTTCACAACATATCATATGTCCAAAATAGATTTTTGTTTCCAAAATTATGCCTTTCCAAAGAATAATATTCTAGTATATTAATATTTTGATAACTAAAATCTGAAATAGCTTAAGTAGTATATTTTGGAAAATAATTTTCTATGTAGCAATATTTAGAAAAAAAAATCTCTCCATTTTAACCATAGTTATAAGAACTGGACCGAACTGGATGGTTGGACCGATGAATCGACCACCAAACCGATTAAAATTTATTATTAGATTAGATAAGCAATAGATCTAATAGAAATTGTCTAATCTGGCGGTTAAACTAGTAACCCATGCAACCCAGCTAGTTTTCGGCAAATTGGTCAAGTATTTTGCAAAGTTACATAATTATCCTTAATATTTAATTATTCTATTAGTAGTGTGGGGGTACTCTGTCATATTTGTGGTGGTAGACAAGCTGAGCAAATATTCCCACTTCTCAGCCCTTTCGCACCCATTCTCGACAAAGACTGTAGCGAAGGTGTTTGCATGCGACGTCGGCAAGCTCCATGGTAGGCCACACTCCATAGTATCAAGACGAGATTGGGTCTTCATTAGTAACTTTTGGACGGAGTACTTCACGCTACAGGGGACCCGGCTAGACCTCGAGTTGGCCTACCACCTACAAATAGATGGCCAAACCGAGGTGGTGAACTAAGGTATCGAGCAATATCTTCAATGCTTTGTAGGAGAGAGGCCCAAGAGATGGCTCAATTACTTGCCTTGGGCAGAGTGGTCCTACAACACTGCCTTTTACACTAGCATTCAGATGACACCATTCGAGGCAGTGTATGGTAGGCCACCACTGACCTTGTGGACCTTTGACTCCGTGGCCTCTACAGCACGAACAAAGACAGACCTAGAGCTAACGGATAGAGATATCCTAAGGAGGCTAAGGACCCACATAGCAGAGGCACAGAACTGCATGACGCAGGTCTATGATCGCACGTATCCTGAGCAGGTGTTTGCGATTGGTGACCTGGTGTTTGTGCGTGTTCATTTGTATCAACATGTGATTCTAAGACCAATGCGCTACCAAAAACTAGCGCACTGGTACTTTGGGCCATTCCAAGTGCTCGAGTGACTTAGACTAATAGCATACATATTGTCATTGCCTAAGGGATCTCGTATCCATCTAGTGTTCAATGTTTTAGTCCTGAAGGCTTGAGTTGGGACAGACCAAATTGTGGATGTGGACATACTCGACCAGGTGGAGGAGACAAACCCGGTGGAGCCAATGAGAGTTCTGGCTAGGAGGCGACGACGCAAAGAGGGGAGGCTAAAGATAGAGATTCTAGTGGAGTGGTTGAGCTAACACTCCAATGACGCTACGTGAGAGCTTGAGTCCGAGATAGCCGAGCGCTTCCTTGACTTCACACCTTGTGGACAAAGTGGCAAAAGCTTAGTGGATTGTTGTGAACCAGCCCAGAGCTGGGTGGTCGGGTTAGTCTAAGTCAAGTCAACTCGAGTCAGGGTTGGTCTAGTAAGTTGAGTCTAGTCTAGGGTTGCCTGGATAGCAAGTAACCTAGTATGAGGTAGCCACTATAAATGAGGTGTGGTGAGCATCCCAAGAATTAAGAAGAATTTCTCTAATCTCTCCCTCTCCCTCTCTCTTTCTCTCTCCAAGCCCTATTCTTAGCTGGCGGCGCCCCCATTGAGACCACCAACTAAGACCCACACTCCTTTCCATCACGTCACCCCACTAATCCCCCTTTAGCTCACACAATTGCCGCTCACCCTTCTTCTTCCCCAGCCCGACGCCACACCACCATTAAACTTCCCACCACAACCACCATCTCCATTCCAAGCCCATCACTAAGCCCTACTACCCTCACCCGTGACTTCTCTCTCCAACCGTTCTCTATGCCAACACAATTCCCTCCACCAATCCGGCTCGGCGTCCGGCTCGGCAATGCGCTATCTTCTTCCCTGGCCACATCATGAGTCCTGTCCTTTAGAGATGTTTTTGAATGTTTTCCATAAGTTCTCTTTATGAGTTGCTATTTCTCTTGGATATGATCATGTTGCTTTGAATTAGGTTAAATTTAACGAGGACAAATTAGTTTTTGTTACTATTGGAGCCACTCCTTATTAGAGAAGGGATAATTAATTCCACTTGATTATGATGATTGTTATATGAGGCTATTGTTACTGTCTAATTTTTGTATTATTTCTCTCGTGCAAATGGGTTCGACTATTGGTAGTATAGCTAGTGCCTTCTATTGTTTTAATCAGGGTATGATGTTATTCTCTAGGCAGCCTATTGTTTTAATCGATGTGGGTTCCTCTCATTCTTTTTATTAATTTAGTCTACTCACACGCCCAAATCTGTCACCGAAATCATATTCTATGCCTTGCCCTACACCAATCACCCATAATTTTCAGATTTGAGTTGAGACCAATTAAATATATTATTAAATGATAATATATTATTAAACATAAATTTAATAACGAGGGTTCATCGATAAAACAAAATCATAATCATAGTAACATACTCTCCTTGAGTCTCAAGTTCATGGTAATTCATAATAGTGCATGCTCTCCCTAAGTCTCCATATCATAACAATTAATAACATCACAAGCTCTCCTAGAGCCTCAATCATCAAAAAAGACGCTCAGTGACACTGCATATGACTAGTTATCTGTGGCCCTAGACTAATAATCTAAGTCATAAGCCCATCCTCACACATAATCGCACCCAATGTAAGAAATCACGAGCCCCTAGCTTAAAATGAATGCTCTATCCCTATATCATCAGGTACTGCTAAAGCTATAAACCCTACCTCACAATTATTATTTTTAAGATCAACAAGTGTCCAACCTCCATACTCGATAGAAAACACATCTGCTCAGACCTGGCGTACAGTTAACTTGATTATCCTCTTAGGAGTAACAATTTCAGTCATAGACCAATATACGTATAAATAATATATATACACTCTACTCCTAACCCTGGCTAAGTGAGTACAAGGGTATTGCCGAAATGGGATCTAACTACTTGGTGATATGTATACGTGGGCTAAAATGCATATAATGTGCAAATCATTTATTCAATCCTCATGAAATAATAAAAAATTACTATAAAAAAATATTTGGGCTTGCCCATAGCCTAAGCAAAGGGACGGGGGCTATGGCTGCCCACAACCCACCCTCACCATGCTCTCGAGTTGGGCCAAATGGAGCTCTCATAGAGGTGATGTGATTCAAACCACACCGAGTCATCTGATACATGGATACAACCTATGGGATCTATTTTTTATTTTGTTTTAGTTGTTTTCTTTAGAAAATCATTGCATTATGGATGTCGTGTTTGAACGCGGGGAGGTCGCATTCGAATGTCCCTTGCAAACGCCTGCATATGTTCACATTAACAGAGAACGCAAATTGTGCGTTTGAACGCATTCGTCCCTGTTCGAACAAACGTGTGTGAACGCTTGCATACGTTCGCATCGATAATGAACGTGAATTGCATGTTTGAACGCGGTCGGCAAGAATGCAATGTTTCTAGGGTTATTACTCATTAGTTTGGCTTGTTAGATTAGCCTCTTAAGATGTGGATGGCAACCTAAGTGGATATTATGAATGAATATTGAATTCTTTCCCCTTCTTCCTCTACCCTAACTCTTCTCCCTCCTTGTTCAAGCCCTAGCCGTGTGCCAATGCCGATTACCTCTAATCCCCCTCGACTGTTGACCCTCCTCCTTGGGATCTCGGCCAACTTTTTCCCCCGTCATCCTTATCCCTTCAACACCACGTGCCACCAAATCCATCACTATTATCACCACCTTAATCACCCATCATAACCATCATCCGTCATCTCCATCTTCACCGCAATATTTCTTATTTTCTCCCTAGGTGTAGTCATAATCTGCAAAGGGCATGAACATCAAAAATATAGATCAGGAAGATACGGAACAACCTCCACTGGTTTCGTACTTTTCTAACTATGGGAGAATATCTTGAGAATATTCTCCTCTAACTGAGCAGACTATTTCCCTGCATCCGAGCTTGATCGGGAATGGACGCACGATCCATAAAAAGAGGGAAAGAAAAAAACTCTATTAAACCAAAAACTAATCCAATCCATCCAAAGACAAGGGAATCCGGCATGTAAACACTTTAACTAGATATAGGGTGGTGAGGGAAGTGATTCTAGCCGAAGAAGAAGCATGAACGACGGCGATCGTGGCTGCAGACAAGTCACGAGGCCGACGAAAAAAGCCACATGTCTTAGACTCAATCAGAGGTTGAGCTGGCCAATGAAAGGTACCACGGGCAATGCAACACCAGGAGAAACTTCTCGAGTCAAAGCCAGGCTGGACGACAATCATTGGTCAGTGAATTTGACAGAAAAGAAGAAATAGAAAAAATTGATGTTATAGTCCTCTATACTAGATAAAAACCAAATTATATACATGGAGGCTAAGTTCACTGATCAGAGCAGGGGATGGAGTGGTCATAGGAGTTTGATCGCTCACTGGCGGCGAACGTTTTCCTTCAAACCGAAACAGGGAAAAGGAGAGAAAAATATAGAGAGAAATTTTTTTTCAATCGACGGCAACTAAGAGAGGAGGAAGAGAGGAAGATATTTATATATAAATTTTAGGGATTATATATGATAGCAAAATCCAAAATCTCGTCGAAGATTTCAGATCAAATCTTATTAGAATAGAGGTGGGGAGGAAGATGGCACTATAGCGCACATGCCGAGAACGTGCATTTTTTAATAAAAAAAAGGATGTTACAACTACTCCCAACAAAAGAAAACTTTCATCCTCGAAATTACACCTAAGTTACTAAGTGAAAGAGGTTAAATAAGGTGAAATTTAAAAAAAAAATTAACAATAGGATAATTTTTGCGAAAGAAACCCCCAAAAATCAAGCAATTTCAAGACAATTTATTAAAAGTTCTAATTCCAAACAAAATATACTAATGATGTAGAATGAACCAGCTTGGTTATTATTGTAAGTCAGCATATAGCAATGCAAGAAAAGACATTAAATTTACATGTTGCTTTTTCCCCCTTCAGCATTGATATGGCAAAGATTCTTGCATTAGTTTTACTTCCCCCTCTACTAGAGGAACTAGGTTGCAAAGCTCCTCGTCCTTGATTTGCTGCATTGGTCACTCTTGATGTTCCAAAACAGTGGGGGTGTTCTCCCTAGAGTAAAAGGCACCGCAAACGGATACGCCTAATTTGTCCATAACAAGTCGATGCAAGGACTAGGACATTCTCAGGATATGTGACCCTCCACACCACAATTGAAGCAGATCTTTACAATTGGCTGAGGTTGAGATGATCCAACACCACTAACACTTCCAGAGCTCACTCCTTGTGTAACACTCGCCACCAAATACATGTGCCCATTATGTGGGTGGAACCCACATGACATGTTAGTCAATGTTTCAATGCAATAAACTAGAGAGAACCTATATTTTCATAAATAATACAAACCACAAAAGCCCATAACACCAAGGGCCACAACAAGCCCCAAAATACATATCCGAAAATAGAAGCAAAAATGCACACGTAGGAGCTACAAGCCATCAAGCTTAAGTTTACATGGGAAGAAATAATTAAAAGAAAATATGAAAAGGATTCCCGTCAATTTCTCCACGAACTCGGATCTTCCACAAGCTAAAAACATTTCCATCAAAGGTGGTGAGCATAAAGCCTAGTAAGATTTTACTTCTATAATATAAAAGTAAGGTAAGTAAAGATGCAACAATATGGTAAATGTGAATATGCTCCTCACGATTATAATCAAGGCATTAGTATCACATACTCATCATGATCACATCTAATGCACACATACATTAACAATTAATAATATGACATGCATCAATCTAGACTATCATGTCCTCAACCTCGAGCTCACACTGAGCTCCGCCCATAAGCCATGTCAACAATATACAATAGGATATATATACATCCTTTTAGACTTTTAATTCTTCAACGCAAGCTCAGGTAGAGCCGCGCGAGTATGCCACATCAACACTCACCCTTGAAGACCATATTAACACTCTCGCCCGACAACATAAACACTCTCAAGGGAGGGTAGACCCTAGCGATAACTCGTCAGCCCATCAGTCGACGAATAACATGATCGATTGTGCCATCGCAGACTAAGGACCTTAGTCGTAAGCCTATTACATAAGCTAGTCTCGCACATCGATACTACCATCTGAGCCTCAGCTTTACATCATTGCACCAATATGTAGAAACTCATGAGTCATTGCTTAAGGACTCCATCACGCTATGTCATTGGGTACTACTAAGTCTACGTCATCCTATATTTTCTCTACCTAACTTAAATACCCTAAAGGGTATGACTCTCATTGATCAACAGTAAATCACCTATCTCTTAGCGAAATGGTTGCTTGATTATCTATGATCAACAGACTAAGACCTCAAGCATGGGCCCTAATATATATAAGTATAATATTATCCCTTGCCCTTAACATTGGTTGGGGAGGTGTCGGGTGCTATAGAGATATAGAAGTCACTCCATTTATAGTCATGCACATGTGCGAGTGATATGATATTCTATCGCACAAATAAGCATAATGGAACACATATCTAATAAGCTATAATACCAATTTGTTAAGCTCTGATAGCAATTGTTAGTCTCTGATACCACTTGATAGGCTCTGATACCAATTTGTTAAGATTTGGAACCAAAGATAAGCTACGCAACTATTCTTTCAAGATCTGAATATATTACAGGAATCAGTCCGCGCAACCGTGGAAAAATATTCGTCGGATATTTTCCGGTAGTCAAAAAAATTACGAAACTAATTGGGTTAGATTCATAACTTCCTGATCTACAACTTTTGTATTTACATCCTTCGCAGATTTGAATTGTAGCAGGGACGAAAACACAGAATAACGTAGGTGATGGTGGTGGTGACGGGTGGAGTGGATGTTAGGGTTATGAATGGGTATGTAGGTGAAGGTGGATGGTGGATGTGATTAAGGAAAGTAGACGAAGGGAACAAAGTGGTCGAGATCCCAAAGAAGAGGAGTGACTCGACAGTCGAGGGAGATTAGAAGTTAGGAGAAACCTTGCCAATGATAGAGGTGGAAGGATTGTAAAGAGGGAGGAGGGAGAGAGCTTAGAGAGAAGATAGGAGGCAAGAAATTAATATTCCAATAGCATAATGAAGTTGGCTGCCATTCACATATTTAAAAAGGCTAGCCAACAAGTCCTAAAACAATATGAAACCCTAATTCTAGGGGATTCCCGTCGATCACGTTCGAACGCGATCACCAAAAGACGTTCTCTATATGTGCGAACACAATGTAGGCGTTCGAACTCGCCCGACTGCGTTCGAACGCACAATATGCGTTCTCTATATTTGCGAACCTGATGCAGGCGTTCGTAAGGGCGTTAGAACACGATCCCTCTGGCGTTCGAACGCGACCTACATGAATTTTATTTTAATAAAAATAAACAACTAATGTAGTAAGAAAAGTTCCTAACTAAATGTATCAACCCACCACGCTTCCCCTACCTTGCCCTCAAGGTGAAAAGTCGAGGAAACACTCTAAGATATCCGTCTCCAACTCCCATGTCGTCTCATTGGATGGCTTGCTAAGCCACTCAACTAGAATCTCCATCTTCAATCTGGTACCATGTCGTTGTCAGCGCCTAGTAATTACACGAATTAGCTCTATGATCTTTGTCTCCTCTAATGGCTCCGGTAGAACAGATCCAACGACCTCATGATCTCCAATCTGCTCCCTCAACAATGAAACATGGAAGACATGATGCACTCTCAACTCCTCCGGTAGCTCCAAATGATATGCAATCAGATTGATACGCTCTAACACCCAAAATGGACCAAAGTAGCGATGTGATAACTTTTGGTTACACATCGGACGCAAGGTCACCTGTCGATACGGTTGTACTCTCACGAACACCCAACTACCGATGTCGAACTCCTGCTCCCGATGGCTACGATCATAAACTTGCTTCATGCGGTTCTGAGCAAGTTTAAGATGGTCACGCAACCTCCTCAATGTGGCGTCTCTATCCATCAAAGCTAAGTCCACCTCCGTACGATCTGCAGATGCCACTGAATCACAAGCATATAATGTCGGAGCCGTGCGTCCATACACCACCTCAAATGGAGTCATGTCAGTGCTGCTATGGTAGGCAGTGTTGTATGACCACTCCACCCACGGTAAGAACTCCAACCATCGTCTCAGCATCTCTCCAACAAATCACCTTAAGTACTGCTCAATGTCTCGATTGACCACCTCGGTTTGGCTGTTTGTCTAGGGATGGTAGACCGAACTGAAGTTCAATCGAGTCCCCTATAATCTGAAAACTCAGTCCAAAACTCACTCACAAATACACGATCACGATCGGAGATAATCGTGCGTGGCATGCCATGTAACCGAGCAACATCTCTAACAAAAATTTCAGCCACCGACTTGGCTGAAAACGGATGTGACAATGCCGAAAAGTGTGCATACTTGCTCAATCTGTCAACCACCACAAAGATAACGAAATAACCACATAGCAGCGGAAGACCTTCTATGAAATCCATAGAAATGTCTTCCCAAACATGGTCCGATATAGGTAAAGGCTGAAGTAATCTGGCGAGTTTCAATGTGGTTGTCTTAGCCCTTTAATAGACTTCGCAAGCACGAACAAATCTCCTCACATCCCGTCTCAATCCTGGCCACGTGCAACTCTGAAATCACCTTCATGATCAGCCTTTGGAGTTTGGTAGAAGTGCTTCAATAATTTCTGCCGCAATCCATCATTTGTAGGCACTCTAAAGCATCCGCGGTCTAACAACAAACCGCCTCGATTCTTCATCTCTGGATGGCACTCCGAATCATCCATCACCTCCTGCAACAATCTTAAAACATTTGGGTCAAATGTACATGCATACCTTAGCTCGTCAAGGAAGGGAAAGGTAGGAGAAGAATAGGCTGCAAGCTCAGCGTTACCGTGTTGGCGCGATAGTGCATTGAGATGAAGATAGATGGTGGATGTGATTAAGGGATATAGATGAAGGAACTGAAGTGGTCGAGATCCCAAAGAAGAGGGGTGGCTTGACAATCGAGGGAGATTAGAAGTTAGGAGAAACCTTGCCAATGGTAAAGGTGGAAGGATGGTGAAGAGGAAGGAGGGAGATTATGGTAGATAGAGAATAAAGATACAAGAAATCAATATTCCAATAGCATAATGAAGTTAGCTACTATCCACATATCTATAGAGGCTAGCCAATAAGTCCTAAAATAATATGTAACCCTAATTCTAGAGGATTCCCATCGATCGCGTTCGAACGCATTAAAAGACGTTCTCTGTATGTGTAAATGCGGGCGTTCGAACTCGCCCGACCGCGTTCGAACGTACAATATGCATTCTCTGTATTTGCGAACCTGATGCACGCGTTCACAAGGGTGTTCGAACGTGACCCTTCCTACGTTCGAACTTCACGTTCGAGCGTGACCTACAGGAATTTAATTTTAATGAAAATAAACACTAATGCAATAAGAAAAGATCCTAACTAAGTGTATCAGCCCATCACGCTTCCCCCACCTTGCCCTTAAGGTAAAAAGTCGGGGGAAACGCTCCCAAATATCAGTCTCCAACTCCCATGTCGCCTCATCGGATGGCTTACCAAGCCACTCAACTAGAATCTCCATCTCCAATCTGGTACCATGTCGTCGTCGATGTCTAGCAAGTACACGAACTGGCTCAACGATCTCTGTCTCCTCCAATGGCTCTGGTAGAGCTGGTCCAACGATCTCATGATCTCCAATCTATTCCCTCAGCAATGAAACATGGAAGACAGGATGCACTCTCGACCCCTCCGGCAGCTCCAAACGATATGCAACCAGACCAATACGCTCCAACACCCGAAACAGACCAAAGTAGCGATGATCTAACTTTTAGTTATGCATTGGACATAAGGTCACCTGTCGATACAGTTGTACCCTCATAAACACCCAACTACCAATGTCGAACTCCTACTCCCTATGGCTACGATCATAAACTTGCTTCATGCGATTTTGAGCAAGTTTAAGATGAGCACGCAATCTCCTCAATGTGACGTCTCTATCCATCAACGCTAAGTCCACCTCCGTCCGATCTGTCGATGCCATTGGATCAAAAGCGCGTAACGTCAGAGCCGTGTGTCTATACACCACCTCAAACGGAGTCATGCCAATGCTGCTATGGTGGGCGGTGTTATAAGACCACTCCGCCTATGGTGAGAACTCCAACCATCGTCTCAGCATCTCTCCAACAAAGCACCTCAAGTATTGCTCAATGCCTCGATTGACCACCTCGGTTTGGCCGTCTATCTGTGGATGGTAGGCTAAACTGAAGTCAATCGAGTCCCCTACAATCTGAAAAACTCCGTCCAAAAGTTTCTCATAAATACATGATCACGATCTGAGATAATCATGTATGGCATGTAATGTAAACGAGCAACATCTTTAACAAAAATTTCAGCCAACGACTTGGTTGAAAACGGATGTGGCAATGCCAAAAAGTATGCATACTTGCTCAATATGTCAACCACCACAAAGATAACAAAATAACCACGTACCAACGAAAGACCCTCTATGAAATCCATAGAAATGTCTTCTCAAATACAGTCTGGTATAGGTAAAGGCTATAGTAATCCGGTCGGTTTTAATGTGGTTGTCTTAGCCCTTTGACAGACTTCACAAGCACGAACAAAACTCCTCACATCCCGCCTTAATCTTGGCCACGTGCAACTCTGAGATATCCTCCTATAAGTCCTCAATACACCCTCATGACCAGCCTCTAGAGTTTAGTGGAAGTGCTCCAACAATTTCTGCCGCAATCTTTCATTTGCGGGCACCCGAATACATCCGCGGTCCAGCAGCAAGCCTCGATTCTCCAACATTGGATAGCGCTCTTGATCATCCAACAC
The DNA here is from genome assembly GCF_019914945.1 of Typha latifolia. Classification (NCBI taxonomy): domain Eukaryota; kingdom Viridiplantae; phylum Streptophyta; class Magnoliopsida; order Poales; family Typhaceae; genus Typha; species Typha latifolia. The sequence continues at coordinate 11,766,808 of NC_133086.1, read as the reverse complement.
CTCCTGCAATAATCTCAAAACATCTGGGTCAGATGTATATGCATACCTCAGCTTGTCAAGGAAGGGAAAGGTAGGAGAAGAATAGGCTGTAAGCTCGGCGCGATAATGCATCCGCCGCTCTATTTTCTATTCCCTTATAGTATTGTATTTCATAATTATACCCCAACAATTTTGTGACCCATCTCTACTGTGCCAGAGTGTGTATACGCTATCCCATAAAATATGAAAAACCCCTTTGATCGGTTCATATAATGAATCGTCTACCGATCAAATAAGGCCTCCACTTTGTCACTTCATGTAGAATTGCCAACATCTCTCTCTCTCATAAGTTGATAATTGCTGAGATTTTTGTGATAAATATTTGCTAAGATAGGCAATGGGACGTCCTTCTTGCATTAGTACAGCTCCTATGCCAACTCCCGATGCATCACATTCAACAATAAACTCTTTGGTGAAGTCTGGTAGCACTAAAATGGGTGCCACCGTCATTGCTGTTTTCGGTTTTTCAAAGGCTATATTGGCTTCTTCCATTCATCTAAAATAGTCCTTCTTTAACAAAGAAGTGAGAGGAGCAGCGATTTGCCATATTCGGCGATGAAATGGTGATAGTATTCGGTCAGCCCTAAAAATCCTCTTAATCCAGTGGTAGTAGTAGAAATAGGCCAAGCAGTCATGCATGCAACCTTTTGAGGATCCGCCGCTACACCTGCCGCTGAGATGATGTGGCCTAAATAGTCCACTTGTGATACTCCCCATAGGCACTTGGACTTCTTGATATTAAAATGATTTTGGTTTAACAAATTCAGCACATCCTCCAAATGCCGCCAATGCTCCAATTCAGTCCTGTTATACACCAAAATATCATCAAAAAATACTAAGACATACCTTCGCAAGAGAGGCCTTGAAAGGTAGCTGAAGCATTGGTGAGACCAAAAGGTATCACCCAGAAATCGTAATGCTCATCCGGAGTCCGAAATACAGTTTTATGCACATCTGCCGGGTGAACTCTAATTTGATGATACCCAGCCCTCATGTCAAGCTTGCTGAATATGGTCGACCCTGCAAGGTCGTCCAACAGCTCCTCTATAATTAGAATACGATACCGGTCCTTGATGATAATAGCATTTAGTGCCCAATAGTCGACACAAAAATACCACATCCTGTCCTTTTTTTGCACCAATAGTACAAGGGATGAGTATGAACTATGACTTAATTGTATAAGGCCTTGCTCCAACATCTCGGCTACCAACTTAGAAATAACTTCTTTTTGCACATGTGCATACTAATAGGGCCTCACATTTGCCGGTGTAGTCCCGGGTACAATCTCTATGTGATGGTTCGCCGTTCATCTTGGTGGTAACTCCTGTGGCTCCTCAAACAGTCCAAAAAAGTTATCTAATAAATTAGACAATTCAATGGTAGTACCTAAACTCATTTGAGTCTCATCTCCTATTGTCCTAACTGAAGAAGATAGGCCAAATCATATGCACAAGGCAGCCCCACCATAGGCTGCATCGTAGGAATCGGCGAAGACCGAACGCCATCAAGCCGCACATCTTTGTTTCCTTGTTTAAATTTCATCCACATGCTTCGGAAAAATGTGACGGGTCCCAAACTCTATAACCACTAAGTGCCAACGACAATGTCCGCTCCTCGTAGCGCCAATGGATACAAGTCCACAATGATGTCGTGTCCTTGCACCCGTATACTGACCCAATGACACAAGCTCTCCGCCTTAAGCTTCGTGCCGTCTCCAATAGCAACGTCAAATCTCGTGGTCGGTTTGGCATTTAAATCCAATCTTCTCACTAACCTCTCGTCTAGAAAGTTGTGTGTACTCCCCAAATCGATGAGGATATGCACACAATGCTTTCTAATGAGCCCGCCTACCCAAAATATCCTCGGCGCGGAAGTACCTAAATATGCATGGATCGATATTTCTGCTTAGGTATATTCCTCCACGCCTTCCTCAACGGCTTCCTGATGGGCCTCCTCTGGACACTCCCCATCATCAACAATCTCATCATCCTCTTTGAGACCATCGATGAGCATCACACTCCCGATTGGTTTAGAACACTAATGACCGGGGGTGGTTCATCGCATCGAAAGCAAAGGCCCTTCGCTCCTCCACTTGGCAAGGTGTGAGAGTTCGAACGAGAGGTCTTGCGCCTCCTCTAACATTGGAAGAAGGTCTCAAAGATAGTCATGGTCTAGTACTCGCAGCCATTGTCTTTGAACCTGCAGAATTTCTAGCCGACGTTCTAGGTGCAAACCGCCCATCTCGGTTGCCCCAATTGATTTTCGCTGCCATCTTTAGAGCCTTATGATTTTGCTCCATCTTCATGGCCTTCTCAAAGGTCTCCTCAAGAGTAGTAGGACAAAGAGCATGAACATCTGCTTGTATCTCCTCTCGCAGCCCTGAAATAAATATGTTTATCAATATAGGTTCAGGCCAAGGTGGCTCACAACGACTACTAACTCTTTCAAACTCAGCTTGGTACTCCAAGACGGTCGTCCTCTGAACCATCTTGCTTAATGTGGCAGCAAAATATTTATATGCCGCTGCCCCAAATCTGCGTGTAATCCTCCTATAAAAGTCAGCCCAACTGATAAATCCTCCACCACGAATAATCGATCTGTACCAATGCAATGCCGTTCCTTGGAGGTGAAAGCTTGCCATCTGGACCTTTGCATCCTCCGTTGTCCCTTGACAATAAAAATATTGTTCAACTTGAAACACCCAATCCTTGGATCACCGCCTTCGAATTTTGGAAAGTCCAAGCATGAGGTTCTCCCCCGAATAACATTGTTGGGTTCGTGAAAGATCCTTGGTTCAGGTCTATGCCTTTGTGCATGTTGATCACCTTCTCTAAATCCTCAAGCACGTCCATCACCATCTCCAAAGGGATCAACCTCATCTTCAAAGTGCCAATCCTCCTCATCAACGAAGCGCACCGGTGCCGCACGCCTCTTAGGTTCCACCACCGCTGGTCTTGGGTTTTGTAACGGAGGTGATGGATGATGTGTAGGCATAGGTAAGAAGGGATCATTGACACTCACATGATGCACCTGGATCTATGGGGTATCGGTTCGATTAGGTCCCACCATTGGTCCTTCTTAAAGCTCCGATCGTCGTCGAGGAGATGATGAACCCAATCAGCTCATGACATATTTCTTTAAATCATTGTGATTCTTTTGAATTGCTTCAACTCTATGCAGCAATGTTTGGAACATGCCTTAAGTTCATCCGCCAAGCCCATATTCACACCCATGGATGTTGGTTGACTCGGTCCTGCCGTGGTCGCTCCAAAGGTCTCCTTATCTGTGTGCTCTCTATAGGTTTCCTTATTGATGTCATCTTCCTTATTTCAACCATTAATTGAGATCTGAGGTTCGCCTACTTTGATACCAAATTGATAAGTTCTTGAACCAAAAGATCGGCTACGAACTAATTCCTTTAAGATCTGTATTTATTGCAGAAAGCAGTCCACGCAACCGTGGGGAAATATTCTTCAAATATTATCCTATAGTCAGAAAATTACAAAACCAAATAGATTAGATTCATATCTTCCTGATCTATGACTTTCGTATTTATAGCATTCATAGATTCTAACTAAAACTGGGACGAAAACATGGTTGGTGGATGTTAGGGTTATGCATGGGTATGGAGGTGGATGGTGGATGTAATTAAGGGATATAGACGAACGGAACAAAGTGGTTGAGATCTCAAAGAAGAGGAGCAGTTCAATAGTCAAGGGAGATTAGAAGTTTGGAGAAACCTTACCAATGGTAGAGGTAGAAGGATGGTGAAGAGGGAGGAGGGAGATTAGGGTAGATAGATGATAGAGGCAAGAAATTAATATTACAATAGCATAATGAATTTGGCTGCCATCCACATATTTATAGAGGCTAGCCAACAAGTCCTAAAATAATAAGTATCCCTAACTCTAGAGGATTCCCACCGATCACGTTTGAACGCACAAAAAGCATACTCTATATGTGCGAACGCTTCGAACGCGGTGTTCGAACTTGCTCGACCGCATTCAAACGCGCACTACACGTTCTCTGTATTTGCGAACTTGATGCAGGCGTTCGCAAGGGCGTTCGAATGCAACCCCTCCTGCGTTCGAACGTGACCTACAGGAATTTTATTTTAATTAAAATAAATAACTAATGTAGTAAAAAAAGTTCCTAACTAAATGTATCACATAGCCTTTCTTAGTAAGGCTTTATGACAAAAATCTTAGCAATTATCGACTTACGAGAGAGAGATGTTGGCAATTCTGTATGCGATGACAAAGTGGAGGCTTTATTTGATCGGTAGGCGATTCATAATCTGAACCAATCAAAGGAGACTTCTATACTTTATGGGACAGCGTATTCACACTCCGGCATAACAAAGATGGGTCATAAAATTGCTGAGGTATGATAATGAAATTCAATACAAGAAAGGAACAAAAAATAGAGCGGCGGATGCACTATCACGCCAACCCAATATCGTCGAGCTTACAACCTATTCTTCTCCTACTTTTTCTTTTCTTGATGAGCTAAGATATGCATGTACACCTGACCTAGATGTTCTGAGATTGTTACAAGAGGTGTTGGATGATCCGGAGCGCCATCCAGAGTTGGACAATCGAGGTGGTTTGCTGCTGGACCCCGAACACATTCGGATGCCCGTAAATGATGGATTGCGATAGAAATTGTTAGAGCACTTCCACCAAACTCTAGAGGCTGGTCATGAGGGTGTCTTGAGGACTTATAGGAGGATATCTCAGAGTTGTACGTGGATAGGATTGAGGCCATATGTGAGGAGTTTTGTTCGTGCTTGCGAAGTATGTCAAAGGGCTAAGGCAACCACATTGAAACCAGCCGAATTACTACAGCCTCTACCGATACCGGACCATATTTGGGAAGACATTTCTATGGATTTCATAGAGGGTCTTCCGCTGGTACATGGTTATTCAGTTATTTTTGTGGTCATTGATAGGTTGAGCAAATGCGCACTTTTCTGCATTGTCACATTCATTTTTAGCCAAGTCGATAGCTAAAATTTTTGTGAAAGATATTGCTCAGTTACAAAACATGCCACGCACGATTGTCTCGGATCGTGATCGTATATTTATGAGCAAATTTTGGATGGAGTTTTTCAGATTATAGGGGACTCGATTGAACTTTAGTTCGGGCTACCATCCACAGACTGACGGCCAAACCGAGGTGGTCAATCGAGGCATTGAGCAATACTTGAGGTGCTTTGTTGGAGAGATGCTGAGACGATGGTTGGAGTTCTTGCCATGGGCAGAGTGGTCTTACAACATCGCCTACAACAGTAGCATTGGCATGACTCCATTCGAAGTGGTGTATGGGCGCACGGCCCCGACATTACACGCTTATGATCTAGTAGCATCTGCGGATCGAACGGAGCTGGATTTAGCTTTGATGGATAGAGATGCCACATTGAGGAGGTTGTGTGCCCAATCGTGTGAAGAAGTTTATGATCGCAGCCATAGGGAGTAGGAGTTCGACATTGGTAGTTGGGTGTTCGTGAGGGTGCAACCATATTGACAGGTGACCTTGCGTCTGATGCGAAACTAAAAGTTAGAACATCATTACTTCGGTCTCTTTCGAGTGTCAGAGCGTATTGGTCTGGTTGCATATCATTTGGAGCTGCTGGAGGGGTCGAGAGTGCATCCTCTCTTCCATATTTTATTGCTAAGGGAACGGATTGGAGATCATGAGATCGTTGGATCAGTTCTACCGGAGCCATTAGAGGAGACAGAGATCGTAGAGTCAGTTCGTGTACTTGCTAGGCGCTGCGGACGTCATGGTACTAGATTAGAGATGGAGATTCTAGTCGAGTGGCTTAGCAAGCCATCCGATGACGCGACATGGGAGTTAGAGACGGATATTTTGGAGCGTTTCCCGACTTTTCACCTTGAGGACAAGATGGGGGAAGCATGGTGTGCTAATACACTTAGTTAGGGTTTTTTCTTATTGCATTAGTTATTTATTTTTATTAAAATAAATTTTCTGTAGGTCGCATTCGAACAAGAAAGGGGTAGCGTTCGAACGACTTTGTGGTGGGAAGCATGGTGGGCTAATACACTTAGTTAGGGTCTTTACTTATTGCATTAGTTATTTATTTTTATTAAAATAAATTTTCTATAGGTCGCATTCGAACGAGAAAGGGGTAGCGTTCGAATGGCTTTGTGAACGCCTGCATTAGGTTCGCAAAAACAGAGAACATGATATGTGCGTTCGAACGCAGTCGGGCGCCTACATCACATTCGCATCGATAGAGAACGCCTTTTGTGCGTTTGAACGCGATCAGGCGCGTTCGAACGCGATCGATGGGAATCCTCTAGAATTAGGGTTAATAATTATTATTTTGGCTTGTTGGCTAGCCTCTATAAAGGTGTGGATGCCAGCCAAAATCATTATGCCATTGGATCATTGGTTTCTTGCCTCCTATCTTCTCATTATCTTCTCTACCCTAATCTCTCTCCTCCATCTTCACCAACCTACCACTTGTACCATTGGCAAGGTCTCTCCTAACTTCTAACTCCCTCGTCTGTCGAGTCCTCCCTCTTCCTTGGGGTCTCGACCACTTCTTCCCCTTCGTCTTTATCCCTTAAACAACATCAACTATCGACCCTCATCTCCATTTTCATCTATAACCCTAACTTCCACTCCACTAGTCACCACCACCATCATCCGTAATATACCATGTTTTCATCCCAATTGTAGGTCAAATATGCAAAATATGAAAAACGTAGATCAGGGAGTTACGGATTGATTCCACTTGGTTTTATAATTTTCTGACTACAGGAGAATATTTGGTGAATATTTTCCCTCGGTTACGCGGACTGCTTTCTGCAATAAATCCATATCTTAAAGGAATCGTTCCAATATCACATACGTTCACATCAACAGAGAGCACAATTTGTGCGTCCGAACGCAGTCAGCGGAAATTCACTGTTCTAGGGTTAATAATTATCATTTTTGGCTTGTTTGGTTAGCCTCTTAAGGTATGGATGGCAACCAAAAAGGGGACGACCGATAAATTAAGTTTCTTGCCCTAATCTTCTTCCTTTCCTTCCCTCTCATTCTCTCATCCCATGCCTCTAGCCTTCCTCGACCGGCCACTCACCCTAGTCCCTTAGGGCGGCCCACTCCTCCTGCTTCTTCAAATCTCTCTCTACCTTCGCCCTAACCCTTTCCACCATCCATAATCCTTCCCCACCACCTTCCTGGTACGATCTTCTCTTTGGGGCTAAGGCTCTGATACCAGCTTGATACGATCACACCTCTGGCTATGGAGCTCTGATACCAGCTTGATACGATCTCTCCTTTAGGGCTAAAGATCGATCTTTTCTAATTCTCAGATCTGGACTAGATCTTGCACAGAACTTTGAAATAAGATCCCGAACTATTCCGCCGTCGGATCGACGTGAAATTTTGATATGTTTTAGGCCCGGAAAAGAGCTTTCCAACAAATCAAGTTTCAGGCGAATCGGAGTTGGGGATCTCGAGAGATCGTTCGTTTAGTGGACGAACGTCAGGATGCTCTGTTTTGGATCCGTGGATGGAGGCACGAGATCCTAGGTAATGGTGGATGGTGGAGGACCGGCGTTAATGGGGTGGCACCGGTGAAAAGTGATGGTGGAAGGGTTGTGGTTGATGGAAGGATTAGGGCAAGTGTTGGATAGATTGGATGAAGGGGGAGGAGAGGGCCACTCCTAAGGGACTAGGGTGATTGGCCAGTCGAGGGAGATTAGAAGCGGCGTCGCCGGGGATTGAGGGTACGGGAGCGAAGAAGACGAAGGAGGCAAGGCAAAACTCAATCTCAATAATCAATAATAATTTTGGTTGCCCTACACATCCTTTTATAAGCTAACCAACAACTCACATTAACCCTAAAACACAATTTTCGCCGACCGCGTTCGAACTCTCCCGACCGCGTTCGAACGCACCGAATTAGCTCTTCTGGATTTGCGAACGCGATGCAGGCGTTCGAACGCGTGATCGAACGCGTCTGTCAGTATTTGCGAACATGATGCAGGCGTTCACAGTGCGTTCGAACGCACAGTACATTCTCTTCACCACGTTCACAACCCCGTTCACCAACCGCGTTCGAACTCACTCCACCCGCGTTCGAACGCGACTTACAGAAAACTTATTTTAATGGAAATTAAACACTAAAACATGAAATAAAAACACTCCTAAAGTGAATCCATGCTCGAGACGACGTCGGTGAAGTCTGAATCGTATCACTTCCTTGTCAATGCCACCCATTACTTCTGGCCTACCACCTCCATATTCCACCAAGGATCCCGTGCTTCCATCCATGGATCCAAAATCACATTCTGATCTGAACCTTGTAGATTAGACTCCTTGACATTCACTCACTTATCCGAAGATATCTCTGGATCCCGCCGTTCGAATCACCTGAAATTAAATTTGTTAGAAATATCTTTTCCAGGGCTACGATTTGTCAAAATTTTACGTTGATCCGACGGTTATATCTTTAGGAATCTCCTTCTAAATTACCATATAAGGTCCTGCCCAAATTTGATAATGAGATAGATCAAACCTAATCCAGGGAAGATTGTATTAGTTGACCACACAAAATCCACCCACGTGACATACAGTCCACACAAGGTGGGGCACATTGGCCAAGGCAGTCGACGACGATCAAGTCTCACACCATAGCTGGCAGCTAGAGGGATGATAGATTTCGGGTTCGCTAGAAACCGTAATCCAAAACTAAATATAGAGCCCAAATCTGAACTTAGAATTAGATTTTGAGGAATATTTGGTGGATCCCAAAGGTATCTACAGGTACCAAGGTTAAGAGCTAAATAGCAATTTGACTGTTGGAATCAAGTGCTTTTTAGAGGTTCGGTAGATCAAAGGTGGGGAAAATTATCTACCAGAATGGATTGCAGAGGTGGTGGCCAAGTGGTGGATATGGTGGAGTAGGTGGAGTAATGGTGGTGTAAGTAAAATAGGGATGCTAAGCAAGGTAGAGAAGAGAAAATGGGGAAGTGGGTTGTTTCCCCAAGATAAAAAGGGTGACCAGACGGAAAGGGTAGGTAGCTTGGTAACCAGTAATGGTCGACCTCACCTGGGTTGGAAGAGAAGGGGAAGAGCTAGGTCGAAAGATGGAGGAAGATGACAGGTTCATTCATTGACAATTCAACTAAGTGCGCACCACATTTGTTTTATAGGTGGCTACCTTTCTAACTCAAGTCGATTGAACCTCATAGGCTTAGGTCCGATTAATACAGGTCTTCTCTACTCCACATTAACTACTTAAGTAAATGATTTGACCCATAGGGTCTAAAATGCAAAACGACAACTAATAAGCAAAACAATGCAAAAAAAAAAAAAACAAATATTAGGGGATGACATGTAAACCAACCCCTAACTCTCCTCTTGGGCGTCGAGTTTAATGCATTGTGGGTTGCCTAGGCTTGGTCCAGGTGAGCCACAATAATCCACCGCGCTTCCACCACCTTGACCTCAAGGTGCAAAGTCTAGGAAACGACCTGCCATATCAGACTTGAGCTCCCACATAGCCTCGTCCGAGTGCTTATCGAAAACCACTCAACTAGTATCTCCATCTCAAGTCACCCTTAGTGAAAGCCATCATTGTCGAGATAAGACACAAACCTGTTGTATAATCTGGATCTCATCCATGGGCTCAGGTAGATCAGCTCCTACAATCTAGCTAGGTCCGATCTAGGTTCGTAGGACTGATACATGAAAAATAGGGTGAACCCGCAATCCCTCTAGTAGCTCTAGTTGATATGCTACTAGTCCAACTCACTCTAACACACCTGAAAGGGTCCAATGAATTAGTGCGCCAACTTTTTGTTTTTTTATGGGCCTCAAAGTAATCTATCAATATGGTTAAACCTACCTAGGTCACCTTTGCTGAATTGCTGCTCGCAATGCCCTCGGTTATAGATTTGCTTCATGCGGTTTTGAGCTTGAGCCATGTGTGCCCACAACCTCCTCAATGTTTAGCCTTGGTCCATAAGGTCCAAATCAGCCTCCGTTCTCACCGATGATGCTACCAGGTCAAAAGTCCTCAAAACTAGCACCAACCTCCCATACACCACCTCAAACGGCGTCATGTCTATGCTACGGTGATGATAAGTGCTATATGACCACTCTGCCTGTGGTAGAAAGTCCAACCAGCGCCTTGGTCTCTCGCCTATAAAGCATTGGTGATATGGACCGAGTTTCCGCTACTCGATCAAGCTCGGATGTAGGAAAGCAATCCGCGTAGTTAGAGGAAAATAATCTCAGAATATTCATCCATAGTCAGAAAATTACGAAACTAGTGTTGGTCGATCCATAACTTCCTAATATGCATTTTTGGTATTCATGTCCTTTGTAGATTCTAACTGCACCTAGAGCAAAAATACAAAATACGCAAAAGTGAGGTGGAGGTGGAGATGACGGGTGATGGTGATGATGGGGTAAGAGAGGGGATAATGGATATGGATTGGGTGGCATGTGGTGTTGAGGGGATAAGGATGAGGGGGGAGAAGTTGGTCGAGATCCCAAGGAGGAGGGAGGACTCGATAGAGAGGGGATAATGAAGATGGATTGGGTGGCACGTGGTGTTGAAGGGATAAGAATGAGGGGAGAGAAGTTGGTCGAGATCCCGAGGAGGGAGGATTGACAGTCGAGGGGGATTAGAGGTAATCGACGTCGAGATGGCACACGGCTAGGGCTTGAATGAAGAGGAAGAAGAATTAGGGTAGAGAAGGAAGGGAAGGAAAATCAATATTCATTCATAATTTTCCTTTAGGTTGCCATCCACATCTTACGAGGCTAAACTAATAAGCCAAAATAATAAATAATGATCCTAGAAACAATGAATTCTTGCCAACCGAGTTTGAACAGAGTCGAGCGCATTCAAACGCGCGCAACTTGCGTTCACTATCGATGCGAACGTATGAAGGTGTTCGCACGCGGGCGTTCGAATGAGATCGAGTGTATTCGAATGCACAAATTGTGTTTTCTGTCGATGTGAACATCTGTAGGCATTCGCAAGGGGCGTTTGAATGCGAGATACAGAATCCTTATTTTTTTGAAGGAAACAACTAAAATAAAATAAGAACAGATCCCCATAGGTTGTATCCATGCTCGAGATGACTCAATGTGGTTCGAATTGTATCAATTGGAGGTATTGCTTAATCTCCTGATTGACTACTGGATGATAGGCCGAGCTAAGGTTCAATCGAGTCCCTTGTGACCGCATGGAGTATAGCAAGCATTTCCCGCTCATATGTTGACATTTGCTGCATTTATCCGCCTCATTTGACTGGAATCCATTAGAAAGCAAAACATTATCAAATCTCCCATGCCATTGCTTAGGGGCTTATTTTAGACTATATAAATTTGCATACTTTGTTTTCTTGACCTTGCAAAATGAAACCTTATAGTTGATCCATATAAACTTCTTCATCCAAATAACCATTCAAAAATAATATTTTCACATCCATTTGATGAATTTTGAAGTTATATATTGACACTAATGAAATCAAGATTCTAATTGTAGATATCCTAGCCATGGGGGCATAGATAGGGGTTTCAAAATAAACGAGTGGCTCGAGCTCAGCTTAGCTGAAGCTCAGGCTTGGCTCAATTTGGCTTAAGCTGGGTCGAGCCGAGCCTAAGCCTTATTTTAAGGCTCGATTTGAATTTCAAGCTGAGCCTGAGCTGTAGCCAGCTCGCTCAAGCTCAGCTCAATAAGCTCGGCTTAAATATAATATTTATTAATATTATATATATTAATATATATAATATATAGATATATTTATAAGCATTAGATCTGATCCAATGGTCGTTATTACCCTATCTCTAATTATAACTCTAAACTAATAAAAAAAATTCCCAACAAACCTAATGCCTATTCTCCTTCTCATTTCCTCTTCCTCCTCCTCCATCAACTAGTTCATCCGGTCTGGCTTGGCTCGAGTTGAGCTAAGCTGAGCCTAAACACCTCTAGAGAGCTAGAAATTAATTTTGAGCCGAGCTTGAGCTAGAGCCAACTTGCTCAAGCTCGGCTCATTTACATTCGTAGGCATAGGTATCAAAATAATCAATGCCCTTGGATTGTCTAAATCCTTGGCTACCAATCTAGCCTTATACTTGTCAATAGATCCATCAAATTTAAGTTTTTGCTTAAATATCCATTTACGTACAATAGGTTTAGATCACGAAGGAAAAGTCTACCAAAGTACAAGTATTACTCTTTCGTCAAGCTTTCTTGAAAAGATTTATCTCTCCACAAATATGACGAGTCACACCTCTGTCCACCCACCAATTAGTTCTAGAGACTACCTAATTTGTCTTGGACGTAACAACAATAAAATTTTCTTCAACTTTGTTGGATTAATGTTGCTTCTTTTTAAGAATGCGACACTCCTTTTTGTGGTAACCTTTCTTCTTGCAGTAATGACATTATATTTTTTTTTTGTTATTGTTCTTCTTCTCACTAGAAGGATTATTAAATTAGGTTTTCTTCCTTTTATTGTTGTCTATTTCAATAACATGGGCAACTTTTTATCATTTTTGCGGTTTTCTCAGCATTATCTCAAAGTCTTAATTCTTCCTCAATTCTGAGTTATCATGAAGAGTCGCAAGAGTGAAATTATCATCGTTTCTCTCAAGAGACTTGTGGTAGTCTTTCCAACTTGACGGTAATTTAGCAATGATAGAACTAATTTAAAGTTTCTTCTCTATAAAACTACTTTCAGAAAGCATTTGTTGTACAATAAGTTGTAAATCATGGACTTGAGAAAAAATAGACTTATTGCCAACCATTTTAAAATTAAAATAATTAGAGATAAGATATTGCTTTTATTGCTAAAGTCTTCTATTTTGTACTTATTCTCCAAGGCTATCCAAATCTTCTCTGCAATCTTCATATGAAAATGCATATCAAATATATAGTTGGTAAAGGATCCAAGAATAGTACCACAGCACAAAATATTATCCTCGTCCCATTTTTGCTTTGCGGCTTTTTCTTCTACAATAGATTTCTCGGTCGAAATTGGGTACTCCTTTTTCAGTACATATTCTTCATCACCGTAAGGACAAACTCCAATTTCTCCTTCCATCGGTTATAGTTATTTTCATCAAAGCGATCAACTTTGTCATACGATAACATGGATAAAAGTGCAGCATTTGAAGTAGCCATTTGAAATCGTCAAGTAGAAAAATTTTGTTCAAGAATTGTTGGAGAAAACTGAAAAGTGGAGATAAATAAAATTAAATGGCTAGGCTCTTTCAACGGTCAAGCGAAGGTAAATTTATCTCTTAAACAAATTTGTCATCTACTTGTTACAATTTATAAATTACAAAGACAATATATTCTTGGGATATAAGACTATCATGAATCAATGTGCAATTTACAAAATTAAACATTGATCTGAATAAAAGTTAATTGTAACAGCAAGCACTAAGGTTTTTGAAATGATCCAAAATAATAGCATAATCTTCTATTTATAGAAAATAAAAAGGCATCAACTAAAAGATGTTAGTAGTTAGATAACTAAAAAATAGTTAAGGTAGTTCAAAGATCAAAAGATACTATTTAAATAACTAACAATTAGTTATAATCATGAAAAGGTGTCTTACCCAAACACCCACTCACAAAATTATTTATTTTAAAATAACACCATAGAAATATTAATATTTTCAACACTCCGCTCCAATTTGGTAGTTTTTCTAAGACATAAGTTATTCTAGAATACTATTTTCACATAAATCATCTTTTGGTTCAATAATTTATATTTGAAAGTCAATATCCGATTCAACAATACTGCTAAACTGGATTCGCATTGCAAAAATTATCTAGTCTCATATTTAAATTTTAAAGAGTACTAGAGGCATAAAAAATAAATTGAGAGGGTTGGTTTGGTCAAAAACTTAGTTTCAAATAAGTTTTTCTTTTGGTAAAGCCACTTAACACTTTTTGCTGTTTTCGAAACCTTCTCTCTGATTAATTCTCTTCTTCTGATAATATCTATCCCAAGGAAATGGTCTAGGTCGTTTGCTTGCGTTTTCTTTTAGGTGGTCTTTCCTTGCCCTTCCCTCCTGCGTTTAGTCCCTCCCTTAACCTACATAATAGGGCATTTTATGTCCTTCAAAAATGAAAAAAGTAAAAAAAAAAAAAAGATCTTCGAGAGAGGAGATTTTTTGAAAACCATAATGGCTGTTTGATTTTGTGTGTTTTAATGTAAATAAAAGTCTTATATTTTTTTCTCTTTTATTTTTATTAAAAATTAAGAGAATATTTTTCTCATATTTATTTAATTAAAATAGATGTTAAGATGTTGTATATAAGCACATAATATCATATGAGATATTCTGCAAATACATTAAAGATACATTTTCTTGGTATACGAGACATTAATACTAGGCCACTACTTCTTATCTATTAAATAGTTATTTTTCTTTTATTTCTGGCATTGTAAGTAAATCATAAACTTCTCTTTTCTAAAAAATACATATTAAACTAGAGAAGATGGAGAAGTCCAAGAACTTGTATCTCAAAAGTAAGTCCATTTACAAGAGAAGAAAGCTAATATATAGCCAGCTGTAATAACAAACTCAAACTAACCCAACCAACAAGATGGTGCTAGCTGTATAATTAAAATTAATTAACAACTTCTTCATAACTGACTTTATTACTCCCCCTCAAGATAGAGTTTGTACTATGTATGTTATAAACATCCATCTTGTTTAATAATGGAAACAACAAAGAGGCTGGTAAAGCTTTTGTAAAAACGTCAGCAAGCTGATGAGTAATTCGAATTAGTAAAGGCTTGAGAAAACCTTTAGTAAGCTTGTCTCGAATAAAGTGACAATCAATTTCAATGTACTTCGTTCTCTTATGAAAAATGGGATTAGAAGCAATGTGGATAGCAGCAAAGAAGGATTGGATCAGAAGAGACAACCTAAAAATTGCAAAGGAGTTGTTGAAGCCAAATAAGTTCACTTGTTGTAGATGCCAATGCACGGTAGTCTGCTTCAACTAAAGAGCGTGAAATAATAATTTATTTCTTTGCTTTCCAAGAGACTAAAGAATCTCCAAGAAAAACACAAAAACTAGTTATTGATTTGCGTGTGTCAAGGCAAGCTCCCCAGTCAACATCAGCAAAGGCACGAAGCTGAAAAGAAGATGTGGGAAAAAGTAATCCTTGGCCAGGAGTTGCTTTCAAGTATTGAATGAGGTGAAGAGCAGCAGCAAGATGAGGTCACCTAGGCTGATACAAATTGACTGAGTTTATGGACAGTGAAAGTGATGTCAGGTCTGCATATGGTGAGATTAAGAAGTCGCCCCATAAGCCCTCTATGCAAAGAAGCATCTTCTAAGAGATCACCTTCATAAAAGTTCAGTTTAGCCTTGCAATCCATCAGCAGTGAGGCAGGTTTAGAAGCAAAAAAATCAGTGTCTTCACGTAATTAAAGAGTATAGTGCCACTATGAGAGAAAAATCCCTTGAGTAGATCGAGTTATTTCTAGACCAAGAAAGTATTTAAGCTTGCCAAGGTCTTTAAGTTTGAATTGAGTGTTCAAAAAACTTTAAGAGAATCAATAGCTGGAGGGTCTGCAACAGGAATGATAATATCATCAACATAAACAATCAAGAAAATGAAAGAAGATCTAGACCCTTTAGTAAACAATGAGTAATCAGACTTGGACTATTGAAGACCATTTTAAATAAGGGCTTGAGAAATCTTGGAAAACCATTGCCGAGAAGCTTGTTTTAAGCCATAGATGGATTTATGCAATTTGCAAACTAATTTCTCCCCCTGTCTTATCTTAGAGAACCAGTTTTAGAATAACCAAGAGACAAATCCATATAAACTTCCTCAAAAATATCTCCATGCAAAAATGCATTATTAACATCAAGTTGGATCAAAAACCAATTAGAATTTCATGCAATAGCCAAAAGGTCTTTAATAGTGACGAGTTTGCCAAAGGGAGAAAAAGTTCTAATGAAATCCAAGCCTTCTTGTTGTGTGTACCCTTTGGCAACAAGACGTGTCTTATAGCGCTCTATACTACCATTAGATCTATATTTGATTTTATAGATCCATTTGCAACCTATAGAATGCTTGCCATGAGGTAATGAAGTGACTAACTAAGTGTTATTAGCTTTCATAGCAGCTAATTTAGAATCACATAACATCTCTCCATTGTTGATGTTTCACTACTTGATTATAAAATTGAGGCTCAAAATTTGCTGAGACATTTAGAGTGTAAAAATAGTGAGAGGAAGAAAGTCTGTTATAGGAGAGATGATTGCTTAGAGGGTATGAAGTAGAAAAAGAACGGATAGGAGAATGAGTTAAGAAATTACGATAAAAATCTCTTAAATAGGTTGGTGGCCGTGGCACACAAGAAGACTTTCGAATGAAAGATCAGTAACTAGAGGATCTAGTATATGCTTATTGATAAGAGAATCTAAAGTATGTTCAATGACATTAGGAATAGGATCAATGACATAAGAAATATGATCAAGATGAGATGGAATGTCGAAAGGAGACTCATTAGAAAGAGTATGAAAAAGAGTGTGAAAAACCCCTAGACACAAGTATGTATCTAAATACTAGGCAATGATAACACTCGTTCGCTTAAGTAAAAGTTCATAGAAATATTAAGAACGAAAGCAGAGATGAACACCAAGATTTTAACGTGGAAAAACCCAAACGGGAAAAACCACGGATCTAAACTCAGATCAAAACCAATCACTAGAATAGTAGCAGTTACAAGACTGACTCACAAAACAACCTGTCGATCCAAACGACTTTGTTCTTCTCAGTCTTGCTCGCTAGAACCCACGATTCACTACTTCTCATGATTGAAGTCCAACCTCAGTAACCCTCGAGATTAATCTTTCGTCTAGATAACCCTTAAGACGAAAGATTAAATTCTTGTAGATGAGTGGAACCTTGTTAGTTGAAGAACCGATGTAGCCTCAAGAAGTCTCCTTCAATAATGCTTCTTCAACCACCCTAGAGATAGGGCAACACAATCCTTATATATGATCTCCAAGATAGAGCCAAATCCAAGTTTTATCCGTACTCACGAAAGTCCAAATTTTATCAAACTTCGTTGGTGCGTTCGAATGCGGCCCGGGGGCGTTCGAACGGCATGACTTGATCTCAAGTGCATTCGAACGGGCCCGAGTGCGTTCGAACGCGACAACTTGAATTCTTCAGGTTGCGTTCGAACACGTTTGTGAATGTAGCTCTCGGTCTGTGTGAACGCAGTACTCGCATTCGAACACGTTTGTGAACGCGTCTCTCTATCTGTGTGAATGCAGATTCCGCGTTGGAACGCGTTTGTGAACGCGGTGTGAACTCAACGGCTTTTCTCCAATAATCTTGCAATTCTTCAAACCAAAGATATTCTAGACTTGTGTAAAGCTCATATACATGAAAAAAATACACTTAGAATATTTTGTACACAATTGCCAACAAATAAAAACCTAACAATCTCCCCCTTTGGCAATTTGTGACAAAACACCTAGGTTACAAGATATTACAAAGACTTCAAATTGAGCAATCAACAAGTCTAGAATATTTTGCACATCAATCCCTGCAAATAAACATATACCAATCCAAGATCAAGTGAAAATAACTTGAAATGAATAAACAATCCAAACACAAGTTATCAATGGAGCATAAGTTTAAAAGTACTTAAGCAGACAAAGTTCATAATTACTCCAAGCAAAGTTATAAGCAAGGTTATAAAGACTCTAAAGACTATAATAAACTCCCCCTATTACCATGCTCCCCCTACACACCTAGACACCTAGACACTCTCCCCCTTTTTGACACAAATGCCAAAGACTAGGAACTCGGAGGAAACTGACGATGAAAAATCGTCAACACAGAGTCAAGTACAGTCCCCTGACGAGCTTGTTTAACTCGTAAATCATTCACTACCGAATGGAGATCCTGCACTTGAGTACTAAGCTGATCGAAATGGTCCAAGTACTGTGGTAACTCCCCCTCAGAGTGAGATGTGTCATCGTCAGAGCTATCATCAGAACTATCGAGGTGCGATGAGCGACCAGCGGCGGAAGAGGACGGCTTGAGAGGAGACGACTGGTCGTGAGCTTGACTCCGCTTAAGAGTAATCCGATCCAACGGTTTGTGCGGAGTAAGAGAAGGTTTCGAAGCATCCACACGCACCCCACTCTGAGTGCACAAATTTGTAATAAAGATGCCAAACGGTAACCCCTCACGAGGTGCTTCTTTCTGTGCAGTTGTGAGTATTGAATCATAGATCACCGCAGCCAAATCAACCGAGACTCCAGATAACATTGCATGAAGAAGGAATGCACGATCCAGACTAATACTTGAATGTCGAGTCTTGGGGGTGACGTTGTACAGACAAAACAGGTGAAGCATGCGAGCCACGGACGTCAGCTTCGCATGCGGCATCATGTTTCCCTTCCAACGTTCCCCTTTGATCAGTACAGTGCCAGCATATTCATCGATATCTGGAAGTGGAGCAGACGTTGGATACTGGAACTCACCATCAGGAAGACGAAGTTCAGCACGAATAACATCTGAGTCCAAGTATACAGACACCCCACGAACAGTAGAACATATACAGCGGTCTAAGACCGTGGCATTACTAAAAAATTCCCGAACAACTTCCACATAAGCAGTCCCGCTCATCCCACACACCGATAACCATCCTCGCTCAGTAAATATCTGTTCTATCCCCAAAGAAGAAAAATTGGAAATGACCACGGGTCGTTCACAGATAACAGGACGGGTTGCCAAAATTATGTTTGTAACGCTCCGCAGTCGTAGATGACGAAAATTTGAGAGCCGAAGTAGGTGAGGAAAGCGGCCTAGGTTTCTTGGAAACTGTAGCTTTTCTATGCATTCTTGAGAAAGAAACAAGATGCAAGATTCAATACATGCCCAAAGCAAACAAAAAGATAGCAAGAAATAAAACAAATCCAAGAAACCATGAAGGCCCTAAATGAAATCCATCATCCACTTGAAAACGCTAAGATATCACGTTCAATCACACAAGAAATATCAAGATAGTAACTTTAACGTGATCAAAACTCGAAAACACACGAAATCAATCAAGATCAAGAGACTTAATTGAATAAAAAATAGGAAAATTGATGGATGATCATACCTCGCAAAAGTGAAGAAAAACTAAGAAATTCGGCCGAAAGACGCTAGATCCGGAGGAGAACTACCCTTTAGAAGGGTTTGTGGTGAGAAATTTGATGAAAAATACCAAGATCTCGAAGATTTGAGAAGGAGAAAATGAAGGGTTTCTAGGGTTTGGAAGATGAAAGATGAAAACCCTTGGGTTTAGACGCAATATATAAAGAATCCTCGAGTGCGTTCGAACGCACCAGTCTGCGCGTTCGAACTCAAAAAGTTGCGTTCGAACACCCTTTTTTTTTAAAATAAAAAATCTAACAAAAAATTAGAAAATCTTTTTGGAGATGCACCTCTAAAAATTCAAAATAGATTCAAGACATAGAATATGACAATCGAATGAAATAAGTCATACACAGATCAATCAAATCATCAAAAGCATATTATAATCAATTCTAATGCATCACTCAAAATTAAATTAATCTTGATTGATCATAACAATATACATATGCAAGGTGAGCATAGATAACATGAAACATTCTTCTAAAATAAACTTTCCTATTTAAACAATGATACAATACAGTAGTCAAACCGACTTAGTATTTAAATTTGCACTTTTCGACTTATTCTCCATAATCGAATAGGAATTTTTCCTATAATATTTTTTATACATAAACCATATAGGTGCAATGATGGCTTTCACACATGAGTAGGTAGTCATTTTCTTGTAGTACATATCAAACAATGTGCAACAAGATATTCACAAACATCAAAAATTTTATTTAATTTGCAAGCAATGTATTGAGTCAAACTAGACTCTAAACAAGATGGCTTTCACACAAACTCATTTTAGCCTTTTTCATTGATCTTTTATGAACACATTTGTGATGACTAAGCATGAGGTCAAACTGTGCAAATCAACGTCAATAATGAGCTATTTAAAAAAAATATTTCATGATGTCATACTCACTCAAAAATATACACACGTTATGAGTGCATTAAATTTAGTTTAATTATTATAGAAGTCGAGAGAGTGAACAAATAAAAAATGATACAATATACTACAAGATGACAGAATTGACTATCATAACTCATAATCAAGAGAAAAATCATATTTATATGTCAAGAGTATATTATTGAATCTAGGAGTGCATAAAAAAAAAATTTTATGACAAAAACTCTTGACAAATCTGAAACTAAAACCAAAGAAAAGTTCAGAGTAAAGAAAACCTAAAAAGAAACGAAAAGAAATAATAAAAAAAAACACGCAAACCAAACAAAAAAAATCAATCCAAAGCACAAATCCCTAAAGAAGTACGAAGATACTCAAATCTCTGTAAATCCAAAGGTTTTGTAAATAGATCACCCAACTGTTTCTCCGTCTCAACATGTTCTAGTGCTATTGTTTTGTCTTCAACTAACTCGTGTATAAAATGATGTTGGATATCAATATGCTTTGTACGCGAGTGTTGAACAGGATTTTTCGAAATATTAATAGCACTCATGTTGTCATAATAAAGCACCATAGTATCTTGTTCAATGCCGTAATCTTTGACCATCTGTTTCATCCATAGTAACTGAGAACAACAACTTTCCGCTGCAATGTACTCGGCCTCCGCAATAGATAAAGATATCGAGTTTTGTTTCTTACTGTGCCAAGCAACCAGATTGTTTCCAATATAAAAACATCCACCTGGGGTACTTTTTCTTTCATCACATGAACTTGTCCAATCAGAATCTGTGTATCCAGATATAATAGCTCCCGAGTCATACGTAAACCAGATACCTAAGTCAATTGTGCCACCGACATATTTTATAATACGTTTCACAGCAAACAAATGTGTCTCCTTAGGTTCAGATTGAAACCTAGCACACACACCGACACTAAATGCAATGTCTGGTCTACTAGCAGTTAAGTACAAAAGACTACCAATCATGCTCCTATACAGTGTCTGATCAACACTTTTTCCTGAAATATCCTTACCTAGTTTGGTAGTTATACTCATAGGAATTCTAGCATGTTTTGCATTTTCTAAACCGAATTTAGTCACAAGATCCTTAGCATACTTGGTTTGAGCGATAAATATCTCTCTTTCCAGCTGAGTAATTTGAAGTCCCAAAAAGAACTTCAACTCACCCATCATGCTCATCTCAAAATGACTATGCATAAGATCTGCAAACTCCTTAGCTAATGATCGACTCGTTGCCCCGAAGACAATGTCATCCACATATATTTGTGCCACAACTAAACTCTTGTTGAACCGTCTAATGAACAATGTCTTGTCCACTCTCCCTCGAGTGAACCCTGCATCCACTAAAAAAAGTGGTCAACTTCTCATACCAAGCTCTTCGAGCTTGTTTTAGCCGTAGAGGGCCTTTTTCAGTTTAAACACATGAGAAGGAAATTTTTGATCTTCGAACCCTTTCGGTTGTTCCACATAAACATCTTCATTTAGAGTACCATTCAAGAAAGCACTTTTCACATCCATTTGAAACAATTTAAATTTTAAATGACAAGCAATATTAAGCAGTATACGAATAGATTCTAATCTAGCAACAGGAGCAAATGTCTCATCAAAATCTATACCCTCAACCTGAGTATATCCCTGTGCTACGAGTCTAGCTTTATTTCGAACTATATTGCCATGTTCATCACTTTTATTCTTATAAATCCATTTTGTTCCAATGACGTTCACATTCTTAGGTCTAGGAACTAAATACCAAGCATCATTCCTAGAAAATTGTTCTAATTCCTCATGTATAGCATTAACCCAAGAATCGTCTAACAATGCTTCCTTCACATTTTTAGGTTCAAAAAAAGATCTATAACAAGTAAATGATACCTCACTTTGGATTTGTCGTCTTGTCTTAATTGGTTCATTCACGTCTCCGATCACTTGTGATAGTGGATGATTTGATTTCACTCTGGCAGATGGTTCCGATACGTTGCAGTCATCTTTGTTCATTTCAACTTTATCCTCGTCCTGATTCTCAATTTCCAGATCAAGCTGCTTTCCTATTTCTTCGTCATATGTATCTGCAGAAACAGAAATATGAGTAGCTTCAGTTAAATCAGTCGTTGATTCATCTATCATAACATTAGCAGATTCCATAACAGTAGAAGTGTCAAGATTAAATACTCTGTAGGCTCTACTATTATTTGATTTCGAATACCCTAAGAAGATGCCTTCGCTACTTCTAGTGTCAAATTTAGTCAAATATTCTCGATCACGCAAGATATAACATTTACAACCAAAAATTCAAAAATATTTAATATTAGGTTTCTTACCTTTTTGGATTTCATAAGCAGTCATTTTTGTACCTGGTCTTAGATAAACACGATTTATCACATGTACCGTTGTATTGACCACCTCCGCCCAAAACATTTGAGTAACCTTTTTAGCGTGAAGCATAACCCTAGCCATTTCCTGCACAACTTGGTTATTTCTTTCAATAATCCCATTCTGTTGTGGAGTTATAGGAGCTGAAAACTCATGACTACCAAGAGAATCGCAAAATATAAAAAAAATTCATTTTCAAAATCTCTACCATGATTAGAACGAATCCTAACTAGGGTTGTAGATTTTTCATTCTGCAATTTTAAGCATAGTGATTTAAAAATTTCAAAGGTTTCAGACTTCTCATGTAGAAAGACAACCTAGGTATATCTGGAATAATCATCGACCATTAAGAATATATAGTGTTTACCTCCAAGACTTTCCGTTTTTGTTGGACCCATCAAGTCCATGTGAACTAATTGAAGCACACGATCGGTGGTAGCTGCATTTACCTTCTTCTGTGAGATCCGAATTTGTTTTCCAATTTAACACGAACCGCACACTCTTTTTGACATTTCTTTCATCTTAGGTATTCCTCTTACCACTTCTTGTTTGGACAGAGTAAATAATTCTTTGTGATTCACATGTCCAAGGCGTTGATGCCAAAGATCTGCAATGTCGAAAGATGCCCTATTACATTTTAGTTTATGTGACGTTCCAACAACATACCAATTATCAGATGTTCTAGATCTATAACATATAACATTACCACCATGATCTAGAATAGTACAATCATTTTTGGATAATTTTACCTCATAATCTTCATCACAAAATTGACTGATACTCAGAAGATTTGCTTTCAAGCCCTTAACGTAAAGAACATTTTCAAGAATAGGAACCTCCGGAGAATTTACCTTTCCTTTACCTATTACCTTGGATGAATTATCATCTCTGAATGTCACAACTCCCCCTTCATGTTTTTCAAGATTAGAAAATAACGACTTGTCACCCGACATATGTCTTGAATAGCCACTGTCTAAATACCACAAATCAGAATTTAAAGCTTTCAAGGTTGTATGTACAACATAACAATTCAAATCACTTTTCTTGACCCATATGGCCTTTGTTTTTATCCCATAAATGAAAGCAGTTCTAGGTTTTTGCAAAAATTTGCAATGAGGTCGAATATGCTCTAAAATGCCACAATGATAGCATGTCGGAACAAACCCTTTTCTTCTCACCTTTTGTCGAGGAGTGTGACTAAAGTTTACCTTTGATGCCGTTGACGATTCACCAGTTTGTAGATTCACCTTCAGTTTAGAAGCATTCATCCAGGATTGCTTTGTAAATGCAGTTGATGACTTCAGATATTCTTCCTTTTGTATACCTGTAGAAACGAAGACAACTTTATTATTATTTAAATTACTAGTGTATCCAACACCATATCTGTCTTTTTCAGAGATCTGAGCCTTTAGAATCTTGTCAAGTTTGTTCTTCCCTTTTAGAAATGTCACTTCCTTATTCAGTCGCTCTAGTTCAATTTCATCAGCCTTCATTTTATTTTTTGCATTGTCAAGTTGTTCAGAAAAGTCTTTGACACGTTCAAGTTCCAATTTGTACTTCTCCTCAAATTGAATTCTTTCTAGTTCGATTACCTTGAGTCGTTGAAGTAGTCTAAGATTGTTTTTCTTGAGTTTAAACGACTCTAGGTACAGGTCATTATATGCCTTTTGAATTTCAGATTCATCTTCCTCAGCTGGTAACATATCCTAATCATCTGTACTATCAGTATCAACAACAGAATCGATATTAAGTAAAGAAGAGGCAAAAGCAACAAAGTTTTCTTCGTCTTTTCCAGAATCATCATCAGATTCATTTGAGTCATCCCAAGTAACTTTCATAGCTTTACCCTTCTTCTTAAGGATATTAGGGCATTCTTGTGCTATGTGTCAAAAACCAGAACATTCAAAACATCGAACTTTATTCTCAGAATTCTTATTTTTCTGTTTGACACTGTTGTTGCTCACACCTATATTCGAACTCGCAGTATTCTTCTTTTTCACAAAGGCTTTGTTTTTCTCAAGTTTTTCAGCATTTAACTTGTTTGGCTTCCGAAAGAATTTATTAAACTTTTTGACGAACATGGCCAACATCTCAACATCTAAATCACCTTCATCATCAAACTCCTATATAATTTCTTCAACTGTGGATAGAGCAATCCCTTTGGACTTCCTCAGTTTTGAAAGACTGGACTCAAATGTTTGTAGATTTCCTACCAATTGTTCAACTTTCATAGAATCGATATCCTTACTTTCCTCAATAGATGTAACTTTCACCTGAAACCTCTCTGGAAGAGATCTAAGGATCTTACGGACAATTCTGTTTTCAGGAATTTTCTCTCCTAGGTTAAAACTGGAGTTGACTATATCACTCAGCTTTGCATAGAACTCATCAAATGTCTCATTCTTCTCTATACGTAGAGTTTCAAAACTAGTAGTCAACCTCTGAAGTTTAGAAAGTTTTACAGCCATAGTTCTTTCGTGAGTAGTTTCTAAGATCGTCCAAGCTTGTTTTGCTATCTCACAAGTAGATATTATTCTAAATTCTTTCGATAAAACATAACTAAAAATTGCATTTATTGCCTTGTTACTCCATCCAACTTTTTCATAGTCTGACCTATCCCATGACTCTATCGGTTTATCAACAAGTTTATCATCCACCATGTACATTGGTGGACTCCAACCATTCACAACGGCAAACCATACTCGTTCATCTATAGACTTCAAGTAAGCTCTCATCCTAGCTTTCCAATATTCATAATTTGATCTATCTAGGATAGGAGATCTAATAGATGATGGTCCATCTCTATGAAAATCCATGCCTATCTGATCTCTCTCAAAGAGTGAGAGAACCCGCTCTGATACAAATTGAAAAACCCCTAGACACAAGTATGTATCTAAATACTAGGCAATGATATAACTCGTTCGCTTAAGTAAAAGTCCATAGAAATATTAAGACCGAAAGCAGAGATGAACGCTAAGATTTTAACGTGGAAAAACCCAAACGGGAAAAAACCACAGATCCAAACTCGGATCAAAACCAATCACTAGAATAGTAGCAGTTACAAGACTGACTCACAAGACAACCTGTCGATCCAAACGACTTTGTTCTTCTTAGTCTTGCTCGCTAGAACCCACGATTCACTACTTCTCGTGATTGAAGTCCAACCTCAGTAACCCTCGAGATTAATCTTTCGTCTAGATAACCCTTAAGACGAAAGATTAATTTTTTAATGATCAGTAGAACCTTGTTAGTTGAAGAACCGATGTAGCCTCAAGAAGTCTCCTTCAATAATGCTTCTTCAACCACCCTAGAGATAGGGCAACACAATCCTTATATATGATCTCCAAGATAGAGCCAAATCTAAGTTTTATCCGTACTTACGAAAGTCCAAATTTTATCAAACTTCGTTGGTGCGTTCGAACGCGACTCGGGTGCGTTCGAACGGCATGACTTGATCTCAGGTACGTTTGAACGAGCCCGAGTGCGTTCGAACGCGACAACTTGAATTCTTCAGGTTGCGTTCGAACGCGTTTGTGAACGCAATTCTCGGTCTGTGTGAACGTAGTACCCGCGTTCGAACGCGTTTGTGAACGCAATGTGAACTCAACGGCTTTTCTCCAATAATCTTGCAATTCTTCAAACCAGAGATATTCTAGACTTGTATAAAGCTCATATACATGAAAAAATACACTTAGAATATTTTGTACATAATTGCCAACAAATAAAAACCTAACAGAGTGGAATCAGGAAAAGAAAATGCTAATGCTAAATCAGGAAATGGATCAACTACATCCTGAGTAGAGGAAATAGTATGAAAAGAAAAAAAAATGTTCATGAAAAAAGACATCTCTAGAATTAAAGAAAAACTTAGAGATGATATCATATAATCTATAACCTTTGTTACCAGGTGGATAGCCAACAAAAACACATGGAGTAGCTTGAGGTTGAAACTTGGTTCTGTGTGCAGGCAAGGTAGAAGCAAAACATAGACTTCCAAAAACTTTGAGAGAGCTATTTTCCACAAGAGTTTTGTATAGAAGAGAATAAGGAGTTTCATGATGAAGGAGAGGTGAAGGAGTTCAATTGATGAGAAATGCAGTAGTCAAAACACATTGCCCCCAAAATTGAATAGGAACTCTTGACTGAAAGAACAAGTCATGACCAACATTGAGGAAGTGTTGATGTTTCCGCTCAACCACTGAATTTTGCTTATGACTCTCTACACGAGAATTGATGAATGACCCCTTTTGAATGAAAAAACTCTATGAACTAGAGTTTAGATGCATTATCAATTCGAAATTGCTTGATGACTTTACCAAATTATGTCTCAATAAGTTTGAAAAATCTTGGTACTAGGAAACTGACATCAGACTTATGCTTCATTAGAAAAATCTAGGTAAATCTAGTGCTATCATCCACCAAAGTGAGAAAAAAATCTATAACTAGTATGAGATGGAACATGATAGGGGCCCCATGTATAACAATGAATAAGATCAAATATATTCTTCCTTATATTATTGTGACAAACAAAGGACAATCTTTGTTGTTTTGCTAATTGACAAATTGAACAAGGGTGAGCTAAATTTGATTTATTAGAATCAAACTGAAGTTGATCTTTCAACAAGTCAAGCCTTTTAAAAGATAAATGGAAGTCTTTTATATCATATGTTAGAAGAAACATCATTAGCAACAAATTGAAGTGCATTCCAATCAATGGAAGTAGGCATATGTTAGAATTGAAAATAGCTTCAAAAACATAGAGACCTACTAGCTTTTTACCCCTGACAATCATCTTTTGGTTGTGTAGATCTTAAATATCATAATAGTCATCAAAGAATCTAACATGAATATTAGTATTCTTAAGCAAAGAGCTTATTGAGAGGAGATTGAACTTGAACTGTGGGATATAAAGAACATCTCCACAAGAACTCAAAACCCATGACTAAGGAGGTTATGAGTTCGATTCCAACTCCAAATAATATTGTAAAAAAATTATTTAGTGATTTAGTGGCTTAGCTCAATTCATTTGATGGCTCGACAGTATGGTTAGTTGGCTCTTTAACCAACCCATATTTAAATTTCAAGCTCATAAACAATAAAAAAATAATTGCCTTCCAGTTAGTTTTGCAAATTTCTCTCATTTATTATTATTATTATTATTTTGCCAAAGGCTTCAATTTGCAGTGAGACAGCTTTTTTGGGGCTCATTGTCAACACTGACATTATGAGAAATTTTTTTTAGAGAGAGAGAAGTAAGAATTTAATTAATAGCCTTTATTAATCTTTTTAGATAGAGACCAAATTCGCAAATACACTACCCTGGGAGTCGAATCTAAACAAATAATTTAGTATTATCCAAGTGACAACTAGCTTTTCTTTTCTCCGTCGGTGACGATCTTCAAAAAAGTTTTTGAATAGATAACACATTCATTGATGGCAAAGATGACTACAAAAGCTATGTATGTTTGTGGGGCATCTCTTCATTGATGTGCAACTTTGACGATTGAGTGCATGTACGTGCTTTATTAGTTTCACGAGAATAGAATCACCCTAAATTTTAGATATTTTATTTATTAACACTTATCTTTTGAGTTATTTATAATCCGGTCCTTTCTTTTGCATATAAGTTTATATCACGCGTTACTTCCACTTCGACTATTTTAAAAAAGCAAAATTAGCAGCCTAATGGAATATTGTTAGAGATTAGTTAATCCTAGATGTGACATGAAAGATTAAAAAATTACTAAAATATAGGGTGAAAATTTCTCAGTACTAGACTTTTGACTAGGAACTTTTGCTCATTTATATTAGTACTTTGACTTGTTACTCAAGTAAAGTCTCTAGTCGGCGAATAGTATTTGATTCTGCTACTTTATATATATATAATTGCCATTAAGAAAATTTATAGAATATTGTATTCTAGGAAAGTACCTGTTCTCCCAACTGTCAACCATCTGAACCTATATTACCATTTAAGTCTTTAATAAAAGAAGGAATTTTTATGCGATAAAATTATGCATATTTTTTAAATAATATTTCTATTGGAGTTGACATACTTAATCACTGTTTGATAACTAAACACAATTTCTTACATAAATTTATTAATAATAATTATATTTTATAATAAAATGTGAATAAAATTATAAATATATCTAATTTATATTTAAG
The DNA here is from genome assembly GCF_019914945.1 of Typha latifolia. Taxonomy (NCBI): domain Eukaryota; kingdom Viridiplantae; phylum Streptophyta; class Magnoliopsida; order Poales; family Typhaceae; genus Typha; species Typha latifolia. Next base: position 11,738,124 of record NC_133086.1, on the reverse strand, counting down.
AGATGTGCATAAAATTATTTTAAAAAAAATTATGTTACAAACCAAACGAGATTTAGATCACAATCAACATGTAAACTAAGGATAATTTAAAAAAATACATCGTACATTTTTTATTTTGTGAGTCATGCCAATTTTATGTTTTTCTTGCATATTAATTTCTTTTTTCTTTCTTTTTCCAACTTTATCATTCTACGAGTGCCTCACTAAATATAAATATTGCACACAAGATTTTTTTTTATATATAGAAGTTACTGAATGGACGTACGTAAGAATTGAGGGAAAACTAGAAATTAAATAAAATAACTACGAAATTCCTATAAATACAAGTGTTTAATAATAAAATATATAATAAAACTATAAAGCATAATTAGTTTTCTAGTCAAACTCATTGACGACAAACGTTTCGATTGTCTAGCTCATTGATTGCGGTTAACGTATAAGTGTTCAATAATTAAGAGTGACATAATAATACGAGTGTTCAATAATTAAGAGTGACACAATAAAACTATGAAAAATAATTAAATATTTATTTAGACTCATTGATTGCGGTTAACGTATCCCACCCCTACTTATAGAGAGATTATAGATTCTTCCTTTTAATATTATATCTCTAATCTAAAGGTAGAATATTCTAGTATTTACTTATAGTATAGGATAATGTAATAATTATATTTAATGTGGCATAAAGTTGATATAAAATTACAATAAAAGTGGAAATTGATTCAAGGACTCTTAATTTGACATGTATTTAAATTAAAGTATTCTAATTTCTTGTGTGTACACAATGCATACTTAAGAAAAAGAAAGATAAAAGATAAAAGATTGAATGAGAACGTTTAATTTGTGGAATAAGATAGGTAGATGTTAGAAGATAATATAAATTTTTTGAAATAACTTTAGTACTAGAGCAGAGATAATTGATATTTATTTTTTAATCTAAAATAGAAAAATAATATAATCTTAAAACAAACAGGCACTGTGTTCCATGACCACAAATTACGTAATAAAATTGCGAAACATATTTTTTATTATTTAAAGTCATTAATTGCATAGATAAACTCCAGCCATTCTATCATACTCCAAAAGAAAAATTAAAAGAAGAAAAAAGATTGCCCTGTAAGAAAAATATAAAGAGATTCTGATTTATAAAAATAAAATAATTATGCATTTCTAATGCAAATCACCCTATAAATCAAAGTGGAAAATTAAGTAATCTCATCAAATTTGAGTTGAATCTAAACACTGAATGTGGCTAGCTAGCATTATTTGTTTAGGTAGCTTAAACTACACTAAGAAAATATGACATTTAATTGTGAACTACGCAAACAATATAATTATCATATTTAATGTAATATTAAAAAGTAAAAAAAATTATAGAGAAAAAAAATATATATATAAAATTTATAGATCAAAATGTCTTTTGACTTTAACTCGGACCTCCCCTATGAACATTATAATTATATAGAAATAAAATATTTCTAATTAATAAAATATTTTCACTTTAAATAAAATTCGGAATATATTTTTTGCCTACTAAATTATAATGCTCAATTTATAAATAGTAAACAGATTTTTTTTTATATAAATAATAAAAATATAGACAGTAAATCATAATTTTATTAAATAACATGGCATTATATGCAAATTTTACCTTGAAAAAGGACGAGATGATCTTATCCTCCTCTGAGTTGTATTAAACGGCAATTACACAGTTCAAATTCGTGTCAGAACGGCAACCGCCGCCCAAACAATCCATGAAACGTTACTAAAATCTATTTTTCCTGTTCTACCCTTGTCGGTGCCCGACATTTTTCACCACAAAATTACCTCGCGTATTTTACCAACTTAATACGAGTCTTATTCTAGATAGCTCACCTCATAAATCTGATCGAAAATTACTAATAAATTTAGAAGTTTAATATAACCTAAACAAATGGATAGTTAATGATGACGCATTACTAAATTTAATATTATATTTGATAAGTAAAATGTTTAACTTATCGATACTTCAGTGAAATAAAGTTTATAAATTTTATTATTTTAGATATTTTTATAGTTTTGGTTACAATAATTTTTTTAAAACATGTCATCCATTTATTTCAAAAAACAAATAATCAATTTGTCCTCAGTTTATCTATGTACTATTTATAGTTATATATTACTGTTAGATTTAAGTTTAATGATATAATATAACTATCATATACTTAATAATATATTGGAATATATTTATAATAAAATAGACTTTTATATAAAATATCCATTTGTGACTATATTTATATTATGTAAACTATGATGAATTAAGTCCAATTATTATTTAGCCAAAAATTATAAAAATAAACCTATTTCAATTAACTATTTTTTTAAAATTCTGAAATAATATACCTATTTTATTCCCATTCTAAATTTTCTTTACCTCGGTCGCACTCAAACGGCCTTAGTTTGGTAAATAAAAACTAAAGCTACTTTCCCAAATTTATGACCAATCCGAACGCCAACAACGTGGCAACAGTGTCATTTTTGCTAATATGTACAAAACCAGGGGCAAACCAGTGGAATGATATCCTCACCCCCCATCGGAAGGAAAACCGGAATCTGAAGGAAAACCAAGACAAAGGTCTTCGGATCGAAAGGTCAATAAAAAAAAAAGGAAACCGCATTGGATGCTGTTTAAAAGCTATCCTCCCTTTCCCACTACAATGGCGTCTCGAGCTTCCTCATAACCTCCCTCACTCTTCCAAAGCCCTAAGCCTAAACCTGTACCTAATTCCTTCTCTCTTTTTCGCCGTTAATGGCCTCATCGCTATCGCGGGAGGCCACGCCGCCGCCGGTGATCGGAAAAGCCGGGAGGTTGACAGTCTTCATCACACCGCCGCCGACACCGAGGCTGTCAGAGTCCCCGAGGTCGAAGATAGCAAGACCTAGCCCAACAAAGGCATCTCCTTTAACGGAGAAGGCGCCTCCGGCGCCGGCGGTGGCGCCGCCCCCGCCGGTTCAGGTTCCGCCGCAGCAGTTCGAGAAGCCGGCGGCGAGGTCGTCGGATTCCGTTTTTGGGTTCTTCTGGGACGCCGTTGCAAAAGTCCAAGATGGTAACTTCTTGGTGTTTGGTGGTTGGAGTTGGATGGTTGGTGTGATGGGTTGTTAGGGTTTCTTTCGTATAGGTTTTGAGGTTTTTGGTGGTATTGGTTGGCAGTGCATTCGAGCTTGGATGAGTACTTGGCGGACTGGTTTGGGTTGAACCAGTCGAAGTATCAGTGGGCGTTGGATGATTACTACGAGAACAATGGAAAGGTGAATCCTTTTTCTTTTTGTTGATAATTTGTGGGATTTTATCCTCAATGGATCTTTTGTGCTTCAAAATCTGGATTTAGCTGCACTTTTAGTAGAGTATTTTCCCGTTAAATCGATCCCCCTCCTTTTGTCCTGCTAATTTGACTCTGGTTTATGAGTTGAAATTATGATAATTTGGATTTGAAAGGAGAAAGCTTAGTTCTCTGTTTTCTTGCGTGATTGTTTTTTTAACCTTTAAGGATTGCTTTCTTAGATCAATTGATTGGATCTGTACCTTTCTTTGGAAGTCACATGTGAGCCATCACTTGTTATCTTTTCACACACAAAAGGGTGGCTGAATTGATTTTGGCCAGACCTTTTGTAGAAAATTTGTAGCGACCTACTGTTTACCATGAGAACATTTTGTAATGATTTGTCCTAAATTAAGTGCAACTTGTGATCTCTTACAAGCCACAGTTTATAGTGACGTGGAGATGCTGATAATGTTAACAAACTGTTTTACCTTTCGCTTTTACATCGCATGCTTTTCTTCTAGATCTGTCATCTAGTTTGGGTGATTGGACTTTACTGTGCCTTACACTCTTACTGTTAAAAGCTCTGCATGATCTTTCTTTCCCTGTGCTGTTTACTTAAAATATATTTTTTTTGGTCAATGGGGTAGGAGTTGGGGCATAATTGTCTTGTTGAAGGTGCAGAACATTATTCTTAGGTTCCATGACATGATTTTATATAAGATTTATGGTCATTGATATTATGGAAATTGGACTTCTACCTTTTCGTTTTCTTTTTATTTTTAGGGAAAATGTGGTCAGTGAATTTCCTGCAATGGTTCTTTTGTGCATCTATATTTGTATAGCATGTGTTACATGTCATCATGTTTGCCATGATATTTTTGACCCAAGGAAGTATCTGGTAGGAGACACAAAAATTTCCACTTCAGTGAGTGATGAGGATTTGCAGTTCTTTGCAATGTTGGGCGTTAATATTTGTGAATAGGATGTATCTTGAAACTTGGAACTTGTTTTTGTAATGAAAGAACAAAGGAGATCTAAGTGCTCAGATGATGATTTTGTGAAGAATTAAGTAAATTTTGTAGTGATAGGTGAACTTTACAAAAAGAGGGTAATCTCATGATTCTCATGTATTGTTCATAATGTATGCTCACTGATCTTTAATGAGACTCTCGCACACAGATATGATTTTAAGGTCATAATATTGACTATTGAGGTAACTCATGCTATAGTGTATCATTCTCATCATCCCCATCCCGCTAGATAGTTTACTAGATAACACAATTCCATATTGAAATAATTTGGAAGTTTCTTTTCCTGGAACACTTAAATTTTCAATCAGAAGAATTTGAGATTGGCTTTATGGATCCTATATGTAATTTGGAACTACCTTTTCAGTTTTATCATTCTCGTCCTGCCATGTAGGTTTTTTCCCCAACATGCTTTATATTTTTTGCTTGAAAGGACATTGCATTGGAAAAGACCATCACATGATTGATTAGTCTATCGTGGATATCACCATCTCTGATTGCTTGTGGAGTCTTGTTCTCCATTCATTTGGATAGTTGCATAGCATGTTATTCTGTTCCATCAATGTTCTTGGATAGTTCCAAGACTTCATCTAGGTTGCCTTAGAGGGAATAGGGTAAATTGGGTAATATTGTCACATTTTACAGAAACAGAAATTTCTTAATTCTCATAGTTTAAGGAGTACACTTCATGAGAAATAACAATGGGCATATGAGAAAAGTAGGCTATAGTCACATATCACTAGCAGTAGAAAATTTGATAATTGTTAGCAACTGAGGTAATTTTCTTGTGCAATTCAAGCTGCATGACTTATTTGTTTCCAGCAGTGTAAGAAAGGTGAAGTAGAAGGTCCTAACCTAAGACCCATTACAGTTGAAGTTTATATCCCTTCCTCTAGTGTATGGTGCCAGTTCTTACCAGTACAAAGTTTCTCCCTATATCTTTACATAGTTTTGCAGTGGCCACAAGAAGAGGCAAAATGGTTTTTTCAAGAAAATGCTTGAAGCTTGAGAATTAAAGGTTTATCTTAATAAATTATGTTGTAAACCATAAGCTGATTACTAGACGCTTTATTCTAAGTTTGAATTTTGGAAGAATGATCCGTGGGCTTATATTTGAGAATCTTTGCTATTTAGATGGGATATGATCTCATAAAATTGATCAAATAATTAGTCACACTCATTCAGTAACTATGTTGTTGAAGGTACTTACCTTCTTTTCTGCTATATTAAAGAAATTTTAAAGGTACATCTTATGTTGAAGATATACAATCCTGAACAGTGACCAGAGTAGAAATCTCTAAAGATTTTCTTTGGTGCCTCACGTCAAGACAAGCTTTTTATCATGCTCTTATGTAGATCTTCAATCTCTATTTCTACTGCCATTGGAGCATATGCTATTTCATTTGATACATGAAAGCATAAATATTACTACCTATAAAACATATAAATGTTGAAATAAGTTAGGAGAATATGCTACAAAAAACAATAAATAATGATGACGAAATATAATAAGTAAAGCTCAAAACTCAAAAGTATATCACATCAGCAGAAGTATCGCATATAAAAGGGAGAAGTAATGGGTAGAAATGATACATCAGTCACCAGGTTAAAACAAGTTGGTTTTTGGTACAAGGTGAAGTATGAAAATGCTAAAGGCTAACCAAGCTTGCAACAAGACCATATTGAGAAAAATGGACAAATATGATGGAAAATCAGTTTAAAGTTACTTCTATAATAACTAGGATAGTGAGTGGGCAACAAGCCAACAATGTGAACTTCAATGTCAACTTTTAATATCTACGAGAGTAGAGTGGAGCTCGTCTTAAAATCTAGTAGGTCAATTGGCTAGTAGCTGAATGGTTAGTGTTTTATTTCCTTGGGTTGAGGATCTGCCCATTAGAATTTATTCTAGAATAAAAGGAGCCTATGTGGAGGAGAAAGCTGGTCTATTAATGCACAGAGTTGTCTTCTTCTCTGAGGTGTAAACTATCTGAAGAATCAAATAGAACCTAAGCTCAAATCAATGTTTACAAGTATTGCAAGTCTATTAAGTATGAGCCATAGGAAGAGCTAAAGGTATTCATTCCTTTTCGCAAGCTAACATTAATTATATTGTGGTGTTTAAAATTTCAATTGGTGCGGTAGATTCTGATTAGTTAGCAAGTAGCACTATTTGGAGAATTGAATAATAGGTTCCATGGTGATTTGATTATTTTGTCTACGAAGCTTATCCTGGTTGTTTTGGTCTTTGAAGTTGCCAAATTCTAACTCTATTTGTTGATCTCAAATACTTGTTTTCATGAAATGGTATATTATGATGTTATTAAAATCATCAGAATTATGAAATTTTCTTTCTGCTAATGTTGTTAAAATTGGAGTATGAATATCAGAGAAGACATACATAAATGACTTATGGCACTTCATTTACAGCTTGGCTTTTGTAGATCCATATAGGTATGTGAAATCGGTGCTTGTACCTTGTAGTGTGCATTTCTGGATATTCATTAGCTCCCTTTGTAATTTGCCTTTAGTATTTGGAGGGTTTCTCTCAGCTTTAAAATTTAGTAATATTTTTCTTGAAGGTACAATCATTCTTATCTTGGCTCATCTTGTTAAACTATTGGTGTCATCAGGAGACATAAGAAAAGTTTTGCTGTTGGCTACTCATTATTTACCGCCACAATGTGGTACAATGTTCCAAAACATATAGGATCAGACAGAGAAGACATCCTCTTGTAAAATACTTGGTGCTTTCTTCGTGTAGTAAAATCTATCTCTGCCCTTACCTGCATGAGATAACTTAATGGTTATGCACGTGCATTGCAGATCTAATACTCATTCAAGTTTAAACTTTTACTGTCAATATTTTATTTTCCATTACCTTATGATAAATTATATTGCTAGTGTACTTGTTCATATATAAAAGGCTTTTCTTGTTTCCACAACTCGAAGGGTTTGTTATGTGTCCTTTCCTCATAAAAAGGAAAATCCTCAATGCCACTGCTAATTGATAAACACAGGAAGACTTGAATATCTATTTGTTTTTCTAATTATGCAAATGGAGTTTCCTTATCTTTTCTCCCCTTTGTAATTTCTTCTAGGGCAAGGATGGTACTAAATGTAGCAAAACTAAGGAAGTCGGCAAAGGGCAAGTTGTCTAAATATGTTGATGGTATGGTAAATTCATTTGCCCTCTCCATTTTCTTCCTTTGCCTGCGGCAATATGTGAATCATTTATATGTTTTTTTTTCTCATGCAGTATGTTTTGGCCATTGAAGTGTAATTCCAATGATAAGCAACTTCATATGATTGTAGCATCATTGCTATGATCTCGGAGGCAGTGAAAGGAAATCTCTCTCACATGTCCATTTTGGTGTAACCATATCTTTCCTGCCTCACTGCCAATAGCAGAGAGTGGTTGTTAATTTAGGTGGTCGTATATCATCCGTTAAGCATTGTCTCTCTAGAACCTGTAAGTTCTGGCTGTTCAGCTAAATCTAATGCAATTGCAATTTCAAAATCCCAGCTCTCTTTTCTCGATGGTAATAAGTTGTATAGAGAAATTTGTTCAGCTCTGCCTGTTTGCCGATGTCAATTTTAGCTGAATTTCTTATCAATGAAACTGAAGTAACTAGTATTGTGCTAAATTTCTTTTAAGATATTTAAGCAACCAAATGCTAAGAAGATGAAAAAATAGCACTCACTAGCATAAAATAATACAAAAAATTTCAAATTATGCAGCTAGTTTACTACCACTAATAAGCGCTTGCGAAGATGAATCCCCTGTGCTACTACTGGAGTAAGATGCTGGACTGAAAGAAGCCAAGTATGCAAATGGATCTATGGGCGAAATAATCTCCTCATCCCCTCTGCCTGGTACTAATTGGAGGCCTTCCTTCTGCCTGGTACTGAACACACCACAATGCAACCTTGCACATCCTCTCTGCCTTCTCCCTATCAATCTCAGCAATCCTAGATTGCAATAGAATTGGCCCAATTAACCCTTGTTCCATCTTTTGCCATACCCATCTCGGATACCATTCTTGGCTCTCAGGCTGCTTATCCAACTCCAGGTTCCTCCTCCTCCCTAGGATCTCAAACAAGAGCATCCCAAAGCTATACACATCACATTTATCAGTCACTGGCATTGGCATCCACAGCTCTGGTGCAGCATAGCCTGGAGTCCCCCTGGCTCCTGTGATTGTGAGCTGTGAGTTCGCCCTATCACAAAGCTTTGCAAGTCCAAAGTCTGCAACCTTGGCCGAGAAGTTTGCAGTGAGTAAAACATTGCCTGGCTTTATGTCATAGTGCACAATCTTGTGCTCACATTCCTCATGCAAGTATCTGATCCCCTTTGCTGTTCCTACTGCAATCTCATACAACTTTTCGAATTTGATCTCGTAGTTTGTGTTGAACAAATATCGGTCAAGCGATCCATTCACCATGTACTCATACACGAGCGCTTTCATGGTTGATTCGAAGCAGAATCCGTAAAGCCTGACCAGGTTAATATGATTTGTTCTACCAACGGTGCCAACCTCTGCCATGAACTGCTCCTCAGCCCTCTTATCCAGAGTCCCATTTAGAATTTTCACTGCAACCTGAACTCCACTAGGGAACTTCCCTTTGTAGACGACACCAAAACCGCCTGATCCCAGCTTCTCTGCATAGTTTGATGTAAATTCTTTTAGATTCTGTGGAGTAAATCTCATCGGCTTCTCTTTCAAGATGTCATCAATGAACCTATTCACAGTTCCTACTTCAGTATCCCATGATTCTGTGATCAAAGTGGACACATCATTGATGGCAGTGGAGCTGTTGATAGTTGTGTTTATAGATGCATTGTTTCGCTTTGATCTGAACTGCTTGACACACTTATATATGAAATATGTTACAGCAATTATCATTGCGCCAATCGTGATTACTGATACTGCAAAAAAAGAAAAAGAATTGATGGAGGTACATAGTTTGATGAACTGAAAAATATGTATAGAGAACTTTCTGCATCGTGGATAAGAAGAGTCTACTTACCAATAACAATTGCAACATCGCCCCCTGAAACGGAATCCGAGTTTGATGATGCCATTGATTAGTTGGGTTCCTGTATGAATTTGCTCAGTTAGAATGCAAAGAGCCTCAAGGTAGAACTCTCGCTTTTGCTTCTAATGACCATTCTTATGGCTGTTGCTCATAAATGTGCACTGTAATAGAAGTGTGAAAACGCCATTGCTTCTAATGACCATTCTTATGGCTGTTGCTCATAAATGTGCACTGTAATAGAAGTGTGAAAACGTTTTGCTTCTTCTCTCTTTGTTGAATGGTCCAAGGTGTCTATTTACTTTTACGTCAGGGCAAATATAGTCTTTTTTGACTCACTTAAAAAGGCGCGGTATAACTTTGAATAATAGGGATTGAGGCTTTATCTATTCAATTTTTTCTTTGTTCTTATCTCTTTGAATCTTCCACAGGAGTACGGAGAGATTTTGATCAAACTAAGCCCAGTTACAAATTATGAACCAATTGGTCAGCTTGAAACTTATTCACTTGGATATGTTAGCTAGTTTTAACGTTTGTTGATGCCATGTTGGATGTATGCACATAAAGTGCTATTTGGAGTTGGCTTTTCTAATTTGATAAAAGTCTCCGATTCTTAGGTAGTGAAATACTAAAAAATATATGATGCCACTCTCAAATCCTCCCGGAATCATATGCATAGTTTTTTTAACCCCCAAAAAACTCAACCTGACTAATTATATTTTAAGGGTTAATTATATTTATACCCACTGAACTATACTTGGCTTTTATGGGGACTCTAAATTTTTTTTTTCGTTATTATGTTCCTACTAAACTTTGGAGCAAAGTAATGGCTTATGATAGTTTTAAAAAAATGCCTCATAATAATTATATCTCTAATAAATAAGCAAGCTCATTAATTTAGCCAATAAAAAAAAATAAAATTAGTAAATTACCAAAAAGTCTGAACTCATTTATAGTTTTTGATGTGATTCGAACATAATCGAATCACCTCATAAGACATTGGGCTCGATAGATTAAGTCTATTAATCTTATTAGCTTAGGTAATTTAGTTGGAATCCTAGTAGATTAGAATTTATTTAATTAGCTTATGTGATGTCATGATCTAAAATTTTTAAAGATTCTTCAGATTTAAACTCTATCTATAGCAAAATGGAGAATTAATTCGAGAAATATAAGGAGATTGGTTCAACAAAGTTTATTAGTTTGTTTATTATTTGATTTATGACTCTTCGGTTTGATTATCTATAAATAGGGTTCTTGTTTCTTTGGAATGCTTAGGAATGTAGCACCCTGCCACCCCTGTCCTTCTTCTTCTTCTTCCTCTTCCCTTGCCATGCATGCCACCATCCCCACCTCCATTAAATCCTCCACTTCTTCCACTCACCGCAGCCATCCCAACCCATATTTTCTTCTCCACCTCGCTACCTCTCTCCCTCTCCTTTCTCGCGAGTTGCCGACACTAGAGCCGACGAGGCCAAGCGCACGAATCGATAAGCCCTCCTACCCCGCCGTTAAATTCAATAGATTAACCTCCTTCCCCCTGGCCGTCGTTGGAGTCTGTGGTGGCCAACAACTCCGCGTCAAACCGCCAATCCGAGGGCTCTGGTAGAAAAAGAGAAACCCTCTCTAAATGGGCTTCGGGCCCTTGGTGAAGGGAGGAGGGACCTCCATGGCCGCCGGCCATGGAGCGTGCCCCGCCGCCGTCGAGCCCTCCTTCTCTCTTTCTTTTTCTTCCCCTTTACTTACCCTTCTCGGCCTCGTGCTGCGCCGCCGGCACTGCGGCCTCGTGGGCCTTCTCTCCCCTCCCTCTATCTCCTTCCCTTAGAAGGGAAGGGCGTGCGAGGGTGGGGGTTGTTTAACCCCCACCCACACCCCCACTGGGCTGTGACTTAGACCGCAGCCCATGAGCCCATAAGGCTAAACGGGCTGCGATCCAGACCGTAGCCCATGAACCCACAAGGTCTGTGGGTTGCGGTCTGAACCGTAGCCCATAGGGCTAAACGGGTTGTGGTTCAGACCGTAGCCCATGAAGCCACGGGCCTGTTGGGCTGTGGTTTGAACCACAACTTATGGAGCTCGTGGGCTGCAATTTGGACTGCAGCCCACGAGCTATTTCCTCCCTACTTGTTGAGTTGGGCATGGGCCTAACCCAATACTCCTAGCCTAGCCTATTTAGGGCCATTTGTACCCTATAGCCCCATTTCTCTATTTCACTTGATTAATTAGCCTAACCACCCCAATAATGACAATTTATTATCATGTAAATTTTAGGATAACGTAGAACTCACCCTAGGTAACCCTTGACTCATGTGAATTAATAGGATTGACACTACGTGAGGAGAATTTTGGGATTCCGGAGGAGCCGGCTAGCTGACGAGATTTAGTGTACTGTGAAGACCCCCAAGCGAGTAGAGTTTATACAAGTCTAGAATAATATAGTTACAATTATTATACCTTCCATGACACTGTAGGAAATGTCGGTATTAATATATGCATCTAGTGTATTGACATGTGTAGTTATTGATAATTTACTCATCATGATATTATGAGAATGTTAGCATATGCATTAGTGTAACGATGCTCTACATGTATCCTGTATGATAAACTTTTGTATAAATATCTGTTGTGAATATAGAATGTAATGATTATGATGACTATAACATGCCTTATACACTCACAGACACTGCACCATTTTCACCTATCATTAGTAATCGGGTTCTGACTAGACAGTGCCCCTACTCACTCAGCCTAGAGTTAAGGATAGAGTGTGTCTTATATGACTATACTATTAGCGGCCTACACTTGAGGTTGAGAGCCTGCATGATATTCAGGTAATTATATTGCATAGTCAGGACTAGATTATGATGATAGAAGAACATGATTGTGAGGTGGGGATATATCTCTAGCGGGACCCGACGACGAAGAGTTAGGGTGTCCATTGATAAGCTGAGGGCTCCCGATTCTCCCGCTGAAGGCGGTGATAATTTAGAGAGAGTGAGATATGGGCTTACGACCAGGGTCCTTAGTCTGATGGCCACAGACAATTGGTTACATGCAGTATCACCATGCATGTGTAGGTGACATTACCGCTAGATGTGTATATATCCCCCCTCGATGTATGATATAATGGATAGTTATATGATGGATGATTTTCTTGAGAGTATCTATCCTGTGTGGTGAATGGCTCAGTGAGCTATGATAAAACATGATTAATGCCTTGGTAAGCATGAGATGACTAATTACTCTTTTATTGCTATGCATAACATCTAAATACTATTATTGAGATTTGTACGAATAAAAAATTGTGTCAAGCATGATATCTGTGTGGACTTATCATAATACGTTTAGGAACTGACATGTTCTAAAATAGTAACGTGTAGTCCTTATTGATGCATGGATTTAGTAACTCATAGTAGATCATTTAAACGAGCGTATTGTTATTACTAGCAACTATAGTCATGCATTGGATATGCACCTGTGATTTCATTGTTATAGATTGTATGAATCCTACTCGTTGGGCTGTGTGCTCGGTGCGGGTAGCAAGGAGTAGCTGTCTTTTTATTCAGTATGTTTATTAGTTGTATTGAGCCCCTGCGAGGGCGTTATGATTGACGATGTATTTTGGACTTTAGAGTTGTATTTTGGATGTGTATCTTGAAGACTTGTTGTGGCATGTGGAACTTGTATTCAGACTCTTATGATTGAGTTTATTTATAGTATGAATTTGTGCTGCTATGTGCCTTGTGAAATCCTATTACTGACAGATCATGTGATACATCGCGTGGGGGTGGGGGAGGATTTACCCATGCGATTTACACGTGTATTTGGAGGTTTGAGTGTTTTACTTAATCTCTTTGTCTCTCTCCCTAGCTTCTCCCTATCATCTAGTAAATTATTTTCTCCCTTGCCGCTTTCTCCTCTTAGCAATATTCATTTTCACTACAAATTTTACTCTTTCTCACCATACATAAACCTTTCATCTCTAACTTCTCCCCCTTTTTTCTTCTCTTTGCCTTGATCGTCTTTATCTCCCGTATAATTTTCGTCTTTGCTCGCTACCACAGCTGTACGGCAAACATAGCTTTTAACTAGTCAACTTAGAGGCAAAGCCTCTGATAGGCATAGTAAAAGACGTGGAACAACATACCTTAAGTTGGTGGAAACTCATTTCCCACTAACAGGGGTGTAAACGTGCCGAGCTTGATCGAGCCTGGCTCTAATCAAGCTTGGATTGAAATTAATTTTGAACTTGTCTTTGTGATCAAGCTTGAATTGAAATAATTTTAATCCGAGCTAATTTCGAACTCGAGCCAATTTCGAGCTTAAACGAGCTTAAAATGAGCTACTCAATTAGCAATTTCAAGCCTTATCAATTTCAAACTATTTTTTAGCCTAAGTAAGCTTGAATTAAGCTTGAAATAAAATCTAATTCAACTATAAAGATATAAATATTACCAAAATATAAATTACAAGCAAAAAAGATAAATGGGTTAAAAAAACTACGAGCAACTAAAATATAAATTGCAAGTAACAAAGATAATTGTGTCAAAAAACTACAAGCAACTAAAATATAAATTACAAACAATAAAGACAATTGTGTCAGAAAATAATGGTTGAAATTCTGAATAGGTAAAAGGGTTTTGATCTGATGATTCATATTAGTTTAATATTACTCATTATATATATATATATATATATATTCGAGCCGTATCGAGCAACTCGATCGAGCCGGCTCGGGATTAAGCTTGGCTCAAATTTAATTTCGAGCCTAGCTTTAATGATCAAGCTCGGCTCAACATATTTTTAAGCCGAGCTTGATAGAGCATTATCAAGCTAAACCGGAGTTGGCTTGATTATTTTGACAGCCCTACCCACTAAGGGTCAATGCTTCAATTTATTTTTACACTTATCCTATTTGCTTGTGAGAGTTACAAAAACTATGTATTGTCTTATCCCATTTGGCTTGGTAGTAGTAGTTCGGTCAAACAATCTGTCAATCAAGTGCTTATTCTAAGGAGAACTGGGCCTGCCTCATACGGCTCCTCTAGGGATGGGGATAGGCCCAGCCTAGGCTTGTGCGGTTAAGATTTATTGCATCTTGCATTTGCATCAGTATCTACAAGCCAAAGTTCATTTCTACTGTCCCACCCCCATCTCCATCAGCCTCTCACCTCCGTCTGGCACCTAAAAAGCCTTGCCTCCACCCACAAAATCCCTACAACTAGCTTAAGACCTCCATTCTGTAAATCTGTGCTCTTCCACTTTTATCCACTTATTAAACAATATCTCAAGATCTAGCTAGCCAAATCTCACGATTTTATATTCGTTAGAAAGCTCTATTCTAGAACGATAACATATCCAAATTTCAAGAGGTTTCAATAGATAGATCTTCCACAATCTCCTTTGAAAAGTTTGTCCTAGAATATGTCTAGAGATCATTGTGGACCAAATCAAGCCGTTTCAAAGTGGTTCATATCAATTTGGTACCAGAGCTCGGTTGCCACCTAGGTCGGTTCATATTAATTTGGTATTAGAATAGACTCTTGTTGTGGATCAGCTCTAACCAATATGTATCTGATAGCGTTGATACATTATTATGAGTGTTTTTTATTCTTGTTTTAGTGTTTAATTCAGAAAAAAATAAGTTTTCTGTATGTTGCGTTCGAACTCGGGTGGGGTGCATCTGAACGCGCTTGCAAATGCTTGCATCAGGTTTGCAAATAGAGAGAACGCAAAATGTGCGTTTGTTCGAACACGGTCGACGAAAATCCACTATTTCTAAGGTTAGTAATTGCCATTTTTGAATTGTTTGGTTAGCCTCTAAAAGTGTGGATGGTAACCAAAGAGTCATTATTGAATAAATTGAGTTTTGCCCTAGTCTTGTTCTTCTCTTCTCTCTTGTTCTCTCATTCCCCAGCGTTGTCGTTTCTAGCCTCCCTCGACCGGCCACTCACTCTAGACCCTTAGGGCGGCC
The DNA here is from genome assembly GCF_019914945.1 of Typha latifolia. Classification (NCBI taxonomy): domain Eukaryota; kingdom Viridiplantae; phylum Streptophyta; class Magnoliopsida; order Poales; family Typhaceae; genus Typha; species Typha latifolia. Next base: position 11,722,783 of record NC_133086.1, on the reverse strand, counting down.
CACTCCTCCCCCTTCTTTCAATCTATCTATTACCTTGCCCTAACCCTTCCATCACCTATAATCCTTCCACCACCACTTACTCACCGGTGCCACCCCACTACCGTCGGTCTACCACCATCCATCATCACCTAGGATCTCGTGCCTCCATCCACGGATCCATAGACAGACTCCGTGACGTTTGTCTACTTCTCGGACAATATCTCGAGATCCCACCATCCGATTTTTTTGAAATTAGATTCTTTTTCAGGGCTACAACATATCAAAATTTCATATCAATCTAACGACTAATCTTTCGGGATCCTTTTCCAAAGTTCCATGCCAGATCCTATCCATATCTAAAAACGGGATAGATCAAACCTTATCCCAAGGGGAGATCGTACCAAGAGTGGTATTAGAGCCACCGTTTCTCGGACACGCGCTTCCGATGACAACTAGCAGAGCTATGGCAGCACGGCAAAAGGAGGAGGAATAGATCTCCCCAATAGAGGAGGAGGAGACGGCTGTAGGAACTTTCACCTGTGGAACCGTCCGACCAAATCTAAATACCGAAGAGACTAGCGTTCAAGCCATGATTGGGTCTCTTTCAGAGTAAATGGCTATTAATAACCAGACGATGATAGAGATGATACGGGAAATACGAGTGACAAGAGAAGCCATGTCAAACGGAAATGCACCAACGACCCCACGACGCGAGTCCACCTCCATGAACTAGCCGCCACCGGTTCAGAATTTGGACCAACAAGAACCTTTGCTGCCACCACCCTATGGGCAGAGACAAGCAAGTATGGTTCCACCAAGCCAAGTTGCGAGTGGGCCCATCTGACGAGCGAACCAAAATGGAGATCATCTTGGAGATCTAGATCCTTGGGTGGGGCAATACAAACCGGAACCGTGTCGAGTTAACCAACACCGAAGGAGAGATCATCAACCATTCATGGTGCATCCTCCTCCGGTTAGACAAGGACTTGGAAATGATCCAGATCAAGATAACGGTATCCGTGGGCAAATCGTGTGTCTCAAATTTTCCAAGTTCAAAGGTGGTGACCCGATCGATTGGTTATATAGGGCGGAATAATTCTTTACATATCAGGGTACAATGGAAGAATATAAGGTGATGCTTGCGAGCTTCCACCTTGAAGATGAGACACTTCATTGGGTTGGAGCAGCCAATGCCCATGAACGATTGAAAGTTGGGCCGATTTCTGCATCGATATCACGCGGCGATTTAGAGCGTCGCGATATGAAGACTTCGATGCTCTCCTCTCAAAGATGGTGTAAAGGACCAATGTCGGGGCATACCAAGAAGAATTTGAGAAGATAAGTAGCCGATACCAACCTCCATAGATGGATCAACAACATCGCAGCACCTTCATCTTCGGGCTGTGGGGAGATATACAAGACGACGTGAGGACTTTAAGGCTTAGAACCTTAAAGGAGGCCTTCGAAGATGCAGTACTCATGGAAGACAAACATCGAGCCATGAAGTTACACCTCAAACAAAACTAGATGAGCCATGAAAGCCGCAATTCGGTTCGTCCTACCATAGCAGCAGGAAATGTTACCAGCGTACTAAGAGCCACTACTGCAATGGTGCCTCCTCGAGCACCCCTGAAGCCATCCCAAGATGTAAAGTATTCACCTAGAGGTCCGAGTCGAGCACTCACACCAACTCAAGTGGAGGAGCGAAGAGCTAAAGACCTATGCTTTCGTTGTGATGAGAATTTTGTACCCGGACATCGCTGCACTAAATCGATGGGATCGGTGGTGCTAATAGACGGGTTGGAGGAGGTAGAGGATGAGATTGCAGCTGAAGATGAGGGTGTGGCTAGACAGCAAGGAGTAGTTGAGGAGCAACCCATGGAGGACATGATGGCCAAAATCTCCCTCCACGCCTATTCTAGGACAATTGCGCCAAAGACTTTGCGGGTGAACGGTATAGTCAAGAAAACCATAGTGAGAATCTTGATCAACACCGGGTCCACCCACAACTTCATTGACAAGAGGCTTCTTAGGAAGATTGGGCTCGAGCCGGATCCACGGAGGGGTTCGATGTGACGATTGGAGATGGCACCACCTTGTGAGCAGATTTTATTTGTGGTGTGGAGTTGAAGGTGCAAGGCCAAATTTTCACATTGGATCTTTATCCGTTGGCCTTGTGAGGTGCCGACATTGTCTTGGGGACTAAATGGCTTCAAAGCTTGGGGCCCGTAACATTTGATTTTTCAAACCTCACACTTATATTTCGGAGGAATAGTCGAATGGTGCTGCTGGATGGAAATCAACCATGGCAAGGGTGACGTTGCAATCGCTGTTGGGACTTCCATGTGCAGGGGACCGAGCTCTACTCTTGCAAATGGCTGTTGTTGAATCAGAACATCCACCATCAAGTGAAATACCCGATGACATGAAGGAGCTGCTGTAGGAATTCAGGGATCTCTTTGAGGAGCCCTGAGGACTACCGCCGACCCATCGACATGGCTATCGCATTCAAATCATTCTAGGGGCTGAACCAGCAAATGTTTAGCCATATCGATGCCCATATATCTAGAAGGAGGAGAGTAGAAAATTAGTGGTGGAGATGCTAGATCAAGGGATCATTCAACCGAGTAGGAGTGCTTATTCATCGTCGGTGTTGCTGGTTCAAAAGAAAGATGGGAGTTGCTAGTTTTGCGTCGACTTCGAGCCTTTAATGCGATCACCGTCAAAGACCGGTACCCAATACCGGTGATCGAGGAGCAGCTGGACGAACTTACAGGGTCAGCCTACTTCAGTAAGCTTGACTCAAGAGCAAGGTACCATCAAATATGAGTCGACCCAGAAGATGTGCACAAAATGACGTTTCAAACTCACGATGGCCACTACGAGTTCCGAGTCATGCCGTTTAGACTTACCAATGCACCGACGACATTCCAAGGGCTGATGAATGACCTTTTTTGCCCGCTCTTGCATCGGTATGTGCTCGTCTTCTTTGACGATATTCTAGTGTATAGTAGGAATTGGAGCGAACACTTACAGCATGTGCGTGAGGTGTTGAATATCTTGCGACTAAACCAGTTGAAAGTCAAGATGAGCAAGTGCCTTTGGGGTGAACTACTAGTGGAGTACTTGGGTCACATAATCTCAGCAAGAGGAGTGGAAGCCAACCCAAGCAAGATCAAAAACACGGTGGACTGACCGATTCTCACTAATCAGCGGGAATTGAGGGGATTCTTTGGGTTGACGGGGTACTATCGGTGATTCGTTGCCAACTATGGCAAGATCACTGCCCCACTAATCTCCTTAGAAAAGGAGGGTTTCAATGGACGAGCAAGGCGACGGAGGCTTTTGAAGCATTGAAGACAACTATGTCTACCGCACCGGTTTTGGCTCTACCGAATTTCAGTAAGCCCTTCGTGGTGGAATGCGACGCTTCGGGTGAGTGCATTGGAGCTGTTTTGATGCAAGAGGGCAGGCTCGTGGCATATATGAGCAAGGTATTATCGAACCAGTCTTAATAGCTATCCACCTACAAGCGTGAAATGCTAGCAATTCTACACGCCGTCACCAAAATGACGATCCTACTTGATTGGCCAACGATTTACTATCCGCACGGACCAACATAGCTTACCCTACTTCATGGAGCAACGTGTACACACCCCAGCACAACAACGGTGGGTCACAAAACTCCTTGGGTATGACTACGAGCTAGTATACAAAAAGGGGATCGAGAACCGAGCGGCTGATGCCCTTTTGCGCCAACCGGACACAAGTGAGCTTGCTTCCTTTTCAGCACCATTCTATTTTCAGATCTGTGGGGAACCAGTGCAGAGGATCGAGTCATGGATGAGCTTGAGTCAGAGTTCAATGATCGCTTCCCCAATTTCACACCTTGAGAACAAGGTTGCGAAAATGTGGTGGATTGATACGATTCGAAATTCACCGATGTTGTCTCGAGCGTCGATACATTATTATGAGTGTCTTTTATTCTTGTTTTATTATTTAATTTAGAGAAAAATAAGTTTTCTCTATGTCACATTTGAACGCGGCTGGGGTGCGTTCGAACGCGCTTGCGAGCGCTTGCATTAGGTTCGTAAATACAAGGAACGCAAAATGTGTGTTTGTTCGAATGCGGTCGGCGAAAATCTACTATTTCTAGGGTTAATAATTGCCATTTATGAATTGCTTGGTTAGCCTCTAGAGGTGTGGATGGCAACCAAAGAGTCATTATTGAATGAATTGAGTTTTGCCCTAGTCTTCTTCTTCTCTTCTCTCTCGTTCTCTCATTCCCTAGCGTCGCAACTTTTAGCCTCCCTTGACCGGCCACTCACCCTAGACCCTTAGAGGCGGCGGCCCACTTCTCCCCCTTCTTCCAATTTATCTATTACCTTTCCCTGACCCCTTCCATCACCCATAATCCTTCCACCACTACTTACTCACCGGTGCCACCCCATTACCGCTGGTCTACCACCATCCATCATCACCTAGGATCCCACCGTCCGATTTTCCTGAAATTAGATTTCTTGGAAAGCCCTTTCCGGGGCTACAATATCAAACTTTCACGTTGATCCGACGATTATATGTTCTGGGATTCTTTTCCAAAGTTTCATGCCAGATCCTATCCAGATCTGAAAACGAAATAGATCAAATCTTAGCCCAAGGGGAGATCATACTAGTATCAATTTTTAAGGCCCCACTATCATTCCTCATCTCAAACCCATCAAACTCTAATTACAATCCCCGCCCTCTATGCTATCGGAGAAAGGCTCGTGCCCTAGTGTGCCACCACTATCAAGGTGGTGGCCAACTTTGCCCTTGCCTTCATTGCCCATGGCTAGTCTCATTGGAGCCATGACATCCTCCTCGGCAGCCACAAGCAAAAGTTTCTCCTCAAGGGTAGCGGATGAATCCGTCTACGTTGCCCCTCAAGATCTATGCAATCGTTGATGCTGTCGATGGTTAGGTGGGAGAAGGGGGAGGAGGGGAAGATGGGGGATCGGTTTTGTAACGCCCCCGCCCGGCACGGACACGTGCACACCCACGCGCCCACACGGCACGCGCGGCGCATGCGACAGGACGGGCGAGGCCCGTCACGTACAGATATTCTCCTGTACACATACAATCATGACATCATCAAATACTACCTGCTAACATATGAATATCCCAGTCCATAATAATATACATTAAACCACTACATAATCTAGCAGGACCCACACAGGCCACAACAAACCATCAAAATACAACTATGATTCGACCTGTATTATACAATTCATCGTCTAATACAACAGAGTACAAATATCAAATACTAGTACAACTCAATTCCTATATAAACTATCATCTATACCATCTCGTATCTATAACTCACCTCATCATCGCTCTAAAATATCTTCTCAAGATATCTCAAGTCACTATCACATACCACATATCTGAGGGGGTTAGAAAAGAAATAAAGAGAGTCATGAGCAAAAGGCTCACTGAATAGACCTTACCCCGAATCAGTGATGTCAAATAGAGAATAAATCATGTATTGTATAATATGAATCAGAAAGTAGCATGATGCCATATATGAACATGTATATATGTATCCTTAATGACATATATATGAATGAAATAAATTCTAATGAATGAGCATATTACCAAAAATATATCACATGATGAAATTACCATATAACATCACCGAATATAACAACATATCATGTATAACAATTATGATCCAATGAAACTGGTCACATCAATGATGATGCATAATGCATGCCAACCACTAAATAATCGTATATGTCAGAGCCAAATATAATCCACATATCTCTCACTATCACAATCATCCGTCTCAACTCTAAATATCATCCACCATGCTGGACTACGGTACTCGGCCCCAAACTCGATATACATCATGTCACAAACACAGAGCATATCCTGTCATACACTAAGAGTATCTCTGGAGATAAATCATACCCTGCCATACGCTAAGGGTATATTAATGATAGTTGTACCCTGTCATACGCTAAGAGTACAACCATCAGCTATCACCATACTCTGCCATACGCTAAGAGTATATTCAGTACTAGTCCGGACCAGATACCGTTCCAGCCATTGCATCATATCACATCACATCACATACACATGTACTTTTATGATTTCCTATACATGATAAATCATATGAATATATCCAGTACGACAACAAATCATGCAACTCAGGAATTTAGATAGTAAATAAGCCGAGAGAAAAATGATGTAATGCCGACTCTAACTATGTATACTTTTGCTAGTCTATCACATGCATACTCATATAGAGATCATCCCGACATAAAAACCATAACAGTATAATCATCTCTATATATCACCAATGTACTCATATCTCAGATCAACCTAATCAAATGTATGATAAAATATGCTTGACTGAAATCATCTCTAGATAAAATCATATAATCATGCTGGAGGCCAAAACATGCGTGTACATAAGATATAATATATCCTAATTTGAGAAAGGCGTCTAGGGAATAAGACTACTCACAGTTTGATCAGAAGACACAAACCACGCATCTCTCATGTCCGTCAGATAACCGAGTGACACTCATCGCTAGCAAGGTCCACGGGGTCTCAAATAAGGGGGTTCGGGATCTAAAATATTTAAGTAGTATGAAGTTAGCCGTTTATCTAATTAGAATTAATTCAGTTAAAATATAAATGTTTATTAGGTTTAGAATCACTTTTCTTTATTTTTGATTACATAACTAGGTCTATAATATAGATACGATTCAAATATTATAATTCTAGTATTATTATAAAATGTTAGTTATAACATAAGGAGAAGAGGCATGTTTCCTTTTATATGAGAGTATTTCTAAATATATAATTATAAAATAAAATAAAAGGCTAAATAAGTTATAACTTGTGCTTTCCACACTTAAGAAAGATAAAGTTATGTCCAACGTGGCAGATCAACCATCTCCAGTCCTCGGTCTAAAGCACTTTTCAAAGGCCACCTTTGTCATAATAATATCAATCTCTTGTCCAGTCATCCAAATTTGCTTACCTGTTTCATGCTTTTTGCTTGGTTTGTGCCGTGTTGGTCCTGTATTGTGGCAGTTCAATTATAAAAAAAATACTTCCTTCTGGTTTTTGTTATCCTGTGTTTTTATCGAATGAAAAACTTACAAGTTTGAGGTATATGTGGTAGTTGTGGCATGTTATTGAAGTGAGCATCTCCCCAATTTTACTCTCTCACAGTAACACTCAGTGAGACGGGCGAGCATGTAAGTTTCAAGAGAATATACTGTATCCTTTGTATCCGTTGTGCTATTGGAAAGTACATGTAAGATTCAAGAGAATAAGCTCGGCATGACAATGAGCATGCCGAGTTCATTGTCATGCTTTGATGAAGTTAAATAAATGTGCTTTTTTTTTCCAAGAAGGGCATCAAATTCTAGGTAGGGGGTGTAAACTAGTCAAGCTTGAGCAAGCTGGGCCCAGCTCGACTCAGCTCGGCTTGAGAGGTATATTTTTCTGGTTCGAGCTCGATTTGTGCTGAAAAAGCTCAGCTCGGATCTAGCTCAATGAGGCTTGAGCTCGACTCGACAGCTTGTAAGCAATCCATAGGATGCAGCTCAATTACACAGTGAGGCAAACTCCTTCCCATTACCGGCGGTGCAAAATCATTTCGAGAAGCTTCGAGCCCCGACTAGATTCAAGTTACAAAGTGATAGGAAGAAATCCACGATTATCGACCCCAACTTTTTATTATCCACAGCGACTAGCTTTCGATTATCCACCCCAGCTTCGCACGCCCCTCACCATCCCCCACCACCAGCTAGAGCGATTTAATTGCATTGTCAATGAAGCTCGGAGATTCGGGCCAGATGCCTAGTGTCTAGGATCCCAATGATGACATCGTGTGACATGGACTCGACGACATGGATCAGATCAGAGGTAGGGGAGAGACTGATAGGAGTATGGAGATGCATTGTTGCAGGAGGTAAGTTGAGAAGGGGAGATCTCGCCGACAAAGCGGCTATTGGAGGTGGGGGCGGTGATAGAAGTCCCATCGGTGAGGACTCAGCGGAGGAATGGGAGGGTGGCAAGGGCTTGACGGAGGATAAGGCGGAGAGTGCAGGGTTGTAGAGGTGGATGGAAAGGACGAAGGTGTAGATAAGGCCAAGCCACCAAGGGAGGAGATGGTGACTTGATAAGATTTGAGAGATTTTGGAGATGGGTATTAGAGAGGGTAGGGTTTTTATTTATGTACATATAATACTATCCTTTGGATCTAAGATACAAGACTAACCAAGTCGAGTTTAAGCGAGCCAATACTGGCTCAGCTTGGCTCATTTAGATCTCGAGCTGACCTCTAAATGAGTTGAGCCCATGGGCTTTTTTGATAGAGCCCTAATTCTAGGGTCAACCATCCTTCAAGAGGTAGAGGTAGAAAGAGAATCAAAATCGTGTGTAACAACCGCCACCAAATATATGTGCCCCTCACATGGATGGAACCCATGTGATGTCCACATGATGTGTTAGTCAATGTTTCAATGCAATAAACTAGAGAACTCATATTTCCACAAATAATACAAATTATAAAAACCCATAATACCAAGGCCATAATAACCCCCAAATATAAATCTAACAACATAAGGAAAAGCCCTTGCAAGGGCTACAAGCCATTAAACTTAAATTTAAGAATTAAATAATTAAAAGAAATATGAAAAAGGTCATTGCCAACTTCTCCACGAATTGGGGCTCATCTATAAGTTGAAAATATTTTCACCAAAAGTGGTGAGCATAATGCTCGGCAAGTTTCTACTTTTACAATTTAAAAGTAGTGTAAATATGAATATACATATTATGATCAAAATCAATGTGTCCGCACTACATACTCATCATAATCATCTAATATGCTCATGCATTAGCAATCAACAACATGACATGCATCAAGTCCAGACTATCATATCCTCAAACTCGAGCTCTCACCGAGCTCTATTCGTAGGCCATGTCAATATTAAACAATATGATATATTCATCATTTCAAACTATCAAGTCGTTAACTTAGACTCATGCAGAGCCACGCCCGTAGGCCATAACAAACACTCACACCTAACCACACAACACCCACAAGGGAGGGTAGATCCTATCGGTAACTCGCTAGCCTATCACCCGACGAATAATATAACTAATTGTTCGTCATCATAGGCTAAAGACCTCAGTCATAAGCCCATCACATAGATTAGTATCTGAAAAAATCCCTAGACACAAGTATGTATCTAAATACTAGGCAATGATATCACTCGTTCGCTTAGGTAAAAGTCCGTAGAAATATTAAGAACGAAAGCAGAGATGAACGCCAAGATTTTAACGTGGAAAAACCCAAACGGGAAAAAACCACGGATCCAAACTCGGATTAAAACCAATCACTAGAATAGTAACAGTTACAAGACTGACTCTCAAAACAACCCGTCGATCCAAACGACTTTGTTCCTCTCAGTCTTGATCGCTAGAATCCACGATTCACTACTTCTTGTGATTGAAGTCCAATCTCAGTAACCCTCGAGATTGATCTTTCGTCTAGATAGCCCTTAAGACGAAAGATTAAGATTTGTAGATGAGTGGAACCTTGTTAGTTGAAGAACCGATGTAGCCTCAAGAAGTCTCCTTCAATAATGCTTCTTCAACCACCCTAGAGATAGGGTTTCACAATCCTTATATATGATCTCCAAGATAGAGCCAAATCCAAATCTTATCCGTACTCATGAAAGTACAAGATAGAGCCAAATCCTAATCTTATCTGTACTCACGAAAGTACAAGATAGAGCCAAATCCAAATCTTATCCGTACTCACTAAAGTACAAGATAGAACCAAATCCAAATCTTATCCGCACTCATGAAAGTACAAGATAGAGCCAAATCCTAATCTTATCCGTACTCACGAAAGTACAATATTCTTAAACTTTGTTGGTGCGTTCGAACGGGCTCGAGTGCGTTCGAACGCGATAGCTTGAATTCTTCAGGTTGCGTTCGAATGCGTTTATGAATGCAGCTCTCGGTATGTGTGAACGCAGTACCCGCGTTCGAATGCGTTTGTGAACGCGGCTCTCTGTTTGTGTGAACGCAGTATCCGCGTTCGAACGCGTTTGTGAACGCGGTGTGAACTCGACGGCTTTTCTCCAATAATCTTGCAATTCTTCAAACCAGAGATATTCTAGACTTGTGTAAAGCTCATATACATGAAAAAATATACTTAGAATATTTTATACACAATTGCCAACAAATAAAAACCTAATAGTATCGCATATCGATACTACCAATAGAGCCCTTGGCTTCACATCATTGCACCACTATGCGGTAAATCATGAGCCACCACTAATAGACACCTTCACTCTACGTCCTTAGGGTACCACTAGGTTTACATCATCCTACTCTTCATTCTCTAGCTTAAATACCTTAAAGGATATGACTCTCATCGATTGATAGTAAATCGTCTATCGTCCGATGAAATGACTACCTGATTGTCTGTGATTAATAAACTGATATCTCAAGCGTAGGCCATAATATATTAATTTAATAAATATCCCCACCCCTAATCCTAGCTAGGGAGGTGTTAGGTATTGTCGAGATGCAAAAGTCACCCTCTTTTATGGTTGTGCACGTGCAAATAACATAATATTATACAACACAACAAACTCAAATTAACACATATATTTATCATATATTACGTGCTTTCATACAAGATCATGCCCAACATAAGCGTAGAAATCATGATACGCAAAATCTTGCTGAACAACAAAATAAAATTAGCATGCACAACATGCATTAATAACAGTAAGGAAATGAATGTACATGCATGATATGAATGCGATGATGCCATAAGATAAGTCATTGCATTTTCTACACTACTTTTAGGTTATAAAAATTTCATTTGCCTAATATCGCTTTCCGAACAATTAGCTAACTTTACGCTACGAGGTCATCCTTGCATGGTGCGTAATCCACCTCAATAATAAAGATAATAAAACATGAGCACCACAATCCTATCATCCATTAATTAAATAAACCTACTAACATTTGCTACAGGCTTGTGTAAGTCTATTTAAAAAATCGTTATATTTAATAGTAAGGTATGGGTGGCGTAGCTATACTACGGCTTGACACGTTATTAACTATAATTAAAATCAATTTCTCCCAAACTATCGATAAAATTATTTGATCAAATTACAATAAGTCACAAGACAATATTTAATTAATTAGCTTTGTTAAACCAAGCATACTTAAAACCATTTCTCTACAATGATCTGTATAAATTTTCTAGTAGGAGCAATTAATATAGATACACTCAGACCGCCGACTCAAATGTTAAAATTGATTTAACCAAAAATTATAATTAACCACACTAAACTTTATTTAGAGCTAATTCCCTAATAAGAGCAATTAGAAACGACACTCTTAGGCCACAATCTAAATCATTAAAATTGATTTATAATTAAAATTGCTAACAAAGCTATCCTTTGAAATGATTAATTAAGGCTCACATTTGCCATGATTAGCTAAATAAAAGGTTAAAATAAATTAAAATAAATTAAACAACAAATATCATTTAGACCAGTTTAAAGCCCAAAACAATAAGCTGGGTTGCTATTAACCCAAAGGCCACCACAAAATCCAATAATACTAGGCCCAACTAGCAAAGAAAGCCAAGCAAGCCACTCAGGCTAGGCCATAGCCCAACCCACCAGACCATGAGCTGGGCTGATAGTAGTCTAACCCCAAAACTATGGGCTAGGCAAAGCTAGGTTGGGCTGCACTCTGCCCAACAACCCACTACCTCGAAACTGTGTAGCCAAAGCCCAAGCTAGGTTGGGCTGCACTCTGCCCACCCCACTACCTCCTCCATCCTTCCTTACCTCAATTGAGAGGAAGGAAGGGATGATGGTTGCTGGGGCCAACGCGTCAGTTGATGCCCAGCCAGTGGAGGAAGGCACCCATGGTGCCAACTCGGTCGATGGGCAAGAACCCAATTAGTGGGGGTCGGAGCTACCAGCGAACTAGATTGCTTGCAATTCTAGCCGTAGCCAACCCCACTAACACTCTACCCTCCGTAAGCAGAAGTTAGACAAGGGGGAGTGCCACCGTCAAAGGTGGCCAATGGTGAGAACCCACCTCGCCAAGGCGAGGGCTGCCCCGGTTGCTCCGACCACATGGGCACTGAAGGAAACCACTAAGGGCAACCACGCAAGGAGGGGAAGCTTTTCCATTACTCGAGCAAGGATGATGCTAGCCGAGATGGTCGGACCAAGGCTCGCAAGCCTCCAAGGAGGCTACTAAGTGTAGCCTTAACCAAGAGGAGAAACTACCCAATAAGGCTACCGCCAGCGCGAGGGCGACGGGAGGTTGTTACTAGGCAGTGCAGGAAGGCCCGAGTCCACCTGCTGACTGAATCCTCGGCAAGACTAAGAGGGGAAAACTCCAGAAGGAAAAACCGAAATCAAATAACATATTTTTAAATTAAACTTACCTAAGGGTGGGAGCTTTGGCATTTCAATCCCTGGGGTTGGCGAGCTCGGTGGTGCTCCAAAGCAATGGCATCTCGAAAAGGGGGAAAAAGATAGATAGCAGGGAGAAGGAAGAGAGAAGAAGAAAGAGGAAGGGAAACTGAGAGAGAAAATGGATGCATGTGCCCCCACACGTGCGTACCCTAAGCCACAGTGCACGTGCGAGTCACGTGCGCTCCATCTTTTTTTGTTATGTGGGTGTTACATCATGAATCTACATTCTTTGATGAGGATAACACCTTTCTAATCCTGACATAAACCAAACAGCTTAGTTGTTCACATCTTTATGTCATAGTATATTGCATAATGATATGACTAGAGCTGGATCAAGTTGTATTAAGAGAAATACATTTGTTTTAGAAGAAATTAAAGCTTTTTATCAAGGGGCGTTCGAACGTAGGGGACCCCTTTCGAACGTACTATGCAAACGCCTGCAGGTTCTCAGACTATAAATAACACAAGATCGATGGTGAAGCGTGGGATGACGGATGCCAACTCGAAACCAGACCCAAATGCTCCGGCCACCATTGGAGGCAATAGCAAAGCTAGCACCAGTGCCATACCTAGTGCGCCTCTTTCCACGTCACTCGATCCTAATGTGGCAACGGTCATTCAATAAATGATAGATCAACAACAAAGGCTGATGGAGCACCAATAATGAATGCAAGAAGCCCTTGTGCAGTCCCTATGCGAGGAGATTCGTATGACATCACCTGGAGGGCTGACACTAGAAGAACCCATAGTAACTACACCAGCGACCAATCAAACTCCGCCGACGATGAGAGTTTTCCTAGGGCAGACGGACGCATTACTGTCCAACCCTCCTAGACCAAGGATATCTTACCCAGCCCCACCAAAAGTGAACCATGGCGTAGATGGAGAAAGAAATGAACACCATCAAGGCAGGGGCGAACCGAGAGCAGCATGGCCATATGATGATGAACATGTGATTGCTCGTGAGGAAGAGGAAAGGAGATGTCGAGGACCGGAGATTCACATCCTTCATCCGCCAGCAATGAGGATGGATCCTCTAATGGACAATGATACGATCTCCCCTTAGGCCAAGATTCAATCCTTTCCGATTTTCAGATCTGGACAGGATCTGACATGGAACTTTAAAAATAGATCTCAAAAGATGCAGTCATCGGATCGACATAAAATTGATATGTTGTAGTCCTAGAAAATAGCTTTTTAACAAATCAAGTTTTAGGCAAATCAGACGGCGAGATCTCGAGATATCATCCGATTAGTAGAGAAACGTTAGGGAGTCCGTCTTTGGATCCATGGATGGAGGCACGGAATCCTTGGTGATGGTAGAGGTTGGTGAACCGGTGTTAATGGGGTGGCACCGGTGAATAAATGGTGGTGGAAGTGTTATGGGTGATGGAAGGGTTAGGGCAAAGTGATGGATAAATTGGAAGAAGGGGTGGGAGTGGGCCACCCCTATGGGACTAGGGTGATTGGCCGATCGAGGGAGGCTAGAAGTGGCGTCGCTGGGGAACAAGAGAACGGGAGAGAAGAAGACGAAGGAGGCAGGGCAAAAACTCAATTCATCAATATTGATTCCATGGTTGACATCCACACCTTTAGAGGCTAACCAAACAATTCAAAAATGATAATTATTAACCCTAAAATAGTAGATTTTTGCTGACCGCGTTCGAACGCGCCCGATCACGTTCGAACGCGCAAGATCGCGTTAGAACGCACAAGATCGCGTTCGAACGCACATTTTGCGTTCTCTGTATATGCGAACGTGATGTAGGCATTTGCATGCACGTTCGAATGCGGCGTTCGAACGCATATTTCGCACTCTCTGGATGTGCGAACCTGATGCAGGCATTCACAAGCTGCATTCGAATGCGACATACAAAAAACTTACTTTTTAAGAATTAAACACTAAAATAAGAAACAAAGACACCACTAAAGTGTATTCATGCTCAAGACGACATCGGTGAAGTCCAAATCATATCAGACAATGGACGCGATTATGGCCTCCTAACTGTCGCAACTGGTTCCACAATGCCTTGCTGATACATGCCACAGGCCTGCTCTCCTTCATCAAAACAGCTCCAATGCCCCCACCCGAGGCGTCGCATTCCACCACGAAGGTTCAATGCTTTGAAAGCCTCGGTCGCCTTCCTCGCCCATTGAAACCCTTCTTTTTTGAGTAAGGAGGTCAGCGGGGCAGCGATCTTGCCATAGTTGACAACGAATCGCTGATAGTACCCCGTCAACCCACGGAATTCCCTCAGTTCCCACTAATTAGTGGGAATCAGCCAGTCTACCATGTTTTTGATTTTGCTTGGATTGGCTTCCACTCCTCTCGCTGAGATTCTGTGACCCAAGTACTCCACTCTTGGCTCACCCCAAAGGCACTTGCTCATCTTGACTTTCAACTGGTTCAGTCACAAGATATTCAACACCTCACGCACATGCTACAAGTGTTCGCTCCAATTCATGCTATATACTAGAATATCGTCAAAGAAGACGAGCACATACCGACGCAAGAGCAGGCAAAAAAGGTTGTACATTAGCCCGTGGAAGGTTGCCGGTGTAGTGGTGACCCAAACGGTAGGACTCGGAACTTGTAGTAGCCATCGTGAGTCCGAAATGCCGTTTTGTGCACATCTTTCGGGTCGACACGGATTTGATGGTACCCTGCTCTTAAGTTAAGTTTGCTGAAGTAAGCCGACCCTGTAAGCTCGTCCAGCAGCTCCTCGATCACCAGTATTAGGTACCGGTCTTTGATGGTTATCATATTCAAGGCTCGATAGTCGACGCAAAACTGCCAACTCCCATCTTTTTTTTGAACTAGCAGCATCGACGATGAGTAGGCACTCCTACTCGGCTGAATGATCCCTTGCTCTAGCATCTCGACCACCAATTTGCTGATCTCTTCCTTCTGGATATATGCGTACTGATATGGCCGAACATTTGCTAGTTCAGCCCCTAGAATGATTTGAATTTGATGGTCATGCCAACGGGTCGGCGGTAGTACTTGGGGCTCCTCGAAGAGGTCGCTGAATTCCTGCAGCAGCTCCTTTATGTCAGCGGGTATTTCATTTGATAGTGGATTTTCTGGTTCAGCAATGGCCATTTGCAAGTGTAGATCTCAGTCCCCTGCACATGGAAGTCCCAACAGCGGTTGCAACGCTGGCCCTTGTCGCAGTTGATTTCCATCCAGCAGCACTCTCTAACCATTCTTCCGAAATGTAAGTATGAGGTTTGTAAAATCAAATGTTGCGGGCCCCAAGCTTTGAAGCCATTGAGTCTCCAAGACAATGTCAGCACCCCGCAAGGCCAGCAGATAAAGATCCAATGTGAAAGTTTAGCCTTGCACTTTCAACTCCACACCTCCGCAAATAAAATCAGCCCGCAATGTGGTGGCATCTCCAATCATCACATCAAACCCGTCTGTGGGTTCCGATTTGAGCCCAATCTTCCTAAGAAGCCTTTTGTCAATGAAATTGTGAGTGGACCCAGTGTCGATCAAGATTCTCACTGTGGTTTTCTTGACTACACTGTTCACTCGCAAGGTCTTTGGTGCGGCTATCCCGAAATAGGCGTGTAAGGAGATTTCGGCCATATTATCTTCCACAGGCTGCTCCTCTGCTACTCCTTCTTGCTATTCAGCCACACCCTCATCTTCAGCTGCAACCTCATCCTCAGCCTCCTCCAATCCATCTATTAGCATCATCGATCCCATCGGCTTAGCGTAGTGATGTCCAAGTATAAACTTCTCATCACAACGAAAACATAGGCCTTTGGCTCTTCGCTCCACCACTTGAGCACGTGTGAGTGCTCAACTCGGAACTCTAGGTGCGTACTTCACATCATGGGAGGGTCTTAGGGGTGCTCGAGGAGGCACCATTGTAGGCCAGCCGCATTTTCTATCGCTATGGTAGGCTAAATCGGGTTGCAACTATCTTGCCTTGTCCAGTTTTGTTTGAGGTGTATCTTCATTGCTCGATGCTTGTCTTCCATTAGTACCGCATCCTCGAAGGCCTCCTTTAATATTCTAGGCCTTAAAGCCCTCATGTCAGCTTGTATGTCTCCCCGTAGTCCCGAGATGAAGGTGCTGCGAAGTTGTTGATCAGTCCAAGGAGGTTGGCATCAGCTACTTATCCTCTCAAATTCTTCTTTATATGATCCAACCATAGTCCTTTATACAATCTTTGAGAGGAGAGCATCGAAGTCTTCATACCCCGACGCTCCAAATCGCCGTGTGATATCGGTGTAGAAATCGGCCCAAGTTTCAATCGTATCCTGGGCATTGGCTACTCGAAACCAATGAAGTGCCACATCTTCATGGTGAAAGCTCGCAAGTGTCACCTTATATTCTTCCACTGTACCTTCGTATGTGAAGAACTATTCCGCCCTAAACAACCAATCGATCGGGTCACCACCTTTGAATTTTAGAAATTTGAGACGCACGGTTTGCCTACGGATACCGTTGTCTCGATCTGGATCATATCCAAGCCCTTGTCTAACCTAGGGAGGATTGATACACTTAGTTAGAATTTTATCTAATTAGCTAAATCCAACTCTGCATAGTTTTGGAAAAATATTTGTAGAATATTTGAAACTTATCAAAATAATATCAAACTAGTTGGATAAGGTCGATAACCTCTAGATATACAACTTTTATATTCATGACTTCTCCAGATTCGGAATATATCTATGACAAAATGAAAGCTTAATCCAAAAGGTATTCGGAGAAGATAAGGAATACTAGTTAGTTGGTTTGTTAGGGTTTCATATTGTTTTAGGACTTGTTGGCTAGCCTCTAAAAATATATGGATGACATCCAACTTTATATTGCTATTGGATTATTGATTTTTTGCCTCCTATCTTCTCTCTAGACTTCTCCCTTCTCCCTCTTCACCATCCTTCCACCTCTACCATTGGCAAGGTTTCTCCTCGCTTCTAATCTCCCTCGACTGTCGAGCCACCCCTCTTCTTTGGGATTTTGACCACTTCATTCCCTTCATCTACTTCCCTTAATCACTTCCACAATCCACCCTCATCTCCATACCCATTCATAACCCTAACATCCACTCCACCCGTCACTACCACCATCACCCACGTTATTCTGTATTTTCGTCTCTGCTACAGTTCGAATCTGCAAAGGGCATAAATTTTTTGATTAGGAAGATACGGATCCAACACAATTAGTTTCGTAATTTTCTAAATACTGGAGAATATCTTATGAATATTTTTTCACGATTATACGGACTGCTTCCTACAATAAATTCAGATCTTAAGGAATTATTCCGTAGCCAATCTTTTGATTCTAGATCATATCAAATTGGTATCATAGCCTATCAATTGGTATCAGAGCTTAAAAATTTAGTATCAGAGCCCATCAATTGGTATCAGAGCCCCATCAAGGATGCATCATGAATGGTTGATGATCCCTCCTTCGGTTTATTTTAACTCGATGCGGTTTTGGTTCGTATTGCCCCGCCCAAGGGTCTAGATCTCCAAGATGATCTCCATTTAGGCTTGCTCGTCGGAAGGGCTCACTCGCAACTTGGCCTAGTGGAACCATCCTTGCTTGTCTCTGCCCATAAGGTTGTGGCAATAGAGGTTCTTGCTGGTGAAGATTCTAAACCGGTGGCGGTGAGTTCATGGTGGTAGACTCGCATCGGGGGGTCGTTGGTACATTTTCGATCGCCATAGCTTCTCTTGTTGCTCGTATTTCCTGCATCATGTCCATCATCATCTGATTATTAATGGCCATTTGTTCGAAAAGAGACCCAATCTTGGCTTGAATGCTCCGTATTCAGATTTGGTCAGGCGGTTCCGCGAGTGGAAGTTCCCGCAACCATTTCCCCCTCCTCTATTAGGGAAATCTCGTCTTCCTCATTTTGCCGTGCAGCCATGGCTCTGGTTGTCATCATAGGAAGTGTGTGTTCGAGAAATGGTGGCTCTGATACCACTCTTGATACGGTCTCCCCTTAGGCTTAGATTTGATCTATCTCGTTTTTCAAATCTAGACAGGATCAAGCATAAAACTTTGGAAGAGGATTTCAAAAGATATGGCCTTTGGATCAATGTGAAATTTTTATATGTTGTAGCTCTAGAAAAGTGCTTTCCAACGAATCTAGTTTAGGAATATCGGACGGTGGGATCTGAAGATATTGTTAGATAAGTAGACAAACATCAGGGAGTCCGTCTATAGATTCGTGGATGGAGGCATGAAATCCTAGGTGGATTATGGAGGTGGTAGGCCAGCAGTAATGGGGTGGCACCGATGAGTAAGGTGGTGATGGAGGGATTATGGATGATGGAAAATGATACGATCTCCCCTTAAGCCAAGGTTTGATCCTTTCCGATTTTTAGATCTAGACAAGATCTAATATGGAAATTTGGAAATAGATCCCAAATGATACTGTCGTTAGATCAATGTGAGATTTTAATATATTGTACCTCCGAAAAAGAGCTTTCCAACAAATCAAGTTTCAAGCGCATTGAATGTCAAAATCTCGAGATACCATCCGATAAGTGGACAAGCATCGATAGTCTGTCTTAGGATCCGTGGATGGAGGCACGAGATCCTAGATGATGGTAGATGATGGTCGATTGGTGTTAATGGGGTGGCACCGGTGAGTAAGTGGTGGTGGAAGTGTTATGGGTGATGGAAGGATTAGGGCAAGTGATGGATAGAGGGCCGCCCTTATAGGACTAGGGTGATTAGCCGATTGAGGGAGGTTAGAAGCGGCATCGCTGGGGAACGAGAGAATGGGAGAGAAGATGAAGGAGGTAGGGCAAAAACTCAATTCATCAATAATGATTCCATGGTTGCCATCCACACCTTTAGAGGCTAACCAAATAATTCAAAAATGGCAATTATTAACCCTAAAAAGGTAGATTTTTGCCAATCACGTTCGAACGCGCCCGATC
The DNA here is from genome assembly GCF_019914945.1 of Typha latifolia. Classification (NCBI taxonomy): domain Eukaryota; kingdom Viridiplantae; phylum Streptophyta; class Magnoliopsida; order Poales; family Typhaceae; genus Typha; species Typha latifolia. Next base: position 11,703,365 of record NC_133086.1, on the reverse strand, counting down.
CCGTTCGAACGCACATTTTGCATTCTCTATATTTGCGAACCTGATGCAGGTGTTCACAAGCACATTCAAACGCACTCCATCCGCATTCAAATGCGCCCGATCGCATTCGAACGCACATTTTGCATTCTATGTTTTTGTGAACCTGATGCAGGTGTTCATAAGCACGTTCGAACGCACTCCATCTGCGTTCGAACGCGACATACAGAAAACTTATTTTTCTATGAAATAAATAGTAAAACAAGAATAAAAGGCACCCCTAAAGTGTTTCCATGCTCGAGACGTCATCGATGAAGTCCGAATCATATCAATCTACCACACTTCCATACACCTTGTCCTGAAGGTGACTCGAGTCAAACTTGTTGCGTTCGGTGCATCATCCTCAGTCGAGCTTGGATACTTGTACTCCTACTGGCCTAAGGTGGAATTCAAGTCCATCTACATTGAGTCCACTTGGTCTCGGGTGGTCGAACCAACTGACTCAATGTCAGATCAGCAATAGAAATCTGGTGCATCCGATTACGCTCGGGAGATCGAGTTAGATGTAGTTGGTGGATCCAAATTAGGTCCTCCTAGTGACTCGAGTTAGGTTCAACTAGCCGAACTGACTGTTGGTTGTGCTCATAATCGTTCTGCCCACTCCATGGATTAGGATCCAAGTCAAATGTATCCTGGTATAAGCAAAGTCGACTTAATTCAAGTAGAGGGTTTTTTATTATGTCCCTTATTTGACTTAACTGAGTCCTTAAGTCCAGAGATGACTCACACTTGACTTGACCCCTTTGGCTCTTAGGTCCAACCCAGCTCATGTCTAGCAACTCAACCTGGTCAAGCCCAACCATGTAGCCATCTTAAAATTATAACCACTTAGGGTTTTCAAAAAGTTTGAAATCCTAAATATTTCTCCCATAATTCCATCTCTATCAATCGTTGCCATAGGAGTTGCCTTGGCACGTGGCAGCCTTGGCTGAGTAGTGACCACCTCTAGTAGTTGTTTTGGCAGGGTTCCCGACAGTGTGGCGGCAGTCGGCGGCGATGGAAGGCTGAACTTGGCCCAAAAAATAAAATCTTCATCTCCTTGTTCTCCTTCCTGTTGCAGCCACGGCAAGGAGCCTTCGGCCGTCTAGATTATGAAAATAGCTGCCAGCGAGGTCCCTCTTGGGGTGGCGGCGGCTGACTGCTGTGGAAGGCTGAGGTTGACAAAAACAAAATCTTCATCTCCTTCTTCATTTAGTCACAGCCATGGCAGGAAGCTTTCGGCCGTCTAGGTGAGAAAAGCAGCAGTCCACAAGATCTTTACGGGGCTGTCAGCGGCCGGTGCTGCCATGGGTGGAAGATTGTGGCCTTCTCCTTCAAGTTGTAGCTCGGTGAGGAGTTGCAATGTCATCACCGGTGACGACACTGTCACGGTCGACTGTCAATTGACCGAGGAGAATGGTGGAAGGTCGTTGGAGGCCATATGCGATTTCTTCCTGGTTGCTAACTCGCCGTGGTTGCAAGGGAGGTGGTGTAAGGCGGCCCAAGTGCCGGAACTCGCGGTTCCGAATCATCTCCCTCACCATTGATGAGGATTCCTAATGAGGGATATCCAGCGGCCATGCGTGGTCTTCCTCCATTCAATAGTGGTTCGCACGGTTCTCGACTCGTTGAAGAACTCTGTTCTGATGTCGAAAGAACCTTTCCAACCGTCGAGCTCGCCGAAAGAAACTGTTGCCTTGAAGCTGGACTCTTCATCGTTTCTACAGGGATCAGGAAAGGTGCGGCTAGCCTTTTGCATGGGAAGATGTGGAGGTTTCGGGGGCTACTACAATGGTTGAGAATCCCATTGTAGCCGATGGCGGTTCATTGCGACTAACCATGGGTCGAGGTGTAGAAGCTCGATCTTACTGGTTAGCCGAACTCTCCTCTATTTTGTTGGGGAATGGGGAGGTCGTAGATGATGTTGGGTATGCTGGGAGGGCACTCCATGTTGCCTTGCGATTGCCATGCTTGTTGAAAAAGGTTTCGGCCACGCCACTATAGCGTCGGTCGATCTCCGGCTAAAGTCACGACTTGTGACCTTGTTTGACGTTAGCGTCTGTCTATATGGTGAAGGGTCATATTTGTATGCTGGTGTCTGTCACCACGATGCCTCCTTCTGGGTGGTGTTCTAGGGATTGAACACAACCCGTCCGGCCTTGTCAGTATACGCGGACGCGGTGGTGGCCTTCTTGTAAGGCACCTGCATCCAGGAAAACCACCATGACATTCGCATAGAGATCTTGGGCTCCTCCCATTGTACAACTTGAGTCTTGGTGTTTCAAAAGAAGAGGTATCCTCATCATCGATCAAGGCCTTCCAAGGCTTCGGCAAGTCCGAATCAGTCAGTGCATATCTCGGGCTTTTTGGATAAGCCAACGTCCTTGACATTGATGCATTCCCTATCACCATAGCTTCTCTTGTTGCCCGTACTTCTCGCATCATCTCCATCATCATCGGGTTATTGATGGCTATTTGCTCGAAAAGAGACCCAATCATGGCTTGAACACTAGGCTCTTCGGTATTTACATTTGGTCAGGCAGTTTCGCGGGTAGAAGTTCCCGTAGTCATCTCCCCCTCCTCTGTTGGGGGGATCTCTTCCTCCTCATTTCGCCGTGCAGCCATAGCTCTGGTGGTTGTCATCGAAAGCGCGTGTCCGAGAAACGGTGGCTCTGATACTAGCTTGATAGATCTCCCCTTAGGCCAAGGTTCGATCCTTTCCGATTTTTAGATCTGGACAGGATCTAATACGAAACTTTAGAAATAGATCCTGAAAGATACTATCGTTGGATCAATGTGAGATTTTGATATGTTGTGGCCTAGAAAAGATATTTCCAAAAAATTCAAGTTTCAGGCACATCAAATGTCGGGATCTCGAGATATCGTTCAATTAGTGGACAAACGTCGGTAGTCTGTCTTAGGATCCGTGGATGGAGGCACAAGATCCTAGATGATGTTGGATGATGGTGGACTGGCGTTAATGGGGTGGCACCGATGAGTAAGTGGTAGTGGAAGGTTTATGGTTGATGGAAGGATTAGGGCAAGTGATGGATAGATTGGAAGATGGGGGAGGAGAGGGCCACCCTAAGGGATAAGGGTGATTGGCCAATCGAGGCAGGTTAGAAGCGGCGTCACCGGGGAACGAGAGAATGGGAGAGAAGAAGATGAAGGAGGTAGGACAAAAACTCAACTCATCAATAATGATTCCATGGTTGCCATCCACACCTTTAGAGGCTAACCAAACAATTCAAAAATGGCAATTATTAACCCTAAAATAGTAGATTTCCGCCGATCGTGTTCGAATGCACATTTTGCGTTCTTTGTATTTGCGAACCTGATGCAGGCGTTCACAAGCGCGTTCGAATGCATTCCATCTGCATTCGAACGCAGCATTCAAACCCGTCTGATCACGTTCGAACGCACATTTCGTGTTCTTTATTTTTGCGAACCTGATGCAGGTGTTCACAAGCGCGTTCGAACGCACTCCATCAGTTCAAACGCGACATATAGAAAACTTATTTTTCTATGAAATAAACACTAAAACAAGAATAAAAGACACCCCTAAAGTGTATCCATGCTTGAGACATGATTAGTAAAGTCTGAATCATATCCGAAGGGTTAGGGCAAGGGTAGATAGATTTGAAAAAGGGGGAGCCGTGGGCCGCCCCTAAGGGACTAGGGTGAGTAGCCGGTCGAGGGAGGCTAGAAGAGGCGGAGCCGGGGATGAGGGAACGATAGAGAATGAGAAGAAGAAGATTAGGGCAAAAGTCAATTCCTTCAATAATGCCTTTTTGGTTGCCATTCACATCTTAAGAGGCTAACCAAACAATTCAAAATTACAATTATTAACCCTAGAAACAAGTGGATTTCGCCGACCGCATTGGAATGGGGTCGAACGCGTTCGAACGCATATAAGGTGTTCTCTGTCGATGTGAACCTAATGCAGGCGTTCAAATGCGCCCAATCGCATTTGAATGCACATTTCACGTTCTCTGTTTTTGCGAACCTAATGCAGGCGTTCGCAAGTGCATTTGAACGCACCCACCCGCATTCGGGCGCGACCTACAGAAAACTCATTTTTTCTGAAATAAAATACTAAAATAAGAATAATAGACACCCATAAAGTGTATCCATGCTCGAGATGACATTGGTGAAGTCCAAATCGTATCACGCAACCTATAGAAATCTTATTTTTTCTTGAATAAAACACTAAAACACTAAGAAAAGACACCCCTAAGGTGTATCCATGCTTGAGACGACATTAGTAAAGTTCAAATCGTATCATAATGGTATGAGTGCAGGGACATAGCTTCACCTTAGACTTGTACTTGCTAGCCTTCGAGGAGCTGACATTGTGTTAGGCACCCAGTGGCTATAGAGTCTCGGTCCCGTCACATTTGATTTATCATAAATGAAGCTCATATTTTGGAGAGATGGACGTGTGGTATGACTCGAGGGAGTTCACACACAAACGAGCCCCTCTTTGCGGCCGTTGGTTGGTGCTCCACAGATAGATGAGGTTACCTACTTCTTATAGCTAGCTCCCACAGAACCTGGAGTCGTCTCTAACTTAGGTACTCATCATGATTTGGATTGCTTATTAGCTGACTTTTTTGGATATTTGAGGCTCCACGAGGGCTACCACCTGCCAGGCATGCTGATCACAGGATCGATATTGTACCGGGGGCTGAACCTGCAAATCTACAGCCCTACCGCTATCCACACATCCAGAAGGAAGAAATATCAAGGCTAGTTACAGAGATGCTGGAGTAGGGCATCATTCAACTAAGCCGAAGTTCCTATTCATCACCTTTGTGCATATTGATCTCCTTCTTTAAATCCTCGAGCACGTCCATCACCATCTCAGAAGGGATCAACTTCATCCTCAAAGTGCCAATCCTCTTCATCGACAAAGCGCACCGGTGCCGCACGCCTCTCGGGTTACACCACCGCCGGTCTTGGGTTTTGTATTGGAGGTGGGGGATGATGTGTAGGCATAGGTAAAAGAGGATCATTCACACTAACATGTCGCACCTGGACCTATCGTGTATCGGTTCGGTGTGGTCCCACTGCTGGTCCTTCTTGACGAAGCCGATCGATTTATGACATATTCCTTTAAAGCATTATGATCATTTTGTATTGCGTCAACTCTATGCAGCAATGTTTAAAACATGCCCCTAAGTTCATCTGCCAAGCCCATATTCACACCCGTGGACATTGGTTGACTCGGTCCTGCTGTGGTCGCTCCAAAGGAATCGGCCTCACGGTTAGGGTTATCGTGGATTGAGTCTTCCCTTGTCAGTGTGCTCTCCATTGGTCTTCTTGTTGATGTCATCTTCCTTGTTTCCACCATTAATGGAGGTTTGAGGTTCGCCTAGCTCTAATACCAATGATAGGGTTACGGAACAATTCCTTTAAGATCTGAATTTATTGTAGGAAGCAGTCCGCGCAACCAAAGGAAAATATTCACCAAATATTATTCCATAGTCCAAAAATTATGAAACCAAGTGAAATCAATCTGTAGCTCCCTGAACGTTTTTTATATTTATACCCTTTGCATATTCAAATAGAAACTAGGAGGAAAACATGATATATTACGGATGATGGTGGTGGTGACGGGTGGAGTGGAAGTTAGGGTTATGAATGATAATGGAGATGAAGGTGGATGGGTGATGTTGTTTAAGGGATAAAGATGAAGGGAAAGAATTGGTCGAGATCCAAAAAAATAGGGAGGACTCAATAGGCGATGGTGATTAGAAGTTAGGAGAGACCTCGCCAACGGTAGAGGTGGTAGGTTGGTGAAGAGGGAGGAGGGAGATTAGGGTAGAGAGAAGATAGAGAGTCAAAAAAACTAATATTCCAATAGCATAATGATTTTGGCTGTCATCCACATATTTATAGAGGCTAGCTAACAAGCCCTAATAATAACAACTAACCCTAATCCTAGTGGAATCCCGCCGATCGCGTTCGAATGCACCCGATCACGTTCAAACGCACAAAAGGCGTTCTCTATATGTGCGAATGCGATGCAAGCGTTCGAACACACATTTTGCATTCTCTATTTTTTTTAAACCTGATGCAGGTGTTCACAAGGACATTCGAACGTGATGGGTTCTTGTACCAAAAGATAGGCTATGGAACGATTTCTTCAAGATCTTGATTTATTACAGAAATTAGTCCGCGCAACTGTGGAAAACTATTCTTCAAATATTCTCGTATAGTCAGAAAATTACTAAATCAAGTGGATTATATCTGTAGCCCCCTGATCTACAATTTTTGTATTTAGCCATTTGCAGATTCGAACTGAAAGTAGGACAAAAACATGAAAGAACACGGGTGATGGTGGTAGTGACGAGTGGAGTGGAAGTTAGGGTTATGGATGATAATGGAGATAAGGGTGGATAGTGGATATAGTTAAGGGATATAGAAGAAGGGGAAGAAGTGGACTAGTTCCCAAAGAAGATGGCGTACTCTGTATGTGCGAACGCGATGTAGGCATTCGAATCGCCCGACCGCATTTGAATGCGCATTACGCGTTCTCTGTATTTGCAAACCTGATATAGGCATTCACAAGGGCGTTCAAACGTGAAGCCTCCTATGTTCGAACGCGACCTACAGGAATTTTTTTAATGAAAATAAAGAACTAATGCAGTAAGAAATGATCCTAACTAAATGTATCAAGCCACCACACTTTCCCCACCTTGCCCTCAAGGTGTGAACTCGGGAAAACACTCCAAGATATTAGTCTCCAACTCCCATGTCGCCTCATCGGATGGCTTGCCAAGCCACTCAACTAGAATCTCCATCTCTAATCTGGTACCATGTCGTCATCGACGCCTAGCAAGTACTCGAACTAGCTCTATGATCTTTGTCTCCTCTAATGGCTCCAGTAGAGCAGATCCAATGACCTCATGATCACCAATCTGCTCCCTCAGTAATGAAACATGGAAGATAGGATGCACTCTCGATCCCTCTGGTAGCTCCAAACGATATGCAACCGGACCGATATGCAACCAGACTGATATGCTCTAACACTCAAAACGGATCAAAGTAGCAATGTTCTAACTTTTGGTTTCGCATCGGATGCAAGGTCACCTGTCGATACGACTGTACTCTCACAAACACCCAATTGCTGATGTCGAACTCCTGCTCTCGATGACTACGATCATAAACTTGCTTCATGCGGTTTTGAGTAAGTTTAAGATGAGCACGCAACTTTCTCAATGTGGTGTCTCTATCCATCAAAGCTTAGTCCACCTCCGTCTGATCTGCAGATGCACTGGATCATAAGCACGTAATGTCAGAGCCATGCATCCATACACCGCCTCAAATGGAGTTTGGTGGAAGTGCTACAACAATTTCTGCCGCAATCCATCATTTGCAGGCACCCGAATGCATCCGTGGTCTAGTAGTAAACCGCCTTGATTCTCCAACTATGGATAGCGCTCAAGATCATCCAATGCCTCCTGCAATAATCTCAAAACATCTAGGTCAGAGGTGCATGCATATCTCAGCTCGTCAAGGAAGGGAAAGGTAGGAGAAGAATAGGCTGCAAGTTCGACGGTATCGGGTTCGCGTGATAGTGCATCTGCCGCTCTATTTTTCGTTCCCTTCTTGTATTGGATTTTATAATCATACCCCAGAAATTTTGTGACCCATCTCTACTATGCCGGAGTGTGTATACACTGTCCCATAAAAGTATGAAAGGCTCCTTTGATCGATTCGGATGATGAATCGCTTACCGATCAAATAAGGCCTCCACTTTGTCACCGGATGCAGAATTACCAACATATCTCTCTCGTAAGTCGATAATTGCTGAGATTTTTGTGATAAAACCTTACTAAGAAAGGCAATGGGATGTCCTCCTTGCGTTAGTACAATTCCTATTCCAACTCCCGGCGCATCATATTCTACAACGAACTCTTTGGTGAAGTTCAATAGAGCTAGAACAGGCGTCATTGTCATTGTTGTTTTCAATTTTCAAGGGCTGTAGTGGCTTCATCCGTCCATCTAAAAGAGTCCATCTTGCCATACCTGGCGATGAAATGGCAAGAATATCCGGTCAGCCAAAAAAAAATCCTCTCAATCCGATGGTAGTAGTAGGAATAGGCCAAGTGATTATACATGCAACCTTTTGAGGATCCGCCAATACACCTTCCGCTGAGATGATGTAGCCTAAATACTCCACTTGTGGTACTCCCCATAGGCACTTGGACTTCTTGATCTTCAATTAGTTTTGCTTCAACAAATTCAGCACGTCCTCCAAATGCCGCCAATGCTCTAATTTAGTCCTACTATATACCAATATGTCGTCAAAGAATACCAAGACATACCTTCGCAATAGAGGTCAAAATATATCATTTATGAGGCCTTGAAAGGTAGCTGGAGCATTGATGAGACTAAAATGCATCACCCGGAACTCGTAATACCCGTTTGGAGTCTGAAATGCAGTTTTGTGCACATCTGCCGAGTGAACTCTAATTTGGTGATATCCAGCCCTCAAGTCAAGTTTGTTGAAAATAGTCGCCCATGCAAGCTCATCCAACGGCTCCTCTATGACCAAAATGGGATAATAGCGTTTAGTGCCCGATAGTCAACACAAAAACATCATGTCCTGTCCTTTTTTCGCACCAATAGCATGGGGGATGAGTATGAGCTATGACTTGATTGAATAAGGCTTTGCTCCAACATCTCGACTACTATCTTGGAGATAACTTTGATAAGCTCTGATACCAGATGATAAGCTCTGATACCAAATTGATGGGTTCTACACTACCGAAAGATCAGCTACGAAACAATTCCTTAAAATCTGAATTTATTGCAAGAAGCAGTTCGCGCAATCGTGGAAAAATATTCTTCAGATATTCTCATATAGTCAGAAAATTATGAAACCAATTGGATTCGATTTGAACTTCCTAATCTACAACTTTCATATTTATGCCTTTCGCATAATCGAACTACTACTGGGACGTAAATATGGAATAATGTGGGTGATGGTGGTGGTGATGGGTGGAGTGGACGTTAGGGTTATGGATGGCTATGGAGATGAAAGTGGACTGTAGATGTGATTAAGGGATATAGATGAACGGAACGAAGTGGTCGAGATCCCAAAGAAGAGGGGTGGCTTGACAGTCGATGGAGATTAGAAGTTAGGAGAAATCTTGCCAACGGTAGAGGTGGAAGGATGATGAAGAGGGAGGAGAGAGAGAGAGAGTCTAGAGAGAAGATAGGAGGCAAGAAATCAATAATCCAATAGCATAATGAAGTTGGCTGTCATCCACATATTTATACAGGCTAGCCAATAAGACCTAAAATAATAAGTAACCCCAATTCTAGAGGATTCCTGCCGATCGCGTTCGAATGCGCCCGATCGTGTTTGAACGTGTCGGATCGCGTTCGAACACACAAAAGACATTCTCTGTATGTGCGAACACGATGCAGGCGTTCGAACGCGGGCGTTCGAACTCACCCGACCGCGTTCGAACCACAATATGCATTCTTTGTATTTGTGAAACTAATGTAGGCATTCGTAAGAGCGTTCGAACGCGACCCCTCCTGCGTTCGAATGCGACTTACAGAAATTTATTTTAATAAAAATAAATAACTAATGTAATAAGAAAAGATCCTAAGTAAATGTATCAAACTTCCTTTTGCAATCCTGGGTACAATCTCTATGCGATGGTCCGCCGTTTGCCTTAGTGGTAACTCTTATGGCTCCTCAAACAGTCCAGAAAACTTATCTAATAAATTAGACAATTCAATTGCAGTACTTGAACTCATTTGAGGCTCATCTCTTGCTGGTCCTAACTAAAGAAGATAGGCCAAATCATACGCACAAAGCAGCCCCACCATCGGCTACATCACTGGAATCGGTAGGGACCGAACGCCATCAAGCCGCACTCTTTGTTTCCTTGCTTAAATTTCATCCACATGCTCCGAAAATCAAATATGACGGATCTCAAGCTCTGCAACCACTGAGTGCCAAGGATAATATCTGATCCTCACAGAACCAATGGATATAAGTTCATAATGATGTCGTGTCCTTGCACCCATATACTAACCTGGCAGCACAAGCTCTCTGCTTGAAGCTTCGTGCCGTCTCCAATAGCAACCTCAAACCCCACGGTTAGTTTAGCATCCAAACCCATCTTCCTCACCAACCTCTCGTCTAGAAAGTTGTGTGTACTCCCGGAATCAATGAGGATGTGCACACAATATTTTCTAACGAGTCCATCTACTCGTAATGTCCTCGTCGCGGAAGTACCCGAATATGCATGCATCGATATTTCAGCTTATATATCTTCCTCCACGCCCTCCTCGACGACCTCCTCATGGACCTCCTCTGGACACTCTCCATCATCAACAACCTCATCATCCTCCTCGAGACCATCGCTGAGCATCACACTCCCGATCGATTTGGAACATCGATGACCGGGGGTGAAATGCTCATCACATCGAAAGCAAATGCCCTTCGCTCTTTGCTCCTCCACTTGGGCAGGTGTGAGAGTTCGAATGGGGGTCTTGTGCCTCCTCTAACATCGGAAGAAGATCTCAAAGGTAGTCGTGGTCTAGTACTAGTAGTCGTTGTCTTTGAACCCCCAGAATTTCCAACCGGCGTTCTAGGCGTAAACCACCCATCTCGGTTGCCCCAACTTATTTTTGCTGCCATCTTGAGAGCCTTATGCTTTTGCTCCATCCCCACGGCCTTCTCAAAGGCCTCTTAAAGAGTGGTAGGACAAAGAGCACAAATATCTAACTGTATCTCATCCCGCAGCCCTAAAATGAATGTGCTCATCAATGTCGGTTCAGGCCAAGGTGGCTCACAATGACTACTACTAACTCTTTCAAATTCAGCGGTGCTCCAATACGGTCGTCCTTTGAACCATCTTGCTTAATGTGGCAGCAAAATCTTCATATGCCACTATCCAAAATCTGCATGTAATCTACCTACAAAACTCAGCCTAACTGGTAAATCCTCCACCACGAATAACCGATCTATATCAATGCAATGCCGTTCCTTGAAGGTGAAAGCTTGCTATTTGGACCTTTGCGTCCTCCATTGTTCCTTGACAATCAAAGTATTGTTCAACTTGAAACACCCAATTCGCTGGATCACCACCTTGAAATTTTGGAAAGTTCAAGCGTGCAATTCTCCCCCGAATAGCATTGTCAGGTTCGCGAAAGATCCTTGGTTCAGTCTGAACCTTTGTGCATGTTGATCACCATCTCTAAATCCTCAAGCACGTCCATCACCATCTCCGAAGAGATCAACCTCAACCTCAAAGTGACAATCCTCCTCATTGACGAAGCGCACCGGTGTCGCATGCCTCTCGAGTTCCACCATCGCCGGTCTTGGATTTTGTATCGGAGGTGGGGGATGATGTATAGGCATAGGTAAGAAGGGATCATCGACACTAACATGTCGCACCTGGACCTATGGGGTATTGGATCGATGTGGTTCCACCGCTGGTCATTCTTGAGGTACCAATCTTCGTTGAGGAGATGACGAAGCCGATCGGTTCATAACATATTCTTTTAGATCATTGTGATCTTTTTGTATTGCATCAACTCTATGCAGCAATATTTAGAATATGCCCCTAAGTTCATCCACCAAGCCCATGTTCACACCCATGGACGTTGGTTGACTCGGTCCTGCCGTGATCATTCCAAAGGAATCGGCCTCACGGTTAGGATTATCGTTGATTGAATCTTCCTTTGTCGATGTGCTCTCCATTAGTCTCCTTATTGATGTTAACGCACAAAAGGTATTCTCTGTCGATGCAAACCTGATGCAGACGTTCGAACACGGTGTTCGAACGCGCCCGACCACGTTCTCTATTTTTTGCGAACCTGATGCAGGTGTTCGCAAAGGCGTTCGAATGCGACCCCTTTCGCGTTCGAACATGACCTATAAAAAATTTATTTTAATGAAAATAAATAACTAATGCAATAAGAAAAGACTCTAACAAGGTGTATCACCATCGCCAGCCTCATTTAGGCATCTCCCCAACGGCCTACCTCTAAGGCTCCTCCCCTACCAGCTCCTCCCCTCCCGAGTCCCGACTCTGAGCCAGATCCAACAATCGCCATCATCCTCATCTCTGGTCTCCCCAAGCCGCCGCCCTCATTTCCCCACGCAGCCGCCGCCCTCATCTCCCATACCTGTAACACCCTCTGCTGGCTCCTCTCCTCCTGAGTATTCTGATCCAGCAATCGCCTCCCCCAAGTGAAACCATCGTGGCGCTGTAGCGCTGCCGCTTCCTCCACTGCCAACGTGAGTTTGCCGTGGGCACTCTCTCTTTCCCCTTGCCGAGGTACTTCCTAATTTATAGGATCTTTGAACTTTTTGTACAACTTGATTTTGCGACCTAAGAGGTGTTTGTTTATATAGTTTGACTATTTGTTCTTTGTTTGTTTAACCTTTCACCATCAACAAATCAGTTAACTTTAGCTTTGCTTCTTTTTAAATGTCGAAATTGGCTTTGGATATTGTTTCATTGCTTCTTGCCACTTTTCCTTCTGCATTCTATTTGTCATCTTCACTGTTGGTGGATTCAGGAGTCTGGAGGAGGTAGCTGGCATATACCAACAACTTTGGGTGATGACATTGAAACACCTCGCAAGTGGATTTGTGCTACAAGAAGTACTACTCTGGAATTGTCTCGATCTAGTAGACGATTAAGCCAAATGAGCTGATAACATCTTTCTTTATTTCCTCGACAAGCATGTCTTCTCATACTTGTTCCTTCTTTAGAGCTAAGGTAATTATCCTTGTACTGTGATTTTTAGTCGGTACTTCATAATGTTTATTTCTGACTCTTGGAATTTTTGTTGTAAATCTGATCAAATTACTTACATTAGGTGCTTCTTTATACCAAAAAGAGTTGGGATGTGACTGTATGTTGGTCTTTTCCTGTAAAATATAACTTGTATTGGGGAAGGAGATTGTTGAGGATTTTCTCTCGTCTAAACAACATTGTTAATGCCGGCTGATGAATGCTCCTTTTTTTCGTTGATAGGAAAGACAATGCATTACTTTAAAGAAGGCACAAAAGACCTCAGATGTCGAGGATGATATCTGGGGTATGCCTATACATGATCGGAGTAAAGATGTGGCGGACATACTCAAGCCACTTGGATGAAAAATGTGTTCTGAGTTCGAAATAATTTACATTCACAGACATATGGAACATCTATTGTTTAAAAAATATAAAACATCAACCTATATTTTATATTTACGTCTTTGATGGAGGTCTCTTTGGAATGTTCCAGGAGCTTGTCTCCGCTAACCTTGTATCTGGCTGATTGAAGGAGAAATTTCCTATATATTCATGCATGTAATTTCCTATCTGGCTGATGCATGTAAATTTTCATGCTTCTTTCTTGGTATAGTACTTTCCAATGGCATGATAATTCTGCTCTCATTGATATCTCTTTCTCTTTTCTTGCAATTTGTATATCATTTTCTACTTATTATCTTTATTAATCTGATAGATATCTTTATTGATTTGCATATGCTTATCAATTAGCTTGGAGCATTAAATTTTACAAATAGCAATAATGGTCATGCCTGCATCATCATACCCCTTTCACTTCATCTTGTCTCTAAGTTTAACTTAGTATCTTTGAATGCTTCTTGACAGATTGAAGTGTTTAATTACAACCTTACAAAGGATAGGTTGAAATGTATGATCTTTTTAATTGTTTTAAAGTGTTTAATTACTGCTTATTATTTAATTACTTATTTTACTGCATTATTTTTGAATTACAACCCTATCTTCCATGACATAGAACACTGGAACACCAGTGCAAACATTTTGTTCTTAAACTCTGCATTCATGTTCCAGTGGCATTTCAAGTTCCCTGGTATTTCATTTTGTTCTTAAACTCTGTATTCATGTTCCAGTGGCATTTCATTTTGGACAAAATAGGTTGAAATGTTTTACTCTATTATTGTTTGTTATTATACATAGTCCTATTGATGTTTTTCCGTCATGATATTATTTCTTAGATATTAACATTCTCTTTTTTTTTTGACAGGGTCATAATCTTTGGACAAGAAAATGGAGAGCTTAATATTACTGTTTACTTATTATAAACTATTTGTAATTTATAATGGACTATAAGCTTTAAACTTTATTCTAATTATTGTGGGATTGTTACATTTGAGAGGTAGAACTAAAACTTATTGTATGGATTTGTTCTAAACTTTGTTCTAAATTTTATTCCATACAATTTGTTGTGTGGATTTGGGCTTAAGAGTTAGAACTTTGTTCTGCACTCTAAACTTTGTTGCATACCTTGTTGTATGGATTTATTCCAAATTTTACTCTATACAATTTGTTGTATAGATTTGGGTTTAAGAGTTAGAACTTTATTTTAAACTCTAAACTTTGTTGTATGAGCTTTTGCTATGATGAATTATTAGAATTGTAATTTTGATGTTGTATGAGTTGAGTTGAAAATATATTATTTTGTTTGTATGAGAAATTAATAAATATTAAATTTTTTATAGGATTTATTAAATGGGTTAGATGGGTCGTGTTAACGTGTCGTGTTAACCCGACCTATTTATTAAACGGGTTAGGCAAGTCATTTCGCGTTAGGGTGAAGTTGACCCGACTCAAACCCAACCTAACCCAAACCCGCTTAACCCGACCCGATTGCCACTCCTAGTTCGAATGCGATCGAGGTGCTTTCGAACGCGCGACAAAAAAGATGAATCGTAATAAGATTTTTCTAGGGTTTTTGGATGATTGGCTAGCCTCCAAAGGATCCACCATTGCTGACCACCTACTCAGCTGGCCGTGCCCCCCTGACCCTAAGGAGTGCCCACCTTCCTTTCTATCCTTCTCTTGCAACCTAGCCACCTTCCCTACACCCTAATCCATCCATTCACTTCCATCCAAACCCTTGAACGTTCTCCACCTCATTCACCGGCCTTCCCACCTCCATCCACACTCCTAGATCAGCCCTACATACCTGGTCTATTCCTTACAAGTCAGTAGGTGAAGGGTGGTGGCGGCGTTAACCACGGCTGAGGATGAAGCTCGGCAGAGAGAGAGAGAGAGAGAGAGGACGCATAAGAGGGAGAGTAAGGGAAAAGAGTCCCGCAGCAAAACCAATGAGTTCAATATTCATTCAATGATTAAAATATGGTCAGCACCTAAATACTTATATGTGGTCACTATACAACACAATTCGGCCAAGTCCGACCATATTAATTCAAAACAACTCAAGCTGAAAGCAAACTAACATAATACAAGGACTAAATGACAAAAGCAAATAAATCTAATTAAGCTAAAGGGTTTCAACCCTTATTTGGTCAGCTTGAGACAACCGGGTTGGCTCGAGTAGTATCACAAGATATGGTAGATATCATGTCATAACTAATCAAGTATATAATTATCAACAATATATAAATAAACCTCTAGTCATACCATCATCATAACTCTCTCAAATATAACACATATGATGCATGCTGATTATAACCATGCTATGATATTAAATACAACCACATATAATGCATCATGATCACTCAATAATCAGATATATTAGATAATAATAAAATCATATACATTTCTTGACATCTCAATCATTAATATCAATTTCAAATAATACCATCGTACTAAATTACCATGCACGGTCAACACCTGGTACTTAGTCCCATAATTCAACTCGAAGACTTAGAGCATACCTTGCCAACTGTTAAAGGTATCTCAATTATAATCATACTCTATCAAGCATTAATGGCATCAACATCATCCAAATCCGGGTACCCAATTAAATAATAGAAATCACATGAGGATAACTCACCACATATACCCTAGCCAACGGTATATGTTCGAATGTTTGTTACACACAGAGACTACTAATCTCAGATGTAAGGTCATAGGATTGCGAATATATTAAATGATCAATTAACTATAGGCACACCCTAACCCTCATGCCCACTCAGGTATCCTCATATTTTCTACCAACTATTTTATCCATGAGATTTCATACTTTTCTTCTAAATGATAGATCATATGCATTTATTGAATACGATAATAAGCCATGTATCTAAGAAATTTAGATGGTTAGAAAGTCAAAAGAAATATGATACGATACAATCTCCAATTATATATATATCACATGTATACTCATGCTATTCTATTACATGCCTACTCATAGTAGTCTATTACATGCATACTCATACTAGTCTATTACATGCATACTAATGTTAGAGATTATCTCGATATAAAGTCATAATTATATAGTCATCCTCAATTATCTATAAATATCAATAGCATATTCATATATAAAATCAGTCTAATCAATGAATAATAAAACATGCTCAAATATAATCTAATACACCTTGCTAGAGTCTTTTCTTATTGCATTAGTTATTTATTTTTGAGAAAACAAAGTTTCTGTAGGTCGCGTTCGAATGCGCCCGATGCCTGCATTAGTTCGCAAAAATAGAGAACGCAAAATATGCATTCAAACGTGGTCAGGCACATTCGAATGCTTGCATTAGTTCGCATCAACAAAGAACGTATTTTGTGCGTTTGAACGCGGTCGACCCCGTTCGAACGCGATCGGCGAGAGTCCACTAGTATTAGAGTTAATAATTATTATTTTGGCTTGTTGGTTAGCCTCATAAAAGGTATGGATGGCAACCAAAATATTTATGATAAATGAATATTGGTTTTTATCTTCCTCTATCATCTCTCTAGTCTCTCTACCCTAATCTCCCTCCTCTCTTTTCACCAATCAGCCACCTCTACCATTGGCAAGGTCTCATCTATCTTTTAATCTCTCTCGTCTGTCGAGTCCTCCCTCCTCCTTAGGATCTCGACCACTTCTCTTTCTTCATCCTTATCCCTTAAACTATATCAACCATCCACCCTCATCTCCATTATCATCCATAACCCTATCATCATCTCCACCCGTCACCACCACCATCACCCCCACTCTAGCATATTTTCGTCCCAATTACAGTCCAAATTTGAGAAGGGCGTACATAGACAAACCAGGAAGTTATGGATTGACCACTCTTAGTTTCATAATTTTCTGACTACGAAAAAATATTTGGTGAATATTTTCCCTCAGTTGCGCGGACTGCTTACTACAACCGATTCAGATATTGAAGAGGATATTCCTTAACCTATCATTGGTATCAGAGGCAGGTGAATCTCGGACCTCCATTAATGGTGGAGACAAGGAAGATGGCCTCATCAAGGAGATCAATGGAGGGCGCACCAACAAGGGAAGACTCAACCCACGAAAACCCTAACCAAGAGGTTGATTCCCTTGGTGCGGCCACGGTAGTACCGAGTCAACCAATGTCAATGGGTGTGAACATGAGCTTGACGGATGAACTTAGGGCCATGTTCCAAATATTGCTATACCAGTTGGATGCAATACAGAATGATCATAATGCCTTGAAGGAATATGTCATGAGCCGATCGGCTTCGTTATCTCCTCAACGAAGAACAGTGCCGCAAGGACCAGCGGTGGAACCACACTGAACTAACGCCCCACAAGTCTAGGTATGACATGTTAATGTCAATGAACCAGTTCTACCTATTCCTACACATCATCCCCCACCTCCGATACACAACCTAAGGCTGGCAGTGGTGGAACCCGAGAGACGTGCGGCTCCGGTGTGCTTCATCGATGAAAAAGATTGGCACTTTGATGACGATGTCGATCCCTTCGGACATGGTGTCGGGCATGTTCGAGGATTCAGAGGAGAGCAGCAAGCACAGCGGTTCAGACCTAAACTAAGGATCTTTCGTGAGCCCAATAATGCTATCCAGGGAAGAACCGCACGCTTGGACTTTCCAAAATTCTAAGACAGTGATCCGATAGATTGGGTTTTCAAGTGGAGCAGTATTTTGATTGTCAAGGGGCAGCGGAAGATGCAAAGGTGATGATTGCAAGCTTTCACTCTAAGGAAGAGCATTGTATTGGTATCGATCGGCCATTTGAGGTGGAGGATTTACCGGTTGGGCAAAATTTTGTAGGAGGATTACACGCAGATTTGGGATAGCTGCGTATGAAGATTTTGCTGCCACATTAAGCAAGATCATTCAGAGAACAACCGTGTTGGAGTACCAAGCAGAATTTGAAAGAGTTAGTAGTCGTTGCGAGCCACCTTGGTCCGAACCAATATTGATGAGCACATTTATTTCAGGGCTATGGGGTGAGATTCAAGTGGATGTTCATGCTCTTTATCCTACTACTCTTGAGGAGGCTTTTGAAAAGGTCATGAGAATGGAGCAAAAACACAAGGCCCTAAAAATGGCAGTGAAAGCAAGTTGGGGCAACCGAGATGGGCGATTTGCGCCGAGAACGCTAGGTAGAAATTCTGCAGGTTCAAAGGTAGCGACTGCTAGTTTGGGGCACGACCACCCTTGAGACTTTCTTCTGATGTTAGAGGAGGCACAAGACCTCCTGTTCAAACTCTCACACCTGCCAAGGTGGAGGAGCGAAGAGCGAAGGGGCTTTGCTTTCGATGCATTGAACGTTTCACCCCCAGTCATCAGTGTTCAAAATCGATCGGGAGTGTGATGCTCATCGACGATCTCGAGCGGGACGATGAGGTTGTTGGTGATGGAGAGTATACATAGGAGGTCCATGAGGAAGACGTGGAGGATGGCGCGGAGGAAGATATCCAAGCTGAGATATCTATGCATGCATATTCGGGCACTTCCATGCCGAGGACATTATAGGTGGACAGACTCGTTATGTAACGCCCCCGCCGCACGCGGGCACATGCACGCCCACGCGCCCACATGGCACGCGCGGCGCATGAGACAGGTCGGGCGGGGCCCGTCACGCACAGATACTCATGTGCACATATAATCAAGATATCATCAAATAAAACCTGCTAACCTATCCATGATCACATAATCCATCACCAAATAAATTATATTATTAACCAAATAAACCTATTAACATATGAATATCCAAGTTCACAATAATATACACTAGACCACTACATAATTCGGCAGGACCCACACAAGCCACAACAAACCATCAAGATACAACTAAAACAACTAATATAAGAGTACACTATGATTCGACCTATATTATATAAATCATCGTCTAATACAAAAGAGTACAAATATCAAATACTGGTACAACTCAATTTCTATATAAACTATCATCTATACCATCTCGCATCTATAGCTTACCTCATCATCGCTCTAAAATATCTTCTCAAGATACCTCAAGTCACTATCACGTACCACATATCTGAGGGGGTTAGCAAAAAAATAAAAAGAGTCATGAGCAAAAGGCTTAGTGAATGTCAACCATGATCATGTTATGATATCAAATACAATCATATATGATGTATATTGACTACTCGATAATCAGGTAATCCAATGATAATGAAATCATATGCATTTCTCAACATCTCAGTCATCAATGTTAGCTCTATATGTCATCATTATATTAGACTAATGTGGACAGTCAACACCTGGTACCTGGTCTCAAACTCTGCCATCCGCAAGGAGTATCTTAAATATAATCATACATTGCCATTCGCTAAGGGTATCAACATCCATCCAGACCGGGCACCCTTCTAGCTGATAGAAATCTCGTGAGGATAACTCACCACATATGCCCTAGCGAACGGCATGTGTCTGAATGTCTGTTGCGCACATAGACTAACGACCTCGGACGTAAGGCAACAGGATCGCGACTATGTTAAGCGATCAATCATCCACCAAGCCCGTCCTAACCCTCGCGCCCACTCGGGTATCCTCACGCTTTCTATCAACTATCCTATCAATCATATTTCATGCTTTTCTTCTAAATAATAGATCATATACATATATCCAGTACGATAACAAGTCAATATATAACAGGAATTTAGGTGGAACATGAATCAAGAGAAAAATGATGCAATATAGTCTCCAACCATGTAGTCAACACATGCATACTCATGCTAATCTATTACATGCATACTCATGCTACAGATCAATTAGACATAACATTATACCAGTATAATCATCTCTCATCATCTCTATTTATCATCATCATACTCATATCCAAGATCAGCCTAATTAGATGCATGATAAAAATATACTTGACTATAATCATCTTTAGATAAAGTCATATAATTATGTTGGAGGCCAAAACATGCATGTACATAATATATAATATAACCTAATTTAAGAAAGTCGTCTAGGGGGATAAGACTACTCACCGTCTGATCAGAAGACCCAATACACGTATTCCTCACGTCCATCGATCAATCATCACAAATCACTAGCAAGGTCCACGGGGTCTCAAATAAAGAGTTGGGATCTGAAATTGTTTAAGTAATATAAAGTTAGTTATTTATCCAATTGGGATCCGTTTGTGTAATATATGATAATTTATTAGGTTTAAAATTTCTTCTTTTATTTTTATTAAAGACATGTATTAATCTAATAAAAATATATGAAGTTAAAAATATATTTATGTACAAATATTTATAATTATGATTAACTGAAATTACACTAATTATACTTATCTAATAACCATGTTACTAAATATATTTATTCTTGAAAAATTAAACTAAAAATCTAATTTAGATTAACTAAATAACATAATTAATTTAGACATGTTTTATTGCGAGAAAAGGTAAAATGAAGAGAGGAAAAAGAAGTAGAAGAAAAGAAGAAGAAGAAGAAGAAGAAGAAGAAGAAGAAGAAGAAGAAGAAGAAGAAGAAGAAAAGAAGAAGAAGAAGAAGAAGAAGAAGAAGAAGAAGAAGAAAAGAAGAAGAAGAAGAAGAAGAAGAAGAAGAAGAAGAAGAAGAAGAAGAAGAAGAAGAAGAAGAAGAAGAAGAAGAAGAAGAAGAAGAAGAAGAAGAAGAGAAGGGAAGGGAAGGGAGGGAGGTTTACCTAGGCTGCAGCGGTGGCGGTGGCGGCGGCAACGGCGACGGCGACAGCGGCAAGCTGGCATCGGTAAGAGAAGGGAAAGAGAGCTCGAGAGAGAGAGAGGTGATGAGAGAGAGAGAGAGAGAGAGAGAGAGAGAGAGAGGCGAGGGTAAGAGAGAGAGAATGAGAGAGTTAGAGCGAGAGCACTAAAGAGAGAAGGCGGTGAGGGGTGCGGCGGCGACGTCAGCTAGAAGGAGAGACAGAGAGAGGTGATAGAGAGATAGAGAGAGGAGGGTAAGAGAGAGTTAGAGAGATAGCACTAAAGAGAGAGAAGGCGGTGAGGGGTGCGGCGGTGACGATGGCGGCGGCAAGAAGTCGTCGGTGAGAAGGAGAGAAAGAGAGAGGTGCTTGAGAGAGAGAAAGAGAGGAGGGTAAGAGGGAGAGTGAGAGAGAACGCATGAGTTAGAGAGAGAGCTATAGAGAGAGAGAGGTGGTGAAGGAGGTAAGGTGGCAGCTGCGGCGATTGTGGGCGCATGTGGTGCCCTCAACGTGCGCCCAAAATTTGCATGGCACTAGCTCATGCGCAACACCAAATATTTTTTTTTTATTTCTCTTTTTGTCTCTTATTTATTTATTTATTTTATACATTATTATTATTATTATTATTTTATTTATTTATTTTTCTAGGTTATTATATTATTTATTATTATATTATTATTATTATTATTTTAATTTTTATTTATTTATTTATTTATATTTTTGGGTTATTACACGTTAGAAAGCATTGTGTGCACATCCTTATTGATTCCGGGAGTACACACAACTTTCTAGACGAAAGGTTGGTGAGGAAGATGGGCTTGGACGCTGAACCGACTGCGGGGTTTGAGGTTGCTATTGGAGATGGCACGAAGCTTCGGGCGGAGAGCTTGTGTCGCTGGGTCAGTATACGGGTGCAAGGACACGACATCATTGTGGACTTGTATCCGTTGGCGCTGCGAGGAGCAGATATTATCCTTGGTACTCAGTGGTTGCAAAGCTTAGGGCCCGTCACATTTGATTTCCGAAGTATGTGGAGGAAATTTAAGCAAGAAAATAAAGAGGTGCGGCTTGATGGCGTTCGGTCCCTACCGATTCCAGCGATGCAGCCGATGATGGGCCTTGTGCGAGTGATTGGGCCAATCTTCTTAAGTTAGGACCATAGGAAATGAGCATCAAATGAGTCCAGGTACTATAATTGATTTGTCTAATTTATTGGATAAATTTGCTAGACTGTTTGAGGAGCCAAAGGAGTTGCCGCTGAGGCGAACGACGGACCATTGCATAGAGATTGTGCCAGGGGCTGCATTGGCAAACGTGAGACCGTATAGGTATCTACATGTGCAGAATGAAGTTATCTCCAAGATGGTAGCCGAGATGTTGGAGCAAGGCCTCATACAACCAAGTCATAGCTCTTACTCATCGCCCATGTTATTGGTGCGGAAGAAAGATGGGTCGTGGCATTTTTGTGTCGACTACCGGGTACTAAACGCTATCACCGTCAAGAACCAGTATCCCATTCTGATCATAGAGGAGCTGTTGGACGAGCTTGCAAGGGCGACCATATTCAACAAACTTGACTTGAGGGCTGGGTATCATCAAATTAGAGTTCACTCGGTGGATGTGCACAAAACTATATTTCGAACTTCGGACAAGCACTACGAGTTCCGGGTGATGCTATTTGGTCTCACCAATGCTCTAGCTACTTTTTAAGGCCTCATGAATGATATTTTTTGGCTTTTGTTACGACGGTATGTGATGCGAACCGGGTCAGATCAGATCACATCAAGGGGAGATTAGACTCAATGGATTGAGTCTAGTTATCTTATTTACTTGTTTGGTTTAGTTAGAAGGTTAGGATTTTATTTAATTAGCTAAATCTAGCTTTTTGCAGTTTCGAGAAAATATTCGCAGAATATTCTATAGATGTCCGAATAATATCATACTAGTGGGATCTACAACTTTGGTATTCAAGACTTCTACAGATCTGGAATCTATCTATGAAAAAATGAATGATTAATCCGAGAAAGATAAAAAGGCTGATTTAGTTAGTTAGCTAGCTTTATCTTGTTGTTTGAATTTCAAATAAATTGGATAATCCGCATGTGGATCCGATCTGCTATGGATTTTTACTCCTATAAATAGGAGTGGACATGTATTGATAATTTTATGAAAGTGAATAGAGAGAAATTTGAGTTTAACAAGTTATTATTCTCATCCTTATCTTTTTTTCACTAGTCGTTAGATTGTCTTTATTTTTATAAGAGTAGATCATAACCGTAGATCCCCTTCAAGCATCCAAACCCTAGCCACCTCCTACCTCCAGCAGCCACCCTACAATACGGCCATCCACCACCACCTTTGGCTGTCTGCCACCCTCCGATGACCGCCACAATGTCAGAAATTACCGTTTTACCCTCTCTGACCTATCTCCACTATTTTATTTTTATCTTTTCATCCCGACCTCCGATTTAGATGAAACTAGAGCCATTAGAACCCTAACTCAGGAGGATACTTCTTAAATTTTTATAATCATTTAACAGACGGATCATTCTAGATCTGGTTCATAACAGTATATTTTGGTATTTTTTGACAACATTTTAGTATACAACAGGACTGAAATAGAGCATTGGAGGCATTTAGAGGATGTGCTGAATTTGTTGAAGCGAAACTAGCTAAAGATTAAGAAGTCCAAGTACCTATGTGGAGTACCACAAGTGGAGTATTTATGCCACATTATAACAGTAGAAGGAGTGGCGGCGGATCCTTAAAAGGTGGCGTGCATGATAGCTTGGCCGATCCCTACTTCTACCATAGAATTGCGCAGCTTTTTGGGGCTGACCGGGTATTATCGCCGCTTCATCGCCGGGTATGGCAAGATCGCTGCTCCTCTTACTTTTTTGCTGAGGAATGACTCTTTTAGATGGATAGAGGAAGCCACTACAGCCTTTGAAAAATTAAAAATAGCAATGACAACGGCGTCCGTTCTAGCTCTACCGAACTTCACCAAAGATTCGTTGTGGAATGCGATGCGTCGGGAGTTGGCATAGAAGCTGTACTAATGCAAGGAGGACGTCTCATAGCCTTTCTTAGCAAGGCTTTATCATAAAAATCCCAGCAATTATCGACCTACGAGAGGAAGATGTTGGCAATCCTGCATGCGATGATGAAGTGGAGGCTTTATTTGATCGGTAGGCAGTTTATTATTCGAACCGATCAAAGGAGTCTTCCATACTTTATAGGACAGTGAATTCACACTCCGGCACAGCAGAGATGGATTACAAAATTACTAGGATATGATTATGAAGTTCAGTACAAGAAATGAACAAAAAATAGAGCAGTGGATGCACTATCGCACGAACTCGATACCGCCAAGCTCGCAGCCTTTTCTTCTCCCACTTTTCCTTTTCTTGACAAGTTGAGGTATGCATGTACATCTGACCTACATGTTATGAGGTTGTTATGGGAGGTATTGGATGATTTGGAGCACCATATAGAGTTGGAGAACCGAGGTGGTTTGTTGCTGGACCACGGGTGCATCTGGGTGCCCGCAAATAACGGATTATAGCAGAAATTATTAGAGCACTTTCACCAAACTCCAGAGGCTAGTCATGAGGGTGTCTTGAGGACTTATAAGAGGATATCACAGAGCTGCACATGGCCAGGATTAAGGCGAGATGTGAGGAGTTTTGTCCATGCTTGTGAAGTTTGTCAAAGGGCAAAGGCAACCACATTGAAACCGGCTGGATTACTTCAGCCTCTACTAATACCAGACCATTTTTGGGAAGACATTTCTATGGATTTCAAAGAAGGTCTTTCGCTAGTATGTGGCTACTCTATTATTTTTGTGGTGGTTGACAGATTGAGCAAGTATGCACACTTTTCTACATTATTGCATCCATTCTAAGCTAAGTTGGTGGCTTAAATTTTTATGAGAGATGTTGCAAGGTTGCATGGCATGCCACACATGATTGTCTCTTATCGTGATCGTGTATTTGTGAGCGACTTTTGGGTGGAGTTTTTCATATTACAGGGGACTCGATTGAATTTTAGTTCGAGCTATCATCCATAGAAGGATGGCCAAACCGAGATGGTCAATCGAAGCATTGAGTAGTACTTACGGTGCTTTGTTGGAGAGATGCCGAGATGATGGTTGGAGTTTTTACCATAGGCGAAGTGGTCTTATAACCCGCCCATCACAGCAGTATTGGCATGACTCTATTCGAGGTGGTGTATGGGTGCACGACTCCGACATTACGCGCCTACGACCCTGTGGCATCTACGGATCAAATGGAGGTGGACTTGACATTGATGGATAGAGATGCCATATTAAGGAGGTTGCGTGCCCATCTTAAACTTGCTCAAAACTACATGAAGTAAGTTTATGATCACAACCATCGAGAGCAGGAGTTCGACATTGGCAGTTGGGTATTCATGAGAGTGCAACCGTACCGACAAGTGACCTTGCGTTCGATGCAAGACCAAAAGTTAGCATATCGCTACTTCGGTCTGTTTCACGTGTTAGAGCGTATCGGTTCGGTTGCGTATCGCTTGGAGTTGCCTGAGGGGTCGAGAGTACATCCGGTCTTCCATGTTTTATTGTTGAGGGAGCGAATTGGAGATCATTAGGTCGTTGGATCAGTTCTACCAAAGCCATTGTAGGAGACAGAGATTGTGGAGCTAGTTCGTGTACTTGCGAGGCGCCGATGACGTCATGGTACCAGATTGGAGATGGAGGTCCTAGTCGAGTGGCTTGGCAAACCATCCGACGAGGTGACATGGGAGCTAGAGACGAATATCTTGGAGCATTTTCTCGACTTTACTCCTTGAGGACAAAGTGGGGGAAGCATGGTGTGCTGATACACCTTGCTAGAGTCTTTTCTTATTGTATTAGTTATTTATTTTTGAGAAAATAAAGTTTCTATAGGTCGCGTTCGAACGCGAAAGGGGGTGCATTTGAACGACTTTGCAAATGCCTGCATCAATTCGCAAAAACAGAGAACACAAAATGTGCGTTCGAACGCGATCGGGCGCATTCGAACCCCCGCGTGTGAATGCCTATATTAGTTCGCATCCACAAAGAACGTATTTTGTGCGTTAGAACGCGATTGACCCCGTTCGAACGCAATTAGCGAGAGTCCACTAGTATTAGGGTCAATAATTATTATTTTAGATTATTAGTTAGCCTCTTAAAAGATGTGGATGGCAGCCAAAATCATCATTGGTTTTTTATCTTCCTCTATCCTCTCTCTAGTCTCTCTACCCTAATCTCCTTCCTCCCTCTTCACCATCCAGTCATTTCTACTATTGGTATGGTCTCATCTATCTTCTAATCTTTCTCGTTTATCTAGTCCTCCCTCCTCCTTGAGATCTCGACCACTTCTCCCACTTCATCCTTATCCTTTAAACTACATCAGTCATCCACCCTCATCTCCATTAACATTCATAACCCTATCATCATCTCCATCCATTACCACCAGCATCACCCCCACTCTAGTGTACTTTTTTTCTCAGTTACAATCCGAATCTAAGAATGGCGTAAATACCAAAAATGTAGATCAGGAAGTTATGGATCAATAACTTTTAGTTTTGTAATTTTCTAACTATGGGAAAATATTTGGTAAATATTTTCTTTCAGTTGCGCAGACTGCTTCCTACAACTGATTTAGATATTGAAGAGGACGTTTCTTTACCTTTCATAATCATCTTACATAGGATCATATAATCATAGTAGAGATCAAAGCAAAATGAGTATATATAATATATAATATATCCTAGTATGAGGAAGCTCTCTAGGAAGTAAGACTACTTATTGATTAGAAGACACAAAAAACATACACCTTTCGTCTGGCAACCAAACATCAACACGTCGATAATAAGGTTCACAAGGTCTCATATAGAGGTTCGGGATCTTAAAATATTTAGATAGTATGGAGTTAGTCGCATAAGCATTAAAATTCATTCGAATAAAATATAAGGGTTTATTAGGTTTAGAATCACTCTTTTTTATTTTTAAATAAATAACTAGGTTTACATTATACATACAATTCTAATACTTTAAATATATGATAAGCTCTGATACCACTTGATAGGATCTGGAACCAAAGATAAGCTACGCAACTATTCCTTCAAGATCTAAATATATTATAGGAATCAGTCTGCGCAACTATGGAAAAATATTTTTTAGATATTCTTCTGTAGTCATAAAATTACGAAACTAATTGGGTTAGATCCATAACTTCCTGATCTTTAACTTTCATATTTACACTCTTTGCATATTCAAACTATAGCAGAGACAAAAACATGGAATAACGTGGGTGATGGTGGTGGTGACGGGTGGAGTGGATGTTAGGGTTATGGATGGGTATAGAGATGAAGATGGATGGTGGATGTGATTAAGGGATATAGACGAAGAAAACAAAGTGGTTGAGATCCCAAAGAAGAGGGGTGGCTCGACAGTCGAGGAAGATTATAAGTTAGGAGAAACCTTGTCAACGGTAGAGGTAGAAGGATGGTGAAGAGAGAGGAGGGAGATTAGAATAGATAGATGATAAAGAGGCAAGAAATCAATATTCTAATAGTATAATGAAGTTGGCTGCCATTCACATATTTATAAAGGCTAGGTAACAAGTCCTAAAACAATAAGTAACCCTAATTCTAGAGGATTCCCGCCGATCGCGTCGAACGTACCAAAAGACGTTCTCTGTATGTGCGAACGCAATACAGGCGTTCGAACGCGGGCGTTCAAACTCGCTCGACCGCATTCGAACACACAATATGCATTATTTGTATTTGCGAACCTAATGCAGGCATTCGCAAGGACGTTTGAACGCGACCTCTCCTGCGTTCGAACGCGACTTACAAGAATGCAATAAGAAAATATCCTAACTAAATTTATTAATATACTATTATTATAAAATATTAGTTATAACATAAGAACAAGAGGTTTGTTCTTTTTGCTTAACCATATTCTAAATATATAGTTATAAAATAAAAATAAAAATAAAAGGATAAACATATATAATCATAAATAAAATATATGTATAAACGAGATCTATTTATAGTTATTTTATAATTCTAACTCTTGTTTAACTAATATGTAAAATAGTCATTATCAAGTAAAAATAAATATGTAAACTTAGTATTACATTTTATACAAAATAGTATACAAGAAAAAAATGCTAAAAATAATTGTATAAAAAATAAGCATGAGTATAATTTTTATACAATAAGCACTCGAGCCCAGCACTGTTGTAGCAGAGGAAAAATAGAAACCGAGGAAGAAAAAGAAGAGAGGAAGAATAAGGGTTAGGAGGAGAAAAAGAGAAAAGGAAAGAGAAGAAAAGGGGAGCGGTTTGGGCAAACCCAAGCCAAAGGAAGAGAGAAAGAAAGAGAAAGAAAGAGAAAGAGAAGAAAGAAGAGAGGAAGAGGGGGCTCACCTCGGCAGCAACGGTAGGCCGGCGTCGGCAAGAGGGAGATAAAAAGAGAGAGCTCAAGGGGGAGGAAAGTGAGTGAGAGAGAGAGAGGACGAAAGAGGAGAAGGGAGGAGACCCACCGGCGCTGCTCGATGATAGAGGTGGTGGCAGTGGCTTTAGGGACGAACGACATTAGCACTGAGAGAGAGAGAGAATAAGAGAGAGATATAGAGAGGAAGAGAGAGGCGGTGGGGAGGGAGGGCGGCGGCGGCTGGGGGCGCATGGTGCCCTCAGCGCCAGCCACCGAGATGCATGACACGAGGAGGTGCTCTGCAAGCAATCCATATTTTTTTCATAAATTAGGCTAGGTTGTTACATCTTTCTACCAAAAAAATGGAAGCCATCTTGAAGTATTGCATGAACTACTTACTATTCACTTACATTTTGGTTTCACAAAGTGAGAAGGAAGAGGACTAGAGAACTAGAGAGTGGGAAGGAGGGAGCACTACCTCCGTCAATGTCCCTATCCTCTATTCCCTTTCTCCTTATCCTCTATTTCCTTTCTCCACTGCCGACCTTTGTCAGGCTACCATCATCCCCGTATACTCGCCAACGCGGATAACTTATTCCATAAGATGGAGGAGGGTCCTTGAGCTTAGGCTAGAGGTCTTGGGTAGTTTAGTTCTTAAGGTGGCTTGAGGCTGAGGATGATGGAGAAGAAATATAGGAGCTAGCAAGAGGAAATATAAGAGCTTGGATGGAAGGGAAAAAAGGAGGGCTCCATTAAAAACAAAATTTATTTGCTCTTGGCTAAAGGTTGAAGACTAGTGAGAATAAGAGAATATTTTTCTTCTAACTCATGTGGGGGCCACCACTCTTTTCTTCGT
This sequence comes from Typha latifolia, assembly GCF_019914945.1. Classification (NCBI taxonomy): domain Eukaryota; kingdom Viridiplantae; phylum Streptophyta; class Magnoliopsida; order Poales; family Typhaceae; genus Typha; species Typha latifolia. Next base: position 11,674,153 of record NC_133086.1, on the reverse strand, counting down.
CCCTTCTTTCTACTTTGTATATTTATAAGGGGTATTTTAGTTATTTAGCATATTTTATCACCGTCATTTTCTGTTTTACTTTCATCCAAAGTTTTGGATCATTATAATGAATATAATAAAAAAATCATAATATTTATGAAAATCGGGTATAATTCAAATGATGTAAATATAATTAATTAAGAAAAAGAAAAAAATAAGTCAATTTAGTAAATTTACATAAACTTAAGGTAGCGTTTAGTTCATGAATGAAATACTTATTCATGACTTTTGTTTTCCTTAGATATATTTTATAACTAAATATTTATCTAGATACATTTTAGTCGAACAATATATAAAGTAGGTCACGTGATAAGTTCAATAAAAAATCTTATTATAAATAGAGGGTACGAAAAATTATGCATATTTTCTAGTAGGATTTATATTACTGAAAAATAACCAAAATATATTGTTTATACTAACCCCTCTATCTCTATATCAATAACTGATTTCTCTGCAATCTAGTATGCTATATTTATTCGATTCATTTATGTATTTTTTTTGTTTCTCTGTATGTTTTAAATTTTTTCCAATAATTAAAAAATTATTTCCAATAGTTTTTAGAACTACTATTTTTTTTTCAATCTGTAATCAATTGAATAATTGGCTCGCATCCCACAGTGTCATTTCACTAGATCAAGAAATATGAAATGATAGTTATTTTTAAAATTCATGTAACTCGAATTTAAGCTAATCCCGAAAAAGACCATCAATAAGACATATTATGAATACATTATATTTTATCATTTACTATCTATTATGAGGGTATTTTGGTCTTTTTATCTCAATATGATCTTAATGGTCACATTTATTTCCGGTTTATTTGCATTTTATATAAACTTATTTTTGGTAATCGCTACTGTTTTGTTTATATTTTACAATTAAATAATAAAATAAGAGTAAAATCATAAAATTACCTTTTCCTTTAAAATTTAAAGAGTTGTATATAAAGTTTTGGAAAATTCTTATGCTCAAACAAAACTAAGCTTTTTGAATAATAAAAATCTTATTCCAAATACAAACTCTTATTTTAGGATAACAATTAAATATCATAATTGTCATATTTCAAAATAAATATATTATTTATTAAAATTATATCTTATACATTACACTAACTTAATTACTAATTTACCCTTAATTTGACTATAATATCTCTTAAATATTTTATTATAATTTATCACTTATCTCTAATCTCTTTCAAACATCTTATCATAATTTATTATTCATCTCTCTCCTATCTTAAATATTTTATCAATATCTTATCATAATTTATCATTCCTCTATACTCTCTCTTCTCTTTTATCATATTATTTTTATTTTATATTAAATAAATAAAATTTAATTTAAATAGCATAATGTCAATAATTTAATATTTTGTAAAAGTAAGAACATCTTAGAAATTATTATTATTATTATTAATTTTAATTTATATACATCAATATAAATATAAATATTATAAATTATTAATAATATAGTATTTAATTAATAGAATAATTTTTTATAAAGTATCTTATTATTAAAAAAACTATATGTACTAATATCATCAAAAATATAATATTAATAAACTAATATTTTATCAAATTAAATATTAACTCATAAATAAAATAATATATTTACTATTTAAACTATGTATTAACCTAATCAAAATTTTGTTTCGCTGAAATAATAAAATAATAAATTTGGGAAAACTTAATACAATATTATTAATAACCTAATGTGTTAATCTAAAATAAACTATACGAACATGTAAATATTTATATTATTGATAATCTCATTTGTAAAGATTATTAAAAAATATATGTTCCAGGTAAAGAAAATTTTATTATTTTCAACTATAAAATATTTAAAATATTATAAAAAAATAAAAGAATTAAAAGAATTAAAAGAATTAAAAATTATTTTTGACTATAAAATATATATATGTAAAAAAAGATATATATTAATAAAATAGTTTTTAAAATTAATTCAAATTATAATAATAAATTTATATAAGCATCACGTACCTTCTTTTCGAGCATTATATATCTATCTGCCTAGCATTGTATTGCATATTTATATCTCTATTTATCTTCAATTACATATCTATCCCCCTAATATCTATCTCCTTGACATTGTATTATATTATATATCTATCTTTGTAGCATTGTACAACATTGTATATCAATAGTGTTAGAGTAGCATATTTAACTCTAAGCATTATATATATAAAATATATTAATTTATTTATCATTAATCTGCTTTAAATCAAAAGGCATTTCAGTAATTTTCTTCTTTATTTTTATTTATATCTCGATAAATAACTCTCGTAACAAAGAATTATACTTTGTTATTCCTATTTAACTCTATTCCCAATGCGTAAGACTCATAGAAGGACTTAGTCTGACGCCGCTAATCCCACTATTAGTCGAGGTAGTTGGTTTGACCCCTCAAGTTTGGTGGGGGGTGTAAAGGCGTTGCTCGTTCGTTGCTCGCCCCATTCGTCCCTCCCTCAATTAACTCTTCCATCTCCGTCTATCTCCCAACTCTCACCAACTCCACCATTCTTTCTCCCTCTCTCCGGCGATTCCAAGCACAGAGAGAAGGAAAGATAGGGCTGGGGCATGGCGTTGTTGGAGATGAAGGCGTGGGTGGCGGATCTGGTTGCCTCGATTCTGACGACGTCATCAGAGGAGCCGGAGGTCGCCGGAAAGAGGCAGGCGGCGGCAGCTCTGGCGACGTCTATGGCGGTCGTGGTGGGGTGCATGCTGCTCATCCTGTGGCGGAGATCGGGAGCGGAGAAGAAGTCGAGCAAGGAGCCGCCGGCGAGGCCTCCGCCGTTGAGGGTGGAGCCGGACCACGATGCCGATGAGGGGAAGCAGAGGGTGACCATCTTCTTCGGCACCCAGACAGGAACAGCAGAAGGGTTCGCCAAGGTATGAAAGGAGTTCGATCTCAGATCTCTGTAGTTCTTCTTCGATGGCGTAAAAGTCGCACCTTTTGTGCCCTAATTTTGTTTATTTGATCAGTCAATTGCTGAGGAGGCTAGAGCGCGGTATGATAAGGCCGCCTTCAAAGTCGTGGATCTGGTAAGCTTCCTTCATCTTTTTATTCTTCAATTCAATAGTATGGCATGGACATGATCGTTTGTTTTTCACTTATTTCTTTTGTTGTTAGGATGATTATGCTGCTGATGATGATGAGTATGAAGAGAAGATGAAGAAAGAGACTTTGGCGTTGTTCTTCTTGGCAACGTAAGTTGAAATATGTTGGTTGTCAATTTGCAGTGTTCTCTTTACGTCTTTTTTGTTCACTAGTTTTTGTTAGAATGCTACAGTTATGGCGATGGAGAGCCAACTGATAATGCTGCAAGGTTCTATAGATGGTTTACTGAGGTTAGTGTAGCTTTCGGTAAATGTAGGTTCTTCCTCTTGTATTGTCTCGATTGGAATATAACATGAGGCTACATAATTAGGGGAAAGAGAAGGGGCCTTGGCTCAAGAATCTCCAGTATGCTGTGTTTGGTCTTGGCAACAGGCAATATGAGCATTTTAATAAGGTTTGCTATTGATCCATCATTTTCATTTCTTTGATTTGGAGTAAGTTGGTTCTTCTGTTTATATTTGATGCATGGATGTGATTTTGGAAAAATATAGGTAGCGAAGGTAGTGGATGAGATCCTCGCTAAACAGGGTAATTTCTTGTAATACCATCCTTTGTTGTTTGATCATCTTTCTGGTTAAAGAGATAGCGATATTAAATTTTGATTTAAAATGGTATAGTTCGGTACAAGTTTGCTCATATTGCCCTTTTGAACAAGTTTAGTTACATGATTCTTATACATTTCCTTGCTTTAGAGGTAAGATGTTGCAGAACGGCCTTTTTTCTTTACAAAATGTTTGCAGCACCCAAGGGACTTCAACTTGTTAATCTGATCATCATTTCTATTAGGTTGTGATTACTTATATATTTATATATTTTTGTGGTGCTAAGACAATTATCATGTTAGCCTACTGTGCATGGGGATGTCCATGCTTTAGGTTAGCAGACAATTCATGTTAGGCTAAGTATTTGGTTTACCTAAGTCCTTTTGAACTTACTATGAGAATCCTTGGACATCTCAAAGAATCTTTAAACTTTCAAAAGAACTTTTAGCAAATAAACCCTTAACTTTCCTCAATACTTCGATTCCCTCCCCTCTTTTTAAGCTGCTGAGCAGCCCCTAGAGAGTAGGCAATGTGTGATGCTGCTAAATATTCTTCTACAGAAATCTCTCTCTCTTCTTTTTCCATATTTCTTCCTTTCTCTCTTCAACCTGTGCTACTTTCTCCCTCAAATTTGGTTGGTATCCTTCTTTATCTTCTTCCTTCAAAACCCCCCATGATCCTTGTGGTATCTTGTCCCTCTACGTAATATTCCTCACATTCCTAAGCATTTCCTGCTGTCTTGGGAGTTCCATGAAAAACCAATATCAATGCCCAGAGTTAAAGTTGAAGTTGAGGCTTAAGGATGAAAAATAATCCTTTCCAATGGGTGGGATCCAACATACTTTTCCCATTGTTTTGCATATTTTCTTAATTTTTTTGCTGTCAGTCTCATCAGAAATTTCTGCAGTCATCTACTTTTTCTTGAAGGTAAGAGCTATCTTTGGACTGCTCTTGATTGATCTTAATCTGGTAATCTATCTTCTGTTTTGGTTGGTCTCACCTTGCATTAATAAAGGTTTGATTTGCTAGTGTTAGTTATGTTCAAGCTGAATTGGGTTTTATCTTGCTTACGTTAGATTTTAATTGAAGACCTTATGGTTGTTTAATATTGCATTTCTTTGCATTGCTGAACTATTTAGGTGGGATTTGGCTCATGCATAACCCTTAAATGAGGTGAAGTGATTTATTTGTGGTACAAAGGGGCTAGAGACACCCTCTCACCTATGATAGAAAAATGTGCATAACTTAGATGTATGCGCTGTGACTGGAGTCATGCATATTTTTAGAGATAGAGAATGATGGTTGGTCATTATTCATAAATAAGGGAAGATTATTTCATGAATAACCCTCGATGCTGTATGAACTAATAAGATCCTTTGATGTAGAATGAGAATATTGAGCGAAGAATGAAATAACAAAGACTCATGGAATTCACCAATGAGGTGTTGGAACTTGGAATCCACCAACGAGAAAGAATAGAGAACCTCAAATTATTCATTAACCTCCAACAAAAATACCTGAACCCTTTATATAGGCAAAAAGAACAAAAGAGACAAACTAAAATATCCTAACATAAAAAAAACAAAATGCTCTCAACATTAAAGTTGACCAGCTAGAGTGTAATTTGGTAGCCTACCCTCCTCCGCATGTGCGAGTGTACATGTTTAAAGGTGGTGTTTGGCTGTTCCACACTAGCCCTTGAGTCTGGAGAAGCTAGATTTAGTAAAGTGGGACTAAGGATGGTTTTGGTAGAACTCTAAGATTACTAGATTGATCTATTATAGTTCCTCTCGAGTAATCCACGCGCTGTCAAACTTTGGGTGGTCTTTCCATTGGACTAGAAAATGGTGAACTCTTTCTTCAGTATTAGATGTTATCTATTCAATCAAAATAGTTTCCAATTTTTTTTTTTGTGTGTGTGTGAATGAAATGGGAAGTGGTAGGGTCCAAAGCAAGTATATTTGGAGCGGTAGAAGTAGGTATATCATAAGGGTTACTTGGGATAGTCAATGGAAGTTTATAAGCAACTAAGTCTTCAATACTAAAGATAGAACTAATGCCATAATCAAAGGGAATATCGATGACATAACATTAGGTCATACATATTTTAAATTGAAGAGGTCCAGCACTACGAGCTTGCAATTTCTTTGCAGTTTTGGATGGAAACTGTTTGAGTCTGACACAAACCATGACATAATCCTCAATATGAAACTCCTTAGTACATCTATTTGAATTGGCATGTAGTTTATAATGAAAATTACTAGTTTTAGTTCGCTTGTTGATTTTTTGATGTAATGATGAACATGATGTGCAAATTTTCTGTTGATTTAGAGAGTTGATACTAGTTGGGCTTGACCAAACCACATCACGCCGGATCATATCGAATTAGTCTCTAGTTATCTTCTATTTTGCATTTGATTTTGTATTTGCACTTTAGTCCATATGTTTCAGTTAACTGCTTATTTCTATTTGATTGAGTTGACTCAGGTTAGTCGGATGTGGCTAAGATCGGTAGCCACCTATAAAACATTATGGTGCACACTGGGTTCATTATCGTTTATTTGATTATCTTGACCTAGCTTTTTCTATCTCTCTCTCTCTCAACCTTAGCTCCCTCCACGGCAGCCCTAGTGCCGTCATCTCCTTCCTCATCCATCTGACCAAACCCCCTAGCCTCTTAGGAACAGTCTCCTTTTTCCTCTTCTCTTCTTTGGCCACTATATTATCTTCACCATTATACCGCCAATGCCATTACCACCTTTACCTCAGCTAACCACTACTACCACCCTCACCTTCCACGGGGAGACCTCACTGCTATTGATCTATCCAATTGAGTTCCAACCTAGTCGAGCTAGATACCTAGCATGAACGTATCAAGTTTGGTACAAAAGCCAAGTCGTCCTTGATGCGCTCCCACATCCATGGTGACGACTCAAGCCATGTCAGCGAGGCGAGTGGCAGAAGAGATCGACTCAACTACTACTGAAACCTCGAAGGCTGCAATGGCTAGGGCGAACCAAAGGAGAACCTTAATGCTGAGCCCCTTTTAATCTAAGCGCAACTTGGCAACCTTGTCGAGCAGATCGCCATGACCAACTAGATGATTATGGATATTCTGAGGGAGATGAGGGCCTCTAGAGAGGCCGAAGAATGCGCGATAGAAATCTCGACGCAAATCCTATGCGGAGGCTCGATGCCATCGACGATTGCACTGACCCCGGCATTCACATCGCCACCGACTCCACAACTCCATCACATGGAGCCTATTATCACGTCGCCACCAGTTCCCAGGCCAACAAGACCGGTCCTGCCTGGATTGGTCGATGTTGAACTGCTACGGAGAGGTCGCCCTAATGAGGAACCTCTAGTGTTGGGAGTAGACGATCATTGATAGATAAACTATTGACCAGTCTTGGTGCACCCTCCATTCCGGCATGACAGTGGACATGATCCAAATCGAGACAATAGGGTTCAGCAAGGACCCCACGCTTGCACTATCTACGGTTCAAGGGTGAGGTTCTGATTGATTGGGCCTGCCAAGTGGATCAACTTTACCTCTACCAAGGAATGCCAGAAGAGCAAAAGGTGCTTCGCGAGCTTCCACTTGGAGGGGCCAGCCTTGCATTGGTTTCAGTCAGCCAATGCTCAAGGTGAACTCAAAAGGTGGGAGGACTTCTACACTTAACTCATGAGGTGCGTCGCTATGTCGGCATACGAGGACTTCGATGCTCTTCTCTTGAAGATCGTCCAAAAGACAGACGACCGCAGGGCTTTTTGAGAGGAGTTTGAGAGAGAGTGAGTAGTCGGTGCCAACCTTGGTGGATTGATCAACAACTTCAGAGCACCTGCTTCTTTGGGTTGTGAGCGGAGATCCCCACTGGTGTGTGCGCCCTCTAGCCTCAATCGCAGAACGAGGCATTCGAAGATGCAATGTTGATGGAGGAGAAGCACCGAGCCATGAAGATTCAGTCCAAACCAAGTTGAACATATCGTGATGGGCGACTTCCACCGAGGTCGAGCCATGCCTTATGGAGGAAAGTAGGAGAAATGGCCGATACTACTGGAAGGATTCCTCTTTGGCTGATAGGTGGTCGGTCCGTGACCCCTGGATGCCGAAGGCGTCCTTGGGGTGATCTCGTAGTTCCTATGGGGTGGAGACCATGATCGCAAAACTAAAGGAGTCCTTTACCAAGTAAGCTAGGCAACCGTCTTTACCCGCCTCAACCGATCTTAGCTCAAACATGCCAACAGCCAATACTTACTCCTTTCCCTGGGACAGCTAATCAAAACAAATACGGCTTGAATCCCTTATCTTTGAGACTAATTGTTCTTGAATCAAAAGGTTTATCTTTGTCTCATAGGCTGGCTGAGGGCTGCAGCCGTAGCTGTTGCTTCTTGGGCGCCTTGAGGCCTTTCGTTGATGTGAAGCTACCCCCACGACTCCTTAGCCGAGCCTTGACCCCAGCACAAATAGAATAAGGAAGAGTGAAGAGATTATGTTTTCATTGCGACGAAAAATTTGTTGCAAACCATCATTGCATGAAACCGATCGGATCGGTGATGCTTATCGATGGTTTGGGTGAGGACACTAGTACGATTGAGGAGGTTGCAGAGGAGAACATGGAGGAGATGATGGCTGACATCTCGCTCCATGCATACTTTGGGACTGCAACGCCCAAGACGTTGCGTGTGAGCAGCATGGTGAAGCGAATGGTGGTTTAGTTCTTGATTTAACATTGGTTTGACTCATAATTTTATTGATGATAGGTTGCTGCAGGAGATTGGGCTCGAGGGGTTCGACATGACCATAGGGGACGGCAACACCCTACGAGCCAACACTGTATGCAGTTGCGTCGAGTTAACGATTCAATGATAGATTTTCACCATCGACTTGCACTCGCTTTCCTTGAGGGAGTTGACATCGTTTTAGGGATCCAATGGCTTAAGAGCTTGTGGCTTATCACCTTTGACTTCACGAGCCTCTTGCTGTCTTTTAGAAGAAACGACAAGCGAGTCCAATTAATGGGCGACCAGTTGCAACCGCAAGCCGATGCCATGTTGCAACCCATGATCGGCTTTCTATGCAGTGGAGACTGAGCTTTCTTGATGCAGATGACGCCTACAGATTCGGAGACACCACCACCTACAGGTATAAGCACTAACATGAAGAGTTTGTTGCAGGAGTACAATGACTTGTTCGAGGAACCGTGGAGGCTGTCGCTTACCCACGAGCATGATTGTCGAATCCGTATTGTTCTAGGGGCCGAACTAGCCAATGTCTGGCCCTACTACTATCCCTATGTCCAGAAGGAGGAGATCAACAAGATGGTGGCGGAGATGGTTGCCCAAGGCAACATCCAACTGAGTAGAAGTGCCTACTCGTCGCCGATTCTCTTAGCACATAAGAAGGACAGCAGTTGGCGCTTTTGCGACGACTACTAAGTATTGAACTCAATCACTATGAAAGATCGATACCCTATATTAGTGATCGAGGAGCTCTTGGATAAGCTTATGAGGTTGGCATACTTTAGTAATCTCGACTTAAGGGTGGGCTTTCATCAGATCCGCATAGACCCAGAAGATGTGCGCAAGACGGCATTTTGAATGCATGACGGGCACTATGAGTTTCAGGTGATGTCGTTCGACCTTACCAATGCCCTGACGACTTTCCAAGGTTGATGAACAATCTCTTTTGTCCACTCTTGTGTAGATATGTGCTTGTGTTCTTCGACGACATCTTGGTGTACAACAAAGGGTAGGAAGGGCACTTACGGCATGTACATGAGGTGCTCGACATCTTGCGTTGCTTGATTTCAGCAAGACCTTCGTCGTGGAGTCTAATGTGTCCGAGATCGGCGTTGGAGCTGTGCTAATGCAAGAAAGGAGGCTCGTGATGTAATTGAGCAAAGCTCTAACTATATGATACCAGCAACTGTCCACCTATGAATAGGAGATGCTCGCGATCTTGCATGCCTTCACCAAATGGCGGCCTTACTTGGTCGGCCAGCAATTCATCATTGGTACAGATCAGAGAAGCTTGCCTTCATGGAGCAGCAGGTGCGCACGTCTGTGCAACAAAAATGAGTCACTAAACTCCTCGAATATGACTACGAGTTGGTGTAAAATAGGGGATCGAGAACTGAGTCGCAGACGCATTGTCACGGCAACCGGACTCCGCAGAGGTGGTGGCATTTTCTTCACCAAGTTTTCCCTTCTTTTTAGATCTGAGGAATCCAAGGAAGATGACCAAGATCATGGAGAAAATAGGGAATGACCCGTTGAGCCATCTGAAGCATGAGGCGCGAGACGGTTTGATCCTTGCGTACGGGCGGACTTTGGTGTTGGGGGATGCCAATCTATGACAGACCTTGATCAAACACTTTTATGATGCCCCCACTACTGGCAATGGAGTGCTGCATACTTTCAAGCGGTCGTCCTAGAGCTGTACTTGCCCGTCCATGAGAACTGACGTGAAGAAATATGTCTAGGAGTGCCAAGTGTGCCAACAAGCCAAGGTGGAGATGCTCAAGCCGAGCGGATTGATGCTGTCGCTGCCTATACTGGAGCAAATATGGGAGGATGTGTCGATGGATTTCGTCAAAGGCTTACCGTAGGTTAAGGGCACGCGCACTTCACCGCATTAGGCCACTCGATTTCAGCCAAAAGGTGGCTGAAATTTTCGTGGAAGAGGAGGTGGCTCGGTTGCATGGGATGCCGTGGACTGTCATATCAGACTAGGACCGAATCTTTCTGAGTCCATTTTGGTCCGAGTTCTTCTGGCTACAGGGCACAAGGCTTGACTTGAGATCAGCTTATCACCCTCAAATTGACGGTTAGATTGAAGTGGTGAACTGCGAACTCGAGCAATATTTGTACTGCTTTGTTGCGGACCGACCCAATGATTGGGTCAAGTTTTTTCTGTGGATTGAGTGGTCTTATAACATGGCTCACCATTCTAGCATCAACATGAGTCCGTTCGAGGCAGTCTATGATTGCACCCTACCAGTATTGCAAGCCTATGACCCAGTTATGGCGGTGAACCGAACTGAGGTCGATAATTGTGCCAAGTTGAACAGAGCATTGTTTCTAAATGCTCAGTTCATGTCCTGATCTAAAGTTTCTTCTTGATAATTATGCCACAACTAAAACTGTTTTCTCGATAATTGTGTCGTTGTGGATAGCAGCATGGTCAATTTCTCCTAATGGCAGTAGTAGTGCTGCTATGAACTGTAATGGTTGGATCAGTGCTTGGGTTGGATCTAGTAAATCCTGCAGAAGGGAATGAGCTGCTTTTTCACTTGGGAAACAGACTTTGATTCCTGCACAAGAGAGAAGAGAGAGAGAGAGAGAGAGAGAGAGAGAGAGAGAGAGAGACGTAGGTAAAGCTGTACACACTGTGGGATCTATCTATGCACAACATGAATGGAGGAAATCTAGTAGATTTTTTATAGTTTTAGACTTAGGGTTATTGATGTAGGACAAAGTAGAGGTCCTACACGATCTGATAGCGGACCTTCAAATAGAGATGAATAAAGAGACGAGAAAATGTAGAAGATGAAGAGAACAAGAGAGTAATTTCAAAGAGGAAAATATAGATAGGAATGAAGAGGAGAGAGATAACATGACACACCCGATCAAAAGAATGACTTATTTTTTTTTTTCCTGAATTACTATAGCAAATCACTGTAGCATCATACTATTCATGTAATGTCGGTACTGTAGCAGTAATAGTGCTGATGATTATTTTATTATTGTTTTTGAAGGAGTCCTAAATTGTTTAGATTAGTATTCGCCATTTAGGTTACCTTAAGAGTAAATAATTTTAAAAAAGTTACCTAAACAGTCCTATTAGATTAAAAATTTGCCTTAGGGTAGAGTTTTTACTGTAAAAGGCCATCGAGGCTCAAACATATAATAAATAGATGATGGATTTATGAAAATAAGTTTCTTTTGGTCAATTTTGTTGTGTTTTCTCTCTTTTTCTTCGTATCTATTATCTTTCTCTGTAAAATATTAATCTCTTGTTCTCTTCATTTTCAATTTTTTCTCATCTCTTTATTCATCTCTATCAGAAGGTCAACTATTAGATCATAGGACCTCTACTTTGTCCTACATCATACACTATCTAGGGGTGGCAATTGGGTTGGGTTAAGCGGGTCCGAGTCGGGTTAACTTCACCTTAATATGAGCATGACCTAATTATTAAATAGGTTGAGTTTAGTAGACAAACATGATCTAATTATTAAACAGATAATATGATACTTGTGTAATTCATTTAGTAAATGGGCGGTAGTGGCAAGGAGCTCGTTAGGGAGGGCGACGATTATAGAGGGAGGTGGGAGCTACTAATGTGGAAGACGAGGGAGGGAAATGCTAGTAGAGGAAATAAGAAAGGATGGGGTTGAGGTGATGGTGTTGAGGTGATAGGAGTTATTGAGTGATAGAGAGTAGTGAGAGAGATACTAGCGTTGAGGTGATGAGTATTACGGTTCTTGATTTAGGTGCATGAACATGATTAAACCACTTTAATTTGTATCAATTTTCGTTTATGTTTAGGAAAATAAAATAGTTTCTGGCAGATGCGTTCGAACGCAAATGGATGGCATTTGAACGCTTGATTCACGTTCGCATATGCAGAGAACAGGTTTTGGTTGTTTGATTGCCTGATTTCTCGTTCATACATACAAAGAACGGGTTTTGACCATTCGAACATGATCGGGGTGTGTTCGAGCGCACGATCGGTAAGTTGAGTCATAATATGATTTGTTTGGGATTTTTGGATGATTAGCTAGTCTCCAAATATGTGGAAAAATAACTTTTTTGAATTATTGATTATTAGAACTTATTTTTCATCTAGGCTTGAGCTATCTTTTCCCTCTTCCTTTCTCCTACTTGGAACCTAATCCCGAGTTCTTGTCTTTGGTCAAGGATAATCCTCCATTGTTTCTCCCTCCCTCTAACGACCAGTGAAAGCTCCCTTTTTTCATCTCATCTTGTTCAAAGCACTAATCTATCCATCATACTATAATCATCTCCTATAACTCTAACCACATTATCCACGTCCATCCCGTTATCTTCTGGCCTTCGCTCATTGTTTCCTACATAACTTTCGATTGACGAGATTCCGGTTACGTTGGATTTCGGACTCACAGAGAAACAACATATTTGAATTTCAGATCGTTCCAACAGTTGGATCAATCCCAATTGTATTCGCAAGTTCTGTGTTGAGTTCTATCCAGATTATTAAATCGAACAGAAAATCATCTTCACCAAAAGCAACCGTAACAATAGGAGAAGTGGGGACCACGTCATGTACATAGAGTATTAATTACTCAAAAATCTGCCTAAGGTAGCGGGTTGACCTAACCCAACACGACCCATTTAATTTAACCAGTAGGCCAAGAGAGTCAAAAGTATATACTTAAACACGACTCGGTTATTAATCAGGGTTGGTGGGTTGACAGTTTTACAATTTGAACCCAGTTAAACTAAACACTAACCTATTTAATAGTCGGATTATCGAGTCAGATCAACTTTTGCCACCCCTAACACTGTCCATAGTTTCAGTTTCAATTTATATTGTGTTACGGACTGGACCAATATGGAGATGGGTTGGTTATTTGGATTGAAGGAAGATCTTGATGGTGATGGAAGGGGAGGAGAAGATGATATGTGGATGAGAATATTTGCGATGAGGGATAGGAATAGGATGAAGGGGAAGAAGAGGTCGCTCCTAGAAGTAGGGCCGCAACAGACGAGGAGGAAGATCTAACCAATGAAGGTTAGGGGACGATGAGAAGTTAGAGCAAGGAGAAGAAAGAGAGAAAGAGAGAGATAAAGAGAGATAGGAGAAGAAAATATGATTTCATAACATAACTCAACTAGGGTGCACTTCATAATACTTGCGCCCACGGTCCAAGAGCAATCCACCTCGGCTCACCATCCCTGGAAGATTCTCTGTGAGATTGTCTTGGGGTTGTCCTCCTCCTGCAAGATTCTCAAGATATCTGGATCAGTAGCTCCTGCTGCCCGTATGCCATCTAAGAAGGGAAGACAGGCACGGACAGGGCCGCTAGTTCGGCCGGTTTGGGTTGTCAAGATAGCGCATACGTCGCCTTGTTCTCCGCTCCTTTCTTGTATTGCAGCTCGTAGTCATACCCCAATACCTTGGTGACCCACCTCTGCTGTGCGGGCATATGAATCCACTGCCCTAGAAAATAAGGTAAGCTCCTCTGATATGTCCGGATCACAAATCGCCTCCCAATCAAATAGGGTCTCCACCTCGTCATAGCATGTAAGATAGCGAGCATCTCCCGCTCGTAAGTGGATAACTGTTGTGACCTCTCGGTCAAGGCCTTGCTAAGGTAAGCAATGGGCCTCCCTGTCTGCATCAATACAGCTCCAATTCTTGTGCCGACGCGTCGCATCCAATCACAAACTGCTTGGTGAAGTCAGGTAGTGCCAATATCGGTGCGGACGCCATTGCTTTCTTCAACTCCTTGAATGCCTTTGTCGCTGAATTAGTCCACTCAAAGGCATCCTTTTTCAACAAGGCTGTCATTGGTGCTGTAATCTTCCCATAGTTGGCCACAAACCTGCGATGGTAGCCGGTAGCCGGTTAAACCAAGGAAACTGCGTAGCTCCCGTATCGTCCTCGGTTATGTCTAGCTAAGCATGCACTCCACTTTGCTTGGGTCGGCTGCGACTCCCTCGGCTGAAATGATGTGCCCCAAGTACTCCACTCGCTGTTCGCCCCATATGCATTTACTTCGCTTCACCTTGATGGAATGGTCCCTCAAGAGCGCCAACACGAACCGTAGATGATCCAAGTGCTCCTTCGAAGTCTTGTTGTACAACAAAATGTTATCAAAGAATACTAATACATATCGTTGTAAGAGTGGACGGAATATGTTGTTCATCGGTGCTTGGAAGGTCGTCGGAGCATTCGTCAACCCAAACGGCATCACCTAAAACTCATAGTGTCCGTCATGAGTTCGAAATGTCATTTTGTGGACATCCTCTGCACGCACTCGGATCTGGTGGTACCCTGCACGAAGGTCTAGCTTGTCGAAGTATGATGCTCTAGTCAACTTGTCCAGCAACTCTTCGATGACTGGGATCGAGTACCTATCCTTGACGGTTATGGCGTTCGGCACACGATAATCCATGCAGAAACGCTAGTTGCCATCCTTCTGTCTCACCAATAGAACTGGTGATGAATAGGAACTTTGGCTTGGTTGAATGATGCCCTGCTCCAACATCTCCGCAACCAGCCTCTATATTTCTTCCTTCTAGATGTGTGGATAGTGGTAGGGCCGTACATTTGCAGGTTTAGCCGTCGGTACAATCTCGATCCTGTGATTAGCGTGCCTGGTAGGTGGCAGCCCTCGTGGAGCCTCAAAGAGCCCAGAAAAGTCAGCTAATAAGCAATCTAAATCAGGGCGAGTACCTAAGTCAGAGACGACTCGAAGTTCTGTGGGCGCTAGCTGTAAGAAGTAGGTAATCTCGCCTATCCGTGGAGCGCCAACCAACAGCCGCAAGGAGGGGCTCGTTTGCGTGCAAACTCCCTCGAGTCATACCATACGTCCATCTCTCTGAAATGTGAGCCTCATTTGTAAAAAATCTAATATGACGGGACCGAGACTTTGCAGTCATTGGGTGCCTAGCACAATGTCAGCTCCTCGAAGGGCTAGCAGGTACAAGTCCAAGGTGAAGCTATGCCCCTGCACTCGTACCATTACTCCTCGACAGACGCTGTCGGCTCTAAGGCGGGTACCATCACCAATGGTCATATCAATCCAATAGTAGACTCGGCCTCAAGTCCTATACTCCGTACCAATCTCTCGTCCAAAAAGTTATGTGTGCTCCTCGTGTCAATGAGGATATGTACACATTGCTTTTGGACAAGCCCATCCACTCGTAGGGTCTTTGGGGCGCTAGTACTAGAGTGCGCATGCATCGAGATCTCGACCTACATATCCTCCTCTACTATCTCCTCAAGCTCCTCTCCAACTATCTCCTCTGTGATGTCTCCCTCTGCCTCTTCGTCAAAGCCATCGATCAACATGACATTGCCCGTAGCCTTGGCACATTGATGTCCCGGAATGTAGTGCTCGTCACACCAAAAACATAAGCCCTTGGCTCGCTTTTCATCCACCTACGCTTGGGACAAGGACCGGCCTTTGGGTTGCATGCCTCCTCTGAATCCGGTCGTCTGTCTCGGGGTACCCTGCTGTCTAAAAGAGGGCACTGGTGGTTTCATCATGGAACTAGAACAGCCGGTTGTGGACGCCGCTCGTGGCATATATTGGCTATCCTTCGATATCCAATTCATCCTCATAACTCCTTTCAAGGCAGTGTACTTTTGTTCCATCCTTGTGGCAATCTCAAAAGCCTCCATCAAAGTTCGTGGTTGCATTGAATAGACGTCGACTTTTATCTCCTCACATAGCCCCGCCAAAAATGTGCTCTTCAATGCTTCTTGTGGCCACCTTGGAAAACAACAGCTGCTGAAACGCTTAAAGTCTTCTTGATATGTTGCCACAATAGTCTTTTGTGTCAATTTGGATAGTATAGCTCCATAATCTTCATATCCAACAGTCCCAAACCGTCGAGCTAATGCAAATGTGAATGCTGTCCAATTGTCGAACGGTTGGTGGGCATGCATGGATTGGTACCAATGTAAAGCCGTATATTCCAAATGAAAGCTTGCAATAGGTACCTTAGCCTCTTTTGGCGTGCCATGACATGAGAAGTACTATTCGGCATGAAAAATCCAATCAATAGGGTTACCTTCGTTAAACTATTGGAATTCCAGTCGAGCGGATTGTCCACGGAGGCCATAATCGCGCCCATTGTCCATTAGAGGGTCCATCCTCATTGTTGGCGGATGAAGGATCTGGATCTCCGGTCCACGACGTCTCTTTCCCTTTTGTTCACGAGCAATCACATGTTCATCATCATATGGCCACGCTGCTCTTGGTTCGCCCCTGCCTTGATGGGGTTCATTCCTTCCTCCATTTACGCCATGGTTCACTCCTAGTGGGGTCGGATAAGATATCCTTGGTCTAGGTGAGTTGGGCAATGCATCCATCTGCCCTAGAAAAACTCTCGTCATCGGTGGAGTTTGATTGGCCGTTGGTGTAGTTACGATGAGTTCTTTCGGTGTCAGCCCTCCACGAGTAGGGACTGCACAAGGGCTTCTTCCATTCGTTGTTAGTGGTCCATCATTCTTTGTTGTTGCTCTATCATTTGCTGAATGACTGCTGCCACATTTGGATCGAGCAGCGTGGAAAGAGGCGCACTCGACGTGGCACTGGTGCTAGCTTCGCTATTGCTGCCCATGGTGGTCAGAGTGTTTGGATCTAGTTTCGAGTTGGCATCCGTCGTCCCACGCTTCGCCATTAATCTTGTGTTAGTCATAGTCCGAGAACCGGTGGCTCTGATACCATTGTTACAGACCGGACCGCTATGGGAATCTTGATAGTGATGGAAGGGGAGGAGAAGATGATATGTGGATGGGGATATTTGCGATGAGGGATGGGAATAGAATGAAGGGGAAGAAGAGGTCGCTCCTAGAAGAAATATGGCCACGACAGACAAGGAGGAAGATCTAACCAATAAAGGTTAGGGGACGATGAGAAGTTAGGGCAAGGAGGAGAGAAAGAGAGAGATAGAGAGAGAGAGAGATAGGAGAAGAAAATATGATTTCATAACATAACTCAATTAGGGTCCACTCCACAATACATAGAGGCTACCCCTTGGACTCAAACAATAGACATTAAACCCTAAAAATAAAGTGTTCTCGCCGCGGTGAGTTCGAACGCGCCCGAGGCCGTTCGAACGCACAAATTTTATTCTCTGTATTTGTGATCGCCTGTAGGCGTTCGCATAGTGCGTTCGAACGCGGTCCCCTGCGTTCGAACGCCCCCTGACAGAAAGCTTTATTTTCTTCCAAAACAAATTTATTTCTTCCGATACAACTTGATCTAGCTCCAGTTGTATCATATTGAATTTAAATTAATTTTAGAGGAGACTGTTTGTGCTGTTGAGTTTTCCTTTGTTTTTGGTTAGCGTAGTTTTGGGTGCTTCCATTTGAAACTACTTAAATCAACTAAACATGTGATTTCAGGTTCAAGTTTAAGTAATTTAATTGGACTTTCGATCTTTCCCCCCTCCAATCCTATGCAAATCTAATACAGAAAAACTACTTGGTGGTTTCTCATCTTCTCTCTCTTTACACCTCTACTCCATCCTCTTTCTTGGAGACTACAACTGACACCACTTTGTCCTTGATCTACTCATTGCCAGAGTAAGTTGGATGAGAAGTAGTAAGTATCAAGAGTGAAAACTGCTTATGCAACCCATGGTGTAGAAAAGGAAATGACAATTAATACTACTCTCGTTTCAGTAAAGATTGTTTTCATAACTTAAGCCTACTAGTTCTTAGATGCAAATGTGAGCCTTACTGTCAAATCAAGTGACACCTTTTAGGCAACATATGCCGAGTATAATTTTAGTTTTCCGGTACTTTTTTTCTTCTTAAGTTTTAATTGTATATTTTGTCATATTGTTGGATTGGTGAACGGTTAAAACATGTCGCAGAAAGCTTATCAAGCCGTTAAATTTGATGGCAAGGTCTGTTAGAGTTAATCCACTCTGAGGCAAGATAAGTCCTCTGGTAGGTCATTCATTTTTAGCCTTTTACCTTTGAGGTGCCTATGCTGTTCATATGCAATAATGCATTGGACTCATTTATTTCATTCTGCTGGAATGACTTAACATTTATTCATAAAAGGAGCGTGTATATATATATATATCTATATCTATCTATTATATATATATATATACATGTGACTGTATATATGTTCATCTATAATGTAAAACATGAATTCTCTTGATTATGTGTGGTGCCAGCTTGACATCTATTCATATGTCAGTAATGAAACTCTCTTCGATCCTTAGCGGTTTACACATGTTTAGGACCTGTCAAACATGCATTTACATTTTTTTGTTCCCTTATGAAAGTTTTATTCTCTATTAGTTTTGGTGGGACATTACTGAGGAACTTCATTAACTAGATAACATGGATGAATGGACTGATTGAGAAAATTATGAATAATTCTGTCAAACTACTATACTTTGTAGTAAATGTTCTTAAGATGGAGATATTTAGCCTCTACTCTCCTGTTAGGATTGACACACCTATCATGTTATTTAGGTAATTTTCTATGTTTTAACTTTCCTTATTTTCTTGCTTCTTTAGGTGGAAAGCTCCTTGTTCCTGTAGGCCTTGGAGATGATGATCAGTGCATTGAGGATGACTTCACAGCTTGGTATGCAGAAGACAATCTAATTAGAAAAAAGAAATATTACTAGGTTTTGAGTTAGTTAAATAATAACAATCTATTGTCTCCCTTTTTTTCTTCTTTCACTCACACAGGTAAAATAGAGAAGACATGCATAGAAGGAAATAAAGTTGCCATAAATTATTTGACATTGCATCCCTCTTTTACATACTATATTATTATTTCCTGTCAGGAAAGAACTAGTGTGGCCAGAGTTGGATCGATTACTTCTCACTGAAGATGAGACTTCAGGTGGAGCTACTCCTTACACAGCCGCCATACCCGAATACCGTGTTGTGCTTATTGACAGTGCAGATTCTTCACACTTGGAGAAGTCTTGGAGTCTTGCTAATGGCCGTGCTGTTATTGACCTCCAACATCCTTGCAGGTACTCAATAAAGGTGAATTTGTATCACTGCATTGTATTAGAGATGGGAAATATTTTTTAAGGTTATAATGTACATTTTACTTTTTGTTTAAGGGCTAATGTGGCTCTGCGAAGGGAGCTTCATAAATCTGCTTCTGATCGTTCATGTATTCATCTGGAGTTTGACATTTCTGGCACTGGTCTAGTGTAAGTTCCCTCATGCTTTTTTCATGCAAATACAAACTACAGCTTTGTACTTCTTTTAGTTGGCATTTTATCATGCAATTTAGTTGACTGAAATCAAAAGTTTTCTGACTTAAATATTCAAGTTCCTACTTGCTTGCCCTTGGGCATTGTATGCAAAATTTTATTTACAGTTGTAGATCAGCTTTATGATCTCTAAACATAAGGTAAATCTATTGCATGGTTTCAGACCTACAGAATCAGTGATTTTTCTTTTAAATTAGCAATAGTTGCTTTATTTTTCATTCCTGATGTACAGGTGTTATGTCATTATTTTATTTTCTGGGTCAACTTTATGTTATAATTCCTACAATGTAAAGTTGCTTGTATCTTAATTGTATCAGCTTGTATTTTCAAGTTAGAACTTCGTTAGATAGCAAGACCTTGGCCTCTTTGGTTCCTTGGCTTTTGATCCCTATTGTATTGCTGAGGAATTGTGCCATGTTCTGTCGATTATGTCTTTTTAAGCAGTGTGATGATTTCTGAATATTTTAGAAGCATGTTTTCCATATTATCTTTTGTTGAGAATCTCTTCCTTGTTAGGTACGAAACTGGAGACCATGTTGGTGTATATTCAGAGAATTCTATTGAGACTGTGGAGGAGGCTGAAAGGTTACTCGGTCTTTCACCAGACACTGTCTTCTCCATACATGCAGACAACGAGGATGGAACACCCCTCAAGGGAAGCTCATTGGCACCTCCCTTCCCATCTCCTTGTACTTTGAGAACTGCTCTTTCACGATATGCTGACCTCCTAAGTTCACCAAAAAAGGTTCCTTTTTATGCATGCTTTCTACTTCAAAGCTGCTTTAAGAAAATATGTAATTGATATTTAAATTTTTGTGGTCTGGTCTTTAGGCTGCCTTAGTTGCTTTAGCTTCTCATGCTTCTGACCCAAGTGAAGCTGAACGATTGAGATTCTTGGCTTCTCCTGCTGGAAAGGTTGGGAGTTGGGACTTCTCATGTACTGTGTTACTATATTGCTGTCATTTTGACTCACATTTTACTTCGTGTCTGCAGGATGAATATTCTCAATGGGTAGTTGCAAGTCAGAGGAGTCTTCTTGAAGTTATGACTGCATTCCCATCAGCTAAGCCTCCTCTAGGTGTGTTCTTTGCAGCCATAGCTCCTCGCCTGCAGCCACGATATTATTCTATTTCATCTTCCCCAAGGTGATTGTCAAATAGTCATCTTTTATCTTATGGATCATTTGGATGATTGACTATAGTTTCATCGTGTGATATGATTTCCATGTGTAATAGGATGTGAAAAATGGCACTTACTAGCAAAATTAGTCGAACTCTTGAGTATCTGCATGTCCTCTAGTCCCAATATTATCAAGTTATTTTGACTAACTTCCAAAGAAATTCTTGAAACACTGGATTGGAGATGCGTCAAGCCATATTTCTATTTGTTGGTAGGAATAAGAGTTGAATCAGTCATTGGTTATTATTTAGCTTATTGTGTATTTGCAGGATAGCTCCTTCTAGAATTCATGTCACATGTGCATTAGTTCATGGGCCGACACCTACAGGAAGGATTCACAAAGGGGTTTGTTCAACATGGATGAAGGTATGCCTCTTTGATATAAGAATTCCTTCCGCAGGAGAGGACTAAACTGAATGGTGTTGGATATATGTCAGTTGACAGAATTGTATTTCAGTGGTAATAAATTTCTTTGGCTGTATTTATGGAATGATGAAAGCATAAGCACTTTTCCAGAACACAATCCCTTTGGAGTACAGCCAAGAGTGTAGCTGGGCACCTGTTTTTGTTAGACAATCAAATTTTAAATTGCCTGTGGATTCCTCAGTTCCAATTATCATGATTGGCCCTGGGACAGGGCTGGCACCCTTCAGGGGCTTCTTACAGGTTTGTTTGCACCAATTTTTTTTTTTTTGTCTAGAATTTCTTTCTTGTTTAGACAATGACCCTGGTATGTCTGCTATTCATACCCCCTCCAGGAAAGGCTGGCTCTAAAAGAGTCTGGAGTGAATCTGGGTCCTGCTATTCTCTTCTTTGGATGCAGGAACCGCAAGATGGTAATTCATTGTAAAATATTTCTACATTGAACTTAGATTTTGCTTATATTATTTAATTTTCCTTCTAGCATGTCCTATTTGCTTTCTTTAACTATATAAACTCTGGATGGTTATCTTTCAGGACTATATTTATGAAGAGGAGCTGAACGACTTTGTTAACATGGGGGCCATTTCTGAGCTGATAGTTGCCTTTTCTCGTGAAGGCCCAGAAAAAGAATACGTGCAGCATAAGATGCTGGAAAAGGTCAATATGCATGCTACTCTTGCCGAATATTTGGGAACTCTGCCCTCTTGAATTCCCAAATTTTACATATTCTTGTTCAGTTAATTTTGGTTTACTTAATATATCCAGGGTTTGGAGATTTGGAATATCATCTCACAAGGTGGTTATATTTATGTTTGTGGAGATGCTAAGGGCATGGCTAGGGATGTTCACCGACTTCTTCACTCGATAGTTCAAGAGCAGGTAGATTACATTTCATAAACAGGGTGTCCATACATACCACCACTCATAACATGTATCACTGAAATGTTATTAGTTCAGATAAAACTTTCTGGAAGGAAAAAGATCTCTTTTCTCCCTAAATGAATGTCTGATTTATACTTTTATCCTAAGAGTGCTTCGGATTTGAATTGCAGGGATCTCTGGACAGCTCCAAAACTGAGAGTTTTGTGAAGAACCTTCAAATGGAAGGGAGGTATCTCAGAGATGTTTGGTAAGAATTTCCAAAGGAAGTTTCTAAAGTGAGCTACATTATGTGGCATTTGGTCACCAGAATTTAGAACACAACCCTGGATTCTCAGAATGGTTTCCCAGTGCCGGGCATTTTAATCTCATGCCTTCCCATAGAGTACAGTCTTGGTTTATGTGATTCTTTCATCTCTAACAAGTTCTTGCACATGTAATATATAATATATGTACCTTTGTATCATTAGGATTGGTTGGGGAGAAATAAGTTAGTAGGGTAGTTTGTTTGATAAAAACTTTTTCAATGGGGGTTTATCCCTGATTTATTGGAAGATCGATAGGCCTATCAGTGGTAGCTGCTACAAGCTATTGTCTCTTGTACGTTCGATTTATCCCTACCGTACACAGGCAAGGCTGTTGGTGCTCCAGCCCTTCTAATTAATGTCTATCTAATTGCATTTTAGATGTTATTCTGATTAGACTGTATACTTTGACATATCCTTGAGTAATCACTGAGATCTATTAAGATGTAAGTGAAACAGACCAAGCTATATGATGGAAAGCTATGGGCGTTTCAACGCTCCCCCTTTCCCTGGAGTCCATCTCCAGTTTTCCCCTCCCCTTTCCCCTCCCCTTTCCCCTCCTTCCTCAACCTTGTCTTATCTCCTTCTACCTTGACCCTTATAGGACTCTCCTCTTCTTCCCTGTCTCCTACTTGCTTGTGTTCACTAGTCTGGTAGTTACAATGGCAGCCTCTGATGAGGAACTGTTTTGCATGTTCTTCGAGCTCCTCTTGTAGAAGATGGACGAAGTCATTTCCCTGGAAGATGATTGTGCTATATCCAAGCGGAGCCTCAACCTTTGTTTTGCGAGTAAGCTTATTTCTGATAGGAATTTACATGATGGGGCTCAAGACTGCACTCACTAGGGCCTGGGGATTGGAGGGATCCCTAGACTGCGTGGAAGTTGGTAAGGGTATCTTTACTCTCCTTTGAATTTAAGTTGCCAAGGGGAAGGTATGGTTTGGGGCTCCTTGGTGTTTCAGCATAGATCTTCTTGCCCTAGCTTCTTTCTAACCCAACTTACTAGCTAAACAATGGAACTTCATACACTTTATTTTGGGTCCATTTGTATGGCTTTCGAAAGAATTGCTTGTGCCCTAGCAGAGAGGGTTGGCAACACAGTCACCTTCGGATGCTGATCAAACTAAATTGTCAAAGTTTATAAGAATGAGGTTCTATATTGACATATCTAAGGCTCTCACGCCTTCAGTATTGGTGTTCCTTAATAGCACCGCCTAGGTGCATTATGAGCGCCTCCCTTGACACTATTTTTCTTTTTGGTGCATATGTCAAGGAAACAAACCCATTCTATGCGGGGTGGGCCTTAGTTAGGTCCTCTCAGAAGTGGGTCAATTGCGTAACATGTCGATTATTGAGGGGTCCAGTAAGGCCTTACAAGCGGAGGTGACATTTATTTTGTGTTTTGAGTCGCATTGATATATCTCCAAGCTTCACACCAGCCCAATTGTTAGAAAGGCTGTCGAAGCTTTGTTGCCATGTGACTAGGGGTGGCAATTGAGTCGTATTAAGTGGGTTTGAGTCGGGTCAAATTTGAGTCCGGTTAGATTCACTTTGACACGAATACGAGCCGATTATTAAATATATTGTATTAGATAGATATGAAGATAACTAGTTAACTTAACATGATAACCTATTTAATACAACATGATAGCACTACATGATAACCTATTTAACATGACATGATAACTCTTTGTCTTTGTGGGAAATGATATGGGTTTGTTATTGTCGATGGTTTTTCTAGATTCACTAGGGTTCTTTTTCTTGCTCATAAAGATGTATCTTTTGGTGGTTTTATAAAACTTTTTAGAAAAGTTCAAAATGAAAAATACTTTCTCATTTCTAATATTAGAAATAATCATGATAGAGAATTTAGAAATATGGATTTTGAATGTTTTTGTAATGCACATGAAACAAACCATGACTTCTCAGCTCCTAGAACTCCTCAACAAAATGGTGTTGTTAAGAGAAAAAAATAAGACTCGAAGAAATCTAGAACTATGCTTTGTAAAAATAATTTGCTAAAAGTTTTTTGGGCTGAAGCAGTTAACGACTTGTTATATGATAAATTGAGCTATGATAAAGTCTATTCTTAGGAAAATTCCTTACGAGCTTCGGAAAGAAAGAAAACCAAATATTACTTATTTTCATGAATTTAATTGTAAATGCTATGTTGTAAATAAAACTAGATATTTTGGGTAAATTTAATGCCAAATTGGATGAAGCTACTTTTCTTCGAAATTTCACATGTTGTAAGTCATATGGAGTTTTAAATAGAAAAACACTAATAATGGAAGAATTTATACATGTTGTATTTAGTGAATCTAACAATATTTCTTTCAAAATTGTTGCGATTGATGATGATGTTTTAGGTATTAAGCAAACCCTAGAGAAAGTAATTATTTAAGATAAAGAAAGAGGAGCTACAAGTGAAAATTCACAAAAAAGAAGCTCAAATATTAATCAAAGAGATGAAGACACTAAAGATAGTGCTCAAATCTTACAAAAGAAATGGAGGTATGCTCATAATCATCCAAAAGATTTAATTGTTCGTTACCAATCATTTCGGAAGGTATAAAATCTCACTGTTCACTTCATAGTATTTATAGTAATATTAATTTTCTCTCTCAAATTGAGCCTAAGTGCTTTCAATTGGTACTAAATAGATTTTTCGAAATAAAGTAGATGAATCCGATGTTATAATTAGAAATAAAACTAGATCAGTAGCCCAATGTTTCATTCAAGAAGAAGAGATTAATTTTGATGAATCTTTTGCACTGATCGCTAGACTTAAAGCAATTAGAATGTTACTTTCATTTGTATATTTTAGGGATTTTAAATTAGATGAAACAGATGTTAAAGTGTTTTGTTAATAGTTATATCTTGGAGGAAGTTTATATAGAACAACCTCTTATTTTCAACATCATGAATTTTCAAGTCATGTTTTTAGACTTACAAAAGATTTGTATACTTTAAAAGATAAATTTCTTATTGATAATGGTTCCATAAGAGGAAAATTAAATATTACTCTCTTTATTATTTTTAAAAGATCATGATATGTTTATTATTCAATTTATATTAATGAAATTATATATTTGGTGCTATTAATGAAAGTTTTTGCAAAGAATTTGTTAAGCCTATGCAAGGTGAATTTGAGATGAGCATGATAGTAGAGCTAAATTATTTTCTTTGACTCCAAATTAAACAATTAAAGGATGTTATTTTTATTAATTAATCCAAATATACAAAACATTTACTTAAAATGTTTGGGATGAAAAATGCAAAAACAATTGGAACTCCAATGAGTCCATCAATGAAGCTAAGAAAAAAAACGAAAATGGTAAGCATGCAAATAAAAATAAGTATTGATGTATGATTGATTCTTTACTATACTTAATGGCTAGTTGGTCGGGTATCGTGTTTCGTGTTTATATGTGTGCTAGATTTCAATTATGTCAAAACTAATATCATATAGCAGTCGTTAAACACATTTTTGATATTTATTAGGAACTCAAACTTTAGGATTATAGTATCCTAAGACTGCTCCTTTAAATCTTTTTGGTTTTTTTGATATGGATTTTGTCAATTATGAAATTGATTGAAAAAACATTAGTGGCTCTTATCAATGTTTTGAATATTCTCTTATATTTTGGTTTAGTAAAAATAAAAAATAAAATTTGGTAGCTTTATCTACGACCAAAGCCGACTATGTTGTGGCATGTAGTTGTTGTGCTCATATTTTATGAGTGAAACAATAATTAGAAGATCTAAGATTTCATTTTTCTCATATTCTTATTATCTGTGATAATACAAGTGCAATCAATTTGACTAAAATTAATATTTAACATTCTAGAATTAAGCATATTAAAATTAGACATCATTTTATAAGAAATCATGTTGAAAAACATGATATTGTATTTAAACTTGTTAGCATTGATTATCAATTAGCAAATATTTCACACAAACCTCTTTGTAAGAATAGATTTTGCTATGAGAATTTGGTATGTCTAATCCTCTTGATAAATAATTTTTAAAATATTTTATTTATGAATATATGTTATTTATTAATTTTTTTGTAAATAGATAGAAAGAAATATTGTGCATGAATTTGAATTTTATAAATATCTCAATATATCTTGATGAATTGGAATTTCATGGCTGATAATTTGATTTCTTTTGGTATCATATCAATATTTTTTAACTTGTTATTTCTTTTTATTGATTTCAAAAGTGAGAAATATTTGATTCGTACAAAAGAATGATATTTAAAAATAAAACATAATTTGCACTTTTAGTTTATCATCATAAAGAATTGGGAGATTGTTAGCTCTATAGTTTAAATGGTGTACCACCAAATTTTGACAATAATAAACAAATAAATTAGCTATATTATTTTAATGATACCAAACAAGTTAATTCAGCTTTCTTTTTAATGTAAAAGCTGAATTAATTTTGACCATGTGTTAGTATTTAGCGCATAACTTGTAATTGTTATATGATATCAATGTCATCTTTTTGATTTAAAACAAAGATAAAATATCTACATCTTTAATATAATATATAAATTTTAATTCTCGGGTTTTATTTTTCAAATTTATATGTCACAAGTTAGAGATTGCATAAGCTATACTTTTGGCAAATAGATTTTTGACCCTTGTCTAGTTTTTTATATATATTTTCTTTATAGTCATTTGATAAATATGAGATTTTATATGTGAAAAGTATATTTGATATTATATAATTTTTATATACAAATATATTTAAAATTCAGACATTACTTATGTGCAAGAAGGCCTAATAATTAACTAGACATAGCTATTTTCTAGGCTAACATCTTCTAGACATAGGTACACTATTTTAGCTATAACTTTTCAGTCAAATATTTTTTGATGTAATTCTTATCAAGTTAGAACGATAACTCAAATATCTAAAACTTAACTTTTGATTACAAAATCTAATTCGACAATTTATGCTGTAAAAAAGGAATTATAATATAGAAAAAAAAATCTAACTAGAATTTGCACACATTAAATGCTTTTGTAAGATGATGTTCATTGCTTTAAAGTATTTCAAATGAGAATGACCTTTCTCAAGCATATAAAAGGTCTATACCTCATGTTGAAGTAAAAGTTTTAAAAACAAATCAAAGGATACAAAAAAAAAAAAAACAATCTAAAGATCAACTACTATTGTAGTCATAATTGATGCTTTTCCAGATTATCCTTAAACCTGGGTTTGGTACCACTTAATTATAATGCTCTAGCCCGTCGACTACATACTAGCCAGCGTGCCCACACGGCACGTGCGATACACGTGACCGTATAGATGGATTGGTCACATTGAGATTGTTACAATGTGATCACATGAGTTAGTTCAGTCAAGTTAGTTGAGTCAAGTCAAGTCGAGATAAGTTAGTTAGTTAGATTTGTTTATTATTAATTTTAAATAAAGTGAATAATCTATATGTGGATTTGATCCAGTAGGACTTTACTCCTATAAATAGGAGTGATCAGGTGTTGATTATTATTATAGAATTGATCATTGAGTTTAGTTATTTTATTATCTCGTCCTTATATTTTATAGTAGTCGTTAGATCGTTCTTATCTTTGTAGTTATACATCATTACCCTAGATTCCTTCAAAGCACCAAAACGGTAGCCATCATCTTGAACCACGAGCCACCCTACTATATGGCCGTCCACCACCACCACCATTGGCCTTCCACCATCCTTTGATGACTGCCACAATACAAAGACAAATTAGGAAGAAGCAACCATGGAGGATTAGGAACTTATCTGTGTTCTTGTGGGAGTTTCTCTGGCACCACCAGCAGCCACCGCCAACGACAAGCCTCCAGCTTGGGCGAAGGTGATATTTAAGGAATTTTTGCCTGAATTTAAAGAGAACTCGAAGGAGAAGGAGAACTTGAAGGAGATACAAACCTCCCACAAGAACTCGATCAATCTTGAAAAAGTTGTTTAAACTAGGGTGGAGTCACAACCAAGAGAGTTGGGTGGGGGGGGGGCATAGCATATTTTCTATTTATTGTGAAGAGCCTTCATATGTGTTATTGCTTTGGTACAATCTGGTTAAGAACATGTTGGGGGTTCAATCAATCTAGACTTTAATTTTAGATTTTATGATAGTTAGGCTAGGGCAAACCATAAAATATAACATCAGTGGCTGATTCGGGCAGAAAGATGAGAAGAACGCGCTGGTGGTTGTGGTTTGGGCAAATGATGTAATCTAATAAATAATAACCCTGAATAAAGGTTATATGGTAAATTAGGGCAGATTGTGTAGATGATGGTAACTTGGTAAAATGAAAGATGGGATGAGGGAGAAGTTGGAATTGGATCGTTCCTTAGGGTCAAAGGGGGCGATCAGTCAAAGAGGAACTAAATAATGGCATCTCTAGATCAAAGTTAGATTGGCCAAAACTTGGAGTTAGTCAAACGAGAGAAAGAAAGTGAGAGAGATGAGATTGAGATCAATGTTCTTCAAAACAACTAATGCATAATCAAAAGGAGCTATCTAGATATGTATTTATAGGTTAGCCCACATCCTAAAGTAATTCAGAGTTACCCTAAAGAAATTGAAGGAGTCCTAAAGTAATAAAAGTACATAAATAATCAACTTTTAATTGAATTCATCATCTAGCGTTCGAACGCCCTATTCAGGCGTTAAAATGCTTGAACCCAAGGTGATGCTTCAGGGCTATTTTGGTTCATAACAGCCTACCACGCTTCCCTCACCTTGCTCTCAAGGTGAAAAGTTGTAAAAGTGGTCCATGATATCTATCTCGAGCTCCCATATTGCCTTATTTGTCTTGCTGAACGTGTTTAGCTCAGGCCCACCATAGCATGTAAGGTTGGGGTTGACTTTGTCTTCACTCCCTCTAGCTACACCACTCCACTATTCGGTCAAAACATTATCCATATATTGCTAAAAACAAAGGTTATCGATCCTAGGCTTTGAAGTCGTTGAGTACCTAGGATAACATCAGCTCCTCTTATGGCAAGAGGATACAAGTCCACGATCAACTTATAGCCTTGGACACAAATCTTTATTCGATGGCATAAATTATTCATCCTTAAGCTTGTGCAAATCACTGATTGCCACTATAATCTCGATAATGGGTTCCACCTTTAACCTAAGTTTTTACACTAACCTCTCATCTAAGAATTTATGCATACTTCCTGAATCAATGAGAATGTGTATGCAATGCTTCTTGACTAAGCTATCTACTCAAAGTTTCTTTGGTCTAGTAGTTCCTGAGTATGCATGCATAGAAAGTTCGGCTTGTACTTCTTCTTCCACGTACCCTTCTATTGTCTCCTCTAGTTTCTCCTCATCTCTCTTAGCATCAACATCATCATCCTCTATCTTGTCATGTCCATCAATCAACATTCAACTTCCTGTCACTTTTGCACACCTATGATCAGTTGTAAATTGCTTGTTGCTACAAAAATATAAACCTTTTGCTCATCTCTCCTCCACTTGGGCCGGTGTTAGAGTACAAATAATGTTTCTAGAAGTTTCCCTCACATCTGTTGAGGTCTTGAAGGGTGGTCGCTATCTAGAATTTGTAGCAGCAATCTTTGATGTAGTAGAAAAACTTTCGACCATTGGTTTGACTGAACTAGGTACCTCTCATTTTGGCTGAATCCAGCAATCCGTATCTGGTTTTAGAGTTCTCTATACTTCTTTTCCATGAGTATAACATTTTTATAAGCCTCCTCCAAGGTTCGTGGTTGAAGCGCTTGAACATTTGCTTGAATTTCGCTCTGCAATCCTAAAATAAAAGTGCTTTTCAACAATGAATCAGACTATCGTGAAAAGCAATAAGCACTAATTCTATCGAACTCTTCTTGATACACATGCATGATGGTTTGCCGAATTGTCTTAGTGAGAAGAGTATCGAAATCTTCATAGCCCACTGGACTAAACCATTTAATGAGGCTAGAACTAAAGATTTTCCACTGATCTAACTTTCAGTGCATGGCGGCGACTCGGTACCAATGTAGGGCTGAACCCTCGAGATGAATGCTTGCAAGCAAAATTTTTTGATCCTCCAGCATCCTCTAAAATTAAAGAATTCGTCTGCATGATATAGCCAGTTAATCGAATCTCTATTGCTGAATTTTGGAAAATCTAGCTGCACCGTTCGCCCTTAGATCCCATGGTTGCCATCCAAATTGTATCCTCATCCAAGTTTACCCTAGGGTGGTCATGGCCCCCTTCTGTGGTGGTTTCTCCTCTTTTCTACCATAGCTCAACATGGTTCAAGGTCTAGTTCCTTAGGCCAATAGTCCTCTTCGTTGAAATTCTCAAAACCAACCCTACTCTCAAAAACCAACGTTTGCTACTCTTGCCATACCTGGACAGGGCAGCAAGGGTTCCATATTTTGGTTTGGTGGTATTTGAGCGTATTGAAGGGCCGATGGTGGGGCTGGAACTATCGAATTTGGTATTGAAGGCCTCATTACGAGGTAGTCGTAGTGGATAGTCAAGTTGTGATTAAGTTCAAAGCCTCCACATTTCTTTGCAATATGATTAACAATTGTCTCATCATGGTCTCCACAGCCATAGGAGGATTTTTAGTGTGGCTTGGAGATATCAGAGTATCCTTCGATCTCCCACCACTTGAATCTTAGTTCGCGGTGGGCGTATCACTCTTTATGCGAGTCATCTCTTCCGTATTCCTTCTCGATTGTGTGCTGATAGGTTCTGGAACCAAAGATAAGCTACGCAACTATTCTTTCAAGATCTCAATGTATTATAGGAATCAGTCCACGCAACCGTGGGAAAATATTCTTTAGATATTCTCCTATAGTCATAAAATTATGAAACTAATTGGGTTAGATCCATAACTTTCTGATATACAACTTTTGTATTTACGCCCTTCAAAGATTCGAACTTTACTAGGGACGAAAATACGGAATAATGTGGGTGACGGTGGAGGGGACGGGTGGAATGGATGTTAGGGTAATGGATGGGTATGGAGATGAAGATTGATGGTGGATGTGATTAAGGGATATAGACGAAGGGAACGAAGTGGTCGAGATCCCAAAGAAAAGGGGTGGCTCGACAATCGAGAGAGATTAGAAGTTAGGAGAAACCTTGCCAATAGTAGAGGTGGAAGGATGGTGAAGAGGGAGGAGGGAGATTAGGGTAGATAGAGGATAGAGATGTAAGAAATTAATATTCCAATAACATAATGAAGTTAGCTGCCATCCATATATCTATAGAGGCTAGCCAACAAGTCTTAAAATAATATGTAACCCTAATTCTAGAGGATTCCCACCGATCGCGTTCGAACACACCAAAAGACGTTCTCTGTATGTGTGAACACGGGCGGTCGAATGCACAATAGGCATTCTCTGTATTTGCGAACCTGATGCAAGCGTTCGCAAGGGCGTTCGAACGCGACCCTTCCTATGTTCAAACGCGACCTTTCCTATGTTCAAACGTGACCTAGAGGAATTTAATTTTAATGAAAATAAACACTAATGCAATAAGAAAAAATCCTAACTAAGTGTATCAGCCCACCACGCTTCCCCCACCTTGCCCTCAAGGTGAAAAGTCGGGGGAAACGCTCCAAAATATTAGTCTCCAACTTCCATGTCGCCTCATCGGATAGCTTATCAAGCCACTCAACTAGAATCTCCATCTTTAATCTGGTACCATGTTGTCGTCGAAGTCTAGCAAGTATATGAACTGGATCAACGATCTCTGTCTCCTCAAATGGCTCTAGTAGAGCTGGTCCAACGATCTCATGATCTCCAATCCGCTCCCTCAGTAATGAAATATGGAAGACATGATGCACTCTCGACCTCTCCGGCAGCTCCAAACGATATGCAACCGGACCAATACGCTGCAACACTCGAAACGGACCAAAGTAGCGATGATCTAACTTTTGGTTACGCATCGGACGTAAGGTCATTTATCGATACAGCTGTACCCTCATAAACACCCAACTGCCGATGTTGAACTCCTGCTCCCTGTGGCTATGATCATAAACTTGCTTCATGTGATTTTGAGCAAGTTTAAGATGAGCACGCAACCTCCTCAATGTGGCGTCTCTATCTATCAACGCTAAGTCCACCTCCGTCCGATCTGCTGATGCCATTGGATCAAAAGCGCGTAACGTCGGAGCCGTGTGTCCATACACCACCTCAAACGGAGTCATGCCAATGCTGCTATGGTAGGCAGTGTTATAAGACCACTCTACCCATGGTAAGAACTCCAACCATTGTCTCGTCTCTCCAACAAAGCACCTCAAGTACTGCTCAATGCCTTGATTGACAACCTCGGTTTGGCCGTCTGTCTGTGGATGGTAGGTCGAACTGAAGTCAATCGAGTCCCCTACAATCTGAAAAACTCCAGCCAAAAGTCGCTCATAAATACATGATCACGATCTGAGACAATCATGTGTGGCATGCCATGTAAACGAGCAACATTTTTAATAAAAATTTCAGCCAACAACTTGGCTAAAAATGGATGTGACAATGCCAAAAAGTGTGCATACTTGCTCAATATGTCAACCACCACAAAGATAACAGAATAACTACGTACCAACGAAAGACCCTCTATGAAATCCATAGAAATGTCTTCCCAAATACAGTCCGGTATATATAAAGGCTGTAGTAATCCGGTCAGTTTTAATGTGGTTGTCTTAGCCCTTTGACGTACTTCGCAAGCACGGACAAAACTCCTCACATCCCGCCTTCATCCTGGCCACGTCAACTCTGAGATATCCTCCTATAAGTCCTCAATACACCCTCATGACCAGCCTCTGGAGTTTGGTGGAAGTGCTCCAACAATTTTTGCCGCAATCCTTCATTTGCGGGCACCCGAATGCATCCGTGGTCCAGTAGCAAACCGCTTCGATTCTCCAACTCTCGATGGCGCTCTTGATCATCCAACACCTCCTGCAACAATCTCAAAACATTTGGGTCAAATGTACATGCATACCTCAGCTCGTCAAGGAAGGGAAACATAGGAGAAGAATAGGCTGAAAGCTCGGCAGTATTAGTTTAACGCGATAGTGCATCCGCCGCTCTATTTTTCATTCCCTTATTGTATTGTATTTCATAATCATACCCCAACAATTTTATGACCCATCTTTGCTGTGCCGAAGTGTGTATACGCTGTCCCATAAAGTATGGAAGACTCTTTTGATTGGTTCGTATAATGAATCGTCTACCGATCAAATAAGGCCTCCACTTTGTCACCGCATGCAGAATTGCCAACATCTGTCTCTCATAAGTCAATAATTGTTGAGATTTTTATAATAAAGCCTTGCTAAGATAGGTAATGGAACGTCCTCTTTGTATTAGTACAGCTTCTATGCCAATACCCGATGCATCACATTCCACAATGAACTCTTTGGTGAAGTCCGGTAGCACTAGAACGGGCGCCGTCGTTATTGCTGTTTTCAATTTTTCAAAGGCTGAAGTGGCTTTATCCGTCCATCTAAAAGAGTCTTTCTTCAACAAACAAGTAAGAGTAGCAGCAATCTTGCCATATTCGGTGATGAATCGGCGATAATATCCGGTCAGCCCCAAAAATCCTCTCATCTAATGGTAGTAGTATGAATAGGCCAAGCATTCATACATGCAATCTTTTGAGGATATGCCGCTACACCATCCACTGAAATGATGTGGCATAAATACTTCACTTGTGGTACTCCCCATAGGACTTGGACATTTTGATCTTCAATTAGTTTTGCTTCAACAAATTCAGCACATCCTCCAAATGCCTTCAATGCTCCAATTCAGTCCTGCTATACACAAAAATATTGTCAAAAAATACCAAGACATACCTTCGCAAGAGAGGCCGAAATATATCATTCATAAGGCCTTGAAAGGTAGCTAGAGCATTGGTGAGACCAAAAGGAATCACCTAGAACTTGTAATGCTCGTCTAGAGTCTGAAATACAGTTTTATGCACATCCGCCAGGTGAACTCTAATTTGATGATACCCGGCCCTCAAGTCAAGCTTACTAAATATAGTTGCCCCTGCAAGCTCATCCAGCAACTTCTCGATAACCAGAATAGGATACCAGTCTTTGACGGTAATAGCATTTAGTGCCCGATAGTCGACACAAAAATGTCATGTCTTATCCTTTTTTCACACCAATAGCATAGGAGATGAGTATGAGCTATGACTTGGTTGAATAAGGCATTGCTCCAACATCTCGGCTACCATCTTTGAGATAACTTATTTTTGCACATGTGGATACCGATATGGCCTCACATTTGCTAGTGCAGCCCCGGGTATAATCTCTATGCGATGGTCTGCCGCTCTCCTCGGTGGCAACTCCTATGGCTCCTCAAATAGTTTACAAAAGTTATCTAATAATTTAGACAATTTAATGGTAGTACTTGAACTTGTTTGAGGCTCATCTCCTACTAGTCCTAACTGAAGAAGATAGGCCAAATCATATGCACAAGGCAGCCCCACCATAGGTTGCATCGCAGGAATCGGCGAAGACCGAACGCCATCAAGCCGCACATCTTTGTTTCCTTGTTTAAATTTCATCCACATGCTCTGAAAATCAAATGTGACAGGTCCCAAACTCTATAACCACTGAGTACTAAGGACAATGTCCACTCCTCGCAGTGCCAACGGATACAAGTCCACAATGATGTCGTGTCCTTACACCCGTATACTGACCCGGCAACACAAGCTCTCCGCATTAAGCTTTATGTCGTCT
Source organism: Typha latifolia (assembly GCF_019914945.1). NCBI lineage: Eukaryota > Viridiplantae > Streptophyta > Magnoliopsida > Poales > Typhaceae > Typha > Typha latifolia. Next base: position 11,638,947 of record NC_133086.1, on the reverse strand, counting down.
CCAATAGCAACGCCAAATCCCGTGGTTGGTTCGACATCCAAACCCAATCTCCTCACTAACCTCTCGTCTAGAAAGTTGTGTGTACTCTCCAAATCGATGAGGATGTGCACACAATGCTTTCTAACGAGTTTGTCTACTCGTAACGTCCTCGGCGCAGAAGTACCCGAATATGCATGCATCGATATTTCAGCTTGGATATCTTCCTCTGCACCCTCCACAACGGCCTCCTCATGAAACTCCTCTGGACACTCTCCATCATCAACAACCTCTTCATCCTCCTTGATACCATCGATGAGCATCACACTCTCGATCAGTTTGGAACACCGATGACCGGGGGTGAAATGCTCATCACATCGACAGCAAAGACCCTTCACTCTTCGCTCCTCCACTTGGGTAGGTGTGAGAGTTCGAACGGGGGCTCTTGTGCCTCCTCTAACATCGGAAGAAGGTCTTAAAGATGGTCGTGGTCTAGTTCTTGCAGTCGTTGTCTTTGAACCTACAGAATTTCCAGCCGGTGTTCTAGGTTTAAACCGCCCATCTCGGTTGCCCCAACTTGTTTTTACTGCCATCTTGAGAGCCTTATATTTTTGCTCCATCTTCACGGCCTTCTCAAAGGCCTCCTCAAGAGTGGTAGGACATAGAGAATGAACATCTGCCTGTATCTCCTCTCACAGCCCTGAAATAAATGTGCTCATCAATGTTTGTCTGGGCCAAGGTAGCTCACAACTACTACTAACTCTTTCAAACTCAGCTTGGTACTCCAATACGGTCGTCATCTGAACCATTTTGCTTAATGTGGCAGCAAAATCTTCATATGCCGCTGTCCCAAATCTATGTGTAATCCTCCTACAAAAATCAGCCCATCTAGTAAATCCTCCACCACGAATAACCAATCTATACCAATGCAATGTCGTTCCTTAGAGGTGAAAGATTGCCATTTGGACCTTTGCATCTTCCGTTGTACCTTGACAATCAAAATATTATTCAACTTGAAACACCCAATCTGTTGGATCACTGACTTAGAATTTTGAGAAATCCAAGCTTGCGGTTCACTCCCGAATAGCATTGTCGGGTTCGCGAAAGATCCGTGGTTCAAGTCTAAATCTTTGTGCAAGTTGATCCCCTTCTCTAAATCTTTGAGCACGCTCATCACTATCATGGAATAATGTGGGTGATGGTGGTGGTGACGGGTGGAGTGCATGTTAGGGTTATGGATGGATATGGAGATAAAGGTGGTTGGTGGATGTGATTAAGGGATATAGACGAAAGGAACGAAGTGGTCGAGATCCCAAAGAAGAGGGATGGCTCGACAGTCGAGGGAGATTAGAAGTTAGGAGAAACCTTGCCAACAGTAGAGGTGGAAGGATGGTGAAGAGGGAGGAGGGAGATTAGGGTAGATAGAGGATAGAGATGTAAGAAATTAATATTCCAATAGCATAATGAAGTTGACTACCATCCACATATTTATAAAGACTAGCCAACAAGTCCTAAAACAATATGTAACCCTAATTCTAGAGGATTCCCACCGATCGTGTTCGAACGCATCAAAAGACGTTCCCTGTATGTGCGAACGCGATGTAGGCGTTCGAACACGGGTATTCGAACTCTCCTAACCGCGTTCGAACGCACAATATGTGTTCTCTGTATTTGCGAACCTGATGCAGACATTCGCAAGGGTGTTCGAACGCGACCCTTCCTACATTCGAACGCGACTTACAGGAATTTTATTTTAATAAAAATAAACACTAATGTAATAAGAAAAGATCCTAACTAAGTGTATCAGCTCACCATTAATGTAGCCATAGGTTGTCTAAGGTTCGATTGGCTCTGATACCACTTGGTACGTTCCGATTAAGAACGTATCAGGGTTTCAATCGATCTAGACTTCAATTCCAGATTTTATAATAGTTAGAGTAGGGAAAACCAAAGAATATGAAATTAGTGGTGGATTTGAGCATGTGCATAGTCTAAATCAACGAGGAAGGAAGCAATGTGGTCTCTAGATCAAAGATATATTTGCCAAAACTTAGAGTTAGTGGAACGAAAGAGAAAGAGAGCGAGAGAGATGAGATAGAGATTTATATTCTTCAAAATAGCCAATGCATAAATAAAAAAGGGGCTACTTAGACATGTATTTATAAGTTAGCCCACATCCTAAAGTAATTCGAAATTATCCTAAAGCAATTGAAGGAGTCCTAAAATAATAAAAATATGTATCAAGTTTGAAACGAATTCATCATTGGGTGTTCGAACGACATCAAGAGTGTTCGAATGCCCGTGATGGTCTCTTCGCTCTCGAGTTTTGGTGTTCGAATGCCCTGCCCATGCGTTCTAATGCCTAGACCCAAGGTGATGCTTTAGGGCTGTTTTGGCTTGTATCATGCTTGTGTTTCAACTTAGAATGATCCAAAATTATTGAAGGAGCTGACTACATTGACATTTAATTTGAATGACATGAGGATTGAAGAGTTGACTCTTTGCTTAGGTGTTTACTAAATGGAGGCGATCTTTTTCACAAGAGTAGTTAGTCAGACGATTTTTATTCAAAATGTTACTTAAGCACTCAGGCGTTGGAGCTCCGAGAGGGGTTATAAGTAAGTCTTGTTTCTAATGCCTAATGAAATAAGATCAATCGTCTTTGGGCAGGCCTATGTTTTTTTCTGTCTATATGAGATATTTCACGTTAAAAAGAAGATGTCATGGTGTGTTTGTTGTGATTTACCTTTTCTATTCATATTCGGCATTTTTTTTTCTACTCATACTCGGATTTTCACATACCAATTCAAATTTGATTTTCATTATTAGATTAGAATTCAAAATTTCTAATTGGTTTTAGTTTCAAAGTTCAATTCTTATTCTGTTTTCTAAATCTAGTAAGAATTAGTTTTTCTAAACTAATTTGAATTTGGTTTTTAACTTTGATTTGAGTTTTATCTTTCCATATCTCTAACCTTGTCAATTTAGGAATCCTATCTCCCCCATAAATTTTTGTTATTGAATAAATTTATCTTCCTCTATCTCTCTCTTTTATCTTTCTCTATCTCTTCTATCAAGTCCTCTCCCTAACATTGTTGCCTTCCCCCTTTTGCAACTTTTCCTATAGCCGCATCAATCCTCTTTCTAGCTGTAACGCCCCCGCCCGGCACGGGCACGTGCACGCCCACGCGCCCACACGACACGCGCGGCGAACGCGACAGGTCGGGCAGGGCCCGTCACACCTAGATACTCTCCTGTGCACATATAATTATGACATCATCAAATAAAACATGCTAACCTATCCATGATCACATAATCCATCACCAAATAAATCATACTCTTAACCAAATAAACTTGTTAACATATAAATATCAAAGTCCACAATAATATACACTAGATCGCTACATAATCTGGCAGGACCCACATAGGCCACAACAAACCATCAAGATACAACTAAAATAACTAATACAATAGTACACTATGATTCGACCTGTATTATACAAATCATCGTCTAATACAAAAGAGTACAAGTATCATATACTAGTACAACTCAATTTCTATATAAACTATCATCTATACCATCTCGCATCTATAGCTTACCTCATCATTGCTCTAGAATATCTTCTCAAGTCGTTATCACGTACCACATATCTGAGGGGATTAGAAAAGAAATAAAAAGAGTCATGAGCAAAAGGCTTAGTGAATAGACCTTACCCCGAATCAGTGATGCCAAACAGAGAGTAAATCATATACTGGATAATATGAATCAGAAAGAGTATCATGCCATGAATGAGTATATGAATGTATTCTCAATAATATATAAATGAAAAGTAGATAACATGTCATAACTGATAAAAGTATATAATCCTCGACCATGAGTAAACAAATCTCCGTATCATACTATCATCATAACTCTCTCTCAAATATGACACATGATGCATGCCGACCATGACCACGTTATGATATCAAATGCAATTATATATGATGAATATTGACTACTCGATAATCAGGTAATCAAATGATAATGAAATCATATGCATTTCTCAACATCATAATCATCACCGACATCTCAGTATAATATCGACATACTAGACCACTGTGCACAGTCAATACCCGGTACCCGGTCTCAACATCATGTCCAAAGGCTCAGAACATACTCCGTCACCCGCAAGAGTATCTCTAATATAACCATACCCCGCCACCCGCTAGGGTATCAACATCCATTCGGACCGGGCACCCACATAGTTGATAGAAACCTCGTGAGGATAACTCGCCACATATGCCCTGGCGAACGGCATGTGTCCGAATGTCTGCTGCGCACACAGACTAACGACCTCAGACGTAAGGCCAACAGGATTGCGACTATGTCGAGCGATCAATCATCTCCAGGCACGCCCTAACCCTCGCGCTCACTCGGGTATCCTCACGCTTTCTATCAACTATCCTATCAATCACATTTCACGCTTTCCTTCTAAATGACAGATCATATGCATATATCCAGTACGATAACAAGTCAATGCATAACAGGAATTTAGGTGGAATAGAAATCAAGAGAAAATGATGCAATGTAATCTCCAACTGTATCGTCAACACATGCATACTCATGCTAATCTATTACATGCATACTCGTGCAAATCTATTACATGCATACTCATGCCACAGATCAACTCGGTAAATAATCATAACAGCAGAATCATCTCTGATCATCTCTATATATATCACCAATGTACTCATATTCCAAATTAGCATAATCGAATGCATGATAAAATATGCTCGACTATAATCATCTCTAAAAAAAATCATATAATCATGCTGGAGGCCAAAACATGCATATACACAAATATATAATATAACCTAATTTGAGAAAGGCGTCTAAGGGATAAGACTACTCATCGTCTGATCAGAAGCTACAAACCACGCATCTCTCACGTCCGTTAGGTAACCAAGTGACGCTCATCGCTAGCAAGGTCCACGGGGTCTCAAATAAGGGGGTTCGGGATCTGAAATATTTAAGTAGTATGATGTTAGCCGTTTATCTAATTAGAATTAATTCAGTTAAATTATAAAGGTTTATTAGATTTAGAATCATTTTTCTTTATTTTTTGATTACATAACTAGGTCTATAATATAGATACGAAGAGTGAGAGGGTGGCCGAGAGAGAGAGAAAGAGAGAGATTTAAAGAGAGAGAGAGAGAAGGCGGTGGAGGAGTAGTGGCGGCGCCGGGGCCCACCGCGGCCAGCTGGCCACAGCCGGTTGGCTGCAGCCGCAGGCGCGTGGCGCCCCACCAAGCTGTATGAGCATGGGCACGAGGCCGGCCATAGTGTGGCCGGTCGCGTCGTGCCCATGAATTTTTTTTTTTTTTTTTGGGGATTGGGTTGTTACACTAGCTGTGTGCAACTCTATCAGAGACATTGACATACCTACAACCATCATTTACATTAGCACTAGCCATCCGTTTATCATATCAAAATCCTATCATACCCCCTCGCTAAGGCTTCCATAGCCCTACTTTTGGGTCCAACCACTACTAGTTGACCTCCTTCAATCCCTAGTCATACCACGTACCTGAAGCCTCGTACACGTTAGTAAGCTAGATCAGCCAATCTAGCCTCACCCCTACAGTGGTGTGCACTCCACAAGGTCGGTGTGCATCACCTTTAGAAAATCAAGACCAACAATCCAAGCAGGTGCGCACTGAACCCATACATTAGTCAAAGGATGCCCTTTTGCTGTCTTAGTCTAATTCGGTTGCAATCCTTTGTCGGGTCGCATCAATGTCACTGGGTATTAAGATTGTTCTCTTAGGAAAGATATTTTACTAATTTTAGAAGTATGATTACCTATTTATTATAATGCTAATAATAGGGTGCTTTGATCGTAGCAGTAGATTAGTGTTCAATGGATATTTCTTGTAAAAGTTAGGAGCTTCTCTTAGAATAAAGCAAATATCCTAAAAAAAATTTATCATGCTAAAAGTTGTTTTTTAACCTTTTTCTTGTGTAGTGAGGTTTCCTTATATATTGTCAATTTGCTAATTGATGTTCCAACACTCTCAGCAACTTGCATGCACAACTTGAGCGTTGATCAGTCAGAAAAATGTAGGCGTTTGTTTGCATTCATATGCCAGAGGAGAGAAGTGATCAGTGAGGTGTTTAATTGGATTGATGCAAGAAAGATTAGGCTCAAATTGATCGAAGATCGTTAAACAACATGTGCAAAAGGTATATATAACTTTGGATCAGACGAAAGTTAATTCGGATGAGAACACGGACCAAAATAGTGATTTCCGATCCGGTTCTGGATTTCTCTCTTGTTAGATGTAACTAAAAGATGGGATTTAAAATTAAACATTGACATGCGCAGTACAATTCTCACTCTGACGTCTCTTGGATTCAAGGATCAACTTCAGTTATTTTACTACTTCTTCAAGCTTATTGAGCTTTTTATCTTAGATTTAGAATTTGTCAGGTGATATCTGGCAGGACAATCTTAGAAAATGAAAGCAACCCAATGAGCAAAGTGTGAGCGTTTGGCTTCACATAAATGCCAGATAGAAATACTGAACACTGAGGTGTCCCGACTGGACTGATGTAACAGCTCTGAAGCTATTTTGTTCTTCTGATGCAACTTGATCACAGAATAATTAAAAGGAAACAGCAAGTGGCCCAAAATTCGCAATTTAAAAGCATTGCATACAAACATACTCAGAGATACGGCTGCATCTCTCCAGAGATCCAAGACTCTTTTATAACAAATTCTCCTCTTTTCATTTTATCATCATCCATGGGGATGGATATAATAATACAGCCCAGATTGTAGGATCTTTTGCAGCAGTCCACATGGCAGCTCTTCATTGGTTAAGAAATCATTTTGTATTTGTTAGACTAAAATAAATGATTAATTACACCACCTACACAGAAAATTCCTGCAGCCAAAGTTGCAAGAGTATGTTGGCATCAGCTGCTGCAGAAATGTCTCTCTCCTTTTGCCTTCAAATCCCACGCAAAAGAAATATTAAATCATAAAATATTGAGGTAAAGCATAAACAACTGCTAGTTGTCCTCATCCAACTAATGATGAACTAAATTGAAAAATTAGACAAATTTTCCTTTGTCTTAATCATAAACGACTGCAGTATTTGGCATTAAATATCTGGCTATTACGTCTAGGGCTTCTACTAGCTTCATCTTTCTGTTGTCTTGAAAACATTAGAATGATTCCTCTGCAATAGATTAAGTACACCAGATCCACATTATTTTCATGGTTATTGCATTCATCAACAGAATTTTCATAATAATAATAACAATAACAATACACCTAGCACCCAATAATGGAAGTGAGATCATTGCCCATTTGCACCTAAAGTCAGTTGCCTGGCCCCAAAGACAACTAAATTCTCCTAGGCTCGGGACCCTCTAGAGTAATATGCTACAAAGGATGAAGTTAGCCGAAATCAATCTCAGGTCACCTCTTTAAACTTCATTCCCAAGAGTAGGAGATTCAAACTGAGAAACACATAGCAAGGTCTCTTTCTTTTTGCATGCTTCTTTATTTTCTAAACACTGAGTTGGCGGGAGCTTTGCGTTTCTTTTTTAATAACCTAACAAGGCTAAGTAACCTGGATTATTCCTTCTAATCCATTGAAACATGACTTGACCTACCTACGAGGGTTAGTCCAACCTGTAGGATTTAATTAGATGCGATCGGAGCTACCAAATAATTTTATTGATGTGTTGTCACATATCTAATAGCGTGCCTAGACTACCCTGCATGAAATCAGTCTATGCGGAATCCCAATAGACCTACCCAATCAACTTGTAAGAAAATGATCCTCTAAGTCTGGCTCAGAGGAGACGAACCTAGATTGATTCTATTCATTGGCTATTTAGTAGCTGCAAGAAGTCGTTGATCAACTAAGAGATTCCCTGATTAGTGGTCCTAGTACTTTTTTTCCTTAATTAAGGGAGCTGTCAAACGAACAATGGTTAAAGGATCCAAAACGCCACCTTCACAAACGACCATATATAAGTAAAAGGCCAGACGGCTCACAAGAAGAAGCAGTGGCAGCGAAAGGGACCTTTTCTGCCTGACTATCTGATGCAGTAAATTCCAGCATTAGGTCTGTAGGGAATCCCCAGTTATAGATGCCATTGCCACCCCCAATGCCCCCACCCCCTCTCTAATTTATACGATTTCTTTCTTTCTCTCTAATTTAAATGAAAGCAAGCATAGCCTTTTGCACTTCTTAAGCTAGAAACGCCTTTGCGTCTCCTGTTCTTCCTCTTCCATTTCTTCCCTTCTTTTCTTTTGGTTTCTAAGTAAAAATTTCAATCATATATTGCTTGATAAGAAGAATTATAGTGGGGGAGAGAAAGAGATGAGGCAGTTGTACCTCAGAAGCAGAAGCCTCAAACGCCTCCTCTCCATTGGCCGCAAAAGCAAAGCAGAGGAAGAGACTCCAGAGGAGACTCAGAACAAATTTACAGAGACTTCACTAGATACAGAACCTCCTCATAAACCCAGTTGGAGATGCTTCTCTTATGAAGAAATCTACCAAGCAACCAATGGATTCCATCAAGGTCTGTCTCTTTTGTCTGTTTGGGAGAATTCTCGTACATCTTTTCTGATTCATTCTGGCATTGGATTGAGCAGATAACTTGGTTGGAAGAGGTGGGTATGCAGAGGTCTACAAGGGTGCTCTGAAGGATGGACAAGCAATCGCAGTGAAACGCCTGACGAGAGCTTCGACCGACGAGCAGAAGGCGAAGGACTTCTTGACGGAGCTCGGCACGATTTGCCACGTCCGGCATCCCAATATTTCAGCACTTCTTGGCTGTTGCATCGACCGCGACCTTTACTTGATCTTTGAGTTCTCTTGGCATGGTTCTGTTTCCTCCAATCTTCATGGTATCATTGATTCCAGAAGAAACTATTTTGTTCTAATTGCAGGGATAAATAGAGCAGAGTTATGACCTTTGGTGTTTGTTATAATGCAGATGAGAAATCGCCACCGATGGCATGGAAATTGCGGTATAACATCGCTGTAGGGACTGCTCGTGGGCTTCATTACCTTCACAAGGGATGCAGAAGACGGATCATACATAGAGACATCAAGGCATCCAACATTCTTCTGACCTCAAACTTTGAACCTCAGGTACTATAACAGAACCATACTTGAAACATTCAGCTCCTCAGACATGGTTTGAATTATTATGTCAAAAGACTAAAACAGCACGACTATCTCAGATATCTGATTTCGGGCTTGCAAAATGGCTTCCGTCCGAGTGGACTTACCGTGCCGTTGCGCCAATCGAAGGAACATTTGGGTAATTCTATCTTCTTTTTGAATTATGAATGTTTGTTTCAACAAAGTAGTAAGAATTTAAATGTCGTCAGGTGCTTAGCGCCCGAGTACTTTACGCATGGCATCATCGACGAAAAGACCGATGTTTTTGCATTTGGTGTCTTCCTCTTAGAGATCATATCAGGAAAGAAACCAGTGGATGGATCACACAAGAGCTTACTAAGCTGGGTAAACTATTTTTTCTTTTCCTTTTTCTGAACTTGTACTAGTTTTAATGTGATACACCATTATCATCTTTCTTAGCTCACTCTGTAAACTTTTGAACAGGCTAAGCCCTATCTGAATGATGGTATCATAAAAGCACTGGTAGATCCAAAACTGCGAGAAGATTACAATGTCGCTCAGCTGACGAGGCTTGCTTTCATAGCCTCTCTTTGCATCAGGGCATCAGCGACATGGCGTCCTTCCATGACAGAGGTACACCAGATTTTCTTACGAGTAGCTTACCTAATTGTTCTAGACTCTTAACACAAACGATTTTCTAGTATTTTAGGAGAGTATGGGTGAACCCAAGGACAGTATATTTGTTGTAGCTACTACCATCAATCATCAAGATTATAATATATATAAAAAGATGTTCTAAATTTCTAAGTAGTTAAACTAAAACACGATATTTCTAATTTAACATTTCTATGCCTAGCAAAGAATTACGACAAATACTTAGAAAGTGATTGCCCAATTAAACAGCCAAAATGAAATTATGACATGCTTGTTTGATCCATTTTGATGTTGCTTCGAGCTGCGGCAACTAGATTTGGATTTTATCAATCACACCAACTTACAAAAGGAGTTGTATTCGACAGTGTGACACTATGCAGAAATGTTTGGTGATAAGCAACTTTCTCATGTATAACCAGCTACCTTTCTCTCTTGATAGATCTTAAATCCAATCTCGTTTAGCTCAGTTTGACTACTTTTACTGTCCTCCTTACATGCTAAATTGATAAAAGGGAAGCAGTTAAGAAACGTGGCTTGGTAGTAAACAACACTCTTCAAGTAAATTTACATAATTTTTGCCCGTTATTTGCTGGAGCTTTAGTAATGGTAGTATTAGGCAGTCAACATCTATACAGTTGCTGTCGTAAACCTGGGCTGACTCCATATTACCACCAAAGAGATAGCTATCCTATACCTATAGGTTCACCATTGCCCATCTTTCTAGTGTAAATCAGAAGCTATCTTCGGCAAAGAATACTATTCATGGATCCATAATTCCATATAAAACCTAGGAAAAGAAGTCCAGTAGCTCCTTATTCACTTTATTTATCAACAAGACAAAGATTTAGAACACGCCAACCAAGCACATGCATCTATAAGGGTAATCTTAGTCTAGCAATAGTTTTCAATCTTGATTGGTCTTCTTTATAAAATACAACCTTTATTGCTCTAATCAATACAGACAATGATAGGTGTTAGAGCTATTGAAGGATGGCGAGATATCGCACGATCGGTGGGAGATGCCTGAGGAGGAAGAGGAAGATGATTTCTGGGACTTTGATGATCTTGACGATGAATGTGACACACCCTTATCATCTTCATCATCTGGAAGCACCTAATGATAAATTAGTCTTAAAAAATTGTGATGTTACCGACCCATTTGTGTGGGCGATGAGGCTCTATAATATACATAACTCTCAGTATGTAGCAATATGAGATTCTACTGCTTATATATACACCTAATTTGATCGGTACATGCATCACATGCACAACATGTGGATTTGGTTTGTTGAATGTCAATTGGATGTGGATAGGATTTGTCTGCATCCTCATGGATGACTTTCCATTCTTCTATTATTTCTTTATCAAGAAGGATGAGAATTTTGAACGACAACTAGAGAATTAGTTGATATAAACTTAGAGATCACTTCAGGTTCAAGGGTAGCAGAGGTGGTTGATGAAGATGGGTTATCTTTAAACAGTACAATGACAGGTTAATTGCGAGAGGTGGTTGGAGAATGTTAGAGATAAAATATCCAGAGTTGTTGCATAATATAGGTCTAACATGGTATTGGAGCAGATCTGCACTAATGTTAACTTCTCGCAATTGGAAATATCACAAATGTTTAATAAGAAAGGTAATAGGAGCTTAACAGTTTGAATTAGGTTTCTCCCATTTCCAATACATTTGTTTTGCAGTACTAGGCAAGACAAGGCATCATCAGAAACTAGAATAGAAGCCACAAGCTCTATTTTAAGTGGGTTTCAAGGGAATTACAGAAACGGATGGGATTAAGTTGCTCCAAAAGGATTGCAATCCTCGACAACAAAATCTAAACGATGGAGGATATCTTTAGGGTCATTCATCAAGGCCATCTCTTGTAATTATTTTTTGTAGCTCTTCATTAACTATTATAACCAAGCAAAATAAACTAACAAGGGAGATAGAATGGAATAGCATTATGCATAAAGCCAAGAGCAGTGGTTGAATTCCACCACCCCTAATTAAATATGGCATCTTTTCAATCCTACTTCAATCTTCTTATCATGTTATACTTTGTTTAGGGTCATGATTAGGGCCGGTCACAAAAAAAACATATTGCAATCCTTGACGCTGAACAGAGATTGAGGATATCCTTAGGGTCAATGTGGTATTTAGCAAGACTACCTCACGTAAGTAATTAAACTATTGTAACCACGCAAGATAAACTAAAGAGATAGGATAGAATATCATTACGCATAAAGACAGTAGTTGACAATAGAGTTACAATTTTTTTTTGCCATCACCCCTATTCAAACATGCCAACTGTTTAATCCTACTTCATCTTCTTATCATGTTATTATTTGTTCAAATCTTTTATGCAAAAGAGCTTTAAATAGCTGATCATTGCTCTTCGATTACTAAAATGTTAGAATAAATTCAATTGTACCAGGTCATACACATTTGCTTGACAATTCAGACACACCATCTTATATTAAGGAGTCTCAAAAACTCACTTTCAAGGACACCTGCTTTCTATTTGTCCAAAGTTCTTGTCATGTTTGCATGATAACTACCTAATAAGATCCTAGTTTCAAGTTGAATTAAGTCACTGAACAACCAAGGAAGTCAAACCAACCACAACTGCTAAAATGGAAGATCGCCAGGCATTAACTGATTTGTAACCTTCTACATTCTTGAAAAATGAAAAGGCTTTCGCGTATTGAGTAACCCCTACTTTCTACAGTTCTCAAACTAGTGTCTAAAATTTAAGTGTTGAAAATAAAGGGATTTGAGTCAAATACTCTTAAAATTCTTTTTAAATGAACAAAAAACTATGTGATCTCTTGCAAAAAACTTACAATAATTTTTATATTTTGTTGCTAAAATATTTAGTATCAAAATAATCATTTACTATGCCGAATGCTATTACTAAAGCTTAGCAGCAAATTAATATTCTTTTCTAGAATTACAATTTATAGCAATAAATATATTTGCTACTATATGTAGAATTTATATTGATGATCATAATTGCTATTATTATTAATTTTTAATATGGCAAAGAACTTATAATAGCAAATACCATTTGTCACGAAAAATTATTTAGTTGCAACTATATTTACTACTAAAAATTTAAATTTCCTTAGCAGCAAAATATATATGTTACTTATGTAACCTATCATTTATATATATTTATTTAGCAGCAAACACAATTACTGTCGAAAGTGTTAATCCATTAGGCAATAATTTTTTTTATGACTATATTGGAAATTATTGATTTCCTATATTCATTTTGTAAAAGTGAATACAATTAAACATTAGAACAATATATTTTCATGTGCTCTTGTTTAACATATTTACCCAATTTGACTACATCCAAATTAAAAACATCTCACACTATGTTATAGATCCAATATTAAAAAATTCACATAATGTATCAAGTTCAAGTGCCTATATTATATATAGAGAAAATATAATATAATCTGCTAGAACTATCTTAATTTTTTTCGACATATCCAAAACAAAACAAAGGAAAAAGTAATAAATAGAAATCAACATTCATAGAGGAAGTGGCCATTGTCTTGCACTATACGTGATCAACCTACAAATAATAGAAGATGTAATTTATATTTAGTTATATAAATTTCTAATATAAGAAATAAGATAATGAAAAGATTTAGTATAATTACATATGTAGATAGCCAAGCAACAAAGTATCTGGCAATTGATGTGATCCGATCTGGATAATGAAAGGATTTAGTATAATTACATATGTAGATAGCCAAGCAACAAAGTATCCGACAGTTAATGTGATGCGAACTGGGTCAGATCGGATCACAGCAAGGGGAGATTTGGCTCAATAAATTGAGTCTAGTTATCTTATCTGCTTATTTGCTTTAATTAGAGTCTTATTAGGTTAGAATTTGTTAGTTAACTAATTCAACTATGCACAGTTTTGGAAAAATATTCAAAGGATATTCCACAGATGAGTAAATATTACAAAACACTTGGAGAAGATCGAAGACATCCTGATCTACAAATTCCGTATTCCAGGTTTCTCCAGATTCAGACTCTATCTATGGCATAACGAAGAATCAAGCCAAGAAGGATAAGGAAAGCTTATTTAGCTAAGTCATGTTTATCTCTTATGTAAGCACTTAAGGCAAGTCTAGTTAAGTCATGTAAGTCACTAAGGAAAGTTCAATTAAGTCATAAGCCTCTAAGGCAAGTCGTAGTTCGAGTCATATAAGCCTTTAGGGTTAGTCTAAGGCAAGTCCTAGTTCGAGTCATATAAGTCTTTGAGGCTAGTCCGAGTAGGACTCATAATACCCCACCTCTATATATAGAGGGCTAAGCTTCGTTGTTAATTAATCTAAGTAAATCTAAGCATTGAGAATTAATTGAGTTTAGTTATTTTCTTATTATCGCATTTACCATTTTATCATAGCCGTTGGATCGTCTTTATTTTTCTAAGAGTAGATCTAAGTTAGAAACTCTAATTCTACTTTCAACCCATAGCCACCTCACCTCCAGCAGCCACCCTATCCTACGGTCATCCACCACCACCCTTGGCCATCCGCCACCCTCCGACGATCTCTACTATTTTATTTTTAATTTTTCATCTCGATCTCTGATTTAAATAAAACTAGAGCCATTAGAACCCTAACTCATGAGGCTATCAACACCTAAATTTTTATAATTTTCTTACCTCTGAATCAGTCCAAATTTGATTCATAACAATTAGTATCAGAGTCGACGTTCCTCGAACAATGGTGAACACATTATCCAAAGCTAACCTAGTGGAGATTGCGGCCATGGAGGACCAAGAACTCGTCTCCATCCCTATGGAGGTTTCGTCAGCACCACCAATAGTAGACGATGAGCCGCCGGCATGGGCAAAGGCATTTTTTAAAGATCTTTCTAACGAGGTCACTAGATCCATCACGGAGGCTATTCAAGCCTTGGCGACAACCCTCCTAGCTCAACACGATCACCTCGCGCCACCACCGCCGTCGACCACTATGGAACAGGCACCACCTCCACCTTCAAGTACTAATAATGGTGAAACCGTGAAGACCATCCAAACCACGGCAACCATCCCTTCTCTGGTTGCAATAGAGCACCCTCCATCCTTGCAGATCGAGCCCTCCATCGTAGTAACACCGGAGCAGCCCACAGCAATGGTCGTGATGCCGTCTTCCCCACCCACGGTGGAAGCTAGGGCCAAAAACTCTAACTTTCCATCGGTGGTGATCCAAGCACTTTCAGTCCAAGCCACCACCGTCAGCACCTTCCTTAGACTAGTTGCACCCAAGCCATGGCCTAAACTGCATGTGCTAAGACCTTGGCTTGAACCACCTGTGGCTAGGATGGTCTATGGCTCAAAACTGTGGGCCCTAGAGCAGCACCCACCATGGGCCCCTCCTCCTCGTGGTAGATGAGACCCACACGAAGATCGAAGATATAAAATCTGAGAGAGAACAAAGGTTTGAAAACCACCATCGACACCTTGAGGACAAGGTGGTCGGAAGCGTGATGGATTGATGTGAACCGGGTCAGATCGGATCACATTAAGGGGAGATTTGGCTCAATCAATTGAGTCTAGTTATCTTATCTGCTTATTTGCTTTAATTAGAGTCTTATTAGGTTAGAATTTGTTAGTTAACTAATTCAGCTATGCATAGTTTTAGAAAAATATTCAAAGGATATTCCACAGATGAGTAAATATTACAAAACCACTTGGAGAAGATCGAAAACATCCTGATCTACAAATTCTTTATTTAAGATTTCTCCAGATTCGGACTCTATCTGTGGCATAGCGAAGAATCAATCTGAAAGGATAATGAAGGCTGATTTAGCTAAGTCATATTTATCTCTTATGTAAGTACTTAAGGTAAGTCTAGTTAATTCATATAAGCCACTAAGGCAAGTTCAATTAAGTCATGTAAACCTCTAAGGTAAGTCCTAGTTCAAGTCGTATAAGTCTTTGGGGCTAGTCCGAGTAGGACTCATTATACCCCACCTCTATATATAGAGGGCGGGCTTCTTTGTTAATTAATCTAAGTAAATATAAGCATTGAGAATTAATTGAGTTTAGTTATTTTATTATTACCGCATTTACTATTTTATCGTAGCCGTTAGATCGTCTTTATTTTTCTAGAAGTAGATCTAAGTTACAAACCCTAATTCTATTTCCAACCTATAGCCACCATCACCTCCAGCAGCCACCCTATCCTACGGCCATCCACCACCACCCTTGGCCGTCCACCATCCTCCGACGACCGCCGCAACGTCGGATATTTATCGTTTTACCCTATTCTAACCTATTTCCACTATTTTATTTTTAGCTTTTCATTCTGACCTCCGATTTAGGTGAAATAAAAGCCATTAGAACTCTAACTCAAGAGACTAACATAATATAAGTATACTAAGGCAGATATGCATTTTTGGAGTGGGACCCACTAAGTAGGACAAACTTTAGTGAGGGAACAACTCTTTACCATCATGGTTTTACTCGACGTAATTATCTATCAATATTCTTGTACTAAAGTAGTTGTATGAATGAACTACGACACATAACAAGTTTGATGTTGAAAAAACCCTAGACACAAGTATGTATCTAAATATTAGGCAATGATATCACTCGTTCGCTTAAGTAAAAGTCTGTAGAAATATTAAGAACGAAAGCAGAGATGAACGCCAAGATTTTACCGTGGAAAAACCCAAACGGGAAAAAACCACGGATCCAAACTCGGATCAAAGCCAATTACTAGAATAGTAGCAATTACAAGATTGACTCACAAAACAACCCGTCGATCCAAACGATTTTGTTCTTCTCAGTCTTGCTCGCTAGAACCCACGATTCACTACCTCTCGTGATTGAAGTCCAATCTCAGTAACCCTTGAGATTGATCTTTCGTCTTGATAGCCCTTAAGACGAAAGATTAAGTTTTGTAGATGAGTGGAATCTTGTTAGTTGAAGAATCAATGTAGCCTCAAGAAGTCTACTTCAATAATGCTTCTTCAACCACCCTCAAGATAGGGCATCACAATCCTTATATATGATCTCCAAGATAGAGTCAAATCCAAATCTTATCCGTACTCACGAAAGTCCAATTTTATCAAAATTCGTTGGTGCGTTCGAACACGGCCCGGGTGCGTTCGAACGGCATGACTTGAACTCAGGTGCATTCGAACGGGCCCGAGTGCGTTCGAACGTGACAACTTGAATTCTTCAGGTTGCGTTCGAACGCGTTTGTGAACGCAGCTCTCGGTCTATGTGAACACAGTTCCCGCGTTCTAATGCGTTTATGAATGTGGCTCTCTGTCTGTGTGAACGCAGTACCCGTGTTCGAACGCGTTTGTGAACGCGGTGTGAACTCGACGGCTTTTCTCCAATAATCTTGCAATTCTTCAAACTAGAGATATTCTAGACTTGTGTAAAGCTCATATACATGAAAAAATACACTTAGAATATTTTGTACACAATTGCCAACAAATAAAAACCTAACAATCTCCCCCTTTGGCAATTTGTGACAAAACACCTAGGTTATAAGATATTACAAAGACTTCAAATTGAGCAATCAACAAGACGAATATTTTGCACATCAATCCCTTCAAATAAATATATACCAATCTAAGATCAAGTAAAAATAACTTGAAATGAATAAACAATCCAAACATAAGTTATCAATGGAGCATAAGTTCAAAAGTACTTAAACAGACAAAGTTTACAATTTCTCCAAGCAAAGTTATAAGCAAGATTAGAAAGACAGAAAGACTCTAATAAACTCCCCCTATTACCATGCTCCCTCTACACACCTAGACACCTAGACACTCTCCCCCTTTTTGCCACAAATGCTAAAAACTAGGAACTCGGAGGAAACTGACACTGAAGAATCGTCAACACAGAGTCAAAGACAGTCCCCTGACGAGCTTGCTCAGCTCGTAAATCATTCACGGCCGAATGGAGATCTTGCACTTGAGTACTAAGCTGATCAAAACGGTCAGAGTACTATGGTAACTCCCCCTCAAAGTGAGATGTGTCACCGTCAAAGCTATCATCAGAACTGTCGAGGTGCGATGAGCGACCAGCGGCGGAAGAGGACGGCTTGAGAGGAGACAACTGGTCGTGAGCTTGACTCCGCTTAAGTGTAATTCGATCCAACGGCTTGTGCGAAGTAAGGGAAGGTTCCGAAGCATCCACACGCACCCCACTTTGAGTGCACAAATTTGTAATAAAGATGCCAAATGGTAACCCCTCACGAGGTGCTTCTTTCTGGGCAGTTGTGAGAATCGAGTCATAGATCACCGCAGCCAAATCAATAGAGACTCCAGTTAACATTGCATGAAGAAGGAATGCACGATCCAGACTAATACTTGAATGTCGAGTCTTGGGGGTGACGTTGTACAGACAAAACAGGTGAAGCATGCGAGCCACTAGTGTCAGCTTTGCATGCAGCATCATGTTTCCTTTCCAACGTTCCCCTTTGATCAGTACAGTGCCAGCATATTCATCGACATCAAGAAGTGGTGCAAACGTGGGGTACTGGAACTCACCATCAAGAAGACGAAGTTCAGCGCGAATAACATCTGAGTCCAAGTATACAGACACCCCACGAACAGTAGAATGAATACAGCGTTCTAAAACCGTGGCATTACAAAAACAAATTCTCGAACAACTTCCACATAAGCAGTCCCGGTCATCCGACACACCGATAACCATCCTCGCTCAGTAAATATCTATTCTATCCCCGAAGAAGAAAAATCGGAAATGACCACAGGTCGTTCACAGATAACAGGACGGGTGCCAAAATTATGTTTATATCACCCTGTAGCTGTTGAAGTAGAAAACTTTGGAGCCGAAGTAGGTGAGGAAGGCGGCCTAGGTTTCTTGGAAACTGCAGCTTTTCTAAGCATTCTTGAGAAAGAAACAAGATGCAAGATTCAATACATGCCCAAAACAACCAAAAAAATAGCAAGAAATCCAAAAAAAAAATTCAAGAAACCATGAAGGCCCCAAATGAAATCCATCTTTCACTTGAAAACTCTAAGATATCACGTTCAATCACACAAGAAACATCAAGATAGTAACTTTAACGTGATCAAAACTCGAAAACGCACGAAATCAATCAAGATAAAAAGACTTAATTGAATAAAAAAATAGGAAAATTGATGGATGATCATACCTCGAAAAAGTGAAGAAAAACTCATAAATTCAGCCGAAAGATGCTAGATTCGGAGGAGAATGACCCTTTAAAAGGGTTTGTAGTGATAAATTTGATGAAAAATACCAAGATCTTGAAGATTTGAGAGGGAGAAAATGAAGGGTTTCTAGGATTTGGAAGATGGAAGATAAAAATCCTTGCATTCAGACGCAATATATAAAGAATCCTCGAGTGCGTTCGAATGCACTAGTCTGCGCGTTTGAACGCGCCAATCACTGCGTTCGAACTCAAAACTTTGCGTTCGAACACCCTTTTTTTTTAAAATAAAAAATCTAAGAAAAATTTAAAAAAAATCTTTTTGGAGATACACCTCTAAAAATTCAAAATAGATTCAAGACATAGAATATGACAATTGAATGAAATAAGTCATACATAGATCAATCAAATCATCAAAAGCATATTATAGTCAATTCTAATGCATCACTCAAAATTAAATTAATCTTGATTAATCATAACAATATACATATGCAAGGTGAGCATAGATAACATGAAACATTCTTCTTAAATAAACTTTCCTATTTAAACAATGATACAACACAGTAGTCAAACCGACTTAGTATTTAAATTTGCATTTTTTGACTTATTCTTCATAACCGAACAGGAATTTTTCCTGTATTATTATTATTTATATATATAAACCATATAGGTGCAATGATGGCTTTCACACATGAGTAGGTAACCCTTTTCTTATAGTACATATCAAACAATGTGCAACAAGATATTCACAAACATCAAAAAAATTTATTTAATTTGCAAGCAATGTATTGAGTCAAACTGGACTCTAAACAAGATGGCTTTCACACAAACTCATTGTAGCCCTTTTCATTGATCTTTTATGAACACATTTGTGATGACTAAGCATGAGGTCAAACTGTGCAAATCAACGTCAATAGTGAGCTATTTAAAAAAAATTTCATGATGTCATGCTCACTCAACAATATACACACGTTATGAGTACATTAAATTTAGTTTAATTATCATAAAAGTCGAGAGTGAACAAATCAGAAATAATATAATATACTACAAGATGACAGGATTGACTATCATAACTCATAATCAAGAGAAAAATCATATTTATATGTCAAGAGTATATTATTGAATCTAAGAGTGCATCACATTTTTTTTATATGACAAAAACTCTCGACAAATCTGAAACTAAAATCAAAGAAAATTTCAAAGTAAAGAAAACCTAAAAAGAAACGAAAAGAAATAATAAAAATAAAACAGGCAAACCAAAACACGCAAACCAAAACAAAAATCAATCCAAAGCACAAATCTCTAAAAAGTACGAAGATACTCAAATCTCTGTAAATCCAACGGTTTTGTAAATAAATCTCCCAATTGTTTCTCTGTCTCAACATGTTCTAGTGCTATTGTTTTGTCTTCAACTAACTCACGTATAAAATGATGTAAGATATCAATATATTTTGTACGCGAGTGTTGAACAGGATTTTTCGATATATTAATAGCACTCATGTTGTCACAATAAAGCACCATAGTATCTTGTTCAATGCCGTAATCTTTGACCATCTGTTTCATCCATAGTAACTGAGAACAACAACTTTCCGCTGCAATGTACTCGGCCTCCGCAGTAGATAAAGATATCGAGTTTTGTTTCTTACTGTGCCAAGCAACCAGATTGTTTCCAATATAAAAACATCCACCTGAGGTACTTTTTCCATCATCACATGAACTTGCCCAATCAAAATCCGTGTATCCAGATATGATAGCTCTCGAGTCATACGTAAACCAGATACCTAAGTCAACTATGCCACCGACATATTTTATGATACGTTTCATAGCAAACAGATGTGTATCCTTAGGTTTAGACTGAAACCTAGCACACACCGACACTAAATGCAATTTCTGGTCTACTAGCAGTTAAGTACAAAAGACTACCAATCATGCTCCTATACCGTTTATTGCCGGTGTTGCTGGTTCGAAAAAAAGACGGGAGTTGACGATTTTGCGTCAACTACTGAGCCTTGAATGCGATCACCGTCAAAGACCGGTACCCAATACCGGTGATTGAGGAGCTGTTGGATGAACTTACAGGGTCGGTGTACTTCAGCAAGCTTGACCTAAGAGTAGGGTACCATCAAATATGAGTCGACCCAGAAGATGTGCACAAAACGGCATTTCAGACTCACGATGGCCACTACGAGTTCCGAGTCATGTCGTTTGGACTTACCAATGCACCAGCGACATTCCAAGGGCTGATGAATGACCTTTTTCGCCCGCTTTTGCGTCAGTATGTGCTCGTCTTCTTTGACGATATCCTAGTGTATAGCAGGAATTGGAGCGAACACTTGCAGCATGTGCGTGAGGTGTTGAATATCTTGCGACTAAACCAGTTGAATGTCAAGATAAGCAAGTGCCTTTGGGGTGAACCATGAGTGGAGTACTTAGGTCACATAATCTCAGCAAGAGGAGTGGAAGCCGACCCAAGCAAGATCAAAAATATAGTGGACTAGCCGATTCCCACCAATCAATGGGAATTGAGGGGATTCCTTGGGTTGACGGGGCACTATCGGCGATTCCTTGCCAACTACGGCAAGATCGCTGCCCCACTAACCTCCTTACTCAGAAAAGGAGGGTTTTAATGGACGAGAAAGGCGACGGAGGCTTTCGAAGCATTGAAGACAGTCATGTCTACCGCACTAGTTTTGGCTCTACCGAATTTCGGCAAGCCCTTTGTGGTGGAATGCGACACTTCGGGTGAGGGCATTGGAGCTATTTTGATGCAAGAGGGCAGGCCCGTGGCATATATGAGCAAGGCATTGTCAAACCAGTCACGACAGCTATCCACCTATGAGCGCAAAATGCTAGCAATTCTATACGTCGTCACCAAATGGTGACCCTACTTGATTGGCCAATGGTTTACTATTTACTATCCGCACAAACCAGCATAGCTTACCCTACTTCATGGAGCAACATGTGCACACCCCAGCACAACAATGGTAGGTCCCGAAACTCCTTGGGTATGACTACGAGCTAGTCTACAAAAGGGAATCGAGAACCAAGCGGCTGATGCGCTTTCGCGCCAACCGAACACAAGTGAGCTCGCTTTCTTTTCAGATATGTGGGGAACCAATGCAGAGGATCGAGTCATGAATGACTTGAGTCAGAGTTCAATGATCGCTTTCCCAATCTCACACCTTGAGAACAAGGTTGCGGAAGCATGGTGGATTGATTCGATTTTGACTTCACCGATGTTGTCTCGAGCATAGATACACTTTAGGGGTGTCTTTTATTCTTGTTTTAGTGTTTATTTCAAAAACAAATTCTGTATGTCGTGTTCGAACGTGGGTGGAGTGCGTTCGAACGCATTTATTAACGCTTGCATTAGGTTCACAAATACAAAGAATACAAAATGTGCGTTCGAATGCAATCGAGCGTGTTCGAATGCAATCGGCAAAAATCCACTATTTCTAGGGTTAATAATTGTTATTTTTGAATTGTTTGGTTAGCCTCTAAAGGTGTGCATGGCAACCAAGGAGTCATTATTGAATGAATTGAGTTTTGCCCTAGTCTCCTTTATCTTCTTCTCTCTTGTTCTCTTGATCCCTGACGTCGCTGCTTCTAACCTCCCTCGACCGGCCACTCACTCTAGTCCCTTAGAGGCGGCCCACACCTCCCCCTTCTTCCAATCTATCTATCACCTTGCCCTAACCCCTTCCATCATCCATAATCCTTCCATTTTCACTTACTCACTGGTGCCACCCCATTATCGCTGGTCCACCACCATCCACCATCATCTAGGATCTCGTGCCTCCAGCCATATATCCATAGACGGACTCCCTGACGTTCATCTACTGCTTGGTCGATATCTCAAGATCCCACCGTTTGATTTCCCTGAAAGTAGATTTGTTAGAAAGTTATTTTCCAGGGCTAGAACATATCAAAATTTCATGTCAATCCGATGGCTGTATCTTTCTTGATTCTTTTTTAAAGTTCCATGTCAGATTCTGTCCAAATCTGAAAAACGGGATAGATCGAACCTTAGCCCAAGAAGAGATCATATCATGAAAGCTAAGGTTGAGTTGGCTAGTTTTGATCATTTAGCTTAAGTGGTTAAGCCCAAATCTGAATCGAGCCCAACTTTTACCACTTTTAGTGATTAAATAAGATTCAATTGATCAAAGCTCTATATATAACTAAAACACATTAATTAATTAAAATAATATATTAATAGTTAATAATTTGGACATAATAAATATGATAATTATGAAATTCAATAAATACCCCCAAACCTAGATTTTTGCTAGTTCTCGAGCAAAACAAAAGAATGAAGAATACAGAAAGAGAAAAAGGATTCTAACTCACTTTCGCAAGCATCGCGATTGCATTTAGCGTAATGTAACAAGCATTTAAACCATTAGCTTCCACTAGTAGACGAGTTGTGTCTCGTGAGGATTTGTAGTGAATTTATCCACAATCTTCATTGACTCAATTAAACTAAAAAAAAAGAAAGGAAATACAAGACTAAAATAATTAAAAAGAAATTTGAAAATAAAATGATAAAATCACCTAAAATTTGCTACTTATTGATTAGGTAACAACATTTAGCAAAACCAACTAGGAATACCGTCAATTACAACCACTTAGATCAGCCAATTTCAAGCTTTTCACTAACCCTGAAGACCTCATACGAAGAATAGACACAAGTAAATACTAGTAAATTTTCGCAAAGCAGACATAGCTAGGGTCAAACAATCTCAAAAATATAGGTCAGGTATCTGATTATCTTCCCATTTAGCATTTTATATACACTCTAACCTTATTGAAACAATTTATTCTCCCAAAATTATAATATAAAGCATGCTTAAACACAAGGAGATAAATCCAAATCTAAATCACATTGGAACACCAGGGTATAAATATATAATATGCTTTATTACAACCTTATTATTCTCATAAACTTAACTAAAAATTTAATGACTGAGCAATGCTAGTGCTATTTTGTTTTCTAGATAGTCCTTGTAGCGAGGATTCTACCAGTGGATTAACCACTTGGTGATGAGGCACCCCTCAAGTAGGTATAGTCAGTAAATAATAAAGAAAGTAATCAAGGCCAACATTATCTCCAATAAAACTTATAGTCACACTACGCAAATGATGAGGGAGGAATAAAAGAAAATTCGAGAAATTCATATCTCAAAATATCACTCTAAAATAAGAGAAACCCACTCTGATACCAATTAAAATTTTGGGGAAGTCAGGATTCCTAGACAAACTAGTTTAGTGATATGAAAAGTTAGTCCAAATCAAAAAATTAAATCCATGTCTATTTAAGAAAATTGAGTCCTACTAGATTTAAGAAAGTGATTAAAAATCAAACATTGAAAATCAAAACCATGTAGGAGATGGAACTCTAACTATGCAAATTGATCCCAAGTTGTTTGCAGAAATCCAAATAAGAGTAGAGAACACAAAGCTGAATACAAATAGAAAAAGTAAAGCATGATAAATATACAACCACAATTTTTTAACGTGGAAAACCTCTCTCGCATAGAATGGAAAAAACTATGAATCCAATCTATCTCTTAGATCAATTTATTTTTCACTGAAAGTGTAGATACAAGATTCCCTAACACGAATCTCACTATGCTCCAGATGGCTCACCAATTGAAGTCATTTTCTTACTCAAACTTTATGCGTCGATGAACTACTTAGTGAAATAAATCACTAAATTATGAAGACCAGTTTAGCTAAATTATTAGTTTATCCTTATTTATGCTTATCTTTTAAGCCCTTAAGGTGAGTATAATTAAGTCACGTAAATTTTTATGACAAATCCAATTAAGTCATTAAAGCCTTTAAGGCAAATTTAATTAAAAGTATGTAAGCATTTAAGGTAAATCCTAGTTAGTGTTGTGTAAGCCTTTAGAGCTAGTCATAGTAGGACTTATTATACTCAACATCTATATATAAGATAGGTTGGTCTTCTTTGTTTAAATAATTTATTGAATCCAAGTAAGAATTATATTTTAACCTTAGACTATCTTAAAAGTAAGAGTAAGAGTAATATAGAGTAGTCATAAGAGTAATATATGAGTAGAAGTAAATTAATCCTCCTACACTGCCAACATCAACTATATTCTCTCTCTCCACCGTGCTCCACCACCTTCCACCTTCATCGCTATCGTCAGCAACCTCTATCCAACACCTAGACCCCTTTTGTTGTGAATTGAGTCTAGCCGGTCTGTAACATATGTTTTAAAAAGATTCAAAGAAAATGCTACCTTACTTTATGAGTGTGAAAATCACAATTGCACGTCTAACTTATCTTCATCCATATTGTAGGTTGGTTCGACTTCTAGCTTGACAATATATCAATCTATGTTTATATATTAGCATATTATAGGGAGTTTTTAATATTATGCATAATAAAAAAGTGCTTGATTTCTAAATGCTTTGATTGATTTTGACGTCTCTAATTAGAGTCTAACCTATTTTTATTCGACTTAAAGTATCTTTGACTAAATTTGGAAAGTTTGGAATTGACAAATATTAGAGAGTTCCATCTTATGTATTAGATTTTACTTGATATATTTTATTTTGCATGATTTGATGTGTCTTCTACAGGTTTCCAATCTTGAATTTGTCTACAAAATTATCTTTAAGACTTCTAAAAAGTTGGTATTTTGAAATTATGAATTTTAGCATGATACAAACACTTTTTTAGACTGTACACGGCATCTGAACAGAACCTGGCCCATACGAACGGCATGCTATGCTGAGACAGATACTCTTTAAGAGTTCATCGATTCTCTTCCTTTATCTCACGATAGTTGGTGTTTGCATAATTAGTCTTCCTTGTCAATTTATGACAAAGGGAGAAGTTTTACTATCTCTAGCTAGAATTTAGTGGCAGTATTTTTTATGCTCATGGATGTTTACTTGGGCATGTATATAAGATATTTTGATGTGCTAGGATCTATTTGTTACATCTTTGACTAAGCCACATATTTTATTTGGAACATGTTACTACGCTGAAATTAACTTGTCAAAATTGATTTGGTATTATGTTTGAAATTTTTTTAACAAATAACACATGTGTTTCATGAAATTTTTTTAGTGCTTGTGTTCTTTGCAAGTATTTATTGCAAAAATCTGAAGTAAGCTCAAGTGACTTGATCTTAAAAAGTTTTGTAAACTTTAGGTATTGTTTACTTTAGGAATAAGGTTAATTCTAAAATAGGTATTTATCTTTATTATTTTCAAAATAAGATCTTTATTTCTTAAATAATTATTCTTATGTTCACTTGTATTCTGGAATAAGAATATAATAATTATCTTTGATGTAATATAAAATGAAAAAATATATGAAAAAAAGTGTTTTGTTTTCTTATAAAAATACTATGAATACTCTTTGATTTTATATAAAGTAGGTTGATAGGATAGATATCAAGGGTAAATTACTCATTGAGTTAGTGTGTGGTATAAGAGATAAATTTTAATAAATAGTGTTTCTATTCTAGAATTGAGTTATTATAATGATTAGCTATTATTTTAGAGTAAAAAATATGTATTACAGAATAAGAAAAAAAATTGTTAAACAAGGGCTTAGAGAATTATTTAGAAATTATTTTTTATCACGAAATTGCCAATGGGGAGATTGTAAATGCAATATTTTTGTAATAGCAAACTTTTGGACAAAAATCATATTATTTGAGTTGTACAAATTTAAATTGAAATGTTTGATCAAGTCATAACTTATGGAAGGTCAGATTGTAGGAAGAATTCCAATAAATGTTACGAAGAATTGAATTTAGAAAATAATATATCAAAATGTTGTTTGGACGGGACTAAGGGCATTCAAATGGGCAGAACAATTTACTTTAGGAAACTTAAGTGGCATCTAAATGGGATAAGTGGCGTATGGATGGCATGCGTGGGACAACAAAGGAAAATTTTGAATCCGATTTTGGAAATTCACTTGATGGTTTGTCCTAGGAGGAATCATAGATGTTCCTTACCTCTATTTAATAGATTAAAAGTAAGAGGTTGAGACATTCATCCAAGTGAGAACTCTAAAAATTAATTGTCTCAAGTCAAAAGAGTTATCTAATCCCCCCATAAAGTTAAATGTCAATCCAGTTTGAGAAGAGTTTCTACATATGTCCAAGTGTTGAACTTCCGTTAAAGCACTAGATGAGGTTTGAGACGTGATCTATAGAGACGTACTAGAAACCAAATACGTAGACAAGCTAATCATAGAGTAGTTAATCAAGACAGAATCTGATCAACTGATCATATCTCAATACTTAAGAGACAACTGTCTAAGAGGTTGTACTTGCAAACTCCTTCAAGCAGCTATGGGAAGATACAAAGAATATTTCAATTCTAATACTACGAATCTCCCTATCTATGATTGCTAGAGTCATGGTGACCATGTATTATCTTCAGTCAAATTATGGTAAAAGTTGTGTGGAATAACATCTTCCTCCACCTAGCATGGGTTGAATTCCACCCAGATCCAATTGGATCAAGCTTAATCATGTCTAGAGATGCTGATCTGATGGTTTGTTGGCATGGCGCAGGGTCAACTGTAGCAGTGTTATGTTTGCTCAACCGTGGGCTTTGAGGGTAAGCTTTAAGCCATTCTAGCTTCATGGGATTCAACATTTGCACATTGAAATTGACTCCCACGTGCTGATCCGGATTTTGAACAATCACGGTGGCCCTTGGAATTTGAAGAATATAATTGAAGAGGTCAAACAGATGATAACTGCGCCCTTAACAAGCTTACTTTTAATTACATTTATACACTAGCTAACTTTACCGCCAACTGGCTGACAAATTACTCTACAATTTATTCTGTCTTATTATTTTGTGGAATGGATTTGGATTTCCTATATTTACCTTAAGAAACTAAATAAAGCAAAGAAAAAGCTTTTCTCAAAATAAGAAAAGAAGAGGCGCAGCATAAAGAAAAGATGATTGATTACCAGTCATAAACACTTCCAACCCCTAAAGTTCATCTCCCATGGCCTGGATTCGGAGAAATCAAAGTAAAAGGTTGATAACTTTATAGTTAAAAAATAAATTTTCATTTGTAAATTGTTAGATGGAAGAAGTTCACTTCTACCGTGGGCATCCTTGTTCGGATAAAGCCCGACACCTTGGCTTCGTAGGCTTCGATGGAGCCATCAGAAATCCTGTCGAACACTTAAACTAACAATGATTGACCACATAAACGCATCACATGATTCAGTTGCCTTGCCTTTATCACTTAAATTTCTGGAAAAGAAAACTCTAAAACATCTCAGACAAAGGTTTTTACCAAATTAAGCCTTTCTCCCAAACTTATTTATTATACGGCCTTACCTTCCAAACTTATTCCCGAATGTACACGTCAAACAATTCCAAGAGAAAAACGCTAAATTTTTTAGCATTTTATGTAAGACATTAAATGTTAAAACAGCAGCTTACCAAAATAGAAAAATGGAAGGAGAAGATTAAATTTAATATTTTCTCTAGTTTATCACATTGATATATGATAAACCCCTATAATTCATCTCTAATTTATCTAATTAATAGATAAATATAAATCAATGAATAATTTTCTCTTTTTTCTATATAAAAAATAAGTATAAATAAGTTCAACGTGTTCTTCATTTTGGAATCATCCAAAAACTGACCTTTTTTAGTGTTACTTTGAGGGGTGAGTTCTTGAGTAAATAAGCCTGTAGGGACGACCACTTTGGTCAAAAAGTACCATAGGATCCGAAAATTCACAAGAAAAGATACATGCAGCGAGTCAGAGAGGAGGCAACAAGTGACAGCAGGGGCGGGAGGTTACAGTTATAATTGACTTAGTAATTGGACGAAGTGATCTCGTCCGGTGGCAAGAAAATTGAGCATCCATGAATCCAGAAGTGCTTTCCCAAATCTCATGACAATTAGAGGCTTAGAGCTACCTTTCTGAAGAGCTTGTCTAAGCATTTTTATGTATCCCTAGTTCAAGAGGATCCTGACTCCAACATATAAATTAATTGAGAAGAAAACCTATCCTATGCCAAGAATTGAAGGGCATCAGTCTATTAGCTAATGACAGTTCAATTAGTTCTATTGAAAAATGAGAGAGCAAAGGTCAGAGGAGTTCGCTATAGGATATGACAAATCTAGCAGGAGAGATGATGCTGATTTAAGGCTTGCCTCAAATAAAAGTTCCTTTTTTCTCAACTTCACAATTTTTACAATGACATAATAAGCGTTCATAAATAGATTTAATCAGAACCATTAAACCATTAGCAAACAAGCAGAATCGCACAGAAACAATGATTCTGCAGTACTTGAAGACAAGAAAAGGGAAAGTTTCAAGATTTCAGGATTCCAGGATTCCTTACCTTTTTTTTTGGAAAAATAGATTCCTTACTAGATGATCCATAAATTGATTCTCTCAGAACCATAGACTGGAACATGAAATAGAACAGTTAGCATTGGCAATGAGAGAAGTGGAACATGCAGGAATTTGGTTGGGGCTCACCAAATTATGTGAAGAAACAGGAACACAACCAATTTTTTCAATACCCAGCAGTTTCTGTTGTCCTGGAATACCGACAGAGCACAATGATGAAAAAATACATATAGATTTGAACTGCTAAGATTAGCTTCAAGTGTTATACATGTTAAGCAGTCGCACATCTCATACTATGGCTAGTAAGTAGAATAAGATCCCGTCTAGTGAACGACATTCGACTATAAAGCACCAGATGCATTCTTCCTTTATCTTGCAATCACAATAATAATTTGCTTCATGATGCTGCAATAGCACAAACTTCCATATTGGTACTCATAAGAAAGAATCCAGAAACAAAGAAAGGATATTAAACATAGCATGTAAGAAAACATGCATATATCAGTTTCACATTAATTGGATCTTCCAACAGAAAATAAGTAATTTGAAAGCAAATGAGAAGTCTTAGTGCTATTAATCATTCTGTACAGTAAAATCAAAAGCAAAATTTAAAATAAAGCAGTCAAAGCAACAAGCTAACAATAAGAAACTTCGTCTCTAAAATGCAAAGCCAGCATGACAGCTCTTTTATAGTCCACTCCTAAAATATAGACTTCAAGTTTAAGAGTTCCATTTCATCCAGGAAACTCAATATGCCAGAACCAAATTTGATAATATTTGTCTTCTGTAATCTGCTATTCTGTCGATATTTGACTTCCAAGAGGAAATAATAATTCACATATATAGTCAGAGCATGACACTTTCTACATGCTGGTCAGCACAATGTAGCACTTCATCCCTAGAAACCTCCAAGCATAATGTAATGGGGTGTGTATAATGTTACACATTGTCTAATTGTTTTGAAAAGCAGCCGCATAGACTATTTTATAATTACGTAAAATTCTAAATATTTTTTTAAAATACAGAATATTCTAAAAATTTAGAAAAATGACAGAAAAATAAGAAAATAAAAATTACTCACAAATGAAGCCTAAATTTCAAAATATGACTTCTATTTTAGAACCATTAATATTTTTTATTTTTCACTGTAACTCTGTAAGTAAATATAAACAAAAACCAAAATAAAATATAAATTAAATTTAAAATTTAAGAAAATAAAACCATCTCAAATTTTTTCTAATTTTTTTCTTTACTTCATTCCTCTCCGGCAGCAGAAGTCATCGAAATCTACTCGGTGCAAAAAGAAAAAGAGAGGGAATAAGAGAGAAATTAAAAACTTAAAAAAGAAATTTAAAAAGAAAACTCACCCGAGGTCGCCGGAGGTCAAGGTCGTCGGATCTTCGTTCGAGAACATCACTGGAGGTCGAGGTCGCCGGAGATCTACTCGGTCACCGATAGAAGAAGATACAACTCGGGTCAAACCAAGTCGCCTCGAGCTGAGCGCAAAGGGATTGGATCCCTATTTCTATTTTATTTAATTAATTCTTGTTATTTGCTTTTTACATTTTAGTCCCTACATTAGTATTACTTGCTTTCAAGTACTTATGAGTTCAATTTGGTCAGGTTAGCCGAATCGGCTAAACGATAACTACCTATAAAGCATTATGGTGTGCACCGTAATGTATTATCGGATTAATTGAATTCCTATACCCTAATCTTCTTCCTCTCATTCTTCTTTATTCCCTGACATGAATCGGGTCAAATCGGATCGCATCATGAGGACATTAGGCTCGATGAATCGAGTCTATTTATCTTTTAATTGATTTATATTGATCTCTTATGTAAACCCTTATGACAAATCTAGTTATGTCATGTAAGCTCTCAGGGCAAGTCTAATTAAGTCATATGAGCTACTAAGACAAATTTAATTAAATTATGTAAGCCTCTAATAAATCCTAATTTGAATCATATAAACCTTTAGGGCTATTTCCGAGTAGGACTCATTGTACCCGATTTCTATATATAGAGAGGTTGGATTTCTTTGTTTATGCATCCAAACATCCAAGCATTGAGAATTAATTGACTTTAGTTATTTTTTATTATCGCATTTACTGTTTTATCGTAATCGTTAGATCGTCTTTACTTTTCTAAGAGTAGATTATAGCCGTAGAACCTCCAAAGCTTCTAAATCATAACAACCACCTTCCTCCAGTAGTCACCCTACCATACGGCTATCCACCACCACCCTTAGTCATCCGCCACTCTCCAACGACCACCGCAACGTCGAATATTTTATCAATCTGTCCCGTTTTGATCTTCTTCTACTATTTTATTTATAACTTTTATTCGACTTCCAATTTATGTGAAACTAAAACTATTAGAACCCTAACTTTCAAGACTACGACTATCTAAATTTTCATAGTTTTCTTACATTCAGATCGTTGTCAAAGGTTAAGGTCGTCGAATTTTCGTCAGAGAATGTCGTCGGAGGTCAAGGTCGCTGAAGATCTACTCGGTCACTAATAGAAAAGGTGAGAAAGAAGATGATACAACTCGGGTCAAACCAAGTTGCCTCGAGCCGAGTGCAAGGGGATTGGATCCCTATTTCTATTTTATTAATTAAGCGTTGTTATTTACTTATTACATTTTAGTCCCTACATTAGTACTACTTGCTTTCAAGTACTTATGAGTTCAATCTAATCAATTTAGCCGAACCGGCGAAACGGTAGCCACCTATAAAGTATTGTGGTGCATACCATAATGGATTATCGAATGAATTGAATTCCTATACCCTAATCTTCTTCCTCTCATTCTTCTTTGCTCTCTTCTCCCTCGATAGTAGCCATGAATCCCGGCTACGCCGCCTCTAGCCCCTGTCGACCAACCTACCACCCTAGTCCTTTAGCGCATTCCTTCCTCTTCTTCTACTCTTTCTACCATTGCCTTAACCCTTTCCACCACTATCCCTACTGGCGACACCCAATCATCGCCGGCCTACCCCCACTGTGCCTCCACCATGAATCCCAAATCCCGCTCGGACCTAAATCTCACAGTTATGACATTATGACCTTCGTACACTATTTCAAGGAGATCTCCCGATCTGTTTATCCGATTCAATGAAATTATATTTGTTGGAAAACACTTCTCTAGGACTACAAAATATTAAAAGTCATGTCAATCCAATGGCTAGATCCGCTAGAAAATCTCTCAAAAGCTTCGTATAAATTACTGCCCAAACCTAGTTGTGAGTCGAATCAACCCTTTTTGAGGGGAGATCGTATTAGAAGAGAAAAGGAGAAAGCGAGAGAAAGAAAGAGAAGTGAGAAAAGAGAGGTAGGTAGGGGGTACATCAATTAGAAAAGGGATCGAGCTAGGGCCAATCCCGAGTAGGATCGGCCGAAACTGAGAACCTTGAGGTAAGCTATATATAGTTAGTTTTAATAATTTTATTGCTCGACTATATATGTTCCCCGCATATGCATCCGCATACCACATGAATTTGGATACTGCATATGCATCCACACCCCGCATATGCCCTATCAGTGACTTGTCCGCCTGCATACTATGAATTAGGTTTGTATCATTCATGTTATTTAGACTATACAGAAGAGAACGCCTACTTCTACCTATCATACTCATATTATTATTAGACCCAAAAAGAGAAGAGAGCTAGCTATCATACTCATACTCATACAAAAGAGAGCTAGCTAATGTTCGAAAAATTCGTTAAAACTGCAATGTTCCTTATAGTTTCATTTACTCATTCACTTAGTATTACCAATATTTTGAAAGATGGCTACGGATGACGGGCAGTCAGTCGACCACCGAATGCCTATGGGGAAGGCAAGCACCAAAGCGGACAACAAGACACTTTAACATTTTTAATATATAAAACATAAAAAATAATTATATTAATATAATATATATTATATGTAAATTTTATTAGACTAATTCACATTAATCAAATTAAATTGTACTATAAAATTCACACTATTCAGAACTTACACAGCAAATAAGTTTAGGTAGCATCCTATTAAGATGGCAAGTGAGGGTCTTTTCACTAGAAGCACGATAGAAAGGATAACTAGGCCCCTATTCTACCATCAATCACTTATTCAACATCATTTCTCTCTCCTCAACGTAGCTGAAGAAATTGGAGATCAGACCAAGAGCTCAAGCTTGAGAGAGTGTGAGAGAATATAGAGAGACTCACCGTCTAGCCAATCATGTGAGTCGCTATCAAAAGCCTTCCCTCGTGTGTCGCTCTCCTTAGCCCAACTCTCATGCGTCGCACCATCACGCGACGCACATTGTCATGCGCTGGTCACCGTCATGCCAAGCTCGTCGACATACGCCGCTCGTTGCCTACCATTTGTCGTCCACTGTTGAGAAAAGAAGAGCTTTAAAGAGAAGGGATGGAGAGAGATTTAGGGATTTAGGGCTCATTGGAGATCGAATGGAGAATATATGTATTTTTTTGTTAACTTCACTAATCCTACCCGATCTATTCTCTCAAAGCCCGCCATGGAACAATAAACATCTAGTATGTGCACATACCAAGTTAGTGGGGCAGTCAATGTGCCGCACTGCCAAGGCAGCTGCCAAAAAATGCTTTTCAAAACCTGGGTTCTATCAATAAAAGAAGAGCCTAAATTCTTTCAAGTTTGACATCACATTTATTAAACTAAAAGTATTAGTTAAGCATGACAAGAATCAAACGAATGGTTATGTATCCTAAAGGAGATCATGCTATGCTAAACCAGATTTTTTGGATTAATTACTAGATTAGCACTAATGAATTGATTAGTGAGCTAATCGAGTTTATGTTCCATAGATACGAATAATTACCTATGTTAGTATCTAATTAATTTAGAATTTTATTCTTTCAAGTTTTATTGTATATTAGCAAACTAAATATCCTCAATTGCTTATTAAGCTAGGTGCCACCTAGCTAGTGTTAATTATGACATTTCATGATAATATTTTTAGTAGAGGCAAGTGTAATAATAAATGGCAAGGCTTCTCTAGGAAATCATGTTTGGCTAAAGAGCATTTATTTGGTTAATGTCTTAATTACCGCTAATTATTTTATTAATGGCCTAATTACCATGATTAAGATAATTACTTGTGTTAGTGTCTAATTATTCAGACTTTACTTTAGGATTTTAGCACAAGTTAACACAACAAAAGGGTGCCCAGGTGTGACCACTTATAATGACACACCTGGTACATTTAGAAACTCTACGACTCGCGCTAAATAGATAAGGGAGAGCAAAGGAGCCAACTAAGAGCAGCCAACAAAATATGCTCTCTCTTGCTCTAGAGAGAAGAAAAGAGATCACAGGAGAGAAAAATGAAGGCTGGTTAGAGGAGAGAAATATGGAAATCACAAAAGCTAGTTTCCATTTGGAGAAATATTGATCATAACTCTGAAATTCTCACTTATTAAGGTGTGTTCTCTTATACTCCTTTTTAATTATTTGGTAATTCTTCTAATAATGAAACGAGGGGTTTTACCAAATCTAGGGGGTTGTTTTGTGCGAAGCTTCTATGTAGATTTTAGAGTTCTAATCTTTGGGTGGAAGAATATTCCTTACATATAAACTTTTGTTGAAAGACAGTTTGGAGAATTAAATTTGTTACAATGGCTTGTTATGAGGATACTACCCATAGGTGTATTATTTGAAGATAGGAATTAATAGAGTATATCTAATTCAGATAGACGTAGCTGAAATACTTTTTTTACTTTTGTTCTTCTAATTTCCTATGGTGGTATATTTAATACTAGATATAGAGAAAGAAGAATCTAATGACTAAAAGGGCTCTTATGTTAGAGGATTCTATGCAGATTTTCTTCTTAATCTATGGGTAAAGGAAGTGAATTTGATTTTTGCTTAGGCAAATCTATGATTGAATTAATATAAAGAAAGCTTTAAACAGAAATGAAGGCTTATAGGTTGAAGGCTTATTTTTAGATTTTAGGTTTTCTTATCCATGGTTAGAAGAGGTACTTTCAGATTTGATGTTATCTCAAAAAATATTTAACTTGGTGATTTGGGTTTCTTATATTTGATTAGAGGAAATATTTGCAGATTTCTTGTTGTCTAAAGGGGATGACTAATTTGGTGGTTTAAGTTCTTAATTCATAATAATATGGTGTATTTTAAGATTTGAGTTATTCAAAGGATCTTATTTTGTCTAGTAAGAGTTAAATTGACAATGAAGTAGTGTCATTAAGATATTAAGAAGTAGTTCCTTGTGAGTTAGAGAGAATAATATTAAATTTAGTTTAGCTTGAATTAGCTGAAAATATTATATCCAAAATGATTAGAAATAATGGGGCTTATGAATTAAGTTACCAAAACTATAACAATAATTAAATTAGAAGACATTAACTACAGATTTTGGAAGGCATAAAAAATACCTTAAGTTATGTTGTGTGCACCTTTCAAGATAAGATTCAAAAAAAAATTCAACTAATGTTTTGGGAGCAGAAATTTAATTGTCTAAAGGTGAGTAAGACTATTTTTCCTATTTATGTAATGACATAGTTTTGTGAAAAATATTCTGCATAACTAAGTAAATTTGGTTTTCCTGAGGTAATCGTTTATTGTTAAACATGCTACAAACAATAAAATTTAGATTTAGAATGAGTTATATATTTGGTATTTGTTTACAAATCTTGTTCAATGCAAATGTTAGTAGATGAATATTAATATGTGATCGCCTAGATTAAAACCCAAACCCCATTTGTTTTGGGTTTAGGAGAGGCCCCTAAACTGGTTCAGTAACCAAACACTAAGGCCCCGTTTGTTTTGAGACTAAGCCTTAAACTTGATTAGTTAATCTCATTTCTTAGTCTTGATTTGGGTACCTTAAACTAGTTTAAAGTAATTTGATGCTTGGTTCTGAACTAGTTGAAGAGTGTATTTATTATTTATGATGTGATGTAAAAAAGTGTTGATTTTGGAGAGAAATGGATGAGATGTAAATTTAATGGACAAAATTACCCTTCGCATGTAATGATGGTCGTCATTATTATAAATTATGAATAATATGTGGTGTCTATAATAGTCATTTACGGACTTAAGTGTAATTTTTAAATTACTTGCAGGCTTAAGTGTAATTTGTAGGCTTAAATGAATATGGGAGATATATTTGCAGGCTTAAGTGTAATTTGCAGGCTTAAATAAATATGGAAGATATATTTGCAGGCTTAAAATGAATATGTGGTGTCTATAATAGTCATTTGCGGCTTAAGTGTAATTTTTAAATTATTTGCAGGCATATATGGTGTCTATGATAGTAATTTACTCGCTTAAATGAATATGGGAGATATATAGACACCACATATTCATTTTACATAAGCCCGCAAACTGAACGCACTAGAAGCGATTAAGCTCGCAAATCCAGTCTGCAAGTTGAACATGTCTTGCAATTAAGCCCACAAATGGAACACAATGCTTGCGATTAAGCCCGCAAACGAAATTATTCTCTCTCCATTTTACTTGCTGAGAGAGAGGAGAGAGGATAGTGATGATGACATTAGATATGATTTGACAAGTCTCAGTATACGTACTTATTCTTCTTATTTGCAGACTTCGCATTATAAGCCAACAAATAATTCGAATAAAAATATATAACATGTAAGCCTACAAATGTCAGAGTAGTTAAATTTACATCTCATCCATTTTCTTTCAAAACCAACAATTTTTCACTTTTTTATATCACATCATAAATAATAAATACACTCTTAAACTAGTTCAGAACCAAACACCAAATTACCTTAAACTAATTTAAGGTACCCAAATCTCGACTAAAAATTAAGACTATGGTTTAATTTCAAACCAAACGGAGCCCAAAAGAATCTAGTATCCTGAAGTTAAAGTGGGACGAGTCTATCAATTGACTATGGTTTCCTAAATTGATGATACCTAAATTGATATATATATATATATATATACACTTGAGATGTTAAGTATATCCTAGTTATATAGTATATGAGGTGGTTTTGATTATGCTACATGCATTGGATTTATGCATTGAGGCTCCATTTGGTATAACGATTATTTGTCTACTCTGATGTAGTTTCTATTGCATATTCGATTTTTAAAAAACTTTTACTCACTAAGATGGGATGTGAGTTCATTCTATTATTCCTCTCATTTCAAATATTTCTTAAGAAGTATAAGAAAGTAGCAAACTAGCAAGACTGAGGACAACATTTTTTGGGTAGCACCTTTAGTAATTTTCTTATTTTCAGAGTTGTATCATATTATATCTCACCCTATCAAGGATAGCTATTAGACCCATGTGCTTTGTAGTTATACAACAAATTACAAGTTGTGATGTTATATAAGATCATTTGGTTGTATAACTGTAAATAAAACATCAAAGTTTTATTAAATATAAAGATATTTAAATGTAGAGTTGCACTAGTTCTGCATTTGTGTCATTTTCAATTAACAAAATACTCTAGCAAGTATTTTGTAGGCCTTGAACTTTATTGGGCATAGTCTTAGACTCTCAGTAGGTTGCAGCCGGTCACATGCTCTTCTATTATAGAGTTAGTACAAGTACAACATCTCGTGCCTAGTGTCAACACAACATGTATAGACAAACGCAGCAATTCATGGTATTACGTATTCACTACTGCTTATCAAAGTAACATGTCCTTAAGCATATGATAAGTACTATCTTGTTTGAATATCATTCTAGTGGAGAAAGAGTAACAAAGAAGATTATCAAGTTGCACAAATTGTTGCTATATCAAACCTATGCTCATATTATAAAGTTTTGGCAAATTTAAAAAGTTTAAAACATAAAATAACTGTAACCACAACAACAACTAAGCATTTATTCCCAACTATTTGGGGTCGGCAATGAAACTACTCTAATTGATGATCAAAAGTTTTATGCTATATAACTTACTAAGAGGACTCACCGGAAAAGAAGGAATAGGAAGAATACTTGAATGTGGAATTTGCAATTTGCAAATAATCTATGGCATGTGGGTTTTAGAGAAGAAATGATCAAATGAATGCATATTAATTGTATTGATGATACAAAAGATTCTTATTGATTATTTTTCTACTTCATTTACCATTATTAAAAGAAGCATTAACATCATTCTACCTTTTGCAACACACATAACAGACATCAGGAGAATGCTTGTTCTCCCTCTCCTTCAGCTTCTTGGGCTCCATTGAACCTAGATTATTGTTGTAGACTGCAGTGGCTGCCTCAGTGGTTATAGTCAGTACTATTACTTGTAATTGTACCTAGTTGTATCACTAATGCTTACATGATTTTGAGAGATTTAATAGGGATACAGAGGTATATCTAGTTGGAGTAGCAGCAAGATTCAAAAATTGGAGGGAGTTGGCTGTTGGCAAGAGGAGGAAAAAAGAAATACAAGTATTTTAAAGAGTACTTTTGGTATGTCAAGAACTTCATCATTAATGACAAATGAAACCCCACTAAATCTAACCTTAACTCGTCAGAATTTATTATACTTTATGAAATACATTCAAATCTACTGAAAGCAATTGATATCCAACAACTAAGTAGTTGCAATTACAAAATCTAAGAAACACATAACTTCAAACCAACCAATTATAGCATGTAGGGTTTCTAAACAGGTGTAAAACTCAAAATATAGTCAGAACCATCTTTCAACAAGGACCCAAAAAACCTAGGGCACCAGGAAACGCTAACCTTCCTCATTAACGATTCAGCTCCCGCGGCAGGGGGCGATTAAACCCTCCTCTCCGATTCATGTACTGCCTCGGCTGCCGCTTCGTAACCACCCTCACCGCACTCACATCTGCCCCCGGCACGGGCTTCCCCTTCGTCGAATCAAACCCTATCGGGATGCCCAGCTTCTTCATCATCTCCAGCTCTTCGACATCCGCGTCCGTCGGCACCGCTGCCACGTTGCCATTAGCAGGATCATCACCTTCTCCAACGGAAGCGCCGCCTCCGTGCTTTTTCTTGTCGTCGGTGACATCTGTGGAAGCGGCGGGGTGGCGGTCGTCGTCGCTGCCCTCGCGGCGGCGCTTGTGGCGGTGGGAGTCGGGAGAAGAGGGAGAGCGGTGGCTGTGACGGCTGTGGCGGCGGTGGGAGCGGTCAGCAGAGGCGGAGCGGGATCGGGAATGGGAACGCTTTCTGTCTCGTTCGCGGACGTCACGATCTCGGTCGCGGTGTCGATCCCGATCGCGGTCTCGTTCTCGATCTCGGTTGCGGTCTCTGTCTCGGTCGCGGTCTCTCTCTCGGTCGCGATGGTCGTCGCGATCCTGCTCGCGGTCGCGAAGCTTCTCCTTATCTCGTCGCCGGTCTCCCATCTCACTCTCTCCCTCGGGGGGCAAGCACGAGTGTTCCAACGAGCGGGCATATATAGCTAGTTAGGGTAGGATTTTTCTTTTTCTTTTTTTTTTAAGATTTTTACTTAATTGCCGCTAAAAGTTTTCCAATATTATTATGGTTATTTGTACCGAAAATCACTTAGATTTTTTATTTGGCAGGTTAGGGTCATTTTCGACTTTCCTTGCACTTGAGATTTTTTTTCTTATTTTTCTTTCAACTTAGCCCTCTTTGTACTCGAGTCTCTCATTAAATGACGCAAACAGATAAAACAATATTTTTTATGTGAAAGTGATTGATTAGATGTTGTAGGATTCGATTTTTCTTGCCCTTGAGGATTTTTTCTTATTTTTCTTTCAACTTTGCTCTCTTTATACTCGAGTCTCTCATTAAATGTCGCAAAGAGAGAAAACAATATTTTTTACGTGAACGTGATTGACTAGATGTTGTAGGAACGGATTGAGCTGCTTCTTCTTCCAATTTATGCATTTGGAAACTTATCTTTATCATCTTGTCTCACCCTTGTTCATTTATTGTTAGGTTTTTATTTGTTGGCAATTATGTACAAAATATTCTAAGTGTATTTTTTCATATATATGAGCTTTACAGAAGTCTAGAATATCTCTGGTTTGAAGAATTGCAAGATTATTGGAGAAAAGCCGTCGAGTTCACACTACGTTCACAAACGCGTTTGAACGCGGAATTTGCGTTCACGCAGACAGAGAGTCACGTTCACAAACGCATTCGAACGCGGGTACTATGTTCACACAGACAGAGAGCCGCGTTCACAAACGCGTTCGAACGCGGGTACTGCGTTCACACCGACCGAGAGCTGCATTCACAAACGTGTTTGAACGCAACCTGAAGAATTCAAGTTGTCGCGTTCGAACGCACTCGGGCCCGTTCGAACGCACCAACGAAGTTTGATAAAATTGGACTTTCGTGAGTTCGGATAAGACTTGGATTTGTGAGTACGGATAAGACTTGGATTTGGCTCTATCTTGGAAATCATATATAAGGATTGTGATGCCCTATCTTGAGGGGGGTTGAAGAAGCATTATTGAAGGAGACTTCTTGAGACTATATCGGTTCTTCAACTAACAAAGTTCCACTCATCTACAAAAGTTAATCTTTCCTCTTAAGGGCTATCTAGACGAAAGATCAATCTCGAGGGCTACTGAGGTTGGACTTCAATCACGAGAAGTAGTGAATCGTGGGTTCTAGCGAGCAAGACTGAGAGGAACAAAGTTGTTTGGATCGACGGGT
Organism: Typha latifolia; assembly: GCF_019914945.1. Classification (NCBI taxonomy): domain Eukaryota; kingdom Viridiplantae; phylum Streptophyta; class Magnoliopsida; order Poales; family Typhaceae; genus Typha; species Typha latifolia. The sequence goes on along the minus strand of NC_133086.1, from coordinate 11,597,966 downwards.
TGTTTTGTGAGTCAGTCTTGTAACTGCTACTATCATAGTAATTGGTTTTTATCCGAATTTGGATCCGTGTTTTTTTTCCGTTTAGATTTTTCCATGTTAAAATCTTGGCGTTTATCTCTACTTTCGTTTTTAATATTTTTCTTCAGACTTTTACTTAAGTGAACGAGTGATATCATTGCCTAGTAAAGATACATACTTGTGTCTAAGGGTTTTTCAATTAGTATCAGAGCAGGTTCTCTCACCCTTTGAGAGAGATCAGATAGGCATGGATTTTCATAGAGATGGACCATCATCTATTAGACCTCCTATCCTAGATGGATCAAATTTTGGATATTGGAAAGCTAGGATGAGAGCTTACTTGAAGTCTATAGATGAACGAGTATGGTTTGCCATTGTGAACGGTTGGAGTCCACCAATGTACATGGTGGATGATAAACTTGCTGAAAAATCGATAGAGTCATGGGGTAGGACAGATTATGAAAAAGTTGGATGGAATAGTAAGGCAATAAATGTAATTTTTAGTTGTGTTTCCTTGGAAAAATTTAGAAAAATTTCTACTTGTGAGATAGCAAAAGAAGCTTGGACAATCTTAGAAAATAATCACGAAGGAACTATAGCTATAAAACTTTCTAAACTTCAGAGGTTGACTGCTAGTTTTGAAACTCTACGTATGGAGAAGAATGAGATATTTGATGAGTTCTATGCAAAGCTAAGTGATATAGTCAACTCCAGTTTCAACCTAGGAGAGAAAATTCCTGAAAACAGAATTGTCCATAAGATCCTTAGGTCTCTTCCAGAAAGGTTTCAGGCGAAAGTTACAGCTATTGAGGAAAGTAAGGACATCGATTCTATGAAAGTTGAATAATTGGTAGGAAATCTATAAACATTTGAATCCAGTCTTTCAAAATCGAGGAAGTCCAAAGGGATTGCCCTATCCATAGTTGAACAAAATATAGAGGAGTCTGATGATGAAGGTGATTTAGATGTTGAGATGTTGGCTATGTTTGTCAAAAAGTTTAATAAATTCTTTCGGAAGCAAAACAAGTTGAATGCTGAAAAACTTGAGAAAAACAAAGCTTTTGTGTAAAAAAAGAATACTGTGAGTTCGAATACATGTGTGAGTAACAACAGTGTCAAACAGAAAAATAAGAATTCCGAAAATAAAGCTAGGATAAGAGCTTACTTGAAGTCTATAAATAAACGAGTATGGTTTGCCGTTGTGAACGGTTGGAGTCCACCAATGTACATGGTGGATGATAAACTTGCTGATAAACCGATAGAGTCATGGGATAGGTCAGACTATGAAAAAGTTGGATGGAATAGCAAGGCAATAAATGCAATTTTTAGTTATGTTTCCTCGGAAGAATTTAGAAGAATTTTTACTTGTGAGATAGTAAAAGAAGCTTGGACGATCTTAAAAACTAATCACGAAGGAACTATAGCTATAAAACTTTCTAAACTTCAGAGGTTGACTACTAGTTTTGAAACTCTACGTATGGAGGAGAATGAGACATTTGATGAGTTCTATGCAAAGCTAAGTGATATAGTCAACTCCAGTTTCAACCTAGGAGAGAAAATTCCTGAAAACAAAATTGTTCGTAAGATCCTTAGGTCTTTTCCAGAGAGGTTTCAGGCAAAAGTTACAGCTATTGAGGAAATTAAGGACATCGATTCTATGAAAGTTGAACAATTGGTAGAAAATCTACAAACATTTGAGTCCAGCCTTTCAAAACCGAGGAAGTCCAAAGGGATTGCACTATCCATAGTTGAACAAAATATAGAGGAGTCTGATGATGAAGGTGATTTAGATGTTGAGATGTTGGCTATGTTTGTCAAAAAGTTTAATAAATTCTTTCGGAAGCCAAACAAGTTGAATGCTGAAAAACTTGAGAAAAACAAAGCTTTTGTGTAAAAGAAGAATACTGTGAGTTCGAATACAAGTGTGAGCAACAACAGTGTCAAACAGAAAAATAAGAATTCTGAAAATAAAGTTCGATGTTTTGAATGTTCTGGTGATGTTTTAAATGTTTTGGTTTTGGACACATAGCACAAGAATGCCCTAATCGCCTTAAGAAGAAGGGTAAAGCTATGAAAGTTACTTGGGATGACTCAGATGAATCTGATGATGATTTTGAAAAAGACGAAGAAAACTTTGTAGTTTTTGCCTCTTCTCTACTTAATATTGATTATGTTATTGATATTGATAATACAGATGATCAGGATATGTTACCAGCTGAGGAAGATGAATCTAAAATTTAAAAGGCATATAATGACCTGTACTTGGAGTCATTTAAAATCAAGAAAAGCAATCTTAGACTATTTCAAAGACTCAAGGTAATCGAACCAGAAAGAATTCAACTTGAGGAGAAGTACAAATTGAAACTTGAACGTGTCAAAGACCTTTCTGAATAACTTGACAATGCAAAAAATAAAATAAAGGCCGATGAAATTGAACTAAAGCGACTGAATAAGGAAGTGATATATCTAAAAGGGAAGAACAAATTTGACGAGATTTTAAAGGCTCAGATGTCTAGAAAAGACATGTATGGTGTTGGATACACTAGTAATTCAAATAATAATAAAACTGTCTTCGTTTCTGCAGGTATACAAAAAGAAGAATATCTGAAGTCATCAACTGCATTTACAAAGCAATCCTGGATGAATGCTTCTAAATTGAAGGTGAATCTACAAACTGGTGAATCTTCAACGACACCAAATGTAAACTTTAGTCACATTCCTCGATAAAAGGTGAGTAGAAAATGGTTTGTTCCGACATGCTATCATTGCGGCATTCTAGGGCATATTCGACATCATTATAAATTTTTGCAAAAACCTAGAAGTGCTTTCATTTTTTGATGAAAATAAAGGCCATATGGGTCAAGAAAAGTGATTTGAAATGTTATGTTGTGCATACAACCTAGAAAGCTTTAAATTCTGATTTGTGGTATTTAGACAGTGGCTGTTCAAGACATATGTCGGATGACAAGTCGTTATTTTCTAATCTTGAAAAACATGAAGGGAGAGTTGTGACATTCGGAGATGGTAATTCATCCAAGGTAATAGGTAAAGGAAAGATAAGTTCTCCGGGGGTTTCTATTCTTGAAAATGTTCTTTATGTTAAGTGATTGAAAGCAAATCTTCTGAGCATCAGTTAATTTTGTGATGAAGATTATGAGATAAAATTCTCCAAAAATGATTATACTATTCTAGATCATGATGGTAATGTTATATGTTATGGATCTAGAACATCTGATAATTCCTATGTTGTTGGAACGTCACATAAACTTTAATGTAACAGTGCCTTTTTTGACATTGCAGATCTTTGGCATCAACGTCTTGGACATGTGAATCACAAGGAATTATTTACTCTATCCAAACAAGAAGTGGTAAGAGGAATACCTACGATGAAAGAAATGTTAAAAAGAGTGTGCAGTTCGTGTCAAATTGGAAAACAAATTCGGATCTCACACAAGAAGGTAAATGCAGCTACCATTGATCGTGTGCTACAATTATTTCACATGGACTTGATGGGTCCAACAAAAACAAAAAATCTTGGAGGTAAACGCTATATATTCTTAATGGTCGATGATTACTCTAGATATACTTGGGTTGCCTTTATACGTGAGAAGTATGAAACTTTTGAAGTTTTTAAATCACTATGCTTAAAATTGTAGAATGAAAAATCACTACCCTAGTTAGGATTCGTTCTAATCATGGAAGAGAATTTAAAAATATAAAATTTTCTATATTTTGCGATTCTCTTGGTATTCAACATGAATTTTCATCTCCTATAACTCTATAACAGAACAAGATTGTGGGAAGAAAGAATCGAGTTGTGCAGGAAATGGCTAGGGTTATGCTTCACGCTAAAAAGGTTACTCAAAAGTTTTGGGCAGAGGCGGTCAATACAGCAGTATATGTGATAAATCGTATTTATCTAAGACCAGGTACAAAAATGACTGCATATGGAATCTGGAAAGGTAGGAAACCTAGTGTTAAATATTTTCGAGTTTTTGGTAGTAAATGTTATTGAAACACCCACTTCCAAAAATTCACGTGTTCTTCACGTGGAGCATGTCCACGTGATTCCCACGTGATCGGTGAGTGAAATAATCTCACCAAGTATCTGAATAAGTCAAGAATACCATAATAATCCAACAAATAATCCTAAATTATAATATCATAGGCCTCAACAAGCCTCTAGGAATACAAGTCCATCACAAATTTGCTAAAACATAAATACCCTCGCAGGGGCTAAGTCCAACTGAAATGATAGAATAAACAAATGCTAAAAATAAGGAATGAATCTGCTACTCAATGTCCGCATCCTCTATAATCATCTCTGAAATATTTCCACCAAAAATAGCGGTGAGCACGAGGCCCAGCAAGTAAAATCTAATAATAATCTAAGAATATTACATGATAAGTAAAAATGCAACTCATAACATGTTAGGGAAAAATGTACATTATGACTTTTAATAGCTTTCATCATTATAGCTTATTTTACATAGAAATCCACACAGGAGTCGAGTCACAATAACATATCTCACATAGCATCATAAAAATCGAGAGGGACTAGTCAACTAGCAGTATTATCGCCCATACATGCCTGGCGACGCTGCATATGACCGGTTGTCTGTGGCCATCAGACTAAGGACCCCAGTCGTAGGCCCATCAACACCGTTCTAGTAATTATCATACAGAGCGAAATTATCACATACGGCTGCTGGTAAGAGCACACAGCTCAATAGACGCCCTGACCCTACGTCCTCGGGTACCGCTAGAACTACAATCCCTTCCTCTCAATCATCTTTCTAATATCATACTAGTCAAGTCTCCAACTATGGCAGTGTAATCACCTGAATACTCCACCTGCTACCGACCTCAGGTGTAGGCCGCTAATATGATACTATATAATATACACTCTACCCCTAACCCCGGGTTGAGTAGGTAAAAGGGCACTGCCTAACTGGGACTTGACTAATAGTGATACGTGCATGTGGTGCCATGACTTCTATTATTTATTTAACATAATCATCACAATAACAGATATTATAAACAAACATATAGTCTATCATACATGTGCATTAAGTGATAAATAATACAAGTAAGAACTGACATGTAATTAAATGCAAATATGAGATGTCATATAAGTTTCATAAGAAAATGACATTTAACTATCACAGGTAAGATATGACATAAGCATGCATTTTTAAAGACTATTATAAAATTCTACTCGCCTGGGGTATTTCTGGAATCCGTCTTACTCTCCTAATCAGTCGACTCTTCTTGAATTTCAAGATCCTTCCCGCACAATGCTGAATCTAATAATTTATAAATAAAATAGATATAAAATTAATGGACTTATAAACTAACAATCTTGTTGTGTATATTTAAGTTTGATTCTCTAGGTCCGAGATATTATTTGTCCTAATTAAAATAATAATGGTCATTAGAGCCGTTCACATTGTAAATGTGAAGATAATTGAGAAGACTAATAGATTCAAGTACTATTTTAATTTTGTATAGTCCCTAATTTTATTAATAACATGGTTGAGAAAAATTATAATAATTACAATTTAGGTAGCTAACAGAATTTAAGAAAAATAACAGACTCAAAATTAATTAGACTAGGGTTAAAAATGTTAAAGATTGGGCTGAGTTCAAGGCCCAGCAAATTAAGTGAGAGTGAGAGAGAGAGAGTGGGCTGCAGACCTACTTGCAGCCCACTGGACTAGAGGTAATGGACTGGGCTCAAGAGCCCAGTTTGACAACAAATAAGGAGGTGGGCTGCAGGGCCTCCCGCAGTCCACCAGAAACCAAGGGGTGGACTGGGCTCCAGAGCCCAGTCCACCGAGACCTTAGAAAATAAGAGGGGACTGTGGACTTGGGCTGCAACGCAGCCCACGCCATAGCCCACGGAGAGAGAGCGGTGGGGGGCCCAACCTCCACCCTCTCCTCGTCTCCTTGACAGAGAAGGAGAAACAGAGGAGAGGGGTGTTGCTGCCGGTGATCCTCGTCACCGGCAGCCCCCCCCGGCTCCAGCAACTTCTCCCCAAGTTGACTAGTTCGACTTGGGCGTAGGAGTGGATAGAACCTCCGGCTAGTGCGGCCGGAGGGTAAGAGTTGAGGAACTCCATGGCCGGTGAATTAGCTAAATTTCTTGGGACCATCGCAAGAGATTGACGACTAGCACCTTTAGATTACAAAAATTGGAGAGTTATGCCATCAAATTATAAGGAAGAGATGTGAAAGTTGGTTAAGGTATACCTAGAAATGTAAAATTTAATTAGTACAATATAAGATGCATAAATTTTTTATAATGCAGTTGAAGTATGATCTCGACGAAGAGAATGATTGAGCCTTAGTGGAGATGTCGCTTGGGAAAAAATGGAGAGAATTTAAATGTGAATTAAGAGCACGATATTATTATCCTTATGAGACAGATGCAGAACGTCTAAGCTATTATAGATCTGAGATCCAACCAGATCAGCGGGCAAGATTAGTAGAGTTCTAAAATAGTGAGAAAGGCAAGGTAGAGCTTTAATTTTACTATACATTTAGTGCATTTGATTCTAATTATTCTTTTCAAATTTTGTGATGAATGGTTGAAACATTAGTGTGTTTATTATTTATTTTAGAAACTAAGTGATACAAACAGAGAGTCGTGCCAAACAAACTACTACTCACACAGCTGGAACTTAAAGCTTCGCTCATGTAGCTGCTGAGGAGGTTTGCTTTAGAAAAATTAGCATATTTTTCTTTAAATATTTGTGACTTATAAACTATGATTTGTAAATATATTGCAGAAAAAGAAAAAAATCGTGATCTAACTCGCGGTGAAATCTTCATTATTACCCATGTAAAAAAAGATGGTACACCAAATGATGATTGTCAGTTCAAAAAAGTATAAGTATCTTTAATAATATCCTTACGTGTTATAAGCATAATATTATTAATTAATAATATTCTATACATATAGCTACAATTGAGCCAAATGATGGAAGATAATCCAGAGCCATCACAATCTAAAATTCCTAAGGATGATCACTACGCTAAAGTTATGGGCGGGGAAAGAAATGGACATGTATGAGGCATGGGATTAGGTCTCACTCCCTCCATGCTTTGGGAAAGTTCATATGCTTCTATATTATAGGAAAAAGAGGCCTTCGAGAGTAGAAGAAAAGCTGAAGAGGAGATTCACTCATTAAGAGAACAAATGGAAAAAATGCAGCAAGAAAATGTTAACGTGAAAGAACAACTAGCTGAAATGAAGGCATTATTATTAGAGACACTACATAATCGGTATAACAATTTTATGGAAAAGGACAGAATAATGAAGATCAAATGAATCCAAAACTAAAGGTAGAAGATAAGTTTGAAAATGTAAAATTAATATTTGCAATTTGTTTATTATTTAGTTAATGATCTATCTTTTCAATATGGATAGGGAGTTGGTGCATCTAACCATCATGAACATATGCTAGAATATGATGCACAATCTTCATCTTCTAGCCATGCAATTCCACCATCACAGGTATTTTAGGAGTTTTATATGCTTTATTTATGATATTCAATAAGAAATAACTAACAAAACTATTTACTTTTGTTTTACAGTAAAATCTGTCTAAAAGGGCTAGATTACATGTGTCTTTTGTTAACCTTAGAGAGGTTACTATTATTATTAGTCTAGTAAATTTATTTCTCTATTTTTATATTGGATTTAATGCTAGAATGCCTTATATGTACTTCTCATTTGCAGGATCAAAAAATTGTTCATCTTTTATCTCTAAGAAAGCCACATCGACCAGTGGCACATGGAACTCTCCTTAGCAAGAATCTAGCAAGTCTGGTTAGTGGTGTAATGTTGGGTACTTAATATTTTGAAATTCTTATTGATGATGTCATAGTACCTAAAGAGGATTTGATTAGACATTATGGGTCATTGCGTTCAATTGAAGATGCTGTCAATCAAAATATTGCTTAGCCATCTAAGTTGGTCAGTACTGTTAATTACTTTTACTCTATTTCAATTTTTTTTTTAAAATCCATGTTCTTTCTTAATGTTATTTATTTTATATATATTTGTAGGTTGTGAAGAGCAAATAATGTTGCATCATGATGGCAATCATTTATATTCTAACTGACAGAGTTACTATATGTTTTTTGTCTTAGAAGATGAACTTCATTTGTTTTAGAAATTGAACTTTTTTTTTTATCTCAGAAGATTCATTTTGTGGTGGAGTTACTATATGTTTTTTTGTCTCAGTAGTTGAACTTCATTTTGTCTTAGAAGTTGACCTTCTTTTGATCTCCGAAGTTTCATTGTATGGTGAATTGTATGTTTAATTTTATTTGTGGTACTTTGTAGATTTGGGTGGTTGCATTGTTGTGTATTGATGATTTTGTAAGTAGTTGCCAGGATGGTACGTGACAATTATAGGTACTTGTGAATGTTTCTAATGAAACCGGAGGCTATGCATTTTTTGTCACAAAAAGATACTATATGCATATTTGATTGTTGATTTGTATTTCTAAATTTTTTTGTTTATGTATAAATGGCCAAAATATCAACATCGAGAGAGTTTGTAAGTGCAACATCTATACCGCACATCGAAGTGCCACTTTTGAGAAACGCCATTATAAAATCAATACCAGTTATTAGTTAAACACCACTAAAAGAGCTATAACGGCGGTTACTAAACGCCACTAAAATAACTATACTGGTAGTTATGTAAATGCTAGACAAAAACTATACCGGATTGTAGCTTGTGCCGCTACAAATCTATGGCGGTGATTTGTTACACTATATCGGCAATTAAAAATGCCGCTGTAGACGTAAATTCTTGTAGTGAGTATTGAAGCATATATATCGAAGATGATTCAAGTTGAAATGCAAAAAAAAGAAATTAGTATTTCAGTAGGTTACTATAAAGTTTATCGCGCTAAACACGACATAGTGGTTGGAAGGCAAGGAATCTTACAAGTGGTTACAAGCTACCTCCGTGAGCTTAAAAGATGGGGTTCCTGATATAGTAATTAAACTTTAATAGGTTGACTGTGGATGTTTTAAGCATGTATTTTGGGCTTTTGGTGCATGCATGCGTTCATTCAAGTTACACTTACGGTTGTTGCTCGGCATTGACGCTACTTTCTTAACTAGCAAGTATAGATGTTGCTTATTTGTTGCGACAAGCTTGGATGCTAATAATCAAATCCTTTCAATAGCATTTTGTGTTGCCGATGCTAAAATCAGTGAATCATGGACCTGGTTTATCATCTTCGGGTATCAATTTAATCGTTTGAGCATATGACGTATCATCAGATAGGTAAAAGGGGCTGATTCATGTAGTGGATGATGCATTTCCTGAAATTTGTCATGGATATTATATGTGCACCTCTCCCGAAACCTTTCAAATGCTCCAAAAGGTTCTTTTCAATACAATAAGTTTTGAGCAGCAGCACAAGCTTATAGGGAGAGGGATTTCAATTACCTCATGGAGCAGATGAAATAGGAGTTTCCTCAATAATATGCTTACACAAGTAAAATTCCTACAAGTATGTGAGCTAATTATTACTTTTCGGGTAGAAGATACTCTACACTAACAACAAACATGTCTGAAAGCCTAAACTATGTTATTCGTCAATCAAAGGCTATGCCAGTACAGTATTTGATGGAGACGATAAGACAAAAGATAGTTGAATTCTATTTTAATTGAATAGCACTTGCCGAAAAAATATAGTACTCGTATGGTTAAAAAAAATTGAAGATGCTCTAGACATTTCTTGTGAAAATGCTCGACTTGTCAATGCCATTCTATCCTCTCTTTCTGAATTCCAAATCGATGAAAATTATGTTGTGAAAATTGAAAAAAGAACTTGTAGTTGTTGTGCGTGGGATATCCTTAGAATTCCATACACACATGTTGTTGCTACTTTAAGTTTTAGGCATCTTAATCCTTACGAGTTCTATGAGAGATATTTCACAAAAGAAATGTATTTAGCTACATATTTAGACTCAATTCCACTTACCGCATTAAGGAAATTTTGGCGATCGGGTCTTTCAAATGAGATTAAAATGCTACCTCCCTTAGTGAGATTTTAACCTGGCCGGAAGCAGAAGAAAAGGAAACTGTCGCATGGTGAAAACCAAGGATTACAGAGGAAGAAGTGCTCGAACTGTAAAGAACTAGAATACAACTCTAGGTCTTGCACAAATCCCTAAGCAATTTGTAGTGGAAGCTTACAGTCACTTGCTACAATCCCTCAAACAATCTAAATGTGCATGTATTTATTTTTGTGTCTATAATGTGTTGAGGAATCAATGTTTTTAATATATAATATGTTAGGTTCTTAAATTTGTTTTATACATGATATGTTTAGGTTCACACATGTTTGGCATAGACATGATGTGTTTAAGCATCAATTATTTACTAGTGTTCGAGTTGCTTCAAACATATCAAGGAAGTTCGTAATTTAAGTACGAAATCATTTGACATAATAATGAATTTCACGAGTTTTATATGTAGGTTAAGCAGAAAGATAGTTTATCATTAAGTACAAATTTTGCTTCAAACATATCAAGGATTAATTGTTTTACTAGTGTTTGAGATGCTTCAAACATATCAAGAAAGTTCGTAATTTAAATACTAATTCCTTTGGCATAACAATGAATTTTACTATCTTTGTATGTAGGTTAAGTAGAAAGATAGTTTATCATTAAGTACGAATTTTGCTTCAAACATATCAAAGGGATCAATTGTTTTACTAGTGTTTGAGATGCTTTAAACATATTAAGAAAATTCATAATTTAAGTACAAATTTTTTTGGCATAACAACAAATTTCACCAATTTTGTATGTAGATTAAGCAGAAAAATAGTTTATCATTAAGTACGAATTTTGCTTCAAACATATCAAGAATCAATTGTTTTACTAGTGTTTGAGATGCTTCAAACATATCAATGAAGTTTATAATTTAAGTACGAATTCCTTTAGCATAACAATGAATTTTACCAATTTTGTATGTAGGTTAAGCAAAAAAATAGTTTATCATTAAGTACGAATTTTGCTTCAAACATATCAAGGATCAATTGTTTTATTAGTGTTTGAGATGTTTCAAACATATCAACAAGTTCGTAATATAAGTACGAATTCTTTTGGCATAACAACGAATTTCACCAGTTTTGTATGTAGGTTAAGCAGAAAGACAATTTATCATTTAAGTACGAATTTTACTTCAAATATATCAATGATCAATTATTTTACTAGTGTTCGAGATGCTTCAAACATATCAAGGAAGTTCATAATTTAAGTATAAATTCTTTTGGCATAACAATGAATATCACCAGCTTTGTATGTAGTTTAAGTAGAAAGATAGCTTATCATTAAGTACGAATTTTACTTCAAACATATCAAGAATCAATTGTTTTACTAGTGTTCGAGATGCTTCAAATATATCAACGAAGTTCATAATGTAAGTGCAAATTCCTTTAGTATAACAACAAATTTCACCAGTTTAGTATGTAGGTTAAGCAGAAAAATAATTTATTATTAAGTATAAATTTTGCTTCAAACATATCAACAAAGTTCATCATTTAAGTACAAATTCTTTTGGCATAACAACGAATTTCACTAGTTCTATATGTAGGATACGCTGAAAGACAGTTTATCATTAAGCACTTTACCTACGTATATTAAGTATCAATTCCGTTAGCATGGTGACGAATTTTACTCTTTTTATGTGCTATCAAAACTAAAGATATAATAATTAGTGTTTAAGAATCAATTGTTTTACTAGTGTTTGAGATGCTTCAAACATATCAAGGAAGTTTATAATTTAAGTATAAATTTCTTTGGCATAACAACGGATTTCACCAATTTTATACGTAGGTTAAGAACGAATGTCGTTAGGAGAAGTATGAAATTTCATCAGTTTTGCGAATAGTTTAAGCAGAAAGATACTTATCATTAAGCACGACAATAAGAAAAATTGTTGAGATAACAATAGTCATCAGAGGAAGAACCAATCTAATCACAAGGATCTTCACAAACTATGAATTGCCTATTGAAATGACAATAGGTTGCGTGTTATATGTGTTTCTTAGCTGAGATATAAAGTATTTAACGTGAACAAATTCATGGCATAGCTTCTCTCTCTTCTGGATAAAATTCGTCGACATATTCTTCATCTTCATCTCCCTCCATTCTGTTCATCCGTTCATCTTCCTCTTTTGATGAAACCACCCTAAACCCTAAACCCTATCTATTAAATAAACTTGTTAGTGAATTAATATCACCTACCAACTACCTTATTTACTTTACATCTGCCAACCAACTTATTTACTTTTCACTTGCCAACCACCTTAGGTTTCGTTCTTAAATGACGATTCTCGTTTCATCCACCAACCAACTTATTGAAATTGAATACCATCTATAGTTGTTTTTAGTGGGTTTCATTCTTAAATGACGATTCTCGTTACAATAGAAAGAAATATTGGAGTTAATGACTTAGAGTATATTATAAGGACGGTTCTTAAATACTATATTTACATTTAATACTAAAGATACAATAGTTAGTGTTTAAGGATGATGTGTTTATGTTCTTAAATTTGTTTTATACATGATGTGTTTAGGTTCACACATGTTTGCCATAGACATGATGTGTTTAAGCATTAATTGTTTACTATTGTTCAAGATGCTTCAAACATATCAAGGAAGTTCATAATTTAAATACGAATTCCTTTGGCATAACAATGAATTTTATCAGTTTTGTATGTAGGTTAAGTAGAAAGATAATTTATTATTAAACACAACAATAAGAAAAAATATTGAGATAATAGTAGTCATCATAAGAAGAGCCAAGAACCACATAGAACATGTGTTTCTTGGTTGAGATTTGAAGATGTGCAAAATGTTCAACGAAGATCACCCGGTTAAGAACCACATAAAACATGACATATGCTACTTCACACATGTTTATCGACTAACATAACTTAGTCGGGTGATTTTCATTGGATAGTTTACACATGAAAAAAAATAGTTACAAATATATTACACAAAAAGTACAATACATTTCTACTCTTTCTATATTGAAACGAGGAGTATTCTCTTCGTTAGATTGATTTGCAACACCTCCAAAATTTTGTTCAGCTGTAAAAAAATGACTAATTTTATAGATGTGCAAGTCAGCCTTACGGACAAAATACTTACAATATCACCAGCTCTTCTTCTTCTTCTTCTTTTCTCTTTTTCTTATAGTTGTTTGCGAATATAATTAACTATTTATAAAAGGTTCCAACCAATGTCTGATTTGATAGTGAAATTAGTATCATCAGCCAACCAACTTATATATGAAGTTCGTGAATTAAGGCGTTTATATTGATGACTGTTTAAATATTAATAAATATTTACTATAATCCATAATAACAAAAGTAATACGTGGTTTACTTATGAAACCAAATATAATAATAACAAAAGTAGTATGGGAATGCTATATTTAGTTAGGATCTTTTCTTACTATAATAGTAATTTATTTTTTATTAAAATAAAATTCCTATAGGTTGCGTTCGAGCGTAGGAGGGGTTGCGTCCGAACGCCCTTGCGAACGACTGCATCAGGTTCGCAAATACAGAGAACGCGTAATACGTGTTCGAATGTGGTCGGGCGCATTTGAACACCCGCGTTCGCACATATAGAGAACGTCTTTTGTGCGTTCGAACGTGATCGGGCACGTTGGAATGCGATCGACGGAATCCTCTAGAATTAGGGTTACTTATTATTTTAGGACTTGTTGACTAGCCTCTATATATATGTGGATGGCAGCCAAATTTATTATGCTATTGGATTATTTATTTCTTGCCTCCTATTCTCTCTACCCTAATCTCCTTCCTCCCTCTTCACCATCCTTCCACCTCTATCATTGGCAAGGGTTCTCCTAACTTCTAATCTCCCTCGACTGTCGAGCCACCCCTCTTCTTTGGGATCTCGACCATTTCGTTCCCTTCGTCTATATCCCTTAATCACATCCACAATCCACCTTCATCTCTATTATATCCATAACCCTAACATCCCCTCCACCCGTCACCACCACCATCACCCGCGTTCTTTCATGTTTTTGTCCTAGTTTTAGTTCGAATTTGTGAAGGACGTAAATACAAAAATTGTAGATTAGAGAGTTACGGATCTAATCCATTTGGTTTTGTATTTGATGGATATTTTCTCACGGTTGTGCGGACTGATTCTTGTAATAAATCCAAATCTTGAAGGAATCATTCCGTAGCCTATCTTTTGGTACAAGAACCTAACAAACTGGTATCAGAGCAAGCAAACCTCAGACCTCTAATTAATGGTTGAAACAAGGAAGATGACATCAACAAGGAGACCTATGGAGAGCACATCGACAAGGGAAGACTCAATCTTTGATGACCCTAACCGTGAAGCCGATTCTTTTGGAGAGACTACGGCAGGACTGAGTCAACCAACGTCCATGGGTGTGAATATGGGCTTGGCGGATAACTTAGGGGCATGTTCCAAAAATTGCTGCATAGAGTTGACACAATTCAAAAGGATCACAATGATTTAAAGGAATTTTTCATGAACTGATTGGGTTCGTCATTTCCTCGACGAAGATCGGAGCCTCAAGAAGGACCAACGATGGGACCTCATCAAACCGATACCCCACAGGTCCAGGTGCATCATGTGAGTGTTAATAATCCCCTCTTATCTATGTTTACACATCATCCCCCACCTCCGTTACAAAACCCAAGATCGGTGGTGGTGGAACCCGAGAGGCGATATATGAAGATTTTGCTGTCACATTAAGCAAGATGGTTCAGAGGACGGCTGTATTAGAGTACCAAGCTAAATTTGAAAGAATTAGTAGTTAATGTGAGCCACCTTGGCCCTAACCGACATTAATGAGCACATTCATTTCAGGTCTATGGGATGAGATATAGGCAGATGCTCATGCTCTATGTCCTACCACTCTAGAGGAGGCATTTGAGAAGGCCATGGGGATGGAACAAAAATATAAGGCTCTCTAGATGGTAGCAAAAATAAGTTGGGGCAATTGAGATGGGAGGTTTGCACCTAGATTGCCGGTTGGAAATTTTGTGGGTTCAAAGATAGCGGCTACTAGTACTAGACCATGACCACCTTTGAGACCTTCTTCCGATGTTAGAGGAGGCACAAGACCCCCCGTTCGAACTCTCACACCTGGCTAGGTGGAGGAGCGAAGAGAGAAGGGCCTTTGCTTTCGATGTGATGAGCATTTCACCCCCGGTCATTGGTGTTCCAAATTGATCGGGAGTGTAATGCTCATCGATGGTCTCGAGGAGGATGATGAGGTTGTTGATGATGGAGAGTGTCCAGAGGAGGTCCATGAGGAGGCCATCGAGGAGGGTGTGGTGGAAGATATCCAAGCTGAAATATCGATGCATGCATATTTAGGTACTTCCATGTCGAGGACATTACAGGTAGATGGACTCATTAGAAAGCATTGTGTGCACATCCTCATCGATTCCGGGATACACACAACTTTCTAGATGAGAGGTTAGTGAGGAGATTAGGTTTGAATGCTGAACTGATACACTTATGATCTTTTCTTATTGCATTAGGTGTTTATTTTCTTTAAAATAAAATTCCTGTAGGTCGCGTTCGAACCTAAGGCTACACCAGCAAATGTGAGGCCATATCGGTATCCACATGTGCAAAAGGAATTTATCTCCAAGATGGTAGCCGAGATGTTGGAGCAAGGCCTCATTCAACCAAGTTATAGTTCATACTCATCCCCCGTGCTATTGGTACGAAAAAAGGACGGGACATGACATTTTTGTGTTGACTATCGGGCACTAAACGCTATTACCATCAAGGACCGTTATCCCATTCCGGTCATAGAGGAGCTATTGGACGAGCTTGCAGGGGCGACTATATTCAATAAGCTTGACTTGAGGGCCGAGTATCATCAAATTAAAGTTCACCCGACGAATGTGCATAAAACTGTATTTCGAACTCTAGATGGGCATTACGAGTTCCGGGTGATGCCTTTTTGTCTCACTAATGCTCCAGCTACATTTCAAGGCCTCATGAATGATATATTTTGGTATTCTTTTATGATATTTTGGTGTATAGAAGGACTGAATTGGAGCATTGGAGGCATTTAAAGGATGTGCTGAATTTGTTGAAGCAAAATCAATTGAAGATCAAGAAGTCCAAGTGCCTATGAGGAGTACTACAAGTGGATATTTAGGCCACATCATTTTAGCGGAAGGTGTATCAGCGGATCCTCAAAAGGTGGCATACATGACCGCTTGGCCTATTCCTACTACCGCCATAGGATTGTGAGGATTTTTGGGGTTGTCCGGATATTATCGCCGCTTTATCGCCGGGTATGGCAAGATCACTGCTCCTCTCACTTATTTGTTGAAGAATGACTCTTTTAGATGGACGGATGAAGCCACTACAGCTTTTGAAAAACTGAAAATGGCAATGACAACGATGCCCGTTCTTGCTCTACCAGACTTCACCAAAGAGTTCGTTGTGGAATGTGATTCATTAGGAGTTGGCATAGGAGCTGTACTAATGCAAGGAGGACATCCCATAGCCTTTCTTAGTAAGGTTTTATTATAAAAATCCCACCAATTAGCGACTTATGAGAGAGAGAGATGTTGGCAATTTCGTATGCGGTGACAAAGTGGAGGCCTTATTTGATCGGTAGGCGATTCATCATCCGAACTGATCAAATGAGTCTTCCATACTTTATGGGACAGCGTATACACACTTCGACATAGCAGAGATGGGTCACAAAATTGCTAGGGTATGATTATGAAATCTAATACAAGAAGGGAATGGAAAATAGAGCGACGAATGCACTATCGCACCAACCTAATACCGCCGAGCTCGCAGCATATTCTTCTCCTACCTTTCCCTTCCTTGACGAGCTAAGGTATGCATGTACATCTGACCTAGATATTTTGAGATTGTTGCAGGAGGTGTTGGAGGATCCGAAGCACCATCTAGAGCTAGAGAATCGAGGCGGTTTGCTGTTGGACCGCTGATGCATTTGGGTGCCCGCAAATGATGGATTGCGGCGAAAATTATTGGAGCACTTCTACCAAACTCTAGAGGCTGGTCATGAGGGTGTCTTGAGGACTTATCTCAGAGTTGCACGTGGCTAGGATTGAGGCACGATGTGAGGAGTTTTGTTTGTGCTTGTGAAGTCTGTCAAAGGGCTAAAGTAACTACATTGAAATCGGCCAGATTACTTCAGCCTTTACCTATAACGGACCATGTTTGGGAAGATATTTCAATGAATTTCATAGAGGGTCTTCCGCTGGTACATGGTTATTTTATTATCTTTGTGGTGGTTGACAAATTGAGCAAATATGCACGCTTTTCGACATTGTCACATCCATTTTCAACCAAGTGAGTGGCTAAAATTTTTGTGAGAGATGTTGCTCGGTTACATGGTATGCCACGCACTATTGTCTTGGATCATGATCGTGTATTTATGAGCGACTTTTGGACTGAGTTTTTAGATTAACAGAGGACTCGATTGAACTTTAGTATTTGAGCAGTACTTGAGGTGCTTTGTTGGAGAGATGCCGAGACAATGGTTGAAGTTCTTACCGTGGGCGGAGTGGTCTTATAACACTACCTACCATAGCAGCATTGGTATGACTCCATTTGAGGCGGCGTATGGACGCACGACTCTGACATTACACATTTATGATCTAGTGGCATCTGCAGATCAAATGGAGGTGGACTTAGCTTTGATGGATAGAGACGCCACATTAAGGAGGTTGCGTGCTCATCTTAAACTTGCTCAAAACCGCATGAAGCAAGTTTATGATCGCAGCCATAGGAAGCAGGAGTTCGACATCAGCAATTCGATGTTTGTGAGGGTACAACCATATCGACAGGTGACTTTGCGTCCGATGTGTAACCAAAAGTTAGCACATCGCTACTTTGGTCCATTTCGAGTGTTAGAGCGTATCGGTCTGATTGCATATCGTTTGGAGCTGCCGGTGGGGTCGGGAGTGTATTTCGTCTTTCATGTTTAATTACTGAGAGCGCATTGGTAATCATGAGGTCATTGGATCAAGTCTACCGGAGCCATTGGAGGAGACAGAGATCGTAGAGCCAGTTCGAGTACTTGCTAGGCACCGACGATGACATGGTACCAGCTTAGAGATAGAAATTCTAGTCGAGTGGCTTGGCAAGCCATCCGATGAGGCGACATGGGATTTGGAGAATGATATCTTGGAGCGTTTCCCCGACTTTTCACCTTGAGGACTGATACATTTAGTTAGAATCTTTTCTTACTACATTAGTTGTTTATTTTTATTAAAATAAAATTTATATAGGTCGCATTCGAATGTAGGAGGGGTTGCGTTCGAATGCCCTTGCCAGCGCCTGCATTAGGTTCGCAAATACAGAGGACGCAAAAAGTGCATTCGAACGCGGTTGGGCGCGTTCGCACATACAGAGTACGCCTTTTGTGCGTTCGAACGCAATCGGGTGCGTTCGAACGCGATCGGCGGGAATCCTCTAGAATTAAGGTTACTTATTATTTTTAGGACTTGTTGGCTAGCATCTATAAATTTGTGGATGGCAGCCAAATTTATTATGCTATTGGAATATTAATTTCTTGCCTCCTATCTTCTCTCTATTCTCTCTACCCTAATCTCCCTCCTCCCTCTTCACCATCCTTCCACTACTATTGGCAAGGTCTCTCATAACTTCTAATCTCCCTCGACTGTCGATTCCTCCCTCTTCTTTGGGAACTCGACCACTTATTTCCCTTCGTCTATATCCCTTAACCATATCCACCATCCACCTTCATCTCCATAATCCTCTATAACCCTAACATCCACTCCACCTATCACCACTACCATCACCTGCGTTCTTTCATGTTTTCGTCCTAATTGCAGTTCGAATCTGCAAAGGGCACAAATATTAAAATTATAGATCAGGGAGTTATGGATCTAATCCACTTAGTTTTGTAATTTTCTGACTACTGAAGAATATTTGACGAATAATTTTCCACGGCTGCGTGGATTGATTCCAGTAATAAATTCAGATTTTGAAGGAATCTTTCCATAGCCTATCTTTTGGTACAAGAACCCATCACAAATATATAGACAAATATCATAATTATATTCCAAGGTTCGCAAATATAATAACTTGTCTTAAAATGGCTAGTTATAGAACATATTTCATAAATATAATAATAACTTTCATAGTTATATAATAATGTGCGCAAATATAATAACAACTTTTATTAATGACATATTAACAATTTTTGAAACTATATTAACAACTATCACAAATATAATAATAAATTTTGTAAATATATAAACAAATTTCATAGTTATATACCAACGTTCGCAAATATAATAACAACTTGCCTTAAAATAGCTAGTCATAATAATATATTTCATAAATATAATAACAACTTTGGTAGTTATATAACAACGTTCATAAATATAATAACAACTTTCATTAATGACATATTAACAACTTTCAGAACTATATTAATAATTTTTGAAACTTTATTAACAACTGTCGCAAATATAATAACAACTTTCACAAATATATAAACAACTTTCGTAGTTATATAACAACGTTAGCAAATATAATAATAACTTGCCTTAAAACGGCTAGTAATATAACATATTTTGCAAATATAATAATAACTTTCATAGTAATATAACATATTTTGCAAATATAATAACAACTTTCATAGTTATATAACATATTTTACAAATATAATAACAACGTTCTCAAATATATAAACAAATTTCATAGTTATATAACAACGTTCGTAAATATAATAATAGCTTGTCTTAAAACACCTAGTTATATAAACAACTTTCCTTGTATAACAACATTGGAAAATATAATAACAACTTTTATTAATGACATATTAATAACTTTCAGAACTATATTAATAATTTTTGAAACTATATTAACAATTGTCGCAAATATTCATTATAGAATTTGCAAACTTCACTATTACAATTTAGATAGGGTCAAACAAGAATCATGGAGAGAGATTCTTGTTTAATTAAATCTTTTAGTACTGGCAACACCCTGGAAATCCCGTCCCTAATTATTGTGATACGATTCGGACTTCACCGACGTCGTCTCGAGCATGGATTCACTTTATGAGTATTTTTGTTTCATGTTTTAATGTTTAATTTCCATTAAAATAAGTTTTCTGTAAGTCGCGTTCGAACGCGGGTGGAGTGAGTTCGAACGCAGTTTGTGAACAGGGTTGTGAACGTGGGTGAAGATAGTGTACTGCGCGTTCGAACGCGGTGCGTTCGAATGCACTGTGAATGCCTGCATCGCGTTCGCAAATCCAGAAGAGCTAATTCGGTGCGTTCGAATGCGGTCGGGCGAGTTCGAACGCGGTCGACGAAAATTGTGTTTTTAGGGTTAATTTGAGTTGTTGGTTAGCCTATAAAAGGATGTGGTAGGCAACCAAATTGAGGATTGATTATTGAGAATTGAGTTTGCCTTGCCTCCTTCGTCTTCTTCGCTCCCGTTCCCTCAATCCCCGGCGACGCCGCTTCTAACCTCCCTCGTCCGGCTAATCACCCTAGTCCCTTAGGGGTGGCCCTCTTCTCCCCCTTCGTCCAATCTATCCCACACTTGCCCTAATCCTTCCATCAACCACAACCCTTCCACCATCACTTTTCACCGGTGCCACCACATTAACGCCGGTCCTCCACTAACCATCATTACCTAGGATCTCGTTCCTCCATCCACGAATCCAAAACAGAGCATCCTGACGTTCGTCCACTAAACGAACGATATCTCGAGATCCACAACTCCGATTCGCATGAAACTTGATTTGTTGGAAAGATCTTTTCTAGGGATACAACATATAAAACTTCCACATCGATCCAATGGCGGCATATTTCGGGATCTTATTTCACAGTTCCGTGCAAGATCAGTCCAGATCTGAGAATCGGAAGAGATCGATCTTTAGCCCCAAAGGAGAGATCATATCATGCTGGTATCAGAGCTCCATAGCCAGAGGCGTGATCGTATCATATTGACACACACGTGGAAGTCTTAAGTCTGCACATGTCTTCTTATTGAAAATCAAATGCTTGCCCTCTGTGAATATAATCAATATATAACATTACAAATATTGAACAAACAGCCATACAGAAGAATGCAATATGAATTAGTTATGAATTCAAAAATAACTTACATCGTATTTACTAAATGGACTTACAAATATTGAACAAAAATAAGCTTCCTTATCTTTCTCCTCTCCTCCTTCCCCTTTCTTCTCTTCTTCCTCTTTCTCCTCTTCCCCTTCCTTCTCATGTGTTTAAACTGAAAAAGGCCCTCTACGGGCTAAACCAAGCTCCAAGAGCTTGGTATGAGAAGTTGACCACTTTTTTAGTGGATGCGGGGTTCACTCGAGGGGGAGTGGACAATACATTGTTCATTAGACGGTCGAACAGAAGTTTAGTTGTGGCACAAATATATGTGAATGACATTGTCTTCGGGGCAACGAGTCAATCGTTAGCTAAGGAGTTTGCTGATCTCATGTATAGTCATTTTGAGATGAGCATGATGGGTGAGTTGAAGTTCTTTTTTGGACTTCAAATTGCTCAATTGGAAAGAGGGATATTTATCGCTCAAACCAAGTATGCTAAGGATCTAGTGACTAAATTTGGTTTAGAAAATGCAAAACATACTAGAACTCCTATAAGTACAACTACCAAACTAGGTAAGGATATTTCAGGACAAAGTGTTGATCAGACACTATATAGGAGTATGATTGGTAGTCTTTTGTACTTAACTGCTAGTAGACCTGACATTGCATTTAGTGTCGGTGTGTGTACTAGGTTCTTGGGTTAATGCTATGCATGAGGAATTAGAGCAATTTTCTAGGAATGATGTTTGGTATTTAGTTCCTAGACCTAAGAATGTGAACGTCATTGGAACAAAATGGATTTACAAGAATAAAAGTGATGAACATGGCAATATAGTTTGAAATAAAGCTAGACTCGTAGCACAGGGATATACTTAGGTTGAGGGTATAGATTTTGATGAGACATTTGCTCCTGTTGCTAGATTAGAATCTATTCGTATACTGTTTGCTATTGCTTGTCACTTAAAATTTAAATTGTTTCAAATGGATGTGAAAAGTGCTTTCTTGAATGGTACTCTGAATGAAGATGTTTATGTAGAACAATCGAAAGGGTTCGAAGATCAAAAATTTCCTTCTCGTGTATTTAAACTGAAAAAGGCCCTCTACGGGCTAAAACAAGCTCCAAGAGCTTGGTATGAGAAGTTGACCATATTTTTAGTGGATGCGGGGTTCACTCGAGGGGGAGTGGACAAGACATTGTTCATTAGACGGTTGAACAAGAGTTTAGTTGTGGCACAAATATATGTGGATGACATTGTCTTCGGGGCAATGAGTCAATCTTTAGCTAAGGAGTTTGCAGATCTCATGCATAGTCATTTTGAGATGAGCATGATGGGTGAGTTGAAGTTCTTTTTGGGACTTCAAATTACTCAGTTGGAAAGAGGGATATTTATCGCTCAAACCAAGTATGCTAAAGATCTTGTGACTAAATTTGGTTTAGAAAATACAAAACATGCTAGAACTCCTATGAGTACAACTACCAAACTAGGTAAGGATATTTCAGGAAAAAGTGTTGATCAGATACTGTATAGGAGCATGATTGGTAGTTTTTTGTACTTAACTGCTAGTAGACCTGACATTGCATTTAGTGTCGGTGTGTGTGCTAGGTTTTAGTCTGAACCTAAGGAGACACATTTGTTTGCTATGAAATATATTATAAAATATGTCGGTGGCACAGTTGACTTAGGTATCTGGTTTACGTATGACTCGGGAGCTAGTATATCTGGATACACAGATTCTGATTGGGCAGGTTCATGTGATAATAGAAAAAGTACCTCAGGTGGATGTTTTTCTATTGGAAACAATCTGGTTGCTTGGCACAGTAAGAAACAAAACTCGATATCTTTATCTACTGCGGAGGCCGAGTACATTGCAGCGGGTAGTTGTTGTTCTCAGTTACTATGGATGAAACAGATGGTCAAAGATTACGGCATTGAACAAGATACTATGGTGCTTTATTGTGACAACATGAGTGCTATTAATATATCGAAGAATCCTATTCAACATTCGCGTACTAAACATATTGATATCCGACATCATTTTATACGCGAGTTAGTTGAAGACAAAATAATAGCACTAGAACATGTTAAGACAGAGAAACAGTTGGGTGATCTATTTACAAAACCTTTGGATTTACAGAGATTTGAGTATCTTCGTACTTCTTTAGGCATTTGTGCTTTGGATTGATTTTCTTTTTATTTTGGTTTGCGTGTTTTGGTTTGCATGTTTTATTTTTTACTATTTTCTTTTTATTTTGTTTTAGGTTTTCTTTACTCTAAAATTTTCTTTTGTTTTTAGTTTCAGATTTGTCGAGAGTGTTTGTCATAAATTTTTTTTTTTTGATGCACTCCTAGATTCAATAATATACTCTTGACATATAAATATAATTTTTCTCTTGATTATGAGTTATTATAGTCAATTTTGTCATCTTGTAGTATATTGTATCATTTTTGAGTTATTCACTCTCTCGACTTCTATGATAATTATACTGAAATTAATGCACTCATAACGTGTGTATATTCTTGAGTGAGCATGACATCATGAAATTTTTTTTAAATAGCTCATTATTAACCTTGATTTGCACAGTTCGTCCTAATTCTTAGTCATCACAAATGTGTTCATAAAAGATCAATGAAAAGGGCTACAATGAGTTAGTGTGAAAGCCATCTTGTTTAGAGTCCAGTTTGACTCAGTACATTACTTGCAAATTAAATAAAAATTTTGCTATTTGTGTATATATTCTGGCACATTGTTTGATTTGTACTACAAGAAAAGGGCTACCTACTCATGTGTGAAAGTCATCATTGCACCTATATAGTTTATTTATAAAAAAAAATATACAAGAAAAATTCCTGTTCGATAATGGAGAATAAGTCGAAAAGTGTAAATTTAAATACTAAGTCAGTTTGATTACTATGTAGTATCATTGTTTAAATAGGAAAGTTTATTTAAGAAAATGTTTCATGTTATCTATGCTCACCTTGCATATGCATATTGTTATGATCAATCAAGATTAATTTAATTTTGAGTGATGCATTAGAATTGATTATAATATGCTTTTGATGATTTGGTTGATCTGTGTATGACTTATTTCACTCGATTGTCATATTCTATGTCTTGAATCTATTTTGAATTTCTAGAAGTGCATCACCAAAAAAAAGATTTTTTAATTTTTTTTAGACTTTTTACTTAAAAAACAAAAGGGCGTTCGAACGCACTCGAGGATTCTTTAAATATTGCGTCCGAACCCAAGGGTTTTCCTCTTCTATCTTCCAAACCCTAGAAACCCATCATTTCCTCCCTCTCAAATCTTCAAGATCTTGATATTTTTTTATCAAATTTCTCACTACAAACCCTTTTAGAGGGTAGTTCTCCTCTAGATCTTGCATTTTTCGGCCGAATTTCTGAGTTTTTCTTCACTTTTGCGAGGTATGATCATCCATCAATTTTCCTATTTTTTTATTCAATTAAGTCTTTTAATCTTGATTGATTTCGTGCGTTTTCAAGTTTTGATCACGTTAAAGTTACTATCTTGATGTTTCTTGTGTGATTGAACGTGATATCTTAGCGTTTTCAAGTGGATGATGGATTTCATTTAAGGCCTTCATGGTTTCTAAAAATCATACTTGACTTTGTGTTGACGATTCTTCATCGTCAGTTCCCTCCGAGTTCCTAGTCTTTGGCATTTGTGTCAAAAAGGGGGAGAGTGTCTAGTGTGTCGTGTGTGGTGCGAGTTTAAAATTTTAGAGTTTACATGTGTAGGGGGAGCATGGCAATAGGGGGAGTTTATTAGAGTCTTTCTGTCTTTCTAATCTTGCTTATAACTTTGCTTAGAGAAATTGTGAACTTTGTCTGTTTAAGTACTTTTGAACTTATGCTCCATTGATAACTTGTGGTTGGATTGTTTATTCATTTCAAGTTATTTTCACTTGATCTTGGATTGGTATATGTTTATTTGCAGGGATTGATGTGAAAAATATTCTAGTCTTGTTGATTGCTCATTTGAAGTCTGTGTAATATCTTGTAACCTAGGTGTTTTGTCATAAATTGCCAAAGGGGGAGATTGTTAGGTTTTTATTTGTTGGCAATTGTGTACAAAATATTCTAAGTATATTTTTTCATGTATATGAGTTTTACACAAGTCTAGAATATCTCTGGTTTGAAGAATTGCAAGATTATTGGAGAAAAACCGTCGAGTTCACACCGCGTTCACAAACGCGTTCGAACGCGGGTACTGCGTTCACACAGACAGAGAGCCGCGTTCACAAACGTGTTCGAACGCGGGTACTACGTTCACACAGACAGAGAGCCACGTTCACAAACGCGTTCGAACACGGGTACTGCGTTCACACAAACCGAGAGCTGCGTTCACAAACGCGTTCGAACGCAACCTGAAGAATTCAAGTTGTCACGTTCGAACGCACTTGGGCCCGTTCGAACGCACTCGAGTTCAAGTCATGCCGTTCGAACGCATCCGGGCCGCGTTCGAACGCACCAACGAAGTTTGATAAAATTGGACTTTCGTGAGTACGGATAAGACTTGGATTTGTGAGTACGGATAAGACTTGGATTTGGCTCTATCTTGGAGATCATATATAAGGATTGTGATGCCCTATCTTGAGGGTGGTTGAAGAAGCATTATTGAAGGAGACTTCTTGAGGCTACATCTGTTCTTCAACTAACAAGGTTCCACTCATCTACAAGAATTTAATCTTTCGTCTTAAGGGCTATCTAGACGAAAGATCAATCTCGAAGGCTACTGAGATTGGACTTCAATCACAAGAAGCAGTGAATCGTGGGTTCTAGCGATCAAGACTGAGAGGAACAAAGTCGTTTGGATCGACGGGTTGTTTTGTGAGTCAGTCTTGTAACTGCTACTATTCTATTGATTGGTTTTGATCCGAGTTTGGATCCGTGGTTTTTTCCCGTTTGGGTTTTTCCACGTTAAAATCTTGGCGTTCATCTCTGCTTTCGTTTTTAATATTTCTTTTAATTTTTACTTAAGCGAACGAGCGAGATCATTGCCTAGTGTTTAGATATATACGTGTGCCTAGGGATTTTTTCAAAAGTCCCTCTTCCTCTTTGATAGAAGGGTCTGACTTGGTTGAAATTCCTTCAATTTACCACAATTAGTGGAATCTCTCTTCCTGGTCTTTGCCATTAGATTTATTCAAATTATCTGCACAAATCATAAGAATATAATATTTCAAACAGCCAGCAGGTATTTAAGTGTACAACACACAAAATATACGTCTAATTTTACTAATTAAAATCTAAATAACAAGTACAAATGTTGTCAATAAAATACGAAACAAAAATACAACTTTGAAACCAAAATAATAAGGATGAATGTTATCAATAAATTACGAACTAAAAATAATAAGAACGTATGTTGTCAATAAATTGTGAAACCTAAATACCAACGAGAATAAATTTTGTCAATAAACTGTGATACCAAAATAACAAGGACGAATTTTGTCAATAAACTATTAAATCTAAATAATGTCAATAAACTATGAAACCTAATTAACAACCTCACATCGAATTTTCTCAACAAATTGCGAAACCAAAATAATAACAAAGACGAATTTTGTCAATAAACTACGAAACAAAAATAACAAGGATAAATTTTATAAATAAACTTTGGTAATTTAATTAAGAAAGTAACATTAACATTACATCAAAGATATTCATATCTTCTCACATTCACTAAAAAAACAGTGGTCCCATGAAATTAAGAGGGCTTTCTCAATAAATGGCTCCACAAATCCTTACAAACTGGAAATATCTTCACTGCATAATACAAACAAAAAGAAAGAACTCTAACAAAATTTTATAAGAAATTTTTTAAACAATAACCTCAATGCTACTAGTTGAAAAAGCGGAGCAAAAGATCTTGCTTACTTACAGGTGATGAAGAATACCTTTAAAGGGAAACTTAGACTTGATTTCGAGGAGGGACACAATCGATGAAGCAAAAACCATAGAGTAAAAGAAGACGATGGCTACGACGTATATCCTTAGCAAAATCCTTTTTTGTTCTTCAAGTACGAAGGAAGATAATAAAAATATTACTTTTTTTATTTCAAGTCAATAATTGCGGTCTCTAGAACGGGGCAACAATACTCGAATACAAAAAGGGCAAATTTAGAAGAAAAATGTAACAACCTATCTTACAAAAAAATGGTGCATGGCACGATGTGGCCACACGCCCTCAACTGCTGACCTGACCAACCTGGCCGGGCCAGCTGGTGCGGTGGGCCCCACCGCCGCCAAGCCCTCCCTCCACCGCCTCTTTCTCTCTTTCTCTCTCTCATGGATGTGTCGCTGCCGGAACCCACGGTCGCCACCTCCACTGAGCACCGATGAGCTCCTCTCCTCTCTCTCTCTCTCTCTCTCTCCCCCTCTCTCTATTTTTTCATTGGGCTTAGGCTCGCTAGAGCCGAGTAGCTAGCGAGAGGCCGGCCGCTGGCTGGCCAGCAGCAGCCGGTACCCTCCCTGCCAGCCCGGGTCTGCACTCCCCTCCTCTTTCTCTTCTCTTCTTCCTCCTTTCTTCCTTTCTTTCTTTCTTTCTTTCTTTCTTTTCTTCTTCCTTTCTTCTTCTTCTCCCTTCTCAGTTCCTTCTTCTCTTGTTGCAACAGTGCTGGGCTTGGCCCAGCACTATAGTAGATAGTGTTGGGCCGAGCCTAGCACTATAGCAAAGAGGATTATTATTATTATTTCTTTTCTATTAATTATATAATTATTTTCTAATATTAGGTAAATTAGTTTATTTAGATAATTAATTATTTTGATAATTTACACTCACATATATAATTTTAGATAAGTATAATTAGTATAATAACTGATTAATTATAATTATTAGTATCTGTATATAAATATAGCTATAATTATACATTGTTATTAGATTACTATATATAGATATATTGATAATAATCTAATATTCATGTTTAAATTGTATATAACTATTTCAGCATTTTATTATTATATACTATTTTATATAAAATGAAATAATAGGCTATGATAATTATTTTTATATAAACGGATAATAATTATTTTATGTATAACTAGTGATTAGTTAGTAAGAGTAGTAATTTCAAAATAATTGAGTTATACTTAGTTATTGTATTTACATGTATTTTTAATTATATTATTGTATATCTAATTCTTTCATGCTTAAAGAGATTAATTATTATATGCCTAATATATAATTAGAACAAGGTTATTGTAATAACAAAATAAAAATAAAAAAAATAAAAAATAATAATAATAAAAATAATTAATATAATAAATAATAATAATGTATAAATAAAAAAAGTCAAAAATAAAGAAATAAAAAATATATATATATATTGGTGTTGCATGGCACGAGCTCGTGCCATGCAATGTGGGCGCGTGTTAGGGGCGCCACGTGCGCCCACAACCGCCGGCCCGACCAACCGGGCCGGACCAGCTAGCTGCGGCGGGCCCCGCCGTCGCCGCCGCCGCCCTTCCCCCTCCTCCACCGCCCTTCCCCCTCCTCCACCGCCTTCCCTCTCTCTCTCTCTCACATATTCTCTCTCTCTCTCTCTCTTCTCACATATTTTCTTGCCGACGCCGGTTTACCACCGCCGTCGCTGCCGTCACCGCCACAGCACCAGCCTCACCGCCTCTCTCTTTCTCCCTCTAAATATCTCTCTTTCGATCTCTCTCTCTCTCGAGCTCTCTCTTTCTCTCCTTCCCTTGCCAACGTCGGCCTACCGCCGCCGCACCACCTTCTCTTTCTCTAACTCCCTCATTCTCTCTCTTACCTTCCTCTCTTTCTCTCTCTCTATCACCTCTCCCTTTCTCACCACCTTCTCTCTCTCTAACTCCCTCGTTCTCTCTCTACCCTCCTCTCTTTCTCTCTCTCTAGCACCGCTCGTTTTCTCTCCTCGCCGACAGCTTCTCATTGTCGCCGTCGTCGCCGCCGCACCACCTTCTCTTTCTCTCTTACCCTCCTCTCTCTCTCTATCAACGCCAGTCGCCGCCACCGCCGCAGCCTAGGTGAGCCTCCCTTCCTTCTCCTTCTCTTCTTCTTCTTCTTCTTCTTCTTTCTTCTTTCTTTCTTTCTCTTCTTCTTCCTCTCTTCTTCTTCTCCATTCTTGGCCCTCCTCCTCCTCTTGTTGTGTAGCAGACAGTGTTGGAAGAGGACTATTATTATTATTATTTTATATAATTACTTCCTAATGATAAGTAATATAGTCTATTTAGGTAATTAATTATTTTGATAATTTATAACTAATATAATTTTACTAAGCATTTTAGTATAATAATTTATTAATTACAATTATAAATATTACCTATAAATTTATTTAGTGTTTTAGTTATTATTTATTAGTGAATATATGTAGTCTTATATTTATATTTAACTTATATTATATATGTCTATTTTTAGTATGTTAGTATTGTCTAATAGTTTGTATAAAATGGAATACTAGAATTGCAGATTATTTTTGTATAATAGGATAATGATTATTTTATGCATAATCTAGGAATAGTTAAATAAGAGTAAGCATTACAAAATAACTAGTAATAATATTATTCTATAATTATATTTTTACTAAATCATATATATAGTCGTCTTGGTTATTTATAAAAAGGAGATAAATTACTATATACTTATTTTCTATAATTATCAAATTAGGATTTTATTAAATAAATATAAATAGCATATTAATATTGCCACAATTAAATTTATCCTATAAATCTAATCAATATTAAACCTAATAAAATATCATATTTTACTCGAACGAATTATAATCAGATAAACAACTAACTTTATGTTACTTAAACATTTTCAGACTCTGAACCCCCTTATTTGAGACCCCGAGGATTTCACCAGCGTTGAGTGGCGGTTGATTGATGGACCCGAGAGATACGTGTGTTGAGTCTTCTGATAAGATGTGAGTAGTCTTATCCCCTAGACGACTTTCTCAAATTATGTTATATTATATATTATGTACATGTATGTTCTGGCCTCCAGCATGATTATATGATTTTATCTAGAGATGATTATAATCGAGCATATTTTTATCATGCATAGAATTAAGCTGATCTTGGATATGAGTATGATGATGATAAATAGAGATGATTAGAGATTTATTTATACATTGTCGAGGATTATATATTTGAGAGAGAGAGTTATGAGGATTATATGACATGGAGATTTATTTATACATTATCGAGGATTATATATTTTATCAGTTATGACATGACATGTTATCTATTTTTCATTTATGTATTATTGAGGAACATTCATATACTCATTCATGACATGATGCTCTTTCGATTCATATTATTCCAGTACATGATTTACTCTATGTTTGACATCAATGATTCGAGGTAAGGTTTCTTCATTGAGCCTTTTGCTCATGACTCTCTTTATTTCTTTTCTAACCCCCCTCAGATACGTGGTATGTGATAGCGACTTGAGATATCTTGAGAAGATATTTTAGAGCGATGATAAGGTGAGCTATAGATGCGAGACGGTATAGATGATAATTTATATAGGAAATTGAGTTGTATTAGTAGTTGATATTTGTACTCTATTGTATTAGACGATGAATTGTATAATACAGGTCGAATCATAGTGTATTCTTATATTAGTCATTTTTGTTGTATCTTGATGGTTTGTTGTGGCCTGTGTGGGTCCTGCCAGATTATGTTGTAGTTTAATGTGGAATGGGATATTCATATGTTAACATATTTATTTGGTTAGTAATATGATTTAATTGGTGATAGGTTATGTGATCATGGATATGTTAGTAGGTAGTATTTAATGATGTCATGATTGTATGTGTATAGGAGAGTATTTGTGCATGACTGGCCCCGCCCGTCCTGTCATGTGCGCCGCGTGTCCATGTGGGCACGTGGGCATGCACGTGCCCGTGCCGGGCGGGGGCGTTACAGTTATCATATATATATATATAATGTAAACCCAATTATTTAATAAAATCTAATAATTTATTATATTTTACACCAATGAATTCTAAATGGGATAAATGGCTAATATCATATTACTTAAATATTTTCAGATCCCAAACTCCTTATTTGAGACCCCGTGGATCTTACTAGCGATGAGTTGACTCTCAATTGATGGATGCGAGGGATACATGGTTCATGTCTTTTGATCAGACTGTGAGTAGTCTTATCCCTTTCTTGGCTCATGTCTTTTGATCAGACCCCGTGGATCTTGCTAGACACATTTCTCAAATTAGGATATATTATATAATTATGTATATGCATGTTTTGGCCTCAAGCATAATTATATAATTATCTAGAGATGATTTGAGTCGAGCATATTTTATCATGCATTTAATTAGGTTGATCTAGGATATGAGTGCATTGGTGATATATAGAGATGATTGGAGATGACTATATTATTATAATTTTATGTCGCGATGATCTCTTACAGGAGTATGCATGCGTTAGATACATGGTTGGAGTTTGTATTGCGTCATCTTTCTCTTAGTTTTTTTACCACCTAAATTCCTGAGTTGTATGATCCGTTATAGTACTAAATATATGCATATGATCTATCATGATCCGTTGATGGCTAGAATGGTATCTAGTCCGGACTGGTACTAGACATACTCTTAGCGTATGATAGAATATGGTGATGACTGATGGTTGTATTCTTAGCGTATGATAGGGTACAACTATCATTGATATACCCTTAGCATATGGCAGGGTATGATTATTTACTAAGATACCTTTAGCATATAGTAGAGTATGATTATCTTCTGAGATACTCTTAGCGTATGGCAGGGTATGATTTATCTCCAAAGATACTAGCTTTTAGCGTATGAATGGGTATGCTCTGAACTTATGGCATGATGTGTATTGAATTTGGGGCCGAGTACCATAGTCCAGTATGGTGAATGACATTCAGAGTTGAAACGGATGACTGTGATAGTAAGAAATATGTGAATTATATCTAACACTGACATATATGATATCGAGTAGTTGGCATGCATCATGCATCGATATTAATATGACTATTCTCACTGGATCATGATTGTTATACTTCATATATTGTTATATTGGATGATGTTATATTATAATTTCATCATGAGATATATTTTTGGTTGAGGACATGATATGTTCATTCATGAGAATTGATTTTTTTATATATAGGTTATCGATGATACACATATACATGCTTATACATAACATCATGCTTCGTTCTTATTCATATTATCCAGTACATGATTTACTGTCTGTTTGGCATCACTGATTTTGGGAAAGGTCTATTTATTGAGTCTTTTGCTCATGACTCTCTTTATTTCTTTTCTAATCCCCCCAAGATATCATGGTACGTGATAGCAACTTGAGATATCTTGAGAAGATATTTTAGAGCAAAAATAATGTGAGCTATAGAGGTGAGATAGTATAAAAGATAGTTTATCTAGATATTGAGTTGTACCATTATTTGATATTTGTGCTCCATTATATAGACGATGATTTGTATAATACAGGTCAGATTATAGTGTATTCATGTATTAGTTGTTTTAGTTATATTTTGATGGTTTGTCGTAGCCTGTGTGGGCTATGCTAGATTATGTAGTTGTCTAGTATGGTTGTTGTGGTTTTAGATATGGATATGTTACATGTTTATTTGGTTGACAGTATGATTTATTCTCTAAGATAGATTATGTGAGCATAAGGGTGTATTTGTGCGTGGTGGCTCCGCCCGTCCTAACTTGCCAAATGGAAAACTAAGTGGGTTTTCGGTGCTAATAACCCATATTATTATTGCCACTACATTTTTTTTGAAATGTCAAAATTGTTAGAATACATTTTCTTTTTTTACATAATTACAACTAAAATCTTTTAAAACATCCTAATGATCACTATATTCTTCAAAAAATCATAGTCGTGATCAAAGTTATTGTGCTATTTCAAAATTGATATTTAATTAGCTAAATCTAACTAATCATAATTAAGACTAACGTTAAATTTAAAAAATATTATTTTACTCATATATAAATTATTTTAAATAGTTTAAAAGCTATCTGATATTTTTTAGTATTATAATACGACGAAAAGTATCTTCTAATGAGACAAAAATCATGATATATATTTTATAATGTAAACTTCAAGTTCGGTTTTTGATATGATTATTAACTTTAATATGTTAATATGTCATTAAAAACTATTTATAATGGTACTTCTCAAAAAGTCAAAAAATAGTGGTAATTATAATATTTAATAAAATGTAATGACAATTATGACATTTTTAAAAATTTTCAGTGGCAATTATGACATTTTAAAAAATTTTCAGTGGCAATTATGTAAAAACCCTTTTTCTTTTTATATATTTTTATTTTTTTTTATTTTTGTGCTTACTTTAGGATACTTATGCTATTTATTAAGTCCATCCAATTAATTATTTTATCCTACTAATAAAAAGTAAAAAGGTTTGGTATTTATAACATCTAACTATTTAATATAAATCCAATTTGAAAAAAAAAATTGTGAGAAGTTGAGCTAAAAGGCTAGGAATAAAATTTGGGGTCAGCCCAAGCCAAGATTATGATAACATAATACCAAAGCTTGACAATAGAGCAAACATAGCTAAATTCTCAGCAATAGAATTTGAAAATCTATTAATAAAAGAAAAGGACAAATGCCTGAACTTAATAAACTCTCACCAAATCTCCTTTATTAGCTGCTCTATATTAGAAGGTTAAGTCATATTCCCGTTCAGTATAGTCACTACATCCTTAGCATCAGTTTCAATAGTAATATCAAGTTTTAAACCCTATCTTGTTGCTTCCCGGACAGCACGTAAGATTGACTTGATTTCAGCTTCACAAACCGAGTCTACTGAAACAGAATCCTACGAGGACCAAAGCAAATCATCTAAAGATATAGACATATAAAAGCCAATTCGTGCTGCACCCAAATGTCAAGAAAAAATCACATTTGTTTGATTATACACCATAGCACCAAATTCTTTCTTCAAGGCTTGCTGAGTTGAAGCAATCTTTTTATCCAAACCCCAAGATATCTAGAATCCTTAGCTTGCCAATTGATAAGATTAGCTAGATCTTCTACTGAGCAAGTTGTCCAACCATGCATCAAATAAGCATCATTCCTACCAAAGCCACCAAACAATATAAAATGCACACAAGCCAATCCACGCTGCACTCGAATGTCAAGAAAAAACCGCATTTGTTTGATTATATACCATAGCACCAAATTCTTTCTTACAAGACTTGCCGAGCTAAAGTAAGCTTTTTATCCAAACCCCAAGATATCTAGAATTCCTTAGCTTGCCAATTGATAAGGTGGGCTAGATCAGCAATATATCATCATGAACAGCTTCTTAAGATAACCTAATTCCGCACTTCCTTAGCAAAAGCACAATGAAAATATAGATGATTCAGGGTCTTTAGAGCAACATGACAACGTTGACACATATGGTTTGAAGTGGCAAACCCAGCCCATATAGAATCAGCAGTAGGTACTTTGTCCTAGAAAAAATGCCATAAGAATTGCTTTATACGTAGTCCACGAGGTATCCTTCAAAAATTATTCCACCCTAATAGTTGATCTTGAGAATAGGATAAGTTAGATGATTGTAAAAGACAATAATATAGAGGGATACTATCAACTTTCCTTGCTTTGCAAAACACCATATCAGATCATCACAACTCTCATCCAACTTGAATAGTGTAACAACTTAGCCTTAAAAAAAATTGCATCACGCGATGTGGTCGACCATACTAAACTTATGTGAGGATGCCACATGCCCCCAGCCACCGACTTAACAATAGGCATGGCAGGCCCCACCGACATCGTTGCAACCCCCCCTCTCTCTCTCCTCCACCTCCCTCTCAAAACTCCCTCTACTGCTGATGGTAACACCTTCGACCATCTTGAATTGCCGCCAGGAAGCGACGCTAATGAACTCTCTCTCTCTTCCCTCCTCTCTCTTTTTCTCCCTCTCGGACTTGGGTTCATCCCAAACCTCTCCTCGCTGACCCAGCATTCTCGTCTCTTTCTTCTTCTCTTCTTCTTCCTTTTCTTCTTCTTCTTCTTCAATCTGCTTCTCCCTCTAGTACAACAATGTTGGGCCGAGCCTAGCACTGTAGCAAGCCTTTTTCTACTTGGTTTTCTTTTCTTTCTTTTTCTGCTAATTATTCATTTGATTTTCCTTGGCTAATTTAGATTATTTTTAGATAGTTAATTGTTTTGAGAATATATAAGAGTAATTAGTATAATTATAATTAACTATAATTATAAATATTTGCACACACATATATCTATAAATTATATATATTGTATATTAATACATAGTCTATTTTATTACTTATAATCTGATACATACATATATATATATATATATATATATATATATATATATATATATATATTCTAGCAACTTATTGTTTGCAATAAAATAGTAGGCTTACTTATTTATTACTTTACATGATTAAGTAAACACTTTTTATATGTAATTTCTAATTAGTCAAGAATAAGAATAACAAAATAGTTAATTAGATTTTGTATATACTTATAATTTTGATAATTATATATATTTAAACATTGTATGTTCATATAAAAAGAGATTAACTATACTCTATAATTAGCAAACTAGGGTTCTTAATAAATAAATATAGTTTGTAGTAATAACATAGTAATGTTATCATAATTAAATATAAATTATAAATTTAGTTATTTAATAAATGACTAATTTCATACTACCTAAATATTTTTATATTTCAAACCCTTTATTTGAGACACTGTTAGTTAATATTTCGTTGAGAGACATGAGAAATACGTGCCTTAAATATTCTATAATCATATGGTGAGTAGTTTAACTCCTAGACAACTTTTCTAAATTAGGATATATTAAATTTATATATACATATTTCCTTTAGCTTCCAGCAGCTTATATGGTACTACATAGAGATAATTAAATATGAGCATATTATTTATCATTCATTTGTTAGGTTAATTTCGAGCATGTGTATCCATATAACATAAAAATGATTAGAGATGGATATATTATTTATATTTTATTTGTTGAGTTAATCTCTAGCATTAGTATGTAAATGATGGATATATATTTGGAGAATGCATTGCATTATATTTTTCTTGGACTTTCTACCACTTAAATTCCTGAATTGCTTGATTTGTTATAGTACTAGGTAAATATATATATAATCTATCATTTAGAAGGAAATCATAAACATGATAGTTGTTTAGGAAGAATGGGGATATCAGATATATTGCTCGCTATTTGCGAGGGTGATATGGACCCGGACTCAAAGGATAGATCTAGGTTAGTTGCAAAAATATTAACCTATGTAATCTTAGAAGGATATACACAAAATATTTGTATGATATGAGAAAATTATGAAACTGGATGGATTTACTTTATAAGTTTCCTATCTCTGTTTTGGTATTCAGATTTGCATTCAATATGGATCCAATTTGGATCTAATCTGGGATTGCAGAGTTGGTGGTGGAATCCGTGGAGAAGGCTAAAGTGATTTGGTGAAGGGTTTGATGCAACAATGTGATGATACGTTTCTAACCTGAGCGGTAAGAATGGTGGTGATGGAGAGGACGGTGGTAGAAGGTAGCGGTGGTGGAGTTGGTGGAGTGGATGGGTTGGCCAACGATAATAGGTCGATGGTAGTGGCTGATGACTTGGTTGGTGGAGGCATGGAGGAGATGGTGGACGAGGTGGTAGAGGCTAGTTGTGTAACAACCCAACCTTAAAAAAAAAGTTTCTATTGCATGGCACGACGTGGCCGGCCATGCTGTGGCCGGCCTCGTGCCATGCAGTGGCAGGAGGGTAGCGCACCATGCACCCAGGCGCCGGCCCGGCCAACCTGGCCAGGCCAGTTGGCGTGGTGGGCCCCGCCGCCGCCGCCGAGGTCTCCCTTCCCACCGCCTCTCTTTCTCCCTCTATATCTCTCTTTCTCTCACTCTCTCTCTCTCTCTCGTTGAGGTCGACCTATTGCCGCTGTCCTTGGAAACCACTACCGCCACCTCCGCGAGCGCCGGTGAGCTCTTTCTCATTCTCTCTTCTTTTCTCTCTCTCTCTATAACTTTCTCTCTCTTTTCCCTCGTGTCGCCGCCGGCCTGCCGCTAGCGGGGTAAGCCTCTCTCTTTCCCTCTCTCTCTCTCTCTCTCTCTCTCTCTCTCTCTCTCTCTCTCTCTCTCTCTCTCTCTCTAGCTCTCTTTCTCTTGCCCTTGGGCTCGGACTCGTCGGAGCCGAGCCACCAGCGAGAGGCCCGCCGTTGGATGGCCACCAGCGGCTGGTGCCCTCCCCGCCGGCCTGGGTCCGCAACCCCCTCCCTCACCTTTTCTCTTTCTTCTCTTCCTCTTGTTCTTCTTCTTTCTTTTTTTCTTTCTTTCTTTCTTTTTCTTCTTTTTCCTCGGCTTCTTCTCCTTCTTTTTGGACAGTGCTGGGCCGAGCCCAGCACTGATGGCAGAATTAATTAATTAATTAATTATTTATTTATTTATGTTATTTATTTAGGTATTTTCCTTCTTAATTAATGCAAATAGATTATTTAGACTTTAAAATATTATATATTCTACAATATAATTTTATTAATTATAATTTTTATACTTAATGATTAATTAGTATAAATATAGGTAATACTTATATTTATTTATTTATATGTCTATTAGAGTAATAGATAGATTTGTGAATTATAATTATTAGATTTATATTCTAATGCCCTCATCATATATATTTTAAGTAATTCTATTAATTTATTATATATGATTATTCTGTGGCCTAGTTATGTAATCAAAAAATAAAAGAGAAGTGATTCTAAACCTAATAAACAGTTATATTTTACTTAACTAATTAGATAAACCACTAACTTTATGGTACTTAAATATTTTCAGACCCCGAACCTTCTTATGTGAGACCTTGTGGACCCTAACGATGAGTTGATGTTTGACTAACGGACGTGAGAGATGCGTGGTTCATATTTTCTGATCAGACAGTGAGTAGTCTTATCCCCTA
This sequence comes from Typha latifolia, assembly GCF_019914945.1. Lineage (NCBI taxonomy): Eukaryota > Viridiplantae > Streptophyta > Magnoliopsida > Poales > Typhaceae > Typha > Typha latifolia. The sequence goes on along the minus strand of NC_133086.1, from coordinate 11,559,770 downwards.
GACGCCTTTATCAAATTAGGTTATATTTGTAACAACCCAATCCCAAATAAAAAAAAAATTAATTTTGCATGGGCACGACGTGGCCGGCCATAGTGTGACCGGCCTCGTGCCCATGCAGTGGGGCTGCATGGGAGAGGTGCCACGCACCCCCCCTCGCGTCGCCGCAGCCAACCGGCTGCGGCCGTCTAGCAGCGGTGGGCCCAGCGCCGCCGCAGCTACCGCCAACCTCCCACCACCTTCCCTCTCTCTCTTTAAATCTCTCTCTTTAAATCTCTCTCTCTCTCTCTCTCTCGCCGAGGCCGGACTATCGCCGCCGCCGCCACCTCCACGAGCGCCGGTGAGCTCTTTCTCCTCCTCTCTCTTCTTCTCTCTTCTTCTCTCTCTCTCTCTCTCTCTCTCTCTCATTCTCTCTCTCTCTCTCTCTCTCTCTCTCTCTCTCTTTCTCATTTTTTTTCTTACCTTGGGCTCGGGCCCGTCGGAGCCGAGCCGCCGGCAGCTGGCTGGCCACCAGCTGCCGGTGCCCTCCCCGCCGGCCCGGGTCCGCACCTCCCTCCTCCTTCTTCCCTTCTTCTCTTTTCTTCTCTTCTCTTCTCTTCTTCTTCTTCTTCCTTTCTTTCTTCTCCTTCTTTCTTCTTCTTCATCTTCCTCGCTTTTTTTTTTCCCTTTTCGCAATAGTCTTTGGGCTCGGCCCAAGCACTATAGCGGCGATCTTCGAGCCCAAGACTTTGTGACAAGGGATTGCTCCATTTTTAATTTGTTTATATTAATCATATGAGTTAGTTTCTAAAATACAAGTAAATTAGTTATCTAGATTTTGATAATTTATGCTCACTGACATAAGTATTAGCTAAGTATTATTAGTATAATAATTTATTAATTATAGTTATAAGTACTTGCATATGATTATATATAGTTTTGCCACTGTTTATTAGATTAATACATGTAATCATATTGATAATAATCTTATATTTTATATAGTTAGTTCTATTAAAAATAATTAAATTTTATAAGTTTCTATTAATGTTTATGTATGCTTATACATGCATATATTTAATACATTTGAGTATACAATGTGTTTCTAGCACCTTATTATTATTATATATTATTTTCTATGCAATAAAATGCTGAGCTCAGATAATTACTTTTGTATTTATGAATAATGATTAATATATGTATGATTAGTAACTAGTTAAGTAAAAGTAATAATTGCCAAATAATTGAATAAGGTTATCATAATTATATATATATAATGTGTATCAAGTTATTTAATAAAATCAAATAATTTATTATATTTTACACCAATGAATTCTAAATGGGATAAACGGCTAACATCATATCACTTAAATATTTCAGACCCCGAACCCCTTATGTGAGACCGCGTGGATCCTAACGATGAGTTGATGTTTGACTGACGGACGTGAGAGATGCGTGGTTCGTGTCTTCTTATCAGACTGTGAGTAGTCTTATCCCTTAGACGCCTTTCTCAAATTAGGTTATATTATATATTTGTGTATATGCATGTTTTGGCCTCCAGCATGATTATATGATTTTATCTAGAGATGATTATAGTCGAGCATATTTTATCATGCATTCGATTATGCTGATTTGGAATAAGAGTACATTGATGATATATATAGAGATGATCAGAGATGATTCTACTGTTATGATTGTTTACCGAGTTGATCTATAGCATGAGTATGCATGTAATAGATTAGCATGAGTATGCATGTGTTGATGATACAGTTGGAGACTACATTGCATCATTTTCTCTTGATTCCTATTCCACCTAAATTCCTGTTATGCATTGACTTGTTATCGTACTGGATATATGCATATGATTTGTCATTTAGAAGGAAAGCATGAAATGTGATTGATAGGATTAGGACGCGCTTGGTGGATGATTGATCGCTCGACATGGTCGCGATCCTGTTGGCCTTACGTCTGAGGTCGTTAGTCTGTGTGCGCAGCAGACATTTGGACACATGTCATTTGCTAGGGCATATGTGGCGAGTTATCCTCACGAGGTTTCTATCAACTATGTGGGTGCCCGGTCCGGATGGATGTTGATACCCTAGCGGGTGGCCGGGTATGGTTATATTAGAGATACTCTTGCGGGTGGCGGAGTATGCTCTGAGCCTTTGGACATGATGTTGAGACTAGGTACCGAGTATTGACTATGCACAGTGGTCTAGTACGATGATATTATACCGAGATGTTGGTGATGATCGTGATGTTGAGAAATGCATATGATTTCATTTTTATCTAACATACCTTATTATTGAGTGGTCAATATATATCATATGTGGTTGCATTTGATATCATCGCATGGTCATGGTCAGCATGCATCATATATCATATTTGATAGAGAGTTATGATGATCATATGACATGGAGATTTGTTTATTCATTGTCGAGGATTGTATACTTTTATCAGTATGACATATTATCTACTTTTCAATTATGTATTATTGAGGATGCATTCATATACTCATTCATGACATGATGTTGTTTTCTAATTCATATTATCCAGTACATGATTTACTCTCTGTTTGGCATCACTGATTCGGGGTAAGGTCTATTCACTGAGCCTTTTGCTCATGACTCTCTTTATTTCTTTTCTAACCCCTCAGATTTGTGGTACGTGATAGCGACCTGAGATATCTTGAGAAGATATTTTAGAGTGATGATGAGGTGAGCTATAGATGCGAGATGGTATAGATGATGGTTTATATAAAAATTGAGTTGTACCAGTATTTGTTATTTGTACTCTTTTGTATTAGACGATGATTTGTATAATATAGGTCGAATCATAGTGTACTCTTGTATCAGTTGTTTAATGGTATCTTGATGGTTTGTTGTGGCCTGTGTGGGCCCTGCCAGATTGTGTAGCAGTCTAGTGTATATTATTGTGGATTTTGATATTCATATGTTAACAGGTTTATTTGGTTAAGAGTATGATTTATTTGGCGATGGATTATGTGATCATGGATAGATTAGCAGGTTTTATTTGATGATGTCATGATTATATGTGCACAGGAGAGTATCTATGCGTGACGGGCCCCGCCCGACTTGTCGCGTGTGCCGTGCGTACCGTGTGGGTGCGTGGGCGTGCACGTGCTGTGTCGGGCGGGGGGCGTTACAGTTCAGGTGGTATCAGAGCTTAGGTTTAAGGATGATCTGGCAAACCATCAAGTATAGTAGTCGTCAATTTGGTTTAGGGTTACGCTAGTAGTCGATCTGGATGAGTTTGATATGAATTGGTTGAGATAGGAATCTAGGTTGTGATGTTAAGATTATTAAGTTTTGATACTTGTCGATATTGATAGAAATAATTTATGATATTGGTATATTGAGAATTTATCTGAGCGACTAATGAATAGGAAGAGGTATTATTAAAATCATGCATTGATATTGATATTGAGGTGTCATAGTCTGTGGAGCATAATATTGGTTATATAGAGTTGTTCATATGTTGTGATAAAGTGTAGAAATTTGTAAATATGTGGTGATATGTATTTTGTACAGAAGGATTATTATAAGTAGATTTGAAGTTATTCTGAGCAGATATAGCATATATTTAGATTTTTGATCTTTTATGGATATATTTGATATTAGGAGATTGATGTAAAGAGATATATATGCAGAGAGACTATTTTGATCTTTATGAGGGTTATAATTATGGATTGTGGATGGATGAGTAAGACATATGATGATTTTGTATAGTGGAAAAGAAATTATGTGTTGTGATAGAGATGATTGTAGATTGTATATAAAAAATAATTTTCGGATGACTAGTATGATAAATTATGTTTGCAAGATATTTATGTTACTAGGTGTGAAATTTTGATCGTATCGATAAGATGGGTGATTTAGTAGGGATATGTGTAGCTAACAATATTGTTAGAGGATTAACATCTCGTTTAAACCTTTGAGTTGATTACCAAATAGGGTAATGGGTTTAAGGAATATGACATGGATACAGTTATTGGATTGTGAGTGATGTCAGTAGTTAAGATGTAAGGTATATAGTTCTGGATGACATGATAGTAAGTTTGGTTTAGAAGTTGCTAATTATGTGAATATGATTAGATGGAAAGTATGATAGTGAAATAAATTATATAAGATGATGATAGTACTAAGCTGATAGTCTCATGGCATATATGACAGTGAAAGTATATTTTGAGTATTAGTTTAGTTTTGAACATTGATTTAGATGATAAGAATATTATAGCCTGAAGATCGTGTATGTTGGGTGATGAATTTTAATTACAAATATACAGACTTATTTTATTATGATTATTAGGTGATATTAATGATGTTATAGAAGGATGTTGATGATACTATACGATTAAATTGTGCAGTATATATAATGGACTTTGTATAGAGGATGTGATAGAATATTAAATTGAGACTTTTGAAGAAATAAGAGGTTTAAGTGATTTAATTAGGAATGAGATATGTTGGTACAGATGTTAAATTGAGATATTATATGTTTTGACATGTCAGTTGTTTTGAGGATACTAATTGGAGAGATAATTTGATAGAGTTATTCATAGAGCCTATAGATTTGATTATTTGTTATGACTTAGAGATGGTTTGGAAGTCGAACTAATTGCTTCATAGGACGGCAATGAAAGGAATATAGAGGACTATGATATTTCATATACAGTGTATCGATGGATGTTTATTATACTGCTAGAAGATAAACATATAATGATGTATAGAAAAATGATTATGTTAGTATTTGTTTAACCGTTGGCTTATATGTTCGATTATTACTGAAGATTATTGAGCGAGCCTTTTAGAATGATGAGATTGATCTTAATAATTGTAAAGACTTACAGGTTACATTTAAGTCTTAAGATAAAGATATTTGATTGGGAGATAATGATTTCATAATTGAAAGATAATGACTTTATGATTGGTTCTATTATAGTTTGTAAAAGTTTGATCTTTTAGTAAATTGCAAAGTTAAGGTTGCGAGAATGTTATAATTTATATTTTTGGATGTCCTCCGATCTATATGAATTAGTTAGTGTCAGTTATTTTATTAGCAGATCATAATAGCATTACCAATTCTGGAGATTAATCTTAGTAGCTTTAGTTCATGTACAATAATTTTGTGGATTGGTCTATGGTGTGTTATGTATTCTTAAAGATCAAATATGATGGATTAGTAAATATTTGTGTGGTAGTGGATTAATATTATGAACTGAATATTAAATCTGTCAAGATATTGAAGAGATTATTGGATAGTAATTAAATAAATAATGATCAAACTGGAATTATGTGAATCGAGGAGTGAATAGTTTAGACATAGAAGTAATTGATAGAATGATCATTATAAAGTTTATCATGTATGTTTCTTGAGATAGTTGGATTTAACCTTTTAGATATTGCAGATTAAGAAGAAATATAATGTTATGAATCAAAAGAGGATATAAATTCCATTTGAGGGTGCATTAGGATTTACATTGATAGGTTGGATTTGTTGCACTGCATGTTACTTTTAAGAATGTATTATGAATACACGTTGATATTGCAGTCTTATATGGATAGGTATGATCTCTTATATTGATTTACCTAGTAATTTGTATAATAGTTTAAGCATATGAGCAGTGCACTTTAAATAAGAGAGTTTGTGCTATAGCCTAAATTTTATGAGGATATCGGATGATGTTGAGTATGTTTAGATTAGTGAGATTATTTGTTTAGGAAGAGAAGCATGAGTTAAGTATTTCAGATGTTTTGAAATAACTTGTATTTATCGTTCTACTTAGTATTAGTGATTGTATTGAGGGATAATCCATTGTGTATGTTTGGAATTGGAGTATTAATTCAGTAGATTGGAGATAATTTACTTAAATAGGTTGTATCGTATAATCATAGGTGATTATGGCATTACGATGTGTATTGTGGTAGTTAGCAGGAAAAGTGATAAAATTGGGATAGCTTGAGGTATTTTGGAGTAGAATATGATTTACTTAATAGATGACAACACTTTTTATATGGTAGAATGAATGTACTCTTTCTTGCAAAACAGTGGTATTATTGATGTGTATAGATATGGTATGATTATCTGACTGACTTAGATCTAGAAAATTTAATTTTTGTAAGGGAGCTACTTGTGGTGGTATAAGTTATAGATTTGAAAAAGTAAGATTGTGCAGTTGTCGATTTGATTAGAAGGTACTAAAATTAGATTTGTAGAGTTTCTTACAATACCAGTGTGATTTAAATTTTGAGGTTGAAATTTGTATAAGGGGGGAAGGAAAATGTAACAACCCAATCCCCCCAAAAAAAAATTAATTTTGCATGGGCACGACGTGGCCGGCCATAGTGTGACCGGTCTCATGCCCATGCAGTGGGGCTGCGTGGGAGAGGTGCCATGCACCCCCCCTCGCGTCGCCGCAGCCAACCGGCTGCGGCCGTCTGGCAGCGGCGGGCCCAGCGCCGCCGCAGCTACCGCCAACCTCCCACCGCCTTCCCTCTCTCTCTTTAAATTTCTCTCTCTCTCTCTCTCTCTCTTTTTCCTCATGACTCTCTTATTTCTTTTCTAACCCCTCAGATATGTGATACATGATAACGACTTGAGATATCTTGGGAAGATATTTTAGAGCGATGATGAGGTGAGCTATAGATGCGAGATGGTATAGATGATAGTTTATATAGAAATTGAGTTGTACTAGTATTTAATATTTGTACTCTTTTGTATTAGACGATGATTTGTATAATACAGGTCGAATCATAGTGTACTCTTGCATTGCGCGTGCCATGTAGGCATTACAAGTTGGATCTAAGAAGAGAAGAAAGCAGAGAGGGTGAACAATCCTAAGGGACTAAGAGGATCGATAGAAAAAGAGGGATGAGCTAGTTGACAGCCAAAGCTTGGGTAGCAGCTAAGGTTTGAAGGAGCTATGGGAAGGTGTGCGCGAGAGAGAAAGAAGAGAAGGTACGAGTGACTCAATCAATTAATTTTTCAATAATACCATTTGATTGCACTCCACATTATTTAAGAGAGGCTAACTTGACTCAACCCAATTGAGTAATCAATTAACTTAAAGCATAACAAGCTAAAATAATAAATGACTCAATTGAAATTGAAATCGACAATGAATAACATGCTAAAATAGAATTCAACTAAGTTAACCGACTTGACCTAATGAGTTCAATGTCCCATGAAGTGGTTCAACGTGATTCGAAACATATTAATCCACCATACTTTCACTCGCTTTGTTCTCAAAGCGATAGCTTAGATGGGTTCAAGATTTAACTAGGATTTGGGTAGATCGGGTGGAATCGTCTCCGCAGGTTTGTTACTGGCTTGATCCTCCTTTTTCTTGGACTCGAGTTTAATCATCTCTAGACCCTTCAAGTGGACTTCTCTCATCTATGAGAAGGAAGAAAAAACTGGATCGAAGAAAATAGGCCAAGTTAGCTAAGTCGGGTTAATGCAAGAACGACTTGGGCCACCGTGATATTGCGAACGTGCTGGCCTTGGGTGGAGCTGTCGAAGGCTAGGGCAACTCCAACTTGTCCCTCCGTATCCAACGTGTCTTAGGCAGCCCCATCCTCTGTATAAGGCTCTTTGACAATTGGTTTCGGGTAGCCCAACTATCGGACGAAAGGTGGCACCAATTTTGCACCAAATCCTATCTAGCTGCATGTATCGTTCGTTCCGCTTGAAGTCTAGCCACATTTCATTGAAGTCAAACTTGAATGGACCCAAACTATATAACCATTGTGTGTCAGTACAACGTTTGCTCTCTAGAGGGACAATGGATGAAGGTCCAATTTCAACGAATGTCCATTCACAGTGCAATTGACCTAGAGAGTCGTCGTTGTAGCAAAACCAACATAGGTATGGAAAGAGATCTCGACCTATGATGTGATGTGGGTCAGATCAAGAACATTGGGCTTGCTAGGTCGAGTCAGTTATCTTAGTCTAGACTATTTAGCCATTTTCTTATATCATCTTGCTATTTCGTTAAGTAATTTGATTAGTGGTCTAGCCAAGTCGATTAGCCTCCTATAAATATGTGGAGAGCAACCAGGTTGAGGATTATTGAAGAATTGACTGAATTTACCTCCCTCTATATCTCTCTCTCCCGCTCTCACCCTAATTCCCTCAACCCTAGCTGTTGTCTACCTCAAGGCCACCGGTTAGCCTCCTCCCTCCTCCATCGATCCCCTAGTCCTTCAGAGAAGACCATCTCCTCTCCCCCTCTTCTCTTCTCAAATTTGACTAGCCACCAACACCACACATCACCATCTCCACTATGCCACCTGCCCAAGTCCCTTATCATCGGTCGTCCCAAACCACTCACACCACCACTATTGCTCTACACCTCCCGACCACCCCTTACCATCTTAAAATTATATCCAACACCCTAACCACATCCTCCCCTACTGCCCACATGATAGCACCAACCATAGTGATAGGTTCATGAATCATTAGATTACAACAATTTGAAGATCAGCCCAATTTCTTCTTAGGGTGGAACTTTCGAGGAGATCTGTGGGATCTAACCATCCAATAGATCTATAACTTGAACAGATTGTTCCTCTTGAAGTAAGGAATCCAACACAGCCCCAAACTTTTTCATAATGCCCCTTGTAAGGTCAGCCCATGTCCCAAGCCACCCGTTCCTTGCGACGCCCTTATACCAATGAAGGGTTGGTCCTTCAAAATTGAAGCTTGCTAGCATCACCAGGGAGTCTTCCAGGTTCTTTGGAACTCAAAAATTTGCTCGGTCCTATATATCCAATCAAGAGGATCCCCACTTTGAAATTTTTGAAAATCAAGGCATACCAATTGACCCCGTACACTGAAATCATTGTTAGGATCGCGACTCGGCCTAGCCACAGGAGGGTGGTGTTGTTGTCAGTACGCATCCCTTCTCCGTTGCATGAAATCACGCCGGTGTTCCACCTCATCATACTTGGTTTTTAATTGTTGGCAATTGTGTACAAAATATTCTAAGTGTATTTTTACATGTATATGAGCTTTATACAAGTCTAGAATATCTCTGGTTTGAAGAATTACAAAATTATTGGAGAAAAGCTATTGAGTTCATACCGCATTCACAAACGCGTTCGAACGCGGGTACTCCGTTCACACAGACCAAGAGCTACGTTCACAAATGCGTTCGAACGCGGGTACTTACATTCACTCAAACCGAGAGCTGCGTTCACAAACGCGTTTGACCGCGGGTACTGCATTCACACAGACTGAGAGTTGCGTTCACAAATGCGTTCGAACGCGGGTACTGCGTTCACACAGACTGAGAGCTGCATTCACAAACGCATTCAAACGCAACCTGAAGAATTCAAGCTGTCGCGTTCGAACGCACTCGGGGCCGTTTGAACGCACCTGAGATCAAGTCATGCCGTTCGAACGCACCTGAGCCACGTTCGAACGCACCAACGAAGTTTAAAAATCTTGGACTTTCGTGAGTACGGATAAGACTTGGATTTGACTCTATCTTGAAGATCATATATAAGGATTGTGATGCCCTATCTCTAGGGGGGTTGAAGAAGTATTATTGAAGGTGGTTGAAGAAGTATTTTTGAAGGTGGTTGAAGAAGTATTTTTGAAGGAGACTTTTTGAGGCTACATCGGTTCTTCAACTAACAAGATTTCACTCATCTAAAAAAGTTAATCTCGAGGGTTACTAAGGTTGGACTTCAATCACGAGAAGTAGTGAATCGTCTGTTCTAGCGAGCAAGACTGAGAGGAACAAAGTCGTTTGGTTCGATGGGTTGTTTTGTGAGTCAATCTTGTAAGCGCTACTATTCTAGTGATTGGTTTTGATCCGAGTTTGGATCCGTGGTTTTTTCCCGTTTGGGTTTTTTCACGTAAAAATCTTGGCGTTCATCTCTTCTTTCGTTCTTAATATTTCTACGGACTTTTACTTAAGCGAACGAGTGATATCATTGCCTAGTATTTAGATACATACTTGTGTCTAGGGGTTTTTCAATTGGTATCAGAGCAGGTTCTCTCATCCTTTGAGAGAGATCAGATTGGCATGGATTTTCATAGAGATGGACCATCATCTATTAGACCTCCTATCCTAGATGGATCAAATTATGGATATTGGAAAGCTAGGATAAGAGCTTACTTGAAGTCTATAGATGAACGAGTATGGTTTGCCGTTGTGAATGGTTGGAGTCCACCAATGTACATGGTGGATGATAAACTTGCTGATAAACCGATAAAGTCATGGGATAGGTCAGATTATGAAAAAGTTGGATGGAATAGCAAGGCAATAAATACAATTTTTAGTTGTGTTTCCTCGGAAGAATTTCTACTTGTGAGATAGAAAAAGAAGCTTGGACGATCTTAGAAACTACTCACGAAGGAACTATGGCTGTAAAACATTCTAAACTTCAGAGGTTGACTACTAGTTTTAAAACTCTACGTATGGAGGAGAATGAGACATTTAATGAGTTCTATGCAAAGCTGAGTGATATAGTCAACTCTAGTTTCAATCTAGGAGAGAAAATTCCTGAAAACAGAATTGTCCGTAAGATCCTTAGGTTTCTTCTAGAGATGTTTCAGGCGAAAGTTACAGCTATTGAGGAAAGTAAGGACATCGATTCTATGAAAGTTGAACAATTGGTAGGAAATCTACAAACATTTGAGTCTAGTCTTTCAAAACTGAGAAAGTCCAAAGGGATTGCCCTATCCATAGTTAAACAAAATATAGAGGAGTCTGATGATGAAGGTGATTTAGATGTTGAGATATTGGCCATGTTCATTAAAAAGTTTAATAAATTCTTTCGGAAGCCAAACAAGTTAAATGCTGAAAAACTTGAGAAAAGCAAAGCCTTTGTGAAAAAGAAGAATACTGTGAGTTCGAATACAGGTGTAAGCAACAACAGTGTCAAACAAAAAATAAGAATTCTGAGAATAAAGTTCGATGTTTTGAATGTTCTGGTTTTGGACACACAGCATAAGAATGCCCTAATCGCCTTAAGAAGAAGAGTAAAGCTATGAAAGTTACTTGGGATGACTTAGATGAATCTGATGATGATTCTAGAAAAGACGAAGAAAACTTTGTAGCTTTTACCGCTTGCTTACTTAATATTAATTCTGTTGTTGATACTAATAGTACATATGATCATGATATGTTACCAGCTAAGGAAGATGAATCTGAAATTCAAAAGGCATATAATGACCTGTACCTAGAGTCATTTAAACTCAAGAAAAGCAATCTTAGACTACTTCAACGACTCAAGGTAATCGAACTAGAAAGAATTCAATTTGAGGAGAAGTACAAATTGGAACTTGAGCGTGTCAAAGACCTTTCTGAACAACTTGACAATGCAAAAAATAAAATGAAGGCTGATAAAATTGAACTAGAGCGACTGAATAAGGAAGTGACATTTATAAAAGGGAAGAACAAACTTGACGAAAGGCTCAAGATCTCTGAAAAGACAGGTATGGTATTAGATACACTAGTAATTCAAATAATAATAAAACTATCTTCGTTTCTGCAGGTATACAAAAGGAAGAATATCTGAAGTCATCAAACGCATTTACAAAGCAATCCTGGATGAATGCTTCTAAACTGAAGTTGAATCTACAAATTGGTGAATCTTCAATGGCACCAAAGGTGAACTTTAGTCACACTCCTCGACAAAAGGTGAGTAGAAAAGGGTTTGTTCCGACATACTATCATTGCGACATTCTAGGGCATATTCGACTTCATTGCAAATTTTTGCAAAAACCTAGAAGTGCTTTCATTTATGGGATGAAAACAAAGGCCATATGGGTCAAGAAAAGTGATTTGAAATGTTATGCTGTGCATACAACCTTGAAAGCTTTAAATTCTGATTTGTGGTATTTAGACAGTGGCTGTTCAAGACATATGGCGGGTGACAAGTCGTTATTTTCTAATCTTGAAAAACATGAAGGGGGACTTGTGACATTCGGAGATGGTAATTCATCCAAGGTAGTAGGTAAAGGAAAGGTAAGTTCTCCAGGGGTTTCTATTCTTGAAAATATTTTTTATGTTAAGGGCTTGAAAGTAAATCTTCTGAGCATCAGTCAATTTTGTGATGAAGATTATGAGGTAAAATTCCCCAAAAATGATTGTACTATTTTAGATCATAGTGGTAATGTTATATGTTATGGATCTAGAACATCTAATAATTGCTATGTTGTTGGAACGTCACATAAACAGAAATGTAACAATACCTCTTTCGACATTGCAGATCTTTGGCATCAATGTCTTGGACATGTGAATCACAAGAAATTATTTACTCTATCCAAACAAGAAGTGGTAAGAGGAATTCCTAAGATGAAAGAAATGTCAAAAAGAGTGTGCGGTTCGTGTCAAATTGGAAAACAAATTCGGATCTCACACAAGAAGGTAAATACAGCTACCACCGACCGTGTGCTTCAATTAGTTCATATGGACTTGATGGGTCCAACAAAAATGGAAAGTCTTGGAGGTAAACGCTATATATTCTTAATAGTCGATGATTACTCTAGATATATCTCGGTTGCCTTTCTACGTGAGAAGTCTGAAATCTTTGAAGTTTTTCTATCACTATGCTTAAAATTGAAGAATGAAAAATGTACTACCCTAGTTAGGATTCGTTCTGATCATGGAAGAGAATTTGAAAATGAAATTTTTTCTATATTTTGAGATTATCTTTGTAACGCCCCCGCCCGGCACGGGCACGTGCACGCCCACGCACCCACACGACACGCATGGCGCACGCGACAGGTCGGGCGGGGCTGTCACACAACAGATACTCTCCTATACGCATATAATCATGACATCATCAAATAAAACCTGCTAACTTATCCATGATCACACATCACCAAATAAATCATACTATTAACCAAATAAACCGGTTAACATATGAATATCCCAGTCCACAATAATATACATTAGACCACTACATAATCTGGCAGTACCCACATAGGCCACAACAAACCATCAAGATACAACTAAAATAACTAATACAAGAGTACACTATGATTCGACCTGTATTATACAATTCATCGTCTAATACAACAGAATACAAATATCAAATACTGGTACAACTCAAATCCTATATAAACTATCATCTATACCATCTCGCATCTATAGCTCACCTCATCATCACTCTAAAATATCTTCTCAAGATATCTCAAGTTGCTATCACATACCACGTATCTGAGGGGGTTAGAAAAGAGATAAAGAGAGTTATGAGCAAAAGGCTTAGTGAATAGACTTTACTCCAAATCAGTGATATCAAACAGAGAGTAAATCATGTACTGGATAGTATGAATCAGAAAGAGCATCATGTCATGAATGAGTATATGAATGTTCCTCAATAATACATAAATGAAAAATAGATAACATGTCATGTCATAACTGATAAAATATATAATCCTCGACAATGTATAAATAAATCTCCATGTCATACCATCATCATAACTCTCTCTCAAATATGACATATGATGCATGCCGACTATGACCATGCTATGATATCAAATGCAACCATATATAATGCATATTGATCACTCGAGAATTAGGTAACCAAATGATAATGAAATCATATGCATTTCTCAACATCACAATCATCAATCATCACGGACATCTCGGTATAATATCATCATACTAGACCGTTGTGCACAGTCAATACCCGGTACCCAGTCTCAACATCATGTCCAAAGACTCAGAGCATACTCCGCCCCCGCAAGAGTATCTCTAATATAACCATACCTCGCCACCCGCTAGGGTATCAGCATCCATCCAGACCGAGCACCCACATAGTTGATAGAAACATCGTGAGGATAACTCACCACATATGGCCTAGCCAACGACATGTGTCCGAATGTCTGCTGCGCACACAGACTAACGACCTCAGACGTAAGGCTAACAAGATCGCGACTATGTCGAGTGATCAATCATCTCTAGGCACGCCCTGACCCTCGCGCCCACTCGGGTATCCTCACGCTTTCTATCAACTATCCTATCAATCACATTTCATGCTTTCCTTCTAAATGACAGAGCAAATGCATATATCCAGTACGATAACAAGTCAATGTATAACAGGAATTTAGGTGGAATAGGAATCAAGAGAAAATGATGCAATGTAGTCTCCAACTGTATCGTCAACACATGCATACTCATGCTAATCTATTACATGCATACTCATGCTACGGATCAACTTGGTAAACAATCATAACAGTAGAATCATCTCTAATTATCTCTATATATATCACCAATGTATTCATATCCCAAATCAGCATAATCGAATGCATGATAAAATATGCTCGACTATAATCATCTCTAGATAAAATCATATAATCATGCTGCAGGCCAAAACATGCATGTACATAAATATATAATATAACCTAATTTGAGAAAGACGTCTAAGGGATAACACATCTTATCAGAAGACTCAACACACCTATCCCTCGAGTCCATCAATCAACTGCCACTCGACACTGGTAAGATTCTCGGGGTCTCAAATAAGGGGGTTCAGAGTCTGAAAATGTTTAAGTAACATAAAGTTAGTTGTTTATCTGATTATAATTCGTTCGAGTAAAATATGATATTTTATTAGGTTTAATATTGATTAGATTTATAGGATAAATTTAATTGTGGCAATATTAATATGCAATTTATATTTATTTAATAAAATCCTAATTTGGTAATTATAGAAAATAAGTATATAGTAATTTATCTCCTTTTTATAAATAACCAAGACGACTATATATATGATTTAATAAAAATATAATTATAGAATATTATTATTACTAGTTATTTTGTAATACTTACTCTTATTTAACTAATCCTAGATTATACATAAAATAATCATTATCCTATTATACAAAGATAATCTGCAATTCTAGTATTCCATTTTATACAAACTATTAGACAATAATAATATACTAAAAATAGACATATATAATATAAGTTAAATATAAATATACGACTACATATATTCACTAATAAATAATAACTAAAACTCTAAATAAATTTATTGCGAATATTTATAGCGAATATTTATAATTGTAATTAATAAATTATTATACTAAAATGCTTAGTAAAATTATATTAGTTATCAATTATAAAAATAATTAATTACCTAAATAGACTATGTTACTTATCATTAGGAAGTAATTATATATAAAAATAATAATAATAATAATAGTCCTCTTCTAACACTGTCTGCTACACAACAAGAGGAGGAGGGCCAAGAATGGACAAGAAGAAGAGAGGAAGGAGAGGAGAAAGAAAGAAAGAAGAAAGAAGAAGAAGAAGAAGAGAAGAAGGAGAAGGAAGGGAGGCTCACCTAGGCTGCGGCGGTGGCGGTGGCGACGGTGACAGCGACAACGGCGGCTAGCGTTGATAAGAGAAGGGAGAGAGCTCAAGAGAGAGAGGTGATAGAGAGGGAGAGAGAGAGAGAGATGAGGGTAAGAGAGAGAGAGAGAAGGTGGTGCGGCGGCAACGACAAGGGAAGAGAGAGAACGAGGGAGTTAGAGAGAGAGATATAGGTGGTGAGAAAGAGAGCGGTGCTAGAGAGAGAGAAAGAGAGAAGGGTAGAGAGAGAACGAGGGAGTTAGAGAGAGAGAAGGTGGTGAGAAAGGGATAGGTGATAGAGAGAGAGAAAGAGAGGAGGGTAAGAGAGAGAATGAGGGAGTTAGAGAAAGAGAAGGTGGTGCGGCGGCGACGACGGCGACGGCGGCGGTAGGCCGGCGTCGGCAAGGGAAGGAGAGAAAGAGGGAGCTCAAGAGAGAGAGAGAGATCGAAAGAGAGAGATATTTAGAGGGAGAAAGAGAGGGGCGGTGAGGGTGGTGCTGCGGCGGCGACGGCGGCGGTAGCCGGCGTCGGCAAGAAAATATGTGAGAAAAGAGAGAGAGAGAGAGAGAGAGAGAATATGTGAGAGAGAAAGAGAGAGAGATATATAAAGAGAGAGAGGGAAGGCGGTGGAGGAGGGGGAAGGGCGGCGACTGCGGGGCCCGCCGCAACTAGCTGGTTCGGCCTAGTTGGCCGGGCTGGCGGTTGTGGGCGCACGTGGCGCCCCCAACACGCGCCCACGTTGCATGGCACGAGCTCGTGCCATGCAACACCAATATATATATATATATATTTTTATTTCTTTCTTTTTGTCTCTTTTTTTTAATTTATACATTATTATTATTTATTATATTATTTTTATTATTATTATTATTATTATTATTTATTATTATTATTATTATTATTATTATTTGGGTTATTACAATCTTGGTATTCAACATGAATTTTTAGCTCCTATAACTCCACAACAGAACGGGTTTGTGGAAAGAAAGTACCGAGTTGTGCAGGAAATGGTTAGGGTTATGCTTCATGCTAGAAATGTTACTCAAAGGTTTTGGGCAGAGGCGGTCAATACAGCGATACATGTGATAAATCGTGTTTATCTAAGACCAGGTACAAAAATGACTACATATGAAATCTGGAAAGGTAAGAAACCGTGTTAAATATTTTTGAGTTTTTGGTAGTAAATGTTATATCTTGCGTGATCGAGAATATTTGACTAAATTTGACACTAGAAGTAGCGAAGGCATCTTCTTAGGGTATTCTAATAATAGTAGAGCCTACAAAGTATTTAATCTTGACACTATTACTGTTATGGAATCTGCTAATGTTATGATAGATGAATCCACGACTGATATAACTGAAACTACTCCTATTTTTGTGTCTGCAGATACATATAACGAAGAAATAAGAAAGGAGCTTGATTTGGAAATTGAAAATCAGGATGAGGACAAAGTTGAAATGAACAAAGATGACTACAACGTACCGGAACCATTTGCTAGAGTGAAAGCAAATCATCCACTGTCACAAGTGATCAGAGACGTGAATGAACCAATTAAGACAAGACGACAAATCCAAAGTGAGGTATCATTTACTTGTTATACATCTTCTTTTGAACCTAAAAATGTGAAGGAAGCATTGTTAGACGATTCTTGGGTTAATGCTCTGCATGAGGAATTAGAGCAATTTTCTAGGAATGATGTTTGGTATTTAGTTCCTAGACCTAAGAATGTAAATGTCATTGGAACAAAATGAATTTACAAGAATAAAAGTGATGAACATGGCAATATAGTTCGAAATAAAGCTAGACTAGTAGCATAGGAATATACTCATGTTGAAGGTATAGATTTTGATGAGACATTTGCTCCTGTTGCTAGATTAGAGTCTATTCATATACTGCTTGCTATTGCTTGTCATTTAAAATTTAAATTGTTTCAAATGGATGTTAAAAGTGCTTTCTTGAATGGTACTCTGAATGAAGATGTTTATGTGGAACAACCGAAAGGGTTCGAAGATCAAAACTTTCCTTCTCATCTGTCTAAACTGAAAAAGGCCCTCTACGAGCTAAAACAAGCTCCAAGAGCTTGGTATGAGAAGTTGACCACTTTGTGGGGTTCACTCGAGGGGGAGTGGACAAGACATTGTTCATTAGACGGTTGAACAAGAGTTTAGTTGTGGCACAAATATATGTGGATGACATTGTCTTCGGGGCAATGAGTCAATCTTTAGCTAAGGAGTTTGCAGATCTCATGCATAGTCATTTTGAGATGAGCATGATGGGTGAGTTGAAGTTCTTTTTGGGACTTCAAATTACTCAGTTGGAAAGATGGATATTTATTGCTCAAACCAATTATGCTAAAGATCTTGTGACTAAATTCGGTTTAGAAAATACAAAACATGCTAGAACTCCTATGAGTACAACTACCAAACTAGGTAAAGATATTTCAGGAAAAAGTGTTGATCAAACACTGTATAGGAGCATGATTGGTAGTTTTTTGTACTTAACTGCTAGTAGACCAGACATTGCATTTAGTGTCGGTGTGTGTGCTAGGTTTCAGTCTGAACCTAAGGAGACACATTTGTTTGCTGTGAAACGTATTATAAAATATGTCGGTGGCACAGTTGACTTAGGTATCTAGTTTATGTATGACTCGGGAGCTATTATATCTAGATACAGATCGATTGGCGGAGTTCATGTGATGATAGAAAAAGTACCTCAGGTGGATGTCTTTATATTGGAAACAATCTGGTTGCTTGGCACAGTAAGAAACAAAACTCGATATCTTTATCTACTACGGAGGCCGAGTACATTGTAGCGGGAAGTTGGTTTTCTCAGTTACTATGGATGAAACAGATGGTCAAAGATTACGACATTGAACAAAATACTATGGTGCTTTATTGTGACAACATGAGTGCTATTAATATATCGAAAAATCTTGTTCAACACTTGCGTACAAAACATATTGATATCCGACATCATTTTATACGCGAGTTAGTTGAAGACAAAATAATAGCACTGGAACATGTTGAGACGGAGAAACAGTTGGGTGATCTATTTACAAAACCTTTGGATTTATAGAGATTTGAGTATCTTCGTACTTCTTTAGAGATTTGTGCTTTTGATTGATTTTTTTTTTTCGTTTGCGTGTTTCTTTTTTATTATTTCTTTTCGTTTCCTTTTAGGTTTTCTTTACTCTGAACTTTTCTTTGGTTTTAGTTTCAGATTTGTCGAGAGTTCTTTTTTTGTCATAAATTGATGCACTCTTAGATTCAATAATATACTCTTGACATATAAATATAATTTTTCTCTTGATTATGAGTTATTATAGTCAATTTTGTCATCTTGTAGTATATTGTATCATTTCTGATTTATTCACACTCTCGACTTATATAATAATTACACTAAATTTAATGCACTCATAACGTGTGTATATTCTTAAGTGAGCATGACATCATGAAATTTTCTTTAAATAGCTCACTATTGACTTTGATTTGCATAGTTTGACCTCATGCTTAGTCTTCACAAATGTATTCATAAAATATCAATAAAAAGGGCTACAATGAGTTAGTGTGAAAGCCATCTTGTTTAGAGTCCAGTTTGACTCAGTACATTGCTTGCAAATTAAATAAAAATTTTGCTATTTGTGTATATATTCTCACATATTGTTTGATATGTACTATAAGAAAAGAGCTATTTACTCATATGTGAAAGCCATCATTGCACCTATATGGTTTAAGTATATAAAAAAAATTACAGGAAAAATTCCCATTCTATTATGGAGAATAAGTCGAAAAGTGCAAATTTAAACACTAAGTCGATTTGACTACTGTGTTGTATCATTGTTCAAATAGGAAAGTTTATTTAAGAAGAGTGTTTTATGTTATCTATGCTCAACTTGCATATGCATATTGTTATGATCAATCAAGATTAAATTAATTTTGAGTGATGCATTAGAATTGATTGTAATATGCTTTTAAAGATTTGATTGATCTGTGTATGATTTATTTCATTCAATTGTCATATTCTATGTCTTGAATCTATTTTGAATTTCTAGAAGTGCATCTCCAAAAAGATTTTTTGATTTTTTTTCTTAGACTTTTTATTTTTAAAAAAAAGGGCGTTCAAACGCAAAATTTTGAGTTCGAACGCGGTGACTGGCGCGTTCGAACGCACTCAAGGATTCTTTATATATTGCGTCCGAACCCAAGGGTTTTCATCTTTCATCTTCCAAACCCTAGAAACCCTTCATTTTCTCCCTCTCAAATTGTAACACCCCAATTAAAAAAAAAAAAAAAAAAAACCTGACTGACGCACGTGCCGAGCACGTGCGTCAGCCTGTCAGCCTGCCACCCTGCCCTTCCCTTTCTTCTTCTTCTTCCCTTACTTTGCCGTGCACGCCACCCATCTCCCTCATCTCTTCTTTCCCTCACCGCAGCCTCTCCGTTCTCCTCTCTCTCCCTCGTGGTTGCCGCCAGCCGCCGAAGCCGCCGAGCTCGCCGACCCCCCCCCTCCGGTAAGCTTTCCTTCCCCTCCTTCCTTTCTTCCCTTCTTCCTTCCCCTCCTCAGCCTCGTGCTGTGCCGGACCCATGCCGTCGCCGTCCCCGCGCTGCGCCGCCGGCCTCGTGCCGCGCCGCCGCAGCCCATCTGCCTCTCCGCCTTCCCTTCGTCTCCTCCCTCGGATGGGGAATACCGAGGGGGGGTGGGTGGGTGGGGGGGTTGTTTAACCCCGTGATCCCCTCCCTCTTTTCTTTTGTGGGGCTGCGGTCATACCGCAGCCCACCTCCCCGGGTGGGCTGCGGTCGAGACGCGGCCTATCGAGCCTGGGTGGGGCTGGGTCCGACGCAGCCCCGAAGCCTTGGTGGGCTGCGGTCCGACGCAGCCACCTGAGCCCCTTGGTGGGCTGCGGTCCAAACCCCGGCCCACTAGGCTTGGGTTGGGTGGGGCTGCGACCGCAGCCCACCAACCAAGCCTCCGGTGGCTGTGGTTGGACCCAGCCCACTTCGGCCAACCTTGTGGGGCAGCGGCCCAATTGCAGCCCACCTTGGCCCCTTGCCTATTAGGTTAGGTTTGAGCCTAACCCAATACCCCTAGCCCAGCCCTTTGGGGACCATTTGGACCCTATAACCTCGTTTACTTTTTTGCACCTGATTTAATTAGCCTGATCTAGTATTAGGTGAATTGTAGGATGACATAAGACCCGCCCTAGGAGACCCTTGACTCATGTAATTGCCAACCATAATTACGCTAATAAGATAATTGATTCTATTAGTTGGCTAATCTTACATATGACTTTAGTTGCGTGAATTAATAGGATTGACACCGCGTGAGGAAGATTTTCGGATTCCGGACTAGCTGACGAGTTTTACCATACCGTGGAGACCCCCCAGGCGAGTAGAGTTATACAAATCTAGCATAACATAATTACAGTCATTATACCTGTGTAGAAAATGTCGGTATTAATGCATGCAGTTGGTACTCCCTATTATATCTTTTGCATACGTAGTTATTTATAACCTGTTCATCATAGTATTATGAGAATGTTAATGTGACATCAACATTAGTATGATAATGCTTTACATGTGTCCGGTATGGTATACCATTGCATAGATGTATGATTCTTTGTGAATGTAGAATGTAATGATCATGATGACTATAACATGTTTTATGCACTCATAAACACTTTGCACCACTTCCACCTATCATTAGTAGTCGATTTCGACTAGGCGGTACCCTACTCACTCGGTCCGGGGTTAAGGGTAGAGTGTATCTTATATGACTATACTATTAGCGGCCTACACCTGAGGTCGGGAAGCCTGTGTGGCATTCAGGTAGTTATACTGCATAGTTAGGACTAGATTATGATGATAGAAGAACATGATTGTGAGGCGGGGATATATCTCTAGCGGTACCCGACGACGCAGGGTTAGGGCGTTTGTTGATGAGCCGAGGGCTCCCGATTCTCCCGCCGAGGGCGGTGATGATTTAGAGAGAGTGAGATATGGGCTTACGACCGGGGTCCTGAGTCTGATGGCCACAGACAACCGGTCACATGTAGTGTCGCCATACACGTGTAGGTGACATTATCGCTAGATGTGTATATATCCCCCCCTCGATGTATGAGATGATGGATGATTGTTTCTTAAGAGTATTTACCCTGTGTGGTGAATAGCTCGGTGAGCGATGATAAGTATGATTATTGCCTTGGTAGACATGAGATGACTAAACTGCTATTTTATTGCTATGCATAATATGTAAAACCTATGATTGAGATGTGTATGAAAAGAGATTGTCTCAAGCTTTATATCTGTGTGAACTTATCATAATACGTTTAGGATCTAGCATGTTCCAGGATAGTGATTGGTAATCTTTATCAATTGCATTGACTTAGTAAATTGTGGTAAGTCATTTCAATAAGCATATCGTTATCGTTAGCAAATATAGGCATACATTGGATATATACATGCGATGTCATTAATTTAGATTGTATGAATCCTACTCGCTGGGCTGTAAGCTCACCCCTCGTGGCGGTATTATTTCAGAGCTAGGGGACGCAGGTGCGGGTAGCGAGGAGTAGCCGCTTTTCTTTCCAGTACGTATATTAGTGTATTAAGCCCCTGCGAGGGTGTGATGATGACGTATTTTTTTGGACTTTAGCATTGTATTTTGGATGTATATTTGGAAGGCTTGTTGTGGCCTGTGGACTTGTATCCAGACTCTTATAATTGAGTTTATTTATGGTGAAATTGTGCTGTTGTGTGCCTTGTGAAATCCTTGTACTGACAGGTCATGTGATACACCGCGTGGGGGGGATTTACCCACGCGGTTTACACGTGTATTTGGAGGTTTGGGTGTTTCACAAATCTTCAAGATCTTGGTCTTTTTCATCAAATTTCTCACTATAAACCCTTTTAGAAGGTAGTTCTCCTCCGGATCTAGCATCTTTCGGCTGAATTTCTTAGTTTTTTTTTCACTTTTGCGAGGTATGATCATCCATCAATTTTCCTATTTTTTTATTCAATTAAGTCTTTTAATCTTGATTGATTTCGTGCGTTTTTGAGTTTTGATCACGTTAAAGTTACTATCTTGATGTTTCTTGTATGATTGAATGTGATATATTAGCGTTTTCATGTGATGGATTTCATTTAGGGCCTTCATGGTTTCTTGAATTTTTTGGATTTCTTGCTATCTTTTTGTTGGCTTTGGGCATGTATTGAATCTTGCATCTTGCTTCTTTCTCAAGAATGCCTAGAAAAGCTGCAGTTTCCAAGAAACCAAGGCCGCCTTCATTGCCTACTTCGGCTCTCAAGTTTTCTACATCTACTGGCTGTAGGGTGATACAAACATAATTTTGGCACTCAACCTATTATCTGTGAACGGCCCGTGGTCATTCTAATTTTTCTGCCTTGGGGATCGAAAAGATCTTTACTGAGCGAGGATGGTTATCTGTGTGTCGGATGAGTGGGACTGCATATGTGGAAGTTGTTAGGGAATTTTTCAGTAATGCCACGGTTTTAGAATGATGTATACGTTCTACTGTCCGTGGGGTTTTGATATACTTGGACTCCAATGTTATTCGTGCTGAACTCCAACTTCCTGATGGTGAGTTCTAGTATCCATCATCTTCTCCACTTCCTGATGTCAACGAATATGCTGGTATTGTGTTAATCAAAGGGGAACGTTGGAAGGGAAACATGATGCCTTATGCGAAACTGACATCAGTGGCTCGCATGCTTCACCTGCTTTGTCTGTACAACATCACCCCCAAGACTCGACATTTCAGTATTAGTCCGGATCGTGCCTTCCTCCTTCATGCGATGTTGTCGAGAGTTTATGTTGATTTGGCTACGGTGATCTACGATTCCATTCTAACAGCTGCACAGAAAGAAGCGCCTCATGAAGGGTTGCCGTTTGGCATATTTACTACCAATTTGTGCACTCAGAGTGGGGTGCGAGCGGATGCCTCGGAACCTTCCCTTACTTCGCAAAAACTATTGGATCGGATTACTCTTAAGCAGAGTCAAGCTCATGATCAGTCGTCTCCTCTCAAGCCATCCTCTCCCGCCGTTGGACGTTCATCACACCTCGACATTTTTTATGACAGTTCGGACGATGACTCATCTCACACTAATGGAGAGTTACCACAGTTCTCTGACCGTTTCGATCAGCTAATGCAGGACCTCCATTCGGTCATGAATGATTTACGAGCTAAGCAAGCTCGTCAGGGGACTGTACTTGACTCCGTGTTGTCGATTCTTCATCGTCAGTTCCCTCCGAGTTCCTAGTCTTTGGCATTTGTGTCAAAAAGGGGGAGAGTGAGTGTGAGTTTAGATGTGTGTTTGGAGTTTAGGAGTTTACTGATGTAGGGGGAGTAATGGCGTAGGGGGAGTTTACTAGTTTATGTTTACTGCATAATAACTTTGCGTGAATACCTATGAACTTTGTTTGCTTGAGTACTTGTGAACTGCTTGCTTGATAACTTGTGTTTGGATTGTTATTCATTTCAAGTTATTTTCACTTGATATTGGTTTGGTATATTTTTATTTGTAGGGATTGATGTGCTAAAAGTACTAGACTTGTTGAATGCTCATTTTGAATTCTTTGTAATATCTTATAAACTAGATGTTTTGTCACAAATTGCCAAAGGGGGAGATTGTTAGGTTTTTAATTGTTGGCAATTGTGTACAAAATATTCTAAGTGTATTTTTACATGTATATGAGCTTTATACAAGTCTAGAATATCTTTGGTTTGAAGAATTGCAAAATTATTAGAGAAAAGCTATTGAGTTCACACCGCGTTCACAAACGCATTTGAACGCGGTGCGTTCACAAACACGTTCGAATGCGGGTACTGCGTTCACACAGACCAAGAACTGTGTTCACAAACGCGTTCGAATGCGGGTACTTGCGTTCACACAGACCGAGAGCTAAATTTACAAACGCGTTCGGACGCGGATACTGCGTTCACACAGACCGAGAGCTGCGTTCACAAACGCATTCGAACACAACTTGAAGAATTCAAGCTGTCGCGTTCGAACGCACTCGGGGCCGTTCGAACGCACCTGAGATCAAGTCATGCCATTCGAACGCACCCGGGCCACGTTCGAACACACCAATGAAGTTTGAAAATCTTGGACTTTCATGAGTACGGATAAGACTTCGATTTGGCTCTATCTTGGAGATCATATATAAGGATTTTGATGCCCCATCTCTAGGGTGGTTGAAGAAGTATTATTGAAGGTGGTTGAAGAAGTATTTTTGAAGGAGACTTCTTGAGGCTACATCGGTTCTTCAACTAACAAGATTCCACTCATCTTAAAAAGTTAATCTTTCGTCTTAAGGGCAATCTAGACGAAAGATCAATCTCGAGGGTTACTGAGGTTGGACTTCAATCACGAGAAGCAGTGAATCCTGGGTTCTAGCGAGCAAGACTCAGAGGAACAAAGTCATTTGGTTCGACGGGTTGTTTTGTGAGTCAGTCTTGTAATTGCTACTATTTTAGTGATTAGTTTTGATCCGAGTTTGGATCCGTGATTTTTTTCCCATTTGGGTTTTTCCACGTTAAAATCTTGGTGTTCTCTTCTTTCGTTAATATTTCTACGGACTTTTATTTAAGCGAACGAGTGATATCATTGCCTAGTATTTAGATACATACTTGTGTCTAGGGGTTTTTCAATACTCCACCCACTCCTCCTCATCTTCATGTAGAGTTAACACCCGAGCCCTAGGGTTCTCCTCGGGTTGCACTGGTCTAGGGATAACCGGGGCTTCTCATGCCATGGGGTGTGGAAGAATCAGCTCGCGGTGGTGCATGACGTGTCCGTCGGTAGAGCTAGCCAGACCCGATGTTTGACGCCGATGTGTTGAGGTCTCGCCGCGTTCCAACATCAATCTATGAATCATTTCGCGAGTGGCGTGGTGGTCTTCCTTGTTCTCACCACTAGCCTTCACCAACCTTTCCAAGATCATGTTGGTCGGTGCCAAGGTAGCCATCAATGTGGACACTAGGCCTTCCGCAGTCATTGGACTTTCCGTAGAAATATCCGCTCTCAGTGCTTCACGCCTTGGTGTTTCGATGTTTGTGCCTTCCTCCATTATGTTTAGATCTTTTGTTTGCCTTCTAGATGCCATCGCTCAAGTCATCGTCATCAATGATATCTCAGCTCATCAAGGAAGGGAAAGGTAGGAGAAGAATATGTTGCAAGCTCGACGGTATCGAGTTGGCGCAATAGTGCATCTGCCGCTCTATTTTTTGTTCCCTTCTTGTATTGTATTTCATAATCATACACCAATAATTTTGTGACCCATCTCTTCTATGTCAGAGTGTGTATACGTTGTCCCATAAAGTATGGAAGACTCCTTTGATCTGTTTGTATAATGAATTGTCTACCGATCAAAAGATGCCTCCACTTTGTCACCGCATGCAAAATTGTCAACATCTCTCTCTCATAAGTCGATAATTGCTGAGATTTTTGTGATAAAGTCTTGCTAAGATAAGCAATGGGACGTCCTCTTTGCATTAGTACAGCTCCTATGCCAACACCCGATGCATCACACTCCACAATGAACTCTTTGGTGAAGTCCAATAGCGCTAAAACGGGCGTCGTTGTCATTGCTGTTTTTAGTTTTTCAAAGGCTGAAGTGGCTTTATCCGTCCATCTAAAAGAGTCCTTCTTCAACAAAGAAGTGAAAGGAGCAGCGATCTTGCCATATCCGGCAATGAATCGGCGATAATATCTGGTCAGCCCCAAAAATCCTCTCAATCCGGTGATAGTAGTAGGAATAGGCCAAGCGGTCATGTATGCAACCTTTTGAGGATCCGCCACTACATCTTTCGCTAAAATAATGTGGCCTAAATACTCCACTTGTGGTACTCCCCATAGACACTTAGACTTCTTGATCTTAAATTGGTTTTGTTTCAACAAATTTACCACATCCTCCAAATGCCGCCAATGCTCCAATTCATTTTTGCTATACATCAAAATGTCGTCAAAAAATACCAAGACATACCTTCGCAAAGAGGCTGAAATACATTATTCATGAGGCCTTGAAAGATAGCTGGAGCATTGGTGAGACCAAAAGGCATCACCCGAAACTCAGTTTTATGCACATCCGCCAAGTGAACTCTAATTTGATGATACCCAGCTCTCAAGTCAAGCTTACTAAATATAGTCGCCCCTGCAAGCTCGTTCAGCAAGCCCGATAGTCGACACAAAAATACCATGTCCCGTCCTTTTTTTGCACCAATAGCACGTGGGATGAGTATGAGCTACGACTTGGTTGAATGAGGCCTTGCTCCAACATCTCGACTACCATCTTTGAGATATTGCACATGTGGATACTGATATGGCCTCACGTTCGTCGGTGCAGCCCCGGGTACAATCTCAATGCGATGATCCGCCGCTCTCCGGTGGCAACTCCTATGGCACCTTAAACAATCCAGAAAAGTTATCTAATAAATTAGACAATTCAATGGTAGTACTTGAACTCATTTGAGACTCATCTCCTACTGGTGCTAACTGAAGAAGATAGATCAAATCACATGCACAAGACAGCCCCCACCATAGCTGCATCGCAGGAATCGGCGAAGACCGAATACCATCAAGCTTGCACATCTTTATTTCCTTGTTTAAATTTCATCCACATGCTTCGAAAATCAAATGTGACGGGTCCCAAACTCTGTAACCACTGAGTGCCAAGGACAATGTTCGCTCCTTGCAGCGCCAATGGATACAAGTCCACAATGATGTCGTATCCTTACACCCGTATACCGACCCGACGACACAAGCTCTCTGCTTTAAGCTTCGTGTCGTCTCCAATAGCAACGTCATATCCCGTGGTCAATTCGGCATCCAAACCTAATCCTCCTCATCGATGAAGCGCACCGATGCCGCACGCCTCTCGAGTTCTACCACCGTCGGTTGGGTTTTGTAACGGAGGTGGGGGATGATGTGTAGTCATAGATAAGAGGGGATTATTGACACTCACATGACGCACCCGAATACCGACTCGGCGACACAAGCTCTCCGCCTTAAGGTTCCTGCCGTCATTAATAGCAATGTCAAATCCCGAGGTCGGTTCGGCATCCAAATCTAATCCCCTCACGAACCTCCCGTTTAGAAAGTTGTGTGTACTCCCCGAATCGATGAGGATGTGCACACAATATTTTGTAATGAGTCCGTCTACTCGTAACGTCCTCAGCGCGAAAGTACTCGAATATGCATACATCGATATTTCAGCTTGGATATCTTCCTCCGCACCCACCTTAACAACCTCCTCATGGATCTCCTCGGGACACTCTCCATCATCAACAACCTCATCATCATCCTCGAGACCATCGATGAGCATCACACTCTTGATCGATTTGGCACACCGATGACCGGGGGTGAAACGTTCATCGCATTGAAAGCAAAGGCCCTTCGCTCTTCGCTCCTCCACCTAGGCAGGTCTGAGAGTTCGAACGAGGGGTCTTGTGCTTCCTCTAGCATCAGAAGGTGGTCGTGGTCTAGTACTAGCAGCTGCTGTCCTTGAACCTGTAGAATTTCCAGCCGACATTTTAGAAGCAAACCACCCATCTCGGTTGCCCCAACCTATTTTTGCTGCCATCTTGAGAGCCTTATGCTTTTGCTTCATCCTAACGGCCTTCTCAAAGGCCTCCTCAAGAGTGGTAGGGCATAAAGCACGAGCATCCGCATTTATCTCCTCTCGCAGCCCTAAAATAAATATGTCAATCAATGTTAGTTCGGGCCAAGGTGGCTCACAACGACTACTAATTCTTTCAAACTCGACTTGGTACTCCAATACGGTTGTCCTCTGAACCATCTTGCTTAATGTGGCAGCAAAATCTTCATATGCCACTGTCCCAAATCTGCATGTAATCCTCTTACAAAAATCAACCCATTTGATCATTCCTCCACCACAAATAATCGATCTATACCAATGCAATGCCATTCCTTGGAGGTGAAAGATTGCCATCTGGACCTTTGCATCTTCCACTGTACCTTGACAATCAAAATATTGTTCAACTTAAAACACCCAATATGTTGGATCACCGCCTTGGAATTTTGGAAAGTCGAAGCGTGCGGCTCTCCCCCGAATAGCGTTGTCGGGTTCGCGAAAGATCCTTGGTTTAGGTCTAAACCTTTGTGCAAGTCAATCCCCTTCTCTAAATCCTCGAGCACGCCCATCACCATCTCCAAAGGGATCAACCTCATCCTCTAAGTGCCAATCCTCCTCATCGACGAAGCGCACCGGTGCCGCACGCCTCTCGAGTTCCACCACCGTCGGTCGGGTTTTGTAACGGAGGTGGGGGATGATGTGTAGGCACAGGTAAGAGGGGATCATTGACACTCACATGATGCAGCTGGATCTGTGGGGTATCAGTTCGATGAGGTCCCACCGATGGTCCTTCTTGAAACTCCGATCGTCGTCGAGGAAATGACGAATCAAATTGGTTCATGACATATTCCTTGAAATCATTGTGATCTTTTTGAATTGAGTCAACTCTATGCATCAATGTATGGAATATGCATCAGGTTCGCACATCCAGAGAATGCGAATTATGCATTCGAACGCACTACGAACACCTCCATCGCGTTCACAAATCCAGAAAAGTGAGAAATATGTGTGTTCGAACGCGATCGGGCGCATTCGAACATGATCAACGAAAATATACTATTTAGGGTTATTTTGAATTGTTTGGTTAGCCTCTAAAGGTGTGGATGGCAAGCACGGAGTCATTATTGATAAATTGAGTTTTTGCCTTGTCTCCCTCATCTTCTTCACTCCCATTTTCTTGATCCTTGGTGACACTGCTTCTAGCCTCCTCAATCGGCCAATCACCCTAGACCCTTAGGGGAGGCCCACTCCTCCCCCTTCTTCCAATCTATCCAACACTTGCCCTAACCTTTCCATCACCCATAACCCTTCCACCACCCCTTATTCACCAGTGCCACCCCACCTCTTGAAGTAAGGAATCCAGTGCAACTGAGATCACGTCGATCGAACTTGTAGATTAAAAGTTATGGGGAAAATATTGACTATGGGTCAAATGGTTGTGTGGGGAACGTGAGTAATGGAATAGGAAAATAATGGTTAGGTTTTGTGGAAGATGGTGGCTATGATGGTGGGGTAGAGCATTAAGCTAGATGAAGGGGGAGAGAGTGGACCGATCCTTGAGAGGCAAGGGGGCACTCCAATATTTGAAGGATAACTCTAATATTTCTTCAATAATCCTCAATTAGGTTATCTTCCACATATTTAGAGGATAATCTATCAAACAAAATAATTAAAAGATAACCCTAAGATAATGCAGTTCGCCGATTGCATTCGAACACAGATTTCACGTTCTCTTTCATTGCGAACGTAGGCACGCATTCGAACGGCGTGTTCGAACGCGGTTGAACGCGTTCAAATGCACTAAACACGTTCTCTTTTTGCAAATGTATACAGTCGTTTGATAGTCGTGTTCGAAAGCCAGGAAGTCGTTTGATAGTCATTTCCCTCCGAGTTCAGAGTCTTTGGCATTTGTGTCAAAAAGGGGGAGAGTGAGTGTGAGTTTAGACGTGTGTTTGGGGTTTAGGAGTGTAGGGGGAGTTTACTAGGTTCTGTTTACTGCTTAAATACCTTTGCATGAATACCTGTGAACTTTGTTTGCTTGAGTACTTGTGAACTACTTGATAATTTGTGTTTGGATTGTTATTCATTTCAAGTTATTTTCACTTGATCATGGTTTGGTATATTTTTATTTGCAGGGATTGATGTGCTAAAAGTACTAGACTTGTTGAATGCTCATTTTGAATTCTTTGTAATATCTTGTAAACTAGATGTTTTGTCACAAATTGCCAAAGGGGGAAATTGTTAGGTTTTTAATTATTGACAATTGTGTATAAAATATTCTAAGTATATTTTTACATGTATATGAGCTTTATACAAGTCTAGAATATCTCTGGTTTGAAGAATTGCAAAATTATTGGAAAAAAGCTATTTGAGTTCACACCGCGTTCACAAACGCGTTCGAACGCGGGCGGGTACTACGTTCACACAGACTGAGAGCTGCGTTCACAAACGCATTCGAACGCGGTACTTGCGTTCACACAGACCGAGAGCTACGTTCACAAACGCATTCGAACACGAGTACTTGCGTTCATATAGACCGAGAGCTGCGTTCACAAACGTGTTCGAACGTGGGTATTGCGTTCACACAGACCGAGAGCTGCGTTGACAAATGCATTCGAACGCAACTTGAAGAATTCAAGTTGTCACGTTTGAACGCACTCGGGCCCATTCGAACGCACCTAAGATCAAGTTATGCCGTTCGAACGCACCCGGGGCCGCGTTCGAACGCACCAACAAAGTTTGAAAAAATTGGACTTTCGTGAGTATGAATAAGACTTGGATTTGGCTCTATCTTGGAGATCATATATAAGGATTGTGATGCCCTATCTCTAGGGTGGTTGAAGAAGCATTATTGAATGAGACTTCTTGAGGCTACATCGGTTCTTCAACTATCAAGGTTTCACTCATCTACAAAACTTAATCTTTCGTCTTAAGGGCTATCTAGACGAAAGATCAATCTCAAGGGTTACTAAGGTTGGACTTCAATCACGAGAAGCAGTGAATCGTGGGTTCTAGCGAGCAAGACTGAGAGGAACAAAGTCGTTTGGTTTGACGGGTTGTTTTGTGAGTCAGTCTTGTAACTGCTTCTATTCTTCTTAAGACACGTTTTTCTACGTTAAAATCTTGGCGTTCATCTCTGCTTTCGTTCTTAATATTTCTATGGACCTTTACTTAACCGAACGAGTGATATCATTGCCTAGTTTTTAGATACATACTTGTGTCTAGGGATTTTTCAAGCTGCGAATGGACAATTTGTGTCGCCAGATCAGGATCCGCATATAGGGACACAAGCTTACCGTGGACTTGTACCCACTCACATTTTGGGGAGCTTACATTATCCTGGGTATATAGTGGTTGCGGAGCTCGGGACCCGTGACATTTGACTTTGGTAGCATGTGGATGGCGTTTCAGCAGAATGGTAGAGTGGTTCGGTTCGAGGGCGCGAAGACAAAGCCAAGCCCGGCTTTTCATTAGATGATGGGGTGACCCCACCCCCCGTGGATAGGGAAAGACACAATGAAGACACTATGGCCACCAGCAGCACCACCCGACGAGTTAGGCTAGCGTTGGACCAACTTAGAATATTATCTGACTCATCACCTTAAGGACAAGGTGACAGAAGTGTGGTGGACTATTATGACCCAAGTTAGAGGGGTTTAGTTAGTTAGATCGAGTCATTTTATTTTAAATTTCTGCATAGCAATTTTCTACACTTTGTTGGGTTGAGTCATGAGACGTTTAGATTGGGTCTAGTCTATTTTCAGCTTTACTTGGAGGGCAAGTTACTTATCATGGGTAGCCACTATATAAGGTGTGGTGAGCACCCAAAGTAAAAGCAATGAGAATTACCCTAGTCTTCCCTTTCTCTCTCTCTCTCTCTCTCTCTCTCTCTCTCTCTCTCTCTCTCTCTCTCTCTCTCTCTCTCTTCTCTATCAGCTAGCGGCACTCTTACTGGGGCCATCAACTAAGCCTACCCAAGCTAGCTTGACAACTTCCCTATACCTCAACTCACCCCCACCTCAGTAACCACATCGCCATCTCCTTCAGCTCAAACCGCTTCCATCTCCTTCACTTTCACAAACCAACCCCTCCTCCATATACCATCTTCTTCAGCCGAACTTCCTCCATCTTCCTCACTGCACAACCCGATGACTCATAGCCACTGCACAACCCGATAGCTCGACCTTCCCTCTCGTCGCCGACTACGACAACTGAGCTCGACCTTGTTGCCAATGGTGGGGATGTTGAGTGCGTGGGATTGAGCCTACTACCTCCAGATGACACTTGCTGAACTTGAGCCTACTCAAGCTTAGGTAAGCCCAAACTTTCTGAGTTGTTTGAAGAGCCCAAAGGGCTGCTACCAACAAAGGATATGGATCACAAGGTCAAGATTGTGCCAGGGCTAAGCCGACAAACATGCAACTATACTAATATCCGCAAGGTATTATCTAGCAGAGCCAGAGTGCCTATTCGTCACCTGTCTTGTTTGTGCCAGAAAATGATAGGACTTGGCCTTTTTGCATTGACTATTGAGCACTTAATACCATCACCATCAAAGATCGGTACCTTATACAAACAATAGAGGAGTTGTTGGATGAGCTAGGACGAGGCCTACTTCAGCAAGCTTGATCTTCGGGCTGGTTATCACCAAATCCAACTTCATTGGCAAACATCCACAAAATAGCTTTCCGAACTCATGAGGTTTCGGGGTAAAACCGTTTGGATTGACGAATGCTCCAGCAACATTCCAAGGCTTAATAAACGAGTCTTTTGCCCACTCCGGCGACGGTACGCATTGTTATTCTTTGATGACATTGTGTACAATAGAACTTGGGAGGACTATTTGGGACGCTTGCATGAGGTGATGAAATTATTGAAGATGAATGCGTTGAAGGTATAAATGTCCGAGTGCTTGTGGGGAGAGCCAAAGGTGGAGTACCTGGCCATGTGACTTCGGCCCGAGAGCTCGTCCAACAACTACAGAATGACAAATATGGGGTACCAGTCGTTTACAATTATGCCATTAAACGCCCAGAAAAAATAGTCTAAACTAAGATAACTCACTCAACCCAACAAGCTCAATGCCTCATGAGGCAATCCAATCCGACCCGAATCACATCATAAATATCCAAATAAATATGTTACCTATATGAATATCTAAATCCATAATAATTATACTAGACTGTGACTCTAAATTGCTACACAAGGATGTCGTAGTAGCATAAAACTCCAAATGCATGATTACTGCACAGGGTAATACTATGTACTACTCAATCCATACCTAATACAAGTATTCAACTCTATTAAGATATATGAGCTCATATATATAGAAAGATAAATAAGCTACATCGTTATTCTCAAATACCCTGCAACCATGTACTAAATTATACAATTATAGTGAAATCACAATGTATAATTTACTACATAACAAACTATAATTTATGCTACAACCACCCAGCAACCATGTACTGAATTATCCAACTAAAGTAACACCACACTGTAGAATTAACTATATAACAAATTATAATTGGCGCTATGAAATCATCTTCCATTTTCACTTTAATGGTTGTATTGTCTGCAATACAATAAGAGACAAGAAAGGTAAAAGGATAACTAAGAGAAACATATTCATTGTCTCTTCTGGGACATCTTAAAATCCAAAAGTGCCTGATATTCTCTTGAACATAAGGGCAGAGGAAAGAGAAACAGAAACAAAAGTCACGGAAGAAAAGAAAGAAAAAGAAAATGAGAATCCCAGTAAAAGAAATTAACTGTTATCAATATCAACATCAACAGTTATTGTGCCAATGAACGACTGTGTTTAACCTAAAATACTGATACATTAATGATATTCTAATGAAGAATCAATGCAACTATCTGCATCCAAAGAATTGGGGCCATACTTTACCCAGAAATAAGAACTCCCAATGTCTTAATGCCAAAGTTTACCACAGAAGCCTGTTGGAACTGGTGGAGGCCTCTTGCTGCAGATTGCTTCTGAGAAGGTGTCCACAAGCTGTCCAGCAAGACTCGCAGGATCGTCAATCAGAGTGTCAACGTAAACACTGACAACCCTTCTCTCCTGTGGAGTTGCTCGCAGGCTAAACCAAGTCAAAAATTTTACTCTAAAATTGGTCTCAATGTGTCCCTCGCACTCGAGCCATCTGATCATCTTAACACAATACTCATAATCCCCTTCCAAAGATCCATCTTTATTACATATTTCCTCACATTTTCCTAAGAATCTTTTCTTTGATGAGCTCCCAGGTTCCCTTCCAGGCTTTGTTGGGCTGTTCTCATGCACATTGCTGCCTGGTTTCAACTTAGAGCTCCTTCCTGAATCTTCCTTGCCATTTTCTGGCCCGCATAGTGCGATCTGCTGAGTTGAATCAGGGCATTCAATAACCATCTCATCTCCAGTACGTGCATTAGATACACCCTCTGACCTTGGGATGTCCAATGCCTGATTGTGCTCCATAGAGTTCGTGGAATCTCTCTGGGAACCGGAATGAATCATTGAGTTTGGCTCCTCATCCAAAGATGACCCAGATAACCCTGGTGTTTCCTCCTGCTCAGTACATTCTGTTTCACTTGTGCTGCCAATATTGGCATTCTGTGAGTTATTTTTATCTTTACAAAGGTGATCAGATGTTTTCTCTGATTCAGGAATTTCAGGGTTTTCACAACATTCAAAATAACTTTCTGGTGACTTATTGAGATCAGTATATGCAGTCCTGTTGTTATTTGATTCATCTCCATCAGATGAAGGGTTAGACAGTCCATTACTGTTTGCTTTTGGGCTTCCACAATTTCTAGTTTCTCCTGGTGCAAGGCCCATTGAGTCATCCTTCAAAAAGGCTTCAGTCGTTACTCCAACTTCCCATGTACCTAATTCCTTAATGTTGCTAAATGCGACTACCTTGAACAAGTAATTTGTTGCTGGAGCAAGTTCTCTTACTATGAATCTTCTCTCTGAATTAATTAGAGTATAGGTTGGTTGCAGGGAATATTCGGCTATGTCAGTTTTTCGATGCCACAAGTTAAAACCAGCCAGATCTTGAGATATTGTTGCGCAATCCTCTGAACCCAACACCAAGGTAACTGATGTTGGCAAGACATCTTCAAATTTGATAAAACTTGATTTTGTTAAGCTGGGTTCTGCAAAAACATATATATTCAGAAAGAGATCAACAATGGAAAGTGAAAAGGAGCCATAGCATGCCCAATTCATAAAAACCCTTACTCTGAACAGTTGAAGAGGCACTAGAAAGCATGGATTCCAGTGATTCCAGTGCACGTGCACACAACTTTTGAACCTCAGTACCAACAGAAAGTCTGTTTACAATCCCACGAGCCATATTTGGAATACCAGTTATAGGGCCAACCTCGGCCTCCAGCTTCTTTACTGCTGTGTCCACAATATCATGCAAACTTTGGTATTTTTCTGTTAATCTGAGGAGCTTATGGCTAAGAGAAATCCGGTAAGACAGTACATCTACTCGTCGAGCATCTTTAGCTACCATAAGCTGCTTTTTCCAGCATCTGCAAGAAAAGAAAATAATTGTTCTTGAGGAAAATTTTGAGTTATAAATTTTGAACTAAATTGAAGCACAACTTTTATCTGTCACTAAATTAGTAAAACTTAAGCCAAGATGTAATGAAAAAAAACACAACAGCCAAGGAATTTGCTGCGGTCAATCATGATTGACATATCCTGTCATGATGAACTGAAAGAAGGCATGATGCAACCATTGCTCTCATCTACAATCCTAAGGGTTGAGGACATGCAAGTTTGTTAATAGTTTGGATATTTTTTATGCGAACAGGACCAGGTCGGATCACATCATGGGAGCATTAGGCTCGATAGATCAAGCCTATTTATCTAACTTGCTTATGTAACTTAGTTAGAATCCTAGTAAGAATTTGTTTAATTAGCTAAATCCAGTTCTGTGCAATTTTGAAAAAATATTTAAAAGATATTCATTTGACTGCCAAATATTATAAAACTAGTTGGATACAACTGGGGACGTCATGATCTAGAACTCTCATATTCAATGTGTCTTCATATTCGGATTATATCTACAACGAAACGGAGAATTAATCAGAGGAAGATAAGGAGACTGATTTAATTAAGTCATGTAAGCCATTAAAACAAGTCTTAGGTAAGTTATGTAAGTCTTTAAGGCAAATCCTAGTTTAGTCATGTAAGTCTTTAAAGTAAGTCATAATTAAGTCATATAAGTTTTTAAGATAAATTCTAGTTCCAGACAGTTTAGAATTAATCTCTCTATATATATAGAGTGCAACCCTAATTGAGTTATGCATTTATCAAGAATTACTTGGCTTTTGTCCTTGCCGTCCCCTACTCTCTCCCTCTCAACTTGGTTGTCAGCCTCAACATCTCCCTCCTCCCTCTCGTCAATTGCCGCCACATCTCCTGTTAAAAATTCTCGTTTTGCTTCTAATCTTCCTCGTCCGCCATAGCACCCTTGTCCCTAAGGACTAGCCTCCCTACTTCATCTTCTCTTCCTCTTGGTTATCCTTCAGTTCATATTACTGTCCAAACATATCTTCAACCTTTGGTTACTATTTAATCTATATCTCAAAATCTAAATGACCAAACCTTGATATTGGATTCGTTAGAAAGCTTTCTTTAACAACAACAATATATCCAAATTGCAAGAGAATCCAACGGGTGGATTTGACAGAATCACCCTCGAAAGTTTCGTCCTTAAATTTGTCTAGAAATCTTTACGAATTGGATCAAACAGGTTCGTACCAATTTTATTGGCTTAGAGTTCAAAATATCTTCTACTCTTCAGATGACAGACAAATAGACATTATGCAATACAGTATTTTACAGTATCCTCAAACTTGTCCATATATTCGCATGTTATATAGTCTATTGGAGTACGCATATCTAAGGATCATAGGAATAAAAAAAAAGTAGGAATTGTTGTTTTTTTGTTGAAGATTGCATGCTTCAGAATGATTAAATTTGTTAGATTGTGCAGAAATGAGACAGAGATGCTAGCAATGTTACCTAGTGATTGAACATTTTGAAAATTGCAAATTAAAGAGGATTCTCCAAGTTGTATCAGATGATACTGGAATATCTCAAAAACATATTGTTAGTTAAGCAAGATGTATTTTTAAAAGCAGTTAAGCAATACTAGAGGTTGCCACTTACTTATGCATATCCTATAACGAGGAAGAGAGAGGAAGAGGCTTTGTAGACCTCTAGGATTTATGCCATGACATAGGCTAACCCAGAACAGTAAGTGATGAAGGACAGGTATCTCTAATACCAAACTGCTCTAGGATGAACATAGAGAGAAATGGATTCAATGAAAAATATCAAGATAAAGAAAGATATGGATTTTAGCAGTAAAAGCAGCATATAGAGCAAAAAAAAAAGGAGAGAGAAAAGAGAATAAAAAAATTGTTTTTGTATGATTGTTACAAAAGTAGGCGGTAAGGTTGCTAAAGTGCCCGACAGTAAGAAGCTGCTCTAATACTGAACCCCAAAAAGTTGTTTCCTGGTTTCCTTCTGTGAAAGAGAAAAAAAGAAATAGAGAATGATTTGAAAGAAAAGAAAAAAGAGATGAGAGAATACATGAGAAAAAGAAGGTATTAAATAAAGAAAGATAAGCTGAAATCACTCAAGTAGGGCTTCACACCCCGGAGGGTTTGGTATTACAGTGATCTACGCTTCACAAGAAAGAAGAAAGATAACATCTATTTTCCTTTATTTTTTTTGAAATAAAACCTAGCCATTCTCACAAAAGACCTCCATCTCGTTTTTCTAATAAAGGGTAGATAAGAAACCCTAATCAAACTCAAATTCCTAGTTGGATTAGATCAAATATATTACCCATATAGGTACCAATAAATTCTAACCAAAAGGCTTCAGATTGAGTCTAAAAGGAATTCAAATATAAAAAAGCTACGAAAATACATTAAACACCTGAAATAAATGACAGAAAAAAATTCCAAATAAACTAATATCAATTCTCTAATCTGGAACAAGTTGTCACCCTTTTTATTCCCTGCATTGGTAAGTGTATCTGATAAAATAATGCCTAACTTACTAGATTCGTTGTATTGGAAGCATGCTAGATTATCTGGGAACAGAAAAATAAATAAGGCCTACACGTGGGGACAAACAAAAAGCATTCAATGAATGCAAAGTTAGTCCAGACTCCAGTTAAAAGCTTCTTCCACCAAGGCAAGAAAGAAATCATGCGGCAATAAACTATGAATTCTTCTCGTTTCTACTACATTCTATGGCATTGACCGCTAAACTTATAACAGCTGAATTATGCTTCCTTTCGTAGATATTCGATAGAAGAAACATGAAGTATACAGCTTCATATATTTTCCAATATAGTGATGCCATCCCTTGAATTATGAACAAAATAGGAAAAAAATTCTAATTACATGATTAGGCATGTGGATATGGCTATTTATGATATCACATGGGTCTTAGATGCAAGTGAGATGTCTCAATCATATCCAGCATAAAATGTAAATAATTTAATCTGTGTTTCTGACAATCGGAAAATCAAAGTCCAGTACTATAAGAATCTACTGGGATCATGAAAGTCATATTATAACTCGGCCTCACTACCATTTTAATATGCGATAGAACGATACCACCACTCAACTAAAGAAAATTAGGAAAAATACCTGAGCTAATAATTAAGCATGTAAAATATGGCTATTACATGATATCATATCGGTCATAGTTTCCAATGAGATATCTCAATTCCCATCCATTTGCAACTAATTGGATCCAAGTGTTGAGTCAGAAAATTGTTGATTACACTGCTTGAAGAATTTATTTTATCATGCAAGTCATAATAAGCCCCAGCCTTATATTGGCATCAAAATGTTCACAAAATATATACATCCCAGCCTGCCAAATAAAAGGCAACATGGACAACCCATAGTTACAATAATATGAACTGGAAGTAATGAGTCACAATGACGACTTCATGTTTGATTTGTTTGGACTATTACATAAAAGTATCAGAAAAGAACAATAGATCGAAGAAAAGATTTTTGTCATCAATCTACCTATACTTTGTTCAAAATATACATGATGGTATGCCAACTTGTGGAAATGAAAAGCAATAAATAAAAAAAATCATGGAAAGAAAAGCTTCAATCTTTTTGGTGGATACCTTCCTCACCTAATATTGATTGTTGAAGGCTTGAAGCATAAGGACATGAAACGGTATTTGTTGCCATGACTCGAAGTTGTGAACTCAAAAGTTCAAATACTAACTGATATCATGTGGCAATAAACTGACATAACATAGCTTATAGGAGAAGAGGTAAGAAAGCAACTATTAATGAAAACAATAGAATATGGTGAGAAAAGAATGGTGAATGAAATGCACATCTAAATGAGATAGTGCAAATGCTCGATTCTTGATGTATGCAACGAAAAAGGTGAATAAGATGGCTTGCCTAACAGAATGTCAATATTATAATTAATACAAGAAGTCATCCTAATAATGACATAACATGGATTTATAAGAAGACGCACCTTTCTTTGGCAAGACCTGAACTTTACAACTTGATGGTACCTTTTCCTTATTAAGCAGTAGTACAATAAAATGAATATTTTGTTCTTCTTTCTTCCTTCCTATTATATTCATTTTGGAAATTTTATTTAAATCGAGTGGACAATTATACTCCAATGGTAAATAGCTACAAGAAAGTTTATTTGGCTATTCTAGACCTTCTCACCTTTATCAAAAGAAATCTTTCTAGAGGGCATTGTCTAGATTGATAGTAAGGTTTGCCACCAAGCATGCCACTATCATGATTGAGTCATGGAAGCATATTTGCCAGTAATAGTGCTATTATTGTGAATATCTTGCCTGTCAAACAATATATATTTGCCAGTTTTGCATTTGGATGTCCTTCTAATGATGGGCATCCATGTTTGAGAAGGATTAGGTGTCAGTGGTCCTGTTAGTGCTGGCATTTAAATTTGACTAGCAAAAAGATCACAATGCCAACCAACTCAGAATTGAACAAAGGTGGGTAGGCTCATGGAAATGAGAAGAGAATGAAAGTCATCACAAGCCTAGGCCACAATGATGTAGGTCATTTTTTGGGCTAATTCCATCTTTTAGGTCTTCAAATGTATTTGTTTAGTTTTATTTGGTTCAAATTAAGTACGAGTCTAAATTGGAACTTTCTAGTTTTGAAAGATAGTCTTTCTGTCAAATTGGGGTTTTGAGTTGTGTTACCTACATATAATTTTACAGGTCTATGGCCGATTAAATTCAGTTTATTCATCAATAAAAGTCAAAATATTTCTCAATATTTCAAGATCAAACCGTTTTCTAATACAAGAGACAATGTTTTTGATATGGTATCCATTAGAATTAACAAATCAGAGAGAATCACAATCTGATAATCATAATTGAATAAATGGATATAGAGCAAGGTTTCCAGTATCGGGATTAGGATCGGTATCAGCCGCACATATCGGATCAGATTATTTTTTAATTACGTAAAATTCTAAATATTATTTAAAAATGCAGAAAATTTTCCAAAAATTTAGAAAAAATGAGAGGAAAATAAGAAAATAAAAATTACTCCCATATGAAGCCTAAAAACTTAAAAAATGTATTAACCTACTTAAAATTCAAAATTTTGATGAATATCAAGCTTATTCTCTCCTCCCCCCTCTCAAAATTCAAAACTTACTCAAAAATTACTCACATAAACATTCATAGCTACAAAATCAGGAAATATAATATTGCTATATCTATAGCCCATATCCATGTCAATGCTTCACGCCTTGTCATTTCATAAGTGGCAACTATTTGAAATGTAAAAGCACCAACTAATTGGTCCAACGTAGAATACCAGCTAACTTGCCTATTACCAAAGATTTGCATCAATACTATAAGCAAACCCTATGCCTTCTCCCATCCAAGTTTCTTCCTTCCTCTTCTTTTGTTTTTCTTCTACATTTCCTACTTTCTCTACCTAACAGAATCTAGAATATATTTGATGTAGTTTCAAAATAGATCCTGCAATAGATTAGGCAGCAAATTGATCGATTTGATCCTGTTGGGGAAATATCGAAGTAGAGAAGAATCAATTTTTGGGTTGGAAGAGCAAAGTGCTTATAGCTTCCTTTAGGATCGTAATTTCACCACCTATGATGCAAATGGACTCATAGAAATTCCATTTCCAAGGTACAATGTATTTACATATCAAGTTTCTAAAGACTGCAGCTCCAAAAAACTTGGGGACTAACTACCAACCCCAAAAATCAGCAACAAAGATTAAATTAGTAATTTTGATTGTAAGGAGAAATAAAAAAAGGCTGATTGTCTGCAATCTCCATGGTACTCTCTACCTCTAGATTGGAAGAATCGTAGAGCATATGTTCGTACTATATACGACCGTCGACCATAATGAATTCGCAACTTTTCAGCCAATAAAAGATGTTGGATTAACTGATTTTATGGCACTCGTTCGAACACCAGAAGCCATTTAAATGTCATTCAAAGACATCTCAAATGTTGCTCTCAATCCTTTCCCATTTGTCATAGGCTCGAACGCCTTTTAACGTTGCAACATTCAAATATCCTCTAGCCCTATTCAGATGCTCTTATATTATTTTGCTCTTCTTCTTTCTTTTCTCTTTTTTCTTTTTTTCTGTATATATATATGGAGACACTCGAAGGTGCTCCAGCAAGGACTGAGAGCATGACAGCTAACATGCATCCACTCAGTCACTCACTAGTCTTAGTTTCCCAACATAGAAAGCGAGAGAAAGAAAGGAGAAAAAAGAAGAGAAGTAGAAGCAGAAGAGAAAATTGAGCAAGAAGATCCTCTCCACTTTCATGAGCCTCTCTCTCTATTTAGGTTTTATCGGGAACATCAAAATTGATCGACCTGCATTAAGTATTTTGGCCGATATGACAAATATCCGTCCGATACCAGCAAACTGACTGGTATCAGGCTCGGGTTAGGAATTGGCCGATTTTTGGATCCATGTTTTTAAGTACAAAGTAGATTATATCACTATGAAGAAAATAAAGATCTATCAGAATGCTAAATATAAGATGTACCATTGTAAACAACAAGCAAAGGAGTAAAAGTAAATTAACCATGTAAAAGAGACATGCTGGAATCCATAAGCAGAAGCATATTTGTTAATAACCAAACATGCAATTTATGTGAATTAAAGGCTTGTGTGAATGAAATTACCCAAGTAAGTCATTCTCTTTTCCACAATATATGCAATAATAGCTCCCATCCAGCCTCATTGTCTGCCCATTCTTCACAATGCCAGCTT
Source organism: Typha latifolia (assembly GCF_019914945.1). NCBI lineage: Eukaryota > Viridiplantae > Streptophyta > Magnoliopsida > Poales > Typhaceae > Typha > Typha latifolia. The sequence goes on along the minus strand of NC_133086.1, from coordinate 11,517,512 downwards.
TTTCATGCTTAAGAGCACACTCCAGATGGCACGACAGGCCACATGAATCACTCTGAGATGGAGCATCCGAACTACAAAACAGCCATAGGCTAGGGTCCTTATTGTCATCATACTTGTGGCAGATACAACATGAGCAACGTTTGCAAAATGAATCTGATAGGTTAAGAGTAGCCCTGCAAGCTAAATTTTGGCAGTGGCGTGCATCAGTGCCTAGGAGATTATTTGTCACAATCGGTAGACGGGATGGGTGTTCATTCTTTCTTGGTCTTTTGGAAGGGGTTTGGGGATTAGCTGTGAGCAGGTCCGGAGTGTCCTCCACATGTTCTGATTTTTTCTCAGACACAACTCTGAAAAGATATTCAATCATTCTCTGCTTTGTTAATCCAGTGTACTTCCTTTCCTTTCCCATCTCAGCACATAGAATCTCTAGAAGGTCCCTGCGGCTCCATGTCTGCAGCTTTTCAGGGGCACTTTCTGGCCATTTTGACAATTCGTGAACAAGCTCTCTCTTTTCTTCAATGCTCAGCTTGCGGCATTTAGATGGATCAAGTACAAATCCTGGGGCTTAAGATCACATTAAGTTAGAAGACTAAGTAGCATAATGAATGAGAAACAAACATGATAAGACTTATGACGTCAATTTGTAACGAAGAAATCAGAGAAAAAACTAATAATAACAATCTGCATGAGAGATTGCCAGAGCCAATCATATAATAAAAGACAAGCAGCACAAAACAATCAAGGGAAACATTACTAGGTCAAGTTTACTCTATAAGCAACTTAGTGATGCACAGATATCATATTAAAGCCTACAGACCAAATTGTTCCTCGAATCTCTATCCATGCTTCATAGCATTACTGATGCATGCACAATTACATAGCTCATCTAGTGTGGTTTGATAAAAGAAAATCTTAAGAAACAAGGATACAATATGACAAGGATATGCAAGATGTGTGTGTATATATGTACTGCAAACAAAAAATATATTTTGTATGCGTGTCCTATATTGAACTAAGATTATTACAATTTACAAGGGTTAATTTTATAATTATAACTTGTCATAATATATACTAACCCTGTTCGGAAACCTCAAATCGCAGTATTTGAGTTGGAAATCCTACGTTTGGAATGTCCCAATCAAAGGAATTCGGTCAACTTCGGATGATTTTGAAGGATTTCACTATGCATAACAAAATTGGATGATTTGGGGTCAAATTTCACAAGAATCTATTTCCAACTTAACCAAACTTTTCTATATTCCATAATTGCCTTTAGTGTATAATTGATAAAACCTTACTTTTGCCTTTTCTCTTCTCATCTATTCTCACATTACTACTCTCTCATCCTCACGTTAAGTTTTACTTCCTCTTTCTCCCCTTATTTGCTTCTAATCATTTAGTGAATTACTGCACCAACTAATGTGGATGACTGCACAATGATGAACGAAATTAAAGTGCTTAATTTGATGGCTCTATAAGTTGTTTAAATGTTGTAAGCAAAGGTCAAAGGACTATGTAACTTTTCTCTACTTTTGTGAAGAACTACACCTTATTCGCAAACATTTATCTTTTAATTTTCTCTACTTTGGGATTTTTCCATACTATACAATTTCAAAATTCTTATAGTGAGTTGAAACTTGGAAACAATTAGTAGATTTCGTAGGCTACTACTTCTACTAACATGATTGTTGTGGCAGTAAGTTAGCACATAGGTGACTAATAGTTACTTATACAGTTATCTTTTAGTTGAGATGAAAAACTATGAGCAATTCAGAAGAAACTGTTATGAATTGTTGATCATTTATAACAAATTGTTGGGCACTTATATTAAGAGAAAAGAACAATGTTCTATGAATTACTAGTTTATCGTTTGTGGCATGAAATCCTAATGTTGACTGCCTACAAATTCACAGATCATGCATAGTGAAATAACATCTCGAGTCAACTTTCTTGCAAATAGAATCCTCTTGACTTATTCAAAATCCTCTGATTTGACTTCTGTCTGAACTGTCAAAAGTATCTAAGAGATATCCTAGAAGTAACCAAGGGTATTTGTTTTCTTTATTTTTATCTTAAAAAGAATCAGATATATGAAGGAAATATCTAACACGTATCCACAAATTATCCAATGAATATCGTGCCTGAGACTTACATCTAGAAATTTGAAATATCGTGTCTGAGACCTATTCATTCATCTTAAACATGGTTCCAATTTTGGTCAAAAGTTGAAACCAATCTACTTGAGCAGATACAATGATAAGTTCTCGAACCAAAGATAAGCTAAGCAACTATTCATTCAAGATCTAAATGTATTACAGGAATTTTTTCAATTCTGCGCAACCGCGGAAAAATATTTGTCAAATATTCTCCTGTAGTCAGAAAATTACGAAATCAATTGAATTAGATCCGTAATTTCCTGATCTACAACTTTTGTATTTACGCCCTTCGCAGATTCGAACTGTTGCAGGGGTGAAAACACGGAATAACGTGGGTGATGGTGGAGGTGACGGGTGGAGCGGATATTAGGGTTATGGATGGATATGGAGATGAGGGTGGATTATAGATGTGATTTAGGAATATAGACGAAGGGAATGAAGTGGTCGAGATCCCAAAGAAGATAGGTGACTCGACAGTCGACGGAGATTAGAAGTTAGAAAAAACCTTGCCAACGGTAGAGGTGGAAAGATGGTGAAGAGGGAGGTGGAAGATTAAGGTAGATAGATGATAGAGAGGCAAGAAATCAATATTCCAATAGCATAATGAATTTGGCTGCCATCCACATATATATAGAGGCTAGCCAACAAATCCTAAAATCATAAGTAACCCGAATTCTAGAAGATTCCCGTCGATCGCATTCGAACGCACCAAAATACGTTCTCTGTATGTGCGAACGTGATGCAAGCGTTCAAACGCACAATATGCGTTTCTTGTATTTGCGAACATGATGCAAGCGTTCACAAGGGCGTTCGAATGCGAACCCTCCTGCGTTCCAACGCGACCTACATGAATTTTATTTTAATGAAAATAAACACCTAATGCAATAAGAAATGTTCCTAACTAAGTGTATCATACAAATCATTTCAACCATTACTGTTTGAAACTAGGCATGCCACTAGGAAATTGGCTAGTCCTAGATATATAGTGCCTTTATCAATAGGTTACAAGCCCAGTTTGGTTCATTTCAGTCGAAGACCATGAATGCTGATATGATCGGTCAGGTTGTAGATCTGCTAATATAGTTGATAAGAGTATAATTCTAATAATTGCCATTCACTAATTATTTGAGCCTTCTCTTTCATTTCAACTTTTAGCTAGCCTCATATTTCACATCTCAACACCACCAAATCAAGCACGATCATCAATGATTGACAAGGAACTAGTAGAGCTAGAGCCACATGCAACATCTTATGAGCCCAGAGAAGAGAAAGTTCCAATTTGTATTGGTTTTCCTCTCCACCTCCCTCACCTCACAACTCCCTCACATTAATTGTTGCTTTCCTCAATTTCCGTAGGTCTAATGGTTGTTTAGCCACATTTGCATCAAGAGGTATCTTCCGTAATATTTATTATTGCATGAGTGGTCACATCCACTATAGAAGGTAGCAACTCTTCATATCAATGCAAAAGGCTTCATATGATAATTATATCTAAACATTTTTTTGATAATGACAACCTATTAATACAAGAGTTTATGCGATCAAATAAAATAAATACCACATATTCAGCAAGAAGTAATGTTAAATTGTTAATCCTCCTAGTGCAAGAGATTTCCATCAAGTATCTGGATCAAGAGGTGGTGGAGATCTATGAAGCTTGGATATGGATATGGGATACAAATACGATATGGATATGCTGATACGGTAAATCTTGAAAAACAAGGATAAGATACATTTCGGATATGTAGGTCATATTTATATATATTGATGTATGAACATATATATTAGTGTAATTGTACTTGCACTTTTTAATTGAGGAATTATATATTATTGTAGTGTGTGATAGTTTATATTACTAAGACCTTCAATTTATCCATAAAAAGAATTGCCATTCATAACAAAAGGCCTTGTAGATTATGTGACAAGCCAAATTTATAAAATAAATAAATTAGAGATAATTATTTAGATAATGAGAGACTTAGTTTTGTCCTTAAGATTTGGATTAAATTAAATTAACATTTTTATTTATTAGGTATATATTTAAATAAAGAAAGAGATTAGAATCCAATCTTATTAAGACTCTATTATTTTTTAATTTATAAATAGAGGGAAAAATTCAGAGAAAAGAAAAAAAGAACCCTAGATATGAGAGAGAGAGTGCAGCAGTGAACTCTAGCGACGATGGCTTAGGGCAGCGGCATTGACGAAAGAAGAAGAAGAAGAAGAAGAAGAAGAAGAAGAAGAAGAAGAAGAAGAAAGAACTTAGGAGGAAGAAAGAAGAGGAAAGATTTTTTTTTTAAAAGGTTTCTGCTACAGTATGTGCGGTACCATAAAAGCAGGAGAAAAAAAGGAGTTTGCTACTACAGTACTTGCAGGAACTGTAGAAGCAGGGAGAATAAGAGAGAGAGAGAGAGAGAGAAGAAAAGAACGAAAGTAGGAAGAGAAAAAAATGGACAGGAAAGAGAAATAAATAAAAGGGAAAGAAGAAATTTGTGGGGCACCTAAAAATACAAACTGAATTAGATTCGGAAATTAGATTAATTGGGATCGAGCAATTAAAGTAGAGATCTTTACTTGGATTATTGATTTGAGCTATTCTATTTAGACCCCTAGTAAGTGGATTCACTCACATATTTATTTTCTCATATTTTATAATATAATTTTACTGACCGATTTGCTTGAGGAGGATATTTTCTAGTTTTATCTTTGTGCAGTATTATACTTCATGCATTATGATTATATTCATGCTATGTTCTTCGTGCAATATTATAATTCAAGAAATGTTAATCTTCATGCATTGTTATACTTCATGTAGAAAACAAATATGTTGATCATAAATAACTAGCAAAACATTAGTTATAAATAGGTGGGATTTTGAGAATAGACTCAGGCTAAATATTATTCTTTGTGCTACCTATGGTGACTCAAGTTTACCTTAAAATCTAAGAGATAGACCTATTTTGGTCAACCCATAGTCCATTTAGGTGAATCTGATGGGATTTGGGAACAGTCTCATGCTATACCAAAATTCTTCCTAAAGTAACCCTAATTTCAGTTAGTAGAAAAGACAAGATGTATTTATTTCGTAATGACACTTTCTAGTAATCCTAATTAGATCAACTATAAGGAAAATCTCAAGGTAACTTCTAGTTGATGTGGATCTATGAAATACAATCCTCAATATAAGATATTTGGCATTATTGAGATTGAGAAGTTATTTAATGAAATTGAGCATGTTATCATCTTGTTAAATTGCATTATCATTATTGTGTTTTATTATTCACGTTATGAGCATGTTGTTATCATGATTAATTGTTGACCTTTAGTTTTTATAACTGGTATATTTTGGTTTCACTGGCTTTTAGGTAGATTTATCCACTGAGCTAAAATTGTTAGCTCATAAAACTCTATTAATATTTCAAATATCAATCGGCATGGCCAAAAAAATATGATGCACTAAGATATTTTACCTCCACGTAAGATTTGCTTTACCCTTTAATTGTATTGGTTAATATTAAGGTTTCATGTATCTCGAGTCTACTGGAGTATATGGCCAATAATGATTCCAATTTTGGGTCGTGACAGATTATATAATATACTTTTTGATAAGATGTATGATAAACAAGCAATTTTGATTTATAGATCATAAAAAATTGACATTGTAACATGATTTCTTAATTAGGCATCTTAGAAATGTATAAACCATTCCTTTGTTCACAAATGAAAGTATAAAACCTTCTAGATATGATAGAAATGAAAGGTAATAGTCTTCTTCACTTGGACTCATATTGGTTAGAATCACAAAATTATGAAGTACCTAAGAAGTATCCAAGAAGTATCTACAGTCATAGTTTTATTTTTTTTAAATTGGATATTTTAAGGAAGTATTTTATGCATATCCAGAAGTATCCAATGAGTCTCATACCCGATATAGTATTAGATACGGATACATTGAGAGGATGGAACTATGGAAGTATCCATGTTTCCTAGGTGGAGATTGGTGATTGCAATGCTTTCATTTGAGGAGATAAGTATAGTTCTAATACATGATATAAGAAAATCATCAATTTATGGGTTTACTCAATCTTAGGAATAGCATTGTCAAAGTTCATAAAGCTAGTGGTCACTTTAAAAATGCAAATTTCCACATTGATGGACAAGAGAGGAAAAGAGTGATAAGCAATTGGGTATTGGGTAGTACGTGCAATAACTCATAAAGGAGCAAACTATGAATTATCAATTTATAAAGGAATAATATGTATTTTCTTCCTTGTGCTGCATATCAACAATGATTTCTATGTTGGAGGATATTGCAAAGTGGCCTGGAATTAAAATGTCATACAACAGGATTAGATGAAAATGATGATAATGAACATCATTTATATTTTACAATAATGGAGGGTTTCTTAATTCATGCAAACAAGTAGAAATAATCAACCTATTAGACAATTATAATCTGTCATGTAATATGATGTTTGTCAGTGTCTATGCATACCAATAGATTTTGAGAGGTATGGTCTCCTCCCTTTTGATCCGACATCAAAATTGTTATGGAAACCTACACTATTGCAATCATAAAACTTGTAAGAGCTGAACACAGCCTTCAAGGAATCTCAGATAAATGTTCACCTAAGGTTTATCTTGTATTACAGTGGAATGATATTTGGCTATGTTGAAATACCACACTACAACTAGTAAAGGCTGCAGACAAATTACCCTATAAATAACTGCATTACAAATTAATGGTTTCATGCAAGAAGCGGAACCAACAGAACTTGCAAGCTCCATAATGCTATATGCAACAACAATTTAGTTGTCTGAACTAGCAAGTTGAAGTCTCATCTAGTTGACAGATGTCACAGATCCAGTAAGCTTTCAAATAATTTTCTCCATTAAGAAATGTAGCAAGTTGTATATAGCAACTTTGCCAGATTAGATAAGCTCCCTTATTGTACTACTCAATAGAGCCACAAGGTCCTGATCTTTCTAGAGAAATTGCTTAACTCTACCGTTATCCACATGCATTATGCATTATGAGTCCCAAGCAAGTTTGCCTACCATTGGCATGGACGATGCTCCAGATATTTAAGGTCTAGACCTGCGAGGATGAGTACATATTGACTTTGGTACATGATCTAGATCAGACACAAGAACTCTTCTTAAATGGGATCTATGTGACTGCACAGGTGGCCTTCTATGCTGCCACGCATAACATAACTCTCATAAGGGCCCCATATGACCTGTTTGAGTCATACTACATATTTACATAAATTGTTTTAGCTACAAGTGTTGGTAGACATACACAAGAAATCCTTGTATAGATAGGTGTCTATCTTCCGAGTTCCTCTTCAAGATCTTCTATATCTTTTGAATTTCAACTTGATTTGCATCGGTTTGTCTGTTCAAGTATTACCGGATATGGAATGCATAGGCACCTACATTAAGCATCCACATAATGCATATGTGCTATGCAGATTCTCGACAGTCACAGAACCATTTCACTGACATTTACAACAGTGTTTGCAAGTGTAGATCAGTACAGGTTGGCATATCTAAGTTTGCATATCAGAATATCTAGATTTTTATACTAATGTAGGTAATACACGCAACCAGCTAAACTTGGACTAGATGGGTGTGCTCATACTTTCTGGTGTTTGCAGCCTACTGATTGAGGATTGTGAGTGGCATGAGCACATGACCTCCCTTTGTTTGTAAAGTGTCAGGACGACCTCATATGGTTGCGTGATTGCAGCTCGTAGTGGATCTCTGAGGGTTCCTGGATGAATTTCATGGAATCTTGGGTTGTGCATACTTGGGTCCAGTTTATATTATGTTAGATGCCTAGTTCTCTGAATGTTGAGAATGTATAGTTACCCAAACACAAGTAATTCTACAAAAAAATTAGACTGCACATATAATCATTTCCTAAATTACCGATTCGCATAGAGAAGTCAGACGAGCAGAACTTGAGGGCTCTAACAAAATACGTCACACAAGTAAGCGGATGCTACTTCAATACTTTATGCTAATTGATCATTAAAACCAGCAAATTCAAGTAAGCCTTCATAAAAGCTTCAAATTTTCTTAGCCATACAAATTCAACGGGGCAAAAAGCAATTCAAGAGAGAAACTAACAGACGAAAAGAATTTTGGAAAAAAAGAGAGGAACCAAGCATCAGATCCCTTTCCTTTTCTTTTACGGAATATTGCACAAAAAAAGAAAACAAATCTGCAACTGAGCATGACCCAGGAAATCCAACACAGCCACCAATCGAGTAAAACAAAGAAAAAGAATTAGAAAAATCACATTAAACCAATTAAAAATCCAATCTTTCCACATACCCAATTCATCATTTTTCCCAGATCGAGCCCAAACGCATAAAAAAACCCAAAACCTGACCCAAAAAAAACATGGAACAAGGAGAAAAGGGAACCCACCAGAGAAAGGAGGATCCATGGCGATAGATCTCAGCTGCTCCCCCTTCACATTACCTCCTGCAACCATGCACGCCCATCAAAACCGAAATAGAAAACAATAATCCCGCACCTCCAATTTAGAACTTCTTCATACCAAGATTAAAACGAGCACCAAGGAAAAGAAGTCAAGGCTGACTCGGTCTCTCTTCGCCTCTTCCTCTGCGTTAAGATTAGATTATGACCGCGAGAGAGGGGATGGGGGGTTTTAGTGTGATGCGTGAGCCATCGCATTAAACTATTCACGTACAAAGACCGCAACCAATCGAACGAGAAAAAAATCTGCGAGCCAAATTAATTTATAAAGTGATAGGGGGAGGGAGGTATTAGAAAAGGCTATCCATGTCAATGTACAATGTCTTCCCAGTTCCATCCTTTTCTATCCAAGTGTTAATAGATATAAAAAATTAAAAAATTAAAAAATTAAAAAAAAAGATAGAAAGAGATGGTAAAAATGGAAAAGTAGGATGCCCAGGGTTGGTGGAATAGAAACTAGAAACGAGTAGCAAACCGAAACCCTTCGGATTTTTTTTATTCTTTATTTCAGCTCATTGATGCACTTTTGTAGTTTCTCAGCAATGCTAATCTTAAAGGTGGAAACGTAGTATGAGAAATGGGGGAGCTCTGTTTAGTTAGTAGATCGTGAATTTAGAATCCTAGATAAATAAAATATTTAAATAATTTAGATTAAAATAAAGCAATTAAATACCTAGTATTCATGATGTTTGTCAAAAACAAATACGACATTTACTACCACGAGTAGAAGACACATAAGATGTACACATAACTATGTAAATGTTTGTAAATGTATGGTTTTATAAGGATAGGGACGGAGCCGGCTTCTAAGAGGACATTTAGTAGCAAATTAATTTTTTTTAAAAGGAGGGGTTAAGATTAAAAAATAAATAGCCTTAAATTTGTAGGGGCATGGCCCTTTGAGTCCATTTAGATATTAAAGTATTGTTTATTTTCACATAGGTTATCTCATCTATATTTTTTTGACATTTTAAAATGACTCTTTATTGATTATCCATTCATGTGACTATTATATAATTAATTTTAGACTCTTTAAAAATTATTTTCCTCTTTATCTTAGATTAAAAAAAAAAGTTAATCGTAAGATGACCATGTGAGATATTAGGTAGTTGAGAAAGTCAAATATCATAAAATTTAAATAAAATAGTCTATGTGAAAATGAATTATAGTCTGCAATTAACCCCTTTTTACTAATATTCTTCTCTAAAGTCTATTATTTATTTATATACCACTCTAAATTTAATATTTCTATTTACACCCCTCAAAATATGATGCGATTCGGACCATATCGGATCACCTCGAAAGGCATTGGGCTCGATGGATCAAGTTTAGTTATCTTATTTATTATTCTTAGGTGGTTTAGATAAAGTTTTAGTATGTTAGACATTCTATAGACATCCGAATAATATCAAACCAGTTAGAGAAAGTCGGTGACTTCCTCATCTATAATTTTTGGAGTTTCGGTATCTATCTACAGCAAAACGAAGGGTTAACCCGAGAAGATAAGCAAAACTGGTTTAGTTAAATTTGTTTAGGACTTTTTAATTTTATCTCTATAAATAGGGTCTTATGACCTATATTTTAGACATGCTTAGAATGAAAGATTGATTGGCTTTTGTCATTGCATCTCTCTCAACTTGGTTGCCGGCCTCTACATCTCCCTCCTCCCTCTTCACCAACCCCCTACTCCCGTAGGAAAGGCCTACTTCTCTCCCCCTTTGTCTCTCTATCTTAACCGTCTCTATCTCTTATACGATTTTTATCTTTACTCGCTATTACAGTTGTAGGCTAATCATAGCCTTCAACTATCAATCACATCCGCATCAGTAAGCCGCCACCACCATCATATGTTGCCAAGCCATCTCCATCAACTACTCGGCCTCCACTCCATCATCACCTCCATCCTATATGTTAGGTTTTTATTTGTTGGCAATTGTGTACAAAATATTCTAAGTATATTTTTTCATGTATATGAGCTTTACACAAGTCTAGAATATCTCTAGTTTGAAGAATTGCAAGATTATTGGAGAAAAGACGTCGAGTTCACACCGCGTTCACAAACGCGTTCGAACGCGGATACTGCGTTCACACAGACAGAGAGCCGCGTTCACAAACGCGTTCGAACGCGGGTACTACATTCACACAGACCGAGAGCTGCGTTCATAAACGCGTTCGAACGCAACCTGAAGAATTCAAGCTGTCGCGTTCGAACACACTCGAGCCCGTTCGAAAGCACCAACAAAGTTTAAGAATATTGTACTTTCGTGAGTACGGATAAGATTAGGATTTGGCTCTATCTTGAAGATCGTGAGTACGGATAAGATTAGGATTTGGCTCTATCTTGTATTTTCATGAGTGCGGATAAGATTTGGATTTTGCTCTATCTTGAAGATCGTGAGTACGGATAAGATTTGGAGTTGGCTCTATCTTGTACTTTCGTGAGTACGAATAAGATTATGATTTGGCTCTATCTTGTACTTTTGTGAGTACGGATAAGATTTGGATTTGGCTCTATCTTGGAGATCATATATAAGGATTGTGAAACCCTATCTCTAGGATGGTTGAAGAAGCATTATTGAAGGATATTTCTTGAGGCTACATCGGTTCTTCAACTAACAAGGCTCTTCTCATCTACAGATCTTAATCTTTCGTCTTAAGGGCTATCTAGACGAAAGATCAATCTCGAGGGTTACTGAGATTGGACTTCAATCACGAGAAGCGGTGAATCGTGTATTTTAGCGAGCAAGACTGAGAGGAACAAAGTCGTTTGGTTCGACGGATTATTTTGAGAGTTAGTCTTGTAACTGCTACTATTCTAGTGATTGGTTTTGATCCGAGTTTGGATCCGTGGTTTTTTCCCGTTTGGGTTTTTCCACGTTAAAATCTTGGTGTTCATCTCTACTTTCGTTCTTAATATTTCTACGGACTTTTACTTAAGCGAACGAGTGATATCATTGCCTAGTATTTAGATACATACGTGTGTCTAGGGGTTTTTCACTATACTTAAAAATCTGTGCCTCCACCCACCGATCCCAAATCCCGTGCAGACCTAAATCTCAGAGGTTTGACCCTCCGACCTTTGTTTACCTTCTCGAAGATATCTTCCGATCTGATTTATGTGAAACTAGATTCGTTGGAAAGTTCTCTCCTAGGGCGGGCTATTTTATATCAAAATTTTATGTTAATCTAATGGCTAGATCCTCTGCAATATCTCTTAAAAATTATATCCTTAAATTTGTCTAGAACCACTACGAATTGGATCAAGCCGGTTGGTGTTGGTAATTTCATGTATTTGACATGAATTTTTATTAACTTTGAGCTAAGTTTTAAGTGGAGCCCACACATTATTAATGATGGTTTAATGGTGGAATTAATTTAGCTCAAAGTGTACTTTATTGTCAAACATTCACTTAGTCAAATCCATGAAGAGAAGTGAATGAAAATTGGCTCTAAAGTGGGTATCATGGTAATGGAAAATAAAGAAAAGTGAGTTTAGTACCATATTGGATATTTGAGAAATGTTAGTATGGTATATAAGTAACAAACTTCTTATCGGCTTTGGGCCCCAAAAGGGGTACCTATTTTGTGGGTAAAAGTTACTATGCAACTTAACTCACACGCGTGCCGCCCGGCTCGGTTCGCACGCACGGGTCAAGTCCAATTTTAATATTTTGCCTGATATAGAGGGAGACCGACGTCCACTGTTCCAGAAGCAATCGATGGATGGTGAATTGATCTTAAGGAGATAGTATCCAACATTAGACTCGACTATGTAAGTTTATTTTGATCGAATTTTTAATTTGTGACTCTTTGGAATCAGATTGTTACTGCCAACTGTTGGTAACAAAATACTTGGTCCTTCTCTTTTTCTTTATGATTTTATTGTAAGTTACATTAAACATGGATAAGAAAAAAAATTATAAAATTCTGGGACAGTTGAGTTACACAGACATCACTCTGTTATGACGAAGACATGACCCATGTAGAATTTCTTTTCTTTTTTTAGAATGGAGAAGATCGAAACTACGGAAGTCAAAAGTTTCATCCAAATTGATCAAAAAGGCATTTGAACTGTGTTTTCTTTTCTTTTATTCTTTTGATTTGGTGGTTAGGGTCCACCATTCCTGCAGGACTTCTTGATTCGTTTTTAATGATGATAGATAATATTATCTCTTGATTGGTATCTGATTTTAAATAATATTATTTTGGCTCCCTCAGTTATTTCCATCCCCCTAACTGTTTAGAAGGAAAACATTAAGTGATCAATTTATCTTCAATTTATCTCTTTCTTCCCTCTCTGCTATATAAGGGTGAATCATTTTCAAAATACCTAAAATTTTATTACGTGATAGTTTTCTAAGAGAAAAAAATAAGAAACAATTATGAGATACTTACTATATGGTTGGAAGGGCTCATATGCTGCGAAAAATAAATAGTCACTTATTGAGGGGTCTAAGTGTCATTATTTTCTGAATTAATTTGGTTAAATAATTAGAGCACGGTTGGTTATCGGCTACAAGTGCCCAAAAATGCTTTTATGATGAGGTAGACAAACTAATAATTTGTTAGTACTCAGCAATAAGCAGAGGAAGTCATAGCTGCGACCGCATCATACTTTGGCTTCTAGTTTGAGTAGATAAGGATTGAAATGCTCACATCCCCAACTGACAGCCTAGTAATGGAGTGCAGTAGGTGACATCCACTTCTCTCGCACTAATCGCCAACACACATCATAGAGAAGTCTGTTTAGATAATTCTGACTCTCCTATAGCCCTTTGTGAACGTCAAGTTAGAAGTCTGGAGGCTTGTGCACCTAGGTAATCTAGGTATATATATATAGCAAATACTTCAATGCCCTATAAAATTTATAATTTTAATCTAACGGCTAAAATAGTCAGTTTTCATATCCGCTATCGGTTTCAAAGTCACATTACGTTAAAAAAATAGTATAAAATTTGATTATGTTTGTCTAACTTCTAAAAATAGTATAAAATTTGATTATGTTTGTCTAACTTCTAAATTACACGTTTTTATTCTTTCGTTAAGATTTCTATTTCTTAGATTTGATTGTGATAGATATGATTATGCCTTAATTATATGAGATATTATTTAATACTAAACCATTTAAATTTAATTATTTGGAGATAGACTTTAATTTAAATATGATTCTCTATCTTTATCTGTTATTAATTTTAATTTAAATCAATCTTAAACTAACGAGAAATATATGTAAATAATAAAAAATAATCAAATAGATAAATTTAATTAAACTTTTATTAAGTTAATTATAAAAAGACATCAATACCCTTATTTTGATATATATACATTACTCTCAGTTAAGAATATATATGTCTTTTACTTGATAAATTATTAAGATAATATAATTATCAAATAATAATGTGCAACGTAATATATTTAGTAAATAATAATTACCTATTGAACCGGTAATATCTTTTAAATTTTTTGTATTCATATTATACCCTTGAGGATCTTAACCGTTAGATCTTTATCAAACCGATTGATAAATAATTATCTTTACGATATAGAAAGAGAGCGGGGGGTGGTAGTGGTTGCATAGTTGCATAATAGTAGGTGTGATCCAGTTTATTGCATCAAATATTTTAGTGAAAAGATGACATCTCATATGTCTAGAGTCAATAGGGTTAAGCCATACCTGAATAAGACGACTTGTATTCATGCTCAGCTTAAATTAGCCTAGATCGAGGCTAATTCAAGCTTGAGTTGAGTTGTAAACGAGCCTAATCTAAATATATTTCAAGTTGAGTTTAATTCAAGCCTAATTCAAGCTTGAGTCTTAAACAAGCTCAATTCAAGCCTTAAACAAGTTTAGATCAAGCCGAATTCAAAGTGATCAAGCTTAAATTAAGACGGGCAGGGCCCGTCACGTACAGATACACTCCTATGTACATATAATCATAATATCATCAAATAAAACCTACTAACATATCCATGCTTACATAATCCATCACCAAATAAATCATACTATTAACCAAATAAATCTATTAACATATGAATATCTAGGTCCACAATAATATACACTAGACCATTACATAATCTTGTAGGACCCCACATGTAACAACCTATCCTTAAAAAATAAATTAATCTTTGCATGGGCAATGGGGCACAACGTGGGGGAGGGGGTGCCACACACCCCCTCGCGTCGCTGCAGCCAACCAGCTGCGACGGGCCCTAGCGCCACCGTAGCCACCGCCAACCCCTCCCACCGCCTCTCTTTCTCCCTCTATCTCTCTCTCTCTCTCTCTCTCTCTCTCTCTCTCTCCCCCACTGTCGACCCGTTGTGGCTGTCGTCGTGCTACCGCAGGTGAGCCTCCTCCTTCTTCCTCTTCCTTCTTCTATCTCTCTCTCTTTCTCTATTTCTTGCCTCGGGGTCGGGCTCGCCGGAGTCGAGCCGTCAGCGAGAGGCTGGCCGCTGGATGGCCACCAGCGACCAGTGCCCTTCTCGCCGGCCTTGGTCCACAAACCCCCTCCCTCACCTTCTTTCTTTCTTCTCTTCCTCTTCTCTTCTTCTTCTTCTTCTTCTTCTTCTTCTTCTTCTTCTTCTTCTTCTTCTTCTTCTTCTTCTTCTTCTTCTTCTTCTTCTTCTTCTTTCTTTCTTTTTTTCTCTTCTTCCTCGGCTTCTTCTCCTTCTTTTTCTGCACACTAATGGTAGTGTTTTAATTAATTAATTAATTAGTTATTTATTTATTTATTTTATTGACGTTAATTATTTAGGTTTTCCTTCTTAATTAATGTAAAAAGATTATTTAGACATTAATTATTTTAATAATAATATATATTCTTCAATATGATTAGTATTAATTATAATTTGTATAATCAATGATTAATTAGGTATAAATATAGGTAATACTCATATTTATTTATTTATATCTCTATTAGATTAATATATAGATTTATAGATTATAATGATCAAATTTCTATACTAATATTTTTATGAGATACATTTTAAATAATTCTAATAATTTATTATACATTATTATTTTGTAACAAATAAAATAATCGGCTTATGTATTTATTTATTATTTTATAAAGTAATGACTACATAGTCCCTAATTAATCAAGGTATAATTTAATTATAATTAGGTTTTTATCTATATTTATATTTTTTTTATTTATAATTAAAAATCTAGCTAGTTATAAAAATAAGTAAAAATTCTAAAATCTAATAAATCATCATATTTTACTCGAACGGATTATAATGGGATAAACAACTAACTTTATGTTACTTGAACATTTTCAGATCCCGAACCCCTTATTTGAGACCATGTGGACCTTAATAGCGATGAGTATCACTCGGTTGGTTGGCGGATGTAAGGGATACATGGCTTGCGTCTTCGGATCAAAGTGAGTAGTCTTATCCTCTAGACGCCTTTCTCAAATTAGGTTATGTTATATATTATGCACATACATGTTTTGGCCTCCAGCATGATTATATGATTTTATCTAGAGATGATTACAGTTGAGCATATTTTTATCATGCATATAATTAGGCTGATCTTGAATATGAGTATGATGATGATAAATAGAGATGATGAGAGATGATTGTACTGTTGTAAGGTTATGTCCAGTTGAAATTTAACATGAGTATGCATGTAATAGATTAGCATGAGTATGCATGTGTTGACGATACAATTGGAGACTACATTGCATCATTTTTTCTCTTGATTCCTATTCCACCTAAATTTCTATTATGCATTGACTTGTTATTGTATTGGATATATGCATATGATCTATCATTTATAAGGAAAGCATGAAATGTGATTGATAGGATAGTTGATAGAAAGCGTGAGAATACCCGAGTGGACGCGAGGGCTAGGGCGTGCCTAGAGATGATTGATCGCTCGACATAGTCGCGATCCTGTTGGCCTTACGTTTGAGGTAATTAGTCTGTGTGCGCAGCAGACATTCGGACACATGCCGTTCACCAGGGCATATGTGGCGAGTTTTCCTCACGAGGTTTCTATCAACTATGTGGATGCCAGTTTGGATGGATGTTGATACCTTAGCGGGTGGCGGGGTATGGTTATATTTGAGATACTCTTGCGGGTGGCGAAGTATGCTCTGAGCTTTCGGACATGATGTTGAGATCGGGTACCGGGTGTTGACTGTGCACAGTGGTCTAGTATGATGATGACATATATAGATGATATTGATGACTGAGATGTTGAGAAATACATATGATTTCATTATCATCTGATTACCTAATTATTGAGTGGTCAATATACATCATATATAGTTGCATTTGATATCATAGCATCGTCATGGTTGGCATGTATCATGTGTCATATTTGAGAGAGAGCTATGATTATCGTATGACATGGTGACATATTCATTCATTATCGAGAATTATGTACTTTTATCAGTTATGACATGTTATCTATTTTTCACTTATATATTATTGATGATATATTCATATACTCATTCATGACATGATGCTCTTTCTGATTCATATTATCCAGTACATGATTTACTCTCTATTTGGCATCACTGATTCGGGGTAAGGTCTATTCCCTGAGCCTTTTGCTCATGACTCTCTTATTTCTTTTCTAACCCCCTCAGATATGTGGTATGTGATAGCGATTTGAGATATCTTGAGGAGATATTTTAGAGCGAGGATGAGGTGAGCTATAAACGTGAGATGATATAGAAGATAGTTTGACCAGATATTGAGTTGTACCATTATTTGATATTTGTATTTTATTATATCAAACGATGATTTGTATAATACATGTCAAATTATAGTGTACTTGTGTATTAGTTGTTTAGTTGTATCTTAATGGTTTGTTGTAGCCTATGTGGGTCCTACTAGATTATGTAATGGTCTAGTATATATTATTGTGTGCTTAGATATTCATATGTTAATAAGTTTATTTGGTTGATAGTATAATTTATTTGGCGTTGGATTATGTGAGCATGGATATGTTAGTAGGTAGTATTTGATGATGTCATGATTGCATGTGCACAGGAGTGTATCTGTGCGTGATGGGCATCGCTAGTCCTGTCACGTGTGCCGCGCGTGGGCGTGCACATGCCAATGCCGGGCGGGGGCGTTACACCACAAGCCACGACAAACCAATAAGATACAACTAAAATAACTAATATAAAAATGCACTATGATTCGATCTGTATTATACAAATCATCGTCTAATACAAATGAGTACAAATATCAAATATTAGTACAACTCAATTTCTATATAAATTATCATTTATACTATCTCGCATCTATAGCTCACCTTATTATCGCTCTAAAATATATTCTTAAGATATCCCAAGTTGCTATCACGTACCACATATCTAAGGGGGTTAGAAAAAAAATAAAGAGAGTCATGAGCAAAAGGCTCAGTGAATAGATCTTATCCCGAATCAGTGATGCCAAATAGAGAGTAAATCATCTAGTGGATAATATGAATTAAAAAGAAGCATGATGCAATGTATGAGTATGTATATATATGTATCCTCAATGACATATATATAAATAAAATTAATTTTCATGAATGAGCATATTATATCCTCAACCAAAAATATATCTCATGATGAAATTACAATATAACATCACCGAATATAATAACATATGATGTATAATAATCATGATCCAATGATACTAGTCACATCAATGATAATGCATGATGCATGCCAACCACTAGATAATCATATATGTTAGAGCCAGATATAATCTACATATCTCTCACTATCATAATCATCTATCTCAACTCTGAATATCATCCATTATACTAGACTACGATAATCGACCCCAAACTCGATACACATCATGCTACAAGCTCAGAGCATACCCTATCATACGCTAAGAGTATCTCTAGAGATAAATCATACCCTAGCATACGCTAAGGGTATCTCAGAAGAAAATAATCATACCCTGTCATACGCTAAGGGTATATCAATGATAGTTGTACTCTGTCATACGCTAAGAATACAACCATCAGCCATCACCATACTCTACTATACGCTAAAAGTATGTCCAGTATCAGTCCAGATCAGATACCGTTCCAGCCATCATATCACATACACAAGTATTTTTATGATTTTTTAATACATGATAGATCATATGCATATATCTAGTACTACAACAGATTATACAACTAAAAAATTTAGGTGGTAAAAAAGCCAAGAGAAAGATGATGCGATGAAGACTTCAACCATGTATCTAACACATCTATACTCCTACTTGTTTATCACATGCACACTCATACTAGAGATCATCTCAGTATAAAATTATAATAGTATAATCATCTCCAATCATTTCTATATATCACCAATGTTCCCATATCCTATATCAGCTTAATCAAATGCATGATAAAATATGCTTGACTAAAATTATGTATATATCATATAATCATGCTAGAGGTCAAAATATGTATGTACATAATATATAATATATCATACTTTGAGAAGGGTGTCTAGGGGATAAGACTACTCACCGTGTGATTAGAAGATCCAATGCACATATCCCTCCCGTCCATCGATCAATCATTACAAATCACTAGCAAGATTCATGAGGTCTCAAATAAGGGGGTTGGGATCTGAAAATGTTTAAGTAATATAAAGTTAGTTATTTATCCAATTAGGATCCGTTTGTGTAACATATGGTGATTTATTAGGTTTAGAATTTCTTCTTTTGTTTTTATTAAATGATTTGATCTATATCATATATTTAATTATAATAATATTAATATATTATTATTCTAATTGTAGATTTATTTATAAAACCATAGTTTGCTAATTATATATTAAGTATATAATAGTCAATTTCTTTTGGTAAAAAAAATGTAAAATAGCTACATGTACAATAATATAATTTAAAATACAAGGACATATATTATATAATTTTACTTTAATTATTTTGTGACTACTACTCTTACTAAACCAATTAAGAGTTGCATATAAAATAATCTTTACTTAATCATGTAATATAAACATTCAGTAAGTCTACTATTTTATACATGCATAATAATGCATAATAAGTTGTATATTATGTACAAATATCTATAATTATAATTAACTAAAATTACACTAATTACACTTATCTAATAACCATGTTACTATATATATATATTCTTGAAAATTGTAAATATCTAAAATTCTTATTTATATTAATTAAATAAAATAAGTAATTTAGATAGGTGTTGCCAGAGAAGAGGTAAAACTATGGGAGGAAGAAGTAGAGGAAAAGAAAAAGAAGAAGAAGAAGAAGAAAAGGGAAGGGAGAGAGGCTCACCTCGACGGCGGCGGCGGCGGCGGTGGTGGTGGCGGCAACGATGGCAACAGTGACGGCGGCAGGCCGGTGTTGGTAAGAGAAGGAGAGAAAGAGAGAGCTCGAGAGAGAGAGGTGATTGAGAGAGAGAGAGGAGGCTGAGAGAGAGGCAGTAAGGACAATGCAGCGGTGGCGGCAGCAGGCAGCGCCGATAAGAGAAGGAGAGAAAGAGAGGGGGAGAGAGAGAGCTATAAAGAGGGAGAGAGAGAGGCGGTGAGGGAGGGGTGCGGCGATGGTGGTAGCAATGGCGACGGTAGGCCGGCGTCGACGAGAAAGAGAGAGAGAGAGAGAGAGAGAGAGAGAGAGAGAGAGAGAGGGAGAGAGAGAGAGGCGGTGAAGGAGGGGAAGGGCGACAGCTGCGGCGGCGACGAGGCCCGCCGCAGCCAGCTGGCCTGGCCCGGTTGGCCGAGTCGACGATTGTGGGCGCACATGGCGCCCTCAACATGCTCCCACATTCTGCATGGCACGAGCTTGTGCCATGCAACACTAAACTTTTTTTTTTAATTTCTTTCTTTTTGTCTCTTTTTTTAATTTAATTTATATATTATTACTGTTATTAATATTATTATTTTATTTTTATTTATTTTTTCTGGGTTATTACATGAATGCACTATTTGAACAGTTGTACACGTTCACAAAGATAGAGAATGAGAATTGCGCATTCGAATAACCTTAGGCTTGTTCGAACGTGCCCATTCAAATGCCTGCACGTGTTTGCAAAGATAGAAAATGAAATTTGCGCATTCAGACACAATCGGGCACATTCAAACGCGTTGCATCAAGAATGGGTTTTAATTTTGTTGTTTAGGTTATAAGGGTAGCCTCTAAGTACTGTGAAGTGCACCCTAGTTGAGGGATGTTATGAATAAAACTTCTTTTTCTCTATCTCCCTTCCTCTCTCTCCCTCCTCATGCCCTAATTTCACATCAACCCCTAGCTAACATTGGGTTAGATCTTTACCCTCGTCTGTCACTGCTCTACTTTTTCTAGGAGCGACCCCCTTCTTCCCCTTCGTCCGATCTCTTACTCTGATCGCAAGTATCCCTATCTTTATACTCATCCCACTTTCATTCTTTTCATCACCGTTAAAGAACTTCCTTCAATCTAAGTACCCAACCTAAACCTTCTTTAGCCCGGTTCATAATAGGCGTCAAGATGATTCGAAGTAATCACTTACAAAAACTTCAATCGTGTCCTGATGAGATAAGTGGTGTTAGACGATATGCTCAAGACAATAAAGGAAACGTCATATTCAAAAACAGATTTAGAGAATCTTTTGGCCGTTTATCCTAGTGCAAAACAAAATGATCCTCACCTCTTTTTAAGGAATAGAGAGCCAGAGGTTAAAAAACTGATTGGAAGGAAAACTCTAAGAATTTCTACTCTCATCTTCAAAAGTTCTCTAAGTTCCCTCATGGATCTATATGCTTATAGAATGGCAAAAATTCTATAGAAAATGCTGCATTACTATAGCAGCACGATAGGAGGTCCCGATTTTCAGATATTATTTAGATTCTTATCAATAAAAAAAATCTCCACTTGTTTAACTTTTTTAGAGAAATCACCTAGATGAGATATCATTTATTTCAACTAATAGATTACAAGCTTAATATATAGAAAAAATTGAGAGATAATTTGGATAAGCCCCATAACTTAGTGATACATCAACGACACAATAGTAAACATATTATGTCAAGCCCAATGGGTGAAGGAAGGACAATAATCACAATCATGCCAGTCACAAAATTAGGATAATGGGCTTCCATCTCGTCACTACCCTAGCAGATCCAGGCTCACACTAAAGCACACCAGCATAATAGCACCACATCCTACACAAAACCAAAAAAGAAACCAAAACCAACAAAACCAGTTGCTGCCTGCACTTCTACTGCCTCAACTCCAAGAAAGGTTTGCTGCAATAGGAATATCGATGAGAGAGTTAAGGCAGCAATGATGACACCGGCATGTCAGCTACAAAAGCCTATTATTTTTCCTCCTCTCTAATCTTGTGACGGTTAATTTAGATATTTATAAATTATTTTATATATTATAATAAAATATTTTTTGTTGATACTATTTAAATTAACGAAGGGTGTTAAATGAGAATTATAATGAAAAAGTAGGGGTTGGTTATAAAAATCTCAAAGACAGAATGTGAATAACAAAATAAATAAAATATAAAATGTAATTTGTAAAATTTCCTATAATATAATATAATATAAATATATTTTGGTATGAGATATTAGGATGGTATCCATATTATGTCTTTTTGTTTGTTTAGGGGTTTTTAAGGATAACTTTATGTATATTTCTTACATGTAAAATTATGTCTATCTAGAACTTTACTCATATTTTAATATATAATTGTAAAATATAATGATTACCTTGAATTTGTTTATATAATAATTTATATTTTGTTATAAAATTGTGAATAAGTATGTCAACTATAGTAGAAATCTTGTTTAAAAAACGTATATAATCAGAAGTCACCCACCTATCTAAATTATGTTGAATTAAATTAAATTAATTTTTAGCTAGAAATTATAAAACTAATCATGATATGATAATATAATTACTAAAAAATAAAATTATATTTCTATTTACTTTTAAACTTATTTCTTATATTTCTATAAAAAAGGAATAATAAATATCTATTTATATTAAACTACGGAAAGAAAGATTAATTTGATTATTTTTATCTCTTATCTCAATTATCACAACCAGATATCATCTATCTCATACTTTTATTCAATATTTATCCTAATTTTTTTCAACCGAAGAGCCAAAAAGTTTCAGCTTAGAGATCCATCTTTCTCATCATAAGTCAATTCTAGAGTTGGATGGATGATGATTGAGACGGATGGGCCTAAGCTATAATCAAGGTTAAAATAATAATTAAAAAAAGCATTTGGGACTGAAACAAACACGAGACTAAGACAAATGGCATCATCATAAGACAAAAAGGATTTGGGCCCACCTTACGCCCCCCCTGGTCCCGCCGAAAGTGTGATCAGCTTACCAAAGATGGGAAATGTAAGGTGTGGACCCGAGGGTAGGTCAAATGTCATCTTCACCAGTAATACAAACACTATCTACTTTTAATCATTTGCCTGCTTTGCCGCGTGAAATTCCACATTATTCCAGAAGTGTTAAAAAAAGAAATACAACCTGAAAATAAAAACTCAGCTACGCTAAGACAAGGAGGCTCTGTTACGGCATAGGAAACTAAGGGCGGAGAAAGAGTCGCCATCCCATGAGAGGGAAGGGACATCGGAAGGACAACAATTGAGCACGCAAGAATCGAATTCGTTAATATTTTGGACTGTTTGACTGGATAACGATTTTATTTCGTTTTTGAGTTTGGGGAAGTTTCTTTATATATATATATATATATATATATATATATGTTCTAACTAACACTATCATCATGAAATTAAAAATTTACTTTTAGAAAGTTGCTAAAGATAATATAAATTTATGATACCCATTTAAAATGTTAAATCACTGTGAGAGAGTCAAACTCTATACCACTCAAAAGAATCTGAATATTTCAATCAATAAATATGAGTCATGAGAGCTTTAATCGTCTACAAAATTGTTGGATGGAGATTCATACGGATATTATGTTGCATATAAAATGCTGGCCATTGCCCTGGCACAATGATGGCCCAGAGTGAACCTTTTGTCGCATATAAAACATAACCCCTTGGCTCGTCACTCTTCCACCTATGCAAGTGTAAGAGTATAGACCCTAGGGGGTGCTCCACCTTTTCGTACTCTTGGTACAAACCTTAGAACAGCCCGTCACTGATAAGCTCTAATACTAAATAATAGGCTCTGATACCAAATGATAGGCTCAGATACCAAATTGATAGAATCTGGAACCAAAAGATCGGCTACAAAACAATTCCTTAAGATCTGAATTTATTGCAGGAAGCAGTTTGCGCCACTATAGGAACATATTTGTCAGATATTCTCCGGTAGTCAGCAAATTACGAAACTAATTGGGTTGGATCTGTAACTTCCTGATCTACAACTTTCGTATTTACACCCTTCACAGATTCTAATTGTAGTAGAGACGAAAACACGAAATAACGTGGGTGATGGTGGTGGTGACGGGTGAAGTGGATGTTGGGGTTATGGATGGGTATGAAGATGAGGGTGGATTGTAGAAGTGATTAAGGGAAGTAGACGAAGGGAATGAAGTGGTCGAGATTCCAAAGAAGAGAGGTGACTCGATAATTGTGAGAGATTAGAAGCGAGGAGAAACCTTGCCAACGGTAGATGTGGAAGGATGGTGAAGAAGGAGGAGGGAGGAGCCTAGAGAGAAGATAGGAGGCAAGAAATCAAGAATCCAATAGCATAATGAAGTTGGTTGCCATCCACATATTTATAGAGGCTAGCCAACAAGTCCTAAAACAATATGAAACCCTAATTCTAGAGGATTTCCATCGATCGCGTTCGAACGCGCTCGATCGCGTTCGAACGCACTAAATGATACGATCTCTCCTTTAGGGCAAAAGATCGATCTTTTCTAATTCTCAGATCTAGACTAGATCTTGCACGGAATTTTGAAATAAGATCCACAAATATTCCGCCGTCGGATCGACGTGAAATTTTGATATTTTTAGGCCCGGAAAAGAGCTTTCCAATAAATCAAGTTTCAGGCGAATCGGAGTTGGGGATCTCGAGATATCGTTCGTTTAGTGGACGAATGTCAGGATGCTCTGTTTTGGATCCGTGGATGGAGGCACGAGATCCTAGGTAATGGTGGATGGTGGAGGACAGGCGTTAATGTGGTGGCACCGGAGAAAAGTGATGGAGGAAGGGTTGTGGTTGATGGAAGGATTAGGGCAAGTGTTGGATAGATTGGACTAGGGTGATTAGCCGGACGAGGGAGGTTAGAAGCGACGTCGCCGGGGATTGAGAGAACGGGAGCGAAGAAGACGAAGGAGGCAAAGCAAAACTCAATCTCAATAATCAATAATAATTTTGGTTGCCTACCACATCTTTTTATAGGCTAACCAACAACTCAAATTAACCCTAAAAACACAATTTTCGTCGACCGCGTTCGAACTTGCCCGACCGCGTTCGAACGTACCGAATTAGCTCTTCTGGATTTGCGAACGCGATGCAGGCGTTCGAACGCGTGATCGAACGCGCCTATCGGTATTTGCGAACGCGATGCAGGCGTTCACAGTGCGTTCGAACGCACAGTACATTCTCTTCACCACGTTCACAAACCGCGTTCGAACTCACTCCACCCGCGTTCGAACGCGACTTACAGAAAACTTATTTTAATGGAAATTAAACACTAAAACATGAAGCAAAAACACTCCTAAAGTGAATCCATGCTCGAGACGACGTCGGTGAAGTCCGAATCGTATCATAACTCTCTCAGATATGTGGTACTTGATAGCGACTTGAGATATCCTGAGAAGATATTTTAGATTGATGTGGTGAGCTATAGGTGCGAGACGGTATAGATGATAGTTTGTATAGAAATTGAGTTGAATCGTTGTTTTTTATATTTATACTTTTTTGTATCAGGCGATGATTTATATAGTACCTGTCAGATTATAGTGTACTCGTGTATTAGTTGTTTAGTTGTATCTTGATGGTTTATCATGGCCTATGTGGGTCATGCCAGATTAAGTAGTGGTCTAGTGTATATTATTCAGGACTTGGATAATTATATGTTAACATGTTTATTTGATTGTTAGTATAATTTATTTGGTGTTGAATTATGTGAGCATAGATATGTGCAGAGGAGTTTATCTATGCATGACGGGCCTCGCTTGACCTGTCGTGTACGTCGCGCGTGCCGTGTGGGCGCGTGGTCGTGCACGTGCTTGTGCCGAGCGGGGGCATTACAAGTATGATAATGATATATAGAGATGATTAGAGATGACTATACTGTTATAATTTTATGTCCAGTTGATATGCAGCATGAGTATGCATGTTGTGATAGATTAGCATGGGTATGCATGTGTCGATTACATGATTAGAGACTACATTGTATTATTTTTCTTTTGATTCCTATTCCACCTAAATTCCTCTTATACATTGACTTGTTATCGTACTAGATATATACATATGATCTATCATTTAGAAGGAAAGCTTGAAATGTGATTGATAAGATAGTTGATAGAAAGCGTGAGGATACCCGAGTAGGTGCGAGGGTTAGGACGCGCTTGGTGGATGAATGATCACTCGACATAGTCATGATACTGTTGGTCTTACGTCCGAGGTCGTTAATCTTTGTGCGCAGTAGACATTTGGACAAATGTCGTTCGCTAGGGCATATGTGGTGAGTTATCCTCACGAGATTTCTACCAGCTTGAAGGGTGCCTGGTCAGGATGATATCGATATTCTTAGTGGATGGCAGAGTATGCTCTAAGCCTTCGGGCTTGATATTAAGATCGGGTACCGAGTGTTGATTGTGCATAGTGGTCTAGTATGATGATGACATATAGAGCTAATATTGATGACTGAGATGTTGAGAAATGCATATGATTTCATTATCATCTGATTATCTAATTATCGAGTAGTCAATATACATCATAGATGGTTGCATTTGATATCATAGCATGATCATGCTCGATATGCATCATATATCATATTTGAGAGAGAGTTATGTTGATAGTATGACATAAAAATTTGTTTATTCATTATCGATGATTATATACTTTTATCAGTTATGACATGTTATTGACTTTTCATTTATGTATTATTGAGGAACATTCATATACTCATTCATGACATGATGCTATTTCGATTCATATTATTCCAGTACATAATTTACTCTCTGTTTGGCATCACTGATTTATGGTAAGGTCTATTCAATGAGCCTTTTGCTCGTGACTCTCTTTATTTCTTTTCTAACCCTCTCAAATATGTGGTACGTGATAGCGACTTGAGATATCCCAAATATAGATGATAGTTTGTATAGAAATTGAGTTGTATCGTTGCTTATTATATTTGTATTTTATTGTATCAGACGATGATTTGTTTAGTGCATGTCAAATTATAGTGTACTCGTGTATCAGTTATTTAGTTGTATTTCGAATCTTCTAAGGGAGTAAATACAAAAATCATAGATTGGGGAGTTATGATCTAATCCACTTGGTGGCATAATTTTCTATATACAAGAGAATATTTGACAAATATTTTTCCATGGTTGCGCGGACTAATTCCAATAATAAATTCAGATCTTGAAAGGAATCGTTCTGTAACCTATTTTTTGGTACAACAACCCATCACTCTCATCCAGAAAGTTGTGTGTACTCCTGGAATCAATTAGGATGTGCACACAATGCTTTCTAATGAGTCCGTCTACTCGTAATGTCCTTGGCGCGGAAGTACGCGAATATGCATGCATTAATATTCTAGCTTGGATTTCTTCCTCTACGCTCTCGTCCACTGCCTCCTCATGGACCTCCTCTGGGCAATCTCCATCACCAACAACCTCATCATCCTCCTCGAGACCGTCGATGAGCATTACACTCCCGATCGATTTGGAACACCGATGACCGGGGGTGAAACATTCATCACATCAAAAACAAAGGCCCTTCACTCTTTGCTCCTCCACTTGGGCAGGTGTGATAGTTCAAACAGGAGGTCTTGTGCCTCCTCTAACATTGAAAGAAGGTCTCAATGGTGGTCATGGTCTAGTACTAGTAGCCACTGTCCTTGAACCCACAGAATTTCTAGCTGGCATTCTAGGCGCAAAGCGCCCATCTTGGTTGCCCCAATTCATTTTCGCTACCATCTTGAGAGCCTTATGTTTTTGCTCCATCCTCACGGCCTTCTCAAAGGCCTCCTCAAGTGGTAGGACAAAGAGAATAAACATCTGCCTGTATCTCCTCCTGCAGCCCTGAAATAAATGTGCTCATCAATGTCGGTTCAGGCCAAGGTGGTTCACAATGACTACTAATTCTTTCAAAATTAGGCTTATCCTCCAAAAGGGTCATCCTCTAAACCATCTTGCTTAATGTGGCAGAAAAATCTTTATATCCCACGGTCCCAAATCTGTGTGTAATCCTCCTACAAAAATTAGCCCAACCGGTAAATCCTCCACCACGAATAACCGATCGATACCAATGCAATGCCGTTCCATGGAGGTGAAAGCTTGCCATTTGGACCTTTGTGTCCTCCACTGTCCCTTGGCAATTAAAGTATTGTTCCACTTGAAATATCCAATCTGTTGGATCACCGTCTTGGAACTTTGAAAAGTCCAAGAGTGTGGTTCTCCCCCGAATAGCATTGTCGGGTTCACGAAAGATTTTGCTGCCACATTAAGTAAATTTCTCTAATAAATTCGACAACTCGATGGTAGTTTCTGAACTCATTTGAGACTCATCTCCTACTGGTCCTAACTGAATAAGATATGTCAAATCACTTGCACAAAGCAACCCCACCGTCGGCTGCATCGCTGGAATCGGTGGAGATCGAATGCCATCAAGCTCTCCGCCCGAAGCTTCGTGCCGTCTCCAATAGCAACGTCAAACCCCAAAGTCGATTCAGCGTCTAAGCCCAATCTCCTCACTAACCTCTCATCTAGAAAGTTGTGTGTACTCCCTGAATCGATGAGGATGTGCACACAATGCATTCTAACGAGTCTGTCCACCCGTAATGTTCTCAGCGCGGAAGTACCCGAATATGCATGCATCGATATTTTAGCTTAGATATCTTCCTCCGCGCCCTCCTCCACAACCTCCTCATGGACCTCCTCTGAACACTCTCCATCACCATCAACCTCA
This sequence comes from Typha latifolia, assembly GCF_019914945.1. Classification (NCBI taxonomy): domain Eukaryota; kingdom Viridiplantae; phylum Streptophyta; class Magnoliopsida; order Poales; family Typhaceae; genus Typha; species Typha latifolia. The sequence goes on along the minus strand of NC_133086.1, from coordinate 11,488,775 downwards.
TCGTCCTCCTTGAGACCATCGATGAGCATCAAACTCCCGATCAGTTTAGAACACCGATGACCAGGGGTGAAACGTTCATCACATCGAAAGCAAAGGTCATTCACTCTTCACTCCTCCACTTGGGCAGGTGTGAGAATTCGAACGGGGAGTCTTGTGCCTTCTCTAAATTTGGAAGAATGTCTCAAAGCTAGTCATGGTCTAATACTAGCAGCCATTGTCTTTGAACCAGCAGAATTTTCAGCCGGCGTTCTAGGCGCAAACCACCCATCTCTATTGCCCCAACTTGTTTTCGCTGCCAATTTGAGAGCCTTGTGCTTTTGCTCCATCCTCACGACCTTGTCTAAGGCCTCCTAAAGAGTGGTAGGACAAAGAGCACGAACATCCGCATGTATCTCCTCTCGCAGCCCTAAAATAAATGTGCTGATCAATGTCGGTTCAGGCCAAGGTGGCTCGCAATGACTACTAACTTTTTAAAATTCTACTCGGTACTCCAATATGGTTGTCCTTTGAACCATCTTGCTTAATGTGGCAGAAAAATATTTATATGCCACTGTCCCAAATCTGCGCGTAATCCTCCTACAAAAGTCAGCCCAACCAATAAATCGTCCACCATGAATAGTCGATTGATACTAATGCAATGCCGTACCTTAGAGGTGAAAGCTTGCCATGTAGACCTTTGCATCCTCCGTTGTCTCTTGACAATCAAAGTATTGTTCCACTTGAAACACCCAATCCATCAAATCACCGCCTTGGAATTTTGAGAAGTCCAAGCATGCGGTTCTCCCTCGAATAGCATTGTCGGGTTCACGAAATATCCTTGGTATAGGTCTGAACCTTTGTGCTTGTTGATCTCCTTGTCTGAATCCTCGAGCATGCCCATCACTATCTCCGAAGAGATCAACATCATCCTCTAAGTGCTAATCCTCTTTATCGACGAAGCGCACCTGTGCCGCCTCTCGTGTTCCACCACCGCCGATCTTGGGTTGTGTATCGGAGGTGGGGCGATGATGTGTAGGAATAGGTAAAATATGATCATTGATATTAATATGCTGTACCTGGATTTGTGGGGTATTGGTTCAGTGTGGTCTCACCGTTGGTCCTACTTGTGGCACCGATCCTCGTTGTGGAGATGACGAAGCCGATCGATTCATGACATATTCCTTTAAAGCATTATGATCATTCTGCATTGCGTCCACCCTATGCAGCAATATTTGGAACATGCCCCTAAGTTCATCTGCCAAGCCCATGTTCACACCCATGGATGTTGGTTGACTCGGTACCGCCGTGGCCGTCCCTAAGGAATCGGCCTCATGGTTAGGGTTATCGTGGATTGAGTCTTCCCTTGTCGATGTGTTCTCCATTGATCTCATTGTTGATGCCATCTTCCTTCTTTCCACCATTAATAGAGGTCTGAGGTTCGCTTGGCTCTGATACCAATGATAGGGTCTAAGATACTAAAAAATAGGCTATGGAACGATCCCTTCAAGATCTGGATTGATTATAGGAACCAGTCCATCTAACCGAAAAAAATATTTGCCAAATATTCTCCTTTAGTCAGAAAATTACAAAACTAAGTTGGATCGATCTATAACTTTTTGATTTACGTCGTTCGTATTTACGACCTTCGCAGATTCTGATTGAAACTAGGACGAAAATATGATATAATGCGGATAATGGTGGTGGTGACGGGTGGAGTGGATGTTAGGGTTATGGATGATAATGGAGATGAGGGTGGATGGGTAATATTGTTTAAGATATAAAGATGAATGAGAAGAAGTGGTCGAGATCCCAAAGAAGAGGGACGACTCGATAGACGAGGGAGGTTAGAAGTGAGGAGAGACCTTGCCAACGGTAGAAATGGTAGGATGGTGAAGAGAGAGAAGGGAGATTAGGGTAGAGAGAAAATAAAGAGGCAAGAAACCAATATTCCAATAGCATAATGATTTTGGATAATATCCACACTTTTATAGAGGCTAGCTAACAAGCCAAAATAATAATTATTAACCCTAATTCTAGTGGACTCCCGCCGATCTCGTTCGAATGCGCTCGATCGCGTTTGAACGCACAAAAGGCGTTCTCTATCGATGTGAACCTGATGTAGACGTTCGAACGCAGCATTCAAATGCGCCCGACAGCGTTCGAATGTGCATTTCATGTTCTTTATTTTTGCGAACCTAATGCAGGTGTTCGCAAAGGTGTTCGAATGTGACCTTTTTCGCATTCAAACGTGACCTACAAGAAATTTATTTTAATAAAAACAAATAACTAATGTAATAAGAAAAGTACAAGAAATTTATTTTAATGAAAACAAATAACTAATGCAATAAAAAAAGTCACTAACTAAGTGTATTAGCACACAATGCTTTCTAACGAGTTCGTCCACTCACAATGTCCTCGACACGAAAGTACCCGAATATGCATGCATCGATATCTTAGCTTGGATATCTTCCTTCGCGCCCTCCTCCATATCCTCCCCATGCACCTCCTCTGTGTACTCTCCATCACCAAAAACCTCATCTTCCCCCTCAAGATCATCGATGAGTATCACACTCTCGATCGATTTGGAATAAAAGTGCTCATCAATGTCGGTTCGGGCCATGTTGGCTCGCAACGACTACTAACTCTTTCAAATTCTGCTTGGTACTCTAACACGGTTGTCCTCTGAACCATCTTGCTTAATGTGGCAACAAAATCTTCATACTTTGCTGTCCCAAATCTGCATGTAATCTTGCTACAAAATTCTGCCCAACCGGTAAATCCTCCACCTTGAATGGACGATCGATACCAATGCAATACAATTCCTTGAAGGTGAAAGCTTGCCATCGGTACCTTTGCGTCCTCTGCTATCCCTTGACGATCAAAGTATTGCTCCACTTGAAACACCCAATCCGTCAAATAACTGCCTTGAAATTTTGAAAAGTCCAAGCGTGCGGTTCTCCCCCGGATAGCATTGTCGGGCTCGTAAAAGATTCTTAGTTCTGGTCTGAACCGCTGTGCTTGTTGCTCTCCTTCTCTCAATCCTCGAACATGCGAATCACCATCTCCAAACGGATCAACATCATCATCTAAGTGCCAATCTTCTTCATTGACCAAGCGCATAGGTGCCGAGTGCCTCTTGGGTTCCACCACCGCCAGCCTTGGGTGGTGGATCAGATGTGGGGGATGATGTGTAAGAATAGGTAAAATAGGCTCATTGACATTAACATGTCGTACTTGGACCTATGGGGCGTCAGTTCGGCGTGGTTCTACCGTTGGTCCTTCTTGAGGCACCGATCATCGTCGAGGAGATGACGAAGTCGATCAGTTCATGACATATTCCTTCAAGGCATTCTAATCATTCTGCATTGCGTCCACTTGATGCAGCAATATTTGGAACATGCCCCTAAGTTCATCCGCTAAGCCCGTATTCACACCCATGGACGTTGGTTGACACAGTCCTACCATGACCGCACCAAGAGATTCAACCTCTCGGTTAAGGTTTTCGTGGGTTGAGTCTTCCCTTGTCGGTGTGCCCTTCATTGATCTCCTTGATGATGCCATCTTCCTTGTCTCCACCGTTAATGGAGGTCCAAGGTTCGTCGGGCTCTGATACCAATGATATGTTATGGAACGTCCCCTTCAATATCTGGATTGATTGTAGGAAGCAGTCCACACAACCGAGGGAAATATTCACCAAATATTCTCTCGTAGTTAGAAAATTATAAAACTAAGGGTGATTGATCCATAACTTCTTGATCTACTTTGACATTTACGCCCTTCACAGATTCTGACTAAAACTGGGACAAAAATATGCTAGAGTGGGAGTGATGATGGTGGTGATGGGTGAAGAGGATGATTGGGTTATGGATGATAATGGAGATGAGAATGGATGGTTGATGTAATTTAAGGGATAAGGACAAAGGGGGAGAAGTGGCCAAGATCCCAAGGAGGAGGGAGGACTCGATAGATGAGGGAGATTAAAAGATAGATGAGACCTTGCCAATGGTAGAGGTGACCAATTGGTAAAGAGGGAGGAGAGAGATTAGGGTAGAGAGACTAGAGAGAGGATAGAGGAAGATAGAAATCAATATTCATTCATCATAATAATTTTGGCTGCCATCCACACCTTTATAGAGGCTAGCCAACAAGCCAAAATAATAATTATTAACCTTAATACTAGTGGACTCTCGCCGATCGCGTTCGAACGCACAAAATACGTTCTTTGTGGATGCGAACTAATGTAGACGTTCTCACGTGGGCGTTCTAATGTGCCCGACCGCGTTCGAATGCATATTTTGTGTTCTCTATTTTTGTAAACTGATGCAGGCATTCGCAAAAGTGTTCGAACGCACCCCTTCTGTGTTCGAATGCAACCTACAGAAACTTTATTTTCTTAAAAATAAATAACTAATGCAATAAGAAAAGACTCTAGCAAAGTGTATCACCCCGGTGCCTACTTAGGTACCCTTATGCTTTTTCCATCAACTTTTCTATCAATAAGATTTATGTATTTTCTTCTATATAATAGATCACGTGCATACATATAGTACTATAAAAAGTCAATATATATTAAGAATTTAGGTGGAAAAGGAGTCAAAAGAAATATAATGCGATGCAATCTCCAATCATATATCTATCATATGCATACTCATGCTATTCTATCACATGCATACTCATATTAGAGATCATCTTGACATAAAGTCATAACAGTGTAGTCATATCCAATCATCTCTGTATATCACTAGCATATTCATATTCAAGATCAGTCTAATTAAATGAATGATAAAATATACTTGACTGAAATAATCTCTAGATAAGATCATATAGTCATGCTGGATGCTAAAATATGGATATATATAATTATATAATATATCATAATTTCAGAAAGGTGTCTAGGGGATAAGACTACTTAGAATCTGATCAGAAGACACAAACCACGCCTTCTTCACGTCCGTCAATCAAGCATTAAATCATCACTAGTAGAGTCAACGGGGTCTCAAACACGGGGTTCGAGATCGGAAAATGTTTAGGTAATATAAAGTTAGTCGTTTATCCTATTATAATCCGTTCAAGTAAAATATGATAGTTTACTAGGTTTAAAATTAATTAGATTTGTACGATAAATTTAATTGTGATAATATTAATACACTATTACCAAAATTTATATTTATTTAATAAGAATCCTAGTTTGCTAATTATAGAGTAAGTAATTAATATATAGTGATTTATCTCTTTTTTTTTGTATATAACTAACAACGACTATATATATATGATTTATGAAAATATAATTACAAATATAATCTTATTAATAATTATTTTGTGATATGTACTCTTATTTAATTAATCATTAACTATATGAAAAATAGTCATCATTCAATTATATAAACATAATATGCAAACCTAATATTTCATAAAACTAGTGGACAATAATAAGATGCTAAAATAATTATATAAATATAAATATAAGATTTTTACCAACATAATTATTGTAACGCCCCCGCCTCGCACGGGCACATGCACGCCCATGCGATAGGTCGAGCGGGGTCCATCATGACATCATTAAATAAAATTTGCTAACATATTCATGCTCATAGAATCCATCACCAAATAAATCATACTATCAATTAGATAAATCTGTTAATATATGAATATCCAAGTCCACAATAATATATACTAGAACGCTACATAATCTGGCAGGTCCCACATAGGCCACGACAAACTATTAAGATATAACTTATAACTACTAACATATGAGTATAATATAATTCGACTTGTATTTTACAAATTATCGTCTAGTACAATAAAGTATAAACACAACAAACAATGATACAACTCAATTTCTATACAAATTATCATCTATACCATATCGAACCTATATCTCACCTCATCATTCTAGAAATATCTTCTTAGGATACCTCAAGTCGCTATTACGCACCACTGAGGGGATTAGAAAAGAAAATAAACAGAGTCATGAGCAAAAGACTCAGTGAATATAATCTTACCCCGAATCAGTGATGCGATAGCGGTGGCGGGGCGCATGGCACCCTCCACGCAAGATGTTCATGCAGCTTCATGGGAACGGGGCTGGGCATAGTGTGGCCGGCCATGTCGTGCCGATGAAAATTTTAATTAATTAATTAAATTTTTTTATTAACGGTTGGGTTGTTACATTTTTCTTCCCCCCTTATAAAAATTTCGACCCCGAAATTTAAATCATGCTGGTATTGTAAGAAAATTAACATATCTAGTTCCACTACCCTCTAATCAAATCGACAATTTTCTAATCTCACTTTTTTAGATAAAGATCTAGAACTCATAATTCGTTTACTAATTTACTCATTAATTCCTAACATTACACAACCACAAGTAACTTCTATATAAGAATAAATTCCTAGATCTAAGTTAGTCAAGTAATCACACTATATCCATAGAGATTGATAATACCACTGGTCTACAAGAAAGAATGTACACCGATTCTGTAATATAGAAAGTGTTGTCATCTATTAGTTGTATCATGTTCTACTCCAAAATACCTCAACCTATTCAAATCTATCACTTCTTCTGCTAACTACAACCATATAGTAATGAAATGACATAATTACTTATGATACATTTATATTATCTCCAAGATCTACAGAATGTATACTCTGATCCCAAACATGCTTAATGGATTAACCCTCAATAATATCATTAATACTGGGTAGCACAATAAATACATAATATTTCAAGAACATCAGAAATATTTAACTCATGTTTTTCTTTCTAGGCAAATTATGTCGCTAATCTAAATATACTCACCATTATCTGATATCATCATAGAACTTGGGCAATAGTACAAACTCTCTTATCCAAAAATACACTACTCATATACTTAAACCATTATGCACTTTACTAAACAAATCTGAATGAGATACCATAACTATTCATATAAGGCTACTAAATCACAGACTATGTATATAATACATTCTTCAAAATAACATACAACTCATCAAATCCAACCTATCAATGTTAATCATACTGCAATATCAAATAAAATTTATAAAGCCTTCTGATTCCCTATATTATCTTCCTTCTTAACTTGCAATATCTGAATGGTTAAATTCAAGTTGCCTCAAGCAACATAGATGATAAAAAAAAATTATAATGATCTTTCTATCAATTGTTTTCTGCATCCAAACTATCTATTCATTAATTCATATAGTTCCAATCCAATCATGATTAACTCAATCACCATTGTAAAAGCAATAACTTCCTAGTAAATTCTGTCAAATAATCTAACAATCTTTTCCAATGACGACAATATAATACTCAACTCATAAAACAAATCCATATCCAACAACTGTTAACATATACTCAATAACATCAACATAGCATCATATAACTAATAAAGTTCCAAGTATTTACTAACCCATCATACTTAATCTTTAAGAGTACATACTCATAATTCAGATAAACTCATAAAAGTACTATCCATGAACTAATAAGATACTAAAGTTCCAAGTATTTACTAACCCATCATACTTAATCTTTAAGAGTACATACTCATAATTCAGGTAAACTCATAAAAGTACTGTCCATGAACTAATGAGATACTAAGGCTATTATGATCTGATCTACCAATAAAGCAAATGAAATCAATTTATTCATATGGATAACAGAACGCCCAAGAATAATAATTATCAACCTCAGTAACATATATATTCTCTTTTATTTTAAATCAACTCACATCCTCAATTTTGTAATTTCTTAAAAATAAAAAATTTACAAACTATAATAGAATTATCAATTCTATAATCATCATCTCCCAATCAGATATCTTTATCTTAAAACTCATATGCAAACTTGTAAGTCATTACAATTATTAAAATCAATCTCATCATTCCAAAAAGCTCGCTCAATAACTTCTGGTAATAATTTATCACGTTAGTCAAAGGTTATAAAGATGCGAATATAATCACTTTCTATACATCACTATTTATTTATCGTCTAACAATATAATAAACATCCGCCAATACACTGAATATGGTCCAACTTCCAAATCGATCATAATGCATAGTCATATATATCATAAACTCTATATGTAATTCTATCTACATACCTCTCTAGTTGAATAATCAAGACATTATCATAATACACAATTTAATACCCATGTCCAAAAAAATCATCATATCTATTTTTTAATAAATAATAACCTAAACATGGTAAGTCCTCAAAAGTTTTAACTTAATATTCTATTACATCCCTCGAACAAAACTCCACAACATATATTAAATATTTTAATCTTGTAATATTGTTCAAAATTATTCTAAAACATCATCAGTACCACATAATAATCGTAAATTAATATAAGTCTACATATTTTCAACTCAAATCCAACATTAAAAACACATAATCTACATGCTATAATATTCTTATCTTCTAAATCTATGTCAAAACTAAACTAGTAATGCATTTTTTCGCTGTCATACAAGGTATATCAAGTGCTACTATCTTAGTAAATTACTATCACCTTATACGGTTCATCTCATTATCATTCTTCCACTTAATCATATCCATATATTTAGCAGTTTCTAAACTAAACTCACTTTCATGTCATCCAAAAATTACATTAAATCTTAATTACTAAAATCATTCATAATTCGTAATCTTAGTTCATGTCATATTTTCGATCTTTATTATCCTCTTTGTAATCATCAAGTTAATAATGTAACAAAGTTGCTAAACATCTATTTGCTAGAACAATCAGAACTTTTATAACTACTAACACAAGCATCTTGCAAAGACAACCTATCATATCAATCATCCTAAAATTTTACAATCCCCAATCATATCACATCATCTAATATATTTTCACAATATAAGATCATCCAACTACAATCAATGATTAAAATCCACATAAAGATTCAAAATGGTCTTCCTACACCTATACCTTTTTACATCATCTCCTAGTCCCAACTGTATCCATAAAAGAATCAAAATCCAAAATATGCAATATTTATTCAAACTAACCTCAAATCTACTGATAATAATCCTCCTGCACAAAATACATATCTTCACATGTTTACAAATTTTTACACTTTATCACATCATATGAATATATCTATATCTCTAATATTTTGCTCCATAGACTGTAACACCTCAGCATCAATAACATCAATACATAATTTAGTAATATTTCTTCCTATTCATTAGTAGCATAGATAAATTCTCAATATACCAATATCTAAAATTATTTCTATCAATATCGTCAAGCATCAAACTTAATAACCTCAACGTTATAACTCAGGCATCTATCTCAATCAATTAATATCAAACTCATTGAGATCGACTACTAGCGCAACCTTAAATAAAATTGACAACTAGTGTACTTGATGGTTTGCTAGATCATCCTTAAATCTAAGCTCTAATACAACCTAAATTATAACTCCCCCGCCCGGCAAAGGCACATGCACGTCCACACGCCCACACGGCATGCGCGACACACGCGATAGGTCGGGCGGGGCCCGTCGTGTACAAATATACTCTTATGCCCATATAATCATGACATCATCAAATAAAATCTGCTAACATATTCATGCTCACATAATCTATCACCAAATAAATTATACTATCAATTAGATAAACTTGTTAACATATGAATATCCAAGTCCACAATAATATACACTAGACTACTAGATAATCTGGCAGAACCCACATAGGCCACCACAAACCTCAATATACAACTTATAACCACCAACACATGAGTATAATATAATCTGACCTATATTATACAAATCATCGTCTAGTATATTAAAGTATAAATATAACAAACAACGATACAACTCAAATTTCTATACAAATTATCATCTATCCAGTCTCGCACCTATAGCTCACCTCATTATTCTAGAAATATCTTCTCAGGATATCTCAAGTCACTATTACGCACCACATATCTGACTAGGTTAGAAAAAATAAAGAGTAAATCATGTATTGGATAATATGAATCACATAGGTGCATTATATCATGAACGAGTATATGCATGTATCCTCAATAATATATAAATGAAATATAGATATCATATCATAACTGATCAAAGTATATAATTCTCGACAATGTATAAATAAAACTCCATGTTATACCATCATTATAACTTTCTCTCAAATATGACACATATGAAGTATACCGGCTATGACCATGCTATGCTATCAAATGCAACCACATATGATATATATTGACTACTCAATAATCACGTATATCAGATAATAATGAAATCATATGCATTTCTCAACATCTCAATCATCAATGTCATATTTGAATGTCATCATCATACTAGACCACTGTGCATAGTCAACACCCGGTACCCAATCTCAACATCCTACCCATAGACTCAAAGCATACCCTGCCATATGCTAAGGGTATCTCAGTCATAATCATACCCTGTCATATGCTAAGAGTATCTCAGTCATAATCATACGCTACCATACGTAAGGATAAATCAAAATCTATCCGGATCGGGTACCCCACTAGTTAATAGAAATCACATGAGGGTAACTCACTAGACGCATGCCCTAGCGAACGATGGGTGTTCGATATTCAAGCTGAGATATCTATGCATGCATATTCGGGTACTTTCGTGTCGAAGACATTGCGGGTGGACGGACTCGTTAGAAAGAATTGTGTGCACATCCTTATCAATTCTGGGAGTATACATAACTTTCTAGATGAGAGGTTGGTGAGGAAGATGAGCTTGGACGCTGAACAAACCGCAGGGTTTGAGGTCGCTATTAGAGATGGCACGAAGCTTCGGGTGGAGAGCTTGTGCGCCGGGTCGGTATACACCTACAATGACACGACATCATTGTGGACATGTATCTGTTGGCACTACAAGTAGCGGACATTGTCCTTGGCACTCAGTGGTTGCAGAGCTTGGGACCCATCATATTTGATTTCTAGGGTATGTGGATGAAATTTAAGCAAGAAAACAAAGAGATGCAGCTTGATGGCGTTCGATCCCCGTCGATTATAGCGATGCAGTCAATGGTGGGGCTACCTTGTGTGAGTGATTGGGCCTATCTTCTTCAGTTAGGACCAGTAGAAGATGAACCTCAAATGAGTCCAAGTACTACAATTAGTTTGTCTAATTTATTGGATAAATTTGCTGGACTGTTTGAGGAGCCAAAAGAGTTACCGCCAAGGCGAACGACGAACCATCGCATAGAGATTGTGCTTGGGGCTGCACTAGCGAACGTGAGACAATATCGGTATCCACATGTGCAAAAGGAAGTTATCTCCAAGATAGTGGCCGAGATATTGGAGCAAGGCCTCATACAACCAAGTCATAGCTCTTACTGATCGCCTGTGTTATTGGTGCGAAAGAAGGATGGGTCATGGCATTTTTGTGTTGACTACTCTGATACCAGCTTGATACGATCTGGTACGGAACTTTGAAATTAGATCCCAAAATATTCTGTCGTTAGATCGACGTGATATTTTGATATGTTGTAGCCTCGTAAAAGAGCTTTCCAACAAATCTAGTTATAGGCGAATCGGAGTTGGGGATCTCGAGATATCGTTCGTTTAGTGGACGAATGTCAGGATGCTCTGTTTTGGATTCGTGGATGGAGGCACGAGATCCTGGGTAATGGTGGATGGTAGTGGACCGGCGTTAATGTGGTGGCACCGGTGAAAAGTGATGGTGGAACGGTTGTGGTTGATGGAAGGATTAGGGCAAGTGTTGGATAGATTGGACGAAGGGGGAGAAGAGGGCCACCCCTAAGAGACTAGGGTGATTAGACGGACGAGGGAGGTTAGAAGCGGCGTCGCCGGGGATTGAGAGAACGGGAGCGAAGAAGAGGAAGGAGGCAAGGCAAAACTCAATCTCAATAATCAATGATAATTTTTGTTGCCCTACACATCCTTTTATAGGCTAACCAACAACTCACATTAACCCTAAAACACAATTTTCGCCGACCGCGTTCGAACTCGCCCGACCGTGTTCGAACGCACCGAATTAGCTCTTCGGGACTTGCGAACGCGATGCAGGCGTTCGAACGCATGATCGAACGCGCCTGTCGGTATTTGCGAACGCACAGTACATTCTCTTCTCCACGTTCACAACCCCGTTCACAAACCGCGTTCGAACTCACTCTACCCGCGTTCGAACGCGACTTACAGAAAACTTATTTTAATGGAAATTAAACACTAAAACATGAAATAAAAACACTCCTAAAGTGAATCCATGCTCGAGACGACGTCGGTGAAGTCCGAATCGTATCAATCCACCACGCTTCCGCAACCTTGTCCTCAAGGTTTGAAGTTTGGAAAGCGATCCATGATATCTGACTCTAGCTCCCAAGTAGACTCGTCAGTAGATTTGCCCAGCCACTCAATTAGCACTTCTGTCTCTAATCTGGTCCCATGGCGTCTTCTCCTACGGTCTAATACTCGGACCGGTTCAGTGGGGCCATCCTCCTTCATTAGTTCGGGTAAGGCCGAACCCACCACCTGGTTAGGTCCGATCTGGGCCTTCAATGCTGATACATGGAAGACCGGATGTATCCTCGTTCGTTCAGGTAGGTCCAACCGGTAAGCTACTGGACCGATTCGTTGCAGCACTCGGTACGGACCGTAGTACTTGTAACCCAATTTTTGGTTCAAAATTGGTCTCAATGTGGATTGCCGATACGGTTGAGCTTGAACGAACACCAATTGATCCACCTCAAATTCTCGCTCACGTCGGCCTTTGTCATGAGTTTGCTTCATGCGGTTTTGGGCTGTGGCTAGGTGAGTCTTGAGCAGTCTCAATGTTTCATCTCGATCAGCAAGCTCCAAGTCAAGCTCGGTCCTATCCGCCGCCGCAAGTCTATCATAGGCACGCAAGACAGGGGGAGTGCGCCCATAAACCGCCTCAAAGGGGGTCATGCCGATGCTAGAGTGATGAGCCGTATTGTATGACCACTCAGCCCATGGAAGGAATTTGACCCAATCCCTTGGTCGTTCCGCCACAAAGCATCGCAAGTATTCTTTGCAGTCCCGCGATTCACCACCTCGGTTTGGCCATCTGTCTCGGGGTGATAAGCTGAACTCAAAGTTGATTTGAGTCCCTTGCAATCTGAAGAACTCGGACCAAAACTCACTGATGAAGATGCGATCCCGGTCTGACACGATCGTCCTAGGCATCCCATGCAAAAGTGCCACTTCCCGAACAAAAATTTCAGCAACCCTTTTTGCTGAAAACGGGTGAGACAATGTTATGAAATGAGCATATTTGCTCAGTCTATCCACCACAACCAACACCACCGATTGTCCCCGAACCTCCAGCAGCCCCTCGATGAAGTCCATGGAGATATCCTCCCAAATACGCTCTGGTATAGGTAGTGGTTGTAGCAGCCCGCTAGGCTTGAGTGCCTCCGATTTGACTCGTTGGCAGATTTGACATTCACGCACATACTTCTTCACGTCCGTCTTCATCGCTGTCCATGTACAGTTTTGGGCCAGCCGCTTGTAGGTACGTAATACCCCTTCATGCCCTGCTATAGGAGTATCATGGAAGTGTGCCATCAATAGTCTCCGTAGCTCTTCGTTCCGGGGTACCTTGATTCGCCCGCACTCTAGTACTAACCCATCACGCTCGTCGTGCTTGGGGTGGCTTGAGGGGTTCTCTCTCAACTCCTCCATGAATTGGACCAGCTCACTATCCTCTGCACTAGCTCTCCGCAGATCTGAGAAGAAAGGAAAGGTGGGCGCCGAGAAAGAAGCGAGCTCCCTTGCGACCCCTTCATTTGGAAGTTCAAGTAGCGGTTGGCTTCCATCTAGCAGCACTCTCTTGTCTTTTCTCCAAAACGTCAATGTGAGGCTTGTAAAATCAAATGTCACGGGCCCCAAGCTTCGAAGCCATTGAGTCTCCAAAACAATATCGGCACCTTGCAAGGCCAACGGATAAAGATCCAATGTGAAAGTTTGGCCTTGCACCTTCAATTTCGCACCTCCACAAATGTGGTGCCATCTCCGATCGTCACATCGAACCCTTCCGTGGGTTCCGACTCGAGCCCAATCTTCCTAAGGAGCCTCTTGTCAATGAAGTTGTGGGTGGATCCGGTGTCAATCAAGATTCTCACTGTGGTTTTCTTGACTACCCCGTTTACCCGCAAGGTTTTGGCGCACTGTCCCCGAATAGGCGTGGAGGGAGATTTCGGCTATCATGTCCTCCACGGGTTGCTCCTCGTTTCTTCTCCTTGATGTCCAGCCACATCTGCACCTTCAGCTGCAAACTCGTCCTCCGCTTCCTCCAATCCATCGATTAGCATCACCGATCCCATCGGTTTAGCGCAAAGAATGCCCGGTACAAACTTCTCATCACAACGGAAGCATAGGCCCTTGGCTCTTCTTTCTTCTACTTGGGCTGGTGTGAGTGCTCGTCCCGGACCTCTAGGTGCATACTTCACATCTTGGGATGGCTTCAAGGGTGCTCGAGGAGGTACCACTGTAGCAGCAACCCTTGGTACTCCGATAGTATTTCCCACCGCTATGTTTGGTTGAGCTTGATTGCGGCTTCCTTGGCTCATCTAACTCTGTTTCAAGTGTATCTTCATGGCCCTACGTTTGTCTTCCATAAGCACCGCATCTTCGAAGGCCTCCTTTAAAGTTCTAGGCCTTAAAGCCCTCACATCGGCTTGTATGTCACCCCGCAGCCCGGAGATGAAGGTGCTACGAAGTTGCTGATCCGTCCATGGTGGATGACATCGGCTACTAATTTTCTCAAATTCTTCTTGCTATGACCCAACTGTGGTCTTTTGCACCGTCTTTGAGAGGAGAGCATCAAAGTCTTCATATCCCGATGCTCCAAATCGCCGTGTGATATCGGCGCAAAATTCAGCCCAAGTTTCGATAGCCTCAGTGGCATTGGCTGCTCGAAACCAATGAAGCGCCGCATCCGCAAGGTGGAAGCTCGCAAGCGTCACCTTGTACTCTTCCGCCGTTCCTTGGTATGCAAAAAATTACTCCGCCCTATACAACCAATCGATCGGGTCGCCACCTTTGAACTTGGGGAATTCGAGACGCACGACTTGCCCACGGATGCCATTGTCTCGTTCCGAATCATGTCCTTGTCTAACCGGGGGAGGATGCACCATGAAGGGTTGATGATCCCTCCTTCGGTTTTGATTAACTAGTTGTGGTTCCGGATCGTATTGACCCGCCCACGGATCTTGATCTCCAAGGCGGTCTCCATAGTGGTTCACCCGTCGGATGGGTTCACCTGCAACTGGACCTGGTGTAACCATCCTTGCTTGTCTCTGCCCATAGGGTGGTGGTAGCAGCGGCTCTTGTGGTTGCAAAGGCTGAACTGGTGGCGGTGGGTTCAAGGGGGTGGACTCGCGTCGTGGGGTCGATGGTGCTTTCCCGTTCGCCCGTAGTTCCCGCATCATCTCCATCATCATCTGGTTGTTGATGGCCAATTGCTCTGAAATAGACCCCAACATGGCTTGAACGCTAGGTTCTTCCGTATTCTAATTAGATCGGGCGGTTCCATGGGTGGAAGTCCTTGCAATCGTTTCTCCCTCCTCTATTGGGAGAATCTCTTCTTCATCATCTCACCGTGCAGCCATGGATCTGGTTGTCGTCATTGGAAGCGCTTGTCCGAGGAACGATGGCTCTGATACCAGCTTGATACGATCTTCTCTTTGGGGCTAAGGCTCTGATACCAGCTTAATACGATCTGGCACGGAACTTTGAAATTAGATCCCAAAATATGCTGTCGTCGGATCGATGTGAGATTTTGATATGTTGTAGCCTCGTAAAAGAGCTTTCCAACAAATCTAGTTACAGGCGAATCGGAGTTGGGGATCTCGAGATATCGTTCGTCTAGTGGACGAACATCAGGATGCTCTGTTTTGGATTCGTGGATGGAGGCACGAGATCCTGGGTAATGGTGGATGGTGGTGGACCGACGTTAATGTGGTGGCACCGGTGAAAAGTGATGGTGGAACGGTTGTGGTTGATGGAAGGATTAGGGCAAGTGTTGGATAGATTGGACGAAGGGGGAGAAGAGGGCCACCCCTAAGGGACTAGGGTGATTAGCCGGACGAGGGAGGTTAGAAACGGCGTC
Organism: Typha latifolia; assembly: GCF_019914945.1. Taxonomy (NCBI): domain Eukaryota; kingdom Viridiplantae; phylum Streptophyta; class Magnoliopsida; order Poales; family Typhaceae; genus Typha; species Typha latifolia. Next base: position 11,472,711 of record NC_133086.1, on the reverse strand, counting down.
GCCGGGGATTGAGAGAATGGGAGCGAAGAAGACGAAGGAGGCAAGGCTAAACTAAATCTCAATAATCAATAATCATTTTTGGTTGCCCTACACATCCTTTTATAGGCTAACCAACAACTCACATTAACCCTAAAACACAATTTTCGCCGACCGCGTTTGAACTCGCCCGACCGTGTTCGAACGCACCGAATTAGCTCTTCTGGACTTGCGAACGCGATGCAGGTGTTCGAACGCGTGATCGAACACGCCTGTCGGTATTTGCGAATGCGATGCAGGCGTTCACAGTGCGTTCGAACGCACAGTACATTCTCTTCTCCGCATTCACAACCCCGTTCACAAACCGCGTTCGAACTCACTCTACCCGCGTTCGAACGCGACTTACAGAAAACTTATTTTAATGGAAATTAAACACTAAAACATGAAATAAAAAACTCCTAAAGTGAATCCATGCTCGAGACGACGTCGGTGAAGTCCGAATCGTATCAATTGCATTTCGAACTCCGAATGAGCACTACGAGTTCCGAGTGATGCCATTTGGTCTCAACAATGCTCCAACTACTTTTCAAGGCCTCATGAATGATATTTTTTGACCTCTTCTATGATGGTATGTCTTGGTATTCTTTGACGACATTTTGGTGTATAGTAAGACTGAAATGGAGCATTGGCGGCATTTAGAAGATGTGCTGAATTTGTTGAAGCAAAACCAGCTAAAGATTGAGAAGTCAAAGTGCCTGTGGGAAGTACCACAAGTGGAGTATTTAGGCCACATCATAACAGCGGAAGGAGTGGCGGTGGATCCTCAAAAGGTGGCGTGCATGAAAGCTTGGCCGATCCCTACTTCCACCACAGGATTACGCGGCTTCTTAGGGCTGACCGGGTATTATCGTCGCTTCATCGCTAAGTATGGCAATATCGCTGCTCCTCTCACTTCTTTACTGGGGAAGGACTCTTTTAGATGGATGGAGGAAGCCACTATAGCCTTTAAAATATTGAAGACAGCAATAACAATGATGCCCGTTCTAGCTCTACCGGACTTCACCAAAGAGTTCGTTATGGAATGCGATGCGTCAGGAGTTGGCATAGGAGCTGTACTAATGTAAGGAGGACGTCCCAAAGCCTTTCTCAACAAGGCTTTATCATAGAAATCCCAACAATTATCGACCTACAAGAGGGAGATGTTGGCAATCCTACAAGAGTTGGAGAATCGAAGCGGTTTGCTGCTGGACTGTAGGTGCATTCGGGTGCCCGCAAATGATGGATTGCGGCAGAAATTGTTGGAGCACTTCTACCAAACTACGAAGGTTAGTCATGAGGGTGTCTTGAGGACTTATAGGAGGATATTGATGGGTCTATGGTACCAAATTGATGGGTTCTTGTTCCAAAACATAGGCTACGGAACGATTCCTTCAAGATCTGCATTTAATACTGGAATCAGTCTGCGCAACTATGGAAAAATATTCGTCAAATATTCTCTTATAGTCAGAAAATTACGAAACTAAGTGGATTAGATCCGTATCTCCCTGATCTACAATTAGGGTACATAGATGATAGAGAGGCAAAAAATTAATATTCCAATATCATTATGAATTTGGCTACCATCCACATATTTATAGATGCTAGCCAACAATTCCTAATAACAATAAGTAACCCTAATTCTAGAGGATTCCTGCTGATCACATTCGAACCCGCCCGATCATGTTCCAATGCACAAAAGATGTATTCTATATGTGCGAACGCGATGTAGGCATTCGTACGCGGCGTTCGAACTCGCCCGATCGCATTCGAATGCGGCATTCAAACTTGTCTGATCATATTCGAATGCGCATTACTCGTTCTTTATATTTGCGAACCTGATGTGGGCATTCGCAAGAGCGTTTGAACGCACATTACTCGTTCTTTGTATTTGCGATCCTGATGTAGGTGTTCGCAAGGGTGTTCGAACGCCTCTTGCATTCGAACACGACCTATAAGAATTTTATTTTAATGAAAATAAACAACTAATGTAGTAAGAAAAGATCCTAACTAAATGTATCAGCCCACCATGCTTCCCCCACCTTGCCCTCAAGGTGTGAAGTCAGGAAAACACTCCAAGATATCAGTGTCCAACTCCCATGTCACCTCATTGGATGGCTTGCCAAGCCACTCGACTAGAATCTCCATCTCTAATTTGGTACCATATCGTCGTCAGTGCGTAGCAAGTATTCGAACTAGCCCTACGATCTCTATCTCCTCCAATGGCTTTGGTAGAGCTGATCCAGCAACCTCATGATCACCAATGTGCTCGCTTAGTAATGAAACATCGAAGACAGGATGTACTCTCGACCCCTCTGCCAGCTCCAAATGATATGCAACCGGACTGATATGCTCTAACACCTGAAACGAACCAAAGTAGTGATGTGCTAGCTTTTGGTTTTGCATCGGACGCAAGGTCACCTATCGATACAGTTGTACTCTCACAAACACTCAACTGCCAATGTCGAACTCCTGCTCCGGACGACTATGATCATAAACTTGCTTCATGCGGTTTTGATCAAGTTTAAGATTAGCACGCAACCTCCTCAATGTGGCATCTCTATTCATTAATGCTAAGTCCACATCCGTACGATCTATAGATGCTCCTAGATCATAAGCGCGTAATATCAGAGCCGTGCATCCATACACCGCCTCAAATGGAGTCATGTCAATGCTGCTATGGTAGCTGGTGTTCTAAGACAATTCTGCCCATGGTAAGAACTCCAACCATCATCTCGGGATCTCTCCAACAAAGCATCTCAAGTACTGCTCAATGCCTCGATTGACCACCTCAGTTTGGTCGTCCGTCTATGGATGCAGGCCGAGCTGAAGTTCAATCGAGTCCCCTGCAATCTAAAAAACTCCATCCAAATATTACTCTTAAATATACGATCACGATCTGAGACAATCGTGCGTGGCATGCCATTTAACGAGCAACATCTCTCATAAAAATTTCATCTAAAAGTGGCTTCATCCATCCATCTAAAAGTCCTTCAACAAAGAGGTGAGAGGAGCAGCGATCTTGCCATACGCGGTGATGAAATGGCGATAATATTTGGTCAGCCCCAAAAATCCTCTCAATCCGATGGTTGTAGTAGGAATAGGCCAAGCGGTCATGCATGCAACCTTTTGAGGATCCGCCTATACACCTTCCGCTGAAATGATCTAGCTTAAATACTCCACTTATGGTACTCCCTATAGACACTTGGACTTCTTGATCTTTAATTGGTTTTGCATCAACAAATTCAGCACATCCTCCAAAGGCCGCCATGCTCTAATTCAGTCCTGCTATACACCAAAATATCGTCAAAAAATACCAAGACATACCTTCGCAATAGAGGCCGAAATATATCATTCATGAGGCCTTGAAAGGTAGCTAGAGCATTGGCGAGATCAAAAGGCATCACCTGGAACTCGTAATGCCCGTCTGGAGTCCGAAATGCAGTTTTGTCCACATCCGCCGGGTGAACTCTAATTTGATGATACCCAGCACTTAAGTCAAGCTTGCTGAATATAGTCGCCCCTACAAACTCGTCCAACAGCTCAGCTCCTCTATGACCGAAATTGGATAACGATCCTTGACGGTAATAGCACTTAGTGCCCAATAGTCCACACAAAAATGCCATGTCCTATCCTTTTTTCGCACCAATAGCACGGGGGATGAGTATGAGCTATGACTTGGTTGAAGGAGGCTTTGCTCCAACATCTCAGCTATCATCTTGGAGATAAATTCCTTTTGCACATGTGGATACTGATATGGCCTCACATTTACTAATGCAGCCCCGGGTACAATCTTTATGTGATGGTCCGCCGTTCGCCTCGGTGGTAACTCCTGTGGCTCCTCAAATAGTCCAAAAAAAATATTTAATAAATTAGACAATCCAATTGTAGTACCTGATCTCATTTGAGGCTCATCTTCTGCTGATCCTAACTAAAGAAGATAGGCTAAATCATACGCACAAGGTAGCCCCACCATAGGCTACATCATAGGAATCGGCGAAGACCGAACGCCATCAAGCCGCACATCTTTGTTTCCTTGCTTAAATTTTATTCACATACTCCAGAAATCAAAAGTGACGGGTCCCAAGCTTTGTAACTACTGAGTGCCAAGGACAATGTCCGCTCCTCGCAGCGCCAATGGATACAAGTACACAATGATGCCGTGTCCTTGCACCCATATACTGACCCGGTGATGCAAGCTTTCTGCCTTAAGCTTCGTGCCGTCTCTAATAGCAACGTCAAACTCCGTGGTCGGTTTAGCATCCAAAAAAAATCTCCTTACTAACCTCTCATCTAGAAAGTTGTGTGTACTTCAAAATTGATGAGGATGTGCACACAATGTTTTCTAACGAGTCCATCTACTTATAATGTCCTTGATGCAGAAGTACCCGAATGTGCATGCATCAATATTTCAGCTTGGATATCTTCCTCTACGTCCTCCTCAATGGCCTACTCATGGACCTTTGTTGGACACTCTCCATCATCAACAACCTCATCATCCTCCTCGAGACATCGATGAGCATCACACTCCCGATCAGTTTGGAACACCGATGACCCGGGGTGAAATGCTCATCACATCGAAAGCAAAGGCCCTTCGCTCTTCGCTCCTCCACCTAGGCAGGTATGAGAGTTCGAACGGGGGATCTTGTGCCTCCTCTAACATTGGAAGAAGGTCTGAAAGCTGATCGTGGTCTAGTATTAGCAACCGTTGTCTTTGAACCTGCAGAATTTCCAACCGACGTTCTCGATGCAAACTGCCCATCTCGGTTGCCCCAACTTGTTTTTGCTGCAATCTTGAGAACCTTATGATGGGTTCTTGTAGCAAAATATAGGCTACAGAATGATTCCTTCAAGATCTGGATTTATTACTGGAATCAGTCCGTACAACCATGGGTAAATATTCTTCAAATATTCTCCTGTAGTTAGAAAGTTATGAAACCAAGTGGACTAGATCCATAACTCCTGATCTATAATTTTTGTATTTACGCCCTTCACAAATTCGAACTGCAAGAGGGACAAAAATAAAAAATAACGTGGGTGATAGTGGTGGTGACGGGTGGAGTGGATGTGTTAGGGTTATGGATGATTTTGGAGATGAAGGTGGATGGGTTGTGTTGTTTAAGGGATATAGACGAAGGGGAATAAGTGGTCAAGTTTCCAAAAAAGAGGGAGGAATTGACAGTTGAGGGAGATTAGAAGTTAGGAGAGACCTTGCCAACAGTAGAGTTGGAAAGATGGTGAAGAGAGAGGAGGGAGATAAGGGTAGATAGAAGATAAAGATTCAATAAAGCAATTTTCCAATCCATAATGAATTTAACTGCTATCCACATATTTATAGATGCTAGCCAACAAGTTCTAAAACAATAACCCTAATTCTAGAGGATTCTCATCAATCGCGTTCGAACGCACAAAAGGCATACTCTGTATGTGCGAACGCAATGAAGGCATTCAATCGTGGCGTTCGAACTTGCCCGACTGCGTTCCAATGCACATTACGCGTTCTCTATATTTGCGAACCTAATGCAGGCATTTGCAAGGGTGTTTGAACGCGACCCCTTCCACATTCGAGCACGACCTATAGGAATTTTATTTCAATAAAAATAAATAACCAATGAAGTAAGAAAAGATCCTAACTAAATGTATCAGCCCACTACGCTTCCCGCACTTTGTCCTCAAGGTGAAAAGTTAGGGAAATGCTCAAAGATATCAGTCTCCAACTCCCATGTCACCTCATCGGATGGCTTGCCAAGCAACTCAACTAGAATCTCCATCTCTAATCTGGTACAATATCATCGTTGGCACCTAGCAAGTACTCGAACTGGCTTTACAATCTCTATCTCCTCCAATGGCTCCGGTAGAACTGATCCAACGACCTCATGATCTCCAATCTGCTCCCTTGGCAATAAAACATGGAAGACAAGATGCACTCTCGACCCCGCCGGCAGCTCCAAAGGATATGCAACCGGACCGATACGCTCTAACCCAAAACGGACCAAAGTAGTGATATGTTAACTTTTGGTTACGCATTGGATGCAAATCACCTATCGATATGGTTGTACCCTCACAAACACCCAACTGTCGATGTCGAACTCCTTCTCCCTATGACTGCGATCATAAACATGCTTCATATGGTTCTGAGCAAGTTTACGATGGGCACGCAACCTCCTCAATGTGGCATCTCTATCCATCAAAGCTATGTTCACCTCCGTACGATCTACTGATGCCACTGGATCATAAGTGCGTAATATTGGAGCCACGCGTCCATACACTGCCTCAAATGGAATCATGTCAATGCTGCTATGGTAGGCGGTGTTGTAAGACTATTTCGCCCACGGTAAGAACTCCAACCATCGTCTCGACATCTCTCCAACAAAGCACCTCACGTACTGCTCAATGCCTCTATTGACCACCTCGGTTTGGCCGTCCGTCTGTGGATGGTAGGCTGAACTAAAATTCAATCGAGTCCCCTATAATCTGAAAAACTTAGTCTAAAAGTCACTCATAAATACATGATCACGATTCAAAACAACCGTACGTGGCATGCCATGTAACTGAGCAATATCTCTCACAAAAATTTTAGCCACAGACTTGGCTGAAAATGGATTTGAGAATGCCAAAAAGTGTGCATACTTGCTCAATCTGTCAAACACCACAAAACTAACGGAATAACCATGTACCAGCGGATGACTCTCTATGAAATCCATAGAAATGTCTTCCCAAACACGGTCTGGTATAGATAAAGGCTGTAGTAATCTAGCCGGTTTCAATGTGGTTGCCTTAGCCCTTTGACAGACTTCGCAAGCACAAATAAAACTCCTCACATCCCACCTCAATTCTAGCCAAGTACAACTCTGAGATATCCTCCTATAAGTCCTCAAGTCACCCTCATGACCAGCATCTGGAGTTTGATGGAAGTGCTCCAATAATTTCTGCTGCAATCCATCATTTACGAGCACCTAAATGCAACCGCGGTCCAGAAGCAAACCGCCTCAATTCTCTAACTCTAGATGGTGCTCCGGATCATCCAACATCTCCTGCAACAATCTCAACTGGGTCAGATGTACATGCATACCTTAGCTTGTCAAGGAAGGGAAAGGTAGGAGAAAAATATGTTGCAAGCTTGGCGGTATTGAGTTGGCGCGATAGTGCATCCATTGCTCTATTTTTCGTTCCCTTCTTGTATTGGATTTCATAATTATATCCTAGCAATTTTGTGACCCATCTCTACTATGCCGGAGTGTGTATACGCTGTCCCATAAAGTTTGGAAGACTCCTTTGATCAGTTCGGATGATGAATCGCCTACCAATCAAATAAGGCCTCCAATTTGTCACCGCATGCAAAATTGCCAACATCTCTCTCTCATGAGACGATAATTGCTGGGATTTTTGTGGTAAAATCTTACTAAGAAAGGCTATGGGACGTCCTCCTTATATTAGTACAGCTCCTATGCAAACTCTCAATGTATCACATTCCACAACGAACTCTTTGGTGAAGTCTAGTAGAGCTAGAATGGGCACCGTTGTCATTAATATTTTTAGTTTTTCAAAGCCTGTAGTAGCTTCATCTGTCCATCTAAAAGAGTCATTCTTCAAGAAAGAAGTGAGAGGAGCAGTGATGTTGCCATACTCGGCGATGAAACGGTGACAATATCTGATCAGCCCCAAAAATTCTCTCAATCCTATGGTAATAGCAGGAATCGGCTAAGCGATCATGCATGCTTCCTTTTGAGGATTTGCCGCTAGACCTTCTGCTGAAATGATGTGGCCTAAATACTCCACTTGTGGTACTCCCCATAGGCACTTGGACTTTTTGATCTTCAATTGATTTTGCTTCAACAAATTCAGCACATCAATGCCACCAATGCTCCAATTTAGTCCTGCTATACACCAAAATGTCATCAAAAAATACCAAGATATACCTTCACAATAGAGGCCGAAATATATCATTCATGAGGCCTTGAAAGGTAGCTGGAGCATTGGTGAGACCAAAAGGCATCACCTGAAACTCGTAATGCCCGTCCAAAGTCCGAAATGCAATTTTGTGCACATCCGCGGAGTGGACTCTAATTTGATGATACCCGGCTCTCAAGTCAAGTTTGTTGAATATTGTCGCCCCTGCAAACTTGTCTAGCAGCTCCTCTATAACCGGGATGGGATACCGGTCCTTGACGATAATAGCGTTTAGTGCTCGATAGTCGACACAAAAATATCGTGTCCCATCCTTTTTATGCACCAATAGCACGGGGGACGAGAATGAGCTAGGACTTAGTTGAATGAGGCCTTGCTCCAACATCTCAGCTACCATCTTGGAAATAACTTCTTTTTGCACATGTGGATATCGATATGGCCTCACGTTTGTCGGTGCAACCTCGGATACAATCTCTATGTGATGGTCCACCGTTTGCCTCGGTGGTAACTTCTGTGGCTCATCAAACAATTTAGCAAAGGTATCTAATAAATTAGACAATTCAATTGCAGTACCAGAACTCATTTGAGGCTCATCTCCTATTGGTCCTAATTGAAGAAGATTGGCCAAATCATACCCATAAGGCAGCCCCACCATAGGCTGCATCGCAGGAATCGACGAAAACCGAACGCCATCAAGCTGCACATCCATGTGCTTCAGAAATTAAAAGTGATGGGTCCCAAGCTTTGTAACCACTGAGTGCCAAGGACAATGTCTACTCCTCACAACGCCAATGGATACAAGTCCACAAGGATGTTGTGTCCTTGCACCGGTATATTGACCTGACGGCACAAGTTTACCCCCTGAAGCTTCGTGCCATCCCCAATAGTAATGTCAAACCCCATGGTCGGTTTAGTATCCAAATCCAATCTCCTCACTAACCTCTCATCTAGAAAGTTGTGTGTACTCCCGAAATCGATGAGGATGTGCACACAATACTTTCTAACGAGTCTGTCCACCCGTAACGTCCTCGGTGCGGAAGTACCCGAATATGCATGCATCAATATTTCAGCTTGGACCTCCTTGGGACTCTCTCCATCATTAACAACCTCATCTTCCTCCTCGAGACCTTCGATGAGCATCACACTCTCGATCAGTTTGGAAAATCGAACGGGGGTGAAACGTTCATCGCATCGATGACCGGTAGGTGTGAGATTCGAACGGGGGGTCTTGTGCTTCCAGCTACCTTTCAGGGCCTCATGAATGATATATTTCAGTCTCTCTTGCGAAGGTATGTCTAGGTATTTTTTTATGATATTTTGGTGTATAGTAGGACTGAATTGGAGCATTTGCGGCATTTGGAGGATGTGCTGAATTTGTTGAAGCAAAACCAATTGAAGATCAAGAAGTCCAAGTGCCTATGGGGAGTACCAGAAGTAGAGTATTTATGTCACATCATTTCAGCGGATAGTGTAGCGGCGTATCCTCAAAAGGTTGCATGTATGACCGCTTGGCCTATTCATTTTTAGGGCTGACCGAATATTATCGATGCTATATTGCCAGATATGGCAAGATCGCTACTCCTCTCACTTTTTTGTTGAAGGACTCTTTTAGATGGACAGATGAAGCCACTTCAGCCTTTGAAAAACTAAAAACAGCAATGACGACGGCACCTATTCTAGTGCTATCGGACTTCACCAAAGAGTTCATTGTGGAATGTGATGCGTCGGGTGTTGGCATAGGAGCTGTACTAATGCAAGGAGGACGGCCCATAGCCTTTCTTAGTAAGGCTTTGTCACTAAAATCTCAACAATTATCGACTTATGAGAGAGAGATGTTGGCAATTCTGCATGCGATGACAAAGTGGAGGCCTTATTTGATCGGTAGATGATTCATTATTCAAACTAATCAAAGGTGCCTTCCATACTTTATGGGATAGGGCATACACACTCCCGCACAGCAGCTATGGGTCACAAAGTTGCTGTGATATGATTATGAAATCTAATATAATAAGGGAACGAAAAATAAAGCGGCGGATGCACTATCACGCCAACTCGATACCGCCGAGCTTGCAGCCTATTCATCTCCTACCTTTCCTTTCCTTGACAAGCTGAGGTATGCATGTTCATCTGACCTAGATATTTTGAGATTATTGCAGGATGTGATGGATGATCCGTAGTGCCATCCGGAGTTGGAGAATCGAGGCGGTTTGCTATTGGATCGCGGATGCATTCGGGTGTTGGAGCATATTGGTTAGGTTGCATATTATTTGGAGCTGCTGGAGGGGTCGAGAGTGCATCCTGTCTTTCATGTTTCATTGCTGAGGGAGCGCATTGAAGATCATGAGATTGTTAGATCAATTCTACCAGCGCCATTGGAGGAGATAGAGATTATAGAGCCAGTTCGTGTACTTGCTAGGCGCCGACGACGACATGGTACCAGATTAGAGATGGAGATTCTAGTTGAGTGGCTTGACAAGCCATTCGTTGAGGCGACATGGGAGTTGGAGACTGACATTTTGGAGCGTTTCCCTGACTTTTCACCTTGAGGGCAAGGTGGGAGAAGCATGGTGAATTAATACAAATCGGATCACATCAAAAGGAGATTAGGCTTAATGGATTGAGTCTAATTATCTTATTTGGTTATTTGGTTTAGTTAGAGTCTTAGTATATTAGGATTTTAGAGTAGATAGAAGATAGAGATGCAATAAACCAATTTTCCAATTGCATAATGAATTTGCCTGCCTTTCACATATTTATAGATGCTAGCCAACAAGTCCTAAAACAATAAGTAAACATAATTCTAGAGGATTCCGGTTGATCGCGTTCGAGCACGCCCGATCACGTTCGAACGCACAAAAGGCATACTATGTATGCGCGAATGCGATGCAAACGTTCAAATGCGATGGAAGCATTCGAATGCGGCGTTCGAACACGCCCGACTGCGTTCGAACGTGCATTACATTTTCTCTGTATTTGCGAACCTGATGTAGGCATTCGCAAAGGCGCTCGAACGCGACCCCTTTTGCGTTTGAACGCGACCTACAAGAATTTTATTTTAATGAAAATAAATAACTAATGCAATAAGAAAAGATTCTAACTAAATGTATCACCTTATGTTTTTGCTCCATTCTCACGGCCTTCTCAAAGGCCTCTTCAAGAGTAGTAGGACAAAGAGCACGAACATCCGCCTGTATCTCATCCCATAGCCCTGAAATGAATGTGCTCATCAATGTCAGTTCAGGCCAAGGTGGCTCACAACGACTACTAACTCTTTCAAATTTAGTTTGGTACCCCAATACGGTCGTCCTTTGAACCATCTTGCTTAATGTGGCAGCAAAATCTTTATATGCCGCTGTCCCAAATCTGCATGTAATTCTCCTACAAAAGTCGGCCAAACTAGTAAATCCTTTACCATGGATAACCGATCTATACCAATGCAATGTCGTTCCTTGGAGGTGAAAGCTTGCCATCTGGACTTTTGTGTCCTCCGCTGTGCCTTGACAATCAAAATGTTGTTCAACTTGAAACACCCAATCCATTGGATCACCGCCTTAGAATTTTGGAAAGTCCAAGCATGCGGTTCTCCCCCAAATAGTAATGTCGGGCTCGCGAAAGATTCGTGGTTCAGATCTGAACCTTTGTGCATGTTGATCTCCTTCTCTAAATGCCAATCCTCATTGACAAAGCGCATCGGTCTCGCTCCCCTCTTGGGTTCCCATACCACCGGTCTTGGGTTTTGTATCAGAGGTGGGGGATGATATGTAGGCATAGGTTAGAGGGGATCATTGACACTAACATGTCACACCTGGACTTGTGGGGTATCAGATCGGTATAGTTCAACTGCTAGTCCTTCTTAAGGTACCTGTCTTCGTCGAGGAGATGATGAAGCCAATCAGTTCATGACATATTCTTTTAGATCATTGTGATCCTTTTGTATTGCATCAACTCTATGTAGTAATGTTTGGAACATGCCCCTTAGTTCATCCACCAAGCCCATGTTCACACCCATAGACGTTGGTTGACTCGTACCTGCCGTGGTCCTTCCAAAGGAATCGGCCTCACGGTTACGGTTATCGTGGATTGAGTCTTCTCTTGTCGGTGTGCTCTCCATTGGTCTTCTTGTTGATGTCATCTTCCTTGTTTCAACCATTAATAGAGGTTTGAGGTTTGCCGAGCTTTGATACTAAATTGATTGGTCTACGGTACCAAATTGATAGGCTCTGATACCAAATTAATGGGTTCTTGTACCAAAAGATAGGCTATGGAATGATTCCATCAAGATCTAGATTTAATACTGGAATCAGTCCGCACAATCGTGATAAAATATTCGTCAAATATTCTCATTTAGTTAGAAAATTACGAAACTAAGTGTATTAAATCTATAACTCCCTAATCTACAATTTTTGTATTTATGCCCTTCGAAAATTCGAACTAAAACTGGGACAAAAACATGAAAGAACGCGGGTGATGGTGGTGGTGATGGGTGGAGTAAATGTTAGGGTTATGGAGGATTATGGAGATGAAGGTAGATGGTTGATATGGTAAAAGGATATAGACGAAGGGGAAGAAGTGGTCGAGATCCCAAAGAAGAGGGAGAAAATGATAGTCGAGGGAGATTAGAAGTTTTGAGAGACCTTGCCAATGGTAGAGGTGGAAGGATGGTGAAGAGGGAGGAGAGAGATTATGGTAGATAGATGATAGAGAGGAAAGAAATCAATATTCCAATAGCATTATAAATTTGGCTGCGATCCACATATTTATAGATGCTATCCAACAAGTCTTAATAATAATAAGTAACCATAATTCTAGAGGATTCCCACCGATTGCGTTTGAACACGCCCGATTGCATTCGAACGCACAAAAGACGTACTCTATATGCGCAAACGCGATGTAGGCGTTCGAACGCGGTGCTCAAACTCGCTCGACCGTGTTCAAACACGCATTACACATTCTCTATATTTGCGAACCTGATGCAGGCGTTCGCAAGGGCATTTGAATGCGACCCCTCCTGCAATCGAACATGACCTAAAAAATTTCATTTTAATGAAAATAAATGACTAATGCAGTAAGAAAAGATCCTAACTAAATGTATCAAATATCACAGAGCTGCACGTGGCTAGGACTGAGGTTAGATATGAGGAGTCTTGTCCGTGCTTGCGAAGTCTGTCAAAGGGCAAAGACAACTACATTAAAACCGGCCGGATTACTTTAGCCTCTATCGATACCGGACCGTATTTGGGAAGACATTTCTATGGATTTTATAGAAGGTCTTCCGCTAGTACGTGGCTACTCTATTATTTTTGTGGTGGTTAATAGATTGAGTAAGTATCCGCACTTTTCTACATTGTCATATCCATTTTCAGCCAAGTCAGTGGCTGAAATTTTTGTGAGAGATGTTGCTTGGTTGCATGGCATGCCACGCACGATTATCTCCAATCGTGATCATGTATTTGTGATCAACTTTTAGGTGGAGTTTTTTGGATTGTAGGGGACTCGATTGAATTCAGTATGTCCTACCATTCACAGACGGACGACCAAACTGAGGTGGTCAATTGAGGCATTGAGCAGTATTTATGGTGCTTTGTGGAAAAGATGCTAAGACACTGATACGATCTTCTCTTTGGGGCTAAGGCTCTGATACCAGCTTGATACGATCTCTCCTTTAGGGCTAAAGATCGATCTTTTCTAATTCTCAGATCTGGACTAGATCTTGCACGGAACTTTGAAATAAGATCCCGAAATATTCCGCCGTCGGATCGACGTGAGATTTTGATATGTTGTAGCCTCGTAAAAGAGCTTTCCAAAAAATCTAGTTACAGGCGAATCGGAGTTGGGGATCTCGAGATATCGTTCATTTAGTGGCCGAACGTCAGGATGCTCTGTTTTGGATTCGTGGATGGAGGCACGAGATCCTAGGTAATGGTGGATGGTGGTGGACCGACGTTAATGTGGTGGCACCGGTGAAAAGTGATGGTGGAACGGTTGTGGTTGATGGAAGGATTAGGGCAAGTATTGGATAGATTGGATGAAGGGGGAGAAGAGGGCCACCCCTAAGGGACTAGGGTGATTAGCCGGACGAGGGAGGTTAGAAGCGGCGTCGCCGGGGATTGAGAGAACGGGAGCGAAGAAGACGAAGGAGGCAAGGCTAAACTAAATCTCAATAATCAATAATCATTTTTGGTTGCCCTACACATCCTTTTATAGGCTAACCAACAACTCACATTAACCCTAAAACACAATTTTCCCCGACCACGTTCGAACTCGCCCGACCGCGTTCGAACGCACCGAATTAGCTCTTCTGGATTTGCGAACGTGATGCAGGCGTTCGAACGCGTGATCGAACGCGCCTGTCGGTATTTGCGAACGCGATGCAGGCGTTCACAGTGCGTTCGAACGCACAGTACATTCTCTTCACCACGTTCACAACCCCGTTCACAAACCGCGTTCGAACTCACTCCACCCGCGTTCGAACGCGACTTACAGAAAACTTATTTTAATGGAAATTAAACACTAAAACATGAAATAAAAACACTCCTAAAGTGAATCCATGCTCGAGACGACGTCGGTGAAGTCCGAATCGTATCAGACACTGATTGGAGTTCTTACCATGGGTGGAGTGGTCTGATAACTTAGTGGCATTTGCAGATCGGATGGAGGTGAACTTGGCATTGATGGATAGAGATGCCACATTGAGGAGGTTGCGTGCCCAACTTAAACTTGCTCAAAACCACACGAAGGAAGTTTATGATTGAAGCCATCAGGAGTAGGAGTTTGACATCGGCAGTTGGGTGTTTTTGAGGGTGCAACCGTACCGACAGGTGACCTTGCATCCGATGCGAAACCAAAAATTAGCATATCGCTACATTGGTCCGTTTCAGGTGTTAGAGCGTATCAGTCTGGTTGCGTATCGCTTGGAGCCTGCCTGAGGGGTCGAGAGTACATTCAGTCTTCCATGTTTCATTGCTGAGAGAGAGGATTAGAGATCATCAGGTTATTGGATCAGTTCTACCAGAGCCATTGGAGGAGATAGAGATTGTGGAGCCAGTTCGTGTACTTGTGAGGCATCGACGACATCATGGTAACCGATTGGAGATGGAGGTCCTAGTCAAGTGGCTTAGCAAACCATCCAATGAGGCGACATGGGAGCTGGAGACGGACATCTTGGAGCGTTTCCCCAACTTTGCACCTTGAGAACAAGGTGGGCGAAGCATGGTGGGCAGATACACCTTGCTAGAGTATTTTCTTATTGCATTAGTTGTTTATATTCAAGAAAATAAAGTTTCTGTAGGTCGCGTTCGAACGTGGAAGGGGGCGTATTCGAACGCCTTTGCGAATGTCTACATCAGTTTGCAAAAATAGAGAACGCAAAATGTGCATTCGAACGCGGCCAGGCCTGTTTAAATGCTTACGTGCGAACGCCTACATCAGTTCGCATCCACAGAGAATGTATTCTATGCATTCAAAAAATGGTCGACCCCATTCGAACGCGATCGGCGAGAGTCCACAAGTATTATGGTTAATAATTGTTATTTTGGCTTGTTAGCTAGCCTCTTAAAAGTTGTGAATGACAGCCAAAATTATTATGATGAATGAATATTAGTTTTTATCTTCCTCTTAGTTTTTATCTTCCTCTATCCTCTCTCTAGTCTCTCTACCTTAATCTCCCTCTTCCCTCTTTACTAATCAGCCACCTCTACTATTGGCAAGGTGTCATCTATCTTCTAACCACCCTCGTCTGTCGAGTCCTCCTTCCTCCTTGGGATCTCGGCCACTTCTTCCCCTTCATCCTTATCTCTTAAACTACATCAACCATCTATCCTTATCTCCATTATCATCCATAACCTTATTATCATCTCCATCCATCACCACCACCATCACCCCCACTCTTTCATATTTTCATCCCAATTGTAGTCTGAATCTGTCAAGGGTGTAAATACCAAAATCATAGATCAAGAAGATATAGATCGATCAACCTTAGTTTCATAATTTGCTGACTATGGGAGAATATCTGGTGAATATTTTCCCTCAGTTGCACGGACTTGATATGATTTGGACTTCACCGATGTCATCTCGAGCATGGATTCACTTTAGGAGTGTCTTTGTTTCTTATTTTAATGTTAAATTTCTAAGAAAATAAGTTTTCTATAAGTCGCATTCGAACGCGGGTGGAGTGAGTTCGAACGCGGTTGTGAACGCGATTGTGAACGGGTTGTGATAGTGTGCATTGTGTGTTCGAACGCCCCATTAGAACGCATTGTGAATGCCTGCATCGCATTCACAAATCTAGAGAAGTGGGAAACAGGCGCGTTCGATCGCGCGTTCGAACGCTTGTATCGCGTTCGCAAATCCAGAGAAGAGCGAACTCGTTGTGTTCGAACGCAGTCGGGCGCGTTCGAATGCGGTCGGTGAAATTGTATTATTTAGGGCTAATTTTGAGTTGTTTGGTTAGCCTCTAAAAGGGATGTGGATGGCAACCAAAAGATTATTATTGAAGAATTGAGTTTTGCCTTGCCTCCTTCGTCTTCTTCGCTCTTGTTCCCTCAATCCCCGGCGACGCCGCTTCTAACCTTCTTCGACCGACCAATCACCCTAGACCTTTAGAGGCGGCCCTCTCCTCCCCCTTCTTCCAATCTATCCAACACTTATCCTAACCCTTCCATCAACCATAATCTTTCCATCACCACTTTTCAGCGGTGCCACCCCACAAATGCCGGTCCACGTCCAACCACCATCATCCTAGGATCTTGTGCCTCCATCCATGGATCCTAAACAGACCACCCTGATGTTCATCCACTAATCGGATGATATCTCAAGATTCCTACATCCGATTCGCCTGACATTTAATTCTTTGGAAAGCTCTTTTCTGGGGATACAACATATCCAAATTTCACATCGATCCGATGGTGGCATCTTTCGGGATCTTATTTCAAAATTCTGTGCCGGATCTAGTTTAGATCAGAGAATTGGAAGAGATCGAACCTTAGCCTAGGAGGAGATCGTATCAAGTTTGGTATCAGAGCCACCGTTCCTTGGACAAACGCTTCCTATGATGACCACAAGAGCCATGGCTAAATGGAGAGAAGATGAAGAAGAGATTCTCCTAATAGAGGAGGGGGAAACGATTGCGGGGACTTCCACCCGCAGAACCACCCAATCTAATCGGAATACGGAAGAACCTAGTGTTCAAGTTGAGTTGGGATCTCTATCCGAACAAATGGCCATCAACAACCAGATGATGATGGAGATGATGCGGGAATTATGGGTGACAAGGGAAGCCATGGCGAACGGGAACGCACCATCGACCCTATGACGTGAGTCCACACCCATGAACCTATCGCCACCAGTTCAGCCTTTGCAACCAGAAGAGCCGCTGCTGCCACCTTCCTATGGGCAGAGATAAGCAAGGATGGTTACAACAAGCCTAGTTATAGGTGAACCCATCCGATGAGCGAATCACTACGAAGACCACCTTGGAGATCAAGATCCGTGGGCGGGTCAATACGATCCAGAACCACGGCGAGTTAATCAAAACCGAAGGAGAGATCATCAAACCTTCATGGTGCATCCTCCTCTGGTTAGACAAGGACTTGGACAAATCATGCGTCTCGAATTCCCTAAGTTCAAAGGTGGAGATCCGATCGATTGGTTGTATAGGGCGGAGCAATTCTTCGCATACCAAGGTACAGCGGAAGAATACAAGGTGATGCTTGCGAGCTTCCATCTTGAGGATGCGACACTTCATTGGTTTCGAGCAACCAATGCTAATGAGGCTATCGATACTTGGGTTGAATTTTGTGCTGATATCACACGACGATTTGGAGCGTCGGGGTATGAAGACTTTGATGCTCTCCTCTCAAAGACGGTGCAAAAGACTACGGTTGGGGCATACCAAGAAGAATTCGAGAGGATAAGTAGCCGATGTCATCCACCATAGACAGATCAGCAACTTCGCAGCATCTTCATCTCCGGGATGCGGGGAGACATACAAGCCGATGTGAAGGCTTTAAGGCCTAGAACTTTAAAGGAGGCCTTCAAAGATGCGGTGCTTATGGGAAACAAACACAAGGCCATGAAGTTACACCTGAAACAGAGTTGGACGAGCCAAGGAAGTCACAATCAAGCTCAACCAACCATAGCGGCAGGAAATATCACCGGAGTACCAAGAATTGCTGCTGTAGTGGTACCTCCTCGAGCGCCCTTGAAGCCATCCCAAGATGTGAAGTATGCACCTAGAGGTCCGGCATGAGCACTCACACCTGCTCAAGTGGAGGAACGAAGGGCCAAAGGCCTATGCTTTCGTTGTGATGAGAAGTTTGTTCCCAGGCATCGCTGCGCTAAACCAATAGGATCGATGATGCTAATTGACGGATTAGAGGAGGCTGAGGGTGAGATTGTAGATGAAGGTGAGGGCGTGGCTGGGCAGCAAGGACGAGTCACTGAGGAGCGACCTATGGAGGACATGATGGCCGAGATCTCCCTCCACGCCTATTCCGGGACAGCCGCACCAAGGACTTTGAGGGTGAACGGTGTAATCAAGACATCTATAGTGAGAATCTTGGTCGACATCGGGTCGACCCACAACTTCATTGATAAGAGGCTCCTTAAGAAGATTGGGTTTGAATCGAAACCCACGGAAGGGTTCGACATGACAATTGGAGAGGCACCACATTGCAAGCAGATTTTATTTGTGGAGGTGTGGAGTTGAAGGTGCAAGGCCAATTCTTCACATTAGACCTTTATCCGTTAGCCTTGCGAGGTGCCGACATTGTTTTGGGGACTCAATGGCTTCGAAGCTTGGAGCCCATGACATTTGATTTTACAAGCCTCACATTGACATTTTGGAGGAATGACCAAAGAGTGCTGCTGGATGGAAGTCAACCGCTGCTTGAACTTCCAAACGAAGGGGATGCAAGGGAGCTCACTTCTTTCTCGGCACCCACTTTCTTTTCATCTCAGATCTGCGGAGAGCCAGTGCAGAGGATAGTGATCTAGTCTGACTCATGGAGGAGCTGAGAGAGAACCCCTCAAGCCACCCCGAGCACGAGAAGCACGATGGGTTAGTACTAGAGCGCGGGCAAATCAAAGTACCCCAGAACGAAGAGCTACGAAGACTATTGATAGCACATTTCCATGATACTCCTATAGCAGGTCATGAAGGGGTATTACGTACCTACAAGCGGCTGGCCCAAAACTGTACATGGACAACGATGAAGATCTAGACAGGATCTGTGCGTGGTCTAGATCTGAAAATCGGGATGTCAAAAGTTGAAACTTTTGTTTAGACTATTTACCAAAATCGGTATGTGCATAAATGTTAAATCTGCCAACGAGTCAAATCGGAGGCACTTAAGCCCAGTGGGCTGCTACAAGCACTGCCTATACCAGAGTGTATTTGGGAGGACATCTCCATGAACTTCACCGAGGTGCTGCCAAAGGTTCGAGGACAATCGGTTGTGTTCATTGTGGTAGATAGACTGAGCAAATATGCTCATTTCATAGCATTGACGGTGCGTTTTCAGTGAAAATGTTCCTGAAATTTTTGTTCGGGAAGTGGCACGCTTGCATGGGATGCCTAGGACGATCGTGTCAGACCGGGATCGCATCTTCATCAGCGAGTTTTGGTCCGAGTTGTTTAGATTGCAAGAGACTCAAATCAACCTTAGTTCAGCGTATCACCCCGAGAGGGATGGCCAAACCGAGGTGGTGAATCGCGAACTAGAGCAATACTTGCGATGCTTTGTGGCGGATCGACCAAAGGATTCGGTCAAATTCCTTCCTTGGGCCGAGAGGTCATATAATACCGCTCATCACTCTTGCATCGGCATGACCCCCTTTGAGGCGGTTTATGGGCGCACTCCCCGTGTCTTGCGTCACTACGATAGACTCACGGTGGAGGATAGGACCGAGTTTGACTTGGAACTTGCTGATCGAGATGAAACCTTGAGACGGCTAAAGATGCACCAAGCAACAACCCAAAATCCCATGAAGCAGACTCATGACAATGGCCGTCGTGAGCAAGAGTTTGAAGTGGATCAATTGGTGTTTGTTCGAGCTCAACCATACCAGCAATCCACATTGTAGCCAATTTTGAACTAGAAGTTGGGTCACAAGTACTTTGGTCCGTACCGAGTGCTACAACGAATTGGTCCAGTAGCTTATCGGTTGGACCTACCTGAAGGAATCATGACACAAACGGTCTTCCATGTATCAGCATTGAAGGCCCAGATCGAGCCTAACCATGTGGTGGGTTCGGCCTTACCCGAACCAATGGAGGAAGATGGCCCCACTGAACTGGTCCAACTTATAGGCCATAGGAAAGGTGCCATGGATCCAGATTGGAGACTGAAGTGCTGATTGAGTGGCTGGGCAAACCGACTGACGAGTCTACATGGGAGCTATAGTCAGATATCCTGGATCGCTTCCCAAATTTCAAACCTTGAGGACAAAGTTGCGAAAGCATAGTGGATAGATACGATTCGGACTTCACCAATGTCATCTCGAGCATGGATTCACTTTATGAGTGTCTTTGTTTCTTGTTTTAATATTTAATTTCTAAGAAAATAAGTTTTATGTAAGTCGCGTTCGAACGCGGGTGGAGTGAGTTCGAACGCGGGTGAATGGGTTGTGATAGTGTGTATTGTGCGTTCGAATGCCCCGTTCGAACGCACTATGAACGCCTGCATCGCATTCGCAAATCTAGAGAAGTGGGAAATAGGCGCGTTCGATCACGCGTTCGAACGCCTGCATCGCGTTCGCAAATCCAGAGAAGAGCGAACTCATTGCGTTCGAACGCGGTCGGCGAAATTGTATTGTTTAGGGTTAATTTTGATTTGTTTGGTTAGCCTATGAAAGGGATGTGGATGACAACCAAAAGATTATTATTGAAGAATTGAGTTTTGCCTTGCCTCCTTCATCTTCTTCCCTCTCATTCCCTCAATCCCCGGCGATGCCGCTTCTAACCTCCTTCGACCAGCCAATCACCCTAGACCATTAAGAGCGGCCCTCTCCTTCCCCTTCTTCCAATCTATCCAACACTTGCCCTAACCCTTTCATCAACCATAACCTTTCCACCACAACTTTTCACTGGTGCCACCCCATATACGCCGGTCCACCTCCAACCACCATCATCCTAGAATCTCGTGCCTCCATCCACGGATCCTAAACAGATCACCCTGACGTTCATTCACTAATCAGATGATATCTCGAGATCCCCACATCCGATTCACCTAAACTTGATTGTTTGGAAAGCTCTTTTCTGGGGATACAGCATATCCAAATTTCATGTCGATCCGATGGTGGTATCTTTTGGGATCTTATTTCAAAATTCCGTGCCGGATCCAGTTTAGATCAGAGAATTGGAAGAGATCGAACCTTAGCCTAAGGGGAGATCGTATCAAGTTTGGTTCAGAGCCACCGTTCCTCGGACAAATGCTTCCTATGACGACCACCAGAGCCATGGCTGCACAGCGAGAAGATGAAGAAGAGATTCTCCCATTAGCGAACCTGAGATCACTAGAGAGAAAGTTGAATGGAAGAGAATAGAAGCAAGGAGAAGGGCTCACCTCGGTGGCGATAGGCTGGCGTCAACAAGAAGGGAGAAAAAAAAAAAAGAGAGAGAGAGAGAGAGAGAGAGAGAGAGAGAGAGAGAGAGAGAGAGGAAGATGAAGAGAGAGTGAGGTTGTGAGGGAGTGCGGCGGTAGTGACGGCCGGGAGGAGGTCCCACTACGCTTAGCTAGCCAGCCCCATTGGCCATGACGGTGGCTAGGGGCGCGTGGTGCCCTCAGCTTGCCCACTACTGCATAGCACGAGGCTAGCCACGTTGTGGCTGACCACGTCATGCCATGCAATAATATTTTTTGTCGATAGTTTGTTACACGAAGGCTCAGTTTCGACAAACCCGAGAGAGAAAGGCGAAAGGGAGAATGGGGAGAGAGAGAGAGGAGGAGGAGGAGGAGGATGAGGCTCACCAATCCTTGGTGGATGTATCGGTGGTGGGTTCCAAGGATGGCGGCATGATACGATTCGGACTTCACCGACGTCGTCTCGAGCTTGGATTTACCTTAGGATAAGATTGAGTTTTAGGATAAGATTGAGTTTTAGGATAAGATTGTGTTTTAGGATAAGATTGAGTTGTTGGTTAGCCTATAAAAGTATGTGTAGGGCAACCAAAATGAGGAATTGAATATTGAGAATTGAGTTTGCCTTGCCTCCTTCATCTTCTTCGCTCCCGTTCCCTCAATCTCCCCGGCGACGCCGCTTCTAATCTCCCTCGACAGGCCAATCACCCTAGTCCCTTAGGAGTGGCCCTCTTCTCCCCCTTCTTCCAATTTATCCATCGCTATCCCTAACTTTTCCATCATCCATAACCCTTCCACCATCACTTTTACACCGGTGCCACCCCATCAACACCGGCCCTCCACAATCCACCATTACCCAGAATTTCGTGCCTTCATCCACGGAATCCAAAAACAGAGTATCCTGACGTTCGTCTACTAAACGAACGATATCTCGAGATCCCCAACTCCGATTCGCCTGAAACTAGATCCGTTGGAAAGATCTTTTCCGGGCCTACAACATATCAAAATTTCACAGTGATCCAACGGCGGGATATTTCGGGATCTTATCTTAAAGTTCCGTGCAAGATCGTAACAATCTGGTATCAGAGCCATAGCACCAAAAGAGGGTTTGTATCAACTTGGGTATCGAGCCTATAGCAGAGGAAGGATCGTACCAAGCTGGTATCAGAGCCTTAGCCCCAAAGAGAAGATCGTAACACGGCAGCAAATCCATGAGAGGGAGAAAGAGGGAGAGAGTAAGCGAGAGAAAGAATGAGAGAGAGAGGGGGATTTAGAGAGATTGAAGGAAGTGGGAAGGGGGGATTTTGCGGTGGTGATGGCAGCTGCAGGACCTGCTGCCCAACCGGCCTAGTCGAGTTGGTCAACTAGGCGGTTGGGTGCACGTGGCGTGCCCAAAGCCTGCCATGGTAGGTGAGAAAATTTTCTCACTTGCTAGGCTTGGCTTGGGCACGAGGCTGGCCACAATGTGGCTGGTCGCATCATGCCCAATTTTTTATTTTATTTTATTTTTTATTTTTATATTTTGGGTTAGATTATTTGTAATACCCACAACCCTAAACACGTGCATTGCACGAGCCCACATGGCAGGTGCATGGCACCTGACTAGTTAGTTAGTTACTAACAATCAAATAAACATGTATCAACATCATAAATTTATCCACAACATCTAAACTAAAAATAACACAAATCTAACTGTCAACAGTACACGGATAACCCTACTTGGGCCCCACAAAGGACACAACATATTATCAAGAGCTTTTCACCACAACATATACACAATGGTGGTATATACATAATTATACAAGTACAAAGTCACCTGCTAGAATATAAGATAAGGATAAAGACACACTTTGAAGGATGTCCACTAATACATCAAATAAGATAACTCATCTAGCGCATAACACTAACCACACACTACTCTTCACCCACAGACAAGATCTTTAAGGGAGTATCCTGCTCCATTCGTTCACCTAAGTTTTTGAAAAAGAGAAAACAAAGAGAGTCATGAGCTAAAGGCTCAGTGAATAGACCTTACCCCGAATCAGTGAAGCCAAACAAAGAGTAAATCATGTACTGGATAATATGAATCAGAAAGAGCATCATGTTATGAATGAGAGTATGAATGTAACCTCAATAATATATAATTAAAATATAGATAATATGTCATAATAGATAATATGTCATAACCTCACTGTGCATAGTCAACACCCGGTACCCGGTCTCAATATCATGCCCTGAGGCTCAGAGCATACTCTGCTATCCGCAAGGAGTATCTCAAATATAATCATACCCTGCTATCCATTAAGGGTATCAAAATCCATCCGGACCGGGCACCCTTCTAGTTGATAGAAACCTCGTGAGGATAACTTGCCACATATGCCCTGGCGAACGACATGTGTCCGAATATCTGTTGCGCACACAAACTAATGACCTCAGATGTAAGGCCAATAGGATCATGACAATGTCGAGCGATTAATCATCCACCAAGCGTGTCCTAACCCTCGCGTTCACTCAGGTATCCTCACACTTTCTATCAACTATCCTATCAATCAAATTTCATGCTTTCGTTCTAAATGACAGATCATATGCATATTTTCAGTACAATAGCAAGTCAATGCATAATAGGAATTTAGGTGGAATAGGAATCGAGAGAAAAACAATGCAATATAGTCTCCGATCATGTAGTCAATACATGCATACTCATGTTAATCTATTACATGCATACTCGTGCTACAGATCAATTGGACATAACATTATAATAGTAAAATCATCTCTATTTATCATCATCATACTCATATCCAAGATCAGCCTAATTAGATGCATGATAAAAATATGCTCGACTAGAGGCCAAAACATGCAAGTACATAATATAAAATATATCCTAATTTGAGAAACACATCTAGGGGATAAGACTACTCACTACCACTGTAAATACCAAACAACCACTCGTTCACGTTGCTACGATAACGATCAAGCCTCGATAGCTTAGTCCACGGGGTCTTGAATAGAGGTGGTCAGAATTTGAAATTATTTAAGTAATATGATGTTAGCCGTTTATCCCATTTAGAATTTATTAGTGCAAAATATAATAAATTATTTGATTTTATTAAATAACTTGATATAAATTATATATATATATAATTCAGATGTCTTTATTCTAATTATATATTAGGCATATAATAATTAACCTCTTTAAGCATAAAAGAATCCGATATACAATAATATAATTAAAATATATGTACATAAAATAACTAACTATAATAAAATTAATTAGCAATTACTACTTTTACTTAACTAGTTACTAATCATACATATAATAATCATTATTCATAAATATAAAAATAATTATATGAGCTCAGCATTTTATTGTATAGAAAATAATATGTAATAATAATAAGGTGCTAGCAACACATTGCATATTCAAATATATTAAATATATGCATGTATAAGCATACATAAACATTAATAGAAACTTATTTAATTATTTTTAATAAAACTAACTATATAAAATATAAGATTATTATCAATATGATTACATGTATTAATCTAATAAACAATGGCTAAACTATATATAATCATATGCAAGTGTTTATAACTATAATTAATAAATTATTATACTAAAATACTTAGCTAATACTTATACTAGTGAGTGTAAATTATCAAAATAATCTATCATCTAGATAAACTGATTTACATAAATTTCAGAAACTAAATCATATAATTAATGTAAAAAATTAGAAGGGAGCAATTCCCGTATCATAGTGCTGGGCTCGGCACTGTCTAGTACAGTGCTGGGCCGAGCCCAGCACTGTTACAGAAGGGGGAATAGCTGAGGAAGAAGAAAAAGAAGAAAAAAGAAGAAGAAAGGAGAAGAAGAAAGAAAGAAAAGAAGAAGAAAAAGAGAAGAGAAGAGAAGAGAAGAAGGAGAAGGGAGAAGGGGAGCGGACTCGGGCGGCAAGGAGGGGCTCGGTCACTGTTGGCTAGCTAGCGGCCGGCCTCTCACCGACGGCTCGGCTACAGCGAGCCCGAGCTCAAGGCAAGAAAGAGAGAGGGGAGAGAGAGAGAGAGAGAGAGAGAGAGGAAGAAAAGGAAAGAGAGGGGGAGTGAGAGATCTCACTGCCGGCGGCGGCTCTAGGGAAGGTGTCGGCAATGAGGAGAGAAAGGAGTGCGAGAGATAATAGAGAGAGAGTAGAGTGAGAGGGTGGCTGAGAGAGTGAGAGAGAGAGAGAAAGAGAGGCAATGGAGGGGAAAAGGGCAGCGGTGTCGGGCCCCCCCACGGCCAGCTGGCCCCAGCCGATTTGCTGCGGCAGCGGCGGTGCGCATGTGGCGCCTCACCACGCAACCTGCCCATGTAGCTTGCATGGGCACGAGGCCACTTTTTCTTTAACCCTACTTAGGTTATTACATTATTACAGTTGCTTTTTCACATATTTGGAAGCTAGCCAATTATCCAAAATTCTAAACAAATCTTAATACGAAATAAGATTTATTTATTTATTATCGAGGATTGTATACTTTTATCAGTATGACATATTATCTACTTTTCAATTATGTATTATTGAGGATGCATTCATATACTCATTCATGACATGATGTTGCTTTCTAATTCATATTATCCAGTACATGATTTACTCTCTATTTGGCATCACTGATTCGGAGTAAGGTCTATTCACTGAGCCTTTTGCTCATGACTCTCTTTATTTCCTTTCTAACCCCTCAAGTTTGTGGTACGTGATAGCGACCTGAGATATCTTGAGAAGATATTTTAGAGTGATGATGAGGTGAGCTATAGATGCGAGATGGTATAGATGATGGTTTATATAGAAATTGAGTTATACTAGTATTTGATATTTGTACTCTTTTGTATTAGACGATGATTTGTATAATACAGGTCAAATCATAGTGTACTCTTGTATCAGTTGTTTAATGGTATCTTGATAGTTTGTTGTGGCCTGTGTGGGCCCTACCAGATTGTGTAGCAGTCTAGTGTATATTATTGTGGACTTTGATATTCATATGTTAACAGGTTTATTTGGTTAAGAGTATGATTTATTTGGCGATGGATTATGTGATCATGGATAGGTTAGCAGGATATTTTTTTGATGATGTCATGATTATATGTGCGCAGGAGAGTATCTGTGCGTGACGGGCCTCGCCCGACTTGTCGCGTGCGCCGTGCGTGCCGTGTGGGCGCGTGGACGTGCACGTGCCGTGCCGGGCGGGGGGAGCGTTACAGTTCAGGTGGTATCAGAGCTTAGGTTTAAGGATGATCTGGCAAACCATCAAGTATAATAGTCGTCAATTTGGTTTAGGGTTACGCTAGTAGTCGATCTCGATGAGTTTGATATGAATTAGTTGAGATAGGAATCTAGGTTGTGATGTTAAGATTATTAAGTTTTGATACTTGTCGATATTGATAGAAATAATTTATGATATTGGTATATTGAGAATTTATCTGAGCGACTAATGAATAGGAAGAGGTATTATTAAAATCATGCATTGATATTGATATTGAGGTGTCATAGTCTGTGGAGCATAATATTGGATATATAGAGTTGTTCATATGTTGTGATAAAGTGTAGAAATTTGTAAATATGTGGTGATATGTATTTTGTACAGAAAGATTATTATAAGTAGATTTGAAGTTATTCTGAGCAGATATAGCATATTTTTGGATTTTTGATCTTTTATGGATATATTTGATATTAGGAGATTGATGTAAAGAGATATATATGCAGAGAGACTATTTTGATCTTTATGAGGGTTATAATTATGGATTGTGGATGGATGAGTAAGACATATGATGATTTTGTATAGTGGAAAAGAAATTATGTGTTGTGATAGAGATGATTGTAGATTGTATATAGAAAATAATTTTCGGATGACTAGTATGATAAATTATGTTTGCAAGATATTTGTGTTACTAGGTGTGAAATTTTGATTGTATCGATAAGATGGGTGATTTAGTAGGGATATGTGTAGCTAACAATATTGTTAGAGGATTAACATCTCGTTTATACCTTTGAGTTGATTACCAAATAGGGTAATGGGTATAAGAAATATGACATGGATACAGTTATTGGATTGTGAGTGATGTCAGTAGTTAAGACGTAAGGTATATAGTTCTGAATGACATGATAGTAAGTTTGGTTTAGAAGTTGCTAATTATGTGAATATGATTAGATGGAAAGTATGATAGTGAAATAAATTATATAAGGTGATGATAGTACTAAGTTGATAGTCTCATGGCATATATGACAGTGAAAGTATATTTTGAGTATTAGTTTAGTTTTGAACATTGATTTAGAGGATAAGAATATTATAGCCCGAAGATCGTGTATGTTGGGTGATGAATTTTAATTACAAATATACAGACTTATTTTATTATGATTATTAGGTGATATTAATGATGTTATAGAAGGATGCTGATGATACTATACGATTAAATTGTGCAGTATATATAATGGACTTTGTATAGAGGATGTGATAGAATATTAAATTGAGACTTTTGAAGAAATGGATATGTTGGTACAGATGTTTAAGTGATTTAATTAGGAATGTGATAGAGGTTTAAGTGATTTAATTAGGAATGAGATATGTTGGTACAGATGTTAAATTGAGATATTATATGTTTTGACATGTTAGTTGTTTTGAGGATACTAATTGGAGAGATAATTTGATAGAGTTATTCATAGAGCCTATAGATTTGATCATTTGTTATGACTTAGAGATGGTTTGGAAGTTGAACTAATTGCTTCATAGGACGGCAATGAAAGGAATATAGAGAATTATGATATTTCATATACAGTGTATCGATGGATGTTTATTATACTGCTAGAAGATAAAAAGATAATGATGTATAAAAAAATGATTATGTTAGTATTTGTTTAACCGTTGGCTTATATGTTCGATTATTACTGAAGATTATTGAGCGAGCCTTTTAGAATGATGAGATTGATCTTAATGATTGTAAAGACTTACATGTTACATTTAAGTCTTAAGATAAAGATATTTGATTGGGAGATAATGATTTCATAATTGGAAGATAATGACTTTATGATTGGTTCTATTATAGTTTGTAAAAGTTTGATCTTTTAGTAAATTGCAAAGTTAAGGTTGCGAGAATGTTATAATTTATATTTTTGGATGTCCTCCGATCTATATGAATTAGTTAGTGTCAGTTATTTTATTAGAAGATCATAATAGCATTACCAATTCTGGAGATTAATCTTAGTAGCTTTAGTTCATGTACAATAATTTTGTGGATTGGTCTATGATGTGTTATGTATTCTTAAAGATCAAATATGATGGATTAGTAAATATTTGTGTGGCAGTGGATTAATATTATGAACTGAATATTATATCTGTCAAGATATTAAAGAGATTATTGGATTACTTCGTAGAACTCAGTAGATAGTCTCTGGATCTGAATACCGATATCATTAAGTGATATTTTGGTGGATATACTAGTAGTGATAGTAATTAAATAAATAATGATCAAACTGGAATTATGTGAATCGAGGAGTGAATAGTTTGGACATAGAAGTAATTGATAGAATGATCATTATAAAGTTTATCATGTATGTTTCTTGAGATAGTTCGATTTAACCTTTTAGATATTGCAAATTAAGAAGGAAAATAATGTTATGAATCAAAAGAGGATATAAATTCCATTTGAGGGTGCATTAGGATTTACATTGATAGGTTGGATTTGTTGCACTGCATGTTACTTTTAAGAATATATTATGAATACACGTTGATATTGTAGTCTTATATGGATAGGTATGATCTCTTATATTGATTTACCTAGTAATTTGTATAATAGTTTAAGCATATGAGCAGTGCACTTTAAAGAAGAGAGTTTGTGCTATAGCCTAAATTTTATGAGGATATCGGATGATGCTGAGTATGTTTAGATTAGTGAGATTATTTGTTTAGGAAGAGAAGCATGAGTTAAGTATTTCGGATGTTTTGAAATAACTTGTATTTATCGTTCTACTTGGTATTAGTGATTGTATTGAGGGATAATCCATTGTGTATGTTTGGAATCGGAATATTAATTCAGTAGATTGGAGATAATTTACTTAAATAGGTTGTATCGTATAATCATAGGAGATTATGGCACTACGATGTGTATTGTGGTAGTTAGCAGGAAAAGTGATAAAATTGGGATAGCTTGAGGTATTTTGGAGTAGAATATGATTTACTTAATAGATGACAACACTTTTTATATGGTAGAATGAATGTACTCTTTCTTGCAAAACAGTGGTATTATTGATGTGTATAGATATGGTATGATTACCTGACTGACTTAGATCTAGAAAATTTAATTTTTGTAAGGGAGCTACTTGTGGTGGTATAAGTTATAGATTTGAAAAAGTAAGATTGTGCAGTTGTCGATTTGATTAGAAGGTATTAAAATTAGATTTGTAGAGTTTCTTACAATACAAGTGTGATTTAAATTTCGGGGTCGAAATTTGTATAAGGGGGGAAGGAAAATGTAACAACCCAATCCCAAAAAAAAATAATAATAATAATTTTTGCATGGGCACGACGTGGCCGGCCACAGTGTGACCGGCCTCGTGCCCATGCAGTGGGGCTGCGTGGGAGAGGTGCCACGCACCCCCCCCTCGCGTCACCGCAGCCAACCGGCTGCGGCCGTCTGGCAGCGGCGGGCCCAGCGCCGCCGCAGCTACCGCTTAGATTAGCAGGATATTTTTTTGATGATGTCATGATTATATGTGCACAGGAGAGTATCTGTACGTGACGGGCCTCGCCCGACTTATCGCGTGCGCCGTGCATGCCGTGTGGGCGCGTGGGCATGCACGTGCCGTGCCGGGGGGGCGTTACAATGCAAGAAGAAGCTTTTGATCCTCATCCATGTCTTGGAAGATGAAGAATTGTTCAATACGGTAGAGCCAATCAATTGGATCTCCACCTCAAAAATTGGAAACTCCAATTGAACAGTGTGCCCGCGGATGCCAATATCGCAGTTGGGGTCGAATCTTGCTCCATCTCTAACCATACATGATTCCTCCGACGTCGTCTATTAGCTTCTTGATCTTCCTCTTCATCCCTCTCAAACTAGGGATCATCATCATCTTTGTTTACAAACTGTGCTCGTTGAAAAGGCCCACCTTGCCTCGGCTCGGGTGTGGTCTCTATCTCTTATACTTGGATGACTAGTGGAACCATCATGGGAGGTTCCAATGTGGAAGATCTGGATATCTCATGTCCTCGGATCAGCCCTTCTTGAATCGCCTGCAATAAACCAATGTTTTATTGTGTGATCGTTTAACTCAAGGTTCTGATGGATAGGGCGAGGATGGTGGAGGTCTGTCCCGAAACTTCAATGGTTTGACTCAAGGTTCTGATGGTTAGGGCGAGGATGGTGGAGGTCTGTCCCAAAACTTCAATGGACCTTAATAGCATCTTCATGTTTGGATCTGTGAAGGAGGGTGTAGGAGGCAACGTTGTGTGTGCATGGTCCTCTTGCACTTGGGTGCCTATGCGTGGATGATGGAAGTTGATGATGTGGTTAGGGTTATGGGAGATGATGATGGCTATGGTGGATGGATTAATATCTTGGCAAGATGAGGTGAGAGAAGGGAGCTTTTAGGTATGCTGGTTGCTGGAGTGAGGAGGGAGAAGCGACGGAGGGTTAACCTCGGTCGTAGATGGAAGCTAGGGGTGGATACCGAGGGAAAGGAAGGAGAAGGGAAAAGTTTGGCTCAAGCCAAGATATAAAACAAAGTTCAATCTCCAATACTTCAAATATGACTGCTTTTTCACATATTTAGAGGCTAGCCAATCGTCCTAAAATCCTAAACAAATCATAATACAAAATAACACCGATGTTTGTGCGAACGCGATTCAGATATTCGAACGTCGCGTTCGAACACACTTCGATTGCATTCAAACGTACCCGCCAGAAGTCATCTTATTTTAAAAAAAAGACAAAAAATGATAAAATTCGAAGCGGTTTGGTGATGTCTAAATTGTATCTTAATTAAGAACCGCAGCATAGGCCCAAAGGCTCTACTCAAGCCTTCAGCTGACGTGAAGGGAGGCCATCCACATGTTGTCCAAACTCTCACACTTGCTCAGGTGAAGGAGCGACGAGGAAAGGGTATTTGCTTTCGCTTTGACGGACGCTTCACATCTAGTCACCGGTGTGGAAAGACGATAGGAAGCGTGGTGGACTGTAACAATTAACTAATAATTTGTTTGTAGAAGAAAATAAAAGTTTTAGTCAGTCAAAAGAGCAACTCTCGAGATGTCGTGTTCGAATGCCCTCAAGGCTGTTCAAACACATATATTTGAGAGCCATAAATTAAATTGCCTTCGAATGCATATATCTGAGGCCATCCACCTGTTCGAACACATATATTTGATATTTGACTTAGTTAAATATGATGGAAAAAAGTAACCGTTGCACTTTAGTCTGCTTCATAAGAATGTTAAATACTTAAGTTGAAAGTACATCAAGATTTTCTATAATTAGGACAAACCATATGTGTAAAATGCAATTTATTAATTAAAAACATATCACTGAAAACTAGCTGCACATTTCTTTAACTGAAATGGTGGTTATTGTTGATACAATACTGAAAGTTGCATTGAGAAGGTGGTTTGCTTCACAACATATAAACTACTGTGGATATAATGATTGGTTGAAGAATTAATTAATATCAACTCAGAGTCACATGTAATGATGGATGAGAGACTATGCTAAGCCTTTTGTTGGCCGTCTTATCTTAATGTTTTTTTTTTAAGAGGAAGTCTTATATTTATATCTTTGCTTGGACTTATCCTCTTATTTCACAGTGAGAACCTATATTACAACTATACTGTTCTATTCGAGTTATCATTGATATGATCATGGCTTGATCATGATACGATCACGCCTCTGGTGAAGGGTCGATCTCTTCCAATTCTTGATCTGGACTAAATCTGGCATGAAACTTTGAAATAAGATCCCGAAATATGCCGCCGTCAGATCGACGTGAAACTTTCATATGTTGTAGCCCCAGAAAAGAGCTTTCCAACAAATCTAGTTGCAGGCAAATCGGATGTGGGGATCTCGAGATATCATCCGATTTGTGGACAAAGGTCAGATGGTCTGTTTTGGATCCGTGGATGGAGGCACGTGATCCTAGGTAATGGTGGTTGAAGGTGGACCGGCGTTAATGTGGTGGCACCGGTGAAAAGTGATGGTGGAAGGGTTGTGGTTGATGGAAGGATTAGGGCAAGTGTTGGATAGATTGGACGAAGGGGGAGAAGAGGGCCACCCCTAAGGCACTAGGGTGATTAGTCGGACGAGGGAGGTTAGAAGCGGCGTCGCCGGGGATTGAGAGAACGGGAACGAAGAAGACGAAGGAGGCAAGGCAAAACTCAATCTCAATAATCAATCATAATTTTGGTTGCCATACACATCCTTTTATAGGCCAACCAACAACTCAAATTAACCCTAAAAACACAATTTTCGTCGATCGCGTTCGAACGCACCGAGTTCGCTCTTTTGGATTTGCGAACGCGATGCAGGCGTTCGAACGCGCGATCGAATGCGCCTGTCGGTATTTGCGAACGCGATGCAGGCGTTCACAGTGCGTTCGAACGCACCGCGTTCGAATGCACAGTACATTCTCTTCACCACGTTCACAACCCCGTTCACAAACCGCGTTCGTACTCACTCCACCTGCGTTCGAACGCGACTTACAGAAAACTTATTTTAATGGAAATTAAACACTAAAATATGAAATAAAAGCACTACTAAAGTGAATCCATGCTCGAGACGACGTCGGTGAAGTCCGAATCGTATCAATCCACCACGCTTCCGCAACCTTGTCCTTAAGGTTTGAAGTTTGTGAAGCGATCTTTGAACTCTGACTCAAGTTCCTCCATGGTATGATCTTCTGCATTGGTTCCCCACATCTCTGAAGATATAGGAAATGCTGGTGCTGAAAGAGAGGCAAGCTCACTTGTGTCCGGTTGGCGCGAAAGAGCATCGGCGGCTCAATTTTCAATCCCCTTTTTGTAGACTAATTCGTAGTCATACCCAAGGAGTTTCGTGACCCACCGTTGTTGGGCTGGGGTGTGCACACGTTGCACCATGAAGTAGGGTAAGCTACGCTGGTCCGTGCGGATAGTAAACCATTGGCCAATCAAGTAGGGTCGCCATTTGGTGACGGCGTGTAGAATCGCTAGCATTTCGCGCTCGTAGGTAGATAGCTGTCGCGACTGACTTGACAATGCTTTGCTCATATATGCCACGGGTCTGCCCTCTTGCATCAAAACTGCTCCAATGCCCTCACCCGGCGTCGCACTCCACCACAAAGGGCTTGCCGAAATCTGGTAGTGCTAGAACCGGAGCTGTAGACATAGCTGTCTTCGAGGCTTCGAAGGCCTCCGTTGCTTTGCCCGTCCATTGAAACCCACCTTTTCTGAGTAAGGAGGTCAGCGGGGCAGCAATTTTGCCATAGTTGGCAACAAATCGCCGGTAGTACCCTGTCAATCCAAGGAATCCCCTCAATTCCCTCTGATTAGTAGGAATCGGCCAATCCACCATATTCTTGATCTTGCTTGGGTCGGCTTCCACTCCTTTTACAGAGATTATATGCCCCAAGTGCTCCACTCTTGACTCTCCCCAAAGACACTTGGTCATCTTAACTTTTAGCTGGTTTTGTCGCAAGATATTTAATACCTCCCGCACGTGCCGCAAGTGCTCACTCCAATTCCTACTGTATACTAGAATATCGTCAAAGAAGACGAGCACGTACCAACGCAAGAGTGAGCGGAAGAGGTCATTCATCAGCCCTTGGAAGGTGGCCGGTGCATTGATGAGCCCAAACCGCATGACTCGGAACTCATAGTGGCCATCGTGAGTTCGGAACGCTGTTTTGTGTACATCTTCAGGGTCGACTCGGATTTTATAGTATCCCGCTCTTAAGTCAAGTTTGCTGAAGTAAGCCGACCCTGTGAGCTCATCCAGCAACTCCTCGATCACCGGTATTGGATACCGGTCCTTGACAGTAATTGCATTCAAGGCTCGGTAGTCGACGCAAAACTGCCAACTCCGGTCTTTCTTCCGAACCAGCAGCACCGGCGATGAGAAGGCACTTCTATTCAGTTGAGTAATCCCTTGCTCGAGCATTTCCTCCACCAATTTACTGATCTCTTCCTTCTGGACATGCGGGTACCGATAGGGTCGGACATTCGCAGGTTTAGCCCCTGGAATGATTTAGATGTGATGGTCATGACGACGGTTCGGCGGTAGTCCTCGGGGTTCCTTGAAGAGATCCTGAAACTCTTGCAGCAGCTCTTACATGTCAGAGGCTACTTCCCTTGGTGGTGGATGTTCTGGTTCAACAACAGCCATTTGCAATAGTAGAGCTCGGTCCCCTGCACAAGGAAAACCCACAAGTGGTTGCAATGTCGGCCCTTGCCGCGGTTGATTTCCATCCAGCAGCACCCTTCTTCCATTCCTCCGAAATGTCAGTGTGAGGTTTGAGAAATCAAATGTTACAGGCCCCAAGCTTTGAAGCCATTGAGTCCCCAAAACAATGTCAGCACCTCGCAAGGCCAACGGATAAAGGTCCAATGTGAAAGTTTGGCCTTGCACCTTCAATTCCACACCTCCACAAATAAAATCTACTCGCAATGTGGTGCCATCTCCGATCGTCACATCAAACCCTTCCGTGGGTTCCGACTCGAGCCCAATCTTCCTAAGGAGCCTCTTGTCAATGAAGTTGTGGGTGGACCCGGTGTCAATCAAGATTCTCACTGTGGTTTTCTTGACTACCCCGTTCACCCGCAAGGTCTTTGGCGCAGCTGTCCCCGAATAGGCGTGGAGGGAGATTTCGGCTATCATATCCTCCACGGGTTGCTCCTCAGCTTCTTCTCCTTGATGTCCAGCCACATCTGCACCTTCAGCTGCAAACTCGTCATCCGCTTCCTCCAATCCATCGATTAGCATCACCGATCCCATCGGTTTAGCGCAGCGATGCTCGGGTACAAACTTCTCATCACAACGGAAGCATAGGCCCTTGGCTCTTCTTTCTTCTACTTGGGCTGGTGTGAGTGCTCGTCCCGGACCTCTAGGTGCATACTTCACATCTTGGGATGGCTTCAAGGGTGCTCGAGGAGGTACCACTGTAGCAGCAACCCTTGGTACTCCGATAGTATTTCCCGCCGCTATGTTTGGTTGAGCTTGATTGCGGCTTCCTTGGCTCATCCAACTCTGTTTCAAGTGTATCTTCATGGCCCTATGTTTGTCTTCCATAAGAACGGCATCTTCGAAGGCCTCCTTTAAGGTTCTAGGCCTTAAAGCCCTCACATCGGCTTGTATGTCACCCCGCAGCCCGGAGATGAAGGTGCTGCGAAGTTTCTGATCCGTCCATGGTGGATGACATCGGCTACTAATCCTCTCAAATTCTTCTTGGTATGACCCAACCGTGGTGTTTTGCACCGTCTTTGAGAGGAGTGCATCAAAGTCTTCATATCCCGATGCTCCAAATCGTCGTGTGATATCGGCGCAAAATTCAGCCCAAGTTTCGATAGCCTCAGTGGCATTGGCTGCTCGAAACCAATGAAGCTCCGCATCTTCAAGGTGGAAGCTCGCAAGCGTCACCTTGTACTCTTCCGCCGTTCCTTGGTATGCAAAGAATTGCTCCGCCCTATACAACCAATCGATCGGGTCGCCACCTTTGAACTTGGGGAATTTGAGACGCACGACTTGTCCACGGATGCCATTGTCTCATTCCGGATCATGTCCTTGTCTAACCGGGGGAGGATGCACCATGAAGGGTTGATGATCCCTCCTTCGGTTTTGATTAACTTGCCGTGGTTCCGGATCGTATTGACCCGCCCACGGATCTTTATCTCCAAGGCGGTCTCCATAGTGGTTCACCCGTCGGATGGGTTCACCTGCAACTGGACCTGGCGTAACCATCCTTGCTTGCCTATGCCCATAGGGTGGTGGTAGCAGCGACTCTTGTGGTTGCAAAGGCTGAACTGGTGGCAGTGGGTTAAAGGGGGTGGACTCGCGTCGTGGGGTCGATGGTGCTTTCCCGTTCGCCATTGCTTCCCTTGTCGCCCGTAGTTCCCGCATCATCTCCATCATCATCTTGTTGTTGATGGCCATTTGCTCTGAAAGAGACCTCAACACGGCTTGAACGCTAGGTTCTTCCGTGTTCTGATTAGATCGGGCGATTCCACGGGTGGAAGTCCCTGCAATCGTTTCTCCCTCCTCTATTGGGAGAATCTCTTCTTCATCATCTCGCCGTGCAGCCATGGATCTGGTTGTCGTCATTGGAAGTGCTTGTCTGAGGAACGGTGGCTCTGATACCAGCTTGGTACGATCACGCCTCTGGCTATGGAGCTCTGATACCAGCTTGATACGATCTCGCCTTTTTGGTGAAGGGTCGATCTCTTCCAATTCTTGTTCTGGACTAGATCTGGCACGGAACTTTGAAATAAGATCCCAAAATATGCCGCCGTCGGATCGATGTGAAACTATATATTGTAGCCCCAGAAAAGAGCTTTCCAACAAATCTAGTTGCAGGCGAATCGGATGTGGGGATCTCGAGATATCGTCCGATTTGTGGACAAAGGACAGATGGTCTATTTTGGATCCGTGGATGGAGGCACGTGATCCTAGGTAATGGTGGTTGAAGGTGGACCGGCGTTAATGTGGTGGCAACGGTGAAAAGTGATGGTGGAAGGGTTGTGGTTGATGGAAGGATTAGGGCAAGTGTTGGATAGATTGGACGAAGGGGGAGAAGAGGGCCACCCCTATAGGACTAGGGTGATTAGCCGGACGAGGGAGGTTAGAAGCGCCGTCACTGGGGATTGAGAGAACGGGAGCGAAGAAGACGAAGGAGGCAAGGCAAAACTCAATCTCAATAATCAATAATCAATTTGGTTGCCTACCACATCCTTTTATAGGCTAACTAACAACTCAAATTAACCCTAAAAACACAATTTTCGTCGACCGCGTTCGAACTCGCCCGACCGCGTTCGAACGCACCGAGTTCGCTCTTCTGGATTTGCGAACGCGATGCAAGCGTTCGAACGCGCCTGTCGGTATTTGCGAACGTGATGCAGGCATTCACAGTGCGTTCGAACGCACCGCGTTCGAACGCACAGTACATTCTCTTCACCGCGTTCGAACTCACTCCACCCGCGTTCGAACGCAACTAACAGAAAACTTATTTTAATGGAAATTAAACACTAAAACATGAAATAAAAACACTCCTAGAGTGAATCCATGCTCGAGACGACATCGGTGAAGTCCGAATCGTATCAATGCGAAGACGACGGTTGAAAGTCAAGGGCATCTCAAACTGCCCTATCTAGTTATCTTTAATTTTTGCATCAGTTTTAGTTGTTTTAATTTGTTAATAGATCTTAGGTTATATGCATGGCAATCTTGCCCGATTACTTTTATGTACCGATTGACTTGAGTCTATCATGTTGGCTAGTTGAGTCAGTTTAGGTAACTACCAAATCCTGTGTGGTGCACAACTAATCCTTTGATTTGCTGCATTAGGGTTTGGCTGAGTTGGTTGGACCTAAGCTAATCAAGCTAGGTCGACTAAGTATATTAGGGCGCCACTATAAATTTTGTGGTGCACTTCTTGTTAAATTTATATCATGTTTGTTATGCCCAAATTATTAACTATTAATATTTTATTTTAACTAACTAATATGTTTTAGTTATATGTAGACTTTTGATTAGGCAAATCTTATTTAATCACTAAATATGGTCAAATTTGAGCTTAAACTAGATTTGGGCATAGCCACTTAAGTTAATTAGTCAATACTAACCAACTCAGGCAAATCTATTGTTACGATCCGACCATGTGGGTTAAGTTAGTCGAGACGGTTGAGTCAAGTCTAGTCAAATTGAGTTAGTTAGTTAGTTTTATCTTATTGCTTTACATTTCAAATGAAGCGAATAATCTATATATGGATCCAATTTTCTAGGATTTTTACTCCTATAAATAGGAGTGGACATGTGTTGATTAGGATCGTCGAATGAATTTTAGTTTAGTGTCTTTCGAGCTTCCAAACCTTAGCCACCATTCTTAACTAGGAGACGTCATACTATACGCCCGTCCACCACCACCCCACCTTGGTCGTCCATCACCCTCTGATGACTATTGCAACGTTGGATAATTATCAATCTGTCCAATTCTGACCTCCCTCTACTATTTTAATTATATCTTCTCATCCTGATCTCCAATTCATGTGAAGTGAAAGCCATTAGAATCCTAATTTATGAGGCTAAATCTCTAAAAATATCACAATTTTCTTAAGTCCAGATCGGTTCAAATATGGTACATAACATCTTTCATGTCATGTTTAAGTCAAATCAAGATCCACTAATCATTTTCTTCATTGTCTAAATTAGAACGGGTCAAAATTCCTTCCTTTTCTATTAGGCAAGAAATTTTCAATAATCATGTCTCAATCGGGCTGCAGATTTTTCGCATCCTCTTCTACTTAGCTATTTTTAGCAACCAAATCTCTATCAAGCTACAAAAGTTTAGCAAGGAACCTTCACCTATGCGGCAAATTTTTAGCATTAATTCAACAATAATTGTAGTAGCAAACATATTTCAAATTCTTATTTAAGCAGCAATTTTCAGCCAAGCAAATTACCCACCTAATGCAGTAGATTTTTAGCTTATTGACTAAGATCTTTTCATAGGTTACGAAACAATTCCTTCAATATCTGAATTTATTGCAGGAAGCAGTCTGCACAATTGAAGGACAATATTCACCAAATATTTTCCTGTAGATAGAAAATTACAAAACAAAGTGGACCCGATCTATAACTCCCTGATCTACATTTTTCATATTTATGTCCTTCACAGATTCGAACTGCAATTGGGACAAAAATACGATATAGTATAGATGATGATGTTGTGACGGGTGGAGTGGGGAGTGGATGATAGGGTTATGGATGATAATAGTGGTCTCTTGCCAATAAGCCTTAATAACAATAATTAATCCTAATTCTAGTGGTCTCTTGCCGATTGCGTTTGAACGTACTCGATAGCGATTGAATGCACAAAAAATATTCTCTATCGATATGAACGTGATGCAAGCGTTCAAACGAGCCCGACATCATTTGAACACATATTTCACGTTCTCTGTTTTTCAAACTTGATACAGGCGTTCGCAAGGGCATTTGAATGCGACCTCTTTTGCGTTCGAATGCGACCTACAGAAATTTTATTTTAATGAATATAAACAACTAATGTAATAAGAAAAGACTCTAACAAGGTGTATCATCTTTGCCACCACATTTTGTCTAAGAAGTTTATAATAGAGGGGTTGAGTGTTAGAAAGGAATGTCTTTACTGGGGTACTTCTTATTCAGTTTTTTTAAGAAGACTTATAATATAAAGTTCAGCATTTAAACTTATAATTATTTTAACTCAATTGGTAACAATATAGCTCATTCAAAGAAATTTTCAATCTTTGTAAGTCATCAAAGTTCATATTCTTATTTTTAGCGTAATCTCTTGTTTTTGGATTTGGAGTTTAATGGTTTTTGAAAAATGTATTTGATATAAAACTCTCTAGTGTTAAATCTTATGTTTATTTTTATTTAATTTTAGTTATTAATTACTAAAATAAATTTCTAATTTTCTTAAGGTTGAAGATGAAGCTTGTTAGTAAGATATTTCTTTTATTCTAAATAAAACACCCACTTCCAAAAATCACGGTTTCCTCACGTGACTTGTTAGTGAAATAATCCCACAAAGTATCTGGATAAATCTAGAAATACCATAATAATTCAACAAATAATCCAAAGTTACAATATCACAGGCCTCAACAAGCCTCTAGGAATACAAGTCCAACACAAGTTTTAAAACATAAATACCCTCGCAGGAGCTAAGTCCAACTAGAAATAATAGAATAAACAAATACTAAAATAGAGGAATGAGTCTGCTACTCCTCAATATCCGTATCCTCCGTAATCAGCTCTAAAATATTTCCATCAAAATGGCGGTGAGCACGGAGCCCAACAAGTAAAATCCAATAATAATCTAAAAATATTACATGATAAATAGAAATGCAAACCAATAACATGTCACGGAAAGTGTACATTATGACTTTAATTAACTATTATCATTATAGCTCAATTTATATAGAAATCCACACAGAAACTGAGTCACAATAACATATCTCACAAAGCATCATAAAATCGAAGGGGACTAGTCATCTCGCAGTATTATCGCCCATACATGCGTGACGACGTTGCATATGACCGGTTGTCTATGGCCATCAGACTAAGGACCCCAGTCGTAGGCCCATCAACACCGCTCTAGTAATCATCGTGAAAAACCCCTAGACACAAGTATGTATCTAAATACTAGGCAATGATAACACTCGTTCACTTAAGTACAAGTCCATAGAAATATTAAGAACGAAAGAAGAGATGAACGCCAAGATTTTAACGTGGAAAAACCTAAACGGGAAAAAACCACGGATCCAAACTCGAATCAAAACCAATTACTAGAATAGTAGCAGTTACAAGACTGACTCACAAAACAACCCGTTGATCCAAACGACTTTGTTCCTCTCAGTCTTGCTCGCTAGAACCCACGATTCACTACTTCTCGTGATTGAAGTCCAACCTCAGTAACCATCGAGATTGATCTTTTGTCTAGATAGCCCTTAAGACGAAAGATTAACTTTTGTTGATGAGTGGAACCTTGTTAGTTAAAGAACCGATGTAGCCTCAAAAAGTCTCCTTCAATAATGCTTCTTCAACCACCCTAGAGATAGGGCATCACAATCCTTATATATAATTTCCAAGATACAGCCAAATCCAAGTCTTATCCGTACTCACGAAAGTCCAATTTTATCAAACTTCATTGGTGCGTTCGAACGCGGCCCGGGTGCGTTCGAATGGCATGACTTGATCTTAGGTGCGTTCGAACGGGCACGAGTGCGTTCGAACGCGACAACTTGAATTCTTTAGGTTGCGTTCGAACGCGTTTGTGAATGCAGCTCTC
This sequence comes from Typha latifolia, assembly GCF_019914945.1. Lineage (NCBI taxonomy): Eukaryota > Viridiplantae > Streptophyta > Magnoliopsida > Poales > Typhaceae > Typha > Typha latifolia. Next base: position 11,431,181 of record NC_133086.1, on the reverse strand, counting down.
GGTCTGTGTGAACGCAGTACCCGCATTTGAACACGTTTGTGAACGCGGCTCTCTGTCAGTGTGAACGCAGATTCCGTGTTCGAACGCGTTTGTAAATGCGGCTCTCTGTATGTGTGAACGCAGATTCCGCGTTCGAACGCGTTTGTGAACGCGGTGTGAACTCAACGGCTTTTCTCCAATAATCTTGCAATTCTTCAAACCAAAGATATTCTAGACTTGTGTAAAGCTCATATACATTAAAAAATACACTTAGAATATTTTGTACACAATTGCCAACAAATAAAAACCTAATAATCTCCCCCTTTGGCAATTTGTGACAAAACACCTAGGTTATAAGATATTACAAAGATTTCAAATTGAGCAATCAGCAAGACTAGAATATTTTGCACATCAATCCCTGCAAATAAACATATACCAATCCAAGATCAAGTGAAAATAACTTGAAATGAATAAACAATCGAAACACAAGTTATCAATGGAGCATAAGTTCAAAAGTACTTAAATAGACAAAGTTCACAATTCCTCAAAGCAAAGTTATAAGCAAGGTTAGAAAGACAAAAAGACTCTAATAAACTCCCCCTATTACATACTCCCCCTACACACCTAGACATGTAGACACTCTCACCCTTTTTGACACAAATGCCAAAGACTAGGAACTCGGAGGAAACTGACGCTGAAGAATCGTCAACACAGAGTCAAGTACAGTCCCCTGACGAGCTTGCTCAGCTCGTAAATCATTCACTGCTGAATGGAGATCCTGCACTTGAGTACTAAGCTGATCGAAATGGTCAGAGTACTGTGGTAACTCCCCCTCAGAGTGAGATGTGTCACCGTCAGAGCTATCATCAGAACTGTCGAGGTGCGATGAGCGACCAGCGGTGGAAGAGGACGGCTTGAGAGGAGACGACTGGTCGTGAGCTTGACTCCGCTTAAGAGTAATCCGATCCAACGGTTTGTGCCGAAGTAAGAGAAGGTTCCGAAGCATCCACACGCACCCCACTCTGAGTGCACAAATTTGTAATAAAGATGCCAAACGGTAACCCCTCACGAGGTGCTTCTTTCTGTGCAGCTGTGAGTATTGAATCATAGATCACCGCAGCCAAATCAACCGAGACTCCAAATAACATTGCATGAAGAAGGAATGCACAATCCAGACTAATACTTGAATGTTGAGTCTTGGGGGTGACGTTGTACAGACAAAACAGGTGAAGCATGCGAGCCACGGATGTCAGCTTCGCATGCGGCATCATGTTTCCCTTCCAACGTTCCCCTTTGATCAGTACAGTGCCAGCATATTCATTAACATCTAGAAGTTGAGCAGACGTTGGATAATGGAACTCACCATCAGGAAGATGAAGTTTAGCGCGAATAACATCTGAGTCCAAGTATACAGACACCCAACGAATAGTAGAATGTATACAGCGGTCTAAGACCGTGGCATTGCTAAAAAATTCCCGAACAACTTTCACATAAGCAGTCCCGCTCATCCCACACACCGATAACCATCCTCGCTCAGTAAATATATGTTCTATCCCCAAAGAAGAAAAATCGGAAATGACCACGGGTCGTTCAAATATAACAGGATAGGTGCCAAAATTATGTTTGTAACGCCCTGCAGCCGTAGATGTCGAAAACTTGGGAGCCAAAGTAGGTGAGAAAGGTGGCCTAGGTTTCTTGGAAACTACAGCTTTTCTAGGCATTCTTGAGAAAGAAACAAGTTGCAAGATTCAATACATGCCCAAAGCAAACAAAAAGATAGCAAGAAAAAAAAGATGTAAGAAACCATGAAGGCCCTAAATGAAATCCATCATCCACTTGAAAACGCTAAGATATCACGTTCAATCACACAAGAAACATCAAGATAGTAACTTTAACGTGATCAAAACTCGAAAATGCACGAAATCAATCGAGATCAAGAGACTTAATTGAATAAAAAATAGGAAAATTGATGGATGATCATACCTCGCAAAAGTGAAGAAAAACTAAGAAATTCGGCCGAAAGACGCTAGATCCAGAGAACTACTCTTTAAAAGGGTTTGTGGTGAGAAATTTGATGAAAAATGCCAAGATTTTGAAGATTTGAGAGGGAGAAAATGAAGGGTTTCTAGGGTTTGGAAGATGGAAGATGAAAACCCTTAGGTTCAGACGCAATATATAAAGAATCCTCGAGTGCGTTCGAACGCACGAGTCTGCGCATTCGAACGCGCTAGTCACCGCGCTTGAACTCAAAAATTTGCATTCGAACGCCCTTTTTTTTAAGTAAAAAATCTAAGAAAAAATCAAAAGAAATATTTTGGAGATGCACCTCTAAACATTCAAAATAGATTAAAGACATAGAATATGACAATCGAATGAAATAAGTCATACATAGATCAATCAAGTCATCAAAAGCATATTATAATCAATTCTAATGCATCACTCAAAATTAAATTAATATTGATTGATCATAACAATATACATATGCAAGGTGAGCATAGATAACATGAAACATTCTTCTTAAATAAACTTTCCTATTTAAACAATGATATAACACAATAGTCAAACCGACTTAGTATTTAAATTTGCACTTTTCGACTTATTCTCCATGACCGAACAGGAATTTGTCCTGTATTATTTATTTTTATACATAAACCATATAGGTGCAATGATGTCTTTCACACATGAATAGGTAGCCCTTTTCTTGTAGTACATATCAAACAATGTGCAAGAAGATATTCACAAATATTAAAAAATTTATTTAATTTGCAAGCAATGTACTAAGTCAAACTGGACTCTAAACAAGATGGCTTTCACACAAACTCATTGTAGCCCTTTTCATTGATCTTTTATGAACACATTTGTGATGACTAAGCATGAGGTCAAACTGTGCAAATCAACGTCAATAGTGAGCTATTTAAAAAAAATTTCATGATGTCATGCTCACTCAAGAATATACACACGTAATGAGTGCATTAAATTTAGTTTAATTATCATAAAAGTCGAAAGAGTGAACAAATCAAAAATGATACCATATACTACAAGATGATAGAATTGACTATCAAAACTCATAATCAAGAGAAAAATCATATTTATATATTAAGAGTATATTATTGAATCCAGGAGTGCATCAAAAATTTTTTATGACAAAAACTCTTGACAAATCTGAAACTAAAACCAAAGAAAAGTTGAGAGTAAAGAAAACCTAAAAAGAAACGAAAAGAAATAATAAAAAAAGAAACACGCAAACCAAACCAAAAAAAAATCAATCCAAAGCACAAATCCCTAAAGAAGTACGAAGATACTCAAATCTCTGACGCGAGTGTTGAACAGGATTTTTCGAAATATTAATAGCACTCATGTTGTCACAATAAAGCATCATAGTATCTTGTTCAATGCCATAATCTTTGACCATCTGTTTCATCTATAGTAATTGAAAACAACAACTTTCCGCTGCAATTTACTCGGCCTCCACAGTAGATAAAGATATCGAGTTTTGTTTCTTACTGTGCCAAGCAACCAAATCGTTTCCAATATAAAAACATCCACCTGAGGTACTTTTTCTATCATCACATGAACCTGCCCAATTAGAATCCGTGTATCCAGATATGGTAGCTCCCGAGTCATACGTAAACTAGATACCTAAGTCAACTGTGCCACCGACATATTATATAATACGTTTCACAGCAAACAAATGTGTCTCCTTAGATTCAGACAGAAACCTAGCACACACACCGACACTAAATACAATGTCTAGTCTACTAGCAGTTAAGTACAAAAGACTACCAATCATGCTCCTATACAGTGTCTGATCAACACTTTTTCCTGAAATATCTTTACCTAGTTTGGTAGTTGTACACATAGGAGTTCTATCATGTTTTGCATTTTCTAAACCGAATTTAGTCACAAGATCCTTAGCATACTTGGTTTGAGCGATAAATATCCCTCTTTCCACCTGAGTAATTTGAAGTCCCAAAAAGAACTTCAACTCACCCATCATGCTCATCTCAAAATGACTATGCATAAGATCTGCAAACTCCTTAGCTAATGATCGACTCGTTGCCCCGAAGACAATGTCATCCATATATATTTGTGCCACAACTAAACTCTTGTTTGACCGTCTAATGAACAATGTCTTGTCCACTCCCCCTCGAGTGAACCCCGTATCCACTAAAAATGTGGTCAACTTCTCATACCAAGCTCTTGGAGCTTGTTTTAGCCCGTAGAGGGCCTTTTTCAGTTTAAACACATGACAAGGAAATTTTTTATCTTCGAACCCTTTCGGTTGTTCCACATAAACATCTTCATTCAGAGTACCATTCAAGAAAGCACTTTTCACATCCATTTGAAACAATTTAAATTTTAAGTGACAAGCAATAGCAAACAGTATACAAATAGATTCTAATCTAGCAACAGGAGCAAATGTCTCATTAAAATCTATACCCTCAACCTGAGTATATCCCTGTGCTACGAGTCTAGCTTTATTTCGAACTATATTGCCATGTTCATCACTTTTATTCTTATAAATCCATTTTGTTCCAATGACGTTTACATTCTTAGGTCTAGGAACTAAATACCAAATATTATTCCTAGAAAATTGCTCTAATTCCTCATGCATAACATTAACCCAAGAATCGTCTAATAATGCTTCCTTCACAATTTTAGGTTCAAAAGAAGATGTATAATAAGTAAATGATACCACACTTTGAATTTGTCGTCTTGTCTTAATTGGTTCATTCACGTCTCTGATAACTTGTCACAGTGGATGATTTGATTTCACTCTGGCAGATGGTTTCGGTACGTTGCAGTCATCTTTGTTCATTTCAACTTTGTCCTCGTCCTGATTCTCAATTTCTAGATCAAGCTCCTCTCCTATTTCTTCGTCATATGTATCTGCAGAAATAGAAATAGGAGTAGCTTCAGTTAAATCAGCCGTGGATTCATCTATCATAACATTAGCAGATTCCATAACAGTAGAAGTGTCAAGATTAAATACTCTGTATGCTCTACTATTATTCGAATACTCCAAGAAGATGCCTTCGTTACTTCTAGTGTCAAATTTAGTCAAATATTCTCGATCACGCAAGATATAACATTTATTACCAAAAACTCGAAAATATTTAACACTAGGTTTCTTACCTTTCCAGATTTCATAAGCAGTCATTTTTGTACCTGGTCTTAGATAAACACGATTTATCACATGTACCGTTGTATTGACCGCCTCCGCCCAAAACCTTTGAGTAACATTTTTAGCGTGAAGCATAACCCTAGCCATTTTCTGCACAACTCGGTTCTTTCTTTCAACAATCCCATTCTGTTGTGGAGTTATAGGAGCTGAAAACTCATGTTGAATACCAAGAGAATCGCAAAATATAGAAAAATTTTCATTTTCAAATTATCTACCATGATCAGAACGAATCCTAACTAGGGTTGTAGATTTTTCATTCTGCAATTTTAAGCATAGTGATTTAAAAACTTCAAAGGTTTCAGACTTCTCACGTAGAAAGGCAACCTAGGTATATCTGGAGTAATCATCGACCATTAAAAATATATAGCGTTTACCTCCAAGACTTTCCATTTTTGTTGGACCCATCAAGTCCATGTGAACTAATTGAAGCACACGGTCGGTGGTAGCTGCATTTACCTTCTTGTGTGAGATCTGAATTTGTTTTCCAATTTGACACGAACCGCACACTCTTTTTGACATTTCTTTCATCTTAGGTATTCCTCTTACCACTTCTTGTTTTGACAGAGTAAATAATTCCTTGTGATTCACATGTCCAAGGTGTTGATGCCAAAGATCTGCAATGTCGAAAGAGGCACTGTTACATTTCAGTTTATGTGACGTTCTAACAACATAGCAATTATCAGATGTTTTAGATCCATAACATATAACATTACCACTATGATCTAGAATAGTACAATCATTTTTGGAGAATTTTACCTCATAATCTTCATCACAAAATTGACTGATACTCAGAAATTTTGCTTTCAAGCCCTTAACATAAAGAACATTTTCAAAAATAGGAACCCCCAGAGAACTTACTTTCCTTTACCTATTACCTTGGATGAATTACCATCTCCGAATGTCACAACTCCCCCTTCATGTTTTATAAGATTAGAAAATAACGACTTGTCACCCGACATATGTCTTGAACAGCCACTGTCTAAATACCACAAATCAGAATTTAAAGCTTTCATGGCTGTATGAACAACATAACATTTCAAATCACTTTTCTTGACCCATATGGCCTTTGTTTTTATCCCATAAATGAAAGCAGTTCTAAGTTTTTGCAAATATTTGCAATGAGGTCGAATATGCCCTAGAATGCCGCAATGATAGCATGTCGGAACAAACTATTTTCTACTCACCTTTTGTCAAGGAGTGTGACTAAAGTTTACCTTTGGTGTCGTTAACGATTCACCAGTTTGTAGATTCACCTTCAGTTTAGAAGCATTCATCCATGATTGCTTTGTAAATGCAGTTGATGACTTCATATATTCTTCCTTTTGTATACCTACAGAAACGAAGACAGTTTTATAATTATTTGAATTAGTAGTGTATCCAATACCATACCTGTCTTTTCCAGAGATCTGAGCCTTTAGAATCTCGTCAAGTTTGTTCTGCCCTTTTAGAAATGTCACCCAACAAACCCTAATAACAATAATTAACCCTAATCCTAGTAAAATCCCGCCGATCGCATTCAAACACGCCCGATCGCGTTCGAATGCACAAAAAGCATTCTCTGTCGATGTGAACGCAATGTAGGCATTCGAACGTGACATTCAAACACGCCCGACTGCGTTCGAATGAGCATTTCATGTTCTCTGTTTTTGCAAACCTGATGCAGGCTACGTTCGAACGCGACCTACAGGAATTTTATTTTAATAAAAATAAATAACTAATGTAATAAGAAAAGACTCTAACAAGGTGTATCAATCGGACTACGAGATTATGTCCGTCCAAAAGTTAGGATCCATGGGTGGTGGCACGGATATTAGGTGAGTTATGGTGGTGGTAGGCCAACATTGATAAGGTGGTGCTAGTAGTGATGATAGTGGTGGAAGATTAGGGATGGTGAAGAGGTTAGGACGATCATAGAGAAATTAAAAGAAGAATGAGGACTTAAGGATATAGAAGAGGGGGGTCTAGAAGTTAGGAGAGACCGAACCAATGGAGTGATGACGCGATTGACAGGGAGGGAGAAGGTAGAAAAGCCAACAACTAGAGATAGAAATGAGAGAGTGGTAGGGGATGACAATGCTCTAATAATCAAATAATGATGAAATTAGGGTGTCGTCCACATATTTATAGAGGCAAATCCTAAACTGACTATGATTAGGACTCGATCAACTAATACATCTAGACTAGCATGACGCGAACTCAGGTTCAAAAGACATCTCATGACTCGACTAAAATAATGATAAGCTCTGATACCACTTTGACGGGTTCTTGTAACAAAAGATCGGCTATGAAACGATTCCTTTAAGATTTGGATATAGTACAAAAATTAGTCCGTGCAACCATGGAAAAATATTCATCAAATATTATCTGGTATTTAGAAAATTACCAAACTAAGTGGATTCAAGTATAACTTCCTGATCTACAACTTTCATATTTACGCTCTTCAAAGATTCGAACTACAACTTAGACGAAAATATAGAATAACGTGGGTGATGGTGGTGGTGACGGGTGGAGTGGATGTTAGGGTTATGGATGGGTATAGAGATGGAGGTGGATGGTGGATGTGATTAAGGGATATAGACGATGGGAACAAAGTGGTCAAGATCCCAAAGAAGAGGGGTGGCTCGACAGTCGAGGGAGATTATAAGTTATGAGAAACCTTGCCAACAATAGAGGTGGAAGGATGGTAAAAAAGGAGGAGGGAGATTTAGAGTAGATAGATGATAGAGAAGCAAGAAATCAATATTCCAATAGCATAATGAATTTGACTGTCATCCACATATATATAAAAGCTAGCCAACAAGTCCTAAAATAATAAGTAACCCTAATTCTATAAGATTCCCGCCGATCACGTTTGAATGCACAAAAGGCGTTCTCTATATGTGCGAACGCGATGCAGGCATTCGAACGTGCCTAACCGCGTTCGAATGTGCCCGATCGCGTTCGAATGCACATTATGCATTCTCTGTATTTGCAAACCTGATGTAGGCATTCGCAAGGGTGTTTGAACTTGATCCCTCTTGTGTTCGAACGCGACTTACAAGAATTTTATTTTAAGGCAAATATATAACTAATGCAATAAGAAAAAATCCTAACTAAATGTATCAAATAATTAATCGACTTGACAATACTCAATGAATCAATTAACAAGTTGAGTCTATATTTAGTAGGTACTTGAGTTCATGGCTCAACTAACAAGGCAACTGCCAAAAAAAATGCAAAAACTAAACTAGATAAATAGGCTCAACCATATGAGCCCATGATACGATTCATCCCCCGAACAGTGATCGGTTAGTCTCTTCCTACTCCCTCGAGTGATGCGAGTCCAAATATGTCCTTTGATTTGCGATCCGGCCTCTAATTTGGAAGTTAGGTCTACCTTGAATCTTCAAGGTTAAGAGGGTCCTTGAGATTCAAAGGATAGATTGCAATAATGTCATGGGGTTTGATAGATTCGGGATGGAGGATCAAATTTATCAGAATGGATTGGTGAAGTCATGGCTGAGTGATGGTGGAGGTGGAACTCAGTTAGTGTTGGTATAGGTGGATTAATGGAGATGTAAGGTAGGTCGGGGTGCTACGCAAGGAAAAGAAGAAGAGGGAGAAGTGGGTTGTTTCTTAGGGTTGAGAAGGCGACTAGACGGAAGGGGGAGAAGCTCAACCTGCAATGGTGGTTGGCTAGATTGAGAGAGGTTGAGGGAGAAGATAGATGAATAAGAAGAAGAATTTATTCAATTTCCAAATATGTCTAATCAGGTGCGTACCATAACTATTTATAGGTGGTTACCTACAACTTGGTTGGCCTAACCCAGGTCATGTCGTCCCACTCTACTAACTAATGACTCAAAAGAAAATAAGATAACAAAAGACTAAAAAATAAAAAATAAATACTCTAGGCGAGTTCTTTCGTTGCCCGTCTAAATGCCCTCGAAAAGCCATTCAAATACCTAAAATAGGCTCTCAAAATTTGCGAACGCTATGCAATCATTCGAATGCCGTGTTCAAACAGCTTTCCTAGCATTCGAACACCCTAGCCAGAAATCCTTATTTTTTAGTAAATAAGTAAATAACTACTAGAAAACCAAAGCAAGGAAAATAATAAGTGGCTAGGAAACTATATCATGTCAGCCCACTATGCTTCCTCGACCTTGCCCCTCAAGGTGTGAAGTTGGGAAATCGTTCCATCATATCGGTCTTTTAGTTCCTATGTTGCCTCATTAGATGGTTTGCCAAGCCCAAAATAGTGATGGGACAACTTATTGTTTCATACTGGGCGCAATGTCACCTGATGATATTGTTGCACTCGCACGAACACCCAACTACTGACCTCAAACTCCTGGTCCCTTTGGCTGCGATCGAAGACTTACTTCACGCGGTTTTGAGCAAGCTTCAAGTGTGCACGCAACCCCCTCAAAGTAGCATTACGATCCATCAATGCTAAGTCCACCTCGGTCCGATCTGACGAAGCTACCGGATCATAAGTGCATAATGTCGGCACCACTCATCCATTGACCACCTCAAAGGGTCTAATGCCAATACTTCTATGGTGGTTTGGCCATCAGTCTATGGATGATAGGCCAAACTGAGGTCTAATTGTGTCCCATGTAACATGAAAAACTCATTCTAAAAATCGCTGATAAACACATGCTCACAGTTGGAGACGATCGTGCGTGGCATGCCATGGAGTCTAGTGACATCTCAAACAAAAATTTCAACCACAGACTTGGCTGAAAATGAGTGCAATAGCGCTAAAAAATATGCGTACTTGCTTAACTTGTCAACCACTAAAAGAATAATAGAGTAATCATGTACCAGCAGAAGACCTTTTATGAAATCTATAGAAATATCTTCCCATACATGATCCGATATAAGTAGAGGCTGCAACAATCCTCCTAGCATCAAGGTTGAAGATTTCACTCATTGACAGGTTTCACATGCACAGACGAAGTCCCTCACGTCACGTCTTAGCCCCAGTCATGTGCAGCTCTATGACAACCTCCTGTAAGTCCTCAAAACTCCCTCATGGTCTGCCTCTAGAGTTTGGTTGAAGTGCTCCAATAGTTTCTGTCGTAACCCTTTGTTTGAGGGCATCCGAATGCACCTATGGTCCAGGAACAAACCGCCTCGATTCTCTAACTCTGAATAGTGCTTCGGATCGTCCAACACCTCCTATAATAACCTCATAAGATTTGGTTCAGATGCACCTGCATGTCTTAGCTCCTCAAGGAATGAAATGAAGGAAAAGAGTATGCCATGATGTAACAACCTATCCTAAAAAAAATTTCAAAATCAATAGTCTTGGCACGACATGGCTGGCCTCATGCCGAGCTGGGGGGGCTAGCATGCGCTAAGGGCGCCACCCGATTATTTAATGGGTAACACAACACAATCTGTCTAACCTGTTTAATAAATGGGCCGTGTTAACCCGACAGGTTAACATGACCCGTCTAACCTGTTTAATAAATCATATATAAAATTCAATATATATTGATTTATCATACAAATAAAATAACCTCACACAACATCAAAATTATAATTCTAATAATTCACCGTAACAAAAGTCTATATAACAAAGTTTGAAGTTTAAACAAACTTCCAACTCTTAAGCCCAAATCGTACAACAAATTGTATGGAATAAAATTTAGAACAAATTCATACAAGTTTTTTAACTCTCAAATGTAACAATCCCGTGACAATTAGAACAAGTATAAAGTTTACAGTCCATTATAAATTATATATAGTTTGAAATAAGTAAATAGTAACATTAAGCCTTTTGGGAAAGCTACAAAGAGCACTATCTCATTCATGGGTATCTCCCTTACTTGAGACCAATGAACAAGGCATTTTCTCAGTCTCAAAGACTGCACCAAGGAGATAGTTCAGCTAAGAGAATGTCTCATGCACAAGAGAAGCTAGGTCTAGTATGCTATTCTACAGCAACAACAACATGCAGCATCAACAGCAGCTCAACAATATCACTCATCCTTCATTTGATGCTTTGTCTTACAAATCCATTAACCTAATTAATAGCAAGACATCAATTCCTCATGTACCAAGTTTAGAAATACCTACCAGTTTGGTGTTTTGCCTTTTGAATTGCCATCATAATCAAAGTGCATGGTGGATGCCGCTTCAGTGCTTCTTAACATATCACCGGCCTTACTTGGCAATGTTGAGAAAGCCTCAGTGAGCATCGACTTCAAACAACCCTATCAGTATAATGGTTTAGTAGTTGATTACCAGTTCAAGCCAATGGAAGCCTAGGAAATGTAGAGGAAGAGATGTCCCTCCGGAAGCATGTCAATTCTTTTAGTGTGAACAACAACCAGTGGGTTGGAACTAAGAGAATGCCTAGCTTGACATGGGATTCAACCCCTTGCACCACAGAGATGTTGACCAATTATTCTACAAACAAATGCCATACATAAATTAGATGTACTATACTACAAAAGAAAAGAAACCTCTTCTCTATTAGCAATGCTGCTAGCATGGACAAAACTGATAAGGCTACGGAACGATTCCTTCAAGATCTGAATTTATTATAAGAAGCAGTTCGCGCAACTGAGAGAAAATATTCACCAAATATTCTCTTGTAGTCATAAAATTACGAAACAAAGTGAAATCGATCTGTAACTCCCTGATCTATATTTTTTGTATTTACATCATTTGCAGATTCGAACTACAACTGGAATAAAAATATAATAAAATAAAATATAATATAATGCATAATGAATTTGGCTGCCATCCACACCTTTATAGAGGCTAGCCAACAAGCCCTAATAACAATAACTAACCCGCGTTCGAACGCGTTTGTGAACGCGCCTCTCTGTCTGTGTGAACGCAGTACCCGCATTCGAACGCGTTTGTGAACGCGGCTCTCTGTCTGTGTGAACGCAGTACCCGCGTTCGAACGCGTTTGTGAACGCGGCTCTCTGTTTGTGTGAACGCAGCACTCGCGTTCGAACGCGTTTGTGAACGCGGCTCGCCCGTGTGAACGCAGCACCGCGTGAACGCGTTTGTGAACGCGCTCTGCGTGTCGAACGCGTTTGTGAACGCGCCTCTCTGTCTGTGTGAACGCAGTACCCGCGTTCGAACGTGTTTGTGAACGCGGCTCTCTATCTGTGTGAACGCAGATACCCGCGTTCGAACGCGTTTGTGAATGCGGTGTGAACTCGACGGCTTTTCTCCAATAATCTTGCAATTCTTCAAACCAGAGATGTTCTAGACTTGTGTAAAGCTCATATACATGAAAAAATACACTTAGAATATTTTGTACATAATTGCCAACAAATAAAAACCTAACTGTAGGGTATGATTACTTTCTTCTGAGATACCCTTAGTGTATGGCATGGTATGATTTATCTACAGAGATACCCTTAGCATATGGCAGATATGATTTATTTAACAGAGATACTCTTAGCGTATGACAGGGTATGCTCTGAGCTTGTGACATGATGTGTATCGAGTTTGGGGCCGGGTATCGTAGTCCAACATTATGGATGATATTCAGAGTTAAGACAGATGATTATGATAGTGAGAGATATGTGGATTATATCTGGCTCTGACATATACGATTATCTAGTGGTTGGCATGCATCATGAATCATCATTGATATGACTAGTATTATGAGATCATAATTGTTATACATGATATGTTGTTATATTCGGTGATATTATATGATAATTTCATCATGTGATATATTTTTGGTTGAGGCTATAATAGGCTCATTCATGAGAATTGATTTCATTCATATATATGTAATTGAGGATACATATACACATGCTCATATATGGCATCATGCTGCTTTCTGATTCATATTATCCAATACATGATTTACTCTCTTTTCACATCACTGATTCCGGGTAAGGTCTATTCATTGAGCCTTTTACTCATCGCTCTTCTTATTTCTTTTCTAACCCCCACAGATAATATGGTACATGATACCGACTCGAGACATTCCAAAGAGATATTTTAGAAAGATGAGGTGAGCTATAGACGCGATATGGTATAGAAGATAGTTTAATCAGATATTGAGTTGTACCATTATTTTATATTTGTACTTTATTGTATAGATGATAATTGGTATAATATAGGTTAGACTATAGTGTACTCTTGTATTAGTTGTTTAGTTGTACCTTGATGGTTTGTTGTGGCTTGTGTAGGTCCTGCTAGATTAATTAGTGATCTAGTTTATATTATTGTGGACTTGGATATTCACATGATAACAGGTTTATTTGGTTAATAGTATATTTTATATGTTGTTGAATTATGTGAGCATGGATATGTTAGCAGGTAGTATTTGATGATGTCATGATTGTATGTGCATAGGAGAGTATCTGCGCGTGATGGGCCCCGCCCGACCTGTCGCATACACCTCGCGTGCCTTGTGGGCACATGGGCATGCACGTGCCCGTGCCGGGCGGGGGCATTATAGGAGAGATAGGGGCAAAATTTGATTTCCCTCTGGGTTAGGTATAGGAACTTTGGGTTTTTTAGTTACTTTTTATACATAATATGACGAGTTGATCCGATCTGACTCGACCCGACCCGTATACTTAAACGTTTCAAACGGTCCAGTAGTATAAACCTAAAAATGACTCGATTATTAAACGAGTTATGCGGGTTGACCCATTTATGACTCGAACCCAATTAGACTAAACCCAAACCCAACTAAGAGCCGAGTTATCAAGACGGGTCAAATTTTGCCACTCGTAAGGCTCCCTGATTCGACTAGACTTGGCAATAGGGTTGAATAGATTCAAATCTTATTGCCTAATATAAGAAAAAACACTTAATTAAACTACCTAAACTAGAGTTCCTCATCGTCGGACGTTTGAACGGCCTTGAGGGCATTCAAACGCCAATTTATTTTCTAGCTCTTCTGCAAGCAAACTATTAGCTAATTGTTACTTGATTTTAATGATGAACCACCGACCAATCAAATAGGGCCTCCATTTCGTCACCATGTATAGGATGACAAGCATCTCCCTTTCATACGTCGATAATTGCTAACATTTAGTTGACAAAGCCTTGCTTAGAAAGGCTATGAGTGTGGCCCCTACATGAGCACAATTCCTATGTCGATCCCCAATGCATCACACTCGACTAGAATTCTTTAGTGAAGTCCAAAAGAGCTAGAACAGGTTTCGATGTCATGACTGTTTTTAACTCCTTGAATGCCACCGTTGCCTTCTCCGTCCACCTAAATATTGATGAATATATATTATTAAAGTAATTAAAGTCTATATAATTTATTTGCATTAACTAAGGAAATAAATAAATAAAATACAAAGAATAACACTGCTACATTGCTGGGTCGAGCCCAGCACTATTATAGCTAGGAGGAGAAGAATTGAGAAGGAAGAACAGAAGAGAAGGAAGAAGAGAAGGAAGAAAAGAAGAGAAGGAAGAAGAGAAGAGAAAGAAGAGGAGAAGGAGAGGAGAGGGAGAGGGAGAGGAGAGGGAGAGGAATCGGGTCGGCGGGGAGGGGCTTGGCCGCTGCTGGCCAGTTGGCAGCTCAGTTTTGACAAACTCGAGCCGAAGAGGAAAAAAGAGAGAGGGAGAAAAGGTGAGAGAAGAAGAGAGAGGAGGGTGGCGACGGGCTTCCAAATGTGCTGGCGTTCTAAGAGATAGAGAGAGAGAGGTTGACGAGGAGGAGAAAATGATAGAGAGAGAGGCGGTGGGGAGCAGGGCTAGCGGCGGCGGTAAGGCCCACCACAGCTAGCCAGTTGCAGCTGATTGGCTGCAGTAATGGCAGTAGGGGGTGTGTAACCATCAAATAGTGTGCCCCAAGTTGTGCCCAAATTTTTTTTAAGGTTAGGTGGTTACACTAGTGTAACCATCAAATAGTGTGATGAGCACCCACATCAACCGAGCACATGGGGATTGGATTTCTAAATTATTTTATTTTATTTTTTGTTATTTGCTTATTGCATTTTAGTCCATATATTAGTACTATTTAAAAAACCCTAGACACAAGTATATATCTAAATACTAGGCAATGATATCACTCGTTCGCTTAAATAAAACTCTGAAGAAATATTAAAAATGAAAGCATAGATGAACGCCAAGATTTTAACGTGGAAAATCTCAAACGGAAAAAAAACCACGAATACAAACTCGGATGAAAACTAATCACTAGTATAGTAGCAGTTACAAGACTAACTCACAAAACAACCCATCGATCCCAACGACTTTGTTCCTCTCACAATCTTGCTCGCTAGAACCCACGATTCACTGCTTCTCATGATTGAAGTCCAACCTCAGTAACCCTCGAGATTGATCTTTCGTCTAGATAGCCCTTAAGACGAAAGATTAAGTTTTATAGATGAGTAGAACCTTGTAAGTTGAAGAACCAATGTAGCCTCAAGAAGTCTCCTTCAATAATGATTCTTCAAACCCCTTAGAGATAGGGTATCACAATCCTTATATATGATCTCCAAGATAGAGCCAAATTCAAGTCTTATCCGAACTCACGAGAATCCAAGATTTTCAAACTTTGTTGGTACGTTCGAACGCGGCCCGGGTGTGTTCGAACAGCCTGACTTGATCTCAGGTGCGTTCGAACGGGCCCGAGTGCATTCGAACGCGACAGCTTGAATTCTTCAGGTTGCGTTCGAACGCGTTTGTGAACACAGCTCTCGGTTTGTGTGAACGCATGTACCCACGTTCGAACGCGTTTGTGAACGTAGCTCTTGGTCTGTGTGAACGCAATACCCATGTTCGAACGCGTTTGTGAACGCAGCTCTCGGTTTGTGTGAACGCAGTACCCGCGTTCAAACGCGGTGTGAACTGAATAGCTTTTCTCCAAAAATCTTGCAATTCTTCAAACTAGAGATATTCTAGACTTGTATAAAGCTTATATACATATAAAAATACACTTAGAATATTTTGTACACAATTGCTAACAATTAAAAACCTAACACAATTTGTTTTTAAGTACTTACGAGTCCAATCAGATGGGCGGTAGCCATCTATATAATATTGTTGTGCACACCGATTGGATTATTGAAAGAATTGATCTCTCTTTTGCCCTAGCTCTCTTCTTCTTCTCTCTCGTTCTCTCTTCCCACGACAGTAGCCATCACTTCGGCTCCTCCACTTTTAACCCCCTCTTGACCAGCCAACCACTCTAGTCCTTTAAGAGCGGCCCATTCCTACTATTCACTCTATCGACGCCCTAACCACCTTCACATTTCCTAACATTCTACCACCACCATCCATTCTAGCGCCACCCTATCATTGCCGCCCCACCACCTCAATCCAACACCTAGGAGTCCGTGCCTCCACCCACGGATTCCAAAACCTCTTCAAACCTTTATCCCACAGGTGAGTCTTTCCTGACTTTCGATCACTGATCTGACAATATCCATATCTAGCCATTAACATATCAAAATTTCACAAGAATCCAACAGATAGAGCTCTCAGAATATCTCTTAAAACTTTTGCCCTTATTTCTATGCAGAACTGGTTACGGATTGCCGCTTTTAAGGAAGATCGTATCTCACTTTTGCAATTCACAAGCTTAGTCAATTTGTGTCCAAACCTTGACAGCCTCATCTTGCTACTGTCCGTCACCTTCTTCAGTATCTAAATGTCATTCCTGGTCAAGGCTTGTTATTTTCACCATCTTCCTCTTTTCAACTTTGAGCATTCTCTAATGCTTATTGGGGTTCTTGCCTTGATTTTAAAAAGTCAGTTACTGGATTTTATTTTTTCTTAGGAGACTCTTTGGTCTCTTAGAAAGCTAAGAAGCAAACCACTCTCTCTTGCTCTTTTGAAGTTTTGGTATCAACAACCAATGAGCTTGTTTGGCTTCATCAACTTCTAAAAAACTTTCAGATTGTGTCTTCAACTTCTATTCTCATCTTTTGTGATAATCAAGCTGCTATTCACATAGCTTCCAATCCTATTTTTCATGAGCGATCTAACATATCGAGATCGATTGTCACTTTGTTCGAAAAAACTTTATAAAGGATTTTTGAAGCTTCTACCTGTTAGGACTAATCATCAGCTTGCTAATGTTTTTACGAAGGCTCTGCCAGCTTCTCTTATTTTTCCTTTACCAAGCAAGATGGCCATCTATAACATTCATGATCCTAAGTCCATCTTGAGGGGGAGTAATAGAACTACTGAAGATAAAATTAGTTAGCTTATTGTTAAGCTTGTACAACTGTCCTATAGCTATTGGTCTTAAATAGTTTGTTAGTTTGTTAGCTAACTGTTTCAAATAAGCTATTTATATATAGCTTCTTCCTCTTGTCATGCTTCAATTGCTTCATGCGGAAGTTTTCTTCTTCTCCCTTCTTCTTCAACAGTTGCTTTTGTTAGTTAGGACTTATCCTTGTCTAGTCGGTGGACCCACTTGTTGTTTTGCCTTCCTATGTTGGGTTGAATCATAGTTGCTTGTTTAGCCTTGTAGCTCATCCTATCTTTAGCTCTCTTTATATAGTTGTACACAGAGTAGAAATGGACAATGAATAATATTATCATTTCCTTTCCTCTCTCTCTCAATCTTACCTCCTTTCACCGGAAGCCCTAGGGCAAACCCTTGAGCGCCTCCTCCCTTGCATTGTCAACCTACCTCAATAATTAATCACCTTTCCTTGGTTAGAGGTGCATCAAGGCCTCAAAGTATGTGATTTTATTCGTTTTAGGAAAGTTTTGTTTTGCTTAAATTTTTCAGCATAGAACTTGGAATTAGATTATGTTTGTTCCAATGTGTTAAAATCAAGCATACGAGTTTGGGCCAAAACTTAATTCATAAATGCAAAATGAATCTATTTCTCCGATCACAAGCAATAAAGCATGCAACTTCTTGAATGTGTACTAAAATTTTTTTCGATCACTCCCCTTGGAATTTTTAGGGTCCACGTGACGTGATGCAGCTTGATGTTCCGCATTAGAGAAGATCACAAGTTTTGTCGTTGGTAGTTTAGTCTCCAATAAAGGGGTTGTAAGGAAGGTGGTTTGTTGTCGGTCAATCGAGGGCAATAAACAATGTGTTAATAATTTGATTAATAGGCTCATATGTTTAATAAAATATATATGGGCCTGTCATTAATGTTAAGCCCACTTAAGTGATCTATAAGTTTAAATTTATTTTTGAGCTTTAGAAATATAATTAAGTTGATATGGTTCTAAATGTGTAGAAGCCCATGTCACAGTTAATGGGCTTATGACGATAAAACTTATTGGGTTGTGATCCCTGAAGGAGGTTTTAATAAAATATCGATTCAGTTCATATTCTCATTATGTGTGAAACTGAAAAGTGTGAAAACCTATCCCTTAGAATTTCTCAACCATCTACTTTATCTTCCTTTTGGTATTAATGGCAATGTCTATCAATTCAGGTTAGTTTTTATATTATTTGAATATCTCTAGAATTATATCTACATGATTCAACTGATCCTATTTATTGGATTTATTGAAAGTCTTTCACAATGGAGAACCCCGCACCAGCAGTTTCTACGGATCGATGTGGTATGCGCAAAGAATGGGGAGCGAGTAGACTACATAGGTATTTGAGAAAATGTGGCAGTCTAAGGGGGATACAAGATGATAACTTTTGAAGAGAAACGAAGGGTAATGGTTGAATATCAATAACTATTATTTGAAGTTGACCGAATATTTGGTCCCTTGTGCCATATATTGTCAAACACTGCAGCATTTGAATTGCATGTACACAAAAGCACAGTGGGGGAACCGGGAATAATGCAGAAGGCAATGTAGTTTTATTGTCAAAACCCAGCCCAGTAGGAGTGCAGGCAGTTCACTCGATCTACTCTGCGACTTAAAACGAAGATGCACTAGTTTCCTCTCTAGCAAGGCATAATTGTAATTGAGTCCATAGTAAAGAATAGAGGAATATGAAGAGTAAGAACACTAATAAATTACTAGTAACAGCATTATTTGGGGAGAAATATTACGTCTACCACACATTTTTCTTTTACTTTTCCCTTATACACAATCACCGTAATCGAAAGAGCTAGCGTAACAATATAATATTATTTCGTTTCTCCACTCCAGCAAACGTTAGTAATAATCTCTTACAGATCTTTTGATCAATTACCTAAGCCTGCAGGGAAGGCGTGACGGCCGCCTCCACGCCCTTGTTGCCGGCAAAAGAGATCGGAGCCTCGTAGGTGCTGAATAGACGGAAAGAAGAGATGATGGAGAGCAGCACGAAGCACACGACCGCCCCGAAAGTGATGCCGACAGACTTTGTCGCCGTGTGGCAGAATTTGTCGAATACACCACACTCCTTGCTCCACGTCACCTCCGCGTCTCCGTTGTACGCAAGGTAGAGGATCTCCACCGACACTGTGCCCGCCGCTAAGATCACGTAGGTCAGTACCTGTAGATTTAAGCAGGGTACTTCGCGACTTTAGTATTGTTTCATGCTCTGCTAGCTAATACTATATATGTATGATCAACTATCTATAAGAGCAATAACTTTGTATGGTAATTACTGAGCCACACAAACATTTTTAATGGTCAGATTATCGTCGATAGTCCAAAATGGCGCTCTTATCCACTATATAGAAAGCGCACCATCATATGCATATTCGGACTGGAATTTAGATAGCTATCTTTGTGCGGAAACAACGCTGCGTCTAACCACTAGATTTGTATTACCGTCGAACTACATGAGGAAATAAAGGGAAAAGACCGACTCCAAAATATTTAAACTAGATTTTCCTTGAACTGATTGTCTCTATTGCAGGATGACCAATCTCTAAGTTCATACGAATGACTACTGTGGCAATTGTGTGTACTTATTTGTCATACACACACACACACACACAGAGAGAGAGAGAGAGAGAGAGAGAGAGAGAGAGAGAGAGAGACCTGATCGAAGAAGAAGACCATCCATGCCCTAGACAAGGTGGGGGAGCGAGGAATAGCAGTATAAAAGGCAGATATAAGGGAGTAGGCCGCACAAACACCATTGGCATACGCCAAGTACCTAATCCAGAATCAAAAACAATTTAACAGTCAAAAAACCAAAGAACAAAAGAAAAAAGAGCTATAAAAGAATATAGATCTATCAAGGGACTCGAAGAAGGTATGAGCAGACTTGAAGGCGCCTATGTTGGAATAGGAAACGGAACCATAGTCGTTGTTCTGGGAGTTTTTGAGCGTGACCACCAAAGCCGCAAGGCAAAGACCCATGGGCACCACTCGCAGCAACGTCTCCAACGTCCTCATTCCACTACTTATGCCCGCAACCTCCACCTCTTCAGAGCTCCCTGCTGTCTTCTTCTTCTTGTCCTCCACCATCTTACTCGCCATCTCGGCCGGATAAGAACAAAAGAACTAGAGAGAGAAGGGAGTGGCTGAGGAAGGAGAAACCTTGCCTTCTTTACCACTACCTGCTCTGGTGAGGTTGAGCTATTAATATATGGTGACAGAGTTAGGGGGAAGGGACCCCTCACAATAAATACGAGGGCAAGGGGGAGCGTTGGGTTTGGCAGGAGAATTTATTACGGGAAGATTTTTAAATCGTTTTGAAAAGAAATTTATTACGGGAATATTTTTCTTTTTTGGTGAAAGAACTTATTACGGGAAAATTAAGAGGGACAACGATAAGGAGAAAAGGAGAGGGCATCCGATCCTCTACGTCTCTTGGTGCAGAAAATTAATCACAGCCAGTATATTTGGTCGCCAATACAGCAATCGAGTTCAGAAGCTCAAATATAGCTGCTGTACCAAATTACTGCACCCTGCTGCAAGGAATCCTCTACGAAGGGTATGGGTAAGGGTCCGTTTCCCCAAGCAGTGCTGAAACCGACGACTTCTCTCAGCTCCAGCGACTCCACGTGTTAGGGGAGGCATTCAATTCGCAGAAACATCTCATCCACACTACCAATGGCTGCCATGTATCCAGATGCAGCAAATTCCTACGTCTGTGGCGGTAGATTATCTGCTGCCAAGTTGGACAAGTGTTGAACTCAAATTGGGTTCCAGCGCTTCATTCAACGAATCAAGAAACCATGTTTTACAGACATAAAACAGTCTTTGGCCTCGAGGGGCCATCAGACTAACGGTGCTATGCACCTGCATTTTGCTAGCATAACATGTGGCTCTTTTGGACAGATTCATAATTAATGTTGTTTTGCGGGGTAATTTATAGTAAAAAATTTAATTTTTAATTAACAGAAATAGACCTCCCTATTATCGAGTTACAAATTCAAATATATTTTTTTTACTAATTTATCCTTTCTCTAATACGACTTAGTCATATTAGCTCCACTCGCGATATTTGATTTATTGAAATGAGCCTATTTATCTAGTTTGATTTTTGCTTGAAAAAATAATTTTTTTTTGCCAAGGGGCGTTCGAATGCAAGTACCGCGTTTGAACAGGCTATGCGAACACCTATACGCGCTCACAAAAATAGATAACGTGATTTGCGCATTCGAACGACCTCAAGCTCATTTGAACGTGACCGTTCGAACAACTGCACTCGTTCGCAACAACAGAGAATTGTATTTGCACGTTCGAATGCGATCAAACGCATTCGAATGCGATCAAGCGCGTTCGAATGCACCGAGACAAAAATTATTAGTTTGTTAGGGTTTTAACTTAGTTATTTGAGTCCCTAGGATGAGCATCTATAAATATATAGAGGATATCCTAATTGGAGTTTATCTGATAATTAAAATGACATTATGTCTTTATCTCCTTCCTTCTTGCTCTAGCCATTGGCAGGGTCTCTCAACTCCTTCCTTCTACCGCCCATGTCCTTGGTTAGCTTCCTCTAACTCATAATCCCTCTCTTCTATAGCAATTTCCCTCCTTCACTCCGAAGGGTAATACCTAGCACCTATCTAGCCATTGAGGTGCTAACAAGCTAGGGTTTATCCGACCTTCGGCCACTGTTTTACTGATATCTCAAGATCTAGCAATCCAAATCCTTCTTGGATTTTTAGAAATCCCTTTTCAAGGGTGACAACATATCCAAAATTCAGGAAGATCCAATGGTTGGATCATCTAAAGCTTCCTTTGAAAGCCGCGTCCTTAAACTAGTCTATAACCGTTACGAATCGAATCAAGCCGGTTCATAACAATTGGTATAATAGCCAACGTTCCTTGGACCATCATGGCTACCACAAGATTGAAGGTAGCAAAGAAAACGAGCAACCCAGGCTTGGAGATAGACAACATGGCTCCGTCAAGGTCGCCATCTCCACTTCGTCCGCAAGATCCCATGGAGTACCTAGCCGATCTACCTCAAGCCATAACTTCCATGGCGCAGGTGATAATGGAGATGAAGGCAACCCTTGCAGACATGAATCAACAACATCCAAGGCATACACCAGATCCTGCCACCAGCAGGGTAGATGGACAAGGTGGCACCCCGCCGAGAACCAATGCAGCCACTGATCTGAATCCACCCGTGCTTACGGAAGAACCAACAATTGTTGCTATTTTTTCGGCTCCTCGACCAGCATCGATATAACCAGATCAATGCCTGTTCCCTCATGATCATTATCGGAGACAAGAGAATCGTCCCTTACCACAAGATCGGGTCTGGCATGGATCGATCCTAGTGGCACCATGGCAGCAACGTGACTAACTACAAAGGCGCCGTACCAATTTGCCACCCTTGCACCCGAGCGCTCCCGTGGCCCCATACCAAGAGGAGGAACCTTGGGAGGAGTGGGAGGAGCTACCATATCAACCAAGGGTCCAGCAACATGAGTGCCTCATTGAGGATGCGAGAATGTACGCGATCAAATGCTACAACCCCGAATCGTTCGGGTCGATTTTCCTAAATTTAGCGGGGGTGACCCTAATACACCTTGTTAGAGTCTTTTCTTATTGTATTAGTTATTTATTTGTTTTAAAACAAAATTCATGTAGGTCATGTTCAAACGCAGAATGGGTCACGTTCGAACGCTCTCGCGAACGCCTACATCAGGTTCGCAAAAATAGAGAACACAAAAAGCGCGTTCGAACATGGTCAAGCGCGTTCGAACACCTGCATCACGTTCGCATCGACAAAGAATGCTTTTTGTGCGTTCAAACGCGATCGGGCATATTCGAACACGATCGGTGGGAGTCCACTAGAATTAGGGTTAATTATTATTATTTTGGCTTGTTCGCTAGCCTCTATAAAGATGTGGAGGGCAGGCAAAATTATTATGCTATTGGATTATTGGTTTCTTGCCTCTCTATCTTCTCTCTACCCTAATCTCCTTCCTCCCTCTTCACCAACCTACCACCTCTACTGTTGGCAAGGTCTCTTATAACTTCTAATCTCCCTCGTCTGTCAAGTCCTCCCTCTTCTTTGGGATCTCGACCACTTCTTCCCCTTCGTCTTTATCCCTTAAAATACATCCACCATCCATAAACTTAACTTCCACTGCACCCGTCATCACCACCATCATCCGCAATATATCGTGTTTTCATCCTAGTTTAAGTTCGAATCTGTGAAGAGCAGAAATACAATAAAACATAGATCAGAGAGCTATGGATCAATTCCATTTGGTTTCATAATTTTCTAACTACGAGAGAATAATTGGTGAATATTTTTCCTCGGTTGCGCGGACTGCTTCCTGCAATAAATTTATATCTTAAAAGAATCGTTCCATAGCCTATCAGTGATATCACAGCCTATTAGTTTGGTACCGTAGAACCTAACATTGGTATTAGAGCCAAGTGGACCTCACACCTCTTTTAATGGTGGAAACAAGGAAGATGACATCAACAAGGAAACCAATGGAGAGCACACCAATAAGGAAAGACTCAACCCATGATAACCCTAACCGTGAGACCGATCTCTTTGGAGCGACCACGACAGGATTAAGTCAACCAACGTCTATGGATGTGAATATGGCTTTGGCGGATGAACTTAGAGGCATGTTCCAAATATTACTACATATAATTGACGCAATGCAGAATGATTATAATGCTTTAAAAAAATATGTCATGAACTGATTGACTTCCTTATCTACTCGACGAAGATCGATGCCTCAAGAAGGACCAGCGGTGGGACCACACCAAACCGATACCCCACAAGTTTAGGTGCAACATGTTAGTGTCAATGATCCTCTTTTACCTATGCTTACACATCATCCCCCACCTCCGATACAAAACCCAAGACCTACGGTGGTGGAACCCAAGAGGCGTGCGGCACCAGTGCGCTTCGTCGATGAGGAGGATTGGCACTTTGAGGATGATGTTGATCCCCTTGGAGATGGTGATGGTCGAGCTCGAGGATTTAGAGACAAAGACCAACATGCACAAAGGTTCAGACCTAAACCAAGGATCTTTCATGAACTTGACAATGCTATTCGAGGGAGAACCGCACACTTGGACTTTCCAAAATTCTAAGGCGGTGATCCAACGGATTGGATGTTTCAAGTGGAGCAATACTTTGATTGCCAAGGGACAGCGGAGGACACAAAGGTCCAGATGGCAAGCTTTCATCTCCAAGGAACGGCATTGTATTGGTATCGATCAGTTATTCATGGTGGAAGATTTACCGATTGGGCTGACTTTTGTAGGAGGATTACATGCAGATTTGGGACAATGGCATATGAAGATTTTGCTGCCACATTAAGCGAGATGGTTCAGAGGATGACCATTTTGGAGTACCAAGCTGAATTTGAAAGAGTTAGTACTCGATGTGAGTCACCTTGGCCTAAATCGACACTGATTAGCACATTTATTTTACTACTGCGGGAGGAGATACAGGCGGATGTTTGTGCTCTTTGTCCTACCACTCTAGGGCCTTTTCTTTCGATGTGATGAACATTTCACCCCCGGTCATTGGTGTTCCAAACCGATCGGGAGTTTGATGCTGAACGATGGTCTCGAGGAGGACGATGAGGTTGTTGGTTATGGAGATTGTTTAGACGAGGTCCATGAGGAGGCCATGGAGGAGGGCACAAAGGAAGATATCCAAGCTGAAATATCGATGCATGCATATTCAGATACTTCCGCACCGAGGACATTGCGGGTAGATGGACTCATTAGAAAGCATTGTGTGTATATCCTCATCGATTTAGGGAGTACACACAACTTTCTAGATAAAGTAGTGAGGAGATTGGGCTTGGATGCTGAACCGACTTCGGGGGTTTGACATTGCTGTTGGAGATGGCATGAAGCTTCGGGCAGAGAACTTATGTCGTCGGGTTGGTATACGGGTGCAAAGATGATACGATCTTCCCTTTAGGCGAAGGTTCGATCTATCCCAATTTTCAGATCTGGACAGGATCTGATACGGTATTTTAAAAATAGATCTTGAAAGATGTAGTCATTGAATATACTTGAAATTTTGATATGTTGTAGCCCTTGAAAAGATCTTTCCAAAACTCTAGTTTTAGGTAAATCGGATGGTGGGATCTTGAGATATTGTCCAATCATTAGACAAACATCAAGGGGTCCGTCTTTGGATCCGTGGATGGAGGCACGAGATCCTTGATGATGGTGGAGGATGGTGGACCGGCGATAATGGGGTGGCACCAGTTAGTAAGTGGAGGTGGAAGGGTTATGGATGATGGAAGGGTTAGGGCAAAGTGATAAATAGATTGGAATAAGGGGGAGGAGTGGGCCGCCCCTAAGGGACTAGGGTGATTGGCTGGTCGAGAGAGGCTAGAAGCGGCATCGCCGAGGAATGAGAGATCGAGAGAGAAGAAGATGAAGAAGACAAGGGAAAAACTCAATTCATTCAATAATGATTCTATGGTTGCCATCCACACCTTTAGAGGCTAACCAAACAATTCAAAAATGACAATTATTAATCCTAAAATAGTAGATTTTTGTCGATCGCGTTCAAATACACATTTTGTGTTCTCTGTATTTGTGAACCTAATGCAGGCATTCACAAGCACCATCCACGTTCGAACGCACATTTTGAGTTCTCTGTTTTTGCGAACCTGATGTAGGCGTTCACAAGCGCGTTCGAACGTACTCCATTCGCATTTGAACGCGACATATAGAAAACTTATTTTTCTATGAAATAAACACTAAAACAAGAACAAAAGACACTCCTAAAGTGTATCAATGCTCGAGATGACATCGGTGAAGTTTGAATCGTATCATAAGGACACGACATCATTGTGGACTTCTTGCACTGCGAGGAGCGGACATTGTCCTTGCACTTAGTGGTTAGAGAGTTTGGGGCTAGTCACATTTGATTTTCAGAGCATGTGGATGAAATTTAAACCAAGAAACAAAGATGTGTGGCTTGATGCCGTTCGTTCTCCACTAATTCCTGCAATGCAGCCGATGGTGGGGCTGCCTTGTGCGAATGATTTGGCTTATCTTCTTTAGTTAGGACTAGCAGGAGATGAGCCTCAAATGAGTCCAGATACTACCATCCAGTTGTCTAATTTATTAGATAAATTTGTTGGACTGTTTGAGGAACCAAAGGAGTCGCCACCAAGGCGAATAGTGGACCATCGCATAGAGATTATGCCCGAGGTTGCACCGGCGAACATGAGGCCATATCGGTATCCACACATGTAAAAGGAAATTATCTCCAAGATGGTAGCCGAGATGTTGGAGCAAGGCCTCATACAACCAAGTCATAGCTCTTACTCATTGCCCATGCTATTCGTGCGAAAGAAGGATGGGACATGGCATTTTTGTGTCGACTATCAGGCACTAAACGCTATCACCGTCAAGGACCGATATTCCATTTCAGTCATAGAGGAGCTGTTCGACGAGCTTGAGGGGCGACCATATTCAGCAAGCTTGACCAGAGGGCCGGGTATCATTAAATTAGAGTTCACTCGGCAGATGTGCACAAAACTATCTTCCAGACTCCGAACGGGCACTACGAGTTCTGGGTTATGCCGTTTGGTCTTACCAATGCTCCAGCTACTTTTCAAAGCCTCATGAATGATTTTTTTTCGGCCTCTGCTGCAAAGGTATGTCTTAGTATTCTTTGATAATATTTTGGTGTATAGCAAGGCTGAATTAGAGCATTGACGATATTTGGAGGATATGCTGAACTTGTTGAAGCAAAACCAACTAAAGATTAAGAAGTCCAAGTGCCTATGGGTAGTACCACAAGTGGAGTATTTAGGCCACATTATCTCAGCTGAAGGTGTAGCGGCGGATCCTCAAAAGATAGCATGCATGACTACTTGGCCGATACCTATTACTACCATAGGATTGTGAGGATTCTTGGGGCTGACCAGATACTATCGTTGCTTCATCGCCGGGTATGGTATGATCGCTGCTCCTCTCACTTCTTTGTTGAAGAAGGACTCTTTTAGATGGACGGATGAAGCCAACTGAAAACAACAATGACAACGTCGCCCGTTCTAGCTCTACCGGACTTTACCAAAGAGTTCGTTGTGGAATGTGATATGTCGAGAGTTGGCATAGGAGCTATACTAATGCAAGGAGGACGTCCCATAGCTTTTCTTAGCAAGACTTTATCACAAAAATCTCAACAATTATCGACCTACGAGAGAGAGATATTGACAATTCTGCATGCAGTGACTAGGTGGAGGCCTTATTTGATCGGTAGGCGATTAATTATCTGAACTAATTAAAGAAGCCTTCCATACTTCATGAAATAGTGTATACACACTCTGGCACATGTTACGACCACGCCTCTGACTATGGAGCTCTGATACCAGCTTGATACGATCTCGCCTTTTTGGTGAAGGGTCGCAATTCTTAATCTGGACTAGATTTGGCACAGAACTTTGAAATAAGATCCCGAAATATTCTGCGGTCGGATCGACGTAAAGCTTTGATATGTTGTAGCTCCAGAAAACAGCTTTCCAGCAAATCTAGTTACAGGCGAATCGGAGTTGGGGATCTCGAGATATCGTTCAATTTGTAGACAAAGGTCAGAATGCTCTGTTTTGGATCCGTGGATGGAGG
Source organism: Typha latifolia (assembly GCF_019914945.1). Classification (NCBI taxonomy): domain Eukaryota; kingdom Viridiplantae; phylum Streptophyta; class Magnoliopsida; order Poales; family Typhaceae; genus Typha; species Typha latifolia. The sequence goes on along the minus strand of NC_133086.1, from coordinate 11,403,166 downwards.
CACGAGATCCTAGGTAATGGTGGATGAAGGTGGACCGGCGTTAATGTAGTGGCACCGGTGAAAAGTGATGGTAGAAGGGTTGTAGTTTATGGAAGGATTAGGGCAAGTGTTGGATAGATTGATGGAAGGGACTAGGGTGATTAGCCGGACGAGGGAGGTTAGAAGCGGCATCGCCGGGGATTGAGAGAACGGGAGTGAAGAAGACAAAGGAGGCAAGGCAAAACTCAATCTCAATAATCAATAATCAATTTGGTTGCCTACCACATCCTTTTATAGGTTAACCAACAACTCAAATTAACCCTAAAAATATAATTTTCGTCGACCGCGTTCGAACTCGCCCGACCGCGTTCGAACGCACCGAGTTCGCTCTTCTGGATTTGCGAACGCGATGCAGGCGTTCGAACGCGCGATCGAACGCACCTGTCGGTATTTGCAAACGCGATGCAGGCATTCACAGTGCGTTCGAACGCACAGTACATTCTCTTCACCACGTTCACAAACCGCGTTCGAACTCACTCCACCCGCGTTCGAACGCGACTTACAGAAAACTTATTTTAATGGAAATTAAACACTAAAACATGAAATAAAAACACTCCTAAAGTGAATCCATGCTCGAGACAACGTCGGTGAAGTCCGAATCGTATCAACACAGCAGAGATGGGTCACAAAATTACTGGGGTATGATTATGAAATCGAATACAAGAAGAGAACAAAAAATAGAGCGGCGGATGCACTATCGCGCCAACTCAATATTGCCGAGCTCGCAGCATATTCTTATCCTATCTTTCCCTTCCTTGAGGAGCTGACATATGCATGTACATTTGACCTAGATGTTTTAAGATTATTATAGGAGGTGTTGGAAGATCCGGAGCAACATCCAGAGTTGGAGAATCAAGGCAGTTTGCTGCAGGACCGTGGGTGCATTCGGGTGCCCGCAAATGATGGATTGCGGCAGAAATTGTTGGAGCACTTCCACCAAACTCCAGAGGCTGGTCATGAGGGTGTCTTGAGGACTTATAGGAGGATATCTCAGAGTTGCACATGGCCAGGATTAAGGCGAGATATAAGGAGTTTTGTCTGTGCTTGCAAAGTCTGTCAAAGGGCTAAGGCAACCACATTGAAACCGACTAGATTACTACAACCTCTACCGATATTGGACCATGTTTGGGAAGATATTTCTATGAATTTCATTGTCTTTCGCTGGTACGTGGTTATTCTGTTATTTTTGTGGTGGTTGATATATTGAGCAAGTATGCGCACTTTTCTACATTGTCATATCCATTTTTAGCCAAGTTAGTGACTGAAATTTTTGTTAGAGATGCTGCTCGGTTACATGGCATGCCATGCACGATTGTCTCGGATCGTGATCGTGTATTTATGAGCGATTTTTGGATGGAGTTTTTTAGATTACAGGGGACTCGATAGAACTTCAGTTCGGCCTACCATCCACAGACGAATGGCCAAACCAAGGTGATCAATCGAGGTATTGAGCAGTACTTGTGGTACTTTGTTGGAGAGATGTCGAGACGATGGTTGAAGTTCTTACCGTGGGCGAAGCGGTCTTACAACACCGCCTACCACAACAACATTAGCATGACTCCGTTCGTAGTGGTGTATGGGCACACAACTTCGATATTACGCGCCTATGACCTAGTGGCATCTGCAGATCGGATGAAGGTGGACTTAGCTTTGATGGATATAGATACCACATTCAAGAGGTTGCGAGCCCATCTTGAACTTGCTCAAAACCGTATAAAGCAAGTTTATGATTGTAGCCATCGGCAACATACATGATAAAAAATTATAATGATCTATTTATCAATTGTCTGCTGTATCCAAACTATCTATTCATTGATTCATATAGTTCCAATCCAATCATGATCAACTCAATCAATATTGCTACTAGTATATCTACCAAACTATCACTTTACAATAACGATATTCAGATTCAATATCTACTAAGTTTCACCAAATATTCCAGCAGTCCCATAAATAAATTGACAATATCACACAACTCATCATATCAATCTATTTTTACACAACTACTAACATATACTCTATAAACCAACATGGAATCATATAACTAATAAAATTCTAAGAATTCACTAACCATCATATTTGATCCTTAAGAATACCTAAACATAATTTAGATACAACCATAAAAGTACTATCCATGAACTAATAAGCTACTAAAATCAATCTCCCAAATTACTCATGCTATTAAGGTCTGTCAATAAAGCATCTGAAACCAATTAATGGATATAAATAAGACGTCCAAAAATACTAACTATCTAACCTTTATAATATATCTTATTTTAAATCAACTCACATCCTTAATCTTGCAATTCATTAGAAATCAAAATTTTACAACTATAACGAAATTATCAATCTTATAATCATTATCTCCAAATCAGATATCTTTACCTTAAATTCAAATGCAAACCTATAAGTCATTATAATTATTAAGATCAATTTCATCATTCTAAAAGGCTCGTTCAGTAACTTCTAGTAATAATTTAACATATAAGCCAACGATTAATGCTAATATAATCACGTTCTATACATCATTATTTATTTATCATCTAGCTATACAATAACATCCATTGATACACTGTATATGAAAGATCATAGTCCTCCAAATTCCTTTCATTACCATCCGATGAAGTAATTAGTTTCAACTTTCAAATCATCTATCAATCATAATGTATAGTCATATCTGTCATATACTCTATATATAATTCTATCTAAATACCTCTCTAGTTATGTCAAAACAATATCATAATACTCAATTTAATATCCATGTCAAAAAATACTTTCAAATCATAATACTCAATTTAATATCATAATACTTTCAAATCACCAAACGCGTTAGAATGCACATTTCTCATTCTCTGTATTTGTGAACGCCTATAGGCGTTCGCAAGCGCGTTTGATCGCACCCTACATAAATCTTATTTTTCTCTAAATAAAACACTAAAACAATAAGAAAAGAGACCCATAAGGTGTATCCATGCTTGAGATAACATCGGTGAAGTCCGAATCGTATCATTCTATCATGCTTCCGCAACCTTGTCCTCAAGGTGTGACACTGGGGAAGCGATCCATGATATCTGACTTGAGCTCCCAGGTAGACTCATCAGTGGGCTTGCCTAGCCACTCGATTAACACTTCTCTCTCCGATCTGGATCCATGGCGCCGTCTCCTATAGCCTAAGACTCGGACCGGTTCAGTTGGGTTATCTTCCTCCATTGGTTTAGGTAAGGCCGAACCTACCACATGATTAGGCCCGATCTGGGCCTTCAATGCCGACACGTGGAAGACCAAATGGACTTGGGTTCCTTCAGGTAGGTCCAACTAGTAAGCTACTGGACCGATTCATTGTAGCACTCGATACGGCCCATAGTACTTATGAACTAGCTTCTGGTTTAAAATCGGCCTCAATGTGGATTGCTGATATGGTTGAGCTTGAATGAACACCAATTGATCCACCTCAAACTCTCGCTTGCGTCGGCCCTTGTCATGAGTCTGTTTCATGCGGTTTTAGGTTGCTGCTAGGTGAATCTTGAGTCGTCTCAAGGTTTCATCTCGGTCCGCAAGTTCCAAGTCTAGCTCAGTCTGATCCACCGCTACGAGTCTATCATAGCCACGCAAGACAGGGGGAGTGTGTCCATAAACCGCCTCAACAGCGGTCATGCCGATGCTAGAGTGATAAGCTGTATTGTAAGACCACTGGGCCCATGGAAGGAATTTGACCCAATCCCTTGGTCGGTCCGCCACAAAGCAATGCAAGTATTGCTCGAGTCCACGGTTCACCACTTCGGTTTGGCCATCCGTCTCGGGGTGAAAAGTTGAATTAAGGTTGACTTGAGTCTCTTGCAATTTGACAAACTCAGACCAAAACTCGCTGATAAATATGTGATCCCGATTTGACATGATCATCCTAGACATTCCATGCAGGCGCGCCACTTCCCAAACAAAAATTTCAGTAACCTTCTTTGCTAAAAATGGGTGCATCAATGCGATGAAATGAGCGTATATGCTCAGTCTATCTACCACAACGAACATCACCGACTGGCCTCGAACCTTTGGCAGCCCTTTGATGAAGTCCATTGAGATATCCTCCCAAATATGTGCTCCGGTATAGTGATAGTGAAAAAACCCCTAGACACAAGTATGTATCTAAATACTAGGCAATGATATCACTCGTTCGCTTAAGTAAAAGTCCGTAGAAATATTAAGAACGAAAGCAGAGATGAATGCCAAGATTTTAACATGGAAAAACTCAAACGGGAAAAAACCATGGATCTAAACTCGGATCAAAACCAATCACTAGAATAGTAGCAGTTACAAGACTGACTCACAAAAACTACCCGTCGATCCAAACGACTTTGTTCCTCTCAGTCTTGCTCACTAGAACCCACGATTCACTGCTTCTCGTGATTGAAGTCCAACCTCAGTAACCCTCGAGATTGATCTTTCGTCTCGATAGCCCTTAAGACGAAAGATTAACTTTTATAGATGAGTGGAACCTTGTTAGTTGAAGAACCGATGTAGCCCCAAGAATTCTCCTTCAATAATACTTTTTCAACCATAAGAAAATGTGTTCCACATAAGGAAATTTTTGAACACATAAGGAAATTTTTTATCTTCGAACTCTTTCGATTGTTCCACATAAACATCTTCATTCAGAGTACCATTCAAGAAAGCACTTTTAACATCCATTTGAAACAATTTAAATTTTAAGTGATAAGCAATAGCAAGCAGTCTACGAATAGACTCTAATCTAGCAACAAGAACAAATGTCTCATCAAAATCTATACCCTCAACCTGAGTATATCCCTATGCAACAAGTCTAGCTTTATTTCAAACTATATTGCCATGTTCATCACTTTTATTCTTGTAAATCCATTTTGTTCCAATGACGTTCACATTCTTAGGTGTAGGAACTAAATACCAAACATCATTCCTAGAAAATTGCTCTAATTCCTCATGCATAGCATTAACCCAAGAATCGTCTAACAATGCTTCCTTCACATTTTTAGGTTCAAAAGAAGATGTATAACAAGTAAATAATACCTCACTTTTGATTTGTCGTCTTGTCTTAATTGGTCCATTCACGTCTCCGATCATTGTGACAATGGATGATTTGATTTCACTTTGGCAGATGGTTCCGGTACGTTGCAGTCATCTTTGTTCATTTCAACTTTGTCCTCATCCTGATTCTCAATTTCCAGATCAAGCTCCTTTCCTATTTCTTCGTCATATGTATCTGCAGAAATAGAAATAGGAGTAGCTTCAGTTAAATCAGTCGTGGATTCATCTATCATAACATTAGCAAATTCCATAATAATAGAAGTGTCAAGATTAAATACTCTATAGGCTCTGCTATTATTCGAATACCCTAAGAAGATGCCTTCATTACTTCTAGTGTCAAATTTAGTCAAATATTCTCGATCACGTAAGATATAGCATTTACTACTAAAAACTCGAAAATATTTAACACTAGGTTTCTTACCTTTCCAGATTTCATATGCAGTTATTTTTGTACCTGGTCTTAGATAAACAAGATTTATCACATGTACCGCTGTATTGACCGTCTCTGCCCAAAACCTTTGAGTAACCTTTTTAGCGTGAAGCATAACCCTAGCTGTTTCCTACACAACTCGGTTCTTTCTTTCCACAATCCCATTCTGTTGTGGAGTTATAGGAGGTGCAAATTCATGCTGAATACCAAGGGAATCGCAAAATATAGAAAAATTTTCATTTTCAAATTCTCTACCATGATCAGAACGAATCCTAACTAGGGTTGTAGATTTTTCATTCTGCAATTTTAAGCATAGTAATTTAAAAACTTCAAAGATTTTAGACTTCTCACGTACAAAGGCAACCTAGGTATATCTGGAGTAATCATCGACCATTAAGAATATATAGCGTTTACCTCCAAGACTTTCCGTTTTTGTTGGACCCATCAAGTCCATGTGAACTAATTGAAGCACACGGTCGGTGGTAGCTGCATTTACCTTCTTGTGTGAGATCCGAATTTGTTTTCCAATTTGACAAGAACCGCACTCTTTTTGAAATTTCTTTCATCTTAGGTATTTCTCTTACCACTTCTTGTTTGGACAGAGTAAATAATTCATTGTGATTCACATGTCCAAGACGTTGATGCCAAAGATCTGCAATGTCGAAAGAGGTACTATTATATTTCAGTTTATGTGAAGTTCCAACAACATAGCAATTATCAGATGTTCTAGATCTATAACATATAACATTACCACCATGATCCAGAATAGTACAATCATTTTTGGAGATTTTTATCTCATAATATTCATCACAAAATTGATTGATGCTAAGAAGATTTGTTTTCAAGCCCTTTACATAAATAACATTTTCAAGAATAGGAACCCCCAGAGAACTTATCTTTTACCTATTACCTTGGATGAATTACTATCTCCGAATGTCACAACTCCCCTTTCATGTTTTCCAAGATTAGAAAATAATGACTTGTCACCCGATATATGTCTTGAACAGCCACTGTCTAAATACCACAAATCAGAGTTTAAAGCTTTCAAGGCTGTAAGCACAACATAACATTTCAAATCACTTTTCTTGACCCATATGGCCTTTGTTTTCATCCCATAAATGAAAGCAGTTCTAGATTTTTTCAAAAATTTGCGATGAGGTCGAATATGCCCTAGAATGCTGCAATGATAGCATGTCGAAACAAACCATTTTCTACTCACCTTTTGTCGAGGAGTGTGACTAAAGTTTACCTTTGGTGCCATTGATGATTCACCAGTTTGTCGATTCACCTTCAATTTAGAAGCATTCATCCAGGATTGCTTTGTAAATGCGGTTGATGACTTCAGATATTCTTCCTTTTATATACCTGCAGAAACGAAGACAGTTTTATTATTATTTGAATTACTAATGTATCCAACACCATACCTGTCTTTTCCAGAGATCTAAGCCTTTAGAATCTCGTCAAGTTTGTTCTTCTCTTTTAGAAATATCACTTCCTTATTCAGTCGCTCTAGTTCAATTTCATCAGCCTTCATTTTATTTTTTGCATTGTCAAGTTGTTCAGAAAGGTCTTTGACACATTCAAGTTCCAATTTGTACTTCTCAAATTAAATTCTTTCTAGTTCGATTACCTAGAGTCGTTGAAGTAGTCTAAGATTGCTTTTATTGAGTTTAAATGACTCCAGGTACAGGTCATTATATGCCTTTTGAATTTCAGATTCATCTTCCTCAGCTGGTAACATATCCTGATCATCTGTACTATCAGTATCAACAACAAAATCAATATTAAGTAGAGAAGAGGCAAAAGCTACAAAGTTTTCTTCGTCTTTTCCAGAATCATCATCAGATTCATCTGAGTTATCCCAAGTAACTTTCATAGCTTTACCCTTCTTCTTTTTCACAAAAGCTTTGCTTTTATCAAGTTTTTCAGCATTCAACTTGTTTGGCTTCCGAAAGAATTTATTAAACTTTTTGACGAACATGGCCAACATTTCAACATCTAAATGACCTTCATCATTAGACTCCTCCATATTTTGTTCAACTGTGGATAGGGCAATCCTTTTGGACTTCCTCGATTTTGAAAGACTGGATTCAACTGTAACTTTCGCCTGAAACCTCTCTGGAAGAGACCTAAGGATCTTACGGACAATTCTGTTTTTAAGAATTTTCTCTCCTAGGTTGAAACTGGAGTTGACTATATCACTCAGCTTTGCATAGAACTTATCAAATATCTCATTCTCCTCCATACGTAGAGTTTCAAAACTAGTAGTCAACCTCTGAAGTTTAGAAAGTTTTACAGCCATAGTTCCTTCATGAGTAGTTTTTAAGATCGTCCAAGCTTCTTTTGTTATCTCACAAGTAGAAATTCTTTTAAATTCTTTCGAGGAAATACAACTAAAAATTGTATTTATTGCCTTGCTATTCCATCCAACTTTTTCATAGTCTGACCTATACCATGACTCTATCAATTTATCAACAAGTTTATCATCCACCATGTACATTGGTGGACTCCAACCGTTCACAATGGCAAACCATACTCGTTAATCTATAGACTTCAAGTAAGCTCTCATCCTAGCTTTCCAATATTCATAATTTGATCCATCTAGGATAGAAGGTCTAATAGATGATGGTCCATCTCTATGAAAATCCATGCCTATCTGATCTCTCTCAAAGGGTGAGAGAGCCTGCTCTGATACCAATTGATAAAATCCCTACACACAAGTATGTATCTAAATACTAGGCAATGATATCACTCGTTCGCTTAAGTAAAAGTCCATAGAAATATTAAGAACGAAAGCAAAGATGAACGCCAAGATTTTAACGTGGAAAAACCCAAACGAGAAAAAACCACGGATCCAAACTTGTATCAAAACCAATCACTAGAATAGTAGCAGTTACAAGACTGACTCACAAAATAACCCGTCGATCCAAACGACTTTTTTCCTCTCAGTCTTGCTCGCTAGAACCCACGATTCACTGCTTCTCGTGATAGAAGTCCAACCTCAGTAACCCTCGAGATTGATCTTTCGTCTTGATAGCCCTTTGATATGATCTTCTCTTTGGGGCTAAGGCTCTGATACCAGCTTGATACGATCTCTCCTTTAGGGCTAAAGATCGATCTTTTCTAATTCTCAGATCTGGACTAGATCTTGCACGGAACTTTGAAATAAGATCCCGAAATATTCCGCCGTCGGATAGACGTAAAATTTTGATATATTTTAGGCCCAGAAAAGAGCTTCCCAATAAATCAAGTTTCAGGCGAATCGGAGTTGGGGATCTCGAGATATCGTTCATTTAGTGGACGAATGTCAGGATGCTCTATTTTGGATCCGTGGATGGAGGCACGAGATCCTAGGTAATGGTGGATGGTGGAGGACCGGCGTTAATGGGGTGGCACCGGTGAAAAGTGATGGTGGAAGGGTTGTGATTGATGGAAGGATTAGGGCAAGTGTTGGATAGATTGGACGAAGGGGGAGAAGAGGGCCACCCCTAAGGGACTAGGGTGATTAGCCGGACGAGGGAGGTTAGAAGCAGCGTCGCCGGGGATTGAGAGAACGAGAGCGAAGATGACGAAGGAGGCAAGGCAAAAACTCAATCTCAATAATCAATCCTAATTTTGGTTGCCCTACACATCCTTTTATAGGCTAACCAACAACTCACATTAACCCTAAAACACAATTTTCGCCGACCGCGTTCGAACTCGCCCGACCGCGTTCGAACGCACCGAATTAGCTCTTCTGGATTTGCGAACGCGATGCAGGCGTTCGAACGCGTGATCGAACGCGCCTGTCGGTATTTGCGAACGCGATGCAGGCGTTCACAGTGCGTTCGAACGCACCGCGTTCGAACGCACAGTACATTCTCTTCTCCACGTTCACAACCCCGTTCACAAACCGCGTTCGAACTCACTCCACCCGCGTTCGAACGTGACTTACAGAAAACTTATTTTAATGGAAATTAAACACTAAAACATGAAATAAAAACACTCCTAAAGTGAATCCATGCTCGAGACGACGTCGGTGAAGTCCGAATCGTATCAATCCACCACGCTTCCACAACCTTGTCCTCAAGGTTTAAAGTTTGGAAAGCGATCCATGATATCTGACTCTAGCTCCCAGGTAGACTCGTCAGTAGATTTGCCCAGCCACTCAATTAGCACTTCAGTCTCTAATCTGATCCCATGGCGTCTTCTCCTACGGTCTAATACTCGGACCGATTCAGTGGGGCCATCTTCCTCCATTAGTTCGGGTAAGGCCGAACCCACCACATGGTTAGGCCCGATCTGGGCCTTCAATGCTGATACATGAAAGACTAGACTGATTCGTTGTAGCACTCGGTACGGACCGTAGTACTTGTAACCCAACATTTGGTTCAAAATCAGTCTCAATGTGGATTGCCGATACGGTTGAGCTCGAACGAACACCAATTGATCCACCTCAAATTCTCGCTCACGTCGGCCTTTGTCATGAGTTTGCTTCATACGGTTTTGGGCTGTGGCTAGGTGAGTCTTGAGCCGTCTCAATGCTTCATCTCTATCAGCCAGCTCCAAGTCAAGCTCGGTCCTATCCGCCGCCGCGAGTCTATCATAGGCACGCAAGACAGGGGGAGTGCGCCCATAAACCGCCTCCAAAGGGTTCATCCTCAGTCGAGCTTGGATACTTGTACTCCAACTAGTCCAAGGTGAAATTCGGGTCCATCTACATTGAGTCCACTTGGTCTCGGGTGGTCGAACCAATTGACTCAATGTCAGTTCAGCAATAGGAATCTGGTGCATCCGATTGCGCTCGGGAGGTCGAGTTAGATGCAATTAGTGGATCCAGATTAGGTTCTCCCAATGACTCAAGTTAGGTTCAGCTAGCCAAACTGATTGTTGGTTGTGCTCATAATCATTCTGCCCACTCCATGGATTAGGATCCGAGTCAAATGTATCCTGGTATAAGCAAACTCGTCTTAAGTCAAGTAGAGGGTTTCTGATCATGTCCCTTATTTGACTTAACTGAGTCCCGAAGTCCAGAGATGACTCCCACTTGACTTGACCCCTTTGGCTCTTAGGTCCAACCCAACTAATGTCTAGCAATTCCACCTGGTCAAGCCCAACAATGTAGCCTTCTTGAAATTCTAACCACTAATAGTCTTCAAAAAAATTGAAATCCCTAATCTTTCTCTCTTAGTTCCATCTCCATCAGTCATTGCCATAGGAGTTGCCTTAGCACGTGCCAGCCTTGGCTGAGTAGTGACCACCTCCAGTAGTTGCTTTAGTAGGGTTCCCGACGGTGTGGCAGTAGTCGGCGCCGATGGAAGGTCGAAGTTGGCCCAAAAAATAAAATCTTCAGGTCCTTCTCTATCCCGTTGCAGCCATGGCAAGGAGCCTTTGGTCATCCGGAATACTACAATAGTTGCTAGTGAGGCCCCTCTTGGGGTGGCAACGGTTGACTGCTGTGGAAGGCTGAGGTTGACAAAAACTAAATCTTCATCTCCTTCTTCATTTTGTCGTAGCCATGGCAGGGAGCTTTCGACCATTGGGGTGAGAAAAGCATTAGCCCACAAGGTCTTTACGAGGCTGTCAGAGGCTGGTGCTGTCGTGGTTGGAAGATTGTGGCCTTCTCCTTCAAGTTGTAGCTCGGTGGAAAGCTGCAACGATATCGCCGGTGATGGCGCTATCGCGGTCGACTTTCGATTGACCGAGGAGAAAGGTGGAAGGTCATTAGAGGCCATACATGATTTCTTCATAGTTCTTGACCATTTGTGGTTGCAAATGAAGGTGGTGTTAGGCGGCCCAAGTCTTTGGAACTTGCGGTTCGGATCATCTCCCTCACCACTGATGAGGATTCCTGATAGGGAATATCCAGCGGCCACGTGTGGTCTTCCTCCATTCAACAGTGGTTCGCACGGTTGTCGACTCGTCGAAGAACTCCGTTCTGACGTCAAAAGAACATTTCCAACCGTTGAGCTTGCCGAAGAAAACTGCTGCCTTGAAGCTAGACTCCTCACCGTTTCTGCAGGGATCGGGAATGGTGCAGCCAGCCCTTCACAGTTTGTTGACGAGGTCTCCGGTGCATGGGAAGATGTAGAGGTTCCGAGGGCTGCTACAATGGTCGAGGATCCCATTGTAGCGGACAGCCGTTCGTTGCGGCTAACCATGGGTCGAGGTGTAGAAGCTCGATCTTGCCTGATAGCCGAACTCTCCCCTACTTTTGTGATGAACGGGGAGGCCGTGGAGGATGTTGGGTATGTTGCAGAGGGTTCCCCAATCTAATTAGAATACGGAAGAACCTAGTGTTCAAGCCGTGTTGGGGTCTCTTTCAGAGCAAATGGCCATCAACAACCAGATGATGATGGAGATGATGCGGGAACTACGGGCGACAAGGGAAGCAATGGCGAACGGGAAAGCACCATCGACCCCACGACGCGAGTCCACCCCTTGAACCCACCGCCACCGGTTCAGCCTTTGCAACCACAAAAGCCGCTACTACCACCACCCTATGGGCAGAGGCAAGCAAGGATGGTTACACCAGGTCCAATTGCAGGTGAACCCATCCGACGGGTGAACCACTATGGAGACCGCCTTGGAGATCAAGATCCGTGGGCGGGTCAATACGATCCGGAACCACGGCAAGTTAATCAAAACCGAAGGAGGGATCATCAACCCTTCATGGTGCATCCTCCCCCGGTTAGACAAGGACATGATCTGGAACGAGACAATGGCATCCGTGGACAAGTCGTGCGTCTCGAATTCCCCAAGTTCAAAGGTGGCGACCCGATCGATTGGTTGTATAGGACGGAGCAATTCTTTGCATACCAAGGAACGGCGGAAGAGTACAAGGTGACGCTTGCGAGCTTCCACCTTGAGGATGCGTCGCTTCATTGGTTTCGAGCAGCCAATGCCACTGAGGCTATCGAAACTTGGGCTGAATTTTGCGCCGATATTACACGGTGATTTGGAGCATCGAGATATGAAGACTTTGATGCTCTCCTCTCAAAGACGGTGCAGAAGACCACGGTTGGGTCATACCAAGAAGAATTTGAGAGGATTAGTAGCCGATGTCATCCACCATGGACGGATCAGCAACTTCGCGCACCTTCATCTCCGGGGCTGCGGGGTGACATACAAGCCGATGTGAGGGCTTTAAGGCCTAGAACCTTAAAGGAGGCCTTCAAAGATGTGGTGCTTATGGAAGACAAACATAGGGCCATGAAGATACACTTGAAACAGAGTTGGATGAGCTAAAGAAGCCGCAATCAAGCTCAACCAAACATAGCGGTGGGAAATACTATCAAAGTACCAAGGGTTGCTGCTACAGTGGTACCTCCTCGAGCACCCTTGAAGCCATCCCAAGATGTGAAGTATGCACCTAGAGGTCTAGGACGAGCACTCACACCAGCCCAAGTAGAAGAAAGAAGAGCCAAGGGCCTATGCTTCCGTTCTGATGAGAAGTTTGTACCCGGGCATCGCTGCGCTAAACCGATGGGATCGGTGATGCTAATCGATGGATTGGAGGAAGCGGAGGACGAGTTTGCAGCTGAAGGTGCAGATGTGGCTGGACATCAAGGAGAAGAAACTGAGGAGCAACTCGTGGAGGACATGATAGCCGAAATCTCCCTCCACGCCTATTCGGGGACAACTGCGCCAAAAACCTTGCGGGTAAACGGGGTAGTCAAGAAAACCATAGTGAGAATCTTGATTGACACCGGGTCCACCCACAACTTCATTGACAAAAGGCTCCTTAGGAAGATTGGGCTCGAGTCGAAACCCATGGAAGGGTTCGATGTGACGATCGGAGATGGCACCACATTGCGAGCAAATTTTATTTGTGGAGGTGTGGAATTGAAGGTGCAAGGCCAAACTTTCACATTGGACCTTTATCCGTTGGCCTTGCAAGGTGCCGATATTGTTTTGGGGACTCAATGGCTTCAAAGCTTGGGGCCCATAACATTTGATTTCTCAAACCTCACATTGACATTTCGGAGGAATGGAAGAAGGGTGCTGCTGGATGGAAATCAACCGCGGCAAGGGCCGACATTGCAACCACTTGTGGGTTTTCCTTGCGTAGGGGACCGAGCTCTACTATTGCAAATGGCTGTTGTTGAACCAAAACATCCACCACCAAGGGAAGTAGCCTCTGACATGGAAGAGCTGCTGCAGGAGTTTTAGGATCTCTTCAAGGAACCCCGAGGACTACCGCCGAACCGTCGTCATGACCATCGCATCCAAATCATTCCAGGGGCTGAACCTGCGAATTCCGACCCTATCGGTACCCGCATGTCCAGAAGGAAGAGATCAGTAAATTGGTGGAGGAAATGCTCGAGCAAGGGATTATTCAACCGAGTAGAAGTGCCTACTTCAGCAAACTTGACTTAAGAGCGGGATACCATCAAATCCGAGTCGACCCTGAAGATGTACACAAAACGGCATTCCGAACTCACGATGGCCACTATGAGTTCCGAGTCATGCCGTTTGGGCTCACCAATGCACCGGCCACCTTCCAAGGGCTGATGAATGACCTCTTCTGCCCACTCTTGCGTCGGTACGTGCTCGTCTTCTTTGATGATATTCTAGTATACAGCAGGAATTGGAGTGAGCACTTGCGGCACGTGCGGGAGGTATTAAATATCTTGCGACAAAACCAGCTAAAAGTTAAGATGAGCAAGTGTCTTTGGGGAGAGTCAAGAGTGGAGTACTTGGGGCATATAATCTCTGTAAAAGGAGTGGAAGCCGACCCAAGCAAGATCAAGAATATGGTGGATTGGCCGATTCCTACTAATCAGAGGGAATTGAGGGGATTCCTTGGATTGACAGGGTACTACCGGCGATTTGTTGCCAACTATGGCAAAATTGCTGCCCCGCTGACCTCCTTACTCAGAAAAGGTGGGTTTCAATGGACGGGCAAAGCAACGGAGGCCTTGAAGCCTTGAAGACAGCTATGTCTACGGCTTCGGTTCTAGCACTACCGCATTTCGGCAAGCCCTTTGTGGTGGAGTGCGACGCTTCGGGTGAGGGCATTGGAGCAGTTTTGATGCAAGAGGGCAGACCCGTGGCATATATGAGCAAAGCATTGTCAAGTCAGTCGCGACAGCTATCTACCTACGAGCGCGAAATGCTAGCGATTCTACACGCCGTCACCAAATGGCGACCCTACTTGATTGGCCAACGATTTACTATCCGCACGGACCAGCATAGCTTACCCTACTTCATGGAGCAACGTGTGCACACCCCAGCCCAACAACGGTGGGTCACGAAACTCCTTGGGTATGACTACAAATTAGTCTACAAAAAGGGGATTGAAAATCGAGCCGCCGATGCTCTTTCGCGCCAACCGGACACAAGTGAGCTTGTCGCTCTTTCAGCAACAACATTTCCTATATCTTCAGATATGTGGGGAACCAATGCAGAAGATCATACCATGGAGGAACTTAAGCCAGAGTTCAAAGATCGCTTCACAAACTTCAAACCTTGAGGACAAGGTTGCGGAAGCGTGGTGGATTGATACGATTCGGACTTCACCGACGTCGTCTCGAGCATGGATTCACTTTAGGAGTGTTTTTATTTCATGTTTTAGTGTTTAATTTCCATTAAAATAAGTTTTTTGTAAGTCACGTTCGAACGCGGGTGGAGTGAGTTCGAACGCGGTTTGTGAACGGGGTTGTGAACGTGGTGAAGAGAATGTACTGTGCGTTCGAACACGGTGCATTCAAACGCACTGTGAACGCCTGCATCGCCTTCGCAAATACCGACAGGCGCGTTCGATGGCGCGTTCGAACGCTTGCATCGCGTTCGCAAATCCAGAAGAGCGAACTCGGTGCATTCGAACGCGGTCGAGTGAGTTCGAACGCGGTCGACGAAAATTGTGTTTTTAGGGTTAATTTGAGTTGTTGGTTAGCCTATACAAGGATGTGGTAGGCAACCAAATTGATTATTGATTATTGAGATTGAGTTTTGCCTTGCCTCCTTCGTCTTCTTCGGTCCCGTTCTCTCAATCCCCGGCGACGCTGCTTCTAACCTCCCTCGTCCGGCTAATCACCCTAGTCCCTTAGGGGTGGCCCTCTTCTCCCCCTTCGTCCAATCTATCCAACACTTGCCCTAATCCTTCCATCAACCACAACCCTTCCACCATCACTTTTCATCGGTGCCACCACATTAACGCCGGTCCACCTTCAACCACCATTAGCTAGGATCACGTGCCTCCATCCACGGATCCAAAACAGACCATCTGACCTTTGTCCACAAATCGGACGATATCTCGAGATCCCCACATCCGATTCGCCTAAAACTAGATTTTTTGGAAAGCTCTTTTCTAGGGCTACAACATATCAAAACGTCGATCCGACGGCGGCATATTTCGGGATCTTATTTCAAAGTTCCGTGCCAGATCTAGTCCAGATCAAGAATTGAAAGAGATCGACCTTTCACCAAAAAGGCGAGATCGTATCAAGCTGGTATTAGAGCTCCATAGCCAGAGGCGTGATCGTATCATAATGCTTCTTCAACCACACTAGAGATAGGGCATCACAATCCTTATATATGATCTCCAAGATAGAGCCAAATCCAAGTCTTATCCATACTCACGAAAGTCCAAGATTTTCAATCTTCGTTGGTGCGTTCGAACGCGGCCCGGTTGCGTTCGAACGGCATGACTTGATCTCAGGTGCATTCGAATGGGCCCGAGTATGCTCGAACTCGACAACTTGAATTCTTCAAGGTGTGTTCAAATGCGTTTATGAATGCAGCTCTCGGTCTATGTGAACGCAGTAGCCGCATTCGAACGCGTTTGTGAACGCAGCTCTCGGTCTGTGTGAACGCAAGTACCCGCGTTCGAACGCGTTTGTGAACGCGGTGTGAACTCAACAGCTTTTTTTCAATAATTTTGCAATTCTTCAAATTAGAGATATTCTAGACTTGTATAAAGCTCATATACATGAAAAAAATACACTTAGAATATTTTGTACACAATTGCCAATAATTAAAAAACTAACAGATAGGATCACCGATACGATTCGGACTTCACCGACGTCGTCTCGAGCATGGATTCACTTTAGGAGTGTTTTTATTTCATGTTTTAGTGCTCAATTTCCATTAAAATAAGTTTTCTGTAAGTCGCGTTCGAACGCAGGTGGAGTGAGTTCGAACGCGGTTTGTGAACGGGGTTGTGAACGTGGTGAAGAGAATGTACTGTGCGTTCGAACGCACTATGAACGCCTGCATCGCGTTCACAAATATCGATAGGCGCATTCGATCGCGCGTTCGAACGCCTGCATCGCGTTCGCAAATCCAGAAGAGCGAACTCGGTGCGTTCGAACGTGGTCGGGCGAGTTCGAACGCGGTCGACGAAAATTGTATTTTTAGGGTTAATTTGAGTTGTTGGTTAGCATATAAAAGGATGTGGTAGGCAACCAAATTGATTATTGATTATTGAGAATTGAGTTTGCCTTGCCTCCTTCGTCTTCTTCGGTCCCGTTCCCTCAATCCCCGGCGACGCCGCTTCTAACCTCCCTCGTCCGGCTAATCACCCTAGTCCCTTAGGGGTGGCTCTCTTCTCCCCCTTCGTCCAATCTATCCAACACTTGCCCTAATCCTTCCATCAACCACAACCCTTCCACCATCACTTTTCACCGGTGCCACCACATTAACGTCGGTCCACCATCCACCATTACCTAGGATCTCGTGCCTCCATCCACGGATCCAAAATAGAGCATCCTGATGTTCCTCCACTAAACGAACGATATCTCGAGATCCCCAACTCCGATTCGCCTGAAACGTGATTTGTTGGAAAGCTCTTTTTAGGGTCTACAATATATCAAAATTTCACGTCCATCTGACGGCGGAATATTTCGAGATCTTATTTCAAAGTTCCGTGCCACATCTAGTCAAGATCAAGAATTGGAAGAGATCGACCCTTCACCAAAAAAGCGAGATCGTATCAAGCTAGTATCAGAGCTCCATAGTCAGAGGCGTGATCGTATCAAGCTTGGTATCACAGCCACCGTTCCTCAGACAAGCGCTTCCAATGACGACAACCAGATCCATGGCTGCACGGCGAGATGATGAAGAAGAGATTCTCCCAAAAGAGGAGGGAGAAACGATTGCAAGGACTTCCACCCGTGGAACCGCCCAATCTAATCAGAATACGGAAGAACCTAGCATTCAAGCCGTGTTGGGGTCTCTTTCAGAGCAAATGGCCATCAACAACCAGATGATGATGGAGATGATGCGGGAACTACGGGCGACAAGGGAAGCAATGGCGAACGGGAAAGCACCATCGACCCCACGACGCGAGTCCACCCCTTGAACCCACCGCCACCGGTTCAGCCTTTGCAACCACAAGAGCCGCTGCTACCACCACCCTATGGGCAGAGGCAAGCAAGGATGGTTACACCAGGTCCAATTGCAGGTGAACCCATCCGACGGGTGAACCACTATGGAGACCGCCTTGGAGATCAAGATCCGTGGGCGGGTCAATACGATCCGGAACCACGGCAAGTTAATCAAAACCGAAGGAGGGATCATCAACCCTTCATGGTGCATCCTCCCCCCGGTTAGACAAGGACATGATCTGGAACGAGACAATGGCATCCGTGGACAAGTCGTGCGTCTCGAATTCCCCAAGTTCAAAGGTGGCGACCCGATCGATTGGTTGTATAGGACGGAGCAATTCTTTGCATACCAAGGAACGACGGAAGAGTACAAGGTGACGCTTGCGAGCTTCCACCTTGAGGATGCGTCGCTTCATTGGTTTCGAGCAGCCAATGCCACTGAGGCTATCGAAACTTGGGCTGAATTTTGCGCCGATATTACACGGTGATTTGGAGCATCGAGATATGAAGACTTTGATGCTCTCCTCTCAAAGACGGTGCAGAAGACCACGGTTGGGTCATACCAAGAAGAATTTGAGAGGATTAGTAGCCGATGTCATCCACCATGGACGGATCAGCAACTTCGCAGCACCTTCATCTCCGGGCTGCGGGGTGACATACAAGCCGATGTGAGGGCTTTAAGGCCTAGAACCTTAAAGGAGGCCTTCAAAGATGCGGTGCTTATGGAAGACAAACATAGGGCCATGAAGATACACTTGAAACAGAGTTGGATGAGCCAAAGAAGCCACAATCAAGTTCAACCAAACATAGCGGTGGGAAATACTATCGAAGTACCAAGGGTTGCTGCTACAGTGGTACCTCCTCGAGCACCCTTGAAGCCATCCCAAGATGTGAAGTATGCACCTAGAGGTCTGGGACGAGCACTCACACCAGCCCAAGTAGAAGAAAGAGGAGCCAAGGGCCTATGCTTCCGTTGTGATGAGAAGTTTGTACCCGGGCATCGCTGCGCTAAACTGATGGGATCGGTGATGCTAATCGATGGATTGGAGGAAGCGGAGGACGAGTTTGCAGCTGAAGGTGCAGATGTGGCTAGACATCAAGGAGAAGAAGATGAGGAGCAACCCGTGGAGGACATGATAGCCGAAATCTCCCTCCACGCCTATTCGGGGACAGCTGCGCCAAAGACCTTGCGGGTGAACGGGGTAGTCAAAAAAACTACAGTGAGAATCTTGATTGACACCGGGTCCACCCACAACTTCATTGACAAGAGGCTCCTTAGGAAGATTGGCCTCGAGTCGGAACCCACGGAAGGGTTCGATGTGACGATCGGAGATGGCACCACATTGCGAGCAGATTTTATTTGTGGAGGTGTGGAATTGAAGGTGCAAAGCCAAATTTTCACATTGGATCTTTATCCGTTGGCCTTGCGAGGTGCCGATATTGTTTTGGGGACTCAATGGCTTCAAAGCTTGGGGCCCGTAATATTTGATTTCTCAAACCTCACACTGACATTTCGGAGGAATGGAAGAAGGGTGCTGCTGGATGGAAATCAACCGCGGCAAGGGCCGACATTGCAACCACTTGTGGGTTTTCCTTGTGTAGGGGACCAAGCTCTACTATTGTAAATGGCTATCGCTAAACCTAACTCGAGTCATTGGGAGGACCAAATCCGGATCCACCAACTGCATCTAACTCGACCTCCCGAGCGCAATCGGATGCACCAGATTACTATTGCTGAACTGACATTGAGTCAAGTGGTTCGACCACCCGACACCAAGTGGACTCAATGTAGATGGACCCGAATTCCACCTTGGGTTAGTTGGAGTACAAGTATCCAAGCTCGACTGAGGATGAACCCCTTTGAGGCGGTTATGGTCGCACTACCCCTATCTTGCGTGCCTACGAAAGACTCGCTGCGACGGATAGGACCGAGCTTGACTTGGAACTTGCTAATCGAGAATCGAGCTGCTGATGCCCTTTCGCGCCAACCTGACACGAGTGAGCTTGCCTCTTTCTCAGCACCAACATTTCCTATATCTTCATATATGTGGGGAACGAATGCAGAAAATCATACCTTGGAGGAACTTGAGTCAGAGTTCAAAGATCGCTTCACAAACTTCAAACCTTGAGGACAAGGTTGCGGAAGCGTGGTGGATTGATACGATTCGGACTTCACCGACGTCGTCTCGAGCATGGATTCACTTTAGGAGTGTTTTTATTTCATGTTTTAGTGTTTAATTTCCATTAAAATAAGTTTTCTATAAGTCACGTTCGAACGCAGGTGGAGTGAGTTCGAACGCGGTTTGTGAACGGGGTTGTGAATGTGGTGAAGAGAATGTACTGTGCGTTCGAACGCGGTGCGTTCGAACGCACTGTGAATGCCTGTATCGCGTTCGCAAATACCGACAGGCACGTTCGATCGCGCGTTCGAACGCCTTCATCACGTTCACAAATCCAGAAGAGCGAACTCGGTGCGTTCGAACGCGGTCGGGCGAGTTCGAATGCGGTCGACGAAAATTGTGTTTTTAGGGTTAATTTGAGTTGTTGGTTAGCTTATAAAAGGATGTGGTAGGCAACCAAATTGACTATTGATTATTGAGAATTGAGTTTGCCTTGCCTCCTTCGTCTTCTTCACTCCCGTTCCCTCAATCCCCGGCGACGCCGCTTCTAGCCTCCCTCAACCGGCCAATCACCCTAGTCCCTTAGGAGTGGCCCTCTCCTCCCCCTTCTTCCAATCTATCCAACACTTGCCCTAACCTTTCCATCAACTATAACCCTTCCACCACCACTTTTTCACCGGTGCCACCCCATTAACGCCGGTCCTCCACCATCAACCATTACTTAGGATCTCGTGCCTCTATCCACGGATCCAAAACAGAGCATCTTGACGTTTGTCTACTAAACGAATGATATCTCGAGATCCCCAACTCTGATTTGCCTGAAACTTGATTTGTTGGAAAGCTCTTTTCCGGGGCTACAACATATAAAAATTTCACATCGATCCAACTGCGGAATATTTCGGGATCTTATTTTAAAGTTCCGTGCAAGATCTAGTCCAGATCTGAGAATTAGAAAAGATCGATCTTTTGCCCTAAAGGAGAGATCGCATCAATCTTGGTATCAGAGCTCCATAGCCAAAAGGGAAGATTGCATTAATCACGAAACAATTCCCTTAAGATCTGAATTTATTGTAGGAAGTAGTCCGCGCAACTGTGGAAAATATTCACCAGATATTATGCCGTAGGTGAAAAATTATGAAAAAGTGGAATCGATCCAAAACTCCGTGATCTATGTTTTTCCTATTTACGCCTTTCGCAGATTAGAACTACAACTGAGATGAAAGTACAATTTAGTGTGGATGATAGTGGTGGTGATGGGTGGAGTGGAAATTAGGGTTATAGATGATAATGGAGATGAGGGTGGATAGGTGGTGTAGTTTAAGGGATAAAGACGAAGGGAAAGAAGTGGTCGAGATCCCAAAGAAGAGAGTGGACTCGATAAATGAGGGTGATTAGAAGTTAGGAGAAACCTTGCTAACGGTAGAGGTGGTAGGTTGGTGAAGTGGGAGGAGGGATATTAGGATAGAGAGAATAAAGAGAAGATAGGAGGCAAGAAATCAATAATCCAATAGCATAATGATTTTGGCTGTCATCCACACCTTTATAGAGGCTAGCCAACAAGCCCTAATAATAATAACTAACCCTAATCCTAGTGGAATCCCACCGATCGCGTTCGAATGTGTCCGATCGTGTTCGAACGCACAAAAAGCATTATCTGTATGTGCGAACGCGATGCAGGCATTCGAACGCGCCCAACCGCATTTGAACGCATATTTTGCATTCTCTATATTTGTGAACCTAATGCAGGCGTTCGCAAGGGCGTTCGAATGCGACCTATAGAAATTTTATTTTAATAAAAATAAACAACTAGTGCAATAAGAAAAGACTCTAACAAGGTGTTTGGAGGATGTGCCAAAGCTTTTCTAAGAAAGGCAATGTAATATCCTCCTTGTATTAGTACAACTCCTATGCCAACTCCCGACGCATCACATTCCATGATGAACTCTTTGGTGAAGATCGGTAGAGCTAGAATAGGCGTCGTTATCATTATTGTTTTCAGTTTTTCAAAGGTTGTAGTGGCTCCATCCGTCCATCTAAAAGAATCCTTCAACAAAAAAGTGGGAGGAGCAGCGATTTTGCCATACCCAGCGATGAAGCGGCGATAATACCTGATCAGCCCCAAAAATCCTCGCAATCTTGTGGTGGTAGTAGGAATAAGCCAAGCAGTCATGCATGTCACCTTTTGAGGATCCGTCGCTACACCTTCTGCTAAGATGATGTGACCTATATACTCCATTTATGGTACTCCCCTTAGGCACTTGGACTTCTTGATCTTCAACTAGTTTTGCTTCAACAAATTCAGCACATCCTCCAAATGCCGCCAATGCTCCAATTTAGTCCTGCTATACACCAAAATATCATCAAAGAATACCAAGACATACCTTCACAGTAGAGGATGAAAAGTATCATTCATGAGGAATTAAAAAGTAGATGGAGCATTAGTAATACCAAAGGGCATCACCCGAAACTCATAGTGCCTGTCCGGAGTCCGAAATACAGTTTTGTGCACATTCGCCGAGTGAGCTTTAATTTGATGGTACCCGGCCCTCAAGTCAAGCATGTTGAATATGGTTGCCCTTGCTAGCTCGGCCAACAGCTCCTCTTTGACCGGATGGGATACCGATCCTTGACGGTGATAGAGTTTATTGCCTAGTAGTCGACACAAAAATGTCATGACCTATCCTTCTTTCCGACCAACTACACGAACGATGAGTTAGAGCTGTGACTTGGTTGTATGAGGCCTTGCTCCAATATCTTGGCTACCATCTTGGAAATAACTTCTTTTTGCACATGTGGATACTGATATGGCCTCACGTTTGCCGGTGCAGCCCTGGATATAATCTGTATGGGATGGTCCGCCATTCGCCTTGGTGGCAAATCCTTTGGTTCCTCAAACAGTTCAGCAATTTTATCTACTAAATTAGACAACTCTTTGGTAGTATCTAGACTCATTTGAGGTTCATCTCTTGCTGGTCCTAACTGAAGAAGATAGGCCAAATCATTCGCACAAGGCAGCCCCACCATCGGTTGCATCGCAGGAATCGGTGAAGAATGAACGCCATCAAGCTACACATCTTTGTTTCCTTGTTTAAATTTTATCCACATGCTCCAGAAATCAAATGTGACGGGTCCCAAACTCAGTAACCATTGAGTGTCGAGGACAATGTCTGCTCCTCACAGCGCCAATGGGTACAATACTACAATAATGTCGTGTCCTTGCACCCATATATCGACCCAGCAACACAAGCTCTCTGCCTTAAGCCTCGTGGTCAGTTCAGCATCCAAGCCCAATCTCCTCACTAACCTCTTTCCTAGAAAGTTATGTGTACTCCCCGAATTGATGAGGATATGCACACAATGCTTTCTAACGAGTCCATCTACCCGCAATGTCCTCGGAACGAAAGTACCCAAATATGCATGCATCGATATTTCAGCTTGGATATCTTCCTCCGCGCCCTCCTCAACGGCCTCCTCATGGACCTCATATGAACACTCTCTATCACCCACAACCTCATCATCCTCCTTGATACCGACGATGAGCATCACACTACTAGTCAGTTTGGAGCACCGATGACCGGGGGTGAAACGCTCATCGCATCGAAAGCAAAGACACTTCACTCTTCGCTCCTCCAGCTGGGTAGGTGTGAGAGTTCGAATGGGGGGTCTTGAGCATCCTCTAACATCGAAAGAAGGTCTCAAAGGTGGTCGTGGTCTAGTACTAGCAACCGCTATCTTTGAACCCGCAGAATTTCTAGTCGACGTTCTAGGCGCAAATCGCCCATCTCGGTTGCCCCAACTTGTTTTTGCTGCCATCTTAAGAGCCTTATGTTGTTGCTCCATCCTCACGGCCTTTTCAAAAGCCTCCTCAAGAGTGGTAGGATATAGAGCATGAACATCCACCTGTATCTCCTCTTGCAGCCCTAAAATGAATGTGCTCATCAATGTCGGTTCTAGCCAAGGTGGCTCACAACGACTACTAACTCTTTCAAATTCTGCTTGGTACTCCAATACAGTCATCATCTGAACCATCTTGCTTAATGTGGCAGCAAAATCTTCATATGTCATTGTCTCAAATCTACGTGTAATCCTTGTACAAAAGTCAGCCCAATTGGTAAATCCTCAACCACGAATAATCAATCGATACCAATGCAATGCCATTCCTTGGAGGTGAAAGCTTGCCATCTAGACCTTTGCATCCTCCGCTGTCCCGTGGCAATCAAAGTACTGTTAAACTAGAAACACCCAATCCGTTGGATCACCGCCTTGATATTTTGGAAAGTTCAAGCGTGCGGTTCTCCCTCGAATAGCATTGTCGGGTTTGTGAAAGATCCTTGGTTCAAGTCTGAATCTTTATGCATGTTGATCTCCTTCTCTAAATCCTCGAGCACGTCCATCACTATCTCCGAAGGGATCAGTCTCATCCTCAAAGTGTCAATCCTCCTAATCGACGAAGCGCAACGATGATGCACGCCTCTCGGGTTCCATCACTGTCGGTCTTGGGTTTTGTATCGGAGGTGGGGGATGATGTGTATGCATAGGTAAAAGAGGATCATTGACACTCACATGTCACACCTGGACCTGTGGGTTATTGGTTCGATGTGGTCCCATCGCTGGTCCTTCTTGAGGTACCGATCTTCGTCGAGGAGAGGATGAAGCCGATCGGTTCATGACATATTTCTTTAAAGCATTATGATCATTCTGCATTGTGTCAACTCTATGCAGCAATGTTTGGAACATGCCCCTAAGTTCATCCGCGAAGCCCATGTTCACACCCATGGACGTTGGTTGACTCGATCCTACCATGGTAGCTCCAAGGGAATCAACTTCATAGTTAGGGTTATCGTGGATTGAGTCTTTTCTTATCAGTGTGCTTTCCATTGGTCTCTTTATTGATGTCATCTTCCTTGTTTCCAGAATTAATGATAGGGTCATGGAACAATTCCCTTAAGATCTGAATTTATTGAAGGAAGCAGTCCATGCAATCGAGGAAAAATATTCACCCGATATTCTTTCATAGTCAGAAAATTACGAAACTAAGTGAAATCGATCCATAACTCCCTAATCTACATTTTTCTTATTTAAGCCATTCACAGATTCGAACTGCAATTGAGACAAAAGTATGATTTAGTGCAGATGATAGTGGTGGTGATAGGTGGAGTGGAGGTTAGGGTTATGAATGATAATGGAGATGAAGGTGGATGGGTGGTATAGTTTAAGGGATATAGATGAAGGGGAAGAAGTGGTCGAGATCCCAAAGAAGAGGGAGGACTCAATAGACGAGGGAGATTAGAAATTAAGAGAGACCTTGCCAACGATAGAGGTGGTAGGTTGGTGAAGAGGGAGGAGAGATATTAGGGTAGAGAGAATATAGAGAAGATAGGAGGCAAGAAATCAATAATCCAATAGCATAATTATTTTGGCTGCCATCCACACCTTAATAGAGGCTAGCCAACAAGCCCTAATAATAATAACTAACCCTAATCCTAGTGGAATCTCGCTGATTGTGTTTGAACGCGCTCGATCGCGTTCGAACGCACAAAAAACATTCTCTATATGTGCGAACACGATGCAGGCATTCGAATGCGGCATTCGAACGCGCCTGACCGCGTTCGAACGCATATTTTGCGTTCTCTGTATTTGCAAACCTAATGTAGGCGTTCGCAAGGGCATTCTAACGCGCCCCCTTCCACATTCGAACACGACCTATAGGAATTTTATTTTGATAAAAATAAATAACTAGTATAATAAGAAAAGACTCTAACAAGGTATATCATATAGGCAGTGGTTGCAATAGCCCGCTTGGTTTGAGCGTCTTCAATTTGACGCGTTAGCAAATTTGGCATTCACGCACATATTTCTTCACGTATGTCTTTATCGCTGTCCATGTACAGCTTTGGGCCAGCTGCTTGTAGGTGCGTAAGACCCCTTCGTGGCCTGCTATAGGAGTATCATGGAAGTGTACCACTAATAGTCTCCGCAGCCTCTCGTCTGCGTGTACCTTGATCCGCCCGCACTCGAGTACTAACCCGTCGCGCTCCTCGTGCTTAGGGTGGCTCGATGGGTTCTCTCTCAGCTCCTCCATTAGTCAGACCACATCATGATCCTCTACATTGGCTCTTCGCAGATTTGAGAAGAAGGGGAAAGTTGGTGCTGAGAAAGAAACAAGCTCATTTGCGTCCCCTACACATGGGAGTCCAAATAGCGGTTGCAATGCTGGCCCTTGCCGCGGTTGATTTCCTTCCAGTAGCACTCTCTGACTATTCCTTCGAAATATAAGTGTGAAGTTTGTAAAATCAAATATTACGGGCCTCATGCTTTGAAGCCATTGAGTCCCCAAGATGATGTTGGTACCCCACAAGGCCAATAGATAAAGATTTAATGTGAAAGTTTGGCCTTGCACCTTCAACTCCGCACCTCCGCAAATAAAATCAACTTGCAATGTGGTGCCATCTCAGATCATCACATTGAACCCGTCCGTGGGTTCCGACTCGAGCCCAATCTTCCTAAGAAGCCTCTTGTCAATGAAGTTGTGAGTGGACCCGGTATCAATCAAGATTCTCACTGTGGTATTCTTGACTACACCGTTCACCCACAAGGTCTTTGGTGCGGCTATCCCGGAATAGGCGTGGAGAAATATTTCGACCATAATGTCTTCCACGGGCTGCTCCTCCACTACTTCTTGTTGTTCAGCCACACTCTCATCTTCAGTTACAACCTCATCCTCAGTTTCCTCCAATCCATCTATTAGCATCACCGATCCCATTGGTTTGGCACAGCAATGTTCAGGTACGAACTTCTCATCATAACGAAAGCAAAGGCTTTTGGATCTCC
Source organism: Typha latifolia (assembly GCF_019914945.1). Classification (NCBI taxonomy): domain Eukaryota; kingdom Viridiplantae; phylum Streptophyta; class Magnoliopsida; order Poales; family Typhaceae; genus Typha; species Typha latifolia. The sequence continues at coordinate 11,376,383 of NC_133086.1, read as the reverse complement.
ACTCACAGGTGTGATTGCTCGACCTGGACCTTTAGGTGCGTATTTCACATCATGGGAGGGCCTCAAGGGTATGCGAGGAGGCACTATTGCAGCAACAGCTCTTGGTATGCCGGCTGCATTTCCTACCGTTGTGGTATGCCGAACTGGGTTGCGACTATCTTGGCTTCTCTTGTTCTGTTTGATGTGCATCCTCATTGCTCAATCGGCCCAACTTTCAATCGTATCACGCGCATTGGCTACTCGAAACTAATGAAGTGCCACATCTTCAATGTGGAAGCTCGCATGCGTTATACTCTTCTGTTGTATCTTGGTACGCAAAAAATTGTTCTGCCCTATACAACAAATCGACCGAGTCACCACCTTTGAACTTTGGAAAGTCGAGACGCACGGTTCGCCCACGGATACCGTTGTCTCAATCTAGATCATATACAAGCCCTTTTCTAACCTAAGAAGGATGCATCATGAATGGTGGATGATCCCTCCTTCGGTTTATGTTAACCCGACGCGATTCCAGTTCGTCTTGCTCCGCCCAAAGGTCTAGACCTCCAAGATGATCTCCATTTAGGTTTGCCTGATGGACGGGCTCACCCGAAACTTGGCCTGGCATAATCATCCTTGCTGGCCTCTTCCCATAGGGTTGTGGCAGCAAGGGTTCTTGTTGGTGAAGTATCTAAACCGGTGGTGGCGGGTTCATGGTGGTAGACTCGTGTCGGGGAGTCGTCAGTGCATTTTCGATCGCCATAGCTTCTCTTGTAGCCCGAATTTCCTACATCATCTCCATCATCATCTGATTATTGATGGCCATCTATTTGGAAAGAAATCCAATCATGGCTTGAATGCTAGGCTCTTCCGTATTCAGATTCGGTCGAGCGGTTCCGCGGGTGGAAGTTCCCACAGCAGTTTCCCTCTCCATTGTAAAAATCTCATCCTCCTCGTTTCGTCGTGCAGCCATGGGGTTTTTGTCATAAAAACTGTGTGTACGAGAAATGGTGGCTCTAATACCACTCTTGATATGATCTCCTCTTGGATTATGGTTTGATCTATCCCGTTTTCAGATATGAACAAGATCTTGCATGGAACTTTAGAAGAGGATTTCAAAAGATATAGCTATCGGATCAATGTACAATTTTGAAAGGTCATAGCCCTAGAAAAGAGATTTCCAATGAATCTAATTTAAGGAGAATCAGACGACGAGATCTAGAGATATCTTTAGATAAGTGGGCAAACATCAGGGAGTCTGTTCTTTGGATCTGTGGAGGGAGGCACAGGATCCTAGGTGGATTATGGTGTTAGGCCGGCGGTAATGGGGTGGCACCGGTGAGTAAGGTGGTGGTGGAAGGATTATGAATGATGAAAAAGGTTAGGGCGAGGGTAGAGAGATAAAGAAGGGGGGAGTGGGCCGCCTAAGGGACTAGGGTGAGTGGTCGGTCGAGGGAGGCTAAGGAACCGGGGGATGAGGGAACGAGAGAGAAGGAGAAGAAGAAGATTAGGGCAAAAACTCAATTCATTCAATATCCTCTTTTTGATTGCCATCCACACTTTAAGAGGCTAACCAAATAATTTAAATTGACAATTATTAACCCAAGAAACAACAGATTTCTGCCTACTGCATCGAACGAGGTTGAACGCGTTCGAACACACCAAATACGTTCTCTATATTTGTGAACGCCTACAAGCGTTCGAATGCACCCACTCGAACGCGTCGTTCGAGCGCACAATTCCCGTTCTCTATATTTGTGAACGCTTGTAGGCATTTGCAAGCGTGTTCGAACGCACGCTAAATAAATCTTATTTTTGTCTGAATAAAATACTAAAACAAAAAAAAAAAAAGACACCAATAAGGTGTAGCCATGCTCGAGACAACATCGGTGAAGTCCAAATCGTATCAGTCCCCTTGCCTAGCAAAGATCGATCTACCCTCTTCCCCCTCGTCTAGTTTTATACTTCATCTCCACTATCGATACCATTACCACCTTTGATGTGATTCGCAGATTAGATCACCTCAAAAAAATTGGGCATGATAGATTGAGTCTAGTTATCTTATTTATTATGCTTATGTGATACAATCAAAGTCTTAGTATGTTAGGATTTTATTTAATAAGCTAAATCTAACTCTGTACAATTTAAAAAAAAATATTTAGAGGATATTCGTTCGGAATTATAATATTATGAAACTATCTAGATAAAATCGATAACCTCATGATCTACAACTTTCATATTTAAGGTTTTCCCAAATTTAGACTCTATCTATGGAAAAACAAATGGCTAATCCGAGAATGATAAGGAAGACTGATTTAGTTAAGTTTGTTTAGGTTCTTTTGATTTAATCTCTATAAATAGGGTCTTATGGCTTGTATCCTAGGCATGTTTGGAATAAAAGATTAATTAGCTTTTACCCTTGCATTTCTCTCAACTTGGTCGCCGACCTCAGCATCTCCCTCCCTTTTCACCAAGCAACACCACATATTTCGTTGGCAAGGTCTCATCTAGCTTATAATCTCTCTCTTTTATCAATCCCCCTAGTCCCGTAAGGTAGACCTACTTCTCCCCCTTCTTCTCTCTATCTTAACTGTCTCTACCTCTCGTATAGTTTTCATATTTACTTGCTATCACAGTTATAGGCCAATCATAGCCTTCAACTATCTATCGCATTCACAAGCCACCACCACCATCACTTATTATCTGATACGATCTTCTCTTTGGGGCTAAGACTCTGATACCAGCTTGATACGATCTCTCCTTTAGGGCTAAAGATCGATCTTTTCTAATTCTCAGATCTGGAATAGATCTTGCACGAAAGTTTGAAATAAGATCCCGAAATATTCCGCCGTCGGATCGACATGAAATTTTGATATTTTTTAGGCCCGGAAAAGAGCTTTCCAACAAATTAAGCTTCAGGCGAATCGGAGATGGGGATCTCGAGATATCGTTCATTTAGTAGACGAACGTCAGGATGCTCTGTTTTGGATCCGTGGATGGAGGCACAAGATCCTAGGTAATGGTAGATGGTGGAGGACCGGCGTTAATGGGGGGGCACCGGTGAAAAGTGATGGTGGAAGGGTTGTGGTTGATTGAAGGATTAGGGCAAGTGTTGGATAGATTGGACGAAGGGGGAGAAGAGGGCCACCCCTAAGGGACTAGGGTGATGTGGAGGTTCCGAGGGCTGCTACAATGGTCGAGGATCCCATTGTAGCGGACAGCCGTTCGTTGCGGCTAACCATGGGTCGAGGTGTAGAAGCTCGATCTTGCCTGATAGCCAAACTCTCCCCTACTTTTGTGATGAACGGGGAGGCCGTGGAGGATGTTGGGTATGTTGCAGAGGGTTCCCCATGCTGCCTTGTGATTGCCCTGCTTGTTGAAGAAGGTTTCGGCCACGCCCGAATTTCCCGCAACATCTCCATCATCATTTGATTATTGATGGCCATCTGCTTGGAAAGAAATCCCAACACGGCTTGAACGCCAGGTTCTTCCGTATTCCGATTAGATCGGGCGGTTCTGCGGGTGGAAGTCCCCGCAACCGTTTCTCTCTCCTCTATTGGGATAATCTCTTCTTCATCATCTCACCGTGCAGCCATGGATCTGGTTGTCGTCATTGGAAGCGCTTGTCCGAGGAACGGTGGCTCTGATACCAGCTTGATACGATCTTCTCTTTGGGGCTAAGGCTCTGATACCAAATTGATACGATCTTCTCTTTGGGGCTAAGGCTCTGATACCAGCTTGATACGATCTTCTCTTTGGGGCTAAGGCTCTGATACCAGCTTGGTACGATCTCTCCTTTAGGGCTAAAGATCGATCTTTTCTAATTCTCATATCTGGACTAGATCTTGCACGGAACTTTGAAATAAGATCCCGAAATATTCCGCCATCGGATCGATGTGAAATCTTGATATGTTTTAGGCCCGGAAAAGAGCTTTCCAACAAATCAAGTTTCAGGCGAATCGAAGTTGGGGATCTCGAGATATCGTTCGTTTAGTGGATGAACTTCAGGATGCTCTGTTTTGGATCCGTGGATGGAAGCACGAGATCCTAGGTAATGGTGGATGGTGGAGGACCGGCGTTAATGGGGGGGCATCGGTGAAAAGTGATGGTGGAAGGGTTGTGGTTGATGGAAGGATTAGGGCAAGTGTTGGATAGATTGGACGAAGGGGGAGAAGAGGGCCACCCTTAAGGGACTAGGGTGATTAGCCGGACGAGGGAGGTTAGAAGCGGCGTCGCCGGGGATTGAGAGAATGGGAGCGAAGAAGACGAAGGAGGCAAGGCAAAACTCAATCTCAATAATCAATAATCAATTTGGTTGCCTACCACATCCTTTTATAGGCTAATCAACAACTCACATTAACCCTAAAAACACAATTTTCGTCGACCGCGTTCGAACTCGCCCGACCGCGTTCGAACGCACCGAGTTCGCTCTTCTGGATTTGCGAACGCGATGTAGGCGTTCGAACGCGCAATCGAACGCGCCTGTCGGTATTTGCGAACGCGATGCATGCGTTCACAGTGCGTTCAAACGCACCGCGTTCGAACGCACAGTACATTCTCTTCACCACGTTCACAACCCCGTTCACAAACCGCGTTCGAACTCACTCCACCCGCGTTCGAACGCGACTTATAGAAAACTTATTTTAATGGAAATTAAACACTAAAATATGAAACAAAAACACTCCTAAAGTGAATCCATGCTCGAGACGACGTCGGTGAAGTCCGAATCGTATCATTATCGAGCCACCTCCATTAACTACTCGGCTTCCACTACATCATAACATCCATCCTATGCCTAGGAATCTGTGCTACCACCCACGGAATCTCTACAACCAACTTAAGACCTCCATCCCATAGATCCGTCCTTCTTCGACCTTTAGTAAATATTTACATGATATTTGAAGATCTACTTGGCCAAACTTCAGATCTTAGATTTGTTAGACCCAAAGCAAGAACATATCAGAATTTCAAAAGGATCCAACGGTTAGACTAGCTAGAATATCACACTCAAGTTACGTCCTCAAAGCTAGTTCATAACAACCTTCCAAAACCCTAACCCTAGCCATTATTCCACCTTCCACCTTTCACCTTCCACCATCCACGTCCATCGTGCCACCTGCTGACCTTCGGTCAGTATTTCCACCATAACTTCTGATCTACACCTCCGATCATCATGATTCTAGTTGCGTTGGATTCTTGACTTCTAGAAGAACAACCAACCAAAGTTTCTAGCTTTTTGGATGATTAGATAGGTCGTCATTGCCTCCAAAGCTCTGTCCTAAGCACCAAACCCACCCCACCCCCAAAGTAATCATATCATAAAGCTTCATTTGAGGAATGTTTCGAGGTCGCCAGCTGAAAAATTTCTTCGACTAAGTCTGTTATGATCCAACCACATGGGTTGAGTCAGTCGAGTCTAGTTAATCTAATTTACTTATTGTATTTAATTTTGAATTAAAGGAAATAATCCAAAATTAAATCTGATCCGCTATGACTCTATTGTTATTTCTATTTAATCTTAGTCGTTCATTTCCCTAGGAGTATATCTAATTAGAAAACCCTTCTTCCACCTTCAAACCATAGCCACCATCACCCTCTATGAGCCACCCACACCTACTGTCGACCATCACCCTCCAACAACCACCGCAATGTCAAATATTTCTATTTCTATCCCACTCTGACCTTCTTGCACTATTTTGATTATATCTTTTCACTCTGACCTCATAATCATGTGAAACTATAGTCAAAAGATCTCTAACTAACAAGGCTTCCACCCATAAAAATATCATAAATTTCTTACAAACAAATCGGTCCAGATCTGGTTTGTATTAGTGGTATCAGATCCATTGCTCCTCGGACACCATGACCGTGACTAGAGCCATGTTTGCAAGATGTCAAGGGAAGACTTCTCTAGTGTAATGGTTAGATAGTAGTTTCTTATGAAGAAAATAAAGGTTTTTAGTAATCGAAAGAAGCAATCTCGGGATTGGGCATTCGAACGTCCCTTCAAGCGTTTGAACATCAATTCCCGAGAGAATAAGAAGCTTTAAGACATTCGAATGGCCCCTACAAGCATTCAAACGTAAAAATTCGAGAATATCAGACACCATGCCCGTGACCAAAGTCATGTTTGCAAGAGGTCAAGGAAAGACTTCTCTAGTGTAATGGTTAGATAGTAGTTGCTTATGAAGAAAATAAAGGTTCTAGTAATCGAAATAAGCAATCTTGGGATTGGGCATTCGAACGTCCCTACAAGCATTTGAACATCAATTCCTGAGAGAATAAGAAGCTTTAAGGCATTCGAATGGCCCCTACAAGCATTCAAACATAAATTCCTGAGAATAGAAGGAGCTTTAAGGCATTCAAACGACCCCTCCAGTTGTTCGAATGCAATTTCCCTAGAGTAGTAGCTATAAAGCTTTCGAATGGCCTTGTGGGCGTTGGAACGCTTGATAGTGAGGAGCCTAAGTCTAGGTGTTTTAATAAGACTCGAGCATGTTCAAGCATGTTCGATCCTATTATCAGATCTTGTTGAGCTAGTGAACCACCTATAAATAATTTGATATATTTAGTTAGGATCTTTTCTTACTACATTAGTTGTTTATTTTTATTAAAATAAAATTCATGTAGGTCGCATTCGAACGCAGGAGGGGTCACGTTCAAATGCTCTTGCGAATGCTTGCATCAGGTTCGCAAATACAGAGCACACGAAAAGTGCGTTCGAACGCAATCGAGCGCGTTTGAATGCCTGCATTGCATTCGCACTTACAGAGTATGCCTTTTGCGCATTTGAACCCGATCGAACACGTTCAAATGCGATCGGCGGGAATCCTCTAGAATTAGGGTCAATTATCGTTATTTGGACTTATTGGCTAGCATCTATAAATATGTGGATGGCAGCCAAATTCATTATGTTATTAGAATATTGATTTCTTCCTATCTTCTCTTTATTCTCTCTACCCTAATCTTCCTCCTCCCTCTTCACCATCCTTCCACCTCTACTATTGGTAAGGTCTCTCCTAACTTCTAATCTCCCTCGTCTGTTAATTCCTCCCTCTTCTTTGGGAACTCGACCACTTCTTCTCTTTCGTCTATATCCCTTAACCATATCCACCATCCACTTTCATCTGCATAATCCTTTATAACCCTAATATCCACTCCACTTGTCACCACCCCATCAACCATGTTATTTCTTGTTTTCATCCCAGTTGCAGTTCGAATCTCGAAGGACGTAAATATAAAATTGTAGATTAGGGAGTTACGGATCTAATCCACTTGGTTTCATAATTTTTTGACTATAGGAGAATATTTGATGAATATTTTCTCACGGTTGCGCAAATTGATTCCTATAATAAATTCAGATCTTCAAGGAATCATTCCGTAGCTTATTTTTTGGTACAAGAACCCATCATATTTATGGTGTGCACTTGGTTAGTCATCTTATAATTAATCAAATCTCTGAGGTCATCTTCCTCCTTCCTTGTTTGACAAGCTCCAATGTTACGCATCAAATCTAGACTGATCTGGACATAAACAAATTATGATATTTTATGTGGTGATAGCCTCTTGAGTTAGGGTTTCAATGGTTTTGGTTTTATGAGAATTCGACGTCAGGATAAAATAATAGACCAAGATCAAAATAGGGAAAAATGGTAAATAACCGACGTTGTGGCGATCGTCGGAGGGTGGCGGACGACTAAGAGTGGTGGTGGATGATCGTAAGGTAGGGTGGCTGCTGGTGGAGGAAGATGGCTAGGGTTTTGAAGATCGGAATGCATCTACGGCTATAATCTACTCCTAAAAAGATAAAGGTGATCTAACTATTTCGGTAAAAGATAAGGATGAAAATATTAACTTGGCTAAACTCAGATTCATTCAATGATAATTATCAACACATGTGTTACGGACCGACTAGAGATGATCCGCAACAAGGGAGTGTATGCTTTGATTAGGGTGAATGATGGTAGACGGAGAGGGTGGAAGGAGGGAAGATGGTGGTTGTGATGGTGAGGAAGATGATGGGCAGTGATGGCGGTGATGAAGGTAGATTAATTTACTTCTACTCGTATGTTATCTTACTCTTACTCCTAAGATAAACTCAAAGGTAGAATACTTTCTCAATGCTTGGATGCTTAACAAGAAGCTCAGCCCCTTTATATGTAGAGGTAGGTTACAACGAGTCTCATTAGGATTAGCCCTAAAGGCTAACACGACTCGAATTAGGATTTGCCTTAAAGACTTACATGACTTAATTGGACTTACCTTAAAAGCTTACTTGACTTAACTAGACTTGCCTTAAGGGCTATCATGACTTATTTTGACTTACCTTAATGGCTCACATGACTAGCCTCTATATATATGTGAATGGCTAACCTCTATATATATGTGAATGACAGCCAACTTTATTATGAAATTGGATTATTGAATTCTTACATTTTAACTTCTCTCTAGACTTCTCCCTCCTCCCTCTTCACCAACCCTCCACCTCTACCATTGGCAAGGCTTCTCCTAACTTCTAATCTCCCTCGACTGTCAAGCCACCCTTTTCTTTGGGATCTTGACCACTTCATTCCCTTCTTCTACATCCTTTAACCACTTCCACAATACACCTTCATCTCTATATCGATCCATAACCTTAACATCCACTTCACCCGTCACTACCACCATCACCCACGTTATTCTGTATTTTCGTCCCTGATACAGTTCGAATATGCAAAGGGCATAAATACAAAAGTTGTAGATCAAAAAGTTATGGATATAACCCAGTTAGTTTCATAATTTTCTAACTATCAAAGAATATTTGACGAATATGTTCCCATAGTTGTATGGACTGATTTCTGTAATACATTCAGATCTTGAAGGAATAGTTGTGTAGCCTATCTTTGATTCCATATCCTAATAATTTGGTATCAGAGCTTATCAATTGGTATCATAACTTAACATACTCTCACAGGTATAGGTGTGCCATGTGAGTGTCAATGATCCCCTCTTACCCATGCCTACACATCATCCCTCACATCCGTTACAAAACTAAAGACCGGCGATGATGGAACCCGAGAGGCGTGCAGCACCGGTGCACTTCGTCGATGAGGAGGATTAGCAATTTGAGGATGAGGTTGATCCCTTTGGAGATGGTGATGGACGTGCCCGGGGATTTAGAGAAGGTGATCAACATGCACAAAGGTTCAGATCTGAACCAAGGATCTTTTGTGAACCCAACAATTCTATTGGAGGGAGAGCATGCTTGGACTTTCCAAAATTCCAAAGCGGTGATCCAACGGATTGGGTGTTTCAAGTTGAACAATACTTTGATTGTTAAGGGACAGTGGAGGATACAAAAGTCCAGATGTCAATATATCACCTCCAAGGAACGGCATTGCATTGGTATAGATCAGTTATTCGTGAAGGAGGATTTATTAGTTGGGCTAATTTTTGTAGGAGGATTACACACAAATTTGGGACAGCAACATATAAAGATTTTGCTGCCACATTAAGCAAGATGGTTGCCACAATGGATTGGGTGTTTCAGGTTGAACAATACTTTGATTGTCAAGGGATAGTGGAGGATACAAAAGTCCAGATGTTAAGATTTCACCTCCAAGGAATGACATTGCATTGGTATAGATCAGTTATTCGTGGAGGAGGACTTATCAGTTGGGCTAATTTTTGTATGTGGATTACACGAAGATTTGGGACAGCGGCATATAAAGATTTTGCTACCACATTAAGCAAGATGGTTGCCACAATGGATTGGGTGTTTCAAGTTGAGCAATACTTTGATTGTCAAGGGACAGTGGAGGATACAAAAGTCCAGATGTCAAGATTTCACCTCCAAGAAATGGCATTGCATTGGTATAGATCGGTTATTTGTGGAGGAGGATTAATTAGTTGGGCTAATTTTTGTAGAAGGATTACACACAGATTTGGGACAGCAGCATTTAAAGATTTTGCTGCCACATTAAGCAAGATGGTTCAGAGGACGACCGTATTGGAGTACTAAGCTGAGTTGGAAAGAGTTAGTAGTCGTTGTAAGCCACCTTGGCCCGAACTGACATTGAAGAGCGCATTTATTTTAGGGCTGTGAGAGGAGATACAAGCGGATGTTCGTGCTCTTTGTCCTACTATCTTGAGGAGGCCTTTGAGAAGGCCGTGAGGATGGAGCAAAAGTATAAGGCTCTAAAAATGGCAGCGAAAACGAATTGGGGCAACCAAGATAGGCGGTTTGCACCTAGAACGCCGGCTAGAAATTCTACGGGTTCAAAGACAGCGGCTGCGAGTACTAGACTACGACCATCTTTGAGACATTCTTCTGATATTAGAGGAGGTACAAGACCCCCCGTTCGAACTCTCACACCTGCCCAAGTGAAGGAGCGAAGAGCAAAGGGCCTTTGCTTTCGATGCGATGAATATTTCACCCTCGGTCATCGGTGTACCAAACCAATCGAGAGTGTGATGCTCATCGACGGTCTCGAGGAGAATGATGAGGTAGTTGATGATAGAGCATGTCCAGAGGAGGTCCATAATGAGGCTATTGAGGAGAGCGTGGAGGAAGAAATCCAAGCTAAAATATCGATGCATGCAAATTCTGGTACTTCCGCACCGAGGACATTATGGGTAGACGGACTCGTTAGAAAGTATTGTGTGCACATCCTCATCCATTCGATGAGTACACACAACTTTCTAGACGAGAGGTTAGTGAGGAGATTGGGGTTTGATGCTGAACTGACCACAGGATTTGACATTATTATTGGAGACGGCACGAAGCTTAACGCGGAGAGCTTATGTCGCCGGGTCGGTATATGGGTGCGAGGACATGACATCATTGTGGACTTGTATCCGTTGGTGCTGCAAGGAGCAAACATTGTCCTTGTCTCTAAGTGGTTACAGAGTTTGGGACCCATCACATTTGATTTCCGGAGTATATGGATGAAATTTAAACAAGGAAACAAAGATGTGCGACTTGATGGCGTTCGGTCTTCGCCAATTCCTGCGATGCAACCTATGGTGGGGCTGCCTTGTGTGTATGATTTGACCTCACATATTCAGTTAGGACCAACAGGAGATGAGCCTCAACGAGTTCAGGTACTACCATTGAATTGTCTAATTTATTAGATAACTTTTCTGGACTATTTGAGGAGCCACAAGAGTTACCACCGAGGCAAACGGCGGACCATCGCATAGAGATTATACCTGGAGCAAGGCCTCATTCAACCAAGTCATAGCTCATACTCATCCCCCGTACTATTGGTGTAAAAAAAGGGATGGAATATAGCGTTTTTGCATTGACTATAGAGGAGCTACTAGACGAACTTGTAGGGGCAACTATATTCAACAAACTTTACTTGTGGGCCGGGTATCATCAAATTAGAGTTCACCCGGTGGATATACATAACACTGCATTTCGGACTCCGGACGGGCATTACGAGTTCTGGGTGATGCCATTTGGTCTCACCAATGCTCCAGCTACCTTTCAAGGCCTTATTAATTTCATCGTAATATGATTATTGGAGCATTGTTCGCCCCTACCCTTCTCTCCTTTCTATCTCTAGCCCTCAGCTCTCCTTCCTCCTCCCTCCTTGCCAACCACGCCATCTCTTCATTAGTTCGGTCTTCCTAGCTTCTAATCCCCCTTTTTATATCATTTAGCCCTATTTCTTATTCTAATCTCTCTACCATCGCCCTAACCTCTCCACCATCCCTAACCTTCCACCACCATCATCCCTACCGGCGCCACCTTATTACTTGCGGCCTACCACCACCATACTTCACCTAGGAGTCCGTGCTCCACCCACGGATCTCAAATCCTACACAAACATGAATCCCACAGGTATAAGCCTTCGTCCTTCGTCCACCTTTATGAAGATATATTCCAATCTTGCGTCTGATTTGCATGAAACTAGATTCCTTGAAAAGTTCTCTTTTAGGGCTATATCATATCAAAATTGCACGTTGATCTAATGGCTATATCCTCCAAAATATCTCCCAAATGTCCCATACAAATTTTTGTAGAACTAGTTGTGAGGTTGTAATGCCCCGCTTGGCACGGGCATGTGCATGCCCACGTGCCCACACGGCGCATGCGACAGGACGAGCGGGGCACGTCATGAACAAATACACCCTGTGCTCACATAATCCATCACCAAATAAATCATACTAGTAACCAAATAAACTTGTTAATATATGAATATCCAAGTCCACAATAATATACACTAGACCACTATATAATCTAGTAGGACCCACATAGACCACGACAAACTATCAAGATACAACTAAAATAACTAATACATGAGTACATTATAATCCGACTTGTATTATATAAATCATCGCCTATACAATGGAGTACAAATATCAAATAATGGTACAACTCAATATCTAGATAAACTATCTTCTATACCATTTGATGTCTATTGCTCACCTTATCTTTGCTCTAATATATATTTTCAGGATATCTCAAGTTGTTATCATGTACTATAATATCTAGGGAGTTAGAAAAGAAATAAAGAGAGTTATGAACTAAAGGCTCATTGAATAGAACTTACCCCGAATTAGTGATGCTAAATAAAGAGTAAATTATGTACTTGGATAATATGAATCGATACATTTAGTTAGGATCTTTCCTTACTGTATTAGTTGTTTATTTTCATTAAAATAAAATTTCTATAGGTCGCATTCGAACGCAGGAGGGATCGCGTTCAAATGCCCTTGCGAATGCCTGCATCAGGTTCGCAAATATAGAGAACGCGTAATGCGTGTTCGAACGCGGTCAGGCGAGTTCGAATGCCGCGTTCGAACGTCTACATCGCGTTCGCACATATAGAGTACGCTTTTTGTGCGTTCGAACGCAATCGGGCGCTTTCGAACACGATCGACGAGAATCCTCTAGAATTAGGGTTACTTATTATTATTAGGACTTGTTGGCTAATATCTAGCTATTGTAATATTAATTTATTGCCTCTCTATCATCTATCTACCCTAATCTCCCTTCTTTTTCTTCACCATCCTTCCACCTCTACCGTTGGCAAGGTCTCTCCTAACTTCTAATCTCCTCGACTCTCGATTTCTCCCTCTTCTTTGGGAACTCGACCATTTCTTCCCCTTCGTCTATATCCCTTAACCATATCCACCATCCACCTTCATCTCTGTAATCCTCCATAACCCTAACATTCACTCCACCCATCACCACCACCATCACCCACGTTTTTTCATGTTTTCATCCTAGTTTCAGTTCGAATGTTGGAAGGGCATAAATACAAAAATTGTAGATCGGGGAGTTATGGATCTAATCCATTTGGTTTCGTAATTTTCTGACTAAATAAGAATATTTGACAAATATTTTCCCATGATTGCATGGACTGATTCCAATAATAAATCCAGATCTTGAAGGAGTCATTCCGTAGCCTAACTTTTAGTACAAGAATCCATCAGAATCACATATGAGCATCATGTCATGAGTGAGTATATGAATGTATCCTCAATACTATATAAATAAAATGTAGATATCATGTCATAACTTATCAAGTATATAATTCTCGACAATGTATAAATAAATCTCTATGTCATACAATCATCATAATTCTCTCTCAAATATGACACATATGAAGCACCCCGACCATGACCATACTATGATATCAAATGCAACCACATATGATATATATTGATCACTCGATAATTAGGTATATCAAATAATAATAAAATCATATGCATTTCTCAACATCATGATCATCACCGACCTCTCGGTATGATATCATCATACTGGACCACTATGCACAGTCAATATGTCTGAAGGCTTAGAGCATACGTTGCCATCCACAAAGGGTATCTCAATCATAATCATACCCTGTCATCCGCTAAGGGTATCAACATCCATCCAGACTGGACATCCTTTTAGCTAATAAAAATATGTGAGGATAACTGGCCACATATGTCCTAGTGAACGGCATGTGTTCGAATGTCTACTACGCACATAGACTAACGACCTCTGCCGTAAGGCCATAGGATGGCAACTACGTCAAGCAATCAATCATCCACGAAGCACATCTTAACTCTCGCACCCACTCAGGTATCCTCACGCTTTCTATCAACTATTCTATTAATCAGATTCTATGTTTTTCTTCTAAATAATATGTCATATGCATTTTATTTATTACTAGAACAGATCATGCAACTCAGTAATTTAGGTGGTAAAAAGGCCAAGAGAAAAATGATGCAATGCAGTCTCCAACCATGTATCTAGCACATGTATCTCCATAGCAATCTATCACATACATACTCATGCTAGAGATCATCTCGACATAAAATCATAACAGTATAGTTATCTCCAATCATCTCTATATATTACTAATATACTCATATCCCAGATTAACCTAATGAGATGCATGATAAAATATGCTCGACTGAAATCATACCTAGATAAAGTCATATAATCATGCTGGAGGCCAAAACATGCACATACATAATTATATGGTATATCCTAATTTGAGAAAGGCGTCTAGGAGATAAGATTACTCACCATTTAATTAGAAGACCCAACACACATACCCTCACGTGCATCAATCAACTATCACTCATCGCTAGTAAGGTCCCTGGGGTCTCAAATAAAGGGTTCGGGATCTGAAAATATTTAAGTAGCATGAAGTTAGTCGTTTATATACTTATAATTTATTCGTGTAAAATATAATAATTTTTTAGACTTTATTAATTAGCTGGGTTTATATTATTAATATATGGTTATGGTAACTTTAACATATTGTCACTATAAATTATATTCATTTACTAAAGACTCTATTCTCTAATTATATATTAAGCATACAATGATTATTCTCTTTTGATATGAAAGATAAAAGGATCAAATAAAAATAAAATAAAATTATATACTATATCTAATTACAATTTAATTAGTTTACAATTACTACCTTACTTAACTAATAACTAATTATATATATAATAATCATTATCCATTAATATAAAAATAATTATCCAAGCTTAGCATTTTATTATATAGAAAATAATATATAATAATAAGGTGCTAGAAATACATTATATATTTATATATACTAAATATATGCATGCATAAGTATACATAAACATTAATAGAAACTTATATAATTTAATTATTTTTAATAAAACTAAATATATAAAATATAAGATTATTATCAATAAGATTACATGCATTAATCTAATAAACTGGCTAAACTATAAATAAATTTATATGCAAGTATTTATAATTATAATTAATAAATTATTATACTAAAAATACTTAACTAATACTTAGAAAATAAATCATATAATTAATGTAAAAATATTAAAAGGGAGCAACCCCTTGCTACAGTGTTAGGCTCAGCCCAACACTATTGCAGAAGGGGAAAGAACTAAGGAAGAAGAAGAAGAAAAACGAAGAAGAAGAAAGAAGAAGAGAAGAGAAGAGAAGAAGGAGAAGGGAGGGGAGTTTGGATCTAGGCCGGCGGGGAGGGTATCGGTCACTGCTAGCCAGCCAGCGGCCGACCTTTCACTAGTGGCTCGGCTCTGATGAGCCTGAGCCCAAAGGCAAGAAAGAGAGAAGGGAGAGAGAGAGAGAGAGAGAGAGAGAGAGAGAGAGAGTGAGAGGGAGGGAGAGGAACTCACCGGCACTTAGTGGAGGTGGTGACGATGGGTTCCAGCGGCAGCACATCCATGAGAGAGAGAGAGAGAAAGAAGAGAGTGAGAGAAACCAAAAGAGAGAGGGAGAGGAGGAAAAAGAGAGTGAGAGAGGCGGTGGAGGGGGTTTGGCGGCGGCTGCAGCGGGGCCCACCACGTCAGCTGGCCTGGCTAGGTTGGCTGGGCTAGCTGCTGGGGGCGCGTGGCACTATCAACCCGCTTGCCATTGCATAGTATGAGGCCAGCCACGCTGTGGCCGACCATGTCATGCCATGCACTAACTAATTATTATTATTATTTTAAGGGATAGGTTGTTACAGAGGTGATCAAACCTTTCGATGGGAGATCGTATCACTCTAGTAATGGGCTTGCTATGATATCAAATTGATATGATTCGACTAACTATGATGCCAAAACTGATGCGAACCAACTTGGGGTTCACACTAATCAGGGCGGGTGTGCACCGAGGTCAAGTAGCCTGTAGGTCGACTTACGAGTTTTTGGAAGCGGTGTGCACTAGGCTTATCAGGTGCACACTCTTGTAGGTTGAACTGTTCAATGAGGCTAATCTAGGGCGTTGTTGCTGATAGGACTTAAGATGGGATTCTAGGGATTGAGGGAGGCCATATTCTAGTATTGGGACTAAAGAAAAGGTCATAGTAAGTCTCAACTATGAGATGAGATGATCTAGGATTTGAATATAATGGATGAATCACTAGGGATAACATGGATGCCGGTGGAATATGGCTAGGGCCAAGATATAAATTATTAAAAATAGTTTAAAAAACTATCCAATATTTTACCTAATATTATAGTATAATGAAATATATCTTATTTTATATGAGATACAAATTATTCATAAATACTTTATACTATACACTTATAAAAGAGGTTATTTTAGTCATTTATATGTGTTTGTTAACTTTAATAAGAATCTATTAAAACTTAACCATAATGATAGTTCTAGATGATCATACTATACACACAATTCTGTAATTATAGATGATCAATTGGCCCAACCTGCCTAACGGGGCCCAAGCTTGGCTTAGCCTGGCCCGGAAACCCAACTCAAAAACCCATCCCATGAGCCCAGTCTGATCAGCTCCTTCTATCCATGTGGCTGAGAGCCCTCACAGCAAATTCCATTCTAATATTTTATGCCTTTGTTACTGCTCAATATTCCTCTACTCTCCTCTTTGACTCCTTGTCTCCCTCCTCTCATCTAGCCTTGCCACAGCTACTTCCGGTAGTCGATTCTAGCTCCCTTTCTAAAGACTAGCGCTAGAGATCGCCATTGATTGCGTTGCAGCAGCGAGGTGGATCCTAGATCGCGTCGCCACTCATCCTTTTCTATCGCCACAACTACATCCCCTACATCCCCTACATCCCCAATCTCACCTCAAAGTGAGGCCGAGTGCTATCAATCCGATCGCCAAAGAACTAGAAACTGAGTAAAATGATGATGGAGCCCGTTTAGTATCTCACCCAACCCGCCCGTTAAACCCGGCTCAGCCGGCCCAGCCTAGTCTAAGCTTGCTCTTTCACGGGTTGGTGGGCTTAACTAGCTAGACTATTCTAGCCCAGCCACCCTAACCCACTCGTGGGCGGGCTGGTGAACAGAATGCCCAGCCCGATTGGCTCGATCGGTCCAGATTGCCCTGACCGTGGTCGCCTCTATTTGATACGCACTTATGATATTTTAAAAATTCACTGGCAATTATTTAAAAATTCCAAACATTAATGGTATTTGGTTTACAGCGAAAATCGCCAATAGAGATTTTACTCACTCTCGGTCTTCTATAATTATCATTTATCGCTCTTGCAGTTTCTCTCTCCTCTCTCCCGATCTATCCCCAATCTGATGTCGTCGTTTTTTTCCTCTCAATCTTCTTCTTCTTCTTCTTCTTCTTCTTCCCGTCTAGAAGATTCCAGCAGCGAGAAGTGAAGACGACGACGTGGGCTCAAAGCAAAGTAATTTCTTGCAACCTATTTTGAGATTTTACTGCTGCCAAAAAACTAACTTGGAGAGTTGAGGGAATTCATTCTTTATCTGAGTGTTTTTCTCTTCTTCCATCGAATAGCGATCTTTAATCGGTTGGCTTCATATATTGCTTCCAGTATTTTGGCTTGTTTATGTGTTTGGGTCGATTTTTGTCCAAATAATTGCATTCATACTAGGTTTGCATTAAGAAGACTCTTTTCTTGCAAGATTACCTCTCTTCGAAGTAACACGGTTATATCACGTCATGCTATCATAAACAATGACATGAATAGTGTTCAGTTAGTTTGTATGCTTAAGTTAAGAGTAAATAGTTTATGTATTTGAGGTTAGCCTGTCAAGTATCCTAGTAAATGTTTTTCGACTGATGAAGTATCTATATGATAAATTACTTTTTCTTCCTTAAAGCCTTATAAATTGAAATTAGTGGGAGTGAGAGCTTGTCATAACCATCTAATTGATCAAACAAATTCTATCATTTGATCCGCGAGAAGCCAAATCTTATTCTTGTTGGACTTCTGTTTTTTCCTCGATTGATGTCCCTTTTTCTTATTTAAGAAAAAAATAAATTGTTCTGACGTTCCGTCATCCAATATGCTTTGTGTTTTGTTCTTCTAGCAATCAGCTTTTTTATCTTTTCCTACTAATAGAACTAGGTCCTAGTAGTAGTACAGATGATCTCATCAGATCTGGACTCAATTGTGTCTCTGTAATTTTTATGGAACTTAACTATGGGGTTTGGGAGATTATGGTTGAATTGAGAGATCAATGCTTCTATTCAGATGATATAGGCCTATAGTTGAGATCTAGACCTCTTGATTCTCAAGCTTTATGGATTTGCCAGGTTTACTCTTCTCATTTATAAAAACCAGAGTTTGATTTGTTTGTATCTCTGTAAACGTGGACTTTGAACTAGAAGATTTATTTTTACTTCTACAAGAACTTTACTGTTTTAAGATCATGCAATGATGGTCTTAGGTGGGTCTCTGAAAGTTTTTGATGATTTTGGACTTAAAGTAAGATGATTAGAAGTGTAAATGCTTCATGGTTCTTCTTCTGTACGTACTGCTCTGTTCTACAGTGCATATTCCTGTACATAGGTAGGTAGCTCATTGCTAGAAGCCTAGAGATCTTCCATGATTTTTGCTTCTAGTTTAATTCAAAATTTGGACGACACATTTACATCATTGTTATCTGTTTAGATGCAAACAAATTCATAATGATTTGTCATATGATATATATTGGATTGGACTTGCACATGGTTCTGGAGAGCATAATTCACTACTTTAAAGTACCTGACAAGATATACTAGAAACGGAAAATCTTCCGTCGTCACTTGGTTTGGATCGCTGTTGTTAAGTTGCATTTCTTTTTGGCTTTTTGCCTTTGTGACTGCTTCCTGTCTATGATTTGAGACTTTTGAGTTAGTACACATGATAATTTGGAACATGATTTAACAACCTCCAGGTTTTATATTTGCTCTATATTCTTCCTTCTCATTTGCTGTGATAAGAAGTTATGTTTCTTGTTCATGCACTTATATTGAGGTCTGCAAGAATCAAGCATGTGGTTGTTCACTTATCTGCAAGTCTTTGTGTAAAAGTTCATGATGTTTCGCTCGCTTAATTGAAGCCATGATCAATCTAAGTAATTGATAGTCCTTTGATCAACTGGTCATTTTTCTTTCTGTGATTTTCCTATGTAAAAGCTTTCGACATATTGATGAGTGCAGTACCAGTACACAAGACAAAAATAAATATTGGCAGATGCAAGCACTATGGTTTACACAGGATAATTTCTTGGACACTAGAAGCATGGCCATAATTCATTAAAGCTAAAACAATCGAATTAGATGAGAGGTATTATGAAAATGTTACTAAACTGGAATGAAATTAACTCTTGCAGTAAGAAATAAATGATCTATGAGGTTGCCAAGTCATTTTTCCACCTTTTCTTATTGAGCTACTGTCCTTATCATCAATCCGGTTTCATTGTTAAAGTAGCTAAGGGTACTCTTGTTGCAAATGGTTCATTAGTGAGATGAACTCTCACGTTGAAGCTCTAAGAAAGAAAGTCTGAACTTATTAGCTGGTTCATGCAATCTATAGGTGGTGGCTTAAAGTGTTAAGTATTTGCATTCTTATCTACGTGTGGTGGCTTTAATTGAGTCAAAATTGGTACAAGAAAATGTTAGATTAACTCCATATGAGTTGATTAGAACTTAAATTTATAATTTTTAGCTAAATTTTAGCATTTGAGTATTGGACGAGATCGATGGGCCATTAGTCGAGCTGGATCATCTTCACGATTGGTTACTAGTTGAGTTGGATCATCTTCACTATCGATTGATCCCTTATAAGGCTTAAATACAATTGATGATGATGAGACTAGTGATAATAATGGTGATAATAATGATGATGGTGATAATGATGAGATTCAGTTTAAGATTGGTAGTGATGGTAATAGAAATGAGACATGCGTCCTTGTTGCACAATAGAGAGATAGTGTTTCCACAAAAGAAAAAACTTTACATATGCGACTTAAGATCAAGATCACGAGGTAAGACCTAAGCAAACACAAAGAAAAATTTATTAGAGACAGAAGAAAAGAAAGGAATCATCTTAGGCTCAACATGATTGCAATGAGATGAGAGAAAGGCTCGAGTTTATAGGTAGCAAGATATTAGGGGATGTGTGCTCACATGATGGTATGAGTTCATCATCTTCATTATCATCATATCAGTTACATCCACTCTAGTTACAACACTCTTATTATGCTTCACATTCACAACCTGCATATGACTATAGTGTGCCTGGGGCTAGTTGTTTCTATGCATATTTAATACGCATTTTGTATGAAGAGTATGTAAGGCATTACAACGAGCAATACTATTGATGAATAAATTTTAAAAATTGTTAATAGTATTTGATGCAAAATTCTTGTGTTATTTTTCTGATGACAAAGAAATATTTTGATCCTCCCTACTATTCTACATTGAACCATGTTTTAACTTTAATTATAAAGTTATTGTCAATTAATGAATATATTGAATCATATTATGTGTTGAATAATGTTTTCACTTGACTATTGTGTATCTTTAATAAAATAGGTCATTTATAAAAGTAATCTAAAGATAAAGACTCTAATGTAGGTTTTAGTAAATATATTCACACTAAAAACATCTAAATACTTTTAAAAATATATTAAAGGTGTGCCAAAGACATTGTCAATATGTGTCAATGTATGTCAATGGCACATAGGGAGCGTTGCCAGCATAGCACGTGCCTTCAACACGACAATCGTTAGAACCAAGTATCCTAGTTCATGGCAATCTATAGGTGGTGGCTTAAAATGTTAAGTGTTTGCATTCTTGCTTTCTTCTGGTTTTTATCCTGCCTCGCTCCACACGCGTGCGGGCATGCACATGTACATGTCTGCCAAAAAAATCTTAGCTTCCCTTTCAAGTTTCAAATCTCAAAACTTTGGGGAAGAGCAGAAAGTGTGTAAACCTGTTTTATTGAACGTTGACCTTCATGCTTTCCTTTTCTTGTTTTGCTTGTCTCTGTCTTAAACTTTTATTTCATTTTCTTCTCATATATTTTTCTCTTTCTCTCCCTTTTCTGAATCCTTTCTTTCCTATCTTAGTTTTTCTGTTTACATATTCTTATATAGTCAGATATTCACTCTTTTTCTTAGAAAAATGATTTTAAAAAACAACATTGCTTATTTAGGTTCTATAGGTTCTAAGACTTAGGTAATTCCTACTTAGCTTCAAGTTTCTGCAGACTAGGATTGCTGACTTTGGGACATGATCTATCTATTTCTGGTATCAAGTCTTCCTGCATTGCTGCGTGCCAACGCATGGAATCTGGCACAGTTATCATTCATGCTTGTGTAATACCAAGTCATGTCGGCTGGTTCTATTTTTACTCTAT
Source organism: Typha latifolia (assembly GCF_019914945.1). Lineage (NCBI taxonomy): Eukaryota > Viridiplantae > Streptophyta > Magnoliopsida > Poales > Typhaceae > Typha > Typha latifolia. Next base: position 11,354,837 of record NC_133086.1, on the reverse strand, counting down.
TTGGTATCACAGTACTTACAATCCACCTGTTTGATGACTTGTACACTTATCTGTATTTGTTTATGATTTGCATTTCCTTTCATGTAAATGCATCTTTACATACATCACTTTTGCAGATCAGAGGTCATTATAGTTTCATCAAAAGCAGAAGGCATCGATGGCTGCTTCAGAGGAGAATAGCTCTCTTTTCCTTGTATTTGTCTTAACCATGATCACGCTACCTTTAGTGCCCTACACTATATATAGGCTCTATTGTGCTGTAACTAAAAAGGCAAAGACTATCTATTGTCAGTGTTCTGAATGTTCACGTTCAGGAAAGCACCGAAAATCCTTATTCAAACGGGTAATCTTTATTAACATTCTCAAAACTATAATTCATGTTTTGGTTACTTTAAAGTTTACACTTTCCTCTTTATCTTATGTCTTACTTGCAGATCTCGAACTTCTCAACATACGGTAATCTAACAGTTTTGCTACTTTGGGTTATTGTGGTGATTCTGGTTTACTACATCAAACATATAAACCGAGAGGTATATCTTTATATATTTCTGAGTTGGTGTTAGCTCTAAGGTGATTGCATTAATTACCTTGCAGTCAAATATATGTGCATCCTTTTCAACAATTGGCAGTCTTTCGCATTATCAGCTGATTGAGTTTTATCTTGTCACATAGGATGAAATAAGTTTTGACTTATGACTATAATTAAAGGTCAGTGTCATCAAACAAACATGTACAAGCTTTTATTTAGCATGGTTCAAAAATTGGAATTGAGATCGAGATTAGGATCGGTCTTCCGAAAAAATGATATGTATCGGTCGCATGGATCAGATCGGATTTTTTTTAATTATGTAAATTCTAAATATTATTTTAAAATGTAGAAAAAAAATCTAAAAATTTAGAAAAAATGACAAAAAATAAGAAAATATAGAAAGAAAACTTATGGTACAGTGAAAACTGAAAAGAAGAAGAGATTAGAGAGAGAGAGTTAGTGGAAAAAAACCAAACAAAAGAAAAAAAAACAATGGTACAGAGAAGAAGAAAAGAGAAGAAAATGAGATAGAGAGTGGAAGAAATTAAAAAACTGAGAGAGAAATAAAAAAATAAAATTACAAAATAACATATCAGAGTTTGCTAGAGTTAGATCTCTCCGTAAAAAAAAATCAATTGTTATATGGTAAGGAAAGAAAGAGAGAGAGAGAGAGAGAGAGAGAGAGAGAGAGAGAGAGAGAGAGAGAGAATTTGGATCAGGCCTGGATCGGTCGATCCAAATCGGGATTGGCTGATCTTGCGAACCATGGTATTAGTACATGCATGTGCCATGTTATTTTGCTTACCTTTAATGTTTCTTTTTTGTTAACCCAAAGTGTTGGATATTTTTGCTTGTTTGACATGTTATAGCACATATAGGACAGTTATGAAAGACATACCTCTTGATAGAAGAGATAGGAGAACTCTGGGGAAAATATTAATAACATGAATTGGTAAATTTGCAGACATTGGAATGTAGAAGCTTTAAAGTTTAAACAAATTTAATTTGTAGTGTACATAATTTAGTTACTCTTGCTATGGAGCCAAGTAGGACAATTATGAGAGAATACATCTTGATAGGACAGATAAGAGAAGTCTAGGGAAGAAGTAATAACATGGATTGGTAAATTTGCATATATCAGCTTGTAGAAGCTTTAAAGTTTAAACAGATTTAGTTACAGAATGTAAACAATTTAATTCTCTGGAGCCAACCCTTTGGTTTCTACTTACAGAGAGGGCTACGGAACAAAGAATGAAAGATGAGAAGAACATTCAAGAACCAATTTTGTAGTTATATAATGGTCCTTTTATTCTTTACGGAGGCTATACTATTTCTAGATAACATGGAGCCAAGTTGTTCTGTGGCATATTTGACTATTTTCTTCTTTGCAACCATCCGGAACATTTATTTGGCATACCACATAGAGAAATACATTTTATAACTTTTATTATTCTTAGAAAAGTTGATCGTCCCATATACTTGCTGGCATTATTTTGGAAGTGGCCGTGCAGACCATATATGAGGTTGCATAGTTGTGACGATGGGTCAACTCCCTTGCATATGCATTATGCAAACTGCATACACATACTCGCATATTAATTATATAATGCAGATTGCATACTCATGTGTGGCCGGATATTGACCGCCAATGATCGCACATTGACGCACATGCATATTCTAGCAAGCACTATGTCATAATGAGATATTTATACTTTATAGCACTTCATAATAATTTTTTATTGATTAATTTTGTTGGTGCAACTTACCATTCTTGAAAATATTTATTGAATAATTATATGATTAGAAAATAGCATCTTTAGTAGATAGTATAGTTCGAGAATGATTCTCCATATAATACTGTGCTACTCTTACCTATTTATTAAATTGTTATCCTAAAATTTTCAATGAACTAGATAAGTAAATTATATATAATTTGTTTTTAATATTTTTTTGCTAGACAGCATATGCACATGCATACTGCATAGGCAGTATGCAATCACATGCTCACCTGCATACCTGCTTTTGACCAATTACATTGTGTCATCTCTCTCCATTCTGATATAATGTGTTACATCTTTACTTGTTGAACACAAACAAGAACATCTGAGAACTTTTACTTCTTAGAACAAACAGCACATTGGTGGATGCCTCGGAACATCTTCCTTGTTTAGGGCTTAGAAGAAAAGACAGACAAAAAGCATATGTACTACTTGACAATCTAGGCAAGGTTAATATTACTACTACATCTATCGATCTATATGTTTATTGATTACCAATCTTAATGAATTATGAGTTCTCACTGAAACCTTTAAAGGTCCTGCTCACTATCTTGCAGTATGTTTCAGGTTTTCAGCATTCATATACTGTATTTATGGAAAATCTCAATATATATGTATCATGTTAAATGCTTTTTAATTTAGTGAATGAATTGCTCATTGAAATTCTCAGGTTCAACCATTTGAACCATTTAGTATTCTTGGGCTAGAATCAGGAGCATCAGAGTCTGATATAAAGAAGTCATATCGGAGGCTCTCTATCTTATATCATCCTGACAAAAATCCTGATCCAGGTTATAGGTGTTCTATGTTATCATCTTAGCATAAGTATGATAATGTCTGCCCCTTTTCTTGTTGTCTTACACTTTATCCTGTTGGTTCAGAGGCCCACAAATATTTTGTGGAGTTCATATCCAAGGCATATCAGGCTTTGACTGATCCTGTGTCTCGTGAAAATTATGAAAAATATGGTCATCCAGATGGCCAGCAGGTAGTCTAGATGCTCTAGAACTCTATATTAATTATCATTTTTATATGTTTATATTTATCTGGAAATTGAATATCTACACTTGTGTCTAACCAACGATCACTTCAATGTTCTTGTGGTGCAGGGTTTTCAAATGGGGATTGCTTTACCTCAATTCTTGCTTAATATAGATGGAGCATCTGGAGGGATACTTCTACTAGGAATTGTTGGAGTTTGCATTCTCTTGCCCTTATTAATAGCAGTTATATATTTGTCAAGATCATCAAAATATGCGGGGAATCATGTCATGCATCAAACTTTGTCCACATATTACTACTTCATGAAACCTTCTTTGGCTCCAAGGTTCAGAATATAGCATGTACAACAATTTCATTTTGCATTATGGTTTTCAATTTTTCTGAAATCTAATGCTCTCAAGTTCCAATAAGATATCTCCTTAGATATGCTTTTGCTAACTTTTTGTTGCCCCATTTGCTTAATTTCTTTTTCGACTTGTGGACTTCCTTTGCAAAAGATAGTGAATTTTGAAATACTGAAATAGTATCCTCAAGAAAGATGTAATGAAAATTAGTAATAGTGGCCACCTAGGTGGCCACTTTGGTGGGGCGGCACACCGGCCGCTCCACAAACAAGCTGCCTTGGCAGTCTTGGTGGACCGCCAAGGCATTTTGCTAGCCTGGAGGGCCGCCATATGCCATTGCGAGTCGAAGAATAGCAGGTCAGGTCGAATGCGAATTGGATTTTTTTTACCTAGTTTACTTTTAAAAAACCCTCACTTCCACTTTCTCAATCTTCTTGAGGAAGATCTCTATTGCAGTTCTTAATTATGATACAGATTGGACATGACTAACTCGCCTCGAATTGGTTCATTTTTTATTTTTGTTTTTGATAAAAATAAGAAAGTATGGCTGGTGTGTTTGAATTAGCGATGACCATGCCACCATCGACACGGGGCATGCCAAGTGGCCCGCGTCGGCACGCCCCGCGTGCCACTGGCACACATTTAAAATATTTTTAATAAACTTTTTATAATATTTAAAGATGTTTTTCGGTCTTCGATATGTCAATCTTTAGTTTTTGGTTTAAATATATGTATTAAAAGTTTAAAACCTCTAATGTTTTATCTTTAGATTATTTTTGTAAATGACATATTTTATTAAAGATAAAGCAATAATTAAATATAAATATTATTCAACACGTACTATGATTGAAGGCATTCATTAAAACTAATATTAATGATTGAATACTCCATAATATAATTGAACATATAATATTAATCGATAATAGTTTAAGAATTAAAATTAATATCTAATTGAACATAAAATGATGAGGAGAATCAAATACTTTATTTGTCGGCATAAGAATAACATGAGAATGCTGTATTAAATACTATCGATTTTCTTCAAAACTCATTCACTGATAGTATTGCTCGTTGTAACGTCTCACATAGTTTTCATACAAATAGAAATTTTGTAATTCTTCTATGATATGATATGAATATTGTACATGCACGGGAATGAATGGCACCAGCACAGGCACACCATAAGCATATGCATATTGTAGATATAGAGTATAATAATAGTGTTCTGGCTTTGGTGTGTGATTGATATGATAGTAATTATGATAAACTCATATCATCCTGTGGGTGCACCTCCTAATATTCTACTACCTATAGACTCAAGTCCTCTGTAAAAAGAATACCTCTCTGAGAAGGTTGTGTAATAGGGACGCATGTCTCATCTTTATTATCACTGCCACCAGATTGAGTCTTGTTATTATCACCATCACCTTCAACATCACCATCATCATCATCATTATTATTATCATCTCTAGTCTCATTATCATTAATTTTATCTAGGTCTTTTAAATGATTAATTGATCAATTGATTTGATAATGACTGATAAAAATAGAATTTTTTTTAAAAAAATTGGCTCCACATGGCACAATGACTGGCACGGGGCTGTGCCGAACGGCACACAGTCGTGCCAGCCTGGCACAGGTCGGCACGTGGGTGTGCTAGTGGCACATCCACGTGCCAAGTGCCATGCCATTACTGGCACGGCAAGTGCCGACCGGCACGGCCATCTATGATTTGAATGCTTGCACAACGTTTGCACATACAGAGCATTGCTTTTGGCCATTCGAATGCAGTCGAGGGGTGTTCGAATGCCCGTTGGTTAAATTGTTTCGTGTTAGAATTTGTTATAGTTTTTAGACAATTGGCTAGCTTCCAAATATGTAGAATAGTAGCCACTTTGGGATCACTAATTTTTAGAGCATTTGTTTTGTATGTAGGCTTGAGCTATACCTAGAAGCTCCCTTCTCCCCTTTCATCTAGTTCAAAATACTATTCCACCCACTACAACTATTATCCTCTTCCATAATCCTAACTCTAACCGCATCACCAATTTCCATCATCCACATCTATCCTTCCATCCCCTGACCTTTGGTTAGCATTATCAATTATAACTTTTGATCTACCAATCCGATCGATGAGATTTCAGTTGCGTTGGACTCCTGACTTCCAGAGGAACAACATATTCGAATCTCAAGTCATTCCAACGGTTAGATCGATTCCTATTGCTTTCGAAAGTTTTATGTTAAGCTCTATCTAGCACTGCGACTCGGATTGTGATCATCTTCCTTGAGAGCGATTGCAACAATCCCAGTGGAGTGGTGTCAATGGTGGCTAGGGCTTGGGAATCGAAGAGGAAGGAGATGAGCTGGGGAAAGAAGATGATGATCACGTGTGAGGGAGGGCGGTGATTAGGTTTGAAAGTGTCTGGGTTGAGTTGATGGGGTTAATGGGTTAATTGGTTAAGTGGAAAGAGTTGATGGGTTTGGGCTAATGGTTGAGTGTAGGAGTGTAAACGAGCTGAGCCTAAGTGTTTGGGGCTATGGTTAGTGTTGTTGGGTGGGCACCGGGGGAGGAGAGACATAGTGAGGGGTGGGATTTGTAGTGGTGCAGTGAAGTAGGGCAGCGAAGGTGTGATGCAGTTAAGGGGAGGAGATGGTGGTTGGTGGTGGTGATAGTGTGGATAGTGATAGTGGAGGGGGTTAGATTTGATACTTACATGGAAAGAGGAGGGGAGGGAAGAGGGAGGAGGGGTCGACCCTAAGGGACTAGGGAGGTACCGCTGGTTTGAGAGAAAGTGAGGGAGAGATGAGCTCAGAGGGAGAGAGAGAGAGGAAGAGATAAGAGACAAATATGATTATCCTCCGTTGATTTCTTAGATTAGGTTGCTCTCCACATATATATAGAAGCTAAACCTAAATTTACTCGAACTTGGACTCTTATTACGCCAAGCAACTTGACTATACTAAGTAATACTCGGAGTCATGTAATTAACTTGATTGGACCAATGTAACTAAGTCTAAGACTCACTAAAATAGCAGGTGATCAAATATAGCAAATTAATAAACTAAGATAAGTAGGTTCAACCTGGCAAACCCAATGTCTTCCATGAGGTAATCTGATTGAGTCCATATCACATCATTTAGAATTATCTAAAATAGTTAGAGACATGAGGATAGAATAAATGACTTTTCTTAGTGTATTTTATTGTTCCATAGAGAATTTCCTCACAGCAAATTTTTTCCTTCTCATGGATTTCTGTTTACATATTTATTTGTGGCCACAGACGTTTTGCTATACTTATTCTTTTATGTATCTATGAACTGTTAATGATGCAGCAAGGTTATGGATGTGTTCCTTAAGGCTGCAGAATACATGGAAATGCCTGTTCGTCGAAGTGACGATGAGCCCCTACAGAAACTGTTTGTGACAGTTAGAAGTGAGTTAAATTTGGATTTAAAGAACATTAGGACAGAACAAGCGAAGTTCTGGAAACAACATCCATCACTAGTGAAGGTGGCTTTTATTTTTATATTTGAAACTATCACAATCTAAGCAATACTACGTGCTGATTCTTTTACTGAACATGTAGTCATTTCAGGCTTAATTATTTCCATATCTTCTGCAGATGGAGTTACTGATTCAGGCGCACTTAATTCGGGAATCAATTGCTTTGTTGCCATCTTTACAAAAAGATTTGAAAAACATGCTTGAACTTGCACCTCGTCTTCTTGAAGAACTAATGAAGGTGCTAGATAAAAATTTCATGTTTTCATCCAGTCTCATATTTTAGAATGATTGCAATTTTTCTTCAGTTGTTTGTGGTTCTATCTGTCTTTTAGATAGTTCTCAAACTATAAATTTCTTTTACCAGTATATGGTGTTCTCCAAGCAAACCATTTATCAAATATGATATCTTCAATTCTTCTTGTTCACCACATTTCAAGTTTTTGGGAGAGTGAATGCTTCAAATTACTTTTTTGAGAATGAAATTTAGAACATTTTCATGGAAAGGTGTATTTGACTAACCTAGAAGATCTTTCTCCTCACATTCATTATTTTAAAAATTGACCACCTTACTATGCACCAGTTTTGATGGAGTATGCGAAGGACTCGCTTAGATTCTGCCTGGTTAATTATGTTAGTTTCTTTGTAATGTTTTTGTATGTGGGTTGACTATGAAATTCAAGGTCAAGCTAGTTCTAGATATTGCTAATCTGTGGGTTCTAATGGTTTTGTTACTTTAGTAGTGTTCTTAGTATAAATGTGTTGTTTTATTTTATTAACTTTTAGTTTTAAATTTTTACATGTTAATTCTGGTATTTGTTTATTTTTGAGCTGCCTTAATTTTGTGCGCCCACCTAGGTAACCACCTAGCATCTAGGCATTACTCTGACCCCTTGTCCGCCTGTCTTCAACTACATTCTTTTGTAACCTCATTCACATCTACAATGGTCTTAGTTATAAGAAGGTATTGGAAAGATCTCTTTCTTGAGGAAGGATACATAACTAGAATGCCCAAAATTATCTAGGCATTAGAATCTATTAAATTCATGAGTATAAGCATGTGCATCAGCTGCTTCATTCTTTCCATCTTTTCTCAAGCTTGTATAATTAAGCCTGGTTAAATATCATATGCAAGGTTTTTAGTTTCACTTCAAATGGATCACTTCAGTTTAATCAAGGACAGCTGATACTAAGCCTGAAACCGGAGAACTTGTCTTCAAGATTGAGGCTTAAATTAAATCTCTTGAAAGTTGAACCAAGCTTGCAATCAAAGCTTTGGAAACAAAAATTCAAACATCTAAAATATTTCCTTTTCTTATCTATGACAAATTTACATCGGAACTTTTCAATTTATTTTATCATTAGATATGATTTTTTTTAATGGTCGGCCTACAAATTTTTGGAGAAAATCCTATTGCCTTTTATGTCATTCAATTTCTTCTAGCTAAAAGGACTCTGCACATTCGTAATGACCAGAACATGTCATTTCTTTTTGGGGCCTTAATTACCATTATGTTAGAATTTAGGAGACTCTTTAAGTTTCTCTACAGACCTGTAAATGATGATGATGATAATAATAATAATATCGTCATCGTCATCATCTTCTCACCGCACTTTGAAGTACGTGTTACATGCAGATAGCTGTTCTACCTCGCTCTCCTCAAGGACATGGATGGCTCAGGCCTGCAGTTGGAGTGGTTGAACTTTCTCAAAATATTATTCAGGTGCATCATAGTCTTGTTTGAACTTTCCATTTTTCCCAGTATGCCAGAGATTGTGGCATTCCATACTTGTCATTTCTCATAATCTTGACTTATATACATGGACATGGATATGGTATACAGATATGCAAGATAGGGGTGCACATGACAAATCTTTAAAAAAAATAAGGATATTCTAAGGCTACACAATATATGTATATATATATATATACAGTTTGGCCATTAATTACACATTGGGATTTGTAGGAAACTAAGTGGAGAGAGATAGGTACTCTTATTTTTCATTTTTCCTCGGGATTAGTTTTTTTGAATCTTGTGGTATGCAATTTTTTGGCTATTGAATATGCCTTTGGATTTGCAAAAACACATTCCAAGTGGGAGAGAGACAAGTACTCATTTTTTTCCTCACCCAGGATTAGTTAGTGTGAACTCCGAAGTGTATTCAGTGGCTACAAAATTGTAAAACTATGTTTTCTTGTACCTCTATGTGTGTGTGTGTGTGTGTGTGTGTGTGTGTGTTGTTATAGTTTAAAACCAGCGATCTATTTCAAATAAGCCCCTATCATTTTTGGAAAGTTAAATGTTATCCTTGTTTAACTTAATGAGATCTATTACAAAAGCATCAAAAGTGTAATATTCTATTTGATTTAAATTTATACAACTTAACGCCTAAGATAATCTAAGCTACATCTTGCCAGAGGAGCCAAAGCAATTGTTGCCACTGGAGTAATCACTGTCCTAACTATGCAGTAGTGGTGACATGGATACAGCTTCGACACCTAAGATTGTCATGGGAGCACTTGGTAGCACAGTTCTAAGTTTCAGTTTGGTTAAAAATGAAACATTTCAGTCATTTTCGGTCAATCTCGGTTTTAGTTTTGTTGTATCGATTTCAGACTTCTTTAGATAACTCTTTATCTTATTTTCAATGCATCACACAAAATTTAATAGCATTTAAGCAACGAAATTGATATTGAGTTAGGTATAAAGTTGGATTCAAGTCAAATCCAGCTTAGAATTTAAAACATGCATTAAAAAAATTTATTAGGGTTGTTTTGTTTGGGTACTAGTTTCGAGGGGCAGTTTCGGATCGGATAGGACTGAGACACAAAACAAATTGGCAAAGCATCTCGGTTTGGGATGAGACTTCAAACCATGCTTGGTAGCCCTGGTTGCTGGATTGTTGCTGGATTTTGGCCTTGGCAGCCTCTATGACTGCTGTATTAGAACTACAGATTTCACCATTGTAAAATAAGATGTGAAGTGTTCCAACCTTCATGCTCTTTCATAGTTTTGTCTATTCAAACTTAGCATATTGATTTCTACGTAGAATATTTAATTGTAGATTAGTGAAATTGATTTACATCTATATCTTTGTCTTCTGTGTACTCTGCAGGCTGTTCCTCTCAGTACCAGAAAAGCAGGTGGAGGAAACTCTGAAGGCAGTGCACCCTTTTTGCAGCTTCCTCATTTCAGTGAAGCAACAGTCAAAAAAATTGTTCGGAAGGTACTTTTTAAATCATGTAAACCAATGATTGACACTGGCTACTGTTTTCACTGAGAAATAACAAACAGAAAATAGAATTATACTTGACTTGTTGATTGATGTGCTGAATTTCATATCATCACTTATATTTCTGCTTGCATTTGTATTGTGTCATATTATGTGTTCTATTGTCACTCATAGCTGCTACTCATTTTGACTTTCACTTGATTGATGTTGCTCATCTTTTCAATTGGAAAACCGTTAAAAGTACGAAGCCTATCGAAAAAAGAGAAAAAAAGAACTCAATACTATTATTTAGGAAAGTCTATTTCCATTCTATGCTACATGTGAAAATGATATTTGGTGTGCTGGTTGCATCGTATATTAATCCTAGTCTGTGTAATATAGAGGAACTCTTGTTTATTTTTTTTATTAACATTCATTGGTTCCTTCCAAGTAAAAAAAAACATCCATTACAAAGGTATCTGAATCAGAGGATAAAAATGGCTATTTTTATTCAATGACCACCTTTTGTTTATCCCACTATTTGTGAGATTGAGGCATAGTCATGGTGTTTCTTATATGTGTACTCTTCTAAATTTTATATTCTTATGTATACCCTTCAAACCCATACTTTTTGCGTGGGTACTTTTTAGGTTTACTTTTGAAATCTATAACTCATGATCAAGGTTCCAAGTACTGGGATTAGTTGCCCAAAAAATTTTATGTATTGGCTGCCCATTTCAGTTGATAATAGTATCGGATTGTTTTTTAATTACGTAAAATTTTAAAAATTATTTAAAAATGCAAGAAAAATTCTAAAAATTCTAAAAATTTAGAAAAAATGATAGAAAAAAAGAAACTAAGGCAACTTAGGACTTCAATTATTGTTTCCCTAATCATTCTCCCCTATTTCGGATCCAACCCGAATATTTAAACAGCCCCTATTGGGTCGCTTCGACTGATACAGCCGATTCCACCGAAATTGATCCTAAACCAGAGTGGAATTGGGATTGGCCAAAACTGCTAACCTTGGTTAAAATCTCAATACTTTAATTGATGAAAAGACAAAAGATACACTCATATGATAGAAATATATGCAAACAAGAATAAGGATATTTTTATCTTTTACAATTAGATCAATCATATCATAATAGTTAGTTAAATTTGAGGGATATCTACTCAAAAGCATGGGTTTTAACAGATATCCATGTAAAACCAAAGCATTTTGAAGGATGTACACGCAATTATCAACTTTAGAGGGGTATACCTATACCCATAAATAAGATATTTTAGAAGGGTATACATTAAAATATCCTAAAAATCAGCTCAAGTCTGTTATGTAATAGCTTGATATTGATTGATGCTTTACTAACCAACATATGATCATAATTATATATTGTGCTGCTTTGAATTTATATCTCCTGTATGTTCAAGGTTGTGTTAGAGCATAATGACTAAACAGCACAAAAGTGCAGAAGATGGAATTGTGCGGTTGAATGCACTTAGATAATTATTATTGATTAAGAAGAATAAAGGTTCTTAACCCTTAAGTATAACAGAAAAGCATTTGCCCCAAAATCCTAATCTATTTCTTTTGATTTTTTACTGTAGTATTTGCATAGCATAATATTCCATTTTACAGAAAGTTCGTACATTTCAAGACCTCCGAGGTATGCCGGTAGAGGAGCGCACTGAGCTATTAACTCAGGCTGCTGGGCTTTCTGCTGCTGAAGCACATGATGTTGATCTAGTACTAGAGATGATCCCTTCTGTGTCAATCGATGTCACATGTGAGACTGAAGGGGAAGAAGGAATACAGGAGGGTGATGTTGTCACAATGTATGCTTGGGTCACACTCCGACGAGGCAATGGCCTAACTGGTGCCCTTCCCCATACTCCGCTTTTCCCTTTTCACAAGGAGGAGAACTACTGGGTGCTTCTTGCGGAGACAACCTCAAATGATTTGTGGTTGTCTCAGAAGGTCACTTTCATGGAGGAGGCCGCTGCCATTGCAGCTGCATCCAAGGCAATTCAAGAAACAAAAGAGGCCTTGGGTGCAAATTTTATTGATATAAATAGTGCTGTTAAAGAAGCAATCGAGAAAGTGAAGAATGGTAGCAGATTAGTGATGGGCAAGTTTCAAGCTCCTGCAGAGGGCACATATAATCTGACTTTGTATTGCTTGTGTGATGCTTGGATAGCCTGTGACACGAAGACGAACCATAAATTGAAGGTTCTGAAACGAAACCATGCTGGGATGAGGGGCCATATGGCTGAAGAGGGACCAGTGGCAGATAATGGCATCGAAGAAGAGGAAGAAGAGGAAGTGGAGGAATATGATGACCACGAGAGCGAATATAGTGATGATGAGATTGATGATAAGAAAACAAAGGGAAAGATCTCTAATGGAGGGGTGGCTCATCAAAGAGGTAGCTCAAGCGAAGATTCAGACACTGATGAGTGATCATCTTTGTACTCGGAGAGCATTAAAAGAAATGTTCTCTCGTTCTCTATTTATTTTTCTTTCTCAGTTGATAAAAGAACAATAGATTAATCAATACATACTCCTCTTTGTTGTCAGTATTCTAGTTGGATATTTTAGGTCAGAATTATAATGCAAAACTGTGCAATAAGATTTAGTACTACGTCCAGTGGAAGCTACAGGAACCAAACTCTTGTTTTTTCGTTGGTACTTGAAGTCTTGAATAACGTTCTCAAATAGGTGCAGAATTTGCAGTGCTGCATTGTGATAGTATAAGCACATCAATTGCGATTAGTGAGTTGGACAAGATAATCTACAATGGAGGGAGATACATGCCTCATAAAGTCAGCATTTCCTTTAATTGCTATTACTTGCTGTTGGAAGCTGAAGGCCTTTGGTCATAAGAATCATGGCCATTGCAAGCGAATCCGCATGTTACAAAATCTACACAATGGATTAGCCAATATATAATTTGTTCTGTTCATCATTCAAGCCTTTTTCCTAACACATTTAAAACAAAAGAAGGTCCTGAAATTAGTGGTTATCAACCTGGTGTTAATCTACTAATATTCATGTAAATACTCCCAACACATATAACGAAGAAAACTCTGCCATTAATGCTCCGATCTAACACATGACATCTTGTTGATGCAAGAAAATTGTATATCAATGCGACAGCTTCCTTAGGATGCACGGCAGTCCAATGTGACAGAAAGTTGGTGGCAAGGACCAGGTGGACCCGAACTAAGGCAGATTGGATCCATTATCATTTCATAACAGGAATTCTTAAAAAAGTTGCCTTTTACTTTCCCAAAAGCCAATACACACGAATCAATTAAGCAACGCGAAAATGATACATTATTAACAAATACCTATGGCTTTCATCATATTACTAAATTAAGAAAAAAAAACCTACAGCTTGGTATTAATAAAAATGTCACACGTATACACATTCTCCCCCTCCGTATGTACGTACATAAACCTCCCCTAAAAGCAAAATGAAAAAAAAAACAGTGTGGAGGAATTCAACCACCAGACACCAGTATACATACACTATCTTAATTGAAGCTTCAATTAATTCCTAAGAAGCAGCCAAGAGGAGGTCATCCCCAAATAAATAGAGAAGCCGCTCCACGGCCCAGCTGGGCTCCGGCGAAGGGCACAGCGGCTGAGTCAGTAGGGGGGCGCGGCACAGCGGACACGAGATACGGTCGTCGTGGTCAAGCCACCTGTCCAGGCAGCACGTGTGGAAGACGTGCCGGCAGTTGCGAAGCTCCCGCACGCTGTCTCCCTTGGACACGTCACTCAGACACACGGCGCACGTGGTGGTCGCGTCCTCCGGGTACGCTGCCACCGGCAGCCTCTCCCTGGCCGCCTTCCTTGCCGCCGCCAATGCGGCAGTACTATTAGGATCACCGGAGGAGGTGACTGGAAGCAAGCTCAGGAGATATTGGAGGAGGAGGGAGAAGGTAAGGGAGGCTCTCGAGAGGATGCGGGTTAATACCAGGCTTGAGTAGTAGTAGTAGTAGGAGGAGTACTCCATGGCTGCAGAGAGGGAGAGGATGATGATGGCCGAGAGGGAATTTAGAGAGGGAAAGGGGAAGTATTTGGAGGACCAAAGCAGGGGATTTAAAGACATCGAGGAGGTGTGGGCGGGTGGGTGGGTGGTTGGATGGGTGGGTGTAAATTACTTTTAGCTTTATCGCAATCTCGGTGCATCTTTTGAAAAAGGAGAGGGTGGAAAAAAAAATAGAAAAGAAAAGAAGGGCACTGCGAGAACTGCTACCCTCACCACTGCGTGTGGGGAGTCATTTTTAGGCCTAAGTGTGGACGAAATAGAAATGAAATAGTAACGTAGACTTTCTTGCATCAAAGTGGTAATTCTTGCATAGAGATAGCTGTCTCTCCTTAAAGAGCGGTCAATCTTTTTTTAATTTTTTTAAGAAAGAAAATCCAGACAACTCAATAGGAAAAGATTTCATTGTTGATATTTGAAAATCTGGAATAATTCAATAGGAAAAACATACAGTAACAAGCATTGTAGCAGTGGCGTAATTTTCATCACTCGTACGTACATCCAAACAGATAGATTTAGTGAAACATATCGTATCATGATGATCGAGCGGGACCAACTGCATGCGCACATTCTCTGAAACTGGAAATTAACGCTTTTCTTTTCCCCTGAGTTTGGACTTTGCTTCGCATGCATACTACTTTGGCGTTACAAAGACAGATAAAAGGAAAAGCAAATCTCAGATCATGTGCAGCCACACGCAGTTAAGTTACCTGCTCTTCCGATATTCTTGATAAATAACAGTGGAGTCTTCTTTTTGCTTTTGGTTTACAACTACGTGATTTGTAGTCCTTTTTTTAATATATTTTTTTTATTTTAAATCTTTTTGAAAGAGATATGTAGTAGTCATGTGACGTGGTTGGGTAGTCTCAGGATGATCAACAGACAAACACGTGTTTCGATTGGCAACAAGAGGTGGGACCCGAACCAAGTCAGATGTGCATCAGATCCAGTTCGGATCGCACTATTATCACATCATCACGATTAATGCTTCTTCCATTCGATAGGATATGCAGATGCAAGCGTTCCATGATGTGTTACAAATTCGTAAGTGACGATCAGACAAAAGGCCTGGAGTCTAGTAACACGAACATTACTGACCACATGTGAAAGATTAAATTAAACTTTTACATATTATTGGGTTGAGTGTAGAAAACAAGGAGAATAATATCAAAGTAGTGGTCAAAATATGATGATGTTTTCTTCTTGTACGATACGACCATTTCTATTGAGAGTTGCTAGGAAACACGATCAAGTTAACTTATTAAATTTACTGACTTTAATGACTATTAGGTGTTAATGACAATGCGAGGAAAAGAACAAGAGTAAGATGAGAGTGCCAAACGATAGAGGGCGTAGCTACAATGATATTTGATGCTTCCAGTTGTTGTTCCCTCTCAAAGGCTGGTCTTACGCGTTACTCACCCGTCCGCGGTAGAAGGAATATAAAAGTAGAGGTGCTTATGGACTGGGTCAGGATTGACTCGGACAAAATAAAATCAGATTCAGGCTTAGACAAGGTTTGGCCCTAGTCCATTCCTAGACTAATATTGGACCAGGTCTTGGCTTGGGTCAAGTTCAAGTTCAAGTTCTCTAACCTGGTCTAATCTATGCCCATTTATTGGGCGGGCCAATTGTGAGCGGACGAATAGATCATGTCTATTTGAATCTAAGTGTTTGAAAAAAATTTATATGGTAAAATTTTTTCTAAATGCTTGGAAAGAATATTTTTATATGATTCAAAAATCTCTAAATATTCTCATTTCCATAATTGTTTCCAATGTCGACTAAGTAATATGCAATCATATTTTGTGACCGTTGCTAATGCTTCCTAATGAGCACAGTAATAGATATATTTAACATTTAAAAAATGTGAACAATTAAATATGATTTAAGGAATTTAAATTTAAATCTAATAGACATGGGTCAAACTAATTATAGACAGACATGCTAGAGCTCAAAAGACAAATAATTATCTATGAGATTTAATGGACGGGCCGAGCACTATGGGCTTGGCCGGGTTAGGGTTGGACATGGCTTGACCCTAAGCCAATCTAATAGATTTCCATGTTGGGTCAGGCCAATTCCAAGGGGGCTTGGGATGGGTTATGATCTAATTTTATTGGATTGGACATGGATGGGCTTCAGACTCGTAGACTGTCTTTTGAGCATCCCTATCTACAAGCAACAAAGCTCAAATTGGCATCTAACTTTATCTCGCTTGAGTTCCTTCCATTATTCTAGCCTTTGGCATCCTTTTATAAATGTGGTAGAACTTCTTTGGTTCATAGTAGGAGATTCACCAAAGGAGGAAAAAAAGTATGAATATGTTTCTAAATTTTTCATAGCTATTCTACACGACCGATACAAATCGAGCTCAAATCAGTTTGCACCAAACTTATATTCCTTAAGCATTCCATTGTAAAAACCATGCTATGGTCTGAATAGTCCATGATCAGCTTGAATCGAATCTATAGGATTTCTAAATTTTTCTTGATTTTGATCTGATTCGAACCTGATTGGGTTATATCGGAGAAAATTAGGCTTGATGGATTGATTATATTTATCTTATTTGTCTTGGTTGCTTATTTGGCTTAGTTGGAGTCCCAGTTGGTTTAGGCATTTGCTTATTTGCATGAGTTAGTTCTAGTTTGAGTTAGAGTTTGATTAGTCTCTATAAATATGTGGAGAGCAGCTCTCTTAGATTATTATGTAAGTATTGACAATTTCTCTTAACCCTAACCAACCACACCTTACGGTTTCGACCACCTCCTTCCTTCAACAGCCATTACCCCTATTCCCTTACCCCTTATTCCCTCTTGCTACTCGACTAACTCCACTACCCTTCAAATTATCACCACCTCGCTATCACTACCAACTCCTCCTTACCAGCACTCTTTCATTTCTAGAATCTTCCACCCATAGCTATCAACGAATGTAGCAAGTCCACATTGGTGTTGTAACAACCTAAAAAAATTATATTATGACCACGACATGGCTAGCCATAGTGTGGCCAGCCTCGTGCCATGTAGGTTGGCACTGCGTGGGAGCGCCACATGCCACCGGCTTGGCCAACTCAACTAGGCTAGTTGGCGACGACGAGCCCTAACGCCGTAGCCACAGTCATCCTAGGCAAGGTGAGCTCTTCTCTTTCTCTTTCTCTCTTTCTCCCTTCTTTCAGCTGAGCCCCTCCCCACTAGCTCGATTCCCCTCCCTTCCATTCTCCTCTTTCTTCTCCTCTTTCTTCTTCTTCTTCTTCTTCACTTTCCTCTTTTCCTCCTTCTCTTCTTCCTCTTTAGTATTCTTTTCCTCCTTGCTGCAATGTTACGATCACCCTCGAAGTGGTTGTGATCACAATAAGACCCAGCTCTGATTAGATCTGGAACCAAAAATTTGAAGGGCAATGTCGACCGATCTAATTGTCTAAAAGACTTGAAACTTTGATAAATTATACCCCTACAAGTTAGAAATCTAATGCAATTAGAATCACGACGATTGAAGATGTAGATCTGAACTTACGGTGGTAATACTGACCAAGGATCAGAAGGTGGCGAGATGGATGTGGAATGTCGAAGATGAAATAATAGCTAGGGTTAGAGTTATAGAAGATGGATAAGGCAGTGGTAGTGGGGATAAAGCATAAAGCTAGATGAGAAGAGAGAAGGGGATCTTACTCCCACAGACAAGAAGGGACGATCAGACATAGGGGAAGGGCTGTGATGGTGTTAACCACGATTGAAGATGAAGCTCATTGAGTGAGAGAGAAAGGTAGCATGAGAGGAGAGCGGGGGAGAAGAGTCTTGCGACAAAGTCAATGGTTTCAATATTCATTCGATAATGCAAACGTGGTCAGCACCTAAATATTTATAAGTAGCCATAGTACAACTATGTTCGGCTAGCCTAACCACATTAACTTAACCCAAATTAAAGAGCTGAAAGCAAATGAGGCTAACATGTCAATTCTAAGGTCAGGTATGCACTAAAGGTGGTGGCCACCTAACTTGACTCGATCAGCTAGCTTAAGAGCCTAGTTTGACTAACTTGACTAAGGACTAAATTGCAAACACAAATAAATCTAATTAAGCTAAGAGGTTTTGGCCCCTATCTGATTAGCTTGAGATGATTGGGTTGACCTAAGTCATATTCTTAATATATGGTAGGGTATGTTTTAAGCTTGTGACATGATGGCAGGACAGACATTCAGTGGTTGGCATGTAGCATGCATCATTACATCATTACATGAGACAATTATCAATTGAGTATAATTGTCATACATCATATGTTATATTGGGTGATGTTATAATATGTTTCATCGGGAGATATAATTTTGAGGAAATAATATGCCCATTCATGAAGTAATATTGATGCATTTATATATTTATTATTGATAATACATATATACATGCCCATACATGACATCAAGCTCTTTTCGATTCATATTATTTCAGTACATGATTTATTCTCTATTTAGGCATCACTAATTCGAGATAAGGTCTATTCATTGAGATTTTAGCTCATGATCTATTTATTTTTATTTTTAACCCCAACAGATATGAGGCACCTGATAGCAATTTGAGATATCGTGAAGAGATTTTTTAAGGTAAAGATGAGGCAAGCTAGACGCAAAATAATATAGAAGGTAACTTATTTAGAATTTGAGTTGTACCAATGTATAGTTTTGTATTCCATTATATTAGATCATATTTTGTATAATAGAAAATGTTGTGCAAGTTGGACGGTATGTATTAGTTGTATTTATTATATCTTGATAGTTTGTCGTGGCCTGTGTGGTTCTTGCTAGATTAGGTAGTAGTCTAGGATTTTTTTTGTGGATTTGGATATTAATATATTAACATATTTATTTGGATGAAAGCATGATTTATCTTGAAACGGATGATGTGAGCACATGTGTATATAATGTGTGATGGCTTCGTCTGTCCTATCATGTGCATCTCGCGTGCCGTGTGGGCGCGTCAGCATGCACATGTGTAACAACCCAAATCCGAAAAAAAATTTTGGGCACGACATGGCTAGCCACACTGTGGCCGGCCTCATGCCCATGCAAGCTACTCATGCCGCTTGCGTGGTGGGGGTGCCACGTGCTCACTGCCACTGCCGCAACCAATGCCACAACCCCCCTCCATGATACAATCACGCCTCTGGCTATGGAGCTCTGATACCAGCTTGATACAATCTCTCCTTTGGGGCTAAAGATTGATCTCTTCCGATTCTCAGATCTGGACTAATCTTGCACGGAACTTTGAAATAAGATCCCGAAATATTCCGCCGTCGGATCGACGTGACATTTTGATATGTTTTAGGTCCGGAAAAGAGCTTTCCAAAAAATTAAGTTTCAGGTGAATCGGAGTTAGGGATCTTGAGATATCCTTCGTTTAGTCGATGAACATCAGGATGCTCTATTTTGGATCCGTGGATGGAGGCACGAGATCCTAGGTAATGGTGGATGGTGGAGGACCGGCGTTAATGGGGTGGCACCGGTGAAAAGTGATGGTGGAAGGGTTGTGGTTTATGGAAGGATTAGGGCAAGAGTTGGATAGATTGGACGAAGGGGGAGAAGAGGGCCACCCCTAAGGGACTAGGGTGATTAGCCGGACGAGGGAGGTTAGAAGCGGCGTCGCCGGAGATTGAGAGAACGGGAGCGAAGAAGACGAAGGAGGCAAGGCAAAACTCAATCTCAATAATCAATAATATTTTGGTTGCCTACCACCTCCTTTTATAGGCTAACCAACAACTCAAATTAACCCTAAAAACACAATTTTCGTCGACCGCGTTCGAACTCGCCCGACCGCGTTCGAACACACCGAATTAGCTCTTTTGGATTTGCGAACGCGATGCAGGTGTTCGAACGCATGATCGAACGCGCCTGTCGGTATTTGCGAACGCGATGCAGGCGTTCACAGTGCGTTCGAACGCACAGTACATTCTCTTCACCACGTTCACAACCCCGTTCACAAACTGCGTTCGAACTCACTCCACCAGCGTTCGAACGCGACTTATAGAAAACTTATTTTAATGGAAAGTAAACACTAAAACATGAAATAAAAATACTCCTAAAGTGAATCCATGCTCGAGACGACGTCGGTGAAGTCCGAATCGTATCACTCCACCGCCTCCTCTCTCTCTTTAAATCTCTCTCTCTCGGTCTCTCTCTCACTCCACTCTCTCTCCACTCTCTTTCACACTCCTCGTTGCCGATGTCGGCCCGCCGCCACCTTCCCGAAGCCGCCACCGCCGGTGAGAAGCTCTCTCTCTCTCTCTCTCCTTCTCTTGCCCAAGCTCGGGCTCGTCGGAGTCAAGCCACTGGCTGGCCAGCAGCGGCCGGTGCCCTCCCCGCCGGCCCGGGTCCGCAACCTCCTCCTTCACCTCCTCTCTTTCTTCTCTTCCTCTTCTCCTCTTCTTCTTCTTCTTCTTCTTCTTCTTTCTTTCTTTCTTTCTTTCTTTCTTTCTTTCTTTCTTTCTTTTTCTCCGTCTTCCTCAGCTCCTTCTCATTCTTTCTGCACAGTCCGAACCCGACAATGCTATTCGGGGGAGAACTACACGCTTGGACTTTCCAAAATTCTAAGGCGGTGATCCAACGGATTGAGTGTTTCAAGTTGAATAATATTTTGATTGTCAAGGTACAGTGGAAGATGCAAAGGTCCAGATGGCAAGCTTTCACCTTCAAATAACGGCATTGCATTGGTATAGATCGATT
Organism: Typha latifolia; assembly: GCF_019914945.1. Classification (NCBI taxonomy): domain Eukaryota; kingdom Viridiplantae; phylum Streptophyta; class Magnoliopsida; order Poales; family Typhaceae; genus Typha; species Typha latifolia. Next base: position 11,333,702 of record NC_133086.1, on the reverse strand, counting down.
GTTCGTGGTAGAGGATTTACCATATGGGCTAATTTTTGTAGGAGGATTACACGCAGATTTGGAACAGCGGCATATAAAGATTTTGCTGCCACATTAAGCAAGATGGTTCATAGGACGACCGTATTGGAGTACCAAGCTGAGTTTGAAAGAGTTAGTAGTCGTTGTGAGCCACTTTGGCCCAAACCGATATTGATGAGCACATTTATTTCAAGGCTGCGGGATGAGATATATGCGGATGTTTGTGCTCTTTGTCTTACTACTCTTGAGGAGGCCTTTGAGAAGGCCGTGAGGATGGAGCAAAAGCATAAGGCTCTAAAGATGGCAGCGAAAACCAATTGAGGTAACCGAGATGGGCGGTTTGCACCTAAAACGTTGGCTAGAAATTCTGCTAGTTCAAAAATAGAGGCTGCGAGTACTAGACCACGACCACCTTTGAGGCATTCTTCCTATGTTAGAGGAGGCACAGGACCCCCCGTTCAAACTCTCACACCTGCCTAGGTGGCGGAGCATTTCACCCCCGGTCATCGGTGTTCTAAATCGATCGGGAGTGTGATGCTCATCGATGATCTCGAGGAGGATGATGAGGTTGTTGATGATGGAGAGTGTCTAGAGGAGGTCCATGAGGAGGTCGTTGTGGAGGGTGCGGAGAAAGATATCCAAGCTAAAATATCGATGCATGCATATTCGGGTACTTCTGCGCCGAGGACATTACGAGTAGACGGACACGTTAGAAAGTATTGTGTGCACATCCACATCGATTTGGGGAGTACACACAACTTTCTAGACGAGAGGTTAGTGAAGAGATTGGGTTTGGATGTCGAACCGACCACGGGATTTGATGTTGCTATTGGAGACGGCACGAAGCTTAAGGCAGAGAGCTTGTGTCGCTGGGTCGGTATACGAGTGTAAGGACACGACATCATTGTGGACTTGTATCCATTGGCGCTGCGAGGAGCAGATATTGTCCTTGGCACTCAGTGGTTACAGAGTTTGGGACCCATCACATTTGACTTCCGAAGCATGCGGATGAAATTTAAACAAGGAAATAAAGATGTGCGGCTTGATGTTGTTCGGTCTTCGCCGATTCCTACGATGCAGCCTATGGTGGGGCTGCCTTATGCATATGATTTGGCCTATCTTCTTCAGTTAAGACTAGCAAGAGATGAGCCTCAAACGAGTTCAGATACTACCATTGAATTGTCTAATTTATTAGATAACTTTTCTGGACTGTTTAAGGAGCCACAGGAGTTGCCACCGAAGAAAGCGGCGGATCATCGCATAGAGATTGTACCCGGGGCTGCACCAGCGAACGTGAGGCCATATCGTTATCCACATGTGCAAAAAGAAGTTATCTCAAAGATGGTAGCCGAGATGTTAGAGCAAGGCCTCATACAACCAAGTCATAGCTCATATTCATCCCCCGTGCTATTGGTGCAAAAAAAGGACGGGACATGACATTTTTGTGTCGACTATCGAGCACTAAATACTATTACCGTCAAGGACCGGTATCCTATTCCAGTTATAGAGGAGCTGCTGGATGAGCTTGTAAGGGCGTCTATATTCAACAAGCTTGACTTGAGGGCCGTGTATCATCAAATTAGATTTCACCCGGCGGATGTGCACAAAACTGCATTTCGAACTCTGGACGGGCATTACGAGTTTCGGGTGATGCCTTTTAGTCTCATCAATGCTCCAACTACTTTCAAGGCCTCATGAATGATATATTTCGGCCTCTATTGCGAAGGTATATCTTAGTATTTTTTTACGACATTTTGGTGTATAACAGGACTGAACTGGAGCATTGGCGGTATTTGGAGGATGTGTTGAATTTATTGAAGCAAAATCAATTAAAGATTAAGAAGTCTAAGTGCCTACGGGGAGTACCACAAGTGGAGTATTTAGGCCACATCATTTCAGCAGATGGTGTAGCGGCGAATCCTCAAAAGGTTGCATACATGACTACTTGGCCTATTCCTACTACTACCACCGGATTGACAAAATTTTTGGGGATGACTGGATACTATCGCCTTTTCGTCGCCGGATATGGCAAGATCGCTGCTCCTCACATTTTTTTGCTGAAGAATGACTCTTTTAGATGGACGGATGAAGCTACTACAGCTTTTAAAAAACTGAAAACAACAATGACAGCGACACCCATTTTAGTGCTACCGGACTTCACTAAAGAGTTCATTGTGGAATGTGATGCATCAGGAGTTGGCATAGGAGTTGTACTAATGCAAGGAGGACGTCCCATTGCCTATCTTAGCAAGCTTTATCACAAAAATCTTAACAATTATTGACTTATGAGAGAGAGATGTTGGCAATTCTGTATGTAGTGACAAAGTGGAGGCCTTATTTAATCGGTGACAAAGTGGAGGCCTTATTTGATCAAAGGAGTTTTCCATACTTTATGGGACAGTGTATACACACTTCGGCACAGCAGAGATGGGTCACAAAATTGTTGGAGTATGATTATGAAATACAATACAAGAAGGGAATAGAAACTAGAGCGGCGGATGCACTATCGCGCCAACCCGATACCGCCAAGCTTGCAGCCTATTCTCCTCTTACCTTTCCCTTCCTTGACGAGCTGAGGTATGTATGTACATCTGACCTAGATATTTTGAGATTGTTGCAGAAGGTGATGGATGATCCAGAGCGCCACCCAGAGTTGGAAAATCGAGGCGATTTGTTGTTGGACTACACATGCATTCGGGTGCCCGCAAATGATGGATTGCGGCAGAAATTGGTGGAGCACTTCCACCAAACTCTAGAGGCTGGTCATGAGGGTGTCTTAAGGACTTATAGGAGGATATCTCAGAGTTGCACGTGGCTAGGATTGAGGAGGGATTTGAGGAGTTTAATCCGTGCTTGCGAAGTCTGTCAAAGGGCTAAGACAACCACATTGAAATTGGCTGGATTACTTCAGCCTTTACCTATACCGGACCGTGTTTGGGAAGATATTTCTATAGATTTCATAGAGGGTCTTCCGCTGGTATGTGGTTATTCCGTTATCTTTGTGGTGGTTGACAGATTGAGCAAGTATGCGCACTTTTCGGCATTGTCACATCCATTTTCAGCCAAGTCGATGGCTGAAATTTTTGTTAGAGATGTTGCTCGGTTACATGGCATGCCATGCACAATTGTCCGGATCGTGATCGTGTATTTATGAGTGACTTTTGAACTGAGTTTTTTTTCAGATTGCAGGGGACTCAATTGAACTTCAGTTCAGCCTACCATCCACAGATAGATGGTCAAACCGAGGTGGTCTATCAAGGCATTGAGTAGTACTTGAGATACTTTGTGGAAGAGATACTGAGAAGATGGTTGGAGTTCTTACTATGGGCGGAGTGGTCATATAACACCGCCTACAATAGCAGCATTGGCATGACTCCATTTGAGGTGGTGTATGGACGCATGGCTCTGACATTACGCGCTTTTGATCCAGTAGCATCGACAGATCGGACGAAGGTGGACTTAGCATTGATGGATAGGGACGCCATATTGAGGAGGTTGTGTGCTCATCTTAAACTTGCTCAAAACCGCATAAAGAAAGTTTATGATCACAGCCATAGGGAGCAAGAGTTCGACATCGGCAGTTGGGTGTTTGTGAGGGTGCAACCATATTGACAGGTGACCTTGCGTTCAATGCGTAATCAAAAGTTAGCTCATCACTACTTTGGTCTGTTTCGGGTGTTAGAGCGTATTTGACCAGTTGTATATCGTTTGGAGCTGCTAGAGGTGTTGAGAGTACATCCCTGTCTTCCTTGTTTTATTCTGAGAGAGTGGATTGGAGATCATGAAGTTGTTGGATCAGTTCTACCGGAGCCATTGGAAGAGATAGAGATCATAGAGCCAATTTGTGTACTTGCTAGGCGCCGACGACGACATGGTACCAGATTGGAGATGGAGATTTTAGTTGTGTGGCTTGGCAAGCCATCCGATGAGGCGACATGGGAGTTGGATACTGATATCTTGGAGCGTTTCCCCAACTTTTCACCTTGAGGGCAAGGTGGGGGAAGCATGGTGGGTTGATACATTTAGTTAGAATCTTTTCTTACTGCATTAGTTTTTTATTTTTATTAAAATAAAATTCTTGTAAGTCGCATTCGAATGCACGAGGGGTCACGTTGGGACACCCTTGCAAACATCTGCATTAGGTTTGCAAATACAAAGAACGCGTAATGCGCGTTCGAATGCGGTCGGGCGTGTTCGAACGCGGGCGGGCACGTTCGAACGCCTGTATCGTGTTTGCACATACAAAGAACATCTTTTGTGTGTTCGAACGCTATTGGGCGCATTCGAACGCGATCGGCAAGAATCCTCTAGAATTAGAGTTACTTATTGCTTTAGGACTTGTTGGCTAGTCTCTATATATATGTAGATGGCAGCCAAATTCATTATGCTATTGGAATATTGATTTCTTTTCTCTCTATCATCTTTCTACCCTAATCTCCCTCCTCCCTCTTTACCATCCTTCCACCTCTACCGTTGGCAAGGTTTCTCCTAACTTCTAATCTTCCTCGACTATCGAGCCACCCCTCTTCTTTGGGATCTTGACCACTTCGTTCCCTTCGTCTATATCCCTTAATCATATCCACCATCCACCTTCATATCCATACCCATCCATAACCCTAATATCCACTCCACCCGTCACCACCACCATCACCCACGTTATTCCGTGTTTTCGTCCCAGTTGCAGTTTGAATCTACGAAGGGCATAAATACAAAAGTTGTAGGAAGTTACAAATCTAATCCACTTTGTTTCGTAATTTTCGACTAACAGAGGAATATCTAACGAATATTTTCCCATGGTTGCGTGGACTACTTTCTGCTATAAATTCAGATCTTAAGGGAATTGTTCCATAGCCGACCTTTTAGTACAAGAACCCATCGGGGATCTAAGTGGATGCTTCACATCATTAGAAAGCTTCAAGGGTGCTCTAGGTCCAGCACTAACATCGGTGCTCTCTAATCAGGTGTAGCGTTACCAGCAGTTGCGCCTAGTTGGGTGGCTTGGTGCTGGTTTTGTCGGTCCATTCTTGTTGGTGCATCATAAACATGTGATGCTTCTCCTCCATGAGCAGCATGTTAAAATCACTCTCGGGGTGGTTGTGATCGCAACAAGGGATGACTTGAAATAGATCTGAAATTGAAATTTTTGAGATCAATACCAACTATACTAGCCCTCTAGAAGTTAGGGATACAATGCAACTAGAATCAAGTCGATCGAATGAGTAGATCAAAAGATATGGAGGAAATACTGATCAAAGGTCAAAAGGTGGTGGGATTGACGTGGAAGGTGGATAATGTTGTGGCTAGGGATTAGTGGAAAATTCTTTATTTTGTAGATGTAGTTTGCGGAATTTGGATTGAAGTAGGGGAAGAGAAAGAGAAGAGGGAGACTAGGGGCTAGTAGAGACCGAATCAACAGAAGATGGTGGTTTGGTGTTAGTAAGGAGGGAGGAGGGAGGATGATGGCTGACGCTTAGAGATAGATGTAGAGAGAGATGGGGGCGGCAAAAGTAATCCAATTAGCCTAGAGACCGAACCACCACTTGGATACCACCCGAGGGTTGAATTAACGGATTGGGAGGACTCCAATCGTGACGATTTCTTCCATGACGTTTCAGACCGGAGGAAACCCTTCCACAGACATGAGCAACACTCTCAACCCATTAGAGGGGGTTTGTGTAACAATCTAACCTAAAAACAAAAAAATTATATGGGCACGACATGGCCGGCCACACTGTGGCCGACCTCGTGCCCATGCTATTGCATGGTGCATGGGGGTGCCACACACCCTGCTAACGCCGCTGCCGCAGCCGTCGCCTTTTCACCTCACCGTGTCTCTTTCTCTCTCTTTTACCTCTCTCCCCTCACTCTTTTGGCCTCTCTCTCCTCTCACTCTTTTGGCCTCTCTCTCCCCTCTCACTCTTTTGGCCTCTCTCTCTCCTCTCTCTTAAACTCCATTTCTCTCTCTCTCTCACGGCTACTGTCGCTACCGCCGTCGCCACAGCGGCCATGGTGAGCCAGCCTCTCTCTCTCTCTCTTGGGTTTGCAAAACCGAGCCATCGGCGAGAGGCCAGCAGCCGTGCCCCTCCGCGCCGGCCCGGCTCTCCTCCCTTCCCTCGTCTCTTTCTTTTCTTTCTCTTCTTCTTCTTCTTCTTCTTCTTTTTCTTCCTTTTTTCTTCTTCTTCTTCTTCTTTTTCTTCCTTTTTTCTTCTTCTTCTTTCTTCTTCCTTTCTTCTTCTTCTCTTTCTACAACAATGCTAGGCTCGGCCCAGCACTAGTGGCAGTGTTCTTTTTTGTTTTATTTATTTAGGTATTTATTTCTTAATTAATGCAAATAGATTATTTAGATATTAATTATTTTAATAGTAATATATATTCTTCAATATGATTATTATTAATTATAATTAGTATAATTAATGATTAATTATGTTATAAACTATTACACATAAATATAGGTAATACTTATATTTATTTTACTTATTTATATTTCTATTAAATTAATAGATAGATTTGTAAATTATAATTATTATATTTATATACTAATATTCTTAATACATTTTAAGTAATTCTAATAATTTATTATATATTATTATTTTATAACAAATAAAATACTAGGCTTATTTACTTATTTATTTATTATTTTATAAAGTAAAGACTACATAGTCCCTAATTATTCAAGATAGAGTGAGAACCACAACTTAATTATAATTAGTTTTTTATTTATAATTATAAAACTGACTAGTTATAAAGACAAGTAGAAATTCTAAAACCTAATAAATCATCATATTTTACATGAATGAATTTTAATTAGATAAATAGCTAATTTTATGTTACCTAAATATTTTCAGATCCTAAACCCCTTATATGAGACTCCGTGAACCTTATTAGTGATGAGTGACAATTGATTGATAGACGTGTGATAAGCTCTGATACTACTTTGATAGGCTTTGATACCATTTATTAAGCTCTGATACCACTTTGTTAAGATCTGGAACCAAAGATAGGCTATGCAACTATTCCTTCAAGATCTGAATGTATTATAGGAATCAATCCCGCAACCGTAGGAAAATATTTGTTAGATATTTTCTGAAAGTTAGAAAATTACGAAACAAATTGGGTTAGATCCGTAATTCCTGATCTACAACTTTTGTATTTACGCCTTTCACAGATTTGAACTTTAGCATGGACTAAAACACGAAATAACGTGGGTGATTGTGGTGGTGATAGGTGGAGTGGATGTTAGGTTTATGGATGGGTATGGAGATGAAAGTGGATTGTGGAAATGGTTAAAGGATGTAGATGAAGGGAATAAAGTGGTCGAGATCCCAAAGAAAAGGGGTGGCTCGATAGTCGAGGGAGATTAGAAGTTAGGAGAAACCTTACCAATGGTAGAGGTGGAAGGATGGTGAAGAGGGAGGAGAGAGAAGTCTATTGAGAAGATAGGAGACAAGAAATAAAAAATCCAATAGCATTCTTCTTCCTACTCAATTAAGGTTTCCTCCACATACATATAGAAGCTCACCCTAGGGACTCATCAACTAATTTAAACTACTCTAACAAATCCTAACAAATCAACAACTAAGTTAAAACCCTAACAAACCAACTAAACTAGTCTTCCTTATCTTCTTGGATTAACTCTCAGATTAAGCTTTCGTTTTGTCGTTGATAGATTCCGAATCTGGAGAAGTCATGAATATTGTAGATTTGGAGGTTGACGACCTTATCCAATTAGTTTGATATTATTTGGATATGTGTAGAATATTCTGTGAATATTTTCCCGAAACTACATAGAGCTAGATTGAGCTAATTAAATAAAATCCTAACCTACTAAGACTCTAACTAAACCAAATAACGAAATAAGATAATTAGACTCAATCCATTGAGCCTAATCTCCTTTTGATGTGATCCAATTTGATCCGGTTAGTATCAACGTGAGGGATACGTGTGTTGGGTCTTCTGATCTGAGGTGAGTGATCTTATCCCCTAGACACCTTTCTCAAATTAGAATATATTATATAATTATGTATGTGCATGTTTTGGCTTTCAGCATGATTATATGATCTTATGTAGAGATGATTTCAGTTGAGCATATTTATCATCCATTTGCTTAGACTAATCTTTGATATGAGAATATTGGTGATATATAGAGATAATTGAAGATGATTATACTGTTATGACTTTATGTCGAGATAATCTCTAGTATGAGTAGGCATGTGATAGACTAGAATGAGTATGAATGTGATAGATTTATGATTGGAGATTGCATAGCGTTATATCTCTTGACATTGAGATATGCATTGACTTGTTATAATACTAGATATATGCACGTGATCTACCATATAAAAGGAAATGCGTAAATTTCATTAATAGAAAAGTTGATAAAAAAAAGCATGAGGGTACCCGAGTAGGCGCTAGGGTTAGGTTGTTTGATGTGATTTTTATGGTCTCGTGGCCAATGTACGAGGTCAGTTGAGTTTGTGTGCACAGATAATCGAATACCTGTTGTTCGCAAGGGCATACGTGTGGCGAGTTACCCTTAGCGTATGACAGAGTATGATTATGATTGAGATACCCTTAGCGTATGATAGGATATGCTTTGAGTCTACGGGCAGGATGATGAGATAGGATAAAAGGTGTTGACTATGCATTGTGGTCTAGTATGATGATATTATATCGAGATGACACTAATAATTGGGATATTGAGAATTGCATATAATTTCTTTATCATCTGATACACCTAATTATCGAATAGTCATTATGCATCATATGTGGTTGCATTTGATATTATAGCATGGTCATTGTCGGCATGCATCAAATGTGTCATATTAGAGACAATTATGATGATGGTATGATATTGAGATTTATTTATATATTATCGAGAATTGTGTTCTTAATCAGTTATAATATGATATCTATTATATATCTGATATTATTCAGGACATACTTATATGCTCATTCATAGCATGATGCTTCTTTCTGATTCATATTATTCAGTGCATGATTTACTCACTATTTGACATCACTGATTCGAGGTAAGGTCTATTGACTGAGTCTTTAGCTCATGACTCTCTTTATTTCTTTTCTAACTCCTTAGATATGTGGTATGTGATAGCGACTTGAGATATCTTGAGAGATATTTAGAGCGATGATGAGGTGAGCTATATATGCGAGATGGTATAGATGATAATTTATGTAGAAATTGAGTTGTACCATTATTTGATATTTTACCCATTGTATTAGACGATGATTTATATAATACAGGTCAAATTATAGTGTATGTATGTATTAGTTGTTTTAGTTGTATCTTGATAGTTTGTTGTAGTCTGTATGGGCCCTACTAGATTATGTAGCTACCTAGTATGGTTGTTAGCAGGTTTATCTTGGTTATGTCATGATTTATTTTATGATGTATTGTGTGAGCACAGGTCTGTGCATGATGGGCCCTGCTTAACCTGTCGCGTGAGCTGCGCGTGCCGTGTGGGTGCGTGGGCATGCATGTGACCGTGCTGGGCGGGGGCGTTACAGCTTGGGCTTGGAGCCAAACCAAGAGAACACCATTCGGCGCTGAACTATGCGCGTGGAGTTCCAAAAATTCAAAAGCGACAACTAGACCGAGTGGATATATATGATGAAGAGGTACTTCACATGGCAAGGTACCTGTGAGGACCAGAAGGTTTTACTGACCTCGATTCATTTGGAGGAGTCATCCCTTCACTAATTTAGGTTAGCAGATGCACAACACAAGGTGAACCCACAAGAAAATTTTAGCACTGAAATTTACCGACATTTTGGTACCTCCGGATATGAGGATTATCATGCCTTGCTGACCAAGACCGTTCAAAAGATGATGGACGCTTTTAGAGATAAGTTCGAGAGCATAAGTGGCAGGTGCGTTCCTCCTGACCAACAGCTAAAATCCAACTTTATTGCTAGACTACGATGTGACATCCGGGCTGATGTGAGGGAATTGCGTCCGACCACGCTAAAGCAAGCTATCGGGATGCTCTCTTAATGGAGGAGAAGTATACGAAGTTGCAATCGATAGCAAGGAGTTTGTCGACCAGTAGAGATGGATGAACAACAGCACGTCCACCACAAGCCGAGGCATACCCGGTGATTAGCAAACTAGACCATAGTTGGTTCATCGAGTTCAAGGGCACCTCTTCGAGTGTTCAATGATGTGAAGGGTGCTGTCAAGATTCCTAGGAGAGCCCTAGCACCTGCCTAGATCGAGAGAAGAAAGGCAAAAGGATTATGTTTCAAATGTGACAAGAAATTTGTCCTGAGGCATCAATGTGCCAAACCGACAGGTACTTTTATATTTATTAATGGACTCAAAGGTGCTGAAGAGGATCTATACTTAAACATTGAGGACATGAAGGCGGAGATCTCATTCCATCATATTTCGGCGCCACCGCATCGAAGACCCTATGGGTGGACGGAATCATCAAGAAGGTCACCGTGCGCATCTTAATTGACACCGAGAGGACGCACAACTTCTTGGATGAGTATTTTGTCCGAAAGCTAGGCTTGGTGACCGACCCTATTGTGGGATTCGAGTTGGCCGTTGGAGATGGAAAAAATGCTCAAGGCGGAAGGTGTGTGCAATGGATTCCAATTGCAGGTGCAAGTGTAACGCCCCCGCCCAGCACGGGCACGTGCACGCCCACGCGCCTACACAGCACGCATGGCGCACGCGATTGGTCGGGCGGGGCCCATCACACACAGATACTCTCCTATACGATAACAAGTCAATGCATAACAGGAATTTAGGTGGAATAGGAATCAAGAGAAAATGATGCAATATAGTCTCCAACTATATCGTCAACACATGCATACTCATGCTAATCTATTACATGCATACTCATGCTACAGATCAACTCGGTAAACAATCATAATAGTAGAATCATCTCTCATGATCTCTATATATCACCAATGTGCTCATATCCCAGATCAACCTAATCAGATGCATGATAATATATGCTCGACTGTAATCATATCTAGATAAGGTCATATAATCATACTGAAGGTCAAAACATGCATGTACATAATATATAATATAACCTAATTTGAGAAAAGCGTCTAGGGGATAAGACTACTCACATCTTATCAGAAGACTCAACACGTATCCCTCGGGTCCATCAATCAACTGCCACTCGACGCTGGTCAGATCCTCGGGGTCTCAAATAAGGGGGTTCAGAGTCTGAAAATGTTTAAGTAACATAAAGTTAGTTGTTTATCTAATTATAATTCGTTCGAGTAAAATATGATATTTTATTAGGTTTAATATTGATTAGATTTATAGGATAAATTTAATTGTGGCAATATGAATATGCTATTTATATTTATTTAATAAAATCCTAATTTGATAATTATAGAAAATAAGTATATATTAATTTATCTCCTTTTTATAAATAACCAAGACGACTATATATATGATTTAATAAAAATATAATTATAGAATAATATTATTACTAGTTATTTTGTAATACTTACTCTTATTTAACTAATCCTAAATTATACATAAAATAATCATTATCCTATTATACAAAAATAATCTGCAATTCTAGTATTCCATTTTATACAAACTATTAGACAATACTAATATACTAAAAATAGACATATATAATATAAGTTAAATATAAATATAAGACTACATATATTCACTAATAAATAATAACTAAAACTCTAAATAAATTTATAGGCAATATTTATAATTGTAATTAATAAATTATTATACTAAAATGCTTAGTAAAATTATATTAGTTATAAATTATCAAAATAAGTAATTACCTAAATAGACTATGTTATTTATCATTAGGAAGTAATTCTATATAAAAAAAATAGTCCTCTTCCAACACTGCCTCCTACACAACAAGAGGAGGAGGGCCAAGAATGGAGAAGAAGAAGACAGGAAGAAGAAGAGAAAGAAAGAAAGAAGAAAGAAGAAGAAGAAGAAGAAGAGAAGGAGAAGGAAGGGAGGCTCACCTAGGCTACGGCGGTGGCGGCGGCGACTGGCGTTGATAAGAGAAGGGAGAGAGCTCAAGAGAGAGAGAGGTGATAGAGAGAGAGAGAGGAGGGCAAGAGAGAGTGAGAAGGTGGTGCGACGGCGACGACGGCGACAACGAGAAGCTGTCGGTGAGGAGAGAAAGAGAGCAGTGCTAGAGAGAGAGAAAGAGAGGAGGGTAGAGAGAGAACGAGGGAGTTAGAGAGAGAGAGAAGGTGGTGAGAAAGGGAGTGGTGATAGAGAGAGAGAGAAAGAGAGGAGGGTAAGAGAGAGAATGAGGGAGTTAGAGAAAGAGAAGGTGGTGCGGCGGCGACAACGGCGACGGCAGCAGTAGGCCGGCGTCGGCAAGGGAAGGAGAGAAAGAGAGAGAGAGAGAGAGAGAGAGAGAGATCGAAAGAGAGAGAGAGAGATTTAGAGGGAGAAAGAGAGAGGCGGTGAGGGTGGTGCTGCGGTGGCGACGACAGCGACGGCGGTAGTAGACCGGCGTCGGCAAGAAAATATGTGAGGAGAGAGAGAGAGAGGGAGAGAGAGAATATGTGAGAGAGAAAGAGAGAAAGAGAGAGAGAGATATATAAAGAGAGAGAGGGAAGGCGGTGGAGGAGGGGGAAGGGCGGCGGCTACGGTAGCGGCGGGGCCCACCGTAGCTAGCTGGTCCGACCCGATTGGCCGGGCCGGCGGTTGTGGGCGCACGTGGCACGCCCAACACACGCCCACGTTGCATGGCACGAGCTCGTGCCATGCAACACCAATATATTTTTTTATTTTTTTTATTTCTTTCTTTTTGTCTCTTTTTTTTAATTTATACATTATTATTATTTATTTTATTAATTAATTATTATTATTATTATTATTATTATTTGGTTATTACAGCAAGGCCACACGTTCACAATGGATTTGTACCCCATTGCATTGCGAGGAGTAGACATTGATCTTGGAACTCAGTGGCTGCAAATTTTAGGACCTATAACATCTTGGAACTTGGGTACGACTATGAGATCACCTAGAAGAAGGGAAACAAAAACCTAGCAGCCGACACACTACTGCGCCATCCAGCTATCATGGGTTTACGATTTTATTCACTCCTATTTTTCCTTTCTTGGAATTTGAGGAGCACTAATACTGCTGATCTAGAGGTGTGTAGGCTACTGCAGTGGCAGTAGATCCGTCACAGCATCGGGAGTTTGATGCATGCGACGGTTTGTTGGTGGAGCACGGGCAGATATGAGTGCCAGTGGACTCAACACTTCGGGCTCACTTATTAGAGCACTTCTATGGTACTCCAATAGCGGGCCATGAGGGTATTTTGAGGATGTATAAGAGGATGTCTCGTAGCTATACTTGGGCAAGGATAAAAGCAGAAGTGAAGAAGTTTGTGAAGGAATGCAAAATCTACCAATGAGTGAAGGCTGAAACACTAAAACCATCGGTCCTGCTATAGCCATTGTCGATTCCTAAGAAGTTTGGGAGGACATTTCTATAGATTTTATGGAAGGTCTGCCTGAGACAAAAGGGTATTCGGTAATCTTAGCGGGGGTGAACCGAATGACTAAAGGAGCACACATTTTAGCCTTGAAACATCCATTTTCAAAAAAAAACTATTGCTAAAATCTTTGTTTGCGACATCGCCAAACTCCGCGGAATGCCACGATCCATCATTTCAGATCGTGATCATGTCTTTATCAGCAACTTTTGGATGCATTATTTCATATTGCAAGGTACTCGGTTGAACCTCAGTTCGACCCACCACCCTCAAATGATGGTCAAACCAAGATTGTCCACCATGGTATCGAGCAACACCTTCGCTGTTTTGTCAGGGATAGACTAAAGACTTGACTGAGTTACTTACCATGGGTGGAATGGTCTTATAACACCGCATACCACACTAGCACAAGGATGACCCCATTTGAGACGGTGTACGGGAGAGCACCATCTATCTTGTAGACTTATGATCGGTTGACACCAGTGAACTGCACGAAGTTGGATCTATGTTTGATGGGCCGAGATGACTTGTTGAGGTGACTTAAGGACCACTTGGTAGCAGCTCAAAGTTGCATGAAGTAGGTGTATGACAAGAGCCACAAAGAAAGAGAATTTGCGATGGGAGATTTGGTCTACGTGAAGGCACAATCATACAGGCAAGCGAAGTTATGACCATTACAAAATTAGAAGTTGGCACACAAATTTTTTGGACCATTTCACATTGAGGAATGAGACAGACTAGTGGCTTATCGACTCGACTTGCCAGTTGGGACTCGAGTACATTTAGTCTTCCATGTGTCGAACCGGATCTAGTTGTGGGAACCGAGCTACCAAAGCTCTTTGAGGAGATACAAGATGTAGTCGAACTCGTGAGATTCTTCGCCAAACGGAGGTGTTGACATGGAGCTAGACTTGAGACGGTGGTGTTAATCGAGTGATTGGGATAAGTGACTAACGAGGCTACATGGGAGCTCGAGCAGGAGATCTTTCAACGTTTGCCTCACTTCACACCTTGAGGACAAGGTGGGTGATACGATCTCCCCTTAGGCCAAGGCTCGATCTATCCTGATTTTCAGATCTGAATAGGATTTGACACGAAACTTTGAAAATAGATCTCAAAAGATGCAGCCGTCAGATCGATGTGAAACGACTTTCCAACAAGTCTAGTTTTAGGGGAATTGGATGGTGGGATCTCTAGATATCGTCCGAGTAGTAGATAGACATCAAGAAGTCCTTCTTTCGATCCGTGGATGGAGGCACGAGATCCTAGGTGATGATGGATGGTGGTGGACCAGCGTTAATGGGGTGGCACTGGTGAATATGTGGAGGTGAAAGGGTTATGGGTGATGGTAGGGGTTAGGGCAAGGTACTAGATAGATTGGAAGAAGGGAGAGGAGTGGGCCACCCCTAAGGGACTAGGGTGAGTGGCCGGTCGAGGAGGGTTAGAAGCGGCGTCGCCGGGGGGACGAGAGAACAAGAGAGATGAAGACGAAGGAGACAAGGGCTAAACTTAATTCATTTAATAATTAATAATGATGATATGGTTGCCATCCACACCTTTAGAGGCTAACCAAATAATTCAAAAATGGCAATTATTAACCCTAAAACAATAGGTTTTTGTCGATCGTGTTCGAATGCACTCGATCGCGTTCGAGCGCATATTTTGTGTTCTCTGTATTTGCAAACCTGATGCAGGCGTTCATAAGCCTGTTCAAACGCTCATTTCACGTTATTTGTTTTTGCGAACCTGATGCAGGCATTCACAAGCATGTTCGAACGCACTCCATCCGCGTTCGAACGCGATATATAGAAAACTTATTTTTCTATCAAATAAACAATAAAACAAAAATAAAAGATACCCCTAAAGTGTATCCATACTCGAGATATCATCGGTGAAGTCTGAATCGTATCAATCCACCACGCTTCCATACACCTTGTCCTCAAGGTGACTCAAGTCAAACTTGTTGTATTTGGTGGGTCATCCTCAGTCGAACTTGGATACTTGTACTCCTACTTGCCCAAGGTGGGATTCGGGTTCGTCTACATTGAGTCCACTTGGTCTTGGGTGGTTGAACTAATTGACTCAATGTCAATTCAACTATAGAAATCTAGTGCACCTGATTGCGCTCGGGAGGTCGAGTTACATGTAGTTGGTGGATCCTGACTAGGTCCACCTAGTGACTCGAGTTAGGTTCAACTAGCCGAACTGACTGTTGGTTGTGCTAATAATCATTCTGCCCACTCCATGGATTAGGATCCAAGACAAATGTGTCCTGGTATAAGCAAACTCGACTTAAGTCAAGTAGAGGATTTTTAATCAGGTCCCTTATTTGACTTAATTTGGTTCTTAGGTTCAACCCAACTCATGTTTAGCAATTCAACCTGGTCAAGCCCAACCATGTAGCCATCTTGAAATTCTAACCACTTAGGGATTTCAAAAAAAATTGAAATCCCTAATATTTCTCCCATAATTCCCTCTCCATCAACTGTTGCCATAGGAGTTGCCTTGGCACGTAGCAACCATGTGTTACGGACCAGATCTAGAATGATCCGTTCGTAGGATGATTATAAAAATTTAGGTGGAGTAGCCTTGTGAGTTAGGGTTCTAATGGCTCTAGTTTCACCTAAATCGAAGATCAGGATGAAAAAGATAAAAATAAAATAGTGGAGATAGGTCAAAGAGGGCAGAACGGTAATTTTTGACATTGTGGCGGTCATCGGAGGGTGGCCGACGGCCAAGGGTGGTGATGGATGGCCGTATTGTAGGGTGGCTGCTGGAGGTAGGAGGTGGCTAGGGTTTGGATGCTTGAAGGGGATCTACAGTTATAATCTACTCTTATAAAAATAAAGACAATCTAACGGCTAATGAAAAAAAGATAAGGACAAGAATAATAACTGGCTAAACGCAGATTTCTCTCTATTCCTTTTATATAATTATCAATACATGTCCACTCCTATTTATAGGAGTAAAAATCCATAGTGGATCGAATCCACATGCGGATTATCCGATTTATTTGAAATTCAAACAACAAGATAAAGCTAGCTAACTAACTAAATCAACCTTCTTAATCTTTCTTGGATTAATCCTTCGCTTCGTCATAGATAGATTCCAAATCTGGAGAAGTCTTGAATACCAAAGTAGATCTGAAGGTTGAATTTTATCTCACTAGTTTGATATTATTCGAACGTCTATAGAATATTCTGCGAATATTTTCTCAAAACTGCACAGAGTTGGATTTAGGTAATTAAATAAAATCCTAACCTTCTAACTAAACTAAATAAGAAAATAAGATAACTAGACTCAATCCATTAAGTCTAATCTCCCCTTGATGTGATCCGATCTTACCCGATTCACATCAATCCACCACGCTTCCGATCACCTTGTCCTCAAGGTGACTAGTCTCTCGTGCCCTTGTACTCATATAACTTGTCGTGCCAATCAGTAGATTCGAGTTCATCTTCTTCGAGTTCACCTAGGAACATGACGTGGGCTGGCTGATGCTTGCATTTATGATCGGGGGTAAATCGGTCATCATAGTAAAAACACAAGTCTTTTCTTCGGCGCTCTTCTAATTAGTTGGGTACAAAACGGCACGTGATCATCTGTCGGTTAGGCTGAGCCGTTGGTGCAATCTGAGTCGGGGCAGATGCCGTCTCTAGTGGGCCATGGGTTTGGGCCGCCTTTCTTCTCTCCTCCTTGCAGATCTGGTTCAATTAATCCACTTGGACTCCATCAGTACAGCTGAGGAGAAGGCCTCTACAAAAGTAGTGGGCCTCAAAGCCTTGACCTCAGCTTGAATGTCAAGCCTAAGCCCACTAATGAAGGTACTCTTTAGGGCCGAGTCAGACCAGTTAGTGACTCGGTTGCATATCCGCTCGAACTCCTCCCGGTAAGCTCAAATTGTTATTGACTGAGTCAGCTTAGTCAACATGGCCTGAAAGTCCTCGTACTGAGTCGGACCGAATCGAGCACAAATCACATCCGCAAAGTCCTGCCAAGACTCAAATGGTCGAGTCTGCTCAACCGACTGGTACCACCTAATCGCCACGCACTCCAAGTGAAATAAGGCTAGCTAGACCTTCTGGTGGTCGGGCGTGCCATGGTACGTGGAAAACTGCTCCGCTAGATAGGTCCAATCTAGCGGGTCTCCTCTAGAAAATTTTGGAAAGTCAAGTTTGACACTCCGAGCTTGGATCCCAAAATGTGGTCTGTCATCATGGGCAAAGTGACCTCGGGGTTGAGGCTGGTCTCTTGGGTCATAGGCCCACGGGTTTGGCTCATGTCGCCCTCGGGCTGCATGCGGGTTCGGCTCAGTCTGACAACGCGGGCCCACCGATTCATTCCACCATTCATCCTCGGGCTCGTACTCATGCTCGGGGTTTTGTTCATGGGTTCCAAACTAGTTTGCACGAGGTGGTCGAACCGGTTCGCAAAAATTTAGCATGCCTCAAAAATCATGCGCTAGGGCTGAATTTGGAATTCAACGTAGGGGTGCCAGATCAACTCCCATAGGAACGGAGATGAGATCATGGTCCTCCATGGTCGATGCCTTCACGTTGGCCCTGGAACGCGTGTTAACCATCTTCCGAGGAACATCGGCTCTAATACCAATTTGATAAGCTCTGATACTAATGTTACGGACCAGATCTAGAACGATCCGTCCGTAGGATGATTATGCAATTTAGGTGGAGGTAGCCTCGTGAGTAGGGTTCTAATGGCTCTAGTTTCACCTAAATCGGAGATCAACATGAAAATATAAAAATAAAATAGTGGAGATAGGTCAGAGAGAGTAAAACGGTAATTTCTGATATTGTAGCGATCGTCGAAGTGTGGCGGACAGCCAAGGGTGGTGGTGGATGGCCGTATTGTAGGGTGGCTGCTGGAG
This sequence comes from Typha latifolia, assembly GCF_019914945.1. Taxonomy (NCBI): domain Eukaryota; kingdom Viridiplantae; phylum Streptophyta; class Magnoliopsida; order Poales; family Typhaceae; genus Typha; species Typha latifolia. Next base: position 11,315,315 of record NC_133086.1, on the reverse strand, counting down.
GTAGGAGGTGGCTAGGATTTGGATGCTTGTCGACTCGCCGTGGTTGCAAAGAGAGGTAGTGTAAGGCGGCCCAAGTGCTGGAACTCGTGGTTCCGGATCATCTCCCTTACCACTGATGAGGATTCCTAATAAGGGATATCCAGTGACCATGCGTGGTCTTCCTCCATTAAACAATGGCTAGCACGGTTGTCGACTCGTCGAAGAACTCTATTCTAATGTCGAAAGAACCTTTCCAACTATTGAGCTCGCAGGAAACTACTGCCTTGAAGCTGGACTCTTTGCCGTTTCTATAGGGATCGAGAAGGGTGCAGCCAGCCTTTCACGGTTTATTGGTGAGGTCTTCAGTGCATGGGAAGATGTGGTGGTTCCGAGGGCTGCTACAATGGTTGAGGATTCCATTGTATTCGGTGGCGATTTGTTGTGGCTGACCATGGGTCGGGGTGTAGAAGCTCGATCTTACTGGATAGCCGAACTCTCCCCTATTTTTGTGGGGAACGGGGAGGTCGTGGAGGATGTTGGGTATGCTACGGAGGGCTCCCCATGCTGTCTTGCGATTGCCATGCTTGTTGAAGAAGGTTTCAGCCCCACCCATATTTCCTGCATCATTTCCATCATCATCTGATTATTGATGGTTGTGTCTGTGTTCAGAAAGAGATCCAAACATGGCTTGAACGGTAGGCTCTTCCGTATTCAGATTTGGTCGGGTAGTTCTGCGGGAGGAAGTCCCCGCAACCGTTTCCCCCTCCTCTATTGGGAAAATCTCATCTTCCTCATCTCGCCATGCAGCCATGGCTCTAGTTGTTGTCATAGGAAGTGCGTGTCTGAGGAACGGTGGCTCTGATACTAGCTTGATACGATCTCCTCTTAAGCCAAGGCTCGATTTATCTCGATTTTCAGATCTGGACAGGATCTGACATGGAACTTTGAAAATAGATCTCGAAAGATACAGCCGTCGGATCGACGTGATATTTTTATATGTTGAAGTTCTAGAAACAAGCTTTCCAACAAGTCTAGTTTCAAGCGAATCGGACAGTGGGATCCCTAGATATCGTCCGAGTAGTAGACGGACATCAAGAAGTCCTTTGGATCCATGGATGGAGGTACGAGATCCTAGGTGATGATGGATGGTGGTGGACCGGCGTTAATGGGATGGCACCGGTGAATACATGGAGGCGGAAGGGTTCTGGCTGATGGTAGGGGTTAGGGCAAGGTGATAGATAGATTAGAAGAAGGGGGAGGAGTGGGCTGCGACCCCTAAGGGACGACAAAACAAGAGAGAAGAAGACGAAGGAGATAAGGGCAAAACTCAATTCATTCAATAATGATGCTATGGTTGCCATCCATATCTTTAGAGGCTAACTAAACAATTTAAAAATGATAATTATTAACCCTAAAATAGTATATTTTTGCCAATCGCGTTCGAATGCGCCCAATCACGCTCGAACGCACATTTTTTGTTCTCTATATTTGCGAACCTAATGCAGGCGTTCACAAGCGCGTTCGAACACACTCCATCCGCGTTCAAATACACATTTCGCGTTCTCTATTTTTGTGAATCTAATTCAAGCATTCACAAGCGCGTTCCAACGCACTCCATCCGCGTTCGAACGTGATCAAAAATAGTAGAAGAAGAAAACCATATATTAACAACTTTTGTAAATATAATAACAACTTTCATTTATTTTTAATAATCATATAGAGTCATGCTTTTGGTTAATTAACAAAAGCATGACTCTGTATGATTATTATTTGTTTCTATGTAAATTATAATGGTGAAATATGTAAATTCTGCAATCTATAGAAAAAAAAAACAATGAAAGTTGTTAAAAATAAATAAAAGTTGTTATTAATTGTGCGAAAGTTGTTAATATATAGTTTTTTTCTTCTACTATTTTTTTCTACTATTGCTTCATTTTCTTCTTCTTTCTTCTTTTTCTTTTTCTTCTTCTTTCTTCTTTTTCTTTTTCTTCTTCTTTCTTCTTTTTCTTTTTCTTCTTCTTTCTTCTTCTTCTTTTTCTTCTTCTTTTTTCATAAACAAGTCTCTCTAATTGCTATTTAATTAATCAAAGATAGTGGTGAAAATTTACATTTCGTTGTATTTTAATAACTTTCATTTTTTTTTCTTCTATATACATTTTGTCGTATTTTAACAACTTCAGTGATAAAATAGATTAAGAAGAAGCAACAATAGAAAAGAAGAAGAAAAAATATATTAATAACTTTCGTAAATATAATAACAACTTTCACAAATATAATAACAACTTTCACAAATATAATAACAACTTTCACAAATATAATAACAACTTTCACAAATATAATAACAACTTTCGTAAATATAATAACAACTTTCGTAAGTATAATAACAACTTTCACAAATATAATAATAACTTTTGTAAATATAATATCAACTTTCATTATTTTTTCTATACAAGTTTTTATTAATCATTCTTTTCTTTCTATACAAGTCTCTATAATCGCTCGTTAGTTAATAAAATAAGAGATTAATTAAAGATAGTGGTGAGAATTTATATTTCATTGTCTTTTAACAGCATTTAGTTTTTTTCTATATTTCGTTGTTTTTTAACAACTTCGGTGGTGAAGTAGATTAAAAAGAAAGAGCAACAACAGAATATAATAATAAGAATAAACATATTAATAATTTTTGTAAATGTAATAATATCTTTCACAAATGTAATAATAACTTTCGTTATTTTTTCTATATGCTTTCTATACAAGTCTTCTTCTTCTTTCTTCTTCTTCTTTTTATTTTTCTTCTTTTGCTTCTTCTTTCTTCTTCTTCTTTTTATTTTTCTTCTTTTGCTTCTTCTTTCTTCTTCTTCTTTTTATTTTTCTTCTTTTTCTTCTTCTTCTTTTTTTTTCTATGCGTTAATTTTTTTTTCTATACAAGTCTCTCTAGTTGCTCTTTAATTAATAAGTAAGAGATTAATCAAAGGTAGTGGTGAAAATTTATATTTCTTTGTCTTTCAATAATTTTTATTTTTTTTCTTCTATACACATTTCGTCGTCTTTTAACAACTTCAGTGGTGAAGTAGATTAAGAAAAAGAAGCAACAACAGAAAATAAGAAGAAGAAAAAGAAACATATTACCAACTTTCGTAAATATAATAACAACTTTCATAAATATAATAATAACTTTCACAAATATAATAATAACTTTCACAAATATAATAACAACTTTCATTGTTTTTTCTATACAAGTCTCTATTAATCATTCTTTTTTCTATACAAGTCTATATAATTGCTTTTTAATTAATAAAGTAAGAGATTAATTAGAGATAGTGGTAAGAAGTTATATTTCATTATCTTTTAACAACTTTTAATTTTTTGTCTATACACATTTCGTTGTCTTTTAACAACTTCAGTGGTGAAATAGATTAAGAAAAAGGAGCAACAACAAAAAATAAGAAAAAGAAGAAATATATTAACAACTTTCGTAAATGTAATAACAACTTTCGCAAATATAATAACAACTTTCGTTGTTTTTTCTTACACTTTCTATATAAGTTAATCATTATCTTTTTTTCTATACAAGTCTCTATAATCACTCTTTAATTAATAAAAAAAGAGATTAATTAGATATGGTGTGAATTTATATTTTGTTGTCTTTTAACAACTTTCTTTTTTTTTATACATATTTCGTTGTCTTTTAACAACTTCAATGGTGAAGTAGAAAGAGCAATTATAGACTTGTACAAAAAGGATTAAGAGAATAAAAAAAGGAGCAATAGAAGAAGAGGATGATGAAGAAGAAAAAGAAGAGGATGAAGAATAATAATAATTATCAGCAGCATATGAAGTAGAAGATGAAGAAAATGAAGAAGATGAAGAAGAAGATGAGTACGGATCATTTCTCTCTCTTATAGTGTCCCGTCAACATTTAATGAGGCACTAAATAACAAAAAGGGCAAAGTTACAAGAAAAGCAAGAAAAAAGCTTAAAGTGCAAGGGAAACAGAAAATGACCCTGAGCTGCTAAATCAAAAATCAAGTAGGTTTTTGGTGCAAATAACCCAAGAAATTATCGATCCTTTCTTCTCCTCTCTAGATTGAGAACTTCTCCCTCCTCTCTCAAGCATTAGCTATGTGCCCTCAATGCCGGTTACCCTCTAGCATCCCTCGTATGTGAGACCCTCCCTTAGAGGTGAAAGTGGATCAGATACGGACCGAATAGTGTTAAACCCATATCCGGGTCCATATTTTTAATTCAGATACGGATTCAAATACAAATATTGGACGGAGAGCAAAATTTAAAACCATATCCTAACTAAACGGATACAGATAATTTTTGAATAGAGGATCGGATCTTAAACGGATGTTGATCAAATTTTAAATGAATTATGATCTTTTATTTAGACATAATTAACGCAAAAATATTAAGAGTTTCACAAAAAATAAATTTTTTATATATCAAATATATATATAATTAGATAAATTAATCTCTACAAACAATATATAACATATCATTAATAACAATATCAATATTTGCTATTTAAATAAGCAAACTAAAAATTGTAAATCATTCAAAAAAATATGCAGATAAACAAATATCTGATATCTATATCTGAATCCGTATCTGGGTTTTCTAAAAAAATTCTATCCGTATCTGAATCGGATAAATTTTTTTTATCCAAATCGGGTTAGATAGCAAGTCGAGTCAGAGTTAATCTAACACGTTTTCACCCTACCCTCTCCATCTTGGGACACCAACTCTCTTCTCCCTCCTCTTCCTTCACCCTACAACCCCTCGTGCAATCCCTATCATAACCCACATCCACTCCATCTCCACCATTACCATCACCTCCCATCACCAACCCTTCCACAGAGTCCACCGTATTTTAACCCCACCAGTGATCTAAATCTATGAAAGACATAAATACCAAAGACGTAGGGCAAGAAGTTACGGATTGAATTCAACTCGGACTGCCTTCCTACACCCGAAGTTGATCCAGTGGCCGAGTTTGGTTCATAAAAATGATCAAGTTGGTGGAGGAGCTAGCTAAAAACCCATCGAGCAATCCAAACCTCGAAGTTTGTGGCAGGCTACTTCTAGATTGTGGGCTAATTCGTGTGTCAACGGATCCTCTACTCTGGAGATCTTTGATTGCCTATTTTAATGACACACCTATTGTTGGACTTGTAGGAGCTTTGCATACATATAAATGACTAGCCCAAAGATGTACCTATGCATCGATGAGAACTGAGGTGAAGAAGTATGTACACGAGTGCAGGATATGCCAAAATGCCAAGGCAAAGACACTAAACCGATGAGGTTGCTGCAATCACTGCCTATACCTAAGCGAATATGAGAGGACATCTACATGGACTTTATCGAGAGGCTACTAGAGGTCAGAGGACAATCTATGGTTTTTGTTATGGTGGATTGAATTAGTAAATACGCTCATTTTGCAGCTTTGAAGCACCCATTTTTAGCTAAACGAGTTGCTAAATTTTTTATTGAGGTGGCTCGATTACATAGGATGCCCAAGTCAATTGCTTCATAAAGGATTGGGTCAGGTTCTTGCCTTGGGTTGAATGGTCGTACAACATGGCACACCATTCGAGCACAGGAATGACACCATTTAAGGTGGTCTATAGGCAGATTCCACTCGTTCTCTATGGATATGACTGATCCATAGCCTTGGACCAAACTGAACTTGATTTTGAGTAGCAGACCGAGACGAGATGCTAAGGAGATTAAAATAACGATAGCCCATGACCATATGAAGCAGACAAATGATAAGGGCCGATGTGAGAAAGAGTTCGAAGTGGGTCAGATAGTCTTTGTACGGGCACAACCCTGCTGCCAAGCATCCTTAAGGCCGATTTAAAATCAAAAGTTGGTTTTCAAATGCGTTGTACTAAATCGTGGAGCAGATTGGTCTAGTTGCATATCTCTTGGAGTTACCTAAGGGACCAAGTGTCCACCTGGTTTTCCATATTTTGGTCTTTAAGGTATAGGTTATACACAAACAACCCGTGGGCCTGATTCTGCCCAAACAAACCATAGGAGATGGACCCCTTGAGCTACTCTAAGTATTAGGACCAAATTTGAGACCAAGCTACTAATTGAGTGGCTTGATAGGCTCCATTTGGGAGCTAGACTAAGACATCATCACTTCCTAGATTTCACACCTTAAGATCAAGGTGATGAAAGTATAGTGGATTAATACAATTTAGGTCAACTCAGTTGTCTCGAGCTGACCGGATAGTAGCCAAAACCCATCAACTTATTTAATTAATTTGCTTTCGCAATTTAGTCCATATATTAGCTGAATTTGTTTTTAGCTCTATTTGATTTCACTTAAGTTAATTTTTTCGCACTAACTGAACTGTTTAGTACATGGCCACCTATATATACTTAGGCACAGACCACATTTCATCTTATCAATTGAATTATTCTCTTACCCTAATACTCTCTTTCTCTCATGTCTCAAGCTCGACCATGGCCATGGCCACCAAACACCACCAAACTACTCGTTCGCCCGATCGACCCCTCTTGTCCTGAAGACATAGTAATCTTTTGTTCCCTCGTCTAAATCTCTATCCCACACTCACCATCACTCTCTTTCTCTTTATCCCCATCCACCCTGTCCACACAATCTACCCAATCCACCCCGTCCACCCAGTCCACCCTGTCCATCCCATGCTCCTAGAGCTTTGGTCATTGTTCTGAATATATCTCTCGATTTAACCGGCCAAACATTGTGATCTAGGATCCATTGGTCCGCCCTAAATTTTACATGGTCTATCCTAAATTTTACAATGGTTAGGTCTCCTGAAATCTCATATGGTCCACCTCAAATTTTACGAGGTTCCAACAGCTCCACGGTTAGATCTTCCTTGTATTTTGTTCCTCCTATAACTGTGTGTTGAATGAAACAAGTACAAGGAGAAAGCGTGGTGTTGTTATATTAAACTTGTAGTGTGGCGTCGTTATATTGACCAAACAAAGTTTAAGCTTCAGTATAAAAAAATTCGTTGAGAACTATTTCAAGTCCATGAGAGTAAAGACGCATGTTTCGATAACCTCACAAAGGTATAAAAATTCCTAGAGAACTGCTTCATGTTCTTGTGCACACTTGAGTTTTTTTCTATTTAATTATTTTTCCCCATAGTTATGCATACAGTTAAACAAAGTTTACGAGTTTGGTAGCAAACTATGGCCACGTTTTATGGACGTCAAAGAGCATAGGTACAATATGTTCACAGAGAAGTATTTCAAATTCGTCGGTCCACTTGATGTTTATAAAATTTTCACATAATTTTGTACACTCAAATAATCCATAGGAGTATAGAGGCAAAGTATGGCCTTGTTTTTCACAATAATTGAACATAGTTGTAAAAGTTCTCTGAGACCTTGTGAGTTCTCGCAAACAAGTCCAAAGGAGCATCAGGGAAAAGTTTTGCCTCTGTCCGTTGACATCGAACAAATCCGGGAGCTTAGGTACAAGATTTGCAGAGAACTATTAAGGTCATACGCCCACATGATATTTATAATATATTTATTTTTCCAATAACTGTGGTCTGACGGAAACCAAGTCAATCGGTATATTAAGGCAAAGTATGGCTTCCTTTCATTTACCTCACAAAGGTTTGAGATTCCTAATTGGACTGCATAACATAGCCTATACTTCTCTAAGCAAGATTCTCTTGGACGATTATTTTTTTTTTTAAAAAACGGAAGGCAAGAACACGAAATCAGTCGTGTCCCAGATGTGGTCAAATTCCTTTTTCACATTAGTCCAACGGCCGGAAGCGGGGACTCTCAAACTTTACAACATGGTGATGACTGATGACAGAACATGAGTCAATTTTGATGGCAAGAGATACCTTATCATGGAGAGCAGCAAAGCAAATAGTGAAGCGGACTGACATCATTCCTCGTGGAGGGGGGACCTTATCATGACTTCTTTTCCTTTACCTTTACCTTTACCTTTATTCTTCATGAATATATACGCACTTCAAAGGCTAAAATTTTGTCAGGAGGGCAACACTACTTTCCTCCACCCAGTTAAGCACTTATCACTTGTCAAGATGACAATATATATTTCGGACAACCTTATCTGTTGCTTCAAAAGTCACCACACCACTTTCAATTGAATGGGTCTTTGATGACGCATGGATAGAGACCAGCTAATTACACTCCTGTGCACCCACCATATTATCAGGGTTTTCGACCATGTTTGCTAAAATGTGATTATAACGAAAAAGTAGAAGAAATCAAATTCGATTCCACTTCTCATATGTAAAACGGATAAACTGAGCTTTCTTGATGTTCCTGGAAAATAATGAGAACAGGATAAAAGAAAAAGAAAAAGGGAAAATGGGAATACTTCAGGAAGGGGCATACGGGCATACAGACCAATAGCTTGACCAGATCAGTATTGTCGAACAAACAGAGCTCATTCTGCGTAAAACGTCATGTAAAGACCATTATAAGATCCACATGAATATAACATATATTTTTTGATAAATGGAAGTGGGAAAAAAAGGATAAGATAATATATTTCCCACGAAGAGCATCCCACAAAGACGAAACTCAATACATCTCATGCAGTGCACAATGGCTAACTTATCTGGTAGAAGGACTAACGCAGGATCAGAACTCTTGGAGACCTGGAAAGATCAAGAAGCCTTCTGAATGGTCAAGATCCTTGGGTCTTGGTAAGTTCTCATTTTCATCTTTAAGTTGTCTATCCAAGATTGGAGGTGAACAAGGACTATAGAAGTTTCAAACCACCAGTCACATCGTCAACCACATCAGTCGGTCCTGTGCAAGCATGCTAAGAAATCAGCTATCAAAAAGTAGTTCTTTTATTTTCAAGTCTTCAATGCAAATACGTAAATGGTCTTCAAGTAATATGTGAAGTTTTTCATATACTAATAATTTGTATAATAAAGGAACTCATTGTAGAAAAAAAAAATACAGAAATACATACATCTTTTACCACTAATGTACCTTGAAATGGCTTATATCAGTAATTATCTCAAAATGGCTCCATGTGCTTCTAACATATAGTTTTATACTTTCCACAAGGTCATTGCTCTGCTAATAAGCATGTACGACAATGACCAAGTTCATCCTGGCAATTTCCTGGCCAGCTCTACGGTCACATTTATTCTGTTTCTCATAATTTTAAGGAGGCTGGTACAAGCTTCTCCTAATGATCAGGTAGATATTTCTGTCTATCTTACCAACCTTTCCGATCCATTTGTTTAGAGGAGAACAAGATATTGGACCATTAGACAAGTTCAATACAAATACAAAGCATTTTAAATTCTTCAAACCTATGACTTTTCTCCTTGTGTTATTTTCTTGATTTTCTAGTCTATCGTTGTTTCTACTATTGAAATATATAACTTCTATCTTTGACTTTTCTACTTTGAATCCCTCTCTTGCCCACAATGCAATTTGGAATTTGGTAACATTAGCTTGGTGCAGTTTGGTGGACTTGATCCCTTCAGGCTCGGTTTGGTTTAGTGGAACCCAATCTTGTTGATCCATCTAAAAGGGTTCGGATTAATCTTCTCTAGCCTGAAGCCTAATCACTCGACTGGTCCTTCCAAGTGGTCACCCTTTCGGCCTGAAACACAAGGTAAATTGCAATGCAAAAATTAAGTCAAGCCATCCAGCTCAACTAGGTGTGGGTCTGCCTCGAGTTCCCATGGAACTACATGTAGCTTGTCCTCGTGTGAGACCTCCATCATACCCGCCACCTTCAGTCCTGCCCAATGTGTTCGAGACAGCCCCACCACGGAGTGCAAGGTGGGGGTTTGTCCTCGTCTTCATGCCTTCAAGCCATTCTTCTCGCCCGCCCCTCCAAATTGCCATCCACACGCGAACGAAGTCAAACGTTACTACCCTCAAACTCTACGGACATTGAATGTCTAGGACGAGTCCACCCCTTGAAGAGCTAGTGGGTACAAGTCCATGACAAAAGCAAAGTCTTGCACCTGCAGCGAGATGCCTCGCACAACCTAATGGCCTTGAGCATTGAGCCGTCGCCTACGATCACCACTAAATCCACCATCTGCTCCACTTTGAGTCCAACCTCCCCTAGGAGCCTTTTGTCCAGGAAGTTGTGGGTACTTTCTATGTCTACAAGATATGAACCATGGCTCACTTGATCATTCCGTTCACTCGCATCGCTCTTGGTGCTGTCGTGCCCAAGTACATGTGCCGTGAAGCTTTAGCTGCCATCTCTTCTTCTTTCTCTTCCTTCACCTAGCCTACCATAAACTCTCATGACTCCTCACTGAATACTCCAAAGTAGCCAAGTCTTCACCTTCAACCTCTGGGCCATCGAGAAGCAAAACTGTGCCCCGATTGTGAGTAGCAATGTCTGAGCACATACTTCTCATCACAACAGAACCATAGACCCTTGGAGCATCGGTTCTCCACTTTAGTAGGTGTGAGAGTTTGTCTAGGTGGTCTAAGTGGATACTTCACATCATTAGAAAGCTTCAAGAGTGCTCTAGGTCCAACACTAATCATCGGTGGTCTCCAATCGGCATTACCAGTAGTTGCACTTGGTCGGGTGGCTTGATGCTGGTCTCTTCGGTCCATGCTCGCTGGTGCATCCTAAACTTGCGATGCTTCTCTATGAGCAAAATGTTACAATCACTCTTGAGGTAGTTGTGATCGCATCAAGGGACAGCTTGGAACAAATCTAAAATTGAAACTTTTGAGATCAATTCCAACTCATCTAGCTCTCTAGAAGTCAGTGATCCAAAGCAACAGAGGAGTGGTGTATTACTTTTGTCCCACCTATCAATTAGGATCTTATACACTTCTTCAATGAATTTATTAATCAAAGTAGAAATGAAAAATCTGTCCTTATACTCAACTTCACAATTAATAGCCTTTAAGAACATAGGGTCACTCTCAGTTACAGCTAAAAAGTATATGAGAGGCCTCCTCTGTGTTCATTCCATCCGTCACATACAACACAACCCTTTTGCTCCCCATGTGCTCTTTCTTGTTGGGTTCCTTACAAAATGAAAAGACAACCTTGCTAAGTAGAACATCTTTGCAATCTCATAGTGCAATTGGTTAATTGGTTACAGGCATTAGAGCTAATTCCTTTTCAATAGCTGTCATTGCTCTTCTTTTGTTTGGCTTTCCCCTCTTGATTCTTTGCCATATCAAATCAAGGATATGCAAAGGAACTACTAGATGATGAAGCTTGGACACCTTTTGACAAAGAACTTGCTTAGGCATTGCATTTTTTATTCCCAACTCAATCTCCTCCACAACTTTTTTTCATTTCCATCATGTGTTAATCATTCGGTTTCAAGTAAATCCTAATTCCATGTCCAATTAGTCTCATCAAATGTGCTTTTACCCTATAGTATGATCCCTTATAAATTTGCTGACAGTAATTGCATTAGAAATTTAAATTGCCTCCGTCTTCTCCTAATTTTTGTAACTTAGTTATATACTTTCACAATTGAGCACTATCATCCACATTACTGGAACTTCTACTAAAATTCTAAACTTTAATAGTTCATTTTTTTCCTATCATTGCAATCACTGTAATATTAAAAATAAAACAATTAACAAAATAAGTGTCATTCACTAACTGCATTTACTATTTAAATAAAAATTAAATTAAATTAATGCCACCCATTAGATTATGGCAATTACTGTTTAATTAAATAAATTACACTGTTTAAATAACTAAATTGCATTAGATCATGTCAATCACTAACTCACAATGTTTAAATCATTAAATAAAACATTTATAATTTAAATTTTACTCACTGCTTTGTTGTAGTGTCGTATAAGTAAAGAAAAAACTGCACTCACCCACTAATCAAAATAAAAAAAAAAAACCCACCTACCCCCACCCACTCCTTCTCAACTCAGCCAGAGAGAGAGAGAGAGAGACCTCAGCGAAAGAAGCGTCGATGTCGGCAAAGGAGGAGCTCGTCATCGGGAGAGGACGAGCTTGTTGTCGAGGGAGGAGGAGCTCATCGGGAGAGAAACTTGTCGTCAAGGGAGGAGCTTGTCGAGAGTGTCGTAAAGGGAAAGTCATCGAGCGAGGAGATCTAAAGTAGGTTGCAATTTGGGTCTTTTTGGTTTTTAGGTTTTGAGTTTTGAGGGTTTTATTTTTGTGGGTTTTAATTTAAATGTTATTGGGTCTGGGGAAGAAAAAAAATTGTAAACTCAAACCCGTTAACCTGCGATGTGTCGACGGGGTGTTAGTGTCACCAACGTGTCAGACACAGCCACGACATCCATTTTGCCGTGTTCGTGCTTTGGAGGCTGCTCTCCACATATTTATAGAGGCTGAGCCAACTCTAATTCAAACTCGACTTATTTTAGCTTAGGTGAACTTAGCTAATTAAACAAGTCCTAGCCTACTAGGACTCCATTCAATCCAATGCCCTCCGATGTGACCCGACTAACCGACTCAACTCGTCTAGCTAAAGATAATCATAAACTTGTTTGGACTGACCTGTATATGAACTCAAATCTCGATCTACTAAACCGATTTAATCGGCTCGTTGGCTCGGGCTAACTTGGGCTCGGACTCAGATTCAACTTGGACTCAAATTCGTTAACTTCTGCGCAGTTTTAGGAAAATTTTCTACAGATATTCATCAGCCGATCGAATATTATGAAACTACTTAGACAATATCGAAGACGTCCTGAACTACAGTTTTCGTATTCAAGATTTCTCCAGATCAAGAATCTATCTATGGTAAAATGAAAAAAATATTTTGAGAAAGATAAAAAAGGCTTATTTAGCTAAGTTATGTTTATCTCTAGGTCATGTTTATCTTTAATGTAAGCCCTTAAGGCAAATTTAGTTAAATCATGTAAGCCACTAAGACAAGTCTAATTAAATCATGTAAGCTATTAAGGCAAACTTAATTAAGTCATGTAATACTCTAAGAATAGTTCAAATCGTAGAATGATAAAACTTACAACTTCGGCATAGGGACAATAGAATGATAAGAATTACAAATGGGAATAGAATGATAAGACTTACAACTTGGATGCCAAAATTTAGATTTGCTTTGATCCAAATTTTCATGAATAGTTCTATGTTTAACCAAGACAGACCATTGCAATTGTTATCATTGCAATTTTCATGAAAATTTGGATCAACATAGAACAATTTGGATCAACATGTGATAAGACTTACAACTTGGATGTCAAAATTTAGATTTGCTTTTATTCAAATCGTATATTAAACAAGAAAGACCATTGCAATTGTTATCATTAAGAAAGCAATATTAGAATTTAGAACGATTTCAAAGTGATATAACTATTTAGAAAGTACATAAGAAGAACAAGAGATCACGTTCTGAAGGTAAAGTACAAAATTATATATTTAAAAAGTGATTTACAAACAAAAATAACTTACCAAGAATAGCCATGACTGTCCTTGAATCTGCAAGAAGAAAAAAACTGTCTGTCAATCACTAGAATTTGAGTTTGGTTACTCAAGACTATATTTGGTCATGAAGTAATCTTAATACAAGTCAAAATAGATATGCCCATGTTAGTGTTAAGTCTGTAAAGTTATCAATGAATAACATATAGAAAATTATCAGAAATATCACAACAAGAAAGAGCTAAGCAACTCACTCGGTGCAATTTGTGTCCTACCAGCATCAATAGTTACATGGGTTGGGAGCTTCAACGACTTCGCTCTTTCCTGCCAACAAAAGATGTATAATAATTTTGGAAGATTAACTTTCTAAGTATCATATTTTAATACACCAAACAGCATCGCTTCCATTAGTTAGAGATACAAAAGAATCATAAAAATAGAACAAAGCAATATTATGTACAGATTACCGAATCTTAGAATATTTAAAAGTAGTCCAAAATTGACTATATCTGACTTGATATTCAACGTAAAACTTTTAGGGTTAGCTCACTTCTAATAAAGCAGAAAGAGAAAAAGCAATTCAACGTCAAAAATGAATAATTATAAATTTGGCAAAGTAACAAGATTCTGGTATGAAATGAAAATGATTCCAGTTGATTGAGGTTAACTGCAATACTAAAGCTTACATTATTAAATTCAGTAACTACCATTGACTTCAGGCAAGATGCTTTAGTCATCATTAGCCTGGATTCTGCACCAACAGATCAACTAAGATGCCCATTTTAAGCATTACCAAGTCAGCAAGAGGGTTTCTGGACAGGTGCAACTTGAAGGAAGCATTTAGATCATGGATGGCCGTGCCATGGCACAGCACCGCATGGCACGTGTCGCAACACTTGCTGGCCGTGCCGCAAAAAAAGGAAAGAAAAAGATGAGGGAGACTAGTAGCACTTCATCGTCATTATCGTTGCCGCTGCTCGCTGTCGTCGTCGCTGCCAACCTCGTCGTCCCCGTCATGCTCAAGGTCGCCAATGATCTGCAACTTAAGTTTCTAATCGAAATCAACTCGACCCATTTGGGTCATCTTCTTCCTCGAGCCAGCAAAGGCTAAGGCATCCACGTCATGATCAGCAACCTCAGGCACAACGAGTTATGGCAAAGACGACGGCGAGCAGCGGCGACTACAACGACGACGACGAAGAGTCTTCAGTAAAGTGCTGCTAGAAAGGGTGCCGTGTGGCACCCCTCGTGCCACGTGCCGATACGCTGCCGGCATGGCCATCGTTGATTTAGATATGTATATATTGATATAAGTCAAGACATGCCAACTAGTTAATAACTCATGATATTTTGCTTTTGTGGCCATGCAAGTCTATGCTGATATGTGCTTTTTCCATATACACTTCCAAACAATTGAGAGACAAATATAACTTTGTATTAATTAAATATGTTAGTGAGTGTACTTGTAAAACGAGCAGCTCCTCTTCGCTTTCAATCTTCAGAACTACCTTAACTTGTCCACACATTTCCCACCTGTAATGAAGAAACAAAAATAAATTAAAACAAGGTAAATAAACCTGTTGTAAAGTTATAAATTCGACTTGCACATTTATCTTAAGAAGTGCCCATACCTGCTCAATGCTTTAGGCGCCCTGTGAAGGAGCTTTTTATATAAACCCAAAGTTGCATGGCTGGCAAGAACATGCAAAATAAACACAAAACAATACTCATACAACAGGTTGCTTTTGATGCTTGTAATCACAAGAAAAATATCAAATAAGCAAAAGAACATGCATTATGAACAACACAATACACAAGTAAAAAAATATAATAATAACCAAGGCACTCAGTATTGGGATCGGGAGATCAGCATCGGCCGTCCAGAAAAACAATACATATCGACCGTATCGGATCGGATTATTTTTAATTACATAAAATTCTAAATATTATTTAAAAATGTAGAAATTTTTTAAAAAATGATAGAAAAATAAGAAAACAAAAATTATTTAGATATGAAGTCTACAAACATAAAAAATGTATTAACTTACTCAAAATTTAAAATTTTGATGAATACCGAGCTGGTTTTCGTAAATTTCTACAGTCTCATCCTCACAATCACCATAAGCTTATAAATAATAATGTCTAGGACCTGATACTCCAAAAGGTGATTCCATCATACTAGTCATATTGTATGGATCTTGTTGTGTGACGTGCGTCTAAAAAGGTTAACAACCAGCATATGAATCTTGTGTCTGAGAATATTGAGAATACTGAAAATAATAACTAGTATATGGATCTTGTGATTGCTCCAAACAATAAATACTCAATGTACCATAATCATAGGAAACAACATTCTCATGACGATGTTGTTAATATACAAAATTAGTTTTTCTGTCTTTAATCCTTATGCCTCCTTGACTTTCCTCAACAAATGTAGATAGAATGATCTCACCACCAAATATATCATCAGGATTATTACTAGTACTAGTAGGTATACTATTTCTCGTTGCTGAACAACTTGTACTAGCCTCTATCCTCGTTGTAGTCTCCCTTAATATCTCATATAACCATGAGTTATTTCTATCATCTAATAATCTATCATCTATTTTTCTGATCCATGGAGTCAAGGCCTTCTTCATCAAAAACATGATTTAAATCAATCAACTGTTCATTTTCCACATTTCTTCTTAAATTTCTCTCCCTCAATCTCATATTATAATAACAAAAAACTAACTTCTCCAATCTTTCCATTGTCAATCAATTGCGTGTTTTTATATGGATTAAGAAGAAACTAAATTCATCCCAATATTATTTAGATGTCCCACTGTAAGTACAAAGCTCATCTACCTCTAAGTCAAAATATTTAGTAGCAATATCAGTTGAACTAGGAGGCGAAACACTAGGCCCTTCTGATTGTATAGCATCCACCATAGTGTGATAATAAGGATTATCAACTATATTGAAAAAAATATGATTGTAAAAGAAAAATTTAGAGATAGCTCTACCAATGTGTTTTCTTGCATTTTCAATTCTTTGAGAGTTGTCGTGATGGAAGTCTATGCACGACCCCTTTTTTTCTGAAGATATATATCTATTGGTTCAATATTTCCAGACTTTGTTGTAACAACAAGAGTCATACGGGTAAAACTGCCGCCCCCATATTCTTTCTCCCTATAAATTAACTGATCTAGATCTTTGAAAGTCACCACTAGTGCTTCTTCTCATCTCTCTCTCCTCTATGCATATTTTTACTTTTTTTCATTGCTCATCTATCTCTCCTCCCCATCCTCCTCACTCTGCTCACTGCTATCATCATCAATGTGTATAGGATTATGCATCAATTCTTCACGAATCATTGACTCTCTTTGTTGTGTAAATTGTTTATCCTTCTTTTTGCAAATTAGATGAGCCAACATTTGTTTTCTAACTTCCAGCTAAATGTTTTTTCAAACGACTGACACCACCACTCATTTCTTTTCCATATCAGTTGCATTTAACATGTCTTTTATCTTGCTCAATAGTGCTGCAATATTGCCACCCAATATTGGTATCATATGACTTCTCTTTTGGAGCCATTAATATTTTAACTCTATAACTAAAAAATATAAACAAAAATCAAAATAAAATAAAAAATAATTTAAAATTTACAAACATAATACCCTCTTTTTTTTTTTGCTATTTTTTTCATTACTTATTTCCAGTTTTCACCCCTCTCTGCATCTCTCAGCCTCTCAACTTCTCACCTACTACTGCTTCACCATAGCAGCAGGTGTGCAACAAGCAGCACCCTACTGCTGCAGGTGCTGAGCAGCAGCAGTAGTAGCACATGGTGTTGCTGCTTCACCATAGTAACACCCTACTGCTTCACCATAGTAACACCCTACTGCTTCACCACAGCAGCAGCAGTAGATACGCAATTTAAAAAAAACCCACCCAAGGTTGAGGTCGTCAAATCTTCATCGGAGAAAGTCGCTGAAGGTGTCACCAGAGATCTACTCAGTCGCCGGTGAGAAAGAGAGAAAGAAAGAAAAGAGAGAAAGAAAGAAAAGAGAGAAAGAGAGAGAGAGGAAGAGAGAAAAACCCGAATCCGACCTATTCCTTTCGGCTGATCCTGACCGAAACGGATCGGGTAATGGCCGATACGCCAGTCGAAACCAGCCAGTTGGCTAGTTTCGACCAGGATCGGGATCAACCGAAACTTGGAACCTTGATAATAACTCTCATATAACACGTTACTTTTGATGCTTGTATGTTGTAACCATAAGAAAATGTTAAATTTCTATTTAGTTAACTATATCCCTAAGTACGTGTTCCTGTACGTTACCAAATATGCAAAAGTAGCATCTAAAGAAGTATAAAGATAATAATATATTACTATAAATCAAGCATGTCAGTGAAGTGTGCAATATCATACTGAAATAAAGTATTTACATATCAAATGGCATTCGCAAAAGGACAAAGAACTTGTACTCTGAACAAAAGTAATCACAAGGTGCCTTACTTTGCGAAAGCATTTTTCTAGGCAAAATTTTGGAGTATTCATGATGATTTTATGTAAAGGCCTACTTAACATGTTCAACCCGGAAAAGTACTTAAACTAATTATCAAATTGCTTTGAAAATAAATGAGAGTTCTTCCACGGATTTGAAATAAAATATGGTAATTCATTTTTAACAAAAAGACAACTAGTTCCAACCAAAATTGATGTATTCAATGCAAAACCTTTTGAAAGATATTCAAATCGGAAGTTTAAATATCCAATTGCTTGGAAAACAATTGTGGAAACCGAAAAGTTATCTCAATGATATGATCCGGGTGAGCTGGGTCAGTCTAGAAGATGGGCTTTAGGCCAATTGGTCCACTCAAAGAGTATTGGGCTGGGCTCAATACAGTTATCCACTCTATTTGCTTATTTACTTATTGCATTTGTTTTAGTATAGTCCCATATTGGGTAATAGGCTAAGCCCACTTGTATCTCCCTCTTATAAATAGGAGGGTTGATCTTCACTTAAGGACCATGGATGAATTATTATGAAACTTCTAGCTTGAGCCCACTTCTCCCTCTTCTATCAGTCTAGGACTTGACTCATCATGGTTATGTCCCTCTTCCCCATATTCGACTAGTCGTTCCCTCTCGACCCTATGAGCCGACTCCCTTCTCTCTTATCTTCTCTGCCTTGCGCAACACCCTGATCTAGCCCACACCATCTCATTCATCTCCTCCACGTCCTAAGGTCTTCCCCACGCCCATAGGCCTTCCACCATCCATTGACGACCTCCATCCCG
Source organism: Typha latifolia (assembly GCF_019914945.1). Classification (NCBI taxonomy): domain Eukaryota; kingdom Viridiplantae; phylum Streptophyta; class Magnoliopsida; order Poales; family Typhaceae; genus Typha; species Typha latifolia. The sequence goes on along the minus strand of NC_133086.1, from coordinate 11,296,663 downwards.
TCGATCCATAGGTTCCACCTTTCACGTCCATCTCACAACCATCTGACCTTCGGTCAATATTTTCACCATAACTCTTGATCTACTCATCCGATCAGCTTGATTTCGATTTTGTTGGATCCCTGACTTCCAGAGGAACAATCTACCAAAATATCAGATCTTTTGGACGGTTAGATCGATCAAAATTTATCTCAAAATATCCATCTCTAGATCTATTCTGATCCAGCGGAGTATTTGGTAAAACCTTGATATCTAGAAATCCACATATCGCCCCAGATCCCACAACCCCATTCCGGAAAGCTGACTCAGAGAACTTTCTTCCATCCAAATTTGATAAGTATCCAACGGTCAAATCATCGGTAAATCAGCCTAGAAGATACGGCTATATTTAGATCCAAATTAGACCTCAATCATCATCTATTTCGAATTCTTTTCTATATTTCCTTAAATATCCTTCCATATCTTTCCTATTTCCTTCCATCATATTTCATCTACCATTCATAGCCATCCCATCTCCACCATTCATCCTTAATCCTTCATAATCATCCTCCATCTAACCAATCATCCACCATATCCAAGAACCGACCGTTGGATTCGATACGTTCTATGGACACCCCGATCTGTGATCGTATAGATTGATATCAGAGCCACCGTTTCTCGGACACGCGCTTCCTATGACAACAATCAGAGCCATGGCTGCACGGCGAAATGAGGAAGATAAGATTTCCCCAATAGAAGAAGGGGAAATGGCTATGGGAATTTCCACCCGTGGAACCGCCCAACCAAATCTGAATACGGAAGAGCCTAGCATTCAAGTCATGATCGGATCACTTACCAAACAGATGGCCATCAATAATCAGATAATGAGGGAGATGATACAGAAAATACGGGCGACAAGAGAAGCCATGGCGATCAGAAACGCACCGACGACTACTCGACGCAAGTCTACCACCCTGAACTCGCCGCCACCGGTTCAGAACCTTTACTAGCAAGATCGAGTTTCTACGCCCCGATCTATGGCCAACCAAAATGAACCACCGCCAGTTACAATGGGATCCTCAACTATTGTAGCAGCCCTCGAAACCTCCACATCTTCCCATGTATCGGAGACCTCGCCGACAAACCGTGAAAAGCTAGCCGCATCCTTCCCGATCCCTGCAAAAACGACGAAGAGTCCGGCTTTAAGGTAGTAGTTTCCTCCGACGAGCCCGATAGTTGGAAAGGTTCTTTGGACGTCAGAACGGAGTTCTTCGATGAGTCAACAACCATGCGAACTACTGTTGAATGGAGGAACACCACGCATGGCCACTGGATATTGCTCATCGGGAATCGTCATCGGTGGTGAGGGAGATGACCCGGAACCGCGAGTTCCAGCACTTGGGCTTGACCAGGTTGAATTGCTAGACATGAGCTAGGCCTGACCTAAGAGCCAAAGGGGTCAAGTCAAGTGTGAGTTATCTCCGGACTTGGGGACTCAATTAAATCAAATAAGGGACCTGATCAGAAACCCTCTACTTGACTTAAGTCAAGTGTGCTTATACTAGAATACATTTGATTTGGATCATAATCCATGGAGTGGGTAGTACGATTATGCGCACAACCAACAGTCAGTTCGGCTGGTTGAACCTAACTAGAGTCACTGGGTGGACCTAATCAGAATCCACCAACTACACCTAACTCGACCTCCCAAGTGCAATCAGATGCACCAGATTTCTATAGCTGAACTAACATTGAGTCAATTGGTTCGACCACCCGAGACCGAGTGGACTCAATGTAGATGGACTCGATCCTGAGAGCCGACTCACTTCTCCCTTATCTTCTCGCCTTGCGCCAGTACCCTGATCTAGCCCACACCATCTCATTCATCTCCTCCACGTCCTAAGGTCTTCCCCACACCCATAGGCCTTCCACCATCCATCGACGACTTCCATCCCGTCAATCCGTAGATTTCACCTTTCACGTCCATCTCGTAACCATCTGACCTTCAGTCATATTTTCACCATAACTCTTGATCTACTCATCCGATCGACTTGATTTCGATTTCGTTGGATCCCTGACTTCCAGGAGAACAACCTACCAGAATATCAAATCTTTTGGATGGTTAGATCGATCAGAATTTATCTCAAAATATCCACCTCTAGATCTATTCTGATCTAGCGGAGTATTTGGTAAAACCTTGATATTCCACATATCGCCCCAGATCTCACGACCCCATTCCGAAAGCTGACTTAGAGAACTTTCTTCCATCCAAATTTGATAAGTATCCAACAGTCAGATCATCGGTAAATCAACCTGGAAGATACGGCTTTATTTAGATCCAAATTAGACCTCAATCATCATCTATTTCGAATTCTTTCCTATATTTCCTTAAATATCCTTCCATATCTTCCATATTTCCTTCCATTATATTTCATCTACCATTCATAGCCATTCCATCTCCACCATTCATCCTTAATCCTCCATAATCATCCTCCATCTAACCAATCATCCACCATATCCAAGAACTGACGGTTGGATTCGATACGTTCTACGGACGCCCCTATTTGTGATCGTATCACTCAAGGATTTAAAATTGCATTTACAAACTTTTTGCTTCAAAAGATAAGTAGTCTTCACAATAAATCAAAAAATTCTTGTATAGATATAAATTTTAATTGAAATCCAAATGGCTAGAGAAGTGTGATCAGAGTTTACTCCAATTGATCAGCTCCATAGCCGAAGAAATGTGATTATTATGTGGCATTAGTTCTATATAATTCAACCAATCATGGATTTTTAATCAATAATGGATGGCAAAATTGATGGAGCAGATCAATTTGTGAGCTCATGCAGTTGGTTCTCATTCATGATGTGATTCGAGTTAGACCAGACCACCTTATAGACATTAGGCACATGAATTGAGTCACTTATCTAGATAGAGTAAATTTCATCACTTAGTTTAAGTTGTTTTGAGCTTATGTTAGTCGAGTCAATTTAATATTGAACTTAATGTGATTTGGTTAATAATTATGATTTGGGTTGACTAGTTAGCCTCTAATATATAATGTGGAGTGCAACCTAAATTAAGGATATTTTAATTGATAAGGTTTTCTAACTGGGGCATTCGAACACCTACATAGTGTTCGGAAAGTCTAAGACCCTATTTTGGCCATTCAAACACCTCACGAAGCGGTTCGAATGCCCCGTGCCGAAAATGATTGTATTGTGGTTATTTTTTTAGTTGTTTGACTGTTAGACTAGCCTCTCTTATATATGTGAAAGACAGCCTCATTGTATGGGTATTGAATCATGGAATGAATTATAGGTTTAGCCTATCTTCTTCCTTCTAATCTAAAGCTTCTCCCTCCACCCTCAAACCCTAGCTGTGTGCCACCTTGCCGCTGGTTACTTCTAACCTATTTCGGGAACTGACTCCATGGGAACTGACTACCTTCTCCCCACTCTTCCTTCACCCTACTGCACCATATGCAAACCCTACCTGAAACCAACGTCCACTCCATCTCACCTTCATCTTCACCACTCGTCATCAACACCTCTACCGTAACTTTGTCGATTTTTACTCTGAATATAGTTCGAATCTGCGAAGGGCATAAATATGAAAAACGTAGATCAAGAAATACAGAACGAACCCATCTAGTTTCGTAATTTTTCAACTACGAGAGAATATCTGACAATATTCTCATCCAACTACGCAGACTATCTTCCTGCACACGAACTCAAATCACTAGCCGAGATCGGGCCATAACAATTCAAGTTTGGGATAAAACAAAATAACCCTAGTAAAGGTCTCACTCTAGAGACATTAGTTATTCAAGAAAACAAATGCCATGTTATTTATCTTATTTCATAAATAGATCTTTTTGGATTAGAAGTTTGGCATTGGTTACAACATCTACTGAAATTTAATACTACGATGATATTGTGAATATTTCACCAACTTTGTTTGTGTTTATAGGCCTGATTAAAGAACAAAGAGATGAAGACAGTATATGTTGATAGATTTGTATAGATATGAATAATAATTGAAATCAATATGACTAGAGAAGTGTAATCTGATTTCTCTCCAATTGATCAGCACCGATGATTAGAGAACTGTGAGTATTTGTGAGATTAGCTTGATCTGATTCAACCACTCATGGATACCTATTGGCAATGGACGGAATTGATGTAGCAGGTAAATTTATGAGCTTTATGTAGATTGGTTCTGCCCAAGTATGGGAATGGAACAAAATTAGTAAAACCCTAATAGTGGTGTCACTCTACAAGTCTACAGACATTAGTTAGTTACTCAAGAGCACAAATGCAGGAACTGGATTAGTGTGTGTTTAGAGAACTGATTAAAGGAAGAGAGGAAGATTGTATCTATTCTTTCACAAATATCCTCCTCCTTCCATTATTTAACTCACACTCTCTGCTTCCTCTTTTTCAATTTGTAGCCTCCCTGTCTGGTTTCTCTCATGTCCTCTAACAAGAATTACTTAAGTCACACTCTCTGCTTCTTCTTTTTCAATTCACAGCCTCCCTGTCTGGTTTCTCTCATGTCCTCTAACTAGAATTTCTACTGGAAATCTGGAACCTAGAGTAGGGCTAGAAGAAATTAGACAATGGATAATCTCTCTACACTTAAAATATGTACATGACTACCTTTTAATAATTTATTTTAAACTTTAGGTTGTATGAGATTGCTGAATGAGTTTTTATCAACTGGATCTATTTAAAAGTTCATAAACATGCCATGTGTGTGAAAACAGGACAGCATGACATGCATTATTAAGCTCATCAATTGTCACATATTTCAAATAGGAAAATTATGCCCAGCAATTGAGAGAGTAACTCGAGTTTAAATTTCGACATCCAATCCTCTTTCCCATTTCATCAGGATGAGAACCCGACCACCAATAAGCCAAGGTCCACCTTGGAGCACTTTGGAGCCATTTTCCCCCAGCAGGAATTGAAAGAGGAAAAAGCCATTCATTTATGAAATGAGAAAAACAAGAAGTATTGGTAGTCTATTACCAAATTTTCGCAAAGGTGTCCAAGTCAAGCACATGTACCCTTTCTAGCTGCATGAACCATGCCAACTTATCAACGGCAATAAAAAAGAACATGTAATTCCTTCTATTGAGCATGTCAATACTTGGTAAACAATGGACTATATTTGAGATCAGATGTACATTAACTGCCAATTGAGCATGTATCAGACCGATGGTACACTGTTAAATGTCCATGCCACAATAAATCATTTTAAAACCTCTTGGAGACAGTCACTCTTTTCCCATCAAAATTGAATTCATTTGGTTTAGGATTATATTAAAAAGATTAAATAACATAAAAAATTTCCTCCATAACTCATTATGGCATCCAATATCATATTGAATTACATATCCAAAGATTTTGTCAGTTATTATTAGTTTACTTAGAAGCGGAGAGACTAAATATAAGAGAGGAAGCTTAGTGTAGGAAGAGGTTGGAAGCTTTTCTAGGTTGATCACTTCTCGGGAGAACCTCTTTATATAACTACACATGTTCAGTCATATAAAAATAGGACTTATTAAGTACTTGAAGCCAGAAACTTGGACTTCTTTCTACTCGGAGCAACTAGAAAGTGATGTAACTTTGAATCTTTCCATCTATACGCAAGAGAATAGTGACTGACAGAGAGAAATGGCACCAAAAGGTATCCAGGTCAAGAGCCAATACGACGAATGGAAAGAGAAAAATATACATAACATTAACCCCCTTTCTACAGAGGCTATTACTTGAAAATAGAAAAGGAGTTACCTGCATTGCGCAGCAATCTTCCCCTTCCCCATCTTCAAATCATTCCTGACAACCAAGACCTGCAAATTAAATAATTGTCCAAACATCGAAATCAAGGACAGTCGAATAAGTACAAGGTTTTCGCGAAAATTACCCTAATAAGATGGCTCTCAAGTTTAAGGAGAGATGGAGATACCATTTTAAAGTCTTCGAGGATTTCCGCGAGGCTTTCGATCTCAACAAGAGTGGGCTTCTTCTGCTTATTAATTCCCTCGTCCCGTGCGTCGGCAGCTGAGACGGCGGCCTTGGTTACTATATTTTGGGCCCAAGAGAGGATTCGAAGGCCGGTCCTCTTCTTGGTCTTCTTCCTCCTTTTCTCGTCGTCATCGCTATCAGCAGTGCCAAAGGATCGGCGGTGTGAGGCGAGAAGGTAACCGAAGGCGAAGAACCCCGCCCCGATTAGGAGGGTGGTGGAGACGCTCAATAACGAAACGGAGGCCCCCATCAGCATCGCCGCCCACCACCGCCGACAACGAAGGGATTACTATTCTTAATTCTATTATTTGGATGGTTAAGTTGGAGAGTGGAGATGGACGCCTAAAACGGAGGCCCCCATCAAGCATTTTTTATATAAAAAAATTAAAAGTAATTATATTTAATACTGCTATAGTATATATATAATTTATTTTAATAATCTATTACACAAAACTATCAGCCGTTCACAAGAACCACAACCAAAGTTCCAAAACAAAGAAAATTTGGTCAACTGATTAAAGGGATAATTACATTTAGACTCCTAAATTATTTTTATTTTCTAAATATATACTTCCTGAAATTTTACTTTTAGGACATTTTACAAATTACACCCTATATTTTATCTATCTTGTAATTCATACTCTGTATTTGAGGATTTTGTAATCCGATCCCTTTTTTCCATATAATTCTCATTTAACACTCTAGGTTAACTTAGACATTACTAGAAAAGTAATATTCTTTTATAATATATAAAATAATTTATAAATACCTAAATTTTTCCTATCTTCTTCATCCTCTTTTTCTCGTCCCAAAGAAGAAGAAGAAGAAGAAAAAGAAGGAGAAAGAGGAGGGGGAGGAACGGGAGGGTGGAAGATTGATACGACTCAGTCGGATTGGATCCACTCGTAGCATTGGGTTCATTGGGATGAGTCTATTTATTTAGTTTATATATTACTTGAGAGAATAAGGCCTTTTGTTAGGGGGCGTTCGAACGCCAAGGATCCGCGTTTGAATGCGATCGTTCAAACGCTTGCACGCGTTCGCAACGACAGAGAATGGTATTTGTGCGTTCGAACGCAATCGAGCGTGTTTGAACGCACCGCGGCAAAAGTTATTAGTTTGTTAGGGTTTTTTAACTTAGTTGATGGGTCCCTAGGGTGAGTCTCTATAAATATGTAGAAGAAATTCTAATTGGAGTAAAACCTAATAATTGAAATTGGCATTGTGCCTTTATCTCCTTCTCAACTATCTCTAGCCATTGGCGCCCTCTCCCACCTCCTTCTATCCACCGCCCAAGTCTTTGGTCAGCTTCCTCTAACTCTGAATCCCCCTCTTCTATAATAACCTCTCCCCCTTCACACCAGGGATTTAACCTAGCATTTATCTAGCCATTGAAGAGCTATCAAGCTAGGGTTTAATTAATATTCGATTACTATTCGGTCGATATCTCAAGATCTAATCATCCAAATCTTATGATCTTAGACTCATTGGAAAGTTCATTCTAAGAATGATAATATATTCAAAATTCAGGAAGATCCAATGGTTATATTGTTCGCAGATCCCCTCGAAAGTTACAAGCCTAATAGAGTTCAGAATTGTTTCGGATCGGATCAGGCTGGTTTGTAACAATTGGTATTAGAACCAACGTTTTGATAAGCTCTGATACCAGATGATAAGCTTTGATACCAATGATAAGCTCTAATACTAGATTGATGGGTTCTTGTGCCAAACAACTCCTCGATAACCGAAATAAGATACTGATCCTTGATAGTAATAGCGTTTAGTGCTCAATTGTCAACACAAAAATGTCATGTCCCATCATTTTTTCGCACCAATAGCACGGGGGGTGAGTATGAGCTATGACTTAGTTGAATGAGACCTTGCTCCAAATCTCAGCTACCATCTTTGAGATAACTTCTTTTTGCACATGTGGATACCGATATGGCCTCACGTTCGTTGGTGTAGCCCCGGGTACAATCTCTATGCGATGGTCCGCCGCTCTCCTCGGTGGCAACTCCTGTGGCTCATCAAACAATCCAAAAAAGTTATCTAATAAATTAGACAATTCAATGGTAGTACCTGAACTCATTTGAGGCTCATCTCCTACTGATCCTAACTGAAGAAGATAGGCCAAATCATACGCACACACGAAGACCGAACGCCATCAAGCCGCACATGCTCCGAAAATCAAATGTGACGGGTCCCAAACTCTATAACCACTAAATACCAAGGACAATGTCCGCTCCTCACAGTGCCAACAGATACAAGTCCACAATGATGTCATGTCCTTGCACTCGTATACCGACTCGGCGACACAAGCTCTTAGTCTTAAGCTTCGTGCCGTCTCTAATAGCAACGTCAAATTCCGTGGTCGGTTCGGCATCCAAACCCAATCTCCTCACTAACATCTCATCTAGAAAGTTGTGTGTACTCTCCAAATCAATGACGATATGCACATAATGCTTTCTAATGAGTCCGTCTACTAGGAACGTCCTCGGCGCGGAAGTACCCAAATATGCATGCATCGATATTTCAGCTTAGATATCTTTCTCCACGCCCTCATCAACAGTCTCCTCATGGACCTCCTCTGGACACTCTCCATCATCAACAACCTCATCATCCTTCTCAAGACCGTCGATAAGCATCACACTTCTGATCGGTTTAGAACACTAATGACCGAGGGTGAAACGCTCATCACATCGAAAGCAAAAGTGCTTTGCTCTTCGCTCCTCCACCTGGGCATGTGTGAGAGTTCGAACGGGGGGTTTTGTGCCTCCTCTAACATTGGAAGAAGGTCTCAAAGGTGGTCGTGGTCTAGTAGTTGTAGCCACTATTTTTGAAATCGCAGAATTTCCAATCGGTATTCTAGGTCCAAACTGCACATCTCGGTTGCCCAAATATATAGCACGAACATTCGCTTGTATCTTATCCCGCAGTCCTGAAATAAATGTACTCATCAATGCCCGTTTGGGCCACGGTGGCTCACAACGACTACTAACTCTTTCAAACACAGCTTAGTACTCCAATACGGTCGTCCTTTGAACCATCTTGCTTAATATGGTAGCAAAGTATTTATATGCCACTATCCCAAATATGTGTGTAATCATCCTACAAAAATCAGCCCATCTGATAAATCTACCACCACGAAGAATCGATCTATACCAATGCAATGCCCGTTTCTTGGAGGTGAAAGCTTGTCATATGGACTTTTGCATTTTTCGCTATACCTTGACAATCAAAATATTGTTCAACTTAAAACACCCGATCCGTTGGATCACCGCCTTGAAATTTTAGGAAGGTCCAAGTGTGCAGTTATCCCCTAAATAGCATTGTCGGGTTCATGAAAGATCCTTGGTTCAGGTCTAAACCTTTGTGCAAGTTGATCACCTTTTCTAAATCCTCGAGCATGTCCATCACCATCTCCAAAGGGATCAACCTCATCTTTAAAGTGCCAATTCTCCTCATCGACGAAGCACGCTGGTGCCGCACATCTATTGGGTTCCACCACCGCCGGTCTTGGGTTTTGCAACGGAGGTGGGGAATGATGTGTGGGCATAAGTAAGAGGGGATCATTGGCACTCACATGACGCACCTGGACCTGTGGGGTATCAGTTCGATGAGGTCCCACTACTAGTCCTTCTTGAAACTCCGATCGCCGTCGAGGAGATAACGAATCAATCTGATACCACTTTTATAGGCTCTGATACTATTTTGATAAGATTTGGAACCAAAGATAGGCTACGCAACTATTCCTTCAAGATCTGGTTGTATTATAGGAATCAGTCCATGAAAATGTGGGAAAATATTCATCAAATATTCTCCGGTGGTCAGAAAATTACAAAATCAATTAGGTTAGATCCATACTACAACATTCGTATTTATGTCCTTCTGTAATGCCCCTGCCTGCACGAGCACATGCACGCCCACGCGCCCACACGGCACGTGCAGCGCACGCGATAGGACGGGCGGGACCTGTCACGCATAGATACTCTCCTATACATATACAATCATGACATCACCAAATACTACTTGCTAACATATCCAGAATCACATAACCTATCACCAATTAAATCATATTATTAACCAAATAAACCTGTTAACATATGAATATTTCAGTCAACAATAATATACATTAAACCACTACATAATCTGGCAGGACCCACACAGGCCACAACAAACCATCAAGATATAACTAAAACGACTAATATAAGAGTACACTATGATTCAACCTGTATTATACAATTCATCGTCTAATACAACAGAGTACAAATATCAAATACTGGTACAACTCAATTCCTATATAAATTATCATCTATACCGTCTCGCATCTATAGCTCACCTTATCATCGCTATAAAATATCTTCTTAAGATATCTCAAGTCGCTATCACATACCACGTATCTAAGGGGGTTAGAAAAGAAATAAAGAGAGTCATGAGCAAAAGGCTCACTGAATAAACCTTACCCTAAATCAGTGATGTCAAACAGAGAGTAAATCATGTACTGGATAATATAAATTAGAAAGAGCATCATGTCATGAATGAGTATATGAATGTTCCTCAATAATACATAAATGAAAAATAGATAACATGACATGTCATAACTGGTAGAATATATAATCATCAACAATGTATAAATAAATCTCAATGTCATACCATCATCATAACTCTCTCTCAAATATGACATATAATGCATGCCGACCATGACCATGCTATGATATCAAATGCAACCATATATAATGCATATTGATCACTCAATAATTAGGTAACCAAATAATAATAAAATCATATGCATTTCTCAACATCACAATCATCAATCATCACCGACATCTCGGTATAATATCATCATACTAAACCACTGTGCACAGTTAACACCCGGTACCCGATCTCAACATCATGCCCGAAGGCTCAGAGCATACTATACCATCCGCAAGGAGTATCTCAAATATAATCATACCCTGCCATCCGCTAAGGGTATCAACATCCATCCAGACCGGGCACCCTCATAGTTGATAGAAACCTCGTGAGGACAACTCGCCACATATGCCCTAGCGAACGGCATGTGTCCGAATGTCTGCTGCGCACACAGACTAACGACTTCGGACGTAAGACCAACAAGATCGCGACTATGTTGAGCGATCAATCATCCACCAAGTGCGTCCTAACCCTCGCTCCCACTCGGGTATCCTCACGCTTTCTATCAACTATCCTATCAATCATATTTCATGCTTTCCTTCTAAATGACATATCAAATGCATATATCTAGTACGATAACAAGTCAATGCATAACAGGAATTTATGTGGAATAGGAATCAAGAGAAAATGATGCAATATAGTCTCCAACTGTATCGTCAACACATGCATACTCATGCTAATCTATTACATGCATACTCATGCTACAGATCAACTCGGTAAACAATCATAACAATAGAATCATCTCTAATCATCTATATATATATATCACCAATGTACTCATATCCCAAATCAGCATAATCGAATGCATGATAAAATATGCTCGATTGTAATCATCTCTAAATAAAATCATATAATCATGCTGGAGGCCAAAACATGCGTGTACATAAGATATAATATATCCTAATTTGAGAAATACGTCTAGGGGATAAGACTACTCACCACCACTGCAAATACCAAACAACCACTCGTTAATGTTGCTACGACAATGATCAAGCCTCGATAGCTAAGTCCACGGGATCCTGAACAGGGGGGGTCGGAATCTGAAATTATTTAAGTAGTATGATGTTAGCCGTTTATCTGATTAAAATCCGTTCATATAATATATGATAATTTAGAAGGTTTTAGAATTTCTACTTATCTTTATAACTAGTTAGATTTTTAATTATAGATAAAAATAAAAATAAAAATATAGATGAAAACCTAACTATAATTATATCTTGATTAATTAGAGATTACTTTATAAAATGATAAATAAATACATAAGCATATGTATTTTATTTGTTTCAAAAATAATAATATATAAGACATTAATAGAATTACTTAAAATGTATATCATAAGAATATTAGAATATAAATCTAATAATTATAATTTACAAATCTATCTATTAATCTAATATACATATAAGTAAATAAATAAATAATATAAGTATTACCTATATTTATGTGTAATAGTTTATAACCTAATTAATCATTAATTAATTATAATTAATAATAAATAATGTCTAAATTTCTTTGTATTAATTAAAACAGAAATACCTAAACAAATAAAAAATACCAAAATAAGGATTACTAGTACTAGTGCTGGGCTTGGTCCAGCACTAGCTTGCTATAGTGCTGGGCTGAGCCCAGCACTGTTGTAGAAAGACAAGAAGAGAAGAAGCAGCTGAGGAAGAAGAAGAAGAGAAGAGAAGAGAAGAAGAGAAGAGAAGAAGAAAAGAGAGAGAGGAGGGGAGGGAACTGCGGAACCGGGCCGGCGGGGAGGGCACCGGCCGCTGCTGGCCAGCCGGCGGCTCGATTCCGACGGGCTCGAGCTCGGATGTGAGCGAGAGAGAGAGAGAGAGAGGAAGAGAGAGAGAGACCGAGAGAGAGAGAGAGGGAGAGATAGGAGCTCACCGAAGCTCGCGGAGGTGGCGGCGACGATAGGCCAACCTCGATGAGAGAGAGAGAGAGCGAGAGAAAGAGAAAGAGAGATGTAGAGGGAGAAAGAGAGGCGATGGGGGGGGATCTTGGCGGTGGCTGCGGCGGCGCTGGGGCCCGCCGTGGCTAGCTGGCCACAGCCGGTTGGCTGGGACGACACGAGGGAGGCGTGGCACGCTCCCCTCCTGCCACTACATGGCACGAGGCCGGCTACACTGTGGCCGGCCACGTCGTGCCATGTAACTATATATATATATTTTTTTGGGGATTGGGTTGTTACACCTTCGCAGATTAGAACTGTAGTAGGGACGAAAACATGGAATAACATGGGTAAGGTTGGTGGTAACGGGTGGAGTGGATGTTAGGGTTATGGATGGATATGGAGATGAAGGTGGATTATGGATGTGATTTAGGGATATAGACGAAGGGAACAAAGTGGTCGAGATTCTAAAGAAAAGGGGGGCTCGACAGTCGAGGGAGATTAGAAGTTAGGAGAAACCTTGCCAATGGAGGCGGAAGGATGGTGAAGAGGGAGGAGGGAGAAGTCTAGAGAGAAGATAGGAGACAAGAAATCAATAATCCAATAGCATTCTTCTCGGAACTCTTCAACTAAGTTAAACAACTCCAAACAAATCCTAACAAATCAACAACTAAGTTAAAACCCTAACAAACCAACTAAACCAGTCTTCTTTTATCTTCTCAGATCATTTTCATTGTAGATAAATTTCGAATCTGTAGAAGTTGTGAATATCAAAGTTGTAGATCTAGAGGTTGAAACCTTATAAAAGTGGTTTGGTATTATTTAGATATGCGTAGAATATTTTCTAAATATTTTACCAAAACTGTGCAGAGCTGAATTTAGCTAATTAAATAAAATCCTAACCTACTAAGACTCTAACTAAGCCAATTAGACTCAATCTATTGAGCCTAATCTCCCTTTGATGTGATCCGATTTGACCCGGTTTGCATCATTCACTAACACCAAGGATCTCGTGCTTCCATTCACGGATCCTAAGACGGACTCTCTAACGTTCGTCCACTAATCGGGCTATATCTCGAGATTCCACCGTCCAATTCTCCTAAAACATGATTTTTTGGAAATTTCTTTTCCCGGGCTACAACATATCAAAATTTCATATTGATCTGACGGCTGAATATTTCGAGATCTATTTTCAAATTTCTATATCAGATCCTATCTAGATCTGAAAATCAGAATAGATCGAGCCTTGGCCTAAAGGGGAGATCGTATCACCACATCAAAGACTTTGCTGGTGAATGGTATAGTCAAGAAGACCACAACGAGAATCTTGATCGACATTGGGTCCACTCACAACTTCATTGACAAGAGGCTTCTTAGGAAGATTGGGCTGAGTTAGAACCTACGGATGGGTTCGATGTGACGTTCAGAGATGGCACTAATTGCGGGCTGATTTTATTTGCGGAGATGTGGAGTGAAAGTGCAAGGCCAAACTTTCACATTGGAATCTTCCTCACATTGCGGAGATGTGGAGTTGAAGATGCTATGTTAAGTTATCTATCGTTTATTTGAATCTTCCTCACGTACCTGCATGTAGTATAGAATTTATCTATTTTAAATTAGGAAGAGCACATTGTCCATTGTTGAAATTAGAAGTGCTTTGGTCTACTAGGTTGATTATATTCTTAGAAATTTTGTATGTAAAAAACTTTGCTTTTGTCACCAAATTTGTGAGAAAGCAAAATCTTTTATGATGTAAATTCTTTAGATTTTTTTTGTATAGATTAATAGCGCAACCTCTTCTCATTTGGAAATCAAAATTGGAGCTATTTTTGTTTGAAGAATAGCGTTGCAAGAATTCAGTTTGAAATCCATTCGAACGAGATTGAAATCCATACTATGTCCAAATGAGATTGGAATCCATTTGAACGAGATTTTTTGAGAGCTCACTGTATTCAAGGGGGAAAAGTTGTTCAAACGTGATTTTCCAGAGAGGTGACTATATCCAATATGGGAAATGCATTCGAATAAGATTTTTCAAAGAGCTCACTATATCTAATGTGGGAAGGGCGTTCTAACGAGATTTATTTGGAACACTCGGGCGCTCAAACGAGATTCAACTAGTTCAAATAAAGCGCAGAAAAATCAACTTTTCAGTCTAAGTTGTCTCCAAATTAGGGCTTTTTGGGAGCCTATCTTTTGGGACTATAAAAGGAGGTCTTGAGAAAAATATCATAGTGCTTTTGGGAGGCTATTGAAAATATTTGGGAGAGCAAAAAAAAAAAGAAGAGTTAGAAGAGTTAAGAGTTGAATGGTGAGGTTTTTGTACCACATTTTGATGTAGCTCTACTAGATTCAAGATTGGGTTTGCTATTACCTCAGGGTCATAAAGACAGGTCTTCAGCTTTGAGGGTCACTAAGGTTGAACACCAAGAATGGGAAACGGTGTACTGAGAGATGGTTATGAGTAACAACGAACGATCTGTAAGTGTTTTGTAACTGCCGATTGTTATAGTGCTTAGTTTGATCTTAGAGAAGGGATTTGTAGTTTTTTACCCTTGTTTGATAAGGAGTTTTTCCACATTAAAAATATTGTGTTTGCGTGTGCTCTTATATTTTCTATTTAGCTATTGTTTAGCGTTCTAATTGAGTAATCTTCTAGCAAGTAATTAAAAATTTTCATATGCTCCATTCTATTACTCTCAAGCTGAAAAAGGATCAAATTTCATAGACTTGCTAAATACAACATAGAAATACATTCATTAATTTGCTATGTGCTGCTACCAATATGGTTAAGAAGATGCTTCACAAGAATTTTCAAAGAAAGCGATCTAAGAAACATGGTAATATCACGAAGCTCCACAAGAAAAACTAGCACCCATGAATAAAGATTAAATTGTCGTATACTCCTAGGATGTCTGTGATACGATCACGCCTCTGGCTATGGAGCTCTGATACCAGCTTGATACGATCTCGCCTTTTTGGTGAAGGGTCGATCTCTTCCAATTCTTGATATGGACTAGATCTGGCACGGAACTTTGAAATAAGATCCCGAAATATGCCGCGGTTGGATCGACATGAACCTTTGATATGTTGTAGCCCCAGAAAAGAGCTTTCCAACAAATCTAGTTGTAGGCGAATCGGATGTGGGGATCTCGAGATATCATCCGATTTGTGGACAAAGGTCAGATGGTCTGTTTTGGATCCGTGGATGGAGGCACGTGATCCTAGGTAATGGTGGTTGAAGGTGGACCGGCGTTAATGTGGTGGCACCGGTGAAAAGTGATGGTGGAAGGGTTGTGGTTGATGGAAGGATTAGGGCAAGTGTTGGATAGATTGGACGAAGGGGGAGAAGAGGGCCACCCCTAAGGGACTAGGGTGATTAGCCGGACGAGGGAGGTTAGAAGCGGCGTCGCTGGGGATTGAGAGAACGGGAGCGAAGAAGACCAAGGAGGCAAGGCAAAACTCAATCTCAATAATCAATAATCAATTTGGTTGCCTACCAAATCCTTTTATAGGCTAACCAACAACTCAAATTAACCCTAAAACACAATTTTCGCCGACCACGTTCGAACTCGCCCGACCGCGTTTGAACGCACCGAATTAGCTCTTCTGGATTTGCGAACGCGATGCAGGCGTTCGAACGCGCGATCGAACGCGCCTGGCGGTATTTGCGAACGCGATGCAGGCGTTCACAGTGCGTTCGAACGCACCGTGTTCGAACGTGTAGTACACTATCTTCACCCACGTTCATAACCCTGTTCACAAACCGCGTTCAAACTCACTCCACCCGCGTTCGAACGCGACTTACAGAAAACTTATTTTAATGGAAATTAAACACTAAAACATGAAATAAAAACACTCCTAAAGTGAATCCATGCTCGAGATGATGTCGGTGAAGTCCGAATCGTATCAGTCTGAGATGGTAATATCACATCTCAGCTTTGTGAAATTAATTTGAGAGTCATGGTAATATCACATCTAAGAAACAAAAAGATTTGACCTTGGCGACAACAAAAGCTAACCATGAAGGGAGGTGGGGCTCTCAAAGTGGAAGGCAAGCTCTAGGTAGAGAGGCGGAGATGGATCTTCACGACGGCAGAGAGACGGTGGTGGGGAGGCAGAGGTTGGGGACGAAGGTAGAGAGATGGTCAGACAGAGCTTGGTGGAGAAGGAGAGGTGAAGCTTGGCAAAGAGGAAAGGGGGCAAAGCTTGGTGAAGAGGTAGTGGCTTGGCAACAGAGGAGATAAAAGGGGTGTGGCTCGTGGTGGCTAAGTGAAAGGCTATGGAACAATTCCTTCAAGATCCGAATTTATTGTAGGAAGCAGTTTATGCAATCAAAGAAAAATATTCACCAAATATTCTCCCATAGTCATAAAATTACAAAACCAATTGGAATCGATCCATAACTCCCTGATCTATGTTTTTTGTATTTTTTCCCTTCACAGATTCGAACCACAACTAGGACGAAAATATGATAAAATGCGGATGAAGGTGGTGGTGACAGGTGGAGTGGAAGTTAGGGTTATGGATTATAAAGGAGATGAGGGTGGATGGTGGCTGTTGTTTAAAGGATAAAGACGAAGGGGAAGAAGTGGTCGAAATCTCAAAGAAGAGGGAGGACTCGACAGACGAGGGAGATTAGAAGTTAGGAGAGACCTTGCTAACGGTAGAGGTGGTAGGTTGGCAAAGAGGGAGGAGGGAGATTAGGTTAGAGAGAAGATAGAGAGGCAAGAAACCAATATTCCAATAGCATAATAAATTTGGCTGTCATCCACACCTTTATAGAGGCTAGCCAACAAGCCCTAATAACAATAACTAACCCTAATCCTAGTGGAATCCCATCGATCGCGTTCGAACGCACAAAAGACATTCTCTGTATGTGCGAACGCGATGTAGGTGTTCGAACGCTCTCGACCGCGTTCGAATACACATTTTGTATTCTCTATTTTTATAAACTGATGGCAGACATTCGTAAAGTCATTCAAATGTGACCCCTTCTGCGTTCGAATGCGACCTACATGAATTTTATTTTAATGAAAATAAATAACTAATGCAAGGGTTCCCCTCTATTGGTAAGGGACGATCTTCATGTCTTCGATGATGCTCAAGGGTATGCCTTGGAGGATAATAGTTATTGTCAGCAAGGGTTGCCTTGATCTCCAACAATATTTGCGCCATGAGCGCTATGGTTTGCGCAAGATCGGGAGGGCCCTTTGGTCGTCCTCATGATCTCTGTGGGGATGGAGATCTTGACGAAGCCATGTGGTCCGTCTCCAAGCCTTGATCGCTGGTTTGCTTTGCTGTCTTCGATCTAGTAGTGGTCATGATACGATTCGAACTTCACCGATGTCATCTCGAGCATGGATACACCTTATGGGTGTCTTTTCTTATTGTTTTAGTGTTTTATTCAGAGAAAAATAAGATTTTTGTAGGTCGCGTTCGAACGTGGGTGCGTGCGTTTGAACGCGCTTGCGAACGCCTACATCAGATTCGCAAAAACAGAAAATGCAAAATGTGCATTCGAACACGATCGGGCGCATTCGAATGCCTACATCAGGTTCACATCGATAGATAATACCTTTTGTGTGTTTGAATGTGTTCGACCCAGTTCGAATGCGGTCGTTGAAAATCCACTATTTCTAAGGTTAATAATTATCATTTTTGAATTGTTTAGTTAGCCTCTTAAGGTGTGGATAGCAACCAAAGAGGGATTATGGAATGAATTGAGTCTTTGCCCTAATCTTCTTCTTCTCCTCTCTCGTTCTCTCATCCCTCGGCTCCGCCACTTCTAGCCTCCCTCGACCGGCCACTCACCTTAGTTCCTTAGGGGCAGCCTACTCCTCCCCCTTTTTCAACTCTCTCTACCCTTGCCCTAACCCTTTTCGTCATCCATAATCCTTCCACCACCACCTTACTCACCGGTGCCACCCCATTATCGCTGGCCTACCACCTCCATAACCCACCTAGGATTTCGTGCCTCCATCCACGGATCCATAGAATGGACTCCCTGATGTTCATCTACTTATCTAATAATATCTCTAGAACTCGCCCTCCAATTTTCCTGAAATTAGATTCTTTGGAAAGCTCTTTTCTAGAGCTACAACATATCAAAATTTCATGTTGATCTGACAGGTACAATTTCCGGAATCCTCTTCTAAAGTTTCTTATAATATCCTGTTCAGATCTGAAAATGGGATAGATCAAACTTTAACCCAAGGGGAGATCATCAAGAGTGGTATTAGAGCCACCGTTTCCTAGACACGCACTTTCTATGATGACAACCAGAGCCATGGCTACACGACTAAACGAGAAGGATGAGATTTTCCCAATAGAGGAGGGGGAAATGGCTGCAGGAACTTCCACCTGCGAAACTGCTCGACTGAATCTAAATACGGAATAGCCTAGCACTCAAGCCTTGATTGGATCTCTTTCCGAATAGATGGCCATCAATAATTAGATGATGATGGAGATGATGCGAAAAATACAAGCGACAAGAGAAGCTATGGCGATAACAAATGCACCAACGACCCCCCGACGCAAGTCTACCACCATGAACCCGCCGCCACCGGTTCAAAATCTTCACCAGCAAGAACCTCTGCTACCACAACCCTATAGGCAGAGACCAGCAAGGGTGTTCTTCCAGGCCAAGTTGCGCGTGTGCCCGTCCATCGAACAAACCTAAATGGAGATCATGTTGGAGGATTAGACCCTTGGGCGGGGCAAGACGAATCAGAACCACGTCGAGTTAACATAAACCGAAGGAGGGATCATCAACCATTCATGATGCATCCTCCTCAGGTTAGACAAGGCCTTGAATATGATCCAGATGGAGACAACGGTATTCGTGGGCGAACCGTGCGTCTCGAATTTCCAAAGTTCAAAGGTGGTGACCCGATCAATTGGTTGTATAGGGTGGAACAATTTTTTGCATACCAAGGTACAGTGAAAGACTATAAGGTGATGCTTGCAAGCTTTCACCTTGAAGATGCGGCACTTCATTGGTTTTGGGCAGCCAATGCGCGTGATACAATTGAAAGTTGGGTTGATTTTGGCACCGATATCACGCGACAATTTGGAGCATCGGGGTATGAAGACTTCGATGTTCTTCTCTCAAAGACTATACAAAGGACCACAGTTGGAGCATACTAAGAAGAATTTGAGAGGATAAGTAGCCGTTGCCAACCTCCTTGGACTGATCAACAACTTCGTAGTCTCGGGGCTATGGGGAGACATACAAGCCGACGTGAATGCTTTAAGGCCTAGAACCTTAAAGGAGGCCTTCAAGGATGTAGTACTAATGGAAGACAAGCATCGACTAATGAAGATACACATGAAATAGAACTGGACAAGCCAAGATAGTCACAACCCGATTTGGCCTACCATAGCGACAGGAAATGCAGCCGACGTACCAAGAGCTACTGCTGCAATGGTGCATCCTCTAGCACCCCTGAGGCCTTCCCATGATGTGAAGTATGCACCTAGAGGTCTGGGTCGGGCACTTACACCTTCTTAAGTGGAGGAGCGAAGAGCTAAAGGCTTACGCATTTGCTGTGATGAGAAGTTCATACCTAGACATCACTGCGCTAAACCGATGGGATCGGTGATGCTAATAGATGGATTGGAGGAAGCTGATAAGTCACAGAATAATTCCTTCAAGATCTGAATTTATTGCAGGACGTAGTCTGCGCACTTGAGGGAAAATATTCACTAAATATTCTCTATAGTCGGAAAATTATGAAACAAGTGGAATCGATCCATAACTCCATGTTATACATTTTTTGTACTTACGCCTTTTACAGATTCGAACGGCAATTAGACCAAAAATACAATATCAAATTCTACTTTGTACTGCAATATGATCATCCTCTGAACCATCTTGCTTAATGTGGTAGCAAAATCTTCATATGCCGTTGTCCCAAATCTGTGTGTAATCCTCCTACAAAAGTCAGCCCAACTAATAAATCCTCCACCATAAATAACCGATCGATACTAATGCAATATCGTTCCTTGGAGGTAAAACTTGCCATCTGGACCTTTGCATCCTCCGCTGTCCCTTGTCAATCAAAGTATTGTTCAACTTGAACCACCCAATCCATTGGATCACTGCATTGAAATTTTGAAAAGTCCAAGCGTGCGGTTCTTGCCTGAATAGCATTGGCGGGTTTGCAAAAGATCCTTGGTTCAGGTCTGACCATTTGTGTATATTGATCTCCTTCTCTAAATCCTCGAGCACGTCCATCACCATCTCCAAAGGGATCAACCTCATGTTCCACCACTGTCGGTCTTAGGTTTTGTATCGGAGGTGTGATACGATTCAGACTTCACCGATGTCGTCTTGAGCATGGATTCACTTTAGGAGTGTCTTTATTTCTTGTTTTAATGTTTAATTTCCAGGAAAATAAGTTTTCTCTAAGTCGCGTTCGAACTCGGGTGGAGTGAGTTCGAACGCGGTTGTGAACGGATTGTGAGAGTGTGCATTGTGTGTTCGAACGCCCCGTTCGAACGTACTATGAACGCCTACATTGCGTTCGCAAATCCAGAAAAGAGAGAACTCAGTGCGTTAGAATGCGGTCGGGCACGTTCGAACGCGATCGGCGAAATTGTATTGTTTAAGGTTAATTTTGAGTTATTTAGTTAGCCTCTAAAAGGGATGTGGATGGCAACCAAAAGATTATAATCAAAGGATTCAGTTTTTCCTTGCCTCCTTTGTCTTCTTCGCTCTCGTTTTCTCAATCCCCGGCAACGCCGCTTCTAACCTCCCTCGACCGGCCAATCACCCTAGACCTTTAGGGGCAGCCCTCTCCTCCCCCTTCTTCCAATCTATCCAACACTTGCCCTATCCCTTCCATCAACCATAACCCTTCCACCACCACCTTTCACCGGTGCCACCCCATTAACGCCGATCCTCTACCAACCACCATCATCCTAGGATCTCGTGCCTCCATCGATGGATCCTAAACATACCACCCTGATGTTCGTCCATTAATTGGACGATATCTTGAGATCCCCACATTCGATTCGCTTGAAAGATTTGTTGAAAATTTCTTTTTTGGGGCTACAACATATCCGAATTTCACATCGATCTGACGGTGACATCTTTCGGGATCTTATTTCAAAGTTCCATGCCAGATCTAGTCCAGAATAGACAATTGGAAAAGGTCGAACCTTAGCCTAATGGGAGATCGTATCAAGGTGGGGGATGGTGTGTAGGCATAGGTAAAAGAGGATCATTGACACTCATATGTCGCACCTGGACCTATGGGGTATTGGTTCGATGTGGTCCCACCGCTAGTCCTTCTTGAGACACCGATCTTCGTCGAGGAGATGACGAAGTCGATCGGTTCATGACATATTCCTTTAAAGTATTATGATCATTCTTCATTGCGTCAACTATATGCAGCAATGTTTGGAACATGCCTCTAAGTTCATATGCTAAGCCCATGTTCACACCCATGGACATTGGTTGACTCAGTCCTGTCGTGGTTGCTCCAAGGGAATCGGCCTCACGATTAGGGTTATCATGGATTGAATCTTCCCTTGTCGGTGTGCTCTATATTTGTCTTCTTGTTGATGTCATCTTCCTTATTTCCACCATTAATGGAGGTTTGAGGGTTCGCCTGGCTTTGATACCAATGATAGGTCACGGAACAATTCCTTCAAGATCTAAATTTATTGCAGGATGTAGTCTATGCACCCGAGAGAAAATATTCACCAGATATTCTCCCGTAGGTAGAAAATTACAAAACCAACTAGAATCGATCTCAGATCTGCATTTTTTGCATTTACGCCCTTTGCAGATTCGAACTATAACTAGGCCAAAAATACAATATAATGCGGATGATGGTGATGGTGACGGGTGGAGTGGAAGTTTGTGTTATAGATGATAATGGAGATTTGGGTTGATGAGTGATGTTGTTTAAGGGATAAAGACGAAGAGGAAGAAATGGTCTAGATCCCAAAGAAGAAGGAAGACTCGACAGACGAGGGAGATTAGAAGTTATGAGAGACCTTGCCAACGGTAGAGGTGGTAGGTTGGTAAAGAGGGAGGAGGGAGATTAGGTTAGAGAGAAGATAGAGAGGCAATAAACCAATATTCTAATAGAATTATTATTTTGGCTGCTATCCACACCTTTATAGAGGCTAGCTAATAAGCCCTAATAACAATAACTAACCCTAATCCTAGTAGAATCCCGATGTTCGTGTTCGAACATGCTCGATCGCGTTCGAACGCACAAAAGGCGTTCTCTGTATGTGCGAACGCGACGCAGGCGTTTGAACGCATATTTTGCGTTCTCTATTTTTGCGAACCTGATGTAGGCGTTCGCAAGGGCATTCGAACACGTACTACAAGAATTTTATTTTAATTAGAATAAACAACTAATGCAATAAGAAAAGACTCTAACAAGGTGTATCAGCCCATCACGCTTCCCCCACCTTGCCCTCAGGGTGTAAACTCGGGGAAATGCTCCAAGATGTCCGTCTCCAATTCCCATGTCGCCTCATCGAATGGCTTGCCAAGCTGCTTAATAAGAGTATCCCTCTATAATATGGTACCATGATGTCGTCGATGCTTAGCAAGTACGTGAACTGGCTCTACAATCTCTATCTCCTCCAATGGCTTCGGTAGAGCTTATCCAACGACCTCATGATCACCAATCCACTCCCTCAGCAATGAAACATGGAAGACATAATGCACGCTCGACCCCTCAAGCAGCTCCAAAGGATATGCAACTGGACCGATACGCTCTAACACCCGAAACAGACCAAAGTAGCGATGTGCTAACATTTGGTTACACATCGGACGCAAGGTCACCTATTGATACGGCTGTACTCTCACAAACACCCACCTACTGATATCAAACTCTTGCTCCCGATGGAGTCATGTCAATACTACTGTGGTAGGTGGTGTTGTAAGACCACTCCGCCCACGGTAAGAACTCCAACCATCATCTCGGCATCTCTTAAACAAAGCACCTCAAGTACTGCTCAATGCATCGATTGACCACCTCGGTTTGGCCATCCGTCTATGGATGGTAGGCCAAACTGAAGTTCAATCGAGTCCCTTGTAATCTGAAAAACTCCATCCAAAAGTCGCTCATAAATACACGATCACTATTTGAGATAATCGTGCATGGCATGCCATGTAACCGAGCAACATCTCTAACAAAAAATTTAGCCACCGACTTGGTTAAAAACAGATGTGACAGTACAAAAAAGTGCGCATATTTGCTCAATCTATCAACCACCACAAAATTAACAAAATAACCACATACCAGTAGAAGCCCCTATATGAAATCCTGATAAGTTTCAATACCAAAGATAGGCTACGTAACGATTCCTTCAAGATCTGGATGTATTATAGGAATCAGTCTGCGTGACTGTGGGAAAATATTCGTCAAATATTCTCTAGTAGTCATAAAATTATGAAACTAATTGGGTTAGATCTGTAACTTCTTGATCTATAACTTTCGTATTTACGCCCTTCGTATATTCGAACTGTATCGAGATTGTAGAAGTTAGTGTTATGGATGAGTATAGAGATGAAGGTGGATTGTGGAAGTGGTTAAAGGATGTAGACGAACGGAACGAAGTGGTCGAGATCCGAAAGAAGAGGGGTGGCTAGACAGTCGAGGGAGATTAGAAGTTAGGAGAGGCCTTGCCAATGGTAGAGGTGGAAGGTTGGTGGAGAGGGAGGAGGGAGAAGTCTAGAGAGAAGATAAGAGGGAAGAAATCAATAATCCAATAGCATAATGAATTTGGCTGCCATACACAATATGAAACCCTAATTCTAGAACAATATGAAATGCTAATTCTAGAACTTTCTCATTGATCACATTCAAATGTGCTCGATCACGTTAGAACGCACTAAAACACATTCTCTATAAGTGCGAACGCGATCCAAGCGTTTGAATGCGGGTGTTCGAACTCGCCTGACCGTGTTTGAATGGATAATATGCGTTCTCTGTATTTAAAAATCTAATATAGGCATTTGCAAGGGCATTCAAACGCGACCCCTCCTGCGTTCGAATGCGACCTACAGGAATTTTATTTTAAAAAAATAAATATCTAATGCAATAAGAAAAGACTCTAACAAGGTGTATCAGCCTACCACGCTTCCCCCACTTTGCCCTCAAGGTGTAAATTCGGGGAAACGCTCCAAGATGTCCGTCTCCAACTCCCATGTCGCCTTATCGGATGGCTTTCCAAGCCACTCAACTAGAATCTCCATCTCTAATCTCGTACCATGTCATCGTCGGCGTGTAGCAAATACTCAAACTGGCTCTATGATCTCTATCTCTTCCAATGGCTCTAGTAGAATTGATCCAACAATCTCTTGATCTCCAATGCGCTCTCTCAACAATGAAAAATAAAAAATAGAATGCACTCTCGACCCCTCCGGCAGCTCCAAACGATATGCAATCAGACCAATATGCTCCAACACCCAAAACGGATCAAAGTAGCGATGTGCTAACTTTTGGTTATGCATCGAACGTAAGGTCACCTGTCGATATGGCTGCACCCTTACAAACACCCAACTGCCGATGTCAAACTCTTGCTCCCTATGGCTACGATCATAAACTTGCTTTATACGGTTTTGAGCAAGTTTAAGATGAGCATGCAATCTCCTCAATGTGGCTTCTCTATCCATCAAAGCTAAGTTCACCTCCATACGATCTGCTGATGCCACTGGATCATAAGCGCGTAACGTCAGAGCCGTGCGTCCATACACCACCTCAAATGGAGTCATGCCAATGCTGCTTTGGTAGGCAGTGTTATAAGACCACTCCACCCATGGTAAGAACTCCAACCATCGTCTCAGCATCTCTCCAACAAAGCACCTTAAGTACTGCTCAATGCCTCGATTGACCACCTTAGTTTGGCCGTCCGTCTGTGGATGGTAGGCCGAACTGAAGTTCAATCGAGTCTCCTACAATCTGAAAAACTCAGTCCAAAAGTCACTCATAAATACACGATCATAATTCGAGCCAATCGTGCATGACATGCCATGTAACCAAGCAACATCTATAATAAAAATTTTAGCCACCGACTTAGTTGAAAACGGATGTGACAATGCCGAAAAGTGCGCATACTTAATCTATCAACCACCACAAAGATAATAGAATAACCACATACCAGCAGAAGACCCTCTATGAAATCCATAGAAATGTCTTTCCAAACACGGTCCGGTATAGGTAAAGGATGTAGTAATCTAGCCGATTTTAATGTAGTTGCTTTAGCCCTTTGATAGACTTCGCAAGCACGGACAAAACTCCTCACATCCCACCTCAATTTTGGCCGCGTGCAATTCTGAGATATCCTCCTATAAGTCCTTAAGACACCCTCATGACCAACCTCTAGAGTATGGTGGAAGTGCTCAAACAATTTCTACCGCAACCATCATTTGTGGGCACTCGAATGCATCCGCGGTCCAGTAGCAAACCGCCTCGATTTTCCAACTTTGGATGGCGCTCCGGATCATCCATCACCTCCTGCAACAATCTCAAAATATCTGGGTTAGATGTACATGCATACCTCAGCTCGTCAAAGAAGGGAAAGGTAGGAGATGAATAGGTTGCAAGCTCGATGGTATCGGGTTGGCGAGATAGTGCATCCGCCGCTCTATTTTTCGTTCCCTTCTTGTATTAGATTTTATAATCATATCCCAGCAATTTTGTGACCCATTGTTGCTGTGCTGGAGTGTGTATGCGCTGTCCCATAAAGTATTGAAGGCTCCTTTGTTTAGTTCGGATAATGAATCGTCTATCGATCAAATAAGGCCTCCACTTTGTCACCGCATATAGAATTGCCAACATCTCTCTCTCATAAGTCAATAATTGCTGAGATTTTGGTGACAAAGCCTTTCTAAGAAAGGCTATGGGTCATCCTCCTTGCATTAGTACAGCTCCTATGCCAACACCCGACGTATCACATTCTATAATGAACTCTTTGGTGAAGTCCGATGATGTTAGAGCAGGTGTCGTCGTCATTGCTGTTTTCAGTTTTTTAAAGGCTGAAGTAGCTTCATCGGTCCATCTAAAAGAGTCCTTCTTCAACAAAGAAGTGAGAGAAGAGCGATCTTGCCATATTCGGCGATGAAGCATCGATAATATCCTGTTAGCCCTAAAAATCCTCTCAATCCGGTGGTAGTAGTAGGAATAGGCCAAGCAGTCATACATGCAACCTTTTGAGAGGATCTGCCGCTACACCATTCGCTGAAATGATGTGGCCTAAATACTCCACTTGTGGTACTCCCCATAGGTACTTGGACTTCTTGATCTTCAATTGGTTCTGCTTCAACAAATTCAGCACATCCTCCTAATGTCACCAATGCTCCAATTCAGTCCTGCTATACACTAAAATGTCGTCAAAAAATACCAAGATATACCTTCACAAGAGAGGTCGAAATATATCATTCATGAAGCCTTGAAAGGTAGCTGGAGCATTTGTGAGACCAAAAGGCATCACCCGGAACTCGTAATGCCCGTCCGAAGTCTAAAATACAATTTTGTGCACATCTGCCGGGTGAACTCTAATTTGATGATACCGACCCTCAAGTCAAGCTTACTAAATATAGTCGCTCCTACAAGCTCGTCCAGCAACTCCTCGATAACCAGAATGGGATACCGGTCCTTGACGGTAATAGCGTTTAGTGCCCGATAGTCGACACAAAAATGCCATGTCCCGTCTTTTTTTTACACCAATAGCACAAGGGATGAGTTTGATCTATGACTTAGTTGAATGAGGCCTTGCTCCAATATCTCGACAATCATCTTTGAGATAACTTCTTTTTTCACATGTGGATACCGATATGGCCTCACGTTTGTCGGTGCAGCCCCGGGTATAATCTCTATGCGATGGTCCGCCATTCTCCTCGGTGGCAACTCCTTAAATAGTCTAGAAAAGTTATTTAATAAATTAGACAATTCAATGGTAGTACCTGAACTCATTTGAGGCTCATCTCCTGCTGGTCCTAACTGAAGAGGATAGGCCAAATCATACGCACAAGGCATCCTCATCATTGGCTGCATCGTAGAAATGGGCGAAGATCGAACACCATCAAGCCGCACATCTTTATTTCCTTGTTTAAATTTCATCCATATGCTCCGAAAATCAAATGTGATGGGTCCCAAACTCCGTAACCAATAAGCACCAAGGACAATGTCCACTCCTCGCAGCACGAAGGACAATGTCCATTACAATGATGTTGTGTCCTTGTACCCGTATACCGACTCGGTGACACAAGCTCTCTGCCTTAATCTTCGTATCGTCTCCAATAGAAACGTCAAATCCCGTGATCAATTCGGCATCCAATCCCAATCTCCTCACTAACCTCTCATCTAGAAAGTTGTGTGTACTCCTCGAATTGATGAGGATGTGCACACATTGCTTTCTAATGAGTCTGTCTACTCGTAACGAGTCCGTCTCCTCATGGACCTCCTCTAGACACTCTCTATCATCAACAATCTCATCATCCTCCTCAAGACCATCTATAAGCATCACATTCTCGATCAGTTTAGAACACCGATGACCGGGGGTGAAATGCTCATCACATCGAAAGCAAAGGCCCTTCGCTCTTTGCTCCTCCACCTGGGCAGGTGTGAGAGCTCGAACGGGGGGTCTTCTGCCTCCTCTAACATCGAAAGAAGGTCTCAAAGATGGTCGTGGTCTAGTACTTGGAGCCGCTATTTTTAAAACTGCAGAATTTCTAGCCAGCGTTCTAGGTGCAAACCTTCCATCTCGGTTGCCCCAAATTATTTTTGCTGCCATCTTTAGAACCCTATGCTTTTGTTCCATCCTCACGGCCTTCTCAAAGGCCTCCTCAAGAGTAGTAGGACATAGAGCACGAACATCCACTTGTATCTCATCCCACAGCCCTGAAATAAATGTACTAATCAATGTCTGTTCGGGCCACGGTGGCTCACAATGACTACTAACTCTTTCAAACTCAGCTTGGTACTCCAATACCATTTTCCTCTAGACCATTTTGCTTAATGTGGCAGCAAAATCTTTATATGCCATTGTCCCAAATCTATGTGTAATCCTCTTACAAAAATTAACCCATCCAGTAAATCCACCACCACAAAGAATCGATCTATACCAATGCAATGCCATTCCTTGGAGGTGAAAGCTTGCCATTTGGACTTTTGCATCTTCCGCTGTACCTTGACAATCAAAATATTGTTCAACTTGAAACACCCAATCCATTAGATCACCACCTTGGAATTTTGGAAAGTCCAAGCGTGCGGTTCTCCCCCGAATAGCATTGTCGGGTTCACAAAAGATCCTTGATTCAGGTCTAAACCTTTGTGCAAGTTGATAACCTTCTCTAAATCCTCGAGCACGTCCATCACCATCTCTATAGGGATCAACCTCATCCTCAAAGCACGCCAGTTCCGCACGCCTCTCGGGTTCCACCACCGTCGATCTTGGGTTTTGCAACGGAGGTGGGAAATGATGTGTGGGCATAGGTAAGAGAGGATCATTGACACTCACATAATGCACCTGGACTTGTGGGGTATCAGTTCGATGGGGTCCCATCGCTGGTCCTTCTTGGAACTCTAATCGCATTTGAGGAGATAACGAATCAAATTGGTTCTTGACATATTTCTTAAAATCATTATGATCCTTTTGAATTGAGTCAACTCTATGCATCAATGTATAAAACATGCCCCTAATTTTATCCATATTCGCACTCATAGACATTGGTTGATTCGATCTTGCCATGGTCGCTCCAAAGGAATCAACCTCACGGTTAGGATCATCATGGATTGAGTCCTTCCTTATTTAAACTATTAATTGAGGTCTGAGGTTCGCCTACTCTGATACCACTTGATAAGTTCTGATACTAAAGATAGGCTACGCAATGATTCTTTCAAGATCTGCATGTATTATAAGAATCAGTCTACATGACCGTGGGAAAATATTCGTAAAATATTCTCCGCTAGTTAGAAAATTACCGAACTAATTGGGTTAGATCCATAACTTCCGAATCTACAACTTTTGTATTTATGTAATTCACATATTCAAACTTTAACAAGGACAAAAATATTGAATAACGTGGGTGATGGTGGTGGTGATAGGTGGAGTGGATGTTAGGGTTATGGATGGGTATGGAGATGAATGTGGATTGTAGAAGTAGTTAAAGGATGTAGATGATGGGAATGAAGTAGTCGAGATCACAAAGAAGAGGGGTGGCTCGACAGTTGAGGGAGATTAGAAGTTAGAAGAGGCCTTGCCAACGGTAGAGGTGGAAGGTTGGTGAAGAGGGAGGAGGGAGAAGTCTAGAGAGAAGATAAGAGGCAAGAAATCAATAATCCAATAGCTTAATGAATTTGGCTGCCATCCACATATATATAGAGGCTAGCTAACAAGTCCTAAAACAATATGAAACCCTAATTCTAGAACTTTCTCGTCGATCGCGTTCGAACGCGCCCGATCGCGTTTGAACGCACCAAAACACGTTCTCTATAAGTGCGAACGTGATGTAGGCGTTCGAACGCTGGCATTCGAACTAGCCCGACCGCGTTCGAATGCACAATATGCATTCTTTGTATTTGCGAACCTGATGCACATGTTCGCAAGGGCGGTCGAACGCGACCCCTCCTTCATCCGAACGCGACCTATAGAAATTTTATTTTAATAAAAATAAACACCTCATGCAATAAGAAAAGGTCCTATCTAAGTGTATCAAATCCATAGAAATGTCTTCCCAAATATGGTCCAGTATAGGTAAAGGCTATAGTCGACCGATTTCAATGTGGTTGCCTTTAGCCCTTTGACAGACGTCGCAAGCACGGACAAAACTTCTCACATTCCGCCTCAATCCTAGCCACGTGCAACTCTGAGATATCCTCCTATACATCCTCAAGACACCCTCATGACCAGGCTCTAGAGTTTGGTGGAAGTGCTCCAATAATTTCTACCGCAATCCATCATTTCCGAGCACCCGAATGCATCCGTGGTCCAGTAGCAAACTGCGTCGATTCTCCAACTCTGGATGGTGCTCCGGATCATCCAACACCTCCTGTAACAATCTCAAAATATCTAGGTCAGATGTACATGCATACCTCAGCTCGTCAAGGAATTGAAAAGTAGGAGAAGAATAAGCTGCGAGCTCGGCGGTATCGGGTTGGCGCGATAGTGCATCCGCCGCTTTATTTTCCGTTCCCTTCTTGTATTGGATTTCATAATCATACCTTAGAAATTTGGTGACCCATCTCTATTTTGTCGAAGTGTGTATACGCTGTCATATAAAGTATGGAAGGCTCCTTTGATCAGTTCAGATAATGAGTCGCCTACCAATCAAATAAGGCCTCCACTTTGTCATCGCATGTAGAATTGGCATCTCTCTCTCATAGATCAATAATTGCTGGGATTTTTGTAATAAAGCCTTGATAAGAAAGGCTATGGGACATCCTCCTTGCATTAGTACAGCTCCTATGCCAACTCTCGATGCATCACATTCCACAACGACTCTTCGGTGAAGTCTAGTAGAGTTAGAACGGGCGCCGTCATCACTGCTGTTTTCAGTTTTCCAAATGTTGTAGTGGCTTCATCCGTCCATCTAAAACATTCCTTCTTTAACAAAGAAGTGAGAGGAGCAGTGATCTTGTCATACCCAGTGATGAAGCGGCAATAATATCCGGTTAGCCCCAAAAATCCTCGCAATCCTATGGTGGTAGTAGGAATAGGCCAAGCAGTCATGCATGCCACCTTTTGAGGATCCACCGCTACACCTTCCGCTGAGATGATGCGGCCTAAATACTCCACTTGTGGTACTCCCCATAGGCACTTGGACTTCTTAATCTTCAGCTGGTTCTGCTTTAACAAATTCAGCACATCATCCAAATATCGCTAATGCTCCAATTCAGTCATGCTATACACCAAAATGTCGTCAAAAAATACCAAGACATACATTCTCAGTAGAGGTCAAAAAATATCATTCATGAGGCCTTGAAAAGTCACTGGAGCATTGCTAAGATCAAAGGGCATCACCCGAAACTTGTAGTCTCCATCCGAAGTCCGAAATGCAATTTATGCACATTAGCCGGGTGAACTTTAATTTGATGGTACTCGGCCCTCAAGTCAAGCTTGCTGAATATGGTCACCCCTACAAGCTCGTCCAACAGCTCCTCTATGATCAAAATAGGATATTGGTCCTTGACAGTGTTAGCGTTTAGTGCCCGGTAGTCGACACAAAAATGCCATGTCCCATCCTTCTTTTGCACCAATAGCCTGGGCGATGAGTAAGGGCTATGACTTGGTTGTATGAGGCCTTGCTCCAACATCTTGGCTACCATCTTGGAAATAACTTCATTTTACACATGTGGATACCGATATAGCCTCACGTTCGCCAATGCAGCTCCTTTGGTTCCTCAAATAGTCCAGCAAATTTATCTAATAAATTAGACAACTCGATAGTAGTATCTAGACACATTTGAGACTCTTCACCGCCCTAAGCTTCGTGTCGTCTCCAATAGCAACGTCAAACCCTGTGGTCGGTTTAGCATCCAAGCCCAATCTCCTCACTAACCTCTCATCTAGAAAGTTGTGTCTACTCCTTGAATCGATGAGGATGTGCACACAATGCTTTCTAACGAGTCCATCTACCCGCACTGTCCTCGGCGCGGAAGTACCCGAATATGCATGCATTGATATTTCTACTTGGATATCTTCCTTTTTCGCCTTCCTCAACAGCCTCCTCATGGGCCTCCTCTGAACACTCTCCATCACCCACAACCTCATCATCCACCTCGAGACCATCGATGAGCATCACACTATTGATCAGTTTGGAACACTGATGATCGGGGGTGAAATGTTCATCGCATCAAAAGCAAAGACCCTTCACTCTTCGCTCCTCTACCTAGGCAGGTGTGAGAGTTCGAATGGGGAGGGGGTCTTGTGCCTCCTCTAACATCGGAAGAAGGTCTCAAAGGTGGTTCTTGGTCTAGTACTGGCAGCCGCTGTCTTTGAACCCACAAAATTTTTAGCCGGGGTTCTAGGCACAAACCGCCCATCTCGGTTGTCCCAACTTATTTTCGCTACCATCTTAAGAGCCTTATGCTTTGCTCTATCCTCACGGCCTTCTCAAAAGCCTCCTCAAGAGTGGTAGGACATATAGCACGAACATCAATGTGCTCATCAATATCGATTCGGGCCAAGGTGGCTCACAACGACTACTAACTCTTTCAAATTTTGCTTGGTACTCCAATACGGTCGTCCTCTGAACCATCTTGCTTAATGTGGCAACAAAATCTTCATATGCCGCTGCCTCAAATCTGTGTGTAATCCTCCTTACAAAAGTCAGCCCAACCGATAAATCCTCCATCACGAATAACTTATCGATGCCAATGCAATGTCATTCCTTGGAGGTGAAAACTTGCCATCTGGACCTTTGCGTCCTCCGATGTCCCTTGACAATCAAAGTATTGTTCAACTTGAAACACCCAATTTGTTGGATCACCACATTAGAATTTTGGAAAGTCCAAGCTCGCAGTTCTTTCCCGAATAGCATTGTCGGGTTCGCGAAAGATCCTTGGTTCAGGTCTGAACCTTTGTGCATGTTGATCTCCTTCTCTAAATCCTCGAGCACGTCCATCACCATCTCCGAAGGGATCAACCTCATCCTCAAAGTGCCAATCCTCCTCTTCGAGAAGCGCATCGGTGCGCACGCCTGTCGGGTTCCACCACTGCCAGTCTTGGATTTTGTATCGGAGGTGGGGATGATGTGTAGGCATAGGAAAAAGAGAATCATCGACACTCATATGTCCCACTTGGACCTGTGGGGTATCAGTTCGATGTGGTCCCACTGCTGGTCCTTCTGGAGTCATCGATCTTCGTTGAGGAGATGACAAAGCCGATCAATTCATGACATATTCCTTTAAAGCATTATGATAATTCTTCATTGCGTCAACTATATGCAGAAATGTTTGGAACATGCCCTTAAGTTTATCTGCCAAGCCCATGTTCACACCCATGGACGTTGATTAACTTGGTTCTGCCATGGTCACTCCAAGGAAATCGGCCTCATGGTTAGGGTTATCATTGATTGAGTCTTCCCTTGTCGGTGTGCTCTATATTGGTCTCCTTGTTGATGTCATCTTCCTTATATCCACCATTAATGGAGGTCTGAGGTTCGCCTAGCTCTAATACCAATGATAGGTCACCAAACAATTTCTTCAAAAAAATTATGAAATAATTTATTGCAGAATGCAGTCTGCACACCAAATATTCTCCCGTAGTCAGAAATTTATGAAACCAAGTGGAATCGATCCCTGATCTACGTTTTTCATATTTATGCTCTTTGCAGATTCGAACTACAACTAGGCCAAAAATACGATATAATGTGGATGATGGTGGTGGTGACGAGTGGAGTGGAAGTTAGGGTTATAGATGATAATGGAGATTTGGGTGGATGGGTGATGCTGTTTAAGGGATAAAGATGAAGAGGAAGAAGTGGTTGAGATCCCAAAGAAGTGGGAGGACTCGACAAACGAGGGAGATTAGAAGTTAGGAGAGACCTTGCTAACGGTAGAGGTGGTAGGTTGGTGAAGAGGGAGGAGGAAGATTAGGTTAGAGAGAAGATAGAGAGACAAGAAACTAATATTTCAATAGGATTATGATTTTGGCTGCCATCCACACCTTTATAGTAGCTAGCCAACAAGTCCTAATAATAATAACTAACCGTAACCCTAGTGGAATCCCGTCGATCGCATTTGAACGCACACAAGGCGTTCTCTGTATGTGCGAACGCGATGCAGGCATTCGAACGCACATTTTGCATTCTATGTTTTTGCGAACCTAATGCAGGCGTTCGCAAGGGTATTCGAACGTGACCTATATGAATTTTATTTTAATAAAAATAAACAACTAATGTAATAAAAAAAAGACTCTAACAAGGTATATCAAATGCTGAGGATGAGGTTGTAGCTGAAGATGAGGGTGTGGCGGAACAACACGGAGTAGGGAGGAGCAGCCCGTGGAAGACATTATGGTCAAAATCTCCCACCACGCCTATTCCGAGATAGCCGCACAAAAGACCTTGCGGGTGAACGGTGTAGTCAAGAGAACCATAGTGAGAATTTTGATCGACACTGGGTCCACTCACAACTTCATTGACAAGAGGCTTCTTAGGAAGATTGGGCTCGAGTCGAAACCCATGGACGGGTTCGATGTGACGATCGGAGATGGCACCACATTGTGGGCTGAATTTATTTGCGGAGGTGTGGAGTTGATGGTGCAAGGCCAAACTTTCACATTGGATCTTTATCCGTTGGCCTTACGGGGAGCCGACATCATCTTAGGGATATAATAGCTTCAAAGCTTGGGGCCCGTAATATTTTTATTTTACAAACCTCACACCTACATTTTGGAGGAATGGTCGGAGAGTGCTACTGAATGGAAATCAACCGCGGCAAGGTTCAGCATTGCAACCGCTGTTAGGACTTCCATGTGCAAGGGACCGAGCTCTACTCTTGCAAATGTCTATTGCTGAACTAGAACATCCACCATCAAATAGAATACCCGCTGACATGAAGGAGTTGCTGCAGGAATTCAGCCCCCTCTTTGAGGAGCCCCGAGGACTGCCGCTGACCCGTCGGCATGACCACCGAATTCAGATCATTCCAGAGGCTGAACCAGCAAAGGTTCGGCCATATCGGTACCCATATGTCCAGAAGGAGGAGATCAGCAAATTGGTGGTTGAGATGCTAGAGCAAGGGATCATTCAGTCGAGTAGGAGCGCCTACTCGTCGCTGGTGCTACTGGTTTGAAAGAAAGACGGGAGTTGGCAGTTTTGCGTCAACTACCGAGCCTTGAATGCGATCACCGTCAAAGACCGGTACCAAATACCAGTGATAGAGGAGCTGCTGGATGGACTTATAGGGTCGACTTACTTCAACAAACTTGACTTAAGTGCAGGGTACCATCAAATCAGCGTCGACCCAAAAAATGTGCACAAAATAGCGTTTCAGACTCACGATGGCTACTACGAGTTCTGAGTCATGCCGTTTGGGCTCACCAATGCACTGACGACCTTCCAAGGGCTTATGAATGACATTTTTCGCCCGCTCTTGCATCGGTATGTGTTCGTCTTGACGATATCTTGCGACAAAACCAATTGAAAGTTAAGATGAGCAAGTGCCTTTGGGGTGAGCCACGAGTGGAGTACTTGGGTCACAGAATCTCAATGAGAGGAGTGGAAGTCGATCCATTGAGGGGATTCCTTGGGTTGATGGGGTACTATCGGTTATTCGTTGCCAACTACGGCAAGATCGCTGCCCCGCTGACCTCTTTACTCAAAAAAGAAGGGTTTCGATGGACGAGCAAGGCGATGGAGGCTTTCGAAGCATTGAAGATAGCCATGTCTACCGCACCGGTTTTGGCTTTACTAGTGTAATAACATCATACTACTTAAATAATTTCAGATTCCGACCCTCTTGTTAAAGACCCCGTGGACTTAGCTATCGAGGCTTGATCATTATTGTAGCAACGTGAACGAGTGGTTGTTTGGTATTTGCAGTGGTGGTGAGTAGTCTTATCCCTTAGACACCTATCTCAAATTATGTTATATTATATATTATGTACATGCATGTTTTGGCCTCCAGCATGATTATATGACTTTATCTCGAGATGATTACAGTCGAGCATATTTTATCATGCGTCTGATTAGGCTGATCTTGGATATGGTATGGTGATGATAAATAGAGATGATTATAGATGATTATACTGTTATGACTTTGTGTCAGAATGATTTCTAGTATGAGTGTGCATGTGATAGACTAGCAGGAGTATGCATATGTTAGATACATGGTTGGAGTCTACATTGCATCATTTTTCTCTTAATTCCTGTTCCACCTAAATTCCTGTTATACATTGACTCGTTATTGTACTGGATATATGCATGTGATCTATCATTTAGAAGGGAAGCATGAAATGTGATTGATAGAATAGTTGATAGAAAGTGTGAGGATACCCGAGTGGGCGCGAGGGTTAGGACGCACTTGGTGGACGATTGATCGCTCGACATAGTCGCGATCCTATTGGCCTTACCTCCAAGATCGTTAGTTTGTGTGCGCAGCAGACATTCGGACAAATGTCATTTGCTAGGGCATATGTGGCGAGTTATCCTCACGAGATTTCTATCAGCTAGAAAGGTGCCCGGTCTGGATGGATGTTGATACCCTTTTCGGATGGCAGGGTATGGTTATATTTGAGATAGTCCTTGTAGATGACAGAGTATGCTCTGAGCCTTCAGGCATGATGTTGAGACTGGGTACTAGGTGTTGACTGTGCACAGTGGTCTAGTATGATGATGACATATAGAGCTGACATTGATGACTAAGATGTTGAGAACTGCATATGATTTTATTCTCATTTGAATACCTAATTATCAAGTGGTCAATTTACATCATATATGTTGCATTTGATATCATAGCATGGTCATAGATGGCATGCATCATGTGTCATATTTGAGAAAGTCATGATGATACTATGACATGGAGATTTGTTTACTTATTGTCGATGATTATATGCTTTTATCAGTTATGACATGTTATCTACATTTCAATTATATATTATTGAGGTTACATTTATACTCTCATTCATAACATGATGCTCTTTTTGATTGATATTATCTAGTAATGATTTACTCTTTGTTTGGCTTCAGTGATTCGGGGTAAGGTCTATTCATTGAGCCTTTAGCTCATGACTCTTTGTTTTCTCCTTTACTAAAACCCAGGTGAACGAGTAGAGGAGGATACTCCCTTAGAGATCTTGGCAGGGGGTGGAGAGTAGTGTGTGGTTAGTGTTATGTGTTAGATGTGTTATCTTATTTGATGTACTAGTGGACATCCTCCAAAGTGTGTCTTTATCCTTAACTTATATTTTAGCAGGTGACTTTGTACCTGTATAATTATGTATGCACCACCATTGTATATATGTTGTGGTGAAAAGCTCTTGATGATATGTTGTGGCCTGTGTGAGGTCTAAGTAGGGTTATCTGGTGTACTATTGGCGTTAGACTTGTATTTTTCTTAGTTTAGATGTTGTGGATAAATTATGATGTTTATACAGGTTTATTTGATTGTTAGTACTTAACCAAATAGTCAGGTGCCACGCACGTGCCATGTGGGCTCGTGCCATGCACGTGTTTAGGTTTGCGGGTGTTACAACTAGATTTCAGTAAGCCTTTCCTGGTGGAATGTGACGGTGAGGGCATTGGAGCTATTTTGATGCAGGAGGGCAGGCCCGTGGCATATATGAGCAAGGCATTATCAAACTAGTCGCGATAATTATCCACCTACGAGCGCAAAATGCTAGCAATTCTGCACGCCATCACCAAAAGACGACCCTATTTGATTGGTCGATGGTTTACTATCCGCACAGACCAGCGTAGCTTACCCTACTTCATGGAGGAACGTGTGCACACACCGGCACAACAACAGTGGGTCACGAAACTCCTTGGATATGACTACAAGCTAGTCTACAAAAAGGAGATTGAGAACCGAGCTGTCGATGCCCTTTCGCGCCAACCAGACGCAAGCAAGCTCGCTTCCTTTTCAGCGCGAACCTTTCCTCTATTTTTAGATCTATGGAGAGCCAGTGCAAAGGATCAAGTCACGGAGGAGCTCAAGTCAGTATCATGGATCGGTTCCCCAATTTCACACCTTGAGGACAAAGTTGCGGAAGCATGGTGGATTGATACGATTTGAACTTCACCAATGTCGTCTCGAGTATGGATACACCTTATGGGTGTCTTTTCTTATTATTTTAGTATTTTATTCAGAGAAAAATAAGAATTTTGTAGGTCTCATTGGAACATGGGTGGGTGCGTTCGAACGCGCTTGTGAATTCCTGCATTAGGTTCGCAAAAATAGAGAACGCGAAATGTGCGTTCGAACGCCTACATCAGGTTCACATTGTTAGAGAACGTCTTTTGTGCGTTCAAACGCGTTCGACCCCGTTCAAACACGGTCGGAGAAAATCTACTATTTCTAGGGTTAATAATTATTATTTTTGAATTGTTTGGTTAGCCTCTTAAGGTGTGGATGACAACTAAAGAGGGATTATGTAATGAATTGAGTTTTTGCCCTAATCTTCTTATTCTCCTTCTCTCTTGTTCCCTTATCCCCCGGCTCTGCCGCTTCTAGCCTCCCCCGACCGACCACTCACTCTAGTCCCTTAGGGGGCGGCCCACTCCTCCCCTTTCTTCAAATCTCTCTACCCTTTCCCTAACCCTCTTTATCATCCATAATCCTTCCACCACCACCTTACTCACTAGTGCCTCCCCATTATTGCCGGCGTACCACCTCCATCACCCACCTAGGATCTCGTGCCTCCATCCACGGATCCATAGAACAGACTATTTGACATTCGTCTACTTATCTAACAATATCTCCAGATCTCGCCATGATTTTCCTAAAATAGTTCCATTGGAAATATCTTTTCCAAGGATACAACATATCAAAATTTTATGTTGATCTAACAATTACAACTTCTAGAATCCTCTTCTAAAGTTCCGTGCAAGATCTTGTCCATATCTAAAACGAGA
The DNA here is from genome assembly GCF_019914945.1 of Typha latifolia. Classification (NCBI taxonomy): domain Eukaryota; kingdom Viridiplantae; phylum Streptophyta; class Magnoliopsida; order Poales; family Typhaceae; genus Typha; species Typha latifolia. Next base: position 11,257,511 of record NC_133086.1, on the reverse strand, counting down.
TAGATCAAACCTTAACCCAAGAGGAGATCGTATCAGGCCATTACAGTCCAAGGAACGTGATAAGCTCTGATACCAGATTGATGGGTTCTTGTGCCAAAAGATCGACTATGGAACGATTCCTTCAAGATCTGGATGTAGTACAAGAATCAGCCCACACAATCGTGGGAAAATATTCTTCAAATATTCTCCTTAATCAGAAATTTACGAAAGCAAGTGGATTCGATTCGTAACTTCCTGATCTACAACTTTCATATTTATATACTTGACATATTCAAATTGAAACTGGGACAAAAACACAGAATATCACCAAATAAATCAAACTATTAATCAAATAAACCGATTAAGATATGAATATTCCAGTCCACAATAATATACATTAGACCACTACATAATCTGGCAGGACCCACACAGGCCATAACAAACCATCAAGATACAACTAAAATTACTAATACAATAGTACATTATGATTCGACTTGTAATATCCAAATTATCGTCTAATACAAAAGAGTACAAATATCAAATACTGGTATAACTCAATATCTGGTTAAACTATCATCTATATCGTCTCGCATCTATAGTTCATCTCATCATCATTCTAAAATATCTTCTCAAGATATCTCAAGTCGCTATCATGTACCACATATCTGAGAGGGTTAGAAAAGAAATAAAGAGAGTCATGAGCAAAAGGCTCAGTGAATAGACCTTACCCCGAATCAGTAATGCTAAACAGAGAGTAAATCATGTACTAGATAATATGAATCAGAAAGTAGCATCATGCCATGTATAAGGGGGGGAAGGAAAATGTAACAACCTAACCTTAAAAAAAATTTCTATTGCATGGCATGATGTGGCCGACCTCCTGCCATGTATTGGCAGGAGGGGAGCACGCCACGTGCCCCAGGCGCCGGCCCGGCCAACCTGGCCGTTCAGCTGGCACAGTGGGCCCCGCCGTCGCCATCGCCGCGGTCTCCCTTCCCACCGCCTCTCCTTCTCCCTCTATATCTCTCTTTCTCTCACTCTCTCTCTCTTGCCGAGGCCAGTCTATCGCTGCTGCCGCCGTCCTTGGAAACCACCGCCGCCACCTCCGCGAGCACCGGTGAGCTCTTTCTCCTTCTTTCTCTTCTTCTCGCTTCTTTTCTCTCTCTTTCTCTCTAACTTTCTCTCCCTTTTCCCTCGTGCTGCCGCCAGCCTACCGCCACTGGGGTAAGCCTCTCTCTTTCCCTCTCTCTCTCTCTCTCTATCTCTCTCTCTTTCTAGCTCTCTTTCTCTTGCCCTTGGGCTCGGACACGCCAGAGCCGAGCTGCCGGCGAGAGGCCGGCTGCTGGATGGCCACCAGCGGCCGGTGCCTTCCCCGCCAGCCCGGGTCTGCAATCCCTTCCCTCAACTTCTCTCTTTCTCCTCCTCCTCTTCTTCTTCTTCTTCTTCTTCTTCTTCTTCTTCTTCTTCTTCTTCTTTCTTTCTTTTTGTTCTTCTTCCTCGGCTTCTTCTCCTTCTTTTTGCACAGTGCTGGGCCGAGCCCAACACGGATGGCAGAATTAATTAATTAATTAATTATTTTATTTTATTTATGTTATTTATTTAGGTATTTTTCTTCTTAATTAATGCAAATAAATTATTTAGACATTAACTATTTTAATAATATTATATATTCTTCAATATAATTTTATTAATTATAATTTTTATAATTAATGATTAATTAGGTATAAATATAGGTAATACTTATATTTATTTATTTATTTATTTATTTATTTATATGTCTATCAGATTAATAATAGATTTGTAAATTATAATTATTAGATTTATATTCTAATACCCTCATCATATATATTTTAAGTAATTCTATTAATTTATTATATACGATTATTCTACAACAAATAAAATACTAGGTTTATTTAGTTATTTATTTATTATTTTATCGAGTAAAGACTATATTGTCCCTAATTAATCAAGATAGTGTATGAATTATAAAATTAATTATAATTAGACCTTGTCTATACTTATAGTTATTTAGACTTTTATTTTATTTTATAATTATATGTTTAGAAATAATGTTATATAAAAGGAAACATACCTCTTCTCCTTATGTTATAACTAACATTTTATGATAATAATATAATTATAGTATTTGAATCGTATCTATAATATAGACCTAGTTCTGTAATCAAAAAATAAAAGAGAAGTGATTCTAAACCTAATAAACAGTTATATTTTACTTAAATTAATTCTAATTAGATAAACGACTAACTTCACGGCACTTAAATATTTTCAGACCCCGAACCCCCTTATGTGAGACCCTGTGGACCTTGACGATGAGTTGATGTTTGACTGACAGACGTGAGAGATGCGTGGTTCATGTCTTCTGATCAGACTGTGAGTAGTCTTATCTCCTAGACGCTTTTCTCAAATTATGTTATATTATATATTATGTACATACATGTTTTGGCCTCCAGCATGATTATATGACTTTATCTAGAGATGATTATAGTCGAGCATATTTTATCATGCATTTGATTAGGCTAATCTGGGATATTCTGTTATGCATTGACTTGTTATCGTACTAGATATATGCATATGATCTGTCATTTAGAAGAAAAGCATGAAATGTGTTCGATATGATAGTTGATAGAAAGCGTGAGGATACCCGAGTGGGAGCGAGGGTTAGGACGCGCTTGGTGGATGATTGATCGCTCGACATAGTCACGATCTTGTGGCCTTACGTCTGAGGTCGTTAGTCTATGTGCGCAGCAGACATTCGGACACATGCCGTTCGCTAGGGCATATGTGGCGAGTTATCCTCACGAGATTTCTATCAGCTAGAAGGGTGCTCGGTCTAGATTGATATTGATACTCTTAGCTGATGGCAAGGTATGGTTATATTTGAGATACTCTTTGCGGATGACAGAGTATGCTCTGAGCTTTCGGGCATGATGTTGAGACCGGGTACCGGGTGTTGACTATGCACAGTGGTCTAGTATGATGATGACATATAGAGCTGACATTGATAACTGAGATGTTGAGATCTGCATATGATTTTATTCTCATCTGAATACATGATTATCAAATAGTCAATTTACATCATATATGGTTAGATTTGATATCATAGCATGGTCATAGATGGCATGTATCATGTGTCATATTTGAGAGAGAGTTATGATGATACTATGACATGGAGATTATTTATATATTGTCGAAGATTATATATTTTACCACTTATGACATGTTATCTACTATTTTATTTATATATTATTGATGAAACATTCATATACTCATTCATGACATGATGCTCTTTCTTATTCATATTATCCAGTACATGATTTACTCTATGTTTGGCATCACTGATTCGGGGTAAGGTCTATTCACTGAGCCTTTTGCTCATGACTCTTTTTATTTCTTTACTAACCCTTTTAGATATGTGGTACGTGATAGCGACTTGAGAGATCCCGAGAAGATATTTTAGATTGATAAGGTGAGTTATAGGTGCGATATGGTATAGATGTTAGTTTATATAGAAATTGAGTTGTACTAATATTTGATATTTGTACTCTTTTATATTAGACGATGATTTGTATAATAATGGTCGAATCATAGCGTACTCTTGTATCAATTATTTAATTGTATCTTGATGGTTTGTTGTAGCCTGTGTGGGTTCTGCCAAATTAGGTAATGGTCTAGTGTATAGCATTGTGGACTTGGATATTCATATATTAAAAGAATTGTTTGGTTGATAATATGATTTACTTGGTATTGGATTATGTGAGCATGAATATGTTAGCAGGTATTATTTTATAATGTTATGATTATATGTGTACATGAGTGTATCTACGCGTGACGGGCCCCGCCTGACCTGTCGCGTGCGCTGCGCGTGCCCAGCGGGGGCGTTACACACACCCTCAAGGGAGGACTTAATCTACAATGACCCTAACCATGAGGCCGATTCCTTTGGAGTGACCATGGCAGGACCGAGTGAACCAACATCCATGGGTGCGAATATGGATGAACTTAGGGGCATGTTCCATACATTGCTGCATAGATTTGACGCAATGCAAAAGGATCATAATGATTTCAAGGAATATGTCATGAATCGATCGGCTTCGTCATCTCCTCGATAATGATCGATGCCTGACCAAGGATCACTGAGGTATACATCACCATCAAAGGAGACCTTGCTGCCCACACCGATAGCTAGGAATCCCCAAGCGATCGTCAGCCATCACCAATTGCCACCCTAGCCGCTAATTTAGGGCAATAAAGCTTTGAAAGATATCGAGGATCCGATACCTCGATAACCCGATTTTATGGTTGTGGCTGCCCATCAAGTTCCTTACTGATCTAAGGGACAACCTCCTCAGCCCATAAGCAATGTGCCGAAGCCTAAACAGATCAGCCCTTCCGCGAGGCCTAGACTAGACTCAAGCATAGATTGGATTGTGGGTGAGTTAAATCTTAGCCTTGGACTAATTGGTCAAGCACAAATCAGCGGGCTATATTGTGTTACACTTGGCCGAGCGATAGCCTCCTCCACAAGTCTTGCGCTCTTGGACTCGGCTCGGATGTTGGTGGGAACAATTCGACAAATACGGAAGGTTTGGAAACCACTATGGACACCTTGAGGACAAGATGGTCGGAAGCGTGGTGGATTGATGCGAACCAGGTCAGATCGGATCACATGAAAGGGAGATTAGGCTCAATGGATTGAGTCTAATTATCTTATTTGGTTATTTAGTTTAGTTCGAGTCTTAGTATGTAAGAATTTTATTTAATTAGCTAAATTCAACTCTGCACAGTTTCGAGAAAATATTCATAGAATTTTCTGCACATATCAAAATAATACCAAACTAGTTGGATAAGGTCTCCAACCTCTAGATCTAGAACTTTGATATTCACAACTTCTCCAGATTCAGAATCTATCTATGATGAAAATGATCTGAGATGATAAAGGAAGACTAGTTTAGTTGGTTTGTTAGGGTTTTAATTTAGTTGTTGATTTGTTAGGATTTGTTTAGAGTTATTTAACTTAGTTGAAAAATTCTGAGAATGCTATTGGATTATTGATTTCTTGCCTCCTATCTTCTCTCTAGACTTCTCCCTCCCCCCTATTCGCCGTCCTTCTACCTCTACCATTGGCAAGGTTTCTCCTAACTTCTAATCTCCCTCGACTATCAAGCCCTCCTCTTCTTTGGGATCTCGACCACTTCGTTCCCTTTGTCTATATCCCTAAATCACATCCACAATCCACCTTCATCTCCATATCCATCCATAACCCTAACATCCACTCCACCCGCCACCACCACCTTCACCCATGTTATTCCATATTTTATTCCTTGCTAAAGTATCTGTGAATAAATATGAAAGTTATAGATCAGGAAGTTACGGATCTAACCCAATTAGTTTCGTAATTTTATGACTACCGAAGAATATTTGATGAATATTTTCCCACGATTGTGCGGGCTGATTCCTATAATACATCCAGATCTTGAAGGAATAGTTGCGTAACCTATCTTTGGTTCTAAATCTTATCAAAGTGGTATCAGAGTGTATCAAAGTGGTAGCAGAGCTTATCTGTGAAGGTTGGTGGACCGGTGTTAATGGGGTTGCACCGGTGAGTACGTGGAGACGGAAAGGTTATGGGTGATGGAAGGGTTAGGGCAAAGTGATAGATAGATTGGAAGAAAGGGGAGGAGTGGGCCGCTTGTAAGGGACTAGGGTGATTGGCCGGTCGAGGGGGGTTAGAAGCGGCATCGCTGGGGAACAAGAGAACATGAGAGAAGAAGACGAAGGAGACAAGGCAAAACTCAATTCATTCAATAATGATTTCATGGTTGCCATCCACACCTTTAGAGGCTAACCAAACAATTCAAAAATGGCAATTACTAACCCTAAAATAGTAGATTTTTGCTGATCGCGTTTGAATGCGCCCGATCACGTTCGCACAAATATTTTGTGTTATTTGTATTTGAGAACCTGATGCAGGCATTCATAAGCGCATTCGAACGCGCTCGATCACGTTCGAACGCACATTTTGCAATCTCTATTTTTGCGAACCTGATGAAGGCGTTCACAAGCACGTTCGAACGCACTCCATCCGCGTTCGAATGCGACATACATAAAACTTAGTTTTCTATGAAATAAATACTAAAATAAGAATAAAAGATACCCATAAAGTCTATCCATGCTCGAGACATCATCGGTGAAGTCTTGTTTCCTTCTTTAGGGGTATCTTTTATTCTTGTTTTAGTATTTATTTCATAGAAAAATAAGTTTTTTGTATGTCGCGTTCGAACGCGGATCGAGTTAGTTCAGCTATAAAAATCTAGTGCATCCGATTGCACTCGGGAGGTCGAGTTAGATATAGTTGGGGATCCTAATTAAGTCCACTAAATGACTCGAGTTAGGTTCAACCAGCCGAACTGACTGTTGATTGTGCTCATAATCATTCTGCCCACTCTATGGATTAGGATCCAAGTCAAATGTGTCCTAGTATAAGCAAACTTGACTTAAGTCAAGTAGAGGGTTTCTGATTAGGTCCTTTATTTGACTTAATTGAGTCATCTTAGGTCCAACCCAGCTCATGTCTAGCAATTTAACCTGGTCAAGCCCAACCATGTAGTCATCTTAAAATTTTAACCACTTAGGGTTTTCAAAAAAATTTGAAATCCCTAATATTTCTCCCATAATTCCAACTCCATCAGTCATTGCCATAGGAGTTGCCTTGTCACATGGCCATGGCTGACCAGTGACCACCTCCGGTAATTGCTCTGGCAGGGTTCCCAGTGGAGTGGTGGCGGTCGGCAGCGATGGAAGGTCGAAGTTGGCCCAAAAAATGAATCTCTAAGTCCTTCTTCTTTGTCCTGTTGCAGCCATGTGAAGGAGCCTTTGACCATCTAGAATACGAAAATAGCTGCCAGTGAGGTCCCTTTTGGGGTGGCGGCGGTCGACTACTGTGGAAGGCTGAGGTTGACAAAAACAAAATCTTTATCTCCATCTTCTTCATTTAGTTGCAGCCATGGCAGGAAGCTTTCGGCTGTCTAGGTGAGAAAAGCAGCAGCCCATGAGGTCTTTACGGGGCTGTCAGTGGCCGGTGCTGATGAGGGTGGAAGATTGTGGCCTTCTCCTTTGAGTTGTAGCTCGGCGGGGAGCTGCAGCGTTATCTCCAGTGACGACGCTATCCCGGTCAATCGTCGATTGACTGAGGAGAATGGTGGAAGGTCGCTGGAGACCATACGCGATTTCTTCCTAGTTGCTGACTCACTATGGTTGCAAAGGGAGGTGGTGTAAGGCGGCCCAAGTGTTGGAACTTGCGGTTCCAGAGCATCTCCCTTACCACTGATGAGGATTCCTAATGAGGGATATCCAACAACCATGCATGGTCTTCCTCCATTCAATAGTGGTTCACACGGTTGTCGACTCATTGAAGAACTCCATTCTGACATGAAAGAACATTTCCAACCATCGAGCTCATCGAAGGAAACTACTGCCTTGAAGCTGGACTCTTCGCCGTTTCTATAGGGATCGGGAAGGGTGCGATCAGCCTTTCGTGGTTTATTGGTGAGATCTCCGGTGCATGAGAAAATGTGGAGGTTTCTAGGGCTACTACGATGGTTGAGGATTCCATTATAGCTGGTGGCAATTCGTTGCGGCTAACCATGGGTCGGGGTGTAGAAGCTCAATCTTGCTGGATAGCCTAACTCTCCCGTATTTTTGTGGGGAACGGGGAGGCTGTGGAGGATGTTGGGTATGCTGCGGAGGGCTCCCCATGCTGCCTTGTGATTGCCATGCTTGTTGAAGAAGGTTTCAGCCACGCTCGTATTTCTTGCATCATCTCCATCATCATCTGATTATTGATGACAATCTGTTCGGAAAGAGATCCAAACATGGCTTGAACGCTAGGCTCTTCCGTATTCAGATTTGGTCGGGCGGTTTCGCGGGCAGAAGTCCCCGCAACCGTTTCCCCCTTCTTTATTAGGGAAATCTGTCTTCCTCATCTCACTGTGCAGCAATGGCTTTAGTTGTCGGCATAGGAAGTGCGTGTCCAACGAATGGTGGCTCTGATACCAGCTTGATACGATCTCCCCCATTAGGCTACGGCTCGATCTATTCCGATTTTCAGATCTAGACAGGATCTGATACGGAACTTTGAAAATAGATCTCGAAATATTTAGCCGGTCGAGGGGGTCAGAAGGAGACAAGGCAAAACTCAATTCGTTCAATAATGGTTACATGGTTGCCATTCATACTTTTAGAGGCAAACCAAACAATTCAAAAATAACAATTATTAACCCCAAAATAGTAGATTTTCGCCATTCGCATTCGAACATGCCCGATCGCATTCAAACGCACATTTTGTGTTTTCTATATTTGCGAACCTGATGCAGGCGTTCACAAGCGCATTCGAACACGCTCCATCCGTGTTCGAATGCGCCCAATCACGTTCGAACGCACATTTCGAGTTCTCTATTTTTGCGAACCTGATGCAAGCATTTACAAGCGCGTTCGAACGCACTCCATTCGCATTAGAACACGGCATATAGAAAACTTATTTTTCTATGAAATAAACACTAAAATAAGAATAAAAGACACCCCTAAAGTGTATCCATGCTTGAGAAATCATCGGTGAAGTCCGAATTAATCATGAGGCTGTCCCAGAATAGGTGTGGAGAGAGATTTCAGCCATAATGTCTTTCACGGGCTGCTCCTCCGCTACTCCTTCTTGTTGTTCAGCCACACTCTCATCTTCATCTGCAACCTCATTAAAAAAATCCCAAGACACAAGTATGTATCTAAATACTAGGCAATGATATCACTCGTTCGCTTAAGTAAAAGTTCGTAGAAATATTAAGAACGAAAGTAGAGATGAACCCCAAGATTTTAACGTGGAAAAACCCAAACGGGAAAAAACCACGGATCCAAACTCGGATCAAAACCAATCACTAGAATAGTAGCAGTTACAAGACTGACTCACAAAACAACCCGTCGATCCAAACGACTTTGTTCCTCTCAGTCTTGCTCGCTAGAACCCACGATTCACTGCTTCTCGTGATTGAAGTCCAATCTCAGTAACCCTCGAGATTGATCTTTCGTCTAGATAGCCCTTAAGACGAAAGATTAACTTTTGTAGATGAGTGGAACCTTGTTAGTTAAAGAACCGATGTAGCCTCAAGAAGTCTCCTTCAATAATGCCTCTTCAACTCCCCTCAAGATAGGGCATCACAATCCTTATATATGATCTCCAAGATAGAGCCAAATCCAAGTCTTATCCGTACTCATGAAAGTCCAATTTTATCAAACTTCGTTGGTGCGTTCGAATGCGGCCCGGGTGCGTTCGAACGGCATGACTTGAACTCAGGTACGTTCGAACGGGCCCGAGTGCGTTCGAACGCGACAACTTGAATTCTTCAGGTTGCGTTCGAACGCGTTTGTGAACGCAGCTCTCGGTCTGTGTGAACGCAGTACCTGCGTTCGAACGCGTTTGTGAACTCGACTCTCTGTCTGTGTGAACGCAGTACCCGCGTTCGAACGCGTTTGTGAATGCGGCTCTCTGTCTGTGTGAACGCAGTACCCACGTTCGAACGCGTTTGTGAACGCAGTACCCATGTTCGAACGCGTTTGTGAACGTGGCTCTCTGTCTGTGTGAACGCAGATTCCGCGTTCGAACGTGTTTGTGAACGCGGTGTGAACTCGACGGCTTTTCTCCAATAATCTTGCAATTCTTCAAACCAGAGATATTCTAGACTTGTGTAAAGCTTATATACATGAAAAAATACACTTAGAATATTTTGTACACAATTGCCAACAAATAAAAACCTAACAATCTCCCCCTTTGGCAATTTGTGACAAAACACCTAGGTTACAAGTTATTACAAAGACTTCAAATGAGCAATCAACAAGACTAGAATATTTTGCACATCAATCCCTGCAAATAAACATATATCAATCCAAGATCAAGTGAAAATAACTTGAAATGAATAAACAATCCAACCACAAGTTATCAATGGAGCATAAGTTCAAAAGTACTTAAACAGACAAAGTTCACAATTTCTCCAAGCAAAGTTATAAGCAAGACTAGAAAGACAGAAAGACTCTAATAAACTCCCCCTATTACCATGCTCCCCCCTACACACCTAGACACCTAGACACACTCCCCCTTTTTGCCACAAATGCCAAAGACTAGGAACTCGGAGGAAACTAATGCTGAAGAATTGTCAACACAGAGTCAAGTACAGTCCCCTAACGAGCTTGCTCAGCTCGTAAATCAGTCACTGCCGAATGGAGATCCCGCACTTGAGTACTAAGCTGATCAAAATGAGTAGAGTACTGTGGTAACTCCCCCTCAGAGTGAGATGTGTCACTGTCAGAGCTATCATTAGAACTGTTAGGGTGCTATGAGCGACCAGCGGCGGAAGAGGACGGCTTGAGAGGAGACGACTGGTCGTGAGCTTGACTCCGCTTAAGAGTAATCCGATCCAACGGTTTGTGCAAAGTAATGGAAGGTTCCGAAGCATCCACACGCACCCCACTCTGAATGCACAAATTCGTAATAAAGATGCCAAACGGTAACCCTTCACGAGGTGCTTCTTTTTGTGCAGCTATGAGAATCGAATCATAAATCACCGCAGCCAAATCAACAGAGACTCCAGATAACATTGCATGAAGAAGGAATGCACGATCCAGACTGATACTGAAATGTCGAGTCTTGGGAGTAACGTTGGACAAACAAAACAGGTGAAGCATGCGAGCCACGGTGTCAGTTTCGCATGGGGCATCATGTTTCCCTTCCAACGTTCCCCTTTGATCAGTACTGTGCCAGCATATTCATCGACATCAGGAAGTGGAGCAGACGTGGGATACTAGAACTCACCATCAGGAAGATGAAGTTCAGCGCGAATAACATCAGAGTCCAAGTATATAGACACCCCACGAACAGTAGAACGAATACAGCGTTCTAAAACTGTGGCATTACAAAAGAATTCGCGAACAACTTCCACATAAGCACTCCCGCTCATCCGACACATCGATAACCATCCTCGCTCAGTAAATATCTATTTGATCCCCAAAGATGAAAAATCGGAAATGACCACGGGTCGTTCACAAATAATAGGACGGGTGCCAAAATTATGTTTGTATCGTCCTGCAGCCGTTGAAGTAGAAAACTTTGGGGCTGAAGATAGTGACGAAGGCGGCCTAGGTTTCTTGGAAACTGCAGCTTTCCTAGGCATTCTTGAGGAAGAAACAAGATGCAAGTTTTAATACATACCCAAAGCAACCAAAAAAAAAACAAAAAATAAAAAAGAAATCAAGAAACCATGAAGGCCCTAAATGAAATCCATCATCTACCTGAAAACACTAAGATATCACGTTCAATCACACAAGAAACATCAAGATAGTAACTTTAACATGATCAAAACTTGAAAATGCACGAAATCAATCAAGATCAAAAGACTTAATTGAATAAAAAAATAGGAAAATTGATGGATGATCATACCTCACAAAAGTGAAGAAAAACTCAGAAATTCGGCCGAAAGATGCAAGATCCGGAGGAGAACTACCTTCTAAAATGGTTTGTAGTGAGAAATTTGATGAAAAATATCAAGATCTTGAAGATTTGAGAGGGAGGAAATGATAGGTTTCTAGGGTTTGGAAGATGGAAGATGAAAACCCTTGGGTTCGAACGCAATATTTAAAGAATCCTCGAGTGCGTTCGAACGCACCAGTCTGCGCATTCGAACGCGCCAGTCACCGCGTTCGAACTCAAAAATCTGTGTTCGAACGCCCTTTTTTTTTAAATTAAAACTAAAACAAATCAAAAATCTTTTTGGAGATGCACTTCTAGAAAATTCAAAATAGATTCAAGACATAGAATATGACAATCAAATGAAATAAGTCATACATAGATCAATCAAATCATCAAGAGCATATTATAATCAATTCTAATGCATCACTCAAAATTAAATTAATCTTGATTGATCATAACAATATACATATGCAAGGTGAGCATAGATCATATGAAACATTCTTCTTAAATAAACTTTCCTATTTAAACAATGATACAACACAGTAGTCAAACCGACTTAGTCAAACCGACTTAGTATTTAAATTTGCACTTTTCGACTTATTCGCCATAATCGAACAGGAATTTTTTCTGTATTATTTTTTTATACATAAACCATATAGGTGCAATGATGGCTTTCACACATGAGTAGGTAGCCCTTTTCTTATAGTACAAATCAAACAATGTGCAAGAATTTATACACAAGTAGTAAAAAATTTTATTTAATTTGCAAATAATGTACTAAGTCAAACTGGACTCTAAACAAGATGGCTTTCACACTAACTCATTGTAGCCCTTTTCATTGATCTTTTATAAACACATTTGTGATGACTAAGCATGAGGTCAAACTGTGCAAATCAAGTCAATAGTGAGCTATTTAAAAAGAATTTCATGATGTCATGCTCACTCAAGAATATACACACGTTATGAGTGCATTAATTTCAGTATAATTATCATAGAAGTCGAGAGAGTGAATAACTCAGAAATGATACAATATACTACAAGATGACAAAATTGACTATAATAACTCATAATCAAGAGAAAAATCATATTTATATGTCAAGAGTATATTATTAAATCTAGGAGTGCATCAAAAAAAAAAAAAAATTTATGACAAACACTCTCGACAAATCTGAAACTAAAAACAAAAGAAAATTTCAGAGTAAAGAAAACCTAAAACAAAACGAAAAGAAAATAGTAAAAAATAAAACATGCAAACCAAAACACGCAAACCAAAACAACAAGAAAATCAATCCAAAGCACAAATGCCTAAAGAAGTACGAAGATACTCAAATCTCTGTAAATCCAAAGGTTTTGTAAATAGATCACCCAACTGTTTCTCTGTCTCAACATGTTCTAGTGCTATAATTTTGTCTTCAACTAACTCGCGTATAAAATGATGTCGGATATCAATAAGTTTAGTACGCGAGTTTTGAACAGGATTCTTCGATATATTAATAGCACTCATGTTGTCACAATAAAGCACCATAGTATCTTGTTCAATGCCGTAATCTTTGACCATCTGTTTCATCCATAGTAACTAAGAACAACAACTACCCGCTGCAATATACCAAGCTCTTGGAGCTTGTTTTAGCCCGTAGAGGGCCTTTTTCAGTTTAAACACATGAGAAGGAAATTTTAGATCTTCGAACCCCTTCGGTTGTTCCACATAAACATCTTCATTCAGGGTACCATTCAAGAAAGCACTTTTAACATCCATTTGAAATAATTTAAATTTTAAGTGACAAGCAATAGCAAGAAGTATACGAATAGATTCTAATCTAGCAACAGGAGCAAATGTCTCATCAAAATCTATACCCTCAACCTGAGTATATCCCTGTGCTACGAGTCTAGCTTTATTTCGAACTATATTGCCATGTTCATCACTTTTATTCTTGTAAATCCATTTTGTTCCAATGACGTTCACATTCTTAGGTTTAGGAACTAAATACCAAACATCATTCCTGGAAAATTGCTCTAATTCCTCATGCATAGCATTAACCCAAGAATCGTCTAACAATGCTTCCTTCACATTTTTTGGTTCAAAACAAGATGTATAACAAGTAAATGATACCTCACTTTGGATTTGTCGTCTTGTCTTAATTGGTTCATTTACGTCTCCGATCACTTGTGACAGTGGATGATCTGATTTCACTCTGGCAGATGGTTCCAGTACATTGCAGTCATCTTTGTTCATTTCAACTTTGTCCTCGTCTTGATTCTCAATTTCCAGATCAAGCTCCTTTCCTATTTTTTCGTCATATGTATCTGGTCTTAGATAAACACGATTTATCACATGTACCGCTGTATTGACCTCCTCTGCCTAAAACTTTTGAGGACCCTTTTTAGCGTGAAGCATAACCCTAGCCATTTCCTGCACAACTCGGTTCTTTCTTTCCACAATCTCGTTCTGTTGTGGAGTTATAGGAGCTGAAAATTCATGTTGAATACTAAGAGAATCGCAAAATATAGAAAAATTTTCATTTTCAAATTCTCTACCATGATCAGAACGAATCCTAACTAGGGTAATAGATTTTTCATTCTGCAATTTTAAGCATAGTGATTTAAAAACTTCAAAGGTTTCAAACTTCTCACGTAGAAAGGCAACCCAAGTATATCTGGAGTAATCATCGACCATTAAGAAAATATAGCGTTTACCTCCAAGACTTTCCATTTTTGTTGGACCCATCAAGTCCATGTGAACTAATTGGAGCACACGGTCGGTGGTAGCTGCATTTACCTTCTTGTGTGAAATCCTAGTTTGTTTTCCAATTTGACACGAACCGCAAACCATTTTTGACATTTCTTTCATCGTAGGTATTCCTCTTACCACTTCTTGTTTGGGCTATCTAGACGAAAGATCAATCTCGAGGGTTACTGAGGTTGGACTTCAATCACGAGAAGTAGTGAATCGTGGGTTCTAGCGAACAAGACTGAGAGGAACAAAGTCGTTTGGATCGACGGGTTGTTTTGTGAGTCAGTTTTGTAACTACTACTATTCTAGTGATTGGTTTTTGATCCGAGTTTGGATCCGTGGTTTTTTTCCATTTGAGATTTTCCACGTTAAAATCTTGGCGTTCATCTCTGCTTTCGTTCTTAATATTTCTACGGACTTTTACTTAAGCGAATGAGTGATATCATTGCCTAGTATTTAGATACATACTTGTGTCTAGGGGTTTTTCAATTGGTATCAAAGCAGGTTCTCTCACCCTTTAAGAGAGATTAGATAGACATGGATTTTCATAGAGATGGACCATCATCTATTATACCTCCTATCCTAGATAGATCAAATTATGGATACTAGAAAGCTAGGATGAGAGGTTACTTGAAGTTTATAGATGAACGAGTATGGTTTGCCCTTGTGAACGGTTGGAGTCCACCAATGTACATGGTGGATGATAAACTTGCTGATAAACCGATAGAGTCATGGGATAGGTCAGAGTATGAAAAAGTTGGATGGAATAGCAAGGCAATAAATGCAATTTTTAGTTGTGTTTCCTCGGAAAATTTAGAATAATTTCTACTTGTGAGATAGCAAAAGAAGCTTGGACGATCTTAGAAACTACTCACGAAGGAACTATGGCTGTCAAACTTTCTAAACTTCAGAGGTTGACTACTAGTTTTGAAACTCTACGTATGGAGGAGAATGAGACATTTGATGAGTTTTATGCAAAACTGAGTGATATAGTCAACTCCAGTTTCAACCTAAGAGAGAAAATTCCTGAAAATAGAATTGTTCGTAAGATCCTTAGATCTCTTCCAGAAAGGTTTCAAGTGAAAGTTACAACTATTGAGAAAGTAAGGACATCGATTCTATGAAAGTTGAACAATTGGTAGGAAATCTACAAACATTTGAGTCCAGTTTTTCAAAACCGAGGAAGTCCAAAGGGATTGCCCTATCCATAGTTGAACAAAATATAGAGGAGTCTGATGATTAAGGTGATTTAGATGTTGGCCATGTTCGTCAAAAAGTTTAATAAATTCTTTCGGAAGCCAAACAAATTGAATGCTGAAAAATTTGAGAAAAGCAAAGCCTTTGTGAAAATGAAGAATACTGCGAGTTCGAATATAGGCATGAGCAACAATAGTGTCAAACAGAAAAATAAGAATTCTGAGAATAAAGTTCGATGTTTTGAATGTTCTGGTTTTGGACACATAGCACAAGAATGCCCTAATCCCCTTAAGAAGAAGGGTAAAGCTATGAAAGTTACTTGGGATGACTCAGATGAATCTCATGATGATTATGGAAAAGACGAAGAAAACTTTGTAGGTTTTGCCTCTTCTCTACTTAATATTGATTATGTTGTTGATACTGATAGTACATATGATCAGGATATGTTACCAGCTAAGGAAGATGAATCTGAATTTCAAAAGGCATATAATGACTTATACCTGGAGTCATTTAAACTTAAGAAAAGCAATCTTAGACTATTTCAACGACTCAAGGTAATCGAACTAAAAAGAATTCAATTTGAGGAGAAGTACAAATTTAAACTTGAACGTGTCAAAGACCTTTCTAAACAACTTGACAATGCAAAAAATAAAATGAAGGCTGATGAAATTGAACTAGAGCGACTGAATAAGGAAGTGATATTTCTAAAAGAGAAGAACAAACTTGACGAGATTCTAAAAGCTCAGATCTCTGGAAAAGATAGGTATGGTGTTGGATACACTAGTAATTCAAATAATAATAAAATTGTCTTCATTTCTGCAGGTATACAAAAGGAAGAATATCTGAAGTCATCAACCGCATTTACAAAGCAATCCTGGATGAATGCTTCTAAACTGAAGTTGAATCTACAAACTAGTGAATCTTCAACGGCACCAAAGGTAAACTTTAGTCACACTCCTCGACAAAAGGTGAGTAGAAAAGGGTTTGTTCCGACATGCTATCATTGCGGCATTCTAGGGCATATTCGACCTCATTTCAAATTTTAGCAAAAACCGAGAAGTGCTTTCATTTATGGGATGAAAAAAAGGTCATATAGGTCAAGAAAAGTTATTTGAAATGTTATGTTGTGCATACAGCCTTGAAAGCTTTAAATTCTTATTTGTGGTATTTAGACAGTGGCTGTTCAAGACATATGTCGGGTGACAAGTCATTATTTTCTAATCTTGAAAAATATAAAGAGGGAGTTGTGACATTCGAAGATGGTAATTCATCTAAGGTAATAGGTAAACAAAAGGTAAGTTCTCCGGGTGTTTCTATTCTTGAAAATGTTCTTTATGTTAAGAGCTTGAAAGTAAATCTTCTAAGCATCAGTCAATTTTGTGATGAAGATTATGAGGTAAAATTCTCCAAAAATGATTGTACTATTCTAGATCATGGTGGTAATGTTATATGTTATGGATCTAGAACATTTGATAATTGCTATGTTGTTGGAACGTCACATAAACTGAAATGTAACAGTGCTTCTTTCGACATTGCAGATCTTTGGCATTAACGTCTTGGACATGTGAATCACAAGGAATTATTTACTCTGTCCAAACAAGAAGTGGTAAGAAGAATACCTAAGATGAAAGAAATGTCAAAAAGAGTGTGCGGTTCGTGTCAAATTGGAAAACAAATTCGGATCTCACACAAGAACGTAAATGCAGCTACCACTGACCGTGTGCTATAATTAGTTCACATGGACTTGATGGATCCAACAAAAATGGAAAGTTTTGGAGGTAAACGCTATATATTCTTAATGGTCGATGATTACTCTAGATATACCTGGGTTGCCTTTCTACGTGAGAAGTCTGAAACCTTTGAAGTTTTTAAATTACTATGCTTAAAATTGCAGAATGAAAAATCTACTACCCTAGTTAGGATTCGTTCTGATCATGGAAGAGAATTTGAAAATGAAATTTTTTCTATATTTTGCAATTCTCTTGGTATTCAACATGAATTTTCAGCTTCTATAACTCCACAACAGAATGTGATTGTGGAAAGAAAGAACCGAGTTGTGTAGGAAATGGCTAGGGTTATGCTTCACGCTAAAAAGGTTACTCAAAGGTTTTGGGCAGAGGCGGTCAATACAGCGGTACTTGTGATAAATCGTGTTTATCTAAGACCAGGTACAAAAATGACTGCATATGAAATCTAGAAAGGTAAGAAACCTAATGTTAAATATTTTTGAGTTTTTGGTAGTAAATGATATATCTTGCATGATCGAGAATATTTGACTAAATTTGATACTAGAAGTAATGAAGGCATCTTCTTAGAGTATTCGAATAATAGCAAAGCCTACAGAGTATTTAATCTTGACACTTGTACTGTTATGGAATCTGATAATATTATGATAGATGAATCCACAACTGCTATAATTGAAGCTACTCATATTTTTGTTTCTGCAAATCCATATGATGAAGAAATAGGAAAGGGGTTTGATTTGGAAATTGAGAATCAGGACGAGGACAAAGTTGAAATGAACAAAAATGACTGCAATGTACCAGAACCATCTTCCAGAGTGAAATCAAATCATCCAATATCACAAGTGATCGGAGACGTGAATTAACTAATTAAGACAAGACGATAAATCCAAAGTGAGGTATCATTTACTTGTTATACATCTTCTTTTAAACCTAAAAATGTGAAGGAAGCATTGTTAGACGATTCTTGGGTTAATGCTATGCATGAGGAATTAGAGCAATTTTCTAGGAATGATGTTTGGTATTTAGTTCCTAGACCTAAGAATGTGAACGTTATTGGAACAAAATGGATTTACAAGAATAAAAGTGATGAACATGGCAATATTGTTCGAAATAAAGCTAGACTAGTAGCATAGGGATATACTTAGGTTGAGGGTATAAATTTTGATGAGATATTTGCTCCTGTTACTAGATTAGAATCTATTCGTATACTGCTTGCCATTGCTTGTCATTTAAAATTTAAATTGTTTTAAATGGATGTTAAAAGTGCTTTTCATGAATGGTACTCTGAATGAAGATGTTTATGTGGAACAGCCGAAAGGGTTCGAAGATCAAAAATTTCTTTCTCATGTGTTTAAACTGAGAAAGGCCCTCTACGGGCTAAAACAAGCTCCAAGAGCTTGGTATGAGAAGTTGACCATTTTTTTAGTAGATGCGGGATTCACTCGAGGGGGAGTGGATAAGATATTGTTCATTAGGCGGTTGAACAAGAGTTTAGTTGTGGCACAAATATATGCGAATGACATTTTCTTCGGGGCAACGAATCAATCTTTAGCTAAGGAGTTTGCAGATCTCATGCATAGTCATTTTGAGATGAGCATGATTGGTGAGTTGAAGTTCTTTTTGGGATTTCAAATTACTCAGTTGGAAAGAGGGATATTTATCGCTCAAACCAAGTACGCTAAGGATCTTGTGACTAAATTTAGTTTAGAAAATACAAAACATGCTAGAACTCCTATGAGTACAACTACCAAACTAGGTAAGGATATTTCAGGAAAAAGTGTTGATCAGACACTGTATAGGAGCATGATTGGTAGTCTTTTCTACTTAACTACTAGTAGACCAGACATTGCATTTAGTGTCGGTGTGTATGCTAGGTTTCAGTCTGAACCTAAGGAGACACATTTGTTTGCTGTGAAACGTATAATAAAATATGTCGGTAGCATAGTTGACTTAGGTATCTGGTTTACTTATGACTCGAGAGCTATCATATCTGGATACATGGATTCTAATTGGATAGGTTCATGTGATGATAGAAAAAGTACCTCAGGTGGATGTTTTTATATTGGAAACAATCTGGTTGCTTAGCACAGTAAGAAACAAAACTCGATATCTTTATTTACCGCGGAGGCCGAGTACATTGCAGCGGGAAGTTGTTGTTCTCAGTTAATATGGATGAAACATATGGTCAAAGATTACGGCATTGAACAAGATACTATGGTGCTTTATTTTGACAACATGAGTGCTATTAATATATCGAAAAATCCTGTTCAACACTCGCGTACAAAATATATTGATATCCGACATCATTTTATACGCGAGTTAGTTGAAGACAAAACAATAGCAATAGAACATGTTGAGACAGAGAAACAGTTGGGTGATCTATTTACAAAACCTTTGGATTTACAGAGATTTGAGTATCTTTGTACTCTTTAGGAATTTGTGCTTTGGATTGATTTTTTTTGTTTTGGTTTGCATGTTTTTTTTTATTATTTCTTTTCATTTCCTTTTAGGTTTTCTTTACTCTGAACTTTTCTTTGGTTTTAGTTTTACATTTGTTGAGAGTTTATTTGTCATAAAAAAAAATTGATGCACCCTTAGATTTAATAATATACTCTTGACATATAAATATAATTTTTCTCTTGATTATGAGTTATTATAGTCAATTTTGTCATCTTGTAGTATATTGTATCATTTCTGATTTATTCACTCTCTCGACTTCTATGATAATTAAACTAAATTTAATGTACTCATAACGTGTGTATATTCTTGAGTGAGCATGACATCATGAAAATTTTTTTAAATAGCTCACTATTGATTTTGATTTGCACAGTTTGACCTCATGCTTAGTCATCACAAATGTGTTCATAAAAGATCAATAAAAAGAGCTACAATGAGTTAGTGTGAAAGCCATCTTGTTTAGAGTCTAGTTTGACTCGGTACATTGCTTGCAAATTAAATAAATTTTTTTGATATTTGTGAATATCTTTTTGCACATTGTTTGATATGTATTACAAGAAAAGGGTTACCTACTCATGTGTGAAAGCCATCATTGCACCTATATGGTTTATGTATAAAAAAATATAGGAAAAATTGTTGTTCGGTTATGGAGAATAAGTTGAAAAGTGCAAATTTAAATACTAAGTCGGTTTGACTACTGTGTTGTATCATTATTTAAATAGGAAAGTTTATTTAAGAAGAATGTTTCATGTTATCTATGCTCTACTTGCATAGGTATATTGTTATGATCAATCAAGATTAATTTAATTTTGAGTGATGCATTAGAATTGATTATAATATGCTTTTAATGATTTGATTGATCTGTGTATGACTTATTTCATTTTATTGTCATATTCTATGTCTTGAATCTATTTTGAATTTATAGAAGTGCATCTCCAAAAAGAATTTTTGATATTTTCTTAGACTTTTTACTTAAGAAAAGGGGCGTTCGAATGCAAATTTTTGAGTTCGAACGCGGTGACTGGCGCGTTCGAACGCGCAGACTGGTGTGTTTGAACGCACTCGAGGATTCTTTATATATTGCGTCCGAACCCAAGGGTTTTCATCTTCCATCTTCCAAACCCTAGAAACCCTTCATTTTCTCTCTCTCAAATTTTCAAGATCTTGGTCTTTTTCATCAAATTTCTCACTACAAACCATTTTAGAGGGTAGTTCTCCTTCGGATCTAGCTTCTTTCAGCTGAATTTCTTAGTTTTTCTTCACTTTTGCGAGGTATGATCATCTATCAATTTTCTTATTTTTTATTCAATTAAGTCTTTTGATCTTGATTGATTTCGTGCATTTTCGAGTTTTGATCACGTTAAAGTTACTATCTTGATGTTTCTCGTATGATTGAATGTGATATTTTAGCGTTTTCAAGTGGAAGATGGATTTCATTTAGGGCCTTCATGGTTTCTTGAATTTTTTGGATTTCTTGTTATCTTTTTGTTTGCTTTGGGCATGTATTGAATCTTGCAATTTATTTCTTTCTCAAGAATGCCTAGAAAAGCTGCAGTTTCCAAGAAACCAAGACCGCATTCCTCATCTACTTCGGCTCCCAAGTTTTTTACATCTACGGCTTCAGGGCGATACAAACCTAATTTTGGCACTCGACCTGTTATTTGTGAACGGCCCGTGGTCATTTCTGATTTTTCTGCCATGGGGATCGAACAGATCTTTACTAATCTTCTCTTCTTATTCTTCTTCTTTCTTTCTTTCTTTCTTTTTCTCATTCTTCCTCGGCTTCTTCTCCTTCTTTCTACACAGTATTAGGCTCGGCCCAGTAGCAAGCAGTGCTGGGCCGAACCCAACACTAATGGCAGAATTAATTAATTAATTATTTTATTTATGTTATTTATTTAGGTATTTTTCTTCTTAATTAATGCAAATAGATTATTTAGACATTAACTATTTTAATAATATTATATATTTTTCAATATAATTTTATTAATGATAATTTTTATAATTAATGATTAATTAGGTATAAATATAGGTAATACTTATATTTATTTATTTATTTATATATCTATTAGATTAATAGATAGATTTGTAAATTATAATTATTAGATTTATATTCTAATACCCTCATCATATATATTTTAAGTATTTCTATTAAATTTTTTATATATATGATTATTCTGCAACAAATAAAATACTAAGCTTATTTAATTATTTTATCGAGTAAAGACTGCATTGTCCCTAATTAATCAAGATAGTGTATGAATTATAAAATTTATTATAGTTAGACCTTATCTATACTTATAGCTATTTAGCCTTTTATTTTATTTTATTTTATTTTATTTTATAATTATATATTTAGAAATACTCTTATATAAAAGGAAATAGACCTCTTCTCCTTATGTTATAACTAACATTTTATGATAATAATATAATTATAGTATTTGAATCGTATCTATAATATAGACCTAGTTATGTAATAAAAAATAAAGAGAAGTGATTCTAAACCTAATAAACATTTATATTTGACCCTCTGGACCTGACGATGAGTTGATGTTTGACTGACGGACGTGAGAGATACGTAGTTTGTGTCTTTTGATCAGACAGTAAGTAGTCTTATCCCCTAAATGCCTTTCTCAAATTAGGATATATTATATCTTATGTACACAAATGTTTTGACCTCCAGCATGATTATATGACTTTATATAGAGATGATTTCAATCAAGCATATTTTTATCATGCATTTAATTATGCTGATTACTTTCTTCTGAGATACCCTTAGCATATGGCAAGGTATGATTTATCTACAGAGATACCCTTAGCGTATGGCAGGGTATGATTTATCTACAGAGATACTCTTAGCGTATGACAGGGTACGCTCTGAGCTTGTGACATGATGTGCATCGAGTTTGGGGCCAGGTACCGTAGTCCAGTATGGTGGATGATATTCAGAGTTGAAATAGATGATTATGATCGTGAGAGATATGTGGATTATATCCGACTCTGACATATACGATTATCTAGTAGTTGGCATGCATCATGCATCATCATTAATGTGACTAGTATCATTGGATCATAATTGTTATACATGATATGTTGTTATATTCGATGATGTTATATGGTAATTTCATCATGTGATATATTTTTTAGTTGAGGATATAATATGCTCATTTATGAGATTGATTTCATTCATATATATGTCATTGAGGATACATATATACATGCTCATACATGGAAGAGTAATTAGTTTTAATGTGCATGTTTAGGATTTAATGACATCTACAGGTGTATCAGTTTAAGATTCAATCCATATCCGAAAATGATCCGATGTTTATCCGAAAATTATCCATATCCATTTAGTTAGGATATAGCTTTAAATTTTGCTACCTATCTAATATTCGTATTAAAATTCGTCTTCGTATTCGAACAAAATATATGAATCCGGATGTCGGTTGAACACTATCCAACCTATTTTCACCCCTACTAGAAGGACACAAATAGGTTCCCAAGTGCTGCAAGATGTGGAGTGATATGATCATTGAATATATGCATCTATTTGTCTTGTAACTCTTTGCTTATTAATCCCATAGGTTAGAGTTGGTGGTTTGAGCATCCCCTGCGAAGTGCCAAAGGGAAGGAGCACCACGAGCATGCCAGGAACTTAAGTGTGAACATGAGCAGTGGTAGAAGGAAATAATTAAAGATGCCCTTATTCCAACTGAAAAGATCTACGAGGTGGTATTATAGCATGTTGGTTTGGAGGCGCGCAGTGTCAATGGTCGAATACCTACATTCCTATGCAAGTGGTACTTCAGATAGAAGTATGCATTCTCATACATCTTTTGACCAATGCGAGGCTATATAACAAATTTTATCATGTACAGTACTAGCTGGGCTAGAAAGCTAACCCTTATACCTCTACGAGCGAGAGACTTGATAGGATAACTTTTAGAAGCTTTTAGCTAAGGTTGGTTTCTACTAAATTTAAATTCACTATAATATATTTCTCAAACTTAATATCAATTTAGATCACTGTTTACGTAAATCACACATATTTTATTTACAATAAAAATTTTAAAAAAATTTACTGACAGAGGTGTAGTTTATATATAAACAGAAATGCTAATAGATAGTTGGTAAATTATATATAAGGTAAATAACCAAATGTTTAATGGTTTACCCGGTGTTATGACAGTTATTAAGTGGCATGTCTAACTGTTAGATACTTGTAAGTAGGAGGCTGTTAATCTTATACATAAAGCGCTATCTGATTTTGTGCTTAACCTAATATACCCTTTACTCTAGCTGCACGGGGAAGCGTAGGGCATTAGAGTTTTTATTTAAAAAAAAAAACAAACCTTAGTTTTGTGCATATGCTGCCAATGTCATTCATAACGTATATTTATCAGCTGGACACAGAAAAAATATAATGCAGTTGCATTATCATAGAGCAAGTAATTAATGTGATCACGAATTCCTTGCCAGTAAAAACTGGACTCTAATGTCATGTTAAGTAACCAATTACAGTATAAAAAAATTTAGGTGCTAATCAATAGATTTGCAATATGATGGCAATATTGCTCGTTCAAGAGCACAATGGACATTTAAAACAGGACAAAACAAACTACTCTATTCCGAAGTTAAAACAGAAGGACTGTGTGAGTCGCATGCAGCTGGATGCTTTCTATCACGGCTATATACTTAATTTAAGGTAAGTTCATACTAGAAGCAAAGTTACACAATAATATGAGCTTCCACTATCTATCTTTCCAGGTACCGAAACCTATCTCTATGACGTGTCTAAGGTTATCCATAAAACCCCTTCCTTTCTTTATCAGCCCCCTAACCCACGTGATTTCCCACGCCTCCCCTCAACGTTTCCATTTCGGACCAGATTCCATCTCCTTGGATACTCTTCCGCATTTGGTCTCCTACCCGCACGTGCGAGGTCGGCAGCGCAGGCTTACCGCCTCTCACGTGCTTCCGCGGTTCGCGCTCACGCGTCCCGATGCGGTCCACACAACCCCCGGCGACACGTCCGTCCTGCCCGCCCATCTTTTTAATTAGTCGAAATCATTAATAAGCGGTGATAATGAGACGTTCGGGGAGAACATGCGGAGCAGTTTGTTTCACTGACACGCGAATTATTTTAACCTTCTCTTTTGACCGCGGATTCCCGTCACTACTGAGTACCGGCTTTGTTCCCAAGGGTAGGTAAGCGCACTGGTCAGGTTTTGTAACTTCGTTATCGTGATCCAATAATCCAACGGTTCAGGATTCTCTGGTCCCAGCTGCTACGGTGGACCTTCCTTGCATATGGTGCAACCCTCGCTTTGGTTACCCGGTCGCACGAAAGTAAAGGCGGTTTTCAGCAAAAGGAGTTAATATCTTAGTTGGCAGGTCCTACCACCGTCCGATCAATGTTTGACTGTGATTTTACGTATTAATTCGATAATATCAAGAGTAGGCAGCCACCATGGCCGTGTCATCTTAATCAGACGATGTCAGCAGTGGGGACCAGTTCCACCACTTGATCAGCATCGAACATGGTGCCACGTGTCCTATATCTAATGGTGTAAATATCGGCAAGAGGAGGCGTGATCCTTGCGAGTTGCAATTATAATTGTTTTCCCGGGTGTCCCCTACGGTCTCCTCTTGCTTCCTTCTTCTCATACAGCCATTCTCCCTAATCTGCTGCATCTCCTGCCTATTTGTACTAACGAACTCCAACAATTAAGGCAAATACTTCAATGCACCTTTAAAAATTATAATCTTAATCCAACGACTATAATAGCCAGTTTTCATACCCGATACCGGTTTTCCGGTACCGGTTCCAAAACCACATTACGTAGAAAAAGAGTATATTAGTTAAGAAGATTAATTAGGTGTACCTAACTTCCTAATTTTCTTGTTATACTCTTAAAGATCTTAACCATTAGATCTTCATCAAAGTAATTGATAAACAATTAACTTTACCTTACGGAAGAAGCGCTCTACACGTTTTTTTTTCCGTTAAGATTTCTCTCTTAAATATAATTATGCCTTAATTATAGGAGATATCATTTAATATTAAATAATTTAAATTTGATTATTTGGAGATAAACTTCAATTTAAATATAATTCTCTATCTTTATCTATTAAAATTTAATTTAAATCAATTTTAAACTAATGGGAGATATATGTAAATAATAAAAAATAATCAAAAAGATAAAATATAATTAAATTTTCATCAAGTTAATTATAAAAGACATCAGTACCCTTATTTTGATATATATACATTACTCTCGGTTAATGATATATATGTCTTTTACTTAATAAAATATTAAGATAATATAATTGTTAAAAAATAATGTACAAGATTATATATCTAAAAAAAATTACCTGCTGAATTAGTAATATCTTTTATTCCTATTATACCTCATTAAGGCCTTATTTGATTTGAGTTTACATTTTTTAAAAATTGGTTTAAATTTTTTTATACTGGTTTAGTAACTAAATTTTTTTACCCTTTTTATATCTAATTAAATTTATTCTTTAAAAAATTAAGACAAAAATAAGTCTATTAGTTCGGGAGCATAATATCAAAACCAAAGCCTAAGGTGCTCCGAAGTATTAACAGAAGGGAGCAAATGTAACATACTACCGGTCAAGACGACCGCCGAATCGGCCCGTGAAAAGCTTCCACTTGTAAAGCAATTCTCTTTTATTTTTTGCCTTTGTTATTTCTTGCACTATAAGAATTTAAAAAACCTCGTTTCTCGTGCTCACACACTCTCTCTCTCTCTTCTCCACCCTTCTACTTCTCTCCTCCTCTATATGTTTGTCGGCTTCCTCCTCTCTCTCCTTCTTCCAATTCCATATCGGACTTCCTCCTTGTTATCCCCGTAATACTCCTGAATCATTATGGACATGGACACTTCTTCTCATAACTTGCTCGCCTTCTCCCTCGCCCATCACCGGAGTTAGTACTATTTTTCTCTCTGTCTCTTAAACGTCACTTGGGTGGGCATGCATGACTAATTTTTGTTGGATCTTATGCTGTTTCGTAGTTGGGGAAGAGGAAATGGGTGCGGCTGAGGAGTTGGCGGCGATGGCCGGAGTGGGGCCAAAGCTGGAGGACTTCCTTGGTGGCTGCGGCGGAGAGGTGGCCGTGCCGGCGTCGGCACCGGTTTCTATGTACGACTCTGATTTTAAAGATATGGCCGCCGGATTCCAGGATTCGGTGGCCACGAAGGATCTGGCGCCGGATTCGAGGAAGGCGGTGGACTCCTTTGGACAAAGGACATCCATCTATCGCGGCGTCACAAGGTAAATATCAAATTAAGCGAGAACATAATGGTCATCTTCTTTCTTTCCTCCTCTTGGTCGATCCGCCGGGTTGCTCATTTTCGAGCGCTATTTTGGAAATTAAGGCATCGTTGGACGGGGAGATACGAGGCGCACCTATGGGATAACAGCTGCCGTCGAGAGGGGCAAAGCCGGAAGGGACGCCAAGGTACGCCGATCTTGCTAATCTGCGCTGACCGAGCGCATGCATGCTTTTCATTTCTTTTATTCCTTTACACTGCGCCTCATCTTTTTTTGTCTCTCTGAATCTTTTTGCTAACATGCGCCTAACCGGTTGGCTTCTTGGATGTTCTCAGTCTATTTGGGTACGATTTTTCCCCATTTCTTTTTTTTTCATTTCTTTATACATAATTCAAAAGATATATTTAATTTCGGATATCAATTTTTGTATAATGAATATATGCATACATATATATATTTAGGTGGGTATGATAAAGAGGAGAAGGCGGCGAGGGCTTACGACCTAGCGGCGCTCAAGTACTGGGGCCCGACCACCACCACCAATTTCCCGGTAATTAACTCGAAATTTTCAAAAAACCCTCGAGGGCAAAATTGTAACTTGGTACAAAATACGTTTACTTACCATTAAGATTCATACCGTATTAAACTCAGATCGCAAACTACGAGAAGGAGCTGGAGGAGATGACGAACATGACGCGGCAGGAGTTCGTGGCCTCGCTCAGAAGGTAACCAGACCGCCACGTGATTCTTCAACTCCATGCATGCATGCATGGATGTATGGGACAGTGTCTCACGTACTTTTGTTTGTAATGCTTTGTTTTGTTGTTGGTTTCGCACAGGAAGAGTAGTGGGTTTTCCAGAGGGGCCTCCATCTATAGAGGAGTCACCAGGTTCATTTTTATTTCGTTGTTTCTTTGGTCAAAGACTTCAAAAGTTCCATCTCTATATGTAATGTCTTATTGTTATTTCTTTTTATTGATTAATAGGCATCATCAACATGGACGATGGCAGGCGAGAATTGGAAGGGTAGCTGGCAACAAGGACCTCTATCTTGGAACATTTAGTGAGTGCTGCTTTTCTTGAATAATTCTCTATGATAGGGCATAAGGTCGATGTTAGAGAACACTATGCTTATAGGTTTTATGATGATGCGCATGCAAGTAAGAATAAATTATTAGACACGCAGGGTTGATATATATAATATAGCTGGTACATATCTTGTAGGCTTAGTATTCTAATTTCTTAGAATATTCGTATTTACGGCTAAGTTCGGGTGTTCGATATATAAAAGAGATTCTTTATCTTTGTTTAAGTGATCAGGTTATCTATCATCAACTTTTGGCATTTGTTTGGGAAACACGAATATATTGGTAATAGTTATTTCGGACAAATAAATAAGAGAAGTTATTTTTGTCATGTAGCAAATAAATTCTTATCGAAATATTTGGTCATTCGAGCATATTTTCTGTAATAGGTATTATGGAGTGTTGGTATAGGAGGGCAGAGGCAGCTGCCATATAGTTGCTTCCTTAAGATAGAGTGGGTAAACCCAGTTTAAATTGTTATTTATAAATTAGGAGTTATATATGAATAAGACGCTCTTCCAATATGGATGCTAAGTCTTGAGATATATTTGCTTTTTTATCTATATAAATAGGTACACAAGAAGAGGCAGCAGAAGCCTATGACATTGCAGCCATCAAATTCCGTGGCATGAATGCCGTGACCAACTTCGACATGAGCAGATACGACGTCAAAAGCATAGTCAACAGCAGTCTCCCGATCGGCGGGATGTCCTGCCGGACCTCCAGGGCCTCGGAATCATCGTCTTCTTCCTCATGTGACACCTTAAGCCTGCAAGCCAAGCATGTCACAGATTCCCGGGAAGCGTCAGCGGTAGCACTAGGGTTTGCTGTACCCCAAAGTAAGCATGATCAAGACTACTGGTCCTTAGTAGCTCAATATCAGCAGCAGCAGCAGCAACAACAGCAACAAAATAACCAGGCTTTAGGCTTTGGTCTATTCCCTACTCATGAAGTTGTTATGGATTACTGCAATACTTCTTCCGACGGTGCCATGGCCCAATGCACTGGGGTATGGAGCAATGGAATATTCTTGGACCAACAGCAGGAGCAGGCACCGAGCAGTAGCAACAGCTCATCTATACCATATGTTACTCCCATTTCTTTGGTAGGATCTCATGATCAGGGATCAAGCTATGTTGGGAGTTGGGTTACACCACCTTCCACTTACTACCATCAGACTGCTAAGCCAAATGTAGCAGTCTTCCAGACACCAGTCTTTGGAATGGAATAAACGTGAATGATGGAGGACAGGTTGGATGTCATCATACTCCCATGCATGCAAAGATTCACAGTGAAAGGTGAGAGGAGGTTAGGAGAGGTGCTGATGTGAACTGACATACTCACAAACACAAGAAAAGAGGTTAATAGGAGAAGACTGATAGGAGACTAACAAGAAGATATATATCATCAAAGTTTTTTCCTCATGGTTATGCTCAGGTTCTTCTTTTACTTTTTCTGGGTTTTCTTTTGCTGACATATTCCACGTCGCCATCATCGCCAGTGGAATGGAAACAAGAACTCTTTAGTAGCTTTTCTTTCCCCCTTCTCTTTTGTAAGCTTATACTTAGCTTTTGTCATCAGAAAGTAAAAGGTAGTTCTTTCCAAGTAATTAAAAGAATTATTCTGCTACTAGTGCAATGAGTACTACAAATGTAACCGATGCAATCAGTGGGATGGGGAGGTGTTCTCTGGTATGAAAAAAGCTAGTATAATGATATAAGCAGGGCGCTGAGGGATCAATCCCGCGAACGAATACTGAAAGGAAGTTAATCTGAATACTAAATTCAGAATAGACAAAAAGTTGAAAATGTGAGAAAAATATCAAAATTTATTTAAAATAAACTGTACAAATTTGAACACATTTATAAAACTATCTATGTACTAACAGGAAACCCAAAAGTCTAATTCAACAAAAAGACGGAAGTGTTATAAATAGAAAATTTTGACATGGTCTCTTAGAAGCCAAACACTGAAACAATCTGATTTGAATTCTATTATATTATGAAAGATAGAAATGAAATAAAAAAATGTTAATTTTAGGGCCTAAATAGTAAACTCGTAATGGAGTTAATAAAATCCTCTTCATGCTTCTCATACCCTACCAAATTTCATCTTATTCTGAGTCGGATACATCATGATTAGTTATTTAGTTGAAATGTAACCGTCCCTTGACTAGGTGCAACCGTTATGGGATACTTGCGCAATAGGGCTAGCTCTTGATAGGCTCGAGAGGATGGCCACTTGTGGAGGTGGAAAGTGTGGTAGTAGCGCTCGCTGATGGTGGTGGTGGATGGTGGTGAGCTAGGGTTGGTGGGAAGCTACTTAGCAACTACTCTTAATGCAAGAAAAATAACTCATCAATTAGTGATCACATAGAATGCACGCCACAACTCTTATAGGTA
This sequence comes from Typha latifolia, assembly GCF_019914945.1. NCBI lineage: Eukaryota > Viridiplantae > Streptophyta > Magnoliopsida > Poales > Typhaceae > Typha > Typha latifolia. The sequence continues at coordinate 11,227,080 of NC_133086.1, read as the reverse complement.
GCTACCCGAATCAAATTACAGACTCAAATTGACTTACTTGACTCAACTCGATTGGCCGTTGCTTGAGGAGCTTGGGTCTAACTAACTCCTATACATTCAAGTGCAAAGACAAAATAGTAGACCCTTGGGTCTACCAACTAACTAACTACGTTTAACCAAAATCTATATTAGAAAGAAACACAAGGTCCTTATTGTAAGCCGCAACCCCTTTGAACCCAACGTTCCCACACTCCTTGCTTTGACTTGACTTGGGTCAAAATATTAAAATTCATTATGCTTCCTTCACCTTGTCCTCAAGGTGTTGTCGAAAGAAAGCAGCCAGCCTCTATCCATTCTCCTTTGCCATTCTTCAATCTAGATGTCGATGACTGATAGTTCGTCTCGGCTTGAACTACCTACTTTTTGGTCAATGTAGCTAGTAATTCAAGCTGGGACAAGCCATCAGTCCTTGATAGATGAAACTTCTCAATTTCTTCTTTGTTGTTTGTTGACCTTAGCACTGGTGACTGAGGATTCTTCCTAGCTTGAACTACCAAAATTTCGGTAGGTGTAGTTGGTAACTCAAGTTGGTAAAAACCGATGGTCCCCAACATTTTCACTCTTTTGAGCCTTGCCGATGACTAGATACCCTCGGAAGCCATCGACCATGGTGTTTTTCCACCAGTGACCAGATCTTTAGCCCAACTTGAGTCATAGACTTTCAAAGGGCAAGTCATATTATGACCCCCCATCTTGGCGATCAATTCAAGCTCGGGTGTAGGAACATAGTATGTGCAGTCGGTAGAGAATATCCGTCAGATAGTTGTCCAATGCTAAACAATTACAAAACTAGATGGATTTATTTATACCTTTGATATACAATTTTGATATTCATGCCCTTCTCGAATTTAGACTATAGCTATGCCTAACAATATAGGCAAAGTTCCAATGATGGTGCTAGAGGCGAGTTTAGGTGATCTTAGGTTAGAAGGCTAAAGGTGGAGTCGTAGGTCTCTAATGGAGTCCAAAACATGGTAGGTCAATGGAGGGTGGCTAAGGAGTTCTAGGGTGAGTGAGGGGTGGTGGAATGAAGAGAAGAGACTGGGGATGAAGATAGAGGCAATGGTGGTGTGGAGTGGCTTAGTGGTGGTGTTCGACATGGTGATGATGGTGGAGATGGAGGCCTGGATGTGGGTGATTCCAAGCAGGGTTTATGTTATGGTGGCTTTCTTTAAGAGATATGATCAATCAAATCAGATCCAATCTAGGGCATAACTTTTGAGGATAACTGTGAGCGATCTAGTCGTCCAAAAGATCTGAGAATTTTATGGATTGTTCCTCTTGAAGTAAGAGATCCAACACAATCAAAATTATATCGATCAGAGGTGTAGATCAGAAAGTTATAAGGGAAATACTGACGAATGGTCAGATGGTGGCAGGATGGACGTGATTAGTGGAAAATGAAATAATGGTTAGGGCTTTGGTAGATGATAGTGGCAGCGATGGGGGAGATAGAATATTAAGCTAGATGAAGGGATAAAGGGTGGATCGATACTTGATAACCAAGGGGGCACAGTCAGATTGAAGGGGAAAGGAGACGACGCTTGATGATGGATGTCGTTGGAGGAAGAAGACAAAGGTATAGGAAGGGAAAACTTCAATAATTCATCCATAGTTGAATAAGGTGATATGATTCGGACTTCACCGATGTCGTCTCGAGCATTGATACACCTTACGGGTGTCTTTTCTTATTGTGTTCGTGTTTTATTCAGAAAAAAATAAGATTTTTGTAGGTTGCATTCGAATGCGGGTGGGTGCGTTTGAACGCACTTTATGAATGCCTACATGTGTTCACAAATACAAAGAACGAGAATTGTGCGTTCAAACGTGCTTGACCTCGTTCGAACGCTCGTGTGCAAATGCCAGAATATGTTCGCATCCTTCGTGACCTCATTTTTTTGTTTCACTTTGAATTCTAGAAATCCACTATTTCTAGGGTTAATAATTATCATTTTTGACTTGTTTGGTTAGCCTCTTAAAGTGTGGATGGCAACCAAAAAGAGAATTAGGAATGAATTGAGTTTTTGCCTTAATCTTCTTCCTCCTCTCTCGTTCCCTCATCCCACGGCTCCGCCACCTCTAGCCTTTCTCGACCAGCCACTCACCCTAGTCCCTTAGGGGCGGCCCTCTCCTCCTTTTTCTTCAAATCTCCCTCTACCTTCACCCTAACCCTTTCCACCATCCATAATCCTTCCCCATCACCTTCCTTGCCGGTGCTACCCATTACATTTGGCCTACCACATCCATATTTCCCCTAGGATTTCATGCCTCCATCTAGGGATCCAAAATCATGTTCTAGTCTGAATCTTACAGATCAGACTCCCTGATGTTCGCCCACTTATCTGAAGATATCTCCGGATTGCATTGTCTAATTCACCTAAATTTAGATTCGTTGGAAAGTTCTTTTCCAAAGCCACGACCTATCAAAATTTTATGTTAATCTGACCGCTATAATTTTAGGAATCCTCTTCTAAAATTCTGTGCAAGATCTTGCTCAGATTTAATAACGAGATAGATCAAACCTAATCTAGGGGAGATCATATCATAAGGTTGTGATACGATTCGGACTTCATCGATGTCGTCTTGAGCATGGATTCACTTTAGGAGTGTCTTTGTTTCTTGTTTTAATATTTAATTTCCAAGAAAATAAGTTTTTTGTAAGTCGCGTTCGAACGCGGGTGGAGTGAGTTTGAATGCGGTTGTGAACGCGGTTGTGAGAGTGTGCATTGTGCATTCGAACGCCCCGTTTGAACGCACTGTGAATGCCTGCATCGCGCTTGCAAATCCAGAGAAGTGGAAAACATGCGCGTTCGATCGCGCATTCGAACGCCTGCATCGCGTTCGCAAATCTAGAGAAGAGCGAACTTGATGCGTTCGAATGCGGTCGAGCGCGGCAAAATTGTATTGTTTAGGGTTAATTTTGAGTTGTTTGGTTAGCCTATAAAAGGGACGTAGATGGCAATCCCCGGCGACGCCGCTTCTAACCTCCCTCGACTGGCCAATCACCCTAGACCCTTAGGGGCGGCCCTCTCATTCCCCTTCTTCCAATCTATCCAACACTTGCCCTAACCCTTCCATCAACCATAACATTTCTATCACCACTTTTCACCGGTGCCACCCCACAAACGCCGGTCCACCTCCAACCACCATCGTCTTAGGATCTCGTGCCTTCATCCAGTGATCCTAAACAGACCACTCTAATGTCCGTATACTAATCGGACAGTATCTCGAGATCCCCACATCCGATTTGCCTGAAACAATGCAACCATATATGATGTATATTGACCACTCAATAATCAGGTATGTCAGATAATAATGAAATTATATGCGTTTCTCAACATTACGATCATCACCGACATCTCGGTATAATATCATCATACTAGACCACTGTGCACAGTCAACACCCGGTACCCAGTCTCAACATCATGCCCGAAGGCTCAGAGCATACTCTGCCATCCGCAAGGAGTATCTCAAATATAATCATACCGTGCCATCCGCTAAGGGTATCAACATCCATCCAGACCGGGCACCCTTCTAGCTGATAGAAATCTCGTGAGGATAACTCGCCACATATGCCCTAGCGAACGACATGTGTCCGAATGTCTGCTGCGCACACAGACTAACGACCTCGGACATAAGGCCAACAGGATCGCGACCATGTCGAGCGATCAATCATCCACCAAGCGCGTCCTAACCCTCGCGCCCACTCGGGTATCCTCACGCTTTCTATCAACTATCCTATCAATCACATTTCATGCTTTCCTTTTTAAATGACAGATCATATGCATATATCCAGTACGATAACAAGTCAATGCATAACAGGAATTTAGGTGGAATAGGAATTAAGAGCAAAATGACGTAATGCAAACTCCAACAATGTATCTTACACATGCATACTCATGCTAGTGATCATCTCGGTATAAAATCAGAATAGTATAATCATCTCCAATCATCTGTATATATCACCAATGTACTCATATCCCAGATCAGTCTAATCGAATGCATGATAAAATATGCTTGACTGAAATCATCTCTATATAAAGTCATATGATCATATTGGAAGCCAAAACATGCATGTACATAATATATAATATAACCTATAATTATAATTAACTGAAATTACACTAATTACACTTACCATGTTACTAGATATATCTATTCTTGACAAATTAAATTAAAAATCTAATTTAGATTAGCTAAATAACATAAGTACTTTACACATGTTTTATTACCAGAGAAGGTAAAATGAATAGAGGAAAAAGAAGTAGAGGAAAGGAAGAAGAAGAAGAAGAAGAAGAAGAAGAAGAAGGAGAAGAAGAGAAGGGAGGATCACCTCGGCCGTAGCGGCGGCGGCGGCAACGGCGACGACGGCGATAGCGGTTGGCCGGCGTCGATAAGGGAAGGAGAGAAAGAGAGAGCTCGAGAGAGAGAATGAGTCTTTAGAGAGAGAGAGAGAGAGAGAGCTATAGAGAGAGACAATGAGGGTGGTGTTGTGGCGGCGACGGCAGCGATGGCTGCGGTGGGCTGGCGTCGACAAGAAAATATGTGAGAGAGAGAGGGAGGGAGAGAGAGAGGGAGAGAGAGGGAGAATATGTGAGAGAGAAAGAGAGAGAGAGATATATAAAGAGAGAGAGGGAAGGCAGTGGAGGAGGGGGAAGAGCGGCGGGGCCCGCCGTAGCTAGCTAGCTTGTACCATGCAACACCAATTTTTTTTATTTCTTTCTTTTTGTCTTTTTTTAATATTTAATTTATACATTATTATTATTATTTATTTTTTCTGGGTTATTATTATTATTTATTATTATTATTATTATTATTATTATTATTATTATTATTATTTAATTTTTATTTTTTTGGGCTATTATAATAATGATTTTAACTGTCATCCACACCTTTATAGAGGCTAGCCAACAAGCCAAAATAACAATTATTAACCCCAATTCTAGTGGACTCCCACCGATCGCATTCGAATGCGCCCGACCGTGTTCGAACGCACAAAAGACATTCTTTGTCGATGCGAACCTGATGTAGACAATCGAACGCGATGTTCGAATATGCCTGACTACGTTCGAACGCATATTTTGCGTTCTCTATTTTTGCGAACTAGATGCAGGCATTCGCAAAGGCATTCAAATGCGCCTCCTTCTGCTTTCGAACGTGACCTACATAAAATTTATAATGAAAACAAATAACTAATGCAATAAAAAAAGACTCTAACTAGGTGTATCAACCCACCACGCTTCCCCCTCCTTGTCCTTAAGATGTAAAGTTGGGAAAACGCTCTAAGATGTCCATCTCTAACTCCCATGTCGTCTCATCGGATGGCTTGCCAAACCACTCAACTAGAACCTCCTTCTCTAATCTAGTACCATGATATCGTCGGCACCTACTAAGTACACGAACTGGCTCTATGATCTCTGTCTCCTCCAATGGCTCTAGTAAAACTAATCCAACGACCTCATGATATCTAATCTGCTCCCTTAGCAATGAAACATGAAAGACAGGATACACTCTCGACCCCTCAGGTAGCTCCAAACGATATGCAATCGGACCGATATGCTTTGACACCCGAAATGGACTAAAGTACTAATGTGTTAACTTCTAGTTTTGCATCGGATGCAAGGTCACCTGTTGATAAGGTTGCATCCTCATAAACACCCAACTGTCAATGTCAAACTCCTGCTCCTAATGGCTACGATTATAAACTTGCTTCATACGGTTTTGAGCAAGTTTAAGCTGGGCACACAACCTCCTCAATGTGGCATCTCTATCCATTAAAGCTAAGTTCATCTTCGTATGATCTACAGATGCCACTGGATCATAAGCGCGTAATGTGGTGTTGTAAGACCACTCCGCCCATGGTAAGAACTCCAATCATCGTCTCTCTCTAACAAAGCACCTCAAGTACTGCTCAATGCCTCGATTGACCACCTCGGTTTGGCCGTCCGTCTGTGGATGGTAGGCCAAACTGAAGTTCAATCGAGTCCCCTTTAATCTGAAAAACTCCATCCAAAAGTCACTCATAAATACACGATCACGATGGAAGACAAAGTTACGGAATTACAAAACCAATTGGGTTGGTGGAACTGTAGCATGGATACCGATATTCTTCAGATATTCATAATCTACAACTTTCGTATTTATTCCCTTCGTAGATTCGAACTGTAGCATGAACGAAAATACAGAATAACGTGGGTGATAGTGGTGGTGACGGGTGGAGTGGATGTTATGGTTATGGATGGGTATGGTGGTGACGGGTGGAGTGGATGTTAGGGTTATGGATGGGTATGGAGATGAGGGTGGATTGTGAAAGTGATTAAGGAAAGTAGACGAAGGAAACGAAGTGGTCGAGATCCTAAAGAAGAGGGGTGGCTTGACAGTCGAGGGAGATTAGAAGTGAGGAGAAACCTTGCCAACGGTAGAGGTGGAAGGATGGTGAAGAGGGAGGAGGGAGAAGTCTAGAGAGAAGATAGGAGGCAAAAAATCAATAATCCGATAGCCATATAAACTTGCGTGCCTTAGATTCTCTAAATACCTTTTAGATTAAGCATTCATTTTGTCATAGATATATTCCGAATCTGGAGAAGTCATGAATATCAAAGTTGTAGATATAGAGGTTGTCGACCTTATCCAATTGGTTAGATATTATTTAGATATCTGTAGAATATTCTACAAATAGTTTTCTAAAACTGCGCAGAGTTGGATTTAGCTAATTAGATAAAATCCTAACTAAGTGTATCAGGTTGTGGTCTGACTGCAGCCCACTAAAGGCTTGGGTTGGTGGGCTGCTGCCTGCAACCGACCAACGCTTATCTCCCCCCCGCACCCCCCCATCTCTTTCGAGGGAGGCAGACAAAGGGAACGAGAAGTATCGCCGCTGGCCTCAAGGTCGGCCACTCACGACCCTCGCCGGCGGGGGGGAGGCTAGTTGGAGGGAAGGGAAAGGAAAAGAGTGAGGAAATTGAGGGGAGAGAGAGATGTGACGACTATTGCAATCGACGTCGCCGGCGGCATAGCCACGCGACCAAAAGGGGTGAGTACAGGGAAGAAAGAGAAATAATGACAATAACAAAAGAAAAGGTTTACTGAGGGGTCGCGCAGTTGGCTTCGTAGGTCGTCGGCTCTGGGGCTTCGTCTCCAGCGTCGACAACCTAAGAGAGAAGAGAGGGAGAGAAAGATGGTGAGGTGGAAAAGAAAATAGGGGCTGGGATGGTTGCGGTGAGAGGAAGAAGTAGAGGAGGGGTGTCGGTGGCGTGCACTGCAGGGGAAGAAGAAGAAGAAGAAAAGGAGAAGAGGAGGATAGGTAGGACGGGGGATGGCTGGGGGTATGTGACGCACGAGCTCGGTGCGTGCATCGGGTTTTTTTTTTGGGTCTTACAGAACTAATCAAAGGGGCCTTCAATACTTTATGGGATAGCTTATTCACACTCTGGCATAGCATATATGGGTCACAAAATTGTTGGGGTATGATTATGAAATTTAATACAAGAAAGGAACGAAAAATAGAGTGGCAGATGTGCATGGTGCTAGGCTGAGCCTAGCACTATATATAATTATATATAATTATATATATATATTTATATGCACCATTAGTTTAGCTTAGTTAATTTAATGTATTTAGGTTATACAAATTAAATATAATTATATCATAGTTAGTATATAGTCCTAATTATATCATGTTTAGCAAAATGCCTACAATATAAATTACTATTTTAATCCTAAGTAGGTAATAGTAATTATTAGGGTTATGTACGTATATTCTTACGTAATTAATTGCAGTAACTTAATTCTTATTTTCTTAATTATCAAAGAGAATAATAGATAGATAACATATATTTTAAATACACTATTAAATAATATAATTATGATTAATAAATAACAAAAACAAATATAGAAATGAAGAGTACATAATTACAACAAGAAACTATCCTTTTGTCGGGTTAATTTTAATTAATAGAAAGACTGAGATATTTGTTATAAATAATTTCAGATCCCGACCCCCCTGTTCAAGACCATGTGGACCTAGCTATTGAGGCTTGATCGTTATCGTAGTAGCGTGAACGAATGGTGGTTTGGTATTTGCAGTGGGGTGAGTAGTCTTATCCCCTAGACGCCTTTATCAAATTAGGTTATATTATATTGATACGATTCGGACTTCACCGACGTCATCTCGAGCATGGATTCACTTTAGGAGTGTTTTTACTTCATGTTTTAATGTTTAATTTCCATTAAAATAAGTTTTCTGTAAGTCGCGTTCGAACGCGGGTGGAGTGAGTTCGAACGCGGTTTGTGAACGGGGTTGTGAACGTGGTGAAGAGAATGTACTGTGCGTTCGAACGCACCGCCTGCATCGCGTTCACAAATACCGACAGGCGCGTTCGATCATGCGTTTGAACGCCTGCATCGCGTTCGCAAATCCAGAAGAGCTAATTCGGTGCGTTCGAACGCGGTCGGGCGAGTTCGAACGCGGTCGGCGAAGATTGTGTTTTAGGGTTAATGTGAGTTGTTGGTTAGCCTATAAAAGGATGTGTAGGGCAACCAAAATGATTATTGATTATTGAGAATTGAGTTTGCCTTGCCTCCTTCGTCTTCTTCGCTCCCGTTCTCTCAATCCCCGGCGACGCCGCTTCTAACCTCCCTCGTCCGGCTAATCACCCTAGTCCCTTAGGGGTGGCCCTCTTCTCCCCCTTCGTCCAATCTATCCAACACTTGCCCTAATCCTTCCATCAACCACAACCGTTCCACCATCACTTTTCACCGATGCAACCACATTAACCCCGGTCCACCTTCATCTACAATTACCTAGGATCTCGTGCCTCCATCCACGGATCCAAAATAGAGCATCCTGATGTTCATCCACTAAACGAATGATATCTCGAGATCCCCAACTCCGATTCGCCTGAAACTAGATTTTCTGGAAAGCTCTTTTCTGGGGCTACAACATATCAAAGTTTCACGTCGATCCGACGGCGGCATATTTCGGGATCTTATTTCAAAGTTCCATGCCAGATCTAGTCCAGATCAAGAATTGGAAGAGATCGACCCTTCACCAAAAAGGTGAGATCGTATCAAGCTGGTATCAAAGCTCCATAGCCAGAGGCGTGATCGTATCATATATATTATGTACATACATGTTTTGGCCTCCAACATGATTATATGACTTTACCTATTGATGATTATAGTCGAGCATATCTTATCTTGCGTTAGATTATGTTGATCTGGGATATGAGTACATTGGTGATATATATAGAGATTATTAGAGATGATTCTATTGTTATGATTATTTATCGAGTTGATCTATAGCATGAGTATGCATGTAATAGATTAGCATGAGTATGCATGTAATAGATTAGCATGAGTATGCATGTGTTGACGATATAGTTGGAGACTATATTGCATCATTTTCTCTTGATTCCTATTCCACCTAAATTCCTGTTATGCATTGACTTGTTATCATACTGGATATATGCATTTGATCTGTAATTTAGAAGGAAAGCATGAAATGTGATTGATAAGATAATTGATAGAAAGCGTGAGGATAACCGAGTGGGCGCAAGGGTTAGGACGCGCTTGGTGGATGATTGATCGCTCGACATAGTCGCGATCTTGTTGGCCTTACGTCTGAGGTCGTTAGTCAGTGTGCGCAGCAGACATTCGGACACATGCCATTCGATAGGGCATATGTGGCGAGTTATCCTCACAAGATTTCTATTAGCTAGAAGGGTACTCGGTCTGGATGGATGTTGATACCCTTAGCGGATGGCAGGGTATGATTATATTTGAGATACTCCTTGGAGATGGCAGAGTATGCTCTGAGCCTTCGGGCATGATGTTGAGACGGGGTACCGGGTGTTGACTGTGCATAGTGGTCTAGTATGATGATATTATACCGAGATGTCGGTGATGATTGTGATGTTGAGAAATGCATATGAATTTATTATCATTTGGTTATCTGATTAACGAGCAATCAATATGCATCATATATAGTTGTATTTGATATCATAGTATGGTCATGGTCGGCATGCATCATTTGTCATATTAGAGAGAGAGTTATGATGGTATGACTTAGAGATTTATTTATAAATTATCGAGGACTATGTATTTTATCAGTTATGACATGACATGTTATCTATTTTTCACTTATTTATTATTGATGAACATTCATATACTCATTCATAGCATGATGCTCTTCCTAATTCATATTATCTAGTACTTGATTTACTTTCTGTTTGGCATCACTAATTCGGGGTAAGGTCTATTCAGTGAGCCTTTAGCTCATGACTCTCTTGTTTCCTCCTTTCCAAAAACCCAGGTGAATGAGAGGAGCAGGATACTCCCTTAGAGGTCTTACCGGTGAGTGAGCAGTAGAGTGTGGTTAGTGTTATACGCCAGAAGAGTTATCTTGTCTGATGTAATAGTTGACATCCTCCAAAGTGTATCTGTATTATTGTCTTATATTTTAGCATGTGACATTGTACTTGTATAATTATGTATATACCACCGTCGTGTATATGTAGTTGTGAAAAGCTCTTGATGATGTATTGTGGCCTATGTGGGGCCCATGTAGGGTTATTTGTATGCTGTTGACAGTTAGACTTGAGTTATTATTAGTTTAAATGTTGTGGATAAAATCATGATGTTACTACAAATTTATTTGATTGTCAGTATCTAATCGAATGGTCAGGTGCTATGCACGTGCCGTGTGGGCTCGTGCCATGCACGTGAGGCCCCTATTGAGTCCCCAGAAGTTCCTCCATCTGTAGAGGAGCGTGATCCTATTTCGCGCCTCCTAGACAGTCTTATTGAGGAAATCCTTCAAGGTAGAGGAGTTGGCATATCAGCAGAGAGCTCTGAGCCGCCTCCTACAGCGGGCATCACCTTAAATAAGTTTATGCAGTTAAACCCCCCGATTTACAGTGGAGGTATTGATCCACTGGAGGTTAGTGGATGGTTATCGGACATAGAGAAAATGTTGGATACTTTAGGATGTAATGATCAGCAGAAGGTAGCCTTTGTTGCCTTTATGCTCAGAGGTGAGGCAGAACAATGGTGGAAAGCTACAAAAAGACTGATAAAATCAAGGATAGGCGACGCTGTCATCACTTGGGAGTTATTTTTGGATGCCTTTGATCAAAAGCATTTTCCAGCCTGGAGGAAAGAAAAGATGGAAGAAAAATTTCTGCATTTACGTTAGGGTCCTATGACGGTGGTAGAGTACGAGGTTAAATTTAATGCTTTAGCCCGTTTTGTACCCCACCAAGTTCCAAATTAAGCAGCAAGAACTCGACGCTTCAAGCATGGGCTGAATTATGCTATACGTCAGAGCTTGGAGGCAGCAGGCCTCATCCCTTATGCTGATACAGTAGAGAGGTCTATGGCACTGGAGGGGGTGATTCAGGAGAAGAGGGCTATGGAAGCTCGACGATCTGGGACATAGTTTGGGCGAGGTGGGAGTTCTAGAGTTCCTTCTATTAGCCAGAGCCTACCGCCTTCGCAGTCGCAGCGTCACCTTTCTTACCATCTTTATCGGGGAAGTTCCAGTGCTGGTTCAACTACTAACAAATCCGATTCATGGGGATCTGGAGGACTTAGCCAAGCAGTGTCTCAAGTTAGTGTGACTGGACCACTTTCCGGGGGCAGAGGAAGTGTATTTGTTGGTGGATCACTAGTGAGGAGTCGTAGCTATTTCGGATGTGGGAAGTTTGGGCATCATCTTCGAGATTGCCCCAACCCACGTTTATGCTACGAGTGTGGGCAACCTGGTCATATCCGTCGTGATTGTCCACGCGCCGTCATCGCCCCAATTTTTGCTACTGCAGTATCTTCTAGAACTGCACCTCTTGGGGTTTCTTCTACAGCTGGCTGAGGCAGAGGAGTTGTTAGAGCAGGTCCCTCTCAACCTGGGCGAAAGTCTAGAGGTGGCCGGATCTTCGCGATGACGGAGCACGACGCTTTAGCATCCAATGATGTGGCCATAGGTACTCTGAATTTATTTTCTCATATAGCAAGAGTTTTATTTGATCCGGGTGCCACACATTCCTTTATTTCAAGTTCTTTTGCTTGCCATGCTGATATGCTAATGGAACCTGAAATAACCCCTAGACACACGTATGTATCTAAACACTAGGCAAAGATATTTTTCGTTTGCTTAAGTAAACATTAGATGAATTATTAAAAACGAAAGCAGAGATGTATGCCAAGATTTTAACGTGGAAAAACCCAAACGGGAAAAAACCACTGATCCAAACTCGGATCAAAACCAATCACTAGAATAATAGCAGTTACAAGACTGACTCACAAAACAACCCGTCGATCCAAACGACTTTGTTCCTCTCAGTCTTGCTCGCTAGAACCCACGATTCACTGCTTCTCGTGATTGAAGTCCAATCTCAGTAACCCTCGAGATTGATCTTTCGTCTCGATAGCCCTTAAGACGAAAGATTAAGATTTGTAGATGAGAAGAGCCTTGTGAGTTGAAGAACCAATGTAGCCTCCAAAACGTCTCCTTGAATAATCTTCTTCCACCCCCACAAGTTAGGGCAACACTATCGTTATATATCATCTCCAAGATATAGCCAAATCCAAGTTATATTCATACTCACGAAAATCCAATAAATTGCAAACTTCATAGGTGCGTTCGAACGCGGCCCGTGTGCGTTCGAATGGCCTGACTTGATCTCAGGTGCGTTCGAACGGGCCCAAGTGCGTTCGAACGCAACAGTTGAATTCTTCAGGTTGCGTTCGAACGCGTTTGTGAACGCTGCTCTGGCCCGTGTGAACGCAGTGTGCTCGCGTTCGAACGCGTTTGTGAACGCGGCTCTGGCCCGTGTGAACGCAGTGCCGCGTTCGAACGCGTTTGTGAACGCGGCTCGATCCGTGTGAACGCAGTGCCCGCGTTCGAACGCGTTTGTGAACGCGGCTCTCGGTCTGTGTGAACGCAGATTTCGCGTTCGAACGCGTTTGTGAACGCGGTGTGAACGCGACGGCTTTTCTCCAATGATCTTGCAATTCTTCACACCAGAGATATTCTAGACTTGAGTAAAGCTCATATACATGTAAAAATACACTTAGAATATTTTGAAACACAATTGCCAACAATTAAAAACCTAACAATCTCCCCCTTTGTCAATTTGTGACAAAACACCTAGGTTACAAGATATTACAAAGACTTCAAACTGAGCAACCAACAAGTCTAGAGTATTTTGCATATCAATCCCTGCAAAGAAACATATACCAATCCAATATCAAGTGAAAATAACTTGAAATAAAAAAATCAAAACACAAGTTATCACAAGAGCAAAAATTTAAACAGACAAAGATTAAACACACGTTATCACAATTACTTCAAGTTAAGTTCAAATGCCAACGACACTAAGACAAAACAAGGTTTCAACATTAAGAAAACTCCACTAAACTCCCCCTATGCCCATACTCCCCCTACACACCTAGACACCTAAACACTAAGACACTATCTAAGACACTCTCCCCCTTTTTGGCACAAATGCCAAAGACTAGGAACTCGGAGGAAACTGACGATGAAGAATCGTCAACACGGAGTCAAGAACAGTCCCCTGACGAGCTTGCTCAGCTCGTAATTCATTTACTGCCGAATGGAGATCCTGGACTTGAGTACAAAGCTGATCGAAATGGTCCGAGTTCTGAGGTAACTCCCTCTCAGTGGGAGATGAGTCATCGGCAGATCTATCATCAGAACTGTCGAGGTGCGATGACCGACCAGTGGTGGAAGAGGATGGTTTGAGAGGAGACAACTGGTCGTGAGCTTGACTCCGCTTAAGAGTTATCCGATCCAATGGTTTCTGCGAAGTAAGAGAAGGTTCCGAAGCATCGACTCGCACCCCACTTTGAGTGCACAGATTTGTAAGAAAAATGCCAAATGGTAATCCCTCACGAGGTGCTTCTTTCTGTGCAGCTGAGAGAATCGAATCATAGATCACGGTAGCTAAGTCAATAGAGACACCCGATAACATGGCATGAAGAAGGAACGCACGATCGAGACTAATGCTGGAATGTCGAGTCTTGGGTGTAACATTGTACAGACAAAAGAGGTGAAGCATGCGAGCCACAGATGTCAGCTTTGCATGCGGCATCATGTTACCTTTCCAACGTTCCCCTTTGATCAGGACAGTACCGGCATATTCATTGACATCAGGAAGTGGAGCAGACGTTGGATACTGGTACTCACCATCAGGAAGACGAAGTTCAACACAAATAACATCAGAATCCAGGTAGATAGATACACCACGAACAGTAGAACGTATACAGTGATAAAAAATCGTGGCATTACTAAAGAATTCCCGAACAATTTCCACATAAGCAGTCCCGCTCATCCGACACACTAATAACCATCCTCGTTCAGTAAAGATCTGTTCAATCCCTAATTCAGAAAAATTAGATATAACCACGGGTCTTTCACAGATAACAGGACGGGTGCCAAAATTATGTTTGTAGCGACCCGCAGCCGCTGTTGAAGAAAACTTGGGAGCCGAGGATGGCGATGAAGGCGGCCTTGGTTTCTTGGTCACTGTCGCCTTTTTAGGCATTCTTGAAAAGAAAACACGTTGCAATATTCAATACATGCCCAAAGCAACCAAAAAAATAGCAAGAATTCGAAAAAAAAACTGATAGAAACCATGAAGCCCCAAAAGGAAAAACATCTTTCACTTGAAAAACGCTAAGATATCACGTTCAATCTCACAAGAACCATCAAGAGTTTAACATTAACGTGATCAAAAGTTGAGAACGCACAAAATCACTCAAGATCAAGCATGTTTATGGAATAAAAAAAATAGGAAAATAATGGATGATCATACCTTGCAAATGTGGGGAGAAACTCAAAAATTTTGTGGAAAGACACTAGATCCGGAGGAGATCTACCCCCAAAAAGGATTTGAAGTGAAAAATTCGATGAAAAACATCAAGATCTTGAAGATTTGAGAATGGGAAAATGAAGGGTTTTTAGGGTTTGGAAAAAGGAAGATGAAACCCTTGGGTTCGGACGCAGTATTTAAAGAACCCACGAGTGCGTTCGAACGCACCAGTCCGCGCGTTCGAACGCACCGCGTTCGAACTCAAGAATCCTCGTTCGAATGCCCCTTTTTTTTAATTTTTTTTTATTTTATAAGCTAAAAAACAAGTTCAAAATCATTTTGGAGATGCACTTCTAGAATTCCAAACTATATTCAAGACATAGAATATGACAATCAAATGAAATAAGTCATAAAAGATCAATCAAATCATCAAAAGTATATTATAATCAATTCGAATGCATCACTCAAAATTACATTAATCTTGATTGATCATAACGATATGCATATGCAAGATGTGCATTAATAACATGAACCAATCTTTTTAAACACACTTTTCTATATAAACAATGATGCAACACAGTAGTCAAACCGACTTAGTATGGAAATGTTGCACTTTTCGACTTATTCTCCATAACACAACAGGAATTTTTCCTGTATTTTTTTTTTTTACAGAAACATATATGTGCAATGACGGCTTTCACACATGAGTAGGTAGCCTTTTTCTTGTAGTACAAATCAACCGATGTGCAAGAAGAGATTCATATATATCAATTTTTTTTTTTTAAATTGCAAATAATGTACTGAGTCAAACTGGACTCGAAACAAGACGGCTTTCACACTAACTCATTGTAGCCCTTTTCATTGATCTTTTATAAAAATATATTTGATAACTAAGCATCAGGTCAAACTGTGCAAATCAAAGTTAATAGAGAGCTATTTAAAAAAATATTCATGATATCATGCTCACACAAGAATACACATACGTTATGAGTGCATTAAACATTTATAATTATTGAAGTCGAGGGAGTGAAAAAATTAAAATTGAAACAATATACTACAAGATGACAAACTTGACTATAATAACTCATAATCAAAAGGAAAATCATATTTTTATGTCAAGAGTATAGTATTGAATCTAGGAGTGCATCAATTTTTTTTTTATTTTTTTTTATATAACAAAAACTCTCGACGAATCTAAAACTAAAACCAAAGAAAATGTTAGAGTAAAGAAAACCAAAAAAAAAAGAATGAAACGATAAGAAACTCGCAAACTAAAAAGAACTCAAATCCCAATAAAATCAGTCCAAAGCACAAATCCCTAAAGAAGTACGAAGATACTCAAATCTCTGTAAATCCAAAGGTTTTGTAAACAAATCACCCAACTGTTTCTCCGTCTCAACATGTTCAAGTGCTATTGTTTTGTCTTCAACTAACTCGCGTATAAAATGATGTCGGATATCAATATGTTTTGTACGCGAGTGCTGAACATGATTTTTCGATATATTAATAGCACTCATGTTGTCACAATAAAGCACCATAGTATCTTGTTCAATGCCATAATCCTTGACCATCTGTTTCATCCATAGTAACTGAGAACAACAACTCCCTGCTGCAATGTACTCGGCCTCTGCAGTAGATAAAGATATCGAGTTTTGTTTCTTACTGTGCCAAGCAACCAGATTGTTTCCAACATAAAAACATCCACCTTAAGTACTTTTTCTATCATCACATGAACTTGCCCAATCAGAATCTGTGTATCCCGATATGATAGCACCCGAGTCATACGTAAACCAGATACCTAAATCAACTGTGCCATTGACATATTTTATGATACGTTTCACAGCAAACAAATGTGACTCCTTAGGTTCAGACTGAAACCTAGCACACACACCGACACTAAATGCAATGTCAGGTCTACTAGCAGTTAAGTACAAAAGACTACCAATCATGCTCCTATACAGTGTCTGATCAACACTTTGTCCTGAAATATCCTTACCTAGTTTGGTAGTTGTACTCATAGGAGTTCTAGCATGTTTTGCATTTTCTAAACCAAATTTAATCACTAGATCCTTAGCATATTTGGTTTGAGCGATAAATATCCCTCTTTCCAATTGAGTAATTTGAAGTCCTAAAAAGAACTTCAACTCACCCATCATGCTCATCTCAAAATGACTATGCATGAGATCAGCAAACTCCTTAGCTAACGATTGACTCGTTGCCCCGAAGACAATGTCATCCACATATATTTGTGCCACAACTAAACTTCTGTTCGACCGTCTAATGAACAATGTCTTGTCCACTCCCCCTCGAGTGAACCCCGCATCCACTAAAAAAGTGGTCAACTTCTCATACCAAGCTCTTGGAGCTTGTTTTAGCCCGTAGAGGGCCTTTTTCAATTTAAAAACATGAGAAGGAAATTTTTGATCTTCGAAACCCTTAGGTTGTTCCACATAAACTTCTTCATTCAGGATACCATTCAAGAAGGCACTTTTAACATCCATTTGAAACAATTTAAATTTTAAATGACAAGCAATGGCAAGCAGTATACGAATAGACTCTAATCTAGCAACAGGAGCAAAAGTCTCATCAAAATCTATACCCTCAACCTGAGTGTATCCCTGTGCTACTAGTCTGACTTTATTCCGAACTATATTGCCATGTTCATCACTTTTATTCTTGTAAATCCATTTTGTTCCAATGACATTCACATTCTTAGGTATAGGGACTAAATACCAAACATCATTCCTAGAAAATTGCTCTAATTCCTCATGCATAGCATTAACCCAAGAATCGTCTAACAATGCTTCCTTCACATTTTTAGGTTCAAAAGAAGATGTATAACAAGTAAATGATACCTCACTTTGGATTTGTCGTCTTGTCTTAATTGATTCATTCACGTCTCCGATCACTTGTGACAGTGGATGATTTGATTTCACTCTAGCAGATGGTTCCGATATGTTGTAGTCATTTTTGTTCATTTCAACTTTGTCCTCGTTCTGATTCTCAATTTCCACATCAAGCTCCTTTCCTATTTCTTCGTAATTTGTATCTGCAGAAACAGAAACAGGAGTAGCTTCAGTTAAGTCAGTCGTGGATTCATCTATCATAACATTAGTAACAGTAGAAGTGTCAAGATTAAATACTCTATAGGCTCTACTATTATTCGAATACCCCAAGAAGATGCCTTCGCTACTTTTAGTGTCAAATTTAGTCAAATATTCTCGATCACGCAAGATATAACATTTACTACCAAAAACTCGAAAATATTTAACACTAGGTTTCTTACCTTTCCAGATTTCATAAGCAGTCATTTTTGTACCTGGTCTGAGATAAACACGATTTATCACGTGTACCGCTGTATTGACCGCCTTTGCCCAAAACCTTTGAGTAATATTTTTAGCATGAAGCATAACCCTAGCCATTTCCTGCACAACTCGGTTTTTTCTTTCAACAATCCCGTTCTATTGTGGAGTTATAGGAGCTGAAAACTCATGTTGAATACCAAGAGAATCACAAAATACAGAAAAATTTTCATTTTCAAATTCTCTACCATGATCAGAACGAATCCTAACTAGGGTTGTAGATTTTTCATTCTGCAATTTTAAAAATAGTGATTTAAAAACTTCAAAGGTTTCAGACTTCTCACGTAGAAAGGCAACCCAGGTATATCTAGAGTAATCATCGACCATTAAGAATATATAGCGTTTACCTCCAAGATTTTCAGTTTTTGTTGGACCCATCAAGTCCATGTGAACTAATTGAAGCACACGGTTGGTGGTAGCTGAATTTACCTTCTTGTGTGAGATTCGAATTTGTTTTCCAATTTGACACGAACCGCACACTCTTTTTGACATTTCTTGCATCTTAGGTATTCCTCTTACCACTTCATGTTTGGACAGAGTATATAATTCTTTGTGATTCACATGTCCAAGACGTTGATGCCAGAGATCTGCAATGTCGAAAGAGGCACTGTTACATTTCAGTTTATGTGAAGTTCCAACAATATAGCAATTATCAGATGTTCTAGATCCATAACATACAACATTACCATCATGATCTAGAATAGTACAATCATTTTTGGAGAATTTTACCTCATAATCTTCATCACAAAATTGACTGATACTCAGTAGATTTGCTTTCAAGCCCTTAACATACAGAACATTTTTGAGACTAGGAATCCCTGGAATACTTACCTTTCCTTTACCTATTACCTTTGATGAATTACCATCTCCGAATGTCACAACTCCCCCTTCATGTTTTTCAAGATTAGAAAATAACAACTTGTCACCCGACATATGTCGTGAACAATGCATTGTCTAAATACCACAAATTAGAATTTAAAGCTTTCAAGGTTTGTATGCACAACATAACATCTTAAATCACTTTTCTTGACCCATATGGCCTTTGTTTTCATCCCATAAATGAAAGCATTTCTAGGTTTTTGCAAAAGTTTGCAATGAGGTCGAATATGCCCTAGAATGCCGCAATGATAGCATGTCGGAACAAACCTTTTTCTACTCACCTTTTGTCGAGGAGTGTGACTAGAGTTTACCTTTGGTACCGTCGAAGTTTCACTAGTTTGTAGATTCAACTTCAGTTTAGAAGCATTCATCCAGGATTTCTTTGTAAATGCGGTTGATGGCATCAGGTATTCTTCCTTTTGTATACCTGCAGAAATAAAAACAGTTTTATTATTATTTGAATTACCAGTGTATCCAACACCATACCTGTCTTTTCCAAAGATCTGAGCTTTTAGTATCTCGTCCAGTTTGTTCTTCCCTTTTAGAAATGTAACTTCTTTATGCAATCGCTCTAGTTCAATTTCATCAGCCTTCATTTTATTTTTCGCATTGTCAAGTTGTTCAGAAAGGTTTTTGACACGTTCAAGCTCCAATTTGTACTTCTCCTCAAATTGAATTCTTTCTAGTTCAATTACCTTGAGTCGTTGAAGTAGTCTCATATTACTTTTCTTGAGTTTAAATGACTCCAGGTACAAGTCATTATATGCCTTTTGAATTTCAGATTCATCTTCCTCAGCTGGTAGCATATCAAAATCATCTGTACTATCAGAATCAACAATAGAGTCAGTATTAAGCAGAGAAGAGGCAAAGGCTACAAAGTTTTCTTCGTCTTTTTCAGAATCATCATTAGATTCATCTGAATCATCCCAAGTAACTTTCATAGCTTTACCCTTTCTCTTAAGACGATTAGGGCATTCTTGTGCGATGTGTCCAAAACCAGAACATTCAAAACATTGAACTTTATTCTCAGAATTCTTATTTTTTTGTTTGACATTGTTGTTGCTAGCACTTGTATTCGAACTCACAGTATTCTTCTTTTTCACAAAAGCTTTATTTTTTTCAAATTTTTTAGCATTCAACTTGTTTGGCTTCCGAAAGAATTTATTGAACTTTTTGACAAATAGCCAACATCTCAACATCTAAATCACCTTCATCATCAGACTCCTCTAAATTTTGTTCAACAGTGGATAGAGCCATCCCTTTGGACTTCCTAGGTTTTGAATGACTGGACTCAAATGTTTGAAGATTTCCTACCAATTGGTCAACTTTCATAGAGTCGATGTCTTTACTTTCCTCAATAGCTGTAACTTTCGCCTGAAACCTTTCTGGAAGAGACCTAAGAATCTTACGGACAATTCTGTTTTCAGGAATTTTCTCTCCTAGGTTGAAACTAGAGTTGACTATATCACTCAGCTTTGCATAGAACTCATTAAATGTCTCATTCTCCTCCATACGTAGGGTTTCAAAACTAGTAGTCAACCTCTGAAGTTTCGAAAGTTTTACAGCCATAGTTCCTTCATGAGTTGTTTCTAAGATCGTCCAGGTTTCTTTTGCTATTTCACAAGTAGAAATTCTTCTAAATTCTTCCAAGGAAACACAACTAAAAATTGCATTTATTGCTTTGCTATTCCAGCCAACTTTTTCATAATCTGTCTTATCTCATGACTCAATCGGTTTCTCAACAAACTTATCATTCACCATGTACATTGGTGGACTCCAACCGTTCACAATGGCCATCCATACACGCTCATCTATAGACTTCAAATAAGCTCTCATCCTAGCTTTCCAATATCCATAATTTGATCCATCTAGAATAGGAGGTCTAATAGATGAGGGTCCATCTCTATGAAAATCCATGCCTATCTGATCTCTCTCAAAGAGTGAGAGAACCCGCTCTGATACCAATTGAAATAACCCCTAGACACACGTATGTATCTAAACACTAGGCAAAGATATTTTTCGTTTGCTTAAGTAAACATTAGACGAATTATTAAAAACGAAAGCAGAGATGTACGCCAAGATTTTAACGTGGAAAAACCCAAACGGGAAAAAACCACTGATCCAAACTCGGATCAAAACCAATCACTAGAATAGTAGCAGTTACAAGACTGACTCACAAAATAACCCGTCGATCCAAACAACTTTGTTCCTCTCAGTCTTGCTCGCTAGAACCCACGATTCACTGCTTCTCGTGATTGAAGTCCAATCTCAGTAACCCTCGAGATTGATCTTTCGTCTCGATAGCCCTTAAGACGAAAGATTAAGATTTATAGATGAGAAGAGCCTTGTGAGTTGAAGAACCAATGTAGCCTCCAAAAAGTCTCCTTGAATAATCTTCTTCCACCCCCACAAGTTAGGGCAACACTATCCTTATATATCATCTCCAAGATATAGCCAAATCCAAGTTATATTCGTACTCACGAAAATCCAATAAATTGCAAACTTCATAGGTGCGTTCGAACGCGGCCCGTGTGCGTTCGAACGACCTGACTTGATCTCAGGTGCATTCGAACGGGCCCAAGTGCGTTCGAACGCAACAGCTTGAATTCTTCAAGTTGCGTTCGAACGCGTTTGTGAACGCTGCTCTCGGTCTGTGTGAACGCAGTGCCCGCGTTCGAACGCGTTTGTGAACGCGGCTCTCGGTCTGTGTGAACGCAGTGCTCACGTTCGAACGCGGCTCTCGGTCTGTGTGAACGCAGTGCTCGCGTTCGAACGCGTTTGTGAACGCGGCTCTCAGTCTGTGTGAACGCAGATTTTGCGTTCGAACGCGTTTGTGAACGCAGTGTGAACGCGACGGCTTTTCTCCAATGATTTTGCAATTCTTCACACCAGAGATATTCTAGACTTGAGTAAAGCTCATATACATGTAAAAATACACTTAGAATATTTTGAAACACAATTGCCAATAATTAAAAACCTAACAGAACCTTTAGAGGATATTCTGTTGATTGCCACACCAGTAGGAGAGACAGTTGTTTTTGATTCGGCTTATAAATCTTGCACAGTTAGCTTTGGGGATAGGGAGTTCTAAGTAAATCTTTTGCCACTAGAGCTGACATATTTTGATGTTATCTTGGGGATGGATTGGTTAGCTGCATATTATGCCAACATAGATTGCTATAGAAAGGAAATTGTGATGAATTTAGCTTGATGGAGCAGAATATAGAATTAAGGGCAATAAATCCAGCAACCCTATGAAGATAATCTCTGCATTTGAAGCTTGTAGGTTACTAAAGAAAGGATGTACAGGTGTCTTAGCTAGTCTATCAGGGGATACTGATAAACAGATTAAATTAGAAGATGTCCGAGTTGTTAGAGAGTTTCTTGATGTTTTCCCAGATGATCTCCCCGGATTACCCCCGGATAGGGAAGTAAACTTTTCAATTGATTTAGCTCCTGATACTTCACCTATTTCTAAAGCTCCCGATAGAATGGCACCAATAGAATTGAAGGAACTTAAGGTACAGTTGGAAGAACTACTACTGAAAGGCTTCATAAGACCTAGTGTCTCTCCTTGGGGAACACCTGTTCTTTTTGTTAAGAAGAAGGATGGGACACTCAGGCTGTGTATAGACTATAGACAACTGAACCAAGTGACAATAAAAAATAAATATCCTCTACCTCGCATTGATGATTTGTTTGATCAGTTAAAGGGAGCTAGAGTATTCTCTAAAATAGACTTGAGGACTTGTTACCATCAGTTAAAAGTACGTGAGGAGGATATTTCCAAAACTGCTTTTCGTATTAGATACGGACATTATGAGTTTTTGGTCATGCCACTTGGATTGACAAATGCTCGAGCTGTTTTCATGGACCTGATGAATAGAGTTTTCCAACCTTATTTGGATCAGTTTGTAATAATTTTTATTGATGATATACTAATATATTCAGCTAGTGAGGAAGAACATGAGTATAACTTGAGGTTAATTCTCCAAATCTTGAGAGAAAAGAAGTTATTTGCCAAATTTTCAAAATGTGAGTTCTGGCTAGATCAGGTGGTCTTCCTAGGACATGTAGTATCACGGGAAGGGATTAGTGTGGATCAGTCCAAAATAGATGTTGTATTGAAATGGAGTCAACCAACTAATATCACGGAAGTGCGTAGTTTTCTTGGTTTGGCTAGATATTATAGGAGGTTTGTAGAAGGATATGCAAAGATAGCTATGCCTCTTACCAGGTTGACTCGGAAGAATCAAAGGTTTGAGTGGAATGAAGAGTGTGAAAATAGTTTTCAAGAATTAAAAGAAGATTGACTTGTGCACCAATTCTGATTATTCCTTCCGGTGGAATAGGATTTCAAGTGTATTGTGATGCCTCACGTAAAGGATTAGGTTGTGTTTTAATGCAGAATGGTGATGTAGTGGCTTATGCATCTAGGCAGTTAAAAGATTATGAACATAATTATCCTACTCATGATTTGGAGTTGGCTGCTGTAGTGTTTGCTTTAAAGATTTGGCGACACTATCTACATGGCGAAAAATGTGAAATTTTTACAGATCATAAAAGTCTTAAATATTTATTTACTCAGAGAGAACTTAATTTGCAGCAAAGGAGATGGTTGGAATTACTGAAGGATTATGATTGTACCAAAAATTATCATCTAGGTAAAGCAAATGTTGTTGCAGATGCCTTAAGTAGGAAGTTAGCTGGGACTCTAGCATTTTTAATTACCCAACAAACTATGATACTTAAGGATCTACAAATGCTAGAAGTTCCAATTGTGGCCAAGGGTGGTGGAGTTGGCTTACTTGCACAATTTACTGTCAAACCTACATTGATAGATAGAATTAGTGCATCTTAGAAGACTGATATTAAGGCTATGCAAATTGTGAAAGAAGTATAGAATTCTAGTAAACCAAATTTCTCTATAGACTCTATCGGGATACTGCGTTTTAGAGGCAGATTATATGTTCCTAATTGTGAAGGACTTAGAAATGAAATTTTAAATGAAGCTCATACTTCTGCTTATGCTATGCACCCCGGGGTAACAAAAATGTATCATGAGTTGAAGAAGAAATTCTGGTGGGAAGGAATGAAAAGAAATATTGGAGAATTTGTGGCTGAGTGTTTGACTTGTCAGCAAGTCAAGATTGAGCACCAAAGGCCTGCAGGCGCACTATAACCTTTGCAAATTCTTGAATGGAAATGGGAAGATAATAATATGGACTTTGTGACAGGATTACCAAAGACACAGAAAGGGAAGAATGCAATTTGGGTGATTATTGATAGACTAACCAAATCAGCACACTTTTTACCAGTTAGTACTACTGATTCAATGGAAAAGTTAGCTATCTTGTTTAGAGATGAAATTTTTGCTCACCATGGAATTCCTGTTAGTATCACTTCAGATAGAGACCCTCATTTTGTGTCTAGATTTTGGAAGCAGTTTCATCAGTCTTTCAGAACAAAACTACAGTTTAGTAAGCTTATCATCTTCAGACAGATGGTCAATCTGAACGTACTATTCAATCATTAGAGGATATGTTGAAAGCATGTGTAATTGATTTCGGATTAGGTTGGGACAAATATTTACCATTGATAGAGTTTGCTTATAATAACATCTATCATGCTAGCATTGGTATGCCTCCCTAGGAAGCATTATATGGCAGGAAATGTAGATCACCAATTGATTGGGAAGAAGTTGGAGAAAAGAAGGTTGAAAACTCAATACTAGAGCAAGCTACAGTTGAGAAGATAAAGACAATTAGAGAACACATGAAGGTGGCACAAAGTAGACAGAAAAGTTATGCTGATAATAGGAGGCGTGATTTAGAGTTTCAGGTTGGGGACAAAGTATTCTTAAGAGTTTCACCTTGGAAGGATGTGTTTCGATTTGGAAAGAAAGGAAAGTTAAGTCCTAGGTATATAGGACCTTATGAGATTCTTGGACGAGTGGGGCCTGTAGCTTATAGAGTAGCTTTACCCCCTGACTTAGCACAAATTCATAATGTGTTCCATGTGTCAGTACTAAGGAAATATATATCAGATCCTTCGCATGTGATTCATTATGAACCAGTTTAGTTGCAACAAAATTTATCATATGAAGAGCAGCCTATGAAAGTCCTTGCTAGAAGAGATAAAGTACTAAGAACAAAAGTTATACCATTAGTAAAAATCCTGTGGAGAAACCATGCAGTAGAAGAGGCTTCTTGGGAACGTGAAGATGAGATACGATCCAAATATCCAGAATTGTTTAGAGGTATGTAAATTTCGAGGTCGAAATTTTTTATAAGGGGGGAAGGAAAATGTAATAACCCAAGGTTATTAAAAAAAAAATTCTGCACTGCATGGCACGACAGCTCGTGCCATGCAATGGCATCGGAGATGGGCGCCACGTGCCCCAAGCATCGGCCCTGCCAAACTGGCCCAGCCAGTTGGCACGGTGGGCCCCTACCGCCGCCGCCACAGCCCCCTCCCCACCGCTTGTCTCTCTTTCTCTCTCTTTCACTAACTCTCTCTCTCAGATTCATTCTCATCTTCCTCTCTCTCTCCCTCAAACACCCCTTCTCTCTCTCTTTACCCGCTACCGCCGTCACCTCCACTAGCGCCAGTGAGCTTCCCTCCTTCTCTTTCTCTCTCTCTCTCTTTATCTCTCTATCTCTCTCTCTCCCTCTCTCTCTCTCTTTCTACCTCGCTCTCTCTCTCTATCTCTCTTTGTCGGCTTCCTCTCGGGACCGCCAGAGGATTGAGCCGTCGGCGAGAGGCCGGCCGCTGAGTGGCCACTAGCGGCCGCACCCCTCCCCTATTGCCCAACCCTCTTCTTCTTTCTTCTTCTTCTTCTTCTTCTTCTTCTCTTTCTTCTTCCTCTCCTCCTCCTTCTTCCCTTCTCTCCTCTGGCTGCACCCTGCAAGGGGTGCTGGGCTCGGCCTAGTGCCCTTGCAGCGCCAGGCGCTGGGCTCGGCCCAGTGCCTTGCTGTGCATGGTGCTGGGCTGAGCCCAGCACTATATATAATTATATATAATTATATATATATATTTATATGCACCATTAGTTTAGCTTAGTTAATTTAATGTATTTAGGTTATACAAATTAAATATAATTATATCATAGTTAGTATATAGTCCTAATTATATCATGTTTAGCAAAATGCCTGCAATATAAATTACTATTTTAATCCTAAGTAGGTAATAGTAATTATTAGGGTTATGTACGTATATTCTTATGTAATTAATTGTAGTAACTTAATTCTTATTTTCTTAATTATCAAAGAGAATAATAGATAGATAAAATATATTTTATATACACTATTAAATAATATAATTATGATAAATAATAAAAACAAATATAGAAATGAAGAGTACATAATTACAACAAGAAACTATCCTTTTGTAGGGTTAATTTTAATTAATCAAAAGATTGACATATTTGTTATAAATAATTTCAGATCCCGACCCCCTTGTTCAAGACCCTGTGGACCTAGCTATCGAGGCTTGATCGTTATCATAGCAGCGTGAACGAGTGGTGGTTTGGTATTTGCAGTGGGGTGAGTAGTCTTATCCCCTAGATGCATTTATCAAATTATGTTATATTATATATTATGTACATGTATGTTTTGGCCTCCAACATGATTATATGACTTTATCTGTTGATGATTACCGTCGAGCATATTTTATCATGCATTTGATTATGGTGATCTGGGATATGAGTACATTGGTGATATATATAGACATAATTAGAGATGATTATATTGTTATGATTGTTTACCGAGTTGAACTGTAGCATGAGTATGTATGTAATAGATTAGCATGAGTATGCATGTGTTGACGATACAGTTGGAGACTATATTGCATCATTTTCTCTTGATTCCTATTCCACCTAAATTTCTGTTATGCATTGACTTGTTATCGTACTGGGTATATGCATTTGATCTGTCATTTAGAAGAAAAGCATGAAATGTGATTGATAAGATAGTTGATAGAAAGCGTGAGGATACCTGAGTGGGCGCGAGGGTTAGGACGCGGTTGGTGGATGATTGATCGCTCGACATAGTCGCGATCCTGTTGGCCTTACGTCCGAGGTCGTTAATTTGTGTGCGCAGTAGACATTCGGACACATGCCGTTCGCTAGGGCATATATGGCGAGTTATCCTCACGAGATTTCTATCAGCTAGAAGGGTGCCCAGTCTGGATGGATGTTGATACCCTTAGCGGATGGCAGGGTATGATTATATTTGAGATACTCCTTGCGGATGGCAGAGTATGCTCTGAGCCTTCGGGCATGATGTTGAGACTGGGTACCGGGTGTTGACTGTGCATAGTGGTCTAGTATGATGATATTACACCGAGATGTCAGTGATGATTGTGATGTTGAGAAATGCATATGAATTTATTATCATTTGGTTATCTGATTAACGAGCGATCAATATGCATCATATATAGTTGTATTTGATATCATAGTATGGTCATGGTCGGCATGCATCATTTGTCATATTAGAGAGAGAGTTATGATGATAGTATGACTTATAGATTTATTTATACATTATCGAGGACTATGTATTTTATCAGTTATGACATGACATGTTATCTATTTTTCACTTATGTATTATTGATGAACATTCATATACTCATTCATAGCATGATGCTCTTCCTGATTCATATTATCCAGTACTTGATTTACTCTCTGTTTGGCATCACTAATTCGGGGTAAGGTCTATTCACTGAGCCTTTAGCTCATGATTCTCTTGTTTCCTCCTTTCCAAAAACCCAGGTGAACGAGAGGAGCAGGATACTCCCTTAGAGGTCTTACCGGTGAGTGAGGAGTAGAGTGTGGTTAGTGTTATACGCCAGAAGAGTTATCTTATCTGATGTAATAGTTGACATCCTCCAAAGTGTATCTGTATTATTGTCTTATATTTTAGCAGGTGACATTGTACTTGTATAATTATGTATATACCACCGTTGTGTATATGTAGTTGTGAAAAGCTCTTGATGATGTGTTGTGGCCTATGTGGGGCCCATATAGGGTTATTTGTATGCTGTTGATAGTTAGACTTGAGTTATTCTTAGTTTAAATATTGTGGATAAAATCATGATGTTACTACAGGTTTATTTGATTGTCAGTATCTAACCGAATGGTCAGGTGCTATGCACGTGCCTTGTGGGCTCGTGCCATGCACGTGCCTTGTGGGCTCGTGCCATGCACGTGTTTAGAGTTTGGGTGTCACACTCAATATGGCAGCGAAAACAAATTGGGGCAACCAAGATGGGTGGATTGCACCTAGAACACCAACTGTAAATTCTACGGGTTTGAAGATAGCGGCTGCTAGTACTAGACTACAACCACATTTGAGACCTTTTTCCAATGTTAGAGGAGGCACAAGACCCCTCGTTCGAACTCTCACACCTGCCCAGGTGGAGGAGTGAAGAGAGAAGGACCTTTGCTTTCGATGCGATGAACGTTTCACCCCTGGTCATTGATGTTCCAAACCGATCAGGAGTGTGACGCTCATCGATGATTTTGAGGAGGACGATGAGGTAATTGGAGTTGGAGAGTGTTTAGAGGAGGTCCATGAGGAGGCCGTGGAGGAGGGCGCAAAGGAAGATATCCAAGCTGAAATATCGATACATCCATATTCGGGTACTTCTACGTCAAGGACATCACGGGTGGACAGACTCGTTAGAAAGCATTGTTTGTACATTCTCATCAATTCTTGGAGTATACACAACTTTCTAGATGAGAGGTTAGTGAGGAAGTTGGGCTTGGATGCTGAATCGACCATGGGGTTTGACGTTGCTATTAGAGATGGCACGAAGCTTAGGGCGGAGAGCTTGTGTCACCGGGGAGGTATACGGGTGCAAGGACACGACATCATTATGGACTTGTATCCGTTGGCGCTGCGAGGAGCAGACATTATCCTTAGCACTCAGTAGTTGTAGAGCTTGGGACCCGTCACTTTTAATTTCTAGAACATGCGGATTAAGTTTAAGCAAGGAAACAAAGATGTGCGGCTTGATAGCGTTCGGTCTTCGCTGATTCTTGCGATGCAGCCGATGGTGGGGCCTATGACATACTTCACAAGCATGGACAAAATTCCTCACATCTCGCTTCAATCCTGGCCACGTGCAACTCTGAGATATCCTCCTATAAGTCCTCAAGACACCCTCATGACCACCCTCTAGAGTTTGGTGGAAGTGCTCTAGCAATTTCTGCCGCAATACATCATTTGCGGGTACCCGAATGCATCCATGGTCCAACAACAAACTTCCTTGATTCTCCAACTTTGGATGGTGCTTCGGATAATCCAACACCTCCTATAACTCTAGAAGGCTCCTTTGATTGGCCTACCATCTAGAGATGGATGGCCAAACTGAGGTGGTCAATCGAGGCATTGAGCAGTAGTTGAGGTGCTTTGTTGGAGAGATGCCGAGATGATGGTTGGAGTTCTTACCGTGAGCGGAGTGGTCTTACAACACCACCCACCACAACTACATTGTCATGACTCCGTTCGAGGTGGTGTATGGGTGCCCGGCTCCGACATTACGTGCTTATAATCTAGTGGTATCTGCAGATCGGATGGAGGTGGACTTGTCTTCGATGGATAAAGATGCCACATTGAAGAGGTTGCATGCCCATCTTAAACTTGCTCAAAATCGTATGAAACAAGTTAATGATCGCGACCATCGGAAGCAGGAGTTCGACATTGGCAGTTGGGAGTTCGTGAGGGTGCAACAGTATCGACAAGTGGCCTTGCGTCTGATGCAAAACCAGAAGTTAGCACATTGCTACTTCGATCCATTTCTAGTTTTAGAGAGTATTGATCTGGTTGCATATTGTTTTGAGCTACCAGAGGGGTCAAGAGTGCATCCTGTCTTCCATGTTTCATTGCTAAGGGAGCAGATTGGAGATAATAAGGTCATTGGATCAATTCTACTAGAGCCATTGGAGGAGATAGAGATCGTAGAGCTAGTTCGTGTACTTGCTAGGTGCCGATGACATTATGGTACCAGATTAGAGATGGAGGTTCTAGTAGAATGGCTTGGCAAGCCATCCAATGAGGCGACATGGAAGTTGGAGATAGATATCTTAGAGTGTTTCCCCAACTTTACACCTTGAGGACAAGGGGGCGGAAGTGTGGTGGGCTGATACACTTAGTTAGAGTCTTTTCTTATTGCATTAGTTATTTGTTTTTATTAAAATAAATTTTCAATAGGTTGCATTCGAACTCAATTGGGGGTGCGTTCGAATGCCTTTGTGAACACCTACATCAAGTTTGCAAAAACAGAAAACGCAAAATGCGCGTACGAACGCGATCGGGCGCATTTGAACGTCTACATCATGTTCGCATCGACAGAGAACGCCTTTTATGCGTTCGAACGCGATCGGCGGGAGTTCAGTACAATTAGGATTAATAATTGTTACTTTGGCTAGTTGGCTAGCCTCTATAAAGGTGTGGATGGCGGCCAAAATCATTATGCTATTGGAATATTGGTTTCTTGCTTCTCTATCTTCGCAAAAATAGATAACGCGAAATGCACATTTATTTCAGGGCTATGAGAGGAGATAAAGGCGGATGTTCGTGCTCTATGTCTTATCACTCTTGAGGAGGCCTTTGAGAAGGCCATGAGGATGAAGCAAAAATATATGGCTCTCAAGATGGAAGCAAAAATAAGTTGGGGCAATCGAGATAGGCGGTTTGCACCTAGAACGTCGGCTGGAAATTTTGCGGATTCAAAACAACGACTGCGAGCACTAGATCACGACTACTATTGAGACCTTCTTCCAATGTTAGAGGAGGCAGAAGACCCCCCGTTCAAACTCTCACACCTGCCTAGGTGGAGGAGCGAAGAACGAAGGGTCTTTGCTTTCGATGCGATGAACATTTCACCCCCTATCATCGGTGTTCCAAATCGATCGGGAGTGTGATGCTCATCGATGATCTCGAGGAGAATGATGAGGTTGTTGATGATGGGGAGTGTCCAGAGGAGGTCCATGAGGAGGCCGTTGAGGAAGGTGTGGAGGAAGATATCTAAGCTGAAATATTGATGCATGCATATTCAAGTACTTCTGCACCGAGGACGTTATGGGTAGACCGACTCGTTAAAAAGCATTGTGTGCACATCCTCATTAATTCGGGGAGTACACACAACTTTCTAGACGAGAGGTTAGTGAGGAGATTGGGTTTGGATGCCGAGCCGACCAAGAGATGGCACGAAGCGTAAGGCAGAGAGCTTGTGTCGCCGGGTCAGTATACGAGTGCAAAGACACGACATCACTGTGGACTTGTATCCGATGGCACTGCGAGGAGCAGACATTGTCCTTGGCACTCAGTGGTTACAAAGTTTGGGACCCGTCTTATTTGATTTTCGGAGCATGTTGATAAAATTTAAACAAGGAAACAAAGATGTGTGGCTTGATGGCGTTCGATCGTCGCCGATTCCTGCGATTCAGCCTAAGGTGGGGCTGCCTTGTGCGTATGATTTGACCTATCTTATTTAGTTAGGACCAGTAGGAGATGAGCCTCAAACAAGTTCAGGTACAACCATTGAATTGTCTAATTTATTAGATAACTTTTATGGACTGTTTGAGGACCCACAGGAGTTGCCACCGAGGCGAACGGTGGACCATCGCATAGAGATTGTAACTGGGGTTGCACCGACAAATGTGAGGTCATATCGGTATCCACATGTGGAAAAAAAGTTATTTCTTAAACGGTAGCCAAGATGTTGGAGCAAGGCCTCATACAACCAAGTCATAGCTCATACCCATCCCTCGTGCTATTAGTGGGAAAGAAGGACGGGACGTGACATTTTTGTGTCGACTATCGGGCACTAAATGCTATTATTGTACAGGACCGATATCCTATTCTGGTTATAGAGGCGCTGTTGGATGAGCTTGTAGGGGCGACCATATTCAGCAAGCTTAAATTAAGGGTCATGTATCATCAAATTAGAGTTCACCCGGCGGATGTGCACAAAACTGCATTTCGAACTCCGGACGAGCATTACGAATTATGGGTGATGCCTTTTGGTCTCACCAATGCTCCAGCTATCTTTCAAGGCCTCATGAATGATATATTTAGGCCTCTCTTGTGAAGGTATGTCTTGGTATTTTTTTATGACATTTTAGTGTATAGTAGGACTAAATTGGATCATTGGCGGCATTTGGAGGATGTGCTGAATTTGTTGAAGCAAAATCAATTGAATATCAAGAAGTCAAAGTGCCTATGGGGAGTACAGGAAGTGGAGTATTTAGGCCACATCATCTCAGCAGTAGGTGTAGCGACGGATCCTCAAAAGGTCGTATGCATGACCGCTTGGCTTATTCCTACTACTACTATCGGATTGAGAGGATTTTTGGGGCTGATCGGATACTATCGCCATTTCATTACCGGATATGGCAAGATTGCTATTCCTCTCACTTCTTTGTTGAAGAAGGACTCCTTTACATAGACGGATGAAGCCACTATAGCCTTTGAAAAACTAAAAACAGCAATGATGACGGCACCCGTTTTAGTGCTACCGGACTTCACCAAAGAGTTCATTGTGGAATATGATGTGTCGGGTGTTGGCATAGGCGCTGTACTAATGCAAGGAGGACGTCCCATTGTCTATCTTAGCAAGGCTTTATCACAAAAATCTCAGCAATTATCGACTTATGAGAGAAAGATGTTGGTAATTCTACATGCGGTGACAAAAGAGAAATTATTGGGACTGCGCATACACCTGCATCGGTAGACGATTCATTATACCAACCGATCAAAGGAGTCTTTCATACTTTATGGGACTGCGCATACACACTCTGGCACAGCAGAAATTGGTCAAAAAATTATTAGGGTATGATTATGAAATACTATACAAGAAGGGAACGTAAAATAGAGCGGCGGATGCACTATCACGCCAACCTGATACCGCCGAGCTTGCAGCCTATTCTTCTCGTACCTTTCCCTTCCTTGACGAGCTGAGATATGTATGTACATCTGACCCAGATGTTTTGAGATTGTAGCAGGAGGTGATGGATGATCCGTAGCATCATCCAAAGTTGGAGAATTGAGGCGGTTTGCTACTGGACTGCGGAT
Organism: Typha latifolia; assembly: GCF_019914945.1. Lineage (NCBI taxonomy): Eukaryota > Viridiplantae > Streptophyta > Magnoliopsida > Poales > Typhaceae > Typha > Typha latifolia. The sequence continues at coordinate 11,193,897 of NC_133086.1, read as the reverse complement.
GCATTCGGGTGCCCGCAGATGATGGATTGCGGCAGAAATTGTTGGAGCACTTCCACCACACTCCAGAGGCTAGTCATGAGAGTGTCTTGAGGACTTATATGAGGATATATTAAAGTTGCACGTGGCTAGGATTGAGGCAGGATGTGAGGAGTTTTGTCCGTGCTTGCGAAGTCTGTCAAAAGGCTAAGACAACCACATTAAAACCGACCGGATTACTTCAACCTTTACCTATACCGAACCATGTTTGGGAAGACATTTCTATGGATTTCATAGAGGGTCTTCCATTGGTACATGGTTATTTCGTTTTTTTTGTGGTGGTTGACAGATTGAGCAAGTATGTGCAATTTTCGACATTGTCATATTCGTTTTCAGCCAAGTCGGTGGCTGAAAGTTTTTTTTGAGATGTTGCTCGGTTACATGGCATGCCATGCACAATTGTCTTGGATCGTGATCGTGTATTTATGAGCAACTTTTCGACAACGTTTTTCAGATTACAAGGAAATCGATTGAACTTTAGTTCGGCCTATCATCCACAAACGGACGATCAAATCGAGGTGGTTAATTGAGGTATTAAGTGGTACTTGAGGTGCTTTATTAGTCAGAGCTTTTAGCGTGGGCAGAGTGGTCTTACAACACCACCTACCATAGCAACATTAGCATAACTACATTTGAGGTGGTGTATGGATGCACGGCTCCGACGTTACGCGCTTATGATCTAGTGGCATCTACAAATCAGACGAAGTGGACTTATCTCTGATGGATAGAGATGCCACATTGAGGAGGTTACGTGCTCATCTTAAATTTGCTAAAAACCGCATGAAAGCAAGTTTATGATCGTAGCCATAGGGAGCATCTGTTCGACATCGGCAGTTGGGTGTTTGTGAGAGTGCAACCGTATAGAACGGTGACCTTGCGTCCAATGCGTAACCGAAAGTTAGTTCATCTCTAATTTGGTCCATTTCGGGTGTCAGAGCGTATTGGTCCGGGTGCATATCATTTGGAGCTGTCGGAGGGGTTGAGAGTGCATCTTGTCTTCCATATTTTTGTTAGGCTCTAATACCAATTTGATAAGATCTGGAACCAAAGATAGAGTACGTTAAGATTCCTTCAAGATCTGAATTTATTACAGAAATCAGTCTGTGCAATCGAGGAAACATATTCGTCAGATATTCTCTGATAGTTAGAAAATTACGAAACTAATTGAGTTAGATTTGTAACTTCCTAATCTACAACTTTCATATTTATGCCCTTCAAAGATTCGAATTGTAGAAGGGACAAAAATACGGAATAACGTGGGTGAGGGTGGTGATGATGGGTGGAGTGGATGTTAGGGTTATGGATGGGTATGGAGATGAAGATGGATTGTGGAAGTGTGAGGTTGAACTTCAATCACGAGAAGTAGTGAATCGTGCGTTCTAGCGAGCAAGACTGAGAGGAACAAAGTCATTTGGATCGACGGGTTGTTTTGTGAATCAGTCTTGTAACTGCTACTATACTAGTGATTGGATCCGTGGTTTTTTCCCGTTTGGGTTTTGCCACGTTAAAATCTTGGCGTTCATCTCTACTTTCGTTTTTAATATTTCTTCGGACTTTTACTTAAGCGAACGAGTGATATCATTGCCTAGTATTTAGATACATACTTGTGTCTAGGGGTTTTTCAGAGATATTGCAAGATTACATGGCATGCCACGCACGATTGTCTCGGATCGTGATCGTGTATTTATGAGCGACTTTTGGACTGAATTTTTCATATTGTAGGGGATTCGATTAAATTTCAGTTCGGCCTACCATCCACAGACAGATGGTCAAACCGAGGTAGTTAATCGAGGCATTGAGAAGTATTTGAGGTGCAACCCGAGGTAGTTAACTTTGCATTAGGTGTTTATTTTCATTAAAATAAAATTCTTGTAGGTCGCATTCGAACGAAGATGGAGTCGTGTTCGAACGCTTGTGAACCCTTGTGAACACCTTGTGAACGCCTTGTGAACGCCTGTGTTTGTGAATGCCTTGTGAATGCATTTGTGAACGCCCGCGTTTGAATGACTTATGAACGCCTATGTCGCGTTCAAAAATCCAGAGAAGGGGCTTTTTGAGTGCGTTCGAATGTGATCGAGCGCATTCAAACGCGATCGACGAGAATCCTCTAGAATTAGGATTTCATATTGTTTTAGGACTTGTTGGCTATCTATAAATATGTGGATGACAACCAACTTCATATTGGAATTGGATTCTTGATTTCTTGCCTCCTATCTTCTCTCTAGACTCCTCCTTCTTCACCATCCTTCCACCTCTACCATTGGCAAGGTTTCTCCTCACTTCTAATCTCCCTCATCTATCAAATTACCCCTCTTCTTTGGGATCTCGACCACTTCATTCCCTTCGTCTATCTAGATAGCCCTTAAGACAAAAGATTAAGTTTTGTAGATGAGTAGAACTTTGTTAGTTGAAGAACCGATGTAGACTCAAGAAGTCTCCTTCAATAATGCTTCTTCAACCACCCTAGAGATAGGGCATCACAATCCTTATATATGATCTCCAAGATAGAGCCAAATACAAGTCTTATCCGAACTCACGAGAATCCAAGATTTTCAAACTTCGTTGGTGCATTCGAACGCGGCCTGGGTTCATTCGAACAACCTGACTTGATCTCAGGTGCGTTCGAACGGGCCCGAGTGCGTTCGAACGCGATAGCTTGAATTCTTCAGGTTGCGTTCGAACGCGTTTGTGAACGCAGCTCTCGGTCTGTGTGAATGCATTATCAGCGTTCGAACGCGTTTGTGAATGCAGCTCTCGGTCTGTGTGAACGTAGTACCCGCGTTCGAATGCGTTTGTGAACACAGCTCTCGGTCTGTGTGAACGCATGTACCCGCGTTCGAACGCGTTTGTGAACACAACTCTCTGTCTATGTGAACGCAGTACTCGCGTTCGAACGCGTTTGTGAACGTAGCTCTCGATGTGAATGCAGGTACCCGTGTTCGAACGCGTTTGTGAACGCACCGTGTTCGAACGCGTTTGTGAACGCGATGTGAACTCAACAACTTTTCTCCAATAATCTTGCAATTCTTCAAACCAGAGATATTCTAGACTTGTATAAAGCACATATACATGTAAAAATACACTTAGAATATTTTGTACACAATTGCCAACAATTAAAAACCTAACAATCTCTATCAAAAATTCCAGCCACCGTCTTAGCTGAAAACGGATGTGACAATGCCGAAAAGTTCGCATACTTGCTCAATCTATCAACCACCTCAAAGATAACAGAATAACCATGTACAAGCGGAAGACCCTCTATGAAGTCCATAGAAATGTCATCCCAAACACGGTCTGGTATAGTTAAAGGCTGTAGTAATCCGGCCGGTTTCAAAGTGGTTGCTTTAGCCCTTTGACAAACTTCACAAGCACGGACAAAACTCCTCACATCCCGTCTCAATCCTGGCCACGTGCAACTCTATGATATCCTCCTATAAGTCCTCAAGACACCCTCATGACTAGCCTCTGGAGTTTTGTGAAACTGCTCCAACAATTTCTGTCGCAACCCGTCATTTGCAGGCACTCGAATGCATCCGCGGTCCAATAGCAAACCGCCTCGATTCTCCAACTCGAGATGGCGCTCCGGATCATCCATCACCTCCTGCAACAATCTCAAAATATCTTGGTCAGATGTACATACATACCTCAGCTCATCAAGGAAGGGAAAGGTAGGAGATGAATAGGCTGCAAGCTCGGCAGTATCAAGTTGGCGCGATAGTGCATCCGCCGCTCTATTTTCTATTCCCTTCTTGTATTGAATTTCATAATCATACCCCAGCGAATTTATGACCCATCACTGCTGTGCCAGAGTGTGTATGCGCTGTCGCATAAAGTATGGAAGGCTCTTTTGATCGGTTCGGATAATGAATCGTCTATCGATCAAATAAGGCCTCCACTTTGACACCGCATGCGGAATTGCCAACATTTCTCTCTCATAAGACGATAATTGCTGATATTTTTGCGATAAAGCCTTGCTAAGATAGGCAATAGGACGTCTGTCTTGCATTAGTACTGCTCCTATGCCAACACCCGTGCATAACACTGAACATTGAATTCTTTAATGAAGTCCGGTAGAGCTAGAATGGGTGCCGTCGTCATTGCTGTTTTTAATTTTTCAAAGACTAAAGTGGATTCATCCATCCATCTAAAAGAGTCTGTCTTCAAAAAAAAAGTGTGAGGAGCAGCGATCTTGCCATATCCGGGGATGAATCGACGATAATAACTAGTCAGCCCCAAAAATCCTCTCAATCCGGTGGAAGTAGTAGGAATTAGCTAAGTAGTCATACATGCAACCTTTTGAGGATCCGCCGCTACACCATCTGTTGAAATGATGTGGCCTAAATACTCCACCTTCAGTACTCCCCATAGGCACTTGAACTTCTTGATCTTCAATTGGTTTTGTTCTAACAAATTCATCACATTCTCCAAATGCTGCCAATGATCCAATTCAGTCCTGCTATATACCAAAATATCGTCAAAAAATACCATGACATACCTTCGTAAGAGAGGCCGAAATATATCATTCATGAGGCCTTGAAAGGTAGCTGGAGCATTGGTGAGACCAAAAGGCATCACTCGGAACTCATAATACCCGTCCGAAGTTCGAAATGCAGTTTTGTGCACATCCACCGGGTGAACTCTAATTTGATGATACCCGGCCCTCAAGTCAAGCTTACTAAATATAGTCGCCCCTGCAAGCTTGTCCAGCAACTCCTCGATAACCGGAATAGAGTACCGGTCCTTGACGATAATAGCATTTAGTGCTCGATAGTCGACACAAAAATGCCATGTCTCATCTTTTTTCGCACCAAAAGCACGGGGGATGAGTATGAGCTATGACTTGGTTGTATAAGGCCTTGCTCCGTATACCGACTCGGCGACATAAGCTCTCCGTCCTAAGCTTCGTGCCGTCTCCAATAGCAACGTCAAACCCCGTAGTCGGTTCAGCATCCAAACCTAATCTCCTCACTAGCCTCTCATCTAGAAAGTTGTGCATACTCTCCGAATCGATGAGGATGTGCACACAATACATTCTAACGAGTTCGTCTACTCATAACGTCCTCGGCACGAAAGTACCTGAATATGCATGCATCGATATTTCAGCTTGGATATCCTCCTCCACGCCCTCCTCCACAGTCTCCTCATGGGTCTCCTCTGGACACTCTCCATCATCAACTACCTCATCATCCTCCTCAGGACCATCGATAAGCATCACGCTCCCGATCGGTTTAGAACACCGATGACCGGGGTGAAACGCTCATTACATCGAAAGCAAAGGCCCTTCACTCTTTCGCTCCTCCACCTGGGCAGGTGTGAGAATTCGAACAGGGGGCGGGTCTTGTGCCTCCTCTAATGTCAGAAGAAGGTCTCAAATGTGGTCGTGGTCTAGTAGTCACAGCCGCTGTTTTTGAAACCGAAGAATCTCCAATCGACGTTCTAGGTGCAAACCGCCCATCTCTGTTGCCCCAGTTGGTTTTCACTGCCATCTTTAGAGCCCTATGCTTTTTTTCCATCCTCACAGCCTTCTCAAAGGCCTCCTCAAGAGTAGTAGGACATAGAGCACGAACATCCGCTTGTATCTCCTCTCGCAGCCCTGAAATAAATGTACTCATTAATGTACGTTCGGGCCACAATGGCTCACAACGACTACTAACTCTTTCAAACTCAGCTTGGTACTCCAATACGGTAGTCCTTTGAACCATCTTACTTAATGTGGCAGCTAAATCTTCATATGCCGCTATCCCAAATCTACGTGTAATTCTCCTACAAAAATTAGCCCATCTAGTAAATCCACTACCACGAATAACTGATCTATACCAATGCAATGCCGTTCCTTAGAGGTGGAAGCTTGCCATTTGGACTTTTGCATCTTCCGCTGTAACTTGATAATCAAAATATTGTTCAACTTGAAACACCCAATCCGTTGGATCACCGCCTTGGAATTTTGGAAAGTCCAAGCGTGCGGTTCTCCCCCGAATAGCATTGTCGGGTTCGCAAAAGATTCTTGGTTCAGGTCTAAACCTTTGTGCATGTTAATCACCTTCTCTAAATCCTCAAACACGTCCATCACCATCTCCATAGGGATCGACCTCATCCTCATAGTGCCAATCCTCCTCATCGATGAAGCGCACTGGTGCCGCACGCTTCTCGGGTCCCACCACTGCTGGTCTTGGGTTTTGTAACGAAGGTGGAGGATGATGTGAAGGCATAGGTAGGAGGGGATCATTGACACTCATATGACGCACCTGGACCTGTGGGGTATCGGTTCTGTGGGGCCCCACCATTGGTCCTTCTTGAAACTTCGTTCGTCGTCGAGGAGATGACGAACCCAATCGATTCACGACATATTCCTTGAATTCATTGTGATCCTTTTGCATATTGTCAACTCTATGTAACAATGTTTGGAACATGCCCCTTAGTTCATCCATATTCAAACCCATGGGCGTTGGTTGACTCGGTCCTATCATGGTCGCTCCAAAGGAATCGGCCTCACGGTTAGGATCATCGTGCATTGAGTCCTCCCTTGTCAGTGTGGTCTCCATAGGTCTTCTTGTTGATGTCATCTTCCTTGTTTCAACCATTAATAGAGGTCTGAGGTTCGCCTACTCTAATACCAATTGTTAGGCTCTGATACCAATTTGATAAGATCTCGAACTAAAGATAGGATACGCTAAGATTCCTTCAAGATCTGAATTTATTAAAGAAATGAGGATGGATTGTGGAAGTGATTAAAGAAAGTAGACGAAGGGAACGAAGTGGTCGAGATCCCAAAGAAGAGGGGTGATTCGACAGACGAGGGAGATTAGAAGCGAGGAGAAACCTTGCCAACGATAGAGGCGGAAGGATGGTGAATAGGGAGGAGTCAAGAGAGAAGATAGGAGGTAAGAAATCAAGAATCCAATTCCAATATGAAGTTAGTTGCCATCCACATATTTATAGAGGCTAGCCAACAAGTCCTAAAACAATATGAAATCCTAATTCTAGAGGATTCTCGTCGATCACATTCGAACGCGCTCGATCGCATTCGGACGTACTCAAAAAGCCCCTTCTCTAGATTTGCGAACGCGACACAGACATTCACAAGTTGTTCAAACACGGGCATTCAAAAATGCATTCACAAGGCGTTCACAAACGCGGGCGTTCACAAGGCGTTCACAAGGCATTCACAAGCGTTCACAAGGCATTCACAAGGTGTTCATAAGGGTTCATAAGCATTTGAACGCGACTACACCTGCATTCAAACACGACCTACAAGAATTTTATTTTAATGAAAATAAACACCTAATACAATAAGAAAAGATCGTAACTAAGTGTATCAGTTTCATTATTGAGGGAGTGGATTGGAGATCATGAGATCGTTGGATAAGTTTTACCAGAGCCATTGGAGGAGATAGAGATCGTAGATTCAGTTCGTGTACTTGCTAGGCGCCGACGACGACACGGTACCAGATTAGAGATGGAGATTCTAGTCGAGTGGCTTGGTAAGCCATTTGATGAGGCGACAAGGGAGTTAGAGATTGATATCTTGAAGCGTTTCTCAACTTCACACCTTGAGGGCAAGGTGGGGGAAGCGTGGTCGGCTGATACTTTTAGTCAGGATCTTTTCTTTCTGCATTAGTTGTTTATTTTCATTAAAATAAATTCCTATAGGTCGCATTCGAACCCAGGAGGGGTCGCGTTCGAATGCCCTTGCGAATGCCTGCATCAAGTTTGTAAATACAAAGAATATGAAAAGTGTGTTCGAACGCGATCGGGCGAGTTCGAAGGCCTACATCACATTTGCACATCTAGAGAACATCTTTTGTGCGTTCGAACATGATCGGGCGCATTCGAATGTGATCGGCGAGAATCCTCTAGAATTAGGGTTACTTATTATTTTAGACTTGTTGGCTAGCCTCTATAAATATATGGATGGCAGCCAAATTTATTATGCTATTGGAATATTGATTTCTTTGCCTCTCTATCATTTATCTACCATAATCTCCCTCCTCCCAGTTCACCATCCTCCCACCTCTACCATTGTCAAGGTTTCTCCTAACTTCTAATCTCTCTCGACTGTTGAGCCACCCCTTTTCTTTGGGATCTCGACCACTTTGTTCCCTTCGTCTATATCCCTTGATCACATCCACCATCGACCTCCATCTCCATACCCATCCATAACCCTAACATCCACTCCATCCGTCACCAACACCATCACCCACATTATTCCATGTTTTCATCCCAGTTTTATTTCGAATCTGTGAAGGGCATAAATACGAAAGTTGTAGATTAGGAGGTTACGAATCTAATCCAATTATTTTAGTAATTTCTGATAATAGGAGAATATTTAACAAATAGTTTCCCATAGTTGCGCAGACTACTTTCTACAATAAATACAAATCTTAAAGGAATTGTTCCGTAGCCGACCTTTTTGTTCAAGAACCCATCACATTAGTTATTTGTTTTCATTAAAATAAAATTTCTGTAGGTCGCGTTCAAACACGGTTGGGGGCGCATTCGAACGGCTTTGCAAACGCCTACATCAAGTTTGCAAAAATAGAGAACGCAAAAAGCGTCGAACGCGACAGGGCGTGTTCGAACGCCTACATCGTGTTCGCATCGACAGAGAATGTGTTTTCTCCGTTCGAATGCTATTGATGGTAATTTTTATTTTGGTTTGTTGGCTAGCCTCTATAAAGGTGTGGTTGGCTGCCACTCTACCCAAATCTCCCTCCTCCCTCTTCACCAACCTACCACCTCTACCATTGGTAAGGTTTCTCCTAACTTCTAATCTTCCTCGTCTGACGAGTCCTCCTCTTCCTTGGGATCTCGACCACTTCTTCCCCTTCGTCTTTATCCCTTAAACTACATCGACAATCCATCCTCATCTCCATTATTATCCACAACCCTAACATCCACTCCACCCGTCACCATCACCATCATCTGCACTATATCGTGTTTTTGTTCCTGTTGTAGTTTGAATCTACGAATGGCGTAAATATGAAAATCATAGATAGAGAAGTTTCAGATTGATCAAAGTTTGTTTGGTAATTTTATGACTAAGGGAGGTTATTTGGTGAATATTTTCTCTCGGTTGTGTGGACTGCTTCTTATAATAAATCTAGATCTTGAAGGAATTGTTTCGTAACCTATCATTGTTATCAGAGCCAAGCAAACCTCAGACCTCCATTAATGGTTGAAACAAGGAAGATGGCATCAAAAAGGAGATCACTGGAGAACACACTAACAAGGGAAGACTCAATCCATGGTAGCCCTAGTTATGAGGCCTATTATTTTGGAGCGACCACGGCCAAACCGAGTCAACCAACATCCAAGGGTGTGAACATGGGCTTGGCGGATGAACTTAGGGGCATGTTCCAAATATTGTTGTATAGGGTTGACGTGATGCAGAATGATCATAATTCTTTAAAGGAATATGTCATGAACCGATTGGCTTCGTCATCTCCTCAACGAAAATCGGTGCCTCAAGAATAACCAGCGGTGGGACCACACCGATCTGATACCCCACAGGTCTAGGTACGACATGTTAATGTCAATGATCCACTTTTAGCTATCCGTACACATTATCCCCCACCTCCGTTACACAACCCAAGACCGGCGGTGGTGGAACCCGAGAGACGTGCGGCATCGGTGTGCGAGGATTGGCACTTAGAGGATGATGTTGATCCCTTCAGAGATGGTAATTCACGTGCATGAGGATTTAGAGAAGGAGATCAATAAGCACAAAGGTTTAGACCTGAACCAAACAATGCTATCCAAGAGAGAACCGCATGCTTGGACTTCCCAAAATTTCAAGGCGGGGATCTGATGGATTGGGTGTTTCAAGTGGAACAATACTTCGATTGTCAAGGAACAGTGGAGGACACAAAGGTCCAGATGGCAAGCTTTCACCTCCAAGGAACGGTATTGCATTGGTATCGAACGGCTATTCCTGGTGGAGGATTTATCAATTGGGCTGACTTTTGTAGCAGGATTACACGCAGATTTGGGAAATCGGCAAATGAAGATTTTGCTGCCACATTAAGCAAGATGGTTCAAAGGATGACCGTATTAGAGTACTAAGCTGAGTTTGGAAGAGTTAATACTGAGCAAGATGGTTGTGAGCCACCTTGGCCCGAACCGACATTAATGAGCACATTTATTTCAGGGCTGCGGGATGAGATTCAGCAGATGTCCTGTGCTCTTTGTCCTACTACTCTTGAGGAGGCCTTTGAGAAGGCCGTGAGAATGGAGCAAAAGCATTAGGCTCTAAAGATGGCAACGAAAACCAATTAGGCTAATCGAGATGGGGGTTTGCACCTAGAACATTGGCTAGAAATTTTGCAGGTTCAAGAACAGCGAATGAGAGTACTAGACCATGACCACTTTAAGACCTTCTTTCGATGTTCGAGGAGCGAATAGCGAAGAGCGAAGGGCCTCTGCTTTTCATGCGATGAACGTTTTCCCCTAGTCATCGGTGTTCCAAACCGATCGGGTGTGTTATGCTCATCGACGATCTCGAGGAGGACGATGTGGTTGTTAGTGATGGAGAGTGTTCAGAGGTGGTCAAGGAGGAGGTCGTGGAGGAGGGTGCGGATGAAGATATCCAAGCTAAAATATCGATGCATGCATATTCAGGTACTTCCACGCCGAGGACATTGTGGGTGGACGGACTCGTTAGAAAATATTGTGTGCACATCCTCATCAATTCTGGGAGTACACATAACTCTTTAGATGAGAGGTTAGTGAGGAGATTGGGCTTTGACGCTGAACCGACCATGGGGTTTGACATTGCTATTGGAGACGGCACGAAGCTTAGGGCGGAGAGCTTGTGTCGTCGGATCGGTATACGGGTGCAAGGACACAACATCATTGTGGACTTGTATTCGCTGGTGTTGTGAGGAGTGGACATTGTCCTAGGCACTCAGTGGTTACAAAGCTTGGGACCTATCACTTTTGATTTTTGGAGCATGTGGATGAAATTTAACCAAGGAAACAAAGATGTGCGGCTTGATGGTGTTCGATCTCCATTGATTTCTGCGTTGCAACTGATGGTGGGGCTGCCATGTGCGAGTGATTTAGCCTATCTTCTTCAGTTAGGACCAGCAGGAGATGAGCCTCAAATGTGTCCAAATACTACCATTGAGTTGTCTAATTTATTAGATAAATTTGCTGGACTGTTTGAGGAACCAAAGGAGTTGCCACCAAGGCGAACGACGAACCATCGCATACAGAGATTGTGCCCGGGGCTACATCAACGAACGTGAGGCTGTATCGATATCCATATGTGCAAAAGGAAGTTATCTCCAAGATGGTAGCCGAGATGTTGGACCAAGTCATAGCTCTTACTAATCGCCCGTGCTATTGGTGCAAAAGAAGGACGAGACATGGCATTTTTGTGTCGATTACAGAGCACTAAATGCCATTACTGTCAAGGATCGGTTTCCTATTCCGGTCATAGGGGAGCTGTTGGATTGATGGCCGAGTATCATCAAATTAGAGTTCACTCGGCGAATGTGCACAAAACTGCATTTCGGACTTCAGACGGGCACTATGAGTTCCGAGTGATGCCTTTTGGTCTCACCAATGCTCCAGCTACTTTTCAAGGCCTCGTGAATGATACTTTTTGGCCTCTACTGCGAAGGTATGTCTTGGTATTTTTTGACGATATTTTGGTGTATAGCAGGACTGAAATGGAGCATTGGCAGCATTTGAAGGATGTGCTGAATTTGTTAAAGCAAAACCAGCTGAAGATGAAGAAGTCCAAGTGCCTATGGGAAGTACCACAAGTGGAGTTTTTATGCCACATCTGATACGATTCGGACTTCACCGACGTCGTCTCGAGTTTGGATTTACCTTAGGATAAGATTGAGTTTTAGGATAAGATTGAATTTTAGGATAAGATTGTGTTTTAGGATAAGATTGAGTTTTAGGATAAGATTGTGTTTTAGGATAAGATTGAGTTGTTGGTTAGCCTATAAAAGTATGTGTAGGGCAACCAAAATTAGAATTGATTATTGAGAATTGAGTTTGCCTTGCCTCCTTCGTCTTCTTCGCTCCCGTTCCCTCAATCTCCCCGGCGACGCCGCTTCTAATCTCCCTCGACAGGCCAATCACCCTAGTCCCTTAGGAGTTGCCCTCTTCTCCCCCTTCTTCCAATTTATCCATCGCTATCCCTAACCTTTCCATCATCCATAACCCTTCCACCATCACTTTTACACCGGTGCCACCCCATCAACACCGGCCCTCCACAATCCACCATTACCCAGGATTTCGTGCCTTCATCCACGGAATCCAAAAACAGAGTATCCTGACGTTCGTCTACTAAACGAACGATATCTCGAGATCCCCAACTCCGATTCGCCTGAAACTAGATCCGTTGGAAAGCTCTTTTCCGGGCCTACAACATATCAAAATTTCACAGTGATCCAACGGCGGGATATTTCGGGATCTTATCTTAAAGTTCCGTGCAAGATCGTAACAATCTGGTATCAGAGCCACCGTTCCTCGGACAAGCGCTTCCAATGACGACCACCAGATCCATGGCTGCACGGCGTGATGATGAAGAAGAGATTCTCCCAATAGAGGAGGAAGAGACGATTGCGGGGACTTCCACCCGCGGAACCATCCGATCTAATCGGAATACGGAAGAGCCTAGCGTTCTATCCATGTTGGGGTCTATTTCAGAGCAGATGGCCATCAACCACCAGATGATGATGGAGATGATGCGGGAACTACGGGCGCCAAGGGAAGCAATGTCTAACGGGAAGGCACCATCGACCCCACGACGCGAGTCCACCCCCTTGAATCAATCCTCACCGGTCCCATGCAAGCGTGCCACTTCCCGAACAAAAATTTCAGCAACTGTTTTTGCTGAAAACGGGTGAGACAATGTTATGAAATGAGTATATTTGCTCAGTCTATCCACCACGACAAACACCACCGATTGTCCCCGAACCTCCGGCAGCCCCTCGATGAAGTCCATGGAGATATCCTCCCAAATACGCTCTGGTATAGGTAGTGGTTGTAGCAGCCCGCTAGGCTTGAGTGCCTCCGATTTGACTCGTTGGCAGATTTGACATTCACGCACATACTTCTTCACGTCCGTCTTCATCGCTGTCCATGTACAGTTTTGGGCCAGCCGCTTGTAGGTACGTAATACCCCTTCATGCCCCGCTATAGGAGTATCCTAGAAGTGTGCCATCAATAGTCTCTCGTAGCTCTTCGTTCGGGGTACCTTGATTCGCCCGCACTCTAGTACTAACCCATCGCACTCCTCGTGCTCGGGGTGGCTTGAGGGGTTCTCTCTCAACTCCTCCATGAGTTGGACCAGCTCACTATCCTCTGCACTAGCTCTCCGCAGATCTGAGACGAAAGGAAAGGTGGGCGCCGAGAAAGAAGCGAGCTCCCTTGTGACCCCTTCATTTGGAAGTTCAAGCAGCAGTTGGCTTCCATCTAGCAGCACTCCCTTGTCATTTCTCCAAAATGTCAATGTGAGGCTTGTAAAATCAAATGTCACGGGCCCCAAGCTTCGAAGCCATTGGGTCCCCAAAACAATATCGGCACCTTGCAAGGCCAATGGATAAAGATCCAATGTGAAAGTTTGGCCTTGCACCTTCAATTCTACACCTCCACAAATAGAATCCGCTCGCAATGTGGTGCCATCTTCAATCGTCACATCGAACCCTTCCGTGGGTTCCGATTCGAGCCCAATCTTCCTAAGGAACCTCTTGTCAATGAAGTTGTGGGTGGACCCGGTGTCAATCAAGATTCTCATTGTGGTTTTCTTGACTACCCCGTTCACCTGCAAGGTCTTTGGCGCAGCTGTCCCCGAATAGGCGTGGAGGGAGATTTCGGCTATCATGTCCTCCACAGGTTGCTCCTCAGCTTCTTCTCCTTGATGTCCAGCCACATCTGCACCTTCAGCTGCAAACTCGTCCTCTGCTTTGATACGATTCGGACTTCACCGACGTCGTCTCGAGTTTGGATTTACCTTAGGATAAGATTGAGTTTTAGGATAAGATTGAGTTTTAGGATAAGATTGTGTTTTAGGATAAGATTGAGTTTTAGGATAAGATTGTGTTTTAGGATAAGATTGAGTTGTTGGTTAGCCTATAAAAGTATGTGTAGGGCAACCAAAATTAGGAATTTGAATATTGAGAATTGAGTTTGCCTTGCCTCCTTCGTCTTCTTCGCTCTCGTTCCCTCAATCTCCCCGGCGACGCCGCTTCTAATCTCCCTCGACAGGCCAATCACCCTAGTCCCTTAGAGTGGCCCTCTTCTCCCCTTCTTCCAATTTATCCATCGCTATCCCTAACCTTTCCATCATCCATAACCCTTCCACCATCACTTTTACACCGGTGCCACCCCATCAACACCGGCCCTCCACAATCCACCATTACCCAGGATTTCGTGCCTTCATCCACGGAATCCAAAAACAGAGTATCCTAACGTTCGTCTACTAAACGAACGATATCTCGAGATCCCCAACTCCGATTCGCCTGAAACTAGATCCGTTGGAAAGCTCTTTTCCGGGCCTACAACATATCAAAATTTCACAGTGATCCAACGGCGGGATATTTCGGGATCTTATCTTAAAGTTCCGTGCAAGATCGTAACAATCTGGTATCAGAGCCATAGCACCAAAAGAGGGTTCGTATCAAGCTGGTATCAGAGCCTATAGCCGAGGAAGGATCGTAACAACATCATCTCAGCGGAAGGTGTAGCGGCGGATCCTCAAAAGGTAGCATGGCAAGATCGCTACTATGACCAAAGGATTGCAAGGATTCTTGGGGCTGACCGGATATTATTGCCGCTTCATCGCCGGATATGGCAAGATCACTACTCCTCTCACCACTTTGTTGAAGGAATCTTTTAGATGGACGAATGAAGCCACTACAACCTTTGAAAAATTAAAACAGCAATGACAACGATGCCCATTCTAGCTCTACCGGAATTCACCAAAGAGTTCATTGTGGAATGTAATGCATCGGGAGTTGGCATAGGAGCTGTACTAATGTGATGCATCGGAATGTGATGCAAGGCCTTATCACAAAAATCCCAGCAATTATCTACCTATGAGAGAGAGATGTTGGCAATTCTGCATGTGGTGACAAAGTTGAGGCCTTATTTGATCGGTAGGCGATTCATTATCCGAACCGATCAAAGGAGCCTTCCATATTTATATGGGACAGCGTATTCATACTCCGGCACAGCAGAGATGAGTCAAAAAAATTTTGGGGTATAATTATGAAATTCAATACAAGAAAGGAACAGAAAAATAGAGCAGTGGATGCACTATCATGCCAACCCGATACCGCAAAGCTTGCAGCCTATTCTCCTCTCACTTTTCCTTTTCTTGACGAGCAGCGGTAGGCATGTACATTTGACCCAGATGTTTTGAAATTGTTACAAGAGGTGATGGATGATCCGGAGCACCATCAGGAGTTCGAGAATCAATGCGGTTTACTGCTGGACCACGGATGCATTCGGGTGCCTGCAAATGATTGATTGCGGCAAAAATTATTGGAGCACTTCCACCAAACTCCAAAGGCTGGTCATGAGGGTGTCTTGAGGATTTATAGGAGGATATCTCGGAGTTGCACATGGCCAGGATTGATGCGAGATGTTAGAAGTTTTGTTCGTGCTTGCGAAGTCTGTCAAAGGGCTAAGGCAACTACATTGAAACTGGTCAAATTACTACAGCCTCTAGCGATACCGGACCATGTTTGGGAAGACATTTCTATGAATTTCATAGAGGGTCTTTTGCTGGTACGTGGTTATTTTGTTAATTTTGTGGTGGTTGATAGATTGAGCAAGTATGTGTACTTTTCTACATTGTCACATTGATAAGCTCTAATACCAATGATAGGCTCTGAGACCAAATTGTTGAGCTTTGATACCAAATGATAAGCTCTGATACCAAATGATAGGCTCTGATACTAAATTGATAGGATCTAGAACCAAAAGATCAGCTATGGAACAATTCCTTAAGATCTGAATTTAATGCAGAAAGCATTCCGTACAACCGTGGGAAAATATTCATCAGATATTCTCCAGTATTCAGACAATTACGAAACTAATTGAGTTGGATCTAACTTCCTAATCTACAACTTTTGTATTTGCGCCCTTGGCAGATGCGATTTGTAGTAGGGACGAAAACTTGGAATAACGTGGGTGATGGTGGTGGTGACGGGTGGAGTGGATGTCGACGGGGACGAAACGCCATCAAGTCGCACCTCTTTGTTTCCTTGCTTAAATTTCATCCACATGCTCCAAAAATCAAAAGCGACGGGTCCCAAGCTCTGTAACCACTAAGTGCCAAGGAGAATGTCTGCTCCTCACAGCGCCAATGGATAAAAGTCCACAATGATGTCGTGTCCTTGCACCGGTATATCAACCTGGCAACACAAGCTCTCCTCCCGAAGCTTCGTGTCATCTCCAATAGTCAAACCCCGCGATCGGTTCAACGTCCAAGCCCAACTTCCTCATTAATCTCTTATCTAGAAAGTTGTGTGTATTCCCTGAATCGATGAGAATGTCCACAAGATGCTTTCTAACAAGTCCGTCCACCCGCAATGTCCTCGGGGCGAAGTACCCGAATATGCATACATTGATATTTTCGCTTGGATATCTTCCTCCGCGCCCTCCTCCACGGTCTCCTCATGGTCCTCCTCTGAATATTCTCCCTCTCCAGCAACCTCATCATCCCCATCGAGACCATTGATGAGAATCACACTCCCAATTGGTTTGGAATACCGACACGGGGGTGAAACATTCATTGCATCGAAAACAAAGGCCCTTAGCTCTTCGCTCCTCCACTTGGGCAGGTGTTAGAGTTTGAATGAGGGGGTGGGGGTTGGTGGGGGGGCATGTATTATGCCCCTCTAATATCGATAGAGGGTGTCAAGGGTGGTCATGCTCTAGTACTAGCAGCCGCTACCTTTGAACTCGCAGAATTTCCAACTGGCATTTTATGCGCATATCGCCCATCTCGGCTACCCCAACTTGCTTTCGCTGTCATCTTGAGAGCCTTATGCTTTTTCTCCATCCTCACGGCCTTCTCAAAGGCCTCCTCAAGAGTGGTAGGACAGAGAGCACGAACATCCACCTGGATCTGCTCTCGCCACTCTGAAATAAATGTTCTCATCAATGTCGATTTGGGCCAAGGTGGTTTGCAACGACTACTAACTTTTTCAAATTCTGCTTGGTACTCCAACACGGCTGTCCTCTGAACCATCTTGCTTAATGTGGCAGCAAAATCTTCATACGCCGCGGTCGTAAATCTGCGTATAATCCTCCTACAAAAGTCAGCCCAACCAGTAAATCCTCCACTACGAATGGCTGATCGATACCAATGTAATGCCATTTCTTAGAGGTGAAAGCTTGCCATCTGTACCTTTGCGTCCTCCGCTATTCCTTGACAATCAAAGAATTGCTCCACTTGAAACACCCAATCCATCAGATGATTGCTTTGGAATTTTGGAAAGTCCAAACGTTCGGTTCTCCTCCAGATATCATTGTCGGGCTCATGAAAGATCCTTAGTTCAGGTCTGAACCATTGTGCTTGTTGCTCTCCTTCTCGAGCATGCTCATCACCATCTTTGAAGGAATCAATATCATCATCTAAGTGTCAATCTTCTTCAACGGGTAAGCGCACCGATGCTGCATGCCTTTTGGGTTCCACCACCGTCGGCCTTGGGTTGTGTATTGGAGGTAGGGAATGATGTGTAGGAATAGGTAGAAGAAGATTATTGATATTAACATGTCGTACCTAAACCTGTGGGGTATTAGTTCGGTGTGGTCCCACCGTTGGTCCTTCTTGAGGCACCGATCTTCATCGAGGAGATGACGAAGCCGATCGGTTTATAACATATTCCTTCAAAATATTATGATCATTTTGTATTGCGCCCACCCTATGCAGCAATTTTTGGAACATGCCTCTAAGTTCATCCGCCAAGCCCATGTAACCCCTGGACGTTGGTTGATTCGGTCCTACCGTGGCCACCTGAAAGGAATCAGCCTCACGGTTAGGGTTATCATCGATTGAGTCTTCCCTTGTCAGTGTGCTCTCCATTGATCTCTTTGTTGTTGCCATCTTCCTTGTCTCTACCATTAATGGAGGTCCGAGGTTCACCGGGCTCTGATACCAATGGTAGGTTACGGAATGATTCCTTCAAGATCTGGATTGATTGGAGGAAGCAGTCCGTATATCTGAGGGAAAATATTCGCCAAATATTCTCCTATAGTCAAAAAATTATGAAACAAAGATTGATCGATCCATAACTTCCTGATCTATGTTTTTTGTTTTTATGTCCTTCATAAATTCAAACTGCAACTAAGACGATAACACGATAGAGTGGGGATGATGGTGGTGGTGACGAGTGGAGTGGATGTTAGGGTTATGGATGATAATGAAGATGAGGGTGGATGGTTGATGTAGTTTAAGGGATCAGAACGAAGGGAAAGAAGTGGTCGAGATCCCAAGGAGGAGGGAGGACTCGATAGACAAGGGAGATTAGAAATTAGATGAGATCATACCAACGATAAAGGTGGCTGATAGGTGAAGAGGGAGGAGGGATATTAGGGTAAAGAGATTAGAGAGAGGATAGAGGAGGAAAGAAACCAATATTCATTCATCATAATAATTTTGGCTGCCCTCCACACCTTTACAGAGGCTAGCCAACAAGCCAAAATAACAATTATTACCCCTAATTCTAGTAGACTCCCGCCGATCACGTTCGAACGGGGTCAACTGCGTTCGAACGCACAAAAGACGTTCTCTGTGGATGCAAACTAATGTAGGCATTTTCTATTTTTGCGAACTAAGGCAGACATTTGCAAACGCATTCGAACGCCCCTTCCGTGTTTGAATGCGACCTACATAAAATTTTTTTTAATAAAAATAAATAACCAATGCAATAAAAAAAGACTTCTAGCAAGGTGTATCAGAGTACATTCGGTCTTTCATGTTTTATTGTTGAGGGAGCAAATTGGAGATCACTAGGATGTTGGATCGGTTCTACTAGAGCCATTAGTGGAGACAGCGATTGTGGAGTCGATTCATGTACTTGCGAGGCACCGACGACGCCATGGTACCATATTGGAGATGGAGGTCCTAGTCGAGTGGCTTGGCAAACCATCCGACGAGGTGACATGGGAGCTGGAGATGGACATCTTGGAGCGTTTTCCCAACTTTGCACCTTGAGGACAATGTGGGGGAAGCATGGTGGGCTGATACACCTTGACGGAGTCTTTTCTTATTGTACTAGTTGTTTATTTCCAAAAAAAATAAGGTTTCTATAGGTCCCGTTTGTACGCCCTTGTGAACATCGACGGAGAACACAAATTGTGTGTTCAAATGCGCTTGACCACGTTCAAACGCCCATGTGTGAATGCTTGCATATGTTCGCATCGACAAATAAGGTATTTTGTGCGTTCGAACGCGATCAGCGAGAGTCCATTATTTTTAGGGTTAATAATTATCATTTTGGCTTGTTTAGTTAACCTCTTAAGGTGTGGATGGCAACCAAAATCATTATAATGAATGAATATTGATTTCTATCTCCCTTCTATCCTCTCTAACCTAATCTCCCTTCCCCTTCCTTCAAGCCATAGCCGTGTGACATATCAATGTCGGTGTTCTTCTAACCTCCATCGTCTATCGAGTCCTCCCTCCTCCTTGGGATTTCAACCGCTTCTTCCCCTTCATCCTTATGCCTTAAACTCCATCAACCATCCACCCTCATCTCCATTGTCATCCATAACCATATCATCACCTCCACTTGTCACCACCACTATTATCCCCACTCTTACATATTTTCGTCCTAGTTATAGTTTGAATCTGCAAAGGGTATAAATACGAAAAATGTAGATCAGGAAGTTATGGATCGATCACCCTTAGTTTCGTAATCTTTTGACTACGGAAGAATATCTAGTGAATTTTTCCATCGATTGCACGGACTGCTTTCCTGCATCTGATCCAGATATTGAAGAGGATGTTCCGTACCTATCGCCCGGCAAAAAATATTTTATTTTTTAAAGCAAAAATCAACTAGATAAATAGGCTCATCCTAATAAACCCAATGTCGCGAGTGGAACCAATATAGACCAAGTCATATCACATATAAAATGTCAAATTTAATTTTATAGTTAGAAGATAAGTTATAAATATTTATGTTGGCTTTCGAACCTAATGCATTATATCAAAATGATATTTAGATGATGTCAGCTTAAAATAAAGCTATAGATAGTCAATTCACAAGTCCAATTATACATAGGTAATGTCCAAATATTATTTATAATCTCTAAATTATGTTATAAGTTTGATATATCCATGAGAAATAAAATTTATTTTTATAATAAAAATGTAGATGCATGAGTTTTCTTTTTAGATATAAAAAATTACATTGATATCATATACTAATTAAAAATCATATTCAAAATATTAACACATGGTCAAAATTAATTCAGTCTCAATTTACATGGCTTCTTAATTGATAATTACTATTACAATTTGTTTGCTATCATCAAAATATATAACTAATTTATTTGTTTGTTATCATCAAAATCAAATAGTAACATATTAAAACCATAGGACTAACAATTTCATTACACAATTTCGTTACACAAAGGTAACAATTTCATTACACAAAGGACTAACAATTTAATAGTAACATATTAAAACCATAGGACTAAAACCATAGGACTCACTTTGATAATGCTAACGTGATTTGAGAAATTATGTGAATATGCTTTCAAAATTAACTATCATGGAAATGATACGATCTTCCCTTTAGGCTAAGTGTTAGGTTTTTATTTGTTGGCAATTGTGTACAAAATATTCTAAGTATATTTTTTCATGTATATGAGCTTTACACAAGTCTAGAATATCTCTGGTTTGAAGAATTGCAAGATTATTAGAGAAAAGCCGTCGAGTTCACACCGCGTTCACAAATGCATTCGAACACGGGTACTGCGTTCACACAGACAGAGAGCCGCGTTCACAAATGCGTTCGAACGCGGTGCGTTCACAAACGAGTTCGAATGCGAAATCTGCGTTCACACAGACAGAGAGCCGCGTTCACAAACGTGTTCGAACGCGGGAACTGCGTTCACACAGACTGAGAGCTGCGTTCACAAACGCGTTCGAACGCAACCTGAAGAATTCAAGCTGTCGCGTTCGAACGCAACCTGAAGAATTCAAGCTGTCGCGTTCGAACGCATTCGAGCCCGTTCGAACGCACCAACAAAGTTTAAGAATATTGGACTTTCGTGAGTACGGATAAGATTTGGATTTGGCTCTATCTTGTACTTTCGTGAGTACGGATAAAATTATGATTTGGCTCTATCTTGTACTTTCGTGAGTACGGATAAGATTTGGATTTGGCTCTATCTTGTACTTTCATGAGTACGGATAAGACTTTGATTTGGCTCTATCTTGGAGATCATATATAAGGATTGTGATGCCCTATCTTGGGGGAGTTGAAGAAGCATTATTGAAGGAGACTTCTTGAGGCTACATCGGTTCTTCAACTAACAAGGTTCCACTCATCTACAAAAGTTAATCTTTCGTCTTAAGGGTCATCTAGACGAAAGATCAATCTGGAGGGTTACTGAGATTAGACTTCAATCACGAGAAGCAGTGAATCGTGGGTTCTAACGAGCAAGACTGAGAAGAATAAAGTCGTTTGGATCGATGGGTTGTTTTGTGAGTCAGTCTTGTAACTGCTACTATTCTAGTGATTGGTTTTGATCCGAGTTTGGATCCATGGTTTTTTCCCGTTTAGGTTTTTCCACGTTAAAATCTTGGCGTTCATCTCTGCTATCATTCTGAATATTTCTTCGGACTTTTACTTAACCGAACGAGTAATATCATTGCCTAGTATTTAGATACATACTTCTGTTTATGGATTTTTTCAATTGGTATCAGAGCAGGTTCTCTCACCCTTTGAGAGAGATCAGATAAGCATGGATTTTCATAGAGATGGACCATCATCTATTAGACCTCCTATCCTAGATGGATCAAATTATGGATATTGGAAAGCTAGGATGAGAGCTTACTTGAAGTCTATAGATGAACGAGTATGGTTTGCTGTTGTGAACGGTTGGAGTCCACCAATGTACATGGTGGATGATAAACTTGCTGATAAACCGATAGAGTCATGGGATAGGTCAGACTATGAAAAAGTTGGCTGGAATAGCAAAGCAATAAATGCAATTTTTAGTTGTGTTTCCTTGGAAGAATTTAGAAGAATTTCTACTTGTGAGATTGCAAAAGAAGCTTGGACAATCTTAGAAACTACTCACGAAGGAACTATGCCTGTCAAACTTTCTAAACTTCACAGGTTGACTACTAGTTTTGAAACTCTACGTATGGAGGAGAATGAGACATTTGATGAGTTCTATGCAAAGCTGAGTGATATAGTCAACTCTAGTTTCAACCTAGGAGAAAAAATTCCTGAAAATAGAATTGTTCGTAAGATCGTTAGGTCTCTTCCAGAAAGGTTTAAGGCAAAAGTTACAGCTATTGAGGAAAGTAAGGATATCGATTCTATGAAAGTTGAACAATTGGTAGGAAATCTACAAACATTTGAGTCCAGTATTTCAAAACCAAGGAAATCCAAAGGGATGGCCCTATCCACAGTTGAACAAAATTTAGAGGAGTCTGATGATGAAGGTGATTTAGATGTTGAGATGTTGACTATGTTTGTCAGAAAGTTTAAGAAATTCTTTCGGAAGCCAAACAAGTTGAATGTTGAAAAACTTGAGAAAAGCAAAGCCTTTGTGAAAAAGAAGAATACTGTGAATTCAAATACAGGTGGTACCAACAACAATGTCAAACAGAAAAATAAGAGTTCTGAGAATAAAGTTCAATGTTTTGAATGTTCTGGTTTTGGACACATCGCACAAGAATGCCCTAATCATCTTAAGAGGAAAGGTAAAGCTATGAAAGTTACTTGGGATGACTCAGATGAATCTGATGATGATTCTGGAAAAGACGAAGAAAACTTTGTAGCTTTTGCCTCTTCTCTACTTAATATTGATTCCGTTATTGATACTGATAGTACAGATGATCAGGATATGTTACCAGCTGAAGAAGATAAATCTGAAATTCAAAAGGCATATAATGACCTATACCTGGAGTCGTTTAAACTCAAGAAAAGCAATCTTAGACTACATCAACGACTCAAGGTAATTGAACCAGAAAGAATTCAATTTGAGGAGAAGTACAAATTTGAGCTTGAACGTGTCAAAGACCTTTTTGAACAACTTGACAATGCGAAAAATAAAATGAAGGCTGATGAAATTGAACTAGAGCGATTGAATAAGGAAGTGACATTTCTAAAAGGGAAGAACAAACTTGATGAGATTCTAAAAGCTCAAATCTCTGGAAAAGACAAGTATGGTGTTGGATACACTGGTAATTCAAATAATAACAAAACTGTCTTTGTTTTTGCAAGTATACAAAAGGAAGAATACCTGAAGCCATCAACTGCATTTATAAAGCAATCCTAGATGAATGCTTCTAAACTGAAGTTGAATCTACAAACTAGTGAAACTTTGACGGTACCAAAGGTAAACTCTAGTCACACTCCTCGACAAAAGGTGAGTAGAAAAAGGTTTGTTTCGACATGCTATCATTGCGGCATTCTAGGGCATATTCGACCTCATTGCAAACTTTTGCAAAAACCTAGAAGTGCTTTTATTTATCGGATGAAAACAAAGGCTATATGGGTCAAGAAAAGTGATTTGAAATGTTATGTTGTACATACTGCCTTGAAAGCTTTAAATTCTGACTTGTGGTATTTAGACAGTGGCTATTCAAGACATATGTCAGGCGACAAATCCTTATTTTCTAATCTCGAAAAACATGAACGGGGAGTTGTGACATACGGAGATGGTAATTCATCCAAGGTAATAGGTAAAGGAAAGGTAAGTTTTCCAGGGGTTCCTATTCTTGAAAATGTTCTTTATGTTAAGGGCTTGAAAGCAAATATTCTGAGCATCAGTCAATTTTGTGATGAAGATTATGAGGTAAAATTCTCCAAAAATGATTGTACTATTCTAGATCATGGTGGTAATGTTATACGTTATGGATCTAGAACATCTGATAATTGCTATGTTGTTGGAACTTCATATAATATGAAATGTAACAAGACAAAACAATAGCACTAGAACATGTTGAGACGGAGAAACAGTTGGGTGATTTGTTTACAAAACCTTTGGATTTACAGAGATTTTAGTATCTTCATACTTCTTTAGGGATTTGTGCTTTGGATTGATTTGTGTTTTAGTTTGCGAGTTTCTTATTATTTCGTTTCATTTTTTTAGGTTTTATTTTACTCTGAAATTTTCTTTGGTTTTAGTTTCAGATTTGTTGAGAGTTTTTGCTAAAAAAAGAAAAAAAAATTGATGCACTCCTAGATTCAATAATATACTCTTGACATAAAAATATGATTTTTCTCTTGATTATGAGTTATTATAGTCAATTTTGTCATCTTGTAGTATATTGTTTCAGTTTTGATTTTGTCACTCCCTCGACTTCTATAATAATAAAAATTTTAATGCAGTCATAACGTATGTGTATTCTTGTGTGAGCATGATATCATGAATATATTTTTTTAAATTGCTCACTATTAACTTTGATTTGCACAGTTTGACCTCATGCTTAGTCATAAAAAATATGTTCATAAAAGATCAATGAAAAGGGCTACAATGAGTTAGTGTGAAAGCCGTCTTGTTTCGAGTCCAGTTTGACTCAGTACATTATATGCAAATTCAAAAAAAATATATGTGAATTTCTTCTTGTACTTTGTTTGATTTGTATAACAAGAAAAGGGCTACCTACTCATGTGTGAAAGCCATCATTGCACCTATTTTTTTTTTAAAAATATAGGAAAAATTCCTGTTATGTTATGGAGAATAAGTCAAAAAGTGTAAAATTTTAATACTAAGTCAGTTTGACTACTGTGTTGCATCATTGTTTATATAGGAAAGTTTGTTTAAAAAGATTGGTTCATGTTATCTATGCTCATCTTGCATATGCGTATCGTTATGATCAATTAAGATTAATTTAATTTTGAGTGATGCATTAGAATTGATTATAATATACTTTTGATGATTTGATTGATCTGTGTATGACTTATTTTATTTGATTGTCATATTCTATGTCTTGAATATATTTTGAATTTCTAGAAGTGCATCTCCAAAGTCTATTGATCTTTATTGATTTCGTGCGGTTTCAAGTTTTGATCACGTTAAAGTTAATATCTTGATGTTTTTTGTGCAATTGAACGTCATAACTTAGCATTTTTAGGTGAAAGATGGATTTCACTTAGGGTCTTCATGGTTTCTAGAATTTTTGGATTTTTTGTTATTTTTTTTATGCTTTGGGCATATGTTGAATCTTGCAATTTTTTTCCTTCTCTAGAATGCCTAAAAAAAAGCTACAGTTACTAAGAAACCAAGGCCGCCTTTGTCACCTATCGCGACTCCGTGTTGACGATTCTTCATCGTCAGTTCCCTCCGAGTTCCTAATCTTTGGCATTTGTGTCAGAAAGGGGGGAGTGTCTAGTGTGTCGTGTGTAGTGCGAGTTTAAAGTTTTAGAGTTTACGTGTGTAGGGGGAGCATGGCAATAGGGGGAGTTTATTAGAGTCTTTCTGTCTTTCTAATCTTGCTTATAACTTTGCTTGGAGAAATTGTGAACTTTGTCTGTTTAAGTACTTTTGAACTTATGCTCCATTGATAACTTGTGGTTGGATTGTTTATTCATTTCAAGTTATTTTCACTTGATCTTGGATTGGTATATGTTTATTTGCAGGGATTGATATGCAAAATATTCTAGTCTTGTTGATTGCTCATTTGAAGTCTGTGTAATATCTTGTAACCTAGGTGTTTTGTCACAAATTGCCAAAGGGGAGATTGTTAGGTTTTTATTTGTTGGCAATTGTGTACAAAATATTCTAAGTATATTTTTTCATGTATATGAGCTTTACACAAGTCTAGAATATCTCTGATTTGAAGAATTGCAAGATTATTAGAGAAAAGCCGTCAAGTTCACACCGCGTTCACAAACGCGGGTACTGCGTTCACACAGACAGAGAGCCGCGTTCACAAACGCGTTCAAACGCGGTGCGTTCACAAGTCGAACGTGAAATCTGCGTTCACACAGATAGAGAGCCGCGTTCACAAACGCGTTCGAACGCGAAATCTTCGTTCACACAGATAGAGAGCTGCATTCACAAATGTGTTCGAACGCGGGCACTGCGTTCACACAGACCGAGAGCTGCGTTCACAAACGCGTTCGAACGCAACCTGAAGAATTCAAGCTGTCGTGTTCGAACGCACTCGAGCCCATTCGAATGCACCAACAAAGTTTAAGAATATTGGACTTTCGTGAGTACGGATAAGATTAGGATTTGGCTCTATCTTGTACTTTCAAGAGTACGGATAAGATTTGGATTTGGCTCTATCTTGTACTTTCGTGAGTACGGATAAGACTTTGATTTGGCTCTATCTTGGAGATCATATATAAGGATTGTGATGCCCTATCCTGGGGGAGTTGAAGAAGCATTATTGAAGGAGACTTCTTGAGGCTACATCGGTTCTTCAACTAACAAGGTTTCACTCATCTACAAAAGTTAATCTTTCGTCTTAAGGGCTATCTAGACGAAAGATCAATCTCGAGGGTTACTGAGATTGGACTTCAATCACGAGAAGCAGTGAATCATAGGTTCTAACAAGCAAGACTGAGAGGAACAAAGTCGTTTGGATCGACGGGTTGTTTTATGAGTTAGTCTTGTAACTGCTACTATTCTAGTGATTGGTTTTGATTCGAGTTTGGATCCGTGGTTTTTTCCCGTTTGGGTTTTTCCACGTTAAAATCTTGGCATTCATCTCTGCTTTCGTTCTGAATATTTCTTCGGACTTTTACTTAACCGAATGAGTGATATCATTGCCTAGTATTTAGATACATACTTGTGTCTAGGGATTTTTTCACTAAGGTTCGATCTCTTCTGATTTTCATATTTGGACAGGATCTAGCACGAAAATTTATAAATATATCCCGAAAGATGCCGCCGTCGGATCGACATTAAATTTTTGATATGTTGTAGTCCCGAAAAAGAGATTTCCAATAAATCAAGTTTATGGCAAATCAGATGTAGGGATCTCGAGATATCGTCCAATTAGTGGATAAACATTAGGGGGTCTGATCAGGATCCGTGAATGGAGGCACAAGATCGTAGATGATGGTGGTTGGTGGTGGATCGACGTTAATCTGGTGGCACCGATGAAAAGTTGTGGTAGAAGGGTTATGGTTGATGGAAGGGTTAGGGCAAGTGTTTGATAGATTTGAAGAACGGGGAGGAAAGGGCTACCCCTAAGGGACTAGGGTGATTAGCCGGTCGAGGGAGGTTAGAAGCGGTGTTGTTGGGGATCAAGAGAACGGGAGCGAAGAAAATGAAGGAGGCAAAGCAAAACTCAATTCATTAGTAATGACTCCATGGTTGCCATCCACACCTTTAGAGGCTAACCAACAATTCAAAATTAACCCTAAATAGTGCATTTTCGCCGACTATGTTCGAACGCGCCCGATCGTGTTCGAACACAATTATTTCTCACTTCTCTGAATTTGCGAATGCGATGCAGGCGTTCGTAGGTGCATTCGCACGCAGGCATTCGCAGGTGCGTTCGAACGCATAATTCGCACTCTCTAGATGTGCAACATGATGCAAACGTTCACAACCGCGTTCGAATGCACTCTAGCCGCGTTCGAACGCGACATACAAAAAACTTATTTTTTTAAGAACTAAACACTAAAAAAAGAGACAAAGACACCCCTAAAGTATATCCATGCTCGAGACGACATCGGTGAAATCTAAATCGTATCAATCCACCACGCTTCCGCAACCTTGTCCTCAAGGTTTGAAATTTAGAAAGTGATCCATGATATTTGACTCTAGCTCCCATGTAGACTTGTCAGTTGGTTTGCCTAGCCACTCAATCAGCACTTCGATCTCCAATCTAGATCCATGGCGTCTTCTCCTGCGGCCTAAGACTCAGACTGGTTCAATTGGGCCATCTTCCTCCATTGTTTCGAGCAGGGCCGAACCCACCACATGGTTAGGCCCGATCTGGGCTTTTAATGACGATACATGGAAGACCGGATGGATCCTGGTCCCCTCAGGTAGGTCCAACAAGTAAGCTACTGGACCAATTCGTTGTAGCACTTGGTATGGACCATAGTAGTTGTGACCCAACTTTTGGTTCAAAATTGGCCTTAATGTGGATTGCCGGTACAGTTGAGCTCGAACGAACACATATTGATCCTCCTCAAACTCTCGCTCACACCGACCTTTGTTATGAGTCTGCTTCTTGCAGTTTTGGGCTGTTGCTAGGTGAATCTTGAGCCGTCTCAAGATTTCATCTCGATTAGCAAGTTTCAAGTCGAGCTCGGTTCTATCTATTGCCGCGAGTCTATCATAGGTACGCAAGATTGGGGAGTGCGCCCATAAACTGCCTCAAAGAGGGTCATGCCGATGCTAGAGTGATGAGCGGTATTATATGACCACTCGGCCCATGGAAAGAATTTGACCCAATCCTTTGGTCGGTCCGCCACAAAGCATCGCAAGTGTTACTCCAGTCCGCGATTCACACCTCGGTTTAACCATCCGTCTCGGGGTGATAAGCTGAACTAAGGTTGATTCGAGTCCCTTGCAATATGAAGAACTCGAACCAAAACTCACTGATGAAGATGCGATCCCGGTCTGACATGATCGTCCTAGGCATCCCATGCAAGTGCGCCACTTCCCGAACAAAAATTTCAGCAACCTTTTTTTGCTGAAAACGAGTGCGACAATCTATGAAATGAGCATATTTGCTCAACCTATCCACCACAACAAACACCACCGATTGTCCTTGGACCTCTGGCAGCCCCTCAATGAAGTCCATAGAGATGTCCTCCTAGATATGCTCTAGTATAGGCAGTGATTGCAACAGCCCGCTGGGTTTGAGTGTCTCCGATTTGACTCGTTTGCAGATTTGGCATTCACGCACATATTTCTTCACATTCGACTTCATCGTTGTCTATGTACAATTTTGGGCCAACCGCTTGTAGGTACGTAAGACCCCTTCATGGTCTGCTATAGGAGTATCATGGAAGTGTGCCATCAATAGTCTCTATAGCTCTTCGTCTACGGGTACCTTGATCCACTCGCGCTTGAGTACCAACCCGTCGCGCTCCTCATGCTCGGGGTGGCTTGATGGGTTCTCTCTCAGTTCCTCCATGAGTCAGACCAGATCACTATCCCCTATGCTAGCTCTCTATAGATCTGAGAAAAAAGGAAAAGTGGGTGCTAAGAAAGAGACGAGCTCACTTGCGTCCCCTACGCTTGGAAGTTCAATCAACGGTTGATTTCCATCCAGCAGCACTCTCTGGTCATTCCTCCAAAATGTCAATGAGAGGTTTTGTAACCCCCCCGCCCGGCATAGGCACGTGCACGCCCACGCGCCCACACGCCACGCGCGGCGCACGCGACAGGACAAACGGGGCTCGTCACGCATAGATACACTCCTGTGCACATATATCATGACATCATCAAATATTACCTACCAACATATCCATGCTCACATAATCTAACACCAAATAAATTATACTATCAACCAAATAAACTTGTTAATATATGAATATCCAAGTCCACAATAATATACACTAGACAACTACATAATCTGGCAGGACCCACACAGGCCACAACAAATCATCAAAATATAACTAAACAACTAATACACGAGTACACTATACTCTGACATATATTATACAAATCACCGTGTGATACAATAAAGTATAAATATTAAATAATTGTACAACTCAATATCTGGTTAAACTATCTTCTACGCCATCTCACGTCTATAGCTCACATCGTCCTCGCTATGAAATATCTCCTCAAGATATCTCAAGTTGCTATCACGTACCACATATCTGAGGGGGTTAGAAAAGAAATAAGAGAGTCATAAGCAAAAGACTCAGTGAATAGACTTTATCCCGAATCAGTGATGCCAAATAGAGAGTAAATCGTGTACTGAATAATATGAATCAGAAAGAGTATCATGTCATGAATGAGTATATGAATGTTCCTCAATAATACATAAATGAAAAATAGATAACATGTCATGTCATAACTGATGAAATATATAATCCTTGACAATGTATAAATAAATCTCCATGTCATACCATCATCATAACTCTCTCTCAAATATAACACATATGATATATGCCGATCATGATCATGCTATGATATCAAATGCAATCACCTATGATGTATATTGACCATTCGATAATCAGGTATAACAGATGATAATGAAACCATATGCATGTCTCAACATCACGATCATCACTAACATCTCGGTATAATATCATCATCACTAGACCATTATGCATAGTCAACACCAGGTACCCGGTCTTAACATCATGTTCAAAAGCTCAGAGCATACTCCGCCACCCACAAGAGTATCTCAAATATAACCATACCCCGCCACCCGCTAGGGTATCAACATCCTTTCAGATCGGGCACCCTTCCTAGCTGATAGAAATCTCGTGAGGATAACTCACCACATATGCCCTCGCGAACAGCATGTGTCCGAATGTCTACTGCGCACATAGACTAACGACCTCGGACGTAAGGCCAGTAGGATCGCGACTATGTCCAGCGATCAATCATCCACCAAGCACGTCTTAACCCTCGCGCCCACTTGGGTATCCTCATGCTTTCTATTAACTATCCTATCAATTACATTTCATGCTTTCCTTGTAAATGATAGATCATATGCATATATCCAGTACGATAACAAGTCACTACATAACAGGAATTTAGGTGGAATAGGAATCAAGAGAAAAATGATACAATGTAGTCTCCACTATGTAGTCAACACATGCATACTCATGCTAATCTATTACATGCATACTCACGCTACAAATCAACTCGGTATACAATCATAATAGTAGAATTATCTCCAATCATCTATATATATATCACCAATGTACTCATATCCCAGATTAGCCTAATCAAATGCATGATAAAATATGCTCGATTGTAATAATTTCTAGATAAAATTATATAATCATGCTGGAGGCCAAAATATGCATGTATATAATATATAATATAGCCTAATATTAGAAAGGCGTCTAGGGGATATGATTACTCACACTGATGAGAAGACGCAAACCATGTATCCCTTACATTCGCCAATCAACCGAGTGACGCTCATCGCTAGCAAGGTTCACGGGGTCTCAAATAAAGGGTTCAGGATCTGAAAATATTTAAGTAGCATGAAGTTAGCCGTTCATCTAATTAAAATCCGTTCATATAATATAAGATGATTTAGTAGGTTTTAAAATTTCTACTTATCTTTATAACTAGCTCGATTTTTAATTATAAATAAAAATATAAATATAAATATAGATAAAAACCTAATTATAATTATATCTTGATTAATTAGAGACTATGTAATCATTACCTTATAAAATAATAAATAAATAGTTAATGTCTAAATAAACTATTTGCATTAATTAAGAGAAAATAAATAAATAAATAATTTAGGCACGACGGGTGTGGTCGGCCTCATGCCCATACAAGTTGCATGAGCAGCTTGCGTGGTGAGGCGCCACGCGCCCACCGCCGCTGTCGCAGCCAACCGGCTTCGGCCAGCTGGCCGCGGCGGGCGGGCCTCAGTGCCGCCGCTCCTCCCTCTTTCACCGCCTCTCTCTCTATCCCTCTCTTTCAGTCTCTCTCTCTCACTTATTTTCTTTCTCTCTCTCTCTTGCCGACGCCGGCCTATCGCCGTTGTCGCTGCCGCAAACCTCCTCCACCGCCTCTCTCTCTTTATAGCTCTCTCTCTAACTCGCGCGTGCTCTCTCACTCTCCCTCTTACCCTCCTCTCTTTCTATCCTTCTCGTTGACGGCTTCTCGCCATCGCCGTCGTTGCTGCCGCACCCCTCACCGCCTTCTCTCTCTCTCACCCTCCTCTCTCTCTCTCTCAATCACCTCTCTCTCTCGAGCTCTCTTTCCCTTCTCTTACTGATGCCAGCCTGCTGCTGTCGCCGTCGCCGCCACCACCGCCGTAGCCTAGGTGAGCCTCCCTCCCTTCCCTCCTCTTCTTCTTTTTCTTCTTCTTCTTCTTCTTCTTCTTCTTCTTCTTCTTCTTTTTCTTCTTCTTCTTCTTCTTTCTTTTTCCATTTCCTTTCTTCTTCTTCTTCTTCTTCTTCCTCGGCTTCTTCTCCTTCTCTTTCTCCACAATGTTGGTGTTAGGCTCTGTTACCAAATTGATAAGCTCTGATACCAAATGATAGGCTCTGATACCAAATTGTTAAGGCTGTGATACCAATGATAGGCTCTAATACCAATTGTTAAGGCTTTGATACAAA
Source organism: Typha latifolia (assembly GCF_019914945.1). Classification (NCBI taxonomy): domain Eukaryota; kingdom Viridiplantae; phylum Streptophyta; class Magnoliopsida; order Poales; family Typhaceae; genus Typha; species Typha latifolia. Next base: position 11,161,459 of record NC_133086.1, on the reverse strand, counting down.
TGATAGGCTCTGGTACCAATTTGTTAAGCTCTGATACCAATTGATAGGCTCTGATACCTAATGATAGGCTATGATACCAAATTGACATAATATGGAACCAAAAGATTGGCTACGGAATAATTCCTTAAGATTTGAATTTATTGCAAGAAGCAGTCTGCGCAATCGTGGCAAAATATTCGTTAGATATTCTCCGGTAGGCAGCAAATTACAAAACCAATTGGGTTGAATCCGTAACTTCCTAATCTACAACTTTTATATTTATGCCCTTCGCAGATTCGAACTATAGCAAGGACGAAAATACGGAATAACGTGGGTGATTGTGGTGGTGACGGGTGGAGTGGATGTTAAGGTTATAGATGGGTATGAAGATGAGAGTGGATTGTGGAAGTTATTAAGGAAAGTAGACGAAGGGAATGAAATGGTCGAGATCTCAAAGAAGAGGGACTTTGTAAATAGATCCCGAAAGATGTCGCGCGTCAGATCGACGTAAAATTTTAATAATTGTAGCCCTAGAAAAGAACTTTCCAACAAATCAAGTTTCAGGAAAATCAGATATAGGGATCTCGAGATATCATCCGATTAGTGGACGAACGTCAGGGGGTCTGATCAGGATCCGTCGATGGAGCCACGAGATCCTAGATGATGGTGGTTGGTGGCGGACCGGCGTTAGGGGGTGGCACTAGTGAAAAGTGGTAGTGGAAGGGTTATGGTTGATCGAAGGGTTAGGGCAAGTGTTGGATAGATTGAAAGAAGGGGGGAGGGGAGGAGAGGGCCACCCCTAAAGGACTAGGGTGATTGGCCGGTCGAGGGAGGTTAGAAGCGGCGTCGCCGGGGATTGAGAGAATAGGAGCGAAGAAGACGAAGGAGGCAAGGCAAAACTCAATTCATCAATAATGACTCCATGGTTGCCATCCACACCATTAGAGGCTAATCAACAATTAAAAATTAACCCTAAATAGTGCATTTTCGCCGACCGCGTTGGAACACGCCCGATCGCATTTGAACACACTTATTTCTCACTTCTCTAGATTTGCGAACGCGATGTAGGCATTCACAGGCATGTTCAAATGCAGGCGTTCGCAGGCAAGTTCAAACGCAGGCGTTCGCAAGCGCGTTCGAACGCACAATTCACATTCTCTGGAGCGAATGTAATATAGGCGTTTACAACCGCGTTCGAACACACTCCACCGCGTTAGAACGCGACATAAATAAAGAAACAAAGACATCCCTAAAGTGTATCCATGCTCGAGACGACATTGGTGACCGAATCATATTAGGAAATTTTGAAAGAATAATAATTTTGAAGAAAAATAGTCGCAATAATGATATTTGAAAAAAGATCATTGGCAATTATGTAAAAATCTCATATATATATTCTATGCGAAGACATTGGGGTGTATAATTCTCATAATTTACCATCATCTAGTTCTCTCTATAAACTATGATGAATTAATCAAAGATAATACCAGGGTTTACATCATCAAGAAAAAAAACACGGTCTCACTGGTTGTTAGCATAAAAGAAAGTAAATAAATAAATAAATAAATATCTATTGGGCCATATCACGAATATTTGGTTAACTTACCGAAATGAGAAATACAATACAAACGATCATTCAATCAGCGACTAACGCAAGTGGTGACGACAACCACTTATTAAATCAATAAACTTAATCTAAGGACACCCATGAACTAACTAAGATCTCTCTAGCTAATTTAAGCCCTGGCTTCAAAGTTGAAATTGCTGCACGTAGTCTGCCTAAACAGCAGCGACGAGCTGAAACCCAACCTAGAGCGAGCCAGGTCGAACTCAAGCAGGTTATCTTCCAGCTGATGCCCTCCGATCACAATGGACGTTCTTGCTTCCACACCACCGTCAACGAATCCGAGACAGAGCACCTTCTCAGCCACCTTCACCATCGAGTTGGCACCAAAGATCTTCCACGCAACGCTTTCATTCTGCAGCACGAAGTCGATAGAAGGCACCCCTGGCCCGACTCGTGTGCTCCCAATCTTACTGGAATCGAAGCAATGCTTGAAAGGAGCCAGATGCTTAACGGGGGTCAATCCTGACTCTCTAATGAATGCACCTACGACTGCCTTAAAGATTGAGGATTCAATAACTGTGTATGGATTCGTCGTGCTAACTTTGGTTCCTCCATTCCCATCTTTGCTGATGGAAAGCAATGTGGAGTTCAGCGGTACAGCTTTCCCGTTAACCTTGATCGACGTGACGCCGATGAAGTACTCGTATGATTTTTCTCCTTGGAAGAATGAGCCGGCGGTGCTCACGGGATTGATAAGGAGAGGGGTGTAGATGAGCGACTTTGAGGCGTCCACGCCAGGCTGGAACACGTAGGGTGTGCGTCTGCTGCCGAAGAAAATGACTCCTTGGGACGAAGCTGAAGTGGAAGAAGGAAGACACATTGCAAACTTATGATCGAACTTGAATATGTCAGCGAGTTGATTGGGCAGCGCGAGCTTGGCTCGGCTGAGGCTGGCCATGCCCTTGGCTCCAGTAGCGAGCCCTTCTAGTCCGACTTCGGATCCACAAGCGAATGAAAAGAGGGGAGCGGTTACGATGTGCCCAGGCTTAGATCCGTCGGTCGAAGGGAGGGCGAGGAAGTCTTGGATGACATTCCCAAAAGTGCTCAAATGGATGATGGTGTTCTCCACATTGACGACGCAAGTGTTATTGCTGCAACTGGGACCAGCGGGTGCCATGCAAGTTTCCGCGCATGCTCCAGATCTGGCAAGGGCGCAGTGGGGCGTGCCGCAATGGACGGGTTTGTAGGAGGAGGAGATGTAGCCGTTGTTGCAGTCGACCCAAAGGAAAGTGCCGCCGAGGTCGACGATGAGCTTAACGAGCACGTGAGGAGTTCGCTGTTGGACTTGGGTCACGTATTGGAGGGTGATGGCGTCCTTTGAGACTGGGAGGATGAGTGCTTTCGGCTTTTGCACTGCAGAGATGGAGATGGAGCAGAAGAGAAGGAAGGTGGTGAATAGAATGAGACGAGAAAACCAAGCCATGGGATCGAGTATTCGAGTAGTGTCGTTGGAACAGCTTTCACAGAGGAGCACCGGCCGTTTTATAGGCGGGGTCATGGCAAGGTATCTGTCTTCAAGGATGGTCATATTAAAATTAAAAGAAAAAAAAAGTATGGTCATATTAAATACTCTATAGAGTTGGCTAGTTTTTAACTTTTGACTGAACGATCTTGCAATTTTATATCCTTTCAGCCAGCTGGCAATTTCTAGTTGTTTCTTCCCTAACAGAGAAATGCGGAATGGATAGATATTCCATTCCAAGTTGGTAACACGAGGTTCAGAAAAAGTAAATAATAAAGAAAGACTCACTATTCTCAAAAATTGATATCTCTTGCTACGACATGATCTTACCAATAATTAAAGGAAAAAAAAAACAAATGAAACACTCCACGACATGCTGGTCAGAATAATGACAGTTGTCTGCAACTACAATATATAAATAAATTATATATATAAAGGTTACTAGAGGTAGAACCTCGGCAGATCCGCAGCTTGTGGTGAAAATGGATCCCATTAATTCTGACTAGTCTAGCTATCCGATTCGGATTATATTAGAGTAAAAAAATAGGATTCGTATAGGGGTAGAAATTTTTTAGAGAAAATACTCAGATACAAATTCAGATACAAGTAAAAAAACTCAAATATTGATAATATGGATCGTATATAATTTTTTAGATACAGACATTTTATAGATATTAGATATCCTACCCATATTCTTTTTTTGAATGATTTATAGTTTTTATCTTAATTAAATAATAAATATTAATATTGCTACTAATGATGTGTTCTATATTATTTGTAGAGATTAATTTTATAAATTTTATATATATCTAACAAGCAAAAAAATTATTTATTTTTAATTCTTAATATTTTTTTGTTAATCGTCTCTAAAAGAAAGATCATAATTCATGCACCTGTTCAAGATTTGATTTTATATTCGAAAATTATCCAACCTATATCTAAAAATTATATAATATCTATATCTAAATCTATATTCGGACATATAAATGTCGACGTAGGTTCAGCACCATCCGATCAGTATTGAATCAATTTTCACCTTTACGAATAGTTAATAATATTTATCTAACTGGTCAAGTAACAATTTATAGGTTGTAGATTGCACATTCTCCTAGTTTTATATTTCTATTGCAAAATTACAAAATTCTAATATATTCTGACCATAATTACTGTTGCTTTATTTAATCCTTCCCCGCTAGATTCTATGGTACATAATATCTATAGTACTAGAAGACACTCTTAATTGCTTTATTTAATCCTTCCCCGCCAGATTCCACTAGGTACATAAGATCTATAATATTAGAAGAACATTTAGAGCAACTCCAATCGAGCTCTAAAATCTAAATTTGAAGCTTGGTTGAGCTCCAATAGGGCTCTAAAGCTAGCTCCAAATTTAGAGTTAATAATAGTGGGGCTCGAAATTTGGAGCCCCACCATGAAAATGGAGCCCAGCTCCATTTGTCATTTCAATCTTTTGAAATACCAAAATTATCGAATAATTATTACATTCAATAATTTTAATTCCATTTGTATCCTTTATTAAATAATTTAGTTAATTAAACTGAGTATATTATTAGTTTTACTAATCAGTTTTTAACAAAAATAATATCATTGGAAAGGTCTCATCGAGACCTTTAAAATGAGTCTAATATTGAATTAATTTTGAGTTAATTTAAATTTTAAAATTTAAAATTTTTATTATTTATAAAAATGATTCTAATAAATTATGTGTCTTAAAATATAATTACTCAAAATTATTCCCAATGTAAATATTAAATATTAAAATACATTAGATATGAAATATATCAAATATGAAATATATTAAAAATGAAACCGGAATCGGAACCGGTGGCTACGAAACTGGAACTGGTGGCTATAGAGATGACTTACCAGAATATTAAATATCTATTATTTTTATTATGTTTAGTTAATTTCTGCTTATTTTATGTAATGTAATTTTGATATTTTTAGTTAATCATATGTAATGCTTATTTCGATGTTTATTTTATGTAATGTAATTTCGATGCGTTTAATTAAAAATTAGTAATTTAAAATACTTCTGAAACTATTAAATATTAGTCTTATTTTAAAGATCTCGCTGAGAGTTTTCTAACCATATATTTTTTATTAAAAAATAATAACGCTAAGATGACCTATTAAGTAATTTAAAATAGCTAATATAATAATATATATTATATTATTATTTTAATATATATGGAGCCCGGTGCGTTGGAGTACACTGAGCTCTTGCTCTATTTTTGGGTCCATATTTGGAGTCCACGGTTGGAGATGCTCTAAACTGTGAATGGGCTTTTTAGTGATACAAATCGACTGGGGTCGATCCGAATCATAGACAATTCTACACACTAGGTGGAAAATATTCTCTAAATATTTTTCTAATATTCGAAAATTACAAAGCCAATTGGAATAGCACCATAACTTAAAGATCTAAGATTTTTATATTTAGACCCTTTACATATTAGGAATAATATATTAGGGTCTAATCTAGATAACAAGTCGATGGTGGTGTGATACGATTCGGACTTCACCGACGTCGTCTCGAGCATGGATTCACTTTAGGAGTGTTTTTATTTCATGTTTTAGTGTTTAATTTCTATTAAAATAAGTTTTCTGTAAGTCGCGTTCGAACGCGGGTGGAGTGAGTTCGAACGCGGTTTGTGAACGGGGTTGTGAACGTGGTGAAGAGAATGTACTGTGCGTTCTAACGCACTGCGAACCCCTGCATCGCGTTCGCAAATACCGACAGGCGCGTTCGATCGTGCGTTCGAACGCCTGCATCGCGTTCGCAAATCCAGAAGAGCAAACTCGGTGCGTTCGAACGCGGTCGGGCGAGTTCGAACGCGGTCGATGAAAATTGTGTTTTTATGGTTAATTTGAGTTGTTGGTTAGCCTATAAAACGATGTGGTAGACAACCAAATTGATTATTGATTATTGAGATTGAGTTTTGCCTTGCCTCCTTCGTCTTCGTCGCTCCCCTTCTCTCAATCCCCGGCGACGCTGCTTCTAACCTCCCTCGTCCAGCTAATCACCCTAGTCCCTTAGGGGTGGCCCTCTTCTCCCCCTTCGTCCAATCTATCCAACACTTGCCCTAATCCTTCCATCAACCACAACCCTTCCACCATCACTTTTCACCGGTGCCACCACATTAATGCCGGTCCACCTTCAACCACCATTACCTAGGATCACGTGCCTCCATCCACGGATCCAAAATAGACCATCTGACCTTTATCCACAAATTGGACGATATCTCGAGATCCCCACATCCGATTCCCCTGCAACTAGATTTGTTGGAAAGCTCTTTTCTGGGGCTACAACATATCAAAGTTTCATGTCGATCCGACAGCGACATATTTCGGGATCTTATTTCAAAGTTCCGTGCAAGATCTAGTCCAGATCTGAGAATTAGAAAAGATCGATCTTTAGCCCTAAAGGAGAGATCGCATCAAGCTGGTATCAGAGCTCCATAGCCAGAGGCGTGATCGTAACAAGCTGGTATCAGAGCCACCGTTCCTCAGACAAGCGCTTCCAATGACGACAACCAGATCCATGGCTGTACGGCGAGATGATGAAGAAGAGATTCTCCCAATAGAGGAGGGAGAAACGATTGCAGTGACTTCCACCCGTGGAACCGCTCGATCTAATCAGAATACGGAAGAACCTAGCGTTCAAGCCGTGTTGGGGTCTCTTTCAGAGCAAATGGCCATCAACAACCAGATGATGATGGAGATGATGCGGGAACTACGGGCGACAAGGGAAGCAATGGCGAACGGGAAAGCACCATCGACCCCACGACGCGAGTCCACCCCCTTGAACCCACCGCCACCGGTTCAGTCTTCGCAACCACAAGAGCCACTGCTACCACCACCCTATGGGCAGAGGCAAGCAAGGATGGTTACACCAGGTCCAGTTGCAGGTGAACCCATCCGACGGGTGAACCACTATGGAGACCGCCTTGGAGATCAAGATCCGTGGGCGGGTCAATACGATCCGGAACCACGGCAAGTTAATCAAAACCGAAGGAGGGATCATCAACCCTTCATGGTGCATCCTCCCCCGGTTAGACAAGGACATGATCCGGAATGAGATAATGGCATCCGTGGACAAGTCGTGCATCTTGAATTCCCCAAGTTCAAAGGTGGCAACCCGATCGATTGGTTGTATAGGGCGGAGCAATTCTTTGCATACCAAGGAACGGCGGAAGAGTACAAGGTGACGCTTGAGAGCTTCCACCTTGAGGATGCAACGCTTCATTGGTTTCGAGTAGCCAATGCCACTGAGGCTATCGAAACTTGGGCTGAATTTTGTGCCGATATCACACGGCGATTTGGAGCATCGGGATATGAAGACTTTGATGCTCTCCTCTGAAAGACGGTGCAAAAGACCACGGTTGGGTCATACCAAGAAGAATTTGAGAGGATTAGTAGCAGATGTCATCCACCATGGACGGATTAGCAACTTCGCAGCACCTTCATCTCCGGGCTGCGGGATGACATACAAGCCGATGTGAGGGCTTTAAGGCCTAGAACCTTAAAGGAGGCATTCGAAGATGCGGTCCTTATGGAAGACAAACATAGGGCCATGAAGATACACCTGAAACAGAGTTGGACGAGCCAAGGAAGCCGCAATCAATCTCAACCAACCATAGTGGCAGGAAACATCACTGGAGCACCAAGAGTTGCTGCTGCAGTGGTACCTCCTCGAGCACCCTTGAAGCCATCCCAAGATGTGAAGTACGCACCTAGAGGTCCGGGACAAGCACTCACACCTGCCCAAGTGGAGGAACGAAGGGCCAAAGGTCTATGCTTCCGTTGTGATGAGAAGTTTGTACCCGAGCATCGCTGCGCTAAACCAATGGGATCGGTGATGCTAATCGATGGATTGGAGGAAGCTGAGGAGGAGTTTGCAGCTGAAGGTGCAGATGTGGTTGCACATCAAGGAGAAGAAGCTGAGGATCAACACGCGGAGGACATGATAGCCGAAATCTCCCTCCACGCCTATTCGGGGACAGCTGCGCCAAAGACCTTGCGGGTGAACGGGGTAGTCAAAAAAACCACAGTGAGAATCTTGATTGACACCGGGTCCACCCACAACTTCATTGACAAGAGGCTCCTTAGGAAGATTGGGTTCGAGTCTGAACCCACAGGAGGTGTGGATTTGAAGGTGCAAGGCCAAACTTTCACATTGGACCTTTATCCGTTGGCCTTGCGAGGTGCCGACATTGTGTTTGGGACTCAATGGCTTCAAAGCTTGGGGCCCGTAACATTTGATTTCTCAAACCTCACACTGACATTTCGGAGGAATGGAAGAAGGGTGCTGCTGGATGGAAATCAACCGCGGCAAGGGCCGACATTGCAACCACTTGTGGGTTTTCCTTGTGAATGGGACCGAGCTCTACTATTGCAAATGGCTGTTGTTGAACCAGAACATCCACCACCAAGGGAAGTAGCCTCTGACATGGAAGAGCTGCTGCAGGAGTTTCAGGATCTCTTCAAGGAACCCCGAGGACTACCGCCGAACCGTCGTCATGACCATCGCATCCAAATCATTCCGGGGCTGAACCTGCGAATGTCCGACCCTATCGGTACCCGCATGTCCAGAAGGAAGAGATCAGTAAATTGGTGGAGGAAATGCTCGAGCAAGGGATTATTCAACCGAGTAGAAGTGCCTACTCATCGCCGGTGCTGCTGGTTCGAAAGAAAGACCGGAGTTGGCGGTTTTGCGTCGACTACCGAGCCTTGAATGCAATTACTGTCAAGGACCGGTATCCAATACCGGTGATCGAGGAGTTGCTGGATGAGCTCACAGGGTCGGCCTACTTCAGCAAACTTGACTTAAGAGCGGGATACCATCAAATCCGAGTCGACCCTGAAGATGTACACAAAACGGCGTTCCGAACTCACGATGGCCACTATGAGTTCCGAGTCATGCCGTTTGGGCTCACCAATGCACCGGCCACCTTCCAAGGGCTGATGAATGACCTCTTCCGCCCACTCTTGCATCGGTACGTGCTCGTCTTCTTTGACGATATTCTAGTATACAGCAGGAATTGGAGTGAGCACTTGCGGCACGTGCGGGAGGTATTAAATATCTTGCGACAAAACCAGCTAAAAGTTAAAATGAGCAAGTGTCTTTGGGGAGAGTCAAGAGTGGAGTACTTGGGGCATATAATCTCTGTAAAAGGAGTGGAAGCCGACCCAAGCAAGATCAAGAATATGGTGGATTGGCCGATTCCTACTAATTAGAGGGAATTGACGGGATTCCTTGGATTGACAGGGTACTACCGGCGATTTGTTGCCAACTATGGCAAAATTGCTGCCCCGCTGACCTCCTTACTCAGAAAAGGTGGGTTTCAATCGACGGGCAAAGCAACGGAGGCCTTCGAAGCCTTGAAGACAGCTATGTCTACAGCTCCGGTTCTAGCACTACCAGATTTCGGCAAGCCCTTTGTGGTAGAGTGCGACGCTTCGGGTAAGGGCATTGGAGCAGTTTTGATGCAAGAGGGCAGACCCGTGGCATATATGAGCAAAGCATTGTCAAGTCAGTCGCGACAGCTATCTACCTACGAGCGTGAAATGCTAGCGATTACACGCCGTCACCAAATGGCGACCCTACTTGATTGGCCAACGGTTTACTATCTACACGGACCAGCGTAGCTTACCCTACTTCATGGAGCAACGTGTGCACACCCCAGCCCAACAACGGTGGGTCACGAAACTCCTTGGGTATGACTACGAATTAGTCTACAAAAAGGGGATTGAAAATCGAGCCGCCGATGCTCTTTCGCGTCAACCGGACACAGGTGAGCTTGCCTCTCTTTCAGCACCAGCATTTCCTATATCTTCAGATATGTGGGGAACCAATGCAGACGATCATACCATGGAGGTACTTAAGCCAGAGTTCAAAGATCGCTTCACAAACTTCAAACCTTGAGGACAAGGTTGCGGAAGCGTGGTGGATTGATACGATTCGAACTTCACCGACGTCATCTCGAGCATGGATTCACTTTAGGAGTGTTTTTATTTCATGTTTACCATCGGTTTACCACCTCCCTAATCCACCTAGGAACCCGTGCTTCCATCCATGGATCCAAAGAATAGACTCCCTAATGTTTGCCTACTTATCTGAAGATTTCTCTGGATCCCGCCGTTCGATTTTCTTGAAATTAGATTCGTTGGAAAGCTCCTTTCCAGGGCTACGACCTATCAAAATTTTTGTACAAGATCTTGTCCAGATCTAAAAATGGGATAGATCAAACCTTAATCCAAGGGAAGATCGTACCAGTCCTAAAGAAACTAATAAACTTAGCTAAACTACTTTTCCTGATCTTTCTCGAATTAGTTCTTCATTCTATCATACATAGAGCCCGAAAATCTAAGCAAATTGAAATACCCACCACCAAAAATTATATGTTCTTCACGTGGAATAATTAATGTGACTCTTACATGACCTGTTAGTGTAATAATCTTAAAAAGTATCTAAGATAGATCTAAAATACCATAACAATCTAAATAAATAATCGAGAATTATAATTATCATAGGCCTCAACAAGCTTCTATGAATACATGTCTATATACAAACTTAAAACATAATAACCCTCGCAGGGGCTAAAGTCCAGCTAGGAAGAAAAGAATAAACAACCCTAATAAGAAAATAAATCCGTTACTCCTCGATATCCGCATCCTCCATATTTAACTCTAAAATATTTCCACCAAAATGGCGGTGAGCACATGACTCAACAAGTATAATCTAATAGTAATCTATGAATAATGTATTCCTTGATAAATATAATGCATGCCCATAATTATCAACATATCAAGGTGAAACAAGTATTTACAATAAACTTTTATTTACTCATAATACACATAAATGCATAATATTTTCATAACTCAATGTGTCAAAATTTATATAGCAAACATGTCAATGATGTCATAATCCACATAGCAAACATAATAACAAAGGGGACTAGTCATCTAGTGATATTATCGCCGCCCGAATATGGCTGGCGAGACTACATAGGACTGGTTGTCTGTGACCATAAGACTAATTACTTATAGGATATGGCTGGCGAGACTACATAGGACTAGTCGTAGGCCCATCGTCATCAACATCATCACCGTTCAAGTAAATCATCGCATAGAAAAGAATAATTACTTATAGTTAAATCATAATATAGCAGAATTATTTGACTTTGCGTCCTCGGGCACCACTAGAGCTATAACACTACCTCTTAAATATCTTTCTACTATCATCCTAGACTAATATCCAAACAAGCTAACGACCTCAAGTGTAGACCACTAATATAATAATACTATATAATATACTCTACCCTTAATCTCTGGTTGAGTGGGTGAGAGAGCCACTGCCTAGTTAGGATTAGACTAATAATGATATGTACATGTAGTGTCATGTCTTCTATTTCTTTCTTACATCATGATCATCAAGATAACATATGTCTTAACTAAGCATGGATTTAACATGAATTAAGTCATTAATAATAAATAATGCATGTAAAAGTAGTCATTAATGACATAAAGAAATTAACATCACAATAAGTACATTATTCGTAAACAAACATAGGATTTAACTCACTTGAAATATCTCTAGAATTTGTCTCACTCTCCTAAACACTTTGGCTCCTCCTGAATCTCAAGATTCTACTCGCAAAGTAAGGGGTCTAATAATTTATAAAATAAAATAAAACATAGAAGGACAAACTTATGAAACTAACTACCTTGTTGCATAAATTAAGTTTGATTTCTTGGTCTAGATAGGTGACATGGTCTTGCATTTATTCATCCCTATTCATAATATCATTTTTATTAATTAAATAGGCCATTGGTAAAATTAGGATTATCCCTAGTTATAAATGTCAAGGATATTAATAATAAAAATAAATGCAATGATTAATAAATTTAATCGCCTAACGTAGTTCTGTATTATCCTAAATTTATGTTGATAAAATTGTGTTGGAAATTCTAGAAAGGTAGCTAACATAAATATAAAAAAAGTAAAAGACTAATGGCTAGCATTTGGTCCACAAGACCCAGCCTACATTACTTTGTTGAGGAAGTGGGCTGCTGCGAGCCTACCAGCAGCCCATTAACCAAAAGGAAGGACCAGGCTGAAAAGCCAAGTCAAGAAGGGATAGGAAGTAGGCTCTGACCTATTGATAGGTTACGGAACGATTACTTCAAGATCTAGATTTATTGTAGGAAGCAGTCCGCGCAACCGAGCTAAAATATTCACCAAATATTCTCCCGTAGTCAGAAAATTATGAAACCAAGTGAAATTGATCGGTAACTCTCGACATCATGTTTGAACATGCCCGATCATGTTTGAACTTACAAAAGACGTTCTCTATTGATGCAAACCTGATGCATACGTTCGAACGTGCCCGACGACATTCGAACGCACATTTTGCGTTCTCTATTCTTACGTACCTGATGCAGGCGTTCGCAAAGGCGTTCGAACGAGCCCCCAACCGCGTTCGAACGCCACCTATAGAAAATTTATTTTAATGACAACAAATAACTAATATAATAATAAAAGACTCTAAGTGTATTAGCCCATCATGCTTCCCCCACCTTGTTCTTAGGCTGTAAAGTTAGATAAAAACTCCAAGATGTCCATCTCCAACTCCCATGTCGCCTCATCGGATGGCTTGCCAAGCACTCAACTGGAATCTCTATCTCTAGTCTGGTACCATGACGTCGTCGGCGTCTAGAAAGTACATGAACTAGCTCTACAATCTTTGTCTCCTTCAATGGCTCTTGTAGAACTGATCCAACGACCTCATGATATTCAATCTGCTCCCTCAACAAGGAAACATGAAAGACAGGATGCACTCTTGACCCCTCCGGCAGCTCCAAACAATATGCAACCGGACAGATATGCTCAAACACCCAAAACAGATCGAAGTAGCAATGTGCTAACTTCTAATTTCGCATCGAACACAAGGTCACCTATCGATACGGTTGCACCCTCACGAACACCCAACTGCCGATGTCATATTCCTGCTCCCTATGGCCGCGATCATAAACTTGCTTCATGCGATTTTGAGCAAGTTTAAGATGGGCAGGCAACCTCTTCAATGTGGCATCTCTATCCATCAAAGCTAAGTCCACCTCCGTCCGTAGATGCCACTAGATCATAAGGGCATAATGTCGGAGTTACGTGCCCATACACCACCTCGAATGGGGTCATGCCAATGCTGTTGTGGTAGGCGGTGTTGTAAGACCACTCTTCCCATGGTAAGAACTCCAACCATTGTCTTAGCATCTCTCCAACAAAGCACCTCAAGTACTGCTCAATGCCTTGTGTGAAAAACCCCTAGACACAAGTATATATCTAAATACTAGGCAATGATATCACTCGTTCGCTTGAGTAAAAGTTCGTAGAAATATTAAGAATGAAAGCAGAGATGAATGCTAAGATTTTAACATGGAAAAACCCAAATGGGAAAAAAGAACCACGGATGCAAACTCAGATCAAAACCAATCACTAGAATAGTAGCAGTTACAAGATTGACTCACAAAACAACCCGTCGATCCAAACGACTTTGTTCCTCTCAGTCTTGCTCGGTAGAACCCACGATTCACTACTTCTCGTGATTGAAATCCAACCTCAATAGCCCTCGAGATTGATCTTTCGTTTAGATAGCCCTTAAGACGAAAGATTAAGCTCTTTAGATGAGTAGGACCTTGTTAGTTGAAGAACCGATGTAGACTCAAGAAGTCTCCTTCAATCATACTTCTTCAACCACCCTAGAGATAGGGCATCACAATCCTTATATATGATCTCCAACATAGAGTCAAATCTAAGTCTTATCCGTACTCACGAAAGTCTAAGATTTTTAAACTTCGTTGGTGCGTTCGAACGCAGCCCGGGTGCGTTCGAACGGCATGACTTGATCTCAGGTGCATTCGAATGGGCCTGAGTGCGTTCGAACGTGACAACTTGAATTCTTCAGGTTGCGTTCGAACGTGTTTGTGAACGCAGCTCTTGGTCTGTGTGAACGTAGTACCCGCATTTGAGCGCGTTTGTGAACATAGTACCCGCGTTTGAACGCGTTTGTGAACGCAGCTCTCGGTCTGTGTGAACGCAAGTACCCGCATTCGAACGCGTTTGTGAACGCAGTGTGAACTCAACAACTTTTCTCCAATAATTTTGCAATTCTTCAAACTAGAGATATTCTAGACTTGTATAAATCTCATATACATGTAAAACTAAACTTAGAATATTTTGTACACAATTGCGAAAACCTAACAATCTCCCCTATTGACAATTTGTGACAAAACATCTAGTTTACAAGATATTACAAAGAATTCAAAATGAGCATTCAATAAGTCTAGTACTTTTAGCACATCAATCCCTGCAAATAAAAATATACCAAACCAAGATCAAGTGAAAATAACTTGAAATGAATAACAATCCAAACACAAGTTATCAAGCAAGCAGTTCACAGTATTCACGCAAAGTTATTATGCAGTAAACATAAACTAGTAAACTCCCACTACGCCATTACTCCCCCTACACCAGTAAACTCCTAAACTCCAAACACACGTCTAAACTCACACTCACTCTCCCCCTTTTTGAAACAAATGCCAAAGACTAGGAACTCGGAGGGAATTGACGATGAAGAATCGACAACACGGAGTTGAGTACGGTCCCCTGACGAGCTTGCTCAGCTTGTAAATCATTCACGACCGAATGGAGGTCTTGCACCTGAGTGCTAAGCTGATCGAAACAGTCAGAGAACTATGGTAACTCCCCCTCAGTGTGAGATGAGTCATCATCCGAACTGTCATCAGAAATGTCGAGGTGTGATGAACGTCCAACGGTGGAAGAGGACGGCTTAAGAGGAGACGACATTTTGGTGTATAGCAGGACTTAATTAGAGGCATTGGCAGCATTTGGAGGATGTGCTGAATTTGTTGAAGCAAAACCAATTGAAAATCAAGAAGTCCGAGTGCCTCTGGGGAGTACCACAAGAAGAGTATTTAGGCCACATCATTTTAGTGGATGGTGTAGCGGCGGATCCTCAAAATGTTGCATGTATGACCACTTGGCCTATTCCAACTACTATCACTAGATTGAGAGGATTTTTGGGGCTGACCGGATATTAGCGACGCTTCATTGCCGAATATGGCAAGATCGCTGCTCCTCTCACTTCTTTGTTGAAGAAGGACTCTTTCAGATGGACGGATGAAGCCATTTCAGCCTTTGAAAAATTGAAAACAGCAATGACGACGGCATCCGTTCACGCGTCGGGTGTTGGCATAGGAGCTGTACTAATACAAGGAGGACATCCAATAGCCTTTCTTAGTAAGGCTTTGTCACCAAAATCTCAACAATTATCGACTTATGAGAGAGAGATGTTGGCATGCGGTGATAAAGTAGAGGCCTTACTTGATCGGTAGACAATTCATTATCCGAACCAATCAAAGGAGCCTTCCATACTTTATGGGACAGCGCATACACACGCCGATACAGCAGTGATGGGTCACAAAATTGCTGGATATGATTATGAAATCCAATACAAGAAGGGAACGGAAAATAGAGCGGCGGATGCACTATCGCGCCAACCCGATACCGCCGAGCTTGCAGCCCATTCTTCTCCTACCTTTCCCTTCCTTGATGAGCTGACGTATGCATGTACATCTAACCCAGATATTTTGAGATTGTTGCAGGAGGTGATGGATGATCCGGAGCGCCATCTAGAGTTGGAAAATTGAGGCGGGTTGCAGCTGGACTACGGATGCATTTGAGTGCCTGCAAATGATGGATTGCGGCAGAAATTGTTTGAGCACTTCCACCATACTCCAGAGGCTGGGCATAAGGGTATCTTGAGGACTTATAGGAGGATATCTCAGAGTTGCACGTGGCCAGGATTTAGAGGGGATGTGAGGAGTTTTGTCCGTGCTTGCGAAGTCCGTCAAAGGGCTAAAGGAACCACATTGAAATTGGCCGGATTACTACAATCTTTACCTATACCAGGCCATGTTTGGGAAGACATTTCTATGGATTTCATAGAGGGTCTTCCATTGGTACGTGGTTATTCTGTTATTATTGTGATGGTTGATAGATTGAGCAAGTATGCGCACTTTTCGGTATTGTCACATCCATTTTCAGCCAAGTTGGTGGCTGAAATTTTTGTTGGAGATGTTGCTTGGTTATATGGCATGCCACGCACGAGATGATGGTTGTGAGTGACTTTTGGACTTAGTTTTTTAGATTGCAGGGGACTCGATTGAATTTTAGTTCGGTCTACCATCCGCAGACGGATGGCCAAACCAAGGTGGTTAATCGAGGCATTGAGTAGTACTTGAGGTGCTTTGTTGGAGAGATGCCGAGATGATGGTTGAAGTTCTTACCGTGGGTAGAGTGGTCTTATAACACTTTGCCTACCATAGCAGCATTGGCATGACTCCATTTGATGGGGTGTATGGACGCATGGCTTCGACGTTTCACGCTTATGTTTTAGTGGCATCTACAGATCGTACGGAGGTGGACTTAGCTTTGATGGATAGAAAGGCCACATTGAGGAGGTTGCATGCTCATCTTAAACTTGTTCAAAAGCGCATGAAGCAAGTTGGGTGTTTGTGAGGGTGCAGCCAGTATCGACGGGTGACCTTACGTCCGAAGTGTAACCAAAAGTTAGCACATCGCTACTTTGGTCCATTTTCGGGTGTTGCAACGTATTGGTTCGGTTGCATATCATTTGGAGCTACCAAAGAGGTTGAGAGTGCATCCTATTTTTTATGTTTCATTGTTGAGAGAGCGCATTGGAGATTATGAGATCGTTGGATCAGTTCTAGCAGAGCCATTGGAGGAGATAGAGATTGTAGAGCCAATTCGTGTATTTGCTAGGCACCGACGATGTCATGGTACCAGATTGGAGATGGAGATTCTAGTTGAGTGGATTGGCAAGCCATCCAATGAGACGACATAGGAGTTAGAGACTAATATCTTGGAGCGTTTCCCTGAATTTTCACCTTGAGGGCAAGGTGGGAGAAGCGTGGTGGGCTGATACACATATATAGGATCTTTTCTTATTGCATTAGGTATTTATTTTCATTAAAATAAAATTCCTATAGGTCGCGTTCGAATGCAGGAGGGGTCGCGTTCAAACGCCCTTGAGAATGCCTACATCAGGTTCAAAAATACAGAGAACGCATATTGTACGTTCGAACATGGTCGGGCGAGTTCGAATGCTTGCGTTCGAATGCCTGCATTGCGTTCGCAGTTACAGAGAACGTGTTTTGGTGTGTTTGAACGCAATCGGGCGCGTTCAAACGCGATCGACGAGAATCTTCTAGAATTAGGTTTTCATATTATTTTAGGACTTGTTGGCTAGCCTTTATATATATGTGGATCGCAGCCAAATTCATTATGCAATTGGATTATTGATTTCTTGCCTCTCTATCATCTATCTACCCTAATCTCTCTCATCCCTCTTCACCATCCTTCCACCTCTACCGTTGGAATTGGACTTCCACACGCGGAACCGCCCGATCTAATCGGAATGCGGAAGAGCCTAGCATTCAAACCGTGTTGGGGTCTCTTTCCGAGCAGATGGCCATCAATAATCAGATGATGATGGAGATGATGCGGGAACTATGGGCGACAAGGGAAGCAATGGCGAACGGGAAAGCACCATCGACCCCACGACGCGAGTCCACCCCCTTGAACCCACCGCCACCGGTTCAGCCTTTGCAACCACAAGAGCCGCTGCTACCACCACCCTATGGGCAGAGGCAAGCAAGGATAGTTACACCAGTCCATTGCAGTGTGAACCCATCCGATGAATGAACCACCATGGAGACCACCTTGGAGATCAAGATCCGTGGGCGGGCCAATACGATCCGGAATCACAAGCGAGTTAATCTAAACCGAAGGAGGGATCATCAACCCTTCATGGTGCATCCTCCTCGGTTAGACAAGGACATGATCCGAACGAGACAATGGCATCCGTGGACAAGTCGTGCGTCTCGAATTCCCCAAGTTCAAAGGTGGCGACCCGATCGATTGGTTGTATAGGGGCGGACCAATTCTTTGCATACCAAGGAACGGCGATGGATAGGACCGAGATTGACTTGGAACTTGCTAATTGAGAATCGAGCGGCCGATGCCCTTTCGCGCCAACCGGACATAAGTGAGCTTGCCTCTTTCTCAAGACCAACATTTCCTATATCTTCAGATATGTGGGGAACCAATGCAGAAGATCATACCATGGAGGAGCTAGAGTCAGATATCATGGATCGCTTCCCAAATTTCAAACCTTGAGGACAAGGTTGCGGAAGCGTGGTGGATTGATACGATTCGGACTTCACCGACGTCGTCTCGAGCATGGATTCACTTTAGGAGTGTTTTTGTTTCATATTTTAGTGTTTAATTTCCATTAAAATAAGTTTTCTGTAAGTCGCGTTCGAACGCGAGTGGAGTGAGTTCGAACGCGGTTTGTGAACGGGGTTGTGAACGTGAGTGAAGATAGTGTACGCGCGCGTTCGAATGCGGTGCGTTCGAACGCACTACGAATGCCCGCATCGCGTTCGCAAATACCGACAGCAAATTTGCTCCCGCGTTCGAACGCCTGCATCACGTTAGCAAATCCAGAAGAGCTAATTCGGTGCGTTCGAACGCGGTCGGGCGAGTTCGAACGGGTCGGCGAAAATTGTGTTTTAGGTTAATTTGAGTTGTTCGTTAGCCTATAAAAGGATGTGTATGGCAACCGAAATTATTATTGATTATTGAGATTGAGTTTTGCCTTGCCTCCTTCGTCTTCTTCGCTCCCGTTCTCTCAATCCCCGGCGACGCCGCTTCTAACCTCCCTCGTCCGCCTAATCACCCTAGTCCCTTAGGGGTGGCCCTCTTCTCCCCCTTCGTCCAATCTATCCAACACTTGTCCTAATCCTTCCATCAACCACAACCCTTCCACCATCACTTTTCACCGGTGCCACCACATTAATGCCGGTCCACCATCCACCATTACCTAGGATCTCGTGCCTCCATCCACGGATCCAAAACACAGCATCCTGACATTCGTCCACTAAACAAACAATATCTCGAGATCCCCAACTCCGATTCGCCTGAAACTTTATTTGTTGGAAAGCTCTTTTCCGGGCTTACAATATATCAAAATTTCACATCGATCCGACGGCGGAATATTTCGGGATCATATTTCAAAGTTCCGTGCCAGATCTAGTCCAGATTAAGAATTGGAAGAGATCGACCCTTCACCAGAAAGGCGAGATCGTATCAAGCTAGTATCAGAGCTCCATAGCCAGAGGCGTGATCATATCACCCCATCTTCGTCTCCATACCCATCCATAACCCTAACATCCACTCCACCCGTCACCACCACCATCACCCACATTATTCGGTGTTTCTGTCCCTGCTACCGTTCGAATCTGCGAAGGGCGTAAATACAAAAATTCTAGATCAGGAATTTACGGATCTAACCCAATTGGCTTTGCAATTTTATGACCACCAGAAAATAATTGACAAATATTTTCCTACGATCGCGCAGACTAATTTCTATTATACATCCAGATCTTGAAGGAATCATTGCGTAGCCTACCTTTGGTATCTGAACTTAACAAGTGGTATCAAAGCTTATTAATTGGTATCAATACCTAACAAATTAGTATCAGAGCCTATCACTGGTATCAGATCTTATCAATTCATATTAGAGCTTAATAGTTGTCACCAAGGCGAACGATGGACCATCGCATAGAGATTGTACCCAGGGCTGCACCAACAAATGTGAGGCGATATTGGTATCAACCAATGTAAGAAGAAGTTATTCCCAAGATGGTAGCTAAGAATTTTGAGCAATGCCTCATACAACCTAGTCATAAATCTTACTCATCGCCCATGCTATTGGTGAGAAAGATGGACGGGACATGGCATTTTTGTGTCGCCACCGGCACTAAATGCTATCACCGTCAATGACCGATATCCCATTCCGGTTAGAGAGGAGCTGCTGGATGAGCTTGTAGGGGCGACGATATTCAACAAGCTTGACTTGAGGGCCGAGTATCATCAAATTAGAATTCACCCGGCGGATGTGCAAAAAACTGTATTTCGGACTTCAGACGGGCATTACAAGTTCCGAGATACGCCTTTGGTCTTACCAATGCTCCAGCTACTTTTCAAGGCCTCATGAATGATATTTTTGGCCTCTACTGCGAAGGTATGTCTTAGTATTCTTTGACGATATGGAGCGCCATAAAGAGTTGAAGAATCGAGACGGTTTGCTGCTGGACCTCGGATGCATTCGAGTGCCCGCAAATGATGTATTGCGACAGAAATTGTTGGAACACTTCCACCAAATTCCAAATGCTGGTCATGAGGGTGTCTTGAGGATGATGTGATTCGGAGTAGATCAGATCACCTCGAAAGACATTGGGCATGATAGATGAAATCTAGTTATCTTATTTATTTTTCTTGTGTGGTTTACTCAAAGTCTTAGTATGTTAGGATTTTATTTAATTAGGTAAATCTAACTCTGTGCAGTTTCGGGAAAATATTCACAGAATATTCTATAAATATCTTAATAATACCAAACCTGTTGAATAAGATCGTCAATCTCCATATCTAGAACTTTGGTATTTATGACTTCTCCAGATTCAAAATCTATCAGCGGAAAATTGAAGGGTTAATCCGAGAAGATAAGAAAGACTAGTTTATTTAAATTTATTTTGGACTTTTTGATTTAATCTCTATAAATAGGGCCTTATGGCTTGTATCTTATGCATGCTTGGAATGAAAGATTGATTGGCTTTTGCCCTGACATCTCTCTCAACTAGGTCGATGACCTCTACATCTCCCTCCTCCCTCTTCATCAACCAGCGCCACCTCTTCCGTTGGCATGGTCTCGTCTAGCTTCTAATCTCCCTCTACTACTGATCCCCTTAGTCCTATAGGGCAGACCTACATCTCCGCCTTTGCCTCTTTATCTTAACCGTCTCTACCTTCTGTATAGTTTTTACTACAGTTGTAGGCCAATCATAGCCTTCAACTATCTATCGCATCTGCATTCGTAAACCATCACCACCATCATCTATTGCCGAGCCACCTCCATCAACTACTCGGCCTCCACTCCATCATCACCTCCATCATATACCTAGGAATCTGTGCCTCCACCCGTGGATCTCAAATCCCGTGCATAACCTCTATGAATCGAATCAAGCTGGTACGAATCAGATCAGGGAGTTATGGATTGATTCCACTTGGTTTCATAATTTTCTAACTACGGGAGAATATTTGGTGAATATTTTTCCTGAGTTGTGTTGACTACTTCCTACAATAAATTTAGATCTTAAAGGAATCGTTCCGTAGCCTAACATTGGTATCAGAGCCAAGCGAACCTCAGACCTCCATTAATGGTAGAAAGAAGGAAGATGGCATCAATAAGGAAACCAATGGAGAGCACACTAACAAAGGAAGACTCAATCCACGATAACCTTAACCATGAGGCTGATTCCCTTGGAGCAACCACGGTAGGACCGAGTTAACCAACGTCCATGGGTGTGAACACGGGCTTGGCAGATGAACTTAAGGGCATGTTCCAAATATTGCTGTATAGAGTTGACACAATGCAGAATGATCATAATGCTGATGAGTTCTTGTACCAAAAATTAGGCTAAGGATTGATTCCTTTAAGACTGGATTTATTACAGGAATCAGTCCATACGGCCGTGGGAAAATATTCATCAAATATTTTCCTCTAATCAGACAATTACGAAACCATGTGAATTAGCTCCATAACTCTCTGATTGACAATTTTTGTATTTATGCCCTTCACATATTCGAATTGCAACTGGGACGAAAACATGAAAGAACGTGGGTGATGGTGGTGGTGACGGGTGGAGTGGATGTTAGGTTATGGATGATAATGAAGATGAGTGTGGATAGTTGATGTTGTTTAAGGGATAAAGACAAAGGGAAGATGTGGTCGAGATCCTAAGGAAGAGAGAGGACTCAACAGACGAGGGAGATTAGAAGTTAGGAGAGACTTTGCCAACGGTAGAGGTGGTAGGTTGGTGAAGAGGGAGGAGAGAGATTTGGGTAGAGAGAAGATAGGGACGTACGAAACCAATAATCCAATAGCATTTTGATTTTGACAGCCATCCATACCTTTATAGAGGCTAGCCAACAAGCCAAAATAAGAATTATTAACCATAATTCTAGTGGACTCCCGCAGATAGCATTCGAACGGAGAAAACACATTCTCTGTCGATGCGATTTCTATATAGAGTTGACGCAATGCAGAATGATCAAAATGCTAATGAGTTCTTGTACCAAAAATTAGGCTAAGGATCGATTCTTTTAAGACTGGATTTATTACAGAAATCAGTCCATGCGGTTGTGGGAAAATATTCGTCAAATATTTTCCTCCAATCAGACAATTACAAAACCATGTGGATTAGCTCCATAACTCTCTGATTGATAATTTTTGTATTTATGCCCTTCACAGATTCGAACTACAACTGCGACGAAAATATGAAAGAACGCGGGTGATGGTGGTAGTGACGGATGGAGTGGATGTTAGGGTTATGGATGATTATGAAGATAAAGGTGGATGGTTGATGTGGTTAAGGGATATAGACGAAAGGGAAGAAGTAGCTGAGATCCCAAAGAAGAGGGAGGATTCAACTGATAATGGAGATTAGAAGTTAGGAGAGACCTTGCCAACGGTAGTGGTGGTAGGTTGGTGAAGAGGGAGGAGGGAGATTAGGGTAGGTAGAAGATAGGGAGGCAAGAAATTAATATTCTGATACGATTCGGACTTCACCGACGTCTTCTCAAGCATGGATTCACTTTAGGAGTGTTTTTGTTTCATGTTTTAGTGTTTAATTTTCATTAAAATAATTTTTCTGTAAGTCGCGTTCGAACGCGGGTGGAGTGAGTTCGAATGTGGTTTGTGAACGGGGTTGTGAATGTGGTGAAGAGAATGTACTGTGCGTTCGAACGCACTGTGAACGCCTGCATCGCGTTCGCAAATCCAGAAGAGCGAACTCGGTGCGTTCGAACGCGGTCGGGCGAGTTCGAACGCGGTCGACGAAAATTGTGTTTTTAGGGTTAATTTGAGTTGTTGGTTAGCCTATTAAAGGATGTGGTAGGCAACCAAATTGATTATTGGTTATTGAGATTGAGTTTTGCCTTGGCTCCTTCGTCTTCTTCGCTCCCGTTCTCTCAATCCCCGGCGACGCCGCTTCTAACCTCCCTCGTCCGGCTAATCACCCTAGTCCTTTAGGGGTGGCCCACTCCTCCCCCTTCGTCCAATCTATCCCACACTTGCCCTACTTGCGATGGCCAAACCGAGGTGGTGAATCGCTGACTCGGAGCATAGAATACTTGTCATCGCTCTAGCATTGGCATGACCCCTTTGAGGCGGTTTATGGGCACACTCCCCTTGTCTTGCGTGCCTATGATAGACTCGCGGCGGCGGATTGGACCGAGCTTGACCTCGGGAGCTTGCTGATCGAGATGAAACATTGAGATCGCCAAGACTCACCTAGCCCCAGCCCAAAACCGCATGAAGCAAACTCATGATAAAGGCCGACGTGAGTGAGAATTTGAGGTGGATCAATTGGTGTTCGTTCGAGCTAAACCGTATCGGCAATCCACATTGAGACCAATTTTGAACCAAAAGTTAGGTTACAAGTACTACGGTCTGTACCGAGTGCTACAACGAATCGGTCCTGTAGCTTACCGGTTGGACCTACCTGAAGGAACCAGGATACATCCGGTCTTCCATGTATCAGCATTGAAGGCCCAAATCGGGCCTAACCATGTGGTGGGTTCGGCCTACCCGAACTAATGGAGGAGGATGACCCCACCGAACCGGTCCGAGTATTAGGCCGTAGGAGAAGACGCCATGGGACCAGATTAGAGACCGAAGTGCTAATTGAGTGGGCAAATCTACTGACGAGTCTACCTGGGAGCTAGAGTCAGATATCATGGATCGCTTTCCAAACTTCAAACCTTGAGGACAAGGTTGTAGAAGAGTGGTGGATTGATACGATTCGGACTTCATCGACGTCTTCTCGAGCATGGATTCACTTTAGGAGTATTTTTGTTTCATGTTTTAGTGTTTAATTTTCATTAAAATAAGTTTTTTTTTAAGTCGCGTTCAAACGCGGGTGGAGTGAGTTCGAACGCGGTTTGTGAACAAGGTTGTGAACGTGGTGAAGAGAATGTACTGTGCGTTCGAATGCACTGCGAACGCCTGCATCGCGTTCGCAAATACCGACAAGCGTGTTCGATCGCGCGTTCGAACGCCCGCACGCGTTCACAAATCCAGAAGAGCGAACTCGGTGCGTTCGAACGCGGTCGACGAAAATTGTGTTTTTAGGGTTAATTTGAGTTGTTGGTTAGCCTATAAAAGGATGTGGTAGGCAACCAAATTGATTATTGATTATTGAGATTGAGTTTTGCCTTGCCTCCTTCGTCTTCTTCGCTCCCGTTCTCTCAATCCTTAGCGACGCCGCTTCTAACCTCCCTCGTCCGGCTAATCACCCTAGTCCTTTAGGGGTGGCCCACTTCTCCCTCTTCGTCCAATCTATCCCACACTTGCCCTAATCCTTCCATCAACCACAACCCTTCCACCATCACTTTTCACCGGTGCCACCACATTAACGCCGGTCCACCTTCAACCACCATTACCTAGGATCACGTGCCTCCATCCACGGATCCAAAACAGACCATCTCGACCTTTGTCCACAAATCAGACGATATCTCGAGATCCCCACATCCGATTTGCCTGCAACTAGATTTGTTGGAAAGATATTTTCTGGGGCTACAACATATGAAAGGTTCACGTCGATCGTACGGCGGCATATTTCGGGATCTTATTTCAAAGTTCCGTGCCAGATCTAGTCCAGATCAAATATTAGAAGAGATCGACCCTTCACCAAAAAGGCGAGATCGTATCAAGCTGGTATCAGAGCTCCATAGCTAGAGGCGTGATCGTAAAAAGCTGGTATCAGAGCCACCGTTTGTCAGACAAGCGCTTCCAATGACGACAACCAGATCCATGGCTGCACGGCGAGATGATGAAGAAGAGATTCTCCCAATAGAGGAGGGAGAAACGATTGTAGGGACTTCCACCCGTGGAACCGCCCGATCTAATCAGAATACGGAAGAACCTAGTGTTCAAGCCGTGTTGGGGTCTCTTTTAGAGCAAATGGCCATCAACAACCAGATGATGATGGAGATGATGCGGGAACTACGGGCGACAAGGGAAGCAATGGCGAGCGGGAAAGCACCATCGACCCCACGACACGAGTCCACCCCCTTGAACCCACCACCACCAGTTCAGCCTTTGCAACCACAAGAGCCGCTGCTACCACCACCCTATGGGCAGAGGCAAGCAAGGATGGTTACACCAGGTCCAGTTGTAGGTGAACCCATCCGACGGGTGAACCACTATGGAGACCGCCTTGGAGATCAAGATCCGTGGGCGGGCCAATACGATCCGGAATCACAGCGAGTTAATCTAAACCGAAGGAGGGATCATCAACCCTTCATGGTGCATCCTCCCTCGGTTAGACAAGGACATGATCCAGAACGAGACAATGGCATCCGTGGACAAGTCGTGCGTCTCGAATTCCCCAAGTTCAAAGGTGGCGACCCGATCGATTGGTTGTATAGGGCGGACCAATTCTTTGCATACCAAGGAACGGCGGAAGAGTACAAGGTGACGCTTGCGAAGCTTCCACCTTGAGGATGCAAAGTGCTTCATTGGTTTCGAGCAGCCAATGCCACCGAGGCTATCAAAACTTGGGCTGAATTTTGCGTCGATATCACACGGCGATTTGGAGCATCGGGATATGAAGACTTTGATGCTCTCCTCTCAAAGACGGTGCAAAAGACCACGGTTGGGTCATACCAAGAAGAATTTGAGAGGATTAGTAGCCGATGTCATCCACCATGGACGGATCAAGCAACTTCGCAAGCACCTTCATCTCCCGGCTGCGGGGTGACATACAAGCCGATGTGAGGGCTTTAAGGCCTAGAACCTTAAAGGAGGCCTTCGAAGATGCGGTGCTTATGGAAGACAAACATAGGGCCATGAAGATACACTTGAAACAGAGTTGGATGAGCCAAGGAAGCCGCAATCAAGCTCAACCAAACATAGCGGCGGGAAATACTATCGGAGTACCAAGGGTTGCTGCTACAGTGGTACCTCCTCGAGCACCCTTGAAGCCATCCCAAGATGTGAAGTATGCACCTAGAGGTCCAGGACGAGCACTCACAACAGCCCAAGTAGAAGAAAGAAGAGCCAAGGGCCTATGCTTCCGTTGTGATGAGAAGTTTGTACCCGGGCATCGCTGCGCCTAACCGATGGGATTGGTGATGCTAATCGATGGATTGGAGGAAGCATGATACGATCCTTCCTCGGCTATAGGCTCTGATACCAGCTTGATACGAACCCTCTTTTGGTGCTATGGCTCTGATACCAGATTGTTACGATCTTGCACGGAACTTTAAGATAAGATCCCGAAATATCCCGCCGTTGGATCACTGTGAAATTTTGATATGTTGTAGGCCCGGAAAAGAGCTTTCCAACGGATCTAGTTTCAGGCGAATCGGAGTTGGGGATCTCGAGATATCGTTCGTTTAGTATACGAACGTCAGGATACTCTATTTTTGGATTCCGTGGATGAAGGCACGAAATCCTGGGTAATGGTGGATTGTGGAGGGCCGGTGTTGATGGGGTGGCACCGGTGTAAAAGTGATGGTGGAAGGGTTATGGATGATGGAAAGGTTAGGGATAGCGATGGATAAATTAGAAGAAGGGGGAGAAGAGGGCCACTCCTAAGGGACTAGGGTGATTGGCCTGTCGAGGGAGATTAGAAGCGGCGTCGCCGGGGAGATTGAGGGAACGAGAGCGAAGAAGACGAAGGAGGCAAGGCAAACTCAATTCTCAATATTCAAATTCCTAATTTTGGTTGCCCTACACATACTTTTATAGGCTAACCAACAACTCAATCTTATCCTAAAACACAATCTTATCCTAAAACTCAATCTTATCCTAAAACACAATCTTATCCTAAAACTCAATCTTATCCTAAAACTCAATCTTATCCTAAGGTAAATCCAAACTCGAGACGACGTCGGTGAAGTCCGAATCGTATCAATCCACCACGCTTCCGCAACCTTGTCCTCAAGGTTTGAAATTTGGGAAGCGATCCATGATGTCTGTCTCTAGCTCCCATGTAGACTCGTCAGTAGGTTTGCCCAGCCACTCAATCAGCACTTCAGTCTCTAATCTGGATCCTTGGCGTCTTCTCCTACGACTTAGGACTCGAACCGGCTCATTGGAGCCATCTTCCTCCATTGGTTCGGGTAAGGTCGAACCCACTACATGGTTAGGCCCGATCTGGGCCTTCAATGCCGAGACATGGAAGACGGGATGTATCCTGGTTCCTTCAGGTAGGTCCCCTGCACTAGGAAAGCCTACAAGTGGTTGCAATGTTGGTCCTTGCCGCGGTTGATTTCCATCCAGCAGTACCTTTCTTCCATTCCTCCGAAAGGTCAGTGTGAGGTTTGAGAAATCAAATGTTACGGCCCCAAGCTTTGAAGCCATTGAGTTCCCAAAACAATATCAGCTCCTCGCAAGGCCAATGGATAAAGATCCAATGTGAAACTTTGGCCTTGCACCTTCAATACCACACCTCCACAAATAAAATCTGCTCGCAAGGTGGTGCCATCTCCAATCGTCACATCGAACCCTTCCGTGGGTTCCGACTCGAGCCCAATCTTCCTAAGGAGCCTCTTGTCAATGAAGTTGTGGGTGGACCCGGTGTCAATCAAGATTCTCACTGTGGTCTTCTTGACTACTCCGTTCACTCGCAATGTCTTTGGCGCCGCCGTCCCCGAATAGGCGTGAGGGAGATTTCAGCTATAACGTCCTCCACGTTTTGCTCCTCAACTTCTTCTCCTCGATGTCCAGCCACATCTGCGCTTTCAGCTGCAAGCTCATCCTCCGCTTCCTCCAATCCATCGATGAGCATCACCGATCCCATCGGTTTAGCACAACGATGCTCGGTACAAACTTCTCATCACAACGGAAGCATAAGCCCTTGGCTCTTCTTTCTTCTACTTGGGCAGGTGTGAGTGCTCGCCCGGACCTCTAGGTGCGTACTTCACATCTTGGGATGGCTTCAAGGGTGCTCGAGGAGGTATCAATGCAAAGAGCAGCTCTTGGTACTCCGCTAGTGTTTCCTGCCGCTATGTTTGGTAGAGCTTGATTGCGGCTTCCTTGGCTTGTCCAACTCGCTTCCAAAGTGTATCTTCATGGCTCTATGCTTGTCTTCCATAAGCACCGCATCTTGGAAGGCCTCCTTTAAGGTTCTAGGCCTTAAAGCCCTCACATCGGCTTGTATGTCACCCCGCAGCCCGGAGATGAAGGTGCTGCGAAGTTGCTGATCCGTCCATAGTGGATGACATCGGCTACTAATCCTCTCAAATTCTTCTTGGTATGACCCAACCGTGGTCTTCTGAACCGTCTTTGAGAGGAGAGCATCAAAGTCTTCATAGCCCGATACTCCAAATCGCCGTGTGATATCGGCGCAAAATTCAGCCCAAGTTTCGATGGCCTCAATGGCATTGGCTGATCGAAACCAATGAAGCGCCGCATCCTCAAGGTGGAAGCTTGCAAGCGTCACCTTGTATTCTTCCGCCGTACCTTGGTATGCAAAGAATTGCTCCGCCCTATACAACCAATCAATTGGATCGCCACCTTTGAACTTGGGGAATTCGAGACGCACGACTTGTCCACGAATGCCGTTGTCTCGTTCCAGATCATGCCCAACTCCTTGTCTAACCGGCGGAGGATGCACCATGAAGGGTTGATGATCCCTCCTTCGGTTTAGATCAACTCGCCGTGGTTCCGGATCGTATCGGCCCGCCCATGGATCTTGATCTCCAATGTGGTCTCCATGGTGATTCGCTCGTCGGATGGGTTCACCCGCAACTGGTCCTGGTGTAACCATCCTTGCTTGCCTCTGCCCATAGGGTGGTGGTAGCAGCGGCTCTTGTGGTTGCAAAGGCTGAACCGGTGAGGATTGATTCAAGGGGGTGGACTCGCGTCATGGGGTCGATGGTGCCTTCCCGTTAGACATTGCTTCCCTTGGCGCCCGTAGTTCCCGCATCATCTCCATCATCATCTGGTGGTTGATGGCCATCTGCTCTGAAATAGACCCCAACATGGATAGAACGCTAGGCTCTTCCGTATTCCGATTAGATCGGATGGTTCCGCGGGTGGAAGTCCCCGCAATCGTCTCTTCCTCCTCTATTGGGAGAATCTCTTCTTCATCATCACGCCGTGCAGCCATGGATCTGGTGGTCGTCATTGGAAGCGCTTGTCCGAGGAACGGTGGCTCTGATACCAGATTGATACGATCCTTCCTCGGCTATAGGCTCTGATACCAGCTTGATACGATCCTTCCTCGGCTATAGGCTCTGATACCAGCTTGATACGAACCCTCTTTTGGTGCTATGGCTCTGATACCAGATTGTTACGATCTTGCACGGAACTTTAAGATAAGATCCCGAAATATCCCGCCGTTGGATCACTGTGAAATTTTGATATGTTGTAGGCCCGGAAAAGAGCTTTCCAACGGATCTAGTTTCAGGCGAATCGGAGTTGGGGATCTTGAGATATCGTTCGTTTAGTAGACGAACGTCAGGATACTCTGTTTTTGGATTCCGTGGATGAAGGCACGAAATCCTGGGTAATGGTGGATTGTGGAGGGCCGGTGTTGATGGGGTGGCACCGGTGTAAAAGTGATGGTGGAAGGGTTATGGATGATGGAAAGGTTAGGGATAGCGATGGATAAATTGGAAGAAGGGGGAGAAGAGGGCCACTCCTAAGGGACTAGGGTGATTGGCCTGTCGAGGAGATTAGAAGCGGCGTCGCCGGGGAGATTGAGGGAACGAGAGCGAAGAAAACGAAGGAGGCAAGGCAAACTCAATTCTCAATATTCAAATTCCTAATTTTGGTTGCCCTACACATACTTTTATAGGCTAACCAACAACTCAATCTTATCCTAAAACACAATCTTATCCTAAAACTCAATCTTATCCTAAAACACAATCTTATCCTAAAACTCAATCTTATCCTAAAACTCAATCTTATCCTAAGGTAAATCCAAACTCGAGACGACGTCGGTGAAGTCCGAATCGTATCAAAGCAGAGGACGAGTTTGCAGCTGAAGGTGCAGATGTGGCTGGACATCAAGGAGAAGAAGCTGAGGAGCAACCTGTGGAGGACATGATAGCCGAAATCTCCCTCCACGCCTATTCGGGGACAGCTGCGCCAAAGACCTTGCAGGTGAACGGGGTAGTCAAGAAAACCACAATGAGAATCTTGATTGACACCGGGTCCACCCACAACTTCATTGACAAGAGGTTCCTTAGGAAGATTGGGCTCGAATCGGAACCCACGGAAGGGTTCGATGTGACGATTGAAGATGGCACCACATTGCGAGCAGATTCTATTTGTGGAGGTGTAGAATTGAAGGTGCAAGGCCAAACTTTCACATTGGATCTTTATCCATTGGCCTTGCAAGGTGCCGATATTGTTTTGGGGACCCAATGGCTTCGAAGCTTGGGGCCCGTGACATTTGATTTTACAAGCCTCACATTGACATTTTGGAGAAATGACAAGGGAGTGCTGCTAGATGGAAGCCAACTGCTGCTTGAACTTCCAAATGAAGGGGTCACAAGGGAGCTCGCTTCTTTCTCGGCGCCCACCTTTCCTTTCGTCTCAGATCTGCGGAGAGCTAGTGCAGAGGATAGTGAGCTGGTCCAACTCATGGAGGAGTTGAGAGAGAACCCCTCAAGCCACCCCGAGCACGAGGAGTGCGATGGGTTAGTACTAGAGTGCGGGCGAATCAAGGTACCCCAGAACGAAGAGCTACAGAGACTATTGATGGCACACTTCTAGGATACTCCTATAGCGGGGCATGAAGGGGTATTACGTACCTACAAGCGGCTGGCCCAAAACTGTACATGGACAGCGATGAAGACGGACGTGAAGAAGTATGTGCGTGAATGTCAAATCTGCCAACGAGTCAAATCGGAGGCACTCAAGCCTAGCGGGCTGCTACAACCACTACCTATACCAGAGCGTATTTGGGAGGATATCTCCATGGACTTCATCGAGGGGCTGCCGGAGGTTCGGGGACAATCGGTGGTGTTTGTCGTGGTGGATAGACTGAGCAAATATACTCATTTCATAACATTGTCTCACCCGTTTTCAGCAAAAACAGTTGCTGAAATTTTTGTTCGGGAAGTGGCACGCTTGCATGGGATGCCTAGGACGATCGTGTCAGACCGGGATCGCATCTTCATTAGTGAGTTTTGGTCCGAGTTTTTCAGATTGCAAGGGACTCAAATCAACCTGAGTTCAGCTTATCACCCCGAGACGGATGGCCAAGGCGAGGTGGTGAATCGCGGACTGGAGCAATACTTGCGATGCTTTATGCTGGAACGACCAAAGGATTGTGATACGATCACACCTCTGAGGCTAAGGCTCTGATACCAGATTGATACGATCTTCTTTTTGGGGCTAAGGCTCTGATACTAGATTGATACGATCTTCTTTTTGGGGCTAAGGCTCTCATACCAGCTTGATACGATCTGGCACGGAACTTTGAAATTAGATCCCAAAATATGCTGTCGTTGGATCGACATGAGATTTTGATATGTTGTAGCCTCGTAAAAAGAGCTTTCCAACAAATCTAGTTACAGGCGAATCGGAGTTGGGGATCTCGAGATATCGTTCGTTTAGTGGACGAATGTTAGGATGCTTGTTTTGGATTCGTGGATGGAGGCACGAGATCCTAGGTAATGATGGTTGGTGGTGGATCGGCGTTAATGTGGTGGCACCGGTGAAAAGTGATGGTGGAACGGTTGTGGTTGATGGAAGGATTAGGGCAAGTGTTGGATAGATTGGACGAAGGGGGAGAAGAGGGCCACCCCTAAGGGGCTAGGGTGATTAGCCGGACGAGGGAGGTTAGAAGCGGCGTCGACGGGGATTGAAAGAACGGGAGCGAAGAAGACGAAGGAGGCAAGGCAAAACTCAATCTCAATAATCAATAATAATTTTGGTTGCCCTACACATCCTTTTATAGGCTAACAAACAACTCACATTAACCTAAAACATAATTTTCGCCGACCGCGTTCGGAACTCGCCCGACCGCGTTCGAACGCATCGAATTAGCTCTTCTGGATTTGCGAACGCGATGCGGGCGTTCGAACGCGTGATCGAACGCGCTGTCGTATTTGCGAACGCGATGCGGCGTTCACGGTGCGTTCAAACGCAGCGTTCGAACGCACGGTACATTCTTTTCTCCACGTTCACAACCCCGTTCACAAACCGCGTTCGAACTCACTCCACCCGCGTTCGAACGCGACTTACAGAAAACTTATTTTAATGGAAATTAAACACTAAAACATGAAATAAAAACACTCCTAAAGTGAATCCATGCTCGAGATGATGTCGGTGAAGTCCGAATCGTATCAGATTGGGTCAAATTCCTTCCATGGGCTAAGTGGTCATACAATACTGCTCATCACTCTAGCATCGGCATGACCCCCTTTGAGGCGATTTATGGGCGCACTCCCCCTGTCTTGCGTGCCTATGATAGACTCGCGGCGGCGGATAGGACCGAGCTTGACTTGGAGCTTGCTGATCGAGATGAAACATTGAGACTGCTCAAGACTCACCTAGCCACAACCCAAAACTGCATGAAGCAAACTCAGGACAAAGGCCAACGTGAGCGAGAATTTGAGGTGGATCAATTGGTGTTCGTTCGAGCTCAACCGTATCGGCAATCCACATTGAGACCAATTTTGAACCAAAAGTTGGGTTGCAAGTACTACGGTCCGTACCGAGTGTTACAACGAATCGGTCCAGTAGCTTACGGTTGGACCTACTCGAAGGAACCAGGATACATCCGGTCTTCCATGTATCGGCATTGAAGGCCCAAATCAGGCCTAACCATGTGGTGGGTTCGGCCTTACCCGAACTAATGGAGGAGGATGACCCCACTGAACCGGTCCGAGTATTAGGCCGCAGGAGGAGACGCCATGGGACCAGATTAGAGACTGAAGTGCTAATTAAGTGGCTGGGCAAATCTATTGACGATCTACCTGGGAGCTAGAGTCAGATATCATAGATCGCTTTCCAAACTTCAAACCTTGAGGACAAGGTTGCAGAAGCGTGGTGGATTGATACGATTCGGACTTCATCGACGTCTTCTCGAGCATGGATTCACTTTAGGAGTGTTTTTGTTTCATGTTTTAGTGTTTAATTTTTATTAAAATAAGTTTTCTGTAAGTCGCGTTCGAACGCGGGTGGAGTGAGCTCGAACGCGGTTTGTGAACGGGGTTGTGAACGTGGTGAAGAGAATGTACTGTGCGTTCGAACGCACTGCGAACGCCTACATCGCGTTCGCAAATACCGACAGGCGTGTTCGATCGCGCGTTTGAACGCCTGCATCGCGTTCGCAAATCCAGAAGAGAGAACTCGGTGCGTTCGAACGCGGTCGGGCGCGAGTTCGAACGCTGGTCGACAAAAATTGTATTTTTAGGGTTAATTTTGAGTTGTTGGTTAGCCTATAAAAGGATGTGGTAGGCAACCAAATTGATTATTGATTATTGAGATTGAGTTTTGCCTTGCCTCCTTCGTCTTCTTCGCTCCCGTTCTCTCAATCCGGCGACGCCGCTTCTAACCTCCTCCCTCGGCTAATCACCCTAGTCCTTAGGGGTGGCCCTCTTCTCCCCCTTCGTCCAATCTATCTATCCCACACTTGCCCTAATCCTTCCATCAACCACAACCCTTCCACCATCACTTTTCACCGGTGCCACCACATTAACGCCGGTCCACCTTCAACCACCATTACCTAGGATCACGTGCCTCCTTCCACGGATCCAAAACAGACCATCTGACCTTTGTCCACAAATCAGATGATATCTCGAGATCCCCACATCCGATTTGCCTGCAACAGATTTGTTGGAAAGCTATTTTCTGGGGCTACAACATATCAAAGGTTCACGTCGATCCGACGGCAGTATATTTCGGGATCTTATTTCAAAGTTCCGTGCCAAATCTATTCCAGATCAAGAATTGGAAGAGATCGACCCTTCACCAAAAAGGCGAGATCGTATCAAGCTGGTATCAGAGCTGCATAGTCAGAGGCATGATCGTAACATATTCCAATAGCATAATCAATTTAGTTGTCATCCACATATTTATAGATGCTAGCCAACAAGTCCTAATAACAATAAGTAACCCTAATTCTAGAGGATTCCTGTCGATCGTGTTCGAACGCACAAAAGGCATTCTTTGTATCTACAAACGCAATGTAGGCGTTCAAATGTGCTCGACCACATTCGAATGCGCATTATGCGTTCTCTGTATTTGTGAACCTGATGCAGGTGTTTACAAGGGCGTTCGAATGCGACCCGACCCCTCTTGCGTTCGAACGCGACCTACAAAAATTTTATTTTAATAAAAATAAATAACTAATGTAGTAAGAAAAGATCCTAACTAAATGTATCTCATACTTGACTTAAGAGCGAGGTACCATCAAACCGCGTCAACCTGGAAGATGTGCACAAAATGGCTCATCAATTCACCGGCTACCTTTCAAGGGGCGATGAATGACCTTTTCGCCCGCTCTTGCATTGGCATGTGCTCGTCTTCTTTGACGATATTCTAGTGTATAGTAGGAATTGGAGCGAAAACTTGCGGCATGTGCGTGGGGTGTTGAATATCTTGAAACAAAACGTATTAAAAGTCAAAATGACCAAATGCCTTTGGCGTGAGCCACGAGTGGAGTACTTTGGTCACATAATCTTAGTGAGAGGAGTGGAAGACGATCCAAGCAAGATAAAAACATGGTGATCGCCGATTCCCACTAATCGGCGGGAATAGAGGTGATTCCTTGGGTTGACGGGGTACTATCGGCGATTCGTTGCCAACAACGACAAGATTGCTGCTCCGCTGACCTCCTTACTCGAAAAGGAGGGTTTGAATGGACGAGCAAGGTGACGGAGGCTTCCAAAGCATTGAAGACAGCCATGTCTACCGCATTGGTTTTGGCTCTACCGGATTTTAGCAAGCCCTTCGTGGTGTAATGCGATGCCTCGAGTGAGGGCATTGGAGTTGTTTTGATGCAAGAGGGCAAACTCATGACATAAATGAGCAAGGCATTGTCAAACCAATTGCGACCTAATGGTGACCCTACTTGATTGGCCAACGGTTTACTATCCTCGCACGGACCAGCGTAGGTTACCCTACTTCATGGAGCAATGTGTGCACACCATGGCACAACAACGGTGGGTCATGAAACTCCTTGGGTATGACTACGAGCTAGTCTACAAAAAGGGAATCGAGAACCGAGCTGCCGATGCCCTTTGTGCCAATCGAGCACAAGTGAGCTAGCATCATTTTCAGTACCAACCCTTCCTCTACTTTTAGATCTGTGGGGAACAAAGTGTAGAGGATCGAGTCAAGGAGGAACTGGAGTCGAGTTCAATGATCACTTCCCAATTTCACACTTTGAGGACAAGGTTGTGGAAGCGTGGTGGATTGATACGATTCGGATTTCACTGATATTGTCCCAAGCATGGATGCACTTTAGGGGTGTCTTTTTATTCTTGTTTTAGTGTTTATTTCATAGAAAAATAAGTTTTTTGTATGTCACGTTCGAACGCGTGTGGATTGTGTTCGAACGCGATCGAGTGCATTCGAACGCCCACATTCGAACGCTTGCATCAGGTTCACATTGACAGAGAACGCTTTTTGTGTGTTCGAATGCGGTCGGCAAAAATCCACTATTTCTAGGGTCAATAATTGCCATTTTTGAATTGTTAGGTCAGCCTCTAATGGTGTGGATGACAACCAAGGAGTCATTATTTAATGAATTAAGTTTTGCCCTAGACTTCTTCTTCTTCTTCTCTCTCATTCTCTCATTCCCCGCGCCGCCGCTTCTAGCCTCCCTCGACCAGCCACTCACCCTAGTCGGCCCACTCCTCCCCCTTCTTCCAATCTCTCTATTACCTTGCCCTAACCCCTTCCATCATCCATAATCCTTCCACCACCACTTGCTCACCGGCGCCACCCCATTACCACTGATCTATCACCATCCATCATCGCCTAGGATCTCATGCCTCCATCCACAGATCCATAGAGATGCTCCCCGATGTTCGTCCACTTCTCGGACAATATCTCGAGATCCCACCGTCCAATTTTGCTAAACTTAGATTTGTTGGAAAGCTTTTTCTAGTGCCACAACATATAATATTTTCGCATTGATCTCGATTTGCTGCATCTTTCGGGATCCATTTCCAAAGTTCCGTGCCACATTCTGTCCAGATCTAGAAAATGGGATAGATCAAACCTTATTCCAAGGGGAGGTCATATTAGGCAATATGTGGATATCTAGATATCAAGGCTTTACCAAATACTCTGTTGCATCAAAATAGATCTATATGTGGATATTTTGAGATAAATTTTGATTGATCGAACCGTCCAAAAGATCTAATATTCTGGTAGGTTGTTCCCCTAGAAGTCAAGGATCGAACGAAATCAAAATCAGGTCGATTGGATGAGTAGATCAAGAATTATGGTGCAAATATTGATCGAAGGGCAAATGGTTACGAGATGGACGTGCAAGGTGGAACCTACGGATTGATGGGATGGAGGTCGTCGATGGATGGTGGAAGGCCTATGGGAGTGGGGAAGACCTTAGGACATGGAGGAGATGAATGAAATGGTGTGGGCTAGACTGGGGTGTTGCGCAAGGCAGAGAAGATGAGGGAGGAGAGAGTCGGCTCTTAGGGTCGAGAGGGAATGACTTGTTGAATATGGGGGAGAGGGACATAACCATGATGAGTCAAGTCCTAGACTGATAGAAGGGGGAGAAGTGGGCTCAAGTTAGAAGTTTCATAATAATTCATCCATAATACTCAAGTGAAGATCAGCCCTCTTATTTATAGGAGAGAGATATAAGTAGGCTTAGCCCATTACCCAATGTGGGACTAAACTAAAGCAAATGCAATAAGTAAATAAGCAAATAGAGTGGATAACTGTATTGAGCCCAGCCCAATACCCTTTGATTAGACCAACTTGGTCTAAAGCCCATCTTCTAGACTGACCCAGCTCACCCGGATCATATCACTCGGTAGTGGACACAAAAACACCATGTCTCGTCCTTCTTTCGCACAAATAGCATAGGAGATGAGTAAGAGCTATGACTTGGTTGTATGAGGCCTTGCTCCAACATCTCGGCTACCATCTTGGAGATAATTTTCTTTTGCACATGTTGATACTAATATGGCCTCACGTTCACAATGCAGTCTTGGGTACAATCTCTATGCGATGGTTTATCATTCGCCTTGGTCACAACTCTTTTATTTCCTCAAACAGTCCAACAAATTTATCTAATAAATTAGACAACTCAATGGTAGTATCTAGACTCATTTGAGACTCGTCTCCTGCTGGTCCTAACTGAAGAAGATAAGCCAAATCACTTGCACAAGGCAGCCCCACCATTGGCCGCATCGCGCAGAATCAACGGAGACCAAACGCCATCAAGCCGCACATCTTTATTTCCTTTTAAATTTCATCCATATGCTTTGGAAATCAAAAGTGACAGGTCCCAAGCTCTGCAACCACCGAGTGCCAAGGACAATGTTCTCTCCTCGCAGTGCCAACGGATACATGCCCATAATGATGTCATGTCCTTGCACCCATATACCGACCCGGCGACAACTCTCCCCCTAAGCTTCGTGCCGTCTCCAATAACAACGTCAAACCTCGCGGTCGGTTCAGCATCCAAGCCCAACTTACTCACTAACCTCCTGTCTAGAAAGTTGTGTGTACTCCTGAAATTGATGAGGATGTGCACACAATGCTTTCTAATGAGTCCATTCACCCATAAGGTCATCGACGCAAAAGTACCCGAATATGCATCCATCGATATATTAGCTTGGATATCTTCCTCCGTGCCCTCCTCCACAGCCTCCTCATGGACCTCCTCTGAATACTCTCCATCACCAACAACCTCATTGTCCTCCCCGAGACCGTTGATGAGCATCACACTCCCGATCGATTTGGAACACTCATGACCGGGGGGGTGAGAGTCGAAAGCAAAAGCCCTTTGCCCTTCGCTCTTCACTCCTCCACCTAGGCGGGTGTGAGAGTTTGAACAGTGAGTCTTGTGCCTCCTCTAACATCAGAAGAAGGTCTCAATAGTGGTTGTGGTCTAGTACTAGCAATCGCCGTCTTTGAACCCGCAAAATTTCTAGTGGCGTTCTAGGCGCAAAATTGAGACCTTTTGGGCGCCGTCTTTGAACCCGCAAAATTGAGGCGTTCTAGCTTGGGGTGCATTCGAACAGCTTTGCGAATGCTTGCATCAGGTTCGCAAAAATAGAGAATGCAAAATGCACAATTGCATCAACCGAGAATGCCTTTTGGGCGTTCGAATGCGATCGGCACGTTCAAATGCGATCGGGCGCGTTCAAACGTTTTCGGCGGGAGTCCACTATAATTAGGGTTAATAATTATTATTTTGGCTTGTTGGCTAGCCTCTATAAAGGTGTGGATTGTAGCCAAAATTATTATGCTATTGGAATATTGGTTTCTTGCCTCTCTATCTTCTCTCTAGTCTCTCTACCCTAATCTCCCTCCTCCCTTTTCACCAACCTACCACCTCTACCGTTGGCAATGTCTCTACTAACTTCTAATCTCCCTCATCTCGTTGAGTCCTCCCTCTTCTTTGGGATCTCAACCACTTCTTCCCTTCGTCTTTATCCCTTAAACAACATCAACCATTCACCCTCATCTCCATTATCATTCGTAACCCTAATATCCACTCTATCCGTCGCACCACTATCATCCGCACTATATCGTATTTTCATCCCAGTTGAAGTTCGAATCTGCGAAGGTAAATAAATACATAAAACATAGATCAGGGAGAAACGAGATCGATTCCACTTACTTTCGTAATTTTCTTACGATGGGAGAATATTTGGTAAATATGTTCCCTCGATTGTGCGGGCCTTCCGTATCCTATCACAATGCGAAAAGTGCACATAGTTGCTCAACCTATCAACCACCACAAAAATAATGAAATAACCACGTACCAACGGAAGACCCTCTATGAAATCTATAGAAATGTCTTCCCAAACATGGTCGGTATCGGTAGAGGCTGTAGTAATCCGGTAGGTTTCAATGTGGTTGCCTTAGCCCTTTTGAGACTTCGCAAGCTCGGACAAAACTCCTCACATCTCGCCTCAATTCTGGCCACGTGCAACCGTGAGATATCTCCTATAAGTTCTCAAAACACCCTCATGACCAACCTTTAGAGTTTGGTGGAGGTGCTCCAACAATTTCTGCCGCAATCCATTATTTGCGGGCACCCGAATGCACCCCAGGTCCAACATCAAACCGCCTCGATTCTCCAACTCTAGATGGCGCTCTAGATCATCCAACACCTCGTGTAACAATCTGCACATGCATACTCAGCTCATCAAGAAAAGGAAAAGTAGGAGAAAACTAGGCGCAAGCTCGGCATTATCGAGGTTAGCGCAATAGTGCATCCGCCACTCTATTTTCCGTTCCTTCCTTATATTGAATTTCATAATCATACTCTAGCAATTTGGTGACCTATCTTTTCGTGCCGAAGTGTGAATACGCTGTCCCATAAAGTATGGAAGGCTCCTTTGATCGGTTCGGATAATGATACGATCTCCCTTAAGCTAAGGTTTGATCTATTCCAATTTTAGATTTGAACAAGATCTAGCATGGAACCTTGGAAGAAGAGTTTGGAAGTTATAGTCGTCGGATCAACGTTAAATTTTGCTATATTGTAGCCCTAGAAAAGAACTTTCAAACGAATTAACTTTCTAGAAAATTGGACGGCGGGAGATATTGTTATATAAGTAGACGAACGTCACAAAGTCATCAATGGATCTCGTGGATGGAGGCATGAGATCCTAGGTGGATTATGGAGGTGGTAGGCCGGCGATAATGGGTGGCACCGGTGAGTAAGGTGGTGGTGGAAGGATTATGCATGATGGATGGGTTAGGGCGAGGGTAGAGAGATTTGAAGAAGGGGGAGGAGTGGGCCACCCCTAAGGGACTAGAGTGAGTGGCCGGTCGAGGGAGGCTAGAAGCAGCGAAGCTGGGGAATGAGGAAATGAGAGAGAAGGAGAAGAAAAATATTAGGGCAAAAGCTCAATTCATTCAATAATGCCTCCTTAGTTGCCATCCATCATTTGTAGGAACCCAAATGCACCCGCGGTCTTACAGCAAACCCCTCGGTTCTCCAACTCTGGATGGTGCTACAGATCATCCAATACCTCTTGTAACAATCTCATAACATCTGAGGTAGATGTACATGCATACCTCAGCTCGTCAAAAAAAGGAAAAATGGGAGAAGAATAGGTTGCAAGCTTGGGAGTATCGGGTTGGCGCGATAGTGCATCCGTCACTCTATTTTTTGTTATCTTATTGTATTGAATTTCACAATCATACCTAGCAATTTTGTGACCCATCTCTACTATGCTGGAGTGTGAATACGCTTTCCCATAAAGTATGGAAGGCTCCTTTGGTCGGTTCAAATAATGAATTATCTACCAATCAAATAAGGCATCCTCTATGTCACCGCATGCGGAATTGTCAATATCTCTCTCGTGGGTCGATAATTGCTGGGATTTTTGTGATAAAGCCTTGCTAAGAAAGACTACGGCATTAATATAGCTCCTATGCCAACTCCCCGATGCATCACATTTCACAACGAACTCTTTAGTGAAATCCTAAGGCATAGCTAGAACGGGCGCCATTGTCATTGCTGTTTTAAGTTTTCAAAGACTATCGTAGCTTCATCCGTCCTTCTAAAAAGAGTCCTTCCTCGGCAAAGAAGTGAGAGGAGCGGTGACCTTGCCATACCCAGTGATAAAGCGGCAATATGATGGGATATAGAACCAAAAGGTCGGCTACGGAACAATTCCTTTAAGATCTGTATTTATTGCAGAAAGCAATTCGCGCAACCGGAAAAAAATATTCATCAAATATTCTGCTATTGTCCAAAAATTACGAAACCATGTGGATTAGATTCGTAATTTTTGACAATGTGGGTGATGATAGTGGTGATAGGTGGAGTGGATGTTAGGTTATGGATGGGTATGGAGATGGAGGTGGATGGTGGATATGATTAAGGGATATAGATGAGGGTGGCTCGATAAGTCGAAGGAGATTAGAAGTTAGGAGAAACCTTACCAATGGTATAGGTGGAAGGATGGTGAAGAGGGAGGAGGAGATTAGGGTAGATAGATGATAGAGAGGCAAGAAATTAATATTCCAATAGTATAATAAATTTGGCTGCCATCTACATATTTATAGAGGCTATCTAACAAGTCCTAAAACAATAAGTAACCCTAATTCTAGAGGATTCCCGCCGATCAGGTTCGAACACGCCCGATTTGTTCGAGCGCATAAAAAGCATACTCTTTATGTGCGAACGTGATGCAGGAGTTCAAATGCGGTGTTCGAATTTGGCCTTCGTGTTCTAACATGCATCATGTGTTCTTCGTATTTGCAAACCTAATGCAAGTGTTCGAATGCGACCCCTCCTACGTTCGAACGCGACCTATAGAAATTTTATTTTAATGAAAATAAACAACTAATGTAGTAAAAAAAGTTCCTAACTAAATGTATCAGCCCACCACGCTTCCCCCACGTTGCCCTCAAGGTGAAAAGTCGGGAAACACTCCAAGATATCAGTCTCCAACTCCCATGTCGCCTCATCGGATGGCTTGCCAAGCTACTCAACTAGAATCTCCATCTCTAATCTGGTACCATGTCATGGGTCGGCGCCTAGCAAGTACTCAAACCGGCTCTACGATCTCTGTCTCCTCCAATGGCTCCGGTAGAGCTGATCCAACAACCTCATGATCACCAATCCGCTCCCAAAGCAATAAAACATGGAAGACAAGATGCACTCTCGACCCTCTCGGTAGCTCCAAACGATATGCAACCAGACCGATACGCTCTAACACCCGAAACGAACCAAAGTAGCGATGTGCTAACTTTTTGGTTATGCATCGGACGCAAGGTCACTTATCGATACGGTTGTACTCTGACGAACATCCAACTGCCAATGTCGAACTCCTGCTCCCAATGGCTATGATCATAAACTTGCTTCACGTGGTTCTGAGCAAGTTTAAGATGAGCACGCAACCTTCTTAATGTGGCGTCTCTATCCGTCAAAGCTAAGTCCACCTTTGTACGATCTATAGATGCCACTAGATCATAAGCACGTAATGTCAGAGCCGTGCGTCCATACATCGCCTCAAATGGAGTCATGTCAATGCTGCTATGGCAGGCGGTGTTGTAGGACCACTCTGCCCACGGTAAGAACT